>NC_060139.1:631310167-633810167 GCF_021461385.2 Schistocerca piceifrons
TGATGTCTGTGTTCTTGCCCCCCCCCCCCCCCCACCCCCCCCCCCCCCCCCCGCCCCTCCATCCCCCCGATTATTCTATAAGAAATGGTACATTTGTCATGTGAACATTATCTCCATCATCAGAAATATGTTCTTGTTTGCTTAGGTATTTATATTTTTACTTATGTTATCATCCAATCATTTTTTTGTATTGCAGGAAGCTGTTGATGCTCAGAAGAAGCTTGCTCAGGCAGAGGTTCGCCTTCAGAATGCATTGCAAGAATGTGAATTGCTGCGTGAGAGTAATACACGTTTGCAGAAAGAAAAGGAAATGTATGAACGAGAGAATCGTGGGCAGAGTAATTTACTAGCTAATTTGGAATGTATCCGTACTAGCTTGGAACGGCAAGATACAGAGGCTAGAGTTCGCCTTGAGACCCGTCTGGATGATGCCCTCCGTGAATGTGCAGCTTTGCGGCGACGATTGCAGGTAATGTATGTGGCAGTGGATAGGAGGGATGTAATAATATAATCAAGAAGTAAGAGACTAGAATTTACAAAAAAATATTTAAGAGTGTACCCTGATTTTTTAAAAATTCATTGCTGTATTTTTGCAGCAGCAGACTTGTTTTCTTCTAATCCATTCATTAATATATCCTGGTTCATGAACGGGCATAGCAGCTACTTTGTTCAAAAATTTGCTTGTGACATTAAATGTGCTGTAATTGTGGTTTCCCTGTGGCAGGAAGAAGAAGATAACTTTAGAGAACTCTCTAAGCAACTTAAGCAGCAGGTGGAAATTGCCAGACAACGTGAGGAGGAGGAACGTAAACTTGGCCAACAAGCAAGAACAGAACTTATATCTGCGAGAACAGAACTGAACCAAGTTAATGATGAGCTGCTGAAATTACAGATGCGTGTTAAAGAACTTTCCAAACAACCTTCACAGGAGACCACGACACGTGAGTATTAAGTATTACTTGTCTTCTAATACACTTACTGGATGCCGACCATAAAGCATTCTTCATGCTTTCAGTTAGAATCTGCCTCTGCTGGAGCCATTCCTCTCTTCAAATGCTTTATTTGCTTAATAGGCAGACAAGGAATAGTGTATATTTATTTATCGATATGCAGACATTTGTCTGCAAGACATACTTGGGTGTCTCTGTCGAAAGGGCACTTTTTGAGAAATTTTCCACTCCTACACACACTTCTCACATGCAGTGCTACTGGGTGGCTTATTAAATGCTATTCTGCTAAGGTTATGCATCAAAAAATTACCTGTTTGGGTTACAGCAGCCCTATTGGCTTCATTTTATTAATAAATTTACCCTCCCCCCTACACACACACACACACACACACACACACACACACACACACACACACACACACACACACACAAAATCTCACATGCCCATGACCAGTGTCATTTGCTGCCAAGACGAGACTGTGAGCAATTGCACACATTGTGAGGAGCAATCTGAGTGGTTGGGGTAAGGAGGAGGTGGAGGGAGAGCAGGGTAGGGGTGGGGATGATGGAGTACTGCTTGTGGGAGCTTACAGGGATGTGATTGGGAGAGGGTTGAGCAGCTAGGTGCAGATGGAAGGTTAGATGGAGGGCAGGCAGCCAGGAGGGAGGGGAAGAGGAAGGGGGATGGGGAGGGGAGGAAACAGGAAAGGAGAGAACTAAAAAAAAAGTTGGTGCATTGTACTAGACTGGGACTAGGGAAGGGGAAAGATCGGTAAAAGACAGTGACTAATGAAGGCTGAGGCCATGGGGGAGGGGTTACAGGAATGTAGGATATATTGCGGGGGGAGTTCCCACCTGCACAGTAGAATTGCACATTTATGAACTCTCCTTGCAGTATATCATACATTCCCGTAACCCTCCCCCGACCTCAACTTTCATTTGTCACTGTCGAACCAATCTATCCACTTACCTGTTCCCACTCCAGCATTACAGAGCTTTCTATTCCACCAATGTATTTCTCTCCTTTCCCATCCCCCCCCCCTCCCCCCCTGCCCTCCATCTAACCTCCTGTCTACACCTAGCTACTCAACCCTCTCACCACCATGCCAATGTATGCTCTCACAAGCAACACTTCATCACCCACCCCTGCCCTGCTGTCCCTCCTCCTTCCTGTCCTAGACTTCTTACCCACACCAACCAGATTATGTCTACAATTGCTCACAGTCTGGTTCCAATGGCCAAAGGCTCTCTCTCTCTCTCTCTCTCTCTCTCTCTCTCTCTCTCTCTCTCTGTGTGTGTGTGTGTGTGTGTGTGTGTGTGTGTGTGTGTGTGTGTGTGTTTGAGAAGAAGGCCTTTCGGCTGAAAGCTTACTTGTTTAGCAGCCTTTTTTGTTGTGCCTTTCTGCGATTCAGCATCTCCACAGTATGGTGAGCAGCAACCATTACTAGTTTGAACAACTACTCAGTCACTTAAACTGAGTAGGTTATTTGTGAGGAGATGGGTAAAGGCCAGAGTTTGGAAAATCCAGGTCATTGACTTAGAATCAACTTTTGGTTTATTGAGGTCATTGTCCTAAATCTTGGCAACGGTGTGTGGTCTGAGAACAACTTCAAAGAGCTTTTTCATGAGGCTGTGTTAATATTGTGATAGTGACACATGAATAGTGCACAGCATGCTCAAAGTACCCATTAGTAATTAGTTTGCTGTTAAGGTTTTGAATGTTGTAATCCACCTTAATCATGAAATTTTGTCTTTCTCCTGTGTGCCTTAAAAATATTTTTAATTTGTTTTAGGCTGCAGAATGAGACCGTACATTTAATCAAATTATTGTGCAAGGTATTTTATATTGATTTTCTAAATTGTTAAAGGCTTAGACATGTTAGGAGACACCAGTCTCCACATGCTCTTTATCAAGTATATGAGAGGTAGTTCTAAAGCTTTAACCATCGTTTCAAAAAAAATAGTGTTATATAGTTAATTTTTTGTTTATTCACAGGTAGGTCTGCAATCCCGGTACACATTAAAATTCTCCTGTCACAGTACTGTAGCATATAGAGGAGCCAAAACAAAATGGTGTAGTCCACTGATAAAATTGAATGTTGTATGTTAATTGATTTTCTGTTGCTGCTGAAAATGAATTACCACTTGATACTAAATATTATCAGTGTGCTTTGCTGTTATGTTTCTGCTCCTTTCCCACTATGCTACAATACTCTGGCACAAGAATTTTTTAATGTGTACTGGGATTGCAGACATGTTCCTGTAAACAAATAAAAAATTAATTTTGTGGCTATATTTTTTGAGTTGTTAATTAAAACTTTGACTATCCCTTACACAGTGTGTTATTGTGTGTTCATTTAACATCTAAGCTTTTTGACCAGTGTGTTTTTGTTTGACAGACATTTGTTCATTCGAGTCCACGTTCTTTATGGGGAGAATGGATGCTACAAATAAAATTACATCTATGTGAATCCTTTCTTTTTTTATTTTTTTATGTATATTGAATAAAATTTACAATGTTTATCATCATATTTTTTTCTTATCACTGTTTCTACTACTCTCGCTCACACATTTAGATGGTTACCTATAGGCTGCTGTATCTGCAGTTCTCCTATGGCATATCTTTCTGCCCTGAATCAGTCGTTCCTTTACTGTTCAGGAAAAGAGGCATTGGCTTTCAGCTTGTAGACATTCGCATAGGACATGATTTGGTATGCGTATTTCACCAGTCACAGCTTGTCATTGCCCTGTTACTAATTTTATTCAGATATATTCAGCTATGTCCAGGAAGGGAGTGAGACAGGGTTGTAGCCTATCCCTGATGTTATTCAATCTGTATATTGAGCAAACAGTAAAGGAAACAAAAGAAAAATTTGGAGTAGGAATTAAAATCCATGGAGAAGAAATAAAACTTTGAAGTTCACTGAGACATTGTAATTCTGTCAGAGACAGCAAAGGACTTGGAAGAGCAGTTGAACGGAATGGACAGTGTCTTGAAAGGAGGGTATGAGATGAACATCAACAAAAGCAAAACAAAGATAATGGAATGTAGTCGAATTAAGTCGGGTGATGCTGAGGGAATTAGATTAGGAAATGACACTTAAAGTAGTAAAGGAGTTTTACTATTTGGGGAGCAAAATAACTGATGATGGTCGAAGTAGAGAGGATATAAAATGTAGACTGGCAATGGCAAGGAAAGCGTTTTTGAAGAAGAGAAATTTGTTAACATCGAGTATAGATTTAAGTGTCAGGAAGTCATTTCTGAAAGTATTTGTATGGAGTGTAGCCATGTATGGAAGTGAAACATGGACGATAAATAGTTTGGACAAGAAGAGAATAGAAGCTTTCGAAATGTGGTGCTACAGAAGAATGCTGAAGATTAGATGGGTAGATCACATAACTAATGAGGAGGTATTGAATAGAATTGGAGAGAAGAGGAGTTCGTGGCACAACTTGACCAGGAGAAGGAATCGGTTGGTAGGACATGTTCTGAGGCATCAAGGGATCACCAATTTAGTACTGGAGGGCAGAGTGGAGGGTAAAAATCGTAGAGGGAGACCAAGAGAAGAATACACTAAGCATATTCAGAAGGATGTAGGCTGCAGTGAGTACTGGGAGATGAAGAAGCTTGCACAGGGTAGAGTAGCATGGAGAGCTGCATCAAACCAGTCTCAGGACTGAAGACTACAACAACATGTCCAGAAAGATAGTGGACTATTCCCCTGCTCGGCTCAGAATGTGTTATCTGTAGCCTATCGTTTACATCAGAAAGAAACTGAAATTTTGTCGTCCTTCTGCCAGAGAAATTCCATCTCTGTGCTATCCTTTATTATTAATGAATTTATTGCTGGTTACCCAAGATTTTGTGTGTGTGTGTGTGTGTGTGTGTGTGTGTGTGTGTGTGTGTGTGTGTGTGTTTTTTTTTTTTTTTTTTTTGTATTGTTTTTCCTTCAGCTCGTAGATGACAGCCCCGTTTCTTATGTGTAAAACCAGAGTGACATACACATGTTAATGTAATTATTACACCTGTTAATTTTCTTGTTGAAGGTTCCTCTTAATCATAGCGAATTCCTTGCCATACTTTCCCCACTGCAACAGCAAGTTTGAACAGCGACAACCGTGCGCCCAAACATTGGCGTTGTAGTTCAAAATTTTAGTCAGTATAGACTCAAGGTGTGTTTTAATTACATCCAGGGGCAATTAAAACTGCCTTTTTACCATATTAATAATTTTATTCATTATACAATTACTATTCCTTGCTACATGTTCTATGTGGGACTTAAATCTCCAGTGTTTGTCTAGGTACACACCTAAACACCTGTTTGACCTAATACCTTTGAATTATCACCTGATTTATTTTAATCAGTGGGCCCCAAATAAGTCTTCCTTTAAGTTACATATTTGTTGATTTTTGTGGTGCTACCTTGAGTCTCGCGTATGAAAATCGCTCATTCCTGATGTCAAGGAGTTTGCCACAATTATTTGTTGTGAGTCATGGCTGTTGGATGCATAAAAGGAAAGAAGTCATCAGCGTATGCTACAGTTCTTATCAAAGATGTGGGAAGTAAGTGGGTCTTAGTATTTGTGTAGCTTTTCATCATTGTGTACATTTTATTTGCAGAAACTAAGGAACTGCTAAGTAGAATTAAAGATCTAGACCTACAACTGCTTTCGAAGAACAATAGCTTAACCACTGCACAGAAGGAACTGGCTGAAGCAAAAGAACACATGCAGAAGTATTGCGATATTTCGGAGGCACTTGAGCAGCGTGTAAAGGAGCTATCTGATGAAAAAAAACAAGCACTAGAAGCTGCAAACAAGAGGTAGGTTGTGCTGTGATAGAGCCCTTGTAATTTTTGCAGCATGTTTTAATGATAAACATTTGGGGAGGGGTTGTGTTTGTGGTAAAGTGTTATGATGATCTGTGTTAAAATACTTCTTCTATGTTTTACCAGGTAGACATTGTGTGAAAGAATTTTTAATGCATGCTACATGCTATCTGAGCCGAGAAGGAAGAACAAAATCTTTCAGATTAAATAATATTCAAAATTGGACTGCTTCATTAGTGCATTGTGGTTTCAGATCACATCAAATGTCCGTCACATAACTGAGAGAGAAAACTATCTTGAAATTGATCATAACAAATGTTTTATAGTAAAATACATTTCTTTTATGCTGTAACTGAGTAATTAGAGCATGAAGCCTTACCTTTGGAATTAACTGGCTTGGTTAAAAATTCTGTAACTGAGAAATTTAAAATGATAAGTGCTTCAATTTTTGTTTGCTCTGACAAATTGGATTCGTCAAGATAAAACGAGCATGTCCTATGTAATAAATACAAATAGTAATTATCTCAGTGAAATGGCCATGATGGCGAGTAAACAAACTGCGACCAAGCCAGCTAATTCCGATCACAAAAACTCTTAGATTGATCCATGAAATGAGCTATTACAACGTAACATTGACATTAAAATGAGGAAGCACAATACAGTATATTCACGCAGATACAAGCTAGGTGGAGTCCATAAGAATAACTAAAAAGAGAATGATAACGTAACTGACATAAAATGACAAACCGGTTTTCCCATATATTCATGGAGCTACTAATTAAATCAGTGTTATTACAGTTCAGACCTAAACACTATGAGAGTTTTTGACTTGTCATAAAGATACTGTTTTCTGTTCAATAAAACCATCACTATTAATTCTAGATAAGTTACACAGGCTGGCGAGGGGTGGGGGACACTTCAAATTGTAAGAGAGAAAGAATTGTTTGGTACGAACCCCCAGTGAGAGAAAGGAGTAAAATTTCTTATTATTATCTACTGCGTGCAGTTGATGAGTGAGAACCTCTCTGAATTGCTTGCAAGGTTTCAGGGCAAGCCATTGAAATTGCTTATCAGTTACACACAATAGTTAATAAGGAGAAAGAGTTGAAATTTTATCAGTGTGTACTTTGACGTGTTCCACATCACTGAAAGCTCTCCTACTTGATGCATTCTATGGTACTTATGAATGATTGAATGAAAATGTAAACTGAATAACAGTTTCATGTTAATATAAATTTTGAAGTTTTTTTTCATAAGAGCAATTACCATGCCACAGTAATTTGCAGTCCACAGTAAAAACGATAAATTTTGGTGTTACTACTAAAATTTACATGAGAATGAAGCATTTTTGAACTTGTGACTGTTCATTTGAATTGTCTGCACAATTTACCACTTTTTTATTTTAATGTTTTTACATAAAAGAGAAAGGTCTCTTTCCTCAGTTTCCTGCACTAACTTTTTATTTTCTCATCAGTGGATTTTCAACTCCATCAGATGATGATGAACTATTCCAGCTGTAGATAAAACAACAGGAGTCAGACAGAAATATTTGGTGATGCAGAAATTAAGACATCAAAAGCAAAGATCTAAAATGCAGGTTCTTACAAAAAGAAATTGTTGCTTTTTCAGAGTGAAATTAATTTGTCTATTGCAATTTTATATTCTTCTCATATATTTGTAAAAGGAAGTGATAGTTGACAGCAAAAACATCTTACTGAATCATCAAGTAGAGCTGGGTAAAGGGCTCTTCCAGACCGCTTGTGCATATTTTCTGTGTGTCAGCAATTTATTTGTACAAGGATAATTTTACAATTATTATACGTGTGTAAGCATAATATAAGAAAACATGTCATGTACAGAGGAATATGAGTATATATGTGTTTATAAAGAGAAGCAGACAGGAAAGGTGTCCAGCTGTGAATTTGTTCAAGGAACCATCTGAACATTTGCCAAGAATGATTTACAAAACACACAGGAAATCTAGATCATTATGGCCAGGCAGAGCATAATCTTCTATCCTCCCAAATCTGAGGTCCATGTTGTAACATATGTACTATCTCAGTCAGTTTATTCCACTGAGGAACATTTGTGTTAACCGATGGACTGTGGTGGGCCTCGCCCCCTTTTTTTCCCTTTCTTTGTGTGTGTGTGTGTGTGTGTGTGTGTGTGTGTGTGTGTGTGTGTGTGTGTGTACCAGCTTTATTCAATTTAATAGTTATGAGAAGTGTATTAAAGGAATGTAACAAGAAAACCAAAAACTGAATTTAGCAGTGATTTGTAATTAATATTGAACATACGTAAGGGGGAAATGGGAAAATTGCGTTCAGTGTTATAAGTACAGGAGTGTGGTATATCTTGAAGCTAGGTTCTGTACAAATGGTTTCAAATTTGTTGAAGTGAGCGGGTGGTACTAGAGAATCTGTAAAATGTATCTCCTGATGCTCCAGAGCAGCCAAAAAAGATTTGTTGGAAAATAGTGAGTTCTGACGTTCCAGAGGAATAGAAAGAGATTCAATGGAAAAATAGTGATGTTGGCTGTACATGCAGTCCAGAAATTATATCCGACTTGATAGTAGCTTGCCCTGTGGTATTGCACACGTTTGTGCTGCCCGTGGCTGGATGTTTGATAAGTTTGGGATCTGACAATAGTTCCACAAACTAATGTGGCGTTATCTAATGTAGGAGCTATGTCTACTTTTTGAACTCTTTATTTCCCAGGAATGAGTGAGATCATTTTTAACAATGTTAAAAGAATTATTTTTGAATTATTTTTAGTTCATTTAGTAGTATTTTGGGGCAGCAGTGTGAAAAACCTTCCAGCAAGAACTTTAAGTACCCCATTTTGTAAACTCTGTTATTACAGACATTATATTTTTTGTGCGCCAGAAGAAAAACTGTGATACATTAAGTAGGTAGTATTAATTCAGGTAACTCACCAGTCTTTGTTCTACTATTTTTGAAACTGATGAGAATAGGGTAACTGGTCTATAGTTTTCAACATTTGCCACCTTACTTTTGATTAATAGTGGCACAACCTGTGGAAAAACACATGTGTAGTGCTGGAATGGGAACAGGGAAGGGGATAGGTGGATGAAGGACAGGGACTAGTGAAGGCTGAAGCCAGAGGAGTTAAGGGAACATGGGATATATTTCAGGGATAGTTATTACCTAGACAGTTCAGAAACTCTGGCATTGATGGGCAGGATCCAGATGGCACAGATTGTGAAATAGTCATTGAAGTGAAACGTATTGGGCAAAATATTCAGCAGCTGGGTGGTCCAGCTGCCTCTTGGCCAGTTTGTCGGGTGTCAGCTAGTTAGTTGATGTGCTCACATAGAAAGAAGCATAATTGTGTAAATCTGTGTGTAAATCTGCTTTCACAGGTAACCCTGCCTTATGTTGAGATAAGTGAAAGCTTTAACCAGGTTGGTTAGTGTTGTTGGTGTTGGTGTTGTTGTTGTTATTGTTGTTGGTGGTGGTGGTGGTAAGACATATGGGACAGGTCTTGTTATCTAGGTCTGTTGCAGGGATATGGCACAGGAGACAAGGGGTTAGGAGCAGGGGTAGAGTAGGGATGGATCGCTGCAGTAGTAGACCTCCAGAGTTTTTTTTATTCAGTTTGAGATGATTCTTGCGCATAATAAAGACTGATAGGTTTTTAGTTTCGTGTAGATTATCTGTCTCGTGTCTTGTGAAGTATTCAGCACGTTTCTTTTTTGTATCCTCAGTTGCAGTAGCAGTTGTGTTTATGAGAATAAGTAAATAATTGCAGCAATAAAATCTGTCCTTTCAAATCCTCTTGTAATTCGATCTTTTGCTCCATCTCTAATGATCGCACTGTCAGTGGGATGTTAAGTCAAACAAATGTCCATAAACAACAGCTTGTGTATTGTTTGGTAAATCCAGCACAATTTCCTATTGCAGTCAAATACACTTCCACTTCCTTAGCAGATGCGACCTTATGAATTTACATTTGTACAACTGACTTTGGTCTATGTTGTTCAGGCTTTTGTGATGACAATAATGTAAGAAAGAATGATGAAATGGTAATTACGTATTGATGACGTATGTTGCTTACTGATGTAAACATTGTTTCATGAGGATCTGTTGACAATTTGTATAATAAAAGTGGAAGCAAAAGAAAATATTTTTTGTTTATGCTTCAAACAGTATTTACTTCCCTATTTGAGATGGTTCATTGATGGTGAAGGAAGAGAGCTAATTTTTTGTGTGTATATTTCAAAATGAAGGAAAAAAGTTGATAACTTTCCTCTATTTTATATAGATTGTCAGAAGCATCAGAAAAAGAACAAGAACTGCGCAAGAAGGTAGAAGAATTAGAAAAGGAAATTGCAGAAATAAGATCAGCACCTCCACCAGCTCCTGAAGTTGTGAAGACCGAGAAACTTGTAGCAAAAGGTGATACTGATCCTGAGTTGCTTAAGCTGAAGTCACAATTGGAAGAGGCTATAGCAGCACTTGAAATTCAGAAGGAAGCAGCCAAGACTGCAGAGGAGAAGTATGCTCGAGAAGTGCTGTTGCACTCACAGCATCTACAGGTGTGTATTGTTTTATATTGGATACTGTTAGCAGGAATTGTAATATACATTGTACATAGTAGTTTGAAAAATTACTGTTCTGCAATCAGCACGATATGATGTAGTCAAACAAACAAAAACACACACACACACACACACACACACACACACACACACGCACGCACACGGAGGGGGGGGGGGGAGGGAGGGAGGCAGAGAGAGAGAGAGAGAGAGAGAGAGAGAGAGAGAGAGAGAGAGAGAGAGAGTTCTGTTATGATATACAGAACAGCTATGGGGAGTTTTTCAGAAGCTACATTTGCTTTCTGATTTTTTGTCTGTCTTTGATTCAGTGTTCTTTCCTATCTCCTTTGATTAAGGAATAAGGCTTTTGTCACCGTTTCATTATGTATTACAGTTTATCTTCCTAATTTGTATAGTTACATGAAAATGTTTTTTGTTAACAGTGCATGGTTTTTAGAGAGGTTTGTAACACATTTTATACATTGCTTCATTTCAGAATTGTGAAAAATTAATCTCTTCATAGTTTGAAAAGACTGTTTAACTGTTCAAAATTACTGTTCCAGGAGCTTACATCAGTACGTAACCAGCTTAGCTCACTTGAACAAGAAGTGAGTCAGTTCCGTGCATCGGCTGAACAAGCAGAAATGAAATTACAGGAAGGTATTTCTGGTCGTGAACGACAGTTAGAACTTCTGCGTGAGCAAGTGCATGAACTACAGGATCGCCTTGCAGGACTAGACTCACAGAATGCGGCATTGCATGACCAAGTAGAAGCACTCAGTCAGCAGCTAGCAATTGCAAAGGGACAGGTAATCATTATTGAAGTTATTTATTTATTTATTTATTTTATTCACTTGCTCAGTGTGAGTATAATGACATTTATGTGCTGGGTTATTTCACTGTTCCCAATTTATTTGTAGTTCAGGATACATCCACATGAATAATTTACTATTAAAGTGTTGATGTGCTAAAAGTTATAATTGTGATTGCTAAAATGACAACATGGAAATGATGAAAATGTTCAAATGAACAATTGTAAACTGTAGTAGGCCTTAAATAATAAATCACTGCAACATAGAATGAAAGGGTTTTTAGTTTTTGTCGACAGTAGTCTACTCTGTTGACTGTCTTTCAGAATTTGCCATTAATTCTTCTGTTATGTTGTCTTCACTCTATCTGTACCTGGAATCAGCTGTTTTAATTTTCATTTGGGTCTCATAAACCACTGGGCACTCAGTTGTTCATATTATGATCTGTCACTTGATACTGAAAAAGTATTATTTGTGCTCTCCAGTTTTATTATTATTATTATTGGTATTTTGTATAGATTTAAATTGCCATCAGAAAGAAACACAAGAATTCCTTGAGCTGCCTTTTTGTGCTTATTTTGCCTCCTTGAAATATTAGTAGATGGTTTCTCGTCCTGTAGACATAGTTTTCTATGCCTGTTAATGTTGAAGAAACTATTGACTGATTTACATGCTCCTCTACATTAAAGAAAACCAAAAAAAATATGGCAGTGACATTAAAGTTTAAGGAGAAGAAATGAAAACTTTGTTTGCTGATGACTTAATTCTATCAGAGATGGCAGGTGCCTTGCAATATCAGTTAAATGTAATGGATTATGTTTCCAAAAGATGTTACAATATATGCATCACCAACAGTGAAACAGGGATAATGGAATGTGGTTGAATAAATTCAGACAATGCTTGAGGGAATACTAGGATATGAGACTAAAAATAGATGAGATTCGCTATTTTCCTATAACTGATGTTGGCAAAATAGAAAGAATATAAAGAATATAAAATGAGAAATATAAATGTAAGTATTATGAAGTCTTTTTCTGAAAGTATTTGTGAGGTGTGCAGCGTAATGTGTAAGTGAAACATGAAGGATAACCAGTGCAGACAAGACGAGACTAGAAGCTTTTGTATTGTGATGTTACAGAAGAATACTGAGGATTTAAGAGGTAGATTTGATAACTAATCAGGAGGCACTGAATCAAATTGGGGAGAGAGAAGAAATTTGTGGCCCAACTTATCTAAAAGAAATATTTCAAGGAATCATCAGTTTAGTAATGGAGAGAGTTTGGGGGGGGGGGGGGGGGGTAAAAATTGTAGACTACCACTAAGGCTTGATGACAGTAAGTGGGTTCAAATGGTGTTAGGTTGCAGTAATTTTACAGAGATTATCACAGAATAGAAGACTTTGGAAAGCTGCATCAAACTAGTCTTCGGACTGATGACCACCGCACCATCTTGTGTACTCCTTGGTGTAGAACTCAACTACCCAATAAAATCCTTGTTACTGTTTTGCTTTGAAATGTTCTTCTGCACAGAGCTTTCTGTGAATTAACATTACTTTTACTAGTAATGCTGGAACTATAGAATAGTTGTCTTTATTCATGAGCTGAAATTATGAGAAAAATCTTTATTACTTTCTCATTGTTGTACAGCAGACACCTGGTGATGTCCCAGAGATGGATGAAAAAGCTGCAGAGCATAATTCTAATCAACTTCTGAAGATCATTAAATTCCTTCGTCGTGAGAAGGACATTGCAGTAGGACAATTCGATGTTCTACGTAGTGAAAATCTACGTTTGAAGGCACAGTTGGAAAATGTGGAGCAACAATTGAATCAAGTGCGCAGTTCACAGTCGGAGAAAAAACAGGATGATGATGCTTCAGTTGTTAGCGCTTCAAAGCATGCTGAACTAGTGCGGAAGGTTTGTTTTCTCCTGGTTTCACTATATTTAATTTCAATTGTGTAGAACGTATCATAAATTCCATTAGCAAGTTGTTTTAAAAATCTACTTTTGCAATGAACATTTGCTGGTACTTCTGACCACTGTGATCAGCTGGTATGGGATGGATTGCTCATGGCAAATTTGGCCATGCTGTGGCTTTGGATCACACGAGTCATCCTTTTATGTATAGTATAACCCCATTTTTATGTTCTGGAATTAATATTTTTCCATTGTATATAACTCTTTTTTAAAATTAGTCCCTTCAAATTCTGTATGTTATGCATAACAATTACTGCATACTTCAGTGTAATTCTAAATTTCCTGATGTGTACTCTTAATGAAACAATTTTAATGTAGGGTGGAGTATAATTGAGATTTACAATGATGCTGACAAGATGTTGACTTTCAAGTAGTGTTTACTAACACTACACCAAAAGCTTTCATGTACTCTTGAGTTCCCTAGTATGGAATCTGAAGAAGTTGTTAAAAAGTAGGAACAATTCATACCCCTAGTGCTTTGTTTCACAACACTGCCAACCCAACAATAGCTATATTGTGTTCAGCGATGTTTGTAGTTGCATTATCAAACAAGTGTTTGGTTTAGACTTCAGTGCCATCCAACTATAAGCAAAGTTGGCAACAATAAATGAGAGCTATAGGGTCATTCCATGTCAGTTCAACCAGGGGCTCCAGCTCATAGTCTCAGATTTGACTGAAATTCAGTACACTAATTGTACCATGTGTGGAACACTCGTGTACAAAGTGTTAGTTTCCCCTGCCAATTAGTTACAGAATTACGACTTGTGAAAGAAGGTGACGTGACCCGGGAATTGCAACCCATATCTGGCAATCTATCTTCAGACCCAACTTCAGGTCTTAATAACTTTGGAACTATTCCACACAGTCCAGTGATATTTTTACAACCCAGTAACATCCATTTAGAGAACATACTCCATGAATCAAAACACCAACAACATATTTCTGAGGGAAAATAAAAAATTCCAAAATGTGATTAAAAAATGTAATTCGTTAAAAAGGTACATATTGCAGATGCCCTCTATGCCAAATATAATTCACTCAAAAAGAGTATAAATTTTTTTGTGGTGAGCTTAATGTGGCCTAAACACACACAGTACTCATCATGCCCATAACAGTCACAAAAACTGTGTTACATGCACATGAAAATACAAAAAATTGAAAAATTACCTGAAAAACATGGATTTTCGAAGTGTGGTTGCACAAAAGGGACAAGTGGTATCCAAGCCAAATTTGAAACACTGCATAAGTAGACCATAATGATACATATCTCAAAATTTCAGCATGTTATTGCAAGACATTTGTGTACAATGGAAGTTGACAGATGTATTTGGTGATGGGCCATTGTTCCACAACACAGTTTTGTAAAAACATATCGTTAACTGTTCTGGCTGTTCTTATCCTCTCCCACAACTGTTTAATCACTAAGCAACAACATATAGACAGATTAACACAACCTATCATTAATGTTTACTGCACCTTAACTGCTAAAAACCAGTCGATTGTGCTTCGAACAGAAGTTCTCCCACACTTTAGCTACTGTACTCTGTACATTGAGTGGCAAATTGTACTGTCTTCCTGACACTGTGGTAGGAACTGGAACTGTCATAAGAATATGTTCAAAAGAAATCCAACACCTGTCTGCCAAACGTGGCCAATGAAATGATCTTGCTGGTCCTGATGGTGCCATGAAGTTCACAAATACATCACCTTCTGCTTCACAGCACTCTGCAACACATCCTAAGTACCATTTGTCATCATAAATAGCAATAACATAGCAACCTGGTTGTATGTTGGTGCTTTTGCTTCTGAATCCTGAGTCAGACACGCTGTGAAGACACATGTTGTGCATGAACCTATAGTTATAACCGGACAGTCTGCTCACCTACACATTGTCAGAGTCGGCTGGAGAGAAGTGACGATGGCTTCTTGTGCGTGCAACAGTTTTAACGTGTTCTAGTCTGCTTCTTAGCAACTCTTCGACTGATTTCACCTCATCTTTCAAAACATAGAATGATTGTATGCCAGAGATATTTTTCTGTACCCAGGTAAATAATTGAAGAGGTGTTAGAATGTGAACTTCTGTAGGGTGCTGCAGACTAGCTCGTGATGCCATGCGCTTAATGGTAGCACCAATACCATCACATACATTTTTACCATGACTTGTTGTGAAAAAATTCCATTCTGCATGAATCTGAAAATCGTGGTAATGCATGCATAATTTTTTGAGATTTTTACAGTTTTTGTACTGACTAGCTGCCCCATCACTGAAGTATTTCACAAAATGTATGTGAGGCAGCTTTTTTTTCACATATGCTGTGACAGTGCGAATGTGGGCATGAACTGCAATGGCATCATGAATTAAACAGTCACTAAAAATGCACAGGTTCATGACAGACACATTATCTGATTCACCTCTGTAGTAAATCGCAAATGGCTGGAGAGTTGCTTGACTGTTGTCCCAGTGATATCCTTGGATGGCATCTTGAACTATAAATGCATAATTTTCAGAGAAGTCTAGTATTACTATAATTTCATCTTGTTTCAAATTATCCTTACAAAAATGGAGATAAGCAGATTGTGCTGTTGCTGTGAAGCTGTGTGTGTGGTCAGTTTGTCCGTTTTTTGAAAACACATTTCAACAAAATCTTCCACTGTACTTTGCTTTGTTTCAAGACTTGTATGATCCATATGTGTCCATTGTTGATAAGAAACAAGTTCATTGTCATTGATAAGGAGTTCACCATACAGTTCGTTATTCATGTATTCTGCAATATTTGCCTTACCAGGACACTTTTCACACCTGTGTATCATGTACTGGTAGGAACTGATGCCACACACTAGCAGCTTCATTGCACCTTTGTAACCCAGACCAGAATCCTTTATAGCATCAAATATCAGCTTAGTATTTTGATGGGTCTCACATACACAAACATTGTGTGTGCCCCTTGCACTTACAGGCACAATCCATTTTGGCCGAAGATTGAAGAAAGATGATAAACCTACTTTGGTATTGGAATACTTTTCCTTGAATTCTACATATAGTTCTGATATGTTGCATAGCAACAGTCTTTTTTGCATCTATACACGTACATTTCCCATTTTCACCGTTATATAGTCTTTTTTTCAGGCATTATTCGGCTGTAGTCATTATTTTCATAAAACTCCGACACTAGCACCTTTATTTCTGAACGCAATCGCTTACCCTGAGCCTGCTGAAGTTGTGGAAGCACTCCTTGGGTTGCTTTTATTTTCCTGGCTTGCTTTACCATGTATGTAGAAACATAGAATTCCTTTGCAGTGTAGTCAATAGAGCAGCTGGAAGGTGCAAGGATAAAAATAGCTACTAATTTTCTGGCGTGTGGATATGGCACATTTTTCTTTCAAATCGTGCACAATTTTGTCCAAATCGGAGCATTTCTGGCATGATTTCTGTTCCTTTGGAGCAGATAGTTCTTCCTCTTCCACCATTAGTGTGTCAGCTATTTTGTGTTTTAATTCCATTTGAGCTTCTGGTAGTTTTCTTCTACCATTAGCTGGACCTGTCTCTCTTCCCAACTTTGTGTGTCTTCATGGGAGACAAACAAAGAGCAGTCACTGAAGTATTTAATTGCTCATCTGCTGTGGTTGTAGGTGGCTGATACTCTTTGTCACTGTCATATAAATTATCAGAATATTCTTCATTTTTTAGCAGTGTAACACACCTGGAACATAACTTTTGTCCTGGTTTCATGTTAAGTCCCATGCACTAATTCACTTTCAATACTGATTTTATATAAGTTTCTCTGAGGCTTCTCTTCACTGTCTTCTTATGAATCTGAAATGGATCGCCGAAATGGATCAAAACAACTTCTTTGTAGGAAAGAATACTTATCCAGAAACACTTTCATATGATGATAACAAACACTAAAGTTTCCTGGAACTGTACTTCTTGTGCCCACAGGGTGTACCCCAGATCTCCATAGCAACAAATCTTGGTCTGATTCATACAGTACAAAGCGAATGCCACATTTTGTTCCATATGTTGTTTTATGACATTCAGATGCTTGTGCTCTACCAATTCTGCAACTTGTTTGAACAAAAGTACCATTAGTACACTCTTCTGCCTCCATACTGACTTTCCACAACAGTACTGACCAGCCTGAACTAAAATATTAAAAACATGAGTAACCTGTATTTGTTGCTGGTTTCCTTTGTTGTTCCTGCCTAACAATGACTCACTCTGTCCCTGAAAACTACCATTATTTAACTTTCTGTTGCCTAATGGTTCCCAACAATTGCTGCAGCCTTATCTGAAACAAGCTGTCTGCATCATCACTATTACTTGCTAAATCGTGTTAAAAGAAACGTAACCAGATACATCTCTGTCAACTTTTATTGTACACAAATGCCGTGCAATAACAAGTTGAAATTTTGCCACATATTATATTATGGTCTACTTATGCAGTGTTTGAAATTTGGCTTGGATATCACTTGTCCCTTTTGTGCTACCACACTTAGAAAATCCGTGTTTTTCAGGTAATTTTTCAAATTTTTGTATTTTTGTGTGCATGTAACTCTGTTTGTGTGACTGATATGGGCAAGATGAGTTCTGTGTGTGCTTAGGCCACATTAAGCTTACCACAAAAAAAAAATTTATACCCTTTTCGAGTAAATTATATTTGGCATAGAGGGCACCTACAATATGTACCTTTTAACATATTACATTTTTTAATCACATTTTGGAATTTTTTATTTTCCCTCAGGAATATGTTGTTGGTGTTTCGATTCATAGAGTGTGTTCTCTAAGTGGATGTTACTGGGTTGTAAAAATTTGACTGGACTGTGCGGAATAGTTCCAAAGTTATTAAGACCTGAAGTTGGGTCTGAAGATAGATTGCCAGATGCGGGTTGCAATGTCCAGGTCACGCCACCTTCTTTCACAAGCCATAATTCTGGAAATAATTGGCAGGGGAACTCAGAATTTTGCAGATGAGTGTTCCACACTTGGTAGCATTGGTGTGCTAAATTTCAGCCAAATCTGAGACTATCAGCTGGAACATTTTCTCAAATTGGTTGAATTGACATGGAATGATCCTATGGTAGCACCTTTTCCAGATAGTATATGAACTACATTTGAACTGTCATAGATGTGGTATCTCTAGCCAAAAAGTATGAAGTATGTGGGAGTTTTTGGCATATTATTTCATAAAAAATGCAACAACTTAGATTTGAAGGAGAATGTTAACAAACTGGGAATGATGTACAGCTTTGTTGTAATATATAGCATATAGCAATTACCGAAGTGATGGTTAGCTAAGAACTGATAGCAGAGCCTAAACTATTTAAATAGAGTCACAATAATCCCACACTTTTGGGGTGCTTTTTTTTTCGAATGTCCTGATTTCTGATGTGCGGGTTAGGATGAGGTGTGTCAGCACAGCTAAAACTTAACTGCATATTCCACTCTGTATCATGTCTTACAGAATTATATAGACTTAGATTTCATTATGCGCTATGTATCTATGTACGTTGAACTTCACGGTAACATTTATAGAACACAGTTCTGTCATTGAGTGTGCCAGCTTATGTAATCAGTCAGCACAATCCCTTGTCAGCTGTTATCCTGAATTTTGCATATTTTTCTTAAAGAAATTTATTTTTACAAAGCAAGTTTTATGATTTGAAGTTTGTATACATGTATGTAGCTTATGTCCAGGTCTTGTAACCACTTTCGGACTCCTGTTAAGTTTTTGATGTAGACATCAAAACTTCCAAATGTATTTGTGAACTAGAAA
The DNA here is from genome assembly GCF_021461385.2 of Schistocerca piceifrons. Lineage (NCBI taxonomy): Eukaryota > Metazoa > Arthropoda > Insecta > Orthoptera > Acrididae > Schistocerca > Schistocerca piceifrons. The sequence continues at coordinate 631,329,065 of NC_060139.1, forward strand.
ACCAGATGGGGGAAAAATCACCAGAAGAAATTAAAATGATCTATAATTTATTCATTTATTTTGCCAAAAAGTACAAACTACCAATATGATGATGAAATATAAAGCTTACGTATGTACTTAAAACATAATTTCCCACTATTGAAGAGTGTAAAAAGAGGGGTTTCACTGTTTGTAAATTATACACACGTCACATTTATTTAATTTGTTTCATAGTAAAAGGCAGTTGATGAGTACGTCTTGAAGAATATTGTCATCAGAAACATAGCCCAAAATACTGACACATGTTATCAAGTTTGTGCATTAATCGGCAAGTTACAGAATGCACCTGACATGAACTCCAAAAGACTGCTGTGTTTCTTCTATTAACACTCAGATGTAGGTCCTGTTAAGTTATTGGTGCTTGCTGTTCCACAATTGAAGAGCGTACGCTAATAGTAATAATAAAACTTTAAAACCTATGCTTATTACCAATGGTTTACGAAATGGGTAGTCCACATGCGCCTAGCATTGCCTGCTTGCTCATTAGTTTTTCTGATAGGATTGTATAGGGTGAGTCAAAAAAAACTTGGCAACTTTGAATGATATAGGAATTTATTGAGGTAACTTACGGAATTCATAGATGTATCATTTTGTAGCAAATAACCTCAAGTTTGATTCATGTAGTCCATCAGTACTTCATTGCGCCACCAGGAATGCCAGCGTAGTGTACAGTTAAAATGGCTACTTTCACTGGTGCAGAGTGTGCTTGCCATGTGTTTCGGTGTATTTCATATCAGTGGCATAATGAAAATCCACAACAGTAGAATAAGAAGGCAGCAAAAATCCACATGCTACCATGGAACACACTCACGACAGCCCCAAAGCTAATGAGTTTTGTGCCCTTAGCAGATTGAAAGTGTAATGCCCTTCGACATGGAGAAAACTGTCATTGGTGTTGTGTATCTGAAAATGCTTGAAAACTTTAAATCCACAGATCAATGAAGATGACCGAGATGGGATGGTTTACTACCAGCAAGAGGTTGAAATGCCTCATTTCCTCATGAAAGTTGATGTTTCCTTGACAGTCACTTGCCAGGTTGGTGGATTGGCCATGAAAGGCCAATCGCATGACCACCGTGCTCCCAAGACTTGAAACCAATGGATTTCTTTCTCTGGGGTTTCATTAAAACTGTGTATATGTTCCTGCCCTAACAAACAGTTTAGCCGACTTGAAAATTAGAACCTATTCTACCATTGCACAAGCTACGCCAGATTTGCTGCAACAAGTGTGGGGAGATGTTGAGTATCAAGGGGGATGTTTTGCGACTTTACAATTGGTAGTCACATCAAACCAAATTGACATTTGGGACACTTGTATGTGAAAGTTGAGGTTGTTTGCTACAAAATGACACATCTACCAATTCTGTAAGTTACCTCCAGAAATTTTTATATCATTCCAAAGTTGTAAACTCCCATTTCATTCGCCCGTTGCCCAGAGACTGGTTTGATGCAGCTCTCCATGCTACTCTATCCTGTGCAAGCTTCATCACCTCCAAGTAACTACTGCAACCTCCATCCTTCTGAATCTGCTCAGTGTGTTTAGCTCTTGGTCTCCCTCTATGATTTTTACCTTCCACACTGCCCTCCAATACTAAATTGGTGATCCCTTGATGCCTCAGAACATTGCTACCAACTGATACCTTCTTCTAGTCAAGTTGTGCCACAAAATCCTCTTCTTCCCAATTCTATTCAGTACCTCCTCATTAGTTATGTGATCTACCCATACAATCTTCAGCATTATTCTGTAGCACCACATTTCAAAAGCTTCTATTCTCTTCTTGTCTAAACTATTCACCATTCATGTTTCACTTCCATACATGACTACACTCCATACAAATACTTTCAGATAAGACTTCCTGACACTAAAATCTATACTCGGTATTAACAAATTTCTCTTCTTCAGAAATGCTTTCCTTGCCATTGCCAGTCTACATTTTGTATCATCTCTACTTTGACCAACATCAGTTATTTTGCTTCCCAAACAGTAAAATTCATTTACTACTGTAAGTGTCTCATTTCCTAATCTAATTCCCTCAGCTTCACCTGATTTAATTAGACTACATTCCATTATCCTTCTTTTGTTTTTGTTGATGTTCATCTTATATCCTCCTTTCAAGACTGTCTATTCATGGATTTTAATTCCTACTCCAAATTTTCCTTTTGTTTTCTTTACTGCTCACTCAATATACAGATTGAATAACATCGGGGATAGGCTGCAACCCTGTCTCACTCCTTTCCCAACCACTGCTTACCTTTCATGCTCCTCCACTCTTATAGCTGCCCTCTGATTTCTGTACAAATTGTAAATAGTCTTTTGCTCCTATATTTTATCCCTGCCACTTTCAGAATTTGAAAGAGAGTATTCCAGTCAACATTGTCAAAAGCTTTCTCTAAGTCTATAAATGCTAGAAATGTAGGTTTGCCTTTCCTTAACCTATCTTCTAAGATAATTTTTAAGGTCAGTATTGCCTCACGTGTTCCAACATGTCTACAGAAACCAAACTGATCTTCCCTGAGGTCAGCTTCTACCAGTTTTTCCATTCATCTGTAAAGAATTCTTGTCAGTATTTTGCTGCAATGACCTATTAAACTGATAGTTCGGTAATTTTTGCACCTGTCAACACCTGCTTTCCTAGGGATTGGAATTATTATATTCTTGAAGTCTGACGTTATTTCACCTCTCTCATACATCTTGCTCACCAGATGGTAGAGTTTTGTCAAGGCTGGCTCTCCCAAGGCTATCAGTAGTTCTAATAGAATGTTGTAATGTTGTCTACCCCCGGGGCCTAGTTTCGACTTAGGTTTTTCAGTGCTCTGCAATCTCCCATTTCTTCTTCATCTACATCCTCTTTCATTTCCATAATATTGCACTCACTCATATAGTAGTTTAAAATTCCACGAGAAACATAGGTTTTTCATTGACCAAATACTGTTTTCATTTGGCCATTTCTAGTACATTTTGGCACTTCAAAAGTAATTTATGTATCAGAAAGTATGGCTGATAAGAAGAAAATTGCGGCAGTCGCTTGCAGTTTGTATGCTATGTGCCCATATATTTTTCAAAAGAAAAATCACACAATACCTGTAAAATAATAGACATGAAACAGTGGGTAATAACCGTCAATAGCAAACATAGTAGAAACAACATTTTATTGGCAGTCTCCTATAGTCTTGCTTTACACAACTCTTCTCTGAGTTATACACTTCTTTTAAGAGGCCTATGGTTTTCTGAGGTTATTTCTGAAATCAATGAAGGTATTTTAAATCTGTCTTGTGACTCCAAGGAAATTGTCACCAAACGTGTTTCGTTTTATTGAAATAAAATAACTACATTGGTCTTAATGACACACATACCATTGGACTTGCTTTCTCCATCTAAAAGCATTTCATTACAGGAGATGTTGATGTTAGTACTCACTCAGGGGTGAAATACAGAAGTCCTTACAGTTTTGTCAACTTGTATCTTTACTTACTTGTGAGATATCAAAAGTCATAACTGGTCTGGAAATCAGAGAAATATCAGGTAGTTTCACTCGGGGAAACTTGAGGCAACTCTGTTAATACACAGTGCAGCTTCATGTACAGAACAACAAATCCCGTATAAATCATTTGTTGATCGTTTTAATTTTTAGACATTTCATCGTCAACTAAATCTTTCAGTTCTTTCTGCATGGTGTTGTAATGCCGTTTCCATGCAAATTTATGGTACCTATCGATTATGCGATTATTGAGAGTTCTCACCCTTCTCCTCTGTTACTCCAATTCATTTTTAAAGCCTTTAGACAATGATCACTAGATTTCCTCTTCTTGTGCAAACAGTCAGTGGGCCTGTGAACTTCCTTCATACCTCGAACAATTAATGAAGAATAAACATAGTGTACACAGTGATTCTGCTGAACTGAAGAAAGTCATGCTGACCAAAATAAACCATACTGGGTAGTGGAAGAAAGTGTTACATCACACTGCTGAATGAAGTGTCACACTATACAAAGGAGGACAAAGTAGTGCTGAACAGCATGCAGGCAGCATGCTACGCACACATGAAGCTTTGCACTATGTGGCTGACCCTGATCTAATTAGTCATCACTAAGCAAGAGAACTTTGATTGGAAATTCATGCCTTCCTCTGTGGTATCTGGGTCAAAAATAGACACACAGTTATTCCTTGCCTGTCACAAGAGAATGACTAACAGGAGTCTTATATGTAATCAAACTTTTACATTGATGACAAAGCTATTATTAGGTTTCAAGTCAGTTTTAACACATTTCACAGCCTTTACCTCTGCCTCTTTTGCTTAATTACTTTTGGTACGCTTTGAGGGTTTAACTTATTTAAATTTCACAGAAGTGAGGGCCACCTGTGGAAGTTCACCATACAAGGAGCACTGTACACTGTGATCTGCACCTACTGTTAGAATGGATTTATCTTTGCACTCAGAATCTAACTATGTAACCAATCTGTTGTGGATTGTCTTGCATCCTCACAGTTGTGGCTCCCTGACAACAAAGCGATGGCACTGCTGATGCCTGAACTTTAATCTCCCCTTGTCTGCTGAGGAGTAGGTGCCTCTCTGATCAGGGACACTGGACTCCAGACAATTGCTTCTATGCCTAATCTACAATGAAATGGATCAGACTCAACCATACTGATGGCCATGCCAGGAGGGCTGTCTCAACAGATAGAAAGAAAGATTTTAATGCAAAGGCTGAACCCCATGGCATGTCCATCTTTGGCCACACCACAGAATGAGAATTGGGCAAGGAGAAATAGAGGTAGATAGTTCACAAAAGTTCTTTGTGTGCTTCAGAAATGATGGAGAATCTTCTGCAGCAATAAAGCCACTGTATTTTGTTGAAAATATTGAGGATATATTTAAAGAAATTGTTGCAAAACAGAAAATAAGAAGGGCATCTCTGTTGATCAAAACTTTGAATGCTAACCAATCACAGGCCCTTCAGGTCTGTGACAAGCTCAGGGATATACCAGTCACCATCTCTCCTCAAAATACTCAATAGGATTCAAGATATCATTTTCCATCGGGACCAAGTGCTACAATTTGGGGAGGACTAAAGAATGATAGGGTGGACACTCGACCTTTCGTCCTTGCCTTCAATGGAAATGCCCTGTGTGAGAAAGTTAGTCATTGTTCATACGTGTGATTTTAAACCCTGTTTTCCTCCTACTGTAAGTTTCAGCTGCCAGAGGCTAGGTTGACACATGTCCTCCCATTGTACTAATGAGGCCTTTTGTGGTATGTGGGAAAGGACAACATGTGTAAGCTGTCCAGAAAACCACCACCTCATTCACCAACAAGTCCAGTATTCAAGAAGGAAAAAATGGTCCAGGAATATTAGACAATTGATTACCTATCTTATTAAGACACTAAGAAAAAATTTGAAAGACTTTGCCCAATCAATATGTCGTCATGTTTTGCAAACATTGTGTCAAATCCACACCTAGCATGATAAGGTCTCAAAGAGCAATTCCTGTTCTTAGTCACATGTCAGTGCCTGTTTCTCATTTGGAGGTGGGGGAAATTAGCTCCTTTGACCTCCAAACCCGCAGCACTGTTGGTAACCACCCCGTCAGTGCAGCTGGAGATGCTTTGCCCTTCTCTGTCATCTTCAGTGAATACAAATAGTGCCAAAGTGCCCCCACTTCCAGGATGAAACACACCAGCAGTCTACCACCTATCAGTGTCAGAAGCTACAAGCTACAGAGACAAGAAGCACAAATTGAAAAATTTTGTTGCTCCAGGTGATGTAGTTCCCATTCCCCTGAGGATGAACCTACTAATACCGATTAAGGACTCTCACATTCAGGCGGAGCATGACTCGGATGCAAAGTAATTCATACTCCCATGTCCCCTTTGCCACTTTCTCATATCCCAATTTTATGTTTACCCAATGGAACTGTAACGGCTAACATTGTCACCTGACTGAACTCCGTTAATTAATGGCGATTTACTCTGCAATTGGTGTGGCTCTTTAGGAGAAGTAGTTCTTAGAAACCCAAGTCCCTATTTTTGAAAATTATGCATCCTGCTGTAAAAATTACGGTAATGCCAAGAGGGCATCTGGGCGAGTCGGCACACTCATATACCCTGACAGTATCACCGAGCAAGTGCCAGTGACAACTGTGTTGGAAGCTATGGCTGTTTGGGCCTACTTGTCAGTTAGGGTAACAGTTTTTAATATCTGTCTAGCCTCAGATGCAGCTATACATCACAAGTTAATGGAGCTGTTGGAACATTTGTCACCACTCTTTTCTACCTCAGTGCCATGATCCTTCGTGGGCTAGAGGAACCATGTCTTGCAGGAGCCAATTAATAGAGCAATTAATTTCAGAACAGTAGGTCTGTCTGCTTAACTATGGTGCTGCAACACATTTCAGTATGCCTAAGGATTGTATTCCACCAACAATATTAACAGTATGCAGCCCGAGCATCTCGCCTCCTTAATACAGTGATACAGCTACAGTGACCTGTGCCACAGCGATCACTTTCCTATTTCTCTCTCTCTCTCTCTCTCTCTCTCTCTCTCTCTCTCTCTCTCTCTCTCTCTCTCTCTCTCATATATATATATATATATATATATATATATATATATATATATATATATATATATATATATAGGGAAACATTCCACATGGGAAAAATATGTCTAAAAACAAAGATGATGTGACTTACCAAATGAAAGCGCTGGCACGTCGATAGACACACAAACATACACACAAAATTCAAGCTTTCGCAACAAACTGTTGCCACATCAGGAAAGAGGGAAAGACGAAAGGATGTGGGTTTTAAGGGAGAGGGTAAGGAGTCATTCCAATCCCGGGAGCGGAAAGACTTACCTTAGGGGGAAAAAAAGGACGGGTATACACTCGCACGCACACACACATATCCATCCACACATATACAGACACAAGCAGACATATTTAAAGACCAACACGTCACCCACTTCCAAACCATAACAAAAAAAAAATTTTTCCGCTTTAAACACTACCGCTGCTATAAAATCCACCCTTTCTAGTCCACAAACAGTTCCTTTCACCTATTAAACAACCATTTCGTCTAGTTCTGATAACTTTTGCTTTATTTCCATTTCCGTTTTTCCCACATCACTGATAATTTTTAGCCGCTTCCCACAGGTTTTAACGTCATTATTTCTTCCCCAGACAATTGCTAGCCTCATTTTCATAATCTGCCACCACAAAACCACTCTTTTTAATACATTTACACGCCGTTTTTTCGAAATTTTCACGAATCTCTCCATCCTTTAATGTGTTTTGGCGGCAACACAACCACCTAACCTTTATGCACATCGTTGTCTACGAACCCAAGTTCACCACAGGATCAACATAGCCCAGCTTTGTCCAACACTTTTTCGCCTTTTTTCACAACAGATCTCCAGTTACTTTCTCCAGTAATTTTCATTTTCATTTCAACCTCATGTTACACTTTCCACCCTCTAATACCATGTCACCCTCACAACACCCCCACAACGACCCCATTAAGTTTTATTTACATTCCCTCCGCAAACATGCCTTCACCTTAGCGAGATTACGCTCGCATATTTTATTTTCTCAGGCTTGTCTGACATTTGGCATTACCCCCAAAGGCCTCACACTTAAAGTTCCCATCTCTGGCCGCAATGAAAATTTTCTTGGTCTTTAAATATGTCTGCTTGTGTCTGTATATATGTGGATGGATATGTGTGCGTGCGTGCGTGTGTGCGTGTGTGTGTGTGTGTGTGTGTGTGTGTGTGGGCGCGCGCGTATACCCATCCTTTTTTCCCTCTAAGGTAAGTCTTTCCGCTCCCGGGATTGGAATGACTCCTTACCCTCTCCCTTAAAACCCACATCCTTTCGTCTTTCCCTCTCCTTCCCTCTTTCCTTATCCACAAGCTTTCACCTCCGAAGTGACTTATGAAAGCAGTCGAGAGATGGATGTCACATGAGTTGTTTAAGATACTATTGACATGATTATATATGCTGCAGTATGAACAATATCAAATAGTGGGAAATCCATGATGGAAAAATGACAATAGTGTAAAAGATAGATTGCTAGTCACAATATAGTGGAGATGCTGGGTCGCAGATATACGAGACTCAACGTCTCCAGTATGTGGTGGGTAGAAATCTATCCTTTTCGTAATATTGTCAGAACAAACAATATCCTGTTCTTCAAGCCCTCCCTACCAGAAACCTGCACCATGTTGGCCTGAAGAAATTGCTGCAGCTGTCAGAGTTTCGAAAGGCGGTTCAGTGACACAAACGCCATCCTTCTGTGGAACACAGGAGTGTTGGGAATAGTGTGCAAATTCTTTGCGAACCCACATCCCATTGTTCTAAGTGTGAACTAAACTCCGCTGCATTTGTGGCCACTCACTGTCCACAGTAGATCCTCTCCCCTCGAATGGTTACATGTGTACTGGTGTATGGATCCTGAAACCATTGCTGAATGTTTCACAGCATATTTTGCTGAAGTCTCCACATTCAGTAACTACCATCTTAATTTCCTGGATGCACAAGGTCTTGATTCATACTATGCTTTATTTAGTGAATGGGAGCTGTGCAGCATTTTAGCTGAGTGCCCAGAGACAGCCCCTGGACTTCATAACATCCATGATTAAATACTTAAACAACTTTACAAAGATGGCATGAAACACATTTTTTGTTTTGTTTTTAAGTCATGTTTGGTGAAAATGGGAGACCTCCTCCCCCTCTCCCCTCCCCCCAACTGACATGAGAGTATTATTATTCTTATCCTGAAACCAGGTAAAGACCCCGTATTTTGACTAATTATGAACCAATCTTTCTAACGAATGAACTATGTAAATTATTTGAAAGAATGGTCAACAACGACTGTATTCGTGCTTCCAAACCAGAGGACTTTTTTCACAATTTCAAAGTGGCTTCCTGGTGTTCTGGTTCACCACAGATAAACTGTTTCATATGAGATCTGCAGTGTGTAGTGCTTTTGTGCTTCAGCAACACCATATGACTGTGTTCTTTGGCATGCAGAAGGCATACAGTACCACCTGGAATTGCCACATATTGTCTGCACTGCATGAGTGGATCTTCCTGAGCTGCTTACTTGTTTTTATTGAGAATTTCGTATCACTCCAAGTGTTCTGGGTCTGGATAGTTTTAGCTCCAACAACCTATACATTCAGGAAACGGTCCCTCAGGGATTGGTTCTTAGTGTACCCATTGTCATCATCTCCATAGATGGTATTGTAACTTCAGTGGGAACCGTGGCCTCACCATAACTGTATGTAGATGATAATTGCTTGCAGCTCTACGTCATTGCGCTAACTTCAGGGTACCGTACAGATAGTACATAAATGGACCCTGAATAATGGATATAAATTTTCTCCCACAAAAACTTGCATCATGCACTCTTATTTACTCAGGACTGTGGATCTCCGCCCAGAATTTCACCTCGGTAATCAGTTACTCAGATTCACAGAAGCTTTAAAATTTTTAGGCATTTTATTTTACAATAGGTTAGTATTGATACCACATGGATGCCAGCTCAAGACAAATTGCACAAGAAAACTTAATACCCTCAGATTTCTGAGCATCACCTCCTGGGGTACAGACTGCACAGTTTTTTTTATAATTCTACAAAGGTTTGATTTTGTTCCACGTGGACTATGGATGTGTTGGCTACAGTTTGGCAGCACCACCAGTAGTGAGCATGTAGAAACCTGACTACTTCAGTGGCCTGTGGTAGGCAAGTGGAAACTTCTGTACAAGCCCCTTAGACACCCTTCTGGTGGATGCGGGCATGCCACCACTGAGGTCAGATGCGAGCAACTCTTGGTGAACTACGTGGTCACAGTCCGGTTGTGTGTTCCCAGTACTATGGACGTGTCTCAACACGGATGGAGTGAAAGAATGATGGAGTTGGTTTTGCTTTTGAATTTGCGAGGAGGCATGAGAAGTACTCTGCCGAGTGCATGCTGTGTGTGCACTGCAGACTTGAGCGCCATATCATTGGTTCTGCTTTCCATTAAAACTCTCGCAACAAAGGATTTCCTGATTTGTAACAACTCCGTAAGCTGCTTAAAAAGGTGTATCTCAGGACTATCCCAGAAAGTTTTTGGTTGCCTACAACTGCCCTGTAACTCGTAAAACATAAAAACTGTTTATTCTCACTTCACTAAATGTGAAACTCACTTCACTAAATGTGAAATGACACTTCCCATATGAGCTGTTATGTAAACACTATCTGGCTTTTTACATTGTCATGACTACTATCAAGTAATTAGTTAGGATGAGTGGGCGTAGACAGAGGGTGTATACTGTGAACACACAATACCCTGTTACAGAGCATGCTCTACAGCATGCCAGTTGTTACCTTGGTGCCTGCTTCTCCACATGCGCCACCTGGAGTCTTCCCCCAGAAACGTTTCTAAGCACTCTGGAAGTGGGAACTAGCGCTAGAACATGTCCTTGGTTCTTGCCATCCACTTGGTCTTAATTTAGATTGATTTTTTCTGTCTCAGCATTTCTTCACAGTAACTACTCCTATCTTCATTCCGTTTTAGTTTTCTACACCTTTAATTTTCTGAACTGTCTGTTTCTCGCCATCCTCCTCCCACGTCTATTACATACAATACACTTAGCTTTCCATTCTTATTAACTCGAGCACAATGTGTTAGCAGTAATCTCTGTCTTGTATGTTACCCTCTCTTCCACCTTCAAGCTCTCAGAAGTAATATCTGGTATTCCTCAAGGAAGTTTTATAGGCCCTGGCCCTCTGCTGTTCTTGATCAGTAGTGACTGGATTATATGCATTTGCATATTTGGCTCCTTTTCATTGGTTATTGCCTATTTTAACTGAAATGAAATGAAATGATCGTATGGCATTGTTGGCCGGGAGGCCGTATGCGGGGGAGTTCGGCTGCCGAATTGCAAGTCCCTTTGAGCTGACGTTACTTCGGCAACTTGGGAGTCAATGATGATGATAGACACACAACACCGAGTCATCTCGAGGCAGAGAAAATCCCTGAACCCGCCGGGAATCAAACCCGGAACGCCGTGCGTGGGAAGCGAGAACGCTACCGCAAGATCACGAGCTGCGGACATATTTTAACTAAAAACTAGTGACATTGCATGTTTTCGCACTATGTTTACAATATTTTAAAAATTTAGACAGGCAGTCCTAGCTTTATCTAGTTTTGTTGTCTCACAGATTGACCGCGACCTAGAACTGCGTGCAATTGCTAACCGAGAGGTCACTGCCTAGCGAAAACATTACAGAAGAGGAACAGAAACAGGCAGACAGAATCTATGCTCCTATGCTCCTATGCCCTTGCCTCCATTTAATCCCCTCCACTGTCCTACCGTACGCGTAGACAACAATTAAATTAAACTATGCAAACTTTTAGTCCCACATCCATTGTTTCAGTTTAGGTTTCTATTTACTTGAACACAGTTGTACATGTTTACAATGTCTAGTGTGTAACGTGTTGTGTGCCATACTGCCCGTAAAAAGAAACATTATTTGATGGAAAGCTGACCATTCTGGAACATTTACGTATAACGGAATTGTTTTATATTGTCAGGTTTGCGAGAAAAACGTTTCGTGCAAAAAAAGTTTCAAATAGACGAGCATGTCAAGACAACTCTCCATATCGCAGGATGCAGAAGAAAGGACCACAAACAACAAGTTGCAGTAGCAGGGATTTGTCCAAAGATAACAAAAAAAGTCAGTTTAACATGGATCTATGTGAAGCATTCATTGCAAGCAATATTCCTCTTCACAAACTTACAAACCCTATCCAACCCTATTTCCTGCGCAAATATTGGTTAAATCAAAATATACAAGATGAATCAGTATTGCATATAAATTAAATACCGACAATTTAGGTATATGTTCTGGAAGAAATACACAGTGAACTCAGGGACACCATTATCTAGATTTCAGTTGATGAAACTACAGACATTTCTGGCCATTACTTTGCAAATTTAATTCTTGGTGCTTTGAAAGAAGAGCCTCGTCTTCCTATTCAGCAGCCTGTAAAGAGCTAGAAAAATATTTCCAGAATCTTCTGCAGATGAAAGCATGTTTGTGTTCAATTCAGATGCTGCTCCCTATATGATCAAAGCAGGAAAAGCCCTCAGAGTATTTTATCCCAATTTGATTCATGTGACATGTTTTGCTCATGGAGTACATTGCCTTGCTAAAGAAGTACGTTCCATGTATGTGAATGTATATAAACTGACTTCATCCACAAAGAAAGTGTTTCTAAAGGCACCTGCTTGCATCAATACCGACAAAGAAAAACTACTAAATGTGCCTTTACCTCCCAAACCAGTGGTAACTCATTGGCGTATGTGAGTTGAAGCTGTGTTGTTTTACAATGAACAGTTAGAGGCCATTATAGGGGTAGTAAATGAGTTCGATAGTGCAGATGCTTTGATGGTTTTCCAGTGCAAGGAAGATTTTAATGATTCTGGTATTAAAAAGACATTGTTGTGATTACCACCCATTTTTCCCATGTACCTGCAAGTATTAAAAAGCTTGAAACTCAAGGTTTGGCATTGTATGAATCTATTTAGTTAATGAATAAAATTATTATAGTGAGCTCCTCATTGTCGGAGGTAGTCACAAGAAAACTTAAAGAAAAGTTTGAAAATGTTTTAAACAATTACCCAGGTTTTGAATCATAGTGCCAAATTGATAGTTTTATTAATGGCATTGGTGAACTTTCACCAGAAACAGTAAGTGCCACCACAGCACCAAAATTAAAATACTGCCCAGTTACCTCAGTTGATGTAGAATGGTCCTTTCCTGCTTATAAAAATGATTTTGAATGATTGAAGACACAATCTTACTACTGAACATTTGGAACAGTACTTGATCTTTTATGTTTACAATAATAGAAAAATGTAAAATGAATTGTAAATGATGCTTTGGTCCAATAGTATTAATTAAAGGTTAATGCCGTTCAAAACATTCATGATTGAATGTTGTTTTTTAAATAAAACATTACGGAGTTTTTGAGTGTGCCCCTGTGTGTGCAATGTATCTCAAAGTAGGTCCTGTACGTATTGATTGTGTCACTGCAACTCAGTCACATTGCATTTGTTTGTTGCCGACAACAATAGCAAAGAAGGAACTGTCTGTGTCCCCATTTTACACATTTTAGAAAATAATCCCAGAAAGGCCCCTTTCGTTACCTCTACCAGAAAGTATTCAGAAAATGATACCAACATTCTAAATTTACCGATTTTTTGTGAGGCCGACGCTCTTCCTCGTTATTTATATGCACAGGTTCAAGTTTGAGATAGAATGCACGCAGTAACTACCATGTTTTTTTTATTATTTGATCTTGCATATTTCAACACTTTTCATGCATTTTAAGCATTTTTGATGCATATTTTAAGGTTTTTATGATGCATATAATCTGATCTCTACTGATCAGTATAAAAGGTTTAGGAGACGTCTGGGCATCCCTCTTAGATTGTTTGCATATGATGCTGTTTTTTAACGTTTGGCAAGTTATCAGATGATCATAACCAATTGCAAAATGATTTAGACCCTAATCCATATGGTGCAGAAAGCGGCAATTGAGTCTAAATAATGAAAAGTATAAAGTCACCCCCATGAATATGAAAAATAAATTACACAAATCTGAAGGCTGTGAATTCAACTAAATACCTAGGGATTACAATTATGAATATCTTAAATTGGAACAGTACCATTGATAATTTTGCAGGGGAAGTGTTCCAAAGACTAAAATATATTGGCAGAACATTTAGAAAATGCAGCAGATAAGAGACTGTCTGTACTATGCTTCTCTGTTCTTTTCTGGAGTATTGCTGTGTGATGTGGTATCTGCATCAGATAGAACTGACAGAGGGTGTCAGATAAGTTCAAAGAAGGGCAGCTCATTTTGTGTTATCATGAAATAGGAGGAAAGAGCCAGGGGTATGATGAGCGAATTGTGGTGGCAGGTATTGAAACAAAGGAGTTCTTCGTTGAAGCAGGATCTTATCATGAAATTTCAGTCACCAATTTTCTCTTCTGAATGTGAAAATATTCTGTTTGTGCCTACCTGTGTAGGGAGAAATCATCATTGTAATAAAATAAGAAAAATTGGATCTCACATAGGAAATTTAAAATTTTGTTTTTCATACATGCTGTCAAAGTGTGTTATGGAAGTGAAATAGCTTTAAGGTGGGTCTGTGGACCTCTGCAGGTCACTTAATTGTGAATAACAGAATATTTGTGTACGAGGTGCATTTGTAAAGTCCGTGCAAAGTCCGTGAGATAGTACCACCGGCGCATGCGAATCAAGGAAGTCGAGTGATTGTCTAAAAATGGACGAAAAAGAATTTTGTGTGGTTACTAAACATTAATTTATGAAAGGCAAAACACCTCAAGAGTCTAAAGAGAAGCTTGATAAACATTACGGTGACTCTGAACCTTCAATTAGAACAGTTTATAAGTGGTTTTAAAATTTCCGGAGTGGCCATATGGGCACAAGTGATGCTGACCGTTCTGGATGCCCTGTGGAAGTTAAGACTCCAGAAATCATTGATAAAATCCACGATATGGTGATGAATGACAGAAGAGTTAAGGTGCGTGAGATTGCTAGTGCTGTGGGAATCTCGAATGAATGGGTACATAATATTTTGCATAAACATTTGGACATGAGAAAGCTATCCGCAAGATGGGATCCGCGATTGCTCACTCTTGACCAAAACTGGAATCGTGTGAAGTGTTGTAAGGATGGTTCGCAGCTGTTCAGGAAGAATCTGCTGGACTTTAAGCATCATTTCGTCACTGTGGCTGAAACATGGATACATTACTATACTCCTGAGACCAAACAACAATCTAAATAATGGGTTACCAAGGGAGAATTTGTACCAAAAAAGGCAAGGAGCATTCCTTCGGCCAGAAAGGTTATGGTGACTGTCTTTTGGGATTCGCAAGGGATAATCCTCATCAACTATCTGGAAAAGGGTAAAACTATTACAGGTGAATATTATTGATCGTTATTGGACTCTTTGAAAACAGACCTGCAAGAAAAACACTGGCGATTGGACGGCAAAAAAGTCCTATTCCGTTACGACAATGCACCAGCACACGCCTCAGCAATTGTGCTCGCAGAATTATTGGAATCAGGATTCCAACTCGTTTCACATCCCCCCCTTTGGCTCCCTCTGATTATTATTTGTTCCCCAATTTGAAGAAATGGCTGGCGGGACAAAGATTTTATTCAAACGAAGAGGTGATTGCAGCAACTAATAGTGATTTTGGACTTCGACAATTGCTATTATTTGGAAGAGATGAAAAAATTAGAACAGTGTTAGACAAAGTGTACAAGTCTAAAAGCAGACTATGTCTATCGAAAAATAAAAAAGGTTTACTCCAAACAAGTAAGTAGTTTTTATTTTTGCACGGACTTTTCAAACGCTCCTCGTAGATGTAGTTGTAAAAACTTACAATCTAAACACTAACGTATCCTAAAAACATATGCTTAAAAGATGACATGTTGGGGGTGGGGGGGGGTGGGGGGGGGGGGGGGTGTCTAGGAGGAATTCCTCGCAAAACATTCGGGCGGGGCTATGGAGAAAGTTTGCTCCCCCCCTCCCCCTCTCCCCATCTTTCCCAAGAACTCTTTGGGAGTGGGGCAAGAGAGCAGGGGGGAAAGCCCCTAAATGATTCCTGGGATTTGCAGGGGAAGGGTGAGGGATTCCCCACCAAACGATCCTGCACCAATGTCTGAAGAATGTATATTGATCCTTCAGCAATAAACCCACAACTCTTCTGTTTTGTGTTTATCTCGTTTTCAGCCTCAATTAAACTAAAAAGTTTTGCTAGTAAGTGATAGTATGGGATCTCAGTACAATTCACGTGCGCCTGTTAGTAAAAACCAGCGCACAACTTCTCGTGATACAACAAAAATTGGTTTAAACAAATTTGGATGTTCTACCTCCGAAACCTGGAACTCTTGCAGAAATATTTTGAGGGAGTAAAATTACCACCTTGAATAAGCTCTAATAGTGTTTCCAATCGGTAACCGCATTGGCGGAAGTTGGAATAGAGTCTAAGAAGGTGGTGTGGTTATCGTAGCAGGATAGTGCAGACAACTGCCATGAGGGGGAGGCGAGCAACACATGGTATGGGTTGACCCACTGACGAAGTGTTAACCTGTGGATGGCAGTAAACCAGGTGGGACATTTTTAATTCTGAGATCAACTACCGTGGACTTTGTCTTTTGCCTTGTATGATGTTCCATTCCTGTATTCACAGTTTTCAGCTGCCTGCATCTGCTGTGCGTTGTGTTTATTCTCGTGCACATTTCTAAGCAGTTTCAGATTTTCCGCTTTCCCATAGATTGACTTGCACAATGAATTTGTGTTTCCTTTAGTGGTGTTCTGCTCCCCAGTTAGTTGTTGAACACCATTGGTCTGTACAGTACTGTGTGCTGACAGTTTATTTTAGTGACATTGTCATGCCCATGCAGGTGCTAAACCTTCCTTCCCAAATCTCTGTATGTGCTTTTCAGAAAACCATTGGAATGTATTTTGGACATCTTTTAATTGTGTAGTTACTAGAGATGCGTACAACAGGCTTTTTTAATTGCAAGTATTAAAAAAATCGTTGCTAGTTGTATGTGGACTTACGAAGAGCTGTTTTGAGATTAAGTTATTTACTGATCAAAAGTTTGTCAGTAATGTAACAAATGGACTATGCTTATAACTGCTCATTTTAAGAGATTTATTTATGGGATTCTTATTCCCAGTTGGGGGAAGTGCAATGGGTAAAGTCTCTAAAACGACTTTATGAGCCTAAAGGTGGAACAAAAATACAGTAGTTGGTCATGTGTGGTTGTGTCAGTATTGTATTTGAGAGAAAACTGTTTCCTGTATGCATTTTGTGCCACTGGGAAATTTTGTCTCGCAAATGTTATGTCACCAAGTTCGTGTGTAATATACATGGTCTCTAGTTGTCAGTTGTTGTGTAGAATTCAATATGCCGTGAAAGAAAAGTCATACAGAAGTTGATTTCTGACAATGTTTTCAGACAACATCAAAGAATGGAAACTCCAAGTTGAAGTATCAGCAGTATTATGAAAAGGATAGGTTGCTACTCACTGTAAAGATGACACAATGAGTTGCAGGCGGGTGCAGTGAAAAGACTATTATACATGTAGCTTTTGGCCAAAGCCTTCCTCAGGAGGGAAAAGACACATACATTCACACACATTCACACAAGCAAGCATATATATATATATATATATATATATATATATATATATATATATATATATATATATATATATATATATAAAAAACAAAGATGAGGTGACTTACCGAACAAAAGCGCTGGCAGGTCGATAGACACACAAACATACACACAAAATTCAAGCTTTCGCAACAAACTGTTGCCTCATCAGGAAAGAGGGAAGGAGAGGGGAAGACGAAAGGAAGTGGGTTTTAAGGGAGAGGGTAAGGAGTCATTCCAATCCCGGGAGCGGAAAGACTTACCTTGGGATTGGAATGACTCCTTACCCTCTCCCTTAAAACCCACTTCCTTTCGTCTTCCCCTCTCCTTCCCTCTTTCCTGATGAGGCAACAGTTTGTTGCGAAAGCTTGAATTTTGTGTGTATGTTTGTGTTTGTTTGTGTGTCTATCGACCTGCCAGCGCTTTTGTTCGGTAAGTCACCTCATCTTTGTTTTTATATATAATTTTTCCCACGTGGAATGTTTCCTTCCATTATATATAATATATATATATATATATATATCTCACACACACACACACACACACACACACACACACACACACAGACTGCCATCTCTGGCAACTTGGACCACATTCCTGTTTGAGCTGTCAGATCGGCATTTATGTGTGTTTGGTGTGCATGCTTGTGTACATGTGTGTGTTCCTCCCCTCCCCCCTGAAGAAAGCTAGATATGTAAGAGCCATTCATTGTTCCTGTCTGCAACTCATTGTCATCTTTACAGTGAGTTCAGACAGGTACTCGAGTTTTATACAAGTGATTGAGCTATATTATTTTTATGTGATTTATCTTATGTTATTCATGTTAGTAATTTTATTTTCAGCTTGAAACTTTAAATGCCATAACAGACAGTAATGTGGCCCTGAGAGCAGAAAGAGATGAGCTCTCAAAGGAAATTAAAATACTAAAGACTAAAGCTGAAGCTTTAGAGTCAGAACTTGGGCCACTCCGTAAAGAAAGATCTCATTTAACTAACCAGGCATCTGCACTTGAAGCAGAAAACACAACTTTACGTGCAGAAACAGGACGTCTGCGTCAACGTGTAAGTGCTTTAATTGAAAGAGCAAACAAAGTGGCACCAGAGGAATGGAAGCGATTAAAGACAGAGCGTGAGCAGCTCAAGCAGGAAGTTTCTCAGCTTGAAACCCAGAACAAGCAACAGGTATGTATTTTAATTCTGTGCAACAAAGACAGCCTGTCTCTATGTCCATTTTTAATTCACCTTCTTTAGACAAAAATGGTAATAATGAAAATACAGTATAACCCCACTTTTATGTTCCTGGAATTAACAATTTCCCACAGTTTACAATATTTTTTATCGTTCCCTTCAAATTTCCTTTGTCCATAACGTTAATTCAAACCAGATTTTGTGTCAGCATATTTGTAATTTCCCCGTAATTTACACAGTACTAAAAATGTTCATGGAGAAAATAGTGACAGAAAACAATGCTGGCATGATGTTGGCCATCAAGTAGTGTTTACAGACATTACGTGGTCAAATTTCTTGACACCAGTGCACTGTACTCAGTGGATCTGAGCTGGCAAGTGTGTAGAAGTTACTATAATTCATGCTGCTGCCAAGCTTTACTCAGCGTTGTGGCTGATGGGAGTAAATAGGTTCCTTCAAGTAAAGATATCATTACAAATCACAACCATTTGCAAACTGTCTATACTGTGCATACGCAGTTTATGGTTATTGTAACACCTTCGTCGAACCATATTCAGCATATTTCGGCATTTGGGCACTTGTAGTGATAGTTGAGACCACCACTCATTTTACATTGCCCCGATGTGTTTGGTTTAAATACAGCACTAATTATGTAATTTTTCATGCTGAGTAAAAAGTGTTTCGAGAATTTATTCTCGTTGTCAAGGGCACCATTTACGGAAGTAACGTTTTTTATGTTACGCAAACAAACAATTCGAGTGATAGTTGTGTGTGTGTGTGTGTGTGTGTGTGTGTGTGTGTGTGTGGCTTTCTACGTAACTGAGGAGGCACATTATCTGATAACCTCGAAAAGATGATTACAGTGTAAGAGACACAGGACAACACTTATGCAAACACCACACAAAATACATATGTGCATATTTGCATTTGATGAATAAGAAAAAAATCTTTTAACTCATCATGCTAAATATGGAAAAAAAGTAACTGTTGCAGTGTTTCATTATTTAAATAATGAATGAGAGCTGCAGGCTTTCCAAGAACTTCGATTATGACGTATAAAATTGACTCAAACATTCCTGCTTCCCAGGCAGTTATCAGTTCTGGTTACATCAGCAGTTTTCATTAAGTAATAAACCTTTACTAGATAATAAACAAGTCTCTGATAAATATTTTGATGCCTATTATGTACATATATCATACATAAAGTGCATCCACAGCTTGTGGCTAGTGTTGCTGCGTCTGGAGGATCACGGGGACCTGGGTTCGATTCCCGGCTGGGTTGGGGATCTTCTCTGCCCGGGGCTGGGTGTTTGTATTGTCCTCACCATTTCTTCATCATCTTTTTTGATAGTGGCTAGATTGGGCGGCAAAAAGAAAAAAAAATTGACTGTGTAAAAATTGGGACTTTGTATGGGCGCTGATGACAGTGCAGTTGAGCACCCCATAATCCAATCATCATCATCATAGATAAAGTGTGAAAATGCAAGTGAGTATCATATACATACGAGTAACTTTTATAGCTTAAACATTATTTCCCAATGTTTCATTTTCCCGCATTTTACACCTTTTTTTGAAGTCACTTGAAAAATGTAAAAGCTGGGCTTCACTATACTTCTTTTAGTCTGTTTTCTTCATTTATGTTAAGGTCTCCTTTTTTTCAATTTTGGACATTGTGTAGCCATTTAAACTAAGCCAGTGCATAGGGTTTCATTGGTTTTCCACTTAACACTTTTGCTTTCCCAAAACTTGCCATTGTTTCACATTTTTCCTTCTTTTCCATCACCCAGTAATTCTTCTTTTCATTACATATCTATCTTTTTCCTCCAATCCTCTTGTTACTTTTTTACTGCTACAGAGATGATCCAATATTTGTGTGATGGTTCTGCTGAGTTAGCCCCTCTTCTAACTGTAATCTGCCATGGAGCCCTCGAACAAAAAAACCATACCCAGTAGTTGGAAGAAGCACAGATCACAGCCATCTACAGTAAGCGTGGGAGAAGTGATTCACAAAACTACCCCCCACCCCCCAGGGGACTCGCAACTCTTTGGCAGGTTTGTGCTTGGCTACCACGGGGCTCCAGCCTTTGCAGCATTTTTTCCCTTACATGCTGCATGTCCATCCTCTTGCTATTCTTTTTCCCCTCCCTTGGGGAACATGTCTGGGGTGTTATTGAGAATGTTCTGCATTGTCTGTCACTGACATAAGAGCAGTCTCACCTTTGTTTTTCCCTTCCTTTTCCTTTCTTTGTTTCCCCTCTTTGTTCCTCCACTTCGGCATTTGAGGTTCTTCTTTTTCTTCTTCCTCTCGGTGCGCTCCTGAAGGCCAGCCCACACGTCTGATGCGTAAGAGGTGACTGGGTAATACGTAATTCCCAGCCCCAGGTTAACATGCAGGGTTTGCACGTACTCCCTGGTACAGGCCAAGCCCAGGGAGGGGTGATTGCCTGTGCTGCAACCTTCCCAAATTGCCGATTGGTCCCTCTGTCAGGTGTGGCTTGAGGTGTGGCTTGAGGTGTGAACAATCGTCTAAGGCGGGTGCGCCCCCTTGTGAAGGGGTCCCTCCAGTTGGAAGGAGCGCACCATCGGAGACATACAATCATGGGGGACTTTCTCGCAGTGAGTCAATTGTCTTCCCAGTCAACGTCTACAAAATGTAAACGTAATGAGGCTAATAATTCAAAGACCCTTCCTGCTGCACCACAGTTCCTCAGGGTCTCTCGTATTGAAAATGGTCAGTCCTTCACCACAGTAAATTTGTTTATTATCCAGAAAGGTATTGATGCAATTGCCGGTCCTGTGAAATCCTGCTCTCCTTTACAGAACGGCACTTTGCTTTTGGAGACTACTTCTGATTCTCAAGCACAACAACTGCTTGTGGCCTTGCTTCTCCATGGCTACCCTGTTCATGTCGGGGCCCATAGAACTTTGAATTCTTCCTGTGGTGTAATTTACACCAGGCTGCTCGACTGTCTAACCGAGGCTGAAATCCAATCTTACCTGTCTAATCAGGGTGTCATTGCCATCCATCGTGTAATGAAAAAGGTAGATTCTTCACTGGTGCCCACCCACACTCTTTTTCTCACCTTTGATATAGTGGTGCTTCCGTCCAAGATCAGAGCAGGCTACGAAATTATCACACTCCAGCCGTACATTCTGAACCTGATGCACTGCTACCAGCATCATCATTTCACCCACACTACAATGTCTTGTCAGCACCCAGCCAAATCTATAACCTGCAATAGGGATGCGCACAAGGGCGATTGTCCACCTCCTCCCCGCTGTGTCAACTCCAGTGGCAGCCATGCTGCCGCCTCTCGAGATTTTCCCATGTATCTTGAGTGGGGTGTCCAGGAGGTCTGGGTAAAGCAAAAAGTGCCTTACCCAGTCACTCACAAATTATTGGCTAGTCACAAACCCTGTGTTCTCTCATCTGGCACCTATAGTTCTGTTCTTGTTACCCCTCGCTCCATGAAGGAAATGGCCACGCAGACATGTGACCTCCAATTCAGCTCTGAGGTTGTGAAATCGCCCATTGTTAAGGTAGCATTGCCATCCCCCGTCCAGCTGTGCAACAAGCTACTAAACTCTCGCCTCGAGGGGTGAAGCTACCAGCTACACAACCAGTAGGCCAGAAAGGACAGGAGGAGTACTCCCGTGAAGACTTCCTCTGTCCCTCCAGCCAAACAACACCAGAGTCTTCCTCTAGCCGGAAAGGCTTGAAGAAGTCCACCAAAGGCAAATGGTCTTCTCCTTCGCCGACTCGAAGATCCCCTTCGACGGTGTTGTCACGTGATATCTTAGCCGGACCAGCCTCTGTGTCGCTGGTGCACACCACCAGCTGGTTTTCGATGTTGGACTCCACAGATCGACCCTACAAGCAAGCCGATGCTTCTGTGGATCCCATGGAGCAGGATCCTCCTGCTTCTGTGCCCCGTAGTAGTGACTCTTCTCTGGCTCTCACTTGGCAGCTCCTGAGGTGACACCCCTACATCTTGTCCTAATCATGACTGTCCTCCAATGGATCGTTCGTGGCCTTCGGTCCCACAAAGAGGATTTACGGCTGCTTTTAGCATCGCAGTATCCCCTTGTACTCTGCCTTCAGGAAACAAAATTGCGCCCTCACAAATGCTGTGAGCTTTCACATTTCTACTGATTCGTTTTTACTCTCCCCCCTGAGATCAGCATTCTATCTGATGGGGGCGTCATGCTGCTCATACGGGATGACATTCGTAGCCAACTCATCTCCCTGGCTACCCATCTTAAAGCTGTTGCAGTTCGCCTTTTCCCATCTGTACCATTTACGTCCCTCCATCATTTGATGTCACAAGGGCAGACTTCCTTCAGCTTATTGGGCAGCTACCTCCCCCATTTTTGTTACTTGGTGATTTTAATGCACATCATTCTCTTTGGCATTCTTCCAGGACCTTTCAGAGAGATGCCCTCTTGGCTGACCTTCTTAACAAACTTAACCAATTCTGCCTTAACTCTGGAGCACCCACTTTCCTTTGCGACCGACTCCTTGCACACCTATTCCCATTTGGACCTATCTTTCTGCACTGCCCAGCTTGCCCATAATCTCGAGTGGTCCGTTAGTTTTGACACCTACTCAAGCGACCATTTCCCGTGTGCTTTCTGTTTGTTGACTCCTACCCCATTGTCATGCACGCCCAAATGACACCTTACTAAGGCTGACTGGCAACTTGACTCCTCCCTGGTGACCTTCAAAGAAAAAGATTTGCCTAGTTGTGACGACCAGGTGGAATATCTCACAAACGTTATCCTTACTTCTGCAGAATGTTCCATTCCTCGCACATCCTCTTTACCACGTTGTGTCCCAGTCCCTTGGTGGACTGAGGCATGCCGTGACACAATTCGCACACGGAGACCTGCTCTCCACGTTTTTAACTGCCATCCTATGATGGCAAACTGCATTCACTATAAACAGATGCGTGCAAAGTGTCATGTTCTTTGGGATAGCAAAAGAGCTAGCTGGATTTCATTCACTAGTTCTTTTAACAGTTCCAGCCCTTCCTCTGTCGTATGGGCCAACCTCCGATGGCTCTCTGGGATCAAGATCCGTTTCCTAAATTCCGGCCTGACAGTAACTAAGATGTCATTGTTGACCCTATTGCTATCTCCATCACCTTGGGCTGCCATTTTGGGGAAGTTTCGATCTCTTCCCACCATCACCATGGCTTCCTCCATCGGAAGCGAATGGAGGAGACCTTTCTCTTTTCTGAATCGTGAGTGCTACAATGCCGCCTTTACTATGAGGAGGCTAGATCATGCTCTCAGTTCATACCGATCCCCCACCCCAGGGCCAGACGCCATCCACATTCAGATGTTACAGCACCTTTCTCTTGCGGGCAAGCACTTTCTGCTTAACATGTACAACTGCATCTGGGCAGAGGGCATATTTCCCGGACGCTGGCATGAAGCCACTGTCATACCAATATCTAAGCCCAGTAAGGACAAAAACCTTCCTTCCAGCTACCGCCCCACCTCTCTTACCAGCTGCGTTTGCAAGGAGGAATGTATGATTCATGTCTGGCTGGTATGGTGGCTCGAGTCTCACAATTTACTGATGAATGCACAGTGTGGATTTTGAGCGCGGTTTTCTGCAGTTGATCACCTTGTTACTTTGTCCACCTTGTTACTTTGTCCACCCATGTCATGAATGGTTTTCTGCAGAAATCCCAGACTGTGGCTGTATTTTTTTGATTTGGAGAAGGCCTGCGACACCTGCTGGAGAACTGGGATCTTCTGTACTCTTTACACATGGGGCTTCGGTGGCCACCTGCCCTGTTCCCTTCAGGCATTTTTAGAAGACCGAGTTTTCAAGGTGTGTTTGGGTTCTGCCTTGTCGAACACCTTTATCCAGGAAAACGGTGTGTCTCAGGTTTCTGTCCTGAGCGTCGTCCTCTATGCTATCGCCATTAACCCTATAATGGCCTGTCTCCCCCCGAGCATCTCTGGCTCCCTTTTTCTAGGTAATTTTGCCATCTATCACAGTTCTCCATTTACCTGTCTCACTGAGTGGTGTCTTCAGCGATGTCTTTATCATCTTTACTCCTGGAGCATTGACAGTGGCTTTCGCTTTTCCTCTGACAAAACATTTTGTTTGAGTTTCTGGTGACACAGTTGGTTTCTCCCACCATCTTTACATCTTGGGCCTGTTGCCCTTCCGTTCATTGAAACTACGAAATTCCTGGGGCTCAAGCTTGATAGGAGACACTTTTGGTCCTCCAATGTATCTTACCTGGCAGCCCACTGTATGTGGTTCCTCAGTATCCTATATGTCCTCAATGGTACTTCCTGGGGTGCCGATGGGACCACCCTGCTCCGTTTGTACTGGTCCCTTGTCCATTCGAAACTAAACTACAGGTGCTTTGTTTATGCATCTGCACGTCCATCCGTCTTTCACCGTCTCAACACTATTCAACACTGTGGCACCCATTAGGCCACAGGCCCCTTTCATACCATCCCGGTTGAGAGTCTGTATGCTGAAGCTGCTGAACTACCACTGTCCTACCGCCATGACTTTCTCCTCAGCAGGTATGCTTGCCGTTTGTCTGCCATGCGTGGCCACCCATCCTATGCCTCCTTCTTTGATGATGCCTTTCATCGCCATTATGGGGCACGTCCCTCTTTTGTTACCTCCTGGAATCTGCTTTCGGCACTTGCTATGGTGGCCTAACTTCACACTACCTGCAACATTCCCGGTGAGTGAGTGTGAACGTTTCACCACCTTGGCTTTGTGAAGCAGCCCATGTTAATGTTGGCCTTCATTCGCTTCCTAAGGCCACTACTCCAGCCTCGGTGTATCGCCTTCAGTTTCATGTCCTTCGCATGGAACATTGTAATAGTACCTTTGTATACACTGATGGCTCTCAGACTGGCCGTGGGTGTGCCTTCATCATTGGCACCCGTGTCTTTTGATATGTGCTTCCAGCACACTGCTCAGTATTTACAGCCAAGCTCTTCGCCCTGTATCAGGCGATGGATTACATACGGTGAGACAGCCTTTTCATTTATGTCCTGTGCTCAGACTCGCTCAGTGCCCTTGCTCACTTTTGGTGGAGCCAGTGTGCTGTTTGTTTGGGTTCCTGGTCATATCGGTCTGCCAGGAAACCAGGCTGCTGACGCTGCTGCAAAGGCTCCAGTCCTCGTACCACAGCCCGCGAATTCCTATATTTCCTCCGATGGTCTCTGTGTTGCTGTCTGTCGGGAGGTGGTATGCCTTTGGCATCGCCAATGGTCCTCCCTTCACGGGAATAAGCTCCGGCTTATTAAGCCTCTCCCAGCGGCGCCGGGTGGAGGTCATTTTAACTAGGCTGTATATTGGGCACTGCCTTTTTAGCCATCATCGTTTGGTAAGGGCGCTACCCCACCTCTTTGTACACATTGCACCCAAGTTTTAACTGTCTGCCACTTCCTGATGGAATGCCCATTTTTTTAACAGTTTACGTTCCCGCTTGGGTTTGCAGTGTGAGTTATTGGCCATTTCAGCAAATGAAGCGTGGGCTGTCAATCGCGTTTTACTTTTAATCCATCAAAGCGATATGGAGAAGGCCATTTAATTTTTAGTTTTGGACCTTCATTTCTGTATGGTATCTTTTTTACCCCTTTTTCCACGTGCGTGTTTTAGCTGTCTTCTGTTACGTCAATTGGGACTGATGTATGGTCCCCAGTTGTTTTTTGCACCCTAAAACAAAACAAAACCACTGTTCATTGACATCGATTTGTTGCAGAATCTTGGAACATATTCTGAACTCAAAGATAAGTTATTATCTTGAATAGAATGGCCACTTCCTCCTTGCTAACCATCATGGATTTTGAAAACATCGATCACATGAAACTCAGCTCGCACTTTCCTCACGTGGCATACTGAAAGCTTTGGATCAAGGCAGTCAGTAGATGCAGTATTTCTTGATTTCGAAAAAGGATTTGACTCACTCCACACATACATTTATTGTGAAAAGTTTGATTATGTGGGGTATCAAGTGAAATTTGTAACTGGCTTGAGGACTTTTTGATAGTGAGAATGCAGCATGTTATCTTGGATGGAATGTCATCGTCAGATGTAAAAGTAAGTTTGGGTGTGCCCCAGGGAAGTGCGTTGGGGCCTTTGCTATTCATGTTGTGTATAATGATGCTGCAGACAATATTAATAGTAACTTCAGACTATTTGCAGATGATGCAGTTATCTGTAATGAAATACTGTGTGTAAGAAGCTGCATAAATATCTTGATAAGATTTTAAAGTGGTGCGAAGATTGACAACTTGCTTTATATGTTCAGAACTGTAAAACCGTATGCTTCACAAACCGGCAGGGAGGGGGGGGGGGGGGGGGGGGGGGGGGAGTATCCTATGACTATAATCTCAGTGAGTCACAGTTGTAGGTCAACATTTACAAATACCTGGGTGTAACATTTTGTAGGGATATGAAATGGAGTTATCACATAGGCTCAGTTGTGGGCAAGGCAGGGGTAGAATACTGTGGAAGTGCATTCAGTCTATAAAAGAGATTGCTTACAAATCACTTGTGTGACCCATTCTGGAAAACTGCTAAAGTGTGTGGGACCTGCACCAACTAGGAATAACAGGGGATATTGAACATATACAGAGAAGAGCAGCGTGAATGATTTCCCAACCCAGCTCCTGTGTAGTGATCCCCTATTCAGTGCTAACATTGGTGCCTCTTCTGATGTTAAACCTATTACTTCAAAATCATTCTTAACCGTATCCAGGTACCTCCTCCTTGGTCTGCCCCGATTCCTCCTACCCTCTACTGCTGAACCCATGAGTCTCTTGGGTAACCTTGCTTCTCCCATGCGTGTAACATGACCCCACCATCTAAGCCTGTTCGCCCTGACTGCTACATCTATAGAGTTCATTCCCAGTTTTTCTTTGATTTCCTCATTGTGGACACCCTCCTGCCATTGTTCCCATCTACTAGTACCTGCAATCATCCTAGCTACTTTCATATCCGTAACCTCAACCTTGTTGATAAGGTAACCTGAATCCACCCAGCTTTCACTCCCATACAACAAAGTTGGTCGAAAGATTGAACGGTGCACAGATAACTTAGTCTTGGTACTAACTTCCTTCTTGCAGAAGAGAGTAGATCGTAGCTGAGCGCTCACTGCATTAGCTTTGCTACATCTCGCTTCCAGTTCTTTCACTATGTTGCCATCCTGTGAGAATATGCATCCTAAGTACTTGAAACCGTCCATCTGTTCTAACTTTGTTCCTCCCATTTGGCACTCAATCTGTTTATATTTCTTTCCCACTGACATTACTTTCGTTTTGGAGATGCTAATCTTCATACCATAGTCCTTACATTTCTGATCTAGCTCTGAAATATTACTTTGCAAACTTTCAATCGAATCTGCCATCACAACTAAGTCATCCGCATATGCAAGACTGCTTATTTTGTGTTCACATATCTTAATCTCACCCAGCCAGTCTATTGTTTTCAACATATGATCCATAAATAATATGAACAACAGTGGACACAGGTTGCAGCATTGTCTTACCCCTGAAACTACTCTGAACCATGAACTCAATTTACCGTCAACTCTAACTGCTGCCTGACTATCCATGTAAAGACCTTTAATTGCTTGCAAAAGTTTGCCTCCTATTCCATAATCTCATAGAACAGACAATAACTTCCTCCTAGGAACCCGGTCATATGCCTTTTCTAGATCTATAATGCATAGATACAATTCCCTGTTCCACTCATAACACTTCTCCATTATTTGCCGTAAGCTAAAGATCTGGTCCTGACAACCTCTAAGAGGCCTAAACCCACACTGATTTTCATCCAATTGGTCCTCAACTAATACTCGCACTTTCCTTTCAACAATACCTGAGAAGATTTTACCCACAACGCTGATTAAAGAGATACCTCTGTAGTTGTTACAATCTTTTCTGTTTCCATGTTTAAAAATTGGTGTGATTACTGCTTTTGTCCAGTCTGATGGAACCTGTCCCGACTCCCAGGCCATTTCAATTATCCTGTGTAGTCATTTAAGACCTGACATTCCACTGTATTTGATGAGTTCCGACTTAATTTCATCCACCCCAGCTGCTTTATTGCACTGCAATCTATTGACCATTTTCTCCACTTCCTCAAATGTGATCCTATTTCAATCATCATTCCTATCCCATTCTACCTTGAAATCTGAAACATTACTGATCGTATTTTCACCTACACTGAGCAACTCTTCAAAATATTCCCTTCTGCCCAAGGCATCCACAGGATTCACCAGCAGTTTTCCTGACCTGTCCAAAATACTTGTCATTTCCTTCTTACCTCCCTTTCGAAGACTGCTAATTACACTCCAGAATGGTTTTCCAGCAGCTTGACCCATAGTCTCCAAACTGTTTCCAAAGTCTTCCCAAGATTTCTTCTTGGATGCCGCAATTATCTGTTTGGCTTTGTTTCTTTCTTCAACATAACTTTCTCTGTCTACCTGAGTTCTAGTATGTAGCCATTTTTGATACGCCTTCTTTTTCCTTTTACAGGCTACCTTGACTGTGTCATTCCACCAAGCTGTTTACTTCATCCTACTTTTACACACTACTGTTCCAAGACATTCTTTAGCCACTTCTAGTACTGTGTCCCTGTACCTTGTCCATTCCTTTTCCAATGACTGTAATTGACTACATTCAACTAACTGGTACCTTTCTGAGATCGCTGTTATGTACTTGTGCCTGATTTCTTTATCCTGAAGTTTCTCCACTCTTATCCTCCTACATATGGACCTGACCTCCTGCACTTTCGGCCTCACAATCCCAATTTCACTGCAGATTAAATAATGATCAGTGTCATCAAAGAATCACCTGAATACACGTGTGTCCCTCACAGCCTTCCTGAATTCCCGATCTGTTATTATATAGTCAATGACAGATCTGGTTCCCCTGCCTTCCCAAGTATACCGGTGAATGTTCTTATGTTTAAAAAAAGGAGTTTGTGATTACTAAGCCCATACTGGCACAGAAATCCAAGAGTTGTTTCCCGTTCCTATTGGCCTCCATATCCTCTCCAAATTTACCCATAACCTTTTCATACCCTTCTGTTCGATTTCCAATCCTGAGCAGAACTCTGTCCTTGTCCTTTACTCTAACAACTACATCACTGAGTGCCTCATAAAAACAATCCATCTTATCTTGATCTGTCTCTTCACGATGCGAATATACTGACACAATCCTAATTTTCTTGCTAGACACTGTCAAATCTATCCACATCAGTCGTTCGTTTACATACCTTATTGCAACTATGCTGGGTTCCATTTCTTTCCTGATGTAAAGCCCTACACCCCGTTGTGCTATTCCTGCTTTGACTCCTGACAGGTAGACCTCGTATTCTCCCACTTCCTCTTCTTTCTCACCCCCCTTACCCGAATGTCACTAACAGCTAAAACGTCCAGCCCCATCTTACTAGCAGCCTCTGCCAGCTCTACCTTCTTCCCAGAGTAGCCCCCATTGATATTAATAGCTCCCCATCTCAGTACTATTTGTTTGCCAAGTCGTATCTTAGAAGTCCTTGGTTTGTCAATTAGAGGTGGGACTCCATCAGCTCCAAAGGTCCGAGGCATTTTGCTCTAATTGTTGCCAGCATCATATTTAAAGTACCAGGGAAGCAGGTTGCTAGCCTTACTTGCCCCGAGTCCCATTGGGTTTTACCCCTATCGGTTGAGGGACTAACCGGTGGATTTGGTAGTCTTTGCCGTATGAGCACAAAGGTGACCACGACTCGGAATATGTCTGAGATGCGCAGCCTTATTCCAAAGTAACTGGTATCCCGACTGTCGGGACCACTTACTTGGCCACTCATATGTTACGTGTGGTTCATGAACTAGGCCATGACTACAGGAACCCGCATCATGAACCAGTCTAGCAGAATTTGGGTGGGCATTATCGTGGTGGAGTGTCACTTCATTCAGTATTTCTGGTTGTTGTTCTTAGATTACATGTGCAAGACATTTCAGTTGTTGACAATAAATGTCGGCAGTGATGGTTACACCTCGAGGCAGCAGTTCATAGAACACCCACCATCGCTGTTCCAACTGATGCTTAATATTATCTTTTGTGGATGCATGCAGGTCTTTGTGCGAGGAGTTGCTGCTTTGTTTGGAATCAACCATTCTTTTCTTCTCCTTATGTTAGCATAAAGACACCATTTCTCATTATTAGTAACGATTCAGGATAGGAATGGTTGGTCATGTTCACGAGCCAGTTGATGACCAGCATGCGGAGATGCACTTACGGCAACCACTGATTTTGGCTTAGACCCATACACCCAATTTTTGAACCTTCCCCACTGTATGCAAATGTTGCACCAGTTCATTACATTTGCCACTTTTTGAGTAAATTGTCATGGATCATTGTGGCTTAATGCGTTCAATGAATCTTCTTCAAACACCAAAAGTCTTCTGAACGTGGAGAGTATTGACGTCAAAACAATCCTCCTTAAAACAGGAAAACAAAATTCAAACAGGAGAATGTTGGAAATGTTATGATTTTTCCACTTGGCACTCCATTTTGTAGCCTCCACAGCTCCACACCATATCACCAGATGGCAAAATGACAAAATTTTAACCCAAATAGCAACAATGAACAACAAATAAAAAAGACAGCCGATAAATAAACCTATAGCAACTGGAATACAGACATGCAGAACAAAAAGTTAAGAATTTTTGCACCATCCTTGTGTGTGTGTGTGTGTGTGTGTGTGTGTGTGTGTGTGTGTGTGTGTTTTACCTCCATCTTCCTTTTCATTTTTAAATTTGTTATATTTTTTTCCTTACTTAGTGTTATTTGACAGTATTACGAAAAGAGTAGATAGCTACTTAATAGAAAGATGTGTTGATTTACAGACAGGCATAATGAAATTGCTGTTCCACATTTGAGCTTTTGGCCAGAGCCTTCCTCAGAAAGGAAAACTCTCGCACATTAACACAGGCAGGCACACATGACCACTCTCTCTGGCTGGTCCGGCCAGAATGCCAATATTATTCATCTTTCTCATCTTGTGTGTACCTTCTTCTCAATCTATCTTCTGTGCTTTGAAGCTGACCAAGTACTTGTGTTGACACCCTTTACTCCATGTTTGGTTGCCTTCTCCTGGTTACCTCATAGCTTAGGTTGTGAATGACTTGTATATACTCTCTCCCTCCTCTCTCCTCCATGATGAAGGAACAAGTTTACAAAAGTTAGATTTTATTTATTGTCAATGGTTTTGTGTGCCTGTTGGCTCTACTAAGCGAACATACGTGTGTCTTCGTATACTGTCCATAACAAATAGTGTGTGCTTCTTTTGGATACCATCCGTCCGGAGACCTAGTATTTATAGTATTTAGGAGCTACATCCCTTCAAAGAAGAATTTCCCCAATACCACAGGACAATATTTATTAAAACATTCTTTTCACAGACATCACTGCATGACAAAGAAGATTAATCAAAGCCAACCTCTGTCTGAACTGTACACAAGTGTATCACCACTCGCTTACTCTCCCAGCCACTGTGTTATCAGGTGCCAATATTGTGATTTGGGCGCCCTCACCAGAGAATTTGGTATCACCATCAAACCACCTTACGAAGATTTATGTAGCGCACCAAATCTGTTAACTAACTAAAATTTTTGTCAATTTTACAATTTTCAGGAAGTTCGTTTATTGGGATAATAGGGATTTTATTAAAGCATTATTACATGTTGGTGTTCACAATAAATTTGAAACATTTTTATATTTGACAGAATTCACACCATTGTAGTGTGATTGTGCGACAGTTAACAAGAACTGTGCGACAGTTAACAAGAATTTGTGTATTTTCAGGTGGAAGAAATTGCACGACTCACTCGGGAACTTGGAGAAACAAAAAGTCTTTCCAATAAACGAAATGAAGAACTTGCCAGGATCACCGAAGATCTTGGTGCAAGAGAGGCAATGCTCTCTGACCTTCGCAATAAAGAAATGCAGGTAAGATATTCTCTATGGTAATGTTCAACATTATCTTATTTTGCTTAAGAGTGATTAAGGAATTAAATATTGAAAAACTCGTTGTCAGTATGTATGAAACAGAAGAAACAAAACTTAGGCTGGATTGTGCTGAAGTAAATAAAAAATGGCAGAGTGAGTTTTGTTAGCCGTAGGTGTTTCTGTAACAAGTAATGTTCTTGACTCATCTGTAACATAAAAATTAGTTGCAATGTGGGCGTATTAGCCAACTTTCTCAGTCATCTTAATGAACTTCTCCAGTTGAAACTTCAAACATTTGTACGAAGGACAGAATGCCAAATCACTTGTAGAATGGACACATCCCTTGAATTTTTGTGTGAATTATTTCCATACCTTATATTGCACCAAATGCTAGTTGTCAACAGAACTGGTTTCCTAATCAAGTTCCAACAATGCTTTGGCTGTAGAACTTTGTTTTTCATGGTACCTACAGTATGGGTCCATGCTTGGAACAATGATACACAGCATAGACATGTTGTGAAGTAAAATATTAATTACTCCTTCCACTATGCCGTATTAACATGAGCTCTGAAAACAGTACTTTTCAAACAACGCTGAAAGGCAGCTCTTAACTCCAGGGAAAATTTGAGCTCAACGTAAACATGAATAAGATGGAAAAATAATTTTTTTTACTAATTTCATTACTGAGATGAGAAAAAAATACTACATACATAGCTATGTTCCAGCAAGAAGTTACGACGACAGCAGAGTTAAATTAAGCAAAAGGTAATTGAGTTAGTGTATAATTTGAAATTATGCTGGTCAGTTCTGTGTCCACATACTCAAGATATTTTCACTGCATTCATAGCAGGGTGTTCAGTGAGATGATGCCAGACAGCTCCCTGGGACAAAGTCATTAATTAATAACGACTTGCAGAGATAGTAACTCAAAGGTTCAAGTGCATGTGGTGTCAATGTTAGACACTGTGCTAGAGGTTGCGATAATCGATAGTGGTCCAGCACTTGCAACCTCTCTGAACTCCATGGCACTTGCAGTGCCGCCATATGGCACGGACAGAGACTTGCAGATCGCACCGGTCGAGTCATCTACAGGTCCTGAGCGAAGACAGATTAGGATAGTCTTCAGCTCGCTAGGTTCGCAGCCTCTAGTTCGCGCATGTATTACACATGTAATACCAGAATTGTGTTATCTTGCTTTTTGTATAATCTAGTTAATGTTTGTTAATGAGTCATTTGTATTCACGAGAGATACTTGTTATGAGCTATGTTCCTGGAGTGCAGTAGCACGACAAAGTTAAGAAAAAGTTATTTACTAAAGTATTCCAGTACTAATTATTATAGAATGTTCCAGATTCCCTACAACCACCCCACTCGTGCTAGCCTCTGTCATCCCACTGCAAATCCCAGGGGTACCGATTGAAAAGCATCCTGCATTTGTGTGAGGTCATGACATACTTTTATCGACCTTCACATCAGTGTGTCTTATCATTGATACACTATGTGACCAAAAGTATCCGGACATCTGGCTGAAAATGACTTAAAAGTTCGTGGCACCCTCCACCGGTAATGCTGGAATTTAGTATGGTGTTGGCCAACTCATAGCCTTCATGACAGCTTCCACTCTTGCAGGCATACATTCAATCAGGTGCCGGTAGGTTTCTTGGGGAATGGCAGCCCATTCTTCACAGAGTGCTGCACTGAGGAGAGGTATCGATGTCGGTCAGTGAGGGCTGGTGCAAAGTCGGTGTTCCAAAACATCCCAAAGGTGTTCTATAGGATTCAGGTCAGGACTCTGTGCAGACCAGTCCATTACAGGGATGTTATTGTTGTGTAACCACTCTGTCACAGGCTGTGCATTATGAACAGGTGCTTGATTGTGTTGAAAGATGCAGTCACCATCCTCGAATTGCTCTTCAACAGTGGGAAGCAAGAAGGTGCTTAAAAAATTTGTGTAGGCCTGTGCTATGATAGTGCTAAGCAAAACAACAAGGGGTGCAAGCCCCCGCCATGAAAAACACAACCACAACATAATACCACTGCCTCCGAATTTTACTGTTGGCACTACACATGCTGGCAGATGACGTTCACCGGGCATTCACCATTCCCACACCCTGTCATCGGATCGCCACATTGTGTACCGTGATTAGTCACTCCATACAACATTTTTCCACTGTTCAATCATTCAATGTTTATGCTCCTTACACCAAGCGAGGCATTGTTTGGCATTACTGGCGTGGTGCGTGGCTTATGAGCAGCCGCTAGACTATGAAATCCCAAGTTTCTCACCTCCCTCCTAACTGTCATATTAGTTGCAGTGGATCCTGATGCAGTATAGAATTCCTGTGTGATGGTCTGGATAGATGTCTGCCTATTACACATTATGACCCTCTTCAACTGTCAGTGGTCTCTGTCAATAAACAGACGAAGTCAGCCTGTACGCTTTTGCTCTGTACATGTCCCTTCACATTTCCACGTCACTTCACTATCACATTGGATACAGTGTACATAGGGATGTTTAGGATTGTGGAAATCTCATGTACAGACACATGACACAAGTGACACCCAATCACCTAACCACATTCGAAGTCCGTGAGTTCCGCAGACACCCCATTCTGCTCTCTCACGATGTCTGATGACTAGTGAGGTCGCTGATATGGAGTACCTGGCAGTAGGTGGCAGCACAATGCACCTAATATGAAAAGTGTATGCTTTTTGGGGGTGTCAAGATACTTTTGATCACACAGTGCTAACAAACATGGTAGGCTACATCAATAAAATTCTGAGAAATATCCCTATAGTATTAAAATCAGTTGATAAAAAAAATCCTTCCATCAAGGCTTTAAAGCTGCAAGGGTCATTTTACAAGATGGTGGAGGTCACTTCCGACACGAGGTGCAGCAAACCACATCCATCTTTACGTCAGAGACTGTTGCTCATCTTATCCTTACAGCATAGATTTTATGACTGAAGCTCAGTAATTCTGGGTGAGGCCCTCACAACAGCTGCTGGGTGGAACTTCTGCAATGACAGCGTGAGCTGCAATGGGAGTCTTGTACCTTCTTCATTGGACTGTGCCAGTGACCTCTGCAGACTGCCACTTCTGTCCCATATTTCGCAGTGACAACGTTATGCTTCTGTCTACCTTCTCCGTGCTTCTGTTACAGGGTATCCAATCTCGTCTCTCTTCCACCACCTTTCTGCCTCCACCAATAAGTGCCCTTCACTCTGATTTGTTAGGTTAATATTTTAAACTGTTGCATGCATCAATCCTCTATAGTAAAGTGGTTCCTGTCCCTTATTTTCCATAAAAGTTGCTCTTTTTATTCTCAAATAACATTTAGAAGTCTTATTTATCAATAAATGTAATAGTATAAGAATGTATGTAGTGTAAGAAAAAGTCTGTTGAGATTTACTCTCAGACTTTCTGATTGTGATAAGCTTCTTGTCTGATGTTAGTGACACTTGCCGAACTGTTTCTTTGTGTGCTGTGTAAAAGACTGGGCTGTGTCCTACTTTGTATCCTTCAACAATGTTGCACAGTATTTCCAACATTTGGGGAAAAATTTTAGTATTCAGCAGTTATGTTAACTACTATCAGGGTTTCAACTCTTCAAATGTTTATTCTTCTGAAATCTTTGAATCTGACATGCGAGCATAAATTACCATTTGATGAGGCTGTTGCCTCTCTTGGAAATGTTGTGGGCTTACACGATGGTTACCTGGCAAAGCAAACGTTAAAATTGAAATATAATTTAAATAAGTTCATTGTATGAAGCTGACAAGGGATTGAATTGAAAATGAAGTAACTCTCTTCCAAAAGTAACTGGTCTTTTCTAACCTTTCAAATTCTGCTTACAGATGTAATCAGTTTATAATAATTTCTTTAGGTTCGCAAGATTGCAAAGAAATACAAGACTCAGTTTGAAGAGCTGAGCAAAACTATGGAAGAACAGAAGCAGAAATGGGATGATGAAAGGAAAAAAGCTGCATCTGAGCCTCTTCCACCAGAGACACAAGAACTTTATCGCACAGAAGGACGCAGAGAAATGGAACAGCTCATGTTAGAAGCTGAAACAAGACACACAGATGCAATTAAGGAACTGAATGATAAGGTAAGGGCCAGATGTAACATAGAATAAGCAGTTCAGTATTTGTGTTTATGAAGTATTACTTAAGCTCAAAACTAGTCTGCAGCTTGTGGTATAGTGACTAGCATTGCTGCCTCTGGATCATGGGGTCCAGGATTTAGTTCCCAGCCAGGTTGGGGATTTTATCTGCATGGGGACTGGGTGTTTGTGTTGTCCTCATCATTTCATTATCATCATCATCATCATCATCATTATCATTATCATTCGTGTAACGGGGTGGCAACAGGAAGGGCATCCGGTCACCCCTTAAATTAACCATGCCAAATTTGCCTATAACCATGCCGACCCTGCAAAACTGTTGGACAAAGGCACAAGAAAAAGAAGAAATACTTAAGTTCAAAACTAAAATGCCATCTTTCTTTGTGCAGTTTTAGAAAACATCCTTGGCTACTTCCTATGTATAGTTACCTGATTTCATGAAGTCATGCATACTAGTTTTCTTCATTGTTTATCATTCAGTCAGTCGTATTTCTTAGTTGTTTAGTACAATGATGACCGTATCTATTGCATTTATGAAAAGACATCTGTGCCCCCACCCTCCAATTCTTTCCCTCCCTCTTACTTTTAGAGAGAACATTCTTCCTGTGAGAACACGTATGGTGACACATTAGATGAAGTAATTGTAAGCTAGCAATAAAAAACTTCCAGCAAGTGACAGCTGCATCTACATATACAAGATTACTCTGCAGTTCACAATTAAGTGCCCGGCAGAGGGTTCATCAGACCACCTTCAAGCTGTTTCTCTGCCATTCCTCTCCAGAACAGCATGCGGGAAAAACAAACACTTAAATCTTGCTGTGCGAGCTCTGATTTCTCGTATTTTATTTTGATGATCATTCCTCCCTCTGTAGATGGGTGCCAACAAATTATTTTCACACTCTGAGGAGAAAGTTTGTGATGGAAGTTTCATAAGAAGACCCACCTCAACGAAAAAGCCGTAGTTTCAGTTATTGCCACCTCAATTCACATATCATATCCATGGTGTGCTCTCCACTATTTCGCGATAGTACAAAATGAGCTGCCATTCTTTGAAACTGGAAAACTTTAAAGTCATAGAAAGGTCAGGCTAAATGTATGATAATAGATATGGAAGGACTACGAAGAAGATAATATGATATAACAGTGACTCCGAATGCATAATAAAGGGAAAGACAACTGGAATGGAAAATGAAATTTTTTGTAAGGTAGATGGGGGATAAACACAAAAAAGTAAATTTGGAAGAGAAGACAGCTAGAAGAGTGGTAAGTGGATAGCCTTTTTATTCAAAGCAAAATAAGCGGAAATACAGGAGAGGAAGAAAAAGAGAAAGTGGTAAAGTTGATGTCCAAAGAGTTGTGTTTTCTAAGTTTAGATAAAAGGAATGGTAAGAACATGTTACAAAGACAATTCTTGCTTTCAAATTTCTGAGAAGCTGGTAATAATGCAAGTCACATGCATTGTGTAGAAGTGTATTGTGCATTACATGTGTGTGGCAATTTCCTGGTAACAGTATTTAAATCAGAATATCACATTTTTCTTTTACTACTTATTCTACAGTACTTGAAATGAACATCCAGCTTTGTGAAAACTAGAGGTCTGTAGCTTTAAAACTGAATTTTCTGTGTATTTTCAAAGTCGTAAGACTGATTTTATTGAATTATAGGAAAATCAATTACAAAGTTGTATAGAATCTTACAGCTGCATCATTAATTTTAAAGGGAACTTTACAGCTTCATCATTTATAGGGATACAGTAAGTAGTTAAAAATATTTTCATGTGCCTTTCCAGATTTTTATGGTATTTTTTGAAATATATATACGTGGGAAGCGGGAAAAGTGAGAAGGCAAAATTTTTAAGGAGTTATGGATTTCTTTAACTAATTTTACGTTTGCAAATTATAAAGTTTGTTTTTAAATGAACACACTGCCATTTGTCTGTATTGTTGTTTATTTAATTACGACCCAGGTTTCAGCCTTTTATCCCATTCTCAAGTGATTGACCTTATTTGTAAATTGCATAGAAGGCCAGAATCTGGGTCATAATTAATTAAACAAACAATAGTACAGTCAAATGAGGGAGGGGTGACGGTGTTCATTTAAACGTTATTGTATGACTGTTTATAATGTTTGTCATTGCAGTCTCCTGTAAAACAATTATCATTTTTTAGTTATTATTACAGTCATATTTCAAGTATCAAAGATAACTACAATAGGATTCTGAATTTCAAACTCAGAGCAATTTCTGTAATTTAAGTATATTGCTGTTCATCACACTGGTTCTATTATATTTACAAGACTGACATATCACCATTGTATTAATGACAGCAGATCTTCGGTCAAGAAAAGTTTTTCCTGCCTCTTAAATCACATTTTCACTTCCCATGACCAAATAAGTAAGTAGTTCCCTAGACTGGAATGCCATTATCCCACACCTTATTCTAAAACATTGTCTGCACTTCAGCATCTTCAGTTGAGGTGCCAACTGAACAGTAAATACAAGATTGAGTGAATGGCAATTTTTTGTAATAATCAAGGTAATTGTTTCCATCACATAGGAGCTTAAACTCATAAAATTTTATCACTAAACTGGTTCCCGTTGTGAAAACTGCTTACAGCCAGAACCATACTTCAAGAACTGCCATTAACTGCATTAACTGTAGACTTCTGAAGGTAGATCAAGTGCACAAACTTCATTTCTGTCATTTGAAGTAAATCTGTGTTACAGACAGAATTGGTTTCTGCTATAGTGAAGTTGTCCTCTCCTCACAGTCTTCAGAAGATTTTCATACTGCTTTTATGGATATTACAGGAATTGTAGTTGTCCTAATGATGATGTACCATTGAACATGACATCACGTTTCATAAATTAGGAATCAAACTGATGACTTTCCATAACCATAAATTATAGTAAAAAAAATAATATTTCAGCTTACTGGTGATGCATCAATTCAGGAATCAGCGAAAGCACTTCAGATTTATGGTGTCCAATGGATCACATCCACTACTGCTTTCATAACTACTGGAACTGAGGTGTGAAGAGAAGTAATCAATGTAAACTACCTGAATATTGCCTGGCATGTCAGTACTACTTCTAAAAGAGTTGCAAATCTGCAAAATTAACTTCTCCGCTACTCAAAACTCTTTAGCATTAAAACACATTTGTAAATGTAAATTAAGACATGTTACGGTTTTGTTTGTGAGAATAGCATGCTTTAAAGAACTTTTTGAAGACATGCACCGACCCTGTAAACTCTGTGATTGCTTCCAGCATTTAGATGAAGCAGAATATAAAAATCGAATTGTTTTTTTTAACAACAATATAAGAGAAAGGTAGATTGCTATTCACAGTATAGGTGAAATGTTGAGTTTCATACAGTCACAATGAAAAGACAGTTACATGCTTAGCTTTCGCCCAAAGCCTTCATCAGGAAAAACACACACGCGCGCGCACACACACACACACACACACACACACACACACACACACACACAAAAGCAAGCAGCAAGCACATTGCACGCACACATGACCTGCTATCTCCAGGGACTTGGACTGGAAAGGAGCTGTCACGTAAAACAGAAGCAACAATGAGTTGAATCACATCATCAGGGCTTTGACTACCTACATTCATGCCCTGAAATTACGGACATCCTATCCAAAATCCCTCCCACCACTCCTCAAGTGCTATCCACCCAACCTCCACAACATCCTAGTCCATCTGTATGTCACACCCAACTTACCCTGTACCACAGGGATCACATCCCTGTGCAAGACCTACCCAATCCCCCACCCAGCATTTCCTATCCCATTCTTGCCACAGGCTTACCCTACCCCATCAGAGGCTGGACCACCTGTAAAAGCAGCCATGTCATGTACCAGCTCTGCTGCAGTTATTGGAAGCTTTTTGTATTGGTATGACTACTAACCAACTGTCCATGAGGATGAACAGCCACCACCAAACTGTGTCCAAGAGCAAAGTAGACCACCTTGTGGCACATCATATAGCTGAATGATTTAAATTGGCACTTCACAACCTTTGATGGCCTGTGTTTTCCTCACCATCAGCTTTTATGACTGCGCAGATGAGCTCTGTCCTTACAACAAATTGTCTGCTCCTGAAATTATCCTGGCCCCAGCCTATGGTAACCTACTGACTTCACATCCTCTACCCAACAGTTTCTGTACATCACCTCCTGCCTGTTCTCATCCCATCACCTTCTTTGTGTGCCGCCCCCAGCCAAAGCACAAGACTGTTTTCCCTTTCCTGCTCCTCTCCTTTTTCGCCCCCCTCCCTCACAGCCTCCTGAAGCTGTGGGCAATGTAGTCACTTACATGCTCCACCAGACAGCACTCTTTTCTCCCGCCACCTATAACCTGCTATCTCTTCTCCTTCCCCATCCCCTCCAGGTTGCTGCTTCCGGGCTATGTGACAGTTGCATTGCAGTTGAGCTGCCGGAGATGGTGATCCTGTGTGCGTGAGGTGCGCTTGTTTGTGTGAATGACTTTGTACGTGTTTTCTTTCCTAACAAAGCGTTTTTTTAATTCACTGTGTGATATTCACTGGACCTTTGAAATTTCGCTGAATGACTTAATGTATGGTTCCTTCAAAAATGTCAAATCTAGACTATCAGTTGTCCTCTCATTTTCAGTGAATAAGACATTGCTGAAGGGGGCATGCAAGTGATCACAGGGGAGTGGATTGTTCTGGGGGGGGATTGTGATTCCACCAAATGTTGTGGAAATTGCGAGAATGGTGGGATACTTCTTGAGGTAGTGCTGGTGAGCTGGCACTCATTTCAGGACATGATTTAAGAAAATCATTTCTTAGTTCAGCAGAAACTGTACATTGCTTATAACAGTAAAGTTTACTTCAGCATTTAACTGAAATAAACTTTAGATGCATTCCAGACCAGGATACTGTTGAACTGTGAGGTACCATTTCTTTCTGGTGATTAACCATTTTATGGGTTTGCTAGTGTTGCTTGATGAAACAGATATATGAACCCATGTCAGTAATATCATTGACATGTAACTTGAATTTATTACAGATGAGATCAACATTTTTTTCAAATGTCTGAAAGTAAACATGACTTCATTTCAGGTAATAAGCTTTTCAAAATTCATAACTCCCTAATATATCCCACATGTTATATAGGTAACAAGCTCTCATGATGAAGCAGAAAACCTGCGCAAAGAAAATGAAAGTCTCAAGATGAATGCAGTTGAAAAGGATGAAAGAGCACGAGTCCTACTGAAAAATTTGAAACAAAGAATAGTACAGCTGACGGGAGAGAAGAGTGCTTTAACAAATCAGTTGAAAGAAGCCCAGGAAAGGGTAGGAGCTGTGGAGCAGATAAAAGGTACAAGAATGTTGAAGTAATAAAGTAGTTGAAAGATTTGAATAAAATAGAAAATGCAAATAACAATATCACTATATATTAATACTCGAGTTTCAGTTGTTCTGTTATAGAAAGGAGCAAAAAAAAAAAAAAAAAAAAAAAAAAAAAAAAAAATAATTATGAATTTCTTGCATTATGGATAACATTAGGAAAATAGTGTGATAAATGACTGCCTCATTTTTTTACTTTTTTTTTCTATGCTGCATTGTCATGCATGTTATAGTGCTTATTGGCAAGATATATTGTGTAGTGCTGTCACTGATAATTATTTTTTTCTTCTTTACATATTAATTTCTAGAGCGTTTGTGTATTAGAAGGACTTTGTGGATTCCCACCATTGTTTGGCTGTAGAGTTCATTATTTTCGATGTCAACATTATTCCTCTTAAAGTCCGAGTCATTATAAGATATTTAATGAATTATGATGTGCTTATGATAGTTATTCAAGACAACAAAATTAAGTTCACTAACTGCTATGTGGAATTGTAGTGATAGTCTACATAAAGCTCGTATTACACGATGCAGATAAGGGGTACACCTTGGCAACAGTGCCACAACTGCACAACTGAAACTGCAGACTGGTTAATGTCACCCAATTACATGATACAAGCAAGCAGAACACAAGTGGTAATGTCTTATTTCTTGTAAAGCTATTATTAATTCAAATTAAAAATTTTTGAGAGCTCAAAGTTCCTATTTATTAAGTAATTGTTGTTCCCTGTCACAGAATGTTCTGAATTATGAGCTCAGTGGTTCATTTTATATTGTGACGTTTTTTTCACAGGCATATTTTTATCTAAGTTTACATTGATACAAAATTTTTGTTCATGAAAGATGCAGTTGTTGTTGCAACTATTGCCCTGTCAGTGTATGCGACCCTCCTTAGGAGGGCAGGACAATGACGGCGAATGAAAAGCCAGAGATTGTTGGGTTAAAATATGGCTAATAAGAAGGGACTCAATAGGTGAGGCCCAGAGATTGTAGGAATATCCTAATTTTCTGAGAATGTATGTGGTTTGCTTTAACAAGCTATTTTTGAAGGTAGACGAAGGAATTCACTCAAATGACACAGTAATGTGAGAAGCAGTTCTCCATAGTTAGAAGTAAGAATTAAACAATTTCTTTACACTTTTGGTGAGCGAGGTACCTTATTGTTGTACAGTAAGTCATGAGGATCAAAAAGACACCTTTCCTCACTATACATCTGGATGAGAACACTCAAGCCTTGTTTTTAGAATATGAAGCAATCACTACAAAGAATGCTTTTCACAACAGCAATAAATAAAAAATGCAGTCAATTGGCAGTAATTATTACATTTGTTCAAGTACTGCATTTATGAAAATTCACTCAAAATTATGCCAAATCTGTAATACGAAAGTCTGAAGTCAACTACTATCAACAGGTATCAACAATAACAGTAGAAGTGGAACAAACACAAAACACTCTGAGTAACCCCTTTCAACACATACATGTGTTATTGCTGTCTACTGTGCATGCACAGAAACATGGAAATTCAGGACTGCTGTCCATTTCCATGCACCAGTAATATGTCTGCAGATATTCTTCAGCCACCTTTGTACATGTTTCTTCATGAAAGGATGCTTCTAGAACCTCCCATCCTCATCCCACCGATGCCCTCTCTGACACTCCCCTCCTCTCCACTCCATGACAGTTCCCACACCTCCCCTCCCTTCCCTTCCATGACACTCCACCTTCCTCCTGTCCCCTCCATTCCTCTACACATTCCTCTCCTTCCCTCCTAACCCAAACACCACACTCCTCGCCCCTACACTCCCATCAGCTCTCCATATTTGCCTCCCTCTAGCTTTCTCCATCCCTCTGCCCACACTCCATCCATCCCTCTGCCCACACTCCATCCATCCCTCTGCCCACACTCCATCCATCCCTCCCTCTGGCCACACTCCATCCATCCCTCCCTCTGGCCACACTCCATCCATCCCTCCCTCTGGCCACACTCCATCCATCCATCCATCCATCCCTCCCTCCCTCCCTCCCTCCCTCCGGCCACACTCCATCCATCCATCGCTCCCTCCCTCCCTCCCTCTGGCCACACTCCATCCATCCATCCATCCATCCATCCCTCCCTCCCTCCCTCTGGCCACAC
This sequence comes from Schistocerca piceifrons, assembly GCF_021461385.2. NCBI lineage: Eukaryota > Metazoa > Arthropoda > Insecta > Orthoptera > Acrididae > Schistocerca > Schistocerca piceifrons. The sequence continues at coordinate 631,373,177 of NC_060139.1, forward strand.
TCCATCCATCCATCCATCCATCCATCCATCCATCCATCCCTCCCTCTGGCCACACTCCATCCATCCATCCATCCATCCATCCATCCATCCATCCCTCCCTCCCTCTCACCACACCCCACCCATCCCTCCCTCCCTCTCACCACACCCCACCCATCCATCCATCCCTCCCTCCCTCTGGCCACGCCCCACCCCACACCCTTCCCTGTCTTGTACCCTAGGGTCTTCCCTCTTTTCCTCCCTCCCTCTTGTGGTCTCTCAGAAGGGGAAGGCCTCAGATACGGCCAACCGATTTGGCAAGTTGCTTGTGTACAACCTAAAACGAAGGACTCTTAAGATATTTTGCCTCAACATCCCCTTGTTTTTGTGAAAATCACCCCTAAAGTAGTCGACTAAAAATTAGTGGGATCGATAGACAGTTGTAAAAAGAGCATCTTTTATTCATCTGGTATGGGGTCCGTAAACACATACGTTTCCAAATATTGAGGAAAGAAAGTCTTACAACTGCCGCTCATGTATCCACATGGTAAACGCTTGAGAGTGCCGGTATCGCAATGGCCAAAGTAACTGGCTGGGAAGTGGGAAACTTGGGTTCAAATCCCTAGGAAACTGTACGGTTTTAATTTTTTTTAAATGTAGTTTTTCGTATTGGAATTCGTAGGGGTAGGAGGGTTAATAAAGAACTCAACTCAACACGGAATAATAATAGTAATAAGGTAGCCAAGCTAATTTCCCAACCAACTTGAATTACTAAAGAATTAAATGTTCAAGCTTTGTTACATGTAAACAACTCTTGAGTAAGAGTGCCATGAATTTCTCACAAGGGACCACAGATAGCCAACTGTGCGACTCTTATTTACAGTGAGACATGGGACAGAATGCACAAGGGGAGAGTTATGTTGTCCCGTTTGCCTGTTTGTGATATCATACTTGTAAACATCGAAGAGTTCGGGTGTCCAGCACGAACCTTATAGAAGTTAATCGGAAAGAGTTGTTTTCCGTCTTTAGGCTGCTGCAAATGTCAAGAATACATGTCATGATTTTTCAGCATTAATCCGCTGAATAAAATGTGTTTTGTGAAAGAATACAGTCATCTTCGGAAAGTAACATATGACTTGTAGTGTATGTAGTTTGTAGTAATTGTCTTTTCTGTTTATGCTGTAGTACCTAGTCATTGTGTGTTGTGTCATATCTTACAGTTGCATAATCTGAATAATGGGGAGCATATGCCCTTTGGCCAGTGCTGAATTGTATAATTGAGAGCCTGTCACAACCGACGGAAAATGGGAAGCTATGGATGCTGTGTTTTGATTTGTAAAAGTGTTGCAAGACAGATGTATTATCAATGCACTATCGGAAACAGGCAGTTCTGTTTCTCATCGAGTGATTTTTGGAGCTGACGAACGAAATGACTTTTGTTGATACTGAAAGAACTGTACCATTAAGGTGAAGCATAAGGTGATTCAGTGGAAGATATCATGACTACTGAATTGCAATGTGCTCGTAACACTTTGGAAATGTCCGCGTTGCAGGCAATCTGTGCTTCATGTGTTCCTGATGAGTATTACTAACCGGTTACTAAATACTGAACTACGGTGCTATACCTCTTGAAGTAAAAGTAAAGGTGGTAGCGCTAGCCGGGAATCATCCAAACTGCAACCTACAAACATTGCAAAGGAATAGAGCAACAACTGCTCTGAAAAGGAAGAAGAACCTAAAACTGTGGGAAAATGATATCGTTAAAGGAGGGACACAATATGACAAATGCCAGGCGATAAATAAGTAGACATACAACCAACTTTTCGAATCTCATTGTCATAACGAGAATGTAGCAATGAGAATACTCCAGGAGTGGGCTGCAGGTGCAACGCTTCAATATACGACCAACAAGGATTTTACATTTGCCGCATCATTATCTCGGGCAAGGAATTTCAAATCGAAATATGAAATTTTTCAATGCCACGTCACTAAATACGTCTCCCACAAGGAGGTATAAAATATAGGAGATATACAGAAAGTGGTGGCTCTTTTCAGCAAGCAAACACCGTCACTTATGACGGTTTTAATCATGATTACGTGATCAACGCAGATCAAACAGGATGCGAGCATCAGGTGAACATTCAATGCACGTTATCGCATATGGGAGAAAAACGAACCCTTGTTACAGTTGGTAGTAAAAAAAAAAAAAAACAAACTAAAACGCTCGTACATGGCACATAATGCCATCACAGCCTCTGGAACAGAGTTACCTTAGGTTTTCCTGTGTTTACAAGAAACGTGTATTATATTTGATCCTCGTGTTATAGAATATGTCAATTGCTTGACAGACTCATTGAAAAATGTTTACAATACTAGCTCCAAACCCGGGAAATTGACAAATGCAATTTACAGAACATTTCTTGATAATGTTTTAAAACCATATGTTGCTGATAACGAGTTTTGTCTAATATTGGATTCCTGGGGTGGACAAACTAATTCTCTAATGTGTGACACTATGTTTGTAGATGACAAGGGTCAACCGACTTGCATGGTAAAAATGATACCACCAAACTGCCCACCTGTGTGGCAGTTGTGCCATGTTTATTTCTATTGCCAGGTTAAAAACTTTGTTTTGAGGCTTCAGAATTGCAGTGTGCTTCTCGAAACCCAGCGTTGATTGCACAACAGCACAGATACAATAACTATTCACAGCATAATTCATAACCAACTTTCAGCACCAATTTTTCAGTCAATGATATCATATGCGTGGTACGCATCAAAATTAATTCCCGAAAAAGACATATTTTTAAATGTAATCCAAGTTTGTTTTCCGCCGACTCTTCCGAAGGAACAGTGTAGATGTTGAAAGACAGCATTAATTAGATGTTCTTGGTGCCACAGACGTTTATATGATAAGTACCATCCATCTAGTTGTTCGAAGAAAAGTGAGGACACGTAACACTGACTGGAAGAACCATTGTGAAGTTACCAGGAGTAACATTTTAGTTGTTTACTATCCTAAGAGGTTTGAGAAATTTATTTGCCCATCTTTTTGTCATTCCTTAATGATTTATTTACATTATTAACCCTCCTATTCCTATCAATTGAGATATGGAAAAAATGCAAATGAGAAACATAACATCTGTTGGGTTACCTCTAGATTCGAACCCGGGTTCTCCACTTCCCTGCAAGTTCCCTTAGCCGTTGCGCTATCGGCCAAAAGTGCTTACCATGTGGGTACATAAGTGGGTGGTGTAAAAGTTTCTTTTCTTGATTTCTGGGAAAGTATACATTTGTAGACCACATATCTGATGGTGAAAAGTGCTCTATTTACAATTATCTATCTCTCCCACCAATTTTGAGTCATTTGCTCATCATGACCTTTAGGGGTGATTTTCTCAAAAAGGGAGGGTGTTGAGCCAAAATATCTTTGAGTCCTTCATTTTAGGTTGTACACAAGTGACCTGCCAAATTTGAGCCAAATCCATAGGCAGTGTCTGAAGGTCTTCCCCTTGTCAGTCCTTCCCACCTTATCTCCCTTGTCCCTACTACTCCTCCCTCCCTCCCTCCTTCCTCCTATCTTTTCTGTCCACCTCCTCTTCTGCCCTCCATCACCATTCCCCCCCCCCCCGCCCCCTCCCTTTCCTCCTCAATCTCCCTACCCACCCTCAACCACTCCGAATAATACAATACCCACTTCTTCAGCCTGCTTGTTAGAGTTTATCTACTATTTATGGTTCACATTTCATAAAAAGGTTATTTGTTATGGGATTCTCTATAGTTAATTTGTTTCCGAGCCATAGAATCATGTTACTTGTCAAATTTACTTAAGCAAGGATCTATTGTCAACCTTCTGTAATACCATGAGAAACAAAATTGATAATTCCTGCTGAATATTTGAGTTACAATAATGTCCACCATAAAGAACAATTTCAGGTAAGGTTCTAAAATGTGTGTCCTTTTGTTTATTCACATTAAAAAGTGCAAAACGGTGAATAATAAATTACAGAATACATGAAACTAAGCAGGGAATATTTCTTTTTTCATAGCCTTGGAGTTGTTCAGTGATCATTTTTGTTTTTGTCCCATTGTCCTTTCTATGTAGTTGTTGCTGCTGTTTATGGAGATCTATTGGAGCAGGAGGTGTACTATATTTTAATTTACTCTTCCTTTTTACAGAAGAAGACAGTGCCCGTCTAATATCTTTGACGTCACAGTACGAGGGGCGGATAGTGCGCTTAGAGAAAGAAAATGCTGAGCTAAGAGCAGAGAAACAGAGAGAGACTGAGAGGCTTCAGCATATACAAAGACAGCTTGAGAAGGTAGGTAGCGGGCAGTAGATTTTTTTACTGAAAACTTTGTATTCAACTTAATGTTGTGGATATATGCACCAACTTGTGCTTAGGCTGTCATTTATACTGTTCTTTTTCAGTACTAAATGAAGGCCATTAAAAAAAGTTATGGATTAAGACTCTGGAATAATTTGATGATTTCTAATTTGAGAATCAGAAGGGGGCGGAAGAGGAGGAGGAGGAGGAGGAGGAGGAGGAGGATGATGATGTGTAGTGACACAGTTATTGGAAGACTACAAAAGAATTGTTGAAAAATGGATACTGGATTAGTGAACAGTTTTATTATTAGGTCTACTTATTTGGTTTTCATTTCTTTTATTGAATTTAGTGTCCTCTTCCATTTCCACTGTGTTCAACTGTCACAAAAAATCTTTTACAACCCCAAAACTTTGGTCAGATACATAGCAGCATCCTAATAAATGTGCACAGAAATAGGACTGTTCACTACACTGTCAAAATTTGAAACTCCTCTGCCAGTAAAATATCTAGAGATGATAGAGCACTCATTGTGTTTTAGCAATAAAATAGCTTGACGTGGTTTTTCTGTACAGCTTTATTTTTGCAGTACCTTTAAATGTGTGGTTCTCGAAGCAAGTTACTGTCTCATTGTAGTTAGATCAGAATAAGATTGCCTCTTGGCACAAAGGCAAATGAGCAGAGCTGTCATTACCTCTAAATATTGATGTGTGTGTTTGTGAGGACCATGTGACTTCAACAATTCAGAAAATTTTGATTATTTTATATCATTTTCATTAATTTATACCTTGGTTTCATGTTTCGCTTTAAGATTTTTCAAAATAATATGAATGCCAGATGTTTTCTTTCCAACAATATCGTCACTTCGACGGATTACTTACCTCTAATTCTTGTTTTTGCTATCTTTCATTCTTGAATCTTCATAATATTCTTTCTGTTGGTTTCTCTGTTGAGCTTTGGAAGAAGAGATGTTTCGTCTACAAACAAATTCCATATATTGCACTGCAATCACACTTGTTGCTTGGTCAAAATGGCAGCACCATTGTGTTTACACTCGAAAAACAGGGAGAGGAGATAGCGGAAGCGTATACTACAGTGTTCATACAAGTAGAGCACTGTCACAGGCTACATGTTTGAGTCATTCCATGTCAAATCAACACTGATTCAGACTTGATGTCTCAGATTTCCATGATTTTTGGTATGCAATGATATATCATAGGCCTATGAATAAATACCTAATTTCAGTTATGTAGCACAATTATTTTTGAAGTTATTAATTTTTAAATATTTAAATTATTATGAAGAAATTTCATGTTCTGGCACCTTTGGTTGCCTATAGGCTGGCAACCAGTGATGATATAAACCTGAGAGTTGTCTTATTTTAAAGCTGTTGAATGGGGCTTTAATGTATGATATGCCCCAAGATAGGGGTTACAATTTTTAAAAAACTGAAAATTTTTAAACTTAAATTTTAAGATTTAAATTTCTCAAATAGCGGCAATTTTAAAAATTCCAAAAAATTATCAAATATAGTTTGTAATGTCTTAATACATATAGCAAAGTTCTATCATGGGATTTCAATGGGACCAGGACATACAGAAATTCAGAAATACACGTTTTGTGTAAAATACCAGAATTAGTATCGTTTCAGAAAATTTTGAATAGTTCATTGAATGAAACGAGCAAAACATTACAATGAAACAAGCAGTAGCTATTACTTTTACATTTTTTGATGGAGAAAGTAAGTGTAACATTAAAAATCCAATATTATGAGTAACGTTAACTGTTAACAAATTAATTCATCGAGACTTCAGTCGTTGGAGGATATCCACACATTTGTTCACTTCACTGTCTGGTAAACTGTATGTTCGGCATTTCTGAGTGATGGGTTCACTTTGCATAACACATCTGCAAAAGGGTGATGGACCTGAAGGATGGAGGAATGTAACTTGCACTTTACTGCAATCTTCATCTTCATCCAGAACATAACTCAACCACCAAGTGTCACCATAGATTGATGTTACATACCCACTAATATCTGCAAATAATATCTGCTGTATGTCCTTTGCATCAGGAAATACGCTTGAAACAACTTCAGAAGAAAATAATTTCACATTTACTTTGGTTCCACATTTAAGAGGTATGAAGGCATGAAATTTCCAGGTGCCTGATATAGTTACAGCGGTATTGTACCGGCTGGCCAGTTGTTCTTCAGTTTTAATGTATTCTTCAAGGGTCACAAATACGAAGTCTATGTTAGATATGTTCTGATGTGACCATTCAAAGAGTTGCCTTGTGTCCATGATTTGGTCCTTTTGTAGTCTTTGTAGGCTTGCTCTGACTGCTAGTCTTTTTACTGTGGCCCCCCAGCCAATCGCATGGTCCTTTGCCATGTGCTGTTGCTGAAAAATGCCATTCAGCCTCAGCTCCAAAATCTTGCTTGTGGTTACACAAGTTAGTAAAGTTTTTTTATTTTTGTATTGGGCCGCAGAGCTGTCGGAAAAATAGAATAATTTCTTGGGAGATCTTTGAAACTTGCATTTCAGATTTTCCATCAACTTTGTCTGGATCAGGTAGACAGCTGTAGTGTTGTGGTTGAGGCAGTCTGATATTATTACAAAATTTAAATGTTTGACATCTTTCTCTTTAAAAAACACCACAAAAGGGTGAATGGTTGCCCGACTATTTTACCAATGATATGATTGTGCCTCATCTTGCAAGATGATCGAATAATTCTCAGAAAAGTCACAAATGACGGCCACTTCACATTCCATAAGATTTTCCTTGGTATGTCTCAGAAATGAACTTTGTTCCTTTGCTGTGAAGTTATGACAGAGTAGGACAGGAAGTTTTTCACAAAATACATCAACAAAATCACCTACCGGTTTTTGAATTATTTCCAAGTTACATTGATCCACAGAGATCCACTGTTGGTATGTGATGTTTCAGTTGCATTGTTTTCATGTGCTTTTTCCAAAGATCTCTAATCTTTTTGGTAGCTGGACGTGAAACACAATTTGAAAAGAAGCAGTCAGTTGATGGTGGGCTGCAAACCACCATTTGCAATCAGTCCTTGTGTGTTTTAATTTTGCCATCCGTCATTGAACTCATTCTTGCATTTTCAAACATAAGCTTCACATTCTGATGAGTGGTGCACACACAGACTGAGTGTGTTCCACTCTGGCCTGCTAGCACACAATTTTTAGGCCTGAGTTCTGCAAACTTAGAAAATCCCACTTTTACAGTTGGGAATTTTTCTTTGAAAACTATATACGCTTCTTTTAAATTATTAAGCATCAACCTTTTTGAAACATGTTCTTTACCACTTGTGCTGTCGTCTTTCACTGATATAAAGTCCTTCATCCCTGGCATCACTCTGCTCATTTCATCACTTGTAAAAAATCCTTTAACAGTATGAATGGTACGATTTGACAGACTTTTTCCTGGTTTCAGATCAGGACCAGACAAGGTGCCCTTTTTTTTCCAATGCCCTGGCTTGTTGGACTACGTAGTTAGAAGACCAAAATTCCAGCATTACTTTCCTCACACTCCAGCTGCCAGGCATAAGAGTCAGCAGTTGAAGCTGCTTCTTCCTACTAGTGAAGCTGTTGTTTACCTTCTTTAGATGTGTTAAGAACTCATCTTGTGAATCATCATGCTCATCATTGCTAGATGCATTCACTAGCAGTTTTCTCTTGACAGCCACATTGATTCTGTTGGCCTTCTTAGTAGAGTAAATTTTGGATTGCATCCTCTTTTTGTCTACAGGCGACTCTCCCGTCTCTAAAAGAGAGCTGTTAAGAGAACTCAGGACTTCACATACATTTGAAAATGGTACTTCAATAGCTTCTTCAATTTCAGTATCAGACTGACTTTCTTCATGTATGTTACTAGTTCCAGTTCATTTTTCAACTTTGTCAGCTGCTTCCTACAACTGTCACAGACCTTGTATAACTCAGGTGTTCCTGGAATCAAGTCACACATCCATGAAGTAATATGTCTCAAACCTTTTCTTGCGTGGGAGTGATTGGGATTATTAAAAGGATTAAAATAATCCATTTTTACTATCTTGTCAGTGGTATCCATCATGCAAGGGAAAAACATTGAGAAATTAACAAGGGAAAGTGCAGTGGCCAAGAAATGGGCTGTGTTCTAAACATACAATATCACAGGAAACATCAAATGAACTTCATACGAGCAACTTCGATGCGACGCTGGCTATAAATGAGTAGTATTGTCTGCTTGACCAATCAGCTTCCACCTTGTGGAAGGGGATTTCCCATGAGGGAAATCCCCTTTTTATCTGAGTAAAAGGGGATTTCCCTCTATTAGTAGGTCAATCAGCTTCAGTTTTCTTTTAAAGAGAGGTTTCCAAACATGGTACACTAAAAAAAGTAATCATTGCATTTTATTAATTTAATAGTGTCCTCTACACTGCATATCGGAATTGCTAATTCAAAACTAAAATTTTACAAATTTTGTACATTATTTACAAAACGTGTATTTCTGAAGCCTTGTATCTCCTGATCCCATTCAGGTCCCATGACATAATTTTGCTATATGTATTAAGACATTACAAACTATATTTGATAATTTTTTGGAATTTTTAAAATTGCCACTTTTTGAGAAATTTAAATTTTAAAATTTAATTTTAAAATTTAATTTTAAAATTTTCGATTTTTTAAAAACTGTAGTGCCCATCTTGTAGCATATCATGTTAAAGCCCCATTCAACAGCTTTAAATTGAGACCACTCCCAGGTTTATATCATCACCAGTTGCCAGCCTGTGGGCATCTAAAGGCGCCAAAATATGATTTTTTTAAAATTAAATCTTTAACAATTAATAACTTCAAAAATAATTGTGCTGTGTAACTGGATATGTGTGTGTGTGCGAGTGTATACCTGTCCTTTTTTCCCCCTAAGGTAAGTCTTTCCGCTCCCGGGATTGGAATGACTCCTTACCCTCTCCCTTAAAACCCACATCCTTTCGTCTTTCCCTCTCCTTCCCTCTTTCCTGACTAAGCAACCATTGGTTGCGAAAGCTAGAATTTTGTGTGTATGTATGTGTTTGTTTGTTTTTCTATCGACCTGCCTGTGCTTTCGTATGGTAAGTCACATCATCTTTGTTTTTGAAATTTGGTATTTTTACATAAGTCTATAATTTATTGCTGCATACCAAAAATCATGAAAATCTGAGAGATCAATTCTGAATATTTCCCAAAATTGTGTTAATTTGACATTGAATGACCCATTCTGGCCATGGTTCTTATTTGCAACTTTCTAGATCAGTTCTATAGGATTTACATATAGATGGTATGACAACAGTAGAAAGGAAACCATTTTCTTGCGAAATTTTGTCAGTAGAATAAAGAGAACCAGCTTGGTGCTGCTTAATTAATGCCAAAATATTGGCTTTCTTGTCTTGCCTGTACATACTTTCAGTTATTTTCTGTCCATTTCTACATGGTAGTCCAAAGTTTTCATGTTACATTTGCAGAGGAGGTATGATGGAAATGAAACTCTGCATTTATAACAATGAAAGGTTGCTTGGCACAGTTTTAAACTGTCACTTGGAATTATTTCCTACAAAATAAACCACTGGCCGCTTCAGAAATTCGATTGCTTTATTTTTACATAAAAAAATCTTAGGTAGTATGTTCTCTTTGCAAGTATGTTCTCCCATCCACATGAAATGCCTTGTTCGTTCCAGCACCTTACAAAATCAAATGCTACAGATGGAACAGTTTTTCTGAGTTTCTGAGCCAGCCTGGAAGTTCAGTTCTCTGCATCAAAAATCAGTGAAGTTTCGGCAAATATGATATTTCCTTGTGGTTTTCATAGTGTCACAAATAATAACACATTTTTGTTTATTATCAGTGAAATATTTGTTGTGAGCATTTTACTTATTCTGCTGTGGGACAGATGCTTGAATCCTGCTGCACACTGCAACATGTATTTCCTGCCATACTTTGACTTAATTTTAGCTTGTAGACATTTGCTTGTACAGTCAGTCTCCTTCTCTGTTGGCACTATCATACCTTTTGCATTCTCATTGTCAGGAAAAAAATCCTTTGATACTGTTCGTAAACAAATACTGGAAGGCATAAGGGTACCAACATATTGCATAGTTAAGACCTTAAGTAGTTGACATGCAAGGCTTGGACAATCTGTGTTCTGGTTAGTTGTGAAGGAGGACACTGACTGAAAGCTCAGGAGTGATTTCAATCTTGTTTATGTGCTTATTGACTGCCCATCATTTCAGTTGTATGTTGAGCGATTACTTTTTACTCCTTCTGTTATTTGTGTTCTATCCAGAACTTAGCAGTATCATGTTTACCAGTTTTTGTTATGTTTGTTTTTGACAGTAAAATTTTCTTGCAGCCTTCAAGCTGCTGATTTAACCCTTTGAGTACCAGTAATTTTTGCATGAAACCACCACACCACTTTACCAGTTTTATTTATTTTTATTTTTAAGTACCAGTGTCCTTTACATGAAACCACTGATGCAGTGCAAGACAGAGACATCTAGTGGTACACTGAGGTATACCTATGAATGTAGTTCATTTTAGCAGTCACTTACAGCGTTCAGAGCAACAGTCAGCACAGAGATGGTGGTACTTGACTGTAGGAGACACTATTGAGGAGATAATTGAAAGTGAAAGAAAGCATATCTAAAGGTATTCCACATAAATTTGAGTTCTAATGGTCTCCATTTAGGCAAGACTTTAACAACTGCCAGAGAAACACAAGTAGATAAAAATTCTTTTGAGTACCAAAACATCTGCAGATAACGCCATATTTATTTGTGACAGTAATAAATACAGATAAGTGGGTATTAAATGAGAGATATTAACAGACTTAGTGATTTCTTTTCTGTAAACTAATTGGTTTGTTTTCCTGCGACACTGTAAATCCAGTGTGAACTAATATTCCACCTTCTGCAGTAGGCTTTGCTTAATATTTTTATGTACTATATTTGATATTTGATTTAATTTTGTGTACATGGTTCTAGTAAATACATTCTTAGACATGCAGCATTGCAACTTCTGAATATACGTCAGCAATAACTATGGAGATGTCTTTCACATTTTTGAGAAATCCCATGTATTCGTTATTTTTTCGCAGTATTCTGAACGCAAGTAAAATTTCAAGTTGTGTTTCATTCATTAGCCAGCTCTCTGGTGCACAAAACCCTCCTTAAAATGGAGTCAGACATTGTAACAGTACTAGCCATCCAATTGTAATGTAAGAATCAATATTGATTTTAATATATACTAACTTTTGAATGACATTACACTTGGTGATGTGGTAGTTAGTTTTCTTCTGTTTGTATGTGTAGTTGCAAGGCTCCAAACCATCAACAAGCTCTGGCTCAACAGAAAAAGGTACCTCAGAACCACCTACTGCCAATATCAAGCCCATGGCAGGACCATCATCATCGCCTAAAGCACAACAGGCAAGTCTGTTCACGAATTTATGAATTTTTATTGTGTTTCATTTTTGTAGTGTGTCATTGTCGGTATGGGTAATTTTGAAATGGAATAATCTTGCTCCTTATTTCAATTTGACTTCTAAAGTGGCAGTTGTATTTTCATTGTGTCCTTAAATTACTGAAATTTTGTGAATGCAGATGTAAGGACCCCACCATCCCAGTGTTCTTTCTTGTGTTCCATAAAAATTATGGAACTTCTAGCAGAGTTACTTATTAAATTAACTTTCTTCCCTACCTTTCCCCAGTTTGGGTTTATACCCCACTTCTACTGTATTTGTTGATGGGACGTTAAACCCCAATATTCCTTCCTTTTGAAACAGTTGAGCAATCCAGCCACAGCTCACTGTTTGCCATGACAACTTCAGTTCTGCCAGTATTCCTCACTCCTCTACCCCCCCCCCCCCCCCCTCCCCTCCTCCCCACAGATTTATTAGTAGTCTTCCTGCTTACTTTGCTGGACTGCTACCAGTCCTGTGAGAAAAGGTATGATAAAGAAAGGCTTTGTCAGAATAACACACAATTTTGATGTCAGGAAGTTTCAGACCTGCACTATTCCATATGCTAAAATTTTTAAGTTTAAATGTGAAAGAGCTATTTACACTTAAAGGAAGTAATGAGCAAAGAATACTTTGAATGTAAATAGAGTGTGTGTGTGTGTGTGTGTGTGTGTGTGTGTGTGTGTGTGTGGGGGGGGGGGGGGGGGGGGGGGGGCAAATTACAGGTGTGGCATTTGGAGGTTCCGGGCACTCAGTGGCAAGGTTATCAGTGCCCTCCCACGCATTAAAACAAATGAATGTGGCTAAAACCTCAAAAATTGTTCCACACTCACACACTCTTAAATGACCACATAATCTCTCTCTCTCTCTCTCACACATGCTCAAAAACAATGGAGAAAAAGTAAAAGTAACTGTCCATGAGATTAAAGCAAATAAAATGAGAAAGGAGCTGAAAGAAAGGCGTAGGCACATATCACTGTCTCACTACTTACAAAAATATCTGTGAGCCAGTCACCCTTTTAACACATTAAAACCATCTCCTTAATATCTTGGGAATGATGTTGGTCAGCTCACAAAATTTAAAAATTGAACCACATGTGTTTGAACAGTACTTAAAATAAATGGCTGATCTGTTGTGGTAAATCCATTGTGGCCTGCTGGCCAGAAAATAAAAAAGCACAGTCCAACAAAATGTGGTGAGTCTGATCTGTACACCACAAGCTCCAAACATTGGAGGGTCCTCTCACCGAAGTAAGAAGCCATGTGTCATAAGGCTGCAGCATATGTGAAGACAAGTAAGAAGGACTCTGTCCTGTCGACATAGCTGTAAGGAGGTATGCCACGGCCGCATTTTGGGCTTTAGTAGATAGAGCTTAATGTCTGTCACTTCCAGCCACTCGTCTTGCCAGTACGTCTTTGTACCTCAACAGCGAGGTAATAGCATGTATGGGGATGACACACTGAAATAACTGAGGATCACAACATGCGTCTTTGGCTGGTAGATCACCCTTTCATTTCCCACAATACCCATGTGCCCTGGTACTCGACAAGAGACACCACCTTCCCCAGTTGTTGTAGTTGGAGGAGGGTGTCCTGGATATTCTGGGTTACTTTTATCTGCTGAGTACAGACACTGGAGAGAGTGAAGAACACTTAGAGAATAGGAACAGGCAAGAAATGCAGCTCTGGAAGAACATCTCACCTGTTCCAGTGCCCTCAAGATTGCTTATAATTCTGTGTCGAAGACAGTAAAGTCTTGAGGCAGTTGGACGTTGAGGACACAACAACCTAGGAAAGTGGCAGAGCAACCAATGGGGTCCCCCCTGCTTTGACCCATCTGTAAAGACAGCTACTATGTAGTTGCGGTGCTCGTATAAAGTTTCAGAAAATATTACATTAAAAGTAGTAGTAGTAGTAGTAGTAGTAGTAGTAGTGGAATGTCTCCTGTACTGCACTGAATCTAAAATGACACTGGGGCTCTGCAGTAACCAGGGTGTCAGCTGGTTAAAACCCTAGACTTGGGTTGTACTTGCTACACACCAAGAGACACCAGCACACACTGCATGCAGATCCGAAATGGCATTGTAGCTTGTGGGTGGCTGAAGAAAAGGGGTTCAGGAGATGGATTGAATCCAAATGGAATATAGTGAGGAGTGCGTATCATGCTATTGTCTCCTCCCATCTGTAACCTAGCAACAAAAATCAAATGAAGTTTAGTCACACTTTTTCATGCAAATCTATGTTAATCTGTACACATTGGTGATACTAACTTGGATAAGTAAAATTCAGACCCAAGGACAGACACAAATAAACACAGAAATCTACTACTATTCCAGAACAAAGCACGCTTGAAAATGTTCTCTTTAAGAGGTATGAATGCAAGTTGTGAAGCCTTATTTGTCTGCCTAACGGTGTGGTTTTTCTCATGAAGTATCATAATGTAGGTTTTGAGTTAAATTCTTTTTATTGTGTTATCTGTTGCTTTGCTGCTTGCAGCCCCAGCAATCTGCAGCAGTCACACCATGGACCGGTAGAAGTGAAACACCATTTGCCAGCATTCGTCCCATTTCACAGCCACGTACAGCTGCAGTTTTACCTACAGCATTTTCCAGTTCTTATAATAACCAGACAACGTAAGTACTCCAAAATAAGACATTTTGTAGTGAATTGTTGTTCTACTGTATATTGACTGTTAAGATGAATTTGAATTACGTTTGTAGCTGCTTTACTATAAGTGTTTCACTTCCATTATAAAAGAAAGTTACAGTTCAGAAAACACACACTGCAAAGAGTGGAAAGGGATTATTTTTTTAAATTTTTTTTGTTTTTAAATTTTTTTCTTTTTTTGGGAGGGGCGGGGGGAGATGGAAGTTATTTAATATATTAATTTTAAATTACGCATTCTTTTTCTTTAAAAAACAGTCTTTAATAAATACAAGCCTTAGAATTTTGAACTGCATCTTTCGTTGCCAGTATATATTAATGAGTTGCATATTCTAGTGGAAAGTGGAAGGAATATACATGGTGTTTCAAAATTACACTTACAAACTTCAAGGGGATGTAGAAGGTGTCTTGAGGAACAAAATAAGGATTTCACAGAGCAAAGGTGAATAAGTGCTCATAGCTTTTAAGATAAATGTTTTAGAGCCCATGTTTACCAGACGTTTTTAATGTTTTTCATCATACTACCTCCTTTGAAAGATGGTTGTCCTACAGTCTTAGCAACAACAGTACTGCTGCATGTATCCCATTGTCAGAGGTATCAGAACAATTTTCACTTTTAACTGCTGACTAGTTCATTTCTGGACCTCAAATTGATGCATTTATCCTTTTCCATTGTCCCTGAATGTTAGTATCATCATCATCATCATCATCATCCTGGGAGCACAGTGCATATACATAAATGTGCAGGATTTGGCATCTATAACTTCAACCCTCTGTAGCATCATTGGATGATGATTCCGGATGTGAGTTTGTATCATTTTGTTCCTGAAGCCATCTTCTACATCCCCTTGAGGTTTTCTCTGGTGTAATTTGTAGAGGGTCTATATAAGGGAAACAAACTTGAGGACAGTATTATAGAAAGCAAATCGAAGATGAAACATGATATATGGTACTGTGAGCAGGATTTAATGGAGCATTGAATGACATGCAAGTCGAAACAAGGTCACTCGAGTAGTTGAAAGTCCCTCAGAATTATTTAGATACTTGGGAGAGGCAGCCATGGCAAAATTATTGCATCTGGTGTGCAAGATGTATGAGACAGATGAAATATCCTCAGACTCCAAGCAGAAATGATAATTCCAATGTCAAACAATGCAGATACTGACAGGTGCAAATACTACAGTTTAATAAGTCATGGTTAGAAAATATCGGCACAAATTATTTACAGAAGAATGGAAAAAAAAAATTGATATAAGGTGACCTGGGTGGAAGATCAGTATGGATTGTGAAGAAATGTTGGAATATGAGAGGCAGTGCTGAACCTATGACTTATCGTAGAAGATAGCCGGGAAAAAGGAAAGCCAGTATGTAGAACATTTTGTAGATTTAGAGCATTTGACAATGTTGACTGGACTACACTTACTGAAATTTTGAAGGTAGCAGGAATAAAATACAGAGAGTGAAAAGTTATTTACAGCTTATGTAGAAACCAGACTGCTGTTATGAATTGAAGGACGTGAAAGGGGAGCCATAGTTGCGACAGGTATGAGACAAGGTAGTAGCCTATACACGATGTTATTTAATTAGTATGTTGAACAAGTTGTGAGGGAAACCAAGGAGAAATTCAGAAAGCAAGGTGAAGTTGTAATTGTCAGATACAGCAAATAACTTAAAAGAGCAGTAGAAAGGAATGGATACTGCCTTGGGATGGAAGAGATTGTAAACGTCAACAAAAGTCAGACAAGGATAATGGAATGAGGTCGAATTGAATGGGGGTGATGCTGAGGTGATTATAGTGGGAAATGGCACTAAAAGTAATATACGACTTTTGCTGTTTGGGCATAAAAAGAAGTTGTGATGTCCAATGTAGAGGGGGGGTATAAAAGGCAAGAGGGGCTTGCACAAGGTAGACTAGTGTGGATAGCTGCATCAAACAACTACTATAGCAAGAGAAACATTTTTGAAAAAGAGGAATTAAACATCTAATACAAATATAAGTGTTAAAAAGTCATCTCTGAATGTACTTGTGTGGAGTGTAGCTTTGTATGGAAGTGAAATGTGGATGACAAGCATTCAGACAGGAAGAGAATATGTGGTGCTATAGAAAAAAAAATGCTGAAGACTGTACATGGGTAGATCAAATAATGAATTGGGGGTGGGGGGAGGGGTGTTGAATTGAATTAGAGGGGGAAAAAGAAATTTATGGCACCACTTCATTAAAAGATGAGATCGGTTGAAGGGCATATTTTTTAGGCATCAAGAAATCATCAGTTTGCTGATAGAAGGAGGAAAGGGGGGGGGGGGGAGATTAGAATTATAAGAGACCAAGGCTTGAATGTAGTAAGTAGGTTCACGTGGATGTAGGTTGGTGTAGTTACAGAGAGGGTTGCACAGGATATTGTTAGCATGAATACCATTTCACTGTCAAACCAAGTCAGAATGAAACTATTATTTATTAGCTACCACACTTTTCATCCCCCCCCCCCCCCCCCTAAAGTGTTGGGTGTTTGCAAGGTTTCTGAATTTGTAAGTAAAAAGTTGTACCAAATCTTTGCAAAACTTTTGATTGGGTGAGTTGACATGTCAGTTTTCTTCACATGAATCCAGATAAATTGCCAGATGTCTTCTCTCCTTCTCTAATAAGGTACATAGATTTCACTGTTTGGTACTGACCCACCACATGTTTTGACATTTTTGTTAAAAGAACAATATTAAACTACAATATGACACGTTACTAGAATACTTATCCATAAACGTTTGATAAGCAGAACACTACTGAAATTAACACAAAATGCTGACTACAACAGTATAAAATGGAAATTCAGTGATTACTTTAAACAATGTCCTTATAAAACTCTTCATTTGCTTCTGGCGCATTAAAATGTCCCACGAGCTTCAAGACGTTTTTATTTTCCTTGCTGACTTTGTTGTTTCCGAAGGTAGCAGCTTTCCTCACTTACTAGTTGCAGTTTCTGGATTTCTGTACTTCAACCTCTACAGGACTTTTATTGTGAGTATCTGATACTGACAACAATACCTTCTTCCTAGACTTTGCTTAAGCCATCACTCGCTGAACAGTTATTTTGAAAAGCATCTTAGATATAGGACTTGAAAACCTTTGCTTCCCAATCTTATTTAGTATCTTGACGATGCCATGTTGTTCCAGCACTTGATACTATTCAGTCAGTGAAAGAATATCTTCATTTTTCCAGTAGTCTTTATCCATTACCAAACACTCTGTTAGAATTATACCTGTAATCCCGAGTCTGAAAATAATGTGCCATCTTATTAAATTACCTGCTTTCTTCCATGAAGGCTGCTAGTGTGCACATCATTACTGTATTTTTATTTGGTCTGGTACTGAAGTCATTTAAACAACTTTAATTTGAACCATGTTCTGGCTGGTACACTTCAAGGTTTCTGAGAAAATCAAATAGAGCAGAAGCTACTTCATTGCATCCTCTCTATCCTGTTCCAAGCAAAGAATAAAAACCAATCTTTTACTTTGTTTGTGCTCGGGAATGAGTCATAATTCACAAATTATGTAGCCAAACCTGTCCAGAGTAGAATAATTCACTTATGGAAAGCTTTGGTATTGCTGATTCTGTTGCATATCAAAATATACTCTAACCGTATTTGGAATTTCCTCTTTTTGCACAAAGTTTGTGCAAGCTGTTGTTTGTTATTAACTGATTCTTTTTCTCCAGGCTTTTTTCCTTTCGAGTGTCTGTCTTTGAACAACCATGATGTTGCTTGAAATGTTGTGACATACAGGTACTGTCTGGCTATCCCTTTTCCGTATGCTGCTCTTTATTGAAACAGTATTTTTCTTTTTTGCTTCTTTCTTGATGTTCCTTCTGCCTGGCAAAGCTATCTCGAACTGAGTAATAATCAGAAGTTAATGTTGTTCTGAAAATCACTAATTTATTCCTGTTGTTGGTTCTGGTGACAAGTGCTTTCCTACAGGTCATTTTTCTTTTCTTCTCATTCTTTTTTGTTTCTTCCCCCCTTTCAGAAACGCCCTCACAGTATCACTGAAAGTGATGTCCTACATTTTTGTTCTTCCTTCAGGTCCCTCAGAAGAAAAGTACAGTTTGTGTTCATCGACTTTTGCTTTAACTTCCTAAAGGCAAACACTGAGTTTTGCCAAAACACACCGATTTGAACATCCTGTCACAACAGCCAGTATCGGGTTTTGACAAAACTCTTTCAGCAGGTCATGCATGGCAACAAGCTTGATATGTAACCACAAAAATCTAAATTTTGAACAATTGAGCATTTATTAAGTTTTGAAAAAACACTCCTCAAGTCTTTAGCATGCTAACGTTAGCACTGGGGTGATAAACGTCATGGAATGCCTCCTATTATCATGTCAGACCTCCTTTTGCCTGGCACAGTGTAGCAACTCGATGTGGTATGGGCTCAGCAAGTCATTGGAAGTTCCCTGCAGAAATATTGAGCCATGCTGCCTCTGTATCCGACCATTATTGTGAAAGTGTCGTCGGTGCAGGATTATGTGCACAAACTGACTTCTCAGTTATGTCCCACAAATATTCAGTGGGATTCTGTTGGGCGATCCGGATGGCCAGATCATTCACCCAAATTGTCCAGAATGTTCTTCAAAACAATCACGAACAATTGTAGGCCAGTGACATGGTGCATTGTCATCCATAAAAATTTTATCATATTTATGGATCATAAAGCCCCTGAAGGCTGCAAATAGCCTCAAAGTAGCTTAATACCACCATTCCAGTGACACCTAGTACAGTTGAACCAGAGGACCCAGTCCATTACATGTAAACACAGCTGACACAATTTTGGAGCCACCCTTAGCTTGCACAGT
Source organism: Schistocerca piceifrons (assembly GCF_021461385.2). NCBI lineage: Eukaryota > Metazoa > Arthropoda > Insecta > Orthoptera > Acrididae > Schistocerca > Schistocerca piceifrons. The sequence continues at coordinate 631,392,476 of NC_060139.1, forward strand.
GCCTTGTCAACAACTTGGGTCCATGGCTTTGAGGGGTTTGCACCACACACAAACCCTACCATCAGCTCTTATCAACTGAAATTGAGACTCATCTGACCAGGCCATGGTTTGCCAGTTGTCAAGGATCCAAACAATATGATCTTGAGCGCAGGAGACGCACTGCAGGTGATGATGTAATGTTAGCAAAGGCACTCACGTTGTTCATCTCATGCCATAGCCCATAACGTCAAATTTCACCATACTATCCTAACAGATACGTTTATTGTATGTCCCACATTGATATGTGATTCTTTCATGCAGTGTTGCTTGGCTGTTGCACAGACAGCTCTACAAATACTGCTCTCTTGGTCATAAAGTGAAGGCTGTTGTCCTTGATGAGAAGTAATACCTGAAATTTGGTATTCTGAGCACACTCTTGACACTGGGTCATTGCATACTAAATCACCCAGGGCCCTACACCCTTCTGTCAGATGTTTATGAAAATTTTTGTTTGAATTGTATGTATAAAGACAAGAAAATATTCCAACTTTCATCCAATTCTAACAAGTAGTTTCTGAGTTATTGTTTAAAGTTTTAGGCTGATTATATTTCCCAGGGTGATTTAGAAGTAACTAAAGCGTGCATGCTTTTACAAAATTTGAATCAAAATCGTTAGTTTTGAAGCTAGAACCTTGAAATTTTCACCATTATATTTTAAATTAAACAGTGAAACTGGCAGATCTACAAAATTCTGATTTATAGTGTTCATTCATATTGGGAAAACTGTACTGAAACTCAAAATATTGTTAGTTTCAAAATTGTGACATAGGTTTAGAAAATTATGAATAGTTAAAATGTCTCTCCAAATAACCCAATACAACCATATATTTTTGAAAACAGCATAAAATTACCTTTCAAATGGTACAAAAAATTGGTGGAGTTCTGAGCTGTAACAATTTTATTACAAATTGAAGTCAAATTTTGTAATTTACTTTGTAAAATACGTGTTTGATATGATAATTAAATATTTGAAGTAAATACAACTCTGAAAATACCAGATGAACTCAATTTTTATGTATCAATTATTTTAAAATAAAAGATACATACATTATGAATTTTACAAAAATAAGTGTACTTACATTTGAATACATGAGTTGGCGATTATTCGTTTTCAAACGAATCCTTTGCACAGTGTTTTTGATGACATTAGAGCCCAGTAATTATTGAGTTGAAGTATTATACGAAGTTTATATGAAGCAGTATGTACAATAATTAGATTTTAATGTCCACTAAGGTTACTATCTTTTTTTTTTTTTACAATAAACATTGAAATGTTCCATGTTTTGATGATTTCCTTTCGGGAATTAGCATCAATCTTGCAAGATCTGCCGAACTGAGATGCTATCTCTGGAGGAGCTATTACACATATAAGTTAGGCTGGTGGAACAGGACACCTGTCTTCTTTTTGAGGCCAGAAGAAAGTTTGTGCTGGTCTTTGAGGCTGCTTAAAAAGAATGTCATAGTCCCCTTCTTCTTCATTGAAACCCAGAACCGTTCCTATCCACCATTTTTGCTCATAAACACATGCAACGAAAGAATGTAGGTTAGGTTTCATAGTTGGGATAGTCATAAAAATATTTTGTTTCAACAAAATTTCTGAGTCTGAACTCATTCATTTGGCTGTAATTTCTTCGCAAGAAGCTGGCTTAAAATAATGGAAACTTCTTGTATCCAGTATTGTTTGACCCACTTGAAATCTAGTTTCAAGAATTATTCTTTTAGTTTCAATTTCGTCTTCCTGTAAAAAGAAAAAAATATATATATTTTTGAGAGTAAACTTTTGCAAAAATTGTCCATTTGTTCAGTATTTATTATCTGCTCACTTTACCTACTGCTCTGCAAGTTTTTTTTGGTAACAGTTCTCTTGACTGTGCTCCCAATCCCATCGCATGTTGTTTTACCATGACTCGTAGAAGTAATGACCAGCTTGCATTTAATTTAAAATCCTTGTGAAAACATAAATTTATCATGCTTTTGGAGTTTTTGTACTGAGCACTGCAACCAGTTGTAAAATACTCAATTCGGTCAACGTCAGGAAAGTTTTGTTTTATAAAATCTATGGTTTTTTCTTGTACTGAATAAACAAATGGTACATCATGCTTTAGATCATCTGAAATTAAACTCAATGATGTTTCTTTTGTGGTGGAATCTTCATTTTAGAAAAAATCATTATTGGATGAACTGAGCAGCTCAAGTGCCAGTGATAGGATTGCACTTCATTTTGCCAGCCGCTTTGGCCGAGCGGTTCTGGGCACTTCAGTTTGGAACCGCGCGACTGCTACGGTCGCAGGTTTGAATCCTGCCTCGGGCATGGATGTGTGTATTGTCCTTGGTTAGTTAGGTTTAAGTAGTTCTGAGTTCTAGGGGACTGATGACCTCAGATGTTAAGTCCCATAGTGCTCAGAGCCATTTGCACTTCATTTTGCAGAATGAAGTTATAGTTTTCTGCAAAATCTATAGGAACTAAAACGTCATTAAATGCCAAATTTTCTTTTCTCTGTTTCATGTAAGAGTTTTGAGTTTTTGTGATGCAAGAGTGAGACATCAGAGACTCAATTTTTTTGGTAGTAAAATCAGTAAACTCCTTGCAAGGTAGTAGCATTGTTTGTAAAGTCATTCTGCCATCACTTGAAACCCACTGCGAAAATTTAATGTCTTCATCTTCATCGTAGTCTTCTAGTGTTTCTCTTAGATGTAGATGCAGTAATTCAAATGTTTTCAGGCACACATCACAACGTCTTAACATACAGTCTTTGTTTTGTCTATCACAAACCAATTTGTCCATCATAGTGTGTATTGATTCTTTATCATGCTGGTTCAGAGCGTTTGCTAAGCGCGCGCACACACACACACACACACACACACACACACACACACACACACACTGTGAACCAGCGCTTTTGGAAAATCCAATTTCAGTATTTGGGTGTTTTTCTTTAAACACAATAAATAGTTCCTCTAAGTTGCATAAAAGAATTCTTTTCTGTGTGTAAGTATTTTTTTATACTAACTTTATCTTTAGCATCTGGCAACATGTAAGAAAATTCATCATCTTCATAAAACAGTTGGACAGTGTCTATTGTTTCTTAGGGAAGGGTTCTGTCAAAGCCAAAATACCTTCCTCGTTCGCAAGTGTTCTGGCTTTTTGCACTAAATATTCTGATACATTATATTTTTCTGCTGCTTTTCTGCGAAGCCAAGACTTGGGATGATTTGTAATATCTGTAATTTTTTTCTCGTTTGGTTAAGTTTATCCTGAGTTTTTCCTTTATAGCATTCACTGAATGATCAAGATCCTCAGGTTTTGTCTTCAATTCATTACCTTGACTTGTACTGTTAGATTCACTTGAATTGTTAGATTCTTGTACTTTCAAAATAAATGCCAGCTTTTTTAACCTGGTCATTTGCTTTTTCAAACTTCTTTCTAGCATATTTTTTCTTCGATTGGGTAGATAATGACTGAAGTGGTGTCACAGCCAACCCTAAAAGAGTTTCATTCAATTTTTCTCTTTCTACTACTCTTTTTGCATTGGTTAATTCACTCTCATTTGCTTCATCACTTTCAAGTAGAGCAATATCTTCATGATCTAGAGTAGGTGTTAGCGCGTTCAACAGTTTTCTGCATGTACTGCACAACAGCTTTCCTGGCACTAAAATAAAGTTCTTATTTTCTTTAACATATTTTGCTTTTTCCAGAGTAATTATCCTCAAATCTTTCTCCTTTGTTAAAGGTACAGAATGTTTCTTAAATGGATCATAACAGGATTTTTGGTTATTTTCAAAATACTTTAAAAAATGACACAAATGGTGGGAACAAATATCACCTGTTTCACTGTACTGCTTATTAGTATGCCAAACTAAAATTTCTACTTCTTCTTTAGACAACTTTTCCAAAATTAAATAAATGTATTTGGTTTTTGTCAGTGAAGTATTTTCACATGAAAAATATAGTAATGAACCTACCGAACACTTGAAATTATTTTCATCTTTACTTGAACTTGCTCGTATCTCCATGATTTAGAAACACACACAAACAAACAAAAAAAGTTTTAAAAATAAAATTGTAACTGTGTTTATACAACCATTATTTAAAATGTCACTAAGCACAAAACACTAGGCAGTTAACTTTAACAGAGCCAAATGCTCACTGATAGGCTTGGAGTACAGGCAGGCTGTGGGGGAGGGAGGGTTTCATGTCTTGACGGAAGACAGCAGGCAGACTGCTGACAGGTGAATTTTGTATGTGCATGCAGGGTATTACAAAAAGGTACGGCCAAACTTTCAGGAAACATTCCTCACCCAAAAATAAAGAAAAGATGTTATGTGGACATGTGTCTGGAAACGCTTAATTTCCATGTTAGAGCTCATTTTAGTTTCTTCCACCTACGCTCAATGGAGCACGTTATCATGATTTCATACGGGATACTCTACCTGTGATGCTAGAACATGTGCCTTTACAAGTATGACACAACATGTGGTTCATGCACAATTGAGTTCCTGCACATTTCAGTCGAAGTGTTTGTACGCTTCTCAACAACAGATTTGATGACCGATGGATTGGTAGAGGCGGACCAATTCCACAGGCTCCACACTCTCCTGACCTCAACCCTCTTGACTTTCATTTATGGGGGCATTTGAAAGCTCTTGTCTACGCAACCCCGGTACCAAATGTAGAGACTCTTCATGCTCGTATTGTGGACGGCTATGATACAATACGCCATTCTCCAGGGCTGCATCAGGGATTCCATGCGACGGAGGGTGGATGCATGTATCCTCGCTAACGGAGGACATTTTGAACATTTCCTGTAATAAAGTGTTTGAAGTCACGCTGGTACGTTCTGTTGCTGTGTGTTTCCATTCCATGATTAATGTGATTTGAAGAGAAGTAATAAAATGAGCTCTAACATGGAAAGTAAACGTTTCCGGACACGTGTCCACATAACATATTTTCTTTCTTTGTGTGTGAGGAATGTTTCCTGAAAATTTGGCCATATCTTTTTGTAACATCCTGTATTTGCATAGTAGTACTGCCTTATCTGAACTTCAACACACTTCTCAAGATTCCAAAAATGTTGTATGTTTCTCGACTTTAACTTCAGCTAAATGAAATAAAATAAATAAATAAAATTACAACTACAGTAAAATTTCTGTCCCAATTTAAAAAAAAATACCAAAAAATTTACTAATAAATTACTGTTTCAAGTACCTGATCCTCCAAACTATAGTTTTAAAACCTTTTACTTCTACATAACCTTAACTATAACCATTTTGAATCTTGAAATAGCCGTTCTATACGTTTTGAATAGATAAAACTTGGTTTGACATGAATATAAGATAAAATTGTTACAACTCAGAACTCCACCAATTTCTTGCACCATTTGAAAGATAATTTTATGCTGTTTTCAAAAATATATACAGTAAAACTTCGTTAACATGAATTCGAAGGGACCGAAAAAATCAGGAGTTCGTGTTAAAAAAATTCATGTTAAGTGAAAAACACAGATTTTAATAAGTATACATGTACAGCAGTACACTAATGTGTAATACACTACACTATCAATCACATTATTGTAGACTTACAACACTATAAAGTGATTGTAAAATTACAAGTACTCACAAATTATGTTCGTTACTTTCTTGGAAAAAAATTCGGTCATGGTTTACTGACGTTCATGGGAACAATAATGTTTTGTAATTTCACAACCAGTTGTAATGATAGCGTACATAAACCCAGCAGTGACGTCGGAGGTTGAAGCGAACCGTTCTAAACAGTCCAAGGCTGTAAAAATCTCCTGACGGGTAGGTGAAATTGGTATCTGTATTCTCTTCCTCTTCACTTTCTTCTGATGGCTCTTGTTCGCAGCTTTTGGCACGTCAGATTCCACAGAAGCACGTACGGCAACATCTTCGTCTACACTGATGAATTCTTCTAAACTAATCCCAGGGTTCGCAATGTCCTGCAGAACTGTCCATTCATCAGGTGAAGTGGCATCTTCTAACTTGTGGACATCTTCAGTGTTGCTATGTCTCCAAGCTCTGTTAAAGCACTTCCCTATATGATGTGGCGATACAGTGTTTCAGGCTGCTGTGATGGCTTTTATTGCGTCAAGCAGATTCCAATTTGGGGTTGCACTATTGTTTTAAGATGCACGAATTGCAGCTCGTACAAGTCGCTTATGATAAGCTCTCTTTATGAGGCAGATTGTGCCTTGGTCCAAAGGCTGGAGGCGGCTTGTAGCGTTGTGTGAAAAACCGAACCTTTATGTGGACAGGTTCAGATCATGAATGTTATGAGCAGTACATCTGTCCAATGTAAGGACAACATGTCTATTTTGAGCAACCATTCGATTGTTGAAACGAAGAAGCCACTTGCGAAATGATGTGCCATCGATCCAAGCTTTCTTGTGGTGAGAGTAGATGCAAGGTAAAGTGTCCATATTTATGTTTTTAAAACAATGTGGTTTCTCGGATTAACGGATATCTCAGACACGAATCTTCTCACTGCCGTCAGCATTACAGCACAGTGCAACAGTCACATGTTGTTTGCTGTGTGCTCCACCGTGTCACTTATCATCTTTTATCCCCAGGGTGTGATTTGGAAAAAGATTGTAGAAAAATCCAGTTTCATCCATGTTAAACACATCACACGAGGCATACATTTCCCTCACTCGGTTGTATTCATGAAACCAGCTGTTCACACTTTCTTCATCAACTTTATTTGCTTCACCACAAATTTGTACAGATGAAATTGAACGTCTCTTTTGGAACCGATACAGCCAACCAGCAGAACAACAGAAGTCTTTGATGCTCATATCTTTAGCAATATCATTTGCTTTTGACTGAATCACAGGGCCAGTTAAAGGTATTTTAGATGCCCGCATATGATTGAACCATTCTAGCAGTAATGTCTCGATGTCTTCATACTTGGCGGTACGAAGTCGTTTAGATTTGTTTCCTGACCCTGATGCCACAGCATTAATAATTTTTTCTCAATTCTTAAGGTATTCCAAACTGCTCTGCAATTGCTGTTTTCTTGGTACCATGATCCACTTCATCTAGAATCTTAAGCTTTAACTGTACATTTAGAGCTGTCTGTTTCCTCTTTGCCATTTTCGCGTGCTACGGTACTGGTTGTAACTGTAGTTTTTATTCAGTATTCCAACTTGATACAGCTGCGACTAACAGAACACCGGTCAAATCTGGCACTGAGTACGTTCCTAAATGCTGCTGTACACATTATTGAATGTCTTACAATGTACAGCATACGCCGATTGTTGAGGTGATAATCGTGGCTACCGACCTACAATACATTAAAAACGAGTCAACAGTAAGTATAAAGAGCTTTGTAGCTACATTTCTTACATTCATTTCGGAAAAAAAATTACGCTTTGGAATACTCTAAGGTCGGAAGTTTGTGTTACAGTGAATTTTAATTATGCTAGGAACTGAAACAGAGTTTGTAAGTCACCTTAGCCAAAATTCATGTTAACTGATAAAACGTACCATAAGAACTAATGTATTCCTGGTGGGACCAATATTTTTTTCTTGTTAACTGCGAGTTCGTCTTATGCGAGTTCGCGCTAACAAGGTTATACTATAGTTGTATTGGGTTGTTTGGAGAGAGATTTTAGCTATTTGTAGTTTTCTACGCCTACATTACAATTTTGAAATTAACAATATTTTGAGTTTCAGTACAGTTTCCAATATGATTGAACATTATAAATCGTAATTTTGTAGATATATCAGTTTCGGTGTTTAATTTAGAACAAAACAGTGAAAATTTCAGGGCCCTAGCTTCAAAACTAACGATTTTGCTTCAAATTCTGTAAAAGCATGCATGCTTTAGTTACGTCTTAATCACCGTCGGATATACAATTAGCCTAAAACTTTGAACAGTGATAACTCAGAAACTACTTGATAGAATTGGATGAAACTTTGGATATTTTCTTACCTTTATGCATACATTTCACATATGAACTTTGAAACAAATCCAAAAACCATGGGTTTTATATCTACTTTTGGCTGGATGATATGGCATGGAATGACCCCACTGTGAATATCAGAATATTGAATTCCCTAATGGTTTCCAAAATGAAATGTCCCATTCATCTAGCTTCAACAAACATTACACGTTTAAAGTCTCGTAATTCGTGTCATGTGACCATAATCATTTTGGAATCCTTTTCACATGAATCACCTGAGTACAGATGACAGCTTCCCCCCACTCCCCTCTCCCCTGCGATGTTGGGGATTAGAATATACCCACAACCATTCCTTGCCTGTTGTAAGGGACAACTAATAGGAGTCCTCATATTTGGTCACTTATTTACCTTGGTATTTTTACTATGTTCTGGACTTTCTTTCTCCTACCACTCACCTTTTTTGGCTTTTTGAATTCTGCTCCCCATTTTAGGTTTGAACCCCAAATTTCCAATTTTTACGGAAGTGAAGGCTGTTTGGGGAAGGACGCCTTACTGTGGTGCATTAACTGTCTCCTGTACACTGTTCTCTCTCACACTTACCTGTAAAGTGGATGTACCATTGCACCTGAAATACATCCCAGTGGCCAGACTGTTGTGATGGGGTTGTCATGTACCCTCTCGGTGGTAGCCCCCTGACCATGCAAGGATTGCACTGCTGTTGCCTGAGATGCAACCTACCTGTGTCTGCCAATTAGTAGGTACCTATCCACTTTGGGGTATCAAGGACTCCAGGCAACAGCTACTGGTGCCAGGTGGTCTTTGCCTTGGTTGGGCGGCACCCACAGGAAGAGCCTCCAATAATTGGAGTGAGTGGCATGGCGGCAGATGATCCGCAACCAATGGATCAGAGTTAATGGTGGCTGTCTCAACAGTCGAGAAGAGTGATTTTAATGCAGAAGTTTACAATCCTGGGCATATCTGTGTTAGACTGTGCCTCAAGACGAGAGTCAGGTAAGGAGAAATAGAAGTGGACAGTTCACCAAGTTCTTAATTTGTTCCTGAACTGACAGCGAATCTTTCGCTAAAATGAAGCCATTGTTTTTCATAGAAAATATTGAAGATTGGTTTGGGGAGGTTGCTGCAAAAGGGGGAAGATGAGAAATGGATCTTTGCTGGTCAAAACATTGCACGCCAACCATTCACGTACACTTCAGGCTGTGTTAAGATAGGAGATATGCTAGCCACAATTTCTCCTCGTTACAAGATCAATAGTGTTAAAAGTGTTATCTTCCATTGGGACCTAACGCTACTAACTGATCAAGAACTGCGAACTAATCTGGCACGGCATGGAGTCCATTCTGTTTGCAGCATCCAGAGGTGATCAAAACATAAGAGTGGACATTGGAGCATTTATCCTAGCCTTCGAAGGCAACGTTTTGCCTGACAAGGTTAGGGCTGCGGTTTATGAGCTGTTTTAGGTGCCAAAGGTTCAAACACATGTCCTCCCACTGTTCTAATGAGGCTATCTGTAGACCATGTGGTCAGGCATCCCATGAGGGCAGCCCTTCTGACAAACCCCCTAAGTGTGTTAACTGTCTGAAACTGCACCCTCCTCATTCACTGCAGTGCTCAGTGTTCAAGAGGGGGAAGGAAATTAAAAACTATAAAACACTTGACTGCCTGTCCTGTCAAGATGCAAAGAAAAAGTTTGAAAGAATTCTTCCGACTGATATGGCCTCAAATTTTGCGACTTTTATCACAGTCCATACCTCACAAGATGACAAGACCTCCCATGACATCTCCTATCCGTGATTCCAGGGCCTGGCCTGTGGTTGGGGGAGGGAGTGTCAGCTCTCTCACCCCCTGCACCTATAGTCCGGTGGTTCCCACACCATTGGTGCAGCCAGAGGTACCTAGTCATTCTCTGGTGTCGTCAGGGTTGAGGGCATCTGTCAAGGTGCCCTCCGTCTCAAGACAAGGCCCACAGCCACAGGCTGCGGGCCAACGACAAGTACAGTCCTCTTCACTTCTGGAAAAAAAAAATGGGGACATCTTCACAGAAACCAAAGCATCACTAGGATAAGAAGGATAAGCAGAAAGATAAACTACTGTCTAAGGCTTTGGATGTTCCGCTCCCTATCCCTGCAAAGGTCAAGCCTGTGCGTATGACAGATCACACAATTAAATGATTAATGGAAAATCTCATATAAAGATGTGAAACAAATACTAACAAAGAGATAGAGGGGCTGGCCAGTACTTACCTCAGCTCAGTACAGCCGATGTTGTTGTTGTTGTGGTCTTCAGTCCTGAGACTGGTTTGATGCAGCTCTCCATGCCACTCTATCCTGTGCAAGCTTTTTCATCTCCCAGTACCTACTGCAACCTACATCCTTCTGAATCTGCTTAGTGTATTCATCTCTTGGTCTCCCTCTACGATTTTTACCCTCCACGCTGCCCTCCAATACTAAATTGGTGATCCCTTGATGCCTCAGAACATGTCCTACCAACCGATCCCTTCTTCTGGTCAAGTTGTGCCACAAACTTCTCTTCTCCCCAATCCTATTCAATACTTCCTCATTAGTTATGTGATCTACCCATCTAATCTTCAGCATTCTTCTGTAGCACCACATTTCGAAACCTTCTATTCTCTTCTTGTCCAAACTATTTATCGTCCATGTTTCACTTCCATACATGGCTACACTCCATGCGAATACTTTCAGAAATGACTTCCTGACACTTAAATCAATACTGGATGTTAACAAATTTCTCTTCTTCAGAAACGCTTTCCTTGCCATTGCCAGCCTACATTTTATATCCTCTCTACTTCGACCATCATCAGTTATTTTGCTCCCCAAATAGCAAAACTCCTTTACTACTTTAAGTGCCTCATTTCCTAATCTAATTCCCTCAGCATCACCCGACTTAATTAGACTACATTCCATTATCCTTGTTTTGCTTTTGTTGATGTTCATCCTATATCCTCCTTTCAAGACACTGTCCATTCCATTCAACTGCTCTTCCAAGTCCTTTGCTGTCTCTGACAGAATTACAATGTCATCGGCGAACCTCAAAGTTTTTATTTCTTCTCCATGAATTTCAATACCTACCCCGAATTTTTCTTTTGTTTCCTTTACTGCTTGCTCAATATACAGATTGAACAATATCGGGGAGAGGCTACAACCCTGTCTTACTCCCTTCCCAACCACTGCTTCCCTTTCATGTCCCTCGACTCTTATAACTGCAATCTGGTTTCTGTACAAATTGTAAATAGCCTTTCGCTCCCTGTATCTTACCCTTGCCACCTTTAGAATTTGAAAGAGAGTATTCCAGTCAACATTGTCAAAAGCTTTCTCTAAGTCTACAAATGCTAGAAACGTAGGTTTGCCTTTCCTTAATCTTTCTTCTAAGATAAGTCGTAAGGTCAGTATTGCCTCACGTGTTCCAGTGTTTCTACGGAATCCAAACTGATCTTCCCCGAGGTTGGCTTCTACTAGTTTTTCCATTCGTCTGTAAAGAATTCGTGTCAGTATTTTGCAGCTGTGACTTATTACGCTGATAGTTCGGTAATTTTCACATCTGTCAACACCTGCTTTCTTTGGGATTGGAATTATTATATTCTTCTTGAAGTCTGAGGGTATTTCGCCTGTTTCATACATCTTGCTCACCAGATGGTAGAGTTTTGTCAGGACTGGCTCTCCCACGGCCTTCAGTAGTTCCAATGGAATATTGTCTACTCCGGGGGCCTTGTTTCGACTCAGGTCTTTCAGTGCTCTGTCAAACTCTTCACGCAGTATCGTATCTCCCATTTCATCTTCATCTACATCCTCTTCCATTTCCATAATATTGTCCTCAAGTACATCGCCCTTGTATAGACCCTCTATATACTCCTTCCACCTTTCTGCTTTCCCTTCTTTGCTTAGAACTGGGTTTCCATCTGAGCTCTTGATATTCATACCAGTCGTTCTCTTATCTCCAAAGGTCTCTTTAATTTTCCTGTAGGCGGTATCTACCTTACCCCTAGTGAGATAGGCCTCTACATCCTTACATTTGTCCTCTAGCCATCCCTGCTTAGCCATTTTGCACTTCCTGTCGATCTCATTTTTGAGACGTTTGTATTGCTTTTTGCCTGTTTCACTTACTGCATTTTTATATTTTCTCCTTTCATCAATTAAATTCAATATTTCTTCTGTTACCCAAGGATTTCTACTAGCCCTCGTCTTTTTACCTACTTGATCCTCTGCTGCCTTCACTACTTCATCCCTCAAAGCTACCCATTCTTCTTCTACTGTATTTATTTCCCCCATTCCTGTCAATTGCTCCCTTATGCTCTCCCTGAATCTCTGTACAACCTCTGGTTCTTTCAGTTTATCCAGGTCCCATCTCCTTAAATTCCCACCTTTTTGCAGTTTCTTCAGTTTTAATCTACAGGTCATAACCAATAGATTGTGGTCAGAGTCCACATCTGCCCCTGGAAATGTCTTACAATTTAAAACCTGGTTCCTAAATCTCTGTCTTACCATTATATAATCTATCTGAAACCTTTTAGTATCTCCAGGGTTCTTCCATGTATACAACCTTCTTTCATGATTCTTAAACCAAGTGTTAGTTATGATTATGTTGTGCTCTGTGCAAAATTCTACCAGACGGCTTCCTCTTTCATTTCTGTCCCCCAATCCATATTCACCTACTATGTTTCCTTCTCTCCCTTTTCCTACACTCGAATTCCAGTCACCCATGACTATTAAATTTTTGTCTCCCTTCACAATCTGAATAATTTCTTTTATTTCATCATACATTTCTTCAATTTCTTCGTCATCTGCAGAGCTAGTTGGCATATAAACTTGTACTACTGTAGTAGGTGTGGGCTTCGTATCTATCTTGGCCACAATAATGCGTTCACTATGCTGTTTGTAGTAGCTTACCCGCATTCCTATTTTCCTATTCATTATTAAACCTACTCCTGCATTACCCCTATTTGATTTTGTGTTTATAACCCTGTAGTCACCTGACCAGAAGTCTTGTTCCTCCTGCCACCGAACTTCACTAATTCCCACTATATCTAACTTCAACCTATCCGTTTCCCTTTTTAAATTTTCTAACCTACCTGCCCGATTAAGGGATCTGACATTCCACGCTCCGATCCGTAGAACGCCAGTTTTCTTTCTCCTGATAACGACATCCTCTTGAGTAGTCCCCGCCCGGAGATCCGAATGGGGGACTATTTTACCTCCGGAATATTTTACCCAAGAGGACGCCATCATCATGTAATCATACAGTAAAGCTGCATGCCCTCGGGAAAAATTACGGCTGTAGTTTCCCCTTGCTTTCAGCCGTTCGCAGTACCAGCACAGCAAGGCCGTTTTGGTTATTGTTACAAGGCCAGATCAGTCAATCATCCAGACTGTTGCCCTTGCAACTACTGAAAAGGCTGCTGCCCCTCTTCAGGAACCACACGTTTGTCTGGCCTCTCAACAGATACCCCTCCGTTGTGGTTGCACCTACGGTACGGCTATCTGTATCGCTGAGGCACGCAAGCCTCCCCACCAACGGCAAGGTCCATGGTTCATGGGGGGTACAGCCGATAGATACACAAAAAAAAGCAGAACCGAAAATTTACGTTCTTAGCTTTCGGAACAAGTGTTCCTTCATCAGGGAGGAGAGAGGGGAAAGAAAGGGAAGAAGGGAAAGTGGATTCAGTTACTCACAACCCAGGTTATGAAGCAACAGGGAAAGGAAAACGGGGAGGGTAGCAAGGATGGAGGCATGGTTGTCAGAGGGAAGCCAAAGATATTCTACTGTAAGTACTGTGCCAGCTTCAAACCAAAGAGGATGCATACAGAAGTAAAGAGGTATATAGTATAAAGATAAACACAACTATGTAGGATGAGATATAAGATGAACATCAACAAAAGCAAAACAAGGATAATGGAATGTAGTCAAATTAAGTCGGGTGATGCTGAGGGAATTAGATTAGGAAATGAGACACTTAAAGTAGTAAAGGAGTTTTGCTATTTAGGGAGTAAAATAACCGATGATGGTCGAAGTAGAGAGGATATAAAATGTAGACTGGCAATGGCAAGGAAAGCGTTTCTCAAGAAGAGAAATTTGTTAACATCGAGTATAGATTTAAGTGTCAGGAAGTCGTTTCTGAAAGTATTTGTATGGAGTGTAGCCATGTATGGAAATGAAACATGGACGATAACCAGTTTGGACAAGAAGAGAATAGAAGGTTTCGAAATGTGGTGCTACAGAAGAATGCTGAAGATAAGGTGGGTAGATCACGTAACTAATGAGGAGGTATTGAATAGGATTGGGGAGAAGAGAAGTTTGTGGCACAACTTGACTAGAAGAAGGGATCGGTTGGTAGGACATGTTTTGAGGCATCAAGGGATCACAAATTTAGCATTGGAGGGCAGCGTGGAGGGTAAAAATAGTAGAGGGAGACCAAGAGATCAATACACTAAGCAGATTCAGAAGGATGTAGGTTGCAGTAGGTACTGGGAGATGAAGAAGCTTGCACAGGATAGAATAGCATGGAGAGCTGCATCAAACCAGTCTCAGGACTGAAGACCACAACAACAACTACTCCAAATCCAGTATCATGTCAGAGACACTCTCCCCCCTATTTCTCGAAAACACAAACTGTTCTGCTCTTCTCTGAACTTTCTCGATGTACTCCATTAATCCTATATGGTAAGGATCCCACACCACGCAGCAGTAGTTCAAAACAGTATGGACAATCTCATAAGTATATCTGTTGAATCTTCTAAGTGTTCTACCAGTAAAACGCAGCCTTTGTATTGCCTTCCCCACATTTCGTATGTGTTCTTTCCAATTTAAGTTGCTCATAATACCTCTGTAACATCCTTGTTAAACCCTACAATATTCCCAGACTACCTTCTCTACCCAGTGGTTCCTACCCCTGTAACTGACCCCGCTGCAAAACCTGCCCCATGCATCCCCCCACAACCACCTACTCCAGCCCCGCTACTGGTAAAACACACACAATTCAAGGCAGGGCCACCAAGGCAGGGCCACGTGTGAAACTACACATGCCATTTATCAGCTGACAAGCCTGCACTGCACAGCCTTTTAAATTGTTATGACAACAATTAAACTGGCTGAGCGCATGAACGGACACAGACGAACTGTACGCCTAGGAGACGTCCAACACCCAGTAGCGGAGCATGCCCTCCAGCATAATTCTAGGGCCCTAGGAACCTGCTACACCGTATGTGCCATTTGGCTTTTCCCACCCAACACCAGTCCCTCTGAACTGCGGAGATGGGAACTTGCACTCCAACACATCATTTCATCCCGCCATCCCCCTGGTCTGAACCTACATTAAACAACCTCACTCCCATTTACTCTTCAGTCTTCTCCTCTTTCCCTTTCCTCTTTAGCCTTTCACGCATCTTTTTGTCCTACATAGTTGTGTTTATCTTTATACTATATACCTCTTTACTTCTGTATGCATCCTCTTTGGTTTGACGCTGGCACAGTACTTACAGTAGAATATCTTTGGCTTCCCCCTGACAACCATGCCTCCATCCTTGCTACCCTCCCTGTTTTCCTTTCCCTGTTGCTTCATAACCTGGGTTGTGAGTAACTGAATCCACTTTCCCTTCTTCCCTTTCTTTCCCCCCTCTCCTCCCTGATGAAGGAACACTTGTTCCGAAAGCTAGGAACGTAAATTTTCGGTTCTGTTTTTTGTGTATCTATCGGCTGTACTGAGCTGAGGTAAGTACTGGCCAGCCCCTCTATCTCTTTGTTAGTATTTAGATCACACAATTAGTTGGACAATGAACTAGTAGTGAAGTAATTGCACCCATCTTTATGATTCACCAGTTTTGCCGACCTGGCTCCAACGGTTCTTCAGTGGAACTGCAATGGCCACTGCCGTCATCTGATCAAACTCCATCATTTAATGGCTACTTACTCTGTAATTAGCATAGCACTTCAGGAAACATGGTTTCGGCAACCCACCTCGCTACTCTGAAAAACAACAAAGCCTATTGTACCAATTTTGTTAATGTCAAGAGTGTCTTGTGGGGTCTGTACTCTCATATTTTCTGATGCTTCAAGTGAACAGGTGCCCCTTACTACTGCACTACAGCCTGTGGCCGTTGGCATGTACCTGTCTGTGCGAACATATGTAATTTAATGTAATGTAAGAAGGACTTCTCCAAGCTGTTAGTGAAACAGCTACCTCCCACCTTCCTCTTGTTGGGGTACTTTAATGCCCATAATCCGCTATGCGACGGTGACACTGTCTCACAGAGGCTGAAAACTAGAACAGCTCCTTTCAGAATTGGATTTCTGCCTGCTCAACTCTGGAACCCATTTCATTGTGGCCCAAGGAACATAATCAACTATTGATTTCACAGTTTGCAATTCGAGTATCTTACCCCTGATTCATGGCAATCTCGGTGACAATGAGCATTTACCTATCATTCTCTCTTTCTCCGGTCACAGATGTCTGGAACATGCTTCACATTGGTTGCTTTAGAAAGCTGACTGCAGTCTTTCTCCTCTGCAGCCACTTTTGCAGCCAGTCTTGTCATGGATATTGACAGTATGGTACAGGATACCATTGATACTATGAGTCACGTTGCAGCGGCAACAATAGTGCTCTCCTCCAGCTCCCCCAATGACCGCCGCTGCCATGGTGGTTTGAAGACATAGCCACAGCTGTCAGGGAACGCTCGGGGTACTTCAGCAGCACAAGTGCCATCCCTCTGTGGATAATTTAATAGCATTCAAGAGACTGCAGCTGAAAATGCGGTTTTTAATAAAAAAAGAAAAAGAAGCAGGAGTGTTGGGAGCAATACTTATCATCTATGCAATCCCACACCCGATCTTTCCAAGTATGAACTACACTCCGCAGCAATCCACCTCCTGCAGCAATTCCTGACATCCTTGTCACTGGTAATATCAGCACTGGTCCCATGGTACTTGTCGAGTGTTGTGCAGCACTTTGCTGAAGTGTCCGCTTGCAGTCATTACCATCCTCATTTCCAGACGTGTAAACAACTTACTGAGCACTGCCCTCTGTTTCTCCATGCACACAGCTCTCCATCAAACAACGTCCCATTTAGTGAATAGGGGCTTCACAGTGCTTTGGCAGTGTGTCAAGATACAGCCCCTGGACCTGACAAAATCCACAACCAAATGGTCAAACACCTTACCGACAGGATGAAACATGTTGAGCTTTTTGATTGTATTTCACAGGGAGGAGAATTTTCCTCTCAGTGGCGGGAAGTTGTTGTTGTTCCTGTCCTGAAACTGAGTTAAGGACCCACATATTTTAACTAACTACCGATCAATCTCTCTGACAAATCGACTGCGTGAACTATTTGAATGAATGGTCAGCTGCCATATTTGCTGGTGCCTGGAAGCTGGAGGGCATATATGACAATTTCAGAGTGGCTTTTGGGCCCACAATAGATAATCTGGTTCATCTGGAGTCTTCAGCATCCAAAGCATTCGCACACTGCCAACATCTGATAACTGTGTTCTTTGACCTACAGAAGGGATGTGATGCCACGTGGCAACATCACAGTCTATCTACACTGCATGTGTGGTGTTTCCAGCGTAGTTTACCCACTTTTATCCAGAATTTTCTACCTCTCTGACTTTTTCGGGCCTGGATAGGTTCGGCTCTCTCAATGGTATTGTAAATGCAGTGGCCCCCACAGTCTCTTCGTCGCTATGTGTGGATGATCTTTGTCTATACTACACCTCTGCATTGCTGCTCACCTTTGAGCACCATTTTCAGGGGCTGTCTGGAGCGTACATGACTGGGTCCTGTATCACAGCTGTTTATTTTCTCCTGCAAAATTAAGTTGTGCATTTTTGCCAACTCCAGATTATTTGCCAGCACCCAGAAATTTATCTTGGTGACCAGTTACTTGAAGTCATTGAAACTTTTCATTTCTTTGCTATTTTATTTGACAACAAGCTAGCTTACCTGGCACATGTCTGCTGGCTCAAGGTGCCTTGCATGAAGAAGCTAAATGCTCTCCATTCTCTGAGTAGCTCCTCGTGGGGCGTGAACTGTGTAGTTGCTCTGAGATTTTACAAACTGCCAATTTTATCCTGCTTGGATTATGGATGTATTACCTGTGGGTCGGCAGTACTGTCTGTACTGAGCTTGCTGGACCCTGTTCACCACACTGGCATGCAGCAAGCAACGAGGCATTCTGTAAAAGCCCTGTTGACAGCTTCCTGGCAGAAGCTAATGTCCCGCTGCTGCAGGTTAGATGACAGCAGCGT
Organism: Schistocerca piceifrons; assembly: GCF_021461385.2. NCBI lineage: Eukaryota > Metazoa > Arthropoda > Insecta > Orthoptera > Acrididae > Schistocerca > Schistocerca piceifrons. The sequence goes on from NC_060139.1 coordinate 631,410,712, forward strand.
ATGGCAAATTACACAATCACAATCTGTCAGGTGCCTACTTACCCTTGTCACTCAACTCTGTTAGTCAACCGACCGTTAAGACTGTTTGCGCATCACCCAAAACTCGTCAAACCAGCTGGGATCTGTCTCGATACTCTACCAAAGGACCTTCTGTACTCTGTATTCCTCGAGCTGCTTCTTGACACCTCCCATGGTCTGCTGCCTGTCCTGGGATAATGGATTGACCTCTTTTGTGGACGCAAGAAGAATGCTGAACCTACCCTTCTCTGAAACCTGTTTCCTTCAATCCTCCACGATTATTCTAATTCAGTGTGCATCTACAGGGATGGATCTAAGGTCAACGACAGGGTTGGTTACACTTTCGCACATTAAAGGAGACATGAGAAGCACACTCTGCCGAATGCCTACAGTGTATACACTACAAAGTTAGTTGTCATATCTCAGGCTTTGCGGTATGTCAAATCCCTGGCCACGACAAACTTTCTGATCTTTAAAAATTCCATGAGTTGCTTAATAGGCATATCCCTGTGCTACCTCAAAAAATATCTTCATTGCCAGCATTCAGGACCTTCTGGTTGATCTCCACAGCTGGACACTGAGCCACATAGGCATTCCAGGAAATGAACTCGCCAATCATCTATAAAGATGCAACTACATGAGATTATCTGGACGTCAGAATACCAGGCACCAACTTATGATTACAACTTCAGTGCAATATTTTGAGGCTCTGGGAACTGCAATAGCAGGCTACTATGACCCAAAAGACAGTGATTAAAGGGTCCACTGAGGTGTGGCATACATCTTTCCAAGCCTCTTCGAAAGATGCCATTGTGTTGTGCTGACTATGCATCGCCCATAAAAGGTTGGCAACTCCATGGAGCGCTGTGTGCGCAACAACCATATATGTTAAATTAAAAGGAAGGTCAGCGTTGGCCGTAATATTGATGTTTTATTGATAGCAGAATCGATTTTCGATCACATAGTGATCATCTTTAGTGCTGTACAAATTACTCAGACACTGGTATTAAGTTATCAATAACCTAAACTGTGAAGCGATCATCCGGTCATTAATGTGTGTGTTCTGCTTCTATAGTCTTGCCAATTGTTGTACTATACCTTGATTGTAGGATATGAGTCATGTGGTAAGAATATATTACTGTCACAACTAAATGTGATGAACAGCGAGAGCAGGTGGGCTGCTGCATAGACCTCTCATAGAAATGAAAGCACAAATAAAGGGGTATGAACTATGTTTCAACAAAGGAATTCAAGAGTCAAAAGTTCAAAAATGGAATGTAAGGGTCATAACATGCGGTGCTTGTGAAAAACAAATAGGAGTTAGGTATGTCTAGAGGTCCCTTCCTTACACCCAGCTGTTGCAGATGGGCTTTACAGCAACACAGACACAAATTTAAATGCAGCGAGCGGACACCTCAATGACCGCATGATCAGTTCATAATTTTGTGGAGAGAAAAAGGGGAAGGCATGAGGGAGATTTGAACATGGATCTCCCCCCCCTTTGCTGTCCAACATTGTAACCACATAACCACTATGCTGTGGCTATTCAAGGTCGATTGATGTTGCACATCTTGAGCTTAGACCATTTACTGTTTCAATTTTGCTTCTTTTTTCACAGTTCAGTAACCTTCTGCCTATTTCAATTCTTGATTTATATTCAGTTTTTGATGGACTGTCCACAGAGTTGTCTTACCACTAACTCTGAGTAGGGTGCAATGGGAAGTTTCCCTTATTAGAAGTAAGAATGACATTTTGTTCAATAGATTATGTAAAACACTTAAAAACAACAAATATATGCATTTTTTGTGATAAGATGATAACATGTTGTATGGGGAATAAAAGCAGAAATTATCTATTTGAATGGTCATATTATATCCAGTCACTCTCCCTTTCCTAAGCAGTAATCAGCAGCAGCAAGGACAGAGCCAAGTGGTGCAGGGACAAGTGATATTGACTCCGATGCCCACTCAGCAGACACAGCAGCAGCAGCAGCAACAGCAGCAAGCTGTACATAGTAGTGGTACTGGGGAGACATCAGTACCCACTTCCAGTCACACAGAATATATGCCTGCCACAAGCACCGCGATGCCTATTGCCACAGCAAGCAGCAGTAGCAGCAGTGGACAACAGACAGTGCGCCAGGCGACTGTTACACCAACAATCACTGGTCTCAGCTCTGCTGAGTCTTCAGAGGTATTTACTAATGCCAGTATTATTTGTGATTATTGGGAGCTAGAATTGAGCATCACAATCATGGCAAGTTACTTACCTTTATAGCAGTGTCAGTATTTAATCCAGTAATTAGTGGTGATTTTATTTCTTCAATTCAGTTTCAATGTTCTGTTTATCAGCAGCTTACACAGTTACTTCTGCACATGCAATGACTTTAAGTGGACTAACTTATGTGGCATGCCAGCATGGTGTAACAGTATATGTGAAAAGGAAATTACTGTACTACCCGTAATTTGTACATAAGAATAGTATTACCCAGTACTTACAAATACACAGCATGGAGACATACACACACTTCAACCATAATGAACATTTCAGACAGTAATTCATTTTAAACTTGTCCCCCCAAACTGAATAAGTGTAAGTGCTGCCAAGCTCTACTCTTTTGTAAACGTTAATGGCAGTGTGGTGCTTCAATTGTCACATTTATGGTAGCACTGCTCAGGGACACCACACCAAACCAGTACTCCAGATTTCTAATTTCACTACTGATGAATTGATGATTTACAGCTTTTAGTTTTTGCCACATATCTCTGCCTTTTGTAGCAAGTATCTGATGGTAGCACCTCACAGTGTACATATGTGCCATGTAAGGTCAGCCTTATTTTGCTTTGCACTTAAACACCAGGCCATTCATATAAACTGTGAACAGCAGCATCCGTATTACAATTATCTGGAGATAAGCCAGATGTTTCTTTAACTCCTGGTGATGCCTCACCATGAAGAACAATATATTCAGTTCTGTACTCAAAGAATTCTTCAATACAGTCACATATCGGTTCTGCTATTCCATATGCACTTAGTTTGTTTACTATTCAATTGGAATTGGGCAGAACTGTATCGAAGGCTTTCCATAATTAGAAAAATGTGTCATCAACTTGAGTTCCTCTATATATTGTTTCCTGGATCTCGTGAATGAACATAGCAAACTGGGTTTCATGCTATCGGTATTTGCAGCAATAATGTTGACTTCCACAAAAGGACTGTTGTGTTAGTAAAATTTGTGTATAGTTCTGTGTATTGGTCTTTCAATCCTACTTTTATATTGGAATGACCTGTGCTTATTCCAATCACACAGCTCTCCACAATTTTCCTGCCACCTGCAGTAAACTAATACAGGAAGAGAGCTAGTGCCTCTGCATATTCAACAAAGTGTCAAACAGGCATCTTGTTCTGTGGCCTTTCCTTTCCTTAGTTGCTAGAGCTGTTTCAAATTCTCTCTCATGTATTTCTATGTCTTATCTTTTTTGTGTCTGTGAGATCAAATGTGGGTAGTATGCTTTGCTGTTCATAAATGAAGCTGCTTTGGAAGACAGAATTCAGTATTTCAGCCTTAATATCACATTTAATGAGCATTTGAATATACAGTGAAACCCTCATTTTTATTTTCCTACATTTTATGTTTTTTTTCCATACATTTTTGTTGGTCCTAACAGGAGTCCTATTCTCTTAACCCCTCAAGCCGGTAGTTTCCGGGCGCATGCCTAGCCTACTGGCAGTAGTTTATATGGCTGCCTGGCCCCAGAATGCAGTGTTTCAGTGAAATTGCTCTAGGATGGGAATTACTTGTTCAAATGTTACCAAAATTTCAGGAATTGGTATTAATACATATTTATTACGATTAAAACATACATTGTCACTTAAAATGAATTTTGAGTGTGGTATATTTTGAAACAATCTTCAAAACAGTCCTACACCACAGTCCTTGCACCAGAATGATGTTTCCTTACATTTCCCTGTCTTCTTGCAGCAGACTGCACATCTCTTTGTAGGCTTACTCTTCTTCTCTGTGGGTGAGATCTTCTCAATAAAATGTCTTGCTGTGATCTGTTCAGGCACAGGAGTTTTTGAAGGTCGCCCACATCAAGGTGAAGTTACATTCTTCCCGTGAATTTCCAGCAATTGTGTTATGAGCAAAAGCCTGAAATTTAGATGCGTTTCTTCCGTTGTTTTTTTTTTGCTAGCATTGTAAACAATAAAAGCATTGTGCACTGCAACATTCATCAGCCTTCTAAACATTTTCATATACCACTTCACACCTTTCTTCCTTTCCATGAGAAAAGGTTGTAGTTTCTGATCCTTCAAATCTACACTACCCGTAAAACTATTGTACTGTTTTATGCATTGAGGCTTTCTTATCTCGTTGCCCCTTTTGGTTGCCGTAACAACTGCATCATTATGAAATGTAGAAATAAAGGCAACCTGCTTTTTATCCATCCATTTCATTACCATTACGCTGTGTGAATGATATGCTACGAGTTCACGTTTCTTGAGTTTTGCATGTCTCAAGGCACCAGGTATATTCTTCCAATTCAGTTGAAGTGTGCCAGCTACATTCATACCTCTTTCCTTCAGGAAGTGGCACAAAAGGACACTATTATAACAATTGTCCATCCAGAGCATATGGCCTAAGTTGAAAAGAGGATCAACAAGCTTCACTACAATCTGACTGGTTTTCATGGCATCTGCAGAAAGAAATTTCGTTTCTATTTCTGTGGAACTTCCTGCATAAATAATAAATTACCATAAATAACCTGTGGAAGATTCGCAGATCTCATAGGACTTTATGCCAAACTTCGCTGATTTTAGAGGCAGATATGTTTTTATTGCCAGCCTTCCTTTCCGTAATGTTGGAGATTCATCAACAGAAATGTTTTCTCCCATGTTGTATGTATTTCTAAATGTATCATTCAAGTGCTGAATGACAGAACCCAACTTGAACAATCTCTTATTGCCTTCAAATGTATTCAGTTCTTCATTGTTTACAAAGTGAAGGAATCTGCAAAGTAGCTCAAACCTGTCTTGTTGCATACTCTGGTAAAAAATCGGCGTGTTCAAAAACGGATGCTTACTGAAATAAGACTTTATGGATGGCTTCTGAATAATTCCCATCAACATCTGCAGTGTGAAAAACACACAAAGCTCATCTTTGTCAGCATCTACCCAGTTACGTAGCCTAGAACAAGGTTGTAGAACAGTCTGTTTTTGTATATAATCTGCAGCATAATGGTTAGTTTCACCATAATGGTTAGTTTCACACACGGTTGTTTCTACGATAGTTTCCCCGAAATACAGCTTGAACTCTTCAGCTGCAGAATTCACCTGTATCACAGGTCCACATTTACCAACAATTGGTGTTTTCAGAGAGACATAAGAGCTGTCAACTTCTTGTCATTTCCAGTCTTCTTCATTCCGTGCACGTTTCATTGGTGCACCTTGTTCGATATCATCATCACTATCCGCCGTTTCTTCTCCACTTCTTTTGGGTGTTTCTTCCAAACAGTCAAAATCACTTTCATTGTCAACATCTAGATCATTACCGCTGTCATTTATACTGTCTAAACCATTCGTCGGTTCATTGAGAATTGCCAGAATTTGCTCTGAAGTAATACTACGCGAAGTGTTTGGCTGCATCGTTTTACATTCGAGAGTGTCGCTTGGACTGTAAGATATAACACGTTATTTCTCCCGACTGCCTCACTTCATGACAAAGATCTTTGAAGCAGAGCAGCACAGATATGTCTGTAGTTAGCTGATGAAGTAGTATCAGCTGTCGTCAACAGATGGCAGAGAAATACAGTTTTACCTAAGAGACTGCAACTGGCGAGTACATGGTCGGGATGCTGCCAGTGCGGACATTCGCTTGAGGGGTTAATACAATGCTTTCCCATCATTAGCAATTCTGTGTTACAACACTTCCCGCATTTTAAGTTTCCTGTGACATTATCACAACCTTTAACATTGATTTCCACACAGGTTTCTGCAGAAAGCGCATTGTATTCCTGCTCAAAATCGGGCTTGGAACAAAGCAGAAAGCACAGACTATTTGTAAAGTTATTAATCATGTAACACAGCATTAGCCTGCTAAGCAAGACCATCATTGTTAGTGTGTTGGGTCGCGGCCCCCTGTATTACAGGTTTGCAGTGTTAGGAGGCTTGGGAAAATATGCCGAGTCACTGTCTTAATCATAATCACTATCTGATGATAGTGAGTCTAGTACCAACCTTCCTTCTGCACATTGCGTTGTTTTAGACTACTTTAATTTAATTTCACAGTTATTTACACAAATAGACACCACTTTTGAAGATGGCCATTTCTGTAATGGGCTTTCATGAATCACTGTTACTTCTGCATGAAAAATGCTAATCTGGACTAGGCACGTATTCTTAAGTTGGTATGACCTGATGTCAGACATAAATAATCCTCCTCAAATACCTCTATAACATGATGACAGTGTCTGCTCTATTTCTACCCATGCTGTCTCTGAACAGAGTGACCTCTTTGTCAGCACCAAGCTGTATATTAGTGTTTTAACCAGTATTGTGTTCAAGTTTTATTCACTGTAATTTTGTGATGATTATCAATGATAAGTCTCACATCAGACCACGAATATCTTTGTAAAGTGATTTCATGAATGACTTTTGCTTCAGTGTTTTATTTACACCATTGGACGTGATCAGAATGAAGAGGGAAAGGAAACCTGCACATTCATTTGTGTGTGTGTGTGTGTGTGTGTGTGTGTGTGTGTGTGTGTGTGTGTGTGTGTCAGTCAGCATTCAGCCACTGTCCTCGTGATTATCATTATATAAATTGAATGACAGTAAGAGTAATTCACTCATTTTGCTTGTATTTCCCGTGATTCCTGTATTTTACACTTTTCTGCCCCGCATTTTACAGTTTTTTGGGTCAGTCCTCAGGTGAATGGGCATGACTGACATAATCTTTCTAAGTTTGTGTGTTATCTGCCACTTTTAGTGTTAGATTATAACATGGGCATATCCAGTTCCAGCTATAAATAACTTGTGAACATTGAGAACCATGTTTACAAGAGTGTTGTCTTGATGCAGGACCCAGTCACCAGAATTCCACAAAACCAGATGTTTTCACGCCAAACTTCTGCACAACCTTTCCATAACTTCCAAATATAATTGTTGATTTACTGTCTGGTCTTGGGGGACAAATTCTGGATGTATGATCCCTTTGATGTCAGAAAAACAGATCAGTTCCGTCTTCACATTCAATTTCATCAGCAGAGCTTTTTTTGGATGAGGTGAGTCAGTTGACTTCCATTGAGTAGAGTGTTGTTTAATTTCTGGATCATATCCATAGCAATGGATTATTTTTGTTGAAAAAAAAGTTGGATTGTCTTAGAATGCATCCTTCATTTCATGACAGGCTTGAATGCGATTATCCCTTTGATCTCTGGTGAGAAGTTTCAGCATGAACTGTGCTGCCAATGGTCAAAATGTGTTGAATTAAGCTCCAGGACAACCTGGGTAAGTCTGAGAGTTGGTCGTATGCCCTGCATCAGTTTTCACTGATCAGATCACATATTTTGCCTATAGTGTCCTCGCTCCGAGCAGTTGAGGGACAACTGGAGTAGGGCTGATCTTCAGTGGTCATTTCTCCCTTTTTCTTAAACTAAGAAAACCACTGGTACACATGAGTTTTTGTTCTTTATAAGGTGTTTGCATCATCAGAATAGCTTCCACTGCATTCTTACAGAGTAAAAAACAAAATTTGACAGCCACACATTGCTTGTAAGAAGTAGCCATTTTTTCATGTCATTTCTGCACTGTACCCCCCAGTTACAAAACTGTCAAAAAACAGACTAGTCAGTGTTGGGTCACACTGCCTGATGGAAAGCCTCAGAAGAGGTCCTACAACAGCCCTCTGGCAGTGCAAGCTGGTACTATAGGTACATGATGTGCAGCATTAAGATCCCAGCTATTTTCGGATTGCCCTCATATTTAAAAATATTGGGTAATTGTTTCGTGACAGTCAGCTTTCTAATGCTGGTGAAAAATATTGCAAGGTGATGTATTTATTCCTTTCCCACAAGTCAGTTAGAGATTTTGCTCTTATCTTAAGCACTGAGATTCCATAACAGAAGATCTGGTTTTACTCATAGCTTAATACATCTTTGCATTTCTACTGTTCAAAATTAGAGCCACAATGTTAAAGGAAGATATAGTTTATTTTAATTTCCTTATACATAAATAATGGACATTAAAAACATCGAAGTTAATTATCTGTCCTTGACTTTCAGACAACTGAAGCTGAAGCTGCAGAAATTCAGGAGGAGCCATCAAATGAACAACCAGCTCAACCACAGCAGCAGCATCAGCAACAGCAGCAGCAGAAGGAACAAGAGCAAGCAGTACAACAGCAGCAGACATTGTTACCAGCTCCACCACAGGTCCAGCAGTCACAACCACAACAGCAGCAACAGGTGCAACAGCAGCAGCAACAGCCACAACACCACCAGCAACAGTCAGCACAGCAACAGCCAACAGGCTCACAGCAGCAGGCTGTTGCTATGGTTCTCCCTCGTGTCGAAATGCCAGCAACTGCAACATCACCTGCCCCTGGCCCTGAACAAACACCTTCTGTCTCAGCATCGAGCCAAGCTAGCAGCAGCAGCAGCAGCAGCAGCAGTAGTGCAGCTATTGCTACAGTTAGCACGTCACAGGCTGGTCACAAGCGCCAGCGTGAAGATACTGACAATGCCGCAAGTGATGATGATAAAGCATCACCCTTACAGGTTAGTAATTATCACTGAGGAAGTTCTGTTTCAATCTTTGACACTTTCTATAGTAAATTCATTAAATTTTACTTGTTTTTGAGGCCCTCCTTACACTTCTGCTTACCGATTTACACACTTTAACACTTTGACACTCTTGTATGTCCTTTTTATATCAGTATACGTGAACACTTGCAAGATTACTGGCCAGTTCCCTTGAAACAGTTGGTTTTTTCACATGGGGTAGAATATTTGTAAAACAGATTAAATAGCCACAATGTTTCATTTTGAGTAATGATTTGATGATCTGCCATAATAGTACCAGTTTCTTAAGTTCATTATGCATGTGTTACATTAGGATTCAAGCCAGTAAAAAAGTGAGGAATTTTTACTCTCTCTTAGAATACAACAGTGGAACAGTGTGCTTTGAGGAGAAGGCGGAACATGAGATCGTCACCACAAAGATGAAACTGCAGCATGTATGCACCTGGCAACAGTATCACAACAAAGGAACATAAGTGAATAGTTACCTAAATAACATTTGGTCAGCTCGCAATCCACAGTAAATAGATTTGACTACTTCGATTTGCTGTGCAGATACTGACCACACGAGCTTACAAAATGTTTGAGTAGGTTTGTGGGAAAGAAATTATACAGAGTGTAACAAAAATTTATGACACAAATTGCTGGACACATTCCTCACACATAGGCAAAGAAATTATGTTATATGAAGGTGGGTAGGGAAACACTTTGTTTCCATGTTACAGCTTATTTTCTCCAACTCGTTAATCAAGGGACACATAAGAACAAAACATTAGAATCGTGGGGACCCCACAGTCGTGGTTATGTCTGGTTACATTGTGCAATGCCAGTGTTTCGTTTTACATGTCCTGTTGCCAAGCTACGTAACAGGTAACATCAGCTGTTCCAGTACTCGGTACAGCCTTTGCAAGCACATGGATTACTCCATAGAGTTAATCAGAGATGTGACTTATGCAATGACAGTGCACAGAAATGCGGAGGTTGCAGATGCCCGTTCGATGTATGGATTAGCTGATGGCAGTGGCGCTTGTGCTCAAAGTGTGCACCAGGAGAGATGACACATTGATAAGTAGAGGTGGACTCATTGCCTGTGCCCGTATTATGGAAGGCTGCGAAACCATACACCATACACAATACTTCAGGGATACATCAGCACACCAGAGATTCACTATGATGGCAGATTGATACATGTGTCAATGCCCACAAAGGGCATATTGAACATCTCCTGTGAGAAAGAGTTGCACCTGGTATGCTGGTATGTTCTGTTCGTGTGTTTTTTCCCGTGATTAATGAGTTGGAGAAAATGAAATTTTGTAAATAAAACTGCCTTGAGTTGTAACATGGAAACAAACCTTTTCCAGATCCACGTTCATACAACATAATTTCTTCGCCTATGTGTGAGGAATGTGTCCTGCAGTTTGTGCCAAACATTTTTGTTACACCCTATATAATCAAATAGTTAAGAGATCTGTTTTTTGACATAAGAGCTGAATGGTTCTGAAAATGTGATTTATACTGTGAATGAGATCATGATAAACATTGCTTTTGAAATTGAAAGGGAAGATTGGTAGGTAACAGTGGATATAGCAGATTAGATTAAATTCAGTTTTAATTTCATAGACCCAAAAATAAGATGAGTCTTTGGATGTGGACCATGTTATGAAGTATAACATAAAAAAAAAGAAAAGAAAAAGAAAAATTAGGATATGATGCTCGCTTCCTTGAGCATTTGTCAGGAGATAGTCAAGATATGTGAATACATTACAGTAAACTGGTACTGCTAATATTGACAGAATTAATACATTGTCAAAACAAAACATAGTTATGTGCTTTTAATAAATTTATCATACACAAAATACCTAATCATGGCGGTTGTGACCAAGTGCTGCCGGAACGAAATCTAAAATATGTTTTTATTGAAGTTGGTCTAACAGTACCTTTTATGTTATTCACCTGTTGAATAGGAGGAGTTGTGTACCAAAAAGTATTTCAAACTTTGTTTGAACTATGCTTTATGTGAAACCAAGTTTGTAATGCTTCCTGGCAATTTATTGAAAATGTGCATACCTGAATATTGGACCCCTTTTTGGGCCAAGGTAAGTAATTTTGGTCTTCTTGCAGATCATTCTTATTCTTAGCATTGATACTTTGTATTCAGCTGTTGGTTGGGAAAACAGACATGTTATTTACACAGGGTGTATATGCTCCAGGACTACTGGGAAATCGGGGAAAAACCCAGAAATTTTTTTCATTGGGAGAAAACTGGGAAAAACTCTGTATTTTTTAGAACTCTGTATTTTTTAGAATTCTGGGAATTTTTCATTGTTTTAGTCTTCAGTTACATTTTTGTAATTTTGACTGGTAAGAACTGATAAACAGCAAAATGTGCCAAAGGCGTTAGGATGAAGACTATGGAAAACAAGAAACTGCTGCCAATGAGTGTGATGTCACAACTGTTTACAATAAGTTCGTTTGAGCAGTTGCCCACAGGTTCACGCCCATACGCAGTTGAGTTGCATATGGGCAGTACTTTCTCTCGCTTCTGGCTACTTGAAGTATGGCTGTTAGTTGTATCAGCAGTAGCAACAAGCAGCCAGACGCTACCCGGAAAATTTTCCTGGCATACCCAAGCTACCAGCTTTGTGCATGTGCATAGAGGTCTGGGATGTAGTGGGTAGGGGGTTAGTCTCCAAGTAAGCCATGTTTACATTTACTGATTTTGCTGTCTCCTCTTCATTTACACTTCTCGCATGAAATGAAAGCAAAGCGGATGTCTATGATTGAGTGCAATCAAGTTAATTAAAATAGATTCACATAATTACAGAAGGCTAACATATGTTACTAGTGTGTTTTTTGATTTTGTTTTATTACCATGTTTCTGGCAGTCAGTCATCTTACAGAGAAGTGAAGCTATTTTTGTCAGTTTGCTAAATAAATGTCACTTTCATTAATCTTTCCTCCGAGGCAGTCAATTTATTAGAAATAAAGTGTTAAATTCTGCAGTATTGGCTAGTTTCAATTGTTCACTGAATTTCAGTTGCACATATTCATCTTCTGGCACATATGACATTATGCCATAAAAAAGAACCAAACACGAGATAATACAGTACTGGTACTCCAAGAAAATTTGCATTCCGAAACAGCACTGAAAAGCTTTATATCAGGTTGGGGCCTACTTCATTGTGAATCTGCACATATGCACTTGCACTTTAAGCCAAATTCTAGTATGGTTTGCAAAATTCCGATGCTCTTGGAGTATCATATTTCTTTTATGACATCATGTAAGATCTCTTAATACTATATATGTACAAACATACGGGCTTCCCACATCATCGTAACTGCCCACGCGCAGTAACGCATGTTTTCTGGCGCCCTGTGGCAACAGCTGAAATGAAGCCATTTCCAACAGGTCGCGGGGAAATATGGCAGATGGTTCTTTTGTGCTTTGAAAAGCGTTAGTTTCAGAGTAAATTTCCTTTTACATAAGATGAATTATGCTATGTGTGCAAATGTGCAATGAATTTCTTGAATCATAGGGCATTTGACTCTCATTTAAAACTTAACACATTGAGGACTTGCACTTAGAAGAATTTTGAGCCCAGAAAACCAGACATAAATGTCATTATTTAAAATTTTAGTGGCACATTTGTGTGATTTTTCTTAAAGTGTAACACGCAAAAAAACGACCAATATTACATATAAAAGCTTAGCTTTTCTTGTAGCTTATTAATCTTCAAGACCAATATCTTATGTGAGAGCTTAACTTTTTGTGTAGCTACACTACATGCATTAATTTAAACCATTAACTTTTCCTGTTTGTGTTCTCACTACTTAACAGTGATGTTGCTATTGGCTGACTACGTCACGTGTCCTGTGCTTTGAATATCTGCTGTCATTGGCAGGCGGGATCACATGTCATGAGCTATGACTGGCTTACAAAAGCACATTTCAATCTCAATTTCAATGCTTCGGAAACTAATGTGCTGTTATGAATCCATACTTTCGTATTACGAATACAAAAATATGCCCTGCATCATTATATGAAAATATGCAGCATAAATGTTGCTGCAGATCAGAGATCTTTCCAAAACTCCCCTCTGGGAAAGACGGGCAGGTGAATTGGCAGAGGGCGGCAAACCAGGAGGGTGGGAGATGAGAATGGGGAGGAGATGATAGGATTTAGGCAGTGGGAACTATTGGGTGGAAGGGCGTGGGGACAGTTTGTTACCACAGATAGAGGCCTGGATAATTACGAGAGTGTAGAATTTATTGTACAACTCCCATCTGTGCAGTTCAGAAAAGCTGGTTGTGGAGGGAAGGATCTGTTTGGTTTGGGTAGTGAAGCAGCCATTGAAATCAAGCTTGTTATGCTCATCTCCATGTTGTTCCACAGGGTGGTCTACTTTGCTCATGGCCACAGTTTGGCAGTGGCCATTCATTCTGGTGTACAGCTGGTTGGTAGTCATACCAATGTAAAAAGCAGAGCTGGTAAATGACATGGCTGCTTTAACAGGTGGCCAGATCCCTGATGAGGAGGGATAAACCCATAACAGGACTGGAATAAGAATTGCTGGGTGGGTGGATTGGGCAGATCTTGCATCACAGGGATGTGATCATTGTGGATTGGGAGTGGAATAGGGATGGACTAGGATGTTGGGGAGGTTGGGTGGGCAATGGAACACCACTTTAGGAATGGTGGGAAAGATCTCAAGTAGGATGTCAGTCATTTCAGTTCATGATGATAGGTAATCAAAGCCCTGGTGAAGTATGTGGTTCAGTTTTTCCAGTCCTAGGTGGTACTGGGTGATGAAGGGGACACTCCTTTGTGGCTGGTTCTTGGGTTGGTGGGAGGATTAGAGGTGAGAGTGGAAATGGCACTAGAGATCAGTTTGCAGACTAGGTCTGGAGGATAGTGCCTGTCTGTGAAGGCCTTGGTGAGACCCTCAGCTTACTGAACAAGATAGTTCTTGTCACTGCAGATATGCTGTTCCCAGGTGGCTAGGTGAAATCGAATGGACTTTTTGTTGTGAAACAGCTGTCAAAATACAGGTACTGTTGGAGGTTGGTGGGTTTAATGTGTACAGAGGTGTGGGTGGAGCCATCAGAGAGGTGGTCTAGGTTGAGGAGGACCAGGTGCAGTGGATGGGAGAGAATGTGTTAATGTTGTGAAGGAATGAAGATAAGATGTCTTGGGCCTGAGTCCAGATCATGAAGATATCATCAGTGAACCTGAACCAGACTAAGGATTTGGCATTTTGGGAGGCTAGAAAGGTCTCCTCCAGATGGCCTACAAACCGGTTGGCATAGGGGGGAGCCATGTGGGTGCATACGGCTGTGCTGTGGATTTGTTCCTAAACTTTCCTGTAAAAGGAGAAGTATTCATTGGTTAGGATAAAGTTAATAAGGTATATGGGGAATGAGGTTGTGGGTTTGGAGTCTGAAGAACATTGGGAAAGACAATGTTCAATACCGGTAAGACCATGGGCATGATAGATGTTGGTGTATAGGGAGGTGGTGCCAAGAGTGACGAGTAGGGATCTATGAAGCAAAGCGGTGGGATGATGGAGAGTCAGTGAAGGAATTGATTGGTATCTTTGGTGTGGGAGGCTAGATTATGGACAATTGGTTGTAGGTGTTGGTCAATGAGGACTGGAATTCTTTCAATGGGGGCACAATGATCAGCCACAATGGGGCATCCAGCATTGTTGGGTTTGTGGATTTTGGGGAGCATGTAGAAGGTTGGTATGTGAGGGTGTCGGGTGTCATAGGGGTGAGGAGGGAAATGAATTCGGGGGGAGTTTCTGGGAGGGACCCAAATTTTTAAGCAGCGACTGTAGGTTGTGTTGGACTTCTGGGATGGGATCACTCTGACAGAGTTTGTTGGTGGAGGAATCAGATAATAGGCGGAGGCCTTCTGCCAGTTAGTCATTACAGTTCATAACAAAGTGGTGGAACGTTTGTCTCCAGGTAGGATGATTAGGTCAAGAATTATAATTGAGGTTGTGTGTGGCTATTCTTTCTCCTGCTGAAAGGTTGGTTTTCCGAGGAATGGGCATGGGGAAGGGTGGTGAGGCTAAGTTGGAGGTATGGAAGTCTTGGTAGGTGACCACTGGGTGGTTAGTTGGGGAGGTGGGCAGCTCACGGTTGGATGGTGGTATGAACTGGGGGAGGCAGGGTTAAGTGTTGGAATTAGGTTGGTTTTGATGGGAGGGATTGGTGGCAGAGAAGTGCTTCCATTAGAGGTCAGTTAGGCAGGGATTAGGGGCTATGAGAAATGGACGATGAGGAACTCCGTGGTTAGCTTAAGAGTTGGATAGTGGTGCCGTGAGGCAGCAGTAGGATGTTAGGAGGTTGGATAACTTACGGAGGTGACACCTGGAATTGCTCCTCCAGGTGCTGGAGAGCAAGGGTCTCAATTTCAGAGATGTGATATATGGAGCAGGGACTGCATAGTAGTAGTAGTAGTAGTAGTAGTAGTAGTAGTATCTTGCAGAGGGAGCAGACGTGATTCTGGGATGCCTATGCCATGGAGATGTGTTTCTGCAGTACCAGGTTTGTGAGGACCAGGGACTGGCAGAATATGAAAAGGTGAAGGCCATTGTGAAAGGAGGGGAACATATTCAGTTTGGGAACATATTCAAAGATGTGGAATACAGTTTCTATTCTCATTTGAATCCCAAATATATCAATTTATTACCAGAATGTGATTTATCTTAGCTGCCATCTTTTATATCCTCTTTTTATTCTTTCAGTGACTCATTTGTATGACTTTACTGTTGTTTTAAATTTTCTTGGTGTGTCATTTTTGTTATAGTATTTTTCTTTAATTTTCTCCAGGCAAAACGTACAAGAACTGTTGACTCAGCCTCCCAGGACATGTTCCAACAAGTGACATCTGATTCTGGTCTTGAGGTAGAGTACCAGGTTCCCACATCTTCACAGCATGACCATGAAGATGACACTGCAATTTCAGGGGGAGATGTAGAAGACGAAGAAGGAATGGCTGATGAAGGGGTTAGTTTTGTGTCGTTAAACATTGAGCTGTAAAAACTCTCTTACGCTATTCACTTTCAGTCAAGTAATAGTAATAGCAGTTCTTAATTAGGAGAATGGGATTTAACTTGACCTGATGGTGTAACTTTTTCATGAGACTACTTTGATAACTGGTGAAGCTCTTCTGATGTAAGTTATTTCGGGGTTTATTGGTCATATCAGATTAATAGTTAAATTTTTTTACTGGATGCTAGCTCTGTCTTTGTGTGTAACACTGTAACAGACTCAACAATTTATTAGCTGTTATTTGCCTAACAATGTAAGCCTTGTACAGAGAAATGAATTGTGTTGGTGAAGATGTTGCACTGCCAACATGATCATACCGTATATATTACTCCTCTCAGTTGTAATATTTGCTTGAGAATGGATTCTGTTGCGTGATGAAACACTCTTGTAAGTTTGTTAGACATTTGGTGATAAGAACTATTTGTTCACAATGAGGCATGATGTTGTGTACTCCTAATTTGTAAATTCATTGCTCAGTGCTAATGACAGTATTTAAGCATAATATAAGGTCCATTACATGATGAACTCAGCCATTGAATTCCCATATTGCATGGAGCCTTCAGTTCCATGAACATACCTGTACTTTAATTGAAGTAAATGCCATAAGAAAATAAATGTGTAGCTTGTGTTCTGCACAACTCCCAATACAAAGGGTTGCATCAAGACAGTACGAAGCTTTTTTGTGAGCAAGGTGTTAACAGCATCTTGTGAAATCTTACTGTGACACGTGTGCACATTGGAGGGTGTGAATACCATTTATATGAATTCTCCAATCAGTGCTAATAACACCTATATTGAGCACTTTATGCAAATAAATGATGCATAACTGGGAAGAGTTGTTAGTGATTCAGTGAAATCTACAAATGACTTATTGACATGTGGAAATTGAGCATTTCTTTGCAGCTTTACAGGTGCTGCAAGTTTCGGTCCTTCATTCTGAGTTAGCAAACACAGAGGTATGAGAGTTGCCTTTTAAGTCTTTACAGAATCCGTGAAAGAATATGATTTTTTAGTATAAATCATTTTATTGTTTTTCGAAATTATTTTGTTTACATATAAATTTATACACTTCAGTTTTAGAACAAATCCTGGAAATTTTTTCCACTCTGATGTTGGTACATGAAAACATTGTTGTGGAAGGATTCAACTTGAGATGATGAAAATTGCTGTCTACACATTTTTTGTTTGCTGTAAAGAACAAAAAAGTTTTTAGGGAATAAATCATATGAATTTGGGCACTGAGGCATTAATTAGATACTTTTCTTTTATCAAATAATCAATTGTATGAAGCAAAGGAAATGACTGGTGGTGGTACAGGGTAGCTTCCACCATGCTCCATACAATGGCTTGTGGTATGTAGATGTAGATATAGAAAGTTTTCAGTTGTTTTTTCTTATCTCAGTGATGGGTTGCAGAAGCAATATAGACGTATACCATTTGGATTAATGGTATGTTGTCATTTTAATGCTCTTAGGTATTGGTTGCTACACATACAATCCAACCAAGACAATGAACCACCATTTTCTCAGAAGTGTGTTATGAACAAGCCACCTATAGTTAGTTCCCAATTTGGATTAATGTGATACCTTGGCAATGGTTGATTTGCGGATCCATGTTTGTTGGAGCTTTTTAACTGCTTTTGGCATGTACTTTCCATGTGTGAATTATTGATCATCACTTCTGAAATAGGGTGTGTGTGTGTGTGTGTGTGTGTGTGTGTGTGTGTGTGTGAGAGAGAGAGAGAGAGAGAGAGAGAGAGAGAGAGAGAGAGAGAGATATTTTGGTTCACCTTCAAGGAATTTGTCTGAGCATTTTTTGCTGAAAGTGATTAATTACCAAATATTGGATGAAGCAAGCAATTTGAGACATTGTTGTAAAGTTAGGCCTTTATGAAAACTGTAAACATATCAGCTGACAAAAACGTGCGCTGCTACATCTTGAAATGCGCACTGTAAGCAAACTACTTAACTATTTTCTGAGCTATAAATACATTAACAACAACGGATGATAAATTTTAAAACAGTTTTAGTGTTGCTTCTGAATAGTGTATATAATTGTTGCTTGTAGAAACACACATGTGATTTTTGCCTAAATTATTTGCTAAATTTGTACATTTTTAGTTAAATCAGTTTTTAATTTAATTGCAATAATTCTTTGAACAACTAGTCATGATATAGTGCGGCTTTTTCTCAAAATTATCATTTGTAGCTGTAATTTTTTTGTGTTGTTAAAATCAAATGAACAGTTCACTAAAATAAGCTGGTACAATTTCAAAAGCTAATTAGCAGTTTTCCCTATTGTTTGAAACTTTGCATTCATTTACACTTCACAAAGATATACTGTCAACAGATCCATACAGAAGTGATTCTGTGGCTGACGTAGTGTTATTGTAATAAAACTGAAGCTGGAATGGCGTGTGCACATGGCCAGGTATTGAGGTGATGCACAGTGGCACGAGATGTTATGTAATTCTTCATAACAATAAACTGCTTGCTATGAGCTTGACGTCTCAACTGTTCACATTAGATTCGTTTGACCAGTTGCCAGCGGGCTCATGCGCATGCGCAGCTGACTCTCGTATGAGCAGTACCTTCTCCCACTTCCCGCTACATGAAGTGTGGCTGTTAGCTGTATCGGCAGTAGCAGCAAGCAGCCGGATGCAAACGAGAAAAATTTTTCTCGCGCGCCCTAGCTGCCAGATTCACACATGTGCAGAGTTGTGCGAGTTTTAGTGGTGAAGTGGTTAGTCTCCACGTGACCCGTGTTTGCGTTAAGTGATTTCGCTGCTTCTCTTTGTTTACAGCTCCCGACAAAACGGATTTCTGTGGCCAGGAACTATCAAATGAATTAAAATACATTCACATAATTTCTGAGGGCAAAAGTATATTATTAGTTTCAGTTTTCTGATTTTATTGAATTTCTAAGTTATTAGCAGTTATTAGCATTAATCGCCTTGCAGAACAGTGAAGTTATTTTTGCTAGTTTGTAAAGAAATTTTGCTATATTAAGGCAATCATTTTATTTGAAACAAAGTGTTTCATTCTACAGTATTGGTTAGTTCCAACTGTTCACTGAATTCAAAGTGCATGTTATCATCTTCTGCCACGTATGGCATTATGCCATAATAAAGAACAAAAAATGAGATCTTACTGTACTGGTACTCCAAGAAAATTTATGTCCCAAAAACCACACTGAAAAGCTAATATCAGATGGGACCTGCTTTATTGTGAATCGGGGAAAAAACCAATGTGCACTTCAAGCTGAATTATGCATTTTAGTATGGTTTACGTAATTCTGATGCTCTTGGGAGTATCCTCTGATGCCCAGTTTCTTTTATGGTGTAATGTAAGCTCTCTTAGTGCTTTATACGTAGGAACATGCGGACTTCCTACACCACTGCAGCTGCGCGCGCGGAATAATGCTTATTTTCTGGCAATTGCTAAATCAGACCTATTTCTAACAGTCTCCGGATAGTATTGCGATTGGTGGTTCGAAAAGCGTTACTTTCAAAATAAGTTTCTTTTTTCGCAAGATGAATTATGTTACGTGTGAGAAAGTAGGATGAATTTCTAAATCACAGAGCGTTTAAAACTGAAAACTTTGAGGACCAGGCACTTAAAAGAATTTCGAGCCCAGAAGACCGGACATTTATGTCATAATTTTAAATTTACTGGCACATTTGTGTTATGTATCTTAAAGTATTACACACGCAAAAAAAGGTCAATGTTACATGTGAAGGCTTAGCTTCTGTTGTAGCTTGTTAATCTGAGAGACCAATATTATATGTGGAAGCTTAGCATTTATTTTAGCTATACTGTGTATATTAATGTAAACCATTAACTTTTCTTCTTCAAGTGTTCGCGCTACGTAACCAGTAATCTTGCTATTGGTTGACTATAACACTGTTCTATGTTCTGAATATCTGCTGTCATTGGCTGGCAAGATCACATGGCGTGAGATATGATTGGATTATAAAAGGATGTTGCAATCTCGGTTTCAATGCTCCAGAAACTAACGCATTGTGTTTGGTGTAATTCGAATTTATACTTTCATAATACGAAAATATACACCGTATATGTTGCTGCAAATCAAAGGTCTTTCCGAAACTTCTCTCCTTTTTTTTCATTAAAAGTCTTTCCAAAATCTCTCTCCCCCCTGTCTTTTCTTTTTTTCTCCGGGAAGCTCTACACGAGTGTATAAAACATTAACCATTCAAAGGATTGATAAGTTTTACAGTTCTGAGGGAAAATTTACGGAAAACTGACTGTCACTTAGCACGGAAAAAGTGTATTTTTGCCTGGGAAAAATCATATTTTTTAATCGGGATATCCAGGAAAAATCCAGGAATTTTTTCCTTGTCTCTGTACTCTACTTGAATTCAGAAAAAAATTATTGTATTAATGTGATTTAATTGTTTTGTGCAACCATATTTGATACTTTGATATTCAATAGTAACAGTAAAAGCGTTACAATATAGGTTTGATATAGTGACACAGTACAGGGCAGTAATACAATATAGTTACAGAGACAGGTGACTGTATGAAAGAGCTGCATTTTTGTAAGATATTTGTATGGAGTTCATATTTACCACTGCATCACCTTGTACTCTTACAAACATCATCCATTTGTTTAAGAACATCATATAATTTCATTGTCTGCATTCATCTCGAAAGTGATTTCTTTCTTCCTACACAAATCTTCCTTCTCTGATGCCATACCAGTTCCAGGTGTCATGAAGAATAGGTTTATGTGATATAGTTCCTTCAAAAAGGATGCATTAAAGTTAATTATCAATCTTTGTACTGTTGGTGATAGTGTCCCATTCACACTGGCATCAGTGTAAAAAGGATGCTGCTCTAATATACCTTCTTCTCATGTAATATCTATCATGATCTCATTAAATAAACCAGTAAAAAATGTTTCGTTTAAGAGATTTGTATAATTGTAATTAAGTGTCATACAGATGACTGTCACATTTAGTTAAATGTTTGTGTCATTGTGTCTAGTGACTTATCTCTCTCAAAAAGTATTGCAGGTGTGCTGCGGTGTTAGAAGAGTGAACTATCTTCCCATAGCTACTTGTAATCCCCCTCGTCTTTCAGCACTTCAAGTTGCTAACACACAGTCCAGTGTTGTAATCCCTTCAGATCCACACCCTGCCCCTAATTCCACTCTCATTGCCACTGGCAGCTACTGTTCACTGTGCAGTTTGCATGAATTTAGCTTCCACATTTGTTATCCTTTCATGTCTGCTTTTGATATCAATTTCATTTAATCATTTGTATATCGTATTCTGTATTCCCTGACATGTCGAGACCTTTCAAAGGTTTGAGAAGAGTCAAGATATGCATTAAGCACAAGAAATGGCTGTCATTAATATACTGTTTTTCTACTTTGAAAGGCTATTAATGAAGAAAATAAAATGAAAAAATCTTTATTTGCTAAAATGTACTTCTTTTCCAGTTTATATATAAAGTGACCATTGTTTTCATGAGTTATCAAGGGAAGAATTTTGCTCAGCCATTTTCTGTCAGTCTGTATGGCTATATAATTGTATAGCACACTCTTAATGGTTGTCAAGAAATCAGCAGTTCCTTTCTTTCATCATACACAGCATTCATTCTACATCTACATTTCATTATTACCAGCAGATTTCTTTCAATTGGGAAATTCTATTTTTGCTTATCATTGTTGCACTGTTTGTCTCATTGTCATATATTAGAACTGACTGGAACCCTGTTAACCACAGAACACAGTACAATAAATGTCATTTAATATTCTTACAGTAATTAACCTATGTTGACTTGTATAATGTAAATTCAGTTATATAATTATAATTTTTTGTGTTACAACCATAACAGGGTTTACTTAACTAAGGCATTAAAATTTTTTTCTCCATCACACTGCATCAAATTAGGAAATTAGTAATACTAACACAGATGAGAAATTAGATCAAAATGAAAGACCAATTTCTTCCTATGGTAAGTCATACAACTCATCCCATTTGACTGTAAATGTAATTTTAGTTTCACTAACATGCTTCTACCACACATCTAACTAAATGTGTGCTTAAATATCAACTGAAATCAAACAATATTATCAAAGACAGCCACTCACTCACAGGTGATGAATGTGTGGCACTTAAACATGCAACAGTTCAGAGACTTGTCTAGCTTTGAATTTGGTGATTGTTTGTAGGTCTAAGTACGCTCTCTCAAGCAGTTTGAAAAAATATACTCTCAAGTGAAAACAGCTTGAAACACATTTTATTTGACTTTATAACATCGGTATTAGAATTGAGCAGCCTATTGAGTCAACTCAACTTTGTTGTTATATTAAAAAAGGGCGGATAAACTGGCAACATAAATACATGTATGACATAGTGAAAAACCTACATACTGTTTGCATAAATCTTATAGGGTCTGTTTTTATGCAGGAAATAGAGGAACCAGATGATGGTCCTGAATTTGATGAGGAAGCTGACAATGGTGTCGGCTTCATTATGGAGGGCTATGAAAGAGATGATCCGGTAAGAATATGAAAGGTGCTCAACACACTATTTGTCTGATAGCTCGTGATCATGCATCTTTTTCTTAATTTGTTATTTCAATATCTGTAAAGGTAAGTGAGACTAACAAAGCTACAAATATAGTTTTTAATTTTTCTTGTTTGCAGGAGCTGTCTGGCTATGATGATGGTAATGAAGGTCCTGATATAGATGCTGAGAATCAACAGGACGAGGATAACAATGAAGTAGATGTTATGGGTATGTTCCATTTCATGACTTGAATACACTATGTAACATAAATCTACATCTGCATCTACGTACATACTCTGCAAGTCACCGTATGGTGGGTGCAGAGGGCACCCTGTTCCCCTACTAATCATTTTCTTTTCTGTTCCACTTGAATACAGAATGAGGAAAAAACAGCCTTCCAAATGCCTGTGTACGAGCTCTAATTTCTCTTATCTTTGTGGTTCTTCCTCAAAATGTACGGAGGTGGGAGTAGAATCTTTCTACAGTCAACTTCAAGTGCCATTTCTCTAAGTTTTCTTATTAGTGCTCAATGAAAAGAATGTCCCCTTCCCTCCAGGGATTCCCATTTAAGTTTTCAAAGCATCTCCATAATGTTGTTTCAATCTACCGGAAACAAATGTGGCACCTCTTAATTGTGTCAATGTCGTTCTTTGATCTTACTAGGTGCGCATCCCAAACACAAGTGTATGGGTTACTGTGCAGTCTCCCTTACAGGTGAACTACACTTTCCTAAAAATCTGCGAATAAACCGAAGTTGACTATTCGCCTTACCTACTACAGTCCTTGCATGCTCATTGCACTTCATATCTCTTTGCAGCGTTATGCCTAGATATTTAATTGATACGACGGTGTGAAGTAGCAGACTATTAATGCTGTATTCAAATATTACAGGATTGTTTTTCCTACTGATCGGCATTAACTTACATTTTTCTACCTTTAGAGCAGACTGCTTGCCATTCATCACACCAACTAGAAATTTTGTGTAAGTCACCTTTTATCATCCTACAGTCACTCAACGACTACACTTTCGTGCAACCACAGCATCATCAGCAAACAGTTCCAGATTGCTGCTCACCCTGTCGACCATATCATTTATACAAGGGTTGGAACTTAAAGAGTGGCAACTATTTATTCACTACCAATACAAAAAAGTTACGTGCTTGCACCTGTTACTGTCCTTCAAAGTAGTCACCAGCGTTGTGTAGAACCCGTTGACAGCGATGTGGAAGGCGTAGTGTATTGTTAGCAGAGCTTGTTCTGTTGATTGTGTGAATGGAGCAGTCTAAAGTTATGGTGATTCTCGTGTATGACTGTGACGGTATTATCCGAACGCATTACTTTCCTCGACGGCAGACCGCATACAACACAAATTGTGGCTGCTCTGTTCGGTTGATGGGACTGGGAAGTACTGTACCATCCACCATACTCCCCGGACTTAAATCCTTGTGACTTTGATTTGATTCTGAAGATGAAAGAACCACTTCATGGCATTCACTTCAGAACTGTTCTGGCGATTTGACAGGCAGTAGACCGTTCCATTCGCACCATCAACAGAACAGGCTCTGCTAATGGTATACTATGACTTCCACATTGCTGGCAACGGTTTCTACAGAATGGTGATGACTACTTTGAAGGACGGTAACAGGTGCAAACATGTAACTCTTTTGTATTGGTTGTGAACCATGGACCTTGCCGTTGGTGGGGAGGCTTGCGTGCCTCAGCGATACAGATAGCCGTACCGTAGGTGCAACCACAACGGAGGGGTATCTGTTGAGAGGCCAGACAAACGTGTGGTTCCTGAAGAGGGGCAGCAGCCTTTTCAGTATTTGCAAGGGCAACAGTCTGGATGATTGACTGATCTGGCCTTGTAACAATAACCAAAACGGCCTTGCTGTGCTGGTACTGCGAACGGCTGAAAGCAAGGGGAAACTACAGCCGTAATTTTTCCCGAGGGCATGCAGCTTTACTGTATGATTACATGATGATGGCGTCCTCTTGGGTAAAATATTCCGGAGGTAAAATAGTCCCCCATTCGGATCTCCGGGCGGGGACTACTCAAGAGGATGTCGTTATCAGGAGAAAGAAAACTGGCGTTCTACGGATCGGAGCGTGGAATGTCAGATCCCTTAATCGGGCAGGTAGGTTAGAAAATTTAAAAAGGGAAATGGATAGGTTGAAGTTAGATATAGTGGGAATTAGTGAAGTTCGGTGGCAGGAGGAACAAGACTTCTGGTCAGGTGACTACAGGGTTATAAACACAAAATCAAATAGGGGTAATGCAGGAGTAGGTTTAATAATGAATAGGAAAATAGGAATGCGGGTAAGCTACTACAAACAGCATAGTGAACGCATTATTGTGGCCAAGATAGGTACGAAGCCCACGCCTACTACAGTAGTACAAGTTTATATGCCAACTAGCTCTGCAGATGACGAAGAAATTGAAGAAATGTATGATGAAATAAAAGAAATTATTCAGATTGTGAAGGGAGACGAAAATTTAATAGTCATGGGTGACTGGAATTCGAGTGTAGGAAAAGGGAGAGAAGGAAACATAGTAGGTGAATATGGATTGGGGGACAGAAATGAAAGAGGAAGCCGCCTGGTCGAATTTTGCACAGAGCACAACATAATCATAACTAACACTTGGTTTAAGAATCATGAAAGAAGGTTGTATACATGGAAGAACCCTGGAGATACTAAAAGGTTTCAGATAGATTATATAATGGTAAGACAGAGATTTAGGAACCAGGTTTTAAATTGTAAGACATTTCCAGGGGCAGATGTGGACTCTGACCACAATCTATTGGTTATGACCTGTAGATTAAAACTGAAGAAACTGCAAAAAGGTGGGAATTTAAGGAGATGGGACCTGGATAAACTGAAAGAACCAGAGGTTGTACAGAGATTCAGGGAGAGCATAAGGGAGCAATTGACAGGAATGGGGGAAATAAATACAGTAGAAGAAGAATGGGTAGCTTTGAGGGATGAAGTAGTGAAGGCAGCAGAGGATCAAGTAGGTAAAAAGACGAGGGCTAGTAGAAATCCTTGGGTAACAAGAAATATTGAATTTAATTGATGAAAGGAGAAAATATAAAAATGCAGTAAGTGAAACAGGCAAAAAGGAATACAAACGTCTCAAAAATGAGATCGACAGGAAGTGCAAAATGGCTAAGCAGGGATGGCTAGAGGACAAATGTAAGGATGTAGAGGCCTATCTCACTAGGGGTAAGATAGATACCGCCTACAGGAAAATTAAAGAGACCTTTGGAGATAAGAGAACAACTTGTATGAATATCAAGAGCTCAGATGGAAACCCAGTTGTAAGCAAAGAAGGGAAAGCAGAAAGGTGGAAGGAGTATATAGAGGGTCTATACAAGGGCGATGTACTTGAGGACAATATTATGGAAATGGAAGAGGATGTAGATGAAGATGAAATGGGAGATATGATACTGCGTGGAGAGTTTGACAGAGCACTGAAAGACCTGAGTCGAAACAAGGCCCCCGGAGTAGACAATATTCCATTGGAACTACTGACGGCCGTGGGAGAGCCAGTCCTGACAAAACTCTACCATCTGGTGAGCAAGATGTATGAAACAGGCGAAATACCCTCAGACTTCAAGAAGAATATAATAATTCCAATCCCAAAGAAAGCAGGTGTTGACAGATGTGAAAATTACCGAACTATCAGCTTAATAAGTCACAGCTGCAAAATACTAACACGAATTCTTTACAGACGAATGGAAAAACTAGTAGAAGCCAACCTCGGGGAAGATCAGTTTGGATTCCGTAGAAACACTGGAACACGTGAGGCAATACTGACCTTACGACTTATCTTAGAAGAAAGATTAAGGAAAGGCAAACCTAAGTTTCTAGCATTTGTAGACTTAGAGAAAGCTTTTGACAATGTTGACTGGAATACTCTCTTTCACATTCTAAAGGTGGCAGGGGTAAAATACAGGCAGCGAAAGGCTATTTACAATTTGTACAGAAACCAGATGGCAGTTATAAGAGTCGAGGGACATGAAAGGGAAGCAGTGGTTGGGAAGGGAGTAAGACAGGGTTGTAGCCTCTCCCCGATATTGTTCAATCTGTATATTGAGCAAGCAGTAAAGGAAACAAAAGAAAAATTCGGAGTAGGTATTAAAATTCATGGAGAAGAAATAAAAACTTTGAGGTTCGACGATGACATTGTAATTCTGTCAGAGACCACAAAGGACTTGCAAGAGCAGTTGAATGGAATGGACAGTGTCTTGAAAGGAGGATATAAGATGAACATCAACAAAAGCAAAACAAGGATAATGGAATGTAGTCTAATTAAGTCGGGTGATGCTGAGGGAATTAGATTAGGAAATGAGGCACTTAAAGTAGTAAAGGAGTTTTGCTATTTGGGGAGCAAAATAACTGATGATGGTCGAAGTAGAGAGGATATAAAATGTAGACTGGCAATGGCAAGGAAAGCGTTTCTGAAGAAGAGAAATTTGTTAACATTGAGTATTGATTTAAGTGTCAGGAAGTCATTTCTGAAAGTATTTGTATGGAGTGTAGTCATGTATGGAAGTGAAACATGGACGATAAATAGTTTGGACAAGAAGAGAATAGAAGGTTTCGAAATGTGGTGCTACAGAAGAATGTTGAAGATTAGATGGGTAGATCACATAACTAATGAGGAAGTATTGAATAGGATTGGGGAGAAGAGACGTTTGTGGCACAACTTGACCAGAAGAAGGGATCGGTTGGTAGGACATGTTCTGAGGCATCAAGGGATCACCAATTTAGTATTGGAGGGCAGCGTGGAGGGTAAAAATCGTAGAGGGAGACCAAGAGATGAATACACTAAGCAGATTCAGAAGGATGTAGGTTGCAGTAGGTACTGGGAGATGAAAAAGCTTGCACAGGATAGAGTAGCATGGAGAGCTGCATCAAACCAGTCTCAGGACTGAAGACCACAACAACAACAACAACAACGTGAATAATTAGTTGCCACTATTTGAGTTCCAACCCTTGTATATGCAGAAAAAATAGCAGTCCTATCACACTTCCCTGGGGCACTCCAGGAATACTTGCAGTTGAGGACAACATACTGCATTCTGTTACTTAAAAAGTGTTAAGAGGCATTCACATATCTGGATACCTTTTCTGTATGCTTGTACCTTTATCAGTCTATAGCAGGGGCACTGTGTCAAATGCTTTTCGGAAATTTAGTAAAATGGAATCTGCTCCCTCCTCCCTCCTTTTTCTTATTTTTTAATATAAAAAACCCACTATTCTCTACATAAACATCACACAATTTGTTTGAAGGCTGTGGTGATTCCACCTTTCGAAAGCTGCTCTGGGCATGGTAAGTTTGGGTAATTAAACAGGCAACAAAAGCTTTAGCCATTGTTTCAGCAAATGGGGTCCATCAAATGCATCATAAATAAATCAGCGATCATATGTGCCCTCCCCTCCCCTCCCCTCCCCTCCCCTCCCCTCCCCACACACACACACACACACACACACACACACACACACACACACTCACTCACTCACTTATCATCCTGACTGAGGAATAGGAGTGGTTTGGCTTTTGTGACTCTATTGATAACTGGCTTATGCACATGCTTATATTATTTATGTAGTTAGGTAGTGTCTGGTGTCCAGTTAGATGTATCTGAAGAAAAAGTGAGAAAATTTGTCAAATAACTTGTAATTTAATAAATCTTTTGTAAGGTGATAACCTTTTTATCTCACCTACCTATATATCTTGGTATTTTGGTAGTAGCTGATTATTGTTTGAATATTATACTAATAAATGAGCCGTTCCTCTCAGCATCTCCTTTTTCTCCTAACATAGACGGAACACTTGATGTACAAAAATACTTAGTTAAAGAAATTATCTTCATGGTTCTATGCTTATAAAACTTGGTGCAGTAATGACATAAAGGGTGTCTTTGAGTGTTTTTATGCTACTGCAGACTTCACTACATACTAAGATGAGGTACCTACTCTGTTACAAACATTGCCTGTGGCAAATGGAAACTGAAAGTAGTGCCAACTGTGAAGCTTTATGTGCCGTTGGTGTTTGGTTGAATTTTAGGCAAAATAGTGCATGATCCCTAGCCATCCTACTACAGTTGAATTACTCAGTGCCCAAATTAATCAGAGCACAGTCAGATTTCTCTCTTCTGCTGTAGTTTAGCAAGTAACGACTGTATGGAGCTTCCAAGCATGTGGGTTGTACCTACACTCATTCTAAAACAGTACTTCAACAAAAGCCAAGGCACATATTTGGTAGCATTGAAATGGGACAGCAGTTTAATCACGATATATAGTCACCTTCAATGTGTCACACACTTTACTTCAAAACCCAGATGGATAATAGTGTATCTAGTAAAAGATGTTTGAATAGTCACTTTGCTAATGATTGCAGAAAAACTCAAGGTGTTGAGAGAAGCACTGTGATCTAAGGAACATTTTGTAGTACTAGCTAGAACCATTAATGCATGTAGAAGGCACTCTGGATAAATTTTCCTCTAAGTAGTCCCTTGTGGAGATCTGAATGGGGGACTTATCTGGAATCTTTTGCTGATATAGAGATCATCATGACATTTTTTTCCAATTACAGATCATATGACCTGTAGATACAGGTTTCCATTGCCTTATGCATCCTCATGCCTTTAATCATTGCTGATTCTTCCACTTTATTCCACTTTATTGGACAGTTTTCCCACTCCGAAAGCATGACAATGCCTAAACTTCTATCTGCTCCTCCTCGCTTTTCGACAAGACGAGTGGAACAATGAATGTGACTCTTGTTACTGGAAGTATTCTGCCACCATAGGTGATGATCTTTATTGAGAATGTAAGTGGTGGCTGGGACTGAATACAGGATCTAGTACGTTTTGATTGGTAGTCAGACTCCGCCCCTAGTCTATTATGATCCGAGAAGCACTACAAACAGAATCATTACATAAATCCATATAGAAGTATCAACACTTTATTGAGTCACTTCCAGTTTATCTAGCTACAAGTCTTCATTCTGCCATTTATAACCAAGTGAGGTGGTAGTGTGGTTGACACTATGGAGACCAAGCCAGAGCATAGCTTGAGCCACATAGTTTTGCTAACAAAAAACACACCTGAGTATAACTCAGGCTGTGAGTTTTGATGCGCGAGCCCTATCGCTCAAAACTTGGACTCATTTAGTATGAAAACAATGTAAGGACATCTTGTCATCTGTCTCTTGACAGGTGCTGTCTTCTGTTGTCAATTTCTAGAATTATTTCAAAAGAAACATTAACAAACATAACAGCTGCTGTTGTGAACGACTGAGCCACTGTGATTGAATTGATGTAATATCGTGAAAGTATCTGTTAGGGTTCGCAGTTTACTGTATTTCTGCCACAAATTCATCATGTTTGTTGAGTGAGCAAGAAATTTTGGAAATTCAAGAGGAAGAAATTGCTTAATAACCCACCTCACACTTTACCTTCCTTTCCTCCTTCCCATTTTTTTATAATTATCATTTCTGTCAACATTACTTTAAAATTTAAACATTGAAAACTCCAGGTAGGATTATAAACAATGTTGGAAAATATATTTGCTGCTTAACATAAGGATAACATGCTAAGTTGCAGACAGGCACAATTATAAGGCACTTACACATAAGCTTTCAGTGATAGCCTTTGTCAGAAAAAGAGAAACACACGCCATTCATTCAAGCAAGTGAGCACACCTCTCGCACACCTGACTGCTGGCTCCACCCAGCTTGGACCAGAATCACATAGTAACATGTATGGTTCCTCTGCAGTGTAAATAGCATAAATTTCTAACTCAGTGCAACCAAAAAAGATACAGCCATTTATGTTACATATTTTTATGCATGCAAAGTCACTTATGAACATTGATTGGGTACTTCCCGTTGATCTAGAATGAAATATGGCAAGAAGCAAGGCTCCACAATACAAGTAAAGGAAGATATCTGAAAACTGTTAATTTTTAATTATATCACACACAAAAAATTGTCATTTGTTATCCGTCTGTCTGTCTGTTCTAAAATAAAAACATTCTGGAAAATCTTGGAATTCCCAGGGATGGTACCTTAACAGATCAGTGTCAGGGGATTCTAGATTCTCGTAGTGAATGAACTGTCTGTATACATAAACTGGTACGGAATCCTCAGTGAGCGAGTCCTACTCGCATCTGATCAACTTTTTAGTATGTATCATTCACGAAGTTATATCACTTACAATGTGCCAGTAACACTTTAAATGATGGCATAAATGGGTGGTCTTCTTCGCCCAATTTTCCTCTAAGTGGCCCATCTTCAAGGTGTTAAGGCACTGAATTTGTGAAGCAGGGCAGCTAGAATCTGCAGGCAAACATTTTGATGTAGACTTTTTTTGTGATTTCACTGTATCACTTTGGGCAGATGCTGTGTAATTGTTCTGTAAAAAAAGACCAGTATCAGTATGGTTTCCCATTTTTGTCCATGTGGAGCTTGTATTCAGTTGTAATGATATCACACTCAAAATTTCCTCATGCGAGATCATTATAAGTAAAATTTTAACAGTTTCTGTATTTACTTTCGTTACCCATAATTGCACTCAGAAACAAAAATGTGTACTTCAAAGATGAAGCATTTTCAGTTCACTTTAAGTGCTTAACATGAAGAAAGACATGGTCTGAGTCACTTGGTATGTTTTAAGAGAATAACTGCTTCTGAACTTCGTTAAAGGTCATTGTTGGATCCATACATCTAATTGATCTGAAGCTCAGCTTGCCAGCAGAGTGACGACTGAAATAAACTGAATCTTTGCTCTGCTGATAAGGTACGCTTCACAGTAATTAGATTTGTGTATCTGAAGATGAGCTGCAACAAAGGTTGAAACAGGTTAACTTAATAAAAAATATTAAGTGACCCAAACAGTCGTCCATTAATGTAATTACTAATATCATGGTCCTTAAGACCTCATATCTTCAATTACTAAAGTGGTGTGCACATAAGAAATTAGGTGGTGGGGCGATATACAACAGCAAGGAGCACATTACCATATGATGCTCCACCTAGCAGTGTCATTTTGCTGTGTTTGCAGTGTGCTCTTAGGGACGTGTGCAGAATATTTAATGTTGATTTTCGTATTATTTTAGATGTGATGAAGTGTAGTGGTCATTATGGGTGGCATGAAGCAAAAAGGCAAGTGTTAATTAACAAATTTAACCAATGACAGCAATAGTTTCCTGTACATTTTTGTAGAGAAAGTCGGAAGCACAGATAGTGGCCCATTGAGGTTCTTTCCCCACATTGGCGATTCGCGAGGAATGTAATGGCTGGAGTGCGGGACAGACACAGAGCGCACACTGGTGGTGCTGCAATGTATTGTCCATCCCTCTCTGTGCAGAACACATCGTGCACATGGCTTCTTGTTTGCACACCGTTATAAATTCTTAACATTAATGGATGTCACATTATTTTGTCTATGTACAAGTTGCTTATTGAAACTAATTTTCATTAAACTTTTAATTATTATGTATGATTTTGTATTCAAATATTCAGTGCAATTTTTTTATTCATTGCAAAAGTGTAACAGTGTGTGTTTGGTGCTGCAGAGGATGGTAGTGAAGTTCCGAACCAGTCAGGCAGCAGTGACAGTAGAGGTGGTGTGGCAGCAGCAGATAGTAATGATACTTCTGGTGCTGGTGCTGACTCAGACATGAGGCAGCCTGCTGAAGCTACGAGCTCAGGTAGTAGCAGTGGTGCTGGTGGAGGCCGACCTGGGGTGCCACCTCTCCCTCGGGGTCAGCTGCCACTGCTTGGGTTTGAGGAAGTGGGAGATGATAGCATTGTCCCATCAACACCCACACTCTTTGTACCTCGACGGTCTGATGGTTTCAGTGAAGCTGTTAGTTCTCCCCAAGTGCCACAGCAGCAACGGTTCACATTCTCAGAAACTCATCCTCCTTCTACAAGTGCTTCACGTCCGAGTATGCGTATGTATTTTGACTTTAACTCAAAGGATAGCTTTACTCATAACAATAGAAAATAAATAAAGCTACGAATATTTTATTTGTCCCTGAGTTTTAAGTAAATAGTTGTGTTATTAGTTTTTCTATTTTTTATTTGCTAATATAAGTATCGCTGCCATGCTCCAAGAGAGTAAAGTTTGATGGCTTGGTTCTTGAAACAGGAAAATATTGCCATTGTTTAACTGAAAACCTAATCCAAAAACCTTTTGCCATGTGACAGGCATATGTATAAATAAAAGATTATTTAATACTCCACTTACAAGAACTTCAATTTTTGATGTTTCATATATTGAATCATTAGTGGCATCCTAAGACAGTCTTCCTGCTCAAGTAATTCTCCATTTATTTGTGTTTCAACTATGTGCCTAAGGATTTCGGAGTCCATTAGAGTGTAGAGAATCTCCTAACTTGGCTGAACTGCAATGTAGATAAACACATGTAGCTGTGTACTGATAGAAGTGTAAATTGTTGTTCTGCGTGTTTCGTCATATATCTAATTGTATCATTGAGTAAGTGTTGTAGGTGAGTACTACTGAACGTTTCAAAGTTTTGGAACCTTCTTGTTGGACTGAAGCCATATAAATATTTTGTTGTAAAGGGTTGAGTAAATGTGTTTGCTTTTGCCTCTGACTGGTAGAGGTATGAATTCTATTCTTTAAGGGAACCTCAAAATTTGTAGTAATAATCCACGGACCATAAAAATGTAGTTTGTACATATTAGACACACTGAGTTGTCAAGATGAATGTGTGTTGTGCAGCTTTAGCTTTCTCTGTCTTCAGCAACTGGGCAGGTGGCTTCAGAGGGCATAGATGAAACCCGGATGGACATGACCCAACTTGATGAAGGCACTGGTCGCAGTGTTCCTACGACGCCACTCCAGGTGTCTCCACAAGGTTGGTTGCTTTTTATTTGTCAGCTTCGTATTTGTTTTTGTTGTGTGTATGAAGTGACTTGTCATACTTATGACATCAGTGTACCATTGTAGTCTAAGAACATAAACAAAAATAATGTCGAACGTCCCCAAGGTAGTTAGGGGTATGGTGCCTGGCAAGTTAGTGAAGTTGTTACTGCATTTAAAAAGAATACGGTACTTTCCTGCAATGAGTGTCATTAATGTAGAAATACTGCAGTGGAAATGTCCCTCCCCACCCCCCTCAGACACTTTTTCCTGCCCCCCCCCCTCTAACCCTCCCCAGGATTAATAACTCATTATGTGAACTGACTTGGAATCTTCTAAACACGCTACTACTTAGAACAAAATTCAGTGCACTAAAGAAACAAAGTGGCTATGAGAGTAGCAGAGTGTGTGTGACCTGCACAAATGCATTGTTTAGAACAGAAAAACTCCTTCACAGACATGATTAAAACTTAGATACCGATTTCAGAGAGAGGAGAATATTAATCTCATTAATTACCGAAAATAGCACTCCCTGATACACTTACACATGGAATAACTTATCTGAAACCTAAAGATCAAGCAGACACAGCAAACCCAGCTAAATATCGCCCCATAACATGCCTACCAACAATATACAAAATATTAACTTCAGTCATTACACAGAAATTAATGACACATACAACACAGAACAAAATTATAAATGAAGAACAAAAAGGCTGTTGCAAAGGATCACGAGGATGTAAAGAGCAACTGATAATAGATGCAGAGGTGACATATCAAGCTAAAACTGAACAAAGGTCGCTACACTATGCATACATTGATTACTAAAAAGCTTTTGATAGTGTACCCCACTCATGGTTACTACAAATATTGGAAATATACAAAGTAGATCCTAAATTGATACAGTTCCTAAACATAGTAATGAAAAACTGGAAAACCACACTTAATATCCAAACAAATTCAAATAATATCACATCACAGCCAATACAGATTAAGCGTGGAATATACCAAGGAGACTCATTAAGTCCTTTCTGGTTCTGCCTTGCTCTGAACCCACTATCCAACATGCTAAATAATACAAATTATGGATACAATATTACTGGAACATACCCACACAAACTCACACAACTGCTATACATGGATGATCTAAAACTACTGGCAGCAACAAATCAACAACTTAACCAATTACTAAAGATAACAGAAGTATTCAGCAATGATATAAATATGGCTTTTGGAACAGACAAATGTAAGAAAAATAACATAGTCAAGGGAAAACACACTAAACAAGAAGATTACATATTGGATAACCACAGCGACTGCATAGAAGCGATGGAAAAAACAGATGCCTATAAATATCTAGGATACAGACAAAAAATAGGAATAGATAATACAAATATTAAAGAAGAACTAAAAGAAAAATATAGACGAAGATCAACAAAAATACTGAAAACAGAATTGACAGCAAGAAACAAGACAAAAGCTATAAATACTTATGCTATACCAATATTGACCTACTCATTTGGAGTAGTGAAATGGAGTAACACAGACCTAGAAGCACTCAATACACTTACACGATCACAATGCCACAAATATAGAATACATCACATACATTCAGCAACTGAAAGATTCACATTAAGCAGGAAGGAAGGAGGAAGGGGATTTATCGACATAAAAAACCTACATTATGGACAGGTAGACAATTTAATAAAATTCTTTATAGAACGAGCAGAAACTAGCAAAATACACAAAGCAATCACTGATATAAATACATCGGCTACACCACTGCAATTTCATAACCACTTCTACAACCCTTGAGATCACATAACATCAACAGATACGAAGAAAGTAAATTGGAAAAAGAAAACACTACATGGCAAGCACCCGTATCATCTAACACAGCCACACATCGATCAAGACGCATCCAACACATGGCTAAGAAAAGGCAATATATACAGTGAGACGAAGGATTCATGATTGCAATACAGGATCAAACAATAAACACCCGATATTACAGCAAGCATATTATTAAAGATCCCAATACCACAACAGATAAATGCAGACTTTGCAAACAACAAATAGAAACAGTAGATCACATCACAAGCGGATGTACAATACTAGCAAATACAGAATACCCCAGAAGACATGACAATGTAGCAAAAATAATACATCAACAGCTTGCCTACAACATAAACTTATAAAACAACATGTTCCCACATACAAGTATGCACCACAAAATGTACTGGAGAATGATGAATACAAATTATACTGGAACAGAACCATTATAACAGATAAAACACCACCACATAACAAACTTGACATCATACTCACCAATAAAAAGAAGAAATTAACACAACTAATCGAAATATCCATACCCAATACAACAAATATACAAAAGAAAACAGGAGAAAAAATTGAAAAATACATCCAACTGGCTGAGGAAGTCAAGGACATGTGGCATCAGGATAAAGTTGACATTATACCAATTATACTATCAACTACAGGAGTCATACCACACAATATCCACCAGTACATCAATGCAATACAGCTACATCCAAACTTATATATACAACTACAGAAATCTGTAATTATTGACACTTGTTCAATTACCCGAAAGTTCCTAAATGCAATGTAACATATACCATACAGTTAAAAGGAAGTCACGCTTGATCAAGGTCCGCGTCACCTTCCATTTTTAACCAGACATAACGTCTGAGACAAGAAAGAAATAATAATAATAATAAACTGCAGGAGGGTCCATCGATACGTCCCGTAACTACAGTGGAACTTCAATTTTACAGTCTCCGGTTTTTATCCATTGTGGAAAACCCGTAAAATCAATGCTAAAAATTTCACATTTCTTCCTAGTAAGGTTTACCTTGACTCTTAAGTTTTTACTTGATGTCTCCCTTGACTTTGTCCCGTTTTCTTCCTATTGACATTTGATTTGACTGAACGAGTTGTAATTGGCACAAAAGACATATGGTTGGCACTGCGGGTGGTGGCAGAGTTAAGGGAATATTTATGGCCATTGTGGAGAGGGGAGATGTGAGAGAGGAAATGCTGACATAATCCACAGTTGGTGTTGCCAACATAACTTGCGACATTTAGCTTCACCACTCAGTTATGATACAACTACTGCTAGGTTGCAGTGGTAATGGAAAAACAAGACAGTTGATGCAAAGTGTTCCAGACCGAGTCAATACATGATGAAGGGGCCCAGCCGCCACTTTTTCTTAAGCCTCTAATAACACAGGCTCATCTTTTTGCTTGTATTTCCAGTGTATTGTATTCAGCAACAATATCAATCGTCAACCTTTTAAATCCAAACACTGAGTCTCGAAGAATATGCTCGGTCATAATCGAGGAAATGTCATGCCTTTCTGGCTTATGAACGCCTATGGGCTGGCGATTTGTTAAGTCATCCAATAGCCAGTGCATCTACCACACAACACTAACACATGTAAAATGAACTCACCTAATGGATGTGTGAAGAGGGGGAGGGTCCCTTCACTGACAGGAGTGCAGATACAGGTGAAAGCATTTTGTGAAGAGCTGAAAATATACTTTTTATGCAGATGATGTGCTGTGACAAATGCCACACGGAAATAGAACAAGGGTTTTGTGATGGAACATTTTAAAGACTTTCATGTTCAAAACTGACATAATACAGTTGCAACAACTGCATACACTACTCACGTATATACTTTGCATTGTACACATGGCACACTGTAGATCGTAGAAATGGCAGCAGTGATAGAGGACATGGAGTGAAACTGTAGCACCTGAACTTTCTTTCAATTTTGCGTTGTACACAGTGTACAGAAATTAACTGAGCTGACTTCTAAATAAGCTTGTAACGTCAATTGGGGAAGTAAACTAATTTCTTTCGCATCTCTGTTTCTCTCATCAAGGCTAACATAACACTTTAACAGTGGTGAGCATACGAAGTGTGGCTCATAAAAAAAAGGGGGAGGGGCATCCGAACAATAACAGCAATGGTGACGTCATTAAGCAGATGTCTGCATTTATGCTTATGGTTTAACTGCTTTTGTGCTGTGATGCTTTTGGTTTAATTCAACATATTCATCAGTTTTTGCAATTTTCTGGGTGAGAATAAACAATGCTCTTTCAAAAACACGTTTTGAACATCTAATTTGTGGTTGTATCATGTCTGAAAACAGCTCGATTACCTTGTACCAAGATGACATTTCAATTTTTTGGTGGGTTTGTACTTGCTATTACACATCTGTGATTTTTTTAAGAACTTATGAATTCCTTACCACAAATTAATGTATAAAGATTGTATTTTAGATTTAATTTCCTTCACTCAGACAGATTTTATACAAAGTATTGGAGAGGATTGCGACTTTTAATCATACATACCAATTACGTGCACTTTTGCTCATATTTTGGGGGCTTTGAACATTTTCCTTGATCCTGCATTTTCTCAATTTTGCGTTTTTAAGTCTGGACCACATGAAAATGTATAATAGGGGTTTTACTGTAGTCTCATTTACAAAAGGTAATAATGTTCTCATAGAAAGTTGGCTGTAGCCAGCAGTGAAATTTTAATTCTGATTGGAAAGTGTGTCTTGAAATAGGCTGGATGTTTGTGGTGGATGTGTGTTTCTGACTGTAATTATACTACGTAAACATATGATGAAATTTGTAAAAATTCTGAATGCTGAATAATTTGGGTAAAGGTTGGTGCTAAAGTTGGATAAAACATGACAGTTCTGATGTTTTTATAGAAATTTTCATGTGGTGATACATGCAATTCTACATTAGAGAGAGAGAGAGAGAGAGAGAGAGAGAGAGAGAGAGAGAGAGAGAGAGAGTATTCAAAAACTTGTTCCTCTTCAAGCAGCAGTCTGTTGTAAGTTGCTGAAGGATTGAAGCATTCAAAGTGCTGGAAAAGTGCCCAGGTCATTCCCATTTTCATGAAGAGTCGACCATTGTGCGCAACTATGGACCTTGGTTCAGTTTAGTCTGATGTATAATTTCTGAGTACAATTAATGCTTCCAGTCACGCCTTTCTCGTCTGTAGAACTTGTGAAACCATTTAATTATGTTTGTCCCCAAGACCCGGAAGACAGTAGCTACCAGTGCCCAGGTTGATGCTGTGTTGTGTTCCTCTCCTCCCAGAAGGCATTCAATACAGTTCCACACTCCTGCCTTGTAACAAAAAATGAGTGTACGGAATTGACTGAAGGTTTCCTAGCAGATAGAACACAGTGTATTATTCTCAATGGACGGAAATTTTCAGATATAAATGTAGCTTTAAGTGTGTACCAAGGGACTGTTAGGGAACCATTATGCTGCATAATGTAGGTGAATGACCTAATGTAAAACACTGGAAAGTCTATGAGGCAGTTTGAGATTGATGCTTTTATATGTAAAGAAATCCCAAGACTCTAAAATTGTAGCAAAACATGAGATGACCTGTGGAGGATCGATGCTTGGCGCAGGTATTAGCAGATGACCCTCAACATAAACAAATGTAATTGTTTGCTTACACAGCACCTGAACAATCACAATAAACAGGGACAACTATAAAATATCTGGGAATATATTCAGATTGAAAGGACAACATAAAACCAGTCTTAGGTGAAGAAGATGCTAAACTGAGAATCATTGGAAGAATACTTGGAAAGTGAAATTTACTAATGAAGGAGATAATGAACAAAGAACCCTCATTCTTCTGAACCTTGGATATACCTTACGAGATAATAATGAACAGGAAATACTGAAGGTCCCTAGAATAAAAGTGTATTCCGCCACAATTTCAAGAGGAGTGATGCTGTCATGTTTACAAATGATTTAGCAACAAGGGTTTGTGCGAAACGGAATTCTGTAGGTTGACTGAAGTGGAGGGAGACTTGATTGTCTAAATAAAATTCCTGAGGTATGGAGTGGAGGACAGTGAGGAGAACAAGCAACCCAGAAGACAAAATTAACTTCTAAATTTATTTGAATATCATTTACAAAATGGAACTCCCTAGCTGACGTGCGTCCATGCTAGTAGCCAAGTTCTTAAACAGAGACAGTGACTGTTTATCATTGTTAGCTGTAGCCTTACTGAAACCCTCATATAAAATCGAAGATCAGCAGAGATGTTGCAGGTAGCTTAACTTTTTCCCAGTAGCTTCAGCCTAACACCCCGGCTGCATCCATCAGCAACTATTTCTCAAATGTAACTCGCACTGTCTACTGCTTTCTCTAGCGCCTTCCCTCTGCATTAGAGGTAGTCAACCTTTTTATACCTGTCGTTCCCTTTTGTATCTGTGTTTGTAGTAAAATGTTGTAACTGCCCACCAATTCTACAATAACAGTAATTTATAAACTATGGACATAAATTTAATTTATAAACCAGTGTTAGAGCAAGTTAAAACGGACAGTAATAATTATTTACCCAGACTTTTATGCTGAACTTTCGCTAAGGTGGCAGAATATATCACTATTTTTACTTATACTTTGCATACATAGTAGCATGATGTTTGATGAAATTGTATTTAGGCAATTAAATAATTAACACTTTGAATGCCATGCCTGTAATATTACATTGCCTTCAATGTTGGAATTAATACCATGCCCATAATATTTTGGGCAAAGAATATCTGTAAGGACTGCCACACCCATATAATTACGAGCAGCTCTCCCATAGATGTGCCTGAAATACTACATGCATATTTTACTTTCTTCACCATATCTAATTTCTAAAAGAAGTTCTTGCTAAGTTTTTTTAGTCTTCAGTATTTGTGGTAATAAGATTTTTTACTCATTTGCACACATTCACCTTCAAAATATCTTGAAATTGAAACTTCTTGGCAAATAATTGTGTGCCAAACCAAGACTTGAACTTGGGACCTTTGCCTTTTGTGGGCAAGTGCTTTACCGACTGAGTTATGCAAGCGCGACTTAAAACTTGTTCTCTCAGCCTTACCTCCACCAGTACCTCTTCGTCTACTGTCCAGACTTCACAGAAGTTCTGCTGCAAAACTTGTGGGACTAGTACTCCCGGAAGAAAGAATATTGTGGAGACAAGGATTAGCTACATCCTGGGGAGTGTTTCCAGAATGAATTTTCTTATTAGCACACATTCAGCTGTTAAGTGAAAAATTCATTCTATTATCAGACTGTTTTTCCATGTCCAATTTAAGCTCATTGAGGCAGCTGCTAAATCTGACTCTATCCTCCGTAGTTACGGTATTTTATATATATGATATTTCAGGAAAGTAATAAAATTCTCTCTTCAGTAGGTTTTTAGTGTCGCTACTCACTCTTTCAGTAAAAGTAATAAATCTTGCACTAAAGTAAGAAGAGGTAGTGACAAAACTGCCGTGAAGTAATGCATTAGCAGCTGTAGGCTTGTAGAATAATGTACACATAAGGGGCCCAGGGGGGTGAGGCTAGCTGCTCTAAGTGATAAATAGCACTGCCCAATGGTAATGATCGTAGTGGGTGAGTCAATGTCACCACACCACGGCAATCATTATAGGCGACGTGACTAGGTGCCACCTTTTGAAATTATTGTAATCGATCTGTTTCTTTATATTTTAAAATTCCGATAAAAATATTTATCATGTTTAATGAATTGTCCTACCAGATTGCAGAAATATTTCAATTTTTTTAGCTAAACTTAACTCAAAAATTTAAGTCTTGTTAGTAGACGTCATTTTCCCGATGATTGTTGTATTCAGTGTTTTCAGGTTCAGGACCATACTTACACATAAGTACCTCTTTAAAAGTATGTTGTGAGTAAAAGTCAACAAAATTAATGACATTTTCTTTTAAAACTTGTTTTTGTAATGGCTATAATACAGGGTGTCCCACTCAAACCTCCCTGATTTCAAGTACCCTGGAGAGAGAAACCACAGTAGACACGACAATGAAAAACGCACCACATTGTAGAGTATCTCAAAGAATTTATATTCCCGCATTAGAAGTGCCAAGTATCGTCGCCTAAGTGCAACCTGGTCGCATGAAGTGAAAATGGTGACTCCACACAGCACACGCAAGCAGTAGTGTGGTTTGCAGAAACAAAATCACCGATTACTGTGCAAAGAAATTATCGTCATGTGTATGAATGTGATCCAACTGATGTGAAAAGAATTAAGGAATGACATAGGAAGTTTCTGGCAACAGGAAGTGTTTCTCATAATATTCTGGTGTTGCACATTATGGAGTTTCAGAAGAGACAGAGGAGGACATCAGACAGACGTTTCTCAGAAGCCCACATAAGTCAATTTGTCGAGCATCTAGGCAACTTGATATTACTCGATCAACATTGCATCGTGCAGTTCACCAAAATCCTCGTATGTGTGCTTACGAAGTGCAAATTCTGCAACATCTGATACCGAATGACAAACCATGCAGACAACAATTTGCTGTGGATATGCGGCAGGGTATTGATATGGATGCCAGCTTCCAGGAAAGATGTTTATTCTCAGATGAGGCAACCTTTCATCCATCAGGAAGGGGTAATAGGCTTAATGTTCGGATTTGGAGTTCACAAAATCCGCACGTTGTGATTGAACATGTTCGTGATAGCCCTAAACTAAATGTCTGGTGTGGGCTAATGCACGACAGGACCGTTCTTCTTTGCGGAACAAACAGTGATTGGGTCAGTGTAATTGGACAGATTGGAGCAGTTTGTGTACCCTCAGATACAAGAATAGCAACCCAACATCATTTTTCAACAAGATGGAGCTCTGCCGCATTGGTCTACGGTTGTTTGCAAGTTC
This sequence comes from Schistocerca piceifrons, assembly GCF_021461385.2. NCBI lineage: Eukaryota > Metazoa > Arthropoda > Insecta > Orthoptera > Acrididae > Schistocerca > Schistocerca piceifrons. The sequence goes on from NC_060139.1 coordinate 631,452,773, forward strand.
CTGGATAAGGACCCATTGCCTGGCCACCACGTTCACCCGACATTACTACACTTAATTTCTTCATGTGGGGATTCTTGACGAGCCGCGTGTATGCGACCAAAGTGGACGATATTCCTATGTTGCGACATCGTATCACTAATGTGATCGCAACAATAACAGAAGAAAGAAATTGAATATAGACTCAATATTCTTGTGCTAAAAATGGTTCACATGTAGAGTGGTGTTGATGATAAATAAATTCGTTGAGATGCTCTACAATGTGGTGCATTTTTCACTGTTGTATCTACTGCGGTCTCCCCCCCCTCCGTGGGTGTTTGAAATCAGGGAGGTTTGAATGGGACACCCTGTACATTGGTAGTACACATTATTGTAAGTGCCTTGACATAACTAAGAGTGTGCTGAACACTATTTTTAGTTTCTGGACCCTGCTTGCATGTCAGTACCTCATCATTAAACAGTATGTTGTTAATACATGTCGGCAAATAACAAAGTCCACCATTTCTTACAATTTTTTAAAAGAAGAATGGGCATAAAGTAATCTCCCTCCACCGCTGCACTTAATAATACGCATTACGGAAAAAGCATTCGTGTTGCTAGGGTTAAAAACTTTAATAGATATTGGAATGGAACTTTACCAAATAATTAGTATATTGTGAACACTGTATGAAAAAAATTTAAAAACTGTGGAATATGTAGGGAAGTGACTATTCAAAATAAAATGTTGTTCTGTATATTTAAAAAAAAAAAAAGAAAGAAAGAGAGAGTTTTAAGAGAGTCTTGTCTCCTAATAATGTAAGAACTTATAACATGCTCTAGCCTAAAATATTTAATGCATCGTTGAGTAATGTGATTCACTGTGTAGGCATGCGCTATGTTATCATGCATGCAAAATTTTCTTTTTGTAGCTTTAATATTGGATGAGATAATGACACCTACGTGTGCCAAAAACATTGATTACAGGAAATTGAAACTAAAGATTTGCATGTCATTTTATTCTTGATGATAACATGTCATAACTTTCCATCCCGATGGTATTGTTAGTCTGAGTGTCCTTTTCATCTTATTTAGTTTTCTGCTTTTTCTTTGTTATTGTGGCCTCCTCTGAAGGTGAAAAAACTGCTGAAAGCATGACAAAGACACATTGCCTGCGCAGAGATGTCAGTCGAGGTGGAAGACTTGTTGAATGACAGGTGATGTACGAGGGGCGGCAACTTGAAATTAGCGGAGGTTGAGGCCTGGTGGATAACAGGAAGAGAGAATATATTGAAGGGCAAGTTCCCATCTCTGGAGTTCTGATAGGTTGGTGTCAGTGGGAAGTATCCAGATAACCAGGACGGTGTAACACTATGCCAAGGTGTGCTGGCCGTGCAGCGAGGCATGTTTAGCCACAGGGTGATCCTCAATACCAACAAACACTGTCTGCCTGTTCCCGTTCATGTGAATGGACAGTTTGTTGCTGGTCATTCCCATATAGAAGGCTTCACAGTGTAGACATGTCAGTTAGTAAATCACGTGGGTGCTTTCACACGTGGCTCTGCCTTTGATCGTGTACACCTTCCGGGTTACAGGACTGGAGTATGTGGTGGTGGGAGGGTGCATGGGACAAGTTTTACACCGGGGACGGTTACAAGGGTAGGAGCCAGAGGGTAGGGAAGGTGGTTTGGGGATTTCATGGCAATGAAAAGGTCCTACAGGCCAACCACAAATTAGAACAGCATGCCACCCTCCACCTTAAAAAACTATCCAATCTCCTGGTTTCCCACCTCCGGAAAGGCAACTCACTCACCCTCCACAACCTTTCCAACAAACCTCAACCTCCTCTCATTGCGCACAGACCCAGTTCTCCCATCTACTCAATCTCCCACTTCCAGCTCCACTCCTCCTAAAACCTCAAAATTCTAGTCAAAACAATCTGGAACCACAACACCCCAATTCAGTAGTTAACCTTTCCTCCAAACCTCTCTCCCAATCCGAAACCTCTGTCCTATCCAAAGGCTTCACCTTCAGCCCTACTCCCAGATTCAACCAAACAGCCCTCATCAAAGATTTACTGTCGTACACTCAGTCTCTGCTGGAAATATCACTTTACCACAAAGAAAAATAATTCTAATCCTACTCCTAATGATCCAGCTCCCCAAGACACTATCCAAATTGAACCCTGCCTGGAACAGTTCCATCCTCCGTCACAGCGGGACCCACCTCCTATTCCTCAAAATCACCCTCTCCAAACTTTCCAGGAATTTCTCACTTCCAGCCTTGCCTCTCAATCTTTCTTGAAAAACCTTAATCCTACTCCCAACATCACCACAGCTGAAGTCCAGGGTATCCGTGATCTGAAGGCTGACCGATTCATCGTCATTCTTCCAGCTGTCAAGGGTTCCACGGCCGTGGTACTTGATCATTGGGAGTATGTGGCTGAGGGACCGCATCAGCTTTCAGACAACACTACATACAAAGTTCGCGTAGGTAATCCCATTCCTGATGTCCAGGCGGAGCTTCAAGGAATCTTCAGAACCTTAGGCCCCCTACAAAACCTTTCACCTGACTCCATCAACCTCCTGACCACACCGACACCCCGCACCCCTACCTTCTACCTACTTTCTAAAATTCACAAACTCAAACATCCCGAATGCCCCATTGTAGCTGGTTACCAAGCCCCCACACAACGTATCTCTGCCTACGTAGATCAACACCTTTAACCCCTTGCATGCAGTCTTCCACCCTTCATCAAAGACACCAACCACTTTCTCGAATGCCTGGAATCCTTACCCAATCTGTTACCCCGGAAACCATCCTTGTAACCATTGATGCCACTTCCTTATACACAAATATCCCACACGTCCAGGGCCTCACTGCGATGGAGCACTTCCTTTCATGCCGATCACCTGCTACCCTACCTAAAACCTCTTTCCTCATTACCTTAGCTAGCTTCATCCTAACCCACAACTTCTTCACTTTTGAAGGCCAGACATACCAGCAATTAAAGGGAACAGCCAAGGGTACTAGGATGTCTCCCACATACGCCAACCTATTTATGGGTCACTTAGAGGAAGCCTTCTTGGTTACCCAGGCCTGCCAACCCAAAGTTTGGTACACATTTATTGATGACATCTTCATACTCTGGACTCACAGTGAAGAACTCCAGAATTTCCTCTCCAGCCTCAACTCCTTTAGTTCCATCAGATTCACCTGGTCCTACTCCAAATCCCATGCCACGTTCCTCGACGTTGACCTCCATCTGTCCAATGGCCAGCTTAACACATCTGTCCACATCAAACCCACCAACAAGCAGCAGTACCTCCATTATGACAGCTGGCACCCATTCCATATCAAACAGTCCTTTCCCTACATCTTAGGTCTTCGTGGCAAACGAATCTGCTCCAGTCCTGAATCCCTGAACCATTACACCAATAACCTGAAAACAGCTTTTGCATCCTGCAACTACCCTCCTGACCTGGTACAGAAGCAAATAACAAGAGCCACTTTCTCATCCCCTCAGACCCAGAACCTCCCACAGAAGAACCCCAAAAGTGCCCCACTTGTGACAGGATACTTTCCAGGACTGGATCAGACTCTGAATGTGGCTCTCCAGCAGGGGTACGACTTCCTCAAATTCTGCCCTGAAATGAGATCCATCTTTCATGAAATTCTCCCCACTCCACCAAGAGTGTCTTTCCGCCGTCCACCTAACCTTCGTAACCTCTTAGTTCATCCCTATGAAATCCCCCAAACCACCTTCCCTACCCTCTGGCTCCTACCCTTGTAACCGTCCCCGGTGTAAAACCTGTCCCATGCACCCTCCCACCACCACCACCACCACCACCACCACCACCACCTACTCCAAACCTGTAACCCGGAAGGTGTACACGATCAAAGGCAGAACCACGTGTGAAAGCACCACGTGATTTACCAACTGACCTGCCTACACTGTGAAGCTTTCTATGTGGGAATGACCAGCAACAAACTAATCATTCGCATGAATGGACACAGGCAGACAGTGTTTGTTGGTAATGAGGATCACCCTGTGGCTAAACATGCCTTGGTGCACTGCCAGCACATCTTGGCACAGTGTTACACCGTCCGGGTTATCTGGATACTTCCCACTAACACCAACCTGTCAGAACTCCGGGGATGGGAACTTGCCCTTCAGTATATCCTCTCTTCTCGTTATCCACCAGGCCTCAACCTCCGCTAATTTCAAGTTGCCGCCGCTCATACCTCACCTGTCTTTCAACAACATCTTTGCCTCTGTACTCTCGCCTCGACTGACATCTCTGCCCAAACTCTTTGCCTTTACAAATGTCTGCCTGTGTTGTGTATGTGCGGATGGATATGTGTGTGTGTACCCGCATCCTTTTGTCTTTCCCCCTCCTTCCCTCTTTCCTGATGAAGCAACATCATTATCTTTCCCTTCCATGGCCTTATTTTCCCTGGGACTCCTAATCTATCTCAAACCCATAACCAATAGATTCCACTTCTACTATTAAGCGTATGTCTTCCATTTGTATTCTCAACACTTTTCCCACACAGTGGAACTTAACCTTATGCTGTATTAGAAAATTTCAACCAAGCGATTGTACGGAATGTCTAATGCTGACTCATGCACATGAAACTTGTGCCCAATGTCTTCTGCACCTTCCACATTTAGGTGTATTTCTAGTGCACCTACTGGTACTTACCACTTTGCTGGTGACAACTAACTTCTTCTTCTTCTTCTTCTTCTTCTTCTTTCTTGGCTCTACAGCTCATATTGAGCCTTGACCTCTTCTACAATTTCCTTCCATCTCTCTTGATCCTTTGCCAGTACTCTCCAGTTTCTATAGCCCATCTTCCTAAGATCTTCGATTACTCAATCTTCCCATCTGGCTCTTGGTCGACCACGTCCTCTCTGCCCTCGTGGTTTTCCTTGTAATGTTCTTTTTGGTACTTCTGTATCATTCATGCAAGCCACATGTCCCGTCCACCTCAGTCTGGATGATTTCACTATCCTCTGATGGGATGGTCTTTGTATATGGTATACAGCTCATGGTTATATCTCCTCCTCCATCTTCCTCTTTCACAGATTGGGCTGATAATTCGTCTAAGTGCCTTTCTTTTGAATGCATCCAGTGTTTCAATATCTTTAGCTGTTAATGTCCAGACTTCAGAGGCATCTGTAAGCACTGGTCGTATAAATGATTTATACATAGTTAATTTCCTGGTACGAGCCAGGAGCCTTGAGGATAGAAGTCTTGTTAGGGCAAAATAGGCTCTGTTGGCCAGTATTAATCTCTGCTTAATTTCAAAGGAGGTATCATTTAGATGTGTAACTGTCGAGCCCAGATACTTGAAATGTTCAACTCTCTCAAATGTATAATTGCCCATTGTTGTTACATTTGTTCCAGCTGCCATATATTTTGTTTTTTGTTCATTAATAATTAACCCCATGTTCCTACTGGCCTGTTCAAGAGCTGTAAACGTCTCTTCCATTGCTTTTTGGGTGCTTGCTGTTATATCTATGTCATCTGCGTAGCCCAGTATCTGCACCGATTTATAGAAGATTGTTCCTCTGTTCAGAAGGTTTGTGTTTCTCATCACCTTCTCCAGAGCGGCATTAAAGAGAAGACATGTCAATACATTCCCTTGTCGCACTCCATTTTTAATACTCAATGTGTTGGACATCATTCCTCCTATTCTTACACTACCTTATGTTTTGCTCATTGTCATTCTCACAAGCCTTACCTGGTGACAACTAACAGCCAAAGCTTTTCTGCTTCATTAATACTAACTTCACAACTGTGAGGAATATTAATCTTCTATAGACATAATGGTATACCTGTGTCTCTCAACAGCTTCAATTTCTTCCTTAATTTTACACAGGGCAACACTAACACATTGTTCTCTGCGGCTTAGTTTATTACTTGAATCTGTATTTGATGTTAACAAATTTTTCTTCAGGTGCAGTTTTCGTGCCATATCCATTCTACACGTTATATACCCTCTATTTTGGCCATCATAAGTTACTTTACTGCCTTAAAAAACCTACTACTATCAATATCTCGTGGAATATAAATACTTCTGGATGAAAGATGACCATTCACCGAAAAGCAGAAGTGGTGTGTTGTTGATAGGCATACACAGAAAGGAAGAAAACTTGATAGCTTGTGATAAGCGCGTGACTGCGTGTGAGATCGCTCTCTAAGTTTTCATCTATTTTTAGGTTTCAGATATATATTTTAATTGTTTTTGTGATATTTACTATATAAGTGACTTATTAGTGGTTTCTTCATTCACCTCTGCATTTCTTGTGTTGTGGCCTGATATTTGTGAGTGTTTCGTATCGAGCAACTTAACCTCTTACCCGTGTTTACATTCCGCGCTGACCAGTTGCAGCTGTAGCGGCGCATCAAAAGCTAAGTACTAATTAATTGTTTGTGTATAGTAGTTTATTTAGGAACTTTAGTAGTCTTCAACCGGTGTTCTTGATGTTTTCCGGTGAAATAACTTCAGAAGACATTTTTGCAAACTGCTTTCAGTTTCGTTACTGTCATTAGACGTTTGATTTTCTTTCTGTGTTAGTATTTTGTTATATTCTCATTTGTTGTTGATTAATACTGTCAATAATAATAGTTACTTCCCTTGTAGAGCAAGTTTGTGATTATTGTAGTCAGTTTTTAACATCTTCTTATTGTAGTAGCGGAACTTAGATAAAGTTGTTTTCTTGTTTCAATAATTGTAAAATTTTACCATGAGTGAGAAGTGTGGGCTTTGCCGTAGGTTCGTGAGTAGTGGATTGTGGTGTGAGACTTGTTCGAAGTATTTTCACTGGGGGCAATGCAGTGGGGAAGCCAGTGGGCATTCTGGTGAGATCCTCTCCTGGAACTGCAGGTTATGTAGCAAGAGTAAGTTGATAGAGGAGCAGGAGTGTAAGATCTGTGCCCTTCAGGTGCAGTTGAAAAATGCACAGGAGGAGCTAGATAGGATGAGGAGGGAGAAGGGGGTTGGGGAATGGGATCTGGCTGTTGGCAAGAGATCTGCTAGGAGAAGGAGATTTTCAGATAGTTTTACTATTGGTGTTTGTAATAGATATGACCAACTGTCAGAGTCTAGTGGAGAGGAATCTCTAGTAGCTGTAGATGTAGGAAGTATGCAGCAGACCTCAGCAGTTACGGTGGCTAGGACAGTTGCAAAATCTAAGAGAAAGAAGAAGGTTCTGCTGTTAGGTAGTTCTCATGGTAGAGGTGTAGGCCAGCAGTTGCAGGAAGTTTTGGGGAGTGAGTACCAGGTCACCAGTATTGTGAAGCCTAATGCAGGATTGGCTCAGGTGACTTTTAACATAGGGGGGTTATATAGGGATTTTACTAAAGAGGATCAGGTAGTGATTGTGGGTGGGGCTGGTAATAGTATTGATAGGGATGGGGAGTATGGCATAGATGGTGACCTGGAAAAGATATCCACTCAGACTGGCAACACGAATGTGCATTTCGTGGAACTGTTTCAGCGTCACGATCGGCCTCATCTTAATACAGCCGTCAGGCGTAATAACATGAGACTTGGGGGTGCGCTGATGACAGAAGGCACGAGTCACATTTCAGTGGTGTCGGTGGAGTCTATCAGCAGGACGGGTTTCACTAGACATGGCCTGCACCTCAACAGGTATGGGAAGGGGAGGTTGGCAAAACTTTTAGGTGACAGCATAGGTGGGGGTGGTGGGATCACTCATGGGGAAAATTCCGGTAGTTGTGGGTGTTGGAGCTGTACCTTTTTTAGATTGAAGTCAGCTGATAGGTATTCCTGCTTAAGGGAAGTCTCTCTAACAAAGAAACCACTTTCTACGAAGCTTGGGTATCCGATTAATGAGGGAATTAGTATATTTCATCAAAATATACAAGGTATTAGAGATAAAGTTAGTGAACTGCTTATAGATGTTGACTCTGAAATTATTGGTATATCTGAACACTTCTTAAATAAGGAGATAATTCAGAGGCTTCCTTTACCAGGATACGGGTTGGCTGGCAGCTTTTCTAGGAGCTCTTTGCGGTGTGGGGGAGTAGCCATGTATGTGAAAAACGGTATCCCATTTGAGTCAATTGATGTTTCAAAGTACTGCACTGAAAAGGTGTTTGAATGTTGTGCAGGTGTGGTTAAATTTAGTGGAGCAAAACTTCTTACTGTTGTTATTTACAGATCCCCAGACTCCGATTTCACAACATTTTTGCTAAAGCTAGAGGAGGTTCTTGGTTCACTTTATAGGAAATACAAAAAGTTAGTTATATGTGGTGACTTCAATATTAATTGTATAAGTGATTGTGCAAGGAAAAGGATGCTGGTAGACCTCCTGAATTCATATAATCTTATGCAAACCGTATTCTTTCCAACGAGAGTGCAAGGGAACAGTAGAACAACCATAGACAATATTTTTGTTCATTCGTCATTATTGGAAGGGCATTCTGTTAGCAAAAAGGTGAATGGCCTTTCAGATCATGATGCACAAATTTTAAATCTAAAAGATTTTTGTGCTGCAACACATGTTAAATATAGTTACCAACTTTTTAGGAAAGCTGATCCAGTTGCTGTACAGACTTTTGTAAACCTTATCAAGGATCAAGAGTGGCAAGATGTTTATAGTGCTGATACAGTAGACGATAAATATAATGCTTTCCTCAAGACTTTTCTCGTGCTCTTTGAAAGTTGCTTTCCGTTAGAACGTTCAAAACAGGGTACTAGCACAAACAGGCAGCCTGGGTGGCTGACTAAAGGGATAAGAATATCTTGTAGAACAAAGTGGCAATTATATCAAAACGTTAGAAACAGTCAAAATCTAAATGCAGCAGCCCATTACAAACAGTATTGTAAGGTGCTTAAAAAAGTTATTAGGAAGGCAAAAAGTATGTGGTATGCAGATAGAATAGCTAAGTCTCAGGATAAAATTAAAACCATATATAGGTCAGTCGTAAAGGAAGTGGCTGGTCTGCAGAGACGGGTCGAGAATATAGAATCAGTGCGTAGTGGGGATGCCCGTGTTACTGATAAGTCACATATATGTACAGTACTTAATAATCACTTTCTGAATATAGCAGGTGAACTAAATAGAAACCTAGTCCCAACAGGGAATCATATAGCGCTCTTAGAAAAAAGTGTTCCGAGACTGTTATCTGAAATGCTCCTCCATGATACTGACAAGAGGGAGATTGAGTTAATAATTAAATCACTAAAGACCAAGAACTCTCATGGATATGACGGGGTATCTAGCAGAATACTGAAGTATTGTTCCACGTGTGTTAGCTCAGTACTTAGCCATATCTGTAACTTTTCCTTTAGGAGTGGTCGGTTTCCTGACCGATTAAAGTACTCGGTAGTGAAGCCACTTTATAAAAAGGGAGACAGGGATAATGTTGACAATTATAGACCTATTTCTATGCCATCGGTGTTTGCTAAAGTTATCGAGAGGGTTGTATATACAAGGTTACTGCAGCATTTAAACTCACATAATTTGCTGTCAAATGTACAGTTTGGTTTTAGAAATGGCTTAACAACTGAAAATGCTATAGTCTCTTTTCTCTGTGAGGTTTTGGACGGATTAAATAAAAGGTTGCGAACGTTAGGTGTTTTCTTTGATTTAACGAAGGCTTTTGACTGTGTTGACCACAAAATATTACTGCAGAAGTTGGAACATTATGGAGTAAGGGGAGTAGCTTACAATTGGTTCGCCTCCTACTTTAAGAACAGAAAGCAGAAGGTAATCCTCCGCAATATTGAGAGTGGTAATGATGTTCAGTCCCAATGGGGCACTGTTAAATGGGGCGTTCCCCAAGGGTCGGTGCTGGGGCCACTGCTGTTTCTTATTTACATAAATGATATGCCTTCTAGTATTACAGGTGATTCCAAAATATTTCTGTTTGCTGATGACACCACCTTGGTAGTGAAGGATCTTGTGTGTAATATTGAAACATTATCAAATAATGTAGTTCATGATATAAGTTCGTGGCTTGTGGAAAATAATTTGATGCTAAATCACAGTAAGACTCAGTTTTTACAGTTTCTAACTCACAATTCAACAAGAACTGACATTTTAATCAGACAGAATGGGCATGTTATAAGCGAGACAGAACAGTTCAAGTTCCTAGGCGTATGGATAGATAGTAAGCTGTTGTGGAAACCCCTTGTTCAGGATCTTGTTCAGAAACTAAATGCCGCTTTATTTACCATTAGAACAGTATCTGAAATAAGTGACATTTCAACACGAAAAGTAGTATACTTCGCATATTTTCATACGCTTATGTCATATGGTATTATTTTTTGGGGTAATTCTTCTGATTAAAAAAGGGTATTTTTGGCTCAAAAACGGGCTGTTCGAGCTATGTATGGTGTAAGTTCGAAAACCTCTTGTCGACCCCTATTCAATAGTCTGGGAATTTTGACATTGCCCTCACAGTATGTATTTTCTTTAATGTTGTTTGTTGTTAGCAATATTAGCTTATTCCCAAGAGTTAGCAGCTTTCACTCAGTTAATACTAGGCAGAAATCAAATCTGCATGTGGAATGCACTTCCTTGACTCTTGTGCAGAAAGGAGTACAGTATTCTGCTGCATTCATTTTCAATAAGCTACCACAAGAACTCAAAAATCTTAGCAGTAGCCCAAACTCTTTTAAGTCTAAACTGAAGAGTTTCCTCATGGCTCACTCCTTCTATTCTGTCGAGGAGCTCCTGAAAGAGCTAAAAAATTAAGCAAATTCCAGTGTTACATTCTTGATTTTCTTTATTTAAACTAACGACTTGCCGCCTGAATATGTTTCTTATATTTAATTTTATCTGTTTCTACAATCGTGTTATAATTTCATGTATTGACTCGTTCCATGACCATGGAGACTTCTCCTAAATGTGTCCCACGGAACAATAAATAAATAAATAAAAAATAAATAAAGTATGCCTGTTCGAGCTACACACACACACACACACACACACACACACACACACACACACACACACACACCCTACATGGTGCCGGCTGGGTGCACAGTGCCAGTGCTGTATTTTGGCAGGTGGACTATGTTGTTTTGGGTGGAATGGGTAAAGGGGGATAGAGGCAGGAGGCAGGGAGAGGTATTGAGGTTGGGTGACTGGTGGCTCGGAGGGAGCCAGCCAGTTTGCAGCTAGGAATGTGAGACGGAATGGAGGCAGGTAAGTGGCTGTGCTTGTAATCACAGTTGTAGGAGCCGATGAGAGAGGCACAAGTTGAAGGTGACATGGGGCCGTAAATGGGGAGTTAGCAGAGGAACTGTTGGGTGAAGAGTGCAGGGACAATGGGTTACCAGAGATTGAGGCCAGGATGAATATGGGAGCGGAGGCTATGTTGTAAGAATAACTGCCATTTGCGTAGTTCAGAGAAGGTGGTGGTGAAGTGTCAGTATTTTACCGCTATGACTTGTTAAACTTATATTTTGGCTGCCTAGGGGCAGTAGAGGTATATTACCCACACAACACTTGTATACAAGTAATTATACAAATTATGAGTTCTGTGTGTACAAAGTTTGGTTGAAATTGCTCCACAAGTGCCTGAGTTATGTCTGTATGTTACCACCCCTCAAAAATGTGCCTCCCCCCCCCCCCCCCCCCCACACACACACAGACATATTTATATATAGGTACAGTCCCTTACATTTTGTGTATGCTATTGTTCTTACCAATACCTCATTTCTTCTAACTGTGGTCTTCTTTCTTTATCTCTCGGTAGAATCTATATTTCACTTTCATATGGTATAATATAAACAGCCCGAATTTTATTTTCTGGAGTTGCGTTATTGTCTCACTTTTTTATTTTATTTGTTAAATGTACGGAATTGTGTTGTTAATGTATGTGTTAAACATCATAGTTTTGTGCTTAATTGTTCTTGAAAAGATAAATTGTATTTTAGACAGTTGACCAAATTTCTGCATTGATAAAAGTTGAACTACACAATTTCATCATTGCTTTCATTTTTATAGGTGACAACACAGGTGTTGAGACGTCAGGTGAAGTTGGCCAGAGTGGAGGGGATGCAGATCAGCAGCAGCCACCTGACGGAAGCAGCAGCAGCAGTAGTACTGTCATTCCTGTCATCTCAGTCACAGATGTTTCAGTTGAAGAAGCAGGCGAGGGGGAGACACAGGATAGTTCAAATGCGGGTGATATTTTAGGTTGGTAACGCCTCTTTTGTCTTTGTTAGAGATTTCCTTCTGTACCTAAAGAAAATTTTTGGGTTTAAAGTTGCATGACATGAAGAGGCACAGCAATTTATCCATGCATTATTTCTTTCAATATTTTATCAAAACTGGACACTAATCGGTAGTGAGTTATCTTATTTTCCAACCATTCAAGATCTTCCGTGACTATATGAGAAAAAGTGCTACTACAGCTGTATCTTGAGAATGTCTTTATTGTCTCACAATACTAGTTTCGGCACCACTTTACCGCCATCCTCAGGCCCACTGCCGAAAGAGTATTAGATTTCCGTGGTGCATTTATTGTGGAGTCCTTGTTACTAGTGCACATGGACCAGTTTTCCTCAGGAGTCACTACTTGGCACGGTGTCGAGTAGAGACTCTTAAGGAAAGCTAACCCATGTGTACTAGTAGCAAGGACTCCACAATAAATGTGCCAAGGACATCTAAGACTCTTTTGGCGATGGACCTAAGGATGGCGGTAATGTGCCACAGAAATTAGTATTGAGAGACAATAAAAACATTCTCAATATATATATAATAGAGGGAAACATTCCACGTGGGAAAAATATATCTAAAAACAAAGATGATGTGACTTACCAAACGAAAGCACTGGCAGGTTGATAGACACACAAACATACACACAAAATTCTAGCTTTCGCAACCAACGGCTGCTTCATCAGGAAAGAGGGAAGGAGAGGGAAAGACGAAAAGATGTGGGTTTTAAGGGAGAGGGTAAGGAGTCATTCCAATCCCGGGAGCAGAAAGACTTACCTTAGGGGGAAAAAAGGACAGGTATACACTCGCATACACACACATATCCATCCGCACATACACATCCTGATGAAGCAGCCGTTGGTTGCGAAAGCTAGAATTTTGTATGTATGTTTGTGTTTGTTTGTGTGTCTATCAAACTGCCAACGCTTTCGTTTGGTAAGTCACATCTTCTCTTTCACAACCATTTAACAATAAAGTGTTCAGCTCGATCACTCCTGTGGCAAGTCCATAGTATCTCTTCCATTTCTTAATTAAATTCATGTCTTGGCGACCCATTAAAATTATCAGCTTGTTTACTGGGTGTTTTGAACGGGCTTTGGGTACAGTAAGTGCAGAGTGACACTTTGATAGACTTTTTAAACAATATGTTGTTCAAATTGTATTTCCAAATGCGTTTAATTTAATCGTGGAAAATGAGCTATAAATTTTGGAAACACAATCATCTGTATACATTAAAAACAGTTGGGCCAAATAAAATGTTCCATACCCTGAACAAAATGTTTCATATCCTGATCAGCAAACAGCCAGTTAATACAAAAGTTAATTACAGTTTAGACGCCCACAATATGCTCGTCTCCAAAGAAAACCTTATTATACAATCAGTGACCCCCCACACACACACACACACACACACATTGACCATAGTGCTGGTGCTCACCTCACACACACCTGTAGCAAAATAGTTACAATTGCGAAGCATTTTTAAGAATTCCCCAAATTTGTATTGACTGTTACCATAACAACAACAACAACAACAACAACGAAAAGTACAATCTCCAACCACAGTACAGACTGCAATGTCAAAGGGTAACTTGAAACAGCTGCAAGAGCCATGCAAGGTTCAGAAAAGGTGGACAGTGTTCCTGCTCCTACAGTGCACAACAGTTTGCAGCCTCAATCACTGTGCTGATAACGCCATCATAGCACAGTACATATTAACTCAAGCTGCGTTAGTCAAGAACCTCTGAATATATCATACATAAACACAGTGAAGATTCTACTCGGCATAAAACAGAAAACTAATGGAGTGTACGCTCTCGTGCTGAAAGTGTACTTAACAGAGTTCATGTAGCGTTTCCACAAAGTGTCTGTGTCATTCAGTTGAGCTGACTTAGTCCTTCATGCAATCCTACAAGCATATATCATCGATATTGTTGGCATCAAAGACAAGCTGGGCAGCTTTACTAGTTCCACTATACCCAACAACCAATTGGCAGCTCGTTTGCATTATGAAACCCAAATTTTTCAGGGATTTTTACTTTTGCTTCCTTCGAAAGTGGCTTCTTATCTTTCTCCATAACAATCTGCGTCTTAAACTTGAACGATGACATAGAACACTGTACTTCCATTTAAAAATAAAAATAAAACAGCGCAGCTCAGTGCAGCACTTTCAAAACGTTTATACAGTCCTTTCCATCCATCTTGCACTGCTCGGTGATGCTGACAGCCTGGCCGCTAATGAGGATGCTCCTCGTCAACACCTCTGGGTGGACTGGTGTCCAGCACAGATTATTTGACACCAAAGATGTACTGGCTTTAGAATGGAATAGTTATCTGTTGTTACAGCAAAATGTGTATTGTAAAGGACAAATTTAGTCAACTGACTGATGCCAGATTTTGCAACCTAATACAGGCTTGGGCAGCAACTTTACATAGGGTTCCTACATAGTGTGAGCCACTGCCCAGCCACATCTTCACTCCAGGGTCAGAAAGACAATCAGTGCTGCCTCTTGATGAGTAAATATCGCTACACCGCACAATACATAGAGGTCAACTTTCTTGCGCCGTGGACACACTAGGGCTGAATCAATAGAAGTTGTTAAAAGTGAAAACTATTTGTGTCATTAGTGCATTATCTCCTCCCACTGCCAATATAACATAAACTATACTGTTTGTAACATTCTGAGTAAATATTTCATAAGTGCTGTGCTGTGCTATGTAGTCATTCAAGTTTAAGATGCGATTTTTATGGAGAGAGATAAGGAGACACTTTCAAAGGAAGCAAACGTAAAAATCGCTAAAAAAGTTGGGTTTCGTAATACAATATGTGCTGCATTTGCACAGAGTTGAAAGATACCTATATCCACACTGAAAAAGGTAGTTTAACAACAAAATAGTCTGTTGGAAACTAAAAGTAAAAGTAGTGTAAACGTCAAAAGGAAAAAGTAATATGCTAGTTACTTTAAATATATGGAGCTGGAATACATTACAAAGAAATGTTTACAGACCCCATGTGCTTACATTATCACAGTGATATTACATGGAAAAAAAGAAAAAAATTAGAAAAGAAACTATTCTGGTGGCCGATATCTTCAGCACTGAAGATTTCTCTGCACGTAAGGGGTGGATCTCACCTGAACGTCTCATAATGCTCCAGTTGCTTCTTCTGTTTATGATAGCGTGACATACTAATCATAGGTTTAATAAAAGATTATATTCAGCCTTTCTTATAGGGAGCTATTCTTACAATTAAAAACAATCTCATTTTCATTCATGATTTGTGACAAAATAATGCCAAAAAGCAATTTTTCAGTAGAGGGATAAAATATTGATATGTAATTGACAACTCCAGATAGAAAATATTAATGTTTCCCTACAGCAGCAGCCAGCCGAAACAGAAGCAGCAACAGGGAAGTAACCAATTTTGTGAGGTTTTACGAGTTCCTAACCAAGTGCGAATTGTATAGTTTCATCTGTGTGCTTTGGTAGTTCAGTTTCTTTAATTTTTGCGCGTTTATTTAATTTTTAATAGACACAGCTCTCTCGTTTGTGTCAGAGAGTAACCAATTTCGTGACTTTTAAAAGTTCCTAATCAGGAGAGAATTATTTAGTCTCACTTGAGTGCTCTGATAATTTAGTTTTTGAATCTCTGCATGTTAATCTAATTTGTTAGACACAGTTCTTGCATTTTTGTCAGTGTATACAGTAGAATTCCATAGTGCTTGTTGATAGTCCTTTATTTGTCTGTGTTATGTTGTGTATTGATAGGGACTGTGATTGCTGCGTGCGGATGTGAACCATGTTAGTGACACTTCACTCTCAGCTACAGTCTGTGAGAGCTTTGATTACACAGCTTGAAGCTGCAGTGGATGGGCGGCATTGCTGTGGGCTGGCTGTGGGGGATCCAATGGAAATCCAGCAGATCTGAGTCCACCGTTTGGTCCGCACTGGGGGCCAGCCCAGTTACTACTTGCTCTGTGGTTGACAATTCACCCATGGTCAAGTGGTTAGTCTGACATAAACACGTTTCAGGTGCTGTCTGTGGCTGACACTGTCCCTCAGCCAGATGCAGTCATTTGTCCTGTTTCAGAGGAAACCTCTCAGCCTAGAAGATCTGGGCAATCACTGATGGTGGAACTACTGGTTGTGGGGAACTCCAATGCTAGGCGTATTACGGGGCCACTTGGGGACATGGCTCCCAAGGAGGGCAAGAAAGTTAGTTGGGTTTCGGGTTCTGCTAAGTAGACCAGGAGTCCACTACACATAAGATGCGGCTGCACAGGTTGCAGGGGCTGTGTGGTATAGACTGGGTGGCTTTTTAGGTTAGAAGGTCTCGAGGAAACACAAAAGGGCTTCAGTCTCAAAGGATTCAAGTCAAACACAGTAAGAACATAGATCCCCGGAGCCATTGGTATAACAGTTGTAAATTGTAATAGCTGTGTTGTGAAAGTACCAGGACTCCAGGTACTAATAGAAAGCACTGATGCTCAAATCCTTACACGCCCTGAAAGCTGGCTAAAACTGGAATAACTTCAACCAAAATTTTTGCAAATGACCCAACAGTGTTACAGAAGGGATAGGCTAAACAAAGTTGGTAGTGATGTGTTGCTGTTAGAAGTAGTTTATCTTGTTGTGAAATTGAAGTAGATACAGATCCTGAGAGTTAGTAAGGGTAGAGGTCATTCATGGCAACCAGAATAAAATAATAATTGGATCATTTTACCGACCTTCCAACTCGGATTATACAGTTGCTGAAAGGTTCGAAGAAAACTTGAATTTAATTTCAAACACATAACTGACTCATACACCTATAGTTGGTGGTTATTTAAATTTACTCTCAATGTGTTGGTAAAAATATGTGTTTAAATCTGGCGATACACATAAAACACCATCCAAAACTGTGCTAAACGCTTTCTCTGAAAATTATTTCGAGCAGTTAGCCCATGAGACCATTCAAATAGTAAACTGTAGTGAAAACACACTTGACCTCTTAGCAACAGTTAAGTCTGAACTAATAACGAGCATCAAAACAGACAGGGATTAGCCAACACAGGGCCGTAGTGAGACTGAATATTGTAACTCCCAAATCCTCCAAAAATAAACGAAAAATATACCTAAAAAAAAAAATGAAAATTTATTTGATGCCTCCCTGAGAGATTACCTCCACTTCTTCCAAGTTAGCAATGTACTGGAAAGAGTAGGCCAGGTGTGGCTTGAATTCAAAGAAATAGTATCAACAGCAGTTGAGATAGTTATACCAAATAAATTAATGAACCACAGAGCTTATCCTTCTTGGTGCACAAAATGAGTCAGAAAACTGTTGCAGAAACAACGAAAAAAGCATGCCAAATTGAAATGAACACAAAACCTCCAAGATTGGCGATCTTTTACAGAAGCTCAAAATGTAGCATGGACTTCAATGCAAGATGCTTATAATAGTTTCCACAATGAAACTTTGTCTCGAAACCTGACAGAAAATCCAGAGAGATTATGATTGTATGTAAAGTATGCTACAGCAAGACGCAGTTAATGTCCTCTCTGTGCAGCAGTGTGCCGCTAAAACAGAGTTACTAAACACAGCATTCTGATATTCCTTCACCAAAGAAGTAGTAAATGTTCCAGAATCTGAATCAAGAACAGTTGCCAATATGAGTAAATTGGAAGTAGATACCCTCAGAGCAGTGAATAGGTTTAAATTGCTTAATAAAAGCAAGACTTCTGGTCCAGACTGTATACCAGTTAGGTTCATTTCAGAGTATGCTAATGCAATAGCTCCATACTTAAAAATCATATGCAACTGCTCGCTCGACAAAAGATCCATAACCAAAGACTGGAAAGTTTCACAGGTCACTCCTATAGTCAAGAAAGTCAGTAGTAGTAGTCCACTAAATTATAGACCTGTATCATTAGCTATTATTTTGGAGCATACATTGGGTCGAACATTATAAATTACCATGAAGAGAACAGAGTCAACACTGATTTAGAAAACATCATTCTTGTGAAACAGAAGTAGTTCATTGCTCACATGAAGTGTTGAGTGCGTATTTCTAGATTTCTTGAAGGTTTAAGACACTGTACCTTACAAGCTGTGTGCCTACAGAATATCATCTCAGTTATGTGACAGGACTCATGATTTCCTCTCCAAGAGGTCACAGTTCATAGTAACTGACAGAAAGTCATCGAGTCTGGCATTACCCAAGGTAGTGTTACAGGCACTCTGCTGTTCCTTATCTATGTAAACGATTTAGGAGGCAATCTGAGTAGCTGTCTTAGGTTGCTTGCAGATGATGCTGTCATTTATTGTCTAGTGAAGTTATCAGAGGATCAAAACAAATTAAAAAATGATTTATAAAAGGTATCTGTATGGTGCAAAGTTGTCGGTTGTCCCTAAATAATGAAAAGTGTGAAGTCATGTACATGAGTACTAGAAGGAATCTGTTAAACTTCAGATGCACTATAAATCAGGCAAATCTAAAGGCCATAAATTCAACTAAATACCTAAGAATAGAATTATGAGCAACTTAAATTGGAAAGAACACATACGAAATGTGGGGAAGGCAATACAAAGGCTGCGTTTTACTGGTAGAACACTTAGAAGATTCAACAGATATACTTATGAGATTGTCCATACTGTTTTGAACTACTGCTGCGTGGTGTGGGATCCTTACCATGTAGGATTAATGGAGTACATCGAGAAAGTTCAGAGAAGAGCAGAACAGTTTGTGTTTTCGAGAAATAGGGGGGAGAGTGTCTCTGACATGATACTGGATTTGGAGTAGTTGTTGTTGTGGTCTTCAGTCCTGAGACTGGTTTGATGCAGCTCTCCATGCTATTCTATCCTGTGCAAGCTTCTTCATCTCCCAGTACCTACTGCAACCTACATCCTTCTGAATCTGCTTAGTGTATTGATCTCTTGGTCTCCCTCTACTATTTTTACCCTCCACGCTGCCCTCCAATGCTAAATTTGTGATCCCTTGATGCCTCAAAACATGTCCTACCAACCGATCCCTTCTTCTAGTCAAGTTGTGCCACAAACTTCTCTTCTCCCCAATCCTATTCAATACCTCCTCATTAGTTATGTGATCTACCCACCTTATCTTCAGCATTCTTCTGTAGCACTACATTTCGAAACCTTCTATTCTCTTCTTGTCCAAACTGGTTATCGTCCATGTTTCATTTCCATACATGGCTACACTCCATACAAATACTTTCAGAAACGACTTCCTGACACTTAAATCTATACTCGATGTTAACAAATTTCTCTTCTTGAGAAACGATTTCCTTGCCATTGCCAGTCTACATTTTATATCCTCTCTACTTCGCCCATCATCAGTTATTTTGCTCCCTAAATAGCAAAACTCCTTTACTACTTTAAGTGTCTCATTTCCTAATCTAATCCCCTCAGCATCACCCGAGAATCAGCATCATTGGAGTAGAATCATTAAAACAAAGGCGTTATTCATTGTGGTGGGATCTTCTTGTGAAATTTCAATCATTATCTTTCTCCTCTGAATGAGAAAATGTTTTGTTGACACCAACCTACATAGGGAGAAACATTCATCACAATAAAATAAGAGACATCAGAGCTTGCGAAGAAAGATATAGGTGTTCATTTTTTTGGTGTACTGTTTGAGATTGCAGGAACGGAGAATTATTGTGAAGGTGGTTCGATGAACCCCCTGCCAGGCATTTAAATGTGATTTTGCAGGATATCCATGTAGACGTGGATGTAGATAAAAAGAGCTTAGTTACAATGTATTATTTTCTACAACCATTTTCATATATCCTGTCAAAAGATAATACTAAAGAGTCCTACATTCATGATATGAGAGAAGGGGAGCAGATGCAGGTGCTGCTTAAGGTCCTGATGGAGGTGGTTTACCTTAGCCTTCCTGCAACCTGTCATGAAGCTTTAAGTATGTATCTATGTAATGTAGATTACTGTGATGAGCGTACAATGTAGCGTTGGGTTTGTGTTATGGATGAAAGGGGAGAGTGAACCCCAGGGCCTGAACGTAGCCTACTTCTTGTGAATAACACCAAGGGGGCTGCTAAGATTAATGTCTCCATCCAACAGACATATCGCCATCAACAGTGTCACAAGCCCTGACGCAAAGACTGATGATAAGGAACTTTACCCCACAACTTCGCCTCCCCTTGCCACTGATAGTGAAAATTTCATCCACTACCGGAATGCAAATCGGCTTGCCTCGGAGTCAAGAATAATCACACACGTGTACTAGTAACCTCAGCTACAGAGGCGAGCTGTCAAAAGGTGTTTTGTATAAAATGCCGCGAGGAATATGTTGTTGAGGTGGTGACATTAGCTGCCACTGGAAGTGTGGTAATAGTATTTATGTGTAAAATATGAGAAAGACAACAATTTACATACAGGGGACTGGTGTGTGGCACACAGAAACACATAATAGAAAACAGTTAACCCTGTCTTTTGTGTCTTTTGAGCCCTTTCTGTTTTTCTAGGAGAGTACACAGATTCTCACACAACCGCACAGACACTCAAGTGCGCACTCTGAAGGTAGCAGCAAGACTTGCTGCAACTGCAATCATGTACATTTGGTTGTCTGTGTTGTTGTGTGTACTTTCACTCAGAATAGAACAATAGCTTTAAAGCTAGTGTTCCGTTTTTCTATTATGTCTTTCTGTGCACCACAAACCAGCCCTCTCTAGGTAAGTGGTTGTCTTTCCCTTATTTTATGTATTTTCCATCCATTATTGTTACGTATTAGTACCATTTATACTCCGTTCATCATAAGAATAAACCTCTTGTAAACATTACATTATGTATTCTTTCATGTTTGCTGGAACCTCATTGGATTTTGTTTCAGGTGGAGTGGAAGCCAAGCTTTCTAGAGTACAATCAAGTACGATAATGAGGATACATTTTATGCTTTCGTTATGCATACATAGATTCAGCGATACTACTGGATAACCGCTTTATTAGCGCACTTAACTTGGAGAGCACTGGCCAGCTACCTGGCCCAACTAGCCTGTAGTGGGGTAAACAGTTGTAGGAAGGATGTAAAAAGAGACGAGCAGGGAACAATATAGTCTTGAATGTCATTTAATTTTTGAACACAAGAAAATAATGGTAAAACTCAGGTGAAATGCTTCTTAGGTGATCTGACGGAGAACATAACATGCCTTCAAACTTAGCTAACATAGTACTGTAATTAAAACCAAGACTGATGAAAATTCCTGACTTAATTTTTCTGCATCAGCAATGTGCAGCTTAAAAGTGTTCTGCTGGGATTTCACCATGTAGTTAAATATTGAGTCCACTAAAGGTATTAGTCAGTCATCTGGTAATCTCTGAACTCCTTTCATATCGGACTTCAAGGAATATGGTATATTTCAGTACTGCTGTGTTGCTAGCAAGGCAATCGGCAACAGAATCCCAAGCCACCAAAAAGTCCACATTTCCTCCTCCTCTTTTATGATGTACTGTTCTGTATTTCAACCATGTGACGTGTAACAAAGCTTCATTCATTAGTTCCAGTATGTTTGGCAGATTAAATGTCTTGTTATGTCTCGTGAAAAATCCCTTAACTTGGCTACAGATCAGTTCAATTGGATTCAGGTTGCAGTGTTAAGGTGACAACTTTAAAAATTCAGCATTTGTATAGTGGGCTCGATGCCATGAAAGTTAGTGTGTCTATGATGGTTAACACTGTGGCTTGTGTGGGACCACATCTGTCATAAACAACAATGGGCATATTCAAACAAAGAGTATTTGATTCTTCATTTTTCTCCAAAATATTTAATTGTGTAATATTTTCTTAACTTCAAAATCTTTAACAATCGTTAATAGAATCTTGATAATTAAGAATGTGTATTTCCAGTGAAAACCAGAATTTTGCATGTGATATGTAATTAGAAACTAGAAAACATGTGTTTTTCTAAAAAAATAAATAAAAAAAGTAAATGATTTAGATGTTCAAGCGGGCCAAAAAAATTTTGCATATCAACAGGTCTTGAACTGTCGCCCAACATCCCATTCGCTTATCAATCTACGATGCTATTGATTATGTCACAAGCATAGTTGAAATATATAAATATATTTTATGATATTGTGTTCAAAAAAAAAAAAAAAAAAAAAAAAAAAAAAAAAAGACATGAAAGCTTATTTTTCTCATTAATCTTGTGAAAAACATTAAGATTGACTTGTTTCTAGCTTACAGTTATACTGACTGTACACAATTTTTGAAATAAAAATTATGTAGCTAAACTATAATTAAGAAAAACTTTGAAGGTTGTTAATACATCAGAATGTCAAAGTATCATATACTAATAAGATATCTAACACATAATTTGGACCTACTTCCAAGAGTGGAATAACACCGGTGTTCCCGAGCCGAGGCTGCTGACCAATCATTGCATTTGTGTTTCTTTACATCAGGTTTATTCTTATGATGAACGAAGTATAGTTATACACATTAAGTAACAAATCTATTACTAAGAGCTTACATGTAAACATAATGCTTTCATTACCGTTTCTCCTTTTATTAAGTTGCCTGGAGAGAAGAGACCAATTTTAACACTATTTAAGAAATTTAAACCGTTTTAGGGTATTTAATTAAATTAATGCTCTATGGATTGTTTCAGAACTTGAAGAACCAGATCTGGAACAAATAGAAAGTGAAGATCAAGATCAGGGTGGCTCAGATGTGATGGAAGAAGTTGATCATGGTAAGCATTGGAAATAAAATATTTTGGTTTGGTTATGAAGAAATACAGTTAAATTTCATGACTACTCTTAGCAAATAAGCCCAATTTCTAATTTGTGACTTGTGTTATCAGACAGAACAATCATCTGACCAGAACATAGTTCTTACTTAATTTTTGATAAGCCCTTCTTAAAAAACTATGGTCAGTCAAGTCTGATATTATTTCTCATCCTTTCCAAATTTGGTTATATCCATGCTATATTTTGCCAAAATGGTTGTATGTTCTGGGAGAATTTCTGTCGCCTATGATACTTTTCTGTCATATGGAACTGTGTTTTGATGTACACCAGATTCCCAATTATCTAGGTGCAGATAATCAGACTTGAGAATTGAGTCTAACTAAAGAGTGGTCACTCTGCAAGCCACCATGAGGTGCATGGCAAAGGACTTACACTGATTGGTAATTTTTGAAAACATCAAAAATGAAGTCTGAAATGTTCTGTTATAATTATAATGAATATTTTCATAAGGAATACGAGTTTCTGGTTCTCAGGACATCATCTAAGGCTCTCTAATAATGGACGGTTAGGAAAGAATTAAAATTTACACATGTGCAGGGCATATGATCTGTTAACATTCAGACAGTTTCTATGTCTCAGTTACCATAGTTCAGCAACACAAAGAAAGAAGGAAAGAGTCTCACAATAATTGTTTCCATGAAGCTCAATATCATCATGAAGGTTCATTTTATACCGTATAAACTGACTACTATGGCACTGAAGCAAGCTGTCCATGTGCAAAATTACTGCAGAGTATAATTAAACACTGACATGTATTAAAATTGGTCAACAGGTGTACATGGCAGTTTGAGCCAGTGTGTTTGTGCATATATGAATTTATGATATTTGTAACTGGTGATAATTAGCAACCAAGTTATGACTCGATTCTCTCATTGACTTTCTCACAAAGGCATTACTATATAGAATGTTTAACAATCACTTCATATCCCATCACATGGTATATTGATAACACAGAGGGGTCAATTGTCTCTAAAGGTGCAATTCCACTGAGGCAACATATGGTATATGGTTATCACGCATGCTGCATGGAGCAGATGGAATAGGATAACATGAAGCAATATGCCGTATGCGGCTCTGTAGTGTGCCACATATGGCAAATTGTTGCCATCCCATGTACCAACTGTCAACAAGAAATGTTGTATTACAACCTGTCCATCACTCAGTGAATCCTTGTTGCAAGCGAAGTGGAGTAGATAAATGAGAAAATGACTTCAATTTTTTATCATAATTCACATGAATTGTGGAACACTAAATGATGTGATACAAAGAATTATAGATTATGAAACAATAAGTTGGGGCAGCTTTCCAAGATAAGTGACTGTAGTATTCTGGAAGCAAGAATTTATAAACTGTGTTCCATCATGAATCTAAAAAAACTTCACAGTGAAAGAAAAGTGTCACATCATCATGGAGATCGCAAACCATAGCTCTGCATAACTGTGGGATAATTCTTGAAATCTTGGTTCACATATTTGGAATACTTACAAGAATGAAGTATAAGTATCACATGTTATTATCTCATTTAACTTATTAGGTTTCTAACATACACAGTTTGAAGGAGTGACATTGTCATAACAAGTGCCATCTGCTGGCAGACACTACAGTGCTTGTTTTTCAAGTGTATATATAACCTTGAATAATGTTATTCTTACACTTTATATATACTCCCACATGCTCATCAGGAAGAATGCAATCTTATACCAAAATCAGTACTCTTAGAATAAAGGAAAAATAATAGAAAGTGGTATTAGAAAATTACCGACATATCCCTTTTTAGATTTAAATAACACTCATTTCATCATAAATATCATGCAACGAAAAAAATGGTATATTTTCATGCAAAATATTCTTTTTTAATCATTCCAACATGTTCATACACGTTCCTATTAGTTGTATAAACATTCGTAATTAAACAATACATATCAAAATAGACAATATACTGGAAACTGATGCCCTCTTTAGTGCCGTGGCTTGTGACATGGGAAGAGTCATTTCCACATTTTTTACTTAATAAAAAAACCTTCTCTTTTTTTACAGACAGTTATGTTCATAAACTTCTTTACTCGTAATCACGGTGCCAGACTTCACTTCCAGATTTGTTGTCTTGCTCTCCACCAGTCACTTTATTAATGACACATTTCCTTAGAATATTATCAAAGTACTCACGGAACTCCAAAGAGAGTGTGCCAGTATTGCTTGTAATGTCCTGTAGTTTCTCAGGTTTCAGAGGAATGACATCTGTGTATGCTCTTGGCACACTATGAAAATGAGGACTATCCTGGTCTTAACCAGAGGAAATTCATGTTTCACCATTCCACTGCTATTGCATGAAACAGACATACATTTTGACTAAACAGTGTGTAACGCCCATTTTTCTCCTTCCACAGTTACATATTTCTTAAAAATTGATCTATATATTTCTGATAGTCAAGAAATGGGTCGTGTGTGTACAGGTCAACATGCATGAGTTTCATTTGCTTTCTGCAGTACCGGGAACAACTGGTGGGGAGTATGCAGCGTATCCTTTGTCCTTTTTCGTAATACCAGACTTGCAAAATCCGTATCATAAGCATTGTAGGAAAACCCACGGTCTGGACACATGGAAAACATTGGAAAATCTACCACTATGAAGTGAAGTCTTCCAAAATTGAACCATTGTGGGATTCCTGTTCTGTTCTGTTCAGGCTTTTGAAAATACTTACAAAGTTTTCACACTAGAGGCTCAATATTTCAGTAGGAAACCTGGAGAGAAACCACTGCAGTAGGACTCCCCCCCTTTATTTTTTATTTTTTTTATTTTTTTTATTTTTCAGTTATTTCATTGTACATGTACATGAAAGCTTGTCATCAGAAAATATACAAATATCAAATGTAAATACCCATTTCTGCTGCAAATAAAAAATACCAAATGTAAATACCCATTTCTGCTGCAAATAAAAAATACCAGTTACCGGTATGTGTGGAATAGGCACGTTGTGCATGAAATCAAATGTGATCATTCCTGCCTCTCTGCCTCTTCAATTTGTACAAGTTTTTTGCAATGTTTCATGTAATTATAGAACTGACATGCCTGAAGCTTATGGAGTTTCAACTCATTTTCCGCTGCCGTCTTGATAGCAGCTTTATTTTCTCTTTCAATTTCACATTTAAGCCTCTTGCATTCACTTCAGACATCCAGTTGAGGACAAGAAAGCCATAGTTGTAATGATTCTTGAAACAATCATAAAAATAACGATATTTTTTTTTAACAATCCTGGATCAGTTGTATTTCCTTGAGAACTGTAAATTATGTAAATTCTGGAACCACATTTTCCAAGAAAGTAATCGTACATGGTCTTCACAGATAAAGTATTAGAGATGTATCTCTTCTTCCTACCACAATGTCCATAATGTGTTACCCTTACTGAAAAAGACTTTATGAATTGTGCTCTCATGACATTAGCATTTTCTGGAACTGAATAATGGTTTTTTTTTCTACCATGACCATCATGTGGCAAAGTCACTCTTTCACAAAGTAGATGGCACAGTCTCTCCACTCGGCATTTTGTTATGGTATGGAGTGCAATAAAAGCTTTCTCTCAGTGTTTTGTTATGCTATGGAGTGCAGTAAAAGCTTTCTTGCATACCATAACTTCCTTGAAGCTAACTTTAACATGCAGATTAAAAAAATAGGTAATTGATTTGTATTACCATAATGCTGGAAGTATTTTCACAATACAGTAACCCTATAAAATAGATTCATTTACGATTGACTATATGGTGTTGGGCTGGTGCAACATGAATGAACTAATGGGTATTAATAAATTTTTTTGACATGAGCTGAACATATGTTTTATTGGAATGTTAGTGACATATGTAAAGTGAAATCTTGAAATAATCTAACAAGTGCAGAAATGTAAGGTCTTGGGCCGTAACTCACATATTTATGATATTTTGTTTCAATTATTTTTCAAAAATTGAATCAATGATTTGCATAGTTGGGAATGAAAGAGTTAATAAAGTAATATTGTTGTCATGCCAGTTACCTAATAATAATAGTTTGCTGCCCTTCCATGATTGGTAATGGGATGTTGGCATGGTTGCTTTGGTTTCTGTGTAAAGGGAAGAATGTGGCCACTGATGTACCCATCCTGTTCATCTTTGTTGGGCACATTGTTGAATTCTGTCAAAAATAGTTCCTTCAGCAGCTGAGAAAAATTCTGTCAAAAATAGTTCCTCTCAGCAGCTGAGAACTTCTCAAAAGTATTTGTGTTTTCATCTGTAAACAGATATTAGCATATGATTAACCTGTATGCTTCAGCGAATAACACACTTTTACCAGTTTCCTGCATTAAAACTTAAAAATAAATTGAAAATTTGTGTAGATGAAAGGAATTTATAATCATCTTTTGTTATAATATTTGTAAGTACAAACATTGTATGACTGTTTACCTGAAATCTGTGTCTGTTTTCCCTTTAGGAACAATGTTTCCTTTCCAGTTGGTGTGTTCCAAACCCATTAGCTTCCTTTGTATAACCACATTTCACTTCCACAATTTAGTGCATTGTTCTTCCTTCTAAATTTACTTCATCGATTTCTTAGCCACTGGTGCCCCCAATACTTATCTTCTCACATTAAACACCTATCATCATTCCACAACCGCAATACCAGATCGGATACGTCTAGCATCATGGCTGTACCTTTACATAACACAAAATCTTTCTCCGTGTCATTCTCCATCTCAGCCATACGACTATGGAACGCGCTCCCCTGTGATCTGCGTCTTATCCAGAACCATTCAACATTCAAGAGGGAACTCAAAACTTACATATTAGGGACAGTATAGCCACCATTGTTGTGCCCCTCTCATCTCTTTCTTTCTCCTCTCCATCACAGCTTCGAATTTTACCATTCTATTTCTCTTCCTCTAACCTATCTACCTCTTCTATATCTCTTTCACCCCATTCTATCGTCTTATGTCTCTGCTCGATGAGAATAACTCACAAGCTGCAAGAACATAACGAGGAAATTCCCAACTAACAATAGGACTGACATTCACAAAAGAAAAGTATGTTTACTTTCATATACATAGTCATTAGTACTACTATTATTATTATTATTATTATTATTATTATCATTATTATTCGTGATTGTTGTAATTATTTTTTTATTGTTATAATTATCATTGTACAGGGTGATTCAAAAAGAATACCACAACTTTAGGAATTTAAAACTCTGCAACGACAAAAGGCAGAGCTAAGCACTATCTGTTGGCGAATTAAGGGAGCTATAAAGTTTCATTTAGTTGTACATTTGTTCGCTTGAGGCGCTGTTGACTAGGCGTCAGCGTCGGTTGATGCTAAGATGGCGACCGCTCTACAGAAAGCTTTTTGTGTTATTGAGTACGGCAGAAGTGAATCGACGACAGTTGTTCAGCGTGCATTTCGAACAAAGTATGGTGTTAAACCTCCTGATAGGTGGTGTATTAAACGTTGGTATAAACAGTTTACAGAGAATGGGTGTTTGTGCAAAGGGAGAAGTTCTGGACGGCCGAGAACAAGTGATGAAAATGTAGCACGCATCCAGCAAGCATTTGTTCGCAGCCCAGGAAAATCGACTCGCAGAGCTAGCAGAGAGCTGCAAATTCCACAATCAACTGTATGGAGAGTCCTACGAAAAAGGTTAGTTACGAAACCTGAACGTCAACTACCCGAGGCGATGGATCGGCCGCCAGGCAGCCCGTGACAGAGCACTTCATCACTGGCCTCCAAGAAGCCCTGATCTTACCCCCTGCGATTTTTTCTTATGGGGGTATGTTAAGGATATGGTGTTTCGGCCACCTCTCCCAGCCACCATTGATGATTTGAAACGAGAAAGAACAGCAGCTATCCAAACTGTTACGCCTGATATGCTACAGAGAGTGTGGAACGAGTTGGAGTATCGGGTTGATATTGCTCGAGTGTCTGGAGGGGGCCATATTGAACATCTCTGAACTTGTTTTTGAGTGAAAAAAAAAACTTTTTAAATACTCTTTGTAATGATGTATAACAGAAGGTTATATTATGTTTCTTTCATTAAATACACATTTTTAAAGTTGTGGTATTCTTTTTGAATCACCCTGTACTACTGTTATAATCTCTATTTTTTTTTCTTTAACATCAATACTGTATAATATGTTATATGTCCTTAATGTTCTGTAGAAACTGTAACTCGTTCAATCTGAGTATGCCTGGTTAGGTGTAAGAGAGGGCCTTAAGGCCCTAATCTTGCCAGGTAAAATAAATGCATAAATAAATAAAAAATGGCTCTGAGCACTATGGGACTCAACTGCTGAGGTCATTAGTCCCCTAGAACTTAGAACTAGTTAAACCTAACTAACCTAAGGACATCACAAACATCCATGCCCGAGGCAGGATTCGAACCTGCGACCGTAGCGGTCTTGCGGTTCCAGACTGCAGCGCCTTTAACCGCACGGCCATAAATAAATAAATAAAATAAATTTATGTAAATTCTCTCTGCACTCATCTGATGATTCCATCACCAAAGCCATTTTGAAATCCCACCACAGTGCTGCCATCACACCAGGTTCTTTCGTGCAATATAGGGGCTGGTCTCTGTGACAAGTCCTCTTTCTGCATGAAATGAGATTAAGATTCTTGTGAAAACAACTACTACAGTGTTAGCTCATACACTCCAAAAATATGATATCTCGTTTTTGATCTCGGTGCCTGAGTTTCTTCTTAATTTTGGGTAGGAACTAGAAGAAGGGTGTAATTTTCATATCAGGGGAACAGCTTTAACCTTATAACGTCTTATCACAAAAACTACTGAATTCACCGAAGAACTTTGTCACCATTTTGATTATTGAATTACTTCTCTCAGAAAGGGATCTTTCCAAAGTCGTGCATTGCATTTGCTGTTTATAGGGTTCAGAAAACTGCATTCATTTGTCATTTTGATAGTATTTCGCTCATAACAAGTATGAAGTTGAAAGTAATATAACTCCACCTAAAATCACATAAAAATTCACTTGTAGTTCACTCTGTAGCACCTCTAAGTAGGTAAAAAAATTCATTTCTTAACTTTTGATTACTTGCTCAGTGATATAAAATGTCTGACAGACAGCAAAGTAAAATTTGAAAACAAACTGAAAAAGTTTCTTCTTGACAGCTCCTTATAATCAGTACAAGATGTGTAAAAGGTGGTTACTAACTCACATCTGTATATTAAATAAATAAATAAACTTACAAATGTCAGCATGTAGCCACATTTACAAATTAATTTGTGATGTGAATGTAAAATGACTCATCCCACATCATTACTATTTATCATGCAGAATAATCCATGGAACATGAAACTAACCAACAAACAAACAAATAATTAGGGCCAGAGTTAATATTTTCCTGGAAAGAGACATAATGTAATGTTCACATGTGGAAAAATACCTACTTGACAAGTAGCAGGCACAACGGTTTACACAGCGGCAGTGACAGTACAATTCAGCTGACAGTGTCAGTCTCTCATTGGTGTATTGGTGGTGGGAGTACCCTGCTAGCTGTCAAATGCCACCTTATTTTAAGTGTGCTTTAAATATCTCTGTCACTAACAATCTGATATCGACCAGTATTACCCCGTGATAGTTGGTGTCTGATTCTCTTACCATTGGCTTGATATCCACAAAGTACTGAAAATTTTCTCAACTAATTTGTGTGAAATTTTTTTAACAATGTTCCATTGTAAACATGTCCCACTCCCCCTCATTTTCCTATAACATTCATTGTAAAATTATTGACCTCCATTACAACTGAGATGATATGATGATCGTCTTTCTGATTATAGTTGTGAAGCTTGTTGGCTAGTAAACATTGACTACAATGAGTAATATTCCTTCCACTATGAAATTGTTTCACTCAATTCACTTAAATCATTATTTATTAACTCCAAATAATTTTCCATCACTTAAGCATTTCAAATTACACATTATTTTGTAATACCATGTGCCACTAAATCAAATATGTTCACAGTCATTGTGTGTGGCTTACCATGGGCACCAACTACGCAATGTTTGGCATCAGCAATTATATTTGGACATGTAAGGATAGTTCTCCCTTACATATCCCCAACAAAATTAAAACTTTTAATCCTTGATTTAGCGGTGACATGAAATCTGAAAAGAAGAAGAAGAAGAAGATGCTAAAAATGAAGATAGTAATTATGTTAATTGGTCAATGACTAGTAATTAACTACACATAATGTCATTAATTAGTGCAGCAGGTGATAAGTAATTACTATGAATGAGTATCATGATAGTACCTACGAAAATGTTGAGCATCACCATAGTGTGTATGGTTAACTGTCTATTGCATGGCAACAAACCATAGGTTTACTTATAATGTTAAGGGAACCACTCATACCTGTGTGATGATGTCATCTGGTAACACACATGTCTGGCTGCATCTAGCTAGACTTGTGTTTGGCATCTTTACATTGCCAGAACAGTTTAAAATCCATAAGCTTTGTTGAAGGTCAATTGTACACTAACATGGGTGAAAGCAATGGAAAGAGTGAATTATTTCTGCCTCTTAGATCACATCTAGTTAGATTTTGAAGGTCTGAAAACTGATAGCACGAATTGTATTTCCAGGTCTCTGAAAATATTGAACAAATCAAAATTATATCAAAATTTCTAAGTTCAACATGTTACATAGGTTTTTTATCTTTCCCCCAGATTGTTTTTTTCTTCAGTGAAATTGGTTTGCTAAAAAAAAAAGTCATGCAATAGTAGGTTGAATAATTATATACCTATTGCATAGGTGTGCCATATACTATCATTAATTATCACTTTAGTTATCACTAGATAATGTATAAGAATAATTAATCATAATACTGAGGTAAAATAATAAATTATCTTCCAAAAGTAACAATAATTACTATAGAAATGGCATTAGTGTAACTGTCAATGTATGTGATTATCTGTATACGCTCCATCATAATTTTACACTGAGCTTAAGAATGCACCTGAGCGCATCAGCAAAATGAAACAAGTCACACAAAAATAGCAAAAAGTATGCACAAAATCCATGTTAGTAGTTAAATACTCGTCTCAAACAAAAATAGTGAAACAGGGCAAATAAACTGTACAGGTGCAGCCTAATGTACTGTAGTTTCATGTAAATAACAATGAACTGTCCCTATGTTAGACTAACTTATTACAAGAGCAAAGTTCACAATGTATACCAATATGAAACTAAATCTGATACGAGAAAGACAATCATTTATACAAGTGAGGCTGTGTATGTATAAAGCAACTCTGGTGTCTTCAAGTCTACATCTAAACAGATGACTGGGACTAATGTAATGTTTACATTGTAACATTGGTATTTGTGTGTTGGACAAGGGTCATCAGCTTAAAATAGTAAAACCTTAGATTGCATGCTAAATAAGCAAATTGCTTTGTAATTATAGAAGTAAAGGCAGTGAATATGTTGTATGGGTAAGAAATGCACTACATCAAATAGGTTCCGCCGCTCCCCAGGGGGCTCACGGTTCTTTTGTGAGTTTGTGCGTGGCGCACATGGGGCCTCGAGCTATTGCAGCCAAATCTTCCTTCCTTTGCTGCATTTCCTTCATCCTGCCCTCCCTCCCTATCCTTGCTCCTTCCCCATTGCCCCCTCCCTCCCCTCTCTGTGTGGATTTTTTTCGACCTGGCTAGCCACCTGCTTTTCATGTACTGATTGCAATTTTGTTCATTTTGCATGTTCTTTCATCCTTTTTAGACATTTAGGTCCCTGCTTGAGGTTTGACCTCCACTTCAAAATTTCCTGTCTAGTGTGAGCCATTTGGGGAAGAACTTCCTCCCTAGCATCTTCAGTGTGGATTCCTCTCCCCCCTTCCTTCTCCTCTCCCTTCCCTGCTGTAGCCCCCTTCCACCCTGCTAGGTCACCAGCACATATAGCCAGCCTGTGTGGTGGGGCTGTTAAGTACCCATATGACTGAGCCCCTGACAACACAGGAATCACACTACCGATACCAGAACTGTTCCCTCCCCATGCGTCCCAGGATTGGTTGCTTATCTTCTTGGAGCATTGGAACTCCCAGCAACGGCTGCTGTGCTAGACGGCCTTTGCTGTGGCTGGGTGGCGCCCATGGGGAGAGCCCCTGGTCAGAGTGGGTGGTATCAGGGCACATGAAAAGCCTCAAGCTTCAAAAAATCTGGCCATTCCCAAACGGCCGTCTCTTCAAACAGTGACGTATCATTGAATGCTGCTTTGTATGACCTGTCTAGTGAGAACCATTTGGGGAAGAACTTCCTCCCTAGCTACGCCATGGGAGGAGGGCCAGGCTTGCAGTCTTGGAATGAAACACTTTCCCCGTTCCCTCGTCTAGGCTAGGATGGATGGGGACACATTCTCCTACCACCACTCGGCCACGGGATGCGCCATCTGTGCATCCCAACGTCGCCCACTCTCTTTCGGTTCCAGATCTTGCAGAAGCCTGTATTCCCTCTGTGCGCCCCCCTCCTCCACCTATGTAAGAGGAGAAGAAGAAGAAGAAGAAGAAGAAGAAGAAACAAAAATCCCAAGACAAGGCCTCCCCAGTGCCCCCGGAGGTGCCACCCGCCCCCCCCCCCCCCCCTGCCCCCTCCATATAATCTGAGTCTGACATCTTATTTATGGATGTCATCCCATCCTTGTCAGTGACTACTACTGACCGAGTGACAAGACCTCCTCTCGGCTTCTTTATGTCTAACCTGGACTCTCGCCACATAATTATCCAGTGGAATTGCAACGGATATTATTGTCACCTACTGGAAATGCAGCATCTTGTCTCTCCTCCTATTCTGTTTTGTTCTACAAAAAAAGCATTTCCGTGGTGACCACTCTCCAACATTTCGTGGTTATCGGCCGTTTTGTCAGAACCGTGCCAGCCGCTGGGTAGCATATGTGGGGGTGGGGGGGGGGGGGGGGGGGGTGGGGGGGGGGGGGTGTCTGCACTTTGGCTCATTCCGATGTCCATAGTGACTGGATCCCCTGTGTACCAACATGGAATCAATAGTGGTTCGATTGCAAACGACTCTGGCAATCACCATTTACAATGTCTACCTCCCTCCAGGTAGGCCACTTCCTTAAATTACACTGTCTGCATTAATCCAGAAACTCTTGTCTCATTTCTCCTCCTTGGGGACTTCAGTGTCCACCACCCTCTGTGGGGGGAGTGCCGTTCAACGGGTAGGGGTCTCGTAGTTGACCAACTTATCACGGACCTCGATTTGTGTCTCAATGATGGTTCCGCTACCCACTTCAGTGCCGCTCATGGCACCGTCTCTGCTCTCAATCTCATGATCCCCCCCGCCCTTGTGGTTCCCTACACTGGTCATTTCATGATCATCTTTGTGACAGTGACCGCTTTCCAGTGATTCTATCATTCCCCTGCTGCCACCAGGCAGACAGGCCCCCATGTCTAGCATTCCACAGGGCCAGTTGTGCACTTCAACACCTACTTCTCTTATTCCATTGATTTAGTTGTGCAAGGCGTCTCTACCACTATTCTTCATGCTGTCCCTCTATGCAGTACTGTGGTGGACCAAGGATATTGCAGTCACTGTCCAGGACCACCAATGGGCGCTGCAGCAATTTAAGCGACACCCTTCACAGACCAGCCTCCTCACTTTTAAGCATCTCCATGCTGAGACTCATTACCTTAGTAAGCAGAGTTAAAAGGAATTCTGGGAGCACTGTGTTTCTTCCCTGGGGATGTATGCCTCTTCATTGCAGATATCGTCCAAGCTCCATAGCCTTCTGGGCCACCAGCGACAGCCAACTGTCTAGTGTTGTAA
This sequence comes from Schistocerca piceifrons, assembly GCF_021461385.2. Taxonomy (NCBI): domain Eukaryota; kingdom Metazoa; phylum Arthropoda; class Insecta; order Orthoptera; family Acrididae; genus Schistocerca; species Schistocerca piceifrons. The sequence continues at coordinate 631,487,532 of NC_060139.1, forward strand.
CCTCCAATGTGCTCTGTGCACTAATCCATTGGTCCTTGCAGAACACCTTGCGACACATTTTGCAATAACATCGGCTTCCTCTTCCTATGCTACTACCCATTTCTAGCAGAAACACAGAGTTGAACAGATCCCCCAGTTTTCTCCCGCACCACACTGATCCCTATAATGAACCATTCACTGAATGGGAATTCTTGCAGGCTCTTACCTATTCATGAGACATGGTCCCAGGCCCAGATTCTATCCACAACCAGATGATCCAACACTTGGACGTTCCCCCAGAGGCAACATCTCCTCAGGGTCTTCAACTGCATTTGGCTCACAGGTGCTTTTCTGTCACAATGGCAAGGCGGTATAGCTCTCTCTGTCCTCAAGCCCAGGAAGACTCCAACATCTCTCGACAGTTACCACCCAATTAGGCTGATGAATGTACTTTGTAAACTGCTTGAGAGAATGGTCAATTTCAGATTATGTTGGGTCCTAGAATCTTGGGCCCTTTTGTCCCCATGTCACTGTAGCTTCCATTTGTTTCCTTCTATAACCCCCCCTCCCCCCCTCTTGGATGGTGCCTAGACCATGCATTAGGACTGATGTATTCCAGGGTCCTAAGATCTCTGTTGCTCCTATGGTTTTCCGGCATCTTGTATGTGCCATCGTTGCAGAGTTCCAGGGTGGCACCATTTTTTACACTGATGGTTCTAAGTCAGTCGATAATGTGGGATACACTTTCACTTCTACTGGCTTAGAACACCATTTATTGCTGGGTTCGTGTAGTATGCCCACACTGTTAACCAATGCCACTCTCGTCACCCTTTGGTCTCTACTATCCATGACCTTCTCTCTGCCCTTGGGCATGCCTCCTGTTCAGTTGTCTTTCTCTAGGTCCCAAGTCATGTAGTCATGTAGGCATCCCAGGGAATGAACTGGCTGACCGTTTGGCTAGAGAAGCGGATACTTAACCCCCCCCCCCCCCCCCCCCCCCATTTACTTTCATGATTCCAGCTGTAGATAGGCAGATCCCTCTTTGCCCAAAAATGGAGTGCACTACTGCTGATAGTAATAAACTCTGCACAGTCAAGGAGTCTACTGCAGTTTCGTGCTCTTCCTTCCACTTCTATCGAAAGGAGGTCCACTGTTTTATGCTGTCTATGTATTGGTTACACCAGGCCCACCCATTGTTTCCTCCTACATAGCAACCCACCCTCACAATGTGGTTGTGAAGCCAGACTGACGGTATTCTATTTATTGGTGGAATGTCCACTTCTTTCAGCCCTTTGTGCTAAGTATAGTCTTCCCGATTCCTTAAATTTAATGTTAGCAGATGATTTGTGGATGGTTGTACTGGTCCTCAGTTTCCTTCGTGAAAGTGGTTTTTTATTTCCAGATTTAAGGTTTCTACTTTAGTCTTGCAGCAGGGGCAGATTGGTTGTGGTTGGAACCTCTTTTTCCAGTCTTCTCAGTCTGTGACCCCATGACTGCCCCCTTTTTTCCAGTTTTTAGATTTGGTCTCACCTTTTATTCCTTTTACTGTGTGCATTTAATCTTCATTACTTAATAATTTGACTCCCCTGACAGGATCCATCCACCTTTAGCGGACCCTCTTACTTCTTGACTAATTTCAGAATCGTGGGACTTATGACCTTGCAGTTTGGTCCCATAACCCCTCTGTCAATCAATCAAATAGGTAGGTCTCAATGTGAGTTGTAGATAATTGTGGTACTCTACAACTGCAAAGAAAACTTTCACTGGCAACTATTTGTCATTACCCAAAAAGTTATGTTACTGTCACATGTAGTCAAATAATCATCTAAATTGTTTTTACATAGACTGAAGTGGCGAGTGAAAATTTGTACTAAGGCTGGGAATTGTACATGGGTCACCTGCTTGCTAGGTAGGTGTACTAGCCACTATACCAACTTGGCACAGCAGTTCGCACAACTGTACGGATTACCCTGGCACACCTGGTAGATACAAATTCTCACTGCCACCCCACTCTAATTTAAGGAGAGAGGTGTGCCAAGGTAATTTGTGCTGTTGTGCAAACTGCTCTGCCAATGTGGCTTAGTGGCTAATGCACCTGCATAGGAAGTAGGAGACAACCTGGGTTCGATTCCTGGCCTTGGTACAAATTTTCACTCGCCGCTTCAGTCTGAATACATAAAATCATATCTGTATAAAACCAGTAAAATCTTTGAAATTATGTCATTTAATTTATTTAAAAATTGTTATGTTAAAAGAAATTAACTAGCTTGGCACACAGTTTGCAAGCTACTTACACGGTAACAGTTTTTTACATAATTTTTACTTACCTGGGAATGGTCTATTTGCGTATATGTAAAAAAATAAATAAATAAATAAATTTAAATACATCATAATATACTGGTGATAATTTCACTGCACTGAATACAGTATAATCCTGCTGATACATTCACTCATTCATTTTTTGACGTCCCTAAAAAAATGAATAGCAGGGTTTCACTGTAATTGAAAACATGTCAGTAATTACTGTGCTGTTATGCCCTGCCTGTATCGTTGAACTGTACATCACACACAGTTCACTGAAACACTGGACTGTGACATTTGTAATGCTAGGTACTATAGAATATGTAAAAATTGTCATGAACTTATCACTGGCTGCTCTGCTTTTAGTACACTACCTATACGTTGAGCTTTAATCCACATACAGTTACACAGTTTCTTGAAGCAACGGGCTGTGACATTTATGCTGTTATGGACTAAAACAGTGTTGATATGGATCTTGTGGTTGCTGGACAGGTTGGGTACTGTGGAAGCATCGTAACAGCTGATACGTGTACACCACACTGTGTTGGAACATACAACAGTTGTGCGTGTGATGATGTCAGCTTCCTGTGACTCTGTGCGCTGTCCCATTGCAATCCATTGGTTGTCTTTCCAACGTGAAAATGCAAAGATACTGCAGTAACACTGGCAACAAAATACAGTTGCCCTGCACACGTGACCTAATGTCCTTGGCTGCCTTGAAAACAACACACGCTATGCCGACTGCCGTAGTTGTTCTACCGTGGTTTCCGGAAAAATACGTTGTCGAAAAGTATCATCATGACACTCGAATACATATTTATCACTTACTCACTGCACCTAATGACCACTGTCTCTTATAAATGGTCGCAGCGACTATCTACTTTGTCTGTTAATTCAAGCTCACAGTAGTACATCAGTTTTGTATCCTGTAGGCTACAACACATTAATCTGCCAAAAGATATCCATGACCTCTAATTAAATATAATTTGCGGTGCCTTTTCCGTGATAATACACTTACCTATTCCTAAACTTTGCTCCAAGTCATCTTCTCAAATGTATTTTTGAATAAAAGCTGTCCAGCTACTGCACAGGAAAAAAACATAATTCTGATTTCATACATTTCAGTTACATCTTCTCACAATGAAATTGACATATTAAATTTTCATAATTTCTGATCAGAGTCATAAATTTCACATGTGTTGCATCAACATTATGTCGTGCTACCATGGGGTTTGTTATAATTGTTTTTGAATTGTTTGTAGAATTCATTGAAGTACATCTTCCACCAGTTCAGTGTCATTTGATGACAAAAACTGATTGCCTGTCCCACACATACGTAGTTTCACAAGATTCAAACACCGTCTGCCAAACTCGCGTGACATTTGCAGCAGTTTCCAGAAAGTTTTCATTACATTTTGTCGAAAAGTGGTCTGCTTTCGACAACTCTGATACCCTCTCAGTATTAATCTGTATAACTTAACATGTCGATTACTGTACATTTATTGCATGGAATTATTATATTGTCATTAATTACATTTGTTGTATCATCATTTCCTACATGTGGCAGAGTAGTTAGTTCATTTCGTTTGATAAGCTGCGTCTTCAAATCCTGAATTTCTGAGTCATTCATGTTTTTGAGTAGTTGTGTTATTAAACTCCGTTTGAGTGTTACCAAGTGCATCACGTAATTTGTTATAACTGTCCTTCAGTTGCGTTCTACATTAACTGGACTGTCCAATTGTCCTATTTCATTAACACTACAGTTTTGTCCCGTATCAGCTGTTGTAATAATGTTTACAATAGTCACTGTTCATTATAACTGGTGCCTGTACATAATTTAAAAGTTGCTTCAAAATTTATGAACTGTTAACCTAGTTCAGTTTCTCTCCTATTCACTCCTACACAACTTTGTATCCGGTTCTACATGAACAGCCGCTGTTGCAAATATAAAAGGCTGTCAAATGAAAATGAGACAGATGGAGAAAGTAAGTAAACTGTGTGTTATTTCAAAAGTAATAACCATAACTGTTAATACATTTATCCCACTGTGAAACAAGACCATCAGTGCTTTGGAGGAATAACGTTTGCAGTTGTCTATGGAACTTTTGATTGTACCCAGGTATGCACCTCCTTTGCATGTAGATTATTTAGGAGTGTATGGATGATGTATGAGGGTTTCCCAGCTAAACTTCTGTAGCATAGTCAAAACAACTTTGGTAACAAGTGGGCGAGCATTATCCTGCAACAGAATGATGTCATTCATTGACATATCTTGATGTTGACTTGATTTTTGCAGAATATCCATGTACCGCTGTGCATTAATTGTGGTGCCGTGTCCCAGAAAGTCATAGAACAATAGGCCCTTGCAGTCAAAGGGAAAGGTCATCATGACCTTCCTGGAGCTGCAGAAGTTTTGCTGGGAAGCCATTGCATATTCTCCACACAATTCCAAAGATGGGAGTGCATTTGGGAAATGGTTAACGTTTTCAGGTTGGAAAATCAGAAATCATTAACTGTTGGCCTGAATACAGTGTGTGCTGTAACAAAACTGCCAGAACTCTGCTTTAAATGCAAAATTGAGTGCACTTGGTTAAAAGTTACTTATCACATAAAGGAGGCGTTCATAGGATGACAGGCGCATTGAAAGAAGACTGCTCAATGTTATCAGCTATTGCACTATGTCCTTCGTCAGATGTAAACAGCATACATTGCCACATGCATAACTCTCACACATGTGCCCACTGTCATTTCCAACATTAAAGCCTAACTGCAAGTGTGGTGAGCTGGGATGTGCCTTGAGGCTGTACCATGGGTTTGTTTGTGGATGATGCCTCCAGTATAAAAGACAGTAGCCATTTCTCTCCACAGTTTCCATTGCTTCATCACCCAGCACTCTGCTCGTCACAGTGAATGCCACTTACACTAACATGCCCAGTGTCCATGACCTTACTGCCATCGAAAATTACCTTTCCCAACACTCGACAGACCTACAATTTCTTCCCTGGTCATCATGACCAAGTATATCTTCATCCACAATTACTTCTCCTTTGAAGGCCTCTCCTGCAAAGAAATATGTAGTACAGCAGTGGGCACCATCATGCGCCATCCTATTCATGAGCCATCTAGAGGAATCCTACCTAACCACCAAGAATCTCAAACCCTTCAACCGGTTCAGGTTCATTGTGATCAAGGGTAAGGACACAATATTCACATTCTTCCAGAACCTAGACACCTTCTCTCCTACTCACTTCACCCTTTCGCTTCAGTACAAGCCACCATCCTCGATGTCTAGCTCCACTTCACAGGTTGCCAAACCAGTAGCTCCGTCCACGTTAAACCTACCAACCTACACTTCAACAGCTCACACCCATTCCATACCAAGAAGTCCTGTCCATACAGCCTAGCTATCCATGATCGTTGCATCTGTAGTGACAAGCAAATCCTCCCAATAATGCCAAGTGTCTCACTGAGGTCCTATCAGGCCTGAAATCACCTTTTTTACTTTTTCCGGAAAATCTCATGTGCCTTGCCTCCCCAGTCACCTACTATCCCCCACATGCTCTCTGATCAGTCACAAACAAGCATCCACCCACACCCTTCCCTCCCTCCCTCCGACTTGGAGCAACTGAATCACGTTCTCTGCCAGGATTTTGACAATTTCTCATCATGCCGTGAAATGAGAAATATCCTCCCCAGTACCCTCCCACACTGATTTTGTGGTATTCCATCACCCATCAAGCTACATGATATCCTCTGTCCATTCATGTTCCACCTCTGCACCCAATCCCTTGCCTCAGGACTCATTTCCCTGTAACAGACAGAGATCCAAGACGTGTCCCATGCATCCTCCCACCACTACCTACTCCAGTCCTGTCACAGGCATTTCCTACTCCACAAATGGCAAGGCCACTGTGAAAGCAGCCGTGGGGCCTGTGAACTTAGCTGCAACCACTGTGCAGCATTCTCTTAGGTATGGCCACCAATAAACAGTCTGTCCACATGAATGGCCACTGCCAGACTGTTGTAGAGACCACTGGACCCTCCGGTTGCTGAGCATGCTGCCCAACATGATTTGCTGGGCTTTGTTGACTGCTTCGTGGCCTGTGCTATCTGGATTTTCCCACCAACCCCAGCTTCTATGAATTGCGTAGGCTGTAAATCTCCTTGCAACATTTCCTATGTTCCTGTAGCAGCCATGGCCTGTATCCACCCGCCTAACCCCTTCCCTGCTTCCACTTCAGCCTCTCCTTGTATCCCTAATGAACCTGTATATATTTTCCCCTTCTTTCTGTTTCTCTTCTTTCCTCATTTGCTCCCACAGAACTGCCTTCTGATGTTGCACATAGAGCCCATCTTGACCCTGCCATGCCCCTGCACACTCCCACAGGGGTCTTCACCCACTCCTTCCCTGCTATTCCTCCCCATCTCATGTTTCTTCTGTCATCCCCACTACCCACCCACCCCAGCTGAGATTGCTGCTCACCACAGTTGCAATCAAGCCATAGCACCCAAAGACAACAGTAACCCCCCCCCCCCTCTCTCTTTCTGTCTGTGTCTCTCTGTGTGTGTGTGTGTGTGTGTGTGTGTGTGTGTGGGTGTGTGTGTGTGTGGGTGTGTGTGTGTGTGGGTGTGTGTGTGTGTGTGTGTGTGTGTGTGGGTGGGTGCGCGCGTGCGCAAGTAACGGTATGTACTTTGTGAGTGTAATGTATGCATCAAAATAAGAATAAAATGTTAAATCAAGTTCCGTCCGAAACTGCTTTAGTTCCAAGTTATGATGCATAATGTAGTTTGTGGCAGGCATTACATCTTGGGCCCGGGCAGGCTTTTGGCGTGTTTTGTACACTTGCATATCAACTGATGTTGTTTTGTCAATGATGCTCCTGCGTATTTCAATTGGGAGGCAAGAGAGTATCTCAAAGCTGTGTATTTTGATAAGTCAATAAGTGGATGCATCATGTAAGAACAGTTGCTTGGCCTCCCAGATCTCTTGAGCTTAACCCGTGGACTTCTACCTTTGGTGCCATCTCAAAGAGCTTGTGTATGATGTTGCAACTGACAATGTAGCACAACCACAGTAACAAACTGAAAATAGCTGTGTAACTGTGAGGAATGAGATGAACAGAGTACGCTATGTTCAGGGAGGGGTAAGACGTCAAGCACATCTCTGTCTCCATATACATGGACATGATCTTTAGTAGACATAATCTTTAGCAAGTCCTTAGTTAAACGTGCAGTTTGTAGTTGAATTTTATATCCCTTTGGGTCATTGCTTTCTGAGAATAATTAATTTTGTGTTGCACTTGTAATCCCCACTTTACTGCATAACTCTGAAATAAGGCAATTTCAGACAAAATTTTATTTAACCTTTTACCCATATTTTGATACATACATAAACCCATGAAGTGTGTACAGTTACTTTTGCATCATCTTGCGTATACAGGGTGTACATAAAGTCGAGGAGCACTTTCAATTATTTATTGCACAAGAACTAAACACTGTACAGATGTCATACATATTGCATTTTGAAGAGAAACTTTTTTTTACAAACTTTCGATATGCGAACCATTAATGACCCAACAGACATCAATATCGTAAGCGAATTCTTGCCTTATCCGTCCCAGCATGGCATCATCGACTGTGGCAGTCGCTTCCTGTATTCTCTCCCAGAGCTCTGCTATGCTACATCCTGTGGTAGAGACAGTACATACACTAGATCTTTAATATGTCACCACAGAAAAAAATCACACAGAGTGAGTGAGATCAGGTGATCAGGGAGGCCATCTCATGAAACAGCTGTCCTATTCTGTAGCACATCATTGAGTTCTGCACTAGCTCCAATTTGAATGGTTTCAAGGACAGCTTCTGTCACTGGACGTTCCACACTGTTGCTTGAGCCATTTCGAGTTCACAGGATGCACGACACACCGATTTCTTTGGACTCCTTATGAATGTCTCTCATACGTGCTCCACATTCACTTCACTCACACTGGGATGTCCGCTTCTCTTTGCTGGTCACGAGCAACCCATTGTAACAAATTTGTTGTGCCAGTGGTAAATGGCCTTCCTTGTTGGTAGCTTCTTATCATACTTGGTTCTAAACATACGTTGAACAGCTGTATCACATTTGTTTTTGTCGAACTCAAACACACAGAAAGCTCGCTCCACACCTGAACTCGCCATGTTTGCGACTTGTGCTGACTATCAGCAAATTACCAAACTACGCCATGGTGGTATACATGAGAGAGGAAAAAAAAAAAACACTTTCAGGGTTTCTCTTCAAAATGGCATATGTATGATATTTGTACAATGTTTTGTTCTTGTGCAATAAATAATTGAAAGTGTTCCCAGACTTTATGTACACCCTGTATATAAAGTCATCTTTCATTGTGCCTGTCTGCCATTCAACACCTTTCTTGTGTGACGAGTAGCAATCTGCCCCATTTTGTATTGTTGTATTTCAGCCTCAGTTTTCCATTGTTAGATGTAAAAGTTGTCATTGAGCCTTTGAATTTTTCAACTCCTGAGGTGTGTTCTTAATGCATGCTTTACTTTACGAAAAAGAACAGACACACTCTGTAGAAACTGCATTTTTTCAAATGTATGTCTGATGCTCAGTAGTTTCGTCCAGAGCTTATAATACCAGGTTTAAATAGTTTTTCTCATCCTTATTCTACTTAGTTGCATTTAATGCACTACAGTTCTGTATGGCTTATTGCTTTCCTCATTTGTCATGTGATAAAATTTGTCATTGTATCTTTCATTATTTCATTCTATTGTTTCTTGAACTCTTGGATTCTAAAGTGAGGAGTTATACCCATCTGTTAACAGGTGTCAGCTCCGGTGAAAGTGCAGCTACTGAATTGGCGCGTACAGCAACAGAGGAGGGACGGGAAGCAGAAGCTTCAGAGCAACCATCAGGCAGTAGTAGCACTACCAGTGAGAGTGGCAGCCAAGAGGCCACTCGGCGTGTCACAAGGCAGTTCCGCAGTTCAGTCAGAGGCAGAGCTCGAGGCGTTGCGGGTTCCAGTGCAAGGCACACACCTATTGTTTGGAGTGAGCCTGGCTCCAGTTTGCAGCATACTTCGCCAAGAGGTGAAGATAATGTTACGTAGTTCTATAGTAGAGTCATGGTGTATAATGATACTGCATCAGTTATCATATATTGACAATTTTTAGTAACGGAGACTGGTGCACGCTAGGGGTTAAGCAGTTTCTGACAATTTAACTGAGTTGCACAATGAGTACATATATACTTTTTCTGCCCTTCCTAATTTTCTTTTTTTCACAAATGAAATTTAATTGTGTTTTATTCTGCCACATGAAAAATAAAAATGAAAGTTTTATGAGAAGTTACCAATTTTAGCTAAAGACTGATGCTTTTGTGTGTATACCAGAAAGAATACTTCCTATCACAGGCTATTGTTGAATTTCTCTGCTGTAGCAAGTGGCTCCTTGAGAAAATGTGTGATACAGTATACATTCACACAAAAGTTCATGATTCTTAACATCTTGCACTAGTAACCTCATTTTAATTTTGAAGATCAGAACTAAGTGATTTTCATCCGATTTTTTAAAAAATTCAGCTGGGAAGACTGGCATTGAAATGTTGAAGAATGCTTTGCTTGTGAAAAGATAAAGTGAAACATTAAAAACATTTTTTTATAAATTTTTATAAATTTAGTAAAATATGCAGCTGTAACACTGTTAGCCATGTAACTGATAAGGCATTTTTGTTAAGAGGTAGGTGTGTGTGCGTGAACTTGTTGTTTTTCATTGAATTTTATGTATTGATATATCATGTCTTCAAGAAATTCAGATATACACAGTTCTTTTTTATAAAATGAGCTAAAACTGCTTTATCTTTTTTGGCAATTTGTCTTTGTCAGACTTGTGTTATCTATATGTTAATAAATGTGTAGAATAAGTAGCAGATTTTCTAAATTTGTTAAATATGTTCTTTGTTTCCAAGGCTGTTTTATTCAAACATCACTAACAATAAAGTAGAACAAAGATTATGTTTATTTGCTTGATTTTTTTTTTTAGTTTTATTTTCCCCTCTTCCATATTCTATATTGATTGATGTGCACTCCTCTCTCTCTCTCTCTCTCTCTCTCTCTCTCTCTCTCTCTCCTGACTGATGTATAAGTGTTAAGGGCAAGATCCACGGTATGTGATTTGAAATGGTTCACTAACATGTTAGAGCCATCCATTGTGAACATCATTTAGTTTGTGCTGTTTTTACCTTTTGTTATGTTCTTAAAAATATGAATGTGTCAAAAGTAAAACAAGTGCAAGGATTTACTCATATTCTGCTGTAGACTTATGTTTTTGTTCCTTTAGTTTTCTAGACAGTAATTACCTGCAGTTAAAAGCATAACTATAAACAGAAAACACTATTGCGAAACTCAGCTTGCCCTTTTCTCATGTGATATCCTGCAAACTCCGGATGAAGGGCAACAGACAGACTCCATATTCCTAGATTTCTGAAAAACATTTGACGTGATGTCCGACTAGACATGACAAAGGTACGACCATATAGAATAGGTTCCCAGATATATGTACAGCTCAAAGACTTCTTAAGTATTTGAACCCAGTATGTTGTCCTCAACAGTTGGTGAGTGACTACAGGAGGACAGAAGATGACTTCGACAAAATTTCTGGTTGGTGTGATGAATGGCAGCTGGCCTGGATGTAGAAAATTCCCATAATGTTTGAAAGTAGCATTAGTTGTGTGCTGCTTGGCACAATCACATTGATAAAATGTCGAGGTGTAACATTGAAGAGTGATACAAAATGGAACAAGCTTTGTAAGGGTTGTCACGGGGAAGGGGAAAGCGAATAATCAGCTTCTACACCTACACCTACATCTACATCTACACACAGCGAACCACTATGGAGTGCATGGCAGAGGGTGTGTCCCACTGTACCAATTAGTAGGACTTTTTCTGTTCCGTTCAAGCATGGAGCACAGGAAAAATGATTGTTTAAATGCCTTTGTCCATGCTTTAATTAACCTAAACGTACTCTCACGGTTTCTATGGATGCAATATGCAGTGGTTTGTAGTACATTTCTAGTCACCATTTAAAGCTGTTTCTTGCAACGTTTTCAATAGATTTTGTCGGGATTGTTTCCATCTATCTTAAAGTGTCTGCCATTTCAGTTCTTCCAACATCTCAGTGACTTCATCCATCAAGTAATACATACCTGTGACCATTCATGTATCACTGCTCTGTTAATGTTCAAAATCCCCTGCTAGTCTATTTGGTACAAGTTCCACACACTTGAGCAATGCTTCAGGGTGGGTTGCAGTGACTTGTAAGCAATCTCCTTAGTAGACTGACTGCATTTCCATAGTAATCCACCATAACTGAAATCTGCTATCTGCTCTACCCATGACAGCCCATGTGATCGTTACAATTCATGTCCCCACTAAGTGTAACACCCAAATATTTGTATAAGTTTACAGATTCCAACTGTGACTCTCTAGTTTTATTTTCATAGGATACTACATTTTGTCATTTTGTGAAGTGCACAATTTTACATTTTTGAACATTTAAAGCAAGGTGCCAGTCATTGCACCACTTTGAAATCTTATCGAGGTCTGACTGAATATTTGCACAGTTTTGTTCGGACTATACTTTTTTGTGGATAACTGCGTCATCTACGAAAAGTCTGATGTTACTGTTAATATTGTCTACAAGATCATTAATGTACAACATGAACACCAAGGGACCCAACACACTTCCCTGGGGCAGACCCAAAGTTACTTCTACATTTGTCGATGACTCTCCATCCAAAATAACATACTGAATTATCTCTACGAAGAGATTCTCATTCCAGCCCCATATTTTGTCTGCACATTTGATAAGATTGCACTTTTGATAAGAAGTGTAGGTGTGATACTGAGTCAAATGCTTTTCTGAAATAGAGAAATACTGTATCTATCTGACTGCCTTGATTCACAAGTGGACTGCTAGATTTGTTACCAGTAGGTCTGATCAGCTCGCAAGTGTTTTGGAGATGGTTCAGGAATGCCTGTAGGGAAGGCTGATGAACACTATTGAGACAATTTAGACATCCAGTATTTGAAGTGGACTGCAGAACAGTCCTACTGCCACCAACATACATTTTGTGTAAGGACAATGAAGACTAGAGAAATTAGTGCTGCTAAATAGGGATATAGACAGTTGTTTTTCCCTTGCCCTGTTGGCGAGTAGAACAGGAAGAGAAATGCCTAGTAGTGGTACGACATACCTTCTGTTGCACCCATTATGGTGGCTTGCGAAGTATGCATGTAGGTGAAGAAAGGTGAAATTCTTTTAAGTAGACAGTGCATGTGTGAAAATATTATCCCATACTTGGATTTAGTTCCATAATCTATAGTTACACTATAATGTGAGGCCGATGTCATATTAACGGTGATATGGAGAAAGATAACCACTTGTTCTATAGTGAAGGTGTGTCGAGTGGAGTGGCCACGTGGTTAGAGGCGCCATGTCATGGACTGTGCGGCCCCTCTCGCCGGACGTTGGAGTCCTCCCTAGGGGATGGGTGTGTGAGTGTTGTCATTAGCTTAAGTTAGTTTAAGTAGTGTTAAAGTCTAGGGTTCGATGACCTCAGCAGTTTGGTCCTTTAGGAATTGACACACATTTGAAAATTTATAGTGAAGGTGTTGAGCAGTTGATGGTTTTGTAAACAAGAACTGAAACAATGTATGCTATGAGAGAGAATGTAAGTTAGTCTGCAGCCACCATACAGTTTATGTAAGAAGTTTTCACATTAATTTAGACTGAAACAGACAGTTTGATGACTTAAGAAATGGAATGGTGGTACAATAATGCTCCTATTATGCTGGTATGTAACTCATAGGTTCAGAGCATTACTCCTTGTCTATATTTCGACTTTTGGAGTTTGTTTCTTTAATAATAAGTCATGGTCATTCTTTTAATAACATCCTTGAGTAGTTCATGTAATCAGCAGCATCAGTAGTAGCCATTTGATTCCTAATGATGGCAAGGGGCCTCTTGTAGACGTTTCAATGTGCTACGGTCTTCAGCTTTATGCACCCATCTCCATCCTGATGAGATTATCTATCCCCTTTCTGCTAGAGCATTTTCTTGCCTTTTCCTTATCTCTTTGAATTTAAGCAAAGAATTGCCTCAGTCCACCTACCATACAGTTGGGTGCTCTCATGTTGCACCTATTTCCATTTCATACCACATACAAACAGATATTCACATTCTGTAAATATTTATAGCCATATACAAGTCATATATGTACATAATTAATTCCTTACTAGTAACCTACAGTTAGTATATGAGGCATATAAAGTAGTTCATCCACTCGTCGTTACAGTGCTGGAACTCAGATACTGGAATAACCTTCAGCTGGTTGGTTACAACCATTTAAATGTTATCCAGGGCCCCTAAACAACGTATGTTGTGTTTTCAATCTCAGAAAGCGAAAAAAGTTGCAAGGACTTAAGTCGAGTGAATAAGGGTGCTGAAGAACCACTGAAATGTTCTTAGGCCAAAAACAGGTTTACTGAAATTACTGTGAGCCAAGACACATTGTTGTGATGCAACACCCAATTGTATTTGATATTTTGTCTCTGATGAATGATGGTGTGACTCAAATTCACTTCTGCCCGAATTATTCAGGCTATCAGCTGATGATCTGTATGGTCAAGATCCTATACTCTGTCAACATTTCTACCAGTTCTTCAAACCAAAGATTTTTCACTGCAAGGTTCATGTTCAGTTGACTGCCTTCCTTCTGCTAATGTCTTAACCCACCAAAACACATGGGACCTTGAGAAAACACTGTTTCTGTAGGCCTGCCGAATCTTTGCAAAAATTTCCATTTGCACTGCATCAAAGTCTGTAGCCAAATCTGATCGCACATCATTGCTTGGTATTCGTGTCACCCATTGTCAGAATGCACAAACAAAATCTTCTTCGCTAAAAGAAGCAATACAGACAACCAGCATGTCACTAGTATGGTTCAGTGAGCACTTACCACTTATCACATGTCCACCTGCATCCCCTCCAAGTCCAGTGTCACCAGCATTGCCAGATTGAACACTATGCTGTCTGTCTCAGTACTTTATTTACATACCCCATATGGTAAGGGACACACAGTCAAAGAATAGTTACACTAATCAGCTTTTAACTGTATTTAGGCTGTCTACTAGACATTTCTGTACTTCACATTTTTCTGAGCCAAAAGTGGATTCAATAGGTAATAGTTAAGATTGTCATTCCTTCTGTTAGTATTATGGTCTTTGACTTACATTTTGGAGGAGAGGTGCTCAAACCCTCATCCAACCATCCAGATTTAGGTTTTTCATAATTTTCTGGAATTACTTAAGACAAATTCTAGTATGGTCCATTCCAAACTAAGGGACATCCCGTTTCCTCATCTGTTCCTAGCGTGTGCTTAGTCTCTGATGATGTCACCCTTAATGGGATGTCAGACTCAAATCTTGCCTCTTTTTTTTGTTCTGTTAGTGCATATGTGAATGTCACTGTCACTTTCAAGCTGGAGTGGCTCATGCTAAGAAATAGCATCAGAAAGTAACTGTTCTGTGAACCCACACAGCATAATTAATTACCTTTGCACAATAAATATCTTTTCACACATGAAGCACTTCCACAAAATTCTATATTAATTGACGTTCATGAATGAAAGTATGTTGCCATACTAGCAAGTGTGTCCCTCAAATAGTATTTAATCTTTCAAGAAGTAAATTGAACTCTGTGCTTTTAGCACAGTTTGTTTCTTGATAAAATTACATTTCGTTTGGTAGGAAAATAAACGCAAAGTTTTTAGTACTTTATTTAGAAGTTCATTTATGAAAAATGATTTAATAGTTGTCTCAAAACTGTCTTTTGCAGTTTAAAAATGTAGAGCCTAAGAAAATGCTGTATGTTTCTTAAGAATTACAGGACGGGATTTTTGTTGCAGGGCGGGCATCAATGATGATGCGTGGAGAAGGTGTTCGTGGAGCTGTTTTTCCTCGCACTGCAACACGAGGACGCCGTATGAGAGGAAAATTGAAGGGTGCTTATACTGGGCCTTACCAAATGAGATTTTGAATAAACATTTTTATTTCTGTGAGTCTTAAGTGGAAGAAAACCGAAGTATTGCTTCAAGATTAATATAACATTCCCAGACTGATAAACTGATTTGTGTAGGCAGTGCACTGTGTGTTTACTGTGATAAAACTTTTGTAAAATACTATTTCACCTGGAATTTTGTAATTGGTCAAGGCTGTTATCTCGACTGTGCATAAGGATGTACTGTAAAGTATTCCAATGAAATGCTTTTGTTTTTCACAGTGCTCTAGGCATATCTTAAAATATAAAGATGTACATTTTCCTCACTCTAGTGAATTTATCCTGTAAGTGCACTGCATGTGTGGTTTGTATAAGAATGTTTTTTTTTTACTTAACTCTTATGTAAGTTTTTAATCATACACTAAATGTTTGTTTGTATGTCGTCAGTGACTATGTTTTTGTTAGTATGAATCACACCGGCATTGTGCCTAAGTGATCACATTTGCAGACATTTTATTGTAACCTGTAAGCAGTATCTCAGTGATAAATCCCAGCAGCACAGTTTAAACTTTGGAAGCTCATCACAGTATTGATGTCATCTTTCATGTCATACTAAAAATTCTCTCTCTTGATTTGACAATTTGTAATGTTTCTTATTTTATGTAAATGAACTGTTCACATTTTTTGTGTGTACTGAAATGATAATAAATCAGTATTGATCAGTATAGAAACACAATGAGATTCCAAATTTAGAGGCGAAGATGCTGCAATTGGCCACAAGTTTCCTATCAGTGAATGTCTTTTGATTCATTGGCACATGTGGTAAATTGTTTTCGCTATGAAAAATGAAATTCCATGTGGCTAATACAATGAGGAATCAAATGACTTGTGAAACATTGCAGATGACTTGTGAAGCATGGCAGATACATGAAAGCTGATGACTGTGAACAGCAGGAAACAGTGAGAGAATGTTGAAAGAGACTTAAAGTGATAAATAAGGCAAGGCAGTCAAATAAAAGGGCTGACTGAAGAAGCAGCAGGCAAAAAAGCTTTGCTCCACAAATTAGCTTGGATTTAGAAAGAAACACTTAAAACCCGGCTTGCACTTTTCTTCCACAGTGTCTTGCTAACCAAGGATGAAGGGAAACAGGCAGATACTATTCTGGAAAGTGTTTCACATAGTGCCCCACTGCAGATTGTTAACGAAGGTTTGAGGACATGGAATAGGTTTTTGGATATGTGGGCACCTTTGAGGACTTACAAAGTAATAGAACCCAGTACTATTTCCTCGATAAGGAGTGTTTGTCAGAGACAAGGGTATCTTCAAGAGTGTCCCAGTGTATGAAAGGTTACAGGATTACTTATGCATAATTTATTTCCATTTGGTATGATGAATGGCAGCTTCTCAGTGTGTGGAAAAATTAAGTTAATGCGGACGTTTACAAAAAACAGCCCTGTAATATTTAAATGTAGTGTTAGTGATGTGCTGCTTGACTCAGTCATGTCAATAAGATATTTAATCCAGCTATGTTGGCAGAACGTTGCAACTCAATATCAAATGGAATGAGCACAGAAGTTTGGTAGTAGCAAAGTTGTATGGTCCACTTTGATGTGTTGGGAGAATTCCATGTAAGTGTATCTTGTTAATAAAGGAGACCATATATAAGACATTCATGCAGCCCAATGTTGCACATCATGGTTGTTGGGGTCTCCACCAGGCCGGATTAAAGGAAGACGTCAAGGAAATTCAGAGCACGATAGATTTGTTACCGGTAGGCATGATCGACATGCAAGTGGTGGGGTTATGGTCCATGAACTCAAATGGGAATCCCTGGAGGGAAGAAAATATTGTTTACATGAAACACTATTGAGAAAGATTAGAGAGCTGACATCTTTGTCTGGACTGCAGAACAATTCTACTGCCACCATTGAACAACTCGTATAAGGAGTGCAAAGACGTGTTTTAGAGCTCTTTTGGAGGCATGTAGACAGTCTTGTTTTCCCTTGCTCCAGGAAAGAGAATGACTAGCAATGTTGTATGTACTCTCCACCATGCACCATATGGTGATCTGTGGAGAACATACATAAGTAAAGGGAAAAATTGTTTCATTTCTGTAATATGAACTTGCACTTATGATGTATTTCTAGTTCGTAACCTATTAGCACCAGAGTCAATTTTTTCTATTTTTTATTTATTTTTGATGTATTATATAAATAAAATGCCATGTAAGAGTAATTACCAAAATTTTAATTTTCAAAATAAATGCCATTCTCATATGGCAACACTAGGCACTTAACAGAAGCTAATATACCACATTTACAAAAGCACATGACCATAATCATTTAGATATATAATTAATCCTTTAGAGTCCAACATTCACAAAAATATAGAACAGAAGTTAACCATATAAGTGTACAGGAAATGCATTATTAGATGATCAGTATGTCATACATTTAGGGGAAATGAAACAGTGAAAAGTTTAATGTGTAATCCTACTTTGCATTTTGAACGCATTGTTCTTATAGTCAACCAACACACCTTTTCATTTTCTTCTCTTTCATGCATTGAATAAAATGATCAGTCTGATCAACTCCTTTGGGAGGGACCTGGGACTTACATAACAACACTTATACTGTTTCCCACTTGATTTGTACTTGATAAATTTTTTATCTGCCTAGTTTATTACACAGAATACAAGTTTTCTGCATAGTTACATCAAGCATCCATGTCAACAAGGGACAGTACTATTCTTTCCTGTGAATTCCGTTTTGGGAGCAACACTGATTTTGACCCATTTGGTCTGTTCGTCCCAGGTACATGTTATACTTCACAGTTACTTGAGACTTTGGGATTGCCACATTCCTCTTTGTTTACTGAGAAAACCTGTCAACCATACCAAGAGGTTGGCTGCCACATGAGGAGGAGATTGTGATTATGGCATTGTCCAACCAGCAGACATACAGCAGTCCATCATTTCTCTCATTAACTGTTTTGTAGTACCCTTAATCTTCCTTGGAGAAATAGCCTTTACTTTGAAGTCTCTCTTTTTTTCAAAAATTCTGTCTTCTCTTACAGTTCAAATGGCTGAAACTACAGAAACGGAAAACACATTATCCATGCAAAATGTATGGCTCAAGTCCCATGTCTCTGCTGGAATTTCACCAAGTAGTACCAGTAAGGGGCTTGCTGACTGGCCAAATACTTTATCTGTGTGGACCTTTGCCTTGGTAAAGCTCAAAATTGACTAAATAGCCATTCTTAGTGTTGAGTATCCATATTTTGTACCCAGATCTTATTTACTCCTAATAAATCACTTGCAGCCACAGCAGCCAAAATATTTAATATCATTAATATTTAAAATTAATATTTAAAATTAATTAATATTTAAAATATCATATGTGAAGTGCTCTTCAGGTACAAAGTTATCTACACACCAACTCTTTAGCATTTCCATCACTAGGTGGATTTTTGAAGCCTTATCATTAGGGTCATTTTTCGTGTTATTGGCCCAGTGCAGAAATCGGCAGGTTTGTAGAAATCTGTTCCTCCTCTTGGAGTTACGCACAGCTTGGTTCTTCATGTTGTCATTCCAGTAATGTCATTCAGATGGCAGAATATTGTACCGACTAACAGACAAAATCTCAATGAAGCATTAAATCTCGTCAGCTGTTATATTTTAATTTGGACAGCTAATAAATAATGCACAATTTGTTGTTTTATCAGATAATTGCACAGTTGTCTCCTTGTTTACAAACCTTTCAAGAATTTTCAAAACACACATGCTTTCATATTTAGAATAATCGGCTTCAAAAAACAAAGTACAGGTTTCAGTGTCAAAATCTGCTCCGTTTATCCACTATGGTACACTTAAGCTCCTGTTACACAATGCGGAAAATTCCCAACACGAAAATTGAAATTAGCTACTAGCCACCCAACAATAAGCAAATAACAAGCAGAAAGCACTGAGATACCACGTTGTGTGTACACAAGCATGGATTGATGACAGTTTAGAACTGCTGTCTATTCTGGCATGCAGATAATGTGTGTGCTAGTTTTCGTAGTTTCACCCATTCTGCCGCTAGATGGCTGTCACGCTAGACCAGTACTGTTCACGGCAGATCATCGTGTAATACCTACTTTACTTCTTTTTCATTGTTCCATTTCAATATCTTTGACAATGAATGCGTTGGTATAGCACCATCAGTGATTGGATGTAGAATAGAATGTGAAGGTCCTGGCAATGAAGTATCTGTGTCATAATCAATGCCCAATCTTTCAGTGTTAAGATATCTGACTTCTGCATTAGCCTTGAACTGCAAGAAGTGACAAGAAAGCTTATCATCGTAATGTATCAAGCTAGAGTGTGATAACTCGTACTAAGACTTTGTGGATCAAGAGGCAGTTATGTCCTCGATTGTAGTTGAGAGTTTGTGTAAAATCAGAGCAGACAGTGTAATAGTGCATTTGGCTTATCTGCATTTTTGCTGTAAAGGCAGTTTTTAGGTGTTTCCTTGATGAAGTGCATTAGAAATAAAGTTATTTAGAAGTAGATAGAGCCATGCTTGCTCTAAATCTTTAGAAGAGAATACTGGGAGTGTCACTGTCAGTTCTGAGGCAGTGCTGCATCTCTGTTGACTTTAGTGTCAATCTGACATTAACACATCTGCCTGTGCACAAACATTCCCCCAGCTACAAATAAAAAAACAAAAAAAAAAAATCAACTACAGTGTAGTTCTTCATGTAATAGATCATCACTCTTCAGCAGTATTCAGATATGAATACACCTTAAGAACAACCCAAAACAACCGGGACTTAGTGCTCTCTCTCTCTCTCTCTCTCTCTCTCTCTCTCTCTCTCTCTCTCTCTCTCTCTCTCTCTCTCTCTCCCCCCCCCTCTCCCTCTCCCACCCCCTCCCTCCCTCAAAACCGTCTTGAGAGCACACAATATGCACTTCTCAGATCTATGCGAGTATGTGTAGTAATGAGGAGTGGAGAGTGGTGGGGACAGGGTTTGGGGGGGGGGGGGGGGATTGAAGGATTAAAAGAACAGAGATCGTAGAGCGATAGGACAGTGATGACCCACTCTAAGCACATCTAACATGTTCACATCACTGCTGTTTTGGACTGAATTTTGAGTACACTTGCTGGATTAACATTAGAGTGAAATGAAAATACACTCTTAAGATGTTACAGTAAGCAGATAAAACTGCCCAAAGGATTATATAAATTTTGAAAGAAAGTCCAATTTATCAGTTCTGGAAGGAAGATCGTAACATTGAAAAATGTGGCAAATAGCCTGATGAGAAACTGCTGTTTAAGTATTGTTTATAGTTGCAAAGGATGTTTTAACACTGGAGAATCTTGTGAGGCAGGGAACTAATAATTCCATGAAAACTCAAGGTACCGTGAGCAGGAGGTGATGGGGGGGGGGGAGAGAGAGAGAGAGAGAGAGAGAGAGAGAGAGAGAGAGAGAGAGAGAGAGAGGGGGGGGGGGGCAATGAAGAGGAGGGAAAGGGGGGGGGGGAAGTGGTGCAACTGATTGAGAAACACGAAGAGAGAGAATGATAAACAAGAGAAAATGGAACAACCATGCCTAGACGGTCAATACCGGAGTTTGATCGCGTCCGCATTGTTACTTCGTACCAGGAAGGGCTTTCAACAAGGGAAGTGTCCAGGTATCTCAGAGTGAACCAAAGCGATGTTCAGACATGGAGGAGATACGGAAAGGCAAGAACTGTCGTTGACATGACTCGCTCAGGCTGCCCAAAGGCTACTACTGCAGTGGACGACTGCTGCCTACAAGTTATGGCTCTGAGGAACTCGGACAGCAATGCCACCAATATGAATAATGTTTTTCGTGCAGCCAAGGGACGTCGTGTTACGACTCAAACTGTGCGCAATAGGCTACATGATGTGCAACTTCCCTCCCGACGTCCATGCTGAGGTCCATCTTTGCAACCACGTCACCATGCAGCATGGTACAGATGGGCCCAGAAACATACCAAATGGACCGCTGAGGATTGGCATCACGATCTCTTCTCCAATGAGTGTCGCATATGCCTTCAACCACACAATCGTTGGAAATGTGTTTGGAGGCAACCTGGTCAGGCTGAATGCCTTAGACGCACTGTCCAGCAAGTGCAGCAAGGTGGAGGTTCCCTGCTGTTTTAGGGTGGCCTAGTGTGGGGCTGACGTACGCGACTGGTGGTCATGAAAGGCGCTGTAAGGCTGTAGGATACGTGAATGCCATCCTCCGACCGATAGTGCAACCTTATTGGCGAAGGATTCTTCTTCATGGACGAAAATTTGCACCCCCATCGTGCTCATCTTGTGAATGACTTCATTGAGGATAAAGACATCACTCGACTAGAGTGGCCAGCGTGTTCTCCAGACATGAACCCTATCGAACATGCCTGGCATAGATTGAAAAGGGCTGTTTATGGGCGATGAGACCCACAAACCACTCTGAGGGATCTACGCTGAATCGCCATTGAGGAGTGGGACAATCTGGACCAGGCCTTGCTGAAGTTGTGGATAGTATGCCACAATGAATACAGGAATGTATCAATGGAAGAGTGCGTGCTACTGGGTATTAGAGGTACTGGTGTGTCTAGCAATCTGGATCACCACCTCTGAAAGTCTTGCTGCATGGTGGTACAACAAGCAATGAACTAGAATATTTTATTAATCGGCACTCACATAGTCCTTGGCAAATAACTAACCAGATTCCACAATCAGTAATTGCAATCAGTAATCAAGACTTCAATGTTACCCTTTTGCAAGTTGTAACTTGAGTTCAAAGTTCATTGCTAAGCTGGTTTCAGAATGCATAACCTGGATAGCTTCATTTTACCAAACCAATAACATGGGTTTATTTGCAGAATTTCTTAAGCATCATAACAGTGAGTGCACATGTGGCTGCATGCCAAGGAGAAAATTAAATTAAAAAAGTCGTTATTGTACTGCGACCCGGAAGCAAGTCTTTTCCTCACTGGAACAAAAATAATACTTCCCCTCTCCACTGTTTCTCAAACACAACTTCCCCCCATTGTTCAGCCTACCCACAGCACCTCGATGTGCCCACTTCTCACTGGCTGCAACCTGCATTGCTTTCCTCCTAGCTGCTAGTCTTCACTGATGACAGTCCCAACAAATGATATTACATTCACAACTATTTAACCAGTCAAGTGGTTTAAAATAACAAAGCATCATTGGACTAGTATTTATATGCTGAGCATTTTGATACAACTCATATAGTTATCTTCTCTCTCATTCAGAAAATGATAAATTTATATTTATGATCTTGGGCAAATTGGATTGTCGACGATAGCTTCTACAAGAATCATCTGACAAATAAGAATAACACATCATTTTGCATTGTGTTTTATTTGGTGCTAGCAAGACTTCATCACCTTATCTTAAATAATAATTCTTGGAGTTAGCACATACAACTGTACATACTCACACATATAAGGAAAGAAGGGATGAGTAATTTTAAGGTGATAACCTAGCAATTGAGTGCCCATAAAATCCACCATTAATATTAATAAATTGTTGCTGTAACTGCATACTATGATTTATTAATATTTGTTTGTTAATACTACTCTGTGGTTAGTAGTACAAAACTGACATGGTTTGTTAACTCTGATGGCTAAATAAACACATTTATACAGAATATTGTTCTGCCAGTTAATAGCAGTGCCAAGTGGTGTCAAAAGATGTCTTACTGATTATTGTGTATGCTACAGTTCAGCAGTAATAAGTTTACATTCGTAGTTCAATACAAAAACAAGAATCGTAATTTTACTTTTAACCTCTCTGGTTTTCTAATCTGCTGTTTCAGCTTGTGTCGTGCATTCAGCTGCTTTGACAAAGATGTAGAGTGTGAATTAATGTTACTGGAATCATCCGTTGAAACTTCTCAGCTAAACCTATTGCAGTGTAAAGATCACTAAAGAGATGTCAGAGCATTTTTCGGTAAGAACTGGTGTTAAACAAGGAGACACATTATCTCCAGTACTTTTTCATTTAATTTTAGAGACAACAGACAGAGAATACCAAAAATTAAACCAGACAGGAATAAAACTGGGCAAAAACACAATAGTCTTGCATATGCAGATGGTGATGTTCTAATAAATGATAGCAAAGAGGACTCGCAGCTCATAACAAGTTCTTATAGAAGTATTGCACGGAAAGCAGATTTACAAATTAATGAGGAGAAAATGGAGTACATGGTTGTGAGCAAGTCACCCCCGTGACAGTTAACTTTTAAGAGAACAGACATGTTTAAATATTTGGGAAGCGTTTTAATGAGCAGAATAAACTGGAAATCCGGATTAAGGCAAGGATTACAGCAGCAAATAGATTTATTAAGGAAAACTGATGAACAAAACTGCTAGTCTTTGAGAGAAAAATATTAACGAAAATATTCGGCCCAGGAGGGACACCCAGTCACAGCAATGGAGGATATTAAAAAAATGGGAGCAAGCAGACCTATACCCACAAATTTATATTGGCTGAAGGATGGAGAAAACAAGATTTTTGTGAGCAGGACACCCAATTAGGATGGAAGAGGAAGGACTGCCATGAGTAGCATTCTCAGGTTCTGTTGAAGGCAGAAAGGCCTTAGGAGTCCACGGACAAACTGAAAGGATGAGCCTAAAAGGGATATGGAGGTGATCGGCCTGAGAAAAGGAGAATGGAACATGAAACCCAGGAACAGAAATGATTGATGGAGGAATGCAGAGAATATGCGTGGTCTCCCATGTCAAAACAGTGGTTAAGAAGAACAGGAGAAAAATATGCCTAAAATAAAATCCTTAGAGACAGCTCTTGACAATGTTGATTAGAATACATGCCTTGAAATTCTGAATGTAGCAGGAGTAAGATACAAAGAGTGATGAGTTAAGTGTATCTTATACAGAAACCAGGTTGTGGTGATAAAGAGGTGAAGGACATGAAAGGTAAGTGGCACTTGGGAAAGGATGAGAAAGGACTGTACCCTAACTCTGATTTTATTCAATCTATATTGCATATCTATGAAGGAAACTAAGGGAAATTTGGAGAGGGAATTAAAGTTATGGGAGAACAAATAAAAACTTGCTGATGCCATTGTAATTCTTTTCGAGACAGTGTAGGACTTGGAAGAGCAGCCAAAAAGGTTGTATAGTGTGTTGAAAAGTAATTAGTTATAATATGAACATCATCAAAAATAAAACAGGCATAATGGAATGTTACCTTATTCTTCTTCTACTGGTTCCTATCCATTCCAGATGTTGGCAACCATCTCGGCAGTGCTTTTTCCTGTCACTTGCAGCTCTAAATAGCTCTGTAGATGTTTTGAAGGTCCACATTCTGATGTTCTTAAGCCACCGTTTAGGATAGGGTAAGTTAGTTTTGTGCAATATTCTGAGCACAAGTTACAGCCAGGTGCGGGCCAGATTGCAGTGAGTAACGCGTACCAACAGTTGTGAAGTAGAATAGAGGCCACAGGGCCGTCAAATTGCTGAAAGAGTATACATAGCAGCTTTGCATGTCGCAAATCCCAGGCAGAAGGGGCCCACTGGCCAACCTAGCATGTTATGAGTATGTGACGTGAAGCGGTGCATATGGCAAAACAGAGGTGCACAGCCACGTATAAGTAGGTGCGGGTTTCTAACGAGATTCATTCAAGTGTGGCAGCTCTCCTGGATTGCTGGGCATGTCACACCACCAGCTACACGCAACAGTAAATGGGGCGCCAGCGTTCCAGTCCATGGCGGGTCGCTAGTTCAAACCCCTGAGGCCAACGCAGGGTCCGTAGCCAGCCAGTGGCGGTCCACTCCATGGTTCGCTACCGCGAGCAGTCGTGCTGGTTTCCACCACTCGCTGGAGGCATCCTGAGGTGAGGGCTGCAGATTCAGACTCAGGATCATGGGCACTTGTTGTTACTGCGATCTTAGCCACGGTGGTGAGAAGCACGCAGCTGGCCACCTGCAGCTCACACCATGTGGCACTGAGTCGGCAGGGATGCAGGCCACTGAGTCAACTGTCAGCATCCTGACGATGACGCAACGCCACTGCCATCCAGGACCGACTCACAGCAGTGCGTGCATGGGTCGCTGAGGCAGCCATTCCACGCCAAGCCGTTTTGCAGACAGCGAAGTGGTGTCCTCATCATTGCAGGACCCAGTGACGTAGATCGAGAGGAATGGGGGCACTGTAGTTCGAAACAATAAATCACTTGGAAAGATTGGACGAGTCTTAATACGGTGCCTTCTACCTCTTCCTGCTACATTTAGTTTTGCTGTTATATTCAGTGGCAGAAGTTGCCACTACATTTCTCTGTTTCATTGCACTGTTCCTGTATTTCTCTTTCCTTAGCTTCTCGTATCTGTTTCCCGATTTCCTTGTTGATGTTCATCAGGATTACTTTTCACTTTCCTCCTTCTGTCCATCATTTTAAGTACTTCAGTCATCCATGACTTCTTTTTGGGGACATTGGATTTCAGATGTTCTTCTTTAACTGATTCAGCTATAGAGTTTATCTTATTTATTTTATCATAAGTGCACAAGTTACCTGACAGAAACTTTGTAGTATGTAGTAGAATTAAATCAGGTAGTACTGAGGGTATTAGGTTAGAAAATTTTTTGCTGTTTGGGCAGTAAAATAACTGGTGATGGCCAAAGAAGAGTGTTAGGAAGTTTGTGGAGTTCAGCTTTTTATGGATGTGAAAGTGGACGAAAAACAACTCAGACTAGATGAGAATAGAAGTTTCTGTGATGTGATGTTACGGAAGAATGTAGGAGCTTAGATAGGTAGATCAAGTAATAAAGTAGGAGGTACTGAACCAAAACGGGAAAACGAAATTTATGGCACAACTTGACTAAAAGATGGGACTGCTTGTTGGAACACATCCTAGGAATTAAGGAATCATCAGTTTGGTAATGCAGGAAAGTACGGGGGAAAAACTGTAGAGTGAGACCAAGGAATGAATACGGTAAGCAGGTTCAAATGGATGTAGCTTGTAGTAGATATGCAGAGATTAAGAGGCTTGCACATGATAGATGATCGTGGAGAGGTGCTTCAAACCAGTCTTCAGACTGAAGACATCAATACCACGAATAGCAACAGATATAACGGATTACTGTTTGGAGTCCTGAGTGCTCACACAATTTTTCGGCTTCATGGCATACCAAATTGACAACCAGTTGGATGATGTAAGTGTAAGGGGCAACAACAGTGGAGCACTCACTACAACTGCAGGCTGCGTTTGAGTGGCTGCAAGCACTAGGACGATGTCAATGGCTTGAATGAGAAGTACTGGTTCCTCATTTTTTTTAATTTTTATTTATTTTTTATTTTTTATGGAGCGTTAAGTCTTATACACTCCTGGAAATGGAAAAAAGAACACATTGACACCGGTGTGTCAGACCCACCATACTTGCTCCGGACACTGCGAGAGGGCTGTACAAGCAATGATCACACACACGGCACAGCGGACACACCAGGAACCGCGCTGTTGGCCGTCGAATGGCGCTAGCTGCGCAGTATTTGTGCACCGCCGCCGTCAGTGTCAGCCAGTTTGCCGTGGCATACGGAGCTCCATCGCAGTCTTTAACACTGGTAGCATGCCGCGACAGCGTGGACGTGAACCGTATGTGCGGTTGATGGACTTTGAGCGAGGGCGTATAGTGGGCATGCGGGAGGCCGGGTGGACGTACCGCCGAATTGCTCAACACGTGGGGCATGAGGTCTCCACAGTACATCGATGTTGTCGCCAGTGGTCGGCGGAAGGAGCACGTGCCTGTCGACCTGGGACCGGACCGCAGCGACGCACGGATGCACGCCAAGACCGTAGGATCCTACGCAGTGCCGTAGGGGACCGCACCGCCACTTCCCAGCAAATTAGGGACACTGTTGCTCCTGGGGTATCAGCGAGGACCATTCGCAACCGTCTCCATGAAGCTGGGCTACGGTCCCGCACACCGTTAGGCCGTCTTCCGCTCACGCCCCAACATCGTGCAGCCCGCCTCCAGTGGTGTCGCGACAGGCGTGAATGGAGGGACGAATGGAGACGTGTCGTCTTCAGCGATGAGAGTCGCTTCTGCCTTGGTGCCAATGATGGTCGTATGCGTGTTTGGCGCCGTGCAGGTGAGCGCCACAATCAGGACTGCATACGACCGAGGCACACAGGGCCAACACCCGGCATCATGGTGTGGGGAGCGATCTCCTACACTGGCCGTACACCACTGGTGATCGTCGAGGGGACACAGAATAGTGCACGGTACATCCAAACCGTCATCGAACCCATCGTTCTACCATTCCTAGACCGACAAGGGAACTTGCTGTTCCAACAGGACAATGCACGTCCGCATGTATCCCGTGCCACCCAACGTGCTCTAGAAGGTGTAAGTCAACTACCCTGGCCAGCAAGATCCCCGGATCTGTCCCCCATTGAGCATGTTTGGGACTGGATGAAGCGTTGTCTCACGCGGTCTGCACGTCCAGCACGAACGCTGGTCCAACTGAGGCGCCAGGTGGAAATGGCATGGCAAGCCGTTCCACAGGACTACATCCAGCATCTCTACGATCGTCTCCATGGGAGAATAGCAGCCTGCATTGCTGCGAAAGGTGGATATACACTGTACTAGTGCCGACATTGTGCATGCTCTGTTGCCTGTGTCTATGTGCCTGTGGTTCTGTCAGTGTGATCATGTGCTGTATCTGACCCCAGGAATGTGTCAATAAAGTTTCCCCTTCCTGGGACAATGAATTCACGGTGTTCTTATTTCAATTTCCAGGAGTGTATTTAGGAAAAAGAGGCTAATGCGTACTCAGGGTCCCGCAGGTGCCATAGACAAGTTACCTTTCCGATCATCATCATCATCATCATCAAATTGGCGATCAAGGGCCCTGTAGGTCATGTGCCGACCTCACAATGCTCCTCCACAGATGGCGTTCTTGTGCACTTTGGATCCAGTTGTCACAGACTCCTAGCTGACAGAGGCCTTTCTGTAGCTCATCCTCCCATCACTTTCTGGGTCTTCTGATTGGACAGGTATCATCAGGTCTTCCCATAAGTATGGCTTTTGTCTGGGAGGTGCCTGGTCTCCTAGCAATGTGGCCTGCCAAGCTTATTCTCTGCACTTTCAGTTTTTGAATGATGTTCAGTTGCCTCATCAGCTCATATAATTCTTGTTTTTTTTTCTACATCTCCACGAGCCCCCATACTGGTCAGGCCCAAAGATCCTTCTCATATTTTTTCTTTCAAAGACCAACTAGTTTTCTTCATCCTTCTTCGTTGTGCTTAGGGTTTCTGTCCCATACAACAATACTGGCGCTATCATGGCATTGTATGCTTTAAGTTTGGCCTTAATTGACAGATTCTTGGATGACATTATCAGCTTTAGACCGAAATAAGTTTTAGACCTATTCACAATACGTTGGTTTATTGTCTTTTTTAAATTATTTTGCCAATTGAACCATGTACCAAGATATTTTAAAATTTTCCACTGTAGCAAATTTCCATATTCCTACCTGTAATGGGATGTCATTAGTGGCTTCCCTTCAAACCTCCATTACCTCAGTCTTTTCCGCATTAATCTGTAACCTGATCTTACTTGCATTTTGCCCTAGGTCCTCTACAGTTTCTGTCATCTCTTCCTCTGATTCTGCTAGAACTGTGATGTCGTCTGCATAAACCAATAAATCTGTCATACCATTTAGCGTCACCCCTTTGTTTTCTCTTTTCGTTTCTCGGATTACTTTCTCTAGGACCAGATTAAATAACAGTGGTGAATTAACATCACCTTGTCTCACACCCTTTCTGATATGGAATTCCTTGGACAGCTCCTCTTTGTATTTAACTTTGCCTTTTGTCTCCGGTGTGCACACCTTGACCATATTTATATATCTTTCTCAAGTAACCTGAAAGAGTTAGTCAATCCTCAGTAAGACAGATTGTAAGGGGCGATCAGAAAGTTTATGTTCGGAGGCCATACAGTCCACAATCAGTATGCCAATCAAGCAAAATTGCCTTGAGCACTGAGGCAGTTATCCCACGAATGCACCAGATTGAATACGCCTGTTTGGTAAAACACCTTGTCCCGCTGCATGAAGTAGTCCGTAACTGCTTGATGCACATTCTTGTCCAATAGGAATCGTCGACTTTACAGGGCCTTTTATAAGGTATTGTAGGCGTGATAATCACATGGGGAGAGATCAGGACTAGAGGGCAGGAGTTCAAGTGTCTTCTACTTGAGCTGGTTCATAATGGGGGAGGCTGGCCACGCAGGTCGACCGCCGTCTAGTGCCGAATGACGGCCTCCACAGAACTTGGTAGTTTTTGACATACATACTGCCCCATACACATTCTTCATTCTCCAGTGGATGTCTGCTTGTGTTGTCCTTCGGCAACCAGAAAAGAATTACAGCATATTAGCCCTTTTTGGGTGCATTTGGTAATAACCTCGCCATAGTTCACGTTTCCACATTTACTGCACACATGATGTAAGGACGTGAATGCCACACTAATCCCTTGCATACATGTTGGTACTTATATACCTACATCGGAGTCACTTGATGTTGCATTTATGCTGCAGCAACGTCCTCAAATGGAAACTTTTTGGTCATCTCTTATATTAAGCCCATTTCATCCTGTAGGCTGCCTATGTGTCACACCCACTCAACCAACTGTGAAAGAAAGAGGTAAAATTTGTCTGGTCGGAAGCGTGCTACAGAAGTCTCTGAAATGAAATAAATGTCTTCAAACAGCGGCCTGTTTGGCTACATTTACTCTAAGCAAACGTATTATTACGGTGACAGATGCTTCAGATCTTGGTATCGATGCCATTCTATCAAACGAGCATGCTGATGGTGGTCATGCGGGGTAGCTGCCTTGCCGTAGTTCGCACGGCTCCCCCCATTGGAGGCTCGAGTCCTTGCTCGGGCATGGGTGTGTGTGTTGTCCGTAGTGTAAGTTAGGTTAAGTAGTGTGTAAGCCTAGAGACCTATGAGCTCTCCAGTTTGGTCCCATCAGAACTTACCACCACCATGGTGATGGCATGGAGTAGTCGACTGAATTTATCCCTGAAAAGATTATCACAGCTCATCAGTTATTCGCCAATCACAAAGAATCCGTTGGCCACTAGTTACAGCATAAATAGGTTTCACGTAATTGCGCATGGTCCAGTCCCATTGTTATGACCACCACCTATGTTTGACATCAATGTGCAATAACCCCTCACAGATGGCAGGTGAGAGCACCAGCAGTGGAGAGTATAAAATGTGTGTCTGGGGTATTCAGAAAACAGTACTGTCGTTGTTGTAATGCAGAAACGGAGGACATGATCATTGGCTTTTAGGCTAAGGGTGGAAGCATTTCTGGAACGTCTAAGTTCGTGAACTGTACGTGTGCTGCTGTGGTTAAAGTATATTGTGCATGGCAGAATAGCACCACCCAAAAGAAGCGCTGAGGCATCTGTGGTGCATCACAGTGAACGATGGCTGGAGAGATGTGTTTGGGCGAATAGACATGCAATTGTTGAACAACTGACTGCCCAGATGAACCAAGGGGCTACCAGCAGTGTCTCCTCGACGACTGTTCAGCGGACGTTTCTGCCTCTGCAGCGGGCACCTGGTTCATGCACACATGCTGACTGCTTTCATCGGCGATGAAGCTAGAATTTGCACGCCAGTAACGCAGCTGGACGTCCACTGAATGGCGAGATTTGGCCTTTACGGATGAATTAAGTTTTATGCTCTATCGTTCAGACGGCCGCTGGCGTATATGGTGTGAAACGTCTGAAACGAAACACCCCGCAACAATCGTCAGAAGAGTGCAGAGTGGAGGATGAACCATTATTGTCTGGTCATTTTTTCGTGACATTCCCTGGTGGAACTCGTCATTCTGGAAGGCACAGTGGATCAACACAAGTGTGCATCTGTCCTTGCGGACCGTGTCCACCCCTATGTGCAATTTCTGTTTTTCCTCGACATGACGGCATCTACAGGTAGAACAATGCAAACACAGTTCGTGTGTGATTTGAAGAGCAACAGGATGAGTTAACCTTACAAACGCAGTCACCAAACTCTCCAGATTTAAGCCCAGTCGACAATCTGTGGGCTACCCGATCGGATTGTTTGTGCCGTGGATCTTCAGCCGGGAGCCTAGTGCAGCTGGTCATAGCACTGGAGCCGGAATGGATACACATTCCTGTCGCTACCGTCCAGAAACTCACTGACTCTGAAAATGCGGCTTCATTAATGTGACTGGACAGGGTTCTTACGAGATCCCATACAATTGGCCTACTATGCAGCAGGTGAATGCGGACGCTGTTTCCGCCCTACAGTACGGAACGGACAGAGACAATGACAGGCGGACGGAGCAGTGTCTCGATTGCTCCGGAGCGACTAGAAGCGAATGAGCACTCACAGACTATCATTTGCTGTTTCTTGTGAACTAGCGGCACAGGAAAAGAATATCTAGACGTCTGAATTTGTACGTCGGCCCCTAACCATGAAAAGAATGGAGGTAGCGCACTGAACACTGATATGCAGCTCTAGTTTTCCTTAGCCTTCCTCCGAAACATTGCACATACTTCAGTTGATACTTTTCGCTGGGTTAACATTTCAATTGAAGGCATTGCATGTGCACAAATTGGGAAAAAAGTTTCAGTCGGTCTTGTCTTTTCTCAAACTTTATATAGGCCACCAGTACACCGTACTAGCTTGGTACATTAGTAAGCAAAGATTTACGATATTAATTGAATTTTTTTAAAAAACGTACTTATCCCTTTCTTGCAACAAATAACTTTGTTTTTATGAATTTGATGTCAAATGAATAACCAGGTAACTAAAGAAACAAATATCAGCACTTTACAATCTACTAAATATTATGAGGCGCCTGGGAAGAATGGATATCCTGAAAATAGTCATAGCTGTTTTTCATTGCGCTTCTCTTTCTGATATACTGGACGTGGCATCCGCTGCAGACCATCCATACTTATTGTGAAAGTGTATGTATGTTCCAGAACTCCTCCTAAACCACTGGATCGATGTAACCAAACCTCGTGCACATATCATTTCCTGTCTGGAAAGAACGATTGTGGAGGACATCAGTACCTCTAATACCCAGCAGCACGCCCTCTTCCATTGATGCATTCCTGTATTCGTCGTGGCATACTATCCACACGTTCAGCAAGGCACTGTTAGTCTAGATTGTCCCACTCCTCAACGGCAATTCGGCGTAGATCCCTCAGGGTGGTTTGTGGGTCACGTCACCCATAAACAGTTCTTTTCAATCTATGCCAGGCATGTTCGATAGGGTTCATGTCTGGAGAACATGCTGGCCACTCTAGTCGAGCGATGTCGTTATCCTGAAGGAAGTCATTCACGAGATGTGCACAATGGGGGAGCGAATTGTCGCCCTTAAAGACGAATGCCTCGCCAGTGTGTTGCCGATATGGTTGCACTATCGGTCGGAGGATGGCATTCACGTATCTTACAGTCGTTACGGCCCCTTTCATGATCATCATCGTCGTAAGTCGGCCCCACATAATGCCATCCAAAAACAACAGGGAACTTCCACCTTGATGCACTCGCTGGACAGTTCGTCTTAGGCATTCAGCCTGACCGAGTTGCCTCCAAACACGTCTCCGATTATTGTCTGGTTGAAGGCATATGCGACACTCATTGGTAAAGAGAACGTGATGCCAATACTGAGCGGTCCAGTCGGTATGTTGTTGGAGCCCTCTGTACCGCGCTGCATGGTGTCGTGGTTGCAAAGATGGACCTCGCTATGGACGTCGGGAGTGAAGCTGCGCATGATGCAGCCTGTTGTAAACAGTTTGAGTCGTAACACGACGCCCTGTGGCTGCACGTAAAGCATTAATTGAACATGGTGGCGTTGCCGTCAGGGTTCCTCCGAGCCATAATCCGTAGGTAGCGGTAATCAACCGCAGTAGTAGCCTTGGGGCGGCCTGAGCGAGGCATGTCATCGACGGTTCCTGTCTCCCACTATCTCCTCCATGCCCGAACAACATTACTTTGGTTCACTCCGAGACGCCTGGACACTTCCCTTGTTGAAAGCCCTTCCTGGGACAAAGTAACAACGAGGATGCGATCGAAATGCGTTTCTGACCGTCTAGGCATGGTTGAATTACAGACAACACGAGCCGTGTACCTCCTTCCTGGTGGAATGACTTGAACTCATCGGCTGTCAGGCCCCCTCCATCTAATAGGCGTTGCTCATGCATGGTTGTTTACGTCTACAGGCGGGTTTATTGACATCTCTGAGCAGTCAAAGGACTGTGGTACAGTATCCACAGTCAACGTCTATCTTCAGGAGCAATTCGGTGAATTGGGGTGATGCAAAACTTTTTTTGATGTGTGTATGTACGACATACAGTATCAGGGATATGGCCTCATGAACACAGAGATGCGTGAAAAAATGCTGCATCTAACATGACGTTTTCATTTATTACTTCTTTACTACTAAATCTATTCGCAACACATTTCACAGACAGCGTCCACTTACGCCACTGGAGGTACCTGCAAAAGTGCGTCATTGTATGACACGTTGTTCAGAAGGTGTGATGTCACAAACATTGAGCTGCGTGGAAACGAACTGAAGGGCGAAATTCGCAAAGTACAGTGAAACATGTGTGCAAATATGTGTGAAATATGTTAAATATATGAGATGTGTGTGTATGCGGGAAAAGCTGTTGGAAAAGGTCCCTTCTAAACCCCTGGATCGATTTCAGTCAAACTTGGTGCACATATTACTTACTATCAGGAAAGAAATACTGTGGGGATGTGAACCTGGGTTGGGGGGGGGGGGGTGATAATGTGGAGAGAGAAGGGGGAGGAAGATATGAGCAGACAGAGAGGGGGAAGGAGCTAATGGACACAGGTATATGGTGGAGGACACACACACACACACACACACACACACACACACACACACACACACACACACACAGAGAGAGAGAGAGAGAGAGAGAGAGAGAGAGAGAGAGAGAGGGGGGAGGGGAAAATGGGCAGAGAAAGGGGAGGGAAGGCTACGCATAGAGAGAGGGGGGTGGAGGAGGTGGACTAAGAGAACTGGAATAAATATATACCTGGGAAACGCCGGCTAACCTTGTTATAGAATTCCACGTCTGAGCCTGGCACATACTTCTTGGCAAACTTCATGGTAGTTTTATATTCCTCATACTTAACTGGCAGAGGCACTGTAAAGTTTTTCCTCAGGAAAAGTCAACGTAGCTGAGGCTTTCTGAATGATGAAATCACGATGGATCAGTTGTGATAATGACGCGTTAAGTGAACTACTTAATTTATTCAGTGGAGTAGTCAAGAAACCAATACTTCGAAATTGAAAACTTCGAATTATCAGCACTCATAATGTTAGACCGAAACAGATTTTTTTTAGGTAGGATGAGAAGTCCTTACATTATTTACTATAGATGACATTGCAGAAATACCTGACTTAGGTTCAACGCTTTTTATATATCAGAATCTGACAATTGTTTGGTGCAACAAAAAGGCAAGGCACGGACATTTCTGGTTCTTGCCCCAACAGCCGACGTCGACAAGTCCATTCCGTATATTCTTCTGAACTAGCTGTTACCCGTGACTGGTCTGCATTCGCTTTTCAGTAGTTTTGTTACGATGAATGATGTTAAGTAAGTAAGCTATTGTACACTGACTCCAAAAAGTATACGTGTAACTGTACATTTTCTAAAAAAGTAAGTTTGTGGCACGTCAAAAGAAGAGAATACAAAGCCTTTCCTGAGGAAAGAACGTCAGTAAATCATTTTAAATGAAAAATAATAAAGTACATTCACAAGGATAACAGTGTTAACAAAATTAAAAATCGTACAAAACCTACTTCATAAAGTATTTGTCCATTCATTTTTTTTTTTTTTACATTTGGAGCCTGAAAACATGGTTTGAATTGCATAAGTTACTATTTAGTGAGGTTTTCTTTCGCAGTTATTGCCACTTGTAATAGTCTGGGCATAGAGAGAAGTTTGCTGTCACAGGGGATGGAATTTTATCCCACTCTTCGGGAAGAGCTTATTTTAAGGATTTCTTGTTAGAAATTTGTCTTTTTCTGATGTTCTCTTCCAGCACTTTCCAAAGGTGTTCAATGCGATTAGTATCTGGGCTCTGCGGAGGGGTACTGAGTCGTTTCGGTGTGTTGTACCATAGCCACATCCCCATATTTGTAGCCGTATGTTTCGGACATTTGTTCTCTTGGAAGTTATAATTGCCTTCGAGACCTAATTTTCCGGAGTTAGCATTTCGATTTTCCTTTAAGGTGTTAATATGTATTTTGTGATCCATCATACCCTCCATAAAATATGGTTTTTCCAACACCTGCAGCACTCAAACACCCCAACTCACCGCGTTTCACCGCAGGTACAAGGTTCTGTAGCAGCATCTCCATGCTTTTCCTGCACACCATTCGTCTGCCATCTGACCTGAATATGTTATAGTTTACTTCCACCAGGAAATATAAGTCTATTCTAGAAGTCTTCCTTCTTGAATCTAAGTTTTTGGTCAAAGTCAAGGCGTATCTTCCGATTCTATTCAATGACTCAAAATATCTTGCGAGATGGTACGCAATACACTCGTCATGCTGTCTGAGGTAGGAAAGATAGGGCCAAATGGAGACTGAAAATCATTCGTGTTGCGAACTTTCTCTTTATTTTAACAGAATACTCTAAGTCAGATTTATTAAACATCTATTGGAAAAGTACCTCCAGTGGTATTGACTACTAAGAAACAAAATAATTTACAATCATAAAACTGTACCGTATTGATTAACAGCAGACAGATTAAAGATAATGAGAAACGCTGTAGCAGGACACTAAAAGAGCTAGAAATTCTTTCTCGAAAGAAACTTCAAAATTTACAATCCAAAATAGAAGTATACTCCGCAAATAAGAACCATATAAGAAAATATACCGCCGGATAGCGGAGGTGCGCAAGGCACGCAAGATAAATAACCAGACAAAACTGGAGTTAAATATTGCAACCTGAATGGTACAAATAATCGGTGAAATTAAATCTCCTACTGTTTGTCCAACAGTGCATACAAGGAATGAGATTAATAACCATTCACCTGGCCGAGGCACACTTGCATAAACACATATAAGAAAATAAGTCTAGTAATTGCTTAATTGACAAATTAGCCGGTAGGCTAATAGGTGAGCAATGATTAAGACACAAATAAATACATGGACGTGCTATATAAATAACCCTTTCTTGACGTGCAGTAGTGGGCTCAGAGAGATCAAGTGGTGCAGGACCACCTGCACTCAGGCGGACGTTCCGCCGAGCGCGGACTTCGCTCTGCTTTCGGACGCTGTTCTTACTCTATCAACCAGGCAGATTTCACCAAAGACCCACCAAAATAAACACAAGTGGTTGCCTAATTAACGGAGAAATACAGAATTTAGCGCAGGAATTGGGCCAGGCCTCTTTTTATAGACTGGACGCCATCATATGACAGAATTACAGCAACAAGAAAAACTGGTAAATAATTTTTCGGTGAGTTAACGGAGTCAAATCAATGAAACGTGTAAGGCGGCCAAAATCTAAATAATGTTCCTAATGCAGTTAATGAGCAGGAAGTTCGACTGCCAACCGCAAACTATACCAAACTCGTGCCACGTGAGAAAGGGTAAACAAGTAACCACCACGCGGAGCGGAGCACTAAACCGCAAGCTAACGCGTTCGTTTGGTTAACGAACCTCTGACTAACAGCAGATACAACATAGCCTTTCGAATAACATTGATGATCGAACCCGGGACTCCGTGCTCGGGAAGCGAGAACGCTACCGCGAGACCACGAGCTGCGGACTCGAATAACATTACAGCCACGTATAAGATAGTAATAACAAAGGCAAGATATAATTCTTACTGAGCGAGACTTGACAATTAAGATTAACATCCCCCATCCTTACGAATAATAATAATTAAAAAAAATTGTACAATCGTACAGGAAACAAAGAGAATGGCAGCTGAAGGCTTCAAGAAATCTTGCCAAAAGGAAACAGTGTCAAACTTGAAAATAAAAACTCCCATAACACAATAGATGAAATCGTGCGCTCCATGAAATGAACCCACTTAATGCACTGAAGCGCCAGAGAGAATAGTATAGACATGCATATTCAAATACAGAGATATGTAAGCAGCAGAATACGGCGCTGTGGTCGGCAACGCCTGTATAAGACGAGAAGTGTCTGGCGTAGTTGTTAGATCGATTACTGCTACGTACAATGGTAGGTTATCAAGATTTAAGTGAGTTTGAATGTGGTGTTATAGTCGGCACAGGAGCGATGGGACACAGCATCTCCGAGATAGCAATGAAGTGGGGATTTTCCCGTGCGACCATTTTACGAGTGTACCGTGAATATCAGGAATCCGGTAAAACATCAAATCTCCGACATCGCTGCGGCCGAAGATAGATCCTGCAAGAACGGGACCAATGACGACTGAAGAGATCGTTCAACGTGACAGAAGTGCAGCCCTTCCGAAAAATGCTGCAGCTTTCAGTGTTGGGCCATCAACAAATGTCAGCGTGCGAACCATTCAACGATGAGGTATCGAATATATTGCTTCCCCTTACTTATACCTCCCGAGGAGATCACGAATGTAAAATTAGAGAGATTAGAGCGCGCACGGAGGCTTTCAGACAGTCGTTCTTCCCGCGAACCATACGCGACTGGAACAGGAAAGGGAGGTAATGACAGTGGCACGTAAAGTGCCCTCCGCCACACACCGTTGGGTGGCTTGCGGAGTATCAATGTAGATGTAGAAACATCATCGATATGGGCTTTCGGAGACGAAGGCCCACTCGTGTACCCTTGATGATTGCACGGCACAAAGCTTTACGCCTCGTCTGGGCCTACCAACACGGACACTGGACTGCCTATGACTGGAAACATGTTGCCTGGTCGGACGAGTCTCGTTTCAAATTGTATCGAGCGGAAGGATGTTTACGATTATGGAGACAACCTTATCAATCCATGGATCCTGCATGTCAGCAGGGAACTGTTCAAGCTGTTGGAGGCTCTGTGAAATGTGGGGCGTGTGCAGTTGGAGTGATATGGGACTCCTGATACGTCTAGGTACGACTCTCGCAGGTGATGCGTACGCAAGGTTCCTGTCTGATCACCTGCATTCATTTATGTCCATTGTACATTCCGATAGAGTTGGACAATTCGAGCAGCACAATGCGACACCCCACACACCCAGAATTGCTACAGTGTGGCTCCAGGAACACTCTTCTGAGTTTAAACACTCCCTCTTGCCACTAGATTACCAAGAGATAAATGTTATTGAGCATATCTGGGATGTCTTGCAACCTGCTGTTCAGAAGAGATCTTCACTCCCTCGTATTCGTACGGATTTGTGGACAGCCCTACAGGATTTGTGGCGTCAATTCGCTCCAGCATTGCTTCAGACAGTTGTCGAGTCCATACCACGTCGTATTGCGGCACTTCCGCGTGGCCCCAGGGGCCCTACACGATATCAGGCAGGTGCACCGGTTTCTTTGGCTCTTCAGTGTATTTAAATGCGTACCGCCACAAATACGACGCCTTACACCAGCCTAATAGGAAATTGAGACCGAACTTGGGAAATAACACTCAGATTGGAGCATTAAATAAAGAAACAAATTCAGTAGTTTTGTAGGAGCACGCACACCACTTTCCTGCCTAGAGACAGAAGCGGAATCAATAACCAGACGTCTGACATGGTACCAGGGGGCTACGGAGAAACCTCAAGGAGGGGGCGCTAAAGATATCTTGCGCTACCTTCACTTGTACTGCAATAAAAAATAACCAAGTCACATTCAAAGTCTAAATAAGTTTTATTTAAACTGATTGTACACATATGCAAGACAATGCCATCTTATGATATAAAAAAAGTTACAATTGTGGTTCTCTTCCTTAAATGATGAATTCTATGCCCCTGTTCTTCCTGGCAAATTGGTTAATAGGAAATTAATGTCAGGGTGAGTGTTCAACAGAACTAAGCCATTAAATCGATCCTCCTTCATGTCTTTTTGCGTCGCAATGTTGAAAAACTTCTTTCGACTGTAGCAATAGATGTAGGTAGACAAGCAAATATTTTGTACAGCGTGTGGAAAGTAGTATAGTCAGATCTAGGACAAACAGACAACGCTTGCATAACAGAATCGCGATCATTAAGGGTGTTTATGCTCTTCTGGTTGTACTGAAGAATCTCTCCCATTAGTCTCTTTTTAATCACAAAACAGTAGAATATTCGCTATTTTTCTCGAACAAATGCCAGACAGAATAACGTATCGAGATCACTAGAATGGCCGTGACTTTTCTCGTAGATATGTGTTAGCTATCTATGTGCCAGACAGAAACGTATGAAATACGATGACGCGGTCGCGCGTTCTACATAGGAAAGTACAACTACTCGACAACTCGATTCAACTGAGTCGACTGACGAAAGAAACGAACGAATAGCGTGCGGGCTGACTGGCGCGAGCGGCGCGGGTGGCAATGCCATGCACAATATACTTTAACCACAGCAGCACACGTACAGTTCACGAACTTAGACGTTCCAGAAATGCTTCCACCCTTGGTCCAAAAGCCAATGATCATGTCCTCCGTTTCTGCATTACAACAACGACAGTACTGTTTTCTGAATACCCCAGACACACATTTTATACTCTCCACTGCTGGTGCTCTCACCTGCCATCTGTGAGGGGTTATTGCACATTGATGTCAAACATAGATGGTGGTCATAACAATGGGACTGGACCATGCGCAATTACATGAAACCTATTTATGCTGTAACTAGTGGCCAACGGATTCTTTGTGATTGGCGAATAACGGATGAGCTGTGATAATCTTTTCAGGGATAAATTCAGTCGACTACTCCATACCATCACCATGGTGGTGGTAAGTTCTGATGGGACCAAACTGGAGAGCTCATAGGTCTCTAGGCTTACACACTACTTAACCTAACTTACACTACGGACAACACACACACCCATGCCCGAGCAAGGACTCGAGCCTCCAATGGGGGGAGCCATGCGAACTACGGCAAGGCAGCTACCCCGCATGACCACCATCAGCATGCTCGTTTGATAGAATGGCATCGATACCAAGATCTGAAGCATCTGTCACCGTAATAATACGTTTGCTTAGAGTAAATGTAGCCAAACAGGCCGCTGTTTGAAGACATTTATTTCATTTCAGAGACTTCTGTAGCACGCTTCCGACCAGACAAATTTGACCTCTTTCTTTCACAGTTGGTTGAGTGGGTGTGACACATAGGCAGCCTACAGGATGAAATGGGCTTAATATAAGAGATGACCAAAAAGTTTCCATTTGAGGACGTTGCTGCAGCATAAATGCAACATCAAGTGACTCCGATGTAGGTATATAAGTACCAACATGTAGGCAAGGGATTAGTGTGGCAATCACGTCCTTACATCATGTGTGCAGTAAATGTGGAAACGTGAACTATGGCGAGGTTATTACCAAATGCACCCAAAAAGAGCTAATATGCTGTAATTCTTTTCTATTTGCCGAAGGACAACACAAGCAGACATCCACTGGAGAATGAAGAATGTGTATGGGGCAGTATGTATGTCAAAAACTACCAAGTTCTGTGGAGGCCGTGATTTGGCACTAGACGCCGGTCGACCTGCGTGGCCAGCCTCCCCCATTATGAACCAGCTCAAGTAGAAGACACTTGAACTCCTGCCCTCTAGTCCTGATCTCTCGCGGTGTGGGATCCTTACCAGATAGGACTGACGGAGTACACCGAAAAAGTTCAAAGAAAGGCAGCACGTTTTGTATTATAGCGAAATATGGGTGAGAGTGTCACAGAAATGATACTGGATTTGGGCTGGACATCATTAAAAGCAAGAACTGTGTTAAAGGAAAGACACTGCCCTCGTGGCACGCCATGAGATTGTACAAAGAAGTATATGTGGTGTAAGTTATGTATTTTCTACTCATATTCGACTAAAACAGTACATAGAAATACACTTGTCCACACGAGGTGTAATATAAGAGAAATGACAAGCCATTATCAATAGTTCAAAAAAATGGTTCAAATGGCTCCGAGCACTACGGGACCTAACTTCTGAGGTCATCAGTCCCCTAGAACTTAGAACTACTTAAACCTAACTAACCTAAGGCTATCACACACAACCATGCCAGAGGCAGGATTCGAACCTGCGACCGTAGCGGTCGCGCGTTTCCAGACTGTAGCGCCTAGCACCGCTCGGCCACTCCGGCCGCCCATTAACAATAGTTTTAAGCCTAGTTGCTGCAATGAATAAAATTTTTTTAATATGCTGTTAAGTATGACGTAACTTATGCCATATAATCTTTTACTTAGAGGATAAAAGAACCAAATGATTTTACTACCACTTGTATAGTTAAGTTTCTAGTTTCATAGAATGTTGGTAGCACAATGTCATAGTGCTCGATGCCGTGTGAGCAATTAATTGTTCAATGAGTGTTTCAACCTAATTTCTAGTTCCTGATCTCTCTCCCTTGAGCGCTGGTTTTTTCTTTGTTTTGGTTTGTTTGTCATTCCGATTCGTGCTCGCGTGACTGTTTATCGCGTGTGACAACAAAAGAATGGTGTCTGAAGTATCAGAATTAATACCAGTGTTGTTCCATGCATAAAAATAAAGAAAAAAATGGGAATTACTTTTAAGTATCAGGCCGTTAGGTTCCATAAGAAAATTACGGCTGTAACTGCATTCAGTATAATACAAAAAACTATCGTAAATACTGAAAACAAAGTAGTACAATCCGTGGAACTACGAAATATATATATATATATATATATATATATATATATATATATATATATATATATATATATATATATATGTGTGTGTGTGTGAGATTGTGTGTGGATAGAACAATTGTGAACACTCTATACACGGACCTTTTTATGTGCGTAAATAGTGAAAAGTGTGTAAAATTTGAGGTAGCATGGCTATGACTCGTGAACACGTTACTATATATACAATTTTGAGGCAGAAGATTAAATGTGTAGAACACTTGATGACGTCGCTCGCTTCGTTGGTTTTCTTCTCCTTGGCTCTTTGTTTCCCGCGATCTGATCCCAGTTGGGGAGGGGCAGAGAACTCAAAACCGTAAATGAGGCAAGAACATTAGAATAACTATTCTTTAAGTACTGAAACATAAAAATCGAATTCTGTTCTCATTAAAAAGCATACTTATCAATCCTGATTTTTTTTTTTAGAAATTACTGTATTTGTAAATTTTCCTTAACAATTCCTTCATCAAATACTCGTAATTTATTTTTTGTTTCTTGTCTTACATTCTGTGTTTCTTTACTAAAAAGTAACATGAAAATAATATGCTGAGAGATAACTTCCGCCCTCCAACTGCTGTTAAATGCTTGTAGTATATACCGTTGACACGAAAACTACGAAATTTGAAGGGAGTGATAAAACATATAATTATTTTTTTGCTCTAAATCTTTATTCTTATAACTTGATATTGGAGTTATAAAAGGACCTTTGACTGTGATATACGTTCAAAGATTGGATAGAACATACTGAAAGTCTAGAATTTGTAAAAGTGGTGACTGCAAAGCCACTGAGAACAAATAAAATAAGAAAAAACGATGTTCTTTTATCTACTACTTGTACTATCGCCTTTCTGTCGCTGGAACTCGAGTTAAGTGGATGTAAATGTATATCATTATTTGTATGATGAAGGTTAAAGGTTATTTGAATCTATCTGTTGTGTTGGCTCCGTTATTTATTCAAGCCATTACTTTGTCTTTTAATCATTTACGCTGTGTTCTTCAGATGCTAGAGGCAATAATAGGCAAGGTTGGCGCCGGACTGTTGGGATACGAACAATCGGACATAATTAGTGTCCTTTCGTTAGTTAATTTTCTGTTAAGTGCCTGACCACCCCCCTCCCCCTCCCCTTATGTC
The DNA here is from genome assembly GCF_021461385.2 of Schistocerca piceifrons. Lineage (NCBI taxonomy): Eukaryota > Metazoa > Arthropoda > Insecta > Orthoptera > Acrididae > Schistocerca > Schistocerca piceifrons. Next base: position 631,530,842 of record NC_060139.1, read on the forward strand.
TATTCCGATCATTTCTCGACTGCTCACAGTATTTTGTAATTAAAGATGCATGGGTCCGATCGGATTACGTTTCTGAACCATGACGTCTGCCAGCCAACTAACTGAACTAATACTACGTAGATCTGCAGATAAAAGTGAAGACCGTCGGAGGTTCGAGTCCTCTCTCGGGCATGGGTGTGTGTGTGTTGTCCTTAGCGTAACTTAAAGTTAGATTAAGTAGTGCGTAAGCCTAGGGACCGATGACCTCAGCAGTTTGGTCCCATAGCCCTTACCGCAAATTCAATTCAAAATACAAAAATGAAGAGGGTGCTGTTCAATAATGTAAATTGTTGTGTTAAAGCATAGAAATTTTTTCTGACGCACTTTTCAGTAAAATCATCCAGTCTCTAGAACATTCCCTCCATATTGCGGCAGTTGGATAGTTCTGATTTGCCCTATTTGCAAGTTGTTAAATTCTCGCCGCTCTTTTGAGTAATGCCTCATCTGGCTCTCGTCTAAAGACTGAAGGAGAAAACATTTCAGTAAGCTGGTATTCTTGCGCAAGTGTGCTCACATTAAATGACAACGTATTTTCGTTAAATATTATTTAAACAATTATTTATACCTTCTTGACAGTAACGCCTTTTGGTTATGTTTTTAATTGGGGTGTCGGCTAACATATGCGACTGACCACTTTTAAATTAGCAGAGATTTTTAATAGCACTTGCAATCAACATCTGAATAAAGTTACTGGCAAAATAGTAAACTGTTCATTAAATAAAGACACAAGTATGGCAAACTATGAGGTATTCAGCTGTATTCTTATGCTGTATAACTGTGGAGAATACGATGTTCTGACATACACTCCTGGAAATTGAAATAAGAACACCGTGAATTCATTGTCCCAGGAAGGGGAAACTTTATTGACACATTCCTGGGGTCAGATACATCACATGATCACACTGACAGAACCACAGGCACATAGACACAGGCAACAGAGCATGCACAATGTCGGCACTGGTACAGTGTATATCCACCTTTCGCAGCAATGCAGGCTGCTATTCTCCCATGGAGACGATCGTAGAGATGCTGGATGTAGTCCTGTGGAACGGCTTGCCATGCCATTTCCACCTGGCGCCTCAGTTGGACCAGCGTTCGTGCTGGACGTGCAGACCGCGTGAGACGACGCTTCATCCAGTCCCAAACATGCTCAATGGGGGACAGATCCGGAGATCTTGCTGGCCAGGGTAGTTGACTTACAGCTTCTAGAGCACGTTGGGTGGCACGGGATACATGCGGACGTGCATTGTCCTGTTGGAACAGCAAGTTCCCTTGCAGGTCTAGGAATGGTAGAACGATGGGTTCGATGACGGTTTGGATGTACCGTGCACTATTCAGTGTCCCCTCGACGATCACCAATGGTGTACGGCCAGTGTAGGAGATCGCTCCCCACACCATGATGCCGGGTGTTGGCCCTGTGTGTCTCGGTCGTATGCAGTCCTGATTGTGGCGCTCACCTACACGGCGCCAAACACGCATACGACCATCATTGGCACCAAGGCAGAAGCGACTCTCATCGCTGAAGACGACACGTCTCCATTCGTCCCTCCATTCACGCCTGTCGTGACACCACTGGAGGCGGGCTGCACGATGTTGGGGCGTGAGCGGAAGACGGCCTAACGGTGTGCGGGACCGTAGCCCAGCTTCATGGAGACGGTTGCGAATGGTCCTCGCCGATACCCCAGGAGCAACAGTGTCCCTAATTTGCTGGGAAGTGGCGGTGCGGTCCCCTACGGCACTGCGTAGGATCCTACGGTCTTGGCGTGCATCCGTGCGTCGCTGCGGTCCGGTCCCAGGTCGACGGGCAGGCGCACCTTCCGCCGACCACTGGCGACAACATCGATGTACTGTGGAGACCTCACGCCCCACGTGTTGAGCAATTCGGCGGTACGTCCACCCGGCCTCCCGCATGCCCACTATACGCCCTCGCTCAAAGTCCGTCAACTGCACATACGGTTCACGTCCACGCTGTCGCGGCATGCTACCAGTGTTAAAGACTGCGATGGAGCTCCGTATGCCACGGCAAACTGGCTGACACTGACGGCGGCGGTGCACAAATGCTGCGCAGCTAGCGCCATTCGACGGCCAACACCGCGGTTCCTGGTGTGTCCGCTGTGCCGTGCGTGTGATCATTGCTTGTACAGCCCTCTCGCAGTGTCCGGAGCAAGTATGGTGGGTCTGACACACCGGTGTCAATGTGTTCTTTTTTCCATTTCCAGGAGTGTATATTTGCTTAATAAAAAGTTTTAAGATTTGTCCCAAGATAGTATATAAAATAGATAGAGTTGAGTGGCTTGCAGGGATGATAGCTATCATGCAATGCTGTCGTCTGAGATGTCGCTTGTTGAACTCCCATGAAGAGTTTAAAAGTTGTGATTTAGAGGATCATAATGAAAATAGTCACTGTAAATTATAACCTTTTGTTGTTTTGAAAACACTGAAATTATTGTCGCGTCATCGGATGCAGTTCATTTTTCTGAGATCACTAATGTATTTAGATTTGCATTAATATTTAAATTATGATAGATGCTCAAGGAGCTGTAAGAAGCCATCTTTCAGCTTGTCTGTCACTCCACCATTTTTGGTGCCTCTCCTGCACACAGGGCATGTGAGTATAAGCCGTCCAAATCCCCAGCTTTCGGATTTACACATTTCCGGAACGCTCTCCTTGTCCTTGCACCTAGCTCGCCTGGGGCTGCCGCGCGACGTCCTCGTCCCGCCGACTCGCACCCAGCCCAGCAAGCAAATTCCGTTCTCCTCAGTACCAGCCCTAGGTGGACGAATAACTCGTCCACACATTCGTAATGTTACAGTTTTAAATACCCATTCTTGCCACTAGAAATTATACTGTTGAGTGGCTTAAACTGCGCACAGTCAAAAATGCGAATCTAATTTATTTTTAGACTGCAAATAACGCAAACAGCATCCACGTTCTACAACTGAATGGTGATGAGCACTAATACTACTACATCCTAAGCCAGACAACTTTTTTTTACGAAATAGGAATGGTATATATCTGTGTTAGAAACCCATAACATTACAGATTTACATGTTCCTCATGACGATGCTGTGCGATATATAGAGCTACAGCTCGAAATGCTTTCTTTCCCTTCTTGTGTGCCATAATCATCCACTCTGAATATTAGGTTCGATGACGCTTTTTTTCTATTTTTCAAAACTGTGAACATGCTTCGACTTGCTAAGAAAAGCTTTGTTGGCAAAGTTTAATTTGTTTTCATATGGAAAGCACCGAATCGGCCAACGGCCTTGCCGCAGTGGTGACACCGGTTCCCATCAGATCACTGAAGTTAAGCGCTGTTGGTCTTGGCTAGCATTTGGATGGGTCACTGTCCGGGTCTTCCGTGTGCTGTTGGCAAACGGGGTGCACTCAGCCCTTGTGAGGCCAATTGAGGAGGTACTTGACCGAGGAGTAGCGGCTACGGTAACGAAAACTGTCAACGACCAGGAGAGCGATGTGCGAAGCATATGCCTTTCCGTTGCCACATCCGGTGACGCCCAAGGGCAGAGGAATACACACCTGCCGACCAGTACCATTGGGCTATCATAGGCTGAAAACAGTAATAGTTCCACTTTCTGCCACCAGTTGAAAATATGACACTGTAAGCAGTCAGAATGTGAAATGTGATTCTTGAGTTTCTCCCGGCGTATTTGATAATCAAAATATCCACGGGTATGCTGCCGGTCTATAGTGTCCAACGGGCACAATATTTCGGCGATCATACATGTCGCCATCATCAGGTGAACTGACGGACTGAGCTCCTGTGAACGTGCCGGCACGGAGATCCGTACGCTATGGCTGCTCAGAGGGAACTGGGTTCGGTCGCGGCGGCGCCCGATTTAAATACCCTCCGCCCGCGGCGCGCTCCCTCCGCCGTCCGCGCCCCGCGCCACGGTCGCGCGGTGGAACAGATTGCGACGGCGTCTGAGATGACGTCGGTGTGATGGCTCTGTCCGCCGTGGGCGTCACAACTATACGTTTGCTCGATTTACTCTTGATTAACCCGATCGCTGGTTCCCAGGCCTTGCTAAGATTATAGCCACAGTCACGGTTTATGAGGTCGTCATTGGTGCGAATTTCGATGGCCTCTCTAACAACGCTGTCCCAGTATCTCGACGTCTGTACCAGAATCCTCGTGCGGTCATACTCCATGGCGTGATTTTCCGACAAACAATGTTCAGCAACCGCCGACTTGCTCGGATACATCAGTCGAGTGTGCCTCTGGTGTTCACGGCATCGATCCTCGACGGTACGCATCGTCTGACCAATATACGACTTGCCACATTGACACGGAATCTGGTACACGCCGGCCTTCCTCAAACCGAGGTCATCTTTGGCGCTCCCCACCAGTGCACGAGTTTTATTTGGAGGACAAAACACAGTTCCGACCCGGTGTTTCTTCAGAATGCGGGCGATTTTCCCCGAGAGTGCGCCTGTGTATGGAATAAATGCAGTGCCTACCTCCTCCCTCATGACTTCATCCATCTCAACAGGTTGTGCTGCAGTGGTTGGGCGGAGAGCACGTTGAATCTGCCACTCTGAGCACCCATTTTTTCGAAATACAGTTCTCAGATGTTCCAATTCTTGGGGTAGACTCTCCGCGTCAGAGACAGTGCGCGCCTTATGTACTAGAGTTTTAAGTACCCCATTCCTCTGTGAAGGGTGGTGGCAGCTGTCTGCGTGCAAATACAGATCAGTTTGCGTAGTCTTCCGATACACCCCATGACCTAGGGTGCCGTCAGCCCTTCTCTTGACCAAGACGTCAAGGAAAGGTAATTTACCCTCCGATTCAGTCTCCATAGTGAATATGATGTTGGGGTGTATGGAGTTTAGATGTGTAAGGAAGTCAGGGAGTTTATCCATACCATGTGGCCAGATGACGAATTGTGCCCGTGGACACTATAGACCGGCAGCATACCCGTGGATATTTAGAATGTGAAATGTTTCCTGTTTTGAGGTCAGTATGCTGTTTATTGTTTGGAGACACGTTTATTTCTTTTGTGAAGTGACTGTTGTTGTAAACGGTGAAGATGGTTGAAGTTTTCCGTACGAAATCCAATGGCTATTGAGAAGAAAAATCGTGCACTTCTTATGATGTTGTTTTTTCAGAACGGTGAGAATATCGCCTTCAGAAACAGCTACAAATAGAGTGGTGGTAAGTTCCCATGGGACCAAACTGGTGAGGTCATCGGCCCCTAGTCCACCCCATTAGCTGAATGGTCAGTGCGTTTGATTGCCACGCACGGAGGCCTGGGTTCGATTCCCAGCTGGGGAGGGAGATTTTCTCCCCTCAGGGACTGGGTGTTGTGCTGTCCTCATCACCATTTCAGTCCTATTGTCGACGCGCAGGTCGCCCAATGTGGCGTCGCACACAGTAAGACCTGCACTTGGCGGACGAACTTCCCGAATGGGATCTCCCATTTCCATTGGCCCCTAGGCTTACACGCTGCTTAATCTAACTTAAAATAACTTACGCTAAGGACAATACATACATCCATGCCCGAGGGAGGACTCGAACCTCCGACAAGGGGAGCCGCTCGAACCGTGGCAAGGCGCCAAAGACCGTGCGGCTACCCCTCGCGGCTCAGCTGCGAAGAAGCCCCATGTCAATTAATGGGCTAAAGAGTATGATCAAGAAATTTGAAGAAACGGGTGAATTATGTGATGCTGTGGGGAAACGGAGGCAGCCCATTCTCATGGCAGTTGTCCATCAAGTTCCTGTAGCCATAGCTGATCGTGTAGCAAGTGCTTCATATTCTACAGCCTCTAGTCATGGTAATTGTCTCACACTTAGTTAACAGTTCAAAAGATTCTGAGGCGCATTTTGCTCTTGTACCCCTACAAGATTCAGAGTGTGCACCAAATGAAGCCCCGAGACAGATTACAACACCGTGACTTTTCCCGTCGTTTTTTGGCACACATGGCAATGGCTTACATGTGGCTGCAGAATATTCTTTGGGCAAAAGAGGCACATTTTATTCTGCACAGTGTCGTGAATGCTCAGACTGTCGCGTATGGAACTCTACTCGGTCACATGTTGTGCAGCAACATCCACTGCTCTCAGAGTATGTATCTGTATGGTGTTGTTTCACAGGCGCCTTCATTCTCGGTCTGCTTTTGTTCAGGGAGATGACATATCGCGGTGCTGTTAGGTTTACAGTGACATCTGAATGTTATAAGGACCTCACTGCGAACCATGTAATTCCAGCTATGTAGAAACTGTGTCCACGCCACTATTTTCATGAAAGAGGGTTCTACATCACATGTCACTTGCCAGGTGGAAGATTTGTATCGAGAGATCTTTGGTAACGACCACGTCATCTCTAGGCAATTTCAAGATGTATGGCCTACCAGATCTCCCGACCTAAATCCATGTGACTTCTGGCTGTGGGTATATCTGAGAAGTCGTATCTATTAGGGATGTATCCCGACTCTTCCTGATCTGAATTATAGCATACGACAAAATATTACTCTGATTACACAGGATATGTTGTGAGTAACTGTGAACTGTGCCATGCTACGAATGCAGGACATTACTGTCGGGAAATCATACTGAACACAAGTAACTTGCTGACATATCCTAACAAATGCAGTAGAACCACCGTTTCTGTGCGTTTTATTGTTCCTTCCCATATCTTGCAGTCACAACACATTCTGAGAGCTTGCAACGCCATATTTTCACCTCGTAACAGGAGGTGTAACTACAATATTTTTCAGCATACAACTTGAGAGCATCGATTAATGACCATACCTACGATGTTTCAGTTTCCTGCGATGTATACAACCTGCACTGCAGCACTCTTAACACCGTCAGTTTAATTATAACCACCTGATATTTAGACACTTTTGCTTGCTTATTTACAGGATGCAGTTCTGCCAAAACTGACCACTTGAAACAGGCATTGACATTTCACTGGAGATTTATAACTATTTATTTGCTGTCACTTTTGACAATTTTGAGTACAGTCTTGCATAAAACCCCTTATATTCATTAACAAATCTATGGAGTTGAACTATTCTTTCAATTTCCAATCGAAATCTCTCTCGAAAAGTGACTAGTACCTTTAACAGCTTACCAGTAACCTTAGTTGATTTCCTCTGATCATTAATTTTCGATGTCATTAAACTCGCATTATTTGTATGCTGCCCAGAATCAGAAACATTTTAAAAAACTGCTTGCAGAGTGTTATAATAGATAGGAAAAGAGAAGAATGGTTTAGAAAAGATAGAGGAATTCGATAAGAAATGTAAATGAGCTTAACATAAAGTGAAATAATGGAAAAATTATTAAAGAAGTGGATGTTTTCACATATATAGTAAGCGTGCAAACCAAGAAAAGAAACATCAAGCAAGAAATTTTGGACGGGATATAAAATTGCTCAAAATTGCGTTATTGTGTATCAAACATATTTAGAAAGTGCAAAAGCAAAAATCTAACAATTTTGAATTATAGATCAGAGATGGAAAAAAATCTGAGTTGTGAAAGAAAAGAGAAGTTTGGAAGAGGCTTTGTGACCGATCCGCATAAGAAGAAATGTTTCAGGAAGAAGCAGCAGAAGAAGGAGAATCAGTGGCTGGGGTGGAAGTTTTTAATACTACTACACGTGTGACTTGCTTTTCTTTCGTTTTTTTACATAAATAGAGAGTTGTCCAAAGTCTCCAAATTTCGTCACGATCGGGTGTATTTTTGCAGGAGACAACAGCCCGGTGCTTTTTCTCGAGCAGTTTACATAATATACAGCACTGAATGAGAAAAAAAATGCCTGAATTACAGTAAGTAACCAGTAGCTGAAAGATGTTAGGATTGTTAATAGTGATATATGTGTCAAATTTACATTTTTTATGCATTTGTCCAAAGAAAAACGTTGAGTAATGACTACGTACATGACGATTCAGTATCAGTAACATGCAAAAACCAGAGCAGCCGCCTCACTTTTATAACGCAACCTTTCTCCTGAGCCAACTCATGCATTGTGAGAAGTGTGAGCCCACGTAACGAAATTTCTGATACATTTCAAAACAGTTTATAGAAACGTCGAACATTATTTCACTAAGCACCAATTATATCATTATCCTACAACCCTAACGTGAACACCATGATCGCTGATTATGATAAACAATGCAGTATTATTAAAATACCCAACACATCAGTCAGATCATTCAACGAGGTAACAATTTATGCAGAATCCAGGCCAATTGGATGCTTTTCAAAACAACTCTAATTTACTAAGAATTCTTATTGAGATACAGTTGCTGACATGAGACCCCACAGGATCGGTGCGCGTCGAGAACTGACCAATTTTCGTCCAAAGCGCTGGGCGGGTTCCTTCGTTTGTTCGGAAAGGGAGACCAATATTGTCTGCCCGCTTTCGGCCGGTCAATGTCGCGCTGCGACCACAGAATAAAGTTAAACGCCCTGCAATCTTTCTCAAACGATTTTACAGAAACAATTCGGTACAATTTTTTTTGCATTACTTATTGCTTTACTTGTCAGCTTCATGTTGATGTGCCATCATTTCGTTAATGGTCATGGCTATTGTGACATTAGTGCGTAAATAAGACACTGCACGAGTTTCGAAAAAGTCTGCATTGAAAAATTGGGGCCGCTATAATTTTGCATTTGGTGCACATTACATAGTATGTTGTCGCGTATAAAATGTAACTACATATTGGATTTTTCTTTAGCGGAGGTCTATCTTTTACCAGCCTCTAGAAATATGACGTGCACACTCATTTGCGATCGAACTCGCGAGCGATAAATCCAAAGTGAAATATCCACAACATTCCTTCCGTTTCATAAATGGTTTGATATGTCAAAGTGAGATTTTGGCAAATGATAGGAAACAATGAGGAGAATATTTTTCCATAAGGTTATCATGCAAAACTTCGTCATCAATCGTAACTACAGACTTTTTCGATGAAGGAACGTAATTTTTAAGGGCCATCGATAGCTGGTGAAACGAGAAATGCAATGGTTTTTGGAAAACCATAAGCGAAGGCAATACACGTGTATTTTTGTACCAAGTATGTGCTTATTCATAAGCTACTGAGCTTACTTTTCCTCAGTTCTTCACTTAATAAACTTAATAAACCACAGTTTCAGAGCTCTCTCGCATCTGCGTCAGCAAAACATGTTCTATCTGCATTGAGTATGGACATAGTAAAGTACAGCTACTGTTATAACTCTTGTTTCTGTTAAGAAAGAAATGTTTGTAAAAAAAAAATCTATTGCGGAACTGCCTACACACAGGGTGTACCGCCTAACTTTCCTACTTCGTATATTTCCGAACTGAAACACAATGTGAAAAATGCAATTGGGCAAGGGTGCGCCTGTGTCAGGGTTTCACACAATAGGCAGAAATGCACAAAGTAAACAAACGACACTCTCAACACAAAGCTACGTTTTTTTTTTTTCCACGTGTATGATTTTCTACCGAAGTGTTAAGTAGAGGTATAGTTAGTGATGGCCGGCCGGAGTGGCCGAGCGGTTCTAGGTGCTACAGTCTGGAACCGCGCGATCGCTGCGGTCGCAGTTTCGAATCGTGCCTCGGGCATGGGTGTTTGTGATGTCCTTACGTTAGTTAGGTTTAACCAGCCAGTTAGTGACGGCAGACTTGGTTTCACTGCTTCAAACCTTATACCTTCTGAATATTTAGACTTAAATAATGTTAACGGTGCCACTGTTGCTGCTGTAATGCTGTATCGCCATAATGCCGGTAGTCTGCGCTGACCTTTGTGCATTACACCAGAAACTGTGGCGTCCTTGCTAGCCTTTAAACTGTACGTATTTCAGAAAATATGAGGTTTAGAACAGTGAAAACAAGTCTGCCGTCACTAAGTGTATCTCTAGTTTTCATTTCCGTAGAAATGTTGTCATGGCAACAGTTGTGAATCCTCACTGTGTCAGAAGTGTTGGACTCACGTTAAGCACACTATTCAGTGGTTGTTGCTTCGAGCATAGTGTAAGTAGGCTATTTAGGTTTTCTTATTGGTAACGCCACATAGCGCTCTGTATGAAAATCACTGGCTGTGCTGTGTGCAGTCTGTGGCTAGTTTTCATTGTTGTCTGCCATTGTAGTGTTGGGCAGCTGGATGTGAACAGCGCGTAGCGTTGCGCAGTTGGAGGTGAGCCGCCCGCAGTGGTGGATGTGGGGAGAGAGATGGCGGAGTTTTGAAATTTGTAACATTGGATATCATGAACTAATTATGACTTTTGAACACTATTGAGGTAAATACATAGTTTGTCCTGTATCAAAATCTTTCATTTGCTAACTATGCCTATCAGTAGTTAGTGCCTTCCGTAGTTTGAATCTTTTATTTAGCTGGCAGTAGTGGCGCTCGCTGTATTGCAGTAGTTCGAGTAACGAAGATTTTTGTGAGGTAAGTGATTTGTGAAAGGTATAGGTTAATGTTAGTCAGAGCCATTCTTTTGTAGGGATTATTGAAAGTCAGATTGCGTTGCGCTAAAAATATTGTGTGTCAGTTGAAGCACAATCATGTTTAATTGTTCTAAGGGGACGTTTCGTATGTCGACCCTTAGCCAAAGATACCTCACTGGAATCTTCTGATTTTTTTCTTGTAGTTAGTGTAATTAGTGTAGCTTTTGTTTATTGCTAGCGCGTAATTATAGAGAGAATTTCCTTTGTAGTTGTAGTTTTTCATTGTTGTACAGTAAAACAGTTGTGGCATGCATGTAGATTTGCACCAAGTATTTTGCAGCTGCGCTTGCAATTAAGTAGACATTATTTCCATTGCTATGTTATTTTATTTTGCTCTTCAAATTGTGCTTTTCTGTGTTATCGTGTGAAATATTGTGACAATTATGGCGTGTGAAAAACGTAATACTAGGCTCCAAAGTAAACTGAGAAATGACAGTGAAGACGAAAGCAGTGTGTTAGCGCCACCGTGTAATGAATTAACTAATGTTCAACATAGTAATTTGGTAATTGTGCATAGGGAAATGGAGCGGGTGGCAAACAATGGCGTAGGCAGTGAAACAATTAGTGAACAGGGAAGCATTATCGATCGATCGGTCAGTAATAGCTCGCCTCAGGAATCCGAAATGACAGGACACAATTTTGCAAATACTGTAGATTTAGGTTTTGCGTCCTCACCGTTTTCTCAAATAAGTCAAGACACATTTTCTGCTTGTCAAAATGTGAATGTTGCCGGTGCAAATGCACTGCCGAAAAGCGTAGAGGAACAGATTCCAGACACTAATGCATTGTTATTACAGCTAATGCAACAAATGGAACAAAATCAGAGACAAACACAGCAAAAGCTTCAAAAGTTAGACACAATGGAACAAAATCTTCAAAAGTTAGACGCAATGGAACAATACCAGAGATAAACACAGCAACAGTTAAACGCAATGGAACAAAATCTTCACACCACGCTTGAACAAACACGTGAAGATTTAACTACTGAGTTACATAAAATCGAATGGAAATGTCAAAAAGTCTGTAACGACGTAAAAACACAAATTTATGAGCATTTTCAACCTATTTTTTCGCGGCATGAAAATGCATTACAGAATCACGAAGCAGCCATAAAAGAACTGCAAATTATTGTTCATGAAAATCATGAGACCTTGCAAGCTAAAATTGACTCAGTTGCATCTACCGATTCAGTTACGCAACTTGCAAAAACTCAGGAAAACTTAAAGGACACAGTAGAAAGACACATAGAGGAAATTAGTTCATTATCAGAGAAAGAAGTTGAACTTTCGGATCAGCTAAATAATTTATCTACGAAGGTAGATGATAATCTGAATGACACAAAACCGGTAGTCTTTAATGACACAGAAGAGTGCGAACAAATTAGGAAATTCAAACAAAATCAGAATCAAATTAATACGCAACACCAAAGAGAAATCCGGGAAGTACAAGATCAGCTGACACAGGTAATACAAGAGTTACGTATTTCAGAGGACACTCGCGCCCCAGTACAGGAAGAGGGACTTAGAAATACGGAACATCCACAAAATAATAACACAGGACACTTCGGAAATTATGAAAGAAATTGGCAAGGCACACCGAATTTTGAGATGGAACCGCCGAAACGACGTAACAATGACCGACATGTGACTCGCCGACAGGATGATTTTGACTATAAGCTGTTCATTACTATACGTAAATTCAAAACATTTAAGAATTCTGGCAACGACATTCATCCACAAGCATGGCTCCATCAATTCTCTCATTGTTTTCCTCCCAACTGGTCATTAGAGCACAGATTAGAATTTATGTGTGGCTACTTAGAGAATGAACCAGCTGTAAGAATGCGATCGGTCACTCACGATTGTCACAGTGAAGGAGAATTTTATCATGCCTTCCTCTCAGCATATTGGTCTCAAGCTACACAAGACCGAGTAAAACATAGCATCATAATGATGAAACATTCCGAACAATCTGAATTCTCCAGTATTGTGAAATATTTTGAAGACATGTTGCACAAGAATCAGTACCTGTCAAACCCATACAGCCCCTCAGAACTCATCCGCATTTGCTTAATCAAATTACCTGAACATTTACGACATATTATTTTGGCAGGACGTTGCAAAGACGACATTGAAGCTTTTCAGGGACTCTTACAAGAATTAGAAATTGACACTGATAATCGCGGAACGCGAAAACGGGAATACAACAATTACAGGTCACATCCGTCGCAATTCCGCGATGAAAGAAATAATAACTGGACACGACAATGCTATTCTCACAACACAAATCGTGACCAAAACAGACACCACCAGTATGACAGCCACTGGCAGAGTGGTAATAATTACAGGGAAAGATCTCCTCTCCGCAGTAGTGACTATCACAGAGACAATCAGAGAAACAGACAATATGGGAACCAAAATAAATATTATCAAGGGAGACAGAATAACTTTAGACACAACGGACCAGAGCGCAGTTACGATTCAGGGAGAAGTTCTCCACCACGTGGCCGACAAGAAAGAAACTATGGAATCTACCGACATGACGAAAGACGATATAATCATAACGACAGACCTGAATTGCATCAGAACTGGCGGGATTCAAACAGAGTAGGGCCCTCTCGACAAGGTGAATTTGTAGAAGTTAGGTCTCCAAATCCCAATAACGACGCACGCCAACAAAGAGACAATAGGCAATGACTCATACAGCTGGCAGCCACGAAACGTACGTATGAAACTGACGACGCAGCTGCCGTAGCTAGTAATTATGTAAAAATGGAAGACATTAGGGACATCTTACTCCAGGAACACGACGTAAAACATAATAACATTGCATATCCTGTGATTCCCATTACAGTAAATGATGTAAAATTTACGGCAGTACTTGACTCTGGCAGTCCCATTTCAGTAATTAGTGAAACAGCCTTTAGCAAATGCAACAAATCGAACGATTGCCCCACACTTCCGTTACGTAAGATTAAATTACAAAGTGCAATCTTTGGAAAAAGTGTAGATGTACGCCAACAAACCAACTTAGAATTCTTTTGTCAAAGCCACAGCTTCTCTATGAACTTTCTCATTGTTGCATTATTGTCGACGGAAATTATATTGGGAGTAGACTTTTTGAATGAATACAAAGCAATCTTAAACTTTCACGATGCTGAAATAAGTTTAGAGAAACAAGGTAAGTCAATAGCTTTGAAATTTGAAGATTGGATCTCAAACCATGATGAGGAAATTAATCGGCTTTACCTTCTGTTAGACAACAGTTCGGAATTTTCTACGGAACTAGACACTAACAATCACCATGCAAGTACTGACAGGGATGATATCGACGACATATTTGATACTAATGAGTTAATTCAGAATAAAATTCGAACAATTGAGAATTGTAATGACACTGATAGACAAGACCTTTTTGAGATTTTACAAGCACATTCCACAGTTTTTACTCACAAAACAGGAAGAATCAAGGGATTTCAATACCAATTTCGTGTTCGTGAGCATACTAAATTTTGTGTTAGACCATACGTAATTCCAGTACATTATAGGGACCGTGTTAGAACAGAAATACAATCTATGCTTAATGAGGGCATTATTGAGCCTGCAGTAAGCTCATACAACAATCCATTACATGTTGTTGAGAAGAAAAATGGATCGATCAGACTTGTCTTAGATTCGAGACAAATCAATACTATCATCATTCCTGAAACAGACAGGCCGCAAACGATGGAAGAACTTCTTCAAAATTTTAATGGCGTAAAAGTGTTGCCTTCTATTGATCTCAGATCCAGCTTTTATCAGATCGAACTTCATCCAGAATGTAGAAAATACACAGCTTTCCTTTGTTTCGGCGTTTGTTATCAGTTTCGGAAACTTCCTTTTGGTTTGAACATTTCTTCGGCAGCATTCATTCGCGGGCTAAATTCCATATTACCTGAGTTCTTAAAACGTCACATCACCTTATATGTGGACAATATTCTGATAGCAGAAGCCTCATGGGAACAACACAATCGCATCCTCAACAGCGTGTTACATATTTTTGCAGAATCTGGAATTACAGTTAACTTGGAAAAGTCTGAATTTGGTAGGACAAAGGTGAAGTTTTTGGGACATATTATTTCTTCTGAAGGTATTCAGCCGGATCCTGAAAAGTTAGAAGCAGTAAGAGCCATTCCAGTTACATCCACAAAAAAACAAGTCGCAGTTTTCTAGGTCTTGTCAATTTTTACCGTCGTTTTCTGAATATGCAAATTCTAGTTACACCAAAACTTTGTTCTCTCACTGGAAAAAATACTATTTGGAACTGGGACGAACAAGCACAGTTGGAATTCAATTCTTTGAAAGAATCGCTACTTAACGCGCCAATACTAGCTCATCCAGATCTGTCACAAGATTTCTGCCTTAGCACGGATTCTTCTAAAGTCGGTCTTGGTGCCTATTTATTTCAAGAAGCCATAGAAAATGACACTAATGTTCAGAAAACCATTGCTTTTCCTAGCCTAGTGCTAACAAAATCTGAAAAAAATTATTCCGTTACTGAATTAGAAGCTTTAGCTATCGTTTGGGCATTTAACTAATTCCGTTTCTTTCTTTCTGGTAAGCACGTAAAAGTATACAGTGATCATCGTGCATTACAATTTCTTATGTCTTCAAAATTAAATCATGACAGGTTAAAACGTTGGGCATTGTTTCTGCAAGAATTCCGCTTCACAATAGTCTACATTCCCGGCAAGGAGAACATTGTTGCGGACGCACTGTCACGCGCACCGGCTGGGCTTGAGAAAAGTAACACAGAAGGCAACCTCGAGAAAAATTTCAGTATTCTTTACATTCAGAAAGTCGCCTTTGAAAACTTCATCACCACATCTTTAAAGGACATTGCTCATGAACAAGATAAAAATCCTATTTGGAAAGACATCAAGAGCAAATGGCATGGAAAGACACACACACAGATTCGGCATTATTACCTGGTTAGAAACAACATACTCTTCAAACGCTGCACTGTTGAAGTCAAGCTATGGGTACTTTGCATTCCAGACGATTTTGTTAATAAGCTCATTTAGTACATTCATTTCAGCTACGCATTTGGTCCACGAAAATGTTATCATATTCTTCGAACGACTTGTTATTTTAACAATATGGAAAAGAGAATTCGAAGAGTCTTGTCTATTTGTAAACTTTGTCGAAAGGCGAAACCATCTACTGTCACACATCGTGCTCTGTTGTTTCCTATTATTCCTTCTAAATTAAAAGAATTTGCTGCTGTTGATCTCTTGGGACCGCTTGTCAGAACATCTAATGGATTTTCGTACGTTCTAGTCGCTGTTGAATTTACTTCAAAATTTGTTTCTTTCACTCCATTACGTAAAGCCACTGGACGGCCTGTATCCAACGTCTTTGTTAAAAATTTCTTACGTGAAGTTGGACACGTTAGTAAAGTCATTTCAGATAACGGACCGCAATTCAGATCAGCTGTTTGGTCACGCATGCTTCGGAATCATAAAATCAAACCTGTTTTTATGTCATTGTACTCACCACATTGTAACCCGTCTGAACGGATTATGAAAGAAATCAATAAGCTTTGCATACTTTATTGTCACAGAAAGCATCAGCATTGGGACAGATATTTACACTTATTTCAAAACGTGCTGAATGAAATGCCTCACGACTCCACTGCATTACCACCTACTCTTGTACTGAAGAATGAAGAACCACCGAACAGAATCAGAGAGCTTGTAACTTTCCCGAATACACATAAACTTCGACACAAAGACATAATTGACTTGGCTCTTAAAAATATAAAATCTGCAGCAGACAAAAGGAGAAAACTACACGGTAAAGCAAATGCAAAGAAATTATATATTGGTCAGAAAGTTCTCATTAAAGCTCATTCATTGTCACATAAGAAGAAACACTTGAGTCACAAATTCTTTCTAGTTTAAATGGACCTTACAGAATCCGACGTGTACCACATGATGATTGCGTTGAAGTTGAAACTCTGCGTACTAGGAAGAGTAAAGGTTTACACCACATTTCACATGTAAAACCGTTTATTGAAAGATAATCTGGTTTTTAACTTAACTTTGTCTTTGCCATAAAATTCTTCACATTTCTAGTATGCATTGTCAGACTTAGAAGCTGTTACCGTGCAACAATGTTTGAAGTTAAATGTCCAATCAAGAACCAAGAGAACTTATTTAAACAGAAATTACGAATGCATTGTTATAGTGAACAGACGTCACAGTGTTCTTGCTTGTTAGTTGCACGATTACGTAACGACTATAAGGCTTACATACTTAGAACATATACTGGTACTGCTAATGAAATTTTAATGCAACATTTTGGTTTACTTGAAAATACATTCTGGATTTAAAGTACTTTCAGTGAGATACCAGATGACACAGTGGTTAGTTTCTGTGACAGCTACACGATTTTATCACGACGCTACTAATGAGTGACAATATACAATGTTGCTTTTGCAGTGTTTCTGTTTTACTCTTCACAGTTTTTCTGTATTATTCTGGAAAGTAATACATGTTTTAGTAGTAACTTTTGTGGTATAGCTACAATGAGACAGCCTTTTCTGTAGCACAACAATACGTTACAGTACAGTACTTTCTTCATCACAACAATAAGTGTAATAACTACGATATCTATACACAAAGCATTTCACTTTCGTTTATCATGAGGTAGGTACATTGACTTCTGCAGAACTTAGCTTTCAGAGGACGATAACTACGACACTTCCACAGAGGTTATCTTACAACATGACGCACAGTTTAGCGCTACAGTACACGTATTTGAGTGATTAATTTCGCACTTAAAACATTTATTTTTTTAAGATATTTGAAGTACAATGATACAAGGGTTTTCCGTGATACATTTCATTCCATTGCTGTAATCTGTAACACCTGAGGGTATAATTGCATTAATCTTCAGGGGGGTACACGCCTACTTTGTGTACCATGTGTTTGGCAAGCACAAGGAGCCCTAGCTAATATGGTATTTGCTTATACAACTTTACACATCGGTACCATATTTCTCCAACACAAAATACACAGCTACCTGATCATTTAACTGAGAGAGACAAACATTTATTTTACTACATCAGTGACAGATGTTTACGTAATTACACTGTTGGATAACTTCATACTTATGGGATTGTATTTTTGTCTGTACTTAGTGAACTGTTCATATTTTTTTGGAACCATTGTGATACTATGAGAGCTTTGAATGATGTGTTTGGTATGGGATCATGATTTTTAAAGTACGTTGGAGGTAGATGACACTGTTGAAATGAGTAGAGGTTTTTTATTTACGTTTTGACATTATTGCAGAAAGCTACGACGTTTTTGAGATTTGACTGAGGTGTTATGATGTTATTATTACGATGACTATGTGTATTATGCTGTTGCGGTATGTTTATGATCAATAAGCTGATGCTATATGAGTTATTTGAGTATGCTACGTATCTGTTATGATGAAATATTGAAGAAGCGTCGACGAATAAGGTAAGGAATAATGAGTAGTGGTTAGGGACTCTGGTTTGTGAAAAAGGTTGTTGGTAACCAAGAATCGTACTTTAAGAGTTATGAAATGTATGTAAATGCGTGAATGTATTACAATGCCTACAAAAATTTTTTGGACTCTGTTATGTCAATAGGATTTTGTTTCTACATATTTGTAACACGAATTCTTGACCTGTGAAATATTTTTATATGAGACTGCCACTGTAGCGGAAACTGCTGTCGTAAATATTTCCGTAAGAAAGTTAAGTGACCACCTGCACGTAATGCGTCGTGGGCATCCAGCTGTGTCAGACACCTGGAGAAAAAGCCATTAGTGTGTGCCTTTTCAGAGGCACAGGCAGAAAAAAAAGGGAGGCCATTATCCTCGCTATTAACATTCCTTTGTAGAAAGCAGCGCAAATACGACATGCTCAAACTTGAAAACATATGATTATACTGTGGAGCTCTTAATTTATGATATTTACTAAAATGCCTAATGAAACGATGAGAAACATTTCACGGCTATTGTCTTGCTAGTTGAGAGAAATGCCATATGGCTTGCTTTATGTATTTATTTACTCATTTTGTTTAATATCTAGTTTCTAGCTGCACTGCAGCATTGGTTAAAATAAAATTTATAGATGTACTAATATAAATATTTTCTGTCTACAAATCGAGTAAATAGTAATTTTTTTCAAAAAAATGAGGGAGCACAAAAAGCCATTTACCTTCACAGGAACTGCATTCATAATTTTCTTTTCAAGTACTTGGTAATTTATTTTGTAGAATAAGTTGTGGTGCACCACTTTAATTACATAGACATTAAGATGTGAATATACATTTCCCTTGTCTGCATTGTTGTCTTTAGTGTAATATTTTTTTCTGCTTGAGCTTTGTCATGTTTAGATATAAGTTATTGCATTTGCTGCTGCTGTTTGCCAGGCATAGTGTTACTGAATTTGACTTTGTATTACTCTGTTAAGCCAGTTTTACTACGGATTTATTTTTCTTGTTTGCTGCACAGTACCTTATATTATTTGTAATATTGCAATTGCTTTGCCAATTTCCATTTTTTTTGTCATTGCTGTTTGTGTTAATTGTTTTGCACTGCTGCATTACCTCGTCCCTTAGTTTAGGATCTGAGCTCAGTAGATTTAAGTTAGCTTAAGAGGGGGTAGCCTATAAGAGAATGAGTTGTGATGAATTTGAAGAAATGCACTGAGAGGTTATACGAAAAAAAATACAGAAAGCAGGTATAGACAGTACTTTTTGGGAATAATGATGAATGAAGGGAGATCTCCAAGAAGTAAAGAAAGTTTTGTTTGCAAAATACTGCAGTAAAACAAACCCTGTCCTTTCCTTGTGTTATCCCACTATGTGTTTGTGTACCCTTGTGTATTTATGTTCTTCCTGTCTTTATGTGTTTAGCTGATGAGAGCTATGTTGTAGAATTTTTCTAATACTATGTTATTTACTTTGTAAAGATGTTAGACATTATTAATTCTGTTCTGTTTTAATGCTCATGTGTGAAGTTGATGTTTCGAAAGTTATTCTGATCTTTTATGTATGTACTCATGTCATAATTCCTGTAACACTGATGTATATGTTATTTCGATTCTTTTGTAAAGCTTGTACTACAAATGTTATCTGTATTGTTATGTGTCTTTAATGATGTATTTTGTACCTTTGTAATTGTATTCTCATGTTATAATATTGTAATTGACACCAGTTCATCAAATTAAGTAACTTGTAAGCATTCATTTCACTGCACACATTTCTGTTGGTCATAGTATATGCACAATATGTGGAAAAAAAAGAGGACTGTTAGTGTCTGGAGGTGTGTTGATAATTCAGCAAGGGACTGGTTAACAGCATTGCTGGTTCTAAGGACAATTCCAAAAACTTTGTGAGTGCACAAGTGGTGGTTATGGACTTGCTATATTATCCGCAAGACTCTTCAATGGTGATTGTGCACCTGCACAGTCACAACAGATGGCTGCTGGCCATTTCTGCAAGGACTACAGTGGGTCTACACCTTTGCTGACTCATCAGTACCATTATTTCTACAAGGACTGCAGTGGGTCTGCACCTCTGGTGGCCCACCAGTACCGTAATCTCTACCAGGACTACAGTGGGTCTACTCTGTGATGACCTACCTACCAATATTCTTCAAAACTTCGAATGACTCTGCTGTGGTTTGCTCTGTTGTGGCCCATTACCTGTCTGCATGTCAAGAGTCAGCACTGTCTTTCCGTTGGAAGGACAACACTACTTTTTCAAGACTGCATGGAAATCCAATACTTCCGTGTGCATTTTCTTTAAATGCTCAGACTTTCAGAAACACACTGCAATTTTACTGTGATGAACGATCAGGACTGTCTTTATGGACTGTGAGAAAATTTTACCTTTTAACCAACATTGTGTCAATAAGTGTGTGCATTTGATTTCTTTATTATTGTAATTGTGAAAAAAATTTAACAAATATGTATTGGCCAGTGCCCAAAACAATTTGTAAAATTTTTTGTGGGGAGCATGGGGGCTATGTAAGTAGGCTATTTAGGTTTTCTTATTGGTAACGCCACATAGCGCTCTGTATGAAAATCACTGGCTGTGCTGTGTGCAGTCTGTGGCTAGTTTGCATTGTTGTCTGCCATTGTAGTGTTGGGCAGCTGGATGTGAACAGCACGTAGCGTTGCGCAGTTGGAGGTGAGCCGCTAGCAGTGGTGGATCTGGGGAGAGAGATGGCGGAGTTTTGAAATTTGTAACACTGGATTTCATGAACTGCTATATACATTATGACTTTTGAACACTATTGAGGTAAATACATTGTTTGTTCTCTATGAAAATCTTTCATTTGCTAACTATGCCTATCAGTAGTTAGTGCCTTCCGTAGTTTGAATCTTTTATTTAGCTGGCAGTAGTGGCGCTCGCTGTATTGCGGTAGTTCGGTAACGAAGATTTTTGTGAGGTAAGTGATTTGTGAAAGGTATAGGTTAATGTTAGTCAGGGCCATTCTTTTGTAGGGATTATTGAAAGTCAGATTGCGTTGCGCTAAAAATATTGTGTGTCAGTTTAAGCACAATCATGTTTAATTGTTCTAAGGGGACGTTTCAATAGTTCTACATATGGACTAGCTTGGTGAAACTATACTTACCTTTTCAGTAGCTATCAGATACCATTAAAAAGGATATCTTTCGATTAAAAATAACTGAGTGTTCAAAATCTCCTCGAGTGAAAATTTGTGAGCATAAACGGTGCAACAAAATACTTGTCTGCCTCACTACCATCACATGTTAGAAACCTGTCTTCAGTACTTTGACTTTTTATGAGGCATGCTAGACACTTTTTTGTAATTATATGTAAATGAGTGATAGCTAACGTCAGATGCTGTAGCCAGCGCCCCAAAGAGCGAGACTACGTACGCTCCCACTATCTTCGGCGCCACATACTCGCAGCAGGAGCGAGCGCACAGCAAAGGGCTCCTTTGCCACGTCATATGACATGGCGTGATAACGTTGTCTCTGGTGTGGGATAAAACTGCCCGCACAGCGACAACTCTGTCTAATATACATCCCTGCACGCGCACTGGTGACGCAACGGTTATCATGCTGTTAACGATATACGCTGCGACCTCGGACTGTGTTTGATGTTTCTGTCTTGATAGATTTCAAATAGCATTCTGACAGACTTGGTCCTTAAGCCTAATTTACACGACGACATTGGGTTGCGCCACTCGTTGCCTGGAATGACTTGCACGCAAATTGTTTCATATTTGACTGTAGACACGGCGAAACCAGCATATACTCCAGTTTCCTCGTTTTGTAGTTTCCTGAGTCGTGTCTGAAATGAAAGTTTTGGCAGCTGCACGTCGCACGAGTTGTGATGGAGTTAAAGCTTGTTGCGTGGAATTGCTGAATAAGAAAAAAATAAGAAACGTGCTTCAATTCGTGACTGGAAGAAGAAATGACGTCAGCTCGGTTGCTCAGCATCCTTGCTGAAATAATTTGTGATGGTAGATCCAAGAAGTTCTTTTAATTATCTTAGATTGTCACCAGAACTGTTAACATTTCTTTTAAATAGAGTTATTTATGTGATAAGGAATAAAGATATTGTAATGCATGAAGCACTGTCGCCAGAACTAAAATTACATATCACATTGCATGCATTATAATCGAGAACACTCGGCATGATATAAGATGTGGTTTTAGTTGGTGATGACGCTTTTTCATTAACACCAATAATTATTAACAGTAGCAATTATTAACATTAACAGCAGTAATTATTAGAAGCAGGCCACATTAGGAAGAGAATGATTTGTCTTAAAGATAGATCTGTACAGTGACAATACTTCAAAATTCAAAAATATGTGTTGTGTGATGTCCTTAGGTTAGTTAGGTTTAAGTAGTTCTACGTTCTAGGGGACTGATGACCATAGATGTTAAGTACCATAGTGCTCGGAGCCATTTGATTTCAAACATATGTGAATGGGGAGTACTGCTGCGATGTTTTAAATAGATGAATATTGAATAAAGAATGTAGCTTCTTGATTTGTGTAGCCTTCCCTCCTGTCAACAACACTCCTTAAAAAAGGATTTTAGTCTTGTAGACAAGAGCATTTCTACAGCTAGAACTACATTTGCTTGTATTTTTCTTAATTCAGTTGTTCATAATCAAAACGTCTTCGGTCCCTGGTTCGATCCCCGCCACTGCCTAAATTTTGATAAATAATCAGCATTGGCGGCCGAAGACTTCCGGCATAAGAAGTCAGCCTCATTCTGCCAACGGCCTTGTCAAAGAGGGCGGAGGAGCGGATAGAGGTTCAGGGCACTCTCTTGTCCCAGGGGTGGGAAATTGCCCCTAAAAGCGTAAGAATCAGCAATTATCAACGACATGAGGATGCAGAAGGCAATGGAAACCACTGCATTAAAGACATGTAACGTGTATCCACAGGACATATGGCCTGTATTTGAAGAAGTGTCATGACGATCTCTCCATTGGCAAAAGATTCCGGAATAGTCCCCCATTCGGATCTCCGGGAGGGGACTGCCAAGGGGGAGGTTACCATGAGAAAAAGATTGAATAATCAACGAAAGGATAACGTTCTACGAGTCGGGGCGTGGAATGTCAGAAGCTTGAACGTGGTAGGGAAACTAGAAAATCTGAAAAGGGAAATGCAAAGGCTCAATCTAGATATAGTAGGGGTCAGTGAAGTGAAGTGGAAGGAAGACAAGGATTTCTGGTCAGATGAGTATCGGGTAATATCAACAGCAGCAGAAAATGGTATAACAGGTGTAGGATTCGTTATGAATAGGAAGGTAGGGCAGAGGGTGTGTTACTGTGAACAGTTCAGTGACCGGGTTGTTCTAATCAGAATCGACAGCAGACCAACACCGACAACGATAGTTCAGGTATACATGCCGACGTTGCAAGCTGAGGATGAACAGATAGAGAAAGTGTATGAGGATATTGAAAAGGTAATGCAGTATGCAAAGGGGGACGAAAATCTAATAGTCATAGGCGACTGGAATGCAGTTGTAGGGGAAGGAGTAGAAGAAAAGGTTACAGGAGAGTATGGGCTTGGGACAAGGAATGAAAGAGGAGAAAGACTAATTGAGTTCTGTAACAAGTTTCAGCTAGTAATATCGAATACCCTGTTCAAGAATCACAAGAGGAGGAGGTATACTTGGAAAAGGCCGGGAGATATGGGAAGATTTCAATTAGATTACATCATGGTCAGACAGAGATTCCGAAATCAGATACTGGATTGTAAGGCGTACCCAGGAGCAGATATAGACTCAGATCACAATATAGTAGTGATGAAGAGTAGGCTGAAGTTCAAGACATTAGTCAGGAAGAATCAATACGCAAAGAAGTGGGATACGGAAGTACTAAGGAATGACGAGATACGTTTGAAGTTCTCTATCGCTGTAGATACAGCAATAAGGAATAGCGCAGTAGGCAGTACAGTTGAAGAGGAATGGACATCTCTAAAAAGGGCCATCACAGAAGTTGGGAAGGAAAACATAGGTACAAAGAAGGTAGCTGCGAAGAAACCATGGGTAACAGAAGAAATACTTCAGTTGATTGATGAAAGGAGGAAGTACAAACATGTTCCGGGAAAATCAGAAATACAGAAATACAAGTCGCTGAGGAACGAAATAAATAGGAAGTGCAGGGATGCTAAGACGAAATGGCTGCAGGAAATATGTGAAGACATCGAAAAAGATATGATTGTCGGAAGGACAGACTCAGCATACAGGAAAGTCAAAACAACCTTTGGTGACATTAAAAGCAACGTTGGTAACATTAAGAGTGCAACGGGAATTCCACTGTTAAATGCAGAGGAGAGAGCAGATAGGTGGAAAGAATACATTGAAAGCCTCTATGAGGGTGAAGATTTGTCTGATGTGATAGAAGAAGAAACAGGAGTCGATTTAGAGGAGATAGGGGATCCAGTATAGAATCGGAATTTAAAAGAGCTTTGGAGGACTTACGGTCAAATAAGGCAGAAGGGATAGATAACATTCCATCAGAATTTCTAAAATCATTGGGGGAAGGGGCAACAAAACGACTATTCACGTTGGTGTGTAGAATATATGAGTCTGGCGATATACCATCTGACTTTCGGAAAAGCATCATCCACACAATTCCGAAGACGGCAAGAGCTGACAAGTGCGAGAATTATCGCACAATCAGCTTAACAGCTCATGCATCGAAGCTGCTTACAACAATAATATACAGAAGAATGGAAAAGAAAATTGAGAATGCGCTAGGTGACGATCAGTTTGGCTTTAGGAAAAGTAAAGGGACGAGAGAGGCAATTCTGACTTTACGGCTAATAATGGGAGCAAGGCTAAAGAAAAATCAAGACACTTTCATAGGATTTGTCAACCTGGAAAAAGCGTTCGACAATATAAAATGGTGCAAGCTGTTCGAGATTCTGAAAAAAGTAGGGGTAAGCTATAGGGAGAGACGGGTCATATGCAATATGTACAACAACCAAGAGGGAATAATAAGAGTGGACGATCAAGAACGAAGTGCTCGTATTAAGAAGGGTGTAAGACAAGGGTGTAGCCTTTCGCCCCTACTCTTCAATCTGTACATCGAGGAAGCAATGATGGAAATAAAAGAAAGGTACAGGAGTGGAATTAAAATACAAGGTGAAAGGATATCAATGATACGATTCGCTGATGACATTGCTATCCTGAGTGAAAGTGAAGAAGAATTAAATGATCTGCTGAACGGAATGAACAGTCTAATGAGTACACAGTATGGTTTGAGAGTAAATCGGAGAAAGACGAAGGTAATGAGAAATGAGAACAGCGAGGAACTTAACATCAGGATTGATGGTCACGAAGTCAATGAAGTTAAGGAATTCTGCTACCTAGGCAGTAAAATAACCAATGACGGACGGAGCAAGGAGGACATCAAAAGCAGACTCGCTATGGCAAAAAAGGCAATTCTGCCCAAGAGAAGACTACTAATATCAAATACCAGCCTTAATTTGAGGAAGAAATTTCTGAGGATGTACGTCTGGAGTACAGCATTGTATGATAGTGAAACATGGACTGTGGGAAAACCGGAACAGAAGAGAATCGAAGCATTTGAGATGTGGTGCTATAGACGAATGTTGAAAAATAGGTGGAATGATAGGGTAAGGAATGAGGAGGTTCTACGCAGAATCGGAGAGGAAAGGAATATGTGGAAAACACTGATAAGGAGAAGGGACAGGATGATAGGACATCTGCTAAGACATGAGGGAATGACTTCCATGGTACTAGAGGGAGATGTAGAGGAGAAAAAACTGTAGAGGAAGACAGAGATTGCAATACGTCAAGCAAATAATTGAGGACGTAGGTTGCAAGTGCTACTCTGAGATGAAGAGGTTAGCACAGGAAAGGAATTCGTGGCGGGCCGCATTAAACCAGTCAGTAGTAGACTGATGACGAAAAAAAAAAAAAATGAATGTGCTCCTAATTCAATAAATTTTGCCCAGCAGCTCAGATATTGTCAATCTAAACTATCTGTTCTGATCGCACGTGACGTCTCAGAAGCAGCAATATGTTGCTTATTTTTGTAATCAGCGTCACTGAAATCACACAAACACCTATGCGAAGCATAGATATCCGAAACGCGAACTTATTCTCCGTTTCCCACTTCATATTTCAGTTTGTCTACACTCTACGAACACACGTAACCTCAAAACCCATGCCACTAGTGTTGCCAAAGTTGGAACACGCCAAAACTGTTTAGTTTCCTCGACGAGTTGCGCAAACGCGCGGCGCGCATGCGCAGTGTCAGGTAGCGCAGTTGCCTGCAGCGTAGTGTCGTCGTGTAAACTAGGCTTTACTTAAGGTCTTGCAGTACTTCACTTCGTTTAACCGCAGCCAGCCGGAAGCTGTTGTTGTGCAAGGAGCACTTGCAGTACTAGCACCTTGTGTTTGCATTGAAATAGAAGGAACAGAAACATCGTTTCAGCATCAGTAGCATTCTATAGTGCGTTTAAAATTAGTTGCAACTTTTGACAGTTCAGTACGAAGCGACGGGAGGAAAGCGTAGTTGTCAGTGTGTGCTGAACGCCACACGGGGCCAACGAAATTACGGACCCTGCAACGAACTTATGACGTCAGACTAGTCGGCTTTTTCGCCACACTTTGTGGAAGCTCGGCTTCGTGCAGGGCTCATGGGAAATCAATACTTAATTGAAAAGATGCCCAATAAATATCTTAATTTTGTCGTGTCGAGTGATATCGAGAACTTCCAAGCATTTAAACGCGCAGTGAAGAATTACTAAATTCGCCTCAAATGGTTTGTTGCTCCCCGCCGGACCCGTCTTCTGGCATTTGAAAGCCACATAGTGTCACGTGCTGTAACGTACAGTCGTGGACAAAACGGGCGAGACCCTTCGCCTTTTCGTTATGCTGATACGGACAGCTTCGAAGTCTGCTACACAGCATACAAGGCAAGGTGACGAAGTGCTACCAACATATTATGCACAGGCGTGAAATTGAAAAACTATCCGAACTTTGTCAGACACTTTTCAGTCACGTGTAAGACTATACTAATGCTGGTTAGTGTGTTAAACAACTCGTAAATATAATATATAACTGAAAGAAGAAACGCTAATTAGTATGAACTGTACTAATAAAAATGAATTTTTTACACCACCAAGGGACCGTATACCACAGTAAGTGCGATCCATTTCCGCTTACTAGGTGTACCTGTACTCGAGGTAAACGGGTTTTAAGGGTTGGGTAGACAGATAGACGGTCAAGAAAGTGAGACTAGTAGGGTTCCATTTTTACCGATTTAGGTGACGAAATCCTAACAACGAAAATGGCTACAACAGTTACTGAAGATGAGGCCCGCATAAATAATTCCCCCTACTCTTTATTCGCAATGTTCTAGTTGCAGTCGATACATCAGCATATTAATCGTAGCTTCGCTTTCGATCCAAATCACGTTTACAGGAAAGCAAATAAAATCCATTTGCCTATACACGTGGTAATTCAGATCCCAGTATTAATGCCACCGCGTTTTAGAAGTGCGAGCATTCCCATTGCAAGAAACACTTCCGCTAATGAACGTTTTCTGGTTGCTGCGGGTCTAATGGAGAATTCGAAACATTGTAGAATACATGTGGCAGCTATTGTAGCCGTTTATTTCCTGGGTTGGTGCAGAATTATCCTTCTAAATTTACTCGCTAGTAACAGTATTTTGTTATTTTGACAAACATCCCAAATGATTGTCACATAAGCGGTGACACAAAGGTAGATTGTCTGCTAGCATAGTGAAAGGTGTTTGCTACTGCAAGGGAGGTCTGGTTTGTTTTCGGTTCTAATCTCGATGGAGGCAGATAGACTATCAGTAAAGCAATTGTAAGAAATTCTCGTACCCCCAATACGTTTTATTGTTACCTTTATTATGTACTGGCGCCCTGTGGATGTAAATATGAAAATCTTGTAGAATGTCATACTTGTTACTGTCTACTTTTTCCGTTTCTGTCAATAAATGAATTGACTTAAGTGTGGCACGGAATGATTTTTAACTGAATTTCATCATGGTAGGTCGGCAACGGTAATCCAGTATGACTGGTCTGAACGTCGACACAGACCGTTTTGCGGCCGAATGCCCATAATGTTTTGCTAATTCGTAACCATCTGGGGTGCTTTGTCTTACTAAAACAGTTATGTTATCTCGATAAGCTGAAATTCATTTTTATTAGTACAGTTCACACTAATTAGCGTTTGTTCTTTCATTTATATCTTATATTTACGGGTTGTGTTAAACACACTAATCAGCATTAATATAGTCTTACACATGATTGCTAACAGTCTGACAAAGTTCGGATAGTTTTTCAGTTTCACGCCTGTGCATAGTATGTTGGTCGCACTTCGTCGCCTTGCCTGTTATGCTGTGTAGCAGACTTTAAAGTTGTGCGGAACAGCATAACGAAAAGGCGTGGGGTCTCGCTCGTTTTGTCCACCACGACTGTACACGCCACGGGCTGTCTTTCTCGTGGGCTTCGACGCGGCAGCAGGTTACGATAACGCCAGGTCTAGTCGGCGAGGAACCTGTCAAACACGCTTACCTGCGGGAACAGCAAACCGCGCAAGCTGGCCGGTCTGCAGTCTTTTCCAAACGATTTTAAACAAACTGTTCGACAGTAAACTCTGTTCCTTCGTCAGCTATCAGTTCGTTAATGGTCACAGTTATTGTGATATTTCGACATTAATGAACTGCTATAAGAAATGCTTTAAGTTTGCAGTGAAAAACAGGGCTCGCTATTAATATGCATTTGCTGTGTGTCAGGTCATATGCTGCTCCATTTGAAATTTAGATAATATACAGATTTATTCTTTAAACTTGGAAGGATACCGCTATCTGTCTCCAAGGTTGAGAAAATGGAATGTATGTAAAGCGCTCTGTCACGAAGGCATGAGACAGTAAAAAAGCCATAATGAAATATTCGTAAATCCCTAGTTTCTTATTAACGGTCTGAGACATTGAAACAAACTTTTGGCAAATTATAGTACGCAAAGAGAAGAGTATTATGCCATATCACTAATATGCGAAACTTCCATATCTACCGCGATATTCAAGTAACTACAGTTCTTTTTTTCAACGAAATAATGTAATATTTAAGGATTAGCAATAGCTGGTGAAACGCTAATTGCTGTTGGTTTTGCAACGCTATAAGTGAATAAATTACGTGTTTATTTTTATACTGAGACTGGGCTTTTTCATAACTATTGACCTGTCTTGCCCTTGGTTGCTAGTTTAATAATACACTGTTTCAGGATTCCCTTACGGTTTCAACTGCATTAAGGTGTTAGAGATGAATATTTGTAAACTCTGCTGTGTCCTGGCAAAAGAAGCAGATTTTAACATGGCAACAAGAGAAGTTACGTATCACTCAAAACTCTGACAGTCCTTCATTAAATTCATGTCTCCTCACCTACCTTCTTGGTATGGCTGACAGACCAGTTCCGTGGTGTGACATTTACAGTGGCTTCTTTTGTGAGCATTTCAACCTCGCTGAGCGTAAATTTCTTGGTTTTTATTTCCACATTGCTTTCTATCTAGACCCATATATCCTCAGTAGGATTTAAATGAGCATGATACGAAGGAAGCCTGATTAAACTATGTCCTTAGTGTTAGCCATTTCGTCGACCTGGTGGTGCGAAGTTTTTGGCTTGTACAGCACTACAGCTTCCATTAACTCCTCCGTGTACTTGCTAGATCAACGTTATCCAATGTAGCGCGTGTGTACTCTTTACATCCTAGAACGTGCATTCAGAGTTACGTAAGACGATTAGACTTCCTGAGCCATGATATCGGCACAGCAGCAAAACATTATCTTCACAGCCAGTGAATGAGTTCTTAGATGTCAACTTTTATTGCCAATCTCATATTCAGACGTGCTGCAACGCCAACACAAAACACTGGTTCATAATACCTGACGACTACAGAACATTTTCCATACCATTTTACAACGAGACGTAATGAACATAGCTACATCTAATGCGCTACACAACGTGGTAGTGCCTTATCAACGGCGTGGCAACAGGGGCGCTTTACCAACCGAGATGCCAGCGGCGTGGTAAGGAAAGCCGACTCGCCATTGGAGTTAACTGAGCAATGGCGACCCTTCCGGTGAGCCAAACGTCAGAAGTCGCAACTAATTTTTAACGCACCATAAGACTCTTTACAGCTGGCTCATTTGAAATGCAGTGGAACCGCAGCATCATCATAATCATCACACGTTTGACCACCATTGCTTGATGTGTCCTCCTCTATACTGTTCCATACGTTACAACCTTAAGCAGTGCACATAAACGCTCCGCCTACATTATTTGTAATGCTAGCAATCTTCCATAAGGTCATCTTTCTTTATCTCCTAGAATCAAGCAAAGAACTTGCTTCGCTCATATACCATCCATTTGGCTGGCTACATGAATTGTCCATTTCCATTTCCTTTTCCTTACAGTCATACCATATATTTCGCTCGTCTGTTTCCTGATCCGTTTGTTTACTTACTTGTGCCTCTTATAGTGTTTACAAACACTCTTCTCTCCATTGCTCGCTAGCTAAAATCTGGTTTCACAGGACAGAGCGGATCAGGTTGTGGAAAGGGGCCCAAATCAGTTGCTGCTAGTTGCACAAATATACAAACTTTATTTGCTAAAAACACTTAATCACACATGCCCTTAAAAGAATTCAGAAACAATATGGCTGAAGGCCAGAACACAAGTTATTAAAATTGAGGTAAGAAATACACACGGCTGAAGGCCTTAGTTAGAAAATAGAAAAACTGAGGGCTTAAGACCTAGATAACAAGAACTCCAGTAAGGAAATTTTAAAAGGTTTTAGACAAAGACCTTTCAAATTTTTATTTAAGTAGGCTGAAGGCATAAGCTTAAAATATTTCACATAGGGCTCGGCTGAAGGCCATATACTGAATATAGAACAACTTAAGGCTTAAGGCCTGGACAACAGATTAAGATAAAGAGGAAAATTTTGAAATTTCAAATGATTTTTTCTTTGATGGCTGAAGGTATATCTTAAAATACTTCACATAAAGTTCGGCTGGAAGCCATATACTGAACATAGAACAACTCAAGGTTTAAGGCCTGGATAACAAATTAAGATAGAGAAAATTTTCAAATGATGATTTTTTTTTTTTTTTACTTGTGCGGCTGAAGCCCGTATCTTAAAATATTTCACATAAGACTCGGCTGAATGTCACATACTGAACATTAAAACAAACTGAATTAATATATGGCTGAAGGCCTCGCACAGTACTAGAGACAAAAGAAAATCACAATTCCAAACAACAGAACAGTGGTGCACAGAAGTATTCCGAGGGTCGGCCTGAGGAGGAAACTCTAGCAACAGGTTAGGTGAGACAGGCAGCCAACACTAAATAATGGGGTGGTAGCACGACCTAGGGATGGCTGAAGAACCAACCAACAACCTAATCAATTTCCTTCCACCCAACCAACGGCACAGCAACCGAAAATATCAGTGAGGACGAACATCGCAGCCACACTACATTTTGATAAATGGCATCTAAACACAGTCAGGGCACAATAACCACTCAAACGGAAAAAAAGGAGAGCAACATCAAGCTGTCGAACTACATGCCATGCCGGACAGCATCAACACAGCGAGGAAAACACACTGTCGGAAAACTACACTAACGGCCAGGGCAGGTAACGAGAATGTTAACGGCCACAAGGCAGAAGATACCGCTGGTGCACTTCACTAATAAGTTGCAATCATTTCAATAGTTAAACACCATGCAGGAAGACGGCTACCAAATTTGGCGACTCCAGCACACCATACGTTGCTGCTTGCGGGAACGGCCCAGGAAGCAACAACCGGCAATGAACGAAGAGATGTCACAGCAGTTGAAGTTTCGTAACAGGTTAACCGATTACTCAACTCCAGTACCCAGGTTCGGTGGGCAACGAACTTTGCAGCTCTTGCAGCTAGTGCCTCACAACTCCGACCGGGCGTGCACGCCGCCAGTGGCCCTGGCTTGACCACAAGCTGCGGAGACTTCCTCGCTGCTCTGTCGCAACTGACCGACCACTCACACACACCATCACATGGAAAATATAGCGGTCACATCAACGATGGTGCAACAGTACTAGTATCGATAAACGCTGCTGCTGCCACTGATGGAGGCAAGTGAGCAACGAATTCAGGTAGTAACTGAGGGAGCAATAAGGCGCCACTCGATGGTGAGAAAATGCCAAAAAGAAAAAACGGCATCAGCGCGAGCCGGTCACTGCTCATTAGCATTTCTCATTTTGAATAGTTTACCCATTAAAACTCCATATCACATTTTTGAAGTTGAGCCGATTGTAACCTTTTATCTTCACTTATATTAGAAGCTTAGTTTAGAGGAGTCTAGTTTACGAAAAGCACCACATGAATATTGGAGAGGGCGCAATGTTCGCTACGTTCTGTGTCTCAGGCATTCGTTAAGCCTTACGTGGTTCCTGGGCTGTGCCATGTGGCGAGCATCTGAAAAGAGTATACAGCAAGTTATGATCCCAGCACTCGTGTCAAGCAGACGACGCAGCGCATGTGAACCCGTTACATTCCAGAACGTGCATTCAGTCTTATGAAAGATGATTAGACTTCCTGAGTCATGATATCGGCTCAGTTCTGTGAGAATTATTTAGGAAGCCGATTGGTGAACTTCCATTGTCACCTAATGATTTTTGTTGAACGAAACCAATTGTGACGTAATAAACCTACCTTACATACAGCTGTGGTCGTTCTTATTGACTTTAACATGAAACAGCTGTGAAGCACAAGTTGATCAAGATTAAATTATTCAAAATGACAGTCACAATTGCATTTTTTTTTTTTGCCGCCAACCGTGCACAGGCAGGGTGACGACTCCAGAGAGCGACCAAATGGTGTAAATTGCCCTGAAGATGACCCCATCGCGGGTTGAAACCGGTTGGCGGCAAAATAAATAATGCGATTGTGACTGCCATTTTGAATAAATGATTATAAGTAAATTAATCGCTGTTTATCTCCATACAACTATGTTGTCTAAAAAAATGATCAAGATTATTACCTCAGAGAGCTCAGTCATCGTTAACTATGTATGTGTTCGATGAACCCAGCATTCCTGAACTGAGAACTGCAGAGCGTATTGAATGTCAGCAACTGTATCTCAGATAGTACTGTAACACCAGAAACCGACAGTATGTATGTGCAGTAGATGTCACCTACCATCTCCAATTATTTTACTTACAAAATAAAAGCGAGATACTGGAGGCTCGCTAGTATACTATCGCCTTTTAAATACAGTGTTTCAGTGCCTGGAGCCCTTCTCAAAGTACGAAATGTAACCATGATGCTGTAGATCACGAATAGTAATGGTTCTGATACACTTTCTTGTGCTAATTCAGGGTACAAAGACATTTCGTTAGTGTCGTCAGAACTCTGCATTTGCCTCAAACGTGAAGGTGAATTTTCTAATACTTCAGTCCGCAACACCAAGAGAAGCAATTGGTGTAGACACACGAATCAGGAAGTTGTTTAATGCCTTTAAGAATTCCCAAGTGGAGAGAAAATCTATAATTTATGTTGCTCTAATCTGATATGTTTGAAACGATCCAGAGACATACAATGCTCCTGTATCTTTGATACAGCCACTTTCTGCTTGCGCTTGTCTGCTGGTTGTTGTGGCCTAGCCTGGAAAGCCCAGCTCACATATGCTTTTCGACGTTGTGTTCGGACCGAGGAAGTGGCGTCCCATTAAAGTTGCACACTTTTCCTGTCAAGGAGTTAGCGGTTGGCCCTCGATAGGCCGCAACAGAGCCGCAGTATTTATTAATATTTGAAGGCATCGTCATCAGCAGCACGTGACGCGCTGCAGGGACGCAAGTAAAACATGCATTTCGGAGGACGGATTTCACGATGCATTTTTCATGGCCAGCCGGTGCCGCCCCTGGCGGCTGGCGGCGCTGCGGTCGCGTCTGCGGTAAGCCTGCGCAGCGCCCTCCCATGCATCAGATGCCGATTAAAATTTACGCCACGGCCACCAAATTATTGCTCGCCTAACGCCATGTTTTCCGTCGGCTATTGTGGGCGCTTAACGTGGAACGAGATCTTCGCTCGGACACTGAAAACGATACATAATAGAAAATTAATTTCTCTTACACTACTGGCCATTAAAATTGCTACACCACGATGACGACGTGCTACAGACGCGAAATTTAACCGACTGGAAGAAGATGCTGTGATGACATTCGCGCGCCGGAGATCATCGCCTCGTGTTTCTGTGTGTGACGTTGTTCGTGCTCAAGTGTTCCAGTGTTTATTCGTTTGTGCTCCAACGTTCGCGTGTGCCAATTATCGTCTCTGTGTGTGTCCACGTGTCTGAACAATTTTGTCTTGGACTCTACGCCCGTGAACGGCTCCATGTATTTTAAAAGTGTATGTCTCCGTTTATATATCCACCATATTTATTCTATAATTCTCTTCATTTGTATCTTTTGTTTTCTCTGTGGCCAAAAAGCGGCGTACTATGCCGCTGATGGCTTACCCATAACAGGTATAAAAATAACAACAAAGAAAAAAAAAGATGCTGTGATATGCAAATGATTAGCTTTTCAGAGCATTCATGCAAGGTTGGCGCCGGTTGCGACACCTACAACGTGCTGACATGAGGGAAGTTTCCAACCGATTTCTCATACACAAACAGCAGTTGACCAGCGTTGCCTGGTGAGACGTTGTTGTGGTTGCTCGTGTAAGGAGGAGAAATGCGTACCATCACGTTTCCGACTTTGATAAAAGTCGGATTGTAGTACCTCTCTCCAGCGCTTCTACATCCTGTAGAGGCGAATCTTCTTAGGAAAGGTGATATGAATGTGAGCATTTGTTGGAGTTGGAAAGATGGGAGAGAGAGAGAAAATTAAACTTTTGCGGTAGTGCGTGAAATATGCTTTGACGGCTCAGACGGTAAAAAGATCTTAGTTTGAGTGCAGACCCGCTACATGGGTTTAATCCGCTGGAAACATTCTGGACAGCTCCATCTTCTGCTATCAACTGAGGAATGGACATCGAAATCAGGCTAAGTGTTAAAAGTAAAAAAAAAAAAAAAGAGTTACAGAAAAAACCATTCGTGCCATTACCACTAGTTTCAAATGCGCCCTACATGCTACGACCGTTGACTGGGATGCGTATAAGGTTCGGCAGACGGTACGTACAGGGGTTGGCCAAAATTTGGAAAGACCAAAAAAAGAAGAAAAGAAAAGAAAAAACATGCCTAATACGGCATAGGAAACCCGATGGCATTGAAAGGAGCATCCAGTCGTCTACGAACGGTTAAACACAGGCCTTGTATGGTTTTCAAGGGAAACTTGTACCATACTTCCTGCAAAATAGTGGCAAGGTCCGGTAACGATGGTGGAAGTAGGTAGCTATAGCGCTCACTTCTCTCCAAAGTAGATCACAAAGGCTGAATAATATTGAGATCTGGTGTGTGTGGAGGACAGGAGAGATGCGACATTTCATCATCGTGCTCATCAGCCTAGACGGTGTGAGCTGTGTGGACAGAGGTCCTGCCATCCTGAAACACATCATCAATGGGGAACTAACATAATACCATGGGATGGACATGATCAACAAAAATGGTCACATAACCCTTGACAGAATTGCGAACTTGCAAACTGAGAGAGTCATGGGGTACTACAATATGGTTGCTCGAATCATCACCGCTCCGCCACTATGTTTCATTCTTCGCATGTAAGCTCAGCCAGAAGTTGGAGACAATATGCAACAAGACTTTATTCCAATGCTCCCTTGGCCAGGTTACGGCTTCGGCACCAAGTGTGCCTGTGAAGGATATCTGAATCATTGATGAGTAGTTTTGGAATTTAGCTCGCCTTGTAATTCCTAGCTTACGTAGTTCCATTCGTGTTGCTTTGGTGCTCACAGTGTTCGCGAGTTCAACAATCGGTTCTGCACTGTCTTTTGTATCTGTCGTCCTCTTATATTTCGTCGCAGTCCTGTTGAATGATCGTCTCTGTCGCTCAGCAAACACTTTCGACCGCATTGTGACTTAGCAGATGACAGTTCTCTGCTTTCACTCTATGCGGTGTACATCGTCGATTCGGTGCCTCTTGAAACACCAAACACTTCGGCACCAACGATTTTCCCAAGTTCGAATTCACTTAGATCCGACATAATGCACTCACAACTACACAGGTCTGACAACTGCTGACACTTGCAACGTATTGAGGATGTTGCACAGGTACCGTTTGTTGTCAATTACAACAGCGAAACCTGCAAGCTTGGCCATCATCTGTTCATCTGTTCACGAATGCATTAATCGCAGTGTTGCCATATTTTTGTCCAAACCCTACGTGTGCTAGCCTGTTGGCGAGGCTGAAGCGGCTAAGTGCCATTAAGCATTTACTGTTGATTGTGGGTGTTGTTTACGGCAGTAACAAAGTTGCTTTTTCTAACCTTATTCTTTTGATTAAAATCTGTCGATTATGCCCTCAGTTTATTTCAAGAGCAATGATATTAAACTGTGGCACGACAAAAATGAAGATTAATTCGGGATGAAACGAGACTAAGTGGAAGAAAGTTAAACCTCATGTCAACCAAAAAAAAAAAAAAAAAAGTTGATAGAAAGAACAACTTAACGTAAAGAAGACATTTGTACAAAATATTAATTTCTAGTGTTAACTTTTTTCTTTGTAGGATGACAGAATATATGTCTTGCTCTGTATCAGTTAAACTGCAAGTGTAATCTACGGTGTATTTGCTCTGATTAAACATCAAGAATTATTTTTAACGACTTCTAGTCCCTCAAAGACAATGTGAAGTAAAACTCCTTTTTAATGGATTTGATGTTCATAATTTCTGCAAAAAGAAGATGTCATGGTCACTATGATGATGCGAAGGACAGCAAACGTCGGCTACTGTTTGGTAAAGAAAAAGGAAAAGACGAAAAAACAGTGTCCACAGAAAAGTGGGCTAATAAGTCCCCAAAATGTAAGGGGTTACCACTGTTGCATTGTAAAATGGTATACTCGATATGGCTGGTAAGATTAAGATACCTGTCTTGGTTAAGCAATGGGTCGCAGAAGTGGCTCAGACCAAACAAGCGAGTTGTGCAGTACTACACGTAGATGGGATGAGAGCTGCTTGCTGTCCATGCACTGACGCAGTTACTTAACAATGACGGCAAGCTGCGTTTCCAGAGACAACAAAATACTGACACACATGAAAGACGGAGCGACCACCACATGAGTAGCCTGCCCAGGCCAGATTCTATTGCGACATGAGTGGGAGACAGCAGTGCTGCAGTAAAACAAGCACGGGGCAGGCCTGTATAAATGTTCCTCATTTTCAGTTACAGGTATCTCAGTCTTCTGGCATCCAGGTACGGGGGTGGGGGACCATGACGGTGTGCAGTTTTCGTCTACTGTCTAACATTTGTGAGACTGGTCCTGATCTATTTTCGTACCACAATTGTGCAAGGACGTTCTGTGAGTGTTTTAGGAATTTGGTGTTGAACCTACAACCTGCAAAGTATGAAGATACCATCTCACTCTTGCAGAGTTCAGAAGAGTGCAGTAGTATGGACAGTTGTCATCAGACAATGATCTCAATGTCAGTTCCACTATACTCTCTGTACTGGAAACGTTATCGCTAACAGAAATTAGTGTATGGGTTCAGGTGTAACTATATGTTAGAAAAAAAATGAAAATCTTAGATTTTCGTTATCAAAATTTATTTTTTCTCTAAATATAACTTCATAATTATAATACGTACAGGATGGTAAAATATTGATATGATGTGTTCACAACTGTGAAGCGAAATTCTTAACTGTTCTAAGATTCTTTAATAGTAATATGGTTAATGATCATGTCTGGGGGTTGATAACATACAAACAAACGTAATATAATTAGGGCCAGAGGTGTCAATTACGCAAAAATTATGATTCTAACACTAATATAAGCACCAAAATAATTTTTTAGCAAATCCTACTCCTGTCAAAATTTAAAACTTTATATTAATGATTTGTACAAAATACAAAAATATTATAATCGCAAAAAATGTTCATACATACATATTATTCTAAAAACATATTATTCTAGCAGACAGTGTGGTTTTTAAGAAATGTTGCACTCATGATTATCAATGAATAAAATTTTAAAATATTTCACTCGTAGACAGTAAATTAACTTTACAAAAATTTTAACTTTAAGACACATTATCTTGAGCAGGTTTTCTTTTTAATATATTATCCTAATTAATATTATAAATATATAAAACATTTCTTTACAAAAAGTTTCTCCTGCATTACTCCTGAAACAAAGATTATGAAGAACTGTTATACAGTTCTTATTCTGAGTCTTACACATGTTGTACAGAGAGATGAATCGATATTAATATATCGAAGCCCTATGTTAATGGTTGTGTCTTTTTCAGCTTTTTCATTGTCCAACACTGATCGGTACCTAATTTTGAATACTATTTTCACATACTGTCTATGAATGTTCTTGTGTGAGGTTGGTGAGGAATGTCTTTGTACGAAACTGAAGGACTTGTGCGAGATGCTTGTCGGCTAACCTTTGGGTGGGCAGAGTCGTTGTCTGTCGAATTTTGCAACAGGATGTTGTCGTAGTTTGGTGTGGCCTTCATAATAATGTGGACCTTTTAGTGCGGAGTCTCGTAGGTTATTGGCTTTAAAAATGTGTATTTTTCTTCTCAAGACATTACTGAAGGTATTTTTATTTTTGTAGCACTTTGCAGAAACTAGTTTACAGTAGGTTGCCTATTTGGAAGGGTGTATCTTGAAATATTTTTACCCATCTTCTCTCTTCAACACCAGTCTTGGGACTCTTCATCTTCTGCTCTTCCAAGCACCTTCCTTTCTTCACTCTTGAACTTTGTGTCTTCTCTGGGCAGGATGTGGGAAATTATTTACTACTAATTGCTTTGAAGTTTTACATTCGGTAGTGTTTGAATCGTTAATTAGGACGTGTAATTCAGCATTGATCGATTTTCCTTCAGCTCTGTAGTTCAATATAATATCGTAGTCTGCTGGCGCCAGTGCAATTCTACACTAATTTTTTGCCAAATTGTGCCTTAGCCAAGCCGGGGTTTCGGTGAGGTGTTTCAATTTTTACTCTGCGCACTGGCTGCTGTTTGGTTTTTTGTGGCCCGTCCTTCCCTGCAGTCCTTCCGACTTTAGTATCGGTCGAAAGCGAATTTTCGCAAGGCCTGGATGCAATGTCGATCTTCTGCTGCTCATCCACCCTCCTTGTACTTTCTTTATCACGGTAAGGTTGCTACCACAGTTAGGTAGAGGGGTTGCCTTGGTTACAAATCGCCATTCTTCTCGTGCCCTTGCTGGCGCCTCCACATGGTAGATTCACTTCCCATATACCTTTTCAGGTGTCGTCCGCCGCATCGTCGTGGGCAGTTGACGATTGTTTCTTGCGGGAGGTTTTAGTACAAAAATCTTTTCTTATAATCTGTCTTATGCCTAATGTCAAATTTACGCCTCTTCAGAAATTATTTACATCGTTCGGCGTCCCATCTCTACGTTACAGCTCTAGTTCTATCAGGTTCCAATTTGTTCCTGATATCTTAGGTTAATGAGACTCCTTATGTTCGTTATGTGTGGTGTGGCATATTACTATGTTATGTTAGTAAATCATGGTTTAACGGTTTCATCTTTGCAAGTTCTACATATCATGTTAGTTGCTACATATAAAAATTTAAGGTACTTCTCATTTCTCTGTCTTTTCTTTTCCTTAGATTCCTGGTCACATCCTGTCTGAAACATACTTAACGGCTTTTTTGATATTATTACTTATGCCTATAAGCGATTATTCAACATACCTTTTAATATAGCTTACATGATGAAGTCCTAAACTTTTACCTATATCATTCTATACTCGGTTCGTTCTGTCTATACCATTTTGTTTGAGTGGTGGAACATCGTTCCTTAGGTCTCGAAGGCTCTTGCTCTTCCACCGTGTTTGGCGCTGTATGGCCATGGGTTTAAGAGAGGTGTAGTGCTCTCAAAAATGGCGCTACCTTTTCCCACGTCTATCACAACTCGTCTTTCATTCAGATAATCTGCACCTATTATCATGTACACCGTTAATTTCGGTATGATAACCAATCGGCTTTGACCTTTTGATCGTGGCACTAAAGAGTTAACCTTGTTTGTTTATTGACATCCGCAGCCTGATTTTTGATGGTACCCTTCATTTTAATCTTCTTCGTTTTCAAGTTCAGTAATTCTTCATTAGCATTACATTTGTCAAATAAGTTCTCCGAAAAGTCGATGTTAGCTCGCTTCCGTTGTCTATGACTACATCAATTGCGATTTTTGCTACCCTGGCCTTCACAACTAGTCGAATCTCGATCGGTTTGCTCTGTTCTCCCTCATCTCCTTGCATTAAAGCACCCTCTACTGAATCTTACATGAGTCTTTTCAGGATTTTTACCTGTGAATTCGAACCTTATGTCGGATATCCCTCGACAACTATCTCTCTCTCTTCTACAACGTCTTCTTCAAATTTAACTTCATCTTTCCTCAACTATATCTGCCTCTTCTTTCTTCGCGGAAACTCCCAAATAATAGCATCTAAATGCCCTTATTATATCTCTGTAACTTCCATCATTGTACACATTAGGATCTGTGCCCAATTGTAATTTATTTTCAACTTCCGTCGACTGGGCATTATCCTCCTTGAGTTCGTTTGCCCTGGTCTTAACCTCAAATAACTGCAATTCTAATTCCTTTCGTCCCTATTCACTTCTCCCATTGTGCCCGCTTCTGGTAGTTCGTTTCCTTCGTCGGTATCCTCCCAATTAATTTCTCCCCAGCAAGATGTTGTGGTTTTCCTGCTTTCGTTTGATCCCTGCGATCTTATTTCCTTGTTTATTACCTGTCGCGACAAAATGTTTGCCTGCCGCGGTGACATAGCGGTTCTAGGCGCTTCAGTCCGGAACCGCGCGACTGCTACGGCCGCAGGTTCGAATCCTGCGTCGGGCATGGATGTGTGTGATGTCCTTAGGTTAGTTAGGTTTAAGTAGTTCTGAGTTCTAGGGGACTGATGACCTCAGATGTTAAGTCCCATGTTGCTCAGAGCCATTTGAACCATTTGAACAAAATGTTTATTACTCTCGACGCTATGTTATCCTCTTAGAATCGGCTCTCCCTAGTTTCAGTATAAACTAACTTTGCAATGCTAATTACTTTGCCTTTTAACTCGACTTCCGTTATACCTGCTTCATTTTGTTTTGGTAGTCCGTTTTTTCTGAAATCCTCCAAATTAATTCCTGTCCGACCTGATGTTTGCGGTATCTCGACTTCTTTCGGTCCCTGCGATTCTGTTCCTTCATCTTTCACCTCTCGTGATAAGGTTATCTCGTTACGTTGCTGCTGCTTGTTTGGGTAGGTGCACTGTCCTCATCGACTTGGACGCTCTCTCGTCTATTCGAACGTTTATCAGGGTTTGGTGGCCTTATCTCCACGTCTTCTTTCTGCCCTTCCCGTCTTTGTTCGACTTGTCGATATGAGATTCGTTGGTGGAAATTTGGCGGCCTGTTTGTCCTCCAATACCTGCTGCGATTACCGTTATTCCCCCCGTAGCAATTATTGCCATTTCTGGGTGAATAATCATTGCCATTTCTTATTCCGTATCCGTACCCATTTCTCTGATGGAATCGACTGTCATTTCTTGGCGCGAAGTTATCACGCGGTTCGTAATAGATGAGATTCCTTCGTGCGGTCTCTGGCGCATTTCGCGGTCTTCCATTCACGTTTTCACGGGTTTCGCTATTTTCTTTGCCTCATCTTCCGAGAATATGAATTCTAGTTCTCTCAAAAGTCCTTTGAAGGCTTCCACGTCATTGCCTCCGCGCCATACCAATGACTGTTGGTTTTTTAACGGCAGCTTCGTGGTACACAATTTAATCAATTGTCTTTCGGTGTATGGCATATGCAACATTGGTTTTTCTTAACTGTTGCCTTGAAAAATTCTACACAGCTCTTCTCTCCTGAATTCTCGAAGTATGAATTTAGTAGTAGTTCATAAACACAAAAATTTAATACGATTTTTTAACATTATATTTTTCTGGCCTACTACTTGCATACGGTCGATACCTTACGATGGTATTTTACTGTCCTGACAGGGTCGCCATTATCTAACATGTGTGAGATTGGTTCTGATTTATCTTTGTACTGCAGTTAAGCAAGGACACTTTGTGATTGTTTCAGGAATTTGGTGTTGAGCCTACGGCCTGCAAGGCAGGAAGATACCATCTCACACATGCAGCGTTCAGAAGGATGCAGTAGCATGGACAGTGATGTCATCAGACA
Organism: Schistocerca piceifrons; assembly: GCF_021461385.2. Lineage (NCBI taxonomy): Eukaryota > Metazoa > Arthropoda > Insecta > Orthoptera > Acrididae > Schistocerca > Schistocerca piceifrons. Next base: position 631,573,237 of record NC_060139.1, read on the forward strand.
ATGATCTCAATGTCGGTTCCAATACACACCACTCCCTGTACAGGGAACGTTATCGCTAACAGAACTTAGTGTATGGGTTCAGGTGTAACTATATGTCAGCAAAAAAAAAAAAAAAAAAAAAAAAAAAAAAAAAAAAAAAAAAAAAAAAAAAAAATTAAAATTTTAGATTTTTGTTATCAAAGTTTATTTTTTCTAAGTATAACTTCATAATTGTAATACATACCGTTATCAAAGTTTATTTTTTCTAAGTATAACTTCATAATTGTAATACATACAGGTTGGTGAAATACTGATGTGAGGTGTTCACAACTGTGAAGCGAAATTCCTAACTATTTTAAGGTTCTTTAATAATAAGATGGTTGATGATCATGTCTGGGGTTCGATAATGTACAAACAAATTAAATATAATTGGAGGTATCAATTACGCAAAAATGCACAATGAAATTGACCAAAATTGAATGGGGGTCGCTAAAGAGCAATCAAAAAGAAGTACACAATTGAAACAATTCAGTGACTTTAGAGTGTAAAGCAGTTTAAAGTGGCTGATCAATCCTTTCCATTAGGTCGGGTATCTCGCGTTTTTGCTTCAATTAAGCCCGCAAATCGTGAAGATGTTTAACTGCAGGTCATGGTTGAATCTATGAAAAAATAGGAGAGACGGAGACGACAGCAGTCCTGAGTGTCAATTAAATATCATTTTATGGCGTAGCGCGAGTGCGCATGTTCACCTTTTTCGTCGGCGGCAGTGGCGGCTGTCGGCGCGAGCTGTGAACCCGAGAATCTATTCTGAATCTCTCTCGACTTTTAAACACCAGTGTGATACATTTTCTGCGTCTTCGGTGAAGCCGAGACTTCTAGTTGTTCCCTAGCTAAGTAAATTGGCATGGTATACACTATTTGGCTGGAATGGCACGAACGTCATCGCCCTCAAACTACTCGCAAGCATTAACTGTCAGTGATTGGTGCGATTCTCTGTGATAGAAGACTTTGCAGTTTAATTCCATACGAGTTAAGATGAGTTTGTGGTGTTCATCGCTATCAACGCAGCACGGCGTGAGTCACTTTGGTCAAATACTCGATAATTTGCTACAAGAGAAAGAATTGATTCTTCTCTCTACATTTGCCTGTATCAAAGCTGGTGGCCTCACGTTTTCTTCCTAGCCAATCAAAGCTTTCATACTTGTTGTAACTCCACCCACCAGATTTTTGTAGCCTATCACAGGAGTCCTTTCTTTTATAGGGCAGAGTTTTGTGCGAGTTTTAACACAGGTGGCTAGAGTGAGTCACCTGTGTTTGGAATTGGGTTTCTCTGGACGTTTACCTGCCATCTCCAGCCATGTTCACGTAGAAAACTTTTCCAAAGGGTCATCGTGAAAAGCAGGGTCAATGGTGGCATTTGCTGCTGATGGTCTGCCTCATTGTATCCGCTAGATGTCCCACTGTATGGGTTTCAGCCGAACGTGGGATGGGCATTCTGTCTTAAAATTCTCTTTCCCTCAGAATTGCATCTCGTAGCTTGGGTCTGGGAAATTAGTTGCATGCAATTACTAGCGTGACTGTTAGTGGTTTATATTCACAAAATGCTGGCTTGTTTATTCCCTTTGTCTATCAATAATTCATACATTTTCACATAACTATATTGTGTGACATATCGAGTTAACCAGAATTGTTTCGGGAATTCAAAAATGGTTCAAATGGCTCTAAGCACTATGGGACTTAACATCTGTGGTCATCGGTCCCCTAGACTTAGAACTACTTAAACCTAACTAACCTAGGGACATCACACACATCCATGCCCGAGGCAGGATTCAAACCTGCGACTGTAGCAGTAGTGCGGGTCCAGACTGAAGCGCCTAGAGCCGCTCGGCCACAGTGGCCAGCTTCAGGAATTCAATGAAAGTGTGTTATTTGTTGGAAACCTTACAACTGTTCTACGAGTTTCATGGTTCTACTGTTGACTTAGACACTTCTAGTCAAGGTAGTGTGCTCATGCAATGTCCAATGACATGGACGATGTTGCTACCCATGGCGCGGTGGTCATGCAGAGTCCAAAGCCATGGGCAATGCTGCTAACCACGGTGTGATGCTTATGCAGAGTCAAAAACTGTGGATGACGCTGCTACCCACGGCGCTGTGGTCATGCAGAGTCCAATGCCACGGACGACAGTGCTAGCCATGGCATGGTGTTCATACAGAGTTCAATGCTGTGGACTTGGTGGTTTGCAACCAGAGGGCCGCTTGGTGGACTCTAGTTTGTTATTTTGGGATTGCAGCTGTTCATCCTGTCCCACTTGTATGGGCAAACTACCTGCTGTCTGCACTGTTAGTGTTGGCAGAATCCGCTGCTAGTGGTTGCTCCTTTTGCTCTCGACATTGTATTCATGCTCCCTGGCTGCCCACTTTTGAGGCTGCTAGCGGCCACTGGGCAACTTGAGTGACGCAGAGTGCCAGATCTGTGACGTCAACAGCCTTTTAGTGCTGTTGGCGCTGACGCCACTGCTTCCCTAATTGCTACCAGACTACATGTACGAGACAAGTACTGGCAGCAACGACCTCAACAGGCGTTCACTACCGGCTCCCTGGGGACGGTGGTTATCTGGAGTAACGTCACGTCTGCTAAAGTGTTTTTTTTTTTTTTTTTTTTTTGGGTCATCATTCTACTGACTGGTTTGATGCGGCCCGCCACGAATTCCTTTCCTGTGCTAACCTCTTCATCTCAGAGTAGCACTTGCAACCTACGTCCTCAAATATTTTCTTGACGTATTCCAATCTCTGTCTTCCTCTACAGTTTTTGCCTTCTACAGCTCCCTCTAATACCGTGGAAGTCATTCCCTCATGTCTTAGCAGATGTCCTATCATCCTGTCCCTTCTCCTTATCAGTGTTTTCCACATATTCCTTTCCTCTCCGATTCTGCGTAGAACCTCCTCATTCCTTACCTTATCAGTCCACCTAATTTTCAACATTCGTCTATAGCACCACATCTCAAATGCTTCGATTCTCTTCTGTTCCGGTTTTCCCACAGTTCATGTTTCACTACCAAACAATGCTGTACTCCAGAAATTTCTTCCTCAAATTAAGGCCGGTATTTGATATTAGTAGACTTCTCTTGGCCAGAAATGCCTTTTTTGCCATAGCGAGTCTGCTTTTGATGTCCTCCTTGCTCCGTCCGTCATTGGTTATTTTACTGCCTAGGTAGCAGAATTCCTTAACTTCATTGACTTCGTGACCATCAATCCTGATGTTAAGTTTCTCGCTGTTCTCATTTCTACTACTTCTCATTCCCTTCGTCTTCCTCCCATTTACTCTCGAACCATACTGTGTGCTCATTAGACTGTTCATTTCGTTCAGCAGATCATTTAATTCTCCATCACTTTCACTCAGGATAGTAATGTCATCAGCGAATCGTATCATTGATATCCTTTCACCTTGTATTTTAATTCCACTCCTGAACCTCTCTTTTATTTCCATCATTGCTTCCTCGATGTACAGATTGAAGAGTAGGGGCGAAAGGCTACACCCTTGTCTTACACCCTTCTTAATACGAGCACTTCGTTCTTGATCGTCCACTCTTATTATTCCCTCTTGGTTGTTGTACATATTGTATATGACCCGTCTCTCCCTATAGCTTACCCCTACTTTTTTCAGAATCTCGAACAGCTTGCACAATTTTATATTGTCGAACGCTTTTTCCAGGTTGACAAATCCTATGAAAGTGTCTTGATTTTTCTTTAGCCTTGCTCCCATTATTAGCCGTAACGTCAGAATTGCCTCTCTCGTCCCTTTACTTTTCCTAAAGCCAAACTGATCGTCACCTAGCGCATTCTCAATTTTCTTTTCCATTCTTCTGTATATTATTGTTGTAAGCAGCTTCGATGCATGAGCTGTTAAGCTGATTGTGCGATAATTCTCGCACTTGTCAGCTCTTGCCGTCTTCGGAATTGTGTGGATGATGCTTTTCCGAAAGTCAGATGGTATATCGCCAGACTCATATATTCTACACACCAACGTGAATAGTCGTTTTGTTGCCCCTTCCCCCAATGATTTTAGAAATTCTGATGGAATGTTATCTATCCCTTCTGCCTTATTTGACCGTAAGTCCTCAAAAGTTCTTTTAATTTCCAATTCTAAAACTGGATCCCCTATCTCTTCCAAATCGATTACTGTTTCTTCTTCTATCACATCAGACAAATCTCCACCCTCCTCTGCATTTAACAGTGGAATTCCCGTTGCACTCTTAATGTTACCACCGTTGCCTTTAATGTCACCAAAGGTTGTTTTGACTTTCCTGTATGCTGAGTCTATCCTTCCGACAATCATATCTTTTTCGATGTCTTCACATTTTTCCTGCGGCCATTTCGTCTTAGCTTCCCTGCACTTCCTATTTATTTCATTCCTCAGCGACTTGTATTTCTGTATTCCTGATTTTCCCGGAACATGTTTGTACTTCCTCCTTTCATCAATCAGCTGAAGTATTTCTTCTGTTACCCATGGTTTCTTCGCAGCTACCTTCTTTGTACCTATGTTTTCCTTCTCAACTTCTGTGATGACCCTTTTTAGAGATGTCCATTCCTCTTCAACTGTACTGCCTACTGCGCTATTCCTTATTGCTGTATCGATAGCGTTAGAGAACTTCAAACGTATCTCGTCATTCCTTAGTACTTCCGTATCCCACTTCTTTGCGTATTGATTCTTCCTGACTAACGTCTTGAACTTCAGCCTACTCTTCATCACTACTATATTGTGATCTGAATCTATATCTGCTCCTGGGTACGCCTTACAATCCAGTATCTGATTTCGGAATCTCTGTCTGACCATGATGTAATCTAATTGAAATCTTCCCATATCTCCCGGCCTTTTCCAAGTATACCTCCTCCTCTTGTGATTCTTGAACAGGGTATTCGCTATTACTATCTGAAACTTGTTACAGAACTCAATTAGTCTTTCTCCTCTTTCATTCCTTGTCCCAAGCCCATATTCTCCTGTAACCTTTTCTTCTACTCCTTCCCCTACAACTGCATTCCAGTCGCCCATGACTATTAGATTTTCGTCCCACTTTACATACTGCATTACCCTTTCAATATCCTCATACCCTTTCTCTATCTGTTCATCTTCAGCTTGCGACGTCGGCATGTATACCTGAACTATCGTTGTCGGTGTTGGTCTGCTGTCGATTCTGATTAGAACAACCCGGTCACTGAACTGTTCACAGTAACACACCCTCTGCCCTACCTTCCTATTCATAACGAATCCTACACCTGTTATACCATTTTCTGCTGCTGTTGATATTACCCGATACTCATCTGACCAGAAATCCTTGTCTTCCTTCCACTTCACTCCTGAAGTATACTGAATAACAAATGAATGGTTTGTCAATACTGTTTCACTGATGCCTCATTGGGCATCTAGTAGGCAACTGCTCACCATAGCACCACTCATCCATGTCCTAGGGTGATGGTTTGCTGACATACTTACGTCGATCTGTCTGTCAGCACCATCCAAAATAATGCCCAACCAACCCAGTCATTACACCACTAACGTAGTTATGATCACAACCATATAAACTCAACTTGACAGCTGCATGAGAAGAGGGATCTGCAACAGATACGCTTTATTTGAGGGAAGATAATAGATCATTCTTCAAAGAATTATTAAATCAAAATAGGTTATGCACTTTAAAAACAAAAATAAGGCTTTAAAATAATTAATTCCCTGTTAATGAAATGATGTTATCATATCGGAAATTCTTGAGATATTTTTCATTGACACTTACTTCGTTTTTGTCAGTGAAAGCAAGCACATAGAACATTCCATATTTTTCTGTGTAGAATGTTCCTTTTCATTCATAAGGTCAAGGAAATTCAAAAGAACATTGCAATAGTAATATGATAATAAAAAGTTGGTTCATGTTTTTTTATGAAAAGCTTGTTGATAAAACATATAACACTGAATAACTCAGAATCAAATTTTCGACACTTAGCCCATTATTGATGTTCAGTCGTCGCTAATTTGGTTTTAGGCCATGTTTTTTTTTCTTCGCGTATGTTTCACGTTTTGTTATTTATTTTGTATCTCGGATTGTCACAACAGTAATTCATAGAGTAAGAAGCAGGAAGACAGACCAGGGTGGCTGGGCACAGCGCTGAATATCAATAGACAGTGCTATAATGGAACAACCAAACACATCTACTTATCTTTAGAGAAGCAGTCATGTAAAACAAAACATTTCCTATCTCTGAATAAAGTTTTTTGTAAACTATCTTTTTAGCTGCGCTGATTCTCGTAGTCCTAACTAGGACGTCGGCGGGCGCTGCCCCGTGGAGCTGAGCTGTCGACCTGAGGAGACTATCTGCTCTGACGAATTGGGCCCCGAGCACTGTCATCAGCGTCCCCTATGCCAGCGCCAGAGAGGGCGCTAGTGCTTAGCATAACCCAAATGCAAGAAAGACAAAGTTGTACAAAAAAAGCCTTACAACTATACGTAAATAAGACAATGGATAGTTGTGCTAAATGGTTAGTAAACATATTTAAATCTATTAAGCTGAGCTGAAAAAGTAAAAAACATTATTAACCTGTTACACAAGAAATAAAAGTTGTTAGGACAAGCAAAACCAAGCAGTTGTCAAATCAAGCACCTGAACAGAAGTGTCATCTCTCATAAAATATCACTACATACACAGAAAAATTCTTACAGCTCAAGAAGTTCTCATGGCAGCGTATTAAATAAAGTGGCAAATTTTTCAACACATTTAGTTTCCGTTCGTAAGAAATCACCTACCCCAGACAAAAACCGCTAAACCACAACAACGCAGGAGTCCACTACAAGCAAACCATCATGTAATTATTAATAGTTCCTAATCTTATTACACATCTCCTGAAATCTTAAAATTTATCCCCTCAGATACACAATTCATAAATCCACAAAATAATCAACATAATCATGTCATCCAATAATAATCGTAAACTCATAATTACTCGCATCACATTCTATATATTCCTCAAAAAAGGTCATATGACGTTGTACTCATAGTTCTTACTTGACATTGTTATGTTCAGTACTCTATGCTGAAAATAACAAACCTCATTAACAACAAAAGATGTTAAATCCAACCAAAAATTTTCTGCTTGTGGCATAATTGCATACTGCACAACATTTGCCCAATACCTTCCGATTGTTGCATAATTCAGTGTGTCAGCCTATAAGAAAACCTCCCTTACTTTACACACTACCAACAGGCAAGATTTTGTGCCTGTACAGTACACTATATTAACAAAACTATGCAAAGTGAAAGCAATACCAAGAAATGGTCAACCTCTACTACCTTATGTAAGAGAAAGAAAATTAAAATCTGTACATACATAAGATGGATTGGTACATGACCTAACTTCTGCATATTTACAACAATCCGCTCCTCTAAGACAAAATCACGTGTTCTACAAGATGACTACGCTAAAAATGTGTACTGACTAAAAAAAAACATAGTGCCCAAAGGATTACTCTACAAAATGTTTTACATTGAAAATGTGGTGTAGATGGCGTGATTTTTTTTGTGCCCATTGTTTTCACTTCAGTCGCATTCAGATGAGCTTCTCGGGGAATAATGCTTTATGGCGTGGAAGCCATCTTCATTCTACACGCCTGCTGGGCCGGACTGACACTATGCCATACCAGCCAGGAAACTGACGTTCAGCAGAAAACGTCATTGTGACTTGTACCATTCTGCCAAGTGAAACTTCCCTTTCGCCAGCCAGCTAAGTCCTCTAAGGCTCCGTAATAGCAAGACTGCCTCACTGTACCAAGAGGAAAGAGATATGCACTGAAGCGGCAAAGAAACTCGTATAGGCATGCGTATTCAGTTACAGAGACATGTAAAGAGACAATACGGCGCTGTGGTTGGCAACGCTTATGTAAGACAACAAGGGTCTGGAGCAGCTGTTAGATCGGTTACTGCTGCGACAATGGCAAATTATCAACATGTAAGTGAGTTTGAACGTGACGCTATGTCGGCGCACGAGCGATGGTACGCAACATCTTCGAGGTAGTGGTGAAGTGGGGATTTTCCCGTACGACCATGCCAGAAGTACTCCGTGAATAGGAGGAATCCGGAAAAACATCTAATCTCCGACATCGCTACGGCCGGAAAAAGATCCTCCAATAATGGGACAAACGATGACTGAAGAGAATCTTTCAGCATTACAGAAGTGCAACCTTTCCGCAAATTGCTGCAAATTTCAGTGCTGGGCCATCAACAAGTATCAGCGTATGAACAATTTAACGAAACATCATCACTATGGGCTTTCTGAGCCTAAGGCCCATCTTGTGTACCCTTGACGACTGCACAACATAAAGCCTTACACCTCGCCTGGGTCAGTCAATACTGACATTGGATTGTTGATGGCAGGAAACATGTTGCCTGGTCGGACGAGTCTCGCTTCAAATTGTATCGAGTGGATGGATGCGTACGGCTATGGAGACAAGCGCATGAATCCATGGACCCTGCGTGTCGGCAGGGGACTGTTCAAGCTGGTGGAGGCTCTGTAATGGTGTGGGGCATGTGCAGCTGGAGTGATATGGGACCCCTCATAAGTCTAGATACGACTCTGGCAGGTGACATGTACGTAAGGATCCTGTCTGATGACCTGCATTCATGTATTCATTCATGATCATTGTGCGTTCCGACGGACTTGGGCAATTGCAGCAGGACAATGCGACACCCCGCACGTCCTGAATTGCTACAGAGTGGCTCCAGGAACACTCTTCTGTGTTTAAACACTTCTACTGGCCACCAAATATCCCAGTAATGAACATTATTGAGCATATCTGGGATGCCTTGCAATGTGCTGTTCAGGAGAGATCTCTACCCTTCGTTCTCTTACGGATTTATTGACAGCCCTGGAGGATTCGTGGTGTCAATTCCCTTCAACACTACTTCAGACATTAGTCGAGTTCATGCCATGTCATTTGCGACACTTCTGCATACTCACGGGGCCCTACACGATATTAGGCAGGTGTACCAGTTTCTTTGGGCACCATACCCCTGAAAACCACTACCCGCAATACACGGAAATAGGTTGGGTTGCATAACTCGCAGTGGCAAGCGGTAAAATTTATGAATTTCTCAGCCAAGTATCAACCGATTTTAAAAATTCAAAATGCTATCATTGTCTACACAAAAAGCTCTATCCAATAAAATATAAGATGTAAATATCATTTTCAAAATGATAAACAACAAATTGTTAAATGTTTTATAAAATAAATGGAGCAACTGGAAAAAGTTGTTGTAGTTGATAATCCTGATGTATCTTATCCACCTGAAAAATATGCACCAGAATTTTGTCAAATAGTACAAAATCGTGCAGTGATGGTAAAAATGCTGCAATTGTTGTCTTGATGAACGAAGTCTACAAAACAATCGTAAATACCGAGAAATTTTTTTATAGGTAGACAAACTAGATTAATGAAACCGATTGCAATGGTGCATTTGTATATGTGTTTAAAGCAGATGAAATGGCATGTATTATAGAGGTATTCTATGTACTTAGCAAACATTATAAAGGCTAAGTTTTGCCATGCAACTATTGTATTATAAAAATAGCTGAGCTGTTGAACATTGAGTTCAAAATAAAAATGTCTATCAATAAATGTAACAGTAATTTATGGCAACAATTTTTGACATGAATCATTTCGATATGATTAAAAAACATAAGGAATTTGATGCATACATGGAAGCCCAATTCAGAGCTCATACAATACCAGTAAAATATGATGGCCTAAAAATTTTCAGCTAGTATTCTGTGTTGTGCATCGTAAGTGCGATTTTTCTTACCATAATTAATTATATATGCATGTGTATGCTCTGCTATTTTCTCATTAAGAGTAGCACATAAATTCATTGTGGTTTTTTGTGTACCTACTATATTTTTTCTACCTGTCATATTAATAACATAGATAGGATAGTTTGATATAAAATCATGGATTTATGTCAGCATCACCTATCAATTGTGTAACATGTTTAAATTCGCAAAATGCATCATAAGGTTTGAGTAACCCATAAGGTAGATCTAAATTCCACATTTCTTGAGGAAATACTTCATTTCTTCCATTTTTCAAATATAATGTACGTAGCATAACATAGTCGAATTATGATCAATCAATCAACTGATTATTTTGGCTATTAGTTTGAAATACAATAAATTTAAAATAAGGCATATCAAACTCCACTGAGTAATAGTAATTTGTGATATCTACTTCAAAATTTTTCTTATCATCTAATCCAGCTACTTTTACAGTCTGTAGGTCATAAAAAATTTGGGAATTTTTGTTTTTTTAGTATATTTTCTCGTTGCTCAGGCTCATATTTAACAACTGGTACTCTATATTCCATATTTTCTATGACCACTTTAACTTATTTTGGTAATTTATCTTTTATTTCAATTCCAGCATCATTATAATCAGAACTATCTAAGTATACAATCTTTTGCACTTTAACTGCAAGTAAAAGTTACAGTAATACCATCTTCCCAAATTATCTCTTTGTAATCTTTGAAAAATCCACCTAACATTTTGAATGGATATAGTACTTCATTTTTGCTTGCATGCTTCTGATGCTTCAATTGGTGAAAAACTTGCACCTACTGCAGTTAGAGGAATAATCTATGGGAAAAGATGGGATGGAATGGGACTTGACCTTGATGACAATGGATGGAGTTTATAATGTTTGAGTTTATAAATGAATAAAAGCTAATATTGTACCAGATAGTATTGATCAATTTTTAACTGAAGCACAAACAAGAAAAAGAGGTGGTAATTTACACATAACTTTATCCACTCCTGTTGTGCAAAAAATAATTGAATATCTAACAAAAAAGAAAGAAGGATCTGGTTTAATTCAATACAAAGGTGGTTTTCTACCCTTACTTTCAGCAGCATTACCACATTTAGCTACTATTATTACATTAACAGGTGGTGTTGCAGTTGCAAATGCTGTCATGAACAAGAAGATAGGTGATACAGATTTAGAAGAACAAAAAAGATGTAATTTAACAATGGAAAACAAAGTTACAGGGTTATAAGACATTGCAAAAAGTAATTGATAAGTATACTAATGCATTAAGTACTTTTGATGTAGAGAATCTTGCTAAAATGAGATTAAATACTTTTGTGGTGTATTCATGATTGATAGGTTACTTAATAAACCAAAATATTTAGAATGTGGAATCGTTAATTTTGATACATCTAATCATGTTGGTACACATTGGATATGTTACTATATGAATCCTCATAAAAATTATTTGAAGAAAAATGATCTGTATTTTAATAATGAGAGGATACAAAATTTTAATAATGTAATATGTGGTCATTTGTATTTATTTGTATTAAAGTTGCTATCAGATATTTATGAATTTAATGATATTTTGAATCTAATAAATAAACATTTTTGGAAATAAAATATGCTAACAAAGCAATGAAAAAATAAAATCTAAACGATTAAAAAACTAAATAAAGATTTAGAATTGGAAATAGAAAATGTAATCAAGAAATGTCAAAAGGAATTAAAAAGCATTTTTAAAATAAGTATAGGCTATGTTGATTTTAAAGATAGAATAACAATATTTAGTTCTATAAATGGTTTTACATTTGGTGTCTTAAATGTAAAAAATTTTCAGAAACACATAATCCTCACAGAGTAACAACTAAAAATGGAAGACAAAGAACTGAAGGTGTTTGTTCATTATTCAAAACTCATAAAAGTAAATTTGTTAAAAAAATTCGTAGGTGATGAGATGAGAAAATCAACCTGTGAAGAAATAATTAATGAACTCCATAAACAAATGAGGTCAAATTATAGTAGAAGAAAAGTAGTATTACTTGGAATAGATGATTTATGGGAAGCTGATTTAGTAGAAATTGATTCTGGAAAATTGAAAAGAATATGAACAATAAATAAGGGATATCAGTATTCGCTAACTATAATTGATGATTTTACTAAATGTGCTTAGGCTATTTCAGTTAAAGATAAAACAGGGAAAAATGTAACTGATGCTTTCGAAAAAATATTTAGGAATAGAGCTCCAAAAAATTTACAAACTGATAACAAAAAGGAAGTCTGCGATAACGATTTTAAACACTTGATGAAAAAATTTAATATTAATCATTATTCAACATACTGAAATAAAAGCACCTGTTGATGAAAGATTCAATGGGGTGTTACAGAAAAAAAGGCAGAAAAATTTGTCTTCAAGGCAATTATGAGTGGGTAGATATTGTTACAAAGATAGTTAATGACTACAACACATCGAACTATTAAAATGAAAACAATAAAAGTTACTGAGAAAAATTACAAACCTAATGCAATGGTTTTGCATCCAACAGAAGCAATGTATTCTATTGGGATAAAGTGAGAATAAGCAAACTGAAAGGATGTACTGCTAATTGGTCTACAGAGTTATTTGAGACTGTAGATGTTATACATTCAGATCCAATTACATACAAGTTAAAAGATATTAAAGGACATTTTTATGAAGAAGAAACACAGGAAAAATCCAGATGTGTATCTTATTGAAAAACTGTTAAGAAAAAAGATGATAAAGTATATGTAAAGTGGTTAGAATTTGATAAAACACATAATAGATGGGTAAACAAGGATAATGTAGTCACGGAATAAAGTCTGCTTAGCTGACACTCATTTTATGGTATACAAATGGAGTTTGTAATTAAAAAAGTAAACTTGTATGGTATCAATTATGAAGTTGATGATTGCTTATGCGATACCTGTGATAAAAATTTCTACAGTACAACATATGTTAATATAAATGACATAAATTCTGAATTATTTGCAAATTTTAAATCTGAATTGTTGAAATTGGTGTAATAGATATATATGAAAATCTCTATGCAAGTCGTACAAAATGTGCTTATGAAAATAGTACCTTCCTTTTCGAAGTTATTGAAAAGTAAAACATACATCTTTTTTGTATATATAAATGAAGAAGTTTGTACTTCAGTTTTTTCTAGCTGTTTGCTATCCTGATGATGATGTATCTATATTCATAAGTCAGTTAAATAATGATTTTGCGAATGATGTATATGATTTTAAGGAGTACTTTAAGAAACAAAGTTTATTTGTGAATTAACTGTTTTGAGATATTCTCAATCACTTTCCTTGTATGTTTCCATTAATTTTATAACGCTCTGATTCCAGAAATTCTTTTGATATTTCTTTACACACGTTATTTTCATCTGGATATTCTTCATAAATTTCAGAAATGATTGTAGACTGTTCTACTCCAGTCACATTATCTAACACAAATTTATTAATTAGCTTATTGTCTGCTTTAGCTGTCAGTTCTTCAGTGATGACAACAGGCTGGATAAATTCTGTTGGTGTTAGTTTATTGTCATGTGACTTATTTTTAATTTATTCATTATTCTGATCATGTTTGATAAGTAATGAATTTTTTCTCAACAAAACTATCTACATAATATTTTATTTCATCAAATTTCATGTAGTACAGCTTTTTTCCTTCTCCTTCTGAAACACTTAAAAGCAGATTTAAATTTTCTTCAGTAACTTTGTAATTGATACAATCTTTGGTATACACATAATAATATTTATTGACTGGGTGCTGACCAGTACTGCATCTTAGGTAATCTAGGTTTAATTAATTTGATTGTTATTCCACCAACTTTAAAGAAATAGTCTTTTGTAATTATCTGTTGTGATGATGTAGATAATATTATTCGATTCTATTTTAGATATTTTGTAGTTTACTTGTCTTAACGTTTTATTTTTGGATTTTTCTTCTTTTAGTTGTATAAAAAGTTGTTGTTTTTCTTTTAAAATTCAATTGTTAGTTGTTCTTTTTCTTTTTTCAGTTTGTACTCATCCTATTTCTTAACTGATGATAAAAAATCACTCATTACCCATTAATAAACTTTTTAGCCTCTTCATTTTTAGATGATAAAATAAGTAATCATAAGCCAGATTCACTAATAAATATTGTAGCTATGTCTTGAAGATGCTGTTGATGTTTTCTAATATAATACAGTCATCTTTATCGACATTTTTCTAATTGCTTATTTAGCATCTTTATACCCTAATATTTCAGCAACATCTTTACCTTTAAACAATGCTTCCTTATCTTTATGAATAATATCACATACTTGCTTGTTGTTGTATAAAAGTTATTATTCTGAATCAGTTCAAATACATTCATCATAGGTGCAATAGCATTTGAGGTAGTTGCAATTGACTCCATTTACACAGGAAAAAAGTATGAGTTAATGTTACTACATAATTAAAAAATATAGTCCTGATTCATTAATATAGATTGTATCTTTATCATCATATGATAGACCTGTTTTGCAGGTGGGTCCTATAATTTCTTCATATTTTAATTTATCATCATCATGTACATTATTTCTTAATGCCTAATCAGTGTCTTTATTTTCTAATATTTCAGCTCAATCTTTTCATTTGAAATATGGATCATTTTCTTTATCAATAAAAGAGGTTGATAAATGTCATATCTATACTTGAAGAGTTTAATATAGATTTTTATTTATATGTAAGTTTTAGATTTTGTTACATAAACATGAAAAAATGTTGTATACAGCTTACAAAATTATTATTTATAATTGTTGTTGTTGTTGTGGTCTTCAGTCCTGAGACTGGTTTGATGCAGCTCTCCATGCTACTCTATCCTGTGCAAGCTTCTTCATCTCCCAGTACCTACTGCAACCTACATCCTTCTGAATCTGCTTAGTGTATTCGTCTCTTGGTCTCCCCCTATGATTTTTACCCTCCACGCTGCCCTCCAATACTAAATTGGTGATCCCTTGATGCCTCACAACATTTCCTACCAACCGATACCTTCTTCTGGTCAAGTTGTGTCACAAACTTCTCTTCTCCCCAATCCTATTCAATACTTCCTCATTAGTTATGTGATCTACCCATCTAATCTTCAGCATTCTTCTGTAGCACCACATTTCGAAAGCTTCTATTCTCTTCTTGTCCAAACTATTTACCGTCCATGTTTCACTTCCATACATGGCTACACTCCATACAAATACTTTCAGAAATAACTTCCTGACACTTAAATCTATACTCGATGTTAACAAATTTCTCTTCTTCAGAAACGCTTTCCTTGCCGTTGCCAGTCTACATTTTATATCCTCTCTACTTCGTCCATCATCAGTTATTTTGCTCCCCAAATAGCAAAACTCCTTTACTACTTTAAGTGTCTCATTTCCTAATCTAATACCCCCAGCATCACCCGACTTCACTCGACTACATTCCATTATCCTCGTTTTGCTTTTGTTGATGTTCATCTTATATCCTCCCTTCAAGACACCATCCATTCCGTTTATAATTATGATGAAACATATTTCTAAATTTTAAGGAATCAAGGGATTATGATGGTTGAGAATTTTATTCTACAGTAGATAATCATATTATTGATTTGTACTTAACTGATGAAAATGAACATATGGAGATTGAATTTTTTTCATGTTAGACACTTCTACTTCAATTCAACATGTAATGTCCCTGTGGTAATGAATTTGTACTGTCTTTCATAATATAACGTTTATCATTATGTGGGCTTAATGCTTTCTTGTTGACTTTAAATGTATATATATCATATGTAGAACTTCTAATTAAATTAATCTTTCTATATTGTTTTTATTTCCAAACAAATATTCTTTATATTCTTCCAATGTTATTCTTTTCCTTACCACACATTTATTTTCTCCTTTACATTTCTTCTTCTCTTCTTCTTCGAATTTCTAAGCATACATTTTTGCTCTTATACCACAAATTTTTTGCATTGTTTTTCCATTACATTCTTCTTTCATTTTTCCTATAACTTCCTTATTTACTTGTGAAATGCTGTATATTTTATATGTTGGATAATCACTTGTAACAATGTGATCAATCATCGATTACATATCTTCATAAAAGTCATCAATTTTTATGTTATATGTTTAACTGCCTGTATCTTGATAACACAATCCAGTATTATCTCCATATTTTGGTTTGATAGTAAAATAGCGGAAATAATACATTAATTCTTTTGATAAATCAAGTATACTCACTTCAAAATATATTGGTTTATTAAATTTTACTTTTGTCTTATTCATATGGATAGCAACGAGATTTACATTCAATATAGTTTGACTTTTAGAATTTGTCTTTCCTATTAATTTATCGCATTTCTTTTCATCAGATACTAATTTTATATCCACTCTGTTTCCTATATTTTCCATTGTCTTACAAATACCGCATTATTCATCATCTTGAAGAAAGCTATTTCAAACTTGTTGTTGCCTCAGTTCATAATTTTCTATTCAAGTTTATGTACTTTATCAACCAATCAGATTGCTTAAATTTTAAAACTCTGTGTATTTTTTGTTAATTTCATTCCTAGAGACTAATATTGTTTAAGATTTCAATAATGAACTACATAGTTTTGTTTATCATTTAGGGTTGTCACTTCTTTAGTTCCAGGTACAACTTTATTTTCAGGAGCTAATGGTAAATCCTTATGGGAACCATGTGGTTCTTTAGGATATTCTATATCTACTTTAAATGTGTATCCTACTGGAGAACTGTTCGATATTAAGCTAATTTTTGTAGAATCAAAATTATCTGGAATACCCTATTCAAATACACCATGTGGTATATACTGACTCATAGCATATCCAAAGAGATTGTCTGCATCTAAATATGCTAAATAATTTGATTCTTTATTTGGATTGTAATTTTTCAAATATTCGTTATTTGCTTTTCCATATCATTTATAACTTTGTGATATACTACCTCTTATTCCTTTTTCTACCATTAAAATCACCCCATAATCGTGCTATAGTTCTAGTGGTTGATTAGCTATCTGAAGCATAGCATCCCAAGATAATCCTGGCACTGAAAAATTTCAAGCTGGATCCAAGTTTATCTAAAATTTTCAAAAACCTTAGCTAGCAAAAATACATCAGTTTTTAGGTACAAAGCATGATAACCGCCAATATCATGTAGGTTAAATTATTCCCAAACAAATTTTTGCATGTTTCAAGTCTTTATCGCTTATATCACACTCATTTAGTTTATTGTAAAATTCTTTTTTTGGTGGCAATTGTGACTCTTTAAATTTTTCCCAATATTTTATGTAATCATATGGATAGATACCTTTTTTGCACGCTAGATCAAATAATTCTCTTCTTTGAAAAGCTTTTTAATATTTTCCATTTTATGCTAATTTAAATTTGATGAAAGTTCGTCTAGTGGAGAAGCTATAAATCTGAATGTATTTGTAAATCGTATTTTTAAGTTAGCTGTTTGTTTATCACAGCTAATAAATTTTGCTCATTGTTGAGTATTAAATCTGTTGCTTTATCATCATATCCAATTTCTTTTACAAACAGATGTTAATCATAACCACATAAATTATATAGGTATATTGGTACAAATGCTTGCATTTGTAGTTTAAGACTGCACTAATTATGTAGTGGTGCTATGTGATTTCCATTTAAATGATTGTGATGTACTTTATTTTTCTCTGAGTAATAAAATTTACATAGTAAACATTTTTTGAATTGGTATAGATTGATTGTAGATAGTGTGTTAATTTTTTCATTGGTCTTCTTTGTGAATATCTTTCAACAATCTCTTCAATTTCTTTCTTATTCATATCAATAAACTTCCTATATTTATTTGGTCCTCTGTACTTAATGGGATCTTTATAATGTCCATTGATATAGAATAGCAAAATCCAGATGTCTCATGTCTTGATATTTCATTATATATGATTCATCTGGATTTGATTGACAGTTATCCATTTTCAATAACAAAAATTCAAAGCTAACGTAGATCACAAATGGTACTTGCATTTATGTTGATATTTTTCAAAAGATCCATTCATATTTCTTAGGTAAAATTACTTTAACTGGCTCTTTGTTAGAACAATCTTTTTTGTGAATTTTTAAATCATTTTCTGAAGAATAATGGTGCAAGCACATTTCACGTACATAATATTTTTTCATGTTTTGTTTATTGGTTAGCAACCAATCTACCTAAATCTTTAATCCAACAATAATGTGACTTATTTTCATTTCTAATATATGCTTTCATTTCTAATATATGCTTTTCTTTGTTATCTTTAGTCATATGGAGAGGATAAACTCCATATTTTTCATCATATGCATATACATTTATCGAGATTTTAAGCCAATGTTCACTTTTATTAATATTATCATTTGTAATTGGAAACTCAAAGTCATTTTGTATTTTATCAATTTAAACACCAACATTTTTATATTTTGTTACTCATTGTGGATCTTTAGTGACAGGATGCAATGCTGATTTTAGAGGCCAAAGAAAACATTTTTCATCATCATTTTTAAAATGAATGCATGGTTTTTTGTTTTTATTCCTATACAGTAGATATATGTATGATGAACCTCTAAGTGGTACACACACACACACACACATACACACACACACACACACACACACACACACACACACACAAATATATATATATATATATATATATATATATATATATATATATATATATATATTATGTGTGATTGGACCCATACGGATCACGCAAAGCTTTTCCAATTCAATTTTTTAATTCTCCAAACTTCTCTCATTCTTTCCCCATGAATTCTCTTTCTTTCCTCTGTCCATTTTGTCCCCTGTCTCTTGCAAACTTCATTCTCGGGTTGTACTTTCCAACTATTGATTTTTTGCCTGTATACAGTTCTGTTTATAACGTCTGAAGAATTTATTTGTGCATTTGCTAGATCTGTTTTGGTTTCTTTTATCCAGGGTGTGGTTTTCAATTTTTCAATGTATATTAAAATTTTGTGGGTGTTGGGAGTCTGTGGATATGACCGTAAAATTTTAGTCTTCTTTTCCGGATGTCTGCGGCGAGGTTAGATAATTTTTCTGTAGTTTTCCGAGACTGTAACCTGTATCCATCTTCAGTTCTTTTTGGGCCAAGAATCTTTCTGATAATTTTGCGTTCCTCTTTCAGGATGCCTTCCAGGTCGCCTTTTCTATGGAGTGTGAGTGTTTTACTGGCATATAGTGCTTCAGGCTTGATTACTGTATTGTAGTGTCGTATTTTTGAGTGAATGGAGAGACACTTTTTATTGTAGATGTTGTGGGTTTTCCAGTATGCTCTTTTCAGTTTTTGCAGTCGAACTTTTTGTGCAGTTTTCTCTCCCCCTGTGGGTTCTAGGACCTCGCCTAAGTATTTAAAGAATGGAACTCTCTCAATTTGTCCAAATTTTGTAGTCAGTTTTTGAGTTTCAAATTTTGAGCAGATGAATTTGGTTTTTTGGAAGGAAATTTGTAGCCCAACTTTTTCGGCGCATTCTTTGAGAATGTCTATCTGTTTAATTGCTGTGGTGTCGTTTTCTGCTAGAATGGCCACGTCATCTGCAAATGCCAAGCATGAAATTTTAATACCACCTTTCGATCTTCCTAGTTGTATAGGCTTCCAGTAATTTTGATTCTTCAGTTCTTTTTCCCATTCTCGGATGACTTTGTCTAAGACAAGGTTGAAGAGGAGTGGAGACAAGCCGTCACCTTGTCTGACGCCGGTTTTGATCAGGAAGGGCTCTGATATTTCACCCAGGAATTTTATCTTAGAAGTTGTGTTTGTGAGCGTTTCTTTGATAAGGTTTAGGGTTTTCGGATCGAGTCCTAGCTCCTCAAGGATAATAAAGAGAGATTGCCTATCGATTGAATCATAAGCCTTTGCGAAATCAACAAAGGAACAAATGATCGGACTGTTTCTGACTGCTTTGTATTTTAGTGTTGTCTTCAAACTGAAAATTTGTTCTGCACAGGATCGGTGAGGGCGAAAGCCAGCTTGGTATTCACCAATACTGTGTTCGAGTTGTTCTTGTGTTCGTTGAAGAAGACAACCTGAGAGGATTTTATAAGTGACTTGGAGAAGGGAGATTCCTCGATAGTTGTTTATATCTGCCATGTCTCCCTTTTTATGCAGTGGATGAATTAGGGCGCATTTCCAATCTTCTGGTAGTTTTTCTGTCTGCCAAATGTCTGTGATGATTTGAGTGAGTTCTTTGAGGGAATTTGGTCCAAGATTTTTAAGTAGTTCTGCAGTGATATTATCTTCTCCGGATGCCTTGTTGTTTTTCAGTCTATGAATATGTCTTTGGATCTCCTCTAGTGTAGGTGGCGGGGATTCTGGATTTGTGTAGACAGCAGTTTCTTGAGGGAATCATGAAGAAGGTTCAGGGCAATTGAGGAGTCCGGAAAAGTATCTCGCCAGCTCCTCACAATTTTCCCGATTTGTGAGCGCTAGTTTTCCATCTGGTTTTTTGAAACATAGATTTCGTGAGCCGTATCCATTGATTCTCCCAGCAAAGGTCTTATAGAAGTCTCGTACATTATAGTTACGGAAATTTTCTTCAATAGACTCACACTGTTCCTTGAGGTACTTCCTCTTGACTTGTCTGATTGTTTTTGCCACTTGTCTTCTGGTGTTGTGGAAGTGATCTAGATTTTCTGGGGATTTTTTACTGTTATACTTCAGAAAGGCTTTCTTTCTTTCTTCCAGCGCTTTTTCACATCCAGAGTCCCACCAGGGGTGTTTTGTGTTCTTTTTCAATGGGATCAGTTCTTTTGCCTTCTTTGTAATTTTTGTTCGAAATTTTTCCCAAGAGTCAGCTGGTTCCTTTTCCCACTCCTCCTTCAGATTGGTTTCTTTGATTGTTCGTGTGTCAAAATTCATCATGTGTGTTTTCTTCGGATATAATTTTTTTGGGGTGAATTTCACTTTAATGTGTGTTAAGTAGTGGTCTGAGTCAATGTTCGCCCCTCTGCGGACTTGGACATCATGGATCTCTTTCTGTACGAAATAGGAGATGGCAATGTGGTCAATCTGATATTCGCCGATCTCTTGTATGGGGGACCTCCAGGTCTTTTGTTTTCTAGGTTTTTTTCTCAAAGATGTAGACATTATTTTTAGATTATTTTGTTGGCATAGTTCAATAAATCTCAGTCCGTTTGTGTTGGTGAATCTGTGTGCTGGATATTTTCCTACAGTTTTTTGGTGTTCTTTCTCTCTGCCAATTTGTGCATTGAAATCTCCCATTAAGATTTTGATATCATCCCGGGGAATTTTGGCCATGACATCTTCAAGTTTAGTCCAGAATTTTTCAGTTTGTAGTTGGCGTTTTTTGTTGTCTATGTTTGTGGGTGCATGAACATTTATCAATGTGTATTTCTTGTTGGCGCACTGGATACGCATGGTCATGAGGCGATTATTTATGGAAGAGACCTCTCTAATTGAGCCTAATATATTTTTGTGCACCGCAAATGCCATGCCCAGGAGTGGCGTACCATTGGCAATTCGTTTGTCAGTCTTGCTCTTGAAGATGCGATAGTTTCCATAGTCTATTGTATTTTCATCCGTGAATCTAGTTTCTTGTAACGCTAAGATCTTAATTTTTTGTTGGTCTAGCTCTGTTACTAAGTTGTGTAATTTTCCAGGTTGAATTAGGGTCTGAATGTTAAAGGTACCAATGTACATGGAAACCTTGGGACGAAGTTTGCTTGAGAACTCTGATCATGATGGCCCGGGTTCCCCAGAATCCGAAAACCCAGTTGTCGTCTGTCGACGAGTGGATTGGTTACCACCTGGGGTAATTCTGTCATTACTCTCACGAATCATGATAGCTTGTAAGTTTTGGTCCAGTGTTTCCACTGGGTGTTAAGAACCAGGGATTGTCAGTTCCTGGAGCATATAATACAGCTGCACCTACTAGATGGACAGACGCTGACCTCGCTGCCGCTCGACTCGAGTACAGACACATTGAGGATTTGGAATGTGAGATTTTTTTTCAAGGTTTTCTCCTATAGATCCGCCGTGTTCTGCGTTAACAGGGTCACCCCGTGTAGGATGTGGCTCTTCACCACGCACGGACGGTCTTGGATGTAGCTTCCTCAGAGGCAAAGGTCTTGCATACCTCCTCAGCTCATCCCTGGGGTGGTGAGGACCAGTACTGAGTCAACCCCAAGCAAGGGTGCTACCTCTACCAACCACCTTGACCCCTTATATATATATATATATATATATATATATATATATATATATATATACATATATATATATATATATATATGTATGTATTTGGAAGTTGTAAGCCTATAACTCTATCCTGAGCCCATACTGATTGTCTTGTTTGTAATTCACTGACACTGTTTGTTAATTGATGCTTAGCATTTTTATAGAATTTTGATTGATCAGTTTGAGTAGTACTGCGTAGTTGTATGTTGAAAACCTAAATTCTTTGATTTGATTTGTGTTACTCATTTTGAAGTTGCAATATAGCACTATGTTTTCTTTTAAGTCATGTTGAATTTTTGAATATAGCTTCTACTATGTCATATACTTTAGGTTTTGACGCAATTTTAAAGTGACTAGGTGCTTTTATATTGTATCATATTTTCTTTATGAAACACATGATTACTTATAGTGCTTACAAGTTGACAACCTTCGTCAGTTAAGCATACAGTGCAATCTACTTCTGAAGAATCAATTATTCATAACATTATTTTATTTTTTGTGTGAATGATTCAGATAGTTTTTGATATCTTAAGATGTAATCCCAATTAAGTTTATCTCTGAATCCTGTAATGAAATTATCATACAATTTTTGCTGAGCTGATATTTCATTCCATTTGTCTTGAAATCATCTTATAAAGTTTTTAAATAATTTTGGCCTAGTTAATAAATTTTCCCAATTAACTTCATTCTGAAATTCTCTTATAAGGTCTTATGATAATTTTTGAAATGATGATATTAAAGTCCTGTCTAACATGTCCTGAAATTCTCTTATAAATCTTCAGACAATTTTTGCTCAATTGATTAACTTCATTCTGAAATTTTCTTATTAAATCTTCAGATAATTTTAGAAATTATCATATAATTTCCCAATCAACTTTGTCTTTAAATTCTGTTATAAAATTGTCAGATAATATCTGACTTCTTAATACAAATATCCAAAATAATTTTTCTTTAAATTCTCTAATAAAATCTTCAGATAATTTTTGACAATGTGATATTACATGTCAATCTAATTTGTCTTGAAATTCTTTTGTAAAGGTTTCAGACAAAATTGGTTTTCTTTATAGACAAGTTCAATATATTTCATGAAATGTATTATTTGTAATATAATCAACAACAATAGCACTGTATGTATCATTTTTTAATACAGTTCACTTAATTATTGTGAATTTCAATTTTTACACATAAGATATTTGTCATAATTATTCTTAATAAGTTCAAAAAGTTGTTGTTTTCTCAGTTTAGAATAAGCTTTTAATCATAGTTGTTTTGCTTTAGTTTCTAATTGACTTACATTTAGAGTTTCCATTTATATAGTAAAGAAATCGCTAAGACTGTGCGGTGTAACGACGTATTTAGGTTTTCGTTTGATATATGTATGACCATGTGCAGACTTCGTCACCTACGTCAGTTACAACCCACTTCAAAAATGATTCATATTCTTTTTAAATTGTCCTAGAATGGTTCTTGAACGAAACTGTAAAACATCAGTTGAGTCGTGTGCAGAGAATTACATCACTTGGGCCAATTGGTTTTCGTAACTTTTTCGAATTTAAATTTCGTTTGTTTCTCCTCAGAAAATTATATCGACACACGTTATCTTGATCTAATCGATATCAGAATCACACATTAAATAAACTTTTTAGATTCAAAGTTTCGGCCAACGCTGTCTGAATCAATAATCTTGTCAAATATATTATTAATCCGTTCACATAACTCTTCATAAATAAATCTTCAAGACACGTGTTTCAACTTTAGTAGCATACACTATTTTATTAGCTTCCTACACATACAGATGCGAACTTGAGCGTTGACAGACAGTGACTAACATTTCAATAAGATTAAGCTCGTCATTGTTGTACAAAAAGAGTACAAAAATTCATTTTTAATTTTTAGAAACACGACGCAACAACTCGGTTCCAGGATCTTCTGTTGCTCCTTGGCTGTCGACCCGCGACGTATAGCGGCCAGCAATTTCCTCTCTGGTCGCGGCAACGAAGATGCTGTCCCCGCTCGTTGCGCCGATCTCTCCGTACATGAAACACATAAAAAAATACAAACTTTTAGATAATTCACACTTATTACAAATAATAAGAAAACACATAAACAAACTAAATTAAACTTATAGTCACCTGCAAACTGGGCTGACTTGGTGGATGGGTGACGTTTAATTTCGTCCCACTACATACCCCACCCACAAGCTCAGTTTGTCAGGTTTTAACCGGAATTAAAACTGTTCAATATACAATATTTAACTGTTAATACATTTTCCTCACATTTTACGTAACCTAGAGTCCTTGCTATTAGATAGATTTAATCCTTTTAATACGATATCGTTGTGACTATTTGTCATTTACTCTTAATTGTGCTCTTATGGTAATTCGTAACCGAATATAGGGAGATTGCTCCTCTTCAGTTAATAGTTGCTAATAAATACTAATTTAGTACGTTCTTTAACGTTGTACATTAGGACAGAGCGTTCAAATTGTGATAGATTAGTTTCAGTTTCATTTATTTACTAGAGTTATTCTTTTCAAGAATGTATATTACTAATAAGTTTCTCACAATAACTAATAGTACTATTTACTTCACGTCATCCTCTTCCCTAATGCCTTATTTATGCCTGAGGTCAAGAAGAAATCAAGCAAAACTTTCTTTAGAATCTCGCCACGGCTCTCTTTACCTTCGGACACCTTGTTGGGTAATGGCCATTTATTTAGGAGAAACAAGCGAGAGAGCCCCGTTTGGTGTGTTCTATATTAACACTATTACAAACCTCTATTAAAGGCACTCTGCTATGTTCTCGTGAGCCATATAGCTCTGGACGCCCATGGTCCCTAAAACTATTAACCATCCCCTTTGGTTCCTACTATCCGAGTAAATTTAAAATACGCAAAATTCCTTTAGACCTAAGAGCAAAATTTCCTCCATATAAATTCCCCTTTTGGTTATCTTTCTCTTTTTAAGTACCAGTAGATTATTGTAGAACACATGTTTAAGCTTTCTGTCATTTATTTAAAATAACACGTAACTATCACGAAAAACTTCACATAAATAAACTATGAACGCTCTTCCGTATGTAACATATACTAAATATTAACTTATTTAGGAATGAAGGGTTTCATTTGATCAACACTATATAATCCTTTAATTACACCTGATGAAGGTTCCATAAGAAGTAATGCTTTGGGATGTACAATCTTATGTACAACATATGGACCTTCAAAGATCAAGAAGAATTTTCTACATTCCTTACCGATCTTAGAGCTTTTAGGATGAGATCGTACTAACACAAGATCTCCTACCTGAAATGAGGGTTCTATAGCCTGTTGATTACAACTTTTAATTCTCCGTTCGGCATTTTTTACAATCTGTTCGCAAACTTTTTCGTCTGGGATACATTGTTGGATCTCATTTACTGGTGGCCAAGGTAAAGCAGCTAGTAAAGGCTCACCTATAATTCGTTTGCCTAAAATTTCTATAGGTGATAATCCCGTCGTTAGGTGAGGCAATTCATTTAATATCTTTTCGAATTCAGGCATTAGTTTGGCCCACCGAGTGTGTTTATGTGCACAATAAGTTCTACATAATCGTCCTAATTCTTTCATGACTCTTTCTACTAAATTACTTTGAGGGTGATATTTCGAAATTAATATATGTTTGATTCCATATTGTCTTATCATATCTTGAAATCTTTGACTAATAAAGGCACTACCGTTGTCAGACATAAGTCGTTTAGGAATGCCCCAGTTAACAAAGTAATTTCGGGTGAGGCAGCGTATAACGCTTGCTGTATTCGCTCGTTTCAAAGTATACAGTTTCACATGTTTGGACCAACATTCCATTACAACAAACACATATGTTAATCCTCCTGAACTCCGAGGCAGAGGGCCGAAAAAATCTAATGACAGTAGATCCCACAAACCTCGAGGAATTACAGCATATAATTTATAACGCTTGGATTTGTTATTAACTTTAACCTTTTGACATGTTTCACAAGCCCTAATAATACTTCTCACAATACGGGACATATTTTTGAAATAATAATACTTCATTAGATGTTTAATACATTTATGAATTCCGAAATGCCCGTAACCTTCATGAATATAAGTAATTAACTCGTCCACAACAGTTTCCGGAATGCAGATTTTCCATCTCTGGTGTTCCCTCTGTGCTTTCCAATACAACAAGTCGTTAAAATATAACCACACACCCCGGGTGTTAACTGTTTCGTCCCCATTATTAAGGTTTTGTATAAGGTCCCTATATTGATCGTCATTTCTTTGATTGCATCTAACAGCAGTTACTATCCGTTTAACCTTACGTTCGTTCTCCTTAGTCAAAAGGAAATAAACATGATAATTTGTTCCTGGTTCTTCTGCAATATTAATATTCTCCATTCCTACGGGAAGCCTTGACAAAGCATCTGAAATTACATTCTGAGATCCTTTTATATACCTAATTTCGTACTGAAATTCTTGCAAGTATAATACCCAACGTAATAGCCTACGGTGCAGTAACCGGCAATTGTTCAAAAAGATTAAAGCCTGATGATCAGTATATACAATTGTTTTTCTTCCCATTAATAATCCTCTAAATCGTTGAAAACCCCATACCACTGCGAGAGCTTCCTTCTCGGATACAAAATAATTTCTTTCATGTTTATTTAAAGTTCGACTAGCGAATCCAATAGGCCGATATAATCCCTCTTCATTGGTCAGATCACCTTGGAATATTACACAAGACACACCATAATCAGAGGCATCCGTACACATACCAAAGTCCTGATCGAAATCTGGGTGGTATAACATTTTGGCTTTGGTTAACGCTCCTTTTATCTTATTAAAAACTTCCTCTTCCTTTTGTCCCCAGAGCCATACTGACTTCTCTTTCAATAAATCTAGTAATGTAGGATTAACAATATCCTGCCCTGGAAGAAATCTTCTCAGAAATCCTACCATTCCTAGGAATGATTTCAATTGTTTCCGATTTCTAGGACTCGGGCATCGAGCAATAGCTTCAATACGTGCTGGGTCTGGCCTAATACCTTTACTGTCCACTATATGCCCCAAAAATCTCACTTCCTCCTTTCCGAAGTAAGACTTAGATAATTTTAAAGTAATTCCTCTGTCAATTAAACGGTTAAACAATTCCCGTAATATCGTTACGTGTTCTTCCCACGTTTTAGTAGCTACTAAAATATCATCTACATATAAAATAATCTTTTGTAACAATTGCTGACCCAAAGCAGAATCTAATGCCCTAATGAAAGTTGACACTGATATATTAAGTCCGAAAGGTAAAACTTGGAACTGATATGATCTGCCTTCAAAAAGAAAAGCCGTATATTGCCGTGAATCCGGGTGTAATGTTACTTGATGGTAGCCAGAGGTTAGATCCATTGTACTCATATAACGAGAACCAGCGATCTTAAGAAGTACGTCCTCCATAGGAATAGGTCTGTCTCTTTCCATCTCTATAATTTTATTTAATTCACGGGCATCCAGAACCAGTCGTACCCCACCAGTAGCTTTCTTAACTACCCACAACGGACTGTTAAAAGCGCTACATGATCGTTCGATAATGTTTTGTTCTAGCATCTTACTTATTTCTCTACTAGCCGCTTCTTTGAATTGTACTGGAATAGGATAAGGTTTCTTAAAGAATGGTTTCTTATCTTTAATCTTAAGTTTACAAACGTAATCTTTAATTCTCCCCGGTTCATCTGAGAAGACGGCTCTAAATTCTAACATCAAAGATTCCAACTCTTCCTTTTCTTGCTCGGATAGACAATTCGTAGATAAACATTTTTCTTTCACTTCGGTTTCGATACTATTACTAGCCTGACATTGGTATACTGCATACCCAAGATCACTAAAATCTGTTAATAGATTCATGGTCGGTGCGTACTTAATCTGTAAGGATTCGTAGCAATTTTCAGGTACTTGACTGTTAGAAAACCTCACTTTAAAAGTACATGCCTCCTTATGGATGGTTAAGGAAGAGTCTTTAAAATCTAATATAGCTTTATATTTACACAGCCAATCTATACCTAAAATTATGGCCACATTTAAGTTGGCTACGACGAGTACAGAGTGAGCAATTAATTGTTCAGCAATTTCAAAAGTTACATAAACTTCCTCAGTAATATTTTGACTTCTTTTACCAGTAACTCCTATAATTTTCACCCCAGTTACAGGTAAAGTCGGGAAATTCCAATATTTTCTTTTAAGCTGAAATAATTCTTTGGATAAAATACTTACTTCGCTACCCGAATCAACTATAATATTTACTTCGGTATCTTTAATATAACCTTTAATAACGGGTTTATATGTTACATTCTCCCTTATCTGATTGTCTTCCTGAAGTAAATCTTGTTGCCAGTCATCGTCCTTTTGGCAGCTTAATGATAAATTGCAATTGGGTCTTGGATAATCTTGACCAATAGTTCCCTTTAGTTGACCCGTACTAAAGGACTTTACTAGTTTTCCGAACGTTCTATGATGACGTCACCTACCACTTGACCTTCATTAATTACTTGAGGATGATTTATCTCATGATCGTTATTGTGTAATTTCCGCACTTTAGAGTTATTACCACGATTTTGTTGGCTCTCTTTATCTTTAGATTGACGTTTTATATAACAGAACCGACTATGATTGTTGTTATTAGCTTTTCGTGGTTCTGAATTATTATTATTGTTTCGAGGATTGTCATTTCTACCAAATCTAAACTTCTCGTCTTCTCTTTCTCTATTAAGTATATCTAACTGCTCTAAATATCCTAACAATTCGCACGGCTGTGACCATTCTCTTTCTATCATTCTTTCCTTTACGTAATACGGTAACCTACTAATTAGGACCCGTATTAAATGACTTTCAATAATTGGTTCTTCAATTAATTTAGCACGGTTTAAATGCCATTCAAAATAATTCCTATAACCTCCCCACCGTTTAGAATATGGAGGAGGGTCTAACAACTCTAAAGTTAAGTGTTGTTGTTTTCCTCTTGACCAATAATTTTGTTTAAACTGCTTAACAAAATCATCCCAATCCCTGAATTCATTTCTATGCAGTACTGCCCATTCCGCAGCTTCTGCTTCTAAATGTCCTATTACAAATTGAATGCGTTTTTCATTACTCCATTTAGGAGATAATGATGTTTCAAAAGCTTTTATAAAGATTATAGGGTGCAGTTCGCCTCCTGGTTTGAATACAGGAAATCGACTTGCTACATTTGAATTTGTTGTTATGTCATCCAGACATTCTGCGAGAGAAATAGTCGGATTTTGTTTAGATTGCAGAGACGGAGTTGCATCGGATTGGCTTGCCGTGATTGCCTTATTCATATTGTTGTCGTCCGTGCTAGCAAATTCGATGCGACTGTTGTCTCTGATTATGCTATTACCTCTGCTACCTGAAATGTTCTCGTTATTATCTAATTCCGATAACCGTTTAGTAATTTCCTGTATCCGCATTTCTGTATTGGATACGCGATTAGCTAATATCGATTCTTCACTGTGCTCACGATGTGAACGCCCTGTACCTTCGTCAATATTATTATCTTTGGCAGTCTCAAGATTACTGCATATCTCAGTAATTAAAAATTTCATGTTTTCGATTTCGGTATGGTCCTTTTCTACTTGATGAGTTAATGTTTCTAATTCTACATTATCTATTGAAGAAATCTCTACAGGTTTGGTAGAGACCTCTTTAATAGATTTCAATAATTCTCTGCGAACATTTTCTGTTTGCATAGAAGGTTCATCTCGTAACATGTTGTTATTTTTCTGTATTTCATTTACAACTAAGATATTGACACTATCTAGTCTCTCGGATAAGTCAGTGATATCGTTTCGCATGCGAGCTTTTTCCTCGCGCGATTTCTGGATATATTCTTCTAACCTTTTACAATTATCAGCAATCTTATTACTAAGTCCTACTAGTTTTTCCTGCATTTCAACTTTAGAAGACTCTATTTTACCACTTAATTCTCGACTGGTTTCATTAAGATATTCCTGCAACCTGTCTGTTGATTTTGTTAGCTCCCCTTTAAGTCTAGCAGTAGATTCCTCGTTAGACTGTTTTAATTCCTGTTTTAGTTCCTGTTTTAATCTAGCAGTAGATTCCTCGTTAGATTGTTTTAATCTAGCCATAGATTCTTCGTTAGACTGTTTTAATCTAGCAGTAAATTCTTCGTTAGACTGTTTTAATAGCTGTTTTAGTTCCTCTTTTAATCTAGCAGCAGATTCCTCGTTAGACTGTCTTAATTTAGCCATAAATTCTTCGTTAGACTGTTTTAATTCAGCTATAAAATCCCCGTTAGATTGTTTTAATTTAGCGATCGCCCTAAAAAGGGATCTCATGCTCCTATCGGACATAGATTGCTCTTCGTCTGACATTTCACTTCCCGACATTATTGTAAGATATTAACTATTTACACACGCAAACTTGTAATCAACAATCCTGTAAAAGCACACTTCCTATGTACAACACTCCACTTCCAACTTGAAACAAACTCACCGGACACTAATATTGTAATTTGTAGTTCTCGATGATCAGTGTGCTGCTATGGGCTGCAGATGTAACAGCCGTCGATGCAGCCGCTGAGATGCTGCGACCCCGTTTCCGCAACCGGCAGGACGCTGAGTCGAACACCGGAAACGTCGCTGGCTGCAACCACGCCCGGCACCGCCGTAGACAGGCGAAGCCCTCAGCAACACCTCTAATATCAGCCGGAGGAACGCCCCGCAGCTGACGTACTGGGCCTATTAGTTTAGGGAGAAAAAGGTTGTCGGGGTTTGCAGCGTTCAGCTGCTGCCCAACAGACGCGCCTTCTCGTGGAACAACTGCGTGACCGTACTGCTTGGCTGCACTCCGTCAGATGCCCACACCCGCGAAGTCGCCGCTGGCTGGTGAAGGCTCCACGAAAACTCGCGTTGACTTCGGAAGGACTCTTGATGTTTCGTTTCGTACCTGTGTGCCTTAGTTACACACAAGTCCTGTTTCTAAGGTCGCCACGGTGCGGTGTAACGACGTATTTAGGTTTTCGTTTGATATATGTATGACCATGTGCAGACTTCGTCACCTACGTCAGTTACAACCCACTTCAAAAATGATTCATATTCTTTTTAAATTGTCCTAGAATGGTTCTTGAACGAAACTGTAAAACATCAGTTGAGTCGTGTGCAGAGAATTACATCACTTGGGCCAATTGGTTTTCGTAACTTTTTCGAATTTAAATTTCGTTTGTTTCTCCTCAGAAAATTATATCGACACACGTTATCTTGATCTAATCGATATCAGAATCACACATTAAATAAACTTTTTAGATTCAAAGTTTCGGCCAACGCTGTCTGAATCAATAATCTTGTCAAATATATTATTAATCCGTTCACATAACTCTTCATAAATAAATCTTCAAGACACGTGTTTCAACTTTAGTAGCATACACTATTTTATTAGCTTCCTACACATACAGATGCGAACTTGAGCGTTGACAGACAGTGACTAACATTTCAATAAGATTAAGCTCGTCATTGTTGTACAAAAAGAGTACAAAAATTCATTTTTAATTTTTAGAAACACGACGCAACAACTCGGTTCCAGGATCTTCTGTTGCTCCTTGGCTGTCGACCCGCGACGTATAGCGGCCA
The DNA here is from genome assembly GCF_021461385.2 of Schistocerca piceifrons. NCBI lineage: Eukaryota > Metazoa > Arthropoda > Insecta > Orthoptera > Acrididae > Schistocerca > Schistocerca piceifrons. The sequence continues at coordinate 631,604,997 of NC_060139.1, forward strand.
GCAATTTCCTCTCTGGTCGCGGCAACGAAGATGCTGTCCCCGCTCGTTGCGCCGATCTCTCCGTACATGAAACACATAAAAAAATACAAACTTTTAGATAATTCACACTTATTACAAATAATAAGAAAACACATAAACAAACTAAATTAAACTTATAGTCACCTGCAAACTGGGCTGACTTGGTGGATGGGTGACGTTTAATTTCGTCCCACTACAACTGTTGTCCATTTATGTTTTCCTTCAATAATACGTAAATATTTTTAAAATATAAGACTGTGCCATTTGAAAAGCTTATTTTTTTCCTTTAAAATGCGGTAAATTTTTCAAAATCGATGAGAAATGCTTTAAAAGTGGCCATTTTAGAGCTAAAAGGTGTCAATATTAGACACTGCGCCAGTGCCAACATTTTATATCTACTTACGTGCATTCTCCATGGTAGATAAAATGGGACAATGCCACTGTGTTGTAGGTAATACTTGCACCTTTATTCAAGTTTAAGGATATCAATGTTTTTCATGCTTTAGCCAGGATGATTGTATGTAGTTGTATTTAACATCAGAAAAGGAAATAACTTTCAGACAGTAGAAAGACATAAGTAATTTATACCCTACTGACTATTCGTTTTCAAATAAGGCAGAATGATATCTGCCAAAAACAGTGTGTCCCAGGAGGCATGGTCAGTATTCAGAGATATGACGAGTAGCGGGGCATAGGGAGAATCAGGCCATTTTGTTAGTGTGGGCTACCTATATCAGGGGCAAGCATAAATCAAGCGGCAAACCTATTGTTCTGTTTTGCTGGACTGATCCTTAACCTATCATTCTGTCGCATGGAAGATGAACCCTTGGGGATAATCCATCCTTCTGAGAAACCCAACACCCCTCTCCCACCCTATCCTCCTCCCCTTCCTCCTCCCCCTCCTTCTCCCTCCTTCCCCTCCTCTTCCCCCACCACTCTGGGAACTCCCCTCGCCGATTCAAGCACACTTTTGATATCAAATTCATTGGCTAATTAGTTAAATCGATCACTTAATAACCCCTCTTCCTCTGGAAAACCTCCAGCCCCCTCTCTCCTCCCCCACCTGGAAACTGATGGCTAAATGACTCAACTGATCGGTTATTTGGCAGGAAATCGATTGCAGTGCATGGAATATTGTTTAAACAACTTTGGTAGAGAACGCAGTGTGTGGAATATTGTTTATTTTAACAATTTATTGGGTTCAAAGCGGTGAATATAGTTTATTTATTTATTTACAGAAATTTGCAGGAAATCGATTGAAGTGAATCGAATATTGTCTAAAATTTTTCTGGTAGACAAGTCAATGTGTGGAATATTGTTTATAAACAGTTTATGGGTTATGTAGCAGAGGGTATATTGTTTATTTATAAAAAAAAACAATTTTCTGGAGTCAGATTCTGATGGCATAAGGAATAATATCAGCATAACCCAACTCAAGTAGTTACACTGTTTAAAATCTTTCATACCAGCAGCAGGGACTGTGTGCCCACTGCCTGCCTGCTTTGTCAGGCTGTCCACTTTGCATTTTCCCACAACTGCTATTGACTGATTACAGCCAACTGCCTTATGCTCGACACAGAGTGGAAGTCGTGCTAGTAACTTGAACAAAAGCCTCATGTGGTGGCAACACTTTTACATTGATATCTGAGAAATTCCCACTGAAACAAATGCTCTCTCTCTCTCTCCCTCCACCCTCTCTCTCCTCTCTCTCTCTCTCTCTCTCTCTCTTTCTCTCTCTATATCTTAAGTGCCCTGTCATGTGCCATTGACAGGCATGGGCATGCCATCAGTTACAGTCAGATCAAACAGCAAACAAAGCACAATATCTAGAAATATTTCCTCGCTCTATCACATTGTTTGACTAATTAATTATATTGATAGCCTTTCTGTGGGACAATTTATCGTTGCTTACTATTGCTTGATACTAGGATTACAATATTTTGCTGGATTCGATCTGCAACCACCCAGTTTTCAAACATTACAGCTTTTTTTTCTCTTGATTCCTATCAGTGAAAGTAGCACACTTAGGTAATTTAGTAGGAAGTCCATTATGTTAGAGGTGGCTGAAAATTTAAAATTTCAGCTCAGTAGCAAGCTATATCTTTAAAAAATCTGCAGAGGGGTTGAAGTGATGTGTGTGGTCGCAATACGACTATTGGAAACAATAAATTTTTCAGTCGGGAATTTGATATAGCGTTTGGCCTTCTCTGGACAAAGAATACACAGAAGAGGGGGGAGGAGGAGGAGGATGAAGACGAGGAGGAAGAGGAGGAGTAACAGTCTATGGTGTGATAGTAAAAATAACAAATGGCACTACAAGACAGAACACACTGATATTTATTGAGAAGCACTAAACCACAATCCCATTAGCTGTCACAGCTAGATGCCCGAGATCACAGAAAAACTCGTACGTACAGCCCACTCACCTCCCAGATGTCAACACACAGCATGCCTGTCTATTCATACACTGTCACTGTCAATTCTCAGAGCCTGGAAAAACCTGCCACACTTATGGATGTGCGTGTATGCCAAAGTGCACCACCTTGGCCATGGAGGGCATCCGGCGATGATTGGTTGGTAGGCATTCGGATGTTATCTGTACATCCAGCGCCAACACTTGACAGTGATCAATATTGAATCAATTAATTGGCTATGGAGACTAGATGAATACATGCAACACGTGCAATTGTGGAGAGAGTTCAACTATTCTTTTTTTTTGAGTCATCATTCATCTCACTGGTTTCATGTGGCCCGTCACAAATTCCTCTCCTGTATCAAATACTTCATATCACAGTAGTACTTGCAACTTACATCCTCAATTAATTGCTGGATGTATTCCAATCTCTGTTTTCCACTAACGGTTTTGCCCTCTATAGCACCCTCTAACACCATGGATGTCATTTACTGTTGTCTTAAGAGATGACCCATCATCCTGCCCCATCTCCTTGTCAGTGTCGTCCACATATTCCTTCCTTCTCTGATTCTGCAAAGAAGTTCTCATTCCTTAAATTACCAGTTCATCTTATTTTCAACACTTGTCTGTAGCACCACATCTCAAATACTTCGAATCTCTTCTGTTCTGATTGTCCCACAATCTGTGTTTCAGTGCTATACAATGTTGTGCTCCAAATGTATAAACCGAACGAGTTGGCGCAGTTTTTAGCATACTGGATTCGCATTCTGGAGGATGACAGTTCCAGATTACCCTAAATCGCTTCAGGAAAATGCCAGGGGTGGTTCCTTTGAAAGGGCACAGTCATCTTCCTTCCCCTTCCTTTCCTAATCTGATGGGACCAATGACCTGACTTTTTGGTCCCCACCCCCCGCAACCAACCAACCAACATTTCCAAACGTACATTCTCAAAAGATTCTTCCTCAAATTGTTTGATACTAGTGTACCTCTCTTGGCCGGGAATGCCCTTTTTGCAAGTGCTAGTCTGCTTTTGATGTCCTACTTGCTCTGTCCATCATTGGTTAATTCACTGTTTAGGTAGCAGTATTTCTTAACTTCGTCTACTTCGTGACCTCCAATCCTGATGTTAAATTCCTCACCGTTCTCATTTCTGTTAGTTTTCATTACTTTTGTCTTTCTTCCATTTACTCTCAGTCCATACTCTGCACTTACTGGTCCTTCAAGGAAGTTTTATCATAGCCTACAGGTGGTCTCAGAGTGAAACTCAGAGTGAAACTCTGATTCTACAGAACTTTTTTTAATATATTTCCTAGCTGTCAAACTCGGCTTTGCCCAGTTATTAATTTTGCCAAATTTCCATTAGAGCCGGCCTCTGTAGCCGAACGGTTCTAGGCGCTTCAGTCCAGGTTCGAATCCCGCCTCGGGTGTGGATGTGTGTGATGTCGTTAGGTTCGTTAGGTTTAAGTAGTTCTATGTCTAGGGTTACTGTCTAGGCAGTTCTATCGCAGTGTAAATACACTATAAACGTCGGTCTCTTCAAGTTTCTGCCTTATATAATTTGAATTACGAAGGCTGATATATGTGAACTTGATTACGGAGGAATATGTATATTTTTGGTTAATGTCACTGTCAAGCGCTCTGTTGTCACTGAGACAGAGATGGATGGTTTTCATTCTTGTTTGTTTATAGGACTTTACTTACTTCTGCGACGATTCGCGCTGTGACCACTAATTCGGGAATGAATTGCTAATCTCGCTTGTCTTTGATCACTAAAAGACTTAAAGGGGGCCGAGAGAGAGAGGCTAGGAGCAGGGGAGCAGATTTAATGCCGCTTAAGTAGCAAATTGCTCCGCTCTCTTTTGACGCAAGAAAATGCGCTGTGTTCGGGGTGGGAGACCGGATGTTCCGGGTAGCAGCAGCGGCCCGCTTAACTGAGTTAACGTCGTTTAGTGTTGCTTTGGGAAGCGAGAAGTTACAGCGAGTACAGCTCCTCTCTGAAACTTCATACTTGGATTCCATATCAGCCTGGGGAAATATAATTCGTTACTCCGGTATACGTGGCTAGCCTTTTTAATTCAGTTAGTGCTTATTAAGTTATTCCGAAATAGACCCAATTTCATCTTGAACTTAGAAATAAACTTATTAAGTGCGCCTGAGACGATGTGTCAGTTTACGATTCTGTCCACTAGGCCACTGATATTACATGGACACGGATTAAGCACTGTCTCGTCAATATTTGCTGTACACACACAGACCAGGCAACACTGGAAACATTAGAGGAGATCCTTTTGAACTTCTATTTTTACATTTTTTCGTAAAATCTTTGTAAATGAGTTTTATTGCAGTGGTGACTAGTGAAGGACTTTGTAAATACGCTGTAAGAAAATATACATACGTTTACATGAAGTGCATAAAAGAAAAAAATGAGGTTTTATAAAAAATGTATTTCTATTTAACCACTGATTTATTGTTGTGGCGATACCGAACGTCTCTGCCAATAGAAATGAATAAGTATCTGTGTGAGTGTGACAGATGAAAGGAGTGGGAAGAACGAATGTTTAATGTGGTGGAAGAGTAAAATTAGTTTGCTGATGAAGGTAACCTTACTTTAATGACGTATTTACTATAACTGAACGCTAAGGGGCGCTGTGGACTGGAATTACGGACAACAGTCAAAGGACAGAGATAAGACAATTTACAAGGCAGAAATTTTGTAAGGAAAAAACTACATGTTAATTTGTGTATTAATGTCTCGAGAATAATTGCTGAAATCGAAAAATTCCGTCAATTGCGAAATTTTACGGTGCCTCCAGAAATCGAATCGTGCGATACTCTTCCAGCAATTTAATATTTCAGACAGTAATTTCTGCATCCGTGAGCAGCTGTAACGAAAAAAGAACTTTTGAGGGTAATTAAAGAAAGGCACTTGTAATATGGGCGAGTGCCATTGGCCATTACTTCAAAGGCGACAAGTCACAGAGCTTTCAGTGTTCCATAGAGACGAGAGAGGTGTCTACCTGTCTCTCGGCCACTGCTGTGCTCCAAACATATCAAAGGTCTCCGCAACATTGATCTGCCAGTTATTTAAGGACAGACAAATAATCTAAGTACAGCCAAATATGTCAACAATATTGCTTCACTATAGGAAGGATTCGAGGTAACTTCAAACCAAGCTAATAGTAACGTTACTCTCACTCATCTATTTTCTATACTGATCATAAAACTGTAAAACCGTCGTGTCTGTTTGAGAACGCTAATCCCCAAAACTACTGGACAGATTTTCATGGGGTCTTCACAGGTGACTTGAGCGTAGCTTGAGGCAACGTACAGTCTTTGTTTCATCAAAGTCGGTTCACGAGAAAAAAAAAAGATATCGTGATTTAAAGTTTTATCTATAGCCGTCGTATCTGTCTGCTTGGACACATTAACCTCCAAAACTACAACGAATTTTCATGGGGATTTCACAGGTAACTTGGGCATAGCAGGAGGCTTCAAATAGGATTTATTTAATCAGAATCGGAACTCCAAAGAAAAGATATCGTAATTTAAAGATATATCTACAATGGTCTGCTCAGCTTAGTAATAGGGATGTTTAACCATCACAGCGTAGTGCAGTAGAGAACCGATAAATGCCGCTATTAGAATTTTTGACTCAAATGTATTTTCGGAAGTTCACGTCAGTGACAGGAGTAAGTGGCTCAATCTTGTCTTTATGAGTACAAACTAACAGCGAAATATTTGACAAGGATGTACATATTTACTGTGCTTTATATATTACAAACCTAACAACATTGATTTGCTTCTTTTGATACGTATTATTTATATTTAACTTCTTTCATAGGTAAATTTACTTACCCCAGTGACTGAAGTACGAGGTGCATTCAAGTTCTAAGGCCTCAGATTTTTTTTCTCCAGACTGGAAAGAGATAGATACATGCGCATTGTTTTAAAATGAGGCCGCGTTCATTGTCAATACATCCCAGAGATGGCAGCACCGTACGGCAGATGGAATTTTAGCGCCAGCGGCGAGAATGAGAACTGTTTTAAATACTTAAAATGGCCACGTTTTCCTTACTTGAACAGCGTGCAATCATTCGTTTTCTGAATTTGCGTGGTGTGAAACCAATTGAAATTCATCGACAGTTGAAGGAGACATGTGGTGATGGAGTTATGGATGTGTCGAAAGTGCGTTCATGGGTGCGACAGTTTAATGAAGCAGTACATCGTGTGACAACAAACCGAAACAACCTCGGGGTCGCACAAGCCGGTCTGACGACATGATCGAGAAAGTGGAGTGAATTGTTTTGGGGGATCGCCGAATGACTGTTGAACGGATCGCCTCCAGAGTTGGCATTTCTGTGGGTTCTGTGCACACAATCCTGCATGACGACCTGAAAATGCGAAAAGTGTCATCCAGGTGGGTGCCACGAATGCTGACGGACGACCACATGGCTGCCCGTGTGGCATGTTGCCAAACAATGTTGACGCACAACGTCAGCATGAATGGGACTTTCTTGTCGTCTGTTGTGACAATGGATGAGACGTGGATGCCATTTTTCAATGCAGAAACAAAGCGCCAGTCAGCTCAATGGAAGCACACAGATTCACCGCCACCAAAAAAATTTCGGGTAACCGCCAGTGCTGAAAAAATGATGGTGTCCATGTTCTGGGACAGCGAGGGCGTAATCCTTACCCATTGCGTTCCAAAGGGCACTACGGTAACAGGTGCATCCTACGAAAATGTTTTGAAGAACAAATTCCTTCCTGCACTGCAACAAAAACGTCCGGGAAGGGCTGCGCGTGTGCTGTTTCACCAAGACAACGCACCCGCACATCGAGCTAACGTTACGCAACAGTTTCTTCGTGATAACAACTTTGAAGTGATTCCTCATGCTCCCTACTCACCTGACCTGGCTCCTAGTGACTTTTGGCTTTTTCCAACAATGAAATACACTCTCCGTGGCCGCACATTCGCCAGCCGTGCTGCTATTGCCTCAGCGATTTTCCAGTGGTCAAAACAGACTCCTAAAGAAGCCTTCGCCGCTGCCATGGAATCATGGCGTCAGCGTTGTGAAAAACGTGTACGTCTGCAGGGCGATTACGTCGAGAAGTAACGCCAGTTTCATCGATTTCGGGTGAGTAGTTAATTAGAAAAAAAATCGGAGACCTTAGAACTTGAATGCACCTCGTATTTTCGGAAGTTTACAGACAGAATTCAGTACCGCAATCTTATCTTTACGAATGCAAACTTGTTCAGTGGCTCTCATTGAAGGTTTACGTCATAAGAAAATTTTACACAGCAGCGCGCTGAGAGATGAGAAAAATAGCAGTTCTGAGCAAATTCTGCGCTACGATGCCTGTACTGCAATGTGCTCAGACGGAACACTTTAAGTAGGCCGACAGTTTTTGACGAAGGGAGAACCTGTGCCATCAGTGTGAAGTATAATAAAAATACAATAGGAATTTCTGAAAAAGTACATAATACAATTAGGTAAATATCTTGGGAAATATTAAATATCCCTTGAAACTCATTGCCACAGACTCGGGGAAAAAGCTTATTAAATTGGACTAGAATGGCAAAAAAATAAAAAAATGAGCGCAGCCTTTTGACAGGTGCCACTCACTGGACGCCTCAGATGATTTGGGAAAACATCAGAAAATCTAACTCAGTGTGAACTCGTAGAGGATGTAACTCCTGAACGGAAAACCAGTGTCTTAAATATGCCAACTGTCCTGAATCGGTAGGTTTTAAGAGCTCGCTTGTGGTCATGTTATCTAACAGTTCACCGATGGAAATGAATGATGTGTACTACGTTCCCGAATACAGTTGGAATTATCAATTACGAACTATTAGTATCTACAGTATACTAACAGCCATATAAACGGGGTACACTGTCTACTTTTTCTGGTCCAAATGCGTAATAAGAGACATAAATTTATATGAATTTAGACGTGATAAAATAAGTCGCCGTTGTTGTTGTTGTTGTTGTGGTCTTCAGTCCTGAGACTGGTTTGATGCAGCTCTCCATGCTACTCTATCTTGTGCAAGCTTCTTCATCTCCCAGTACTTACTGCAACCTACATCCTTCTGAATCTGTTTAGTGTATTCATCTCTTGGTCTCCCTCTACGATTTTTACCCTACACGCTGCCCTCCAATACTAAATTGGTGATACCTTGATGCCTCAGAATATGCCCTACCAACCTATCCCTTCTTCTAGTCATGTTGTGCCACAAATTTCTCTTCTCTCCAATTCTGTTCAATACCTCCTCGTTAGTTATGTGGTCTACCCATCTAATCTTCAGCATTCTTCTGTAGCACAGCATTTCGAAAGCTTCTATTCTCTTCTTGTCTAAACTATTTATCATCCACGTTTCACTTCCATACATGGCTACACTCGATACAAATACTTTCAGAAACGACCTCCTGACAAATCTATACTCGATGTTGACAAATTTTTCTTCTTCAGAAACGCTTTCCTTGCCATTGCCAGTCTACATTTTATATCCTCTCTACTTAGACCATTATCAGTTATTTTGCTCCCCAAATAGCAAAACTCATTTACTACTTTAAGCGTCTCATTTCCTAATCTAATTCCCTCAGCATCACCCGACTTAATTCGACTACATTCTATTATCCTCGTTTTGCTTTTGTTGATGTTCATCTTATATCCTCCTTTCAAGACACTGTCCATTCCGTTCAACTGCTCTTCCAGGTCCTTTGCTGTCTCTGACAGAATTACAATGTCATCAGCAAACCTCAAAGTCTTTATTTCTTCTCCATGGATTTTAATTCCTACTCCGAATTTTTCTTTTGTTTCCTTTACTGCTTGTTCAATATACAGATTGAATAATATCGGGGAGAGGTTACAACCCTGTCTCCCATCCCTACCACTGCTTCCCTTTCATGTCCCTCGACTCTTATAACTGCCATCTGGTTTCTGTACGAATTGTAAACAGCCTTTCGCTCCCTCTATTTTACCGCTGCCAGCTTTCTCTACGTCTACAAATGCTAGATACGTAGATTTGCCTTTCCTTAATCTATTTTCTAAGATAAGTAAGTCGCCATAAGTTTATTAAAATGGACGAATCAGAATTAATGAGCAGGTATAAAAGTTTAAGAATTGTCATATCATCTATTGCGCTTGTTAGTTGATCATTATCGTAAAACGTTATCAGCTGTGTGACTCAAAGTGTCTAATTACTTGAAATGCCATAGTCATTTAAAGATTTTAACCAGTACAGCATGAACTGTTAATCAAGACAGTATTAACAACTAGTTGAGAAACCTGGTGTTGCATGCGTATGTATTTATAGCTACCTCCGAGATTTCGTACGCGTACTGCCGGCCGGTGTGGCCGAGCGGTTATAGGCACCTCAGTCAGGTTCGAATCCTGCCTTGGGCATGGATGTGTGTGATGTCCTTAGGTTAGTTATTCTTAAGTAGTTCTAAGTTCTAGGGGACTGATGACCTCAGATGTTAAGTCCCATAGTGCTCAGAGCCATTTGAACCATTCCGTACGCGTCGAATTTATTTTTAACTTATAAAACATCTTTTTATGCTTGTACAACGTTTGAAGTAGTACGGTCGGAGACATGAACGAAGAGCTTGTTTGTTTTACTAACACGGGAGAAAGCCACATACAGCTCGCCGTGCGAAAAGCAACTGACACTAAGGTACACTCCTGTAACACGCAGGGTCTGCCCTGTGCTTTGTTCACGGTCACGCATAACATAAGCTCACCGAGAATTGTACACGCGCAAGCGAAATGATAAATTGTTAGGAATAAAAGAGATTCAGGGTACAAAAACTCACTCGTCTGCGTCACTTCCCTTCAAAATTCGTTTCTAATGATGTTACGTTCCAGAGCAGTAACTTTAAGCCTGTGTGAGTGAAGGGTTCTGAATAGCGAGACCCTCTCGATCATAGCTATGTCATGCCTGGCTTTCGGAATTAGTTTCCAAAGAGAAAGTTGGATCCTGATGTGTTCGATGTGCAGTAAGTCTCGCCTCACGATGTTCATTGAATTCTTGCGAACGCAGAGTTCTTAGACTCTTAGCCGTTCTGATGTATTCAGGAAGACTCAACAGTTTCGTAGGATTTTATTTTTAAACATGTCTGAGATTAATACCTCTGATAACAAAATCAAAATAATTTGGAATATTATTACAAGGGAGACGGGGCAACCAAGAGTACGGAATGACTTCATTACCATCAAAGCGAATGGAAACTTCAGAAAGAAGAAGCTGGAAATCGAAAACATTTTGAATAATCATTTTTTAAATGTTGTAGAGAAAATAGGATCTAAATGTTCATTAGAAGAAGCAAGGCAGTTAATGGAAAAGGCCTTACCCACACCATTTGATACAATCGAAATTTCACCCACCTCTCCATCTGAAATTAGGAAGATAATAAACTTTCTCAAGAATAAAAGCTCACATGGAATTCATGGTATTTCCAGCAGGATAATAAAAGCTTGTTCCCAAGAGATAAGTAGGATTGTTAGCCACATATGTAATAGCTCTCTGAAGCAGGGTATTTTCCCAGATAGAGTGAAGTATGCCATTGTTAAGCCTCTGCATAAAAAAAGGGGATACGTCTGATGTCAACAACTACTGCCCAGTCTCTCTTCTGACTGCCTTATCCAAAATTCTTGAAAAAGTAATGTATTGTACAGTAGCTTCACACCTTTGTAAAAATAAAGTTTTAACAAAATGTCAGTTTGGTTTCCAGGAATGTTTTTCAATGGAAAATGCTATATATACTTTCACTAATGAAATATTAAATGCTCTGAGTAACCGGAAGTCACCCATTGGGATTTTTTGTGACCTCTCAAAGGTTTTTGATTGTGTAAATCATGGAATACTTCTAGATAAGCTCAAGTACTGTGGTATGAATGGGATAGCGCTCAAATGGTTTAAATCATACCTAACTGGAAAAGTGCAGAAAGTTGAAAAAGCAGCTCACATAATATGCAAAAAACTGGGGAACAATCAAGAATGTGGTGCTACAAGGTTCGGTCTTGGGTCCTCTGCTATTCTTAATATATATTAATGACTTGCCATTCTATATTCACGAAGATGCAAAGCTGGTACTTTTTACCGATGATACAAGCATAGCTATCACACCCAACAGACATGAATTAACTGGTGAAATTGTAAACGATGTTTTTCAGAAAATCATTAAGTGGTTCTTTGCAAATGAGCTCTCATTAAACTTTGACAAAACACAGTACATAGAGTTCCACACAGTAAATGGAATGGCACCATTAATAAATACAGACTTCGATCAGAAATCGGTAGCTAAGGTAGAATATTCAAAATGTCTAGGTGTATGCATTGATGAGGGGTTGAACTGGAAAAAACACACTGAAGATCTTCTGAAACGTTTGAATTCAGCTACTTATGCTATTAGAGCCATTGCAAATTTTGGCGATATACATGTCAATAAATTATCTTACCACGGCTATTTTCATTCTCTGCTTTCGTATGGCATCATATTCTGGGGTAACTCATCATTGAGTGAAAGAGTGTTCATTGCACAAAAGCGTGTAATCAGAGTAATTGCTGGAGCTCATCCAAGATCATCCTGCAGATACTTATTTAAAGAGCTAGAGATCTTCACTGTAGCCTCACAATATATATATATATATATATATATATATATATATATATATATATATATATATATATATATATATATTCACTTATGAAATTTGTTATTAGCAATCCAAACGAATTCAAAAATCATAGCAGTGTACATGGCTACAACACTAGGAGAAAGGATGATCTTCACTACTCAGGGTTAAATCTAACTTTGGTTCAGAAGGGGGTAAATTATGCTGCCACAAAAGTCTTTGGTCACTTACCTAATAGTATCAAAAATCTGACAGATAGCCATATAGTATTTAAAAGGAAATTAAAAGAATTTCTTAATGGCAACTCCTTCTACTCATTAGATGAATTTTTGGATATAATAAGTGGGTAATTTCCCCACCCCCACCCAAAAAAATTAAAAATATTAAGTGTCATGTAATATTTTGTGAAATGTAATATCTTGTATAGTCACCTTTTATTAACCTGACACGTTCCTCATCATTGTAAAGTGTCGTATTCATGATCTATGGAACAAGTACTAATCTAATCTAATCGTTGGTATTGTCTGTAACAAATTATACAATAGCAAAAAAGTTATGCAATTATCAATACTGGGAGCAGCTAGATTTATAATAATTACAGAAGTTCTAAATGGATACCACATTTATTTACTTTATGCCAACAAGTATTATAATTTAGACACTACTTACACAGCATGTCTGCTGGCTACGACAGACTACCAGAGAGAGACAAAAAGGAGCGAATGAGCTCGCGCTTTTTCACATAAACAACAGAAAATTTTTCCCTGGTCTGTTCTGTTTCAGCAACAGACCATTTCAGTATCGCTGATCGTCGATAAATTTCACTGCATTGTTACAGAATACAATAGTTACTGTTATTAAAATTCATTGCACAACTAGACTTTGTGTGCAATTTTTCTTCTTACTTATACGGAAACTATTAAAGAAAAACACATGCTCAGCAAACTGGCACTTTACAAACATTAACTAAAATATATTTTTCCTCCAAAAACTTTTGTTTAAGACACTGAACTCGCGTTCGGAAGGAGCAGGGCTCAACGCTCAGTCTGTGTGTCCAAACTAACTTCGGGAGAATGCAGGGGTGTTTTCTTCAACATGTTCACACAATTGAGCTGCTTCTGCATCTCTAATGCACTCAACGTCGATGGGAACTCAATCCTTGCTTTCTCAATGCATTCATTCCATATTTTCATATTTCACGTTTTATTAACAGTAGTTCTTAATTGTGCTTCTGAAAAACTCCAGGATCAGACTCAGGGTCTGTGCAAATCACATGGCTCGCTGCTTCATCCTCTCCCATAATGTTTAATTGGGCCACAGTATAGTTGAGATATGTGGTCAGGATACAGTTCGACGGCCATTAACGTAGGGATTTATGAACGTAATTGGCTACTTCTTCATCAGTTAGTTACTGTGTTATCCTCTCAGGTGTGGCACGTAGCGGGTTTAAAGGTAATTATTTTTAACCTCTATTGTTAGATAGAAGCTCATTTCATAACTTCACTAAACTTGAATGGGACACATTTAATCATCTGTTCCTTGTCAGGATCCAGTAATGTGGATACTAAGATACTTTGCTACTTATTACACCAATGAATGCAGCATGCAAAAAGATCTACCAATTATTATAGGCTCTGCGAGTGTCTTAACACCAACAATATAGTACCTTAACTATTTTACGTGCTCCTGCTGATACATGCTGTAAATACATTACTAAATACTGTAGAAACTCCAGGTAGGAATATCAGCAATGCAGGAAAAGATAGATTGCTACTTACTGTTAAGTTGCACACAGGCTCAATCAAAAGACACTCACACATACTTTCACATACGCACACACAGACACACACACACACACACACACACACACACACACACACACACACAAGCAAGCACACCTCACGCACATATGACCACCAACTCCAGAATCTTAATCACAGGCACACGGCACAAGGCACAGTCGATCCCGCCCGTGCTCTCCGACCACAAGATTGCTGCAGGCACCAGCAACAACGCCGACTGGAACACTTGCAACTCTGTCTTCTGTGCAGTCGGCTTCGGTGTCTTTGCGTTGTTCTCCCGACTTGACGGCCACCACGGTGCCCCATTGCTCACACGACCTCTCGTTAAAGCCGTCGTCACACAGTATGAGGCAGCTAACGTCGACGTTCATGGGAGATCCCATGTCACGAGACACAGCACCTCGGCCATGGGACGAGCCAGTTAACGCGTTTTGCCCTCCCAGCGCTCTCCAGCGGCAGTTGTCGGCTTTACTAGGCTCGGAAACGACGCAGTATGTTTACGAAAGCGGACGTGCGTAAAATTACTTTGTTCAAAAATGGTTCAAATGGCTCTGAGCACTATGGGACTCAACTTCTGAGCTCATCACTCCCCTAGAAATTAGAACTACTTAAACGTAACTAACTTAAGGACATCACACACATCCATGCCCGAGGCAGGATTCGAACCAGCGACCGTAGCAGTCCCGCGGCTCCAGACTGTAGCGCCTAGAACCGCACGGCCACTCCGGCCGGCAATTACTTTGTCAGCTCTATTAAAGTGCACATATCCTCCCTCGTCCATGTGCTAGTCATGTTCTTCTGTCTGTGGCATAAATAAAACTTCAATACAATGAACATGTAATAAGACAAAAAGAAAAGATACATGTCCAGTCAGTAAAGACATCACCTTATCAGAGTTCACAAAATCGAACAAACTGAGTGGGACATGAATCCACTACTTACTGCTTCGTAGTATGAAGCTCCTACTAACTACACTACGCTGAATTTCAGCAATGAGAGACCATGTGTTTTATCTTAGTCTTTTTAAGGCTTTAGTATCAGGTATGTCTTCACTTGACATTCAACAAATCTACTCGTTTTTGATGAATCTTTGATGTGCCGTTCTCTTCAAACGGCGTAATTTGTAACGCGAGAGTTATAACACGAAAATTACTAAATATAAAACGATCCTTTTATCACCAATAAGTGGTAGGGAATCTAGAAAACCTGAAAAGGGAAATGCAAAGGCTCAGTCTAGATATAGTGGGGGTCAGTGAAGTGAAATGAAAAGAAGACAAGGCTTTCTGGTCAGACGACTATACGATAATATCAACACCAGCAGAAAATGCTATAACGGGAGTTGCAATCGTTATGAATAGGAAGATAGGGCAGAGATGAATAGGAAGATAGGGCAGAGATTAAGTTTGAACAGATCAGTGATAGGGTTATTCTCATAGGTGTGTATGCCGACGTCGCAAGCACAGGATGAAGAGATCGAGAAGGTATATAAGTATTTTGAACTGGTAATTCAGTACATAAAGGGAGATGAAAATCTAACAGTCATTGGGGATTGAGATGCAATTGTAGGGAAAGGAGTACGTGGTAGAGTTACGGGAAAATATGGGTTTGGTACTAGGAATGAGAGATGAGAAAGACTAATTGAATTCTGCAATAAATTTGAGCTAGTAATAGCGAATAATCTGTTCAAGAATCACAAGAAGAAGAGATATACTTGGAAAACGCCGGGAGATACGGGAAGATTTCAGTTAGATTACATCGTGGTCAAGCAGGGATTCCTAAATCAGATACTGGATTGTAAAGCGTACCCAGGAGCAGATATAGACTCTGATCACAGTTCAGTATCGATAAAAATTAGGTTGAAGTTTAAAAGATTATTTCGCTAAGAAGTGGGATATGAAAGTACTAATTAATGACGAGATAAGCTTGAAGTTCTCTGAGGCTATATATATTGCGATATGGAATAGCTCAGTAGCAGTTCAGTTGAGGAGGAATGGAGATCTCTAAAAAGGTCAACCACAAAAGTGGGGAAGAATATCATAGGTATAAAAAAGGAAACTGCAAAGAAACCACGGATAAAAGGAGAAATACTTCAGTTGATCAGTGAAAGAACGAAGTACAAAAGTATTTAGGGAATAGGAATGAAATAAATAGGAAGTGCACGGAAGCTAAGGCGAGATGGGTGCCTGAAAAAAGCGAAGAAATCGAAAAAGAAATGATTGCTAGGTCTGACTCAGCATACAGAAAAGTCAAAACAACGTTTGATGAAGTGAAAAGCAGGGGTTGTTACATTAAGAATGCAATCCTAATTCCACTTTTAAATGCAGAAGAGACTGCGGATAGGTGGAAAGAGTACAAGAAGGGCTCTACGTGGGGGAAGAGTTGTCTGCTGGCGTGACAGAAGAAGAAACAGATGTCGATATAAAGAAGTAAGGGATCCAGTTTCACAATCAGAATTTAAAAGAGTTTTGGAAGACTTAAGATTGAATAAGGCAGAAGGGATAGATAACATTCCCTCGGAATTTCTAAAATCAGTTGGGGAAAAGGTAACAAAACGGCCTTTCATGTTTGCGTGTAGAATATGTACCACCACAATTTCGGAAAAAACATCATCTACCCAACTCCCAATGTTGCAAGAGCTTACAAGTGCGAAGACTATCGCACAATCATTTTAACAGCTCCTGTATCCAAGTTACTGAAAAGAATAATATACAGAAAAGTGGAAAATAAAATTGAGGATATGACAGACGACCATCAGTTTGGCTTTAGGAAAGTTAAGGGCACCAGAAAGGCAATTCTGAAGTTGCGTTTGATAATGGAAGCAAAACTAAAAAAATAAAAAAAAAATAAAAAAAATCAAGACATGTTCATGGGATTTGTTGACCTAAAAAATGCGTTCGTAAGATATGAGAAATTCTGAGAAAAATTGTCTTAAGCTATAGGGAAAGACGGGTGATATACAATATGTACAAGAGCCAAGAGGGAATAATAAGACTGTAAGAACAAGAACGAAATGCTCGTATTAAAAAGGGTGTAATAGAAGGGTGTAGTCTTTCGCCCCTAGTGTTCAATCTACAGATCGAAGAAACAATGACGGATATAAAAGAAAGGTTCAACAGTAAAATTAAAATTCAAGGTGACAGGATATCAGTAATAAGATGACATCGCTGTCCTCAGTGAAAGTGAAGAAGAATTACAGGATCTGCCGAATGGAATGAACAGTCTAACGAGTACAGAATATAGATTGAGAGTAAATCGAAGAAACACGAAAGTAATTAGAAATAGCAGAAATGAGAACAACGAGAAAATTAACATCACGATTGGTGATCACGAAGCAAATGAAATCAAGGAATTCTGGTACCTAGTCAGCAAAATAACCAATGACGGACGAAGGAAGGAGGACATAAAAAGCAAACTAGCACTGGCAAAAAGGGCATTCCTCGCCAGGAGAGATCTAATAGCATCAAACATAGGCCTTAATCTGAGGAAGAAATTTCTGAGAATGTACGTTTGGAGCATAACACTGTATGTTAGTGAAACATGGACTGTGGGCAAACCGGAACAGAAGAAAATCGCAGTATTTGAGATGTGATGCTACAGAAGAATGATGAAAATTGGGTGGACTGATAAGGTAAGGAATGAAGAGGTTCTCCGCAGAATCAGCGAGGAGAGGAATGTATGTGAAACACTGACAAGAAGTCCGCCTCCGGTAGCTGAGTGACCAGCGTGACAGAATGTCAATCCTAAGGGCCCAGCTTCGATTCCCGGCTGGGTTGGAGATTTTCTCCGCTCAGGGACTGGGTGTTATATTGTTCTAATCGTCATCATTTCATCCCCATCGACGCGCAAGTCGCCTAAGTGGTGTCAAATCGAAAGACTTGCACCCGGCGAACGGTCTACACGACTGGACGACTGGAGGCTCTAGTCACGCGACATTTACATTTACTGACAAGAAGAAGGGACAGGATAGCTGGACATCTGTTAAGACATCACGGAATAATTTCCACGATACTGGATGGAACTGTGTGGGATAAAAACTGTACAGAAAGACAGAGACTGAAATACGTCTAGCAAATAACTGAGCTCGTAGTAGATTGCAAGTGTTACTCCCGAGATGAAGAGGTTGACACAGGAGAGATATTCGTGGACGGACGTATAAAACCAGAGAGAAGACTGATACTGATGACTTGACTAAATGAAAAAAGAAGCGTGAATTCCGATCATTTTACCACAAGAAGGATGCTTACAAACAGCGTATATTCATAGGGTGTAACATGAAACCCACAAAATATGGGCTTCAACTGATAGTATCTCACGAGTTCCGCTTGTGACATAGAGAGCGTTCTTGATTCTTATCGCAGAACTTATTTTGTGTTTCACGTGACATACTGGCTCCTAGCGTGAAACAGCAGGAAGTAACATCACAAAATTCGTAGGGCGCCACGTCAAAGTTAGTTAACTTGTGCCGTGTGACAACGGCCTAAACTGCTAGCTATCGTCTCCCTCGTTCGGCTTGAATCGCTCTATTAAGGCTTTATACAGGGCTTTAGCTCGGCTGACCCCAGTACTACGTCACACAGTGGCTCCGGTTACTACGAGCTCGACGCTAACTGCATCCCCCATTAAGTCTACAGCGCCCTTTCGTCTGGAGCGAGAAAACTGCCGGCTGTTTTGGCGCCATTAGCTGAGTGGGCCGATATCTCTACTGTACAGCGATTGTAATGGCACAGCTTACACTGTCAAAAACATACTTTCTCACCATTAGGAACAGGTTTCTGATCTAAATTCTGCTGCTAGTCGTAATCAGTCCAAGATACTTGGCGTAGTGTCAGAGCTACAGTTGTAAAAGTCCATTAACAGCTATGAGGCTGGTGCCTTACGAAGTGTTGCTAGAAACGTCTGTCTGTTGTAAATGTTCGCCACCGCCTTCAGACAGCTTGCGCGCCAATAACTCAGCAGTCGTGCTTTCTCGTCTACCTAGGCCTTTGCAGTGCCACGTACATGTATCAACGTCAAATTTGCCAGTTAATGATTTGACATCAAAAGTTTGAAAGCAGTCGACCTACTAAAGTCCCTTTCCACACTATTTGCTTGATTATGGAATGAAAATAATGCTGAAGGGTGACGTAACTGAGCGTACTACTTTGTGACATCATTCAATAACTCTATATCTGAAGACCTTCACAGGATATTTCTCTACGGCTATGCCACTCCTGGCTTGCCTCAAGCTACAGAAGGTTTATATAGGCCACGAAACTTCTAGAACATTCTGAAAACATATGGTTTTCTGCACACCGAATATTTGAACCTCTCTCAGTCATGCCCCCTTACGACAGGCTTTCCATCAGCAGTGGCGTATCTTCTATGTATAAAGTTACGCTTGTGACTGTATCACACTACTCTCTCGGTGCAAAAAGAAAAAAAAAGATTAAATTATGTAACTAAAATTTTCATAATTGAACGATGTCGCTTTATAGGAGGCGTGGTTCTTTCCGCATTATTTTGAGAGAATGTCCTTACGAGAGCCATTATTGACGTAAATCAAGTTACCCAAAATTATTAACCAAAATCTGGAAGAGCAAAACATTTATACAATACTAATGGTACCTGTAATTGCTACGTTAAGGTGCTTTCTGCATATCCAACCCTCTTGTAATGTAACCGGTGGACTGTTGATGGTAATGCCACCCAGAGGATGTACTTCATGATTGTCATGGGGCAAATAACATTTTACTGTAAAAATAACTGAAAAAACAAGTTGTTGACTATCCATTTGTCTTCCTTTCACTCAAGTCATACAAAATTATTTGACCTGTGCAGAACTAATTAAACTTCCTCATAAAGGCATCGCTACTTGAAACACTATTAATTACGGTAACGCTGACTTGGACAGAAATGAGTCTATTTGATGTACTTGGTGCGTCCGTTCTGTTTCGTAGCCGATAGAGTGTGAGGCTCTGTGAGAGAAAAATGTCGCTCACTGTTCACATTGTTACCAGTGGCAATAATTGCAATGTAAAATAGGCACATATTTTAGGATGGTGTTTACATAATATTCTCAATCTCCCTGATGACATGCTACGTCATGGACGTAGACTTAGCGTGTACTTAAAAAGGAACAACGTACAGCAGGAGTTAATTTTACTGCTATCGGCGAGGATGGAGCATATCCTGTACATGATGTGTCTTGAAAACTAGAGACGGCGTCGAATGATTGGGAAGTCTGGTACTGGAGTTGACACATTCAGTTTATTCCTAAGTGACACGTTTCGACATCACTCTCGCTAACAGTTGGTGGCTGAATTTGTTTCGTAGTAGATGCTGGCGATTAGTGTGACTAGCATGCATACAACAGTTACATTGTTTTACAAAAGCCAATAGTAGCCCATGATGCATAATTTCCCGAAAGTAGCCACCAAATCTTCCACGAGGCAGCGGTCAATTGATCATCTGCCAATGGGATCAACATTCCTCAATCAATATTTGCCTTTTGTCATCAGTGCGGTATCGACTACCTTTCCCAGCACTCACAACTGCTTCTGTTGTACCAGAACGCCGAACACTACAGAGACGTGAAGACTTATTGGTGAACAATTTAAGCCCACCACGCTGTTTCCTGTGCTACATAAAGCCTGCAATGGAGGGAGAGAATTGTTACTAAAGTGAGAAGATGTAAGATTTAAACGACAAGTAACAACATGGCCATTGGCGAAAAAACGGATTACTTCATCTACATCTACATCTACATGGATACTCCGCAAATCACATTAAAGTGCCTGGCAGAGGGTTCGTCGAACCACCTTCACAATAATTCTCTATAATTCCAACCTCGTACAGCGTGGTTCTTTCTGTGCGAGCTCTGATTTCACTTATTTTATTATTATAATCGTTTCTCCCTATGTAGACCAGCGTAAACAAAATATTTCCGTATTCAGAGGAGAAAATTCGTAATTGAAATTTCGTGAGAAGTTTCTGCCGCAACGAAAAAAGCCTGTGTTTTAGTGATGTACACCCCAAATCCTGTATCATGTACGTGACACCGTCTCCTCTATTTGTCGACAGTACAAAATGTCATTCCTATCTGGTAAGGATCCCAAACCGCGCAGCAGTATTCTAAAATAGGACGGACAGGTGTAGTGTAGGCAGTCTCCTTAGTAGGTCTGTTACATTTTCTAACTGTCCTGCCAATAAAACGCAATCTTTTGTTAGCCTTCCCCACAACATTTTCTATGTGTTTCATTAATTTAAGTTGTTCGTAATTGTAATTCCCAGGTATTTCGTTGAATTTACGGTCTTTAGGTTTGACTGATTCATCGCGTAACTGACGTTTAACGGATTACTTTTAGTACTTATGTGGATGACCTCACACTTTTCGTTATTTAGGGTCAATTGCCAGTTTTTGCACCATACAAACATCTTTTCTAAATAGTTTTGCAATTTGTTTTGATCTTCTGAAGACTAGTCGATAAACGACAGCATCATCTGCAAACAATCTAAGACGGCTGCTGAGATTGTCTCCTAAATCGTTTATAGAAATAAGGAGAAGCAAAGGGCCTATAGCAATACCTTTACTCGATGAGTTGCCATCAGTTACTACGAACTGTGAGCTCTCTGACAGGAAATCACAAATCCAGTGACATAACGGAGACGATATTCCACATGCACGCAACCCTCTTGTGTAGTACTGTGTCAAAAACCTTCCGGAAGTCAAGAAATATGGAATCGATCTGAAATCCCCTGTCAATAGCACTCACCACTTCATGCAAATAAAGAGGTAGTTGTGTTTCACAAGAAGGATATTTTCTAAACTCATGTTGTCTGTGTGTCAATAGACCGTTTTCTTCGAGGTAATTCATAATGTTCGAACACAGTATACATTACAAAATCCTGCTGCATGTCGACGTTAACGATATGGGCCTGTAATTTAGTGGATTTTGTAACCTCCTCCTTACTTATCGACCTTAACGACAGTGAAAAACTAAACCGCGTGTACCTAATGGAAATTTGGGAAAAGCAATCGTCACCGAAGTTAATCTGTCGGTAAAGAGGGAGGAAAGGGTTACATCTAAAGGAAAAGAAAAATGCAAATGAAACTGGTGGAAATTAATTTTGAAAAGGGGTAAAGTTAATAAAGAAAGTAAATGTGCGGCCGTTACGTTAACAATCAACTAGCGGTAATTAGATACTTGAGATTTGGGGGAAATTACGGTCGCCAGTCCTATGGACAATTACTATAGTAACTGAAAAAGAAAGGTTATTACACATATAATTAGCACTAGAAGCGTGGCAACTGAAGGTTGACACGTGTAGTGTGAAAACTGAAAGTTTGTCAGAAGTAATAAATTTCGCTACACTCTGACTTAATTTAGCAAAAGAATTAATAAAACCGGAAAATTGAAAGTTAATTTAGTGACTGAAATTAATAGTGAGCTTTGTTTCTGAAGCACATCGAAATTCAGTAAAATACGGTTAGTCTTGGGCTACCTCAACAATCATTTCAAAAGCTACTTGAATCTACGCAATTTAGAAATAAGAGATTTAACTTTGAACTTGAATTAAATGATTCTGAACAATTAACAATAGTAAAATTTAGTACGTACCAAGCTGAGCTGTAGTCACAGGTAAGCTAAAATATGGTAACAAAACTCGCACTCATAATTTGTGCTTGTGTAATCCAAATATTGTAGCCAGCTATGAATACCTTAATTGAACTTTGAAATTAAAGCAGTGAAATCGAATGATATTACTTTAATGCTGGCGTTTGAATTTCAACGACACTCGGGTTCATTCCGGAAAAGGAAGGGACCCTACTTGGTAATGCAGTTCGGGCAATGAGCAACAAAGGTTCATACTAAGTTGCTGTATTTTTGTGATGCAACAATTTTAAAGCTGAGGTCTGCCATACAGTTCTAAAACTTTACGTGCTACCATTCTTCCTTGTTGGTTGATTGAAGGTTTGAAGCCGTCGATCGAGGAGGTGGCGACAGTCACTCATTGTTGGCCGTCGCTGTTGCAGAAGCTGGATGTTGGCGCGCCTTCTTCTCGACACGGTCTCCAGCCGAAACGGGCTCTTGATGTGTGCCAGCTAACGCCTTCCGTCCGCGACACCATGTCAGAAACTAACATAGCAAGTCGAGCGCAATTACATGCTGCCAAACCCCGAAAGCGCGGCAACTCACGGGTCCGTCACACAACACACCTGCTCCACTGCCCTCCTCCAGCCAGACTCTCCTCTGCCCGCGCTCCACGCGGCCGAGTTCACACTACCAAAGATCCTAAACACTTTGGTTCTCCACACGACCTATCGATGTATTCGTTCGACAGCATAGTTTTCCCTAGGCAAGACCCAGCGTAAAATACAAATAATATTTACAAAACAAACCAATTATACATCGACATAGATGCATATATATATATATATATATATATATATATATATATATATATATATAGTAAAACAATTACAATATATAAAGGCAGAGAAATGTCATATATTCAGGTAACAAAATAAGGAAAAAATTTATGGTACAATAGATGGAAATAGGAGGATATGCATATCCGGCGTTAGAATTTCTCCTACTACCTTTCTTGAATATTGGTGTGACCTGTGCAGCTTTCCAGTCTTTGGGTACGGATCTTTCGTCGAGCGAATAGTTGATGTGATTCTTAAGTATGGAGCTAATGCATCAGCATATTCTGAAAGGAGCCTAATTGGTATACACTTTGGACCGGAAGACTTGCTTTTGTTAGGTGATTTAAGTTGCTTCACTACTCCGAGGGTATCTACGTCTACGTTACTCATGTTGGCAGCTGTTCTTGATTCGAATTTTGGAATATTTACTTCTTCTTCTTTGGTGAAGGAATTTCGGAAGGCTATATTTAATAACTCTGCTTCGGCAGCACTGTCGTCAATGGTATTTCCATTGTTATCGCGCAGAGAAGGCATTACTGTGTCTTGCCGCTAGCATATTTCACATACGAGCAGAATCTCTTTAGATTTCCTGCCAGATTTCGAGACAAAGTTTCGTTGTGGAAACTATTATAAGCATCTCGCATTGAAGTGCGGGCAAAATTTGGAGCTTCTGTACAAGATCGCCAATCTTGGCGATTTTGCGTCCGTTTAAATTTGGCTTGTTTTTTTTTTTTTCGTTGTTTCCGCAACAGTGTTCTCACAAATCGCACAGAACTGCCTAACGCGGGCGTCTCATACGATTAAGGAGAAGGGAGATCAAACCATTAAAAAGATCTGTACACACTAAAGAAGAGTTATTGCTTTATCACTTTAGACAAAAAGCCTCTAAGAAGATCCGCGAACATATTGGGACTAAATGGTAAAACTATTGATCGCCACAATAATTTTATTTCTTTCCTCAAGGTGCATTTCGGAAAAGCACAATTATCTTATCCGTGGCGCGAAATGTGCAGCATAGAACAAGATATTAAAAGGAATATACTGGAACAACGCAGTAAAGTTGGGAAACTTTGTATTAAAATCAATACAGAGTGTCTTGTCAGTTCCTACTCCATTTCGAAACACCATCAGTACCCAACTGACATAGCCATTTTGACACTCTACAAGATAAACCACTTTATCAGTACGTGGTGTTAGTGGTAGCAATGCCTAAGATATCTGGCATAATTGTTACACGACAAACACTTATTAAAACGCGAATCGCCATAAATGTTAATACGTACATTTGTCCTACTGTGAGATAAGACAGTCTATGCTTTAATGGAAAAATTTTTGCATTGTACCCGGGAGTGTACCGCTTTGTCCGAAGCTGATCGACTGCGTCGAATATCTTTCTTCAGGGCTCCAAAAATATCGAAATAGCATTGCGACAGACTGGGACTGTATGGAGAATGTAGTAGATCGTCCCAGCGATACTTCTGCAGCCTTGGCAGCATGCGGGCGGGCAACAGAATGGTGCCGTCTGTCAAAATTCCTGGGCGTTTCGACTTGATTTTGCTAAGTGTCCACGTGTCCCAAGAGTGTTGACGGAGGGCATCATTCTGTTGCGTCCACAGCTCGTGGTGTAGGGGCTAGCGTTGCTGCCCCAGGATCACGTGGTCCGCGGGTTCGATTCCCGGCCGGGTTGGGGACTTCCTCTGCCCGGGGACAGGGTGTTTGTGCTGTCCTAATCATAACATCATCATCATCATCATCATCACTTGTGAGAGTGACTAGATTGGACTGTGAAAAGAAAATGGACTTTAAAAATTGGGATTTTGTACGGGCGCTGATGTCCGGCAGGTTAAGCGCCCCTCAAACCAAATATCATCATCATCATTCTGTTGCACGCTAATGCCCGCCCACATGTTGCCAGAGTTGTTTCTACTACGCTGCAGTAGTTTACTGGGAAGCCCTTAGACATCCTCCACGCTTCCTTGGAGCTCTGAAGAAAGGCATTCGTGGCCGTCGATTTGTTTCGGACGAGGAGATGCGCGCCTGGATACAACCATAATGTCGTAAGCAATCGCAAACATTTTTCAGTGAAGGCATTGCCCGCCTTGTCTTCCTGTGGGATAAATGTGTTCAGAGCTCTGGCGATTACTTTTTAAATAGTAAACAGTTTACTTACTTTTATTCCACCCGTCTGGTTATCATTTGACTGCCCCTTATATAGGGTGGTCCACTGATCATGATCGAGCCAAATATCTCACGAAATAAGCGTAAAACGAAAAAACTACAAAGAACGAAACTTGTCTAGTTTGAAGGGGGAAACCAGATGGCGCTATGGTTGGCCCGCCAGATGGCGCTGCCATAGGTCAAACGGATATCAACTGTTTTTTAAAAAAATAGAACCCCCATTTTTTATTACATATTCATGTAGTACGTAAAGAAATATGAATGTTTTAGTTGGACCACTTTTTTCGCTTTGTGATAGATGGCGCTGTAGTAGTCACAAATATATGACTCACAATTTTAGACGAACAGTTGGTAACAGGTAGGTTTTTTAAATTAAAATACAGAACGTAGGTACGTTTGAACATTTTATTTCGATTGTTCCAATGTGATACATGTACCTTTGTGAACTTATCATTTCCGAGAACGCATGCTGTTATAGCGTCATTACCTGTAAATACCACATTAATGCAATAAATGCTCAAAATGATGTCCGTCAACCTCAATGCATTCGGCAACACGTGTAACGACACTCCTCTCGACAGCGAGTATTTGGCCTTTCGTAATGTTCGCACATGCATTGACAATGCGCTGACGTATGATGTCAAGCGTTGTCGGTGGATCACGATAGCAAATATACTTCAACTTTCCCCACAGAAAGAAATCCGGGAACGTTAGATCTGATGAACGTGCGGGCCATGGTATGGTGCTTCGACGACCAATCCACCTGTCATGAAATATGCTACTCAATACCGCTTCAACCGCACGCGTGCTATGTCCCGGACATCCATCATGTGGGAAGTACATCGCCATTTTGTCTTGCAGTGAAACGTCTTGTAGTAACATCGGTAGAACATTACGTAGGAAATCAGCATACATTGCACCATTTAGGTTGCCATCGATAAAATGGGGGCTAATTATCCTTCATCCCATAATGCCGCACCATACATTAACCCGCCAAGGTCGCTGATGTTCCACTCGTCGAAGCCATCCTGGATTTTCCGTTGCCCAATAGTGCATATTATGCCGGTTTACGTTACCGCTGTTGGTGAATGACGCTTCGTCGCTAAATAGAACGCGTGCAAAAAAATCTGTCATCGTCCCGTAATTTCTCTTGTGCCCAGTGGCAGAAATGTACACGACGTTCAAAGTCGCCGCCATGCAATTCCTGGTACGGGTGCAATCGATGTTGATGTAGCATTCTCAACACCAACGTTTTTGAGATTCCCGATTATCGCGCAATTTCTTTGCTACTGATGTGCGGGTTTGCCACGACAGCACCTAAAACACGTACTTGGGCATCATCATTTGTTGCAGGTCGCGGTTGACGTTTCACATGTGGCTGAACACTTCCTGTTTCCTTAAATAACGTAACTACCCGGCGAACGGTCCGGATACTTGGATGATGTCGTCCAGGATACCGAGCAGCATACATAGCACACGCCCGTTGGGCATTTTGATCACAATAGCCATACATCAACACGATATCGACCTTTTCCGCAATTGGTAAACGGTCCATTTTAACACGGGTAATGTATCACGAAGCAAATACCGTCTGCACTGGGGGAATGTTACGTGATACCACGTACTTATACGTTTGTGACTATTACAGCGCCATCTATCACAAAGTGAAAAAAGTGGTCCAACTAAAACAGTCATATTTCTTTACGCACTACACGAAATTGTAATAAAAAATGAGGGTTCCTATTCTAAAAAAATGCAGTTGATATCCGTTTGACCTATGGCAGCGCCATCTAGCGGGCCAACCATAGCGCCATCTGGTTTCCACCTTCAAGCTAGACGAGTTTCGTTCTTTGTAGTTTTTTCGTTTGATGCTTATTTCGTGAGATATTTGACCCGGTCACTATCAATGGACCACCCTGTATATACGAAAATTGTTAATAAAGAAATCAAATTGTACGAAGAATGCAGTAATAGCAAAATTCCAAAGCTGCTGGAATTTGAACATAGGAAGTGACACAAATCGAAACTGCTCAGCGTACAGGCTTAATCACCTGAAACTTGCACTGCAGATATTGCTGAAATGGAAAGTGCTGTTGATGTGCGATTTTCACAGAATGGATTGGTAGTCCTGAGGCTCGTATTGTAAGCTAATAAACAGATTTTAATAATCCTAAAAATTAATTCTTTGTGCAAACGTTCAATTTTTAATGGAACAATGTCTGTTGACATTAACAAACTAAAAGAAGGGTAAATTAGAATGTCAGTGGTGTCTGTTGCAGGATTCTAGTGCGAGTCATTTACGAGATATCGTATTTTGAAAAGTTTCCACACCGACATTTATACAATACTTGTGGTAGCACACACTAAAGAACATCACAAATACATGCACTAACTATATGTATTCTGACCGCTAACGAGGCAATTGACCATCTCAGGTTGTGTTCAAAACGACCACTGGCAGATGCAGTACACTCTTCCAGTCTGATATGGAACCACTGCTGCACACGTGCTAGAATTTCAGCCGAGATGTACGAGCATCGGGTGTAGCTGGTATTAGCTTGTAGACAGCGTCTTTCAGCTTTTCCCACAGAAAAAGGTCTACAGGCGCCAAATCAGGGGAACGGGGTAGACAACGTCCAATACAACGATTTGGAAGCAATTCGTGAAGACATCCTGTAGTACTTCGTGCACTATGGGCTGGACAGCTATCATATAGGTACTACAGGTTCCTCCCAGTCTGCAGAGGAACGTCTTCTAGCATCCGTGGACGAAGGACTGTTAGGAGGCTGCGTTACTTGTACGCGTTCAGTGTTCCATCTATGAAAAGCTGCCCATGAGATGATGATTCATTACACACACCACACGTTTACACTCCATGGTCGCTAAAACATTTCCTCTGACGAAGCCAGCGGGGATTTTCAACAGGCCAGTAGTGCATGTTTCTGCGGTTCACCTGGCCATGATTGGTAAATTTAGGTTCATCACTAAACAAGTTACATGATACATCTGGAGTATCCCGTCTTAATGTCCATCTATAGAACACGATTCTCGTAATTGTTTCCATGCAGCTCTTGATGGAGAGAGATTTGATAAGGATGGAACCTACGTCGATGGAGTATCAGTAGGATGCTTGCCTGACTCATACCACATCCTCACGCGATTGCGCGGGAGTTAACGCGCTGATCATCTGCAGCAAGAACATTAATTTCCATCTCTTCTGTCGCCACGTTTCCTTCTATTACGTTATCTAGGTGTTACACTGTCATTTTCACGTAACTACTGAAGAAGCTGATAAATGACTGCCGAGATGGTTGAAGTCTGTTGGGATATCTTGCCATATAAACCGTACAAGAACGAACTGCATCCTTCCTACACTCTCCATACACCATGGGCATGTCCGCTTTTTCTGCATTGGTAAAACCCATGGCCCACTAACGAGCTATCGGCTCGACTGTCACGCACTAACTGACTAGTAGGTCGCAATGAGGTTGAATGGTACAAACAAGTGCCGCTGTGGAAACTTGAAAATACGGTAGCTCGTAAACGACTCACACTAGAATGCGGCAACAAACGCCACTGACATTCCAATTTACTCTAAGTTTTTTAATGTCAATAGGTATTGCTGTATTTAAAAAAGTGTATGCGTAAAAAATTTACGTTATAAGTATTTTTTCTTTATCGAATTGAGCCTCTATGGACTGCGTGGTAACAGCCGATTTCATTTTAGTGTCTAGGTCATGTTCTTGTTCCAGCTTTGACTTCCTGCCAGTATCTTCTGAGCCCACCAAGAAGTGCCTGTTTAAGCTCTTCGGACAAAGGTCCTCTCCGTCTTTTGGACGTTGGTGCCATTTTAAAACCTTGGTAGTCGTTCGCCAGTCTTCTGAATTTGTTCCTGTCAGGAATTTCTCTCTCTGAGAAACCAATCTGCCTAAGATCTTTTTCACATTCTTCGAACCATCTCAGCCTTGTTTTCTTAGATTGGATGAAACTCCATATTCTTTTTGTTAGTCGATCACCGTCCATCCTCATGAGATGACCGTAAAATAACAATCGTCTTTTCTTAATGGATGCTGTGATAGGCTCTGTCTTGCTGTACAAGTCCTCATTTGCTCTCATTCACCATTTTCAAAAATGGTTCCAATGGCTCTGAGCACTATGGGACTTAACAACTGAGGTCATCAGTCCCCTAGAACTTAGAACTACTTAAACCTAACTAACCTAAGGACATGACACACATCCATGAATAGACAAGGTCAAGCTGAGCGGCTGGAAAAGCGAGAGCGTAGGATATTAAGGAAAATCCTAGGTAAAAGATGGGTTGATGGACAATGGAGGTCGCGCGGTTCCAGACTGAAGCGCCTAGAACCACTCGGCCACTTCGGCTGGCTCGCCATTGTCCATCAACCCATCTATTACCTAGAATTTTCCTTAATATCTTACGCTCTCGCTTTTCCAGCCGCTCAGCTAGACCTTGTCTACCCATGGTCAAATTTCAGACGCATATAAGCCCTCAGGTTTTACAACTGTGTTATAATGTCGGAACTTGGCCCCTGTACTCATAGAATTTTTGTTATAGGTATTCTTTGTCAGTTGGTATACGTGGTCTAACTTCCTCATCCTGACATCATTAATTGCTTCTTCTTCTAATCCATTCTCCTGGATTAGTTCACCGAGATACGTAAAATTCTTAACTCGTCCGATTTTTCCCAGGTTGGTGATCATCCATTCAGATCAATTACAGATGTTCGTCATATATTTTGTCTTTTGAATAGAGATCTGGAGTCCAATTTTTTCAGCAATTTCTGACAGCCTATTGATGTTGTTGACTGCTGGCTCTATGTTGCTAACAAAACTGGGCAGGTCATCCGCAAAGGCCAAGCAGTCAATGTACACCCCTGCTTAATACCTCTAAGTATTATTACAATCAGTTTAATGGCTAAAAATACTTGCCCTATAACTACTAACTCATTGTGTGAAAACCACACATCAATATCACTCTCCATTTCTGCAACATTAGCGGTGCAAGTCTTACTTGATTCGTCCTGTTTGGATCTCGATCAAAACCTTAGTAGCAGTTTTACGTAGTAAAATCAAATCTACAAATAGATGAGTAAAAGAAAACTTAAAAATGTTGCAGGAAGGGAGCACAGAAGCTTATTATGATTGCTAGAAACCACTGCCATTTATGGACTATAAGCAGGTAATGCTTGTAATATCAGATTTCGATGGGAAGTTCTTACATATCCAACAAAAAAATACATAAATAAATAAATATTACGTCACGAGAGTTACAAAATTCTTCCAAGAATGTCGTAGCAGCTGTGCTTCAAATTGCTTGAATTGCACATAGGATTATGGCGCATATGTGAATATACACTACTGGCCATTAAAATTGCTACACCAAGAAGAAATGCAGATGATAAACGGGTATTCATTGGACAAATATAATATACTAGAACTGACATGTGATTACGTTTTCACGCAATTTGGGTGCATACATCCCGAGAAATCAGTACCCAGAAATACCACCTCTGGCCGTAATAAAGGCCTTGATACGCCTGGGCATTGAGTCAAACAGAGCTTGGATGGCGTGTACAGGTACAGCCGCCCATGCAGCTTCAACACGATACCACAGTTCATCAAGAGTAGTGACTGGCGTATTGTGACGAGCCAGTTGCTCTGCCACCATTGACCAGACGTTTTCAGTTGGTGAGAGATCTGGAGAATGTGCTGGCCAGGGCAGCAGTCGAACATTTTCTGTATCCAGAAAGGCCCGTACAGCACCTGCAACATGCGCTCGTGCATTATCCTACTGAAATGTAACGTCCACTGTTCAAACTGCCGTCAATGCGAACAAGAGGTGACCGAGACGTGTAACCAATGGCACCCCATACCATCAGGCCGGGTGATACGCCAGTATGGGGATGACGAATATACGCTTCCAATGTGCGTTCACCGCGATGTCGCCAAACACGGATGCGACCATCATGATGCTGTAAAGAGAACCTGGATTCATCCGAAAGAATGACGTTATGCCATTCGTGCACCCAGGCTCGTCATTGAGTACACCATCGCAGGCGCTCCTGTCTGTGATGCAGAGTCAAGGGTAACCGCAGCCATGGTCTCCGAGCTGACAGTCCATGCTGCTGCAAACGTCGTCGAACTGTTCGTGCAGATGGTTGTTGTCTTGGAAACGTCCCCATCTGTTGACTCAGGGATCGAGAGGTGGCTGCACGTACTGTGTTACAGCCATGCGGATAAGATGCCTGTCGTCTCGACTGCTAGTGATACGAGGCCGTTGGGTGCAGCACGACGTTCCGTATTACCCTCCTGAACCCACCGATTCCATATTCTGCTATCAGTCATTGGATCTCGACTAACGCGAGCAGCAATGTCGCGATACGATAAACCGGAATCGCGATAGGCTACAATCCGACCTTTATCAAAGTCGGAAACGTGATTGTACGCATTTCTCCTCCTTACACGAGGCATCACAACAACGTTTCACCAGGCAACGCCGGTCAACTGCTGTTTGTGTATGAGAAATCGGTTGGAAACTTTCCTCATGTCAACACGTTGTAGGCGTCGCCACCGGCGCCAACCTTTTGTGAATGCTCTGAAAAACTAATCATTTGCATATTACAGCATATTCTTCCTGTCGGTTAAATTTCTTGCCTGTACCAAGTCATCTTCGTGGTGTAGCAATTTTAATGACCAGTAGTGTATAATATTAAAAATTTCAATCTATCTATTTAGAAATAGTAGTACAAGACAATCAACGCAATAAAAGATCAAAAATAAACGTTTAAAGTGTGAAAGGAAGGGAGCTGGAGCATTTATTACCATTAAAAGGAGCCACTGACATTTATGACTTGGAAACAAATTACACTTGTAACGTCGTGGTCATCAGACACTGTGCAATACTACTGAAGAACGACCATCAGTCACAGCAGTTTCAGAAACGACACCAATGGGATGTCGCAGGTTACCCCAACCGAAACAAAGCAGAGCCTCGTCCGTGACTCCACAACGGTAGATTACAGCGCATAGCGAAGAAACTAATCTGGAATGTATAGATGTTTAAACGGTTTCTTAAGAAAATTACAAATTGCTACCTACAGTAATCGCTCTGAGATGCACTGAGGAGATTTTATCTGCTTGTTTAATTGAAAATGCACGTTAATAATGCACTTGTTTGTCTTAACGTATGTGCTTCCCCATTCTTTCATGGAACCCGTTTACAAATATATAAATCTGATTTCTGTTTATTTACGTCAAGCAGTCTGGCACAGAGTAGTCGTTACAAATGATGACATATGAGAAGGATATCATGCACGTTGTTTGAAACTTGTTCCTGCAATAGTATCACTATACAGGTGTCCGAAAAGTCTTTCCCTGATTACATAAATTGATAACTCAGGCTTGAAGTAAGATACAAATATGAAACTGGTGTCTAATTGTTTACAAACTATCAAAGTTTTTTCACACATCAGTAAAATTACACATGAGGACCCTTGGTAGCACGTAGCACATCTAGACGATATTCAGTTTCCGTCCACACATTAGCAAACATCACTGGAGGGATCGATTCAACGACTGTGGTTATCCGTTGCCGCAGGGTTTCAAGATATGGTACACGTGTTCGGTAGACCTCGTCCTTGAAATAACCCCATAAAAAGAAGTCTAATGGGGTTATGTCAGGAGAGCGTGGAGGCCAAACCGTTGGCCCATCACGACCAACCCATCGCCCAGGAAAGGTCATATCGAGATGGGCACGGACGTCCAAACCCCAATGAGGCGGTGCACCGTCTTGCTGAAAAAAGACATCAATATTCATGAAAGATAGTAGAAGAAATCCACTAAATTACAAGCCCGGGGTGATACTGAATCAGCTGAGCAACAGCATACGGTTGCGACATGTCCAGATACACTGCAGATGTGATGGTAGCCTCAGCGAAGAAGAATGGCCTGATAATTCGATCGTGCAATAGCGCGCACCAAACATTCACCTTTGGACTGCCTCTGGTGCACTCCATGACCTCGCCAGGGGGTTGCGAACCCCGAATGCGCACATTGTGGCGATTCACTACTCCACTGACAAAAAAGGTCGCTTCGTCAGAAAAGGCAATTCGTCTGAATTTCGACCGCAAAGTCATATCGAAGTGTACTGTCATTGGGCAACAAGGCCTGAACGATTTGCACTTTGTATGCACGAAACAATAAACGTTTGTGTAAAATGTCATGGAGAGAGCTTTTTGGCATATGTAATTCACGTGAGGCCCTGCGCACCGATTTCTTCGGATTTCGCAGAAAAGACTGCCTTACAGCTTCCACCCCGTCTGCTGAGGTTCTTGGTCGACCAGACCTCGGAAGGCCAGCTACCGATCCTGTGTCCTTGAACTTCTCATACCAGGCTTTAATGCTCTTGAGATCTCTGCACTGTGGTTGGTGATCGTGTCTCGTGGTACCACAGGACACACTGTGCCTGATTGGTTAACATGGCTTCTTGGGCACTGCACCTCGTCCACTACTTACGTACTGCGAACCTAAAACAGAAAAAAATCTTTGATAGTTGTAAACAATTCGACACAAGTTTCATATTTGTATCTTACTTCTAGCCTGAGTTATCAATTTATGTAATCAGGGAAAGACTTTTCAATAGCACACCCACCAATGGCCTAACAAATTGTCTAGTGCCTTAGAAAGGGAAGGGCGTTCCTGGAAGGGATTAGTGCAGAGAACCTCATGTGTCTGTGTTCTTAATCCTGCAAGAAGATATATTTAGCTTCTGATTTTCCGTTTGCCCTGAATACTTAATAGCTACATATCTGTCTTTTCGAAGCATGAAGTAGTACAGTGCTACCCTTAGACAGGCGCGCAATTCTCTCGTCTGGACTGCAGCATATTCTCACAACACGATTCTGAACAGCCGCGGCGACCGCAAAATAATATCCGGGGAATCACCTGCAAGCTCGGACAGCCGGAAGCGACAGCACTGTTCCCTCTCCCCAGACGCCGTCACGCACGCGTGTGCTCGGAGCAGTGGCGAATCCCGCCTGCGACACGGCCGCAAAGCGGGAGCCCGTGTCGTTCGCCTTTCGACAGGCTGACAGCGGCCGCTGGGCAGCCCGCTCCGCCGCGTGCAACAGGGGTGTCGTACCACGTGTCACTCTGTCCGCGGTTAATTAAAACTGGCCGGGAATCTGCTGCAGCCGTCAACAACAGCCCTCTGCAAGCGAAAGTTGTCGATTCCTGAGCTTTGACTTACCACGTCCAGCGCACATGTGTTCGCGCTTTACCCCTGTAAAGCTGTCCTCTCGTGGGATGTGAAAACGCACGTGGGCGAGGACCTAGTGAGGTTACAGCGTGGGATTCCATGTTTCATTACACTGCGGAGCGTGAAATAAATGACTCTGAATGTTAGATTTCTTACCTCGCAGAGACGAACGCGGCCAATGAGATGCGACATCTTTTTACGTCACAAGCAGAAAATAGGAGCCGCCATATTGTATGGTGTTAAACTTCGTATTTGGTAGGTTTTTTTTTCTCATGGGATACGTGGCATGAATAAAGGTTGTTTCAAAACATCAGGAAATTGAGGATCTTCCTAGCTATTTTGTTACAATAAAATGACAGGAAACAAAATATCGGTAGGTAACGGCCTCTTGTAGTCAATGTTTTAGTGTTGTGCTACGGAAGTATACAGTTTCAATGCTACGGCACAATGACCTATCGAAGGTGCGTCTCTTTGGTACTATTTGCATATTAAATCTCAAATAATGCCATTTGCAATAGCAGTCTTTTCACATTTGCTTTATATGCTGAAGCCCAGCAGCCACGTCGAAACTATAGCGCAGTTGATAGCGTCGTAAGCTGTGAGATTTAAAGGTAGCAGACTCGAGTCCACCTCCTTCCAGTTTCTTCACAAGAATGCAAATCTGTATATCTGGGGATAACAGGTAGGAACTTCAGTACTAGATATAAAGGACATATAAGAAGTTGACAATATTAAAATAGCCATTATACCTTCGCCAAACACCTGATAAAACACGGATATGAATTACCCAATATGGAACATGACAAGACAGTTGTTAGAGTTAACAATCACAACAAAAAGCTCCTGGCTTTGCAAGAAAACTATCTCTTTCAAAGAGCCATTGCAATGAAAAAGAAGGTGAACACGAAATATAAAGTGCAAGTGATGTATGGGATGTGTAGAATCCAATGTGGATGAAAGAACGTCCGAAATCGGCCAGCTGGAGCAAGAATACATCTCCAGGACCACAAACATGGGCTAACAGCGCTGGAAATCGTGACACCGAACGATAGTTTCACATCGCGAAATTTGTGATACAAAAGTTGATTCTAACCTAAAAAAAACAAGAGAAAACATGACAAAATGTAACATAGTAGCATATTGTAACCACTACCTAATAAATGTATTATATGTATAAAAAGAAACATGTACGAGGGTAATCCCAAAAGTAATGTCTCCCATTATTTATAAGTACTTAGACCTATTTATTCCTACAATGGTTTACATCAGTTTACAGCTTGAACATTTAGCTATTTTTCGACATAATCTCCATTTCTGTCGATGCATTTTTGTAGACGCTGTGGCAGTTTTTGTATGCCCATGTCATACCATCTCGCAGCCATGCTGTTCAGAAAGTTATCAACCTCTTCTTTCACCTCGTCGTCGGAGCTGATTCTCTGGGACCACAATTAACGCTGACAGGTACTGTGAGACCGAAAAAACTCAATCGGGCAATTCAGAACCCGAGAAGAGGAATCTTGAGCAAGGGCGTGCACAGTCTCCATGACAACGCTCGCCCACACGTCGCTCGGCAAACCGTTGCTCTCCTGCAACAGTTTCAGTGGAACATAATCACCCACCCCATAGTCCTGACTTGGTGCCCAGCGACTATCACCTGTTCCCTAGGTTAAAAGAACATTTGGCAGGAAAGCGATTCAGCTCCGACGACGAGGTGAAAGAAGAGGTTCATAACTTTCTGAACAGCATGGCGGCGAGCTGGTATGACATGAGCGTACAAAAACTGCCACAGCGTCTACAAAAATGCATCGACAGAAATGGTGATTATGTCGAAAAGTAGCTCAATGTTCAAGGTGTAAACTGATGTAAACCATTGTAGAAATAAAAAGGTCTATGTACTTATGAAAGAGTAGGAGACCTTGTTTTTGGGATTACCCTCATATTACAGGCCACTGGAGATGCTTCACAAATAAAAGAAGCGAAACGTGTATGGCAATAAACAAACTGCCTTCAATTAGTTGCATAGATGGAACATACCTATAGAAAATACGCATCTATTTACACTATGACAAAGGTCCATACTACTATTCCATATATATTAACGCATTTTCGCTCTATATACAGCAAATAAGTACATCCACTCTCTATATCATCTGAGTGAATAGTGTACGGGAGAGTCTCAACACTGTTCTCACAAGCGAACCATCTGCCGTCATAATGCAACAGACAGAGTTTGAGTTGCCATACAGTGTGTACCACATGGCTTCGTGATCGAAAGATTACCTGACGCATAATATGTGGGACGGTTCCATCACCACCGAGCTGACAATTCCTGTAATCGTCAATCGTGGTGAATGATCAATAAATAAAGAATCCAGAAAGAAGAATCAGAAGGTAAGATAAGACTATGATGAGTTAATCATAGTAGACAAAAACACACTCATTCTTCGATATGATACATAGAACAAAGTTACACACAAAAATGGAGGTTGTCAGTGCTGAGGAGAATGAAGTGTGATGGGATGGTTAGGAATATGAGGTCAGAAAGAAGGTTTAAGGGAAGTAAAAATATGAAAATAAACGATTGATCAATGTGTAATTATTTTCAGATTTATAACAACAAAATCTGTTTCTAATAAATGTTAATATCATCTATCACAAGTAAAATAGTATGTGAGCCGTTAGATAGGGACTAAAGAGAAATGATTGATCTGCACAGCATCAATGACGGCTGACATCAGATGAGCTACCACCAAACCGCAACAACTGGAACAACTCTCCAGATGCATACCACCCAAACTAATATTCATTTGTGAAGAGACTTTATTAAATGGCAGAGTGCCTTAGTGGAAAGATATGTTCTATTTTGTGCATAATATTAAATTGGTAAAATTATTTGTAGCAAACTACATGGACGGCATTCCGCTGAAAGGTAGCAAGACAAATTGATTAAAGTGATCTAAAAAGATAGAATATATTGAGCACTAAAAAGGCCAAAGTTAAGGCATAAAACTGTTATCATGACTTGATAAGTAAGATTATAATTGTGGATCGAAAAAGCAGACAAAAGAGTTCCTGGTTCATCAAAATTTTCAAAATTTTTATTGTCTTCCACAATTTCCAATTTTGAAAACAAATCAACGGGGTAGGTGTGTAACACTTACGTCAAATGGGTTTTGTAAGGTGTTGCAGTGCTTCCCAAGACCTACAGACTGGGCAGAAGGACAACACTGCCTTTTGATAACGTAGAATTTCCAGCATGGTAGTTTGCTGACGTGGCATGACGTCACCTACCTGCGAACTACGTTCTCCCTCAATGAGTCCACAGCCTGGTGCGATCAACTACGCAAAAGGGCATCATCTGTAGAAGACGCCAGGTAGGAGCCCTCTATAGATACTCTTGGCAACGTATGACGGATCTCATCTCCAAACACAAGTCTCACGTATATGGCCAGTTTAGAATAAACAGAATCCAGGGACTCTACTAACCAGTGTAGAGGGAGTGTTGTATGTTTCTCATATTTAAAAACTTATTGTCTTTCTTTCTTAATTTCTAGCAGCTCCTTGTA
This sequence comes from Schistocerca piceifrons, assembly GCF_021461385.2. Lineage (NCBI taxonomy): Eukaryota > Metazoa > Arthropoda > Insecta > Orthoptera > Acrididae > Schistocerca > Schistocerca piceifrons. The sequence continues at coordinate 631,643,296 of NC_060139.1, forward strand.
TTTCTTTGAACGGCACATTATTGTTATCTTGTTTTTGATTACTTGACACTGAACTGTGCTCTTCTTTTTCAGCCTGTTCCTTTTGCCAATGAGTGCGACGTTCCTGGAGACATCCAAGACTTCCTAGACTCTAATTTCGTTGGATTCTAGAATTCCTACACAACCTCTGCATCCTTCAGTTTATCTTTTGCCCATTTCTTTGAATATTTCAACTGCTGCTTCTTAAATCTGATATTACACTTTGCTGCAGCAAGTTTATGGTCGTTGTCTACGAGTACATTAACACCAGTATAATTGTGACTAGGTTTTACTTGGTTACTTTACTTTTATATAATCAGTCATATATCTCCCACTATCACCAGGTGCCTTCCACAAGTAGCGTCTTCTGTTTGGAGTTTCACATAACAATGTCATGTTGTTCACAAAGTTCTAATAGTTTTCCATCTCTTGAATTTATTCTTGCCAGTCCGCGCTTAACCGGCACATTTGTAGTTCCCTTGTATGTCTGCTCAAGCGTTAAAGTCGCCTACGAGATTAACATTGTAAATATGTAGAATGGACCAATAACCGCTAATTACCACTGATAGTACTTTGTCATTAAAGAGCGAAACACTTCTGGAGTAATACCCTCTTAAGTGGTTGTACGCTTAAGACTAAAATAAATTGACAAGATGATTGCAAAAACACAGTCAAAATTTTTTTAGCAGAAAGAAAGTCTTATTTCAAAAGCAATTTAACTGAGTCCAAAAAATTCCATAATTCTTATCCATGCAAAACAGATTTTTGTTCCCAACTATGAATTCTCAAACGCAGCACACGTAACCACTTAACTTTTTCTTCTCCAAAAAGCTGTTTTGTGAGGCTAGGAATGAAAAGATAGTCACACATAGCCCAGTCCGATGATAGGATGGGACGAAAATTGTACTGATGGCAACTCACGCTGTTTTGTCTTTGAACGACCTGTGTGCGTCTACGTTCATTGACATGGTCCTAGAGTACCTCTTCGCGCTTTGTGTTGGTCGCTCATTACTCAATCGATCCATCAACATAGTATTGTGAGATAGTTACTTTTTATGTTTTTCACAACCACTCAGTCATGATGATGTTCTGTAAAAGAATCAGATCTCGTACGAAAGGTTAGTCGTTTATCAAGTTGTACACGATCTTGAGAGCTATTACAAAGCTCTCATGAACTTTCCTCAACGGAATTTTATTTGAGTTACAGTTCGTTTTTGAAACAGAAATATTTGACTTATGATACTCGTATTTACTGAGCTCCAGGAAACGTATGCCAACCATCATATACTACGTTTGTAAAAAACGAGAAACACAGTTACTCAACAGTTATACACTTAACAAAATTTTTCGGTGTTTCTCAGGAATATACCATACACCTCAGTCTGCCACTTTTAAATTAACTGTCTTCCGACTGCGAATGCCCGACATTATACGACAGAACAGAGGCAGAAGATTTCTTTTTCTTGCTGTTTTGCAACCAAGAGAGTTGGCGCACACAGTTTTCATTAAGTGAACCGTACAGAAACATTTGAATCCAAACCAGGCGGCAGCAGATGGGACAACGTTTCGTAAGCGGTCCAGCAGTTTCTTTGTTATCGTAGAGCAGGGAGCGTCGTACTGCAAGTATGGGACGAGTATTTCGACGTTGCAAAACCTGTGACGACCCGCTTAAGTGCCGTTGCGCTATAACTACTATACACGTGCGCACGGGAGATAGCCGGTCCTTGGAGGCCTTATTGTTTAAGCTGCATAACGTAATTTTCGAAATTGCTCCACGGCTGGAGTCCCTGTGATATGAACGTCATACCGACAAAGCGGCGGCAGAAAGTTAAAGTCGCATCATACGGCTGAGACTGCGATATGAACCTGGGTTTTAAGTGCTTCTGCAACCTTGATTAAAGCAGTTACTTGTTTACGGGCTGCATGCATATAGCCTAGCAGAGCACTAGTGTTGCGAAAATGAACTCAGATGAAATCATTTTGCATAGAATGTGCTACAGTCTGTAATGGAAGAGTGAACAAAGTCCCCCCGCCCCCGTCCCAATGCCGTCTCTCTCTCTCTCTCTCTCTCTCTCTCTCTCACTCTCACACTCACTCACACACACACACACACACACACACACACACACACACACACACACACACACACACACACACACAAACACACACAGGAGCATGCGCACACGTATACACGTGTTCAGCATTATTGAGCAGAGCTTAAAAAAATGAAAAAAAAAATTATCCTGTGTCAAACTCACCACATCTACTGTATATAGTATCACCATTAAAGAACTCAATTGTTCCCGTAAACTGAAATATTTAACAAATTTTACTGAGATCGTCGAGGTTAATGAGTATGAAGATATGAAGAAATAAAAATGTGCTCGAAACAAGTCGGATGACTGAAGATCTTTAGATAATACTTCGCTTATTTATGTGTCATTCCTTAAGTTTTTAAGCTTTTCTTGTTATTACAGTCCAGTGTTAACTATTACTGGATGCCTTAGTACTGGTATTACTTCTCTATCCACGCCCTATTCTTTTTGTATTGATCTTACACATAGATCTACAATAGCCCATTTTGTACCACCACGTTTCATACACTTCTAATTCTGCTTCGCTTTCTAACACTATCAACGTTTCACTTTCGTGTAACAAAGTGTCTAAACAGCCCAATTTTACTAGCTACTCCGCGATACTAAGCCAATGTTTGATTTCTTTAAGTGAAGTAATCGTTTTCCCGTGCAATAATCTGCTGCTAATGTCTCCCATACTTTGACCTCTCTACGAATAGCCACTGTGTATGCAGCACATACCTGGGAAGAGACACTGTACCAACTAATTTTCTGTTCGTATATGGTGCGAGAGAAAAATGAATGAGTGAAAGCCTCTGTAAGTTTTCTGATCAATCAAATCTTTTTCTCATGATCCTTGAGCAAGACATAACGTTGGTGGCAATATAATAACCACACATCCAGCATTGAATACAGGTTGTCCAGATGTATCCAACAAGACTTCGCACAAACTGTGACGTTTTTTATTACATGCAGCTTTTTCGAAAAACTGTCAGATAAACTGTTTATTAATCCAGCCTTCGTATCCGACAAGTCAACTAGTGCTGCATGAAAACTGCGAGCAACAAAAACAGCTGGCATTGTTTACATTTCTAATTAATTCCGCATACTTTTTCCTTTTGGTATGGCGAATGAGTTGTAATTACGGCAGCGTTGTGGCTCCTAGATGGCTGGCGAAAGGGAAGATTAACTGAGGGGAAGGGCACTAGTTCTAAAGATGTTTTCTACTGAAAGCCAGTCTGAGACTGGTAATGTGTAGGGGAGAATGGTCTAATGGACGAGCACAGCAGGAGTGAGGACATCCAGGATGCCACAAAGCTTTATTGTATGTGTGTTTGGCAGAGATAAAAATTTGAAGGAGAGAACATGGTGCCAAAGTGTAGGAGTAGCCGTTAGAACCAGTGGAGGCAAGCTGAAGTGTTTGCTAAAAATATACTAAGGAGTTCAGTGATTAGCTCATAGTAATTATTTTGGTAGTGGAGGAGAGTTTTTATGGGTGTTTACTTGGACGTTTTCTCATAGCCTTGACATCTGTTACATAGTGGGGCAGATTTTCTGCCTTCTTCCCCATGCTAAGGGAGAAATATACCTCACTGGCTAACCACGACAAAATCCATAGGAGTAGGAAACTTGTTGTTTCTTTATTAAGTCGGCATTCGAAGTGGCCGTGCGGCTCTAGGCGCTGCAGTCTGGAACCGGGAGGCCGCTACGGTCGCAGGTTCGAATCCTGCCTCGGGCGTGGGTGTGTGTGATGTCCTTGGGTTACTTAGGTTTAACTAGTTCTAAGTTCTGGGGGACTGATGACCTCAGAAGTTGAGTCCCATAGTGCTCAGAGCCATTTGAACCATTTGAAGTCAGCATTGATTGGAACTTCCATGGTCTGTTGCAGCTGGATGGAAAGATTCTGATACTGCCGGAACGAGATAAGTTCCCTCTTCCACGCGCCATATGATGGATTGCGGTGTATTTATTCATGTGTAGAAGTTATATAGAGGAAGCAGGTGGACACTTCTCATCTGGCCAGTGCAGCAAACACTTCTCCTCAGGGTGCCACAGAAGACACTTGCTCCAGTTCACTGCAGAGAGAACTGTTTCCAACTTTTAGCAGCATACAGGGGAAGTGCTAAAAATAGAATTCTCAGCCACTGCTGCAGCCATGGTCGAGCTGTTCTAGGCGCTTCAGTCCGGAACCACGCGGTGCTACGCTCGCAGATTTGAATCCTGCCTCGGGCATGGATGTGTGTGATGTCCTTAGGTTCGTTAGGTTTAAGTAGTTCTAAGTTCTAGGGGACTGATGACCACAGATGTTAAGTGCTTAGGGCCATTTGAATTTTTTATCCTGTATTTCTTGATGACTTTCATGTCTTTGAGGATCAATGTTCCTGCAATAGCATCATGGCCGTTAATCCCTCTTTCATTGGTGAGTGTCTCGAAAAGATCGGTCTGTTTATAACTGGGATATCTAGAATATTATATTCTCGCGTGGGTTGTCAGATTTGTTATTCGAGGGTGTCGTCAGACAAAATTTTCAGTAATATTTCGGAATGCTGCTTCTTTTCTCCACCGATTCAATCGATACTGGCAGGTATTTCTGAGCTATCAAGTTTGGGGTATCTTTGTGTGACTGTGACCGATTTATCGGAATCTGGTGGTCTGTAGAAACACCCAATTATTATCCACGTCCTCATACCCCTGTTATGCCTCTGCTAATCGGTATAAGCTATTTTCTTCCTCTCTACTTCAAGTTTCATCAATTCTGAATTCATAGTAAGAAGTGGAGGTCACTGCATTCTACCGCAGACGTGTGCTCCAGAACTCCATTGCGAATACTCCGGCAGTTAACAACTAGTATTTTAGGATTCCCGAGGTCCGTATTTGCTATCAGATTTGTTGAAATAATTAGTTTAGTTGACGCCAGTTTTTCTGCTGAGTGAGTCTCGGAGATTTGCCTAACACTATGTGCATTCCATACATACTCTGCCACACAAGTGTCCATTTGCTATGCATAGCGCATGTCTTACCTACACAAGACGACTTTAAGATCTCCAGCGTGAACCGTAGATCGAGGAAACTACAGCCGATTTCGTCACACAACCGGCGCAACCCCTCGTTTAGACCCTTCTCTTGACTTAAGACCAAAAGGCTTCGAATATTTACTATCAAAAACAGTCTTGATCACAATTTATTTATTACGGTGACCGGTTTCGATCACTACTGTGGTCATCTTCAGACCAATGAGTAAGAACCTCCTTCTGCTGGAGAATCACTAGTCACGACCCGTCCCCACACCTTTAATTCTGCCAGTACCTCGTCTCCTACCTTCCAAACATCACAGAAGATCTTCTGCGAACCTTGCAGAACTAGCACTCCTGGAAGAAAGGATATTGCGGAAACATGGCTTAGTCACAGCCTGGGGGATGTTTCCAGAATGAGATTTTCACTGCCACTTCATCCGAGAAAACAGGACGATTCACATTAAGCTATTGAGCCACAACAGTTTTGGACTCTCCTGCTTCCATTCTTCCTATTGTCTTCCACAGCTGAGAGTCTGTAGGTGTCTTCTCTGTGCCATACTGCATCGACGGTGACTGTGTACACAGCGATTTTCGATGAGGCACTACCCTGCAAACATTACCCCGCTTAATAGGTGCCCTGACGTCATTCCTGGTGTGGTTGACCGCTGATCGGAATACCATCTTCTGTTGACGGTTTTTATGATTACATTATGAATTACACACAGGACAGGGAAATAGCAGTTTGTTGCTTTTATTTTGGACACCGGTGTATATGCATAGCGCCACACAAGACGGGTATTAAATCGCAATACAGTTCAAAAATTGGCGATATCACACAACACGAAACTAGTGCCAGACGTACTTAAAATTCTTCACTTCATCTACAAGCTGGCGGGGAAAAAGGGAGTGGATGTTACTACCTTTCTTGGCGGGAATTGTGTTCAACTGATGAGATGCTGGTGTTTAATAGAGAGGAGTTTAATAAGTGTATTTCCTGTAAGCATACAGCTGAGGACTGCGTCTATCACTGTATCACATCACAATTCGCTGCAGAAACCTGTTCAACAATCACCCTGCAGCCCAGGTAATCTAGGCCAATACACTCTACCATAACTGATGGAAAATGCTTCACTGATGTAATTATACATCGAAATTGGTGTGAAAAAAACCAGCATTCGTAATCAATGAGTCATAGTTTAACACATGCACTTGGGACTGGTAAAAAATCATCGTAATAGCAGAACTGCCGCAGAAAGAGAACACAGAAGCCACAATGAGATTTTCACTCTGTAACGGAGTGTGCGCTGATATGAAACTTCCTGACAGATTAAAACTGTGTACGGGACCGAGACTCTAACTCGGGACTTTTGCCTTTCGCGGGCAAGTGCTCTACCAACTGAGCTACCCAAGCACGACTCACGGTTGCTAGTTCTGAGAGGTTCGCAGAAGAGCTTCTGTGAAGTTTGGAAGGTAGGAAACGAGGTACTGGCAGAATTGAAGCTGTGAGGACGGGTCGCGAGTCGTGCTTGGGTAGCTCAGTTGGTAGAGCACTTGCCCGCGAAAGGCAAAGGTCCCGAGTTCGAGTCTCGATCCGGCACACAGTTTTAATCTGTCAGGAAGTTTCAGAACACAGAAGATTGCAGAGGGGCGGCAGTTACAGCTGTGTCCTCCTCGATGGGCGGTCATGAACTAACCACCTTGGAGGCAGTTTTACAGTCCCCCTCCATACCATTTCTCATCTCTATCTCTCCTCAACACAGGTAGGGATAGATGCCTGTTCTATGTTGTCAGTGATGGTCCACAAAGAGGTCCTCATGGTAATGTTAATACACAGCAGAAACCAGTTACAGATAAAGGAAAAGAACAGGATGCTTCTGCAATCTGTTACACATATTTTTCGGAAAGATTGGACCCCATGGAACAACAGTGAAATTCCGGAGAACTCTGCACATAGCTTTTCCAAACGTCCACTGCTTGAAAAACAGGCAGCTCACAGCATATGCCGACTGCACCTCCCTGGAGCTGTCTCCCACCAATCTGGTTGCAGAATCTTCAGTACAACGCGTGCCCGATGAGATGGCTCTGAGCACTATGGGACTTAACATCTGTGGTCATCAGTCCCCTAGAACTTAGAACTACTTAACCCTAACTAACCTAAGGACATCACACACATCCATGCCCGAGGCAGGATTCGAACCTGCGACCGTAGTAGTCGCGCGGTTCCGGAAGCCCGATGAGAATATGGCTGGGCAGTCAGTGCTATCGATAGCGACCAAATTTAAACATACAATAGGAGGCGACGCCAGCGTCCCTCAGGACAAAGGTGAGATAAATGACGGCTGTTCCAACCATGGATTATTTGCGTGAAAGGGCAGCTGGGACCTCCTACGGAACACACCCTCCACGCCTCTAGTAGCTCTGTCTGCAAGCACACGACATTCTGAGGGGGGGGAAAAACTTCACTGCAACAGTTGCATTTAACGTCACCGCACCTCCTATAAGTGAGCTTCTACTAAAAAGGAAACACCAACACGACGATAATGAATGTCCTCTTTAGACGAAACTAGGCGCAGTCCATTTTCTATTAGTTTTATGAGCAAAATCGTTGCAGTTTAAACGTTCGACTGCTGGATACAATGCGTATCTCATTATTTTGCGACATCCATTGAACCGAAAGAATCTACAGCGCAGCCGCCGGTTACAGATGACCAGAGTACAGAGACATGTCCAGACTGTATAAAATTGGAAAAAAAAGCTTCCACTATTGTGCTGTGAAAACTTCCGATCACTGCAGTATGGCCTAGTTATTTCGAAACTATCATCGGAGTAAAGAAAAAGCGAGAATTTAAACTATGAAGAAAAAACATCTATCTTAAGCAATCTCTTTCAGTTTGATGGACAAAGTGCATGACCTGAGAGCATCTCTCGTTGAAAAAGCGAGAATTTAAACTCTGAAGAAAAAACATCTATCTTAAGCAATCTCTTTCAGCTTGATGGACAAAGTGCATGACCTGAGAGCATCTCTCGTTTTCAAATCAGTGTCTGTAAACAATCTGTCATGCACATGTTTAGAACAAATATTTCATACACATGAAATAACATTTTAGAATACAGCCTTTCAAGCCATTTGCTCACAAGTCGGAAAAAACACAATCATCTTACATTCGACAACAACAAGCTGCAGTTCCAAAAAATGGTTCAAATGGCTCTGAGCACTATGGGACTTAACATTTATGGTCATCAGTCCCCTAGAACTTAGAACTACTTAAACCTAACTAACCTAAGGATAGCACACAGCACCCCGTCATCACAAGGCAGAGAAAATCCCTGACCCCGGGTATCGAACTGCAGTTCCAGAAGACATTGCTGTTTCATATACATTGGCAGGTCCCATTTTACCAATCCATTGCTATATCACACTGCCGTTTATGAAACAAATCATGAGAGCTTGTCTTGTATAAGATTTTGCCGTGTCTCTCTCTCTCTTCCAATACATCGAAAGAAAATACTGTCTGCATGCTTACATTCGACATTTTTATTCCATAACTCCCCTCTACCGACTTGTCTGTAAAGTTTCTATCATACAGCAGACAATGATTCGCAATAGCAGCAGATTCTTGGGTTCTAGTTTTGTAAGCTATTTGATCGTCACGTCTGTTTCATGCAGTCTACTCACATATCAGCAAAAACACTATTTCGAAATTCCACAACGAGCCATTGTGAAAGAGGTATCTATTTTATAATTAGAGGTTATAAAGTACAAAAGAACATAAAACTTGTAGTAACACGTATTTTTGAACACACAGTTGTTAATAAAAACAGTCATGATTCCACGGGAATAGATACAGCAGATTTCTATTACTTTTATGAGCAAAATCTGTGTAGCTTTGCATCCGAACTGTAACCAATTATACTACTTGTAATAGAACCTCCTATAAAATTTTATCGTTTGTCTCTCTTTCGATATATCGAAATACTAATACCATCTGCGTGTTGACATCGAGCACATTGCATGTACTCGTATCGCTCCACTGGAGCAAGTGGCCAGTGATCGAAGTTATGTCGACTGAACTGGAGGAAGACCACATCCAACAGACTATCAATCAAAAGAGAGTGTTCCTCTATTGTTCCTTCACAAGCAGTTTAGTACATTGTTTTTTTGGCTGAAGTAGGACGAGTCTGCAGCATCGAGGAATGCTTCCAAATAACTGTTAAAAGGTGATGACCTCTGCATCGAATCCCATGCTCCATAGTGACAAGTCGCAGATATTATGTGTTCTGAAAGGCTCTCTCCATCTCAACCAAGTGGTGTTAGTCAATCATTATGTGGTAATCGCCAGCATACCAGTGGATGGATGGGATGGGACAGTCACCATTGATATGGCTTGGTGCACTCTAACACGCACCGTAGTTGATACCGCGATCAATTTTAGCAATTTTACCAGTTGTTCCCTAAGTTCAACCAATTACACAGCAGATTTCTTCCCAATTCCTGTATCATCGCTAAATCGCCCCTCCACTACTTTGCAAATACCATATACTAGATTCTGAGTGCACATAGATGACTGGGAAGTACATCCATTCGATCATATACATCGGAAGATGCCAGTTCTATCTTATACATTAAGGATAGTACTCACAGAGGACTGTCTCCATCCTTCCAAAGGACGTCTAGCACACAAAATAACGGAGTTGGGATGTTCATGTGCCATCATCGAGGGTTTTTAAGTGTATAAAAGGAAGTGGAATAGGATGTTTTGGTTTGTTGTTATTATTGGAGAACCTAGATAACATTGTTACGAAATATCGGTACTATAACTTGCATTGAAGATGTTATGCTCTTTAGGAGGATTAATTTAAATGTGCTTATCCCTTATGGAATGATTTTGCGAACAGATTTTTGTTATTTTCGGGGCGTAACACTGCCGAAATTAATGTACAAGTGGTTGAAAGCGAGACTTTGCGATTGCTAATACGCATGCATAGTGTCTATATGTATCTGTGTAGAGCTGTCAGCGGCGGACGGTTATAGTTCGGAAGCATAATTTGCTGTTCGTCTATAAATTGCGGGCTGGTCCCGGCGGAGGTTCGAGTCCTCCCTCGGGCATGGGTGTGTGTGTTTGTCCTTAGGATAATTTAGGTTAAGTAGTGTGTAAGCTTAGGGGCTGATGACCTTAGCAGTTAAACCCAATAAGATTTCACACACATTTGAACATTTATAAATCGCGTTGCTGGGAGTGCGTACTCTGTAGGAATGGAGAAGGAAAACTATTACGTTCCAGTACGTTAAGTGTAGTCAACACACTGTCAGCTAACGAATAACTTATTACCAGCTTAAAAAATACCCGTAATCTGCAGTTTCTAGATGTCCTGACGTGGTTGAGGGGGCGTTTCAGACATGGAAGGAGTAAATAGAAGAAATAAAAGTAGCGAAGCTCACCTGGTGAGCAACAAGATCACACACTTATGGCAAAAGCATCAGAGCAGCAGCAGAAATAAATTCTGTACACCTATCAATACATGTTACAGATCCCTATACAGTAGTCAGATGAACGAGTAGAACTGGGCTGGTGTATATGACACAAATATCCTTATATAAAATCAAACAACGCATGTGTATGCCAACAATATGAGCATGTACATATGGAAAACTATCGAAAAATATGAAAAAATTGATATAAAATCCGTAAAAATCGAGGCAAACCTGATATAATTACGAGAAATTGATTGGAAATACGTAAAATTGAAGGAAATACGACGAAATATGTGAAATCGGCTAGATCAAGGAAAGACAAACCTACGTTGCTAGCATTTGTAGACTTAGAGAAAGCTTTTAACAATGTTGACAGGAATACTCTCTTTCAAATTCTGAAAGCGGCAGGCGTAAAATACAGGGAGCGAAAGGCTGCTTACAATTTGTACAGAAACCAGATGGCAGTTATAAGAGTCGAGGGACATGAAAGGGAAGCAGTGGTAGGGAAGGGAGTGAAACAGGGTTGTAGCCTCTCCCCGATATTATTCAATCTGTATATTGAGCAAGCAGAAAAGGAAACAAAAGAAAAATTCGGTGTAGGTATTAAAATCCATAGGGAAGAAATAAGAACTTTGAGGTTCGCCGATGACATTGTAATTCTGTCAGAGACAGTAAAGAACTTGGAAGAGCAGTTGAACGGAATGGAGAGTGTCTTGAAAGGAGGATATAAGATGAACATCAACAAAAGCAAAACGAGGATAATGGAATGTAGTCGAATTAAGTCGGGTGATGCTGAGAGAATTAGATTAGGAAATGAGACACTTAAAGTAGTAAAGGAGTTTTGCTATTTGTGGAGCAAAATAATTGATGATGGTCGTAGTAGAGAGGATATAAAATGTAGACTGGCAATGGAAAGGAAAACGTTTCTGAAGAAGAGAAATTTGATAGCTTCGAGTATAGATTTAAGTGTCAGGAAGTCGTTTCTGAAAGTATTTGTATGGAGTGTAGCCATGTACGGAAGTGAAACATGGACGATAAATAGTTTGGACAAGAACAGAATAGAAGCTTTCGAAATGTGGTGCTACAGAAGAATGCTGAAGATTAGATGGGTAGATTACATAACTAATGAGGAGGTATTGAACAGAATTGGGGAGAATAGGAGTTTGTGGCATTGACTAGAAGAAGGGATCGGTTGGTAGGACATGTTCTGAGGCATCAAGGGATCACAAGTTTAGTATTGGAGGGCAGCGTGGAGGGTAAAAATCGTAGAGGGAGAACCAGAGATGAACACACTAAGCAGATTCAGAGGGATGCAGGTTGCAGTAGGTACTGGGAGATGAAGAAGCTTCCACAAGATAGAGTAGCATGGAGAGCCGCATCAAACCAGTCTCAGGACTTAAGACCACACCAACAACAACATGTAAAATCGCGAAAAAACTTGCAAAATTACGTAAATTGATTGAGAATACACAAAATTAGAGAAAAAGTACTATCAAACGTGGGGAACTGAGGTGGATTGGGGATACCCGGACACTCAAGACCGTGAAAAGCGTAAAAATTATGCTCTGGTTGCATTCACCTTCAACCCTCCTCCCCCGCCCCCCCCCCCTCTGTAAACTGCATGGGTTTTCATAATACATACTTCAGCAGAGGCGACGCAAGTATTACACAGGGGCGCCATATTAAAGCAGGCGAAACATAGGTATCTCAATCGATAATTGTAGTTCTCACACATGTAGTCGAAGTCCTTCTCACAAGGCATGTTATTCTTTAAGTATTGATGAGAAGAAGCATTGCATTTATCAGACTTAAGCCATTCCCTAGAGCGTGCTGTAGGAGAGTGGACCGGCGCCACATATATCACCTTTAATAGTGTGAGGTTGGTGTACTAGAGAGACTTGGTACTAGGGCGAAATTGCTATATTATCCTACACATGGGCAAATCTACGTAACATCAGGCCAGGACTTGTTGGTGCAAGAGGAGTGCTACCAGAGCCATTGTGACACTGCTATAAACAGTAATAAGACTATTACATCTCCTTTGGCTACTGATCGTGGTGCTACCTCCCTCGTAAGAAGTTACGGCTTCTTCATGTGGATTTTCGTGCAGCAGGCTGTGGGTAGTACCTCAGTGTATCAGCTATCGGTTTATCCTCGCTCTATTTCCGAGACCTAGCTGCATCCGTCATACTACTGCTAATAATAAGCGTGACTGATGTGGGAAGTGTGATTGAGAACACATACGTTTCTGACTTAAAAAAAGACACAAAAAATCCATTAATTTCCTAAGAGGCAGAACAGCAGTCTCAGTCTTCGTTCTAGTTGGGGTTTAAGTAGCTCGAGCAGCAGATACATACTACCGATGCCTTCCTAGGACACCAAAATAGTGTAGAAGTAAGTAATTTTATCATTTTAAAGTTCGTCACCTATTGATTGGGGTAGAAAACTTGCAGGGTGGTCATATGTCTGATGTTGGACAAATATATCCTGCATTAGAGTATTATGAGCTTTTCATTCCAAACGACTAATTCTTCCGAAACCATATTGCTTTAACAATATGGCACTTTTAGGTGCAGAACTGTCTAGCTGTAGAAATGTGTATTTATACTCTACGATCATTTCTCTCACGCTGGTATCATCCTGGTACTGATTCCAGGAAGTGGAATAATACACACATCAAAAAAAGTTTTCCATCAACCCAGTTCCCAGAACTCCTGAAGATAGACGTCGACTGTGGATATTGTATCACAGACACAGTCCCTTTGACTGTTCAGAGAGGTCACTAAACCTGGCCAAAGGTGTAAACAACCACGCATGAGCAGCGCCTATTAGACGGAGGCGGTCCGACGACCGATCAGTTCGAGTCATTCCACCAGGAAGGAGATACAGGGCTCGTGTTGTCTGTAGTTCAAGCATGCCTAGACGGTCAATAACGCGGTTCGATCGCTTCCGCATTGTTACTTTGTGCCAGGAAGGGCTCTCAACACGAGAAGTGTCCAGGCGTTTTGGAGTGAACCAAAGCGATGTTGTTCGGGCATGGAGGAGATACAGAGAGACAGGAACTGTGGATGACATGCCTCGCACAGGCCACTCAGGGGCTGCTACTGCAGTTGATGACCACTACCTACGGATTATGGCTCGGAGGAACCCTGACAGCAACGCCACCATGTTGAATAATGCTTTTCGTGCAGGACATCGTGTTACGACTCAAAGTGTGCACAATAGGCTGCATGATGCGCAACTTAGCTCCCAACGTCCATGGCCAGGTCCACCTTTGCAACTACAACACCACGTTGCGCGTTACAGATGGGCCCAACAACTTGCCGAATGGGCCGCCGAGGATTGGCATCACGTTCTCTTCACCAATGAGTGTCGCATGTGCCTTCAACCAGACAATCGTTGAAAACGTGTTTGGAGGCAACCCGGTCAGGCTGAACGCCTTAGACACACTGTCCAGCGAGTGCAGCAGGGTGGAGGTTCCTGATGTGTTGGGGTGGCATTATATGGGGCTGACGTACGCCGCTGGTGCTCGTGGAAGACGCCGTAACGGCTATACTATGCGTGAATGCCATCCACCGACCGTGCAACCATATTGGCAGCATATTGGCGAGGCATTCGTCTTCATGGACGACAATCCGCGCCCCCATCGTGCACATCTTGTGAGTGGCTTCCTTCAGGATAACGACATCGCTCGAGTAGAGTGGCCAGCATGTTCTCCAGACATGAACTCTACTGAACATGCCTGGGATAGATTGAAAAGGGCTGTTTATGGACGACGTTACCCTCCAACCGCTCTGAGGGATCTACGCTGCATCACCGTTGGGGAGTGGGACAGTCTGGACCAACAGCACCTTGCTGAACTTGTGGATAGTTTGCCTCGACGAATACAGGCATGCGTCAATGCAAGATGACGTGCTACTGGGTATTAGAGGTACCGTTGTGTACAGCAATCTGAACCACCACCTCTGAAGGTCTCACTGCATGGTGGTACAACATGCAATGTGTGGTTTTCATGAGCACTAAAAAGGGCGGAAATGATGTTTATGTTGACCTCTATTCCAATTTTCTGTACAGGTTCCAGAACTCTCGGGACCGAGGTGATGCAAACGTTTCTTGGATGAGGATATATATCAGAATTGATGGCACAGTTGATTTACGTGAAATGCTTCAAACTTCACCTGTCTGGTGCTCCATCATATATAAATAACGTGTTTCTTCTTAACCATGTAATATATCACCACAACTCTCTCATGTCTACTATACACCGATAAGAGGTGCTATCCCCTTCTTGACATGCACGAATCAGGAGAGATCTTATGCATTTGGGTGGGTCCTGTGGGTAAGGTTGGTGTGGAACAGCCTTCGCTGAACAGCAGCTAAGGACACAGATCACCCTGTTCCTTCACAAGACGTGGAATGTAGTGGGTGTAGGACCCTCATACTTCTGGTCAGGTACAGATTAAATTGACGACCGTGTTGCAGGGAGAATTGGTCAAGGACAAGGTGGGAGGTATTTCTTTATCTCTGTCTTCATCCCATGAATGCGAGAATACTCTGTGATACCCATCCACACAGGGATAGATGGCCAACTGTAATCGTGAATTCTGCACTACGATTGATGCGCAGGAAATATGTAGATAACCCAGTTGCACTGGTATGGGACGCTGTCTGGTATACTTTAGTGTACCTGGCCGAATGGACGTACTGTACACTCATCTATATACATTTTTTATCTCGTGTATGGCACTTGCAAAGAAGTGGAGGGGTGATTTAGAGATGATACAGAAACTGGGAAGCATTCTGCTGTGTCCTTGGCAGGTACTGGAATTACAGAACAATTGATATACTTTGATATATATTACCAAAAGAATGTACTGCCCAGTCATCTATCTGTACTCACAATCTAGCATATGGTATTTGAAAAGTTGTGGAGGGGTGATTTATCGATGATACAGAAACTGGGAAGAAATCTACTGTGTAAATGGCTAGCGTTGAAATTAGGTAACAACTGATAAAATAGCTAAAATTGATCGCAGTATCAACTGCAGTGCATGTTACAGTGCATTACGCCATATCAACAGTGCCTGTCACATCCCATCCGTCCACTGGTATGCTGGTGATTACCACATAGTGATTGATTGACACCACTTGGCTGAGATGGAGAGAGCCTTTGAGGAACACTGGACATCTGCTACTTGTCACTTTGGAGCATGGGAGTAAAGGTAGAGATCATCACTTTGTGGCAGTTGTTTGGAAGCATTCCTCAATGCTGCAGACTCATCCTATTTATATATGCTCCACATTTTTGTTTTAGTCAATAAGGTGACACTACTTATTTATTTCTAATATCTCGTGAATGTTCTGAAAATCACCTTCCAGTGATGGTCAATATCAGAATAGAAATCACGTATGTACTGCAAAATGAGGAAATAATGCTCTTCTAAACAGAACACCGAGACATCTCCTATCCTGTCGCTGTTGAAGATGAGATTAACCTTCAGATAGCTGTTGAAAAACGCCCTGCAATGCCACAAACTCTTCCAGTTTCCATATGCTGCGACGTCTTCCACATTTTGTCAATGAGAAACATCGCCCTTGTGTTTTGTTTATAACGATGTGTTTGTTGTAGGAGCTGCATAGTTTGCACCATACTATATTCAGCTTTCTGTGAGATCCAGTGGATCGAAACATGAAATGTCAGTTTAGCACCTGACACAGACCTCAAAGTCATGGTATAAAAATAAAGTGTATTGAGATGTACAAAGTTGTAGTAATACACTGCTTGGAAGTGTTACAGCTCAAAAAAATGTTAAACTGCTTATGAAGGAACAATACAGGAACCCTCTCTTTTGATTGATAGTCTGTTGGATGTGGTCTTCCTCCAGTTCAGTCAACAAAACTTAACACAGGTCTGTGCAAACAACTTTGATCACTAACCACTGGAGTGATACATGTATATTTAATGTTCTCGATATCAACATGCAGATGGTATTTGTTTTCTGATTTATCAAGATAGAGAGACATGGTAAAATATTATAGGAGATTCTATTACGGCCTATTTGGATGCATATAGTTCTCTCAAAGCTACACCGATTTTGCTCATAAAACCAATAGAAATCGATTCTTGTGGAATCATGACTGTTTTTATCATTATTATAGGTGTTACCGCAAGTCCTATGTTATTTTATACTTTATAGTCTCTAATTATAGACACCACTTTAACTATAACTCGTTGTGGAACCTCGGAATAATAACTTTTTTTCGACATGTGAGTAGATTGTGTGAAACAGGCTGTGATGATCAAATAGCTTACAAAACAAGAACCCAAGAGTCTGCTGCTATGGCGAATCATTGTCTGCTGTATGATAGAAAGTTTACAGACAAGTCGGTAGCGGGGAGTTATGGAGCAAAAATGTCAAATGTAAGCATGCAGACAGTATTTTCTTTCAAGGTATCGGAAGAGAGAATGGATTGTATGGGGGAAGAGACCAAACAGCACGGTCATCGGTCTCATCGGATTAGGGAAGGATGGGGAAGGAAGTCAGCCGTGCCCTTTCAAAGGTACCATCCCAGCATTTGCCTGGAGCGATTTAGGGAAATCACGGAAAACCTAAATCAGGATGTCCGGACGCGAGATTGAACCGTCGTCCTCTCGAATGCGAGTCCAGTGTGCTACCACTGCGCCACCTCGCTCAGTTCGGAAGAGAGAACGCGGCAAAATCTCATGCAAGACAGACTCTAATGAGTTGTTTCATAAACGTCCGTGTGATATAGAATTGTAACCTGCCAATGTGTACAAAACAGCAATGCCTTCTTTAATTATGGCTTGTTGTTGTCAAACGAAGAATGTTGTGTTTTTTCCGACTTGTGAGCAAATGGCGTGAAAGGATGTATTCTGTAATGCTATTTCATGTGTCTGAAATATTTGTTATAGATATGTGCATGACAGTTTGTTTACAGGCACTGATTTGATTGTGAGAGATTATCTCAGGTGGTGTACTTTGTCTATCAAGCTGAAAGAAACTGCTTAACATAGAAGTTTTTTCTTCAGAGTTGAAATTCTCGCTTTTTCTTTACTCCAATGATGGTTTTGAAATAATACATTCTCCAGTGATCGGTAGTTTTTACAGCAAAATAATGGAAGCTTTTTTTCCAATTTTATACTGGCTGGTCATCTGTAACCGGCGGCTGTGCTGTAGTTTCTTTCATTTCATTGGATGCCGCAAAGTAATGAGATGCACATTGTATCCTGCAGTTGAACGTGTAAACTGCACCGATTTTGCTCATGAAACTAATAGAAAATGGAATGCGCCTAGTTTCGTCTAAAGAGGACATTTATTATCATCGTGGTAGTGTTTTCATTTTTAGTAGATGCTCGCTTGCAGGAGGTGCGTTGACATTAAATTCAGAACGTCGTGTGCTGACAGACAGAGCTAGTAGACGCGTGGTGGGTGAGTTCCGTAGCAGGTCCCAGCTGCCCTTTTAGGCAAATAATCCGTGGTTGGGATAGCTGTCATCTATCTCGCTTTTGTTCTAAGGGACACCAGCGTCACGGTTTATTGTATGTGTAGCTTTTGTCATCACTGATAGCATTGACTGCCTAGCCACATGCTCATAGGGCACGCATTGTACTGAAGACTCTGCAATCAGATTGGTGGAAGGCTGCTCCAGGGGACTGCCGTGGGCAGCAGTGGACGTTTGAAAAAGCGATCCGTAGAGTTCTCCGAAATTTCGTTGTTGTTCCAGAGGAGTCCAATCTTTCCCAGAAGTACTTTTAACAAATTGTTTATGCATCTTGTTCTAGTCTTTTACCTGTGACTGGCTTCCGCAGACTGCAGGCAGTGTATGAAAGCTACCAGAAAGATCTGTCTGTGGACCATCAGCGACAAGATAGAACAGGCATCTATTCCTGCCTATGGTGAGAAGAGGGAGGGATGAGTGATGGTATGGAGGAGGAGTGTAATACTGCCTCCAAGTTGGTTAGTTGATGACCGCCCATCAAGGAGAACACAGCTGCAACTGCCCCCCCCCCCCCCCCCCTCTTTGCAATCTTCTGTGTTCTGTTTTTGCGGTTGTTGTGTTATTACGATGATTTTTTCCCAATCCTCAGTACATGTCTTGCATTATAACCCATTAATTACGAGTGCTGCTTTTTTCACACCAATTGCGACGTCTAATTAGAACAGTTAAGCATTTTCCATCAGTTATGGTAGCGTGTATCGGCCTCGATTAGCTGGGCTGCAGGGTGATTGTCGAGCAGGCGTCTGTAACGAAGTCTCGTGTCAAACAGTGATAGACACAATGCTCAACTGCACGCTTGGAAGTAATACACTTATGAAACTTCTCTGTGTCATACACCGGAATCTCGTCAGTTGAACGCAATTTTCGCCAAAAATGAAGACAGTACCATCCACTCCAGCCTTTTTTCTGGCTAGCTTGTAGGTGAAGGGTAGATTTTGAGTACGTCTGCCACTACATTCGAGTGGTATTATGACATTTTTTCCCAGCTGGTTAACACCAGTTGTATGACATCGTCAATTTTTGAGTTGTATTGCGATTTTAGGCACTCCTTGTATAGCACTATGCATATAGTTTTGTAATTAGGACCTATATTTATGATTAACTACATAATTAGGAACGATCTTTACTTCAGTTTCCAAATGAAAATAAATAAAGTACACCAACCTAATCTTCCTCTCCTGCATGTGGACAGTTTCAATGTGTTGTATGATGCACTTGGGCTCTCCGTCAAGAAAGACCAGGGTTCAAGTCTCGGAAAGGGCTCTGCCATTTTTAATTCCCCACCAATTTCCAGGTGGGATGGGACGGGATAACAGCGTAGCCCTGGGAGAAAAAAATTTCCGCAAAAATTCGAAATTCCCTGCAATACGTTAGGTGGGGGAGTGGGAATGGGAACGGGGAGGGGTCAGGGCCCTACGTGTTGGCTGAGGAAAACACATGATGTCATCTGGGGATGGGGGTGCGCGTACATGGGAGGGGGGCTGGGGGTAATTAATTAATCAATTAATTAATTTGAATATCAATTTGATATCAAAATTGGGGTCGAGGCCTCATTACCCTATAACTTCTAGAAGGCATACAATAATGTAGTTTTCACTATTTTTTATGACTATAACAACTGACATTATGAACAGTAACTTGAAATATAATGGTTTAGTATATGTCAGAACAAGGAGGTTAAGATATGTTCAAGCAATATCAGCTGCTGAAAACAGTGAGTGAAATCTTATGGGACTTAACTGCTAAGGTCATCAGTCCCTAAGCTTACTCACTACTTAACGTAAATTGTCCTAAGGACAAACACACACACCCATGCCCGAGGGAGGACTCGAACCTCCGCCGGGACCAGCCGCACAGTCTATGACTGCAGAGCCTTAGACCGCTCCGCTAATCCCGCGCGGCTGCTAAAAACAACTGAAGATATATTGGCAGTATGGGGACGACCTGTAGTGCATGGTAACTAAAGAAAACCTCACAAACGAAGACTGCTAAAAAAGCATTTTGTTGGAGGACCAATTACGACAGAGCCATGCTGTCATCATCTGATCTTATGGTTCAATATATTACAACATATTGTCGTTCAGTGTTACAAATCGTTTCACTTTGTATATAAATTTCGAATTATCATGAAGATCACTGCAAATCGGCATGTCAAATGTAAAATTACTGTGTTAAACGTAACGCTACTGCGCTGAACACAAGTGTTCACTATCAGCTGGTCAGCCGTCAGCTGGTGGTGAACATGAACACCTGTAATCGGTGTAGTACAATTATGCTCACATTTTTACACAGTACGAGAGGCTTCAGTGAGTAATACATCTTTTTTCTGAAAGCAGTTTGGTTTTATTCAAGATTTCAAACCACCATATTATTCCTCACTCTTTTGGCTAGAAATTCCCGCTCAATGTGAAGGCCTTACAGCACCTTACTTGAAGGTTCAGTACGCCCTCGTGGTACCACACTACTGGTCAACGTCGGAGCCAATATCTTTCTGGATCAATAACCTTAATAACCGCCCCATTATCCAGGTACTGCTGCCCACAGAGTGCGTCCTT
The DNA here is from genome assembly GCF_021461385.2 of Schistocerca piceifrons. Taxonomy (NCBI): domain Eukaryota; kingdom Metazoa; phylum Arthropoda; class Insecta; order Orthoptera; family Acrididae; genus Schistocerca; species Schistocerca piceifrons. The sequence continues at coordinate 631,663,952 of NC_060139.1, forward strand.
CACTGGACCAATCATATGGAAGTCGGAAAGTGCGAGATCCGCGTTGTAGGGAAGATGAGAAGGAAAAGTCCAATGAAGTTTTGGTAGTTCCTCACGGGCGAGCAGACTTGTATGTCAGCACTACCAAGAGAGGCATCCAATTGAGCAGGAAGGTATTTGATTGTGACCCGTCAATCACCTCGAATGAGTGAGTTCGCACTTTCCAATGTTGGAGGCTGGAGATCGGACAGGTTTGTACAACCTTGTTGCGATTATGAAAGACTCCTCGCCCAGCGACTCGCCGTGCTTTTCCTCATAGCCAGCTCTCCGTAGACATTCTGCAAACGCCTGGTAATCCGCCATAAGAAATTCAATGACAGCTGCGTGCTGGGAAAGCACCTCTATTACAGACGCCATTTTGAAGGCTACGTATGGAGCCGCCACCTGTCTGAACTTCATGAATCTATAAGGGTTTAATTGGGAACATTCTACAATGTCCGACAACAAATTCCGAATGTTTTCAACCGAAACTGACCGAGAGAAAAATGTGTTGCATTGCGTATTGAACGCCCCCTGTAATTTTACATTTGGCGTACTGATGTGATCTTCATGATACTGGAAAGTGTATATGCAATGTGAAACAGCTTGCAACACTGGTGGATAATATGTTGTAATATTTTAAAGATCGCCGTCGAAACCGATCATCCAATAAAATACGTTTTTAGCCATCTTAATTTCTGAAGTTTTCTTCAGTTACCAATAATTAAAGGGCATATAAAAAGTGATTTCAGTAAGATTTCGGAGGAATGACGAGATTTCTAATTCGAATTAAAAATGTTACCATCTCAGTTCAGCGTGCCAGTAACCTGGAAATTACGAACGTAATCACCCGTCGTATTCCACCAAGTCAGTGACCTTGCAGAGAATACAGCCAATGACAGGTCACATTTTCGGCAAAAGGAAAAGAAAAAAGTTGTCTAGAACTGCTGGCTTGGAGGCTCTGAGGGGTAGGCCCAGCTGCCAAATCTGAAAGGGTTTTTCCCCTAAACGCCTACTGGGTGTGGGAGTAGTGTCTTAAGTGTTTCTGTGGAGTGTAGGAGACTGGAATGGGAGTGTGTGTAGGATAGTATCATGTTTCTGTCGCATAGTGATTAGAGGAGGGATGGGGTGAAACCTGATGCCGACTCAAAGGCTATTCCTCTCGATTGGCTGCAAGTGCATTCCGATCGTGGTGTTTCCGACACTTTTGTAGGTGTCACAGGTACAGGTGCACCGGCTGTCAGGCGAGGCCCTCACCGACAGCCTCCGTTTCGGTATAATTTCGTAGTCCTAAGGTACTTGAGTTCCATACGCTGTGAGTAATGGAAATAATAACAACGAAAGGACAGCCGCTTCTTTAAAAATAAATGTCGTGTGACTAGGGCCTCCCGTCGGGTAGACCGTTCGCCTGGTGCAAGTCTTTCGATTTGACGCCACTTCAACCACTTGCGCGTCGATGGGGATGAAATGATGATGATTAGGACAACACAAAACCCAGTCCTTGAGTGGAGGAAATCTCCGACCCAGCCGGGAATCGAACCCGGGCCCTTAGGATCGACATTCCGTCGCGCTGACCACTTTTTATTTATTAACCTCATTTTGTTCGTTATAGTTCGTTGTAATTGTTCGTGGCGGACGTCTTCTGACGCCCGTTGAAGTTCATAATTGATCCATTTACTCAGTTTCTTTACTGACCGAACATGCTGAGCTACCGTGCCGGCTCAGCTACCGGGGGCGGACAGCCGCGTCTTTCAAGGATGATCATAGCTAACGGGTGCATAGAAAGTGTGATGAGTATAGGAACTGCTTTCTTTAGAATTCCGAACGGATTAAGTGCCGAGGGCGCTTAGAAATTGCAAATAACAGAATCAGAAAAAAAACAGAATCATGACTTAATAGCAACATTTTTGCCCTCCTGAGGCAGCGGATGTTAAGATTAGGAAACGAATGCATAACTGCGGGAAATTGGTCCACAAAGAAACGACATTGCCTGTACTACAAACTTTTAAAGAGGAATTTTTAAGACGAAAGTTAAAGGTTTAGTTTTCGTCGTACATACTCAAAATTATGAGTTCAAAATTTCATTGTGTAAAGCAAGAAGGGAAGCTAATGGGGCGAATCAGAACCACGGCACTATTACGAAGATTCAAGTGAGCGAAGAAATTTTGAAATTAAGTGAAGGTAATAGGTTTTTGAAAAATGACGATGGGTCCGTTCCTGACATAGGAATTCTGGTGTTCGATAGCGAAAAAGCGGAGAAAACCCTGTGCGAAACGGAACTGTTCCTCTGGCCGGGATATTTGACAGTTGTTCGAAACAGTTCAAAAAACTGTACACCATACAAGTTGACAGCCGGCCGTTGGTGGCCGAGCGGTTCTTGGCGCTTCAGTCTGGAACCGCGCGACCGCTGCGGTCGCAGGTTCGAATCCTGCCTCGGGCATGGAAGTGTGTGATGTCCTTAGGTTAGTTAGGTTTAAGTAGTTCTAAGTTCTAGGGGACTGATGACCTGAGATGTTAAGTCCCATAGTGCTCGGAGTCATTTGAACCATCTGAACATGTTGACAGCGGAAGCACACGAGAAGAGACGAAGGTATTTCCTGTTTAATTTGCTTTGCTCTGTGTCAAAAGCCAAAATAATATGACTTTTTTTTCTGGATTCAAAAATAAGATGTCTCGATGGTCGCAGAGAAAGTGCACTGCTTGACTATGAAATAGTTAAAATTATAGCTATGAAAATTGTGTTCTCCAAAACATCTATTTCAGGTTGCATCCATCAGCTCAGTCAATGTGTGTGAAAGAAAATACAAGATTAACGGAGGAATAAAGCTATAGAGAAGAATCCCGACTGATTAGCCACATGTGTAATGCAGCGGCATGAAGCATGGATGATAATAATAGATGAAATGCCCAGTGGAGAAAAGATCATGAAATTCGCATACTATATGGTCAATCAATGTATGGAAAATCCTGTTATGTCAATAAAAATGTGAAATGTTTTTAATCAACAGCACAGGACCACGAATGATGTCGAAGGTTGGCAGAGGAAATTCCTCAAGAAATCAAAAACATGGGAAGGATACTTTCTTATAGCTTAAGTGAAGCAGAAAGCAATGAATGCTATATTTAAATTAAAAACGATTCGATTGTCCTGCCTCTGCGAAAAGATGAGAAAGATACATGGATCTTGACAAAAGGTTAAGAGATATTGTCAGAATAGCTGTATAACGACTCTGGGGATTGAAAAAGATGTTTAAAATCTCTGGATTTCTTACATAGAATGAAGGGAAAATTAAAATTCGTAAAATAAGGCAAGAAGTTTAATCATTTGCTGCAGTAATGATGTAGAAAAAAGGTAAAAATAAAAAAATTAGGAAAAAGTAAAAAAAAGGAACATTTAAATACGCATATGTAGTATGTGCATAGCCAGTCCGAGGCATGGAAAAATAATGAAGGGTTGTTGTTACTACAAAAAGATCCGCAGAACCTCCCCCACTGTTGCAGGTTTCTTTGATGGTGGAAAAGATCTTGGAAACATCACTTTGAAGTCGGGAGTCGCAAAGTCCGCAGTCGGAAAGAGAATGACATCATCTCAAAGAGCAACGAGGGGTTATTCGTGCTTAAAGTCCCCATGCGATGGACGGATCAACATCAACAGTGTCACATGATCTCACTCCATGAGATAATGCGGAAATATTTGGAATTTAATCCAAGATGATGACGTAAAGTCCGGTGATCAGAAACAATACGCTACCTCTCCTCGTTTTTTCGGACAAACATTTTTTCGAACACCGGGATCTCTGGCAAATTTCCGCTATTCTTAGGTACGCAGTCTCACGAGTTGCCAACAAGGCTACAGAATAAAAGAATGAATATGGAACTTCGTTTCATTTGATCCATTTAGATATAAGCTATGCCGAGGGTACACGAAATATAAGCAATCGAACGTACTTATATCTTTTAGGTCAATGACAGCGACTGTAGGTCTTCTGCTTCCATCGCATTACATGAAAAGAGTGAAAGATTCAGAACTGAATTGGGTGGACACTGCAGTGTTCCATTCAGTTTGTACGCCACTGCGAACGAAGGGCTTGTACGTCGTTGCGATTTGCCCGAATAATGCAGGCTATGTAATAAGTAGCCAATGATCCCAACAGCAATATTTCTTGGTAGATTCAGAGAGAATAGTTACTTACATCTGTCCTCGAACACAATTCTTGGCCCAAAGACGTTTTGAGGAATTAAGTGAAATATTTGTAGTTAATGTTTAAGCAAAGCAAATAAGAGATAGTTTGCAAAATATGATGCTGATACTTTTGTATCAAGAAGTGAAACAAGATGCCTTAATCACACTTCAGCCTATATTAGCTCCATCCTTGATGTTTCGAATGTGGTAATTTAAATGTAGGTCATTAGACTTTGATCGTGACAAGAGATACACTGCTTTCCGTAGCATGTGTATCGTGATGGACGCCTCACGAGTTGCCAACAAGGCTACAGAATAAAAGAATGAATATGGAACTTCGTTTCATTTGATCCATTTAGATATAAGCTATGCCGAGGGTACACGAAATATAAGCAATCGAACGTACTTATATCTGTTAGGTCAATGACAACGACTGTAGGTCTTCTGCTTCCATCGCATTACATGAAAAGAGTGAAAGATTCAGAACTGAATTGGGTAAGGTATCTCAATTTCAATGAAACATCTTCTTTAGTAGTTTATTCATCCTCAGCAACTGTAGTCGCATATAGCGAAATAAAAGAAATTTTTTTTCCGATTTTGGGCACTTAGTGTCCTTCTTCAGAAAGTTATACCTATTGCATTATTTTCGGGTGTCAGCAATACAATGCATACAGCAAAATGCCATGGTCCAAAATGCCATGGTCCTGTATATTTTTTAGGACCATGGTATTATGCTGTGTGCATCTTATTGCCGACATTCGCAAATAATGCGATAGGTATAACCTTCCGAAGTGCCCGAAGGCGGTATAGAAATTAAATTTCCTTTATGGAGCTGGTTGCTTGTTATTTCGTTATATAAAACTAAATTCTGTATCCCTAAGAAATATTATTAAATCACTAATCTCAAATGAACGATCGTAAGTGAACCACCTTGTATTTGCCAGAAACATCATTTTATTTGTTTTGCTTATAGAAGAATTCCAGAAATTAAAGGATGAGATCAACATAGCAGATATAAGAATGGGAATCAGAAGTGTATGAATCAAGGAGGATATTAGTGTTTAACGTCCCATCGACAACGAGGTCATTAGAGACGGAGCGCAAGCTCGGGTGAGGGAAGGATGGGGAAGGAAATCGGCCGTGCCCTTTCAAAGGAACCATCCCGGCATTTGCCTGAAGCGATTTAGGGAAATCACGGATAACCTAAATCAGGATGGCCGGAGACGGGATTGAACCGTCGTCCTCCCGAATGCGAGTCCAGTGTGCTAACCACTGTGTATGAATCAACAAAATAATAATTTGTACTCATTATGGGGAAATTAAGAAAGTGAAGGTTGTTACTGATCCAATCTAAGAAAGAAAAATTTGAAACGGAAAATCTCTATCCAGTCACCGATAACGGTCCTAACCGATGACGATGATACATAGTACGTGCATGAAATAAAAAATATGGCCTTTTCCATCAGGCAGTGGAAAGAAGCACGGAAATAAAGGAACGGTCCAGGGCGACGTGTAAAAGGGATGAAAAAAGGCAGGAGTTAAATACGAGAAGTGACTGTTCTGAAACTGAAATAGACGGACACCCAAAGCGCAGATAGTCTACTAAATTTATCACTAGATTTCTCGTGAAAAAAAGAAAACTATTAGGATATTATGAAATGGAGTTGGTAGGACAAACTTGCACGTGTGAAACATTAGGCTGTGATTCGCGAAGAAAGGTTTATAATCAACAGCAGATAAAAATTAGATGATAACGATGTTGCTCACTTTATAATTGGCCAAATGACTATCCTCTAAAGTAGCAGTCAATAAGTGACATATTTGGATCAAAACAGCTTGCAGATAACACTTAAGAAAGCGAACGTACCGACCTCTTGCTTTTCTTGGAAGTTCTTTAGTGATCCACAATTTTTTTCCCCAGCACGCCACTTCCGAAGGAACGTAGCTCACGCATTAATTTCGGGAAACCCGCGGTGCTATTTTTTGTTTTGTGAAAGAGAGGAGTCGGCATCGCCGACTCTTTATTGGTAGCATATTTACGTCTGGAGATTTCTACGATGGTGTTACTGGTCTAACGTAATTTAAATTTACGTATCAACAAGTACCAATCCCTAAGCTGTTGTCGCTTGAGTATATTTGCGACTGGATGCGGCTCTGACGGATCTTTTCACGAAGAACGGAGGCCTTTGTGGCGAACGGTCGTGAACCGGAAAGAGAGTCGTCGTAAAAGGCGAAAAAACGGCGACGGAAGCCTTCATCTACCTCGTACTGTCCGTTCACGAACCACATCCCAGCGGAACCGTAAAACTTCATATTTGGCGGAAAATATAATATTGCTCCGGTGAATTGAATAGCATTCGATTTTTATCGTTTTACGAAGGGAGATTTTTCGCGGCTCTCACCGCAGCCCTTCCCCCACCCCTCCCCTTTTTTGTGTGCGACCGTTTTTTTCGCTCGCGGCTTTTATTTTCTCCTTTTCCGCGCAGTTGGCGCTCATGGTCGTTTTAACGCGGTTTCCCGAGTGGACGCCGGCCGGTGCGCGGCGTCGACGTTAATCGGCGCCACACTTCGATTTATCGATAAAATGCACCACTGCGAGGGACGCGGCGTGGCGCGGCGGGCACACGGCCAGCGGTGCCCGCTGTTTGGCCGCCTTCCGATTGGGCGCTCGCCCATCACCCCCCCCCCCCCCCCCCCCCCCATGGCTACTGTGGGACACAATGCAGAATGTCCTCCGTCCGTGCATCGCACCATCTCTGACGCCGATAAGCGCTGAAAGATAAGCATTCCGGACCGTCTGGTAGCTGTAATGACTCAGAGCTGAAGTCCTTCTGTACCTGTGAGTAACAGGTGGTAAAATATTTACTGCCGTTTCTGGTGACGGACTGTCCGTTGCTCAAACTGAAATTTCACAAGGCTTGGAGAAAGTAAAGTTGCGTAAACTGAAAATCGAAATACAGAAGTACTAGCCTGTCACGATAAGCTTTGGCAGCACTTGATACGGAGAACATGATGTTCCCCAGAGTGTACCGGGAACATCACTTGCAGAGTTCCTAACCGACGGTTGGTGCGGACTCCAAGACAACGCCACAGGCAATGTTCCCACAGGGGGGAAGGCAACACGTCAACAGGATGTACAGTGTCAGATTAGGAGAGTAGCACAGCCATTTGGTGGATGACACTCTGTGTGAGAATAAACATGAAGACCAGCTTGAAAATCCGCCACAATGAAGGAAACCACGTCTTTCGAGAACCAGGTTTGCTGCAGAGCTCTGGATACAAAGTCACGGACTGTAATTTGCCGATTTCCCTTCGTCATATGCAGATAAAACTGTAACAGAATTTTGATAGTTACTTCATATGGCTTGATTTATCTCATTAGTTTCTTTACCCTGAACAGTGAGCTAGAGAAGCAAGACAAGTCCTTCAAACAGAAACGTGAGGGTTCACAAACATTAAAATAAAACAGGCAGAAGAAGACCGAACAGTAGGAAATACAAGAGACTTTTACAGAACTGTCAGGTTCTTCAAGAAAGGATACAGTCCAAGGATTGACGTGATCAGAGATCAAGAAGGACAGATAATCACAGATCAAGTGAAAGTTAAGGAGGAATGGAAAAACTACTTCGAAAACCTCATGACTGTGGATGTAAACACCATGAGTGCTACAACAGAAAATGAAGAGGAAGAATCATATAGAGAAAACAGAGATACTGTACCAATGGGGGAGTATGAGCTACCAAGCATGGGAGAGGTAAGAGCGACCATGTAACTGATGAAGAGGGGGAAAGCACCAGGAATAGATGGTATACCTGCAGAGATGCTGAAGGAGGGAAGAGCTACTCTACAAGCGCGACTATACCACTTAATCTGCTTAATTTGTAAGAAGGAAAGGATCCCTGAAGAATGGAAGGAGTCTGTCACCTGCCCTATACTAAAGAAAGGAGACCCAATGAGACGTAGCAACTACAAAGGAATCACACTACTATGTACAGCTTATAAGATCTTGAGCATGTTGTTACTGAAGCGACTAACACCACATGTCGAGAAAGTACTGGGATTCCAACAAGCAGGTTTCAGAAAGGGAAAGTCAACTGTAGATCATTTACATACAATACTGCAAGTGCTAGCAAAGAGTTGGGAATTCCGCAAAAATGTACACTGCCTTTTTGAGGACTTCAAAAAAGTATACGATAGTGTGAATAGACAAGCAATATGACAAGAACTCTAAAGGGCTCAAGTTCCCAGAAAACTCATAAAACTGACACAGATATGCACTCAGGAGACAACATGCATGGTGAAAGTAGATGGAAACATATCAAAGAAGTTCAAGGTGAGGACTGGAGTGCGACAAGGAGACTGGCTCTCGACTCTCCTATTTAACCTGGTACTGGAGAGAGCCCTGAGAAAGGGAGCAAGCCTAGAGACAGGAATACAGCTGTGAAGAAGGATCAATACCCTGGCCTATGCGGATGATGTAGTTTTAATAGCAGAGGAAGAGCGAGACCTGACTTAGATGACAAGAACATAAATGGAAGAGGCAATGGGAGCAGGCCCGAAGTTGAATATGGATAAGACAAAGTACCTCATAGTTAGCAGAAAAAATGATGACTGATCCCTGACCGTGGAGGAAGTCTTTGAAAGGGTAAAAGACTTTAAATATCTTGGGGCTATAGTCAATGAAAGAAAGGAGATAGACCAGGAAATTACCGCACGAATACAAGAAGTAAATAGGTCAAGATTTACTATGGGAAAGCTCTTAAAGTCCTGACTTCTGTCGAGATCCTCAAAGACCAAGATCTACAAGACAATAATACAACCTGTAGTCTTATATGGAGCAGAGACCTGGACCATCACTCAAAAGATGAAAAGGAAACTCCTGACATTTGAGAATGCCATCCTCAGACAGATTTTTGGGGCAGTGAATGATGGAGATGAATGGAGGAAAAGAAAGAACTATGAATTGCAGGAGCTATACAAGTCGATGGACATCGTGGCAGTGATCAAAGAAAGAAGACTCATGTGGTATGGACACGTAATGCGTCGAGAAGGCCAGATCATCAGGCAGGTAGTCGAGGAAGATATTAGAGGCAAAAGACCACGGGGAAGACCACGACTCCGATGGACTGATCAGGTCAGAGAGGATATGAGTACGCTGGGGTTACCTGAAGAAGAATACATGACCCGAGGACGCTGGAGGAGGCTGAGTGGTGAGGTCGAAGACCGACTGCGATTTGTGTTGCCAACGCAGTAAGTAAGTATACAATTATTGCTAGTAATTTTTTATATTTTGTAATACATCGCTACAATTAGATCTCAATTAGCGTTTTCTTTATCCCATATGCCTGCGGGATTCTTACTCTCTGTTTCCCCGCTTTCTTTCTTCCTTTTTAGATTCATTTCATATAAATACTGGATGCACTGAAATAGCGTTGGTTTTGAAGCTATACACTAAAACATAAAACAAAGAAATAATGTACTGTCGATCTTAACAATAATGATGAAAATAAAGGGTAAATACGACTTAAGGGTACAGGTAATACATAAAAATAGCAAGTAATACACAAAAAAATGAAATGAATTTCATTCGCTTATTTCACTGAAGCGGCAAAGAAATTGGTTTACGCATGCATATTCAAATACAGAGATATATAAACAGCTAGAATACGGCGCTGGCGTCGGTGACGCCTATATAAGACAAAAAGTGTCCGGAGCAATTATTACATCGGTTACTGCTGCTTCAGTGGCAGGTTATCAAGATTTAAGTTAGTTTGAACGTGGTGTTATAGTCTGTGCACGAGCGATGGGACACAGCATCTCCGAGGTAGCGATGAAGTGGGGATTTTCCCGTACGACCATTTCGCGAGTGTACTGTGAATGTCAGGAATCCGGCAAAACATCAAATCTCCGACATCGCTGCGGCCGGAGAAAGATCCTGCAAGTACGGGACCAACGACTACTGAAAAGAATCGTTCAACGTGACAGAAGTGCTGCCCTTGCGAAAATTGCTGCAGATTCCAGCGCTGGGCCATCAACAAGCGTCAGTGTGCGAACCATTCAACGAAACATCATCGATATGGGCTTTCGGAGACGAAGGACCACTCGTGTACCCTTGATGACTGCACGACACAAAGCTTTACGCCTCGCCTGAGTCCGTCAGCACCGACACTGCTCTGTTAATGACTGGAAAGATGTTGCCTGGCCGGACGAGTGTCACCTCAAATTGCATCTAGCAGATGGACGTGTACGGGTTTGGAGACAACCACATGAATCCATGGACCCCGCATGTCAGAAGCCAATGTTCAAGCTGGTGGAGGCTCTGTAATGGTGTGGGGCGTGTGTAGTTGGAGTACTATAGGACTCCTGATATGATTAGATACGACTCCGACAGGTGACACGTAAGTAAGCATCTTGTCTGATCACTTGCATCAATTCATGTATATTGTGCATTACGACGGACTTGGGCAATTTCAGCATAACAATGCGACACCCCACGCTTCCAGAACTGCTACAGAGTAGCTCCAGGAACATTCTTCTGTGTTTAACCACTTCCTCTGTCCACCAGTCTTCCCAGCGATGAACACTATCGAGCACATATGGGATGCCTTGCAAAGTGCTGTTCGGAAGAGATCTCCACCCCCTCGTACTCTTACGGATTTATCGACAGCTATGCGGAATTCATGTTAATGCCCTCTAGCACTACTTCAGACTTTAGTCGAATCCATGCAACGTAGTGTTGCGGCACTTCTGCGTGCTTGGGGGTGGGGGGTGGGGGGTGCGGGGGTGTAAACGATATTATGCAGATGTACCAATTTCTTCGACTCTTCACTGTATTATCAGCACTGTTCATTGTACATGGACTTAATAACAGGCGCGTGGCAGTATTGTCACGCACAGCAAGAGCAGTATCTTCCAGGGCATTCTCTAGTTACAAATCATTCTAGCAAACCTGCATAGGAGATTTCGTTCCATACCCATTATACTTGTTGTGACACAACTGGTCAAGGAAAGTTAACAATAATGAAATCTGAGTGAGCCACCGTTAGAACATGTCCGACGCTAGCCCAATAGAGATCAGATCTGGTGATGTTGATGAATGTCTTGGAGGAGTTGTGGGATATCACGATAAGGGAATGAATGGGTATTGTCCTATCCTGCTCAGCGGGTGAAGTCGTAGGAACAATAACGGGAAAAGCTGAATAATGTCCTATATTTATCTCGTTCAGTGCTCCCTTGTCCACCATATACAGTCATAGTATGTTATTGCTCCCTGTGTGTTGTGTAGCCGTAATAATACAGCTAGAACGCTAATACCCCCTTCTTTTTTAAAAAAAGTATAGGAAGGGTGAATATTTAGTCAGACGCACCTACTTGGGAACGTGTGTGTCAGAGAACGGCCTGAGGACGACACTGTGTACCGAAACCGGTAGTCAGTAGACAAAAAATATCAATTGCGGCTGTAGACTTAAACATATAGTTTGCCAGAACTTTATTTCAGGTTAGTTACATTAGGGAAATGGTTTTTGATTCCATTTGTAATTTTTTTTAAATTTTGAGTATATGGTACAACTTGAGGTCGCGGGCTTTCTTCCTTCAGAACTACCATCATGTGTGAACTTAGGAGTATTGCACCTCACGAACTCCACTTCTGCTAGTCTGATGATGTATTACGTCATAAATTTTTTGATGCAAATCGTGTTAAATTCATTATTATTTAAACTGGTGAACCTTTGTGACCGCGCGACCGCTACGGTCGCAGGTTCGAATCCTGCCTCGGGCATGGTTGTGTGTGATGTCCTTAGGTTAGTTAGGTTTAAGTAGTTCTAAAGTTCTAGGGGACTGATGACCTCAGCAGTTAAGTCCCATAGTGCTCAGAGCCATTTGAATCATTTTGAACCTTTGTGTCCGATCTTGATATCTTTGTTTATTGGGTCCCATGTGTTCTTGATCTCATAAGTACCAGCTAAAGCAGTACATATGTCGTATGGAGTGAAATTCTGTATTCAATGAGTATCGATGTATACAGATAATTTTCTATGCTAACTGCTTGAATCAGGTTTTTGCTGTCACATGTCTCTGAAACGTTACGATACCTGTCACTAATATCTCCATTCATTCTATAAAGCTTGCGTGGGAACAGATTACAGAATTAAATGTTTCCCGGTACCACATTGTATGAAGGCATGTGGATTAAATAATCCTTATCCATGCCGCTTTGTAACGTTCATATCACGAACGGAGCCTTCATTTAAAGAATAGTTATGAAATCGAATCGAATATTAGACTGTATGCTCTCGTTTGAGCTTTGATTTCTCTGTATTATGAATGTGCCGTAAGACGTAGGTTGGTGGTAATCCCATATTAACTTAGAGTAAATTGATAAATTGTCAATATGTATGATGAAATAATCTTTTCTTCTCTTTAAATGAGTTTTATAACACACATACCAATCTACATCCTTTGATAGGCAGTACCACAAAATAAATGCGTAAACGGAACGTAAGCGTGGCTGAAAAGAAGATAATAGATTAAGGGATATGGATGTAAGCGTTTGGCGTCATTGACCGGGAGGCCCCTTGCAGGGAAGGTCCGGCCGCTTTGGTGCAGGTATTATTACATTCGACGCCACATTGGGCGACCTGCGCGCCGGATGGGGACGAAATGATGATGTAGACAACGTAACTCCCAGTCCCTGAGCGAATAAAATCTCCGACCCAGCCGGGAATCGAACCCGGGCCCGTAGGACGGCAATCCGTCACGCTGAACACTTTTTCTTTCTTTTTTTTTTTTTAATCTCATTTTGTTCGATATTGTTCGTTGCATTTGTTCCGGGCGGATGCCCCATGACACCTGTTCAAGTTCACTGTTGATCTTTCACTAAGTTTTTTTTTATTATTATTGTTACGAGGGGCAGCTAACCCTCTGACCGAACACGCTGAGCTACCATGTCGGCAGCACTCAGCTATGGGGATGGACATTAAGGGATATGGAATGATATAAATTCTAATGCGCCTTCCGTAGCATCACCTTCCACTACGTGCCAGTTTACATCCAAACTATCGATTGTCTTGTTTGTTGGGCCATATTTAACAACATAAAATTCTGTAGCATGACAGATAAGGAACGTGACGTAGGAGGAACAGCACACCAATCACCAGTTCATGAAATAAAAAGTAGGGTATCAAGGACAGCACGGCTCAAAAACCGCTGAAGTTTCAATCAGCATTTCTGGAATCGCAAATGTCTTTCCCGGAAGTACCTATTTCCTGGAGTTCACCACACTTTGAACATCCCACAACATTGTAGGCACGGCTTTGCCTGCTGCTGGCACGACCATGAACTTTTTAGCGTCGCTCATCCTTTGTGGCGGAACTCCGTCAATGCTCTCTGATTTTGGGATCTAAATAGTGAACCCGGCTTTCAGCACCCGTCACATTGTTGGTAAGGAAGCCATTAATCTCAACGTCCAAACGTAAAAGATACTACTGACAGTTCACGTAAGGACTGAGCATGCGCTGCACCCACCGTGCAAACGGTTTTCTGTACTGCGGTTCTGCATCGATTGCTTGGGCAAGCACGAGTGATAGGCCACCGTTACCTGATCTGTGTCTGCGTTGTCGGACGATTTCCTATGATGAGTTCGTCAATCCGATTCCGATAAGTATCGGCGGTTGCCCTACTCGGTTTCCACTCAGAGCTCTGTCACACACGTTGAGATCACCACCACCCTTTCCCTTCTTTACGAGCACGAACAACCCAACGTCGCGCATTACTGATGTCGACGCAATCATCGCCATACACAGTTTTCTATGGGTTTCATTTGGAGGCACTTTCCCTGCTGTTGGAACTCGATTAGAGCAAGCTGTTTCTTACGCACCGATATAGTTAAGTTACATCCGACACTTTACGTGCTACAATTCGGAGCCTTCGACCGGCAGAGGATTGCAATGTGTGTCGGCGGGGAAGTCGACCGAGAAATATGCACGACATATAGTACTTTAACCGAAATTGAGGACAGAATAAAAAAAAATTCGGACGCATTAGTTTTCAACACGCCCTCATAAAATCGTAGACGTTTGCCGACAACATTACAATTCTATCGCAGACAATGAAGGATAGAGAGCAGTTGAAAGGAATAGACAGGGTCTTGAAAGTAAGATGACACGGTTCAGTCGCATTAGCAAGTCCCACTGCCTATGTTCGACGTCAGCGTGCAATAACAGCTCTCAGACGTCAGGTGGCAGCACAAGCAGTGGAGAGTATGTAGAATGAGTCGGGTGGACACGGAAAAAAAATGCAGTCCACGTTCAAACATGGTTCAAATGGCTCTGAGCACTATGGGACTTAACATCTGTGGTCATCAGTCCCCTAGAACTTAGAACTACTTAAACATAACCAACCTAAGGACATCACACATATCCATGCCCGAGGCAGGATTCGAACCTGCAACCGTAGCGGTCACGCGGTTCCAGACTGAAGCGCCTAGAACCGCACGGCCACACCGGCCGGCGCAGTCCACGTAGTAATCCGAAAACAGAACAATTTATCTGACATTCTGGAGGACGTGATCATTGGCTTTTTGGCCAACGGTGGAAGCATTGCCGAAACATCTATGTCTGTCAACTGCTTGCGGCCGCCTTGGTTAAAAGCAATTCGTGCATGGCAAAATGGCGCTATCCAAAAGCGGCGTCAACTGTGGTACATGGGCCGTAGACGACTGGGGTCGTCGATGACTCGAAGATATGTACGGGAGAATAGACGAGCAACTGTTGGAAAAATGATCATCCTGATGAACCAAAGGGCTACCAACAGTGATTCCTTGACGACTGTTCAGCGAACGGAGCTGCGTATGGGCCCCCACAGCAGGCACCTGGTTCGTGCACACATGCTGACTGCTGTTCATCTGTGACGAAAGCTGGAATTTGCATGCCATTATCACAACTGGACTTCCACTGAGAGGCAACAGGTCACTTTTTATGTTCCACCGGACTGATGGCCGTGGCTTCTACATCGTGGAACGTTTGAAAGAGAACACCCTGCAACAATAGTCGGAAGGATCTAGGCAGGGGGGAGAAGCATTATGGTCTGGAGAATGTCTTCGTCGCATTCAGTGCGCTCCCTGCATTTTGGGAGGCACAATGGACCAACACAAGTATGCATCTATCCTTGGGAAAAATGTCCTCCCCTACATGCAGTTTGTTTTTCCTCGGCTCACAGTGTACGATGGTGGTGCGAATAGCACTGTGATGAGTTTACCGTACTACTTTGGCCAACAAATTCCCCGTGTTTAAACCCAATCGAGAATCTGTAAGACCACCTTGATTGGGCTGTTTTCAAATGGTTCAAATGGCTCTGAGGACTATGGGACTTAACATCTATGGTCATCAGTCCCCTAGAACTTAGAACTACTTAAACCTAACTAACCTAAGGACATCACACAACACCCAGTCATCACGAGGCAGAGAAGGCTGTTTTCAGCATGGATCCTCAACCGAGAAACCTAGAGCATCTGGTCACTACAGTGGAGTCGACATGGCCCCACATCCCTGTCAGTACCTTCCACAACTACCTTGACATTCTTCCTGCGCCGACCGCTGTGGACGAACGGTTCTAGGCGCTTCAGTCTGGAACCGCGCGACCGCTACGGTCGCAGTTTCGAATCCTGCCTCGGGCATGGATGTTTGTGATGTTCTTAGGTTAGTTAGGTTTAAGTAGTTCTAAGTTCTAGGGGACTGATGAGCTCAGATGTTAAGTCCCATAGTGCTCAGCGCCATTTTTGATCTCTTCCTGCAGCGCTTTGCGCTGCAAGAGTGTTATTATGGCTTTTTACAGGTGGTCACATTAATGTGATTATACCGTGTACGACGTATATTAATAAAAGCAAAACAAGGGTAATGGAATGTAGTAGAATTAAATCAGGTGGTGCTGAGGGAATTACAAGGGGTGCTGATAAGCCTTTGGCTTTTCCTAGTTAAAAGTGATGTAGATTTATTCTCATGTTATAGCGTTCTGTACATTATACGTGATAGTAACTGCATAGCAGTAACTTTCTGTGCAGGTCTGGCTCAGGAAAATAGCGAATTCATGGCGAATGAGACTCGTGCATGATTTTCTTCTTCTAAAAGAGACCACTGCAAAAAAAAAAGAAATATATATATAAATATAATTATATATATATTATGACATGTCTGAGACACACAGTGTTAACTGCCCTTCCTACTCCACTATCAAAAATTTCATTGCTACATTTAAAAAAGGACAGTCAGCACTGAAGATGAGGGAGTGTCCTGGAAGGTAAACCCAAATCACAGTTCCGGAGACTCTGGATACTGTACATTCCATTATGCTGGATGAATGGAGGATAACTGCTAAAAGATAGCAGAGACCCTGGGCTTATCCTGAGAATGTGTGGTCATTTTATGAGATTCTGGACGTGAGAAAGCTCTGAACCAAATGGGTTCACAAATGTTTCAATGTAGATTAAACATGTATGACCCAGAGACGAAAGAACAGTCCAAAGAATGGAGACCCAGTGGTTCTCCACGTCGAAAGACGCAACAGATCTCAGTGGATAACCCTCCCTATGGTGCATAGGTATTCCATAAATTCCAAGTCACGGGAACTTTGGCGAGGAGGAGAAGGCAGCACTCGCTTTTTCGCTCAGACCTCCGGACCAGGCGAGTCTGCTGCTCAGTGAGTCACTTGATTCACGTTCGTGGGAGCGGCAGCTCAGGTTCAGCTGTTCCGTGGTTCTCCTAAACTGCTTAGGGCAAACACTGTGATGGCTTCTTTCAAAAAGACATCAACGGAATCGTAAAGTCAAATCTTCCCTTTCCTGCTCATTTCTTTGGTTGTCCGATCCCCGATTGCGGAACTAGAAAATGCGAAGAGGTCACTTGGGGAATGCGTCGGCTGAAGGTTGGGGGTGCGGCAGCGAGGGACAGTGGAGCTCGTATAATGTAAAGAATAAACTGCCCGCGATAAAGTTTTTGTTCGGGCCGCGACATACTTACCGTGCTTATCAGGCAACGGCGCGCGTTGTTTACGACCGGCTCCCCTGGGCCCTGCCGGCTGCCTCGCAGCTCGGAGCGGAACTTACGGCCTCGTTAAATGCGGGGACGGCGCTCGGCAGTCTTATTCCGTCGCAGCGTGTCCCACGCCGTGATTTAGTTGCGCCGCGCCAGTCGGGCCCCGAGCATGCCACAAGGACTCTCGTCTGAAGGAGGCCAAGCAGTTGCCAGCAGCACGTCTCCTTTATTACGTCTGCACAAGCGGCTTCTGTTCGTGGCCTCAGGCTACGGCCAGTGTGTTTCCTCTCTAGCGAACCGTAGTGGACATTATACAGAGCAATCACAAATTGGTACAAGATTTTTAAAGGTTTTTTTACTAACATTAAACGTAAACACTGGTTCTTCAACTTCCCCCGGCTTAATAGCTCACGGGAGAAGCGACAGCGTTGCCATCGTCAGATGCGGCGACAAAGTGCAACTGATGATGCTGACGTGTTCGTTTGCCGAAATAGAGTGCCCGTTGGACATTGATATCGGGCCGTTCAACTGTGAACTATTTGGTCAGAAATAAACTGCTCAAAAAACGTTTTCCGTCACTTGCATATCTGCGCTTAGATTCAAGGGCAGCAGGATATGAAGAATAAAACCTGTTGTCTTCAGTCGAAAACTAGTTTGGCGCACGTCCAGAGTCACCACTCAGATAGAATCTGCTCTCATCTGACAAGAGCACGCGACTCCATTCCACGTTGGTCCCGTCCCTACCGTCTTGGTACCAACACAGACGACACTGGGCTCACATTCGGGAGGACGACGGTTCAATCGCGTCTCCGGCCATCCTGATTTAGGTTTTCCGTGATTTCCCTAAATCGTTTCAAGCGAATGCCGAGATGGTTCCTTTGAAAGGGCACGGCCGATTTCCTTCCCAATCCTTCCCTAACCCGAGCTTGCGCTCCGTCTCTAATGACCTCGTTGTCGACGGGACGTTAAACACTAACCACCACCACCACCAACAACAACACAGACGGAGTCGCAGATGAACGGGTGTCAACAGAACACAACGTACTGGCCGCCGAGCAAAGAGAGCATCCCTCCCATTCGCCGTACCACTGTGCAGCGTGAGATTGCGTGTCCTGCAGCCCTTTTAAATGTGGTTGCAGCTGCACCCGCTCTTTGGTGTGGGTCCCTTATCTGTTGCACAACGTAGCGGATACGTCGCACTCTTCCCACAAACTTGGCACAACGCAAAATATCAGTTTTTCCATAAATCACCAAAAACGTTTTTCCAATAGTCAAACATTATAAAAACTAACAAATTTATCACCTCTAACGGGAATGGATATAACACCAGGATCAAATGGTGTTTCAGTCATCGTTAATCCCAAAGAACTGATCTTTGTTTTAGTTGCGTCACTTTTAAAGTCTTGATCAGACATATAGCTGTTGATTATTTACAGTTCTGATACTTCTCTTGAATAAAACATTTATATTTATCACTTTCGATGTTCAATTTATGCTTATTAATAATGTTTTATTTCTAATTATTGCAGAGAATATATTTTGACTTATAGGTTTTTGGTGTCCACTGTTGCAAAGACATTATATTTCTGGGAAATAGGTACCGTATATTTAACAAAGCCGTTCACAAACTCACGTCTACAAGTCAAATGGAAGTATCAGTTAGTATTACAAAAGCCTGCCAATTATTAGACACTAAAATGAATGAATTTTAATGAACTAATCAAATATTCAACAAACACTGAAAACGTCTTACTAATAAGGATTAAAAACCGTCTTGTCGTTTTCAGGCAGAGGAAATTGATTATAATAAGCTCTAACGAATCTATCTTCTGACGTATATGCAACAGCATAAATTTCACTTCTATGTTCTTCAGAACTGCTAGCAGTAACAATTAATGCTATTTCATTATAGGATTTCGTTATGGATGATGCATTTCTGTGGCAGCGTAACTCATGACGTATTTTATTATGTTCTTCTTTTGGTTCCTCAACATGTGGACTTGTTAAATGTGCTTCTTTTCCATGAATACATTGTATTTTAAAAAAAGGTGACCATTCTGTGTATCAACGTGCAATATGACAGGCGAGCACTAATGACAACAGCATTCTTCTACATGAAAAGCGAACAGAAAAGGAAAGGTATGAGTATATTCCTAAAAAATGACACAACTCAAAATACCTTAATCTGCTTCTTGAAAACCCACAAAATTGAGAACGCTAGAAAATAATTCTTCTATAATAAAATGATGAAGCTCAAAATGTCAACAATACATCATCGCAAATAATACAATTCAAACTATAGTCAAAAGTATCGTGTTTATCTGGAGAATCTTGCTCACAGCATTGTTTCACGTGCATGAGTAGCGTTCCGAACCACAAGCACTGCTGCCCAGTGGAGATAAGGCGGTCGCCCCACGTTCAAGCACAGCAGCGTATCGCAGCCTTGCTACCAAAGTGTCATAAGCCAGTAATCTTCTTTTCTGAGTTTTTAATGGCCGGCCGCTGTGGCTGAGCTGTTCTAGGCGCTTCAGTGTGGAACCGCGCTGCGGCTATGGTCGCAGGTTCGAATCCTGCCTCGGGCATGGATGTGAGTGATGTCCTTAGGTTAGTTAGGTTTAAGTAGTTCTAAGTTCTAGGGGACTGATGACCTCAGCTGTTAAGTCCCATAGTGCTCAGAGCCATTTGAACCATTTGAAAGGTAGTATTACAGTCAACATTTTCGGAACCTTTCTCTAAATGTACATATGTTTGCATTTCCTTTATGTATCTTAGGTCAGTACTGCCTTGCGTGTTCCCACATTTCTCCGGAATCGAAACTGATCTTCCTCGTTGTCGGCTTCTAACCGTTTTTCCGCTCTTCTATAAAGAATTTGTATTAGCGTTTTGCAGTCATGACTTATTAAACTGTTATTGTGTAATATTCACACCTGTCAAGATCTGCTTTGTTTAGAAATAGAATTATTACATTCTTCTTGAAGACTGACGGTAGTTCGCCTGTCCGATGTATCTTGCGCACCAGATGGAAGAATTTTGTCATGGCTGATTCTCCCAAGGCTGCCAGTAGTTCTGACGGTATTTCGTCTGCTCCCGGAGCCTTGTTTCGACTTACGTCTTCCAATGCTCTGTGAAATTCTTCTCTCAGTATCACGTCGCCCATCTTCTTCTAGGTCCTCGTCCATTTCTGTAGTACCGCCTCCAAGGTCACCTCCCTTGTATAGACCCTCTATATATTCATTCCACCTTCCAGATTTCCCTTCTTTGCCTAGGACTAGTTTTCAGTCAGAGCTCTTGATATTCATACATCTTCTCTTTTCTCTACAGGCCTCTTTAATTTTCCTATAGGCGGCGTCTGTCTTTCCCCTAGTGATATATACTTCTACATCCTTACATTTGTCCTCTAGTCATTCTATTAGCCATTTTCCACTTCCTGTCAGTTTCATTTTTTAGACGTTTGTATTCTGTTTCGCCTGCTTCGTTAGTTCGTTTGTGTATTTTCGCCTTTCATCAGTTAAATATCTCCTTTGTTATCTAAGGATATATATTAGACCTTTTCATTTTACCTGTTTGGTATTCAGCTGCCTGCACCATCTCATTTCTCAAAGGCACCCATTCGCCATCTGCTGTATTCCTTTCCCCTTTTCGGTCAATCGTTGCCGAATGATCCCTCTGAAATTGTCAACAACTTCTGGTTCTTCAACTTATTCAGGTCCCATCTTATTAATTTCCTACCTTTTTTACAGTTTATTTAGTTTTAATCTCCCAGTCCACGGTCAGAGTCCACAACTGCCCCGGGAAATGTCTTACAATTTAAAATGTGGTTCCGAAATCTCTGTCTTACCATTATATAATCAACGTGAACCTTCTGGTGTCTCCAGGTCTCTTCCATGTATACAGTCTTCTTTTTTGATTCTTAAACCAAGTGTTTGTTTGCTAAAATTAAATCATGCTCTGTGTGCAAAATTCTGCCAGATGGCTTCCTCTTTCACTCCTTTCCCCCAGTCCTTATTTGATTTCGTATTTAGAACCCTGCATTCACCTGACCAGAAGTCCTGTTCCTTCTGCCACTTAATATGACTATATCTAACTTCACCCTGTCCATTTCCATTTTTATTCTAACCTACTACCGCGGTTAAGGTCTCCAACATTCCACGCTCCGATCAGTAAAACGCTACTTTTGTTTCTCCAGATGACGACATCCTCCTGAACATCCCCGCCTGGAGATCCGAGTGGGGGGTGCTTTACAATCGGAATATTTTACCCAAGAGGATGCCATCATTTAACTATGCAGCAGAGCTGCGTGTTCTCGGGAAAAACTATGGCTGTATTTTCCCCTTTCTTTCAGCCGTCTGCAGTACCAGCACAACAATGCCGTTTTGGTTGATGTTACAAGACCCGATCTGTCCATCATTCAGAATGTTGCCCCGGCAACTACTGAAAAGGCTGCTGCCCTCTTCAGAAACGACAGGTTTATGAAGCCTCTCAACAGATACCTCTCGGTTATGGTTGCACCTACGGTACGACTATCTGTGTCGCTGAGGCATAAAAGCCACCCCATGAACGGCAATGTCCATGGTTAACGCAGGGTAGTAGTTACTGTTATGTTACTTTATGTATATCGTCCTTACTTTTGCTGTACTGTGTACGCCTGGGATTATAACACATTCCTAGCCGGCGGCGGTGGCCAAGCGGTTCTAGACGCTTCAGCCCAGAACCACGCGGCTGCTACGGTCGAAAGTTCGAATCCTACCTCGGGCATGGACGTGTTTGATGTCCTTAGGTTAGTCAGGTTTAAGCAGTTCTAAGTCTAGGGGACTGATGACCTCAGATGTTAAGCCCCATTGTGCTTAGAGCCATTTGAACCATTTTGAACACATTCCTAAATCCCTGACTTGATGCTGGTTGTTGAAGCTTTGTAAGTAGTCTTTCGCGAAATAGTTGGTACCTGTTTTCAAGCATGTGGAAGCTCAGGGTTTTCAGCATGTTTCAGACGCTCTCCTATGGACCAAAAAAGACGTGACAATTTGGGTTTCCCTTATTTATATAATTCAATACTTTTTGTTAGTTATATTTGGTATGGATCCCAAACGCTTTGGTATCATTCTAGGACGGATTGTAAGAGTGTTTTTTTACTAATCTACTTCGTAGATTGACTGCATATTCCCAGTATCCTACCAATGAAACTACCACTCCCAGACAGTGGTGTTTGTTGTGAGCTTACGGGATAATTTCAACAGCGAGAACTACAAGTGACGATTTTAAACATGCACTTGATTCAGGCGTGATTGTACACAAAGGTATCTGTTACAAGAGGAATACAAATCATCGCAACCACGCCACGCTGGATAATATTAGATGTGATTTTTTGAAATTATTTCCTCTGTTTCACTTTTTTTTTCGATAAAATATTACGTCAAAAAGCTACATGTGGCAGATGTTGTACATAAATCAGATGTGAATAAGAAATGAGAAACTGACTAAATATTTACTCAGGGTGAGTAGGCCCGCGAATCGCTCTCTCACATAAATTGCATTAATAATGATGTGCGGAATCTTCATGTGTTTCATTATATCTGCTTCAATAACGGTTAAAATAAACTAGAAAATTTATCCTCACAATTGAAAACATTTGTAAAGGTACTCTAATAACATTTCAGCTGTTGTTGGAACAGGTGGAAGCTTCCACAGACTGGAAGTTCTGCATTCATTCATCCTTTTCCTCCCTCCATTTTTGACGCGAACGGACCAATGCTACTGTAGACAATGTCGTTTCTACTTCACACCACTACACGTAATCCACTTAAGCGCGAACACCTTCGGCGAGCGGCGAAGTGCCTGCAGCGAGACTGCAGCATAACCGTATCCTTACTATAAGACCTCCTGTAGACCTGTGGGGAAAGGGTCTGGAAGGAGTGTGGAAAGGGCTGGGAAGCTATAACGGCACACGACGTACCCATTGGTACACACAGTGAACTGCATCCGTATAATAAATGTACATTTTAGAATATGGATCAAAACCCCGCTTCCCCAGTGTAGCCTCTGTGACGGTCGAGCTGCTGAATGGATTAAAACGACGTATGCCTCTGGGTTTTTTTTGTGCATCTACATACACACTGCAAACCACTGAGAAGTGCGTGGCAGAGGATATTTAGCATTGTATTACATACCAGCTTAGTGCCCGCTGCTTCGCTCTCATTTGTGTAGTAATTACAACAAAAATAATTTATTCGAGAGCCGTTTCTTTTTCTATGTAATTCTGACAAAGCCGACTTGTCGTTGTGGTTGTTAAATAGCTTCCTTTGATTTAGCTCACAAATTGGAACACCTTCCAAACATTTCACACTGGTTATGACCATCGAAGCATATACTTCAGACCAAAAAGCGATTGTGGTAGCTGAAGTCAGAGGTTTTTGTGGTGATATTTCCATAGAAACTTTCATCCCCTGATACATAGTTCTTTATTTCTAACACAGAAGTATTTAGATTAAATATGTTATAACGACTTAATTTTTATAAAAGTTTTCATCTCTTATTTCGCCCACCTAGGGGTTGAATTTCCAGAATGAAACGAGTATTTTTTTTATTCCTAACCAAGAAGCCAGATACAAATTTTCATAGATTCACCTTAAAATGCTTTCATAATGAAATATTTTCATAAAACTTTTCGTCTCATTAGGGCTGAATTTCCAATAAAAACGAAACACATATTTTTTCACTTCCAATAGAGTAGTCAAATACCAATTTCCGTAGATGTAGCTTCAAAAATGCTTTATTTTAAAAAAAATCTTTCACCCACTAGTTCACCAAGTTAGGGATTGAATTTACGAAAAACGACAAAACATATTTTTTATTATTTCTGGCTTAGAAACGGAAAGCCCGTTTTCGTAGTTCTAGCTTCGAAATTGCCTCAATAGCGACATATCTTCAAAACAACGTTCCATCCCCTATTTCATCCCCTTAGGAGAGAAATTTCGAAAAATCTCTTATTGAAGGATTTATACAATATAAGATCAGCACCCGCTCCAAATTTCAAGTTTCTATCCTTTGCAGTCTGTGCTGGGCGATGTTGAATGAGTTGACCAGTCAGACATTTCCTTTTGTATACAGAGAGAGATCAACATTTCTTCCCGTGTGAGGCGTGGTCAGAATGACTATGGATGGCTCTGTGTATGCAGTAATTAATCTAATCATTTGTCGATAATTCGTGCGGTGGGCTGATCGTATGACTTAACACTTGTTCTTGATGCCTTACAAGTAGGCTTTCGCGCGATAATTGGCGTCTTTCTTCAGTCGTCTATCAGTTCAGGTTTTTCATGACTTCTGTGACGCCTGCCCCCCATCCCCACAGGTCAAACAAACCTGTGACCATTCGTACCGCCCTTCTTTAACATTCATCTTACACATTTATAATTTAGCTCTTTAAATTATAAATAATTGCTTTAAACAATAACATTCATTGGTATCAGTCGTATAACCGCGGCTGCTTGCACTATTCATGCTGTTACTAAACCAGTTACTAACTCAAAAATCAATTGATAATTAAATCAAATTACTGCCAAAAGAAGATTTAGTATAACAAAATTTGCATATAATGTAAAGAAAAAGTGAATAAATAAGCAAGACTAGAACTTCTTGCCGCTTGCCGCTTCCCCTGCTGCCCCATGCTCTCCCCTCCTTTTCCATCCTCTCTGCCCTTTCCTTCGGCAGGTCCCACCTGGCAGTTTTATTCTTCGTCGTGTGTGCTCCAAGTGGGTTTTAAGTGTGTTGTTCCGGAGTGTTTTTACTACTGTGGCCGACTTTTAACGTGTGCATGTCCATTTAGTGTCTTCCGAGTTTTGAAGACTTGCCAACTGTGTTTTTAACTTTCTGGTGACTTTTAACTGTCCTCCATGAACGTCTCCGTGTCGGTGTATTTTTTTACCTCCATTTTCTCTCATTATTCTGTTTTAAGTTCCCTTTTCCTGCCTTATGTATGTAACATTTTATTCTTATTTTAAGTTGTTATGTCCCTCGGCTGAAGAGCGGCGGATTGTGCTGCTGACAGCCCTACCCTGCCCATATGGGGCAGGGGAATGAAATCACAATAAAGAAAAAAAAAAAAAAAACCTGAGAAGTCAGTTCCAGCGAGATCGTGTACCAGCACTCTCACCTGAAGATGGCGGCCAGGTGAACGGCTGAAATATTGTGTCAAGATGACGTTGTGATCCGGCTGCACACCCGAGAAGAATATTGTCAATTATTACGCCGGGAAAGCCTTCGTAATCACATAATTTATAATCTGCCGACATATTTGTGAAGTGGGAAGATGAAATATAGTTCGGAATTAAAATAGGACCTAGTGTATCATTAAATATTCTGTTATATGCTGGTGACCAAATAGTTATACAGAAAACAGAAAATAATTTACAAAGAGGAGTGTATAGAGTCAGCCAAGACGCAATATACTACGACTTAACTATGTTTGCAAATAAGATAAAGATAATGGCTTTCGAAGGGAAGAATCCACTCATACAGAAAACAATAACCAATGAGAAATTTTTAGAACAAGTATTGCACTTCAGTTAGCTACGGAATGGTATTAGTTTTAACTACGACAAAACACTGAAAAGATGGTTAATCAGTATCGAGTGATCTGCGGAATAACTTTAAGAACGTTTCGAAGAAAAACGAGAAAGGAAACACAAATGAAATTCTGTGAAGCTATGGCAACACCTTCTCTCGTATATGGTTCCGAACCATGAACGGTGAAAAAAAAAGCACCTATACAAACAGCAGAGATTAAGTTCATGAGATTTGTAAGGTGCTGTAATAAAATGAATAAAATAAGAAATGAAACTATAAAATTAGATTTAAAAATCGTTTCAGTGAATGATAATGTGGAAAAGTATAGAATGAAATGGAGCACGTTGATAGAATAATAGAAGACAGATTGCGAAAAAGTTACGAATTATCTACTGACTGGAATAAGAGAGCTAGGTAGACCTCGAAAGAGATGGATAGATGATAGAGACCAGAACAAGTGACTATAACGCCAGGAGATGATGATGATGATGATAATGATAATTACATTGATATGTTCATTGGTTTCAGTCGTGACAAGCTGATATT
This sequence comes from Schistocerca piceifrons, assembly GCF_021461385.2. Lineage (NCBI taxonomy): Eukaryota > Metazoa > Arthropoda > Insecta > Orthoptera > Acrididae > Schistocerca > Schistocerca piceifrons. Next base: position 631,690,286 of record NC_060139.1, read on the forward strand.
GCATTCGGAGGACATCAATTTTCTGTCTTTTGTGAAGAGAACAGTTTTATATTTCTGAAAATATAAATCACGTTGGCATTCTTTGTACCACTTTGAAATCTTATTAAGACCTAACTGGATACTTGCACAGCTATTTTCAGATAGTACCTCATTACATCATATCGTTGTATCATCATCTACAAAGGTCTGCGGTTGACACTGCTAGTGTCTGAATTTTGGTGACGCGTCTTCTCCAGAGCTCGGTGTCGGCATGATGAGGGGACAGCAGCAGCGCTGAGGCTGGGAATCGCATCCTCAGCCACGTACCGAGAGGTGGCCGCGAAATCGTCCGGCAGCCGCAGCGTCTCATTAATGGGAGGGGTGGGGGGTGGGGGTGGGGGCAGGGACCGTGCGTTCCTGGCGCGTTCTGAACGTACACGCTCCGTATTGATCGGCATCGCGTGCCCCGTCTGCGAGCGCGGCGCCCCTGCCCGTTCGCGTGTCACCGATGTTTGCAGACTGCGTGGCATCGACTGCTTGCCTGTGACTGGTCGTGAGCAGCTGCAGCTATAGACGACTTGGCGGGGCTGTAGATGTCTGCTTTCTGGCCTCAGGAAGCTTCTTGTCTAGCATATGGAGGATGCTGATGCAGGTTCAGCAACTGTAGCTCTGATTTTGACTAAAATGCCAGCATCAATTGCACTTTTCTTTTAATCGAGAAAACCACAGAACGTTCTTCCTCGAAAGCCACCTGTTCGTCATACTGGAAACGTTTACCAGGCAACACGTAGTGGTTTCTTCATTCGAGCAAAGAGATCGCTGGGTGTCATGTTAGGAGAATATCTGTGCATCCCGGTGGCAGGGTCGAAGGGAAGTGGAGATTGGGGATAGGAGGGAGAGGAGAGGATTGAGGGAAAATTTTATAGCTCGAAACATCAACATGTGTGACTTATGTGTGCAGGTATGTAGGACAATGTTTTCGGGCATCCACGTTTAACATAGTTCATGACAATGTACAGTTCCTTCAAAAAGTATTCGTCCAACCATTTGCGCATAGAATACAACAAGCTTAATCATAAAAATATAGCTAAGAAACGGACATTAAGGTTTTCCTTATATCGGTTGATGTCTATATTCAGAAATTGGGTTTATAAGTTTCTTAATTTGTATTTAAATCCACATTATTTAAAATCATTCCCCAATTGATAAGAAACAAGAATTCGTCCAGTGAAAAAAATCCAAGGTATGTTACTGCACTGACACTCATCCCTCTCCCTTTCCTTATGAAATCGTATTCCTTATGCAGTCAAATTTTAACTACAGTAGTGGATGGTTCCCTCTGTTATCAAAGCCATTGACTGTTATGCAAGTAATGTGCCTCAAAAGCGCTGCCAAAATATAAAAAAAAGGAGGGAAATCTGCATCAGGTTGTTTCTAAAAGGAAAATCTTTTCAAAGAATCGGAGAAACCATTGGCACACCTACCAATACAGTGAACACTATTACACACAGGTTTAATCAGAACAAATCTTTCGGGAGCCAATCCGAAGACGTCGAACTGCAGCTCTGCCCGAGATGGGAAAACGATAGCTACTTAGAGATGTCAAGAAAAATCCAAAACTAATAAGCGCTTCAACACTTGCTACTCCAGTTCAGATGCATACAGGAAAGTGTGTTTCAGTAAAGAGTTTCAAGTCAGCCTAATTAACGCCGGGAGATTTAAATTGACAAAAAGTCTACGGGTTAAAATTTGAAATAGATAAAGTATTAATCTCTCGGAGAAACCGGTTTGGCTTGATATTTTCACGACAGTGAAGGTTTGCAATGTCTCAAATGCTCTAATTTGGTTCACTCTGAGAAGTTGGACTCTTTTTTTCGTCAAATGATATACAGGTTCTAAATCCTCCTCAATGGATGTCGACGCCACCGCAGTCCTCAGATATTAATCCAATAGAAAATTTGTGGAATATACTCGACAAAAATTTGAGGAATCATTAGATATCCAATACAAATAATTTAACGAAGACTCTATTAGACGAATGACGTAAATTTACTGTGCAAACAACATAATCTCTGAAGAATTCCATGCCAAGGAGAAGGCAAGAGATTATAAAGAGAATCATTAGATATCCAATACAAATAATCTAACGAAGACTCTATTAGACGAATGACGTAAATTTACTGTGCAAACAACATAATCTCTAAGAAATCCATGCCAAGGAGAAGGTAAGAGATTATAAAGAGAAAATGAGACCCTACTCGTACTTAACATAACTTTTTATGTACAGAGTATCATTTTCAGTATTGCAGACGAGTATTTATTTTGCATCCCAAATTGTCTGTCTCTTCTTCTGAATGTTTAACTATGTTTATGTAAAGATAAATCTGTGTTTCTTTATTGCATTCTCCTTTTAACTGGTTAATGTACAAGACCATGTTCCTCCTCTACTTCAGTCTGACAGTTTCCCACTATGTATACGCACTTAAACATAAATTCATGTATTAGATGGATATTTTTCGAAATGACTGTATGTGGTGAAACAAGCGCTGTATCATTTGAGAGATACAGAGGCGAGCGATTGTGCTGTGACTTACCCCAGTTCACTGCTACTAGCGCAACGTCATCATAATGCATCTGCTCATAGCGTACAAAGTGTTGCGCCATAATCTAAGGATGAAATTAAAAATTAAAGTTGCTTTTCCAAGCTGGCCGGAGTGGCGGAGCGGTTCTAGGCGCTTCAGTCTGGAACAGCGCGACCGCTACGGTCGCAGGTTCGAATACTGCCTCGGGCATGGATGTGTCTGATGTCCTTAGGTTAGTTAGGTTTAATTAGTTCTAAGTTCTAGGGGACTGATTACCTCAGATGTCAAGTCCCATAGTGCTCAAAGCTATTTGAACCATTTTTTTGGCTTTCCAAACGATGTCAACGTATGCTTCAGTATATTAATGTTTAAATTGTTAAATCTCAGAGCGATCAGATGAATATCTTTCCCTAAATACATCGTTTTTACAAAAAAATTGAAGGTGATAAATATTAGACTTAGAAAGAAAATTCGTATGAATCGTCAGTTTGATATGACAACCTTAACTATGTGACCCCATTAAGCTAACTCTGATAGTTTTCGAGTAAATTTACTGAAAACTAAATTTGGAACAAAAACGTCCTTATTTGTAGTATATTAATATCAATTATGTTAATGCTAGAAGGTTCTGATTAGAGCACGTACTGAAACGCATTAAATAATAAAGCTATAACAAGTTTCAAGACTTTGATGTAATTAACAATCAATACAAGGCCTCTTAAAGTAGGAGTTCAGAGATCATGTTCTACTGTCAGTTCTAGACGGCATAGTTTATATGCAGGCGACCTAAGACCTTTCCTGTGATTAAAGCCTACTTCACTTCATTCACACAAAAATTAAGAAGATTGTAAATTGATACACAACAGTGTTATAAAACGATATGTGTCCGAGAAAACGACCATTTCGAATCTGCTACTTGGGGATAGAGCGGATGAAGGCAGCTGTTCCCTTCGGCCGTCCGCTGTGCCCAAGTATAAATATGGCCTGAGGCAATGAGGGGACTCTACTTCGCACCCAACTATCGCCGGCTTACGCGCTGCCTCGAGGCCCACGAGAAAGACAGGCCGCGGCGCGTACGTCAGGAAGACTGGCCTGACTCTCTCGCTCAGCTCGGCAGACAAACTATACTTCTGCACCTGTTAACTCGTAATTGCGTGTTTACGTACAAGTGAGAACTGCATCTTCTACTGGAATCCGCTATTATGAAGTCTTATTCTTTATTAGTCCCACGACGGTCGAAAGTCCACGTGCCTACTAATACACTACTGGCCATTAAAATTACTACAACACGAAGATGACTTGCTACAGACGCGAAATTTAACCGACAGGAAGACGATGCTGTGATATACAAATGATTAGCTTTTCAGAGCATTCACACAAGGTTGGCGCCGGTTACGACACCTACAACGTGCTGACATGAGGAAAGTTTCCAACCGATTTCTCATACAGAAACAGCAGTTGGCGGGCGTTGCCTGGTGAAACGTTGATGTCATGCCTCGTGTAAGGAGGAGAAATGCGTACCATCACGTTTCCGACTTTGATAAAGGTCTGATTGTAGCCTATCACGATTGCGGTTTATCGTATCGCGACATTGCTGCTCGCGTTGGTCGAGATCCAATGACTGTTACCAGAATATGGAATCGGCGGGTTCAGGAGGGTAATACGGAACGCCGTGCTGGATTCCAACGGCCTCGTATCACTAGCAGTCGAGATGACAGGCATCTTATCTGCATGGCTGTAACGGATCGTGCAGCCACGTCTCGATCCCTGAGTCAACAGATGGGGACGTTTACAAGACAACAACCATCTGCACGAACAGTTCGATGACGTTTGCAGCAGCATGGACTGTCAGCTCGGAGGCCATGGCTACGGTTACCCTTGACGCTGCATCACAGACAGGAGCGTCTGCGATGGTGTACTTAACGACGAACTTGGGTGCACGAGTGGCAAAACGTCATTTTTTCGGATGAATCCAGGTTCTGTTTACAGCATCATGATGGTCGCATCCGTGTTTGGCGACATCGCGGTGAACGCACATGGAGGCGTGTATTTGTCACCGCCGTACTGGCGTATCACCCGGCGTGATGGTATGGGGTGCCATTGGTTACACGTCTAGGTCATCTCTTGTTCGCATTGACGGCACTTTGAACAGTGGATGTTACATTTCAGATGTGTTACGACCAGTGGCTCTACCCTTCACTCGATCCCGGCGAAACCCTACATTTCAGCAGGATAATGTACGACCGCATGTTGCAGGTCCTGTACGGGCCTTTCTGGATACAGAAAATGGCAGACTGCTGCCCTGGCCAGCACATTCTCCACATCTCTCACCAATTGAAAACGTCTGTCAATGGTGGCCGAACAACTGGCTCGTCACAATACGCCAGTCACTACTCTTGATGAACGGTGGTATCGTGTTGAAGATGCATGGGGAGCTGTACCTGTACACGCCATCCAAGCTCTGTTTGACTCAGTGCCCAGGCGTATCAAGGCCATTATTACGGCCAGAGGTGGTTGTTCTGGGTACTGATTTCTCAGGATCTATGCACCCAAATTGCGTGAAAATGTAATCACATGTCAGTTATAGTATAATATATCTGTCCAATGAATACCCGTTTATCATTTGCATTTCTTCTTGGTGTAGCAATTTTAATGGCCAGTAGTGTAATTTGTTACGGTTGTACTGGGTACAATAAAATTTTATCGGTTCTATGAGGCACTACATCTCGTATGAAATGAGGACTGTTAAGCAACAGAGACTAAATGCTACAAACGAGCTGCTATAGCATTTATGCAGAACATCCTACAGCTACTGCATACTTCTGTATTTTGTTATAGTAATAGTAATCAGTAAGGCTCTACAAAAGCAGATCAGCAGTATATGCAGTTCTCGTTAGTATGTAAACATACAGTTACGAGTTAGCACGATCAGCAAAACATTTCGTCTGGTGAGTTGAGGGAGCGAGCTAGCTCAGGCCTACCTTCGTGGCGCACGCGCCGCGGCCTGTCTTTCTCGTAGGCCTCGGCTGACGTCACAGGTGGGCTGCAACTAGACACATGTTTTCGGTGCAAATAGGAAGTGAAATCGCGACGACTGTACACTGTCCTGGATCGTTTAGATTTCCCGGAACTGACTGTTTGTCTGCAACCGTAATGTTAACAAAACCGCGTGGCGTGTGGTGATATGCCGGCCGGGGTGGCAGAGCGATTCTAGGCGCTACAGTTTGGAACCGCGCGACTGCTACGGTCGCAGGCTCGAATCCTGCCTCGGGCATGGATGTGTGTGACGTCCTTAGGTTAGTTAGGTTTAATTAGTTCTAAGTTCTAGGGGACTGATGACCTCACAAGTTATGTCCCATAGTCCATTTGAACCATTTGAACATAGGTGTGAACAACTGTTTTTTTTTTTAAATCCTCGCTGGACGTGGGTACGTAGATCGAGACGTACGCACTGGTGTTGATTATCCAGAACTGTTTGTTTTCGTTTGCACACTGCAATAGGCCTGAATCGCTCAGATGGCATGACAACGTCAGCTAGTGGGCGTCCTTCCCTCAAGCGGTTGTGACGACGTATGCAAAGCTCTCCGACTGCCAACGTGCTTTCTTACACACTCACTCGCCTCCTCGTTGTTTTCTCCTGGTTTCGTATTGTTGCCTTCTTTGCATGCTGTTAACGATTATTGGCTTTCACGTTTTGGATTTCTCTCAGTTTTGTTCCTTTTGATTTGTTTGTCGGTTCTTGCTATCGACTACTCGATCTTCTAGACCATTCGCTGTTTTCTCGGAAACCGACCCGTCGTACTCCCACACCCGGGTATCCCATTACTGAAGTTTTCTACTTTTATTTTGGATAAAGGCTTCTTTGACTGAGAGATTGGGAAGGGGGAGGTGGGGGGGGGGGGGCGAACATTTAAATGAAATCTTCAGCCACAGGTGTGACAAGATTTTTATCATTTTTAGCTGAAAAACACAGTTAATTACGTATATGAACAGCTTGTGTGTAGTACGACACACATATTTTGCTGTGAAAGATAATGAAACATATGAGTTTATGGAAATGTCTGTTGATAGTGACTGATTTAAATTAACAGGAGTACTGTTTTCACATGGAGAATAAAAGAATCCAATAATAGACAGCGAGGAAAACAAATCAAGATCGAATAAATACGTTTCTGTGTGACAATAAGTCGTTAAGGGTAAGTGGTTATATTACAAAAACGTTGTAATGTCCAAATCCGAAATAACACTCTAGTAAACGTCATTTATTTCACCAAATAATTTTTTCGGTCCTCCAATTTGGAAAAAAGGCAGAGCTAAATTTATTTTCCTGTAACGGACGTAGTATTTCTGGGTGCACTCAGCCAGAGAAAACGCTTATTTACCTATCACGTAGAACATATCACGACGCACAGTATGGAAGTCTGCTTGCTGCCGTTCTTCAAATGAGTGCCTCCTTCGTTTTGTAATCGCCCCCCGCAACAGTATGGGAAACATCCAGACGATGCGTACTAGTCGGTAACCGCACAGCCTCTGGCTAGCTGTGCTTCGGTCACGTGACAACACGCTTGGTTTCGCCCGGGTCGTCCGCTCCTACGGCAGTGCCAGAGACAACCGCAGGGAACGCAATAGTCTGCAACTCTCACTCACTCGGCAGGTAACTGCATGCGCTCATCAGATCTGCTATGCACGATGGCGGGAATGCGTTTTAGCTAGTGGAGGTTGTGCAGGATATTGAAATTGTTATCCAAGAGTATCTGCCCATCGCTGTATAATCTTCTAATCGTGATCATATAAAGCACACAATGTGTACAATATATTAAAAAACTTCGTCCATGTTGAACCACCGTATTAGATATTACATATAAATGGGAGATTTAGATTTGAAGAAAGAAGTAAAACAGCAGAAAAGTAATTAGTGAGTAGCCATACGAGGCGAAGAAGGTACTCTTACAGAAATGTTTGATACAGCACTTGATGCAGTATATGTTCAAACTTTATTTACAAATAACAAATGTGGCTACCTTTTGTAACACGACAAATGTCCCATCTGTCATCAGTTTCCGACCAGATCTATCAAGCAAACTCACGATGTATGGTGGCAACCACAGGGAACGCAGCTCGTCGACGTTTCCCGAAAGAGGAGGAACAGACACTGTGTCTTTAATGTAACCTCACACACACAAGTCCGATGGGGTTGACTCAGGTGATCGTGGTAGGGAGGATGTTGTTACACCATGTCCAGTCCAAGTCGGCACAATCCTACCAAGGTACGCCACAACTTCACGATGGGAATGTGGTGGCGCGCGATCTTGCTGGAAAATAAATTCTGTGCCCATAGCCTGTCGTAATTAAGGCATTAGATAATGTTCACGCATGTCCACGTCCGGTATATCAGCAGAAAAGAAAGGACCGTAAATCTTGTTACAGCTTACAGGTGTGGTACCGTCTCTGTTGTGCAACTGGATTCGTAATTTCCTGTCAGAAATGTCACAATTCGTAGTAACTGACGAAAAGTCATCGAGCAAAATGTAAGTCATATCTGGCGTTCACAAGGAAGTATTATAGACTCTCTGCTGTTCCTGATCTACGTAAACGAATTAGGAGAAAATCTGAGTACCCCTCTTATAGTGTTTGCATGTGATGCTGTAGTTTACCGTCTTATAAAACCATCAGATGGTCAAAACACATAGCAAAACAATTTACATAAGATATCTGCATGATGCGAGAAGCGCCGGCCGTTGTGGCCGAGCAGTTCTAGGAGCTTCAGTTCGGAACCGCGCTGCTGCTACGGTCGCAGGTTCGACTCCTGCCGCGGGTCTGGATGTGTTTGATGTCCTTAGGTTAGTTAGGTTTACGTAGTTCTAACTCTAAAGGACTGGTGACCTCAGATGTTATGTCCCATAGTCCTCAGAGTCATTTGATGCGAGAAGCGGCAATTGACTCTAAATAACGAAAAGTGTTAAATCATTCACTTGAGTATTCAAAGGACTCCGCTAAATTTCGGTTACGTGATAAAACACACAAATCTAAAGAATGTTAATGCAATTAGATACTTTGGGACTTCAGTTACAAATAACATAAGCTGAAACAATCACGAAGATAATGTTGTGCGGAACGCAAACCAAAGACTGTGATTTATTGGCAGAACACGTTACAAAATGTAACAGATGTACTAAACAGAATGCCTAAACTACGTTTGTCCGTCCTCTTTGTTGTATTGCTGTGCTGTGTGGGATCTGAATGACATTGAATTGACAGAGGACATCGAAGAAGTTCAATGAAGCGCAGATTGTTTTGTAATATTGCGAAATAGGGGAGAGAGCGCCACGGATATGATAGGTGAATTGGGGCCGTAATCATTAAAACCAAAGCTTTTTTTTGAGGCAGAATCTTCTCATGAGATTTCGATCACCAACTTTCTCCCCAGAGTGTAAAAATATTTTGTTGGCGTCACCTACACAGAGAGGAATGGTCATCATAATAAATTGAGAGAAATCAGAGCTCGCGCGGAAAGATTTAAAAGTTTGTTTATTCAGCGCACTCTTCGAGAGGGGAACGGTAGAGAAATAGCTTAGTGGTGATTCGGTGAAGCCTCATCCAGGCAGTTATGAATTGCACAGTACTGATGTAGCTGTAGATGTTGACAGCACAAAAACCTTTACCTCAGGTGAGTCCCGTGGATATTAGATTACGTGACGTGGTTTCTACTCATCCTTACCGGAACATTATGCCAATTCACTTTACCGCCGATACAGCAGGAGGCTTCGTCACCCTGAACGCAATGTTATTAAGGATATCATCTTAAGTATCATTTTATTAAGCATTTCTACACAAAACTCAGCTCATTTTTCTTTGTCACTTTCTCTTAAAGCTTACAGCAGTTCCAACTTGTAGGATTTGAATGACAGGCGTTTCCGTAATACCTTCCACTCTGTAACACTAGGCAATTTCAGTTCTAAGCTGGCACGTCTCGATGATTTACACGGACTGGGAATGTAAGACTGCTGAACTTGTTCAGTTTGCTGCGTCAGAGACAAGTGATCGACACTGACCGAGGATCCTATGTGATAAACAGCCAGTTTCGGTGAAATGATTGTACCAGTTAATAACAGTTTGTCTTTGAGATGGTGGCTTGCGATATTTAATCATGAATTGTCTATAAACTGTAATAGCGTATTTGGATTCACGAGACCAGAAACAACACTAATCAGCCTCTGCATCGTTATATGACTCCACGATTACTGTTGTAATAACTTATTCGCATATGTGACTTAGTGGGAACGTCGGGAAGATTATTAAGCGGGATTAAAACTTGAAGATGTACTGCATTCAACTGCCGTACCAGTCATTTCTGTACGTAATTTAGTCTTTTCATAGGTAATGGGTACTTTTGTATAACCAGTTTATAAACACCCAGAGCCGAGGACCAGTTGTAGGACGACAAAACGTAAAAAATAAGAAGCCATTTCAATCTCGCTAGGCAATTGAAAACGTGGGCTGTACTAAAATGTTGAAGAACTTTCGAAACGAGTGAGCCAGAAAAGAGTCCAAAATCTAACAACAACATATTCTTTTCCCACACAGCATTCACATTTGAAGTTAAAGGGAAACACATAGAAACTGCTTGTCTCACGACCTCACCCCCTTCGCTAAAAATTAACTCAAAATACTCGAGTCCTGTTTCTGTTTAGGAGACAGGCTCAGTGTTAGAGAGTGTTCGCCTGCGTGTTACTGGGTCAGCTGTTGGATGAAGCACGTGTCATGACGAGAGAAATTTACGTGAATGTAGCCGTCCACGTGAGGAATGGATTCCCCCGGGACTGGCACTTTCTCTCCCACTGTGGGTCCCTTTACTGTGCGGATATTGACAAGGGTGCCGAACATCAATCTCCACATGTTTTCTATCAAGGCTCGCTCCTTTTTCCATCTGCGCAAAGAATAACTCCTAACTTGGACCGCAGTTATGTCAGAGGTTCTTCTTGGGTATGAATGGTAAGTAACCGAATAGAAACAAATTTACGTAGCATGTTCGCCTGTCAGCTAGTACATTCTTCAAAATTGTTAAGTACATGTTTGTACGATTAAGGCAACAGAAATGATAGATTTTCTGTAAGATTCATAGGTAACTATCCTACTAAATAGTACGTAGAGCAAATTCCTGCTGCCGTGTTTGCTACAGCTTTCTTCTACAATTTCTGCAATAGCTTATGTTAATTGTACTGAATTTTTGGCGAAACGTATAGGGAGTTTACGTAACTGCACCCCTCCGACCAACTTGTATTCGTAAGTTAGCAAATGCAATGGCGCTCAGTCAGCAGACACTCGGTTCGAAACTCGGTATCAGGAAATATAATCATCAGTGTTTCGTCGATGAAAGAAAAAGTGGTGAACTGCAGACAGTGCGCATGTACTGCAGCCATTGTCACACAGCATCGTTGGTCACCTTCTATAACGCAATCTCCCTGCCTCTTTATCTGTACAGTATATTTTGTCAACTGTCTTTGCTGCGTGGCATCCGTAATTCCTGCATCTCAGTCCTCCCTCGCTATATTTTCCGCTTTCCTAGAAGTGTCCAAGCCGACACTTTCTGAGGTATTCTGTTGTCATCCAAGCGTATCTCACGTCCGTACCATTCTAGTTGTTCCCATTCTTTCTACTGTACTAGTGTTACACCTACTTCCATCATTTGCTTGATGTCTTCATTCTTCAGCCTGTTTAATATGGTTTTATAACGCTTTCTTTAACACATCATTTGCATTACTTTGAATCTTTCTTTCATTCTGTTGCTAATGCCAAGATTTCTGCCTCACTGACACACTGATTTTGAAAAACTTCTGTATAGTTTGTTTTTGGTAACACTGGAGACACTGACGTCCGTTATACGGGATGCAACTGCTTAATAGTAACTTTTGTTTTACTGACATGATGGCCTCCGCAGCTGAGTGGTAAGTATTGCTGCCTTCGTCGAGGGAGGAGCGGCGCACTGCTTTTTTTCTTTAAGTGGGGAGGTGTGGAACGGGGCCCACTCATCCGCGTGAGGATAAAAGAGGAGCTGCTTGAATAAAGAAATAGTAGTACCATCAAGACTCATCTACTGGCAATGATGGCTGGTGGGATTAGCGACATTTTGATCACATGTCCCACGATCACAGAGCGCTCCTCGAACTGCCTTGTGGGCAGCAGTTGACCAGCCAGAACAGGCCTAACGACTAATGGTTCAAATGGCTCTGAGCACTATGGGACTTAACTGCTGTGGTCATTAGTCCCCTAGAACTTAGAACTACTTAAACCTAACTAACCTAAGGACATCACACACATCCATGCCCGAGGCAGGATTCGAACCTGCGACCGTAGCGGTCGCGCGGTTCCAGACTGTAGCGCCTAGAACCGCTCGGCCACTCCGGCCGGCCCTAACGACTAATCTGCGAGTGGTGTTACGTTTACTTTCACTAATATTATACTGTACATCTTAATAATCCTTTCCATGCTCTGTCAGCACATCATTACTCCGCAGTTCACAGTTAAGTGTCTGGCATAGGGTCCATTGAACCACCTCCAAGTTATCTCTCTACCGTTCCACTCTCGAAGAGCTCCAGGAAAAACGAACACTTAAATATTTCTGTGCGAGTTTCGATTTCTCTTATTTTATTATGATGACCATTCGTCCCAATGTAGGTGGACGTCAACAAAATATTTTCACACTCTGACGAGAAACTTGGTGGTTGACATTTCATGAGAAGAGCCTGTAGCAACGAAAAGCGCCGTTATTTTACTGACTGCCATCTCAGTTACCGTATTATGTCCGTGGCGCTCTTCCCTATTTCGCGGTAGTACAAGAGGAGCTGCCCTTTGAACTTTGACGATATCCTCCGTCAATGCTATCTGATGCGGAACGCACACCACACAGCAATACTCCATAAGAGGACGGACAAGCGTGGTGTATCTTCTGAAACATAAGATGGAAATACCGGTTGTATCTCCTTGATAACTTTTTATAACCTTTGACCACCCTAGTTTTTTCGCAGGATTTATCAAATCAAAAATATAGTTTTGACTTTTTCTCTGCAGGTAGAATAGCAAGATAGTATTCTTTAGATGGAAAGACAACAATTGACCTCCCCGGATAGCCGTGCGTGTTAAAGTCCGGGGGATTAACGACAAGGACTGGTGCTCCGGCCAGCCTGGATGTGATTTGTGGGCAGTTTCCCACACCCCACTAGGTGAATACCAGGTTGGTACACAAGTCCCGCCTTAGTTACACGATTCGCAAACATTTAGGATAACTCCCTCTCCCTTTCAAAAATGGTTCAAATGACTCTGAGCGCTATGGGTCTTAACGTCTGAGGTCCTCAGTCCCCTAGAACTTAGAACTACTTAAACCTAACCAACCTAAGGGCATCACACACATCCATGCCCGAGGCAGGATTCGAACCTGTGACCGTAGCAGACGCGCGATTCCAGACTGTAGCGCCTAGAACCGCTCGGTCACCCCGGACGGCTCTCTCACTTTCAAATGGGTAACACTGCACGCAGACAGTAAGGGTGCACATATTGCGTCTCACGACGCGGACGGGGTGGAAACGGAGTGGCGACAGCAAGGGCATTCGGCCACCCCTTAAATTAAACCATGCCACATTCGTAACCACGCCATCCCTATGCAGATGCGGGAGAACAAGAAAAAGAAGAAGAAACGGAAATACTTCCATAACTTACAGGCTCGTGTAACAAGAGGTTTTCACGCCGTAATAACTGTCACCATCATACGGTAGAACGTTTATTAGCCTTGCAGCGAAATAATTGTCTTTTTTTTTTTTTTTTTTTTTTTTTTTTTAATAACTGAGTTTTAGACGTAGGTCATGTTAGGGCAATGCACATTGTACAGCGTATTCCCAGTGAGAAGATTAAACCCCTGAAGTGTGATTCTGTTAGGTTTCCAAAATACCAATTTATGATTGCCATTATCGCTTCACTTGATTCAAATTTTTTTCCGTTCACTAATTTATTTAAAATTTGGAGAACCAGAGAATAAGCCTGTGCCATAAACAGAGGGGTGGCAGAAATGGCGAATATGTTAGATGTCCTACTAATTTGACTTCAAATCCGCTTGCTTGTCCACTACCATATATCTCCGAGTGTCGACACAAGCATTTTTCTTACGAGAGAAATTTTTCTTCTTAAGCAGCTCTGTTCATATTCTTGCAGGTGTCCAGCAGATTTACGTAGCAAATGTTGGAAATTTGTGGTAAGGTCTTATTGGACCGAACTGATGAGGTCATCGGTCCCTAACCTTACACAGTATTTAATCTAACTTAAACTAACTTACACTAAGGACGACACACACACCCATGCCCGAGGGAGGACACGAACATCCGACGAGGGGAGCCGCGCGCACCGTTTACGTAGTATTTGAGATTTATTGTTTCATTCCTTGCAAGGTTACTAGGAAGATGATTCTTTTTTGATCATCAAAAATGCTGATAACACCCTTGATGCAGTGTCACCTGTGTTTGCTGAAGTTATGAACTCCTGTATTACCCATGGTAACGAATGAGCTCACAAAGTAGTTCGTGACACGGCCCAAAGATCATTGAACAGTTCATTTCCCCGCTTGCTTTACTCGGCACTCAGCAACTCATGTCGCACAAATCCTTGTCAACGTTTAATACTCGTTAAAATGCAGCATATTGATTCATCTGATATACCTACGGAGTTCATGTGATTCATACGCCTTAATTACAAATGGTGCGGTACCATACTGTTTTTTTCTCGTTGCTTTAATCTGTTATGTAGCTGCTGTGGAACTTTTATCACTAGGATGATCTTAATGTGAAGAACGACCGCTTAATAATGCAGGTGTTCTTTTTTTTGCGGTTGCATACGAAGGAGAAGATTCATTATATACTTACGCAAGACTGGAAGAGTTTACGTTGGCGATAAACTGTCCAAAATCGAAAGTTTTTATCTCATGGTACCCGGCTTTGTTGGTCCGAACGAAGCATTCTCAGCAAGTTTTAAAACCCCATCTGAACAAAACTATGTAACAAGTAGTTGACACTAGACTGCTTTTTGTACAAAGTGTATCACGTTAGGCCGGCCGGAGTGGCCGTGCGGTTCTAGGCGCTACAGTCTGAAGCCGAGCGACCGCTACGGTCGCAGGTTCGAATCCTGCCTCGGGCATGGATGTGTGTGATGTCCTTAGGTTAGTTAGGTTTAATTAGTTCTAAGTTCTAGGCGACTGATGACCTCAGAAGTTAAGTCGCATAGTGCTCAGAGCCATTTGAGCCATTTGTATCACGTTAATAAATACCACATCAAGGTCGTCTTTATAAGAGGGAGAGGTTTTTCCATTTCCCTCTTTTGCGACGTCTCTTTGAACGTGGTGGAAATTTTGATATGTACATATCGCGAATAGTATTATTACGTTTCCAAAAAAGCAATTACCCTATTCAGTTAACGGACAGACATACACTATGCGATCAAAAGTATCCGGACACCTGGCTGAAAATGACTTACAAGGTCGTGGCGCCCTCCATCGGTAATGCTGGAGTTCAGTATGGTGTTGGCCCACATTTAGACCTGATGACAGCTTCCACTCTCGCAGTCATACGTTTAATCAGGTGCTGGAAGGTTTCTTGGGGAATGGCAGCCCATTCTTCATGGAGTGCTGCACGAACGAGAGGTATCGATGTCGGTCGGTGAGGCCTAGTGCGAAGTCGGCGTTCTATAGGATTCAGGTCAGGACTCTGTGCTGCCCAGTCCATAGAGGGATGTTACTGTCGTCTAATCGCTCCGCTACGGGCGGTGCATTACGAACAGCTGCTCGATCGTGTTGAAAGATGCAGTCGCCATCCCAGAATTGCTCTTCAACAGTGGGAAGCAAAAAGGTGCTTAAAACATCAATGTAGACCTGTGCTGTGATAGTTCCACGCAAAACAACAAGGGGTGCAAGCCTCTCCATGAAAAACACGACCACACCACAACACCATTATCTCCAAATTTTACTGTTGGCACTACACACGCTGGCAGATGACGTTCACCGAGCATTCGTCATACGCACACTCTAGTAGTAGTAGTAGAGGGGTTTGTGAGCGCACGACAGCAAGGTCTTCAGCGCCGCACACTCTACCATCGGATCGTTACATTGTGTACCGCGATTCGTTACTCCACACAACGTTTTTCCACTGTTCAATCGTCCAACGTTTACACTCCTTACACCAAGCGAGGCGTTGTTTGGCATGTGTGTCTTATGAGCAGCCGCTCGACCATGAAATCCAAGTTTTCTCACCTCCCGCCTAACCGTCATAGTACTTGCAGTGGATTCTGATGCAGTTTGGAATTCCTGTGTGATGGTCTGGACAGATGTCCGCCTATTACACATTACGACCCTTTACAGCTGTCGGCGGTCTCTGTCAGTCAACAGAAGAGGTCGGTCTGTACGCTTTTGTGCTGTACGTGTCTCTTCACGTTTCCACTTCACTATCACATCGGAAACAGTGGACCTAGGGAAGCTTAGGAGTGTGGAAATCTCGCGTACAGACTTATGTTACAAGTGACATCCAATCACCTGACCGCGTTCGGACTCCATGAGTTCCGCGGAGCGCTCCATTCTGCTTTCTCACTACTGAGGGCGCTGATTTGGATTACCTGGCAGTAGGTGGCAGCACCGTGCACCTAATATGAAAAACGTATGTTTCTGGGGGTGTCCGGATACTTTTGATCACATAGTGTAGCAGGCCGACAACGTGGCCCCAAACGCCACAGTAGTAGCATGCGCTAGTCCCAACAAACCAGCGCAGTACATGAACGTACAAACCCACTATCTGAAAGCACTTACAACAAACACTGACGCACTTCATTAATGATAACGTGGCGCTCAACACAGATTGGTGCGGTGGCTCCGCAGCGATTAGAATACACAGATCGTCTAACAGGGCCAGGCAAACTACAGTAAACAGCAATTATTTTCACCAACAACGTCACATGTGCCGTTTTCACTGCTTGTCCAGCTGCACAACTCAATTGCGCCATAGCGGAGCTTTAAACCATTAGCATCAGTACATTAGTCGGCCAAAGCATCATCAGACATTATCTACGTGAAATGCTTACAACTCACAGGTTGTAACGTCCGTCGGCCAACTCCTCGTGGCACCATTTTAACGGTCGTCCACCATGTCATACCAATCGCTGTTGTTGCTGGTCGCACTTGTGTTGCTGACAGCCCGCTCCAACGGGGTCCCTGTCCGCCATTCTCTTCTCCCGCCACCACCTCCTGATGGCGCTCGTGTCGGACCCGCCTGCACAGCACGAGGATGTGCCAATGCCTCGACACAATACCAACTTACGGCACAACCGTCACCGCAGCTTACTATTGAAATCTCCTTAGGAAGTTACGGGAGAATTCCAAGATGAAGCGTCGCTGGGAGCTGTCCAAGGCTGTAATTTTGCTTCTTAGTGCCCCAGATCGGTCTACACTGGTCGTAGCCGCACGTGACGAATGATATTTTTGGCTGTCATATCCTGAATCACCTCCCATATTCTCCTGACATGGCGCCAAGTGACCTCAACGTGGTTCCTCGTACGAAGAAGCCGTGATGTGAGAAGCATTTGCAGAATGACGAAGATACGTTTTGCGAGGTGGAGCAGCCAAAATGGGGACTGCTATAACCAAGGTCCCCACCAAGTCATCTATACCTGGGAAAGATTTGTAGCACCGAATAGTCGATGTGTAGAGAAGGATTAACATCATCACCAACTTTCACGATCGCAGCTTTATTTTTTCGAGGTGATAATTAAAACTGAATGCCTGCTGCTCCTGTTGTGATGGTAATCATTCATTCTTTCCATTATAATTCTACATTGGCCATAATTATTAAAATCCTTGTAAAACAAGATTACAAACTCACCGGACAAAATTTCGAGCACTGCCTCTACGCTGGCATAGTTCAGTAGTGAGCAGTGTGACTTTTACGTTTCAAGCCGACGTTGCTCGTAAATACGGTTAAATGTAAGGACGTGACAGAGTGGCAAAATGGGGCAATCGTGTTTGGCCGTGCCCACGGCCATATGTTGTGTGAAGTCGCTGGATTTGTTGTTGTTTCGCGGTGGCGTGGCCACAAAACAACGTCATAATTCTGGGCGGAAAAAGATCCTGACTGAAAGGGAACAAAGACGGCGTTTGACGGCCTGTGAAACCCGACAGGAGTTGCTACAGGCGGTGAGTGAAGGTCCATCCCAACCTGTTAGCGAAAGATTTTTGCGACGGGGACTGCACGCAAAGAACGTCCGGAGCAGCTCACCCTCTTACATCTCGACTGGCCTGCAAAATCACCTGATTTGAACTACATATAGAAGCTGTGGGACGTGTCCAAACAGCGGATAAAACGACGAGTCAGCACCCCCACAATTTGGTGGAATTGCGCGATCAAATCCTCAGCGAGTGGCTTTACGAGCATGCGACGTGCCTGCACAGCGTTGACGACCCACTTCCTAACCGAATCGAGGCGGTTATTAAGTCCAGGGGTGGAACTATTCGGTATTAAATGACGCTTGCAATGATTACTTTATGGGTGACTAACTTTTTGTCCGATGAGATTATGTGAAGAATTTTCTCTCAGTAGTATTCATTGAAAATTGGTTTCATGTTGTTTTTACAGAGTATACTCGCAGATGTAAGTGCACGCCTACTGTATGAGGTAAAGCTCTGAAAATGGGAGAAATAACAACTAAAATGTCACAAAGAAAAAACATGTATGATAACAGAGAGACTGGAGCATATTTGAATTCATGTTGCAGCAACACAAAGAGTCTTTTTTGTTTGATCGTTGCATCGCTTAGAAATAAAGAAATGTAAAGGTAAACTCGAATGTTTGTGATGCGTTCGTTTTTCACAAATATTTCAACCCTTCAGGTAACGATGGTATGGCTTCTTAACTGCCAGAGTAATTACCATATTGGAATTTTGTGTATGGAAACTTCCATAACTTTCAACCGTTATGCGTTTTTATAATTCTTGCAAATATAATTACCGGGATAACACGTTTATCGATTCCGCGGGGCTTCGAGGCTGCGACGGGACGCGTTACCATTCCGCTCCTGTTGCAAGGGACAGAGACGCGACAGGCTGTGCTTTGCATCATTAACGCTGGAGATCTCGGCTTCATGTCAAAACACAAAACTTCGTTTTAACAGAAGTGTCTCATAATTTTTTAAATGATGTTTATCCTCGCAGAAAAATCGGGAGACTTCGTCAAAGTAATTTTATTACTTAGATAGGAAACGTTTGCTCTCTGAATGGTGAATATAAACGCCAGCAAATAGACCTGATAAGTATCAGTGTAGTTCTAACCATATTTATAGGATATATTGGTGCTCAAATTAACTACTCCGAAAGAAAGAAACGGAGGTCTTTTATGCTGCTCGTAAGCTGTTACGAGAATCCTGCAATTACGACTGTCAAAGCTCTTTTTAACTGCACTAGTCAGTTCTCATATAAGGAACATTTCAGGTATTATTATTATTTATTATTCACGTATGGGCCCAGTGGGACCACACTAGATACAGTCCACCAATGCCGCTTTATGATTCGCCTTCCTTTGTGTCCAAATTTGTTTCATCCTTTCAGAATGAAGTTTCTTTCTCTCTCCAGACCACGGCCTTTCTGTCCGTCTTCTAATTTTCCGCTGATCAACTTTCCCATCAAATATCTGTCTGAATGAAACATCCTGGTAGAGTAATAATGTGTGCCGGACTGAGACTCGAACTCGGGACCTTGACCTTTCGCGGGCAAGTGCTCTACCGACTATTTTTAAAAATTGTTTGTTGATCTCATTTTGTTCTATTTTGTTCGTTGTATATGTTCGGAGCGGACGTCTCATGACACCCGTTCTCATTGTTCGTTTATCCGTTCACTCAGTTTTTTTTTTATTACAGAGGGTAGCTAACCCTCTGACCGAACACGCTGAGCTACCGTGCCGGCAACCGACTGAGCTCACTATCCGTCCTCACGGCTTCAATTATGCCAGTACCTTGTCTCACACCTTCCAAAACTTCACAGAGCTCTTCTGCGAACCTTGCAGTACTAGCACTCCTAGAAGAAAGGATACTGCGGAGACACGGTTTAGCCACAGCCTAGGGGATGTTCCCAGGATGATATTTTCACTGTGCAGCGGAGTGTGCGCTGATATGAAACTTTCTTACAGATTAAAACTGTGTGCCAGATCGAGAGTCGAACTCGGGACCTTTGCCTTTCGCGGGCAAGCGCCCTATGCTGTGGCTAAGCCATGTCTCCGCAATATCTTTTCTTCCAGGAGTTCTAGTTTTGCAAGGTTCGCAGAAGAGCTTCTGTGAAGTTTGGATGGTAGAAGATGAAGATAGCGGAATTGAGGCTGTGAGGACTGGTCGTGAGTCGTGCTCGGGTAGATGCCGGCACGGTAGCTCAGCGTGTTCGGTCAGAGGGCTGCTTACTCTCTGTAATAAAAAAAACTGAGTAAAGGAATCAACGGTCAACTTGAACAGATGTCTTGTGACGTCCGCCCAGACCAAACGCAACGAACTATATCGAACAAAATGAAAAAAAAAGGTAGCTCAGTCGGTAGAGCACTTGCCCCCCGAAAGGCAAAGGTCCCGAGTTCGAGTCTCACTCCCGCACACAGTTTTAATATTTCGTCTGAATGTTTTTCTATCTGTAAACATCTGCCTGAGCTATACCGGCTACTTTAAGATCCTCTTTAATCGCAGCGATCCATTTAATTGGCTCCGTTTTGGCATTTCTTATGTTTTCGTAGACTTCTGCTATTTGTTTTGTCAATCTAGTGGGTGATATTCTTTTAATATGCCCATAAAACTTAAGTTTTCGTTTTCTCATGTCATCATGTATGTCTGTGTATTCTTCCATTTCCTTATTACTTCTCAGCAAATAAGTTTCTCCATCAGTAATTTTGGGGCCTAATATTTTCCTAAGAATCTTTCTTTCTCTCTGTCAAATTTTTTCAGTATCCCCCTTTCTATTTAAAACTAAAATTTGTACTCCGTATAGACATTCAGGTTTGATTACAGTGCTGTAATGCCTGAGTTTAGAAAGTGATTATTACAAATATTTTGTGCTGATCTGAATGCACTTGCCATTTTTGACAGTGATCTTCATATGCAGCTTTTTGCAGACCATTTTATTGTCTGATTTTCACCAAGTAACCCATATTTAATGTTCAAAAATTTTGGTTATTGTTTGTTGCATGTCATATATTCGATTTTCTACAATGATATTCGTAGTCCTATTTTTCCACAACTTATTTAAGAATTTAAATTTGTTTTTGAGCTGTGGTTATATCCCTAGTTAAAATTGCCAGACCATCTGCAAAGGAGAGGCAATCTATTCTAATTTTACTTCTAACTACCTTGATTGAATGATTTATATTTTGACTCGACTTTTGCTCGCGCTATTCTGTAATTAACTTTTCAAAAACACAGTTAATGAGTAATGGGGAAAGTCCATCTCCCTGGCTAATACCAGTCTTTATTTGAAAAATTCTCCCGTGAATTTAACTTTAGAGATAGTGTCCGTTAATGTTCCCTTAATCACTGTTAGAGTTTTATTATCTGGCCCTTGCTCCTTTAAAATTTGGAAAATAGATTCATGATCATCTGAGTCGTGGGCCTTTTTAAAATCCACAAATGTACATATAATATTGTTACCAGAAATTCTTTGGGCCTAAGGATTAGTTTTTAATTACGAATTTGCTTCGGACAGGATCTTTTGGGTCAATTTTATGTTCTAACTGTTCTTGAGCTCGATCAAGTAAACTTTGCGAGAGAATTTTGTATGTGACGGAGAGAAGAGAGGTTCAAAAAAATGGTTCAAATGGCTCTGAGCACTATGGGACTCAACTTCTGAGGTCATTAGTCCCCTAGAACTTAGAACTAATTAAACCTAACTAACCTAAGGACATCACAAACATCCATGCCCGAGGCAGGATTCGAACCTGCGACCGTAGCGGTCTTGCGGTTCCAGACTGCAGCGCCTTTAACCGCACGGCCACTTCGGCCGGCAAGAGAGGTTCTTCGGTAATTATTAACATCAGTTCTATCCTCATTTTTATTAAATGGATCAATTAGGGCAGTTATTCAGTCCTCAGATATCTTCTCAGTTTGCCAGATATTAATTGTATGATCTCTGCAATAGTGTTAGGGCCAGCTGATTTTAGTAGTTCTGCAATTATACCATCTTCTCCTGATGCTTTATTGTTTCTAAGTCTCTTAATTTGTTTAATTACTTCGATATCGTCAAGTTCTTTAGAGTTAGAGTTGATGTTATTAGTTTGATGTAGTTGGAATTTATTCGATGGTTCTGGACAGTTTAGTAGTTCTTCAAAATAATTAGCAAGTAGCTTACAATTTTCCTGGCCGTTAAGAGCCAAACTGTCATTTTCATTTTTGAAGCAAAGACTTTGAGGTTGGTAACCGGTTGATTTTGTTTAGGATGTTTTATAAAAATTTCTTATGTTGTACTTTTGGAAGACTTTTTCGATTTCTAAAAGTCGGGTATTTTTGTTGTTTCTTTTAGTCTGTCGGATTAATTTAGATGTTTCTTTTCATACATTTAGAAAGGTGTTGTACGTATTTTCAGTGTTGTTACTATTTCAGCTTGTGAATGCCGCATGCCTAGACTTAATTACTGTTCCACAATCCGCGTTGCATCCAGAGTATTTTTGTTTCTTTCGAAGCGGAATTAAATTCTGTGCTGTTTTGATGAACTTTTGTTTAGACTTTGCCAATTGTTGGATTGTTTTTTGTCGAGTTCGTTTGTTAGAGTTGGGGTTATTTTAGCAGCGTCAAATTTTGTTGTGCTGTTTTTAGAGAAAAACAAACTTTTGTTTTTTTTGTCCCTGTATATGATTCTAGCAGTAAAATTAATAATACATGGATTTCACCCTTGAAAGATTTTCTACTGTCGTGATGACATCCGTGAAGACATTGTCATAGTTGTGCCTATGTAATTTGCATATAAAACGCTGACTGCTTTAAATTGAATTCAGAGCCGAAATTGTTAATGGCGAAGCGAATATATATATATATATATATATATATGTGTGTGTGTGTTTATATATATATATATATATATATACATATATATATATATATATATAAGACACCAAAAAATAATTTAAAAGTAGAGAAATGAGAATAAGTTTTATATTTTGAGGAGGCCATGTAGAGTAATATAATGGGTTGAGAAATTTTGTTTCAATAATTTTTGTCTGTGTGTAGCCCTTTTACTTCTTCCATGGCATAGTCCCGTCAAAGCCTTAACTTTTACATCGGTATATTTGAAGTAAAGCATCGTCATTGGGAGAAAAGGATTATATATATATATATATATATATATATATATATATATATATATATAGCTCGGGGTGGTTAGTAAACCCGCAACCGAGCGCCTCCCCAGGTGGCGGATAGGGGAATGGGGAATGCCTCCTAGATATAGGTGGTACCGAGGAAATGAAATACTCGGGGCGGACCAAAACTACTGGTAGCGTCTGTTCCCACAGTGGGCGGCTACAAAAGGCGTCTGCTCCACATGTCAGTGGCGGCCTCAACCAACCTCCTGATCTGGAAAGTCAGGTTGTATTCGGCAGCATGCCATATATCCAACTACTAAACATCACGATGGTACAACGAGAAAAATCTCATTACCCCGGGCCCCAGTCAATAGACTGGGATCGTCACGAGTATCCGATTCCGGGGGCTCACGGACATCATGAGAGGAATCGGAGCTTCTCATACTCCTTCAAGACCAAACGCAAACACTACATTGGCACACTCAACGTGAACGCAGTGATGAAGACAGGAAAGATGAAACAACTCCCCACAGACACTCTCGAAAAATTTCAAATCCAAATATGTGCACTGCAAGAAACACGATTCACAGACGAAGTCCATTTCAACACGGAGAATTTCAGAATATACAAAGGAAAACCATCGAGACAACTGAAAAACCTAAGGCTTTTTGGCACAGCATTTGCAGTACACATGTCCATCACAGACAGCATAATCGACTTTTCGTCACCAAACAAAAGAATCAGCACCATCACAGTGAAATCAGCCAACAAATCCTACACAATAATCAACGCACATGCACCGACTAATGACTACAACAGGAAAAACCCGGACGAAATTGATGACTTCTGGACAACAATGGAAGAAACTATCAGAAAAATTCCTGCACGTAGAGTCTTAATAATACTGGGAGACTTCAACGATAAACTCGGAAAAGATATACAGACATGCCACAGGAAAACATACTCCACACAAGGACACAAACAAAAACGGAAAACACCTGATTGACTTTTGCAAAAGCCACGACCTCGCCATTATGTCAACAAAATTCAAGAAACCAACACGGAAACTTGCCACTTGGAAATTCCCCAGCCGAAAGCAAGAACTACAAATCGACCAAGTAATAGTCCAGAAAGACTCACGAAAAGAAATTTTGAACATAGACGCACCTAAAGGCTACTTCGACTCAGACCACCACCTACTACAGATCAGGATTCGTCTTTTTCCCAAGAAAAAGCTCGAGAAGAACAAAATTGTTAGACCAGATCCAGAATACGTTACTTTAAACCAGACACAAATATTAGACAAAATTAAAATGGAGAAAATGACAGACTGGACACAACTTTCAGGAAGAATCCGAGAGGCCATGAAACTAGCACAAGCAACAGGCACAAGGAAACACCGTTGGTGGAACCACACATGTGACCAAGCTATTGACCAACGAATCAGTGCATGGAAAAAATTTAGTAGCCATATATCCCAAGAGAATTGGATGAACTTCCTGAAAACACAAAAGCAATCAAGCAAAATCATTCGCAGTGAGAAACGACAGTATGATGAACGGCGACTGACGGAGATCGAATCGGACTTCATGAAGAACAATACAAGAAACTTCTACAGAACGTTCAGAGAAAATATGACTGGATATCAACCACCCAACTTGTGCTTCAGAAGACCGGATGGAACCCTAGAAACCAATACCAAAAACAATTGTGACATTCTGGCAAAGTACTTTGAAAAACAGCTCTACATGGACCCAACTATGGAAGAGATGATGACAGAAACGATCACGTACAATCCAGATAGTGAACCTCCAACTCTAGAAGAAGTTAAAGAAATAATCATGTCACTCAAGAATCGTAGAACACCAGGAGAAGACGGCATCATCGCGGAAATCTGGAAGTTACAAGACCCAGAACTCACCAAAGACATCCACAGGATCTTGGAAGATATCTGGAAAACCATGAAAATTCCTGACGACTGGAAAACTGCCCTGATACACCCACTACACAAAGAAGGTGACAAGACTGACCCGAACAACTACAGAGGAATATCCCTACTACCGGTCACATACAAGATCCTCTCTAAAGCCTTACTAAACAGACTAGAATGCCAGACCGACCACTTGATTGAGGAATACCAAGCAGGCTTCCGTAACGGGCGGTCTTGTGCGGAACAAATTTGGAACCTGAAAATGATTTTACAACACAAACAGAACCTGATCATTACCTTTGTCGACTTCGGAAAGGAGTACGACTCTATTGACCGGAAAACTCTCTTCAAAATTCCAGCAGAATACAAAGTAGACAACAAAACACGGGCTATCATAGAGCAAACTTTAACCAACACGACCTCCAAAGTAAAGTTCTGGGGGGAACTATCAGAGCCCTTTGAAATTCGCACAGGTGTCCGACAAGGCGATGGCCTCTCCTTTTCAATCTGGTGTTAGGTAAGGTAATAAAAGAATGGGAAACATCACAACAGGGGATAACCTTAGGGAACCTACAGATTAAATACCTGGCTTTTGCAGACGATTTGGCGATTGTCACGAAAGGTATACAAGAAACAAAAGACTCTATTGAAAAACTACACGAAATCGCTTCCAAAACTGGACTACAGATCTCTTACGAAAAGACAGTTTATGAGCACAAAGGAACTCTCATCTCTGAACACAAAGTATGGCACGATTTACAGAACGGCAAACTTCAAATACCTCGGTGAAACACTACAAATGAGTGGACATAACAGAGACTCAAACGAAGAAAGAAAAACTGAACTGGACAAGGCATACAAAGTAGTGTCGAATCATTACAACAAGAAGTCTATCTCACAAAAAGCCAAATTACGCCACTACGGTGGTGCTCCCCGAGGCGTTATATGCAGCAGAGACCACACTAATCCTAGGGCATACACGTATCAGACAACTAGAAAAAGTAGAACGGAAAATACTTAGGAAAATATTTGGCGCAACTAACAACAATGGAATATGGATCAAGAAACCTACAGAGGAACTATACCAACATACGGAGACAATCACAGAAAAGATTAGAAAACGCAGACCACAATTCTATGGACACCTATACAGAATGCCATCACACGGACTGACCAAACGGATCTTTGACTGGGTGACCACTAGAAACAACAAATGGGTGGCAGAGGTAAAAAACGACCTGAACCAACTGAACATAACAGCAGACACAATAAACGACAGAATAAAATTCAGAAACATCATTAAGAAAAGTAAACTACGTGAGATACAATGTGACAAACGAACAGGCGTAAAATGGACCGAAGAACGCAAGCAAAATCACAGCAAGATGAAAGAAATATGGGCAACCAAAAAGGCAATCAAGATGAAGCCGAAGACACAAAGCTGACAAGAAGCATGGACAGAGGACCGGAAACAGAAACACAGCGAGCGAATGAGGGAAGTTTGGGCAGCAAGGAAGACTGCAAAAGTAACTGGCCATGTAGTTTAGTCCAAATGCGCTCTTTAATGGCAAAACACCGATAATAATAATATATATATAGAAACCTTAAAGATTAAAACTGTCTACTCAACCCGTACTCGAAACGTCGGCCACCATCATTCACTCAGGAGGTTGACTCATGGGTTGATTACATCCGTATTTTCACAAAGTTACCCTAGAATGGCAAAAATCTGAGCACTATAAATTTTCTCTGGCAAGTCGGTTCATCTCAGCGCGCACTGAACTGCATAGTCAAAATGCCTTTCCGATGCACGCAGATGTTTCGAGTAGAAAGGACAGGGCGCAATGTTCTATTCATTTATGTGACCTTAAACTATAGCTCCACTTCGTATTTCAAGTTCTGAATGATTGGAAGCAAAGCACTTTTCTTAAGGAATCCTGGAGGACAATGTGAACTTTTCATGATCACCTATTTCACACATCGTTTTAAACTTTCTATTAAATCGCATAAATATAAGTTAAATAAAGACTAGAAAGAAGCATGTAAAGAAGGTGAAATGCTAAAAACAAAGTGTTGGAAGGGATCTGTTGCATAACGAGGCTCTTAGAGAAAGAGCGACTGTTTTAAACTACTGTCCCAGATTAGTGTTAATAGTAGTAGTCCTGTTAAAACACGTCACATTTTTCTTGAAATTTTAAAAACTACCGAACTGAGTGCAGATTCTTACTGTCCTACTTGCGACACACTGGTATAAATGCCACAAAGCTTCTCAGAATTCATTTCAAAAGAGAAATGTGACAATTTTTTGCAACCTAGTTCTGGAAAAAATACTAAAACCGTCTATGAAAAGAATTATGCCGCTGAATTTCGACGAAATGCGGCTTTCAGTAACTGCAGCAGAAGCAATGTTGGATACTGACGAAAATTCTATGGTGCTATGGCGGGCACTCTATATAGGAACTGGCTTCAGATGTATTTATCGGAAAAAGGCAAAAGGAGATAAACGGACTGATATGATAAAAAGTAATAACTTTGATCATAAACGAGGCTTGACATAGAGAGAAAATATGAGGCACTATCGCATGACCACACATCCGCAGGCTTAACCTCGCTTGAAACTTTCCTGTATATTTACAGCTCTAAAATGTGTTGATTATTTTCTCTCGCGTGTCTCTTAGGAGAAAAGGAGAAAGGATTAATAACGAAAATAATCGTAGAATAGAAGTCTATTAAAAACTCGCGGTCTTTCTAACCGTAACAGTATGAACGCTTATTTATAAGCAGTGCTTTTACAGACACACCTTACCTCGCTAAACACAAAATTTCAACGGAAAATTGTTTCCATAAATTTCCTCAAGGTTATGTGTAACTAACCAATCCCATCCTTGTTCGGGAGGACGACGGTTCAATCCCGCGTCCGGCCGTCCTGATTTAGGTTTTCCGTGGTTTCCCGAAATCGCTCCAGACAAATACCGGGATGGTTCCTTTGAAAGGGAACGGCCGACTTCCTTCCTTTTCCTTCCCTAATCCGATGAGACCGATGACCTCGCTGTCTGGTCTCCTTCCCAAAAACAACCCAACCCCTCAAACCCATCCTTGTTCCCAGGCTTGTGGAGAATAATGCTGAATATGTAAGCGGAACTTAGCAGCTAGAAGTTTAGTTATACTGGGCGCGGACGTTATTTTGTCACCGTTTGTTAGTACAAATATAAGTTTGAAAACTACGGGGAAAATTATAATTTTACATTCTTCCCTTAGCTCAGGATCGACCTACTAACTATTGGAAGTTGCCCTATTCCCGGTTGCACACACGTATACTTAAGTACACTGAGAAGGATTGAGGAGACCCTGTATCACTCCGGATAGTTAATTGGCTGATTTTTGTTAATTTATGAAAAAATTATGCTAATGTTCAATGTCTTTTTCTCTGTTATACTGTAAGTTATTTAAGAATAAAATTGGAAATAAATTTGTAATCAGATTGTAAAAATACAAATACTCAGTAACAACATCGTACTGACCTTGTTTTCACGCTTATGCAGAAAGTATTGAGTCAATGTGAATACTTCGTGCCTTATTTGACAACTTAGTGTATTAAAGTATCACATAACAAAAACAATTAACCTAAAAATCTGAATTATGTGCAAAAAGTGTCACATAACGACAAAAATTAATCGAAAAATCAGAGTTACGTGCAAAAGAACAAGGAAAGAAAATTACTTTTTTTTGGTATTTCACAATTTATCAGACAGATAGCAGACTTAACTACTTTCGTTAGTAACAAATCTGTAAGCATAAGTGAAATCAGGCTTACTGTAGGTCAAACAAGTGATTTTATTTTTTGTTGTTAATGTAATTAATTTTGTCATTAGTCGTGGCATTCATCTGCTATCAATCATTAAGGTATGCTCTGTGTAATTTAATGTTTATTGGTGCCAGCGGTATCTTATCAGACCTGTAAAGCTGTAGATACAGTAGTTTAATTGAATTCTTGTTTCAGAATTCACTGCACGGCGCGACGGCCGCGTCAGACCAAAGCAGTGCTGAGGTCCGTCGAGAATCGAGTAAGCTCCAAGTCACTCATGGTGGAACCCGAGTAAACCCCATAGGAAGCAGTCTTGGCGCTAGGATACTACGGGAAAGAACTAAAAGTAAGACCCAGTTTGTGGAGGTAGACATCCCTCAGCAACAAGCAGTTACACTCATCTCAAGCCCTGAAGGGTGAGAGAAGAAAAAGTAGTCCTTCCAGTAAAATACGTTTTCTAGGAGTTAACATGATAGTATGATTATTTCAATCTGTGGTACTAGGGGGCTGACACAGGAGGAACCGGGGTAGCGCTTGGTAACATCTTGTAAATACTGCATTATAAAAAAATGACGTGTCTAACTTCACTATCAGCAGAAAAGTTATACAGGTTGTTAGGGGTATAAGTGCACATATCGCTGCTGGTGACTGAGGATAGTGTACTGAATAACTTTACGTCAGTATTTACTTGTAGTTGGTACCTTCAAGTAAGCGCGGCGTAGATAAGCTATTCACGTTTATTTTCATCTGGCAGCAGGTCATGTACTGAAGTGTGGACGTACGGATGCAAAACGGCTAATCTACACTGACAGGCGTAGTTTGTGTCACAGTTATGACTGTGCAGAAAACAACAGTTAGTAAACTATGTGATGTGTTTGTGGGAAGTCTGTTAGATGCAGATAAAAAACGATAAACATATGAACGTGGGTACATGTTTAGGTACCAGTTATAGCACTAACTGTACCTATACTCATATCACCTGTTTCTGGGGGTCGCACACCACTGTTCGAGTAGAGGGCATCGGGTGTTGGATGAGTAAGAACCGAATGTGATGACAGTTTCAGCTCAGTGGAAAAATAAGATTTTAAATCAATATTCTTGTATTGAAACGATCAAGACGCGAACATTGCTTAGGCAGTGACTCCAATTGATGTTCTGAAGATATGCTTTTGATTGTGACAGTACCTGCAGAGTTAAAGGTTGGCAGCGTAGATGGACAAAGCTTGTGTAGCATCGCTGTGTCACCTCTCATCTTGCTGATATTAAGTAGGACGGCGCTTATTATCTTAGCGTTGTGTCAAATCGTCGCTGATGACCTACTGGTCATAACTGCATGGGTGTCATGTTGCCAATAAGATTAAGTACTATCCTGGCCATATAATTTTTAAAGTCCCGCATAGCAGCAACAGTATTCTGGAGGTCTGAGCGGGAGTCGCTAGAGAATTAAATTTAGAAGCGTTTCTTGACAATCGGAACTGGCGTCTACTGTTTAGGCTCCTGCAATTCTGGTGGCGACGATTGCGTTTTTACGTTTTTCTTGTTACGAATGTACACCAGTCAGAGTACATGGTGCCTCAACAATATAGTGTTTTTAGCAAGTAGCGTATTATGTATTCTTCTTCCCGATTTATATTGTTTTGAAGCTAAGAGTAATTATGCCACACTAGTTGTAGCGCAGTGTAGCAATGACAGTAGAAGAGGTAAGAGGATGATTTTAATAGGTAGAGAGCGTGCAGATGGACTACGAGTACACAGAAGTAAGTATCCGTCATCACTCAATCACTGACGCCTGTTATGCCTTCACTTACAGTTGCAGACAGTACCTTGTAACATGTAATGGAGGTGTGATTTCCGCCGTATTCCTCGTATCCGTTTGAAACAATGTGATAATTAATAGCTACATAGTCTAAGATGCGTCAGTGTCGTGCAGTTCGTTATCTGTGCACTAGCGATAATTATTTATTTTTGACTAGTGCACTCAGCCCTTGTGAGGTAAATTGAAGAGCTACTTGATTGAGAAGTAGCGGCTCCGGTCTCGGAAACTGACATACGGCCGGGAGAGCGGTGTGCTGACCACATGTCCCTCCATATCCCCATCCAGTGACGCCTGTGGTCTGAGGATGACACGGCGGCAGGTCGGTACCTTTGGGTCTTCATGGCCTGTTCGGAAGGAGTTTTTTTTAGTGAGGTTTTGAGGTTTAGACTTACGATAACTACTACTCAAAAATTCTAGACGTTTTACCAGTTGTATTACATATTTCAGTTCAGTCGCTAACTGGTGGTTTGAATTGGCCTGCGGTTTTTCTGTCAAATTTCAGTTGGATAAGTAGGATAACTGAGTATTTCGGTTGTTGACAAAAATAACAAATTTCATCTTACCCATCTTACACATTCGTATGGCCAAGCAATAGGCTTACATTTGCATATTATAGTCGTTTATTACACTTCTGATTCAAGATTTGTAATGTCTTGATTATTTCGTAAGTTTGCGATTTCCTATCACTGCTCCGCTCTAGGAAAAGCAGTTAGAATTGTACAGTACATTTCTTGTCATCCACTATTTTTATGCCGTGCTGCACTTTCTACCCTCTCAGAACATTGTTTGCAATAAGTGACACGCGGTTAAGCTTCAACAAAATCAGTAATAAGATAAGACCATACTTTGATTGTGCAGTAATGTAACTGAAACCTGTATGAAACTGAGGAAGTGATAAGTTCATCGACCAGAAATCTAAACACAAGAAGAATAGCCAGAAATCTTGGATTTTGATTTGGATATTGATAGAAGAATTACTTTTTCTTCATATCTTATTTTTTTGGCAGTAAATAATTCAGTATAGTTTTAATGGTGGTAGCGAGAGAGAAGACAGTAGTGGTCTGTAGAATCCGTGGCCAGGGATAAAGGTACAAGATTAAAAAGTTGTTTATTATTACCCTAATAATGCACCTGATTCAAGCATATTGCTGCCGATAGCAGGTTGTCTCCTTTGTTTTTAGTAGATGTTACCAAATGCTCATTAAAAGTTACTGAAAAACTTTTAGAAGTTCTCTCGGCTTAGAAACTGTTGCAGTTTCAGTATCTAATTAAAATTACGTCCGATCCCTCACAATAAATATTGTTCGCTCTTGATATTAAACCTTCGCTTCAAAGTTCCGTGTGCTTTTTTAATTAAAATACACTGCTTAAGGAGAATACAAGCCGTCTTGTAGCGAGCACATTTATGGGCTCAGAAAAAATGGTATAACACCGATAATGATACTATACTGCGTAACAGAATTAAAGGATTATTCTTTCGAGATCCCGTAATTGCCTCCCAGCTGAGACGTATAAGTTTGACATTCGCCTCAAAGGTGCATACGACCTTCCTCTATAATGGTGCAAAAGCATGGCGCCCCGTGACGTCACCCTCGGGCTCTACGACGCTTCATACTCGTACTCCGAAGACAAAAGGCAACACCTCAGAAAATCATGTGACGTGTAAGGCGGGTTAATGCTGACACATTACCACCAAATGTTACCAAAATTCGGCCCAACAACACGGTGGACGTGTCACAGACCTCCTTACTCACATTTCATCCATTTTTTTGCAATGTCCGCTACAGGTGTTAGAACAGTGACGACCAGTGTTGAAAAAACTGTTATTCTTATGAGTGGCTGAGAAAAGCATTCCAGACACACAACCACTCAAAATTGGCACAAAAAGGCAGTAGGGAGTGGCATCGACGGTGTCAATGAAACCACCCCTTTCCCAGGGGCGTTGATTCCCACACGTTTCGAGGTCAAAAACGACAGTTCGCTACACGATGAGCAACAGGACTCCGTTCACAACAGTCCTTGACATTGCTGACACCACAGGTTGTTTCAATCCTGCTGTAAGGACACTGTGAGGCTGCATCCCCATTAAATGTGGTCCCACCACTTTGGAGTGCAGCGCGACCATAATCTTTGCTGTCGTGTACAGGTTGTAACCACTAGGCACCGTTCAAAACCATTCGACGAAATTTGAACGTGATCAGAAACAGTAAAGGGTGTTCATGTTTTTCTAGGTTTCCTGTTCCGTGTCGTCCTATGGCGAGATCACAGAGGAGTGTGACATCGATACATGCGATAGTAAAACGGTGAAGGGCTCCTCTAAGATTCCCCAATTCGGCAATACCCCCAGTGGCATCTGTTCACCTTTATTGAGACTTTTAAAAATGAACCTGTACGGAGACCACCTGTCAACTAATCCGAGATGCCAGCAGGCAGGAAACTACACACATCAAAAAAAGTTTTGCATTATCTCGGTTCCAACATTTCCGGAACCTGTATAGAAAATTGGAATAGAGATCAACATAAACATCATTTTCGCCCTTTTTATTGCTCATGAAAACCATACATTGCATATTGTATCACCATACAGCGAGACCTTCTGAGGTGGTGGTCCAGATTGCTGCACACTCCAGTACCTCTAATACCTAGTAGCACGTCCTCTTGCAATGATGCATGCCTGTATTCGTCGTGGCATACTATCCACAAGTTCATCAAGGCACTGTTGGTCTCGATTGTCCCACTCCTCAATGGCGATTGGGCGTAAATCCCTCAGAGTGTTTGATGGGTCACGTCATCCATAAACAGCTCTTTTCTATCTATCCTAGGCATGTTCGAAAGGGTTCATGTCTAGAGATCATGCTGGCCACTCTAGTCGAGCGATGTCGTTATCCTGAAGGAAGTCATTCACAAGATGTGTACGGTGGGGGCGCGAATCGTCGTCCATGAATACGATTGCCTCGCCAATATGCTGCCGATATGGTTGCACTATCGGTCGGAGGATGGCTTTCACGTATCGTACAGCCGTTACTGCGCCTTCCATGACTACCAGCGGCGTACGTCGGCCCCACATAATGCCACCCCAAAACAGCAGGGAACCTCCACCATGCTACACTTGCTGGACAGTGTGTCTAAGGCGTTCAGCCTGACCGGGTTACGTCCAAACACGTCTCCGATGATTCTCCGGTTGAAGACATATGCGACACTATTGATGAAGAGAACGTGATGCCAATCCTGAAAGGTTCATTCGGTATGTTGTAGGGCCCATCTGTACCGCGCTGCGTAGTGTCGTGGTTGCAAAGATGGACCTCGCCATGGACGTCGGGAGTGAACTTGCGCATCATGCAGCCTATTGTGCACAGTTTGAGTCGTAGCACGACGTCCTGTGGCTTCACGAAAAGCATTATTCACCATGGTGGCGTTGCTGTCAGTGTTTCTCAGAGCCATAATCCGTAAGTAGCGGTCATCCACTGCAGTAGTAGCCATTTGGCGGCCTGAGCGAGGCATGTCTTCGACAGTTCCCGTCTCTCTGTATCTCCTCCATGGCCGAACAACATCGCTTTGGTTCACTCCGAGACGCCTGGCCACTTCCCTTGTTGAGAGCCCTTCCTGGCACAAAGTAACAATGCGGAGGCGATCGAACCGCTGTATTGACCGTCTAAGCATGGCTAAACTACAAACAACACGAGCCGTTTACTTCCTTCCTGGCGGAATGACTGGAACTGATCGGCTGTCGGACCCCCTTCGTCTAATAGGCGCTGCTCAAGCATGGTTGTTTACATCTTTAGGCGGGTTTAGTGACGTCCCTGAACAGACAAAGGGACTGTATCTGTGATACAATATCCACAGTCAACATCTATCTTCAGGGCTGGGGTGATGCAAAACTTTTTTTGATGTGTGCAGAATTGCAGGCGCAACAGACTGCTTTGTGGGATGTCTCTGTACATGCTGATTTTTAAAATTCTCTGTAAAGGTGGGCAGGTGCCCCAGAGGGATTCCTGGACTGGGAATTCCACTGTTAAATGCAGATGAGATAGCAGATAGGTGGAAGCAGTACATTGAAGGCCTCTGTGAGGTTGAGGACATTTCTGATGACATGATAGACAAAGAAACAAGAATCGGCAGACAAGAGATAGGAGACCCAGTATTAGAATCGGAATTTAAAAGAACTTTGGAAGACTTAATATCGAATAAAGCAGAAGGAATACATAACGTACCCTCAGAATTTATAAAATCATTGAAGAAAAAACGACTTGGTGTACAGAATGTATTAGACTAGCGATACACCATCAGATTTTCGGAAAAACGTCATCCACACAGTTCAGAAGATAGCAAAAGCCGACAAGTTCGAGAATTATCAGACACTCACCTTAACAGCTCATGCCTCCAACTTAACAATAGGAATAATATACAGAAGAATGGAAAAGAAAGTTGAAGTTCTTTTAGATGACGATCAGTTCGGCTTTAGGAAAGGCACTAGAGAAGCAGTTCTGGCATTGGAGATGATAAGAGAAGAAAGACTGAAAAAAATCAAGACTGAAAAAAATCAAGACACGTTCATAGGCTTTGTCGATCTGGAAAACTGTGTTCGACGATGTAAAATAGTGCACGATGTTCTAAATTCTGAGAAAAATCGGGGAAACTATAGGGAAAGATGCGTAGTATACAAATGTACAAGTACCAAGCGGGAACAATAAGACTGGAAGACAAAGAACGAAGTGCTTCGATTAAAAAGGATGTAAGACAAGGATGTAATCTTTCGCATCTACTATTCAATCTATACGTTGAAGAAGCAATGACAGAAATAAAAAAGGAAGGGCTCAAGTGTGAGATTAAAATTCCGGGTGGAACTATATCAGTGATAAGATTCACTGATGAAGATGCATGCTCAGTATAAGTGAAGAAGAATTAAAGAATTTGTTGAATGGGATGAGCAGTCAAAAAGTACTGAGATTAAATCGAAGAAAGACGAAAGTAATGCGAAGTAGCAGAAATGAGAACAGCTGGAGACTTAACATCAGAACTGGGGATCACGAAGTAGAAGAAGATAAGGGATTCTGCTGCCTTGGAAGCAAAATAACCCGTGATGGACGGAGCAAAGAGGACTACCCCTGGCAGAAAGGCCATTCCCGGTCAAGAAAAGTCTACGTCTATCAAACAGAGTCCTTAATCAGAGGAAGAAATTTCTGAGAAACTACGTTTGGAGAACAGAATTGTATGGTAGTGAGAGATGGATTGTGGGGAAAAGCATAAACAGATGAAAACCGAAGCATTTGAGATGTTTAGTTACAGAAGAATGTTGAAATTTGGGGGACTGATGAGTTAAGAAATGTGGAAGTTCTCTGCGGAATCGGCGAGGAAAGGAATATATGGAAAACACTGACAAGAAGAATAAATTAGATGACAATACATCTAATAAGACATCAGGGAGTTACCTCCATGATACTGGAGAGAGCTGTACAGAGGAACAACTGTAGGGGAAGACAGAGATTGGAATACATCCATCTGAGATGAAAAGTACCTCCAGCTACGACGGCTGTTCAGATTTTAAGGTCCGATCGGGTGCGATACGGAAATCACATTGAAAATCCAATGAAGCTTTGCACAGTTATGTTGGGCAGTGTTTGTAGTCTACCTCTCGGTAGCGTCAGGTCGCTATTTTCGGTTCTGACTGCACAGTGAGCACGTACAGATGCCTAGAAAATAGCATCTTCTGCCAAATACGAGTATAAGGGCCTGGTGAGATATTTCGCTTGATGTCATAGAGCTCACGTAACATAAATGTCATGCCTTTCCTTCTTCATGACATTTCTCTGGTTCATTTGGTAGGGCCAGTGAAGATGCTGTCCCCTGAGGGTCATCTCTGCTCACATGAAGCGCTGGCTATGAAGACAACATTTTGGCACAGAGAATGAACTGCAGACCAGCGTAGAGAAGTGGCGGAAAGCACCGTCTGCTGACTTCTATGATGATTGTCCCTGAAAATTGGTACAACGCCATGTAAAATGTTTAAGAATGAGCTTCGACTGTGTGGAGAAGTAGGTGAGCGGTGTAGCTAACTGTTGCAAATAAAATATTTTGATTTTCACAGCGGTTTCCATTTCGCGACCGATCGGACATTACTTTCCAAATAGCACTCGTACATGGGGCAAGAATAAGCCATTAATGTTTATTTTCCTCTGTACAGCAGGTCAAGTGATGGAGTGTGGACCCATGGACGCAAAACGGTTAGTCTATACTGACTGGCGTAGACCACTCGGTGGCGGAATTACGACCGTGCAGAATTGCGTGACATGATTGCTGGAAGACTGTTAGACGCAGAGAAAAAGAACTGTTGCACTACGAATGGAGAAGTTTCTGAAATTGTACATATGGAACACGAGAGTGGATGGAAAATGGAGAAGGGAAGGAGAATTTGGGTTTATCGTTCCACTGACCACTAGGCCGTTAGAGAAAACCACAATGGAGAAGGTTAGGGAAGCAAATTGTCTACATCGTTTTCAAAAGAATTATCGTGATTTTCACCTCTGGCTACTTACGAAAACCCACGGAAAACATAAAGCAATTGGTTTGTGGTGATCTAAACCCCAGAGCAACTGATAAAGAAGCTACAAAAAATATTAGATTTTTGGTATACATTTGAGACACAAGTGTTATAATGGAAGAAGTATTACAATGGAATTCCCTGAAATTTGAGTATTTCTCAGCAGAAAAACATAGTGATCACTGGGCCGTATGCAAAGTAAAAATGGAAATGACATATAGCATTGTTGGGTGGGATATCAAACAGGTGAGTTCAGTCTCCTGTCGGAAAGTGTTTTTGTCCTCAGTGCACATTGGCTCTTTTCCTTCCAGATGAGTTGTGCTGTATGTTTATTTGTAGGGTGTAGATAAGTGAAATGGATGCGTGTGTAGTGTAGTGTTTGTGTTGCATCATGACACAAAGGGAAGAGAGAGGGCTAAAGCAGGAGCCAACAAGTTGCCTACACCTCTCGAATAGCGCCATGAATGTCACCGAGCTTAATATCTTCCTCACTTCACGTGACATTACGAGAAATTAGGAATTTAATCCTGGACTTGTGTGTGAAGACTGGTCATCGGGAACTCTACGCCACCACCTCTCTTCCTCTTGGCAGCCAATAACTGACAATGAAAATTTCATCCATCACAGGATTCGAACCAGCTTACCTTCGAGTCGAACGCCAATGCACAGGCGTGCATCCGTTAGCGAGCTCAGTCACGGAGGCGAGTAAAAACTGAAATTTAGACACTGGAAGAGTCAGTCAGTGCAAATTTTATGATGGTGGACAAAGCTCTAATATACAATCCTCCGTCACACACCGCTCGATGGCTTGCGAAATTCTTGCACTGACTGTAAATTGTAGGCAAGAGACAAAATTAGGTGCCGTGAATGTGCGGAAACGAATTGTTGGTTCAGAAAAAGAAGAGCTGAAGGATGCTATCAAATGAGCACTAAAAAGAGACCAAATCAGATCAGTGGAACAGTTGATGAGCACCAAAAGATACTAATTTCTAATTGAAAACAGGACCGCAAGAGTGGCCATGTAAAGACATGATTGAGGGCTCATTGTTTAAAGAGGATGAAATTGTGTAGCAGCTGCAGCTCGATTTACTGATCCAAAAGAATGTCTCTCTCCGTTTCTGAATACTCGAAGAGAGTACGTTACAGGAAATTGTAGTTCAAACCCTATAGAGTTTTTCTGTGTTATTATCAAGTGCTATTATTTTATTTTTGGAAACCTTACAGACTTCTAATGCGTTCTATAGAAAATGAATCCTGTAATATCATCATCATCACATACACATAAGCATAGTACAATGCGAGCGGTTCTAGGCGCTACAATCTGGAACCGCGTGACTGCTACGGTCGCAGGTTCGAATCCTGCCTCGGGCATGGATGTGTGTGATGTCCTTAGGTTAGTTATGTTTAAGTGGTTCTAAGTTCTAGGGGACTGATGACCTTAGAAGTTAAGTTCCATAGTGCTCAGAGTCATTTGAACCATAGTACAATGATATATTTCTTGGAATGCGATGTAAATCTGCTTTGATGGAGTTCTTTACAAAAGCAGATTGACACGCGAGGTAAATTTTTTTCAAAAATCGGTGATTTGCGTAAGCTATGTCAGTGTTGGAAAGTGTAGTTATTTTAAAGCTTCCGTTGAAAGACTGAAATGGATACGACAGATAGGTTTCAGTCAACACTCATTTGAAGCAGTGTGCCGTGTAGTATCGAATGTGAAAGAAAAGGGTATAGTGCCGTTACTAAACATTTTATTTGAAAGGTTGGACTATTGTACAGATGAAAGTCAAATATGATTCTGTATTACTTTTTAATGCTGTTTGTTTCTAGAATTGCGAGTTTAAACGTACTCAAAGGAACGTAAACATTTAAGCGCGTTGCATCAGTATGGCTGATGCCATCACACTGGAAGTCATGCAAGATCACCAAATGGATATGCATGGAATTCCTGTTATTGCTGAAGGCTGAACTGAATGAGTACATGGCATACATCACTGCTGACTGACAAAAGACACAAGGGAGAGCATTTCAATGCTAAATCAAACAGTGTGTAGCTACAGTCCTCTTACATTGCAGCCTGATGATGGGGCATGAAACTGGTGTTCAATATCGGCTTTCAACATCGGCTCCTGCTTGCAAGAAGCAGCCAAAGAGAAGTGAAGGGTTATGGGTATGGCCGTCTTGCAGGTGGAAAGATGGTCACTGCGTCTTGGGGCTCCAAAGTTGTGCGAGGGCTGTTCAGTAAAGAATGATCATAATTCACGATCAGAATTTAATCTTATGATACTCCGTTAGCTTATGTGTAACAACCACGCCGCACTAGTTTTTTTGTTGGAGCTCCTTGTTCCCACTTGGGAGAGGCAGACAAGTTAAGAATTGTTTCAGTGTCGACTATTGCAACAGTTTGAAATTCTGTTTTCGTCTCAATAAACGTAACGTTACAGGAGGACCATGGAGGGTCTGTTCTTCCCTACAGCACACAAATTGTTTACAAATGGAAGACAGTCAGTTTGTAAGGTAGGTGGAGCCAGCGCTCATGTTACTACTCTTATGGAAGGAAATATCAACATCGTCGAATACATGCTCGAATACTCTTACGAACACTTTCCAAAAAACTGAAAATGTTATTAGGTGCTGGCTGGCTCTGAGCACTATGGGACTCAACTGCTGAGGTCATTAGTCCCCTAGAACTTAGAACTAGTTAAACCTAACTAACCTAAGGACATCACAAACATCCATGCCCGAGGCAGGATTCGAACCTGCGACCGTAGCGGTCTTGCGGTTCCAGACTGCAGCGCCTTTAACCGCACGGCCACTTCGGCCGGCTATTAGGTGCCATCCACAAGTTAGTGACAGCAAATTTACGCGTGATACGTGTTTGTGTACGGTAGAGACCAAGAGTGCTGATTCCCGAACAAAAGGTCACTGGTAAAAACACCTACTGCCGTCGTTATGATTTTATTTTATTTTGTCGCTACCAGTTTCAACGCTTCAGTGCGTAATCTTCAGGCCTGTATGCATAAAACATTAAAGATAGCATTATCGACTTATCAATTAAGTTACATAGAAACAGATTAAAACAGAATGAGAAACAATGGCAAGATTCTTCAAATGAATTTACATCAAACATTTGACAGAAAGAACAGATACATCCATTGTCACATATCTAGACGACAGATAGGTTTTAGTCAACACTCATTTGAAGTAGTGTGGCGTGTAGTACTGAACGTGAAGAAAAAAGGGTGTAGTGCCGTTACTACACATTTTATTTGAAGGGTTCGACTATCGTACAGATGAAAGTCAAATATGGTTCACGGATTTCCACTCAATACATTGTACAATTATAATATCTATTAAAAATTTGTTTAAATACTATTCACGATTTTTATTTTATAGTCGGACACACGTTATCTGCACAACCCTGAAATAACTTACTGTAAGACAAAATAACTGTAAAATGTGATGAATGGAAGGAAACAATACCTCACAAACAAGTAAAAAGAAGGAACATGAGCTATGTGTCGTGTCAAAGTGTAAAATGCTTAGTTGTACACAGATTAGGGGCATACTCTATGTCTGTTTACGCTTGGGTTTCTTACGTGATTAGTAATTTGTAGCTTTTTGTAGAAGAGTTGTCGAGTAATAATATATGTTAAAGTGTACGGTGCTGTTTCTTTCACATGCAGCTATTTTGGCCGTACGTAACACATTCAGTGGTTATGCACACATTTCGTGTTTACATAAGTATGCATTTACCACCAATCAGATTCTGCTAGACAGGACTATGACATCTCCAGTGTTGCAACTGTAGTAGTTGATATAATGTCAATTCGTAGATTGCTGTGACATGGTCACAGTCTCACATGAAAAATGAGTATAGGGTTCACTTACGATTCAATTATGGACAGTTTGTGTGGGCTCCTCACTAGTAAATTGATAATTTGGTTTGTGTGACGATATGTATGGCCAGTAAGGCTCTTTTGAAATTTGATTACATCGATATGATTTTTAGGTTTGATGTAGTTCAAAGTCCAAGATGTGTATTGGTTACAATACATTTATTCATAAGTACATGCAATTTAAATTTTGTTGTATTTTTGCGTGGTTACTTGAGTACTTTTCGAGTGGGTTGCTGGTCAGGAAGCTGACAAAAACGTTACTGATACTAGCCTCATGTTACGTGTTTGGTGTAGAACTGTGTATGTTAAATGACGCTTTTTATAACATGCAATTACATAAGTCATATATGACACATAATTGCATTACATTAACTTAAGTTCCACTGCATACGACTCGTGGCATTGCCACTATTTTGTTGTAATAGTGTATGTATTGCCAACATACAGATTGCTGCCACTCGTTAACAGTTTAAGTCTGACGCAAAAAATACAATTACTTACGTTTTATTTATGAGCATGATGTGTGGACTCCTCACTGGCCAATTAATAATGTGGTTTAACTTTGACACGATTTGA
The DNA here is from genome assembly GCF_021461385.2 of Schistocerca piceifrons. Taxonomy (NCBI): domain Eukaryota; kingdom Metazoa; phylum Arthropoda; class Insecta; order Orthoptera; family Acrididae; genus Schistocerca; species Schistocerca piceifrons. The sequence continues at coordinate 631,731,744 of NC_060139.1, forward strand.
ATGACCGGAAATTTTTTAATTACTGGTATGTAATGGCTTTTGGTTTTAATGTCATCGAGAGACCTAAGTGTGGACTAGTTGCAGTGCATTTATTCATGACTCTGTATTCATTATTTCAATTATTTCTTCGTGATCACTTAGGTTTAACACACAAGAGTACTTATTGAGCAGTTTGCTTCTCAGTAAGCTTTTCTGGTTTCTTCATGTATATATATATTGTTGTGTCATCCTTCATAATACACTGCATTACACTGCATCCTTGTGGGCTACTTAGTATCCCTGTGTGTGATTGTTTTAGGGCAGTACACGATACATGATGCATTCGCATATGAGTGTTTGCATCATGAACAGTTTCCTTGTGAGCGTCTGTCATACGTTCTATATACACTCCTGGAAATTGAAATAAGAACACCGTGAATTCATTGTCCCAGGAAGGGGAAACTTTATTGACACATTCCTGGGGTCAGATACATCACATGATCACACTGACAGAACCACAGGCACATAGACACAGGCAACAGAGCATGCACAATGTCGGCACTAGTACAGTGTATATCCACCTTTCGCAGCAATGCAGGCTGCTATTCTCCCATGGAGACGATCGTAGAGATGCTGGATGTAGTCCTGTGGAACGGCTTGCCATTCCATTTCCACCTGGCGCCTCAGTTGGACCAGCGTTCGTGCTGGACGTGCAGACCGCGTGAGACGACGCTTCATCCAGTCCCAAACATGCTCAATGGGGGACAGATCCGGAGATCTTGCTGGCCAGGGTAGTTGACTTACACCTTCTAGAGCACGTTGGGTGGCACGGGATACATGCGGACGTGCATTGTCCTGTTGGAACAGCAAGTTCCCTTGCCGGTCTAGGAATGGTAGAACGATGGGTTCGATGACGGTTTGGATGTACCGTGCACTATTCAGTGTCCCCTCGACGATCACCAGTGGTGTACGGCCAGTGTAAGAGATCGCTCCCCACACCATGATGCCGGTTGTTAGCCCCGTGTGCCTCGGTCGTATGCAGTCCTGATTGTGGCGCTCACCTGCACGGCGGCAAACACGCGTACGACCATCATTGGCACCAAGGCAGAAGCGACTCTCATCGCTGAAGACGACACGTCTCCATTCGTCCCTCCATTCACGCCTGTCGCGACACCACTGGAGGCGGGCTGCACGATGTTGGGGCGTGAGCGGAAGACGGCCTAACGGTGTGCGGGACCGTAGCCCAGCTTCATGGAGACGGTTGCGAATGGTCCTCGCCGATACCCCAGGAGCAACAGTGTCCCTAATTTGCTGGGAAGTGGCGGTGCGGTCCCCTACGGCACTGCGTAGGATCCTACGGTCTTGGCGTGCATCCGTGCATCGCTGCGGTCCGGTCCCAGGTCGACGGGCACGTGCACCTTCCGCCGACCACTGGCGACAACATCGATGTACTGTGGAGACCTCACGCCCCACGTGTTGAGCAATTCGGCGGTACGTCCATCCGGCCTCCCGCATGCCCACTATACGCCCTCGCTCAAAGTCCGTCAACTGCACATACGGTTCACGTCCACGCTGTCGCGGCATGCTACCAGTGTTAAAGATTGCGATGGAGCTCCGTATGCCACGGCAAACTGGCTGACACTGACGGCTGCGGTGCACAAATGCTGCGCAGCTAGCGCCATTCGACGGCCAACACCGCGGTTCCTGGTGTGTCCGCTGTGCCGTGCGTGTGATCATTGCTTGCACAGCCTTCTCGCAGTGTCCGGAGCAAGTATGGTGGGTCTGACACACCGGTGTCAATGTGTTCTTTTTTCCATTTCCAGGAGTGTATGTGGGTCCTACATTCGGTTTATACCACGTCTTGGACGTTCATTTTATAGATATGACATCGTGTATGCCCCTCATCTGTGTACAACTAAGCATTTTACACTTTGACACGACACATAGGTCATGTTCCTTCTTTTTGTTTGTGAGGTATCGTTTCTTTCCATTCATCCCTTTTTACAGTTATTTGCTCTTACAGTAAGTCATTTCAGGGTTGTGCAGATAATGTGTGTCCGACTATCCAATAAAAGTCATGTATACTATTTAAAGAAATTTTTAATACATAGTGTAATTGTAAAATATATTGAGTGGAAGTTCGTAATGGTATATTTTAGATATGTGACAAAGGATGTATCTGTTCTTTCTGTCAAATGTTCGGTGTAAATTCATTTGAAGAGTCTTGACATCGTTTCTCATTCTGTTTTAATCTGTTTCTATGTAACTTGATTGATAAATAGATAATGCTATCTTTAATGTTTTATGCATACAGGCCTGAAGATGACGCACTGTAGCGTTGAAACTGGTAGCGACAAAATAAAGTAAAATCATAAGGACGGCTGTAGTTGTTTTTATTTATTTGTCACGATAGTAAACGGCCGTCGTCCCAGAGACCTCCTGCTACAAGGATGAACATACAATAGGTTATTTGTGCGGATATTTGCATGCAGATCGGTAACTGAACAACACTGCAGAGATGTCCTGAATACTCTGCAAGCCCGTACCAGTCGCAAAAGATCATATATCCATGAAACAGGCTGGACGCTGCACCACGATAACGCACGGCTGTATGTTCCAAATGTTGTTACTGAAGAACCTGCAGAAATCAATGTGGAGTGCACCCCTAACCATCTCTATCATCGGAACTTAGTCCCGTGTTACATTTTTCTGTTTCCTAAGCTGAAGAAACAGATTCGTGGGGGGTGTTTTTCCATCGTCAGAGGCAGCAGTGAAAGATGCGGAGGTTTTTATGAAGGACCTTTCAAAACGTGGTTTCCAGCATGTCTTTGGATACTGGCAGAAACGTTGAGAAGAGTGCATCGCATGCAGAGGAGATTGTCTTGAGAAAAACCATCAAAATTACATGGTAGAATACAGGTATAACATCATTATGATCATTCTTTAGTGATCAACCCTCATGTTCTCGACAGATCAGTCGTGCGAAGGGAAAACCGTAACTGAATCTTATTGTACTTCTGAAGTTGACTGGCAAACATGCAGGACTGGGACACAAAAACGTGCCCTTCAATCAGGACAAAGTTCAAGACAACATAGCAAGGGTCACGATGGTGGAACTGCATAACTCGGAATGCAAAATGCTGTCTTATCTACATTCGTCTCTTTGTTTAGCGGCATATGAGTTCTCCCTGAAGATAATTAATCTTGACTGAAATAAATTTTCGTCAGACGAGCAGCTGATCACCTCCGTAACGGAATATTTTACATTGTTCGACAGAACGTACTTCTCCGCTGGAGTAAAATACTGGAAACTCCCCGGGAAATGTACAAAAATTATTTAATCCCAGACATTATGCCCGTCTCGTGCACCTCGACTCGATAACAATATCTACTTCTCTCGTTAGATGTCTATAGAAACTGTAACTGGAAGCAAAGCTACCTATTGATAGTACAGACGTCACTTCTTTTTCTGTTTGTTGCGCGGCAGATTGAATGTATTCCAACACTGTCGAACAACCCTACCACAACAAAGGTCAAAATTTAATAATGATTGTGGTGTTGCTCACGTTGCTAAATACTGCACTTTCGGGTAACAACAAAGTTATTATGTGGCAGGTGTCATTAGAGCACAGTTATTAAAGTCATTTCATGTAATAAAGAATAAACTAGGCACTCATCTTTTCGTGTTTCCCACTCTGGTCTCGTTGTAAAATCATGGCTCAATCGTCGAAAATCTAGGTGGTGATGATTCCAAGCTCGGATGAAAAGAGGCCTAGGTTTTGTTCCGCTATATTCAAAAGTTTTATAGATGTGTTTCACAAACCATTCTTGAAGATTACACTTTTGCAGGACAATGGTGATGTAAAAAAAGTAATCAGTACTCCAAATTTAAGTTACACTTCTTTTTTATTACTTTTGCTGCAATATCACATAACACACAAAACATCACTTCACAATACAAAACATACTTGAAAACATCTTCCTCACTGTTAAAGTTCACATTTTATAATTTGACTACATTATGCGTCTTTCAAACATGACGTCCAAGACTTGACCTTCTGAAGGTCCGACTCTCTAACTAATTAATAATCGCTTACGCCCCCAAAAATCAGAGTTACAAGTACGTCAAAGACCATAGTGACAAAAGAAAGAGTACACATAAGAATAATATCATTGCAACATAAACATATCGATGTATCAAAGTACCTCTACATTAATCAAATCAAATTTGAATGTTGTCTCAGAAATATGTTAACTACTTTACAGAAACACAATAGAATATTGCTGGTATCGAGAGGTTCAGGTGAGCTGCCGTAATGGTTACGTAATTCAAGTACCATTACAACTGCCAATAAGAAATATGAGAATCTCTTTTGTTTAATTTTTTCAAATTTTTTATGCCACTTTTCTTCTTTCTGACTGTTGTTCGTCGGATTGCGTCATCGATGTTTCATTCGTTTCGTACACAGTTCCGATAGTTAAGTAAGTAGAGTCTCTATGGGGTTTATAACTTCGCCTGTTGTTGGGCTGCTACTTGTGTCCGAGACCTCGCATCGTCTGCAGAAACTGCGGTACTGCGCTGAGGCTGTGATATTGCTGCGGCTCGTAAGTGTGCTGACTCGTGAGTTCCGAGGCAATGCAGTCGTTAATCTTGCCGGCTCTGACCGCCATATACGTCAGCCGTATTGGGTCAACACTAGGCACTACGAAGGCAACCTCGCAACAGAACTCTGCAAACTTGCAGGGATTGCAGTTTCTGTGCTTTCGGCCTTTTTATTTCTTGAGCTGAGATGAGTATCATTGATTTCCCATTTTGTTCATACTTTTTCTAGTGTATCGTGGATCGGGAGAGCCTTCACTTAGGTCTTCGTCCAATTTACCGACTTTCATAGAACATTTTTTTCAGCAGCAGCTGATTTGATCTCCAACATAAATTTCTTTTTGCTGTTGTTCAGTGGCATCTATCCCGGGTCTCTAGAGTCCCAGTACTCCAGTTATTCCGACTTTAAGCTCGCCTGCTTGCGTATCTTTGGTACCACTAGAAAAATGCAACAACTTTTTTCCGGAATTTTTCACCTCTTCAGGAGTATTTGTGTCTTGTAAGACGGTTGAAATGCTGCGCGATAATGGCGGCACAGATACCGACTGCGAAATGATGGAAATTAATAAGATTTTGGGCAGGAGGAGTCCAGACAGATGCAATAACTACAGAGGAACACTTGCCGATGCCACGGAGAAAGTATTCACGATGGGACCACCGTATGCGTGTGAAGCACAGTGCACAGGTACGTTCACACGAGCCATAGAAATTACATATTACGGCATTACAGCGTGACAATACACCTTGGAGATATGCTAGACGTACGGATTGCAGCTACATGTTGGTAACATTGCCTTTTTCTGTCATCAGTCTTCTGACTCGTTTGATGTGGCCAGCCATCAGGAATTCCTCTTCTGTGCCAACCTTTTCATCTCAGAATAGCAACAGCAACTTACGTCCTCTATTATTTTCTGGATGTATTCCAGTCTCTGCCTTCCTCTACAGTTTTTACCCCCTATCACCACGGAAAGGTAGTCCCTGATATCTTCTATCATCTTATCCCTTCTTCTTGTCAGTGTTTTCCGTATATACCTTCCCTCACCGATTCTGCGGAGAACCTCACCGATCCATGCCTTTTCAGACTATCTATTTTTTAACATTCCTCTATAGCACCACATCTTAAATTCTTCGATCGTCTTCTGTTCCGGTTTTCCCACAGAGGAGGAAGAGCCTAATGGACGTTATAATCTACGTCTACATCTACATGAATACTCGTATAGCGCTCGTAAAGAACGAACACCTATACTTTCCTTTGTTTTAGTGATGTCTACTCCAAATCCTGTATCATGTCCATGACACTCTCTCCTCTATTTGTCGACAGTACAAAACGTCAATTCTATCTGGTAAGGATCCCACACCGCGCAGCAGTATTCTAAAAGAGGAATGACAGGCGTAATGTAGGCAGTCTCTTTAGTAGATCTGTTACATTTTCTGAGTGTCCTGCCAATAAAACGCACTCTTTGGTTAGCCTTTTCCACAACATTTTCCATGTGTTCTTTCCAATTTAAGTTGTTTGTAATTGTAATTCCTAGGTATTTAGTTGAATTTACGGTCTTTAGGTTTGACTGATTTATCGTGTAACCGAAGTTTAACGGGTTCTTTTAAGCAGTCATGTGGATGACCTCACACTTTTCGTTGTTTAGTTCAACTGCCAATTTTCGCACCAGTCAGATATCCTTTCCACATCGTTTTGCAATTTGTTTTGATCTTCTGATGACTTTATTACTCGGTAAACGACAGCGTCATCTGCAATCAACCGAAGACAACTGCTCAGATTGTCTCCCAAATATTTGTATAGATAAGGAACAGCAAAGGGCCTATAACACTACCTTGGGGAACACCAGAAAACACTTCTTTTTTACTCGATGACTTTCCGTCAGTTACTACGAACTGTGACCTCTCTGACAGGAAATCACAAATCCAGTCACATAACTGAGACGATCTTCCATAAGCACGCAATTTCACCACAAGCTGCTTGTGTGGTAGAGTGTCAAAAGCCTTCCGGAAATCAAGACGTACGGAATTGATCTGAAATCCCTTGTCAATAGCACTCAGCACTTCATGTGAATAAAGAGCTAGCTGTGTTTTACAAGAACGATGTTTTCTAAACCCATGTTGACTGTGTGTCATTAGACCGTTTTCTTCGAGGTAATTCATGATGTTCGAACACAATATATGTTCTAAAAGCCTGCTGCATATCGACGTTAACGATATGAGCCTGTAATTTGGTGGATTACTCCTACTAACTTTCTTGAATATTGGTGTGACCTGTGCAACTTCCCAGTCTGCGTACGGATCTTTCGTTGAGCGATTGGTTGTATATGACTGTTAAGTACGGAGCTAATGCATCAGCATATTTCGAAAGGAACCTAATTGGTATACAGTCTGGACCAGAAGACTTGATTTTATTAAGTGACTTAAGTTGCTTCACCAGTCCGAGGATATTTACTTCAACGTTACTCATGTTGGCAGCTGTTCTTGATTCGAATTCTGGAATATTTACTTCTTCTTCTTTTGTGAAGACTATTGGGCAGGCTGTGTTTAGTGACTCTGCTTTGGCAGCACTGTCTTCGATAGTATCTCCATTGCTATCGCGCAGATAAGGCATTGATTGTTTCTTGCCACTGACATACTTCACATACGACCAGAATCTCTTTGGATTTTCTGCCAGGTTTCGAGACAAAGTTTCGTTGTGGGAACTGTTATAAGTATCTCGCATTGAACTGCGCTCTAAATTTCTAGCTTCTGTAAAAGATCATCAATCTTGAGGATTTTGCTTCTGTTTAAATTTGGCCTGTTTGTTTTGTTGTTTCTGCAACAGTGTTCTGACCCGTTTTGTGTACCAAGGAGAATCAACTCCGCCGTTTGTTAATTTATTTGGTATAAATCTCTCAGTTGCTGCCGATACTATTTCTTTGATTTCTGCCCCCATCTGGTCTACACTTATATCATTAATTTGGAAGGAGTGGAGATTGTCTGTCAGGAAGGCGTCAAGTGAATTTTTATCTGCTTTTTTGAATAGGTAAATTTTTCTTTTATTTTTGGAGGATTTGGGGGCTACAATATTCAATCTTGCTACGACAACCCTGTGTTCACTAATCTCTGTCTCCGTTTTGATGCTCGTTATTAACTCAGGATTATTTGTTGCTAAGAGGTCAAGTGTGTTTTCACAATCGTTTCCTATTTGCGTGGGCTCATGGACTAACTACTCGAAATAATTTTCAGAGAATGCGTTTAGTACAATTTCAGATAATGTTTTATGCGTACCTCCATAATTAAACATGTATTTTCGCCAACATATCGACGGTAAATTAAAGTCACCACCAACTATAATCGTATGAGTCGGGTACTTGTTTGAAATCAAACTCAAGTTTTCTTTGAACCTTTCAGCAACTGTATCATCGGAATTGGGAGGTGGGTAAAAGGATCCAGTTATTATTTTATTCCGGTTGCCAACAATGACCTCTGCCCATACTAACTCACAGGAACTATCTACTTCAATTTCGTGACATGATAAACTACAACTCACAGGAACAAACACGCCTCCGCCAACCCTGTTTAGCGTATCCTTTCGGAAAAGCGTTAGGTTGAGCTTATCTCCGGCTTTAGCCAGCTTTCAGTGCCTATAACAATTTGAGCATCAGTGCTTTCTATTAGCGCATGGAGCTCTGGTACTTTCCCAACTCAGCTACGACAATTTACAACTGTTACACCGATGGTGCCTGTATCTACATTCTTCCTGTGTTCGGCCTGCACCCTGTCTTTTCCCGAGACGCCCTAACCTAAAAAGCCGCCCAGTCCATGCCACACAGTCCCTGCTACCCGTGTAGACGCCTCCTGGTTATAGTGGACAATTGACCTATTCAGCGCAACCTGAGACGCAACCACCCTTTGGCGCAAGTCGGGGAATCTGCAGCCTACACGGTCGCAGAACCGTCTGAGCCTCTGATTCAGAACCCTCCACTCGGCTCTGTACCAGAGGTCCGCAATCGGTCCTGTCAACTATTCCACATATGGTCAGCATTTCTTTCATCTTGCAAGCTGGACTGACAGCCTTTACCACTTCCGTTAGCCGCTCGAAACCAGCGAGAATCTCTTCTGATCCAAAGTGACACACATCATTGGTACCGACATGAGCAACCACCTGCAACTGGCTGCACCCTGTGCTCTTCATGGCATCCAGGGGGATCCGTTCCACATCTGGAAGGACTCCCCAGTATGCACATGCAGTGCACATTGGTTTTCTTTCCCTACTTGGCAGATATGTCCCTAAGGGGCCCCATAACGAGCCTAACGTTGGAGCTCCCAATAATTCCACTCTCTGTGACTGTCCAGATCTTGCAGGCTGGAAGTTTTCCTCTGAAACAGTACAGGCGTCAGCATCTGGCTCAGCAACAGTGTCAGCCACAGACAGCACCTGGAACCTGTTTGTCAGGCAAACGGGGAGGCCTTACGTACGACCGCCTGGAAAGTCTTTCGTCGTCTGCTACGCCCTAGGGCGACCTTCCAACTCGACCACAGGTGAGGGGTCAAACTCAGTGCGAGCAGTAACTGGGCTGGCCACCGGTGAGGATCGACCCGAGGACTCGGATGTGCTGGACGTCGTTTGGATCCCCACGGCCGGCTCACAACAGTGGTGCCCATCCACTGCAGCCTCAAGCTGTGTAACCGAATCCATCACAGTCTGAAATTGGGAGCGAAGTGTTACCAACTCGGCTCGCATCCGCATACAACATCACAGTCCCTGTCCATACTAAAGACCGTGGGAAACCAAACTATGCAGGTAAACGGACTATCGGCACGTGCTGCGCAACTCTACTGTACACCCTGACGAAAAGGCAGAAACTGTATCTCATAAATTAGATTAATACGCAGAAATTCGAAAACCTAACTACCGAAGCACTCAGATGAAACTAAATAATTCGCCCCAGATTAGAAACTTGTAATATGTCACAACATCGGTTTACTTTCCAATGCAAACGAAAACGCGAGATCTGTTGCTATTGCATATTAAATAAACACGCAGAAACTCAAGAAACTAAACTATTAAAACACACAGATGATATTATAAAATTCACTCCTGGTTAGGAGCTCGTAAAAGTCACAAAATCAGTTACTTCCCTGCTGCTGTTTGTGTCTCGGCTGGCTGCTGCTGCCTACACTCTCCAGTATATTAATGATTTTATGACTCATGTCCTCCTACGCCTACACTTTCCGGTATATTAATGATTTTACGACCCATGTTATCTAATGTTCTTTTTTTTAATAGGAAAGGCAGCGATTCCGAAAAATAATGCTAACTGGAAGAATGGAATCATAATTATAACCGAACTTTGTGTCACAGCTATATACCGTGTACGGCTACGACCGAAAAGAAAATTTTGTAAGAAGTTGAATGATTTACTGTAGCTAGCTATAATTTTGAATAAATAAGTGAAATAGTATAGATTTGGATTACAGATTAGTAATTTACGATCGACAGTTCATAATCAAAAGTTAAGGATAGTTAATGGCTGAAATGAAATTGAAATCACGTAATAATTAGAAGTATGTAGGTAGGCAGTACGAGAGAAGAATGCACTCGCGCAAGTTTGAATATAAAAGCTATGTATGACAAAATGAATTACTTGGAATTAACAAAAACCAGTAATTGTTATGTATTGATAGCGTATGACTTCTTTGTAATGAGCGACGTAACTCACTGCAATGCTATCTGCCATCAGGTTCTGTGAAGCAAACTAATCACCATCTCGTAATAAATATTATTTAAGAAAAATTCGCAATTACTTCATCAACTAACATTTTTGCAAAGTTGATGTTATGAAAGTCAAACACACATGAAACATTTAGAAATACACAAAACTGTTACAACAGTCACTTTTGTTAAGACTGGATATGCACTTTACTTTGTCAGTTATTTGAAATTACTTTAACTTTTTACTGTCTTTACTTAGTTACTGATAGGACGCAATAGTAAAGTTACAACAAACAAAGAACTTTAGTTACTACTTGTAACATGCCCGTAACTGACTTCTCGTTTCGTGACCGTGCGCCCTGTCCACACCACGTACCTGGTAATCCCGCGGCGGTCGTATTGTTCTGCTCCAAGCTGGCTGTTGGCTTGCCTGAAATTATCTTACGAAAAAATGCAAGCGGGTTTAGGGGAGCCTCTGAAAATTTAAACACAACACTGTCCTATGTCTGGTATGAACATCTATATTCTGAGACGATATGGAAACCACAGGTTGCACTGTTTACACTCTAAATCGTAAATGTTTATCGCAATTAACAATCTTGATGATTAACAGTCCAAAATATAATTCAGACGAGCGTACGCGTAACCGACACGACGCGGGTTATTGTTGATGATGCGGAAGCCGAATGATTGAACGAAAGTTCTTACGCTCGTCACACATACGATATCTGGTAATAGCCCTCCTTGTCACTAGTAATGACATAACACTGTTCATAAGGTTACATGTTCAGTTCTCAGGTCTCACTTGTACGAGCGTGCGCGTAGCCGTCGCGGCGCGGCTGATTGTTGATGATGCGGAAACGCGATGATCTAACACGTCCTCACGCTCGCTACAAGACACTGGCACTTGACTACACTCTTTTATGGTAACTAATTTCTACTGATTGTTATCAGTTCGTTCTGGGAGACCGAACACGGCGCGGATGATCGATTCTGTGCGACACGCAACGAGAGGATACAGAAATACGTTATCGACCTGCTCATTTTTTCATTACTACTTGACGCACTTTCCTCTAAATTACTTCCATATTAGATCACTTTACTGTAATAGCACTTGTAGCAACACTTCAACCTGAATACTAAAAAAGCCTCTCACATGCAGAGCTACACACTACACAACATAACATTACCGTGTCCCGCGCTACGGACGCGTCTGCCCACGATGATACTCCACAACTAAGCCAGCGATATGACAATACGCTTACATTCCCGCAAGAAAAAGTTTTCGAATTGTCGAAGAGAATATCGACATATCTAGATAATTCTCTCCTGAAAGGTGTTAAGGAGATGATGTGAGCGGTGGGGGGTATACTGCCCCATCTCACGGGTACACACCATTGCTACATTATGGACCAGACATGAGTTACATATAATCATGGAAACATAAAGAACAGTTGTCAAATACGCAAAAGACTATTGTACATAATAAAAGACCCAACCTACAGTGCAACCTGTGCAGCAAAACGCACTTACAATACAGTGGATATACAAATAGTTAATAGACTTAGACACAAGAATGTTGAGTCCCTGAAATAGAAAGTTCTACAAACACAAATACAATAGGTTGGATATGATAGGCAGGTGCCTGATAAAAGAGAAAAGAAAAAAAAATAGTAGAAAAACACACACGTTCACTGCTACTCCAAGTAGACAATATCACTGGTGACACTACTGGGCAAAAACCAGAGAACCTTCATCAGCACTAGGCCGTCAAAAATACAGCAAAAAAAAAAAAAAATGCTTCACTACTCGCAACAGTGCGTCACAAGGGAGCGTTCTTTGCACTGAAAGGGAGTGGAGAGTGACTGTAGTGTCGATGCTGCGCTGACCAGCAGATGGGCAGTATAGTCGTCAGCTCGCCACTCTCGCCTCGCGGTAATCCGTCCATTGGCGTACATGAAACAGGTTAATGGTGCTCTTAGTGTTGCCCTAGCAATGTCTATTCAACTTAGCCGTAGTCTGTTACTACTACAGTAGACATTACGATGTTCTATATGACATAATAAACACATACGCTATTGAGAAGAAAAATATATGGATATCCACCAAGTTAAATTTAGTTCCTAAGTGAATGGTACAAAAATTAATAGCAATCATTAAGCAGGTGTAGTAACAAACTTCTAAATGAAAAAAAAAACTTTTATATAGCACAACCTATATACACTAGACTCTAGTAATCACTCGAACCATATCACTGTGTGGGCAAGAAGAAATATAATACATATAATCTAGGTTTAACCGAAGAAAGTGAAAAGAAAGAGAAAAAAAATTCCGTATAGCAGTAACACATCCTAGTTAAATCTCACTCGATTAGAGAGTCCTCTTGAAAGAGTATAATAATCAGAAATTAATGTCTGTACTTAAGGACAATAGCAGCTGACATATATACAGATTCAGACACGTCACAATATATCAGTCAGTCATTAATCTTGCTCACTATAGTATAGTTATTGTTATCCACATGGTGTTTGCCCTCGTGGTATGAAGTATGCTGTTGATTGCACCCTCAAAATAGGTTATATACTCTTTCCACTTGCTATGTTTCCTGCTACAATATGTCCTGCACATGCGTTTCACCTCTTTATGACTCTCTCAGCTGGATTTGAGGCCGGTCTTTACTTGGCTATCAAAACATGTTCCACACCATTCCTCCGCAACATTTCCCTCCACTCCTTCGACACAAATTGTGGACCATTATCTGATAGCACTTGCCTTGGTTTGCACACCCGCGTAAAATAGTCATTTTCCAGTCTCGCTGATATTGCCTTACCAGTTGCTTTCCTTAGGGGGTAGAACTTTACATATTTAGAACACACTTCTAACACCACCATGAGCTGCGTGAAATTGCCACGGGACTTAGGCAGTGGACCTAGCAAATCAACAGCCACTATGTCTTTGATTCCATCAGGAATTATGGGATGCATAGATCCCTGATGGCTAACAGTTCTTGTCTTAGTCTTCCGGCACACATCACAGGTCCGTAATACCTTCCTGATCTTTTTGCTCACACCAAAGAAAATACACTCCTTCCTTAACTTTTCCAGACATTTTGTTGGGCCAAAGTGTGCATTACTGAAATGCGTGTGCCACACCAGCTTCTCGATAGGATGTTCCGGAATGCACAGTTTCCAGTCCTGTAACGATTCATCCACACGACGATATAGAATGTTGTGATGAATTAAATAATACTTCCTCAATTTATCTTCTTCAGCACACCCGTATCTTACCTTCACACTCTTCAATGCAGGATCTTAATTTTGCTCACGTCGGATATTCTTAAGTAATTTGGTAACAAATGACTCGTATTGGTCCGCAGCTCGTGCCCGTGCGGTAGCGTTCTCGCTTCCCATGCCCGGGTTCCCGGGTTCGATTGCCGGCGGGGTCAGGGATTTTCTCTGCCTCGTGATGACTGGGTGTTGTGTGATGTCCTTAGGTTAGTTAGGTTTAAGTAGTTCTAAGTTCTAGGGGACTGATGACCATAGATGTTAAGTCCCATAGTGCTCAGAGTCATCTGAACCATTTGAACTCGTATTGAACGCCCTTGTGGCCCACTAACATGTATATCATCCACGTCAGGTGGCATCCTCGAAAGTGCATCAGATATGATGTTTTGGTTCCCAGGTCGGTACACAACGCTAAATTGATATTCTTGTAAGTCAAGCGCCCATCTGGTGAGACGTCTATGGTATAATTTGCCATCAAGTAGGAAAGTCAATGCCTTATGGTCTGTGACTACCTTGGTGGTTCTACCGGCCAGATAATATCTGAATTTTGTGAAACCCCACAGGACAGCAAGTGCCTCTCTGTCAGTGACTGTATATTGCCGTTCCCATTTAGTCAGAGCCCTGCTTGCAAATGCGATTGTTTTAACACTATCCGAGCCCATATCAACCACTTGGTATAAGTGCACTCCTAATCCATAGTCTGAGCTGTCACAAGCCAATTAAAACTCCTTGCTTAAGTCTGGGTGCGAAAGCAGCTTAGGATCGCACAGATTTTGCTTTATTTCCTCGAAAGCGCCTTGGCATTCATCTGTCCAGTCCCATAACACCTTGTTCTTCAGCAGATTCACATAAACCAAGGAAACCTCTTAACTGCTTCTTACAGCGTGGCGCAGGAAAATCCTTGACCGCTTGTAGTTTGTCCTCACCCGGTTTGATCCCCTGTGCATTAACGATGTGGCCAAGGAACTTAACCTCACTCCTTCCAAAATCCGATTTCTCCAAATTCGCTGTCACTCCTGCTTTCTCAAAGGCCATGAGTACTTCTTCAAGTGTTTTAACATGCTCTTTCTTAGTTTGCAATTGCTATCAAGATGTCATCAACGTACATAGTGACCTTCTTACTCAAATGCTCGCTCAGTACCTTATCCAGATGTGGAAATATTAAGGCCAAATGGTAGTACACGATACTGGTAGCTTCTTCCTCCATACAGGAATGCAGTGAAAGGTCTTAAATCCTTAAGTAGAGGGACCTGCCAGTACCCCGATCGGAGATCGATACTACTGAATACTCTTGCCCCATGAAACTTTTGAAGTAACTTTTCCAAATTCTCAAATGCTCGACTCATTACAGACGCTGCTGCCCGCAAAGGTACTCCACAACTAAGCCAGTGATATGACAATATGCTTACATACTGCATATAATTTTGTGAACTGTCTGATTTAACTGTCAAAATGGTCAATTTTAGTAGTGGGACAATGAGACTCCTGCCCCACTCTGCATTGTTACCACATTTGTTCGAGATGGCGGCCATACATGTGGTAACAGTGACATCATGATGGGAAGTTCAAATTTTGGCAGCAAAATAAGTCAGTTGGGCTACCTTGACTAACCTAACACCCACCCTTCCCCCTCCACTCCCCTCCCCAACTCTCCCCTCCCTTCCTCCCCCCTCCCCTCCCCATCTGGAAATTGGCAGAAAGGACTTAGTCTGTGCTGAACTGCTGGATAGGATGGACAGAAGTCTTTATTTTGTACGCATTCTTTATTTAAACATTTTTAGCTGTCATAGGCAGAAGCTCCAGCCTGTGTGTTTACCATGAGGTCTGGAGCTCATCTAATGTAGTTCACAGTACTGCCACCAGAGGGTGCTGTCCTCCACCCCTCCTGCGACACAATCCAAGATGGCGGTCTGGGGGACTCAGTCTGCATCCAGCAGGTGGACTGAGAGGACAGGCGTGTTCAGCTGATGAGACGTCTGTGCTGGAGAAGGAGGAGTATATTAGCAGTTGAGATCTGTGTCAATAGCATTGATGTTTAGTGAAGACGAATAAGAGCTAAGTTATGCCTTGCAACTAATTCTGATAAATAGGTGTGCGGTAAAAGTAGATCATTCGAGAAAAATCTTCTGAAGTGCAAGAGGCAAGACATTCACACCAGGGTGTCAGCATCCCCCTGGAAGAGAGGCAACAAGCTGGGTACCCTGCCCCAAGTCTCCACGCCGGCTCATGCCACAGCCAGGGAACGCGCTGGCTCATGGCACGGTCACGTGGTAGCTGCTGAGCACTTCCTGTCATGTTGGAAATACCCACAGCCTTCCTCTTCCACCCCATCTGCGCCACATGGATACCCTTTGTCGTTGAACATGAACTGATTCAGGAGCTATTACATATGGAGTTGCAGAATATTGTCACATACATAATTTGAAGCTATCGCACGACCTAAATGTACCAATGCACAAAGAGAGAGAGAGAGCTTTGTAGATGATGTGAGAATATTTAAACATTTACACTTTTATTCTGAGGAATGACACCGCCGCCACACTCGCACACAGACGCGGCACAATTGTGAAACCATCCCAGAGACAATTCGCGCACTTTTGTGGGAAGTACAATTGTCTTTGTCCATGAATTGCTTCAGGAGTTACTGAATATGTCTATAAATACACTTCCAGAAAGATCGATGCACAGTAGTTTATTTCAAGTTTACGATGTATACCGCCACACTCGAATATCGACTCACTTGTGAAACCGTTCCTAGGCACTACGCGCGCTTTTGTGGGAAACAGATCCCGAAACCGACATCAGCTGGAGTATCTGATTTTTAAACATCAAAGCAACGATATTTGGAAGTCAAAATAAATATTTCTGCAATTATGAAAACAGTCCGCTCACCACTTTTGGAGTTTTAGCTGCTTGTTTAAAGGCACTGACAGAGAGAGAGAGAGAGAACTTTCGAGTCTTACAAGTGCTGTGGTGTTCATCACTTTTCGGAAAAGATGAGTGGGCTTAGTTTATATTTGCTGCTGCTGTGGTCAGTGACGTTATTATTTGCTCAATTCTCGAAGCACTGTCTAAGCACAGATAGGAAAATCAGAACAATTTCACAAACAGAATGCGAAGCACCGTCCTGCAGATGAGAAAAATTGGAGATGCTCTGAAGCCACAATGGCGAATGACGGACAGCATCCCGGCAGAGAAGGATGGTCTCCTTGAACTTGTCTTTGAGCACTCAGACAAAGAAGAGATCACGTTACTCTCAGAACTTTCTGCAGATACCTTACCCCACACAAGGGATGTCTTGTGAATGAATGGAACATTCTGACTGGTTCTTATTGAATTTACTTGCCAAACTGCTCCTGCTGGACGTGTGGGAGCACTTCCGCCATTTTCTGCAGCTGAGACTTTCAGTCGCAAAACTATTTTGTACAGATCGCCATATTCCATTCACAGTTAAACCCTGCAAAGGTGGTCTACAGACAAGAAATACATAAAGACACTTCCTCAGTTACACAGCTCTGCTGCTATCGAGGAAAGCTTGAATTTTTCAGCCTGAGACCGATCTCCAAACGGGCTGTATCACCACGTACCGTATTGATGTAGTAAACACACAATTCATATACTGCACTGTGCAAAATCATCACTTCTGCATCATGCATATTGGTATCAATCACCAGACTCTCATACATATACTGCGAAGACAAACAGCATAAGCACATGCACCGTATGTAGTCCTCGGAGCTGGCCAGTGGTCGTGAGACAGCTGTCCCTGCACACTTCCTGACCTTAAGCACTACGAGAGTGGCCTCAGCAGACCGCATTCACTCTCCAAACTGGTATAGAAAGGCTGGGCTGGTTCCCGCCTCCCCCCCCCCCCCCCCTCCCCAGCATGCAGGTGTTACTGTTTCTGGCCCTGAGCTGCTTGCTGGCTTGCTTTCTACCCCATCTCCAGACTCTGGGATTACAAGAACATATGCTTTTTCACATGGTTTGCCAGAATATCATACAATTTACGCGATTGTTCTAGATATCTAGCACATAGCAGTATGCTAGCGATCGCTTCCACATATAAAGACTGGGAATTGTATCTCTAAAAATCCGAAACTTTAGCGAGGTGGAATGGGCTGAAAACCAATGAGAAACTATGAACTTATCTTGTCTGCGAACATCTTTATGGGAAAACTCGAAAAAATAGAGGAAACTGAGAGTTCCACTCATGAGTACCTATGTCAATGATATAACAGATTCCAAATCATCCTTGTACTTGACAAAGTCCACTAAGGTGTTTCTCATTTCTAGATAAGCAGCAAACGTGTATTTCACCCATATTTCACCATCTAGATGCACACAACACACACCACGGCCGATGTTCTACCAAATGAAGACGGGAAATGTGCAGCAGCAGTCAACCGGATATTTAACATGGGAGGGAAGAATGGTCCAACGCAAACGGACGTCAATATTAAATATTCTCAAATTTCCACAGAGAACACACGTGACCACGAAACCTGCCCAACACATAGTGAGTATTAGTCCGCTATTCAGCCGTCTAGAGGGTGATGCGATTAGGTCAGTTACATACCTGTACCCCAGCCAACCTCTCCATTTGGACGGGTCCCACCATAAGCCGTAAGCGTCAGTCGTTCCCACCACAGGCTACCACCTCGAAGTACTGCCCGTACACCAGGCAGAATCGTCCTAGGAAAACGGTCACGTATGTATTTGATAACTGTACTTACAACTAAATATTACGATTGTAGCCTCAACTGGACAACATCCAGCCATGACAAAGTATCAAAAATCTCCCCTCTTGACGGCTGTTGCTCTGGAAATATAAATATCTGTACCATTCTTATGACTGGACATAATTTTCCACGTAAAAAAATCTTTCGTCCCTCTTATGGCTATCACAGTTTTACATGGCAAATTTATACCTTCCCTTATGACAGGCCAAAGACATCATCTTGGTACATGTCAGAACACACACACATACTTCACAAACCCACTGTTCACAGTGAATCTATCATGCATCCCCTACGACTAAGTATAATACTTCGCCAATTATCATTCTCATCAAAATGATAATTGGCGAAATATTGTACTTTGTCATAGGGGATGCATGATAGATGCACTGTGATCAGTGGGTTTGTGAAGAATGTTTGTCTGTTCTGACATGTACCAAGATAAAGTATAATACTTCACCAATAACTGAATGCTAGCGATACCAAGCAATTCTGAGCGAAAATAGCGGTGGGTAAATATGTCTCATAAGTTTTCTTACGAGTGGTACCACTGTGTCTTAGAAAGAGAGACGTAATCATGTTACAAGCCACGAGATTTTAAGAACACGATGGTAATGGTTATGTTACTGTCATAAGTGATCTTAGTTCTACAGATGCACACAAGTATTACTAACGATATCCATGTTAAAATCTCTACAAGCCTTATAAATCGAGGTATGGTACTACCTCCGAATGAAGTAGTTTTCCACACAAATACCGCGACAATGAATATAGGTGGTGAATGCCAGGGTGTGTATTAAAAAACCGACAGTCCAGGTACATGTCGCTGGCGGTGAGAACTCGAAATAAAATCACCCAATTTAGAAAGCGATTCGGCTATAAAACGTGGTGTGAAGCTGGTATTTCCAGCTATCATGCCACCGCTAGACACTTCTCCAGTTCTTGTAATGCCTTCTAACTCAATGACATGTCAGAGGTTCTGCGATATTTCCGCTGGGGTATAGCCGATGGTTGATTGAGAATGATCACATATAGTAGATGGTGTTCTATGTGATGAATCACTTTAAAAAAAACGTAATGGTGGATTGAGTCATAAGAAATGTAGAAAATACATAGGCTTTTCAGATCTATAGTATTACGCTATCTGGTAGAAATGCTGTCTGCGATCTGCAATCAAGTATTTTCCTTCAACCACATACCTGTGTTGGATTCTATGGAGATGTCTTTTTATGATTACAGCCACTAGTGAATCATATTCGTGGCACTTTGATATCTCAAAATGATTCACCATTTTCGAACCTGTCCACTACAGTAAGATTCCAAAGTAGTTTTAGACAGTCCCTATACATCTTGTAGCTGTTCCTCAGAGTCTGCTCCGCCATCCCTGCAGCTTTGTGCATGCGATCATTACAATTTAAATCGGAACTGAGCAGAAGTCGGAGAGTTCTATATTTACCACATTTTGCGACATTTGCAGATACAGAGTGAGCTGAGCTAATGAGACAGGAGCATGTTTTGACCACTCAACGGAAATGTGAACATATTGTAATAGCTCTGCCAACTGTGTGTGAGGTCCCAAACAAAGCTTTCTCCCTCAACACGAGGTAGTATAAAAGACAGTATAAGCAGTTATGGGAACTGGGAGAAGGGCGAGGATTCTGCTCCTGCATTGCAATGTGTCTCCAAACTACACACTGGTACTGCATATCAAAGGAGATCTGCATCTCTCAGGGCGCATACACGTTTGTCACCCAAACATTCTATCACGTACCTCCCAAAAAAGAGAAAAAAACCTATGAAGTATAAAAGTTGCAATGCTGGCATCGAGCATATGCGCTGAACCCCATTAAATATACTGGTACTGATCCACTGTGTTGCCTGCACAACCCAGTGCAAAGTGTCATCGCCTGTACTGTAGGAGGAGGACCATATCCCACAGACTATACTATCAATCACAAGAGAGGCTCCCTGTGTCATTGTTTGAAACATTTGTTTTTCTTTGTAACACATCTACGCAGCGTGTGACACAGCTTTGTACACTGCCATAAATTTTGTTTTTCCCACCACGGCTTCGAGGTCTGTGTCAGGTTCTGCTGTCTGAAGGTGATTGATGACCTCTGCATTTCAACTCAGATCTCACAGTGATGGGGTAGCAGATAGCTCAGGTGTTTCATTTCGATTTATTCCTTGTATTGCAGTCATGTACATGATCACTGTATCGGTGCCTACCATGCCCGGAAGATGTTGCCCCTTGAAGCAAACCAAGCGCTGTATCATGTGTGACGTACAGAGGCGAGCGAGTGCGCCGGGACTTACCCAGTTCACTGCTAGTTGCGCCACGTCACCTTAACGCGTCTGCATGTAGCGCACAAGTATTGAATCACAATTTAGTATGAAATTAAAAATCAACATTTATGTTTAAAACTTTGTTAAATTATAGTTTAGTGTAATAATGTTCCAAATACCAAGTCTTGATGTTCTAAACTTAATAGTTTACGGAAAAATGCCGCTTTAAGAGGAAAATCAGAGGCGCTAAATAATGACGCTAGGAAGCCAGAATTTGGTCAGAAGGTGCAGTTAGAAATTATGCTGGTTTCCAAACCCATAAAACAAAAATTAACGCCAGAATCCACGTTTTTCGGAAAAATCAGAGGCGCTAAATAATGGACTTAGAAACTTGAAAATTTGTTTTATGCTTCAGTACACCCCAGAAATAATAACAGAGAGTCCACATTAATCTACCTCTTATAGTTTTTGAGTAATTAAATTAAAACTAACTTTGTAACTAAAATGTACCTCAGTGTTGTAAATTAAGTACTTGAAATTTTAAATGATAGAGGATTTTGGTTAAACCAGATGATCAAATATGTCAAATAATAAAGCTACACCAAGTTTAAGACTTGTAACATAAATAGCAACTGATATGTCTTAGCAAAGGTATGGTTCAGAGGAACAATCTACCGTTAGTTCCACTAAATAAATTCTATTAAGCAAAGTTTTCATTCTAGCGAGCTGAAACTTTCTACGTGCTTTCAAACTGCTTATCTGCATGCCAAGAAAAATTAAGAAGTTTCTGAAGTAATTGGTAACTATATTATTAAAGATTATGTGCCCGAGATAGCGGTCATTTGTAGACTGCCGCCATATGCAAATAGACAGAGACAACAGATGTTTTCTCGGCAGTCCCCACCGGCACCTTGTAAATACAGCCCCTGAAGCAGTAGGAAGGTTCACTTCGCTCTCAGACACTGTGAGGTCCACGCCAGTTAAACGTCTGGTCGCGCTCTGCCTCGGATGACGTCAGAGCCGAGCTCTGACAAGCGCGTATTTGGCAGTGAAAACGGATAGTGAACTCGCGAGGACTGTACACCGTCCTGGATCGTTTAGAATTCGGTAAAATAACTGTTAGTGTACTGTCCGTGTGAAATTCAATTCCGCGTGGCTAGTGGCGAATTTGTTTCCACTTTTATGGCGAGCATTAATTTTTGAACATTTATTGCGAACTTTCAATTGAGTGATGTTAGTCAGGGCGAAAAACAATCTGGTAGGGAGTTACCGTAGAGGTCGCCTATGAACTGCTAAAGGTGCTGTTAGATTAGAAAGACTTGTTTTCAATTTAACATAACGCAATTTTATGTGTTGTTTGTGAGAAACTTTAATTAAATTAAATCTTGACTGGGACTTTAAACTTTTACTGAAGTCATAGTCCTGATCACGCAAAGAAATGGGAAATAGCCACTTTTCTTTCAGTGGGCTGGACTGGAATGTGGCCGTGCAGACTGGAAACTAAGGTCAGTATGTTTCCCTTCGCTTTCTATCTGACCACCAAATTAGTTGCCAGGCTCACGTGATTAAAGACGGCATCAGAACTTTAAACTAGTGAAGTAACTTACTCGCCGCCCCACACCCTCCACCAAGACTCTTTCTCCATCTCAAACAAGTGATGTCAGTCAATCATTATGTGGTAATCAACAGCACACCAGTGGGTGGATGGGGTGGAAAAGATACAGTCAATGTGCTGTAACAATAAGCATCACAGTTGATAGTGTGATCAGTTTGGCAATTTTTACTGTAATTTTAACACCGACCAATTATGTGGCAGCAAGCTTCTGTATCATTGCTCAACTGCCCCTCCTCTACTTTGCGAGGACCGTTGCAAATGTAGATAGATAATGAAGCTTCACCTGGTCACAAAGAACGACGGCTGAGGTATTTCCTGAGAGGCAGGGAGAATGCCTAGGATTAGCATAAGCCCTGCCCACTGTGACACGTGCTGGCAAATATTTGAAGCAACTCTTTCTTCCCAGTGAAAGCTCTGTGACACAGAGACCAACCGAAAACAGAGCAAATGCATTGCAACTGTAGCATATGTCGTCGGACGTGTTTGAATACAGTGCAATACTATACTGCCCGACTAGAAAAAAATAGTGCATTTGGGCTAGGTGTTGACAACTGTATTACTACATCTACAAGCAGTTTTGGAATACGTGGGGAGAAGTGACGTCATGATGGCGTGAGCAGAGGTGACACAAAATTGTGTATGAATTGAGGGAAAAAATACGCCAAAGTGTGGGAATACTCGCTTGTCTTCTGTTTGGTGCAGGACAATTCTTGTATGTGGCAACCAGAGGAATACCAGAAACAGTTGACATGGAAGCACCAGTAGCTATATTTAGTTTACTGCAATATTTAGTTTACTGTGAGAGCCAATGGCTTAAAACATGTTAATGTCAGCTTTTTTATTACATATTCGTGTAGTACGTAAATAAATATGAATATTTTAGTTGGACCACTTTTTTCACTTTGTGATAGGTGGCGCTGTAACAGTCACCAACATATGGCTTACAATTCTTGACTAACAGTTGGTAACAGGTAGGTTTTTTTAAATTAAAATAAAGAACGTAGGTACGTTTGAACATTTTATTTCTGTTGTTCCAATGTGATACATGTTCCTTTGTGAACTTATCATTTCTGAGAACGCATGCTGTTACAGCGTGATTACCTGAAAATACCACATTAATGCAATAAATGCTCAAAATGATGTCCGTCAACCTCAATGCATTTGGCAATACGTGTAACGACATTCCTCTCAACAGCGAGTAGTTCGCCTTCAGCAATGTTCGTACATGCAATGACAATGCGCTGACGCATGTTGTCAGGCGCTGTCGGTGGATCACGATAGCAAATATCCTACTACTTTCCCCACAGAAAGAGATCCGGAGACGTCAGATCCGGTGAACGTGCGGGTCATGGTATGGTGCTTCGACGACCAATCCACCTGTCATGAAATTGCTATTCAATACCTCTTCAACCGCACGCGAGCTATGTGCCGGACTCCATCATGCAGTGAAACATCTTGTAGTAATATCGGTAGAACATTACGCCATTGCACCATTTAGAAATATGAGTCACAGAGAAGAGGATTTGGTGGTCTGTTGGATTGCTGATAGTTTCATGTACTTACGGTCTGGGTTCGATTCCAACATCTGCCGATGATTTTGGATAGGGAGAGACAGATTCTGTTCTCTTCTGGCTACGCCAAGTGAAGAAGGTATAATGGCGTTGTGGTCTGAAATTAACATTAAACATGATATTCCTTCTCTACCAAATAGACGTTAGGTTGAACCACAATAAAGTCAGGAGTGGCGACAAGTAGAAATCTTTCTTATACTAGTTATTTATTTCTAGTGACGAAACAAACGCTATGTAGGATCACAGGACACTTATTCCATTTTTTATTTCAGCTTCTGTATGTCGATAAAATTTGTTCTGAATTGGGAATGCAACTCAGACCACCTTTAACGCGGAATTTGATCCATTTGTGACAATACAGCTCGACTACAATTTGTTGTTTGTACAAAACTGCAGATTCCTCAACATCTCCACACATTGCGCGTGAATGGGTTCGAATCCTGGTCCAGAACTGAAGTTTTCATTATGTATTATCAAGCTCTGGCATGAGAACACATATCTGCTGGTGGATAATAGTTTTGATTTTTAATGTATTTTCATTCGTTGTCAACACTAACGATATCTGACGTTTTTGACTCCCAATGAGATACAGCACTATTTGCGAGATCACTGTAAGTTCAAGGATGTTATTCGGAAATGCTGGTGGAGAAAACTTCGGTAGCTGACGTCTGCCTGAGTGTAGTCAACAACGATATGTGTGGGGTTCGATTACCAGTCAGCACTGAACTCTTCGTCGTATTATTTCTGGTTCAAACATGCTCACATGTCACTGCTGGTGTAACAAACCCATATTTAATGTTCGTTTTCTCTAGAATATAACAGCGATAGGTGCCGGGTTGGAGTCCTGGGAAGGAAAAAGTTAATGTTCGTCTCGTCATTTCAGTTAAAACATCTAGGTATTGCCGAGAAAATCCGATATGTCACAGTTGATTGTGCTTCGATAACAATCCGATTAGGTTCTGGGTTCGAATCCCCGTCCAACACAAAGCTTTACCTCAAGGCGTTTCAAGTAAGTTACTTGTGAAAAAGCAATATTTAACATCTCTCGTAATTTATTAACAGGGACAATAGAAGCTGGGTAGGAATTCGCGTCCGTTAATAATGTTTACGTTATGTAATTTAAAGTTGATACTGACTAACTGATGCTGTCTAAACTCGAGGTATATAACTCTCTGTATGCCAAGTCAGGAATGACAGTTTCCGTCAGTCACGAAATCTCTGCTTAGTCTGCATGACCTGGGTTTGAATCCATATGCAGAACCAGACGGTTTGTCGTGTCATTTGAAAGTGTATACACATTCTCAACTAGCTGCTCGTGGATAACTTAAATTTTTGACGTCATTTTGTATTAAATAATAAGTACGGTATGTTACTTTGAAGAGGAAATCATGAATACGACGAACTTTCTACGTGCATTACCGATCTGACGTAATAATGAGAGTGGCAACATTTCAGGAATGTCATATTTTTTGTAATAAACATGAGCTTACAAGCCTTAAGGACAGTCTTATCTGTCATAAGGTGTTCCCTGATATTTGTAGTATCGTGGTATTGCTTTTCACCTTGAGTTATTGTGATATAGAGCAGTTTTTTTCTAGTGGTGACTTGTTGGAACCATTTTCAGTAGTCAAACGACTGTACCGAGGAGCAATTAGAGGACCTGCTAGACAGCTGCGTTATGTGGGCTGCATGCGAATCAGGCGAAATGCAATTCTGGTCTTTCGGATACTTTTGAGCATGACTATATATCACATTTATGAAACTCATAGTTCTGTTCTTTGTGTATTTCTACAGCTATGTAGCCACCAGAAGAATGATGTTTACTGCTGAGATTACGTGACTTCGGGAAGAAAGATTAATTTTTAACTTTTCGTCGATATTGTGGTCAGTGGAAACGAAGCGCAAATACGGCTTGTTACAAGGAAAGCATGGGGAAGGAAATCACCCGTGCCCTTTTAAAGAAACCGTCCTGTCGTTTGAAAGTGTATACACATTCTCAACTAGCTGCTTGGAGCGATTTGGGGAAGCTACGGAATGTATAAATTAGTATAATCGAACGTGGATTTGAACGGTCGTCCTCCTGGATGTGAGTCCAGTGCACCGCCTCGCTCGGCGTATCTTTGCCGTGCAGCGTTCTAAGCGAGAGTGAACAGGTTGTTACCTGGGAGTTAGGCAGCCCTCATTACTTTCCTGTACGCCTTGTGAACTGATGATCCGGCGGTCTATACGAGAATACTGATAGAGTAATCGACTGGTGAGATGTTTTTCGTTTTGACAGAAACACATGGAATTAATCTGCTATTAAATGGTGGTACAGTATTATGTAATGGCTGGAAAAGGTTTCAGATATTATCATTAACTTTAGTTCGAATACAAGTACACATACTTTGAGCAAGCGCTCGAACTGTGGCTCCCTCATCAAAACCGGACAGCTAATACATCCACGAGGAGTGTTCAATACGTAATGCAACACATTTTTTTCTGAAAGCAGGTTGGTTTTATTCGGGATTCCAATACATAATATTCTTACCCTCTCTTTGGCCTAGAAAATCTTATTTTTAGACATAAACTCTGTTCAATGCGACGGCCTTACGCCGCCTAACTGGGAGGACCTGTATGCCTGCATGGTACCACTCCACTGGTAAATGTCGGAGCCAACATCTTGCTGCATCAGAAACTCTCCATCATTCATGTACTGCTTTCAGCGGAGTGCATCCTTCATTGGGTCAGACACATGGAAGTCGGAGTGGTTGAGGAAGAACAGTCCACAGAATTGTGTGAGGTCTTGCGTTGTCATGGAGAAGTCCGTTTTCGTGGTGACGAATATGCTGAAGGTCAATACTGCATCAGTCACAGCTGTGTGAGGCCCGGCCAGAACGCGGGAGATCGGACAGGTTTGAACGACATTTTTGCGATGACAGACGCCCCTCCCAACGTCTCACCGTGCTTTTCATCACTGCGTAGTCTTCAAAGACATTTAGAAAGCGTCTATCAGCATCTGCGAAGCTGTGGTTTTCCGACAAAAGAAACTTAATGGCAGCTCTTTGTAACGCTCCTCCGCTACAGACGCTGTTTTGAAGAGTACGTATACCATCGCCGCCTATCGGAACAGCATGAAACTATAAAGGCTGAGGCGGGAATACACGATGTCCTACAAGAAATTCCGCATTTTTTTACCAAAACTGGCCGAGAAAAAAATTGTTGCATTACTTATCGAGCGATTCTCGAATATCTATGCTTCACAAGCTACTTTCAAACTGTGCTGTAGATGATATTTCAGGTACTTGTTTTCCCTCCTCGCTGTTTCATTCAAACTAATAATGTGTGGAAAAAAGCGATTGTCGGTGAAGCTTTTTATGAGGTCTAAATTCTCTCATTTTCTCGCCGTGATCATTTCGTGCGACATGTGTGGGAGGAGGTAATATTTTTGTCGGACACTTCCTGGAACGTATGCTCACTAAATTTCAACAATAAGTCTGACAGTGATGCACAATGCCTCTCTTGTAGCGTCTGCCGTCGGTATTTGTTGAACATCCCTGGAAAGCAGCGATTACGATGCGGCGCCGTGTGAAAGTAGCCTTGGGCATGCGCAGTGGCACAGCCTGCAATGGAAGTGGATGCGTCCCTTCCCAAAGGCGCGTCTGCAGTCGCGCGACAATGTCTACTTTACCAAATTATTTGACGTTCGGAATCTGTAAAACGCCACTAAGTACTACAGAGATCTTTACGGCAGCAAATACTGCTGGCGCCTAGCCTATCTTTGCGATATACAGACCAATTTGAACTGAGGATATCGCTGATGTACACAATCGGTTCCGGCCAACTTTCTGTTCTGAATTCTGCGGTGGCGTCGTCGTTGCGTTAAATATTCAAAACTAATTCTGGCACCCTATGGTGGATGTTCCTGCGAGAAACGTTTTCTATTTCCGATCTGTAAGGTCGAAGGTTCTCCTCTGAGAATAATGTGGCTGATTTTTCTTCGAGTGCTGTGTAGTTGTTCTGTTGCCAGAACACTCGTTATATTTGATCAAAACATATAAAGAGTGGAGATGGAACACGTTATAAGTACCGTTTTTCAGAAACCGCGTTTTTAGCGCTATTGTGTTCACGGTACTCTAGTCTCGATCCAGGTGCCGAACCATGGAGAAAGTCTTTCAAACATGCCTTGGTAGATGGGACATGCTTCTTTCTGGAGCTGCAAAGTTTAAAAGATACACTCCTGGAAATTGAAATAAGAACACCGTGAATTCATTGTCCCAGGAAGGGGAAACTTTATTGACACATTCCTGGGGTCAGATACATCACATGATCACACTGGCAGAACCACAGGCACATAGACACAGGCAACAGAGCATGCACAATGTCGGCACTAGTACAGTGTATATCCACCTTTCGCAGCAATGCAGGCTGCTATTCTTCCATGGAGACGATCGTAGAGATGCTGGATGTAGTCCTGTGGAACGGCTTGCCATGCCATTTCCACCTGGCGCCTCAGTTGGACCAGCGTTCGTGCTGGACGTGCAGACCGCGTGAGACGACGCTTCATCCAGTCCCAAACATGCTCAATGGGGGACAGATCCAGAGATCTTGCTGGCCAGGGTAGTTGACTTACACCTTCTAGAGCACGTTGGGTGGCACGGGATACATGCGGACGTGCATTGTCCTGTTGGAACAGCAAGTTCCCTTGCCGGTCTAGGAATGGTAGAACGATGGGTTCGATGACGGTTTGGATGTACCGTGCACTATTCAGTGTCCCCTCGACGATCACCAGTGGTGTACGGCCAGTGTAGGAGATCGCTCCCCACACCATGATGCCGGGTGTTGGCCCTGTGTGCCTCGGTCGTATGCAGTCCTGATTGTGGCGCTCACCTGCACGGCGCCAAACACGCATACGACCATCATTGGCACCAAGGCAGAAGCGACTCTCATCGCTGAAGACGACACATCTCCATTCGTCCCTCCATTCACGCCTGTCGCGACACCACTGGAGGCGGGCTGCACGATGTTGGGGCGTAATGAGCGGAAGACGGCCTAACGGTGTGCGGGACCGTAGCCCAGCTTCATGGAGACGGTTGCGAATGGTCCTCGCCGATACCCCAGGAGCAACAGTGTCCCTAATTTGCTGGGAAGTGGCGGTGCGGTCCCCTACGGCACTGCGTAGGATCCTACGGTCTTGTCGTGCATCCGTGCGTCGCTGCGGTCCGGTCCCAGGTCGACGGGCACGTGCACCTTCTGCCGACCACTGGCGACAACATCGATGTACTGTGGAGACCTCACGCCCCACGTGTTGAGCAATTCGGCGGTACGTCCACCCGGCCTCCCGCATGCCCACTATACGCCCTCGCTCAAAGTCCGTCAACTGCACATACGGTTGACGTCCACGCTGTCGCGGCATGCTACCAGTGTTAAAGACTGCGATGGAGCTCCGTATGCCACGGCAAACTGGCTGACACTGACGGCGGCGGTGCACAAATGCTGCGCAGCTAGCGCCATTCGACGGCCAACACCGCGGTTCCTGGTGTGTCCGCTGTGCCGTGCGTGTGATCATTGCTTGTACAGCCCTCTCGCAGTGTCCGGAGCAAGTATGGTGGGTCTGACACACCGGTGTCAATGTGTTCTTTTTTCCATTTCCAGGAGTGTATATGAAATGGTTTTGGTTGACTATAGTTCTACTAGTTAAAACCGTAATGCTGTATTTTTGTACTTGTTCTTCTTCTTCTTGTTGCGGATTTTCTGCACCTGGCGCAACTTCTCCGCCCCTAGTTGCCATCTTATGTCTTGACTTTCCTCAACGTTTCTGTTCCATTTTTCCATTGCCTTCTCCACATCATTTTGTCACTTGCGGCTTGGGCGACTCCTTTTGTTCTGGTGGGACAGTATCCAGCGTAGTATCCTATTTGGTATCCTGTATTCATTCATCCTATTCACATCGCCAAACCACGTCAGTTGTTTTTGTTGTAAGTCATCAGAGACCTATCTGAAGCATTAGAAAATTGTAGCGAAATGCAGGAAGATCTGCAGCGGATAGGCACTTGGTGCAGGGAGTGGCAACTGACCCTTAACATAGATAAATGTAATGTATTGCGAATACATAGAAAGAAGGATCCTTTATTGTATGATTATATGATAGCGGAACAAACACTGGTAGCAGTTACTTCTGTAAAATATCTGGGAGTATGCGTGCGGAACGATTTAGAGTGGAATGATCACATAAAATTAATTGTTGGTAAGGCGGGTACCGGGTTGAGATTCATTGGGAGAGTCCTTAGAAAATGTAGTCCATCAATAAAGGAGGTGGCTTACGAAACACTCGTTCGATCTATACTTGAGTATTGCTCATCAGTGTGGGATCCGTACCAGATCGGGTTGACGGAGGAGATAGAGAAGATCCAAAGAAGAGCGGCGCGTTTCGTCACAGGGTTATTTGGTAACCGTGATAGCGTTACGGAGATGTTTAGCAAACTCAAGTGGCAGACTCTGCAAGAGAGGCGCTCTGCATCGCGGTGTAGCTTGCTCGCCAGGTTTCGAGAGGGTGCGTTTCTGGATGAGGTATCGAATATATTGCTTCCCCCTACTTATACCTCCCGAGGAGATCACGAATGTAAAATTAGAGAGATTAGAGCGCGCACGGAGGCTTTCAGACAGTCGTTCTTCCCGCGAACCATACGCGACTGGAACAGAAAAGGGAGGTAATGACAGTGGCACGTAAAGTGCCCTCCGCCACACACCGTTGGGTGGCTTGCGGAGTATAAATGTAGATGTAGATGTAGATACCGCAGTTAATGGTTCAAATGGCTCTGAGCACTATAGGACATAACTGCTGTGATCATCAGTCCCCTAGAACTTAGAACTACTTAAACCTAACTAACCTAAGGACATCACACACATCCATGCCCGAGGAAGGATTCGAACCTGCGACCGTAGCGGTCACGCGGCTCCAGACTGTAGCGCCTAGAACCGCACGGCCACTCCGGCCGGCGATACCGCTGTTAATTTTCATCATTTGTCTTCTTTTATTCTGTCCATCCTAGTAGAGCTTGAGCTTCGTCTTAAGTAATCCGTCTCAGTGGCAAGCAGTTTATGCTTATTTTTTGCTGACGTCCCAAGATTATGCTCCATACAAAATTACTCTCTGGACTATTTTTTAAAGGACATTATATTTGCCGTTGACTGCAAAATTATTTATTTCACAATTGCAATTTCGGCCTATGGGCTATTATCAAAAGATTTTGCTTCAGCGTAAGTCATACTTTAAAATCCTCCTACATGCGATGGCGGGGTATTTCCTGCTGTAGGAATTCTATAAAATTTAGTGGCATTTTACAGATTTTGAAAGTTAAATAATTTGGCTAAAGTCAAGCATCAAAATCTTTTGTAGTACCACTTAATAATGGCTCGAAGGCCAAAATTGCAATTTTGAAATAAATAATTTATACAGTCAACAGTGAATATGATGTCCAATAAGAAATTCGACATGACCGTGAACCTCGACCTTTAGAAGTTACTGTGGACTATAGTCTTTTACATTTTCTTCCTCGTTGTTCTTCTTTTCCTTTTGTTCCAAAGAACAGAATTCATTGATCGTTTTACAACTCCACCTATATTAATCCTACTAGTGATTTCATCATTAGTTGCACCCTGTTTATTAAATAACACCCCAAGATATTTTGCCTTTTCCACACCTAGATTTACTTATCCATCTACTTCCAAATTATCTACTTTTCCCGTTCCAGCGGGTAAGTACTCACACTTCTTTATATTCATCTTCAGGTTTGAATTATTGTTTCCTCCTTAAACTTTCTGATCATATAGCTGCAATCCTCATCTTGTGCTAGTACAATATGGTCATCTGCAAAACACAGGCTAAATATCCTGCTGTCCTCTGTTGTCACTTCCATAACCTGGCAATTACTATGCCAACTCTGCAGGATTGTTCGCAGGTATAGCTCAAAGAGGGTCGGTGACAGCCCACATGTCTTCCGCAGACCCTTATTGACCTAGAATTCTTCTGTCCAACTATTCTCAATCTTTACTCTCTCGGTATTATTTTCACATAATTTCATAACAGCCTTTAACTGTCTCTGATCCAACTCTACCTCTTTCAACTTTTCCTACAATCTGTTGCTGGATACACTGTTATACGCTTTTTCTAGACCGGGCAGTGCAAAATGTGTATCCAAAATTGGTTGTTTTCCACGTGTAAGTTCATTATGAAGATGTTGATTATCAAAAATCATTCGCGGAATCCTGCTTGCTCTTCTTGCTGCTTGTGACTTGTTTCTTTCTTTACCAGATATTTATGTACGTTCGAGTACAGTCTTCTAGCCAATGGGATCGCTGCCAACCCCCATAACACTTTCTTATGCACCTTTGTTATGTATAATGTTTTCCTTTCTGATGGAACATCTACATTTAATACTCTTTAAAACAGCCTCCTTAGCATCTCTAACAATTTCTGTTATCCACACTTTACCAGCTCTGGGTGTATTTATTCGTAGCGTGGAGCCTTATCTTACAGCTCCTCACAGCCTGAACTTTCATATGTAAGCGCCATGACTCCTCCTGTTGCGCCCTCACCTCACGGCTAGGTGAAAATTCAGGCCAATTTTCCTGGAACTTGTCACTAGCTGGCTTGATGGTTCTCCATGCCTGATCACTATGAGCCACACGAATCATTCTCTCTTAATATTCACGTCTTTCTTCCGACACTTTGTTTTTCCTTTTTAACACTTCTCTTTTTACTTATCCTTTTAGTGTCCCATATCTATCTCTACTTTGACTCGCCTTCACATTCAGGAACGTCAATTAGGCTTTTTCATTTCGATCATTTCTGTCATATTTATATCCCACGAAACTGGTTTCATCTTTTTTTCATATTCACTAAGGGCTTCTTTTGTTGCTTCATCTATAGCCATCTTCATATGGTCATATTCCTCTTTTACTGTTCTCTCTGCACTCTCCAACTGTTTTGCCAGTCGTTGTTGGTATAAGTACATAGTACTGTCTTACCTTAAACTGTCAAAGTTTTGCCTCATGATCACAGGCTGGTCAGCATGTTGCGAATTCTTTTGTTCATCAATAATCCTGAAAGTATAAGGAGTGTAAATTTAACATTCCATGAAATGGTCACTTCCACAATCTGCTCTTCTTGTTACTCAGACATCCTGAATTTTTAAATTGGCCTTCGTCCGCAACTTCAGATGATCAATAGGTGATTTCAGCCTTCTTTTACGTTTGTAACATGTACATTTATGTGTATTCGTACGAGCAAAGATGTATTTTTCACTCGTAATTCATACTGATCCAATAAATCCATTAAACGTTTCCCATTCTCATTCTTAATATTCTCTCCATACATCCCAGTAGCCTTACAAATCCTTTTCTTCCATACTCCCCCCAGTACAGTTTATAATTTGGAACGGCTTCTCTAGTCTCTATCAGCATCTGTCCAAAATCTTATTTTGTCTTCAACGGTGAGACTTCTGTAGGAACACACACTCCCACTATTATCATACTCAAGAAGATGAGCTGTATCAACCTTCCATTAACAGCCTCCCCCTAGGTTACAAATTTTGACCACCGTTTGCTTAGAATGTTGGATACTCCTGCTTTCGCCCTACTGCTTTTGTTCACTTGACTAAAATATCTCCAGAAGATATACCCCAGCAGATACTCATAATCAGTGCCTTTCGTTCTTCTTTTGGAAAGCACAGGTACATCAGTGTTGTGCTATCCATTAAAACTTCTTGTTATTTGGTCGGGAAGTCATGTACATTCCAGATACCAAAATTCAACGTCCATTTTTATTCTAGTTTTCGAATTCCATTAAAGCCATCCGAAAATCTAGGCATATTACTGGGTATTTTAGCTGGCTGCCTCTTTGTATGGACGAGGAGGTGGCCCATCGCACAACCCCTAACCTGCAGGACCAGGATTTGTCATCAGTATTTAATTCCCCTTGGAAGATAGGCTTCACCACGCCTTCGATGAAGAAGATGGGAAGGAATAACTAAGGATAGCCATAGACTCTGCGCTACTTAGTTCACCTATAGGGTCTTGCGGGTAAGGAAAGGAAAGGGAATGACAGGTCGTTGCAGGACATACTTCTCCTAGCTCCTCATCCAGGACCTGTTTGACAAGCATGATCCTACCAGCAGCTAAGCTACGATCAACGTTGCTTCCAGCTCCATCGGAATAGACAGACCTCCCAGACCATACCCACACTGCTTCTTTAAGTTGGTCCATAGGGAAGGTTTATACTTGTAGTATCATAAATAAAACTAATTGTCTCAAATTAATGAGAGCCGACAGTGAGGATTAACGCTCTCGAAGAACACACCCCTTCTATCGCGTTTCGTCTCCTACCTTCAAGGGCTACAAAGTTCTAAGCAGTTTCATGGTGCTATTCCTTTTATTGAACCAAGGGGTACAGACTCTACATCTCTATGGAAGTGTAACAATATCTCTTACAAACGTAAGTAACTAAAATTGACTTACTTAGTGATTAGAAGTTTTCACAGTCTCACGTTGAATGAAACAGCTCAAGTCATTGTTCTTCGGCGTTGGCTAGCTCCCTCAAAAAACCCTTTAGATGTTGTACTGTGCAGCTGTTTCGCTGTTTACTTCTCTGAAGGAATCTGATAACGATAATTTAGCGTATGATAGTGGAACACTCCAGCATTAGCTCCTTAAAATCCACTCATACGGTTGCTACATATTTTCAGTCACCATCACCTGACACAAAGCTCGCTGTTCTAAGGGTCTTAGTTCCTCTAGCAGAAGACGCTTTGATTCCGAAAATTTGCCGCAATATAAAATCAACAACGAAAAGTGTTGTGTCGACGATCTAGACACAGCAAGGGCAAAAGCACCACAGACGCAAAGTTGCGAGCTGGTGCCAGTGCCATACAGACTCGCCACTTGCGCGAGTTCCACCACCAGCGCCACAGGCGGCGCTGAGGATGAAGATGTCGACTTTGCCTCGGCCAATTGCCGGCCGAGTACAATCCGCCAATGACTGGACGACAACGGACAGAAGCCTACTGAAGACAGAAGAACAGCTCTCGCCCACTTGGTTATAGATCATCGTCCAGGGCTGACCTAGAAAAGGGAACGTCGTTTAGTGAACCCTTAGAAATGGACAGACAGTTGATGTACTCGTAAATTGCATTTGCTATGTACTGTGAAATTTACTTACGATTATTTGCACTTAGCCGTTGAGGGGCTTTTTTACGTTATATTACAAGCAGTGTTGCAGACGCTACTATTCAACTAGTCGCCAAGATAAGTAAACCTTTTAACTCATTTGTGTGACTTTGTTAT
Source organism: Schistocerca piceifrons (assembly GCF_021461385.2). Lineage (NCBI taxonomy): Eukaryota > Metazoa > Arthropoda > Insecta > Orthoptera > Acrididae > Schistocerca > Schistocerca piceifrons. Next base: position 631,766,835 of record NC_060139.1, read on the forward strand.
TAATTTGTTGGAGAACCTTCGTTCTTCTGCCCTGTTATCTGACGCTGGGGCATAGCTATGCAGTAGTCGCAGGGAGAAATTCTTACCGGTGTACTTCATCAGAAGCCGTTTCATGAGTTCACAAACTCTGCCTTCCTTAACAATAGTCGCAACTTGGCCTTCACAGTAGTAGCGGCAGGGCCTTTACAAAACTGGCGAAAAGGATTCCTAAAAAAAAAAAAAATGTCTTCAGTGTGAATGGCTACAACAACAAACAGGTATCACAAGAAATTTCAGGATGTACGCGCAATTGACGATGCGCTAGATGACGATCAGTCTGGCTTTGGAGAAGGTAAAGTCACCAGAGAGGATGATAATGGAAGCAAGACTAAAACAAAATCAAGACACGTTCATAGGATTTGTCAACCTGGGAAAAGCATTCGACAATGTGAAATGGTACAAAAAGTTCGAAATTCAGAAAAAAATAGGGGTAAGCTATAGGGAGAGGCGGGTAACATATAATATGTGCAAGAGCCAAGAGGAAATAATAAGAGTGGACGACCAAGAACGAAGTGCTCGGATTAAGAGGGTGTAAGACAGGGATGTAATCTTTCGCACCCACTGTATATCGAAGAAGCAATGATGGAAAAAAAATAAAGGTTCAGGAGTGGAATTAAAATTCAAGGTGAAAGAATAACAATGCCGCGATTCGCTGATGACATTACTATCCTGAGTCAAAGTGAAGAGCCGGCCGCAGTGGCCGAGCGGTTCTACGCGCTGCAGTCTGGAACCGCGCGACCGCTGTGGTCGGTGGTTCGAATCCTGCCTCGGGCATGGATGTGTGTGATGTCCATAGGTTGGTTTAAGTAGTTCTAAGATCTAGGGGACTTATGACCTCAGATGTAAAGTGCTCAGAGCCATTTGAACCATTTTTTTTAAAGTGAAGAAGAATTACATTATCTACTGAATGGAATGAACAACCTAACGAGTACAGAATATGGTCTGCGATTAAATCGAAGGAAGACGAAATTAATGAGAAGTAGCAGAAATGACAACAGAGGGAAGCTTAACATCGGGAATGATGGTCACGAAGTAGATGAAATTAAAGAATTCTGCTACCTAGGCGGCAAAATAACCAAGGAGCACGGAGGACATCAAAAGCCTACTAGAACTGACAAAAAGGGCATTCCTGGCCAAGAGAAGTCTACTAGTATCAAACACAGGTCTTAATTTGAGGAATAAATTTTTGTGAATGTACTTTTGGAGTTCAGCATTGGATGGCAGTAAAACATAGACTGTGGGAAAACCGGAACGGAAGAGAATCGAAGCATTTGTGATGAGGTGCTACAGACGAATGTTCAAAATTGGGTGGACTGATAAGGTAAGGAATGAGGAGGTTACCCGCAGAATCGGAGACAAGAGGAATATGTGGAAAACACTGAAGAGGAGAAGGGACAGGATGATAGGACATCTGTTAAGACATCAGGGAATGACTTCCATCGTACTAGAGGAAACTGTAGAGGCAAAAACTGTAGAGGAAGACAGAGATTGGAATACATCCAGCAAATAATTGAGGAAGTGCGTTGCAAGTGCTACTTGGAGATGAAAAGGTTGCCACAGGAGAGGAACTGTTGGCGGGCCGCATCAAACAGTGAGACCCCCCCCCCCCCCCCCAAATGAAAGAAAAAAAGGAGAGAGAGAGAGAGAGAAGAAGAAAACCGAGCAAGCAGAATATTGCCGAAGAGGAGAATCGAAAGTTTGCCTTTATTTCCATTCTGTGGTTAAGTGACAGTGATGAAAATTGGGTGTCTCCTAAAGAGGCATAAAATTTTCAGCCTCCAGGTTAAGTTCGCCAGCTCATGAAACTGTGTAGGCTTTTCAACTTCCGATGTTTACGAAATACCGTATGGTTGATGAGAGTATTGCGTTGGGCAGTGCATGCGGCTACAGAACGATAGCGTATTGAACACGAGAGGTGTCTCTGACTATGTTGTCTGGAGAAATCGAAGGTAGCTCAAAAATGGCTCTGAGCACTATGGGACTTAACATCTCAGGTCATCAGTCCCCTAGAACTTAGAACTACTTAAACCTAACTAACCTAAGGACATCACACACGTCCATGCCCGAGGCAGGATTCGAACTTGCGACCGTAGCGTCGCGCGGTTCTAGACTGAAGTGCCTAGAACCGCTCGGCCACCAGCTTTCGGCGAAGGTGGTTCAATATGCTTCGGGAACTGAACATTAAATTGGATTTTGTATGTTAAGTTAAATCAGTTATGTTAAGTTAAATCAATGAAAGAAGAGATGTACTACATCGCTGTTGTTTCGGTTTTGTTGATAACTGGACTTGATCTACATCCAAGAGCGAATAGGCGCCAATCACGAGTAAGTCTTTCATAATATTATTACTGTGTAGTGACATACGTTAGTTTCCAGATTATTTATGAGATAGACCTCATTAATGTGGTTAAAGCCATAAACTTGAAAGCAAAATGTGTAGTTGATTAAATCGATATGAATGGAGCCAAAGGATGCACCGAAATGAATAACTGTTGAAACGTAAGTTGCTAGTTGTTCTGCGAATGTCCACCACTGTGCAGCTAGCTATCCACAATGCTTAACGAAGCGGCCGATATTGATCTGCCGGCCAATTTATTATAGATCGCTGAATGCATGTATGCAATAAATATTCTGTCATGTAAATGTAGCTTTGACGTATTGGGATGAAGCTTTCCGCGTATGTAGTTTGTTATTCTGTTGGCGTAAATTTTGTATTGCTCTAACAAATAAACTGACTGCATTTGATATCTCTTTTGGAGCATTGGTTTATTAATGAATTTCTTTCGCTCTTAGGGCTTTATATTCATGCTTTCTTCCTCTTCCTCCCTGTCTCCAACGCTCTCTCTCACTGTTTGTGTGTGTGTGTGTGTGTGTGTGTGTGTGTGTGTGTGTGTGAGAGAGAGAGAGAGAGAGAGTAGCATTCTGATAACGCCACACTAAAGTTGCTTGTCTGTCAACTTTCCGCCACAAAAGTGACTGGCATGAATTTTCAGCTTTGTACGCGTTTTGCAGTATAATTCGACACCTGCATAAATTTTATTTCATCCGTCAATGTATTTTCTTCCTTTGTTTCGATTGCACATACGTAGGAAAAATACCTTATAAACTGTCAGAAACCACGATACTAGATACTTATAGTATCAAATATACTACAGTATCTGTCATGTTTACTGTTTAAGATCCTCTCTAAGACCCCTTTTTTAAGGAGTAGTTTGTAACTTAGTTCATATAGTTAATGCCATATTTAATTAAGGAGCAGTTCTGCCTTTCAATACTGCTGCACCGACAGCAAATACTAATAATTACTAGTAAATCTATCTTCTTTACACTCAAGTAATAACGAAAATAACAGGTTTTTGATGCTGTGGTTTTCCACCACGGCATTGAAAAGATAAAGAAAAAGACACACTTTAGGTGTGGATACTTTAACCGTTCGAATTTCAAATGTGTCTGGCACCCTGCTTCAGGGGCACCTTTGTAGACTCGGATATTGCCGTGATGAAAGCTATATGTCCTCTTTTAGAGCTCAGGTCTCCCGTCGTGTACCTTTTTCATCCTACTGGTCCTGAAAACGTCGAAAGTATTCGTTATTATTTAACCCTTAAAAAAACACTCAAGACACATTTTGCATCCCCAGAAACTTCTGACAGTAATTTGTCCAGCAGATAAAATGACTTGCCTTTTTGCACTCCAGGATAAACGTCATTCAGCTATAGCGAGCATATGGACGCATGTCTCATCCACAGTGAAAATCCTACACACTACACCATTTGAGTTGGTTCAAACCGCTCGATGCTGGAAAATTTGTTTTTGCGTTTACTATTGGGAAACACCAAACTATCCGACACCCATATTGCGTAATGCATTCTTATAAATAACTCCTCATTTGGAATGCAGCATTTACACTTTCTTCTTATACAGTTATGGCTTTAACAGCTTTATAAATTTTTAATCGTCACCTGTTCTGTATTACTTTGAACCTTTTCTCGCTGTTTTTGTGTATGGTTGCAGTTTTGCGTGTTTCTTAATTGTTGATATCTACTTACCTTGGATGAGTTTTCTCTTTCCGTTAACCTTTACAAAATGAAGAATTCTGTGAAGACATGGTATACTAATTAAACCGTATAAAAGACTAATTAATCCGTAAAGACTAATTAAACCGTTTAAAGATACACACACGCACACGCGGGCACGCGCGCGCGCTCGCACACACACACACACACACACACACACTCACACACACACACACACACACACACACACACACAATTTTTTGGTACTGAAACATTACTTCATTTTTTGTGCCATACTCAGTAAGCATTTCGAGCTACCATTGAAAAATTTCCATCTTTATTTATTTATTCGACCATTTAGTACGAGTACAATAGTATCGGATATGTCAGACACTTTACAGAAATTAATAGGTACAAATATAAAACATTAACAAAGTAAGGTAGGATTAGGTGAGGACAGTGCCTAATCAAAGGAAACATCTGAGCATTCACCCTAGTAACTCTGGGAAAGAATGGAAAACACAAGTCAGGGTGGTTGGACAAGGAATAAACACCGGTGCTCCCGAATGCAAGACCAGTACATTACGATTGGAGCAGCCACCTGGTCCTGTACATGATTTGGAAGGGAATAATAAATTGACTAGCGTGATTTAATGTGAACTCCATAGCTTGTGATTTATTTTGCCAATATGATTGAAACCACTTGTTTTCTATTCTTTTTCTTTCCATTGCTTTCAACGTATCTAAGAGAGTTTCGTCGCTAACCGTATCGAGAGCTTTAGAAAGCACAGTTAGTATTGTCCAAATTTATATTTCATCGGTGTAATCATTTATCGCTGTTCCTGCACTTCTACCTGTTCAAAAGCCATGTTGATTTTCAATAGGCTGTGGTCGTCTAAGCACTTGGCCATTCGTTTTCCATTAATCTCTTAATTACTTTAGTGAATGCCAAAAGGAGTGAAATGGGTCGGTAATTTTCTACTTTATGCCTACTCCTACATTTGAATACGTAAAGGTATAACTGTCAATATTTTTAATCTTTCGGGGAGCACTCCCTCAAAGAATGATTAAATAACAATGTGAGCCAAGGGCTTTGTGGTTTTTGCAGTATTGCGGATTATAAGTGACAGTGGGACATGATCGGTACCAACTGACATTTTCCATGTGAGTCTTTTAATCACCTTTACTACTGCGTGCTCCCTACTTGGAACTGACCTCATACTGTATGCTGGTGTACAAAACCTTGGTTTGTCCTGATTTGTGAAATTTAAGCTAAGTGTTTGGGAAGCATTTGGAAAGAAATTATTTACGTATTTCGTCAGGCCTTTTTTGCCAACATTAGCATTTGTAAGGGCAATTTCCTGCTCTTCATATGCCTTTCTTGTTTCGCTTTTTATAATATCCCCTTCAGATTCTGATTTCATACCTGACTTTTCTACTGTGTTATCATTTCTAAGAAGCTCTGCCTTTGGAATTTTTCTGTCGGTATATCTTCTTATAAGTCTTTCATATTCTAGAAACTGGATATCTGTGAATGTTTTCATTGGATAATTGAAAATTGTTAACGATCTACTGGAAATCTTAATGCTTGACGGAATCCAGGAACCATACGAATGGGCTCTAGTCAATGTTTTGGGAAAATATGTTTGAAAACTAGCCTTGAATATTGAAGAGAATATCATGAGCATTGTTAATACTTAACTGTGAAAGCACTTCTAAGAAGGATTCATTATCTAGACTACAATAAAATCTAGCACAGTTTTCTACAAAAAAGGTTCTTCAATAAGAAAGAGGTACTTTCCTATCTTTCATAAGTGTAGCTGGAACTGTACAGATGAGGGTTGTTATCAATTAGCACTAAGTCAGTATTAATAAATTCTATCTCTGAGGTGTCCACATTTGAAACTATGTTGTCTATAAGACTTTCCGTTCTATTTGTTATTCTTGTGGGGTGCCTGTTTACAAGAGGAAACATATTGAAGTTGTGCAGTACATTGCGAAACAGTTTACTAGGTGTAGAATCTTTCACAAAGTCTATGTGGAAGTCTGTCCACACAGTTACACTGGCACAGTTATGTTTTATATAACTGCGTTTTTTTTTATAAATTAGAGGCCATCTATTGTTCACTTGGACAGTTAAAGGTTGCTCACATAATTTCAAGGTGCTAAAATTAGAGTCCACTCTCTGCTTTCTTCGACAGTAAACAAAATTTTCAACTTTTTAAAGTCCAAAATGGTTATTGTCAGGCGGTTGCGTGCTGCTACTGGAGATGATGTCCTTTGTAGATGACTGGATATTTCATCTAGCTCTGCAGTAGTCTCTGCCCCAAAGTCATCAGCTAATGGAGGCGGCATTGTTGGCATCATACTGCTTTCACCACAACGTACCAAACTGTGTTTAATGAACTAATTTGTAATGTCTGTTCCAAAAGATGGATACCATTTGAAACAGCTTTCTACGGAAGCATCGTCTATCAGTCAAGAAAAATGAAAGTTAGAATTGACAAACTGATGAAGAATCATTAATTTGATGATACAATGAATTATAGAGAAAAAGTTGCAAGCACTGCCTAAGATCTGTTATTGAAAACTTTAATGAAAAACATCCAAATTAGAAAAAAACTCATTTTCAAAACTATGTCCGAAAATTCCTTGTTGTAACGTGGGTGCAAAATTTCACTTCCTGAAATTACGTATAGATTACTTCCCTGAAAATCTGGGGCATTATACTGAAGAGCAACGAGAAGGTATCAACAAGGACATTATGAAGAGGTTGCAGAGCTGAGTGAAACAAACTTTGATAGCCCACAATTGATGTTGAAAAGGGACAATAAGTACTCAGGTTCCGTGAGTAAAACAACAAAGTGAAAGTTTGCAAATACAATTGGCATATAATAATGATACTAAGACAGTTGTTCGTGATAATTTTAGTATATGCAAAAAAGTAAATTTGTGATTATAAAAACATACACATAGATCGACATTTTGTTTCATATTTCTGCTTCAGTTACTTAAATCTTTGAAATATGAGACCTCAGTTCGTGAAAAGTCGTTAAAACATATTTTTATATAAAGCTAACAAGAGAAAAACTATGAACATTTTGGGAGAGACAGAGATATATCAGCATCTGAGAAAACAGCTTTTGGCAATATTAAATGAGCAGAAAGTTTTGGGAAGTAGGGGTTTTTGGTGAACATTACTCATATTTTGAATACCATATGAACTCATGAATACAAGGGGCTAGTTGTATCATCATGACATCTGACAACGTTACAAAACCAAGATTAATGGTTGTTGTATTTTATCATATTTTTGTGACTTTCATATGAGTTGTGAAGTACTAGTACCATATTACTAGGTTGAACATGAGAGACCATTTTTATTAACGATGCAGAAGAATTCCAATAAAACAATGGTATACTGCTGCTACAATAAAGAATATAATGGACTATATCTATTTTTCAAGGACACAATAAATTTTGTATAACTAGTTACTCTGTTGTGATTATTATTATTATTATTATTATTATTGCTATTATTATTTACTTATTTTAACTATAGTCCTATTTCAGTATACAGTTAGCATCCAGTTATCTGTAATAAAACATAAATTTTGATGTATTTGTTGTATTGCATGCTAGTTACTTCTGGATAAATGATTTTACATATGTTTCCAATTTCTGACTTCCAAGCAATATGGTTGTTTCTGTGGTTGTCTGTTTGTTTTCTGATTATATTCTTTCGTTGTTATTGTAGTATTGTGTGTCATGGTACGATCTGACACTTTATTAATAACAGTCAGAAATAAACTTAACTTCAAGCTGAAATTTTGTGACAGCAATTATGTCAGATGACCAGTGAAATTGTATGGTTACAACTGCTTGTTGACAATTCTATCACTGATGTTACTGTGTTATATTGAGTAGAAATCTGTGATGTTGTGTTACTTAAATTTTTTCTTTGTTTGTATTATGGTAATCTTGGGTCTTGCTGGATAATGTCAATAAAGTTTTCGATGAAGTGATTATATTTGAGGTCAATTTATTCATTGAGAATTAAATGTGGGTAATTCCTTGTGTGTAAATATATTTCAAGTTCCTCCAATATATTCAGTACTGGTTCTTTTGGTATTATGTGCAAAATATCAACAGCATTTTCCAATCAGTCTGTTGTGTGTTTTTTTTTATCTATAATGTGGTGTAAAGAGGAGGCTGGATTGTTGTCAACCAGTCTAACATCTGTCGATATCTAGTCGCAATGTTTCTACATCTCTGTCCTATTTAGAATGTTTCACAGTCTTTGCAGCGAATATTATATATACCTGGGTTTCAGTATATTAGTGGTTTCCAGTTGCATGACTCTATTTTTGTTTTTATGTTATTTTGTGGTGGTAAGAGAAATATTTGTTGTTGTTTTTCAGTAGTGTATTAATTTTGTTTGATTTACTTCAGGTACGTGGTAGAAATACTTGTAATTTTCTGTTTTATACGTATATCTCTGACGAGTGTTATTTATTTGTGTCTATCATGATGGAAGGGTTCAGTATATTTGTTATATAAGTCTGTGATTACTTGTGGATTGTGTTCATTCTGTTGTGCACCATGTTCGAGGGTTCTATTTTCTCTTTGTTTAGTGTCTTGTTCTAGAGGCATGTTAATCATTTTGTGATGATAGTGTGAAAGTATGCGTATTTGTCTGATTCCAGGTGGCACGAATTTCCATTGGTAATGTTATCAGTTGTTCGTTTTCAGTATATTTCGAATTCATGAGTGCTGTTACTATTACTATTATTCATTTTGTTCCGGTTCTCGTTCTATCATAAATTTAATATTGGGATGTAGAGTGTTGAGTGTTATATGTATGCGTTATATGTCCTCATTATTTCCATCTACAAGCATTATTGTGTCGTCAGCTTATCTGTAGTAATGTATTATTTTATTAGTGAAAGTACTTGTCGCTCTGAAGAACTTTTCTTCTGATGTAATTAAGAAAAATCCACTATTCTGCCGGCAATGATACATAACATTGTTACTCCATCATTTTCATGTAAATTCTGTCATTGAATGTGAAGCAGTTTTGGTTTAGAACTCAATGCAGCAATTGTATTGTTTTATTGGTTTTTGTTACAGACTTTTTCCTGTAATTTAGTAGATTTTTTAGGTTGTTCTATAATAGGAACTAGGACTTGTATTGCAATGTTTGTATAGTCGTTTGTGGTGTCAAAATAGATAAATTTGCGATTTGGAGATATTTGTAGGTCCTTGACTTTTTGTGCTAATGATTTTTACATTTTTTATGTTATAGGTTAGTTATATGCATAACGTTTCTTAAGAATTCTATTGGAAAGGAAAGCTTATGTGTTGTTTGGGTATCCACATAATCTGGGTTTCTTTGGGTTCATTACTATACATCCTCTTTTGTCCTATTCTGTCATAAGTGTACTGCATTCCCTTCTTACTTTCTTAGATTGGGCTACATATTTGTTTGTTTGGCTGCTAGATATTTATGCTATGTCGTTTATCATGAAGAAGTAATTCACTTTTTGTACATAGTCATTTTTTGTAGTATAAATAGACTGTTTCCCTTATCTGCCTTTATAACTATTGCATTATTGGGCGTTAGCTTGTGGTAAGGTTGTCGTAATATTCTGTGATTTTGTAGTGTATGGAATTTTGTTATTCCTATTTCCAGTATATTTGCTGTTCTAACTGTTATTTAATTTTGTTGTTTGACTGGTAGTTTAGCTCTACCTATAGCTGTTTTAGTTCTTGCTGTAAGTTGTTTTTTATTTGTATTTGTAAATTTAGGTTCTAGATTATGTTTCAAACTAATGTCTTCCTGTATCTAGGAGATCACGTTTCTAACACTATTCCCAAGGTCACAGAGATACCCAGAGTTACCCAGAGACACTTTGTGCATTCCAGAGTGACTCTGAGAGCTACAACACCAAGAAGAATCGCTTCTCAGCTTTTGACAAGATGAATGTGTAGTATTTTTTGGGTTCAAGGTCATATAAATGAAAAAAGATAAGAATGTAAACATTTATTGTCTACAATACAATACACAGTCACCTACAATCATAATCTTACGATTGTGATTGCCTACTTTGACCCAAATAAACAAATACTCTTCAGAATTAAGCAGCTTCTTTCTTCTAGTTATGATGTTAATCAGCTTGTCTGGAACCAAGGTACCATCAGAATCTTCCCTAGTAGTCCTGCACTCTCCTCTATACTCCAAGTCCTCCAGGCCAAAATGTTTGCTTAGCAAAAATGATGTTCGCTAAATTTTGTGTTCTTTGAAAAAAAATTGAATGGAGATTTAGTTTTTGGTTTTTGTACCTACAGGGCATTGTATTAGCAGAAGGTTATAGATTTTCCTTTTGTGTTTAATTTCTATATGATATGTAATATGTTTTGTGTATTCTTCTGTAAAGATGGATATATCGTCAAATATTAGTGCAGTTGTACTGTTACTAAGTTTTAGATAAATTAGATACATATCTTGGTTGAGGTCTGTTCTGTGATGCAATTTTTTCTTGATTTATTGTTGTATCCACAATCTGCATCCATATTTCTTGATTTGTTGCATAACTGTAGGCATTGTGACGATCTTGATGTTTGCATATGATGGAAATAAATTAACAACTTCTGCTAGCAAGCCTTGTTGAATTTCATACTTCATAATAATCTTGACATTTTAAATTTTTAGTATATAAGGGGCAAAATATACCCCATTATATTGTGTGACATAAGTGTCGACAACTTTTAATTTTCTGGACCTGTGGCTAAATGACATGAGATAAAAGCAAAAATAGAGTCATGCAGTTGGAAACCACAAATATGTACAAACCGAGGTATGTATAAAATTCGCTGCAAAGGCTGTGAAAGATTCTCTGTTGGACATATAGGTAGAACCTTCGCAATTAGATATCATGTTCGACTGAGTAAGAGCAATCCACACACATTTTTCCACCACATTATAAATGAACAGCAGGGAACAGATCGACTGGAAAATGCTGTCGGTGTAACACCAAAAGGACTGACAGTGAATATATAGGAGGAAATCGAGATGCATTTACACAGAAGAAATCATCCATGTTTAATCCTCACTGAACAAATTGACTTAAAATATAATCACTTCATCGGATCGTGATGTATTTACATGCAATAAATTACCCACATTTAATCTTCAACAAAGAAACTGATCTAAAATATAATCACCTTCAAGATCCAGGATAAACCATAATACAACCAGAGACAAAATTTAAGTAACACATACGCCACAGATATCCCTTCAATATAATTCAATAACATCGGTGATAGAATTGTCAACAAGCAGATGTAACCACACAATATCGCTGATCATCTGACATAATTGCTGTTACGAAACTGCAACTCGAAATTAAGTTTATTTCTGGCCATTATTAATAAAGTGTCAGAACATACTGTAACGCACAACAGCTAGAATAACAAAGGAACAAACAAATAGACAGCAACAGAAACAACAATATTGTTTGAAAGTCAGGACTTGTAAATGGATGTACAATCATTTTATCCATGAGTAATTCAGATGTAATACAATAAATGTACCAAAATTTATTAGATGTTCTATTACAGATTACCTGTATAGTTGAAACAGGCCTATAGTTAAAATAAGAAAATAGTACTCATAGCTGGTAACTGGTCACATAAAACTCACTGTGCATTTGAAAGACATTTATTATGCAACAGGCCCAGAGGACTACAGACTGGCTCTGAGCACTATGGGACGTAACATCTATGGTCATCAGGCCCCTAGAACTTAGAACTACTTAAACCTAACTAACCTAAGGACAGCACACAACACCCAGTCATCACGAGGCAGAGAAAATCCCTGACCCGGCCGGGAATCGAACCCGGGAACCCGGGCGTGGGAAGCGGGAACTACAGACTGTATCAGTGGTATTATTGTAGGCAGTGTTTAACAATTTTAAACATTTTCGAACGTAATTTTGTCGCCAACTGCAGTAATTTTTTAAGTATCATATGAAGTAACGAATGTGAAGGAGTACTTTTTACCATCACGACAGTGTTACTGAATTTCATTATGTTTTATGTAGGAATGACTATAGTAGTTTTTATTACTCCTGACATTATTGTGATCTTTTTATGTGCGACAATAACTAATGAACACGAGAGACCAATTTTACCCCTGCCACAGTTAACAAAACCTCGACCCGTTTTAAGGAGCAATAATGAGTGTACTTGACTGTACTAGTAACATTATTGTAAGCAAATTTAACTTACATTACGTAATGTATTTGCATTATGAATAATGACAATACATGTAATGCAGGCAGTACTGTCGCCAAGTGATTGTTGCTCTCTCTAGAGGTATGCACTGGCTCGTTGTAAAATGTCCTTATTCAAACATATTCTTTGAGCATTGCCTGTTGCCACATTATTATAACGACTGGGATTACGCTCATGGAAGAGAAAGGACGTGTTGTGCTGTTGAATACTTACGACTTAGAATCTGGTTGTCAACAGCATCTTGAAAATTTCTCGGCTATTCAGCCGGGTTGCGTTGTCCAAAAAGCGTGATATTTCGGCAAGCCAACTTCTTGCCATCTTCAGGCTTTCTTGGTGTCTGATTGATCTCTGATGGATGCCGACTTTATCTAATCTCCACCCCTCTCCCGCAACCTCCGTCTATGCGCTTCCGGTGGTGGGGGAAGGACGGCACTGGGTGGCGGGGGAAGCGCAGCGTCCCGCGACACATCATGGGCCGCAGTCCTTCCGCGGCTACGGCCGCTTGCGGAACTCTGCCGTCGTGGTGACAATGCTTCTACTTCTTCTTCTTCTTCTTCAGGTGTCCTGACAGTAGCGGATTTCCGTGTAGACTGTCGTTGTGTTTCAGTCATACACAAAGCTGGATCCCAGGCTTTGCTTAACTGGAAACCGCTGTCTTTATTTATTAGTTCGTCATACAGCCGGATCACCACTGCCTCTTTGAGGAGACAATCCCGGAAGGTGTTCGATTGCTGTAACACTTTTGTGCCATCGTAGTTCATGTCATGTCTATGTGAGATGCAGTACTCTGCCACGGAGGACTTGGTCGACTGTGCGTTGTCTGTGTGGCGTTTATGTTCAATACATCTCTCCTGTACCGTCCTGATGGTCTGGCCTATATACATTTTCCCGTACTGGCAAGGGATGCTGTAAACTCCCGGTTTCCGGAGTCCTAAGTCGTCCTTGACTGATCCTAATAATGTTTTAGTTTTGGATGGGGGGCGAAACAGGCACTTGACATTATATTTTCTGAGTATTCTGCCGATGTTTGCCGATGTGTTCCCGACATATGGTATGATCGCTATCGCAACAGGTTTGTCTTCGTCCTCGGAATGTTGCAGTCTGCTTCTTCGGTCTTAAGGCGCGTTTTATCTGCCGGTTGTTGTAACCGTTCGTGCGGAACACGGCCTGCAAGTGCTGCAATTCAGCTGCTAGGTCCGAGATTTCGCGTGCTCTGTGCACCAGTGTGCTTAGAACACTCGCTCGCTGTGAAGGAGCATGACAGCTGGAGGCATGCAGGTACAGATCTGTATGTGTCGACTTACGGTAGACGCTGTGTCCTAGTGTGCCATCTGGTCTTCGCTTGACGAGCACATCCAGAAATGGAAGCTGGTTGTTTTCTTCTACTTCCATCGTGAACTTGATATTCTGGTACAGCGAGTTCAGATGCTGCAAGAAGACCTCATGGTGAGGTTTGACGTGGTATCCCTCTTTACTAGGGTACCTCTAAGAGACTCCATACGTCTCATAGGAGAAAAATTCGGACCAACAGTAACGAAAGTTTTCAAATTCGTACTTATGTCAACATACTTTCTGTTCGATGGGAACTACTACGAAGAAACAGATGGAGTCTATCACCAGTAGTGGCCAATATATTTATGGAGGCTTTTGAAGAAGAAGCTCTCGAGTCGGTAGCCTACAAGCCCTCTTGCTGTTTTCGATATGTAGACGATACATTCGTAATCTGGCCGCACGGACGACAACGCCTCCAAGACTTTCTGCAGCATCTGAACTCGCTGCACCAGAATATCTAGTTCACTATGGAGGTAGAAGAAAACAACCAGCTTATATAAGTTAACGCATATAAGGTAAAGCATGATGCAATAAAGGTTGTCTTGTATAGTGTTTGACAGCCTAAATGGACATTGAAATGGTTTTAACATTTGGAAATTACGTCTAGGTTGTGGAGCAACACACGAGGAAATTAATGCAATAATCAACTAAGGCATAATTCATGTGAGTATTTTGTCTGATATTAGCTGAGTGCCAGGCATTGTCCGGGTATCTATTTATTCCAGTCTTCTATTAGTCCATCGCCTCATACCACCTCTGTGTGTCCACCTCTACCTGCTTCCCTCTCCGTCCTACCCCTCCTCCCCCTCTCTCTGTCTGCTCATCACCCTCTGTTTGTCTGCTCCTACTCCTCTTTCAATCTCCACCTCCCGCTCTCTCTTTCTCCATTTTCTCCTCTCTCTCTCTCTGTTCGTTTCATCCTCCTCTTCAAGTCCTCCTCCCTCTGTCTCTGTCCCCTCCTCCTCCCCACTCATGCTGTCTATCTCTTCCTCCTCCTCTCTCTATCAATCACCTCCTCTTTTCTTTCGCTGTCCATCTCCTTCTCTCCCCTCTCTCTGCCCATCTCCTTCTTTTCCTCTCTCTCTCTCCATCTGCTCCTCCCATGAATCAGGTAGTCCTTTCCCCCTATCCATCTCTCCCCCCCCCCCTTCATCTTTTCCTATAAGTCCATCTGTCCCTTCCTCCTTTCTCTATCCATCTCCTCACACCTCCTACCTATGTTCTTCTCATCCTTACCTTTGACTGTTCATCTTCTCCTTCTCTCACCATGTTATCATGCCTACGACGATAGGAGGTTGCTGATTCTTATCCCCATAGTGTTTCTCCTCAGATAGTAAGCAGTATTTGGTTGAAAACGATCCAGGAATTTAGGAGGAGCCTTTTAGCCACGTCTTTGCCCGTGTAGGCACATGTCACTGACGTTTAACATATTTCACACATATTTGTAAATATAGTTCACCTGTATCTCTAGAGATACAGTATCGTAGTGTCATTTGGAGTCGTCCTGTAGTATCGTTTTGAAGCAACTCAATGTTTATGATGTTTATGACGTCTTATCTCTTAAACTATGTGTCTTACAATGATGTAATTTTGCAGGTATATTCCGTGGTGTATACGAATACCGTCTGCAAAATGTGCAGCTAATGCAGTTAGTAGTAAATAAGCAATAAATTAAAACGTCGTGCCTGATGTGGCAGTTTTTCTGCATGATCAGCGAAAATCTAGTAAGCGATAAACCTATTTTCTTTCATCATTTTGTGGGGGTTGTCAGCGAGAAAAAGTTTCGTAAAGATTTGAAATTAAGTATTAAATTTGTTACAAGTCATTGAGTGCTCTCATTCTCAATTAATGGATGAATAATGTCTCAATATTCGCTTGGCCTGGGCTACTCTTTTTCACCCCGTCCTCATTTTGATAGCTAGTTGGTTCTTACTCCCTTAGAAGCTATTTCCAGACAGAGATATGTATACCAAATTTGGTTGAAATTTGTCCAGTGGTTTAGGAGGAGATCTGGAACATACATACATACATAAGTATATCTATTTTTGTAATATGGATGAGTGTGTATTACATAACGTATGGGTACGTGCATTACATTATGCAACTTAGAACTAGGGAGGCATAGCTAGAATTCTGATACTTCTACAGACGATTTGGACTCTCTTTCAATTGTTGGGCTGTATATGTATATAAGTTATATGAGAGTGCTAATGATGCTCAGATTATTTCCGTAAGTGCAGTCACTCATATTAAGTTAAATAAGAGACAATACCCGCACTGCGGACAGCTGTTTTTAGTTCTGTTCGTTGCTTCTGCAGGTCTGGGAAGCAACCATTCTCTGTTTCTTGACCAGCAATTTTGTTCTTTATTCTTCGTAGTTCTGAAACAATATTCTCTTTCATATTACGGGAAAGGTGAATCCACAGAGCTCGTCTAACTGCGTGACACCCTTCTGCTGTGAGAGATACCGCAATCCGCTCAGGTCGTTTCCCCGGTCCAGGTGAACCCAGCAGGCGCACTCTCTCTCCCCGGCTACGGCCTAGGGCCTCTTTGTCTCACTCAGCAAGTTAGCCTCTCGGCGGGGAGAGAAAGAAAAAGCGACCGGCTCCCCGTCTGATTGCGACAACAGGAGCGTTGTTTCGCTAGGCGGGCCCCGGCAGCTGCCGGCAAGTGTAATTGCTGCGCTAGATTAAAGGAGCCCAGTCGCTTCAATAATGCACGGCGGTCGGCAGCCGGAGGCCTAAACGGTTTACGCCCTCGCGTGCATTATTTAGGCGCCACATAAGGTCGCACGCCGGGTCCCCGAGCTGGTCTCAGCTGCGAAACGATGGGGGCCCAGTGAGGTCGGGGTGGCCCCATGCATACCCGCAGTTCCTCATCTAACATTAAACGTTGTTGATTAAGGTGCTGCTTAGGCATGCGACGGGCACGTTACTCTAATGCTGCACTCTAATTTCTTGGATCAAAACGAGAATACCGCCTCATCTTAAATCACGAGCGAGAGTGGGGAATTATAGTAATCTGATCTGAAAAACTTAAGTACGCGGTCGATAAAGTACCAACTCGTTAGCTACTCGGTGGAACTAAATGAAAGTGCTGCAGCAAGTTGCCAGTGGCCTCCCAGTTGTGCAAAGAAAGCTCGACGTCACAGGGCGTGAGGTCAACGTGACTGTAGCGCCAGATGGCGCTGGCCCCGCAACACGAGGCAGCTAAGGGGATGGTAAAAGACAGTCTGTGCAGATCAGCGAGCAGTTACGGTATAGGGCGGCAGTGTATATTACAACATTGCCCGGAGACAACATACGGATGATTTCATATGGGGAAGGTTCACCGGAAAACCGGTAGACGAGTGTACCTCAGGAGTTTGGTACTGCTCACAGCATTGTTTCAAGTGCATGGAGAAGGTCCCGAACCGCAGGCACAGCTGCCCGAAGGAGAGGAGGCACATGACCACGCTCAGCTCAACAGCAAATGAGCGCTACACTGCGCAGCAGACAAGATGATACACTGCGAACCGTGGATGAAGGTCAACAGGCAGTGACCATATTTATAGATTTCTGGAAAGCGTTTGGCAGGTGCTCTATCGCAGGCTGTTAAAGAAGGTACGAGCATATGGAATAGGTTCTCAGATATGTGAGTGGCTCGAAGACTTCTTAAGTTATAGTACCCAGTATGTTGTCCTCGAAGGTAAGGTAAGAGTATCGTCAGGTCTGCCTCAAAGAAGCATAACAGGACCGCTATTATTCTCTATATGCGTAAGTGATTTGGCAGACAGTGTGGGTTGCAATCTGCGGTTGTTTGCTGATGACGCTGTGATGTACGGTAAAGCGCTGAAGTTGAGAGACTGTAGGAGGATACAAGATGTCTTAGACAAAATTTGTAGTTTGGGTAGTGAATGCCAGCTAGCCTCAAATGTAGAAAAATGTAAATTAACACGGGTGAGTAGGAGAAACAAACCCGTAATTTTCGGATACAGCATTAGTAGTGTCCTGCTTGACTCAGATCGTTTAAATATCTGGGAGTAACATTGAAAAGCGATACGAAATGGAACTAGCATGTGAGGATCGTGGTCTCGAACGCGAATTGGGAGAATTCTGCAGTGAATAGCCAAAGAAACTCGTACACCTGCCTAATATCGTGTAGGGCCCCCGTGATCACGCGGAAGTGCCGCAACACGACGTGGCATGGACTCGACTAAAGTCAGAAATACTGCTGGAAGGAACTGACGCCTTGAATCCTGCAGGACTGTCCATAAATCCGCAAGAGTACTAGGGGTTGGAGATCTCCTCGGAACAGCATGTTACAAGGCATCCCAGACACGCTCAATAATGTTCATGTCTGCGGAGTTTGGTGGCCAGCGGAAGTGTTTAAACTCAGAAGAGTGTTTCTGGATCCAGTCTGTAACAATTCTGGACATGGGGGGTGTCGCATTGTACTGCTGGAATTGCCCATGTCTGTCGGAATACACAATGTATACGAATGGATACAGGTGATCAGACAATATGCTTACGTACGTGTCACGTCAGAGTTGTATCTAGACGTATCAGGAATCCCATATCACTCCAACTGCACACATCCCACACCATTACAGAGCCTCCACGAACCTGAACAGCCCACTGCTGACATGCAAGGTCCATGGACACGTGAGGTTGTCTCCATACCCGTACACGTTCGATCCAATTTGAAACGAGACTCGTCCGACAAGGCGACTTGTTTCCAACAATCAACAGTCGAATGTCGCTCTTGACGGGCCCAGGCGAGACGTAATGCTTTTTGTCGTGTAGTCATCAACGGTACACGAGTGGGCCTTCGGCTCCGAATGCCCACGTCGATGAAGTTTCGTTGAATGGTTCACATGGTGACACTTGCTGATGGCCCAGCATTGACATCTGTAGCACTTTGCGGAAGGGTTGCACTTCTGTCACATTGAACGAATCTCTTCAGTCGCCGTTGGTCCTGCTTTCGCTGGATCTTTTTTCGGCCGCAGCGATGTCGGAGATCTGACGTTTTACCGGATTCCTGATATTCACGGTACACTCGTCAAATGGCCGTACAAGGAAATCGTCACTTCATCGCTACCTCGGAGGTGCTGTGTCCCATCTCTTGTGCGTCGGCTATAACACCACGTTCAAACTCACTTAAGTCTTGATAACCTACAATTGAAGCAACATTAACCGATGTAAAATGTAACGGAAAGAATAGGGAGGATCTTGACGAAGCGGAATATTACCGTAATTTACAATCCCACGAGGAAGATACAGGAATACCTTAAGCCTGCCAAGGACGCTCGCAAACCACTGGAAAAAGCTGGAGTGTATAGGATCCCATGCAGCTGTGGTGATGTTTATGTGAGTACCACTAAAAGAACTGTTTCTAAACGTTTGGAAGAGCATAAGGGAAATTGCAGAAGAGGAGAAACGGAACGATCAGCTGTTGCGGAGCATGCTTTCCAGCCAGGGAACCACAATATTCGCTTCGAGGAGACGCAAGTACTAGCGGCCACAAGCGGATATTACGAATGGCTCTACAGGGAGGCAATCGAAATCGCTAAACACCCTAATGATTTCAACCGTAAGGAGGAGGGTGTGAGATTAAACGGCATATGGATGCCGGTGTTAAAGAAGATGTGTACCACCCGCCCACTACTGGGTGATGGCAACGGCGATCGACGGCGACGGACAGCGGCCAATTGCACTGACGTTTTCAAAACACGTGACGTCACGCCGCGGCGTGGGAGCGCGCGGACACGGAATTTAGCGGCAGTGAGTAGCGAGCCAGTGGGTGTGTTGGACCTTCCATTGAGCTACGGACCCCCTTGAAGATGTCTCCCGCAGTCGGAGACGAAACGTTGGAAATCGACACAGAATTCGTCAACCGACCACGGCATAACAGCCAGGATAATTATAATGGACATGATATTTCCGGCCGTGAAAGTCTACATTTTAGTATTAACCGATCCAACAACTGCGCCAGACACTTGTTGTCTTATATAGGCGTTGCTGACAGCAGCGCAGTATTCTGCCTGTATACATATTTGAATAGGCATGCATATACCAGTTTCTTTGGCGCTTCAGTGTAGGAAAGTGTGATTCATTGGTAACGCAGACTGCGTGTTACCCATTCTTGACTTCTGCTCTAGTGTTTGGGATCCGTAGCAGGTCTGATTAAAGGAAGATATCGAAGCAGTACAGAGGCGGGCTGGTAGATTTCTTAGTGTTAGGTTCGAACAACATGCAAGTGTTACGGAAATGCTTCGGGAACCCAAAGGATAATCCCTGGAGAGAAGGCGACTTTCTTTTCGAGGAATACTATTGAGACAATTTAGAGAACCGGCATTTGAAGCTGACTGCAGGACACTTCTACTGCTTCCAACACAAACTGCGCGCAAGGACTATGAAGATGAGATATGAGTAATTAGGGCTCATACGGAGTCATATAGACAGTCGCTTTCCCTCGCTCCATTTGCGACTGGGACAGAAAAGGAATTACTAGTCGTGGTACGGGCTACCCTCCGCCACGCTCTGTTGGGTGGTTTCGGCAGTATCTGGGTAAATGTATGAGAGTTGTAGATGTAGAAGGGACCAACATCAGACAACGGGTGAAATTACAAAGGATCGAAAGACACGGAATATCGCGCTCCTCTGTGGCACCGGGGCTGCATGGAGTTTGTTTCTTCGCCCGAGGGCCAGGACGTTGTCTTCCGTTGACACACGTTGGTAGCACCGTTTGCGATGGTGCTAAGAGCACGGGAACTGGACCAAACATGAGTGGGGCCGCATGGTCTTCTCGGATGAGTGCAGATTCAGTCATTGTAGTGGTTCTGGGCCGATCCTCATACAGCGAGAAGGGGGAACATATAATGTATCCAGTAACATTATCGAACATGATCGTTTTGGTGGTCCACCAATAGTCAACGTTACTGTGACAAAATACTCCTACCTCAAGCGCGTCGTTTCATGGGCGCATTCGGCCCTGACTTCATTATTATGAATGGCGACCGCATCGAACGAGAGGATATTCAGTAATGATGTCCACGGGACGTTAAACCCAATCTTCCTTCCCTCGTTATTCAAGAATAGGCTGGCCGCCGACTTAAATACTATAGAGCATGCGTGGGATGCGGTTTCGAGAGGTATCATAGCACGTCTACATGCACCAGCAGTTGTCCACGGCGCTGGTGGAAGTATGGACGGTCTTGCACAAGAACTTCAGAGAACCTTGTAACCAGCAATGGTGCACGTTGTAAAGCGTGCTGTTCGTTTGATGCTGATCACACGTCCTTTTAAGAACCGTGTCCGTCCTTTTGTGTGTCCAGTGGAGAACATATATCACGGTGACTTCAGTGCAGTTATTGTCTTTGTATAAAATTGTCATTTCTATTCGTCTCATTGAGTATTTCTTTCAGTTACCTTCTGTACTATATTGTAGCAGTTATTTCTATGTTACTTGGCACGTACATGTCATACGAAAGTTACTTTCTTCTTTAAGTTTTTACAGTAATATACATGTAAGGTAATCGAAAAAAATGTTAGTCGCTCCATTAAAAGAGCATGTAGGTCGCTTTGGAGTGCTGTAGACATCGCAGAAATGGTAACAAGCAATCGTCTGACCGTCTTTTTCTGAGATAAGCCGCGGCAGTGAAGTGGTGTGTATGTGACAGTCATCTGTATGGAATGCAGGTCGACGTAGAAGAGGGGCAGAAACTAGCTATTGCTTATTATCGTGCCCATTATCAAACCACGGATGGAGCTACCCAACCGACGTGTTGGGGTATCAGTGCGACCTGTACAGCATGCCTACAAGAAATGGTGTACCACTCGCCGTTATGTATAACGGCAGAAGAACACTGGTTGTAAAAACAGCCTAACCGACAGGAACCGAAGACGAGATACAAGCCTTCGCAATGATAATGTTTCAAACATTACACGAGCTGCTGCAGATAGTGAATGAGTTTCTGTTTTAACTAGTTTCGGAGCGAATTGTTACAAAAGGAAGAACACAAAGTGGACGTTTGGAGTCATATACATCTACATCTACATCTACATTGATACTCCGCAAGCCACCCAACGGTGTGTGGCGGAGGGCACTTTACGTGCCACTGTCATTACCTCCCTTTCCTGTTCCAGTCGCGTATGGTTCGCGGGAAGAACGACTGTCTGAAAGCCTCCGTGCGCGCTCTAATCTCTCTAATTTTACATTCGTGTTCTCCTCGGGAGGTATAAGTAGGGGGAAGCAATATATTCGATACCTCATCCAGAAACGCACCCTCTCGAAACCTGGCGAGCAAGCTACACCGCGATGCAGAGCGCCTCTCTTGCAGAGTCTGCCACTTGAGTTTATTAAACATCTCCGTAACGCTATCACGGTTACCAAATAACCCTGTGACGAAACGCGCCGCTCTTCTTTGGATCTTCTCTATCTTCTCCGTCAGACCGATCTGGTACGGATCCCACACTGATGAGCAATACTCAAGTATAGGTCGAACGAGTGTTTTGTAAGCCACCTACGAGGTGAAAGTCAATTTCTCAAGGGGAAAATGAAACTACAAGTCTTCAGCGGGCCAAAAAACACAGGAACTGGACAGAAGATACTTAAAGACGTGTAGTGGGATCCGAGAAATGGTAATTTTGCGTCTTGTGAAACGATGCAAGACATCGAGTGCATCGGTGGCGAGTGAGTGGACGCTGCAGTGCTGGGTGACGGTGTTTCTGTGATGTTTCGGGGATATTTATCGTACCATGATTTGGGCCCTCTAATCCAGGTTACCACGAACATGAACCAGAATGTTTATTTCAACATTCTCGGTGACCAGCAGCTGCCCTTTCTTTTACCTCTTCATGATGAGTATGCTGTGAACAGTCTCACTTCCAAAATTACAGCAGACGTATTCGCAGGGCTTCAAGCGTACATTCCAGCTTTAACAGACCCTGAGTCACACTATCGTATCTCGACTGAACTGCTGAATAGCCCGACATAAACGTGATAGAAAATTTGTGGCATAATTTGGAAAATCAGATGTAATGTGGCAGCCTACATCCCCACAATTAGGTAGCTCTGCGAGATCTTACCAGTGAGCGGCTTCAGCTGGATATGGCATACCAGAAGAAACTTTCAACCATCTTCCTCGCGGAATCAAAACTAGAGACACTACTACACGGTTTTAGCGCTATGTCTCCTAGGGGTTGATAAGTCTCAGATCATTGCCGGATTGCCATACCCTATGCGTTATACATGACTGATTTAAAATAATTACTAACTTAAGTAATTGTTCCTCTCGTTACTAATAACGACAGTGATTGCCCTGAGTGAGTTGTCTACTTCTGTATTAATACCTTCTCTTCCCTGTTTTGCATGTAATTTTCTCTGTGTTGTAGTTGGGTAGGTAATGAAGAATGCTGGGCATAGTGGTCCAGTCAGTGACTTGATGTTTGGACCAACCATCCTGGAAGTTGCGGGTCACCTTTCACAGGAAAAAAAAGCCTCTGAGCACTATGGGACTTAACATCTATGGTCATCAGTCCCCTAGAACTTAGAGCTACTTAAACCTAACTAACCTAAGGACATCACACAACACCCAGTCATCACGAGGCAGTGAAAATTTCAAAGGAAAGCGCAAGGGATGAGATGAGCTGAGAGATCAGGCAGGTAGCAGCCAGCGACCCAGCGATTGCCAGTGCTGGCGTCTGTGAGGCGTGTTCCTGCAAATTCTTGCATAATGCACCCAACGCCACATAGGGTCCAGGTCTACATTCAGAGAAATCATATCGTAAAATGATAAGCCATCTTTTCGACGCTAGTCTTTGTGGGCAGAATAACCTCTGGTCTAAAAAGTTGTTAGAGAGATGCTCATTAGCTAATCTTAAAGAGAAAAAATAGAAGAATAGGAGAACTCAGAGTGCCATTTTCCAGAAAATACGAATCTGGAGATGGGTGTATCGACTGAAGTAACGAACTTACCTGAGGACCGGGAGAGTAACTAACAATTATTTAAGAACTGTGTTTATGAGTGTACAACGATTGGGTAACGTTGTAAAACTTTTGTTAGGAAGGGAGATGCCTTGTTGACAAAAATACTGTTGGCCAGGGTTTTGCAGAGCCTTTTCTATTGGCTCACGGGTATTGCGTGGTCTTGAGAAGAGGAGAAAGAACTCTGTGTCGCAGGAGAGAGCAATTTGGTATGGGACACAGTGGAGAAGACTTTGTCTGGGGACCATGTGGAATACACTTGGTCTGCAGATCCAGCAGAGAGCTGATGTGCCGAAGCCTGCGGCAGATCATGGGACTCGCTGCGCTCCACACAAATGAGTGCTGAATACTGTGAGAAATTGTGGGTTGGACGAGCAGGAAATGAGAGTTACTGTTCTTTTATAGGAATATGGTTGGGATTAGCTCCTTTTCGCAAATCTAATTATTTTCTTGAGTAACTGAAAGCTCATTTATGACTCAATTAGGAATGTTAGTAGCAGGTGTAGTTTTTCATTCTTCTTGTGAAGTTAAGCGATAGCTGCGTGATCATCTTCACATAATTCACTAGCAGATTCAGTCTTGTTCCATTCACCCATATATAATCTCTGCTGGGGCACTCAAGTGTTAGATCAGTACTGTCCCATGTCAACAATTGGTAATTTTCTTTTTCTCTCATTTATTGTGGTCGAACAGATACCTTAATACATTATTGTAATATATTATAACATATTTGTTATTCATTTATGCTAGCAGGGGCTTCATGTTTTCTTGCTATTAGTTATCTGTTGCATGACATGCTCTTTGTCAAAGGCATATCAGCCCACGGGGAGTGGTCTATTAGCCAGCAGTACCAATGCAGATCATTCTGACATCCACAGGGGTATGTCGAAAGCTTCGCTGTACCCTCACAGAGTGACTAATTTTTTGTCGAGTGCGCTTAACATATACACAGTGTAATCACACTGATACGATCTTTTACTGAGAGTGGCGTCTACAGCTCGTTAATTTCACGATATCATCTGACGAGATGGGTAGGTAACAGGTCTGAGAGATGTCGGTATGCATTCTCACTGCTATCAAGTTTATAAGCGATGATAGAAGAGATCAGCCTACGGATTAAAGGAGCCGCATTTTCAAAGCAGCCTAGTTAGGTAACTCTTCTCGTACGCCTGTCGTGAAACTACCAAGACGTTCGGGGTAAATGTCAGCTGTGGTGTTTCCAGAAGGCGATCCGACGTGCTACATAACAATCGCTCACCATCTAACTAAACAAGCTGCTACCGGATACGCTGTTACGATAGCAGTTCAACTACCTCTGCTGCGCCTGAATCTACAGAGCACTGATATTGTCTGGGAAATGTTACTGTACGATCCTATGGCACAATTAATCCATGTCGAAGTAAGTCTTGAACGATCTGGTAACGTATCTATCTTCGGGTACCAAGGTTTCAAGACAGCTATTGCAACTACCGACCATCTACATCAGAGAATCCTTCAGGCATCTATTTTATCCATACGCTAAACCACAGAAGTAGTGTACCAAATGTTGCAGTGAAAGTGGCTCACATTAATCTCCGCACTACAATCGTGCAACCACTATAGTATGGGTTCTGCCTTTGGAAGTCATTGACAGAACCGGTGCACGCAATGCACACAAAATAACGTGCACGTGCATTCTCATGAGACAGAGACAAACCATTTGCCGAAAGGAAAAAAAGCTAGAACAAATCTGTCTACGTGTAAATATTTCACTCACAAAAATGGATAATTACAACTTATTTTTTAAGAGTGTGGAAATCATGTTATCATTGACTAAAAATTAGGTTGTGCATACAAAAGCTAGTCATAAAGTTGAGTTTGATTACTTTTTTGTTTGTTTACAGATAGGTGTCGGTTCCACTAGACATTGAAATACCCCCCTCCTCAGTAACGTAACACGCTTCTGGATGAGTCAGAATAAAACTGTGCAACTTTGTGAATTCTAGGACTGATATCACAGACTTCGTACGAACTTACGGAAATAGCTGTTGTGAAGTTGTGGAATGTGACAAAATACATGTGCAACGAAAGAGTGCAGAGTCTAAAAACACTGACGAGAGAGGTATTCGCTCTGAGCCGCTCTTTATTTTCAAAATGTAGGGCCTGAATCTACGTCTACATACGTACTCCGCAAGTAAGCGTATAGTCAGTTCTGTTAATTCCTGACATGGTGAGGTCGGAGACAAGCGATCTATGAAAATGTTAAACATTAAAGATTTTTTTTATAGAAAAGCCTTAAACAGTTCAAATCGCAATATTTTAGCAGTTATTGATTACTACTTTCAGCGAAGCAGTTAGTCACCTCTAAAATAGTACAGAAAATTGCACATAAAGGGGTAACAGTAAACAGCACACTGACAAATTTAACAAGAGGTAAATGAATGCAAATGCACTCCGGTTAATAAAATGAGTGCAGTGTCTAATCGCAAGACTGTATGAAGACACATTTTCATCAGTATAATACATGTTTATGCACAAAAATACCAGACGAAGAGTTTTGTATGTTACAAATCGATGAAAAATAACGTATTTAAAGACTAAAACCGTAAATAAACCAAGTAATAACAAACGTGACATAATGTGTCATTACACCAGTGTAATTTTATGAAGACAAACATTTATTATTCAAACACGTATGAACGGCAAACACACAATACAGTTACATTATGCCACTTAATAACAACATGTGTTATGTTTGCAATCCAGTGCAGTGAACAGACTTTCAGCCGTTACGTATCAGTCAATAACAGTGATGTGTGCCCACTTCAGAACAACGAGCAGACTGACTGATATTACGCGCTCGGCCTCGCAGGAAAACTACATCCCTGTGGTAAACACACTTACACGAATCATACATGTTTGTATTACAAATATTAATTGAAAATAAGTGGAAAATGGTAACAACAGATAAAAATAGCAAGCAGGTAAGTTTTTAATTAAAACAGTAAACAAACTTAAGGGCAGTAAGCACACATATTGCTCGTGGACCAAGATGCTAGTAGATGGCACATAAATATATATAATCGTGTGTCTAAATGAAGTTTATGACAATTTGATTATTCAGTGAAAATTGCTCCTTGAGCATAAAATCTAAACAGCAAAATGCTCCCTTAATATCTAAAAATACAAAACAAAAAATTGACTGAAAATGTTGAGTAATTTTAAGATTTGAACTGTATATTATAATGCTAAGGAAACAGGAACGAAGGATATGAGAGATGTGTAGGCATGTACTTAAGATAATTACAAACATCCTTATTACAAACAATTTTCAGTGCATAGACGGTTCGTAGTACAGAATCCAGTTATTTTATGTAGTGCATTCAAAAGGTGATCTGTAGTACATAGTCCGGGTACGTCATACAAAACACATTCAAAGTACCTAGTCTAGGTACATAGTACACACCACATACCCATCTAATTAACCTCACTTACTTGTAACACATACAAAATCAGTAAATACAATGAATACAGATCAGAACATTGAAAATCAGCGAAGTTGAAATACAAATCGTTATACTTCACTTAGAGAGCGAAGCATATAATAATACATTAGAAATACGGCAGTGTCTGCGTAATACAATACCCTCAAAAGTTATGTGACAGTTTTTGAGACTCATAGTTTACACTTAAACTGCATTATAAGAATATATGCCGATCTGCAGTAAAACTAATGGTACAATAGCAGGCAATGACCTAGTATCAATAAGTAAATGAATATAAAAACATTATTATCCAGACTTAAAATATATACTATGTTGTCATTAACCACGAGTAAGTATAACGTAAAGTGCGATTAATTTGTAAGTTTAAATAAAGAAGACAACGCAGCAAAACTGTAGAGAGAAAAATGATGTATAAGCCACAGTCCAATGTAAAAGTGTGGTGACATAGTTCGATATCCTCCTTCATAAGGGAACGTGAATGGTAATATGGCTGTGTCGGTAACAGAAGGTTAATCAGCATACATAACGTAAAATGCATTATAAGTTAAAATAATGAAAACCAGATATCAGAATTATAGTGAGAAAATTGGCACGTACGCTTTACGTCAATGTGCAAGTGAATTGTATCTCTGTGTCTTAAGATTACGTAACAGTAGCAGTGTTGTGCAGTGACATAGAGGTTAACCAACGTACATCAAATACTCTATGACTCGATGAAGTACGTAGCTACGCGTTGTAACGATCCACCTTCTGCCTTAATTTAGACCATTTCACGTGACGTTCTAGTGGCGGGTTCGGTTGAATGATGTAGTTGATGGATGGGCAGTCGAGATTACAGATACGGTTCAAGAGGAGGAATTTTAATATGGTAACGTATGAAAAATTGTTTAATACTGGTGAGGTACGACATAGCTGTCAGCAGCTACCAGGGATGGACCCCTGGCCACTGAACGCATATACTGTCGGTCTATCGATGATGCTACGAAGGGTAACGCTCGTTTCACAACACTTCCCCCAATCTTGACTTTTTTTTCGACGTCACACGCAATATCAACGACCGCATGATCGGCTATCGACTTTTGTTAGGGTTGGATATAGGTATCTCGCAAGACTTCATGCACGCATTCCGGCGATTTACAAAAACACGTCGTTCTTGGAATATTGCAATTACTGCTACAGTAAAACGTAACATATCGATTTATTGATGGCTAATGCCTTTATATAGCAGTGCTCTTCCAGGTGTGAGTTATTATCGTCAATATACAAATTAAGTACGAAACAAGCTTGTTTTATGAATTGCAGAATGCCGTTTTAATGCAGCGGAGCACTAAAAATTTATAAGAAACACATCACCATTGTTATTAAATGTCACTTCATAACGCACAACGATCTAAATCTTCGACAGGGAATATGATAAACAAGACAGGAGACAAACATCACATGTTTAAGTGGCAGCGTAATGGTTACCGACGTGCATTCTAGCGTCGAAAGCTGTGGGTTCTCATACCGTCTCATGAAAATGTATATTTTATCATATTTGCTTTGTTGGCACTTTCTGGGACTTTCTTATGAGTGGAACACAAGTATGTTCTGCAATAAATGATGTTATTTACATTCTATATGGTTTGAGAACGAAGGATGGAATAAATATTTAGGGATTTACGAGTGTGTGGTTAGGCAGAAATCTAAGAGAACAGCTTACATTGCTGTGACTGAAACGAGCAACGATAACATTCAAATTCTTCCTTGTCAGAAATATTTCTGTTTTTTTCGTTTTTTATATATTTTTTTAATAGGAATAGTGGTGATTTCCGAGTGTGTAGTGTGTGGTTGGGCGGGAACCTAAGAGAACAGCTTAAATTGCTGCGAGACAATCAATGTGCACAGCAGTGTGAAATGAGCATTACCCTGCTACGAAAGCCAGAGAGGAAGATGTTTCCAGAATGAGATTTTCACTCTGCAGCGGAGTGTGCGCTGATATGAAACTTCCTGGCAGATTAAAACTGTGTGCCCGACCGAGACTCGAACTCGGGACCTTTGCCTTCCGCGGGCAAGTGCTCTACCATCTGAGCTACCAAAGCACGACTCACGACCGGTACTCACAGCTTTACTTCTGCCAGTATCTCGTCTCCTACCGTCCAAACTTTACAGAAGCTCTTCTGCGAACCTTGCAGAACTAGCACTCCTGAAAGAAAGGATACTGCGGAGACATGGCTTAGCCACAGCCTGGGGGATGTTTCCAGAATGAGATTTTCACTCTGCAGCGGAGTGTGCGCTGATATGAAATTTCCTGGCAGATTAAAACTGTGTGCCCGACCGAGACTCGAATTCGGGACCTTTGCCTTTCGCGGGCAAGTGCTCTACCATCTGAGCTACCGAAGCGCGACTCACGCCCGGTACTCACAGCTTTACTTCTGCCAGTATCTCGTCTCCTACCGTCCAAACTTTACAGAAGCTCTTCTGCGAACCTTGCAGAAGGTCCCGAGTTCGAGTCTCGGTCGGGCACACAGTTTTAATCTGCCAGGAAGTTTCATGCCAGAGAGGAAGATTATTGACGGCCGCCACTCAAAATGAATATGAAACCTGAAAAAATTAATGTCTAATCTGCTACGTTATTATTGCCGTAATGTTCTGACAGCACCTAGGAACTGTACTTACTGTGGGTACTAGAGTTCGTAGTTAGTCAGATACTGACTGCCGCAAACTCGTATTACTTGTCAGAAAATCTAAGAGTGTTATTATTAACTGCTCTTGGACGTCATTCAGTAGTCCAGGCATTCTTGATCGGAATGAATGAGCAGTGTGATGCGTTACGTGAGGATTTTTCAGTGATGCTATACTGAGTTCAACTACGATGACTAAATTAATGATTAGTTCGCGAGTTATATCTGATTTATTCTGAGAAAGAGGAGTATTCATTGGCTTCATTGGTGGTTAGAGCAGGAGGGTTTTACACTCGAATTTTCTGATTAGTCAGAGCAAACGGGAAGTCAAAATCTATTAACTATCCGCAAAAATCGTTTACTTGCAGGACACTGCATTTTTGTAGTTTAGTCCCAGGTTTGTATGGCTTCTCCCTGAGGCGGTAATTACAACTAGAAGCCCTCACGTTTCAAGTAGATCGAACAGTGGACACAAAAGTACTCCAGAGGATAAGAAAAGGCCGACTAATAAGGGAATCGCCACAACGTACGTTGGCTACAATCCAACGTGATATATCAAATAACAGTGTAAAAGAATGCACAGCAACGGGAAGAACGGAAAAAAATTATACATTAACAGCAACTGATGTAAAAAACATCCATATACACATTATACACACACACACACACACACACACACACACACACACACACACACCATAGTACGAGGGGCGTTCAGTAAGCAATATAATACACTACTGTCCATTAAAATTGCTACACCAAGAAGAAATGCAGATGATAAACAGGCATTCATTGGACAAATATATTATACTAGAAATGACATGTGATTATATTTTCGACGCAATTTGGGTGCATAGATCCTGAGAAATCAGTACCCAGAATAACCACCTCTGGCCGTAATAACGGCCTTGATACGCCTGGGCATTGAGTCAAATAGAGCTTGGATCGCGTGTACAGCTACAGCTGCCCATGCAACTTCAACACGATATCACAGTTCATCAAGAGTAGTGATTGGCGTATTGTGACGAGCCAGTTGCTCAGCCACCATTGGCCAGACGTTTTCAGTTGGTGAGAGATCAGGAGAATGTGCTGGCCAGGGCAGCAGTCGATCATTTTCTGTATCCAGAAAGGCCCATACATGACCTGCAATATGCGGTCGTGCATTATCCTGCTGAAATGAAGGGTTTCGCAGGGATCGAATGAAGGGTAGAGCCACAGGTCGTAACACATCTGAAATGTAACGTCCACTGTTCAAAGTGCGGTCAATGCGAACAAGAGGTGACCGAGACGTGTAACCAATGGCAACCCGTACCATCAGGCCGGGTGATACGCCAGTATGGCGATGACGAATACACGCTTCCAATGTGCGTTCACCGCGATGTCGCCAAACACGGATGCGACCATCATGATGCTGTAAACAGAACCTGGATTCATTCGAAAAAATGACGTTTTGCCATTCGTGCACCCGGGTTCGTCGTTGAGTACACCATCGCAGGCGCTCCTGTGTGTGATGTAGCGTGAGGGGTAACTGCAGCCATGGTCTCCGAGCTGATAGTCCATGCTGCTGCAAACGTCGTCGAACTGTTCGTGGGGATGGTTGTTGTCTTGCAAACGTCCCCATCCGTTGACTCAGGGATCGAGACGTGGCTGCACGATCTGTGTTACAGCCATGCGGATAAGATGCCTGTCATCTCGACTGCTAGTGATACGAGGCCGTTGGGTCCAGCACGACGTTCCGTATTACCCTCCTGAACCCACAGATTCCATATTCTGCTAACAGCCATGGAATTTCGATCAACGCGAGCAGCAATGTCGCGATACGATAAACCGCAATCGCGATAGGCTACAATCCGACCTTTATCAAAGTCGGAAACGTGATGGTACGCATCTCTCCTCCTTACACGAGGCATCACAACAACGTTTCACCAGGCAACGCCGGTCAAATGCTGTTTGTGTATGAGAAATGGGTTGGAACCTGTCTCATGTCAGCACGTTGCAGGTGTCGCCACCGGCGCCAACCTTTTGTGAATGTTCTGAAAAGCTAATCATTTGCATATGACCATATCTTCTTCCTGTCGGTTTAATTTCGCGTCTGTAGCACGTCATCTTCATGGTGTAGCAATTTTAATGGCCAGTAGTGTACATTTTTTTCTGAAAGCAGGTTGGGGTTATTCAGGATTCCAATAAACCACAATACCAGTCTTTTGGCTAGAAAACCCTATTTTCAATGCGACGGGCTTACGCCACCTTACTGGCACGGCCTGTTTGCTCTCATGGTACCACTCTATTCGTCTATGTCTTGCTCTATCAGTAACCTCCCCATCATCCACATACTGCTTCCCGCGGCGTGCATCCTTCATTGAGCCAAACAGGTGGAAGTCGGAAGGTGCGAGATCCGGGCTGTAGGGTGGATGATGAAGGACAGTTCGGTGAAGTTAGTGAGCTTCCGTCGGGTGCGAAGAATCATGTGACATCTTGTGTCGTCATGGAGAAGGAGACGTTCTTACGCATTTTTGAGGCGACGAACACGTATAAGTCTTTCCTTCAATTTCCTGAAGGTAGCACAGTACGTTTCAGGTTCGTCGTTGCACTGTGTTAGAGGACATCAAAATAGAATAACACCTTCACAGTCGCAGAAGACCGTCACCATGACTTTACCGTTTCAGAGTACGGTTTTTAATGTGTTCTTAAGAGGAGAGGTGATGTGGCTCCACTCCATGGATTGCCGTTTTGTTTCCGATTCGAAGTGACGATCCATGTTCCACGGAATCTTCCTGTCGCTCTTCATCCATGGTTCGCAAAGCCAAACTGAGTTTCGAGTGAGTGAAGCTTTTTTAAATTCGTGCTGTTACGTGGACGGAAGCTTTTCTGTCTCTAGGTTAGGACATATTCAAGAATTCTGAGTAATACCGATGTTAAGGTTATTGGTCTTTAATTTTGCGGGTCCGTTCTTTAACCTCTCTTTTATGCAGGAGCCACCTTAACTTTTTCCAGTCGCTTGGGACTTTGCCCTGGGAGAGGGATTCTCGAGAAATGCTAACTAAGGGGCAAATACTGCTCCTTGAATCTGTCTGAAGGATTTGAAAATAACTACATCAGGGTTTGCTGTTTCCTCAGTAAGGATGGCTCTGCCCGTTGATGAAGTGAGTGAGATGAAAATGTTATACAGTGCTGCCAGGAACAATCTGAAAAGCTTGTAAGAGTAATGCGGGTCAGGTTATGATGAGAAATAATTATAAAAAAAATATCGATACGTTGCGCCGTTTCCGTCTTAATTAGCATTGAAGTTAGCCAATCAAGCCGTTGAACGCACAAATTCAAGCGGCCTGCCAGAGCCGGCGTCGCCAAACATGTTCCTCTTTTAGCGATGTCATCCACGCTCTGAGAACAATTGACACTAATTGTATCTGGCCGGCCGCTTGAATTTGCTTGCGCAGTGGCCTGATTGGCTAACTTCAGTGGTAATTAACTAGGAAACGGCTGAAAGTACCGAATATTTTTTTTAATTATTTCTCAGTGCACTTTGCATTATCTGTATGAGCTTTTCAGACCTGTTTCTTACCACACTATATGTTTTCATTTTTAAGCAAAGTGTTCGTTCCCGCCAACGATTGTTATCATTCAGTAACTGCTCAGTCCGAAACATTTACGGAGATGGAATAGCTCATTGTTAATTACATCAATAGCATTGGTATGGTGGGATTCCTGCCGTAAATGAATAGATACTCAGCCATATAAAGCAAGTGTGAAAGTTCTTGTCGAGATCCTCACTATGTTCCAGCAAAACGTTATTCCTAGCAAGCATTTTCTACTTGGTATTCAGTAGTGCTGCATAAAAGACACGATGTGACCCACGAAACCCATAGGTACATTGAAGTTCCCGACTGCCGTTTTTTCGTAATACTCGAGAGTACCGTGAAGATTGAGGGCGGGGGAGGGGGAAAGGCCGTCTAGACGTCCCGTGGACAAAGTTTCAGAGTCTCTGGAGGAAGACATGAGCGTAACGTGTTAGAGGGGTACAAAAAAGTTTCGGTATTCTGACATTTACTGTAAACGGCGAACAAGCGTGCAGTCCTGTAGCTCCAGAGCACTAGCTAAAAAATATACTGCCTTGGATTTGCAGATTATGTTCTAGGTTCCCTAGACAGAAATTCCCTTTGTCACAGTAGAAAAAAATGGTGGAAATACTCAACAGTTCGCGTGAAAGAACGTGTAATGAAAAACTTTCATAAGCAATTCCAGAAATGCTAGATAATTTTAATCTTATTTGGTGAATGACGCAACCATCTACAAATACTTTTTGAATGTTTTATTTTACTGCCATAACCGGTTTCAGGCTACCATGCCCATCTTCAGATTGCTAACATTTGTCGTTACATAGATGTTGTGGTTAACAGGATGTCGTCTGCTCCACACTGCACAAGAATATTTGAATATTTAGTGCCACTTTCTCAGTTATTTCAGTAATAAAAGTCCGCTAAAGTGCTTGCATTTTATATATGTATATGATGCAAAATAATTGTGCTCACTTACACACGTTCTAGTAGATGGCGGTTGGTACATGTTATATGTTAACATATAAATCCGGCAAGAAAACCGCGTGGACCACAACAAAACGAATCGCATTCTACTGAAATGTGTGTAAGTGAACACAAGCACTTTAGCGTATTTTTATTAATGAAACAACTGACTATTTTTTTACAAAACGAATCGCATTCTACTGAAATTTATGTAAGTGAACACAAGCACTTTAGCGTATTTTTATTAATGAAACAAATGACTAAGTTATAATGCAAGGACTTTAGCGTATTTTTATTAATGAAACAACTGAGCAGTGACACAAAATACTCAAATATTCTTGTGCAATGTGGAGCAGACGACTTGCTGTTAACCAAAATATCTATGTTCAAATAGTTCAAATGGCTCTAAGCACTATGTGACTTAACATCTGAGATCATCAGTCCCCTAGAACTTAGAGCTTCTTAAACCTAACTAACCTAAGGACATCACACATATCCATCCCGAGGCAGAATTCGAACCTGCGAACGTAGCAGCAGCGCGGTTCCGACTGAAGCGCCTAGAACCGCTCGACCGCAGCGGCCGGCAAATATCTATGTAAAGAGGAAAGTTTTATCCATCTGAAGACGGATGTGGCAGCCCGTAACCGGTTATGGCAGTAAAATAAAACTTTCAAAAAGTATTTGTAGCTGGTTGCATCATTCACCAACTATCATTAACTGACGCGGAGTTCACAAGATTTAACGTGGATAAAATAACTTGATTTTGATTTGCTGAAAAACACTCAACCACCTAGATCGCATAAAACCTTTATTTATTTAGGGCAAAAGGTTCAGAAAGCCTTTGCTGTTATGTTCAGGTCTTAAAAATCTTTTTGTCGTGAAGCGTGTTCATTTTAGTATGAGATTTTCACTCTGCAGCGGAGTGTGCGCTGATACGAAACTTCCTGGCAGATTAAAACTGTTTACCGGACCGAGACTCGAACTCGGAACCCTTTCTTTAGCGGGCAAGCGCTCTACCATGTTTTTTTTCCCGATATAGTTCGCTGCTTTTCGTCTGGGCGGACGTCACAAGACATCTGTTCAAGTTGATCGATGATTCCTTGATTCAGTTTTTTTATTAGAGAGAGCACGCTGCCCTCTGACCGAACACGCTGAGCTACCGTCCCGGCTAACTCACGCCGCCTTGTCAACGGGATAAAAACACATTAAAACCGGTTTGTCATAACGAAAATATTTTATTTGATCTAGGCTGTTGAGTGTTTTTTAGCAAGTAAAGCGACCGCTCCTTCACTCTCTCAAAACAAGAAAATTCAAATTTTAGTTTGACTTTGTCTCGTTAACAGGCGAATTAATAATTGCTCCTGTGGTAACAGTTGTAGCAACAGGAGGAGCTAAATTGTGGGGAAAATTGAAAAATAAGGGAATAATTACATACTTTTTATTTTAATTGTTTTTGCGGCACAGGACCTACTCATGGACAATATTCATGGTTTCTAGAGCTACCAAAAGTGCCTTCTATGTGCTGGGACAAAAATTTAAATTTACTCAAAAAGGAAAAAAAAGAAAAATTAAAATGAAGCTGTGGCCGTGGAACTTGGTGATGGTGTCATTCCTTCTCTTTATATGCAACGCTTTTTCGTAACGATAAATGATTTGGCAGACACCTCTATTGCAGTAGTATGCATTTTGGCTGTCCAGGAAACTTTCTACTACGAACATGTACTCTCACTCATTCTGGGAAATGCCTGCTACGCATCCTTCATCCGAGGGAAGAAGTTGAATACATTTACGGCGTCAGAAGAATATGGGAGATACATAAAATTTTGATAACCCAGAGGTGCTCCATGTGTAGCTTGATACCCCATTGGACAACCCGTGAATCTTGACATTCTGTAACCACGTCAGGAGATTTCGGCACTATTCTTTTGTAACGGTTTTCCACCTACGAGCACAATATGATAGCACCACATTTTGACGGTCAAAAAAGCACTCAGCGTCGCCTTACTTAACGGTGGTTGGACCTTCATCTTTTTCAGTGGTGATGAATCCACACGTTTCCACTGCTTACACTGCTTCTTTGTCAGTGTCATAGTGATATACCAATACTCGTCCGTGGTGTTTATGTGGCCTGATACAGTTGCAACCTTTCAACCGTTCCTCTGTTCGGTATGCGTTCTGGAATGGATATTAGTAGTCGCGGAAATCTTTGTGAAGTTCACATGAAATGCACTATGTTGACGACTAATCCACAACTCATTTCCACTTTTTCCACTACCGTGTGGACGACGATAGCCGATCTTCAACTACCACAGCCTCTATATCTCTTGAACTTCCCGGTTCTTAAAAGAGAACTGACGACCACACCGTACTTAGTCATTCAGACTAGTTTAACTACAATGGAGGCGCCTGCGCCACCTTGATCACTGTGTTACATGATGTTGCATCATTTCCGTACGCTTGCAGTGACTCAGTACGGACTGTTGCATCGCCGTTCCTCTTCAAATGGAGAAAACGAATAACCACACCATGCTCAATTTAATCAAAAGGTCTCACCATTTTTAGGCTTCCGTGCCTCAATGGATAAAAACGGAACTCTTATAGGATGGCTTTATTGTGCGTCTGCCTGTCTGTCTGTCCGACTATTAAGAACCCTTTTCCTCAGCGAGTTGAAGTTTGTGGTTCAAATGGCTCTAAGGACTATGGGACTTAACATCTGAGGTCATCAGTCCCCTAGACTTAGAACTACTTAAACATAACTACCCTAAGGATCACACACATTCATGCCCGAGGCAGGATTCGAACCTGCGACCGTAGCAGCAGCGCGGTTCCGGACTGAAGCGCCTAGAATCGCTCGGCCACAACGGCCCGCTAAAGTTTATGCCAGATGCTAAAACCTACAGTTCCTTGGCGGTGTCAGAAATTTAAACTTCTACGTCAATACAGTCAAATGACACGACCATTTATGTCACACACTTCAATAATCGCAGACTCACTCGTTAGAACCTGAAGGTTTGACCTAGAATCACAAAATTTGGCAGGAAGCTAGGTTTCACAGTACAAGTAGGGGTAAATCTGAAAACTGTTAATTTGTAATGATATCACATGAAAAAAATATTTTTTCTGTCATTTGTTATTCGACTGTCTGTCCGTCAGTTCCTCAGGAACGGGTATATGTGCCTTACTAAGTTCACGCTGCCTTGGTAGTGTAAAAAATTAAGCTTGACACCAACGCAGTCAAATGACACAGCCATTCATGTAACATATTTTGGTGTCTTGTCGGTATCGATAACAGGCAAAAATCATCGAAATTCTCGATTCCGTGGATGGATGAACTACCTACCGAGTGATCAAAAAGTCAGTATAAATTTGAAAACTGAATAAATCACGGAATAAAGTAGATAGAGAGGTACAAATTGACACACACTCTTGGAATGACATGGGGTTTTATTAGAGCCAAAAAAAAAAAAAAAATACAAACGTTCAAAAAATGTCCAACAGATGGCACTTTATCTGATCAGAATAGCAATAATTAGCATAACAAAGTAAGACAAAGCAAAGATGATGTTCTTTACAGGAAATGCTCAATATGACCACCATCATTCGTCAACAATAGCTGTAGTCGAGGAATAATGTTGTGAACAGCACTGTAAAGCATGTCCAGAGTTATGGTGAGGCATTGGCGTCGGATG
This sequence comes from Schistocerca piceifrons, assembly GCF_021461385.2. Classification (NCBI taxonomy): domain Eukaryota; kingdom Metazoa; phylum Arthropoda; class Insecta; order Orthoptera; family Acrididae; genus Schistocerca; species Schistocerca piceifrons. The sequence continues at coordinate 631,804,837 of NC_060139.1, forward strand.
TTGTCTTTCAGCATCCCTAGAGATGTCGGTCGATCAGGATGCACTTGCGACTTCAGGTAACCCCAAAGCCAATAACCGCACGGACTGATGTCTGGGGACCTGGGAGGCCAAGCATGACGAAGGTGGCGGCTGAGCACACGATCATCACCAAATGACGCGCGCAAGAGATCTTTCACGCGTCTAGCAATATGGGGTGGAGCGCCATCCTGCATAAACATCATACGTTCCAGCAGGTGTTTATCAGCCAGGCTGGGATGATGCGATTCTGTAACATATCGGCGTACCTCTCACCCGTCACGGTAGCAGTTTTGCTGTCCAGCTCCATCTGTCGGACATTTTGTTAACTTTTTTTTATTTCTAATAAAACCCCATGTCATTCCAAGCATGTGTGTCAATTTTTACCTCTCTATCTACATTATTCGTGGTTTATTAAGTCTTCAAATTTATACTGACTTTTTGATCACCCAGTATATACAGAATTAAGTTTGTGCAGAACCATTGGTGCGCGAGTTTTACTCCAACTTTACCAAATATTTTTATTCTCATTTTAGCTCATCTACGGTACTGTAGCGCGGCGATTGCAGTGTGGACTGCAGACTTATTACGCGCAAGCAGACAAAAAGTTGTTATTTAATTTTATTTTTTTCGATACTTTATGAATACTCCTCGAGTTTTCGATTAATCATGTATGAGAGTACAAATCTAAGAAAGAGTCTTTCAAATACAGTCATCCATACAATCAAACTGTTATTGTGCAGAAACTGCACCTGTTTTAATCTTCTCGGGTGTATGTCGTTTAATATCTTCATTTTTATTGCTACAGCGTCAAGCTTCCATTCATTTAGGTGTCCAGGCGTAACGTTCCGAATGAAAATAAAATTGTTTACATCAATAGGAGTGAAATAATATTTGAAAGGGTCTGGAAAATGCGCTGTCTGCGCGCAGGTGCGCACGCTAAACACTGCTGAAAGGCGCGCCCGCGGCTCGTGTCCTTGCCTGGACCCATGAGGAGGGTGGGATGGGGGGGGGGGGGGTTGGGTCACCTGGGAGTTACCGCTCCAGCACTGATAAACGGGCCGCGCGCTAAGCCCGCCCATTATGCTGAATAATTGAATCCACATGCGTCCCGCTGCTTGCCTAATTGACATTAAACGCCAACTCCCTGGGCGCGCCGATTTATTTGACCAGAACGCGTCCACCGCTCATTTCCGCCGCGGTTTCGCCCGTCCGCTTGCCGCGCTCCGTTGCGCGTTATGTAAATCAACAGCGCCCAAGTTTGCGCCTGCCGCCGTTCCGAGAAGAGCTCTCGGCTTCTACCGCGGACGTTTCCGCGTGTTCGGTGCTCACGACCGACCGAACGCATCCGGACTGAGCGCATGTGAGTTTGTCCAGATGCGCCGTAATACAGACCGATGTTATTTAGATTGGCAGTACTGAATGTAAGAACCTTCAACATTGCAGCGCGTCAGCAATCGTTGGTTAATATATTAAAAAACTAGAAACCCGCCTCGACTGCGAAACAGCACCTAGTGTTTACCTAGGTTTCGGCGTAGATAACTACACCTTCTTCAGAACAATAAAACCCACAAGTGCCTAAGAAGATCTCTGTCAATGATTAAAAGAACACCATGGCTGTACATTTATAAACGAAAAAAGGGGAACAAAAACAGTACATATGTACAAAGTCTAAACCGTTACTTACACGAGAGCGACCATTTGTAGCTGCAGTTTATGGCGGGTCGTGGCCCATCGAACATAAGCCGGTGTGAGGTGGAGGTCACACCATTAAGTAACGGTTTAGACTTTGTACATATGTACTGTTTGTGTTTCCCTTTTTTCGTTATAAATGTATAGCCATGGTGTTCTTTTAATCATTGACAAAGGTCTTATTAGGCACTTGTGGGTTTTATTGTTCTGAAGAAGGTGTAGTTATCTACGCCGAAACCTAGGTAAACATTAGGTGCTTTTTTCGCAGTCGAGGCGGGTTTCTAGTTTTTTAATAAAGTACTGAATGCAGTATTCGCATACAAATAAGACACCATAACCAGACACTGTTCACTTTTGGTTTCGATTTCAGGTCAGGTACACAATTTCAAATGTCACTACCGGGTAATAGATCTACACATCACATAGTTGATGTCGACGAAGTCGTAGTCACCGTATTAATTTCGAAATTTTTCATACAGTTCTGGTTCGTCAGAGTGTCTGTTCTTTCACGTACACGTCCATCTACTGTACGCGGCTGGTCTACAGATCCCACTTAAGTGCTTGGCAGAGGGTTTATCGAATCGCCTTCACAATAATTCTCTATTATTCCATTCCCGAACAGTGCGCGGAAGACACGAATACCTATATCTTGTAAGTAGGCTGTTTAGGTTTTTATGTTGGTAACGCCATGTAGCGCTCTATATGAAAATCACTGACTGTGCTGTGTGCAGTCTGTGGCGGGTTTGCATTGTTGGAATTTGCTATTGTAATGTTGGGCAGTTGGCTGTTAACAGCGCGTAGCGTTGCGCAGTTGGAGGTGAGCCGCCAGCAGTGGTGGATGTGGGGATTCAGATGGCAGAGTTTTGAGAGCGGATGATCTGGACGTGTGTCCATCAGAGACAGTAAATTTGTAAGACTGGATGTCATGAATTGATATATACAGGGTGTTACAAAAAGGTACGGCCAAACTTTCAGGAAACATTCCCCACACACAAAGAAAGAAAATGTTATGTGGACATGTGTCCGGAGACGCTTACTTTCCATGTTAGAGCTCATTTTATCACTTTCTTCAAATCACATTAATCATGGAATGGAAACACACAGCAACAGAACGTACCAGCGTGACTTCAAACACTTTGTTACTGGAAATGTTCAAAATGTCCTCCGTTAGCGAGGGTACATGCATCCACCCTCCGTCGCATAGAATCCCTGATGCGCTGATGCAGCCCTGGAGAATGGCGTATTGTATCACAGCCGTCCACAATACGAGCACCAAGAGTCTCTACAATTGGTACCGGGGTTGCGTAGGGAAGAGCTTTCAAATGCCCCCATAAATGAAAGTCAAGAGGGTTGAGGTCAAGAGAGGGTGGAGGCCATGGAATTGGTCCGCCTCTACCAATCCATCGGTCACCGAATCTGTTGTTGAGAAGCGTACGAACACTTCGACTGAAATGTGCAGGAGCTCCATCGTGCATGAACCACATGTTGTGTCGTAATTGTAGAGGCACATGTTCTAGCAGCACAGGTAGAGTATCCCGTATGAAATCATGATAACGTGCTCCATTGAGCGTAGGTGGAAGAACATGGGGCCCAATCAAGACATCAACAACAATGCCTGCCCAAATGTTCACAGAAAATCTGTGTTGACGACGTGATTGCACAATTGCGTGCGGATTCTCGTCAGCCCACACATGTTGATTGTGAAAATTTACAATTTGATCACGTTGGAATGAAGCCTCACCCGTAAGGAGAACATTTGCACTGAAATGAGGACTGACACATTGGTCGATGAACCATTCGCAGAAGTGTACCCGTGGAGGCCAATCAGCTGCTGATAGTGCCTGCACACGCTGTACATGGTACGGCAACAATTTTTCTCCCGTAGCACTCTCCACACAGTGACGTGGTCAACGTTACCTTGTACAGCAGCTACTTCTCTGACGCTGACATTAGGGTTATCGCCAACTGCACGAAGAATTGCCTCGTCCATTGCAGGTGTCCTCGTCGTTCTAGGTCCTCCCTAAGACGCCGATCAATTGCTTCGAACGTCTTCCTGTCGGGACACCTTCGTTCTGGAAATCTGTCTCGATACAAACGTACTGCGCCACGGTTATTGCCCCGTGCTAATCCATACATCAAATGGGCATCTGCCAACTCCGCATTTGTAAACATTGGACTGACTGCAAAACCACGTTCGTGATGAACACTAACCTGTTGATGCTACGTACTGATGTGCTTGATGCTAGTACTGTAGAGCAATGAGTCGCATGGCAACACAAGCACCGAAGTCAACATTACCTTCCTTCAATTGGGCCAACTGGCGGTAAATCGAGGAAGTACAGTACATACTAACGAAACTAAAACGAGCTCTAACATGGAAATTAAGCGTTTCCGGACACATGTCCACATAACATCTTTTTTTATTTGTGTGTGTGGAATGTTTCCTGAAAGTTTGGCCGTACCTTTTTATAACACCCTGTATATTATGACTTTTGAACACTATTAAGGTAAATAAATTGTTTGTTCTTTATCAAAATATTTCATTTGCTAACTATGCCTATCAGTAGTTAGTCCCTTCAGTAGTCAGAATCTCTTATTTAGCTGGCAGTAGTGGCACTCGCTGTATTGCAGTAGTTCGAGTAACGAAGATTTTTGTGAGGTAAGTGATTAATGAAAGGTATAGATTATTGTTCGTCAGGGCCATTCTTTTGTAGGGATTTTTGAAAGTCAGATCGCGTTGCGCTAAAAATATTGTGTGTCAGTTTAGTGTTGATCAGAATAAGCAAAGAGCGAAATGTCTGAGTACGTTCAGTTCTGCTCAGCTGTTTGAAAATAAAATAACGTAAGGGGTTTACCAGCACAGTAATTCAATAATTTTTCTAAGGGGACGTTTCAATCTTTCCGTGCGAGGACTGATTTCTCTTATCTTATTATGATGATCGTTTCTCCCTATGTACGTCGGAGGAGAAAGTTGGTAACTGAAATTTCGTGAGAAGATCCCGCTGTATGGAGAAACGCTTTTGTTTTAATAATGTCCATCCCAAATCTTGTATCGTCTCAGCGACACCCTCTCCCCAATTTCTCGAAAATACAAAACGTGCTGCCCTTCTCTGAACTTTTTCGATGAACTCCGTCAGTCCTATCTGGTAAGGATCCCACATTGCACAGCAGTACTCTCTTTAGTAGATCCGTTGCATCTTCTAAGTATTTTGCCAGGAAGACGCCGTCTTTGACTCGCCTTCCCCACAACATATTCTACGTATGCTTTCCAATTTAAGTTGTTTGTAATTGTAATTCGTAGGTATTTAGTTCAGACGTACACTTTCGCTGGGTTCCTCCACGTCAGATCGTTATAAGCACCACCATTCTGACCACAAACGGTTCAACCCGTCGCGACCGACCACCGTGTCATCGAGCAGCCAACGACTTCATGTGGATACAGTAGAAATAAGTGCACAACTGCTCAACTGGCAGTTGTCTGGTTTAGCAGAAATGATGCCGCCACTGCTCAGTCAAGTAACTCCTCAGTTGACGTCTCGAGACTCAGTGCACCCTTTTCCAGTCCTCCAATCGAGGAAAAATTCCTGCCAATATCAGGAATCGAATGAGAGTCAGCCACGATGATCACTCGGCTACGGAGGCGGACACAGATACAGGATACAGGGTAAACAGCAATAAACGATAATAAAATGCGTTATAGCGAAAACTGATAAAGGTGAAAATTTTGAGAATGAAAATATGGTCCAAGTGGGCTGCAACCAGATTATTATCTGTGCAATTAGCGAGTTTCAAATGGCTTTTAAACTTAATGCTCGTTAGCTTGAAAATGGTTCAAAGCCGATATTGCCTAATTGCACAGATAATAAAGACAAAAAAATGGCTCTGAGCACTATGGGACTCAACTGCTGAGGTCATTAGTCCCCTAGAACTTAGAACTAGTTAAACGTAACTACCCTAAGGACATCACAAACGTCCATGCCCGAGGCAGGATTCGAACCTGCGACCGTAGCGGTCTTGCGGTTCCAGACTGCAGCGCCTTTAACCGCACGGCCACTTCGGCCGGCGATAATAAAGACATAGCACCCTACTTGGACCGTGTGTGGCAGTACCGCCACGTATTGCTTTGCAATAGTAAATAAAATTTGCAGCTTAATGTTCTTAACTGTACTGGAGGGAAAGACACGGATCAGTCAGAACTTTATGACCACCGACCAACTATCTATATAAACCCGTCCAGGCCATAGCAGCGTCACCTGGCGAGGAATGACTGCGAGTCAGATACACGCATGGTGCATGTGGTATCAGTGAGCATGCTGACCGTATGTAGAATGGGAAAAGTACGCAATCTGTCTGACTTTGACGAGGGAAGGTTGTCATAGCCCTGAGGCGGAAACTGAACGACTTGTCGGCTGTTCGAGGATTGCTGTGGCGAGTTTCAGTACATGGCGAAACCAAAGTGAAAACACTCATTACAGATGTCGGTCGATGTAGGTTGGGCAGACTGGTAAAAGAGATCAGGCGGCGGACTGTGGCGGAACTAACATCAGACTTTAATGCTGGATAGACTACAGGTGTGTCTGAACGCACAATGCACCGTACATTCCTAACGATGGGCCTCCGCAGCCGACGACCCATGTATGAGCTAGCGTTAGCACTACGACACTGATAACTACGACTGAAATGGGCACGTGACCATCGATACTGGACATTGGCACAGTAGCAGAGCATTATATTGCCTGATGAATTCGGTTACCTTTTCTATCATGCCTATGGGAGGGCGAAAACCGTCGTCTTCCAGAAGAACAGCTCCTTGACAACTGTACTGCAGGATGGAGACAAGCTGGCGACAGCTACATTATGCTCAGGGGAACATTCACATGGCCATTCACGGGTCAAAATGGAGCTCGTGCGAGGCACCGTGACGGCCAAAGAATATCGTACAATGGTACGCCTCTTAATGACTGTCATGTTTTCCTACGGTAATGTTTCAACAAGATAATGGCCGTGTCACGAGGCCAGGAGTGTGACGGAATGTATTGAGTAACACAGTGTGAGTTCCAGTTGATGTGCTGACCCCCACCTTGCCCGATCTGAACCCTATTGATCACATCTGAGCGGTGGTTTGAACGTGGCGTCAGAGCTCATCAGACCCAGCCCCGGAATTTACGGGAATTAGGTGTCGTATGTGTGCTGATGTGGTGTCAGTTCCCTCCAGCGATCTACCAAGGCCCCACTGCTTCCATGCGAGGACGCATCGCCGCTGTTACCCGTCCCAAAGATGGACATACCTACTACTAGGTAGGCGGTCACAATGTTCTGGCCCATCAGTGTACGTAGTTAGTGGCTCTTTGGCTATGACCGGTGATTTTGCTCTTCCGTGAGGCAGGCCAGAGAGTGTTAGGTGACAGATGAAGGTGGTCTCAATGCTGTGAATAGAGAAAGGCTCAAGAAAATGTTGGGGCCACAAGCTGGTAGATTTCTGTTGTACGCAAGGCAGTACATGCGTCGGAAGTTATAGCAGAACAACTCCAGGTACCCTGTGTACTTCTGGCGTGACGAACAAGCATTTCCTGTTGGCAGTTGCGCATATGCGACAGAGATATTTTGCCATGTTTAGTGTGGAAAAGTTCAGAATGTAACTGTCCGGATGATGCCAGCCAATCAGAAGGATCAGTAACATAGGTGCTGGAGCATGAATATCTGAGCCAGTGAGTGGCGACAAGGCAAATACAGTGTACCAACCTCTGGTTAGTTTATGGGCATACTATAAGCGGTGCTAAAGAAGGTTTGGCAGGCCTCTCCAGCACTTCAGGGTGCTGAGAGTAATTCTAGGTCATCACCGTAATGACAGCTGTGAATCCTCGCCTCCAAGCAGTGCTTTCTGCGAGCAGAGAGGAAAGCAAGATGGAAGGCAGTGTGGAGCTGTTTGGCACTGACGTCACACTTCAAGAGAGGTACGAGGTCACAACCTGGAGCAGTTTTCGCTGAATCTGTCGACTAAATGTCGCTTTTCAGCGCTAGCACTGCCATTGGTCTGAGCATTTCACAATTTGTGAGGCCAATTCAGCAACTTGTGCTGCTTTCTCAGTGCCTTTACTTATTTGGATCTTGGATCCAGTTTCAACTTGAGTTTGCAAACTTCAAAGATTTTTGGCAAGCGAATCACGGTTCCGTAGCAATCTTCTGTTCAATTAGCGACATCCAACACTTGTTAGCAGAACTATCTGTCGCAAGTGAGCTTCGATCAAGCAATTACTTACTGTATTTTTAAGCACATCAGCGTGCACTGTATAATGAAATACAATTTGCTAGATTTTTCAGAGGTAATTGGTCTTTCGTTGAGATGTGTGAGCAGGGGCTCCCTTCAATAGCTGCTACAACATTCTAACAGACCTCTGTAAAAGTAGGTCTTGGATTCGACAATGTGCAAGTGCGATCCACCGCTCTATTTACGCATACTATGCTGCATCTCTGGTTTGAGTCCTTCCTGTCTTTAATACGCACTCTCTTGGATATCCTCCGACCAGCTTCTCTTCAACCACCAATCAACATAGCACTTATCTCCCAGTAATTGTATCATATCCTAACTTACTTCGTCGAACTCAGCTACATTTTGAATGATCTCCCAGTCACCCGCTTTCCCTGTCTAAGGACAGTTATTCTTTGTTAACATCGTCCACACTCGCAACCCCATGGAGTTACAGCATCCAGACGTTAACTGACGGACAGTTTGGGGGTGTGTCCATGCACTATTTTTACCATGGAATGTGTACGCACTCTGTTATGTTGTTGTCAGCAGTAAATTCTAGACAAATCGTCGACTTCATCCTATAGGACTGGACATTTCACCATTTCGCTCTGACTGTCAACTCGACGACACCCACGAGCAACGTCTTAAACAATCCCTCCTGGAACTGGACGTTTGGCTCGTCTCCCAACGCATCATGGGCTGTTACCTTCGCGCCCTGCCAATGACGGTTATAGTGGAGTTCCTGCTGTTACCCCAGACCTCACATTTCTCTCATGCGAAATGCCTTGTCCATCAGTTCTGAAACTGGGCTGTGATCGCTCACAGTACTTTTTGCCTGTCGTCTCATTACCTTCGAACTTCCGCAGGATATCTCGACAGCGTCTTTGTTGACCCACTGCATCCCCTTCCCCCACAATTGGTGTGTGCCCCGTCTCCCCATTTCACGACACATCCGCAGTCACCTTACACGCTATGGTGCACCGACATGCAAGGCCAATTAAGAATATAATGCAAACGAATGAAAAAATAAATGAATACATAAATCAATAAAAAGTCAGTAGAACACTTACCCACGAACGGTAAAGGCCACGAGTTCAAGTCTCAGTCCGGTACATAGTTTTTAGTCTGCCAGCAAGTTTCATATGATCTCGCACTAGGCTGCAGAGAGAAAATTTCATACTCTTGCGCGTATAATCAATTTTCTTGACCAAACAGCACAGATTTAGAAAGCATCACTCATGAGAAACTCAGCTTGCTCTTTTCTCGTTCGATATCCCGCGAACCATGGATGAAGGGCAACAGGCGGATCCAGTTTTCCTAGATTTCCTGTGCCCCACGGTAGACTAAAATAAACGTCTGAGCGTATGGAATAGGTTCTCAGATATGCCAGTGGTTCGGAGACTTTCACGCTATATAACTCGGTACGTTGTCCACGACGGCGAGTGCTCATCAGAGATAAGGGTATCGTCTAGAGTACTTCAGGAAAGTGTGGTAGGACCGCTATTGTTCTCCATGTACGTAAACGATCTGATGGATAGGGTGAACTGTAAGTTCTGCTGTTTGCTGCTGTCGCAGAAGTGAATGGTTGTAGGAGGCTACAAGATGACTTAGTCAGAACTTTTGTTTTGTGTGATGAATGGCAACTAGTTCTATACGTAGAACATTGTAAACTAAACAAGATGAGTAGAAAAAAAGTCGTGCAATGCTAGAATACAGTATTCGTGCTGTGCTGCTTCACAGAGTCACATCGATTAAATGTCAGAGCGTGCGGCGAAAGCGATTTGGAACGGAACGAGAACGTAAACCTGTATGTAGGGAAACCGATTTGTTGACCTCCGTCTATTGCGAAAATTCTAGGAAAGTGTAATGCATCTATAAAAGAGACCACATGCACAACACCAATGCGACCCACTGTTGAGTGCTGCTCGAGTGTTTGGGATTTCCACCAGTTCGAATCAAAGGAAGACATCGAAGCAATTCAGAAGTGTGCTACTAGACTGGTAACAAATAGGTTCGACCAACACGATAGTATTACGAAAATGCTCCTTGAACACAATCGAAGGAATTCAGAAGTGTGCTACTAGAGTGGTTACAAGTAGGTTTGATAAACACGCTAGTATTACGAAAATGCTCCGCGAGCACAAATGGGAATCCCTGGAGAGAAAACGATATACCTTTCGCGGAACGGTACTGAAAACATTTAGAGAACCGGGAATTGCAAGTCACTGTAAAAGATTCTACAAGCACCAACGTACATTTCGCGCAAAGGCAGCGAAGATAAAACAAGGGAAATTATGGCCCGTATGGAGGCATATAAACAAATTTTCCATTGCTCTTTTTGCAAGTGAAAAAGGAAAAGGAATTTCTAGTTCCGGTAAAAGACATCCTCCACCAAGCACCGTATTGTAGATTTAGATGTGGTTATAATAGTGACAGGCAATAATTCATATGTAAACATTTGGATTTCTTCCACACAGTTAGACAAAAATAGCGTTCAGCGCTGTAACAAGAAATGTGAACTCCTTAAAAAAATACTTACGAGGATGACGTGTTGTAGTGCAAGTCGTCTGTGCATGTAGATGTGAATGAATGATCTGTGAGTAGCGTATTTGTAACATGTGTGAAATTGTCTTCTAAACGGATATTGGTTCATTATTTTTATCAAAGATCTTCTTAACATCCTTTAAACTGTAAAGATGTTAACGCAGAGTCATTACATCCAACACTTTGATGTACTAAGTAATTGATTATATGTAATTACTTCCTTTTTATTTGAAGTTACATTAACATACGTATACGTTATTGCACACCAAAGCAGAAACAACATATGAACACGATCTCTTTTGGTCTCAGTGTTTGAAACTTTAGGGTTCTATATGAATTTTTATTGGTAACACACTGATTTGTTAATTTTAATTGCATGAAGCATATTTAGTTACAGTTTCCTCTGTAATGATGCCTACGTGAAAAATAACGCACTCTACAATAATGGCCCAGAACGGTAAAATTTGCATCAGAGAATGAAAATAATGACGGAGATGCTTTACTACTTTCATGAACGTATAAAATGAATAAGTATTCTCAACGAGATCTGGGCTAAAAGATCCGTAACTATCAAAAATAGTTGTACAGACCGTAACGGCAACAATAGGGAAATTTGTGGTAAGGTCCTACGGTACCAAACTGCTGAAGGTCATCGGTCCCTAGGCTTACGCACTACTGAATCTAACTTAAACTAACTTACGCTATGGACAACACACACACACATACACACACACACACACACACGCACACACACACACACCTCTGCCTGAGGGAGGACTCCAAACTCCGACGGGGAGAGCCACGCGAACCGTGGCAAGGCGCCCTACACTGCGCGATGACCCCGCGCGGCCAATAGGGTAAGATCATCATAACTAATAAAACTTTCAATACCTGCAATGAAGGACGCAATTTTCCTATAAATGAAAGATTGTTTCAATAGTAACAAATAACGTTTTGTGTTCTGAAAACGATTTAGATAAATTAACAATTATTACACTTATTATAGACCTCTTAATATGGAACGTAGGAAGAGTGCGTCTTGCTAGGTCAACGGTACAACTCGAAAAGGTACAATGTTTTCTCTTTTATTAGATAAATCAAAGTTAACTGAGTATCATTGCCTACACGGATAATAAATCATGCTTATTTCACTCGATGCTCTTCATGTGAAAAAGTAAGTGTTTTTCACATATCAGAGAAAAATATCAAGTCCTTTTCTGAAGTATATTCACTGGATGAAATACTCCAGGAGACGGCACATAGCCCCCTGGACTGTTTAAGGCCTTTACGTGAAATGTTATAGCTTAACGGGCCACATACGTCGAACTGGCACAAGTTCATTTCGTTTATTACACATAGTCGCATCAGTTTTCATACATGATTTGCAATTACATGTTTTACATTACTTGAGCTTGCAAGTTTACATAAAGTTTGTATTTAATTTAGTGTAAAACAGTTTTTTGATCGTTGCAGAAAATATCTGTAATTTCGCCCTGTTTGTTAGTGGTGTATTTTATTATGAGGTGTCGTTCAGGTAGATATTGTCCGGAAAATACTTTGTAGACAGCCTGGGACTATATTTGTCTTTGCTCCCCCATTTGGGTTAAAGGACTGTGGAAAACCCAGAGTTAGAACCATCCTGGAGCCTTCAGATAATGTCTCCTGACGTGTGTTGAGCAAACTAAATTCATATGTTGCTGTATTCTTTCACAAACGCCAATAGCCAGTAGGAAGTGAACATATATATTATAGGATTGTTTGTAATTTTCGAAAAGTAACTGAAAAAACATCAATTCGCAATTCGTTAATGAAGATTACAAATTCATTGAAGATGATCAATTCGGTCCAAGATGTTGCGTAAACGTTGTCATACCTTTGGTAAATAGTATACTTGGGGTTCAGCCGCGCGGGGTAGCCGCGTGGGCTTAGGCGCATTGTCACGGTTCGCGCGGCTCCCGCCGTCAGAGGTTCGAGTCCTCCCTTGGGAATGGGTGTGTGTGTTGTCCTTAGCGTAAGTTAGTTTACGTTAGGTTGAATAGTGTGTAAGTCTAGGGACCGATGACCTCAGCAGTTTGGTTCCATGGAAGCTTACCACAAATTTCCAAAATTTGGGGTTCAGAATCAGTTCAGGTATGTTTATAGTGTCCTGCATACAGTCTAAATTTGATTGAATATAAATGTCAAGTTCGTGTAATAAATGAGTAACGCTTTCGTTGGGTCTACAGTCTTCATTCCTGTTTTACATTACTACAGGATGTCGGTAGTAGATATCTCACGCCGCACACCGATGCGGAATCCGCCATCTGCGGTTACAGATGTGGTCCGGCTGCGAGAAAGAAAGGCTCTTCGCATTGCGAAGTCTAGCTGTAGCTTCGTCTGGGGCTCGTACCATCAAATTGCATAAAACAACGAACAACCGTTCACACAGCTAATACATTGCTAGCCTGCAAGGAAGGGAATTAGTGTTTGTTCCGATTCACAGTTCACTCGCTTGTAGTCTTTAGCATATTAATATTTGTGTGTGTCTGTGTTATCAATATGTAGTCCAGCATAATTCCGGCAGAAGTTGAATTGATAATGGATCCTGCAACACAGTTCACTGTTTATCGTGTCTATAACCGATGCACGTAACTGAACTTTGTTACATCGACATTTCGTTATATTTTATGGCGCGCCGCTACCGATCGATTTCGGAACATTGATTGTTGGTCGCAGCACTGATACAGTTCGTACCGTAACGTGACGTTTAATACTGCACACGCTTTCCTAAGCAACTTCATTCCTTCGTCAGTTTTTGTTGTTATCCTACTTAGTTCTGAAGATATTTAATAAATCAATGTCTTTTTTTCGTTCGCGTAAAGAATTTGAGAGGCACACAGAGAGCGTCTCTTTTCATCACTAATCACATTTATACGAAATGTTTTATCAGTCCACTTACAGATTTGCGCTGTAAACATCGTTCATATACAGTTCATCTTCAGCATAAATCCAATAAGCACTCTCTTTCTTTTTTTTTTTTTCGTACTTTAACGTGGGCAGTGTCACACGTTAGTACAGTCTGCGTCCAATTTCATTAGTCACATTTAGTTTACGATCGGAGCACATCTTGTCAAAATTTACTGTTGATGCATACTCACATTACGGTCAATTACAATTCTAATTTACGTCAAAGAAAACTGTCCTCTACAGAAAGTAAGACTACTTGATCGCACTGGACAGCAAGTGTCGAATTTGTTGTACAATGTTGATTGCATTCATACAGATTCATATCTTCGGCCTCTGCCTTGGAATTGATAAAAAGAGGACCCATATGAATGTGTTTGTTTCCTAATGCGAAGCACACACGCGAGCAAAAAATGTAAAACACGCCATCTTAAACGAGTCTAAACGTTACTCTAAACAACAAGCGGACAAAAATCATCCTGAACTGTGTGGCATCGATCGGTACCCGCAAGACTACGGCACATGCGTCTAGCGTGCGTGATATACATATTCATAGTCACAGTGTGACCTCTGTGTATTTTCATCAGATATTGTGTTTCTTTAATATCACATTCAAATCATCATCCATACACACTAAGTTCATGAAGTGAATGACTGTGGTTTTATCATAGACAAAAATTTAATCAAGGTTCTTTACAGAGTTTGATGGATATGAATGTTTCTAGTACACAAAGATTTGCACGCTTGGAGAGTGTTCATTTGCTCTTGGGTAAAGTTTTGCACACTTGAAGAGTGTACATTGCATTTGAGCTTACATCTACTATGTACGTAATAAATTTAAAATTTATTTACTAGAAGCAAGAAAATAAGTACTAATTACTATTTACATAGGTCACAGTGAAATGTTGATTATTAAACTACAAATCGCTTTGTGTCAGCGTGAGGGTAAAGTCTTTTACCTTCAATGTGTCTAGATTTGCGAGGAAATAATACCCTTCACGTTGCATGTTTACTAACTTATATGTCCCTGTATACAGTAAGTGCCATCTAGTCTAGCATTTTTCGTAACTCTTTCATCAATGCCTCTTTCCGAGACCACGGCACAGAACACGCGGCACGATAATAGGTCTGTCTGATGTTCGTACATTTGGATGTCGTACGTTTATCCTCGTGTCACCCCCTGGTTTTTCCAAGAATACTTCCTTGCTGGAATACTTTCTTGCTGGAATAAGCTTACTAGCTTGTGCTGTTGCTTGGCACTTATGTGGTCTCATTTTGCTACTTGAACCTGCACTAAATTATCCACTTACGTGCTTCTTCGCTATGGGCAACATTAATGTCACAATAACCTTCCTCTGGTCGGTTGTAGTTTAAAAACAAGATATTCAGTCGTACGCATTTTACCTTGACACAATGGCAGTACTTACGATGAATATCAATTCTTTTTGCAAGATCCAGTACAATCTTCTCTAAATGGTCTACTATACACACATAAAAAAAAGTTTTGCATCACCTCGGTTCCGAGAGTTCCAGAACCTGTGCAGAAAATTGGAATAGAGATCAACATCAACACCATTTTCGCCCCGGCCGGAGTGGCCGAGCGGTTCTAGGCGCTACATTCTGGAACCGTGGGACCGCTACGGTCGCAGGTTCAAATCCTGCCTCGGGCATGAATGTTTGCGATGTCTTTAGGTTAGTTAGGTTTAAGTAGTTCTAAGTTGTAGGGGACTGATGACCACAGCAGTTAACTCCCATAGTGCTCAGAGCCATTTGAACCATTTCCGACCATTTTATTGCTCATGAAAAACACACATTGCATGGTGCACCACACCATACAGCGAGACCTTCAGAGGTCGTGGTCCAGATTGCTGTACACTCCGGTACCTGTAATACCCAGTAGCACGTCATCTTGCATTGATGCATGCCTGTATTCGTCGTGGCATACTATCCACAAGTTCATCAAGGCACTGTTGGTCCAGATTGTTCCACTCCTTAGTGGTGATTCGGCGTAGATCCCTCAGAGTGGTTCGTGGGTCACGTCGTCCATAAACAGCCCTTTTCAGTCTATCACAGGAATGTTGCATAGAGTTCATGTATGGAGAACATGCTGGCCACTTTAGTCGAGCGATGCCGTTATCCTGAAGGACGTCATTCAGAAGATGTGCAAAATGGGGGCGCGAATTATCGCCCATGAAGACGAATACCTCGCCAATATGCTGCCGATATGGTTGCACAATCGGTCGGAGGATGGCATTCACGTATCGTACAGCCGTTACGGTGCCTTCCATGAACACCAGCGTCGTACGTCGGCCCCACATAATGCCACCCCAAAACAGCAGGGAACCTCCACCTTGTTGCACTCGCTGGAAAGTCTGTCTAAGGCGTTCAACCTGGCCGGGTTGCCTCCAAACACGTCTCCGAAGATTGTCGGGTTGAAGGCATATGCGACACTCATTGGTGAAGTGAACGTGATGCCAATCCTGAGCGGTCCTTTCAGCATGTTGTTGGGCCCATCTGTACGGCGCTGCATGGTATAGTGGTTGCAAAGATGGACATCGCCTTGGACGTCGGGAGTGAAGTTGCGCATGCTGTAGCATATCGCGCTCAGTTTGAGCCGTTACACGACGTCCTGTGGTTGCACGAAAAGCATTATTCAACATGGTGGCGTTGCTGTCAGGGTTCCTCCGAGCCATAATCCGTAGGTAGCGGTCGTCCATTGAAGTAGTAGCCCTTGGGCGGCCTGTACGAGGCATGTCATCGACAGTTCCTGTCTCTCTGTATCTCCTCCATGTCCAAGCAACATCGCTTTGGTTCACTTCGAGACGCCTGGACACTTCCCTTCTTGAGAGCCCTTCCTGACACAAAGTAATAATGCGGACGCGATCGAACCGCTGTATTGACCGCCTAGGCATGGTTGAACTGCAGACAACATTAGCCGTGCACCTCCTTCCTGGTGGAATGACTGGAACTGATGGGCTGTCGGACACCCTCCGTCTAATAGGAGTTTATGCATGGTTGTTTTCATCTTTGGGTGGGTTTAGTGACATCTCTCAACAGTCAAAGAGACTGTGTCTCTGATACAATATCCACAGTCAACGTCTATTTTCAGGAGTTCTGGGAACTGGGGTGACGCAAAACTTCTTTTTATGCGTGTACAAATAAGGCTCCGTGAGAGGTCGATCCGTGCGTCCATCTCGAGCACAAAGACCCACCTCAGGATCACTTGAACTGACAAATTATTTAGATTAGAAAAGTGCAACAGATGGCTCCTTTTCCGACAATGACGTCAGCCAGGACGCGGTGCTTAATTATCACTTGGCTCTTAACACTAATAGCCCCCTCATCCTTAAGATTTTGTACGAGGAATATAGGCAGACGCTTGACCTGATTGATACGTTTGAAGAAACTGTAATCCATAGCTGAAATAGACGCTCCTGTGTCTATAACTGATTGCACATCAACACCATTGATGGGATCGTTAACAGCGGCTTGTACCGTTTCCACTTGGTCTTTCGTACAATTACGGGTTTCCTGAGACAACTCCTGCCTCACGTTATGCCCGCAACAAGGCTAGGTGTCGTTGTGTTGTTCCTTCATTCTTTGCCGCGACCGACTCACGGAGGCCTACAGGGGTCGTTAGGCCTGTCAATGTGAACTTTGCTCAGCTTCCGTCACATCCACAGTGTGTATACTGTGTGATGACATGGTATTCGGTGATGCACATGTTTGCGGCGACTGCCTGTGTTGCAGTTGAATGCTGCTGGCATCGGTATCGCCGACATCTGATTACTGTGCACGTTTTGTGGCTGCTGTGGCGGTGGCGCTGTGTTTTGCATTCAACCACTGGTTCCGGGATTCTACCACGACCCGTTTGCGGTTGTTTTTTATCAGAACTCTTATTATTTGGTGTCTTTATATTTTAATTGTTGTTGCTACCGTTCTGGTAGTGTTCATTGTTGTTATTGGCAGCTTGATAGTTATTACCATTGGCATTAGATTTTGGCTCACCGTTATTGTTCTGACCGTTGTTTCCGGTGTTATTTTACCTGAAACCACTGTTTCTTCTGTTATCATCATTACGGTAACTATTATAGTTCCAGTTGTTGTCGTTCGATTTCTTGGCCTCCTCCTGCATGAGGTCCAAGGAATCGATTACTGACAGGAAATTCTCCAGGTCAGTATCAGGAATATTGACTAATTTCTCTCGCATGTTTATGGAAAGACGAGCTTTTAATATTCTGAGAACGTCTCTATGAGAGATCGGTTTATCCCAGTAAATTTCTCGAAGTATTTTCTGAGATTTCCCGCTTTGGGATTGTGTAATTATGTAAGCTTCCTAAGACTTTTCTGCACACATGTAGACCAGAAGCGTCCTAAAATGTATTTCTCAAAATCCACAAATGTGTTGCATGTCTCTGCAACTTGGAGTGTCCCTAGTGATGCATCTCCAGTTATATGTGAGATGACAAAGTGAATTTTCTGCCTATCTGTCCATGATCTTGGCAGAACGTTTCAAAAATTCTTTATGAATACCACAGAGTGGATTTTTTTAATCATCATTAAAAGTTTGGAACTGGTGATGTTTGATCAAACATTCCTCTTGCGTTAAGTTTTTCAAATTGATATGCCTGATTCTGTGTAAGACATACTTCGGTTTGTCTCATAGGGGTGTTATTATACGGCACTCTTTCACGGGTTCATACGTATTAGGCGCTATTGGTGTATTACCAAACTGAGTAACAGTGTGGCTTACATCATTTTGCTCTGCGTTGTTTTCATTATGTGTTTACCTGTCAGGTTCTCCGACCTGCTTCGGTCGGTTACCTTGCCACAAGGGGAAGGCAGATTGTAAGATTTCCCTAATATTGGTTACCTCCTCACGTAAGCATTGGCAAGTTTCACCTTTGCCAAAAGCTACCTCTATTGTGGCATCCTCTATCTCTCTGTTTACCTCCTTCTGGATGGTCTCTCTCATCTGTGTACTCATTTCGTCCACAGCTGAAGTGACGTTTTTCACTTCACCTTCTAAAGTGTCCTGAGATACTTTCATTTCCTCCAGATCTGCCGTCAGTTTTTTCACTTCATCCGGCAAGTCTTTGCAGTTGGTCTGCAAAGTAGTGGTGTCTTCGCGAATACTGTCTAGATACTCCATAATATTGTCCACGAGCATCTAAGACTACGGTATATTTAGTCTTGGTACTAACTCCTCACCTCGAGCAGTTCGTGCTTGATTTAGTTGTTTGATCATTTCCTTCTGTCTAAACTCCTGCTTAGCGTCTCGCTCATTTTCTAATAATGCCTATTTGGCTTCATGTTCTTTTTCTAATAAAACCTGTTTCCTATCTCGTTCTTTTTCAGACTCGTTCAGGAATTGTTTTCCCCAAAGAGCCTGTCACTCTTCACGCAGTTACTCTAATAAACCTTGTTTGGTTTCACGCTCTTTTTCTAATAAAGCTAGCTATTCCAACAGGATAGTAATTAAAGCTGTTCCTGGTACATTCTGAGGACAAGCTGATACTGCCCCTTCTTAGAAATATCGATAATATTTCCACTATTGGACGTAGTAAAAATATTTCCTTTTTCTACAACGTCCTGTACCGAATCCGGAATATTTTTATCTATATTCTGAGTTTCTACTTCCCACGTGGTAAAGTCGGTAAAGTCTGAATCATACTCCTATCTGTTTCCTATACACTGTCTTTCTGGTCAGTGTCAAGGATTTCCTTTCTCTTTGGCCTAACCATTGTGCTAAACTGTTATTAAACTTCACTCGCAATACACATAAAATGCACAAAATACAAAAAGTAACTTACAACTAAACACGCAAATATTTGCACAAAATTGGTTATCGGCTGCTCTTAAGGTTGCTGGAACGATTGAAGACTGTCTCGCAGCTGGTATTTTGCACCTAGCTCGTGCTGCTTTTATCTATAGCCAGTTCAAAAAAATATGTTGTGCGCAAGTAGCGAAAGCTCACTGGTAAGCGACCTGAAAGTAAACACATGCCTATATGACCTTACCTGTGATCGCTTCTCTGATAGCTTCTCTGAATAACACTGTGTCACAGGTTAGTATAACTGGCCAATTACAGTTTATTAGATAATTTGGTATGTTCCCTTAGCTTTTCTTCCTGTCAATTCATTTAAATGTTGAAGTACATGAAAAGAAAATACATATTCATTATTATGACACAACGTATGATTTTATTTTTTTGGTCATCAGTCTTCTGACTGGTCTGATGCGGCCAGCCACGAATTTCTCTCCTGTGCTAACCTCTTCATCTCAGAGTAGCACTTGCAACCTTCGTCCTCAATTATTTGCTGGATGTATTCCAATCTCTGTCTTCCTCTACAGTTTTGACCCTCCACAGCTTCCTCTAGTACCATGGAAGTCACTGTCTCATATCTTAACAGATACCTATCATCCTGTCCCTTCTCCTTATCAGTGTTTTGCACATATTCCTTTCCTCTCCGATTCTGCGCAGAACCTCCTCATTTCTAACATTATCAGTCCACCCACTTTTCAACATTCGTCTGTAGCACCACATCTCAAATGCTTCGATTCTCTTCTGTTCCGGTTTTCCCACAGTCGATGTTTCGCTTCCATACAATGCTGTACTCCAGACGTACATTCTCAGAAATTTCTTCCTCAAATTAAGGCCGATATTTGATATTAGTAGACTTCTCTCGGCCAGGAATGCCCTTTTTGCCATTGCTAGTCTGCTTTTGACGTCCTTGCTCCGCCCGTCTTTGGTTATTTTACTGCCTAGGTAGCAGAATTCCTTAACTTCATCTACTTCGTGGTGACTAATGCTGATGTTAAGTTTCTCGCTATTCTCATTTCTACTACCTCCCTTTACCTTCGTCTTTCTTCGATTTACTCCCAATACATACTCTGTACTCATTAGACTGCTCATTCCGTTCAGCAGATGATGTAATTCTTCTTCACTTTCACTCAGGATAGCAATGTCATCAGCGATCGTATCATTGACATCCTTTCACCTTGAATTTTAATTCCACTCCTGAACCTTCCTTTTATTTCCATCATTGCTTCCTCGTGACTATATACATGACTATATACATATAAAATTCAGATAAATTTTGTTTATCTGGCCCCACGTTGAGCGCCAGTGTAGCGTAAATTGTCTGTGTATGTAAATATGAATGAATGACCTGTGCGTAGCGTAGTTGTAGCGTGTTGTATGAATTTGTCTTCTAAACTGATACTGGTTAATTATTTTTACCACATACCTTCTTGCGATCCTTTAAAATGTGATAATGTTAACACAAAGCTAAATAATTGACTAAATCATTTTCTTTTCCTTTGAAGTTACGTTTACGTACGATACGTTATTGGATACAAAAGCAGAACTAACATACGAACGTGATCTCTTTTCGTCTCAGGGTTTGAAGCTTTAGGGTTCTATATGAATTTTTATTGGTAACAAACTGATTTGTTAATTTTAATTGGATGACGCACATCTAGTTATAGCTTTCTCTATAATGGCGCCAACGTGAAAGACAACGTACTCGTCATTAGTGGCCCAGTAAGGCAAATTGCATCAGAGAATGAAAGCAATAATTGAGATGCTTTACTACTTTCATAAATGCATAAAATGAATAAGTATTCTCAATATTATCTGGGCTAGAAGAGTCATAATTTTCAAAAATATTTGTACCGACCGTAATGACGGACGACAATAGGGTAAGATCGTTAACTAATAAAACTTTCAATAACTGCAGTAGTAATAAATAACATTTTGTAAACGATTTTGATAAATTAACAATTATTACACTTATTACAGGCCTCTTAATATGGTACGTAGGAAGATAGCGTCTTGCTAGGTCAGCGGTGCAACTCTAAAAGATATTTATTCTTTTCTTTAATCATTGTCTACACAGATAATAAATCGTGCTTATTGTCTTTGTCCTTTTCACTCAATGTTCTTCACATGAAAAAAAGGTCAATGTTTTTCACATATTACAGAAAAATATTAAGTCATTTTCTCAAATATATTCAAAGGGAAAAATACGCCACATCCATTTACGCACAAGAGAATGACACAGGCTCTAAATCATCCAGCAGAGTTCAATGAAATACTGTTTTAATCAAAAAGCTGGCGGAAATATTGTTCTTAAAACTGAGGGGAAACTAAGTATGTTGTGACCATGGATCACTCAAAACGTATAGAAATAGTACAACATTGTTCACTCGGATACTGATGTAATTTATGCTATTTTTTTCTATCTCAGAGCACATAAACACACTCAATTTTTTTGGCCGTTTCCATAGTTATTGCTGGCAGTCTACATTGTGCGCAGGTGCATGTTTTCCAAACAGTATACGACAACAATTAAACCGTAAGGCATTAAAATTAAGAGTGCTAGAGGAATTTCTTTGTTAAATACAGAGGAGGGAGCGGATATGTGGAAAGAGTGTCCTGAAGGCATGTACCATGGGGAGGAACCGTCTGACAACGTGAGGGACGAAAAAATAGGAGTGGCTATGCAAGGCGTAGAGGATCCAGTATTAGAGTCAGAGTTTGAGCTCTGGAAGACTTGCGATCACATTAGGCGGAAGGCATGGGTAAAATTCCTTCCAAACTGGTAAAAGTGGCCCATAAACGACTATTTACTTTATATTGTAGAATATGAGTCGGAAAAGTATCATCCGCACAGTCCGGCAGATAGAAAGGGCACCTAAGTGCGAGAACTATCGCGCAGCTAGTTTGACAGCTCATGCATTCAAGTTGGTGATAAGAATAATCCACAGAGGCATGAAAAAGAAAATTGAGGATCTGTTAAATGATCAGTGTGATCTTATGAAAGATAAAGGCACTGGAAGTCAGTTTTCACCTTCGACTTCATGAATGAGACAACACGTAAGAAAAATTAAGACACGTTCATATCATTTGTCGAATCAGAAAAAGCGTTCGATAGTGTAAAATGATACAAAATGTTCGAAATTCTCATAAAAGTGGTTTTAAGGCATACGGGAAGATCGGCAATATATGTGTAATAAATAGAAAAACCAAGAGGGGAAAAGTAAGAATGGTAGACCAACGACGAAATTCTACTGTTCGTTATACACAACGAGAAAGGAATGACAGAAATAAAATAAAGATTCAGAAGTAGGATTAAAATTCATGCTGAAATGACGTCGATGATAAGGTTCTCTGGTGACATTGATACGCTCAGTCAAAGTGGGGAAAAACTACAAGACTAGTTGAATAGAATGGACAATCAGAGCGGACACTACAGATTTAGAGTAAACCGAGGAAAGACAAGAGTAGCATAAATGAGATCAGAATTAAACTTATCAGAGTTGGGAGTTACGAAGTAGACGAATTCTGCTATCTTAGAAGCAAAGTACACGTGACGGAAGAAGCAATGAGGAAATACAAAAACGGGCCAGTAGCGGCAAAAAGAAGTCTACTAATATTGAACGGCGTTCTTTGCGAAAGAATGCTTTGAGAACGTACGTTGTAGCACAGTAGTATCTGAAAGTGATTCATGGACTGTGAGGAAAACTTGAGAAGTGGAAAACAGAAGCGTTTAACATGCGGTGGTACAAAAGGATGTCGAAAATTAGAAATATGAAGGTTCCCAGAAGAACTGGCGAGGAGAGGAACTTCTAGGAAACATCAGCAAGAAGAAGGTGCGGGATGATAAGGCATGTGCTAAGACGTAAGGGAATAAAGAGGATAGTACTTGGAGCTATAGAGGGTAAAAACAGTAGGGGAACACAGAGACTGGAATGAATCCAACGAATAATTCTTACGATTAGATGAAGAGGTTGGCATAGGCCACAGAAAAAGAAGTCGTAGCAGACTGCATAATCCGGTCTAAAGGCAGATGGAAAAAGCGGGCATATATACTAATTAACCATGAACCCGAACACACAGTTATATTTGATACGACAGAGACTAGAAAATTACAGCCTTTTTCCTCGCTACTCGCTAGGGAGAGAAGCTGAGTGGAGCACCGAAACGTACTTAGCATGAAACGGCAGAAAGCTGCTGGTGGGAGCCCTTCATGCGCTCTTAGGAGGGGCCAGACTGCAGCAGCCGTATCGCTGTGAGCGCCGAGAGGTGGAGAATGCAGCGCTGGCCGGAGAGGCAGCAGTCAGCCAGCCGTCGTGCTTTCTTGCCGGCGCTGCGCTGCGGGGTGGGGCGGCCAGTCGATAAAAGCCCTGGCTGGCTGTTCTCCCAGGGGCAGAGGGGCAGCCCCAGCCAGCTATACGTAGCTCCCTCCCCTCACAGCAGCAAGGGCTCTCTGCGTCTGCCGCGGGTCGTGCGGTACTCGCTGGAGAGGTAGCTCCTTCTCTAGTCCCGTCGAGAAAGAGGAACTCGCCATCTCTCATGGTTTCATTTCCTTACGTTACTTCTAAAAACCTGCGCGAGATGCATATAAACACCTAAAAAGAGTGACACACCATGTGCATAACTGCAAAATTGATTGGGAATTGATACTAGGGGTTCAGGTATATATATAAAGCAGAGTGCATATTTGTTTGTATGCTCGGAATCTCCTCCAAAACTGCTGGAAAGATTTCAACCAAATTTGGCACAGTAACAACAGGCCTCACAAATATCTGCACCGTGGGCTTGTAGCCTCCTAGCTCCAATGTAGCGGATATAGGAGAAGGAACTGGTTTTTCCCAGCCCCTGCCCTACAGGCTGCCCTGTACAATATACTTGTCTTGTGGGAATAGTATCAGTCTGCCTTAATGGTCTGCTATGCAGTGTAGCATACATATCATGGGCAGGAAATGGTTTTTCAGCCTGTGGTGTATAGGATGCCCTGCATGATAGGTGCGTTGTAGTGGACTAGTATGGGCCTACCTTATGATCTGTTTTACTAGTCAGCCTACATGTCAGGGGGGAAAACTGTTTAAAAGTGTCTGATGTGTAGGCTGCCTGGCACCTAACAAGTGCATTGTGGCAGTAGGATTGGTCAGCGTAAGAGAACTATTTTGCAGGGGCTATATGTATGAATAGTAATGCCCGAGGGAAGTGTCAGGTGGCTGGAGGAGGGGAGAGACATGGAGAAGGGGCAGGTTGGGATGTATAGGGACAGAAGAGGCAAAGGCGCAGGAGGGAATGGACGGAGCAGGAGCAGCTGGACAAAACGGG
The DNA here is from genome assembly GCF_021461385.2 of Schistocerca piceifrons. NCBI lineage: Eukaryota > Metazoa > Arthropoda > Insecta > Orthoptera > Acrididae > Schistocerca > Schistocerca piceifrons. The sequence continues at coordinate 631,829,415 of NC_060139.1, forward strand.
CCAGATGTGGATGGACAGAGAGAGGGAGAAAGAGGTGAGGGCCATATTTACAAGAGGGGAGACAGGAGGAGGACTACAGAGAGAGGGGGAATAGTGGAGATTAACAGGGTGAGGTGGGGGGATTGAGGTTTGGGGAGAAGGGGACAGGAGGTGTAGGGAAAGGGGGGCAGGAGGAGATCGATAGAGAGTGGGGAGAAGAAAATGGACAAAGACAGAAGGCGCATGAGGAGATGGACAGAGAGAGGGGACCAGGAGGGGACAGACAGACGTGGGGAGGAAGAGAGACGCAGAGAGAGAGAGGAAGATGAAAAAGGGGCGAGGAGTTGTAGATGGACAGAGAGAGTAGGGAAAAAATGAAGTGGGAAGGGGATATTTTCGAAGACACAGGGTGGCGGAGATGGACAGACAGGGGGTCATGAGGAAATGTAGAGACAGAGAGGATACAGAGGAGGAGATGAATAGGTAGAGGTGGAAGGATGATGTAGACAGAGAGACAGGGGAGGATGAGGTGGACACAAAGAGGTGTGGGAAGAGAAGAATGTTTACGAGATAGAGGCAATGCGAAAAAGGCCAGTTGTGAAATAAAGACAAAGCATTTGTAAAGTATCATTTGCTGGCCACGCCTGTGTGCTCTTTCTGTGTGCACTAGAGCCGATAACTGCGGAATGAAGTATCTCCTGCGCAAAGGCAATGGTCCTATCTCGGTGACCCTCCTAAATTGCTCACTCAAGGGGGGAGAGATTGCTTCCAAGCACCTGCTAGAAAAAAAGTCTGAAAAAGCCCTGGTAGCAAGCAATAGTCTGAAGCGGAGTGAATGGGGAAGGGGCAATGAAATTACCTACAGGCGGCTACTGAGTCTGAATGGACGAAAGGACGAAAGGCAATAATTTCGTGGAGCAGTTTTGGAGCTCGCGAAATCCGCTGGTAGTCGATGGGTTGCCCTCCTGGACGATGGAGTTGGAGACTTTCCACAGTGAAGATAATGACTCGAGAGAGCTACTGATTTCTGTGTTCTGAGACATAGTGATCTGCGAAGTATTTCTGCCTGCTCAGAAACCTGAGGGAACTGGCGTGGGTGTTGGGGGCTCTATGATTTTATAGTTTTGGTTGCAGAGTGTTGCCATTTAAGTGAGTATGGAGTGGGCAGAGTCCTTGACTAATTATGGGACCAAGAAGCTAGATGGACCGTTGGTGTTTTAGCGAACGAGATGGAAATGGCGATATTTCCATTGGTGGAAATAAATTTCATTTGCTTCCGTGGAAATTTGAGTGTGCTATTTTGAGTCATTCTTTCCCTTTTCGATTTTCAACTGTATTCTTGTTTTTTTGTTGTGGCGATTGTCGGTGGAAGTTACTAGGAGCCAGTAGGCGGTGTATTGAACTGTTAGAGGTATACATGTTCCAGTACAGTGGCTGCAACTCGGGATCTTTCTAAAAGTGGATGGATTGCTGTATAGCTTTTAAAGATTGATATTGATATTGAGAAGCTTAGCTGTGTCTCGTGCGTCAGGCGAGGCTGACTATATTTAGACTGACTCGATAGTGTGGCTCCGCGAATAGAGGTTTTCGATTAGATCTGCGAAGCAGTGCGTTGTGTAATCTGTCTCGCTCACCGAACGCTGCTGAAGCCCCTTTTACACGATCGACCTTCTTGTCTCAATTGATTACTGAAGACAAGTGAGTCTACTGCAGCGCTCCTGGCGTTTGTACTGAGCCTCATCTGTTTCCACTCGTCACTGTCGTTTACACATCAGCGCTAAAACGGCGTGTGTTGTAAGAGCTGTGTACTGTGCAGTTTGGCATCCGAATGGTGAAAGTGAGGTCATGAGGGAATGTCCTTATTATGAAAAAACAATAGAAACGTAGTAACAAAACGTAGGAACATACAATGCTAATAGAATTTATTGATCCCAAAGCAAAATTCTCGCTGAGTGCCAAATAACATCGAAAAATATATTTATCATCAAGTAATTTTTGCTGAAAACACTTTTACCTATTTAAGTTCTTATTTATGCATACTGTAAGCTTTTCCTCCGTAAAACGCAAACACGTTTTTGTTTTCAGAGATTTCTTTCTCTTGCAGGAGAACACCAGTAAGAAAAATGCCAGGACTCGTGGAAACGTGTCGATGTGTCACAAAAACAAACAAAACGTCACAATAAATATTAGGAAGAAACGAAAGCACGGAAACCATTTCCATAGTAGGAGCGAGGTCGCTTCGAATAGGTTAGCTTCCAATGTTGGCAGATGCCATCATAGATCTCTATTTCTGCGCTAGTTTAGATCTCCACACTCGGCACAACTTTTAGATTACGGGCATCGTACACACACCAACATCGTGGTTGGTTGCTGATTCACACGCAAGCGCGAAAGGCGTACCCACTTCAAGCAGTCGAGTACGATGAGAACGTCGCTCGTGTAAAAGGAGCTTAAAACTGCATCCACGGCCTCAAGTACGACTTGGTGCACCGATATGGGAGTTCCGAAGAAAGGACGAAAAAAATTTAAAAAATTCAGTTTGTTCCGCGATGCAAGTCATTGCCAGTTTTTGAACTCAGAATCAGCTGCTGGTTTTAAGGCAATAGCGCGTTCCTCCATCTGATAGACTGTAACGTGCTTGAAGCCTCCGTGCCTTGCAGTCCACAACGTGGCCGCGGCATGGCGGGTGAAACCTGTGCCACTCTTCACGGTGACCCTCCTGAGATCATCCAGTTTCAGAAAATGTTTCTGCGACCTCGCTGCGAGCTCGAGGTGGTCCCAGGCATGCTCAGTTGGGTTCTTAACAGTACGTACCGCACTCAGTTCTGTTCTGTTGTTCTTGCCTCTTAGAAGTAGGTTCTAACACTGAGACTTTTCTGAGACATATAAACTACGTGGAGAAGCTTCATCAGGTGTATAGTCCAGTCCCATACAATGAAAGAGTTACAAAAAATAAAAATCATCTTACCAATCGTGGACTTATACTGTATACGCAATCATGTTATCAATAATTGTAATCGCAGTTATATTGCTAAATTAATCAAGAAAGTCGCTAAAATGAATCGTGCAATTTATACAATAAAATCAATTTTTCCTAGCCATCAGAAAACAGTAATGGCTTCCACAAGCAGAGGACAACCAAATGCTGGGGGCTGATTGAGTTTCACGTTCACTAATCAATTAATTTACAAAAACCACAAAGCGAAAAAAATCAAAAGAAGCTCTTGGCTATTACGTTCAAATATTGGTCACAGACACGTCACTGCATACTAACACTAGTGTCGCCCACATCCATCGACCTGGCATCAGAGCAGGTTACTCAAATTAAATGCCAGGAGGACAGGCCTTCATCAGGGCCAGAAGCAGCAGGAACCCTATTTATGTTTTTAGAGCAGTAGATACTATTTGGGGTCACCGCCCCACCCCACCCCAATCTCAAAACCATCGATCAATTAGTACGGAAATTGGATGTAAATGCAATATTTTGTTAGTAAAAATGAAGTACAAGTATTTACTATAAAAACTGTATATAAAAGACGACTAATAATGAAGTTTAGTACACAAACAGTTTGCTAAAACTTGTAATGTCCATATGGTAATGTCTAAGCTATAATGGTTTGAAATTCCTTTTGTTTTTGAAGCACTTCGAATGGTTTCATGTCTGAAAATTGTTGCCATACTTCTCTGTTACGTTTCGTGTTATGTACTTCTATCTGATGTTCAATATTTAACAGGTCAGCTATTTTTGCAATAAAATATTTGTATGGTAATGCTTTATCTTTGTAAAAATAATTAAACACATCAAATAACTCTAAAATACGACCCATTTCATCAGCAGTAAACATCGACACTGTAGCACCATCTTCTATAGTTTTAAACAAATTTTTTAAGTGGTTACAAAAATATTTAAATCTATATATTTTGTTGTTACGTAGCTTTGGTTTATCAGGATAACAATTGTAACATCTAGTGCCATCACTACACCACTCATAACAATTTTGACAAAATTTAGGTGCATAATATTCAGATGGATAATGTACATCAGGTATGTCGATCTGAATCGCTTTTTGAAACTGCTCCATTTAGTTATAAATTTTATTCGAGATTTATCGATGTTTTCTGGAGCAATACAGTATAGATCCTGCCTGTGTGGTACCTCTCACTCGTCTGACTAGCAGGCGGAAATGCAGTTACAGATAAAGCCGGCTGCCTGCTATTAAACTCCACCTCCAGTTATCAAGTACCGCCTCTTGCTGCTTTGACCCCACCTCTTCCTGCTGTCTCTCTCTAGCTGGCTGTTTGCGGTCAGGCTATCAGAATGCTTCAGGAAGTGTGCTTCAAAGCGTACTACCTCCTTAGATATTCTACCAGCCTGTTACAGTAACTGACTTTTCAAGCTATATTGGCAATTTTAGTACCGATTTTCATTCATAGATGGCACTGTGGAAACCTACATGTACATTAACACGGGAACATGCATCAATTTACTCGTTAATTACTCTGTTTCTAAGATTATTTGAGTGTTCACACTCACGTTTCCATGTTGTTTGTCTTTCATTGCTTCGAATAAAGTACAATAGTTGGAAGGATATCATCTATTTACATCCAAAATAAACTGTTGAAAAGCATGAAAAGTATGACCAACTTCATTAGCAGATACCAACTATATATACAAACTGGAAACAGTATACTCTTGCCTCGGTGGTGCCTCAGCGCCGGTGGTGGGGGACGCCCCAGAACTGGGTGCAGTCATCATCGTTTTCATCACATCGCTGCTGTCCGAGGCTCTGCCCCCTCAACTAAAGACGACGGGTGACAGATGCCAGAAGGTAGCTTCCATTAAGACGCTGGATCATCGACCTGGCTGTGGACCTGGACTACGAGTGGAACTTCAAAAAACCCAGGACGGATGATTTGAGAAAGAGAGAAAGAGAGAAACATGGAAAAATCCCTCCGGGGTTTCCTTCAGATGGAGCGGAAGGTTTTGCAGTTTTTGACAATGATTTTTTTTATAAGTTGTCTCCTTTTTTTCTGAAAATGTCAAAGCATGACATTAGTACATCAATAATTTTCGTATTTTTTCTTTCATTATTTATAGGCACTTAAAAGTTCTCTGTCAGTAATCTATCTTATGCATCATAAGTGAGATTTTTCTTTCCATACATGATTATGTAGGCTAGTGTATTATCAGGTATTTTATCATTAAAAGTAGCACATAACTTCATAGTTGTTTTTTATGTAACTACTGTATTTTTTCTATGTGCCATATTAATCACATAAATAGGATAATTTGTTATATAATTATATAATTATATGGATTAATATCAACATTTCCATCTCCATTTTGTTTTAACCTTTTAAAATCACGAACTGAATCATAAGCTTTCAAATAATCGCATGGTGGATCTAAATTCCACATTTCTTGAGGAAATACTTCATTTCTTCCATTTTTCAGATATAGGTTTAGTAACATAACATGATCGTATAATGATGAATCAAGCAATTGATTATTTTTACGATTTGTTTTAAATACAACACATATAAAGTAAGGCATATCAAATTCCATTGAGTTATAATAATTTGTGATGTCTAATTCGAATTTTTTCTTACCATTTAATCCAGCTACTTCTACAGTTCGCAATTCATAGAATGATATCAGAATTTTTGGATTTTTCAGTATATTTTCTCGTAGTTCAAGTTCATAATTAGGTTCAAATTTAACAACAGGTACACGAATTTCCATATTCTCAACTATGATTTTACCTTCACTTGGAAGTGTATCTTTAATTTCAACTCCAGCAATATTATAATCAGCCCATCTCAAAATATAATCATTTGCACTTGATGACCATGTGAAACATACAGTAAGATCACCTTCAAACATCATTTCTTCGTAATCTTTAAAAAAATCCGCCTAACAATTCCAATGGATATAATACTTCATTTTTCTTCTTTCTTAATTTTCCATTGTTAACTATATGTCCTTCCATACTTATTTTATCAGTAACACAAGATGTTAAATGCAACAGAACTGATGATGAAATAAATGGATGTTCAATTCTAGATAAAACATGATTGCCCTTTTTTATGGTTACAAAGTCAAATAGTTTTGCTACATAGTTATCAATTAGCATCTTATTGGATTTTCCATCATATGTTGGATAATCAGTTCCATCATTTTTAATAATACTAAAATTCATGTACAATTGAGCCATATTAGGATACAACCATCCATCACCAACATGTATATTAATTTCTATATCCTTATTGGGAATATTTAGGTTATTTTTTGTTTTGTCATTCACTGGGAATGATTGAAATTGGTAGCTTTCAATTTTCTTCATTTATTAAGAATAAAATTCTAGAATGACAGTTACAGTAGCACCACTGAAATCGATTAGATTATCATTTTCATCTGTTATAGTTACCACTAAATCCTGATTTTTATCATGGATTGGAACAAATAAAGGATGATAAGGCTCATAAATTATTGGTGCACCAAATTCAACATTTGGCTTAAATGAAGCGATAATATTTGTTTCACGATGAAAATGATCATTATGCTTTACATACATTCCATCAGCTAGATTAAAATTTACATTTATTAATTCAAATGGGGAACATCTTTAGCAACAGTCTTTTCATTTGCGTTAATGGTCTGATTACTAAAACCAAGCATACTTGCAACACTATCTTTTACATCCATATACAATTTTACATCGCTCTCAATTGTAACTCTGTTTAAATTTTCATCTGCTTTAATATGGATATTAGGATTCTTTGTATGAATATATTTTTCCAAACTTTCCAGAGTATATTGCCCAGTTGGAATAATTATTGTTTCATCACCACAGTATAATTTATTATTTTTTGTTGTAACATTTGGAGTTAAAAATGTAGTATAAAACCCAACCAATGCTACACTTTTAAAGTTGTCTCTCATAGGAACAGTTAATCGTTTTTTGAGTACTGATGAATTATCACTTAGTTGAATTATTCTACTCATTTATTGGTAATTAAATGAGTCACAAACGAAACTCCTCTAGCTGTCACAAGACAGATTGGGAACCAAAAATAAGAATTCCAGAAAAGAAATTAAAAAATAAACATGGTAAATTATTACCTAATTCCATTAGATGTGCAATTATAGGACCAAGTGGCTGTGGAAAAACCACATTAATGATTGATAATTATATATTAGCTCCAGGATGGTTAAACTGCAATAAAATTAACCATTTGTACATCTATTCTAAAAGTCTAGATCAGCCAAAATATCAAGAATTTGTTAAAAAATGTAAAACAATTGAAGAATCAACAGGTGACTCTTTGACATCATTTATCCGTAGCAATGATGAAGTTGTACCATTAGATGAATGTCTCGATAATTCAGTTGTAGTATTTGATGACTTTATATTGGAAAATCAAGATGTTGTAAGAGAATATTTTACTAGAGGAAGACATAAGGGAATAGATTGTTTTTATCTAGCTCAAACGTATTCAAAAATACCTAAACAATTAGTCAGAGATAATCTCAATTTCTTAAATATATTTAGACAGGGCGACAAAAATCTGCATCATCTTTATAATGAATTTGTTGGTGGTAACTTAAGATATGATGAATTTAGAAATATATGTAATAATTGTTGGAACAGTGATGGTTTTGGTTTTATAATGATAGACATGACACGTATATCAAATGATGGAAAATACAGATCACAAATAAAAGACTTTCTAACAACCAACATGATCTAAAACATCAAACATAAACATAAATGTGAAACATAAACATAAACATCAAACATCAAAATAAACATTAAACATTAACATTAACATAAACGTTAAACATAAACATAACGTTAAATATACACATGAACGTTTTTATGTTCTATAAATGTTTGCAAAATACGATCGTCCTAAAGGACTTAGTACACTTTCAGTGTATGATCTAGAAGTTGTTAAACAAGCTAAACGAAATAAAAAGAAACAAGAACAATTAAAAGAGGAATTTAAAAAATGGAGAAAACAGCCACATACAGAATATGAAAAATGTAAAAAAGAAGATCAACCTGTTATTGATGCTATAGAACAAGTAAAACAAGGACTTGAAGGAATAGGTGATAATGTTCTGAAAGCTATTGAAGAAAATAGAGAAGCTGAAAAACAAATGATTCCGTATCATATACCACAAATCAAAATTGACGATGTATTCAATAAATATGAAGAAGAGAAAAAATTGAAAAAATCGGAAAAAATTAATGTAAGTGAAAGAATGTTAAAATTTATCAATCATAGTGAAGATACAGTCTTTGGATTAAAGCCTGCTGGTATGTTTAAGTATATTGGTAATTAACCAGTAAAATGTGATGGAAATAAATTAATTATTGGTGGAAAGGAATATGAAGGACCAGATGGATTGATGACACTTTTAATTAAAAAACATGTTACTATGGATGATTTGAATGATAAATTTAATTCTGTTGATTTATCAAATTATGCAGATATACTATACGAATCAGATGCACTATATTCCGATAAAAATCCTAATAAAATCAAATCAAGTAAAGGTGTTAAATACAATAATTTGCTAAAAGAAATTCTTGATGTTTATTTCGAAAGTTTAAGAAAACCAACTATAGATAGTTCACCTGAAAAAACAGGCAAAGGGTTTGTTAAAAAATATACTGAAAAACCAGTTGAATATGTTTGGATGAATGATGTATGTGAATTAATCGATAGATTAGCAGTAATTCATGGTGAAGAATTAGCTGGAAATAAAAATTATCATAATGAAAAATTGGCATAACACAGATGTTAACAAACAAATTTAGTGATTTCATCATCAACAATCCAAAAGGAATTCCATACCGGATTCGATTCTTGAACAATTTACCACACAATTTCTGGCAAAGTGAAAAATTTGGTAAAGGATTAGTCAACACTTTGATTAACAAACTTCCATTTGAAATGCATCTTCCAGGATATAGATTTTGCAGTCCAGGAACCAAATTAGATGAAAGATAAGCACGTGGTGATGAAGGAATAAATAAATTAGATGAAGCTTGCAAACAACATGACATTGCCTATCGTGATCACAAAGATTTAGAAAAAAAACACGAAGCAGATAAACAACTTCAATTAGCTGCAAAAGAAAGAATGCATGCTTCTGATGCTTCATTTGGTGAAAAAGTTGCAGCAACAGCAGTTAGAGGAATAATGTATGGTAAACGGAAAATTGGAATGGGACTTTATCTTGATGAGATAGATGGGGCTTATGATGCACTTTAGTTTTCACGTAATTTTTAATCTATATAAATGAATACATTTAGTATTGACTATACTTTACTACCTAGTGGAAAAATTAAACCAAAAGCACTTAAAATTAAAGCCAATAGTGATCAACTAAATAGTATTGATCAGTTTTTAACTGATGTTCAGAAACGGAAGAAAGAGAAAAAAACTGGTGGTAATTTACTTATTACACTAGGTATTCCAGTTGTGAAAAAGATTATTGAATATCTAACAAAAAAGAAAGAAGGTAAAGGATTAACACAACATGAAGGTGGATTTTTGCCACTATTATTAGCAGCATTGCCATATTTAGCTAGTATTGGTACACTAGCTGGTGGAACAGCTGCTGTAGCAACTGCAGTTCTGAATAAAAAGAAAAATGATGCTGAATTAGAAGAACTGAAAAGACACAATTTAGAAATGGAAAAGAAAGGTACAGGGTTAAAAAAACGTTCCAAAAAGTAGTCGATAAGTATCCAAATGCATTAAGTACCTTTGACATCGAAAAACTTGCAAAACATTTAAACATTAAACACTTTAGAGGTGTCTTCATGATTGACAAATTACCAAATAAACCACAAATTGTAGAATGTGGAATAGTTAATCTAGACACATCTGATCATCTTGGTACACATTGGATTTGTTACTATAAGAATAATGGTAAGAAAATCGTGTTTGATTCATTTGGTGGTAATGTACCTAAACAACTAGTTAAATATTTGGGGATAGATAATCTATACTACAATAATCAAAGAATCCAAAATTTTAATGAAGTAATATGTGGTCATTTATGTATATTTATGCTAAAACTACTATCAGATGGTTATAAATTCTGTGATATTTTGAATCTAATAAATGGACGTTTTTGGAAACAAACTGTGGCCTAAAAATGAGCAAAATAATGGAAAAATAAATAATTTAGTTAAGGAATTTCAAAAAGATTTGATTAAGATTTTTAAAGTACAAAAACTTGTATTAGTTTTAAAGGTAGACGATTAGTAAATATAAAAGATCCAATTAGTGGTTACGATGCAGTTACAAAACAGTATTTAGAGAAAGAATATGTTACGAAACCTGAATACATGTCTATTTTAAAACAATTTAATAACTATGTTACTAAAACAGAATTTAATGAAAAAGTACCAGATCTAACAAATTACTTTACAAAAAAGGAGATTGAAAAGGCTTTTTCAGATTATTTCTCAAAGTCAGATTTATCACCATACATAAATAAAATAAATAATCTTGAAAATAAAATCTGTGATAAACAAACAATTGAATTTACTTTTCTGACTGGTAATGAAGTAATAGAACATCAGTTCGAGTACGATGTAAAAATTAAGAAAATTATTATATCTGGAGCCAATATAAATGGTGAAGTGTATCCTGTTAACTTTACAGTAAAAATTAAAAGATCTAATGATAAGATACAAAATGTATATACTGATCAACTAGATAAAGTACATGAAAAGAAATGGAGGGATAAAATGCTGATATCTATGAATCAAACAATTAAAACAGTTCCACTAGATGCAAAGATTTTTCTATTTGGTGAACTGTTGGATTTATGTGAAGATGACAGTTTAGAACCATAACATTTTCCCTACATATAAATGAATGATAACTTATATTGTTTAAAGTGCAAAAAATTTACAGAAACCCATTATCCTCACAGAGTAACAACAAAAAATGGACGACAAAGAATTGAAGGTCTTTGCACAGCATGTAAAACTAAAAAGAGTAAATTTGTTAAAAAATTTTGTAGGTGAAGAAATAATAAATGAGTTACATAAAGCAATGAGAAAAAATTACAATAGAAGAAAAGTAGTATCATTTGGGATTGGCAATTTATGGCAAGCTGATTTAGTTGAAATGGATTCAGTAAATCTGAAAGGAATATCAAAAATAAATAAAGACTATAAGTATTTATTGACTGTAATTGATGTGTTTTCTAAATATGCTTGGGCTATTCCAGTTAAGGATAAATCAGGTAAAAATGTGGCTGATGCTTTTGAAAAAATATTTAAATACAGAACTCCAAAAAATTTACAAATAGATAATGGAAAAGAATTTTATAATAAAGATTTTCAAGAACTAATGAAAGAACATAATATCAATCATTATTCGACATTTAGTGAATTAAAAGCATCTGTTGTAGAAAGATTCAATAGGACATTAAAAGAAAAAATGTGGAAAAAATTTAGCCTTCAAGGCAATTATAAGTGGATAGAAATTGTCTCAAAATTATTTGATGAATATAATAATACAATACATCGAACTATAAAAATGAAACCAATTGATGTTAATGATAAAAATTATAAACCTAATGTAACTGTTATACATCCAATTAAAACAAAATATTCTATTGGTGATAAATTTAGAATAAGCAAAGTAAAAGGAGAATTTGAAAAAGGATATACTGCTAATTGGTCTACAGAATTATTTGAAATTGATGATGTTATATATTCATATCCAATTACATACAAATTGAAAGATATTAAAGGAAATTTTTATGAACATGAACTACAGAAAACAAAATATCCAGATGTATATCTTATTGAAAAAGTGTTAAGAAAAAAGGTGATAAAGTATTTGTAAAATGGTTAGGATTTGATGATTCACATAATTGTTGGGTAAATAAGGATAATGTTATTTTGTGAGTTTATTATGAATTAGTGATTTTTCATGTCGTTTAAGTTTACACCTAGCTACAGTTCTACCACATTCACATGCAACTTTTTCATACATTTTATCCCTATTAATATCACTATACCTCTTAGTATAATAAAAGGCACACTGTTTACATACATTGTGATGACCATCTTTTCGAAATTTATCAGTATGAAATTCATTTATATTTTTTTCATTTTTACATTGACTACACTTTTTGTTGTTTAGTACATCTATTAGTTCTGATATTATTGCACAGTCTATTCCAAATAACGACAAATCAGTTGTACCTGCTCTTATTACCTTCTTCGTGAATTCATTATATTCAAAAAAATGTCTCATCTTTGAAAAAAGACAATATTCCATTAATGTACCTAAATACTGAAGTTATACCTGCTGGTAATCCTGGAAATTGTCTGCTTATTATACCACGTACTTTATATTTAAAATTACATTCATCCAACTCAGTATAGAAAAATTCATTAAAGAATAAAAATGTTCAACCTGAATATGCGTTGATTATACCATTTGATTTGAAATTATTACGTAATCCTGTGCTAGATAATGGTTTTGGATATCCTGAAATTAATTTCAATGTATCTAAATTCATCATATAGATCATATTGTCTACAAATATTACAACTTCACCTCCAGGTCTTCGAAATATCCCATTTACTTTTTGTAAATCTTGTGGTAAGAAGTTTAACAAACTGTTTATTAATTTCGGTTTCATATCATCACCAATCCATACCCATTTATGATAAAATGTATATAACATTCCATTTGCGAACAGTAAGTGATCGAAATGTTTAATTTCACATAATGATTCAGCTGGTTCAATTGGTGTAGATGATGTAGGTATTTTTACACTTATTTTTGGTGTAGTAGTTTGTTGTGATATTTTACCATATAAACTTTGAATAGCATCAATATCATCTTGAGATATTTCTAAATGCGATCCATTATAGTATGCATACATTATTGAACCATAATCATCTGAATGTCGTAAACCTAATGTATGACCAATTTCATGCACTAACACTTCAAATAGATTCGTTTGATATTTTGGGGTATTTCCATCAATTTCCAAGTACCACAATTCATCATCATCCATATGTATTTCTACAGGATTATTATTCATATCTGGCAAAAATGCGTGTCCTAACACATTACCTTTTCCATCTAAATCTCTTGAACAATGGGTATTTTTACTAATTTCAAACCTATGTTTTTGTCTTTTATTTGTAATTAAGATATCAGGATTATTGCTATTATGATGAAACTGAATATCAATATATTTTTGCCATAAATTAAATGCTGCTTCTGGTACATGTAATACTTTTTCAGTAGCCCCTTTATAATGCCACTTCATATGTTTCTTATGCCATTTCTACAAACTAGTTCTCTAGCTACTAAATTCATCTTTTACACCACATCTAGGCATGTTCATAAAATTTAAAGTATCTTCACTTAATTCACCACTTATTTCAAGATTATATGTTAACTGAAATAACATTAATACTTCTCTAAATTCGTCATCACTTACTTTACTATTTTTATTATCTGGAATATCCAACTAACCATAATCATTTAAATACTTTATTGCTTTACTCTTATCATCTGCAGTTATTATTTTAGTTAATAATAGCAGTAGAAGTATCCTCATTTATATACACTTAAAAAATTCTGTCTTGATATATTCGTTCTCACCATTGACATATAAATCAATAATATGATTATCAATTGTTGAAATAAATTCCCAACCATTTATTTTATTAGTATATGTATGTACTTATTCTATATAATACTAAAATGTTTATTACTATATATGATACTAAAATGTTTATTATTATATTTAATTTATTTTTATATTTTTAATTTTTTAATTTTTTATATATTTTTATTTTTTATATATTTTTATTTTTTTATTTTATATGTTTTGTATTTTTTATTATTTTGAGTATGTATTGATTTTTGATTATATTTTTATATCTTTAATATTAGTTCTACACATGGGACATGTATCATGTTCTGTTAGCCATATATCAACACATTCTGTATGAAACGCATGATCACATCTAGTTTTCACGAATACTCCGTCATCAGCCAATAAACATATCGAAAATTCAGTATTATCAGATATTTCTATTATTACATAAGATGATATTAAGTTTTGTCTGAATGATTCAGATAGGTTTTGTTTTTCTAAAATATATTTCCAATGTACTTTATCTTGAAATTCCATTATAAATTCTTCAGATAACACTTGTTCACTTGATATATATATCCAATGTACTTTATCTTGAAATTCTCTAATAAATGATTCAGATAAACATTGATGATATGATATTCTATTCCAATTTACTTTGTCTTGAAATTCTCTTATTATATCCTCTGATAATGTTTGTTACACTGATAATTCATCCCAATTTAATTTATCATGAAATGTTCTTATAGCATCATCAGATAAATTTTGTTTAATTGATATCCTGTACCAATTTAATTTATCATGAAATGTTTTCATGAAATCTATGGATAAACCACAATGGCTTGAAATTATATCCCATTTAAAGTAACTAAATGGGTTTTTATTTTTAATGTAATCAACAACCATTTCAGCATATGTTTCAATTAGTTGTTGTTCTCTATCATTCGGTTCATTCACTTGATTATTATTGTTATTATTATTAATGAGATCTATTAGTTGTTGTTTTTTCATTTTAGAATAACCCTTTAGTCCTAATTGTTTACCTTTAGCTTTTAGTTCTTTTAGGTTTAGGTTATCCATTTGTGAGATATATTTTTTTAGGAGGAAATAGATATACCCATATTTATTAAAATATAGTAATTGAATATTATTATACGTAATAAAGTAAGTCAAATATATTATTTTATTACTTTGTATATACATAAGGGATAAGTAAAATATATTACTGAATAATTATAATATGTAAATTATTAATATAAATTAATGGAATAAATATTAAAGGTAATAGTAAAATAATACTTTAATGAAATGTAGTTAAAATATAATTATATAATTATTATATCTAGTTGTAAAATATATTAATTAAATAAAAATTATAAATACTAAAAATTCTTAAAATTTTTTCCTTATAAATGGAATTATCTACAATGAATATTAAACAACTGAAAACATACGCTAAAAATATTGGTATTAAAGATTATAGTAATTTAAAGAAATCAGAACTAATTAATTTAATTACATTACAAGAATTTCCCTTTCAGGATGAATTGTTTTATCCACCTAGTTCAAGACAAAACCGGCTACCTAATATAAACTACTTCTACAAATTTGATGATGAAATATTTGAAAATAAAGAATCTTAACCACTGAAAGAAATATTTCCATTTCCTACGAATGTATATGGTAAACAAAGAGATAGAAAAACAGTTGAACATTATCTAGTTAATACAGCATTTAAGAAAAGATTACAAAGCATAAATTTCGTAAATAATATAAATTCAGTTGAGCCGAGACATTTTTTAAATGCAGTGAAACCAAAAATTATGAAAATAGTTAAAGATTATTTAAAACTAAATAATGGTTTGAAAATAAATTTTAATTTGTTTTGTGAGTACAGAATGCATACGAATAATAAACTTCAAGAATTTGGACATCAAACACAAACTTATACTGTAATTACAGCAAAGGATTCAATAAAAAAAATTGAATGTTGGAAGAAAGAAATTTTAACAAAATGTCTAATTTTCAAGCTAGGGGTTCAGGTTGGACACTAAATAGAATTATTGGTTTACAATTAGGAATTAATAAATATGTTCCATTAAGAGGATCATCTTACATTGAATTACTACAAAAAATAAAACAAAAGCAAGCATGTATTAATGTAAAAAATAATGATCAAAAATGTTTTGTATGGTCTATAGCTTCCGCAATAAATCCAGTAGATAGACAGAAATGTAAAAATCCAGATAGAACAAGTAATTATAGGAGATTTGTGATACAGCTTGAAGAAACATTACCTAATATTTCGTTTCCTGTTAAAATTGATAATATTTCAAAAATTGAACCTAAACTGAATATATCTATTAATGTTTACTCATTTGATGAAAAATACCAATTGTATCCATTAAAAATTACAAAATGTAAGAAGGAATCAGAACTGCATTCTGATGTCCGTCTCTTAAGAACAGTCAACAGCGAAGACCCATCTGCTTGCCGGCATCAGTCTAGGGCAGGGGTGGCCATTCTCCCCATAACGATTTACAATGCTCGTCATACATTGACGTGACAAAAGTCAAGGGACAGCGATATGCCCATATCCAGATGGCAGTTTTATCGGTACACAAGGTATAAAAGGGCAGTGTATAGTCATTTGTACTAAGGTTTTCAACGTGATTACTGACACACGGTGGGAATTAACAGAGTCTGAACGCTGAATGGGAGTTGGGTCTAGAAGCATGTGAAATTCCAATTTAGAAATCGTTAGGGCATTCAGTATTTCAAGATCCACGGTGTCAAGAGTGTGCCGAGAATACCAAATTTCAGGCATGACCTCTCACCACGGACAACGCTGTGGCCGGCTGCCTTATTTAATGACCGAGAGCAGAGGCGACTGCGTAGAGTTGTCAGTGCAACACCGCGTGAAATAAACACTGAAAACAGTGAAATAACCACGGAAATCAATGTGGAACATACGACGAACCCATCTGTGAGGACAGTGCAGATACATTTAGCGTTTTGGGCTATGGCAACAGACGACCCCGGAGTGCCTTTACTAACAATACGACATCGCCCGCAGCGCCTCTCCTGGGCTTGTGACCATATCGGTTGGACCATAGATGACTGGAAAACCGCCTTCCTGGTCATACGAGTCTCGAATTCAGTTGGTAAAAGCTAATGGTGGGGTTGTCTGTGACACAGATCACACGAAGCCATGGACTCAGGTTGTCAATAAGCCACTGTGCAAGCTGTTGGTGGCTCGAAGGTATGGTGTGTGTGGGCTGTGTTTACATAGAATGGACCATGTCCTCTGGTACAACTGAACCGATCACTGACGTGAAATGGTTATGTGCGGCTAACTGCTGGCTATTTGCGGCCATTCATGGACTTCATGTCCCCATAAACCAGTGGAATGTTTATGGATGACAATGAGCCCTATCACAGGGCCAGAATTGTTCGTGATTGGTTTCACTGAACATTCTGGACAATTTGAGCGAATGATTTGGCCATCCAGATCGCTCTACATGAATCCCTTTGAACACACTCGACATGAATCGCTTTGAACACTTATGGAAGGTTAGTTCGTGCTCAATATTTCTGCAGACATCATCCAACGGCTTGTTGACTCATGTCACGTCCAACTGCTGCACTACTCCCAACAAAAGGAGGGCCGACACGATATTAGCCTAAAAGGAACTGCATCCAGAAGGACCCGACTGACTCACTGCAAACTGGATGGGTATGTTTCACTCCATGAGCTGTGCCAATGATTGCTTCTGCACAGTCGGCCGCATAGTCAGGGTAACGTCGTTGAAACATGTGGTGAATGAGTATACGAGGGCCTCATGCAGCCATGCAGGCCAGTCTGACAACGGGTAGCATCTTAAGAGCACCCGAACGTGCACTATGCCAGTCAACACGTTTGACAACAGGATTCACAGCTTTTCGATTTGGAGAAGGGTCATATTGTGGATCTGCGGAAGGCGTGGCAGTCCTACTGTCGCATTGCTCGCCACACCAGTCATACGGATACCCATTGTTACTGACAATAGATACAGGAAGGCAGGCATGCACAACATGTAGAATCTGGACGTCTGATATGCACTACAAGGAGGAAGGACCGAAGGATTGTGTGCCACGCCCTGAACAGATTCAACAGCAACTACAAAGGCCATTCAGAGGGCTGTCCTGGTCACTATGCAGAATCCCGATAACTGATAGTACCACAAACAGGTGGCTTCATAACATGCACATCGAGCTCTATGACCCCTTCCACTCATCCCCACATCATCACCCCCAACTCGTCTGACGTCGGCCTCGGCTTACATGGAGGCCTGCAGACTGGCAGCGGGTCATCTTTAGAGACGAGTCCCGATTCTGCCTTGGAGGTGGTGATCAATACGTCTGTAACTGGAGGCGCAGTGGAGAGTGCCGTGAAGAGCAGTTTGTGATCTCCCATCAGTGGTCCCGCCAGCCTGATGCAGTGGTATGGGTAGCGATATCTTGTGGTGCCCGTTCACCGTTAGTGTTCTTAACGGTCTCTCTAACAGACGCACGGTACCTGGAAGAGTTCTTCCAACCATCAACTCCGCTGTTCGTCAATACCCACTCTCATGCCCTTTTGGGACAGGACGTTGCGGCTGTGGATGCTCTGCCATGGCCAGTCGCCTCGCCCGATCTCTGCCCTATCACGAATGCGTGGGATGCCATGGACAGTGTCATCAGGACTCCACCTCGACCCATCCATTTGCAGGAACTGCGCTCTGAAGTGTAAGCAGCATGGGATGCGGTATCACGGGACTACGCGACTGCACCTGAGACAAGTAAAACTCCTTGCTGCGGCTTCTCGACGTCTGTCCACAAACATGGAGAACCGGTATCATACTAACATGTAAACTTTGTGGTTGTCTACCACAATACATAATGGTCCTTCAAAGCTGAAAGTGCAATAATTTCGTATATCTGGTACAATCTACCTCTCTGCCAACAATGATCGAATTCCGCTTTGTCCTTCTGCGTGCAGCTCTTTTTCGTGGCTATCGGTGTAGTTACCAGCTTTTTATTTTTATTTTTTTTATTTTTATTTGTCTAGTCATCTGTTTGGTAAGAGTAGCTACTAATCCCTCTGCTGTGCGCCAAACTCTTCATCTCAGAGTAGCACTTGCATCCTACGTCCTCAACTATTTGCTGGATGTATTCCAATCTCTGCCAACATCTTCAGTTTTTACCTTCTACTGTTCCCTCTAGTACCTATTCCCTCTAGTACCTGTTCCCTCTATTTCCTATTATCGTATCCCTTTTTATTGTCAGTGGTTTCCATACGTTCCTTTTCTCGCCGATTCTTCGGAGAGCCTCCTCATTCCCTGTCTTACGAGTCCATTTAATTTTCAACATTGTTTTGTGGCAGCACATCTAAAATGCTTCGAATCTCTTCTGCTACGGTTTTGCCACAGTCCATGTTTCACTACCAAGCAACTCCGTACATTCTCATAAAATTATTCCTAAATTAAGGCCTGTGTTTGATACTAGTAGATTTATCTGAGGTGTCGATCTAGACTACCTCTGGAGCTAGCGGACAATGCCAGAGCGGATAATTTGATTTTACGCTTTATTCGTGATAAGTGGTTGTTACTTTGTAATGTGGGTCACATTACCCGCTTTGGCCGCTTGACGGACTGGGATGCCCCGTCGCGTGCTCCGATCCAAGGGGCCCGTGACTACCCTTTATCGAGAGTCCGGCCTGGTTCCTACCCTTCCTAACTTTTAAATTCTTCTTATTCTTTTATATCCATCGCTGGTTGACAGACCCGTCATCATTCTTCTCTTTCATGAGATTTCATCTTATCCATGTAGGTAGATTTCTGGTGGTCATGGAGGCTGTGGAAGCCACAGTCGGATGCAGAGGATGTGTCTCTGGCCGCATAACGGCACCGAGGGATCCAGCTGCTTTCTCAGTTGGTCAGTTCTTCCATCTTTTATTCATCTCTCACTTCTGCTTCCATTTATCACTCGGTTTTCTTGCATCTTGGAAACAGTCGAGTCCACTGGAGTTTATATTTTGTGTCCTTGCTCTCTGGGTTCTTTCCCAGGCGTGACCCGATGACCTCGTAGTTTTAGCCCATCCCTTTAACGCCATAAATCCATTCACCCATTTCTCTCGATCCATTTTCTGTACTCAGACCGTTCCTCCCATTCAACAGATTCTGTAATTCTTCTTCACTGTGAATGAGGATAGAAATGACATCAGAATATCATGTTATTGACTTCCTTTCACCTACTGTTTTAATCCCACTTTTGAACCCCTTTTTAATTTCGTCCTTGCTTCTTCGACGTACAGACTGAGCATAGACTGCATTCCTACCTTATACCCTTTTTTATCCGAGCATTTCGTTCTTGGTCTTCCACTCTTGATGTTTCCTCTTGGTTCTTGTACATATTGTATATTATCCGTCTTTCCCCACAGTTTTCCTCTATTTTTCTAAGAATTTCAAACATCTTTCAACGTTTTATGTTGTCGAACGCTTTTTCCAGGTCCTATGAGCGTGTCATGATTTTTGTTCAGTCTTTCTACCGTTATCAATCGGAACGTCGGAGCTACCTTCACTAAGTTAAACTGATCGTCATTTAATTGATCCCCAATTATCTGAAACTTCCTGGCAGATTAAAACTGTGTGCCGGGACCGAGACTCGAACTCGGGACCTTTGCCTTTCGCGGGCAAGTGCTCTACGAACTGAGCTACTCAAGCACGACTCACGCCCCGTCCTCACAGCTTTACTTCCGCCGGTACCTCGTCTCCTACTTTCCAAACTTCACAGAAGCTCTCCTGCGAACCTAGAGCACTTACCCGCGAAAGGCAAAGGTCCCGAGTTCGAGTCTCGGTCCGGCACACAATTTTAATCTGCCGGGAAGTTTCATATCAGCGCACACTCCGCTGCAGAGTGAAAATCTCATTCCCCCTCAGTTTTCTGTTCCATACTTCTGTATATTACTTCTATCAGCAACTTGGCTGCATGGGCTGTTAAGCTGATTATGCGATTGTTCTCGAACATGTCGTCTCTTGTTATCTTCGGAATGGTGTGGATGATCTATTTTCGAAAGTTTGATGGTATATCGCCAGACTCATACATTCTGCACACCAAAGTGAATAGTCGTTTTGTTGCCACTTCCACCAGTGGTTTTAGAAATTCCGATTGAACTTTGTCTATCCCTTCAGCCTTATTTGATATTAAATCGTCCAAACCTGTTTTAAATTACGATTGATACGAATACTGGACCTCTGTCTCCTCCCTATCGTCTCCTGCTTCTTATATTAGCATACCATCAGACAAGTTTCCCCCCTCATAGACGCCTGCACTGTATTATTTCCAGCTATCCGCTCTCTGCATTAACAGAGGGAATTCCTGTTACACTCTTAAGACTACTACCCTTGCTATAAATTTCACCGAAGGTTGTTTCAGTTCTTCTACATGCCAGGTCAGTCCTCCCGATAATCATTTCTTTTTCGATTTCTTCACATTCTTCATGCAACCATTTCGCCTTAGCTTCCCCGCACTCCCTATTTACTTCATTCCTAAGTGACTTGTATTTCTGTATTCCTGAATTTTCTTGAACATTTTTGTACTTCCTTGTTTCGCCGATCAACTGAAGTATTTGACCTCTTGCCAATGGTTTCTTCGCAGCTACCTGCGTTGTGCGTATGTTTTTATTCCTAACTTCTTTGATTTCCCTTTTTAGAGACGTCCATTTCCCTTAAAAAAAAATTCAAATGGCTCTGAGCACTATGGGACTTAACTTCTGAGGTCATCAGTCCCCTAGAACTTAGAACTACTTAAACCTAACTAACCTAAGGACAGAAAACACATCCATGCCCGAGGCAGGATTCGAACCTGCGACCGTAGTGGTCGCGCTGTTCTAGGCTGTAGCGCCTAGAACCGCTCGGCCACCCCATTTTCCTTTCAGCTGAAGCGCCTACTGAACTATACACTATTACAGTACGAATATCCTCAGAGAACTTCAAACGTATCTCTTCATTCCTTAGTAGTTCAGTATCCTACTTTTTTCGCGTTCATTCTTCCTGACTAGTCTCTTAAACTTCAGCCTACTCTTCACCACCACTAAATTATGATCTGAGTTACCTCTGCCCGTGAATAAGTCTTACAATCCAATATCTGTTTTCAGAATTTTTGCCTGACAGTGATATAACTGAAATCGTCCCGTATTGCCCTGCCTTTTCCCAGTATACCTTCTCTTCTTGTGATTCTTGAACAGGGTATTAGCTATTACTACCTGAAAATTACTGCAGAATTGAATTAGATTTTCTCCTCTCTTATTCCACTACCAAGCCCATGTTCAATTGTAACCCTTTCTTCTTCTCCTTCCCCTACAACCGCATTCCAACCTCCCTTGATTTGGACTTTTATCTCCCTTTACGATCTGAATCATCCTTTCAGTGCCCTCAAACAGTCTCCCTTTCTATTAAACTTCTGCTTACGACGTCGGCATGTGTACCTGAACTACTGTTGTCTGTGTTGGTTTGCTGTCGATTCCAATGAGAACAACTTGTTCACAGTAAATCACTCTCCGCTATATGTTCCTATTCATAAGGATCTTGCTCCAGTTTCTTCTGTTGTTGATATTACCCTATACTCATTTATCCAGAAATCTTTGTCTTCTTTCCATTTCACTTATTCCGTAAGTAACAATTTAAGATTGCTAATTTAGTGCCACACAGGGAAGTACCCGAAAACTACGAGCGGAAGATGGAATGTGAAGTCTACTGGGTACTGACCTTTTGCAAAATATTGCTCTTATGTTCGAGTTACATGCTCGTACTTTTTTTTAGTAAAGTGACGAAAAATTTGCGTCAGAGGAAATTGGTGGAACCGTTTTTCACCTGTACGAGCGACGTATTTACTCGACATTACTGCTGAAAACGTGATGATATGGGCTGATGGTAACTGCCAGATATTTCACGTGGAAGCTGCAGGCAGACACCTTCTGTACATTTAAGGTGCACTCTCATATTTTCTCTACACCCACGTTACGTGTCCATTGTGCACAAGATATTGCAAAGTTGTAGCTCCATTGATAGCACTAATCTTGACCTTCAGTGAGTAACCCTACAAATGATTAATAGCCTGCTTGTCTACTGGCGATTGGTACTATTTACAAAATAGTGTCGCGTTATGTACATTTGTCTCAATTCACATTCACCCACATTATCATACCACCCCTTCACGTAAGGCCATTTTGGAGTCTGTAATCGAAGTTGTCCGATAGGAGGCCAGGAGAGGCAACGCTTCTTTATAAGGGGGTGCTCTGGACTGCCGGTGTCAGTCGGTTTTGAGTTTCACCATGTACCCAGTGAGCAATTAGGACGCTATGGTGCTGAGTATATCCTCTATTACACACTTCAGTTTCCATATAGCGCGTTGCTTGGCTCGAATCACTGTCTTCGAATAAACCAACATCAAGATTCAGATTTTGGGTCATAACAGGGGTACAGTTACGGAAATATACGAGTATTACTTTATAATGAAGTGGAATTATCGACAACCACGATTTCGGCTTAATGTGCCATTCTGAAGTGACAGGTCAATGCTAACTGCGACAATACATAGTAGTGGCTTTTGAAAGGACGCTGTCCTCGTGTAAAACACGTTTACGTATATCATATACGTAATTAAAGAGGAGTGTTCGTGATTATAATAATCGAATTCATGTCACATTCCACTCTTAATTCCCACTGTGCGTCAACCAAAAGTCGTTCTAATGACGGCGAGATTACAGTTGAGCCTTGTACTGGCGTTAGGCATTAAAGGTCTGTTGATGGTCGGTGGAAGCGACAATCCTAGTGACGTGGACACTTAGTAGTATTGTTCAGGTTGAGAATATGAGTTCTTTGCAAAACATCGTTCTTCGATGGTGAAATTATAGGCCAGTCTAGTTCCACAATGCAAACACGCGTAATGTATCAGCCTGTAACACTTCGACTTAGGGATGAGAGAGTACAGGTCGGCACAATCGGTTTATAGGAACTTCATTCTTTTTTGAGCAATCGGTTGATAGTAACTTTATACCTTTTTTGAGCAAACCTTTTTAAAACTTAGATATCTGAGTTAATTAAATGTAATCCTTTTAAACTTTGTATTTAATGCAATAAGTTACATTTTCAAAATTAATTGTTACTTTCTGACAGAAGAGTAGAATTTTCTTCACCTGCATTTGGCTGTGAAGCGGACAAGTAGGGGATCAAAGTTCCTGATCAGCAGTGTTTGCGCCAGTGCCCAAGATTAATATCCAAACCTCTCCTAAATGTCTCGTGAAGGAGTGCACGTACAATGTTGAAGGCAATCCATCCGTCGGATGGTGTCGTTAAACTTGGTGGTCCTCTTGGTGCTCTTCAAGAGGGGCATGCTAGGTGGTGGACTGTTTCACCCTCTCTCTCGTCTTATCGTAATACAACACACACACGACGCCGTATTATACACATACGAGGAGCGACAATAAAGTAATGAGACTGATTTTCTTTGCAATATGTGTTAACCCTACAGGCTTGCGTAAGCACAATATCTTTGACCTTGGTCTATAAGCTGCTTCTAGTCCAAGTGGCACATCGATGCAACTGCTCAGTCGTGAGTTGTGCTGTAATGTCAACACGTGTTTGTGTCTCTCGTCACGGAAATGGAACCGCATAATATTGCGCAACGGTACGCCATTTCTTTTTGCGTTAAATCGGGTGAAAACGTGACGACAACTTACGGTAAGCTTCAGAAGGCTTTTGGAGAGGAGATTATGTCAAGAGCTCAAGTTTTTCGTCGGCATAAAATGTTTAGTGATGGCAGAACGAATATTGAAGACGAAGACCGCAGTGGACGACCATCAATCTCACGGATGGATGTCATCTTGGCCAGGGTGAGTGAACTCATATGATCTGTTTGAACATTATTCGTGAAAATGATTGCAGAAGAACTGAACATCAATCGAGAAACGGTTCGTCTAATAATAACTGAAGATCTTGGTATGAGAAAGATCGCTGATAATTGAATTCTGCATTTCGATAATGCGCCATCCCATACTGCCCTGTCAGTACAGCAATGTTTAACCTCAAAACAAATTTCAGTACTATCAGAGCCACCTTATTCACCAGATATCGCTCCGTGCGACATTTTTCTATTTTCATGAGTCGAAACGGCGGTCAAGGGACACCGTTTTCAAACAACACAAGATGTCCAAAAAGCTGTGACAAAGGTCTTGGAAGATATTGCAGAAGATGAGTTCCAGAAATGTTACCATCAATAACAGAAGCGCTGGAAAAAGTGTGTGCAGTCAGAAGGGAACTATTTTGAAGGAGACAACACTAAAGTTGACTAAAACGGTCAGCAACTTTTTTTTTCACACCAGTCTCATTACCTTATTGTCGCACCTTGTACACACGTCCATCACAGTCAGCGAAACTCAAAAGAAGCCCTTACGACACAAGGTCGCTTTCTGCGAGGAGAGGAGCCGATATGTGTGGATAGGAATGGATAAGTCTGCCAGCAAAATATACCACACTGCTTCTGCATTTTCCTGTATGGACCAGTCAGATATATTCTGCCCGTGTGTATTGTTAAACAGTGTTTTTTTTTTTTTTATATCAGAGAAGATTTGACCAACGAGCGTAACGGGAATGTTAAAGAATATCAAGATTCAAAAGATGGAGAAACGTTTACAGCGATGCGAAGTAAACTGTGTAATGATCATATAACTGTTGCTGCCTGTAGTAAGCAGCTGAAGGCCTACGCGAAATCTGTAAAAGTCGTCTTTGGAGGAGAAGCCATGCGAGACACAGCGCTCCGGTTTTCCGTCTCTGCCTTATAGGACGAGCCGCCTCTGAGGGACTGGCTTGTTAGGCTGTACAATGGCCACTTTTGCTGCGGCGTACCAGCGGAAGAAGTTTCTGAGACGTCCCCGTCGCTCCGAGCTGCTCACGCAGCCGTGTGTGTTGGCACAACACAGAGCGCGGGCCGTGAGGGTGGGGGGGGGGGGGGGGGGCGCCGCTCATTACGGCATTCCGGCGTTTAAGAAGCGAGTGGCTGGGCCGCAGTGTGTGTGCTCTCTCGTTATGCGCGCTGGCCTCCGGTTCTGCGCAGAAAGGCGGTGCCAGGATTACGGATGGTGAGGACCTCAGTCAGACCACTTCTACAACGTTTCCTTCTGTTACGTACGCGTACCTCTACGCTGCTCTTCGAGACAGACGATCGCAAATAAATCAAAATCCAGAATTGATATCCGATACCCAGAAGCCACCCACACAAATTCTCACTACTTGCTCTTTACCTAATAGTTACAAAACCGTTACTGTACTGTACTGTATTGAACAACATTGCATCAGCGTTTTCGTCATATGCATACTAGTAATTATAGCAATTAAAAGTCGTATGTTCTTAGGTCTGTTAGTACCTCCAAGTACACACGGCAAGAGCCAGTCATTAATGCTTACTTTCCCTTCGGCAGCAGGTCATAAACTGAAGAGCCAAAGAAACTGGTACACCTGCCTAATATCGTGTAGGGCTCCTGCGTGCACGTAGAAGTGTCCCAAGGCGACGTGGCGTGGACTCGACTAATGTCGTAAGTAGTGCTGGAGGTGTAGTGTAACGACGTATAGTTTTTGTTTAAATAGATTCTAATAATTCTCTACGAACAGTTTCTGTTTGCATAGAAAATTAATCTCGTAACTTATCGTTATTTTTCTCTATTTCATTTACAACTAAGACATTGACATTATCTAGTCTCTTGGTTAAGTCAGTAATATCATTTCGCATGCGAGCTTTTTCCTCACGCGATTCCTGGATATGTTCTTCTAACCTTTTACAATTATCAGCAATCTTATTACTAAGTCCTACTAGTTTTTCCTGCATTACAACTTTAGAAGCCTCTATTTTATCACTTAATTCTCGACTGGTTTCATTAAGATATTCCTGTAACCTGTCTGTAGATTTTGTTAGCTCCTCTTTTAATCTAGCAGTAGATTCCTCGTTAGACTGTTTTAATTCCCGTTTTAATCTAGCAGTAGATTCTTCGTTAGACTGTTTTAATTCCTGTTTTAATCTAGCAGCAGATTCTTCGTTAGACTGCTTTAATTCCTGTTTTAGTTCCTCTCTTAATGTAGCAGTAGATTCTTCGTTAGATTGTTTTAATTCAGCTAAAAAATCCCCGTTAGAGTGTTTTAATTTAGCGATCGCCCTAAAAAGGGATCTCATGCTCCTATCGGACACAGTTTGCTCTTCGTCTGACATTTCACTTCCCGACATTATTGTAAGATATTAACTATTTACACACGCAGACATGTAATCAACAATCCTATTAAAGCTCACTCCCTATGTACAACACTCCACTTCCAACTTAAAATAGAATCACCGGAGACTAATATTGTAATTTGTAGTTCTCGATGATCAGTGTGCTGCTATGGGCTGCAGAAGTAATAGCCGTCGATGCAGCCGCTGAGATGCTGCGACCCCGCTTCCGCAATCGGCAGGACGCTGAGTCGAACACCGAAGACGTCACTGGCTGCAACCACGCCCAGCCGCACCGTAGACAGGCGAAGCCCTCAGCAACACCTCTAATACCAGCCGGAGGAACGCCCCCCCGCTGACGTACTGGGCCTGTTAGTTTAGGGAGGAAAAGGTTGTGGGGTTTTGCAGCGTTCAGCTGCTGCCCAACAGATGCGCCTTCTCGCAGAATAACTGCGTGACCGTACTGCTTGGCTGCGCTCCGTCAGATGCCCATACCCGCGAAGTCGCCGCTGGTGGGTGAAGGCTCCACGAAGACTCGCGTTGACTTCCGAAGGACTCTTGATGTTTTAACTGTTTCGTACCTGTGTGCCTTAGTTGCACACAAGTCCTGTTTATAAGGTCGCCAGGGTGTAGTGTAACGACGTATAGGTTTTTTTTAAATGATTTTCTTTGGAGATATGGCCATGTGCAGACTTCGTCACCTACGTCAGTTACAATACACTTCAAAATTATTTAAATTCTTTTCTAAATTGTCTCTGAATGGTTCTTGAACGAAACAAAACTGTAATTAAAACATCATGATTTGAGTCGTATGCGCAGAATTACGTCACTCAGTCCAATTGGTTTGCGCAAACTTTTTCAATTTAGATGTCGTTTGTTTCTCC
This sequence comes from Schistocerca piceifrons, assembly GCF_021461385.2. Lineage (NCBI taxonomy): Eukaryota > Metazoa > Arthropoda > Insecta > Orthoptera > Acrididae > Schistocerca > Schistocerca piceifrons. Next base: position 631,857,219 of record NC_060139.1, read on the forward strand.
TCAGAAATTATATTAATGCAAGTTATCTGCTTTAATAGATATTAGAACCACATTGAATAAACTTTCGAGATTCAAACTCGCGATGAACGTTGTCAACGTATTTAAACTTTAGTAACATCCACTAGTTTATTATCTTCCTACACATAGACGTGAACTGAGCCTTGACAAGACGCAACAAATCGGTTTCAGGATCTTCTGTTGCTCTTTGGCTGTCGACCCGCGACGTATAGTGGCCAGCAATTTTCTCTCTGGTCCCGGCAGCGAAGATGCTGTCTCCGTTCGTTGCGCCGCCCTCTCCGTACATGAAACATAAAAAATAAATACAAAACTTTAGATAATTCACACCCATTACAAATATTACAAAAATACATAAACAAAACAGTAAATTAAACTTATATTCACCTGTAAACTGGGCTGACACTGGTGGATGGGTGACGCTTCAATTTCACGTCCCACTGCAGAGGGAACTGACATCATGAATCCTTCCGCAAGAGTACGAGGGGGTGGAGATCTCTTCTGAATAGCACATTGCAAGGAATACGAGATATACTCAGTTTGGGGATTTTGGTCGCCAGCGGAAGTGTTTAAAGTCAGAAGAGTATTCTTGGAGCCACTCTGTAGCAATTCTGGACGTGTGGGATGTCGCACTGTTCTGCTGAAATCGCCCATTTCCGTCGGAGTGCACAATGGACATGAATGGATGTAGGTGAACAGATAGGAAGCTTACGTACGTGTCACCTGTCAGAGTCGTGTCTAGACATATCAGGGGTCCCATATAACCCCAACTGCACACGCCCCATACAAATACAGAGCCTCCATCAGATCGAACATTCCCCTGCTGACATGTAGGGTCCATGGATTCACGAAGTTTTCTCCATACCCGTACACGTCCATCCGATCGATACAATCTGAAGCGAGACACGTCCGACCAGGCAACGTGTTTCCAGTAAACAGTCAATTGCAGGCTTTGAGCAGGCCGCGGTGATCTAGCGGTTCCAGGCGGTCAGTCCGGAACCTCGCGACCGCTACGGTCGCAGGTTCGAATCCTACCTCGGGCATGGATGTGTGTGATGTCCTTAGGTTAGTTAGGTTTAAGTAGTTCTAAGTTCTAGGGGACTGATGACCACAGATGTTTAGTCCCATAGTGTTCAGAGCCATTTGAGCCTTTTTTTTTTTTTTTTTTTTTTTTTTTGCAGGCTTTGACGGGACCAGGCGAGGTGTAAAGCTTTGTGTCGTGGAGCCGTCAAAGTTATATGAGTGCCCCTTCGGCTCCGAAAGCCCATATAGATGATGGTTCGTTGAATGGTTCGCACACTGACGATGATGGCCCAGCAGTGACCTCTGCAGCAATTTGTGGAAGGCTTACACTTCTGTCACGCAGAACGATTCTCTTCAGTCTTCGTTGGTTTCGTCTTTGCAGGATCTTTTTTCCGGCCGCAGCTTTGTAGGGGATCTGATGTTTTACCGGAGTCCTGATATTCACGGTACACTCGTGAAATGGTCGTACGGGAAAATCCCCACTCCATCGGTGTCTCGGAGATACTGTGTCCCATGGATCGTGCGCCGACTTTAATACAACATTCAAACTCACTTAAATCTTGATAACCTGCCTTGTAGCAGAAGTAACCGATCTAACAACTGCGCCAGACACTTGTTACCTTACATAGGCGTTGCCGACCGCAGCGCCATATTCTGCCTGTTTACATGTCTCTGTATTTGAATACACGTGCCTATACCACTTTCTTTGGCGCTTCAGTATATGTTGACGTACGGACACTTGGACGCAAAACGGTTAATCTATACTGACAGGCGTAGTCCACTTAAATGGTGCAATTGCAACCATGTGGAAAACATCAAGTAGTAAATTATGTGAGATGTCTGTGTGAAGACTGTTCCTCACGGAAGATTTGGTTGAGTTGTTTTGAGGGAAGAGACCAGACAGCGAGGTCATCGGTTTCGTCGGGTTAGGGAAGGACGGGGAAGGAAGTCGGCCGTGCTCTTTCAAAGGAACCATCCCCGGCATTTGCCTGGAGTGATTTAGGGAAATCACGGAATACCTAAATCAGGATGGTCGGACGCGGGATTGAACCGTTGTCCTCCCGAAAGCGAGTCCAGTGTCTCACGGAAGAGAAACAACCACTAAACTGATGTATATATGTATTAATGTACCACATATAAAAACATCTGCACTTGTACCAGTTACAGCCTCTATATTAATTATAACAATATTGTATTAGGCATGTTCAATTGTCCAGAATGAGTAGAAGTGCTGAGTGTTTGCTCAAGTAAAAATAGTGTTTTTCGACATTATTGATATTACATGGCAGCGATCGTAGGTTACCGTAATTGTTACAGCATTTACAAACACACGATTGTGATTTAGCACATACGCACATACTAACAAGTGACACTCAATATATTCTTGCATTGGAACTAATCGGATGTTCCAACGCTTAATACACAGTGTACCCCAAAAGCAGAAAACTGATCCACTAATACAAACAGAAAATTATACATCATATGAAAATGAGGTCACACCCGAAATTAGCAACACCTTAAACAAAATATGTTATTACAATACCCTTCAAAACAAACAATACAGTACAAAAGAAATCAAAAACCAAGACATAAGTAGAAGATAAATTCAACAATATTAAATTTATGAATTAAAATCTAATAGCGGTGACCCAAATACAGAGTTTCTCTATTTGAAACGGCTTCCCATGAAACACGAGCGATCATAGGACCATGGAACTTGGTGGAAACGTTTGCAAGGGCATGCGAAAGAGAAATAACGAACAAATTATTGAAAATAACGAAATTTAAATTCCACTTCAGTGCATAACATTTGTTAACTGCGTACAATGTTCACGTTCCATGTTACAAAAGTTGCTCACTGTGATGACCATACCATCCACGACAGCCTGGAATCGCACTAGAGATAGCTCTACTGCTGCCCAAAATGTCTCAGATGGGATGTTTGCTACCCCCTCGCCGTGCTCATCTTAAGTCTCCAATGTGTGTCAGTATCCTACTGATAAAACCTGTCTCCAAGATAAATTCACAGCCAGAAATCACATGGGTACAAATCTACTGATCTTGGTGTCCACCCAGTTTTGAACGATCGGCCTATGATTGGATTTTCTCCAAATTTGTTACGGAGTAACTGAGTGACCTCATGAGCAGTGTGAGGTGTAGTTCCATCTTGCATCAAAACAGCTTTGTTCAAGGCGTCTCTCTCTCGTATACAAGAGCACACTAACGTGTGCCGTTCACGCTGCATGTTCTTTGTACTTCAGAGCCGAATTGATCGAAGAAAAATGGACTAATCATCGATTTTTCTCAGTGACGCGTTCGCTATGCAGGGGAACTTCATGAACGTTCGTTGTCTGTGAAGATCCCCAGCCGCAGCGTTTGTAAAGGTGTTTATTGTCTCACTGAGCATAAACTGTGCTCCGTCAACTGGCATGTCTACGTCACGTTGCAAAAGTTATTAAGTAATGGGAAGTTTGTACGGATACAATTTCACAATTCTTCGCAGTATTTTCGGAACGGTGGACCATGGAATGTTCAGCCATTGTGTCACAGCTCGGACACTGATTGAAGATTGCACATTGCCTCCAGCATTCTCAGCCATGGCAACAATAACGTATTCAGCAGTTTGTGGTGCAGTTGTCCTTCGGCCTCTCCCAGGTACAGTTCCCAAATCACCCATTAATTCGAACTTCAGAATCGCGTTCTCCAACCTCTGTGCGGAAACAAGATCTTCTTCTATTCCTTTAATGCGCCGATACTCACGAGGAACAGCAGAACTATTGCTTTTGTTTTGATAGAACTGCTTTATGAACAAAGCCCGGCCCACCTTGTCCAGACCAATGGTCGCTGTCTGCAACTGTAATGCAGATTGATGCTCGTGTTTCGACCCTACGTCACCGTACCAGAAAGTTGGTTTCCCATACGGTAAAAAGTTTTCCGCCTACACTGACTCAAGTATCGGAAATTTAGGTATAACTGCGATTTAGATTGGAATTGCTCACAGTGACTCTAGCGTTAGACAGAAAGTCAAGTAAGGGCACTGAAGAGTGAGTGCACCAACTCAGTATATGCAGAGCACTTAATACTGTATTATAAGCAAACTAGGATAAAGGCAGATATGATAATATTATGTCATAATATCGGAGAAAGGACACACTCACTGCCCCGAAAGAGTAGCTATTGCGTTGTTCAGTCTGAAGGCTGGTTTGCTGCAACTGTCCGCGCTCGTCTTTTCTGAACAAGTCTACTCATTCCTTCACAGCTACTGCAACCTACATCCATTTGAATCTGCTTACTGTTTTCAGACCTTGGTCTCTATCTACTGCTTTCATTCCCCACATTTCCTTCCATTACCAAACTGACGATTAAACGTTTTTTTATTCAAGTATTTGATCACAACGATGACCGATTTCAGTCGGTAATGACCATCTTCAGATTTACAATATAAAAAATATACAACTAATGGGCGGTCTATCTTTCAAAACAATTCAGTATTTCCTATAACGGTATGCTCTGATGCAAACTGGGAATGTACAGATAAAATAAGGTAAAACATACCCGTTCTACACCATGTCCTTACGTGTTAAAGCCGTAATAGCATTGTCAAAACACAGAAATAGCGAGGCATCGTCACATAGAACTAAAATATGGTTAAAATAGGCCACATCATCCACGATTCCCTGAAGTCTCAGGTTGTGTCATATCAACTGATCCCTTCTTTCAGACAAGTCTTGCAATAAATTTATTTGCTTCCCAATTTCATTCTATACCTTTTTAATTGTTATTCGTTTTTCATCTATTTCTTAAAATTCCCCTGTAGCATCACATTTCAAAAGCTATTTTCTTCTTGTCTGATCTGCTTGTCATACACGTTCCACTTTCACAGAAGGGTACACAGTATACCAATTCCTTTAACAAATACTTCCTAACATTATATTCACTGTTAACAAATTCCTCTTTCCGAGAAATCGTTTTCTTGCTATAGCCTTTATATCCTCTCAGCCAAAGCAACCGTCAGCTTTTTCTGCACAAATAGTTAAACTCTTCGACTACATTCGGTGTCTTATTTCCGAACCCAAATCTATTAGCATCATCTGATTTAAATCTACTAGTTTCCATTAGTATCGTTTTGTTGATATTCATCTTATAACCTCTTCTCAAGCGCTATTCATTGCGTTCATTGCTCTGATAAGGCCTTTGCTGTGTCTGATACACTGACAGTCATTGTAAAGCTGCAAAGTTTTATTTCTTCTCCCTCCCAATTTTTTCACTGTTCGCTCAATGCACAGATTAAGTAACATCGGGGAGAGACTACCACCCTCGTCTCACTTCCTTTGAAACGCTGCAAGCCTGGTCGCATACCTTTTTTATTCATATTTTTAATTAAAATATTAAAGGAGGTCCATAGCAAAGTAATCCACGGTCTCAAGATTCATAATTATAGGGACAGGACGCACTACTTAAGAAAGCATGATTCGTTTCACTCTCTAACCTGGTGACGGCTAGCCTATTTTCGTAAGTCTCTTGTTTGTGGGAATTGTAGAGCGTGGTGGATTTGTGAGGGGAACTGGACAGTCAGAGGAACGCAGCTACAGAAAAAAAGGCTCTTTGTGCAGAGCTCGGTCCGGCTAGCGAGCAACTCTGTCTAACGAACGTAGGTGGTGAACAGCCACACAGGGCACTGTGCGCTTTATAACGTCTTAGTCGGCCGCTGTGGCCAAGCGGTTCTAGGCGCTTCAGTCCGGAACCGCGCTGCTGCTACGGTCGCAGGTTCGAATCCTGCCTCGGGCATGGATGTGTGTGATGTCCTTAGGTTAGTTAGGTTTAAGTAGTTTTAAGTCTAGGGGACTGATGACCTCAGATGTTAAGTCCCACAGCGCTTAGAGCAGGGCCGGCCAAACGCTGCACAGTGTGCAGACGTGCGGAAGTGCTGCACATGTGCGCTCGTGTGCGACAGCGAGCGACAGCGACGTTTGTTATTAGACATGTGTCCTAAATGAACGGCAGCCGCTCCACTTCCCTGTTTATGTGGTACAAGCAAGAGCGCAACATACCCACTCTCGTTTACCCCTGGTGACCGTAATCTTAGTACTGAGAAATGGCAGGTACTGTGAAAAAGCAAAGGACGGGAGATCTATGTTCTCAGTCGTTTAAAAATGACTGGGAGCTGCAATTATTTTTTGTAGCCGTTGGCGAATACTCACAGTGTTTGCTGTGCCGCCGAATAATAGGCGGCCAACGTAAGTTTTCAATTGAAAGACTCTACAGTACATATCACAAAGACGAGTGTACTCTACTCAACAGTGAAGAACGGCAAGCAAAATTAAATGTCCTTAAGAAAATGGATGAGACACATCAACTCGATTTTACTGTACGTCAAAGTAACTGATACTTCTTGAACTCTTAGTTTCTTGTGTTACATTTATGTCTGTTTTACTGTACGCTTTACAATGTACTGTTTTCAGTTTTTCAGAATTACAAACCACACTAAATCTTCACTGCGACCAAGTTTTAAAATTGCATTAAGAATTGCACAATCTGGGACACCCTTTTCCGAAGGGGAGTTTGTTCAAATGGTTCAAATGGCTTTGAGCACTATGGGACTTAACTTATGAGGTCATCAGTCTCTTAGAGCTTAGAACTACTTAAACCTAACTAACCTAAGGACATCACACACATCCATGCCCAAAGGTAGGCGGTCGCGCGGTTCCAGACTGTAGCGCCTAGAACCGCTCGGCCACCCCGGCTGGCGGGGAGTTTGTGAAAGGGTGTCTGATTGATGCTGCAGAACTTGTGTGTCCCACGAATGTTAGCAGGTTTCAAGAAATCAGTCTATCCAAACAAACAGTGACAAGACGTATCAGTGCTATGGCCGGCGATGTGCACAGGCAGCTAATAAATAAGGCTAAAGACTTTGTTGCTTTCTCTATTGCGCTCGATGAAGCAACAGATCATACAGATACAGCCCAGGTTGTGATATACATACGAGGTGTCGATAACGCACTTTGTGTAACACAGGACGTTTTGGACTTAGTATCTTTGAAAGGGACTACTAGAGGTGCGGACTTACTCCAAGCTGTCGAGCAAGCGATTGATGGTGTCGGTATGGACTGGAATCCGTTAGTCTCAGTGACCACGGATGGAGTACAATCAATGCAAGGCCATCACAGAGGACTCATAGCACGGATGCGCAAAAAGATAGGGCGCACAGACGAGACGTTGTATGGAATTCACTGCATTCTGCATCGAGAGGCGCTTTGTGCAAAATCAGTAACGTTAGAAAACATCATGCAAAATGTTGTGCGTACTGTAAACTATCTGAAGACACATGGGCTTACGCATCGCCAGTTTCGGTGGTTGTTGGAGGAATTAGGAGCAGAGTACGGCGAAATACCTTACTATACCGAAGTACGCTGACTCAGTCGAGGTAAAATGCTGAAAATATTTTTTATTTACGTTTGGTCATAGTAACATACTTACATGAGAAGGGAAAAAGTGAACCTATGTTGGAAGACCCTTGTTGGATATCAGATCTTGTATTTCTCGTGGACATTACGTCTCACATGAACAGCCTGAACGTCAGTTTGCAAGGTGAAAATAATTTAATTTCTGACATGTTGGAAAAAGTAAATGCCTTTGAAAGGAAGCTTGCGCTTTGGGAGAGCCAGCTATTGACAGTAAACCATGCACATTTCCCTACTCTTGGACTGGTCCATGAAAGTGCTAGATTTCAAGAATACGTTTCAATAATTGTAAAAATTAAGGAACAATTTCGAACACGATTTACAAATGTTACGACTTTGTCTCCTGTCATTCGCCTCTTTGCTCGACCGTTCCCGTTGTCAGTTGAAGATGCTCCGAATGATCTACAGATGGAACTGATCGACCTACAGTGCAATACAAGACTGAAGGACAAGTTCTTTGCAGTGCGAAGTACAAAAGAATTCTACGAAAACTTTTCACAACAAGAATTTCCACGCCTGCACCGAGAAGCCGCGGAAATTATGTCCATGTTCGGGTCGACATATTTTTGTGAAAGATTTTTCTCGGTGATGAAAATGAATAAATCAAGGTTTCGATCAAGCATAAGTGATTTTTGCGTTTGTCAATGAGCCGTGCTTTTGTGCCCGATATTAACTATATCATTTCTCATGACCAGTGATAAACGTGCTTGGATTTATTCCTTTCATAATTAAAAATTACTGTTTACTAACTGTGCATTATTGCCTCATTCTGCTCCATGTCACATTATTATCAGGAAAATTGGCCATTAAACCGAATGTTCGAATGTACACTTACATGTAGTTTTTTTTTTTTTTTTTTTTTAATTTGTGAAGGGCTACGCTCTGCTGAAGTCGATAAAACATAACATTCATCTAATTGTCGGTTGTTATGCAGATTTCAGACTGAACTAATGAAAGATATAGCAATAATGGTATTGAAATAACAGGTGATCATCGAGAGGTCTGCGGTTATCATTCTACTCAGAGGTCAGTGAGACAGAAATTATGTGGCCGTGACTGAGGGCACCGAGAATTATTTATAGGAAACCTTGCATTAGTTTAATGTTATTTGATATCATGAATAAGGTTCGTTGGAAGTCGCTAAGTGGTCTATTTCTTAAATACTTGATAAAAAACATTACGCGTATTTACGTGCCGTCAGTCAAACTGCCTTAATAAAAACACACGTTGTTAACTGTATTAGTTGTCTTATTGGGTTAAACTGTTAACATAAAAGTAGACGTCTCAATGAGTAGACTGTGACAGTATTTTAAATGTTTAATACGGGAAATATCTTCCCATGGTTGGCTTGCAAGCTGTGGAAGGAACACTAGAATGCGACGGTACAGAGTATCCCAGCAAGTGAGTAAAGCGACGTCTGTGCGTAGAAACATGCACTACATGAACGCTGACGGCTGCGGCGTGCACGCTGTCACCTGGAAGTTGCACATGTGCAGGAGCACAGCACGCGTGCAGAATTTCTGGCCGGCCCTGGCTTAGAGCCATTTGAACCATTTTTATAACGTCTTAGACGTTCGGGATTGTTCTTATAACTGCGTCTTGGAGACACTCCACGTTTTGAAGATCGGTTTGAGATGAGGTTGGGAGACGGCTCCTGCACAGACAACCAACATTCTACGGCAGAGCCAGCATCATGTTAGCCGCACCATTTCAGCACAAGGTGAGCATAATGCGCAGCACTGGCGCTTCAGGGAACTTTGTTACCAAAGGGCTTTATGTTATAGACGAATTTCTGTCTCAAATCTACAGTAGATCTATTGAATGCATGTGTTTTTCGATAATTTGACGGATGTCCAGTCATTGTATGTTTTATTTACGTTTCGTGCAGCTGAACTGGAGTTAACAGGGTTCGACGTGAGCGAGGCCTGTGTTGCCAGGGACTAATTATTCAGCAATGAGATAACTCTGTGAGCCAGTGAGCACACAGTCACTTTGTATTCGAACATTGTTTGCTCATTACTGATTTGATTTATGTATTATATGAATATCGACATTGCACATGAATAATTTAATGTTCAATTACTCGGTGTTAACATTTAGCACCTATTACTGGCGTTGAAGTATATTTTATGGCATACTGCTTGTGAGATATATAGCTTTGGTATTCTTCAGATAGCGTTACTGAGTTGTATCGTGTACATTAATTATTGGACTTTGATTGAAAGGATGTGCGAAGCTTTAACGTAAATTTCTGAACCAGGTAGTCAACCTCACACAGCATTTAGAACCTTCTCAACTATTGCTTCTATTTCGTACCGTTTGTCTCTTGTAACTGCGGTCTACTTTCAGTAGAAGTTGTAGATAACAATTCGCTCTCTGTAATTTATTCCTGATAACCTTTGAATCTGAAAGAGCGTGTGGCAATCAACATTTGCAGAATCTTTCTTCAAATCTAATAGCAGCTTTCCAGATATATATATATATATATATATATATATATATATATATATATATATATATATATATATATAGAGAGAGAGAGAGAGAGAGACAGAGAGAGAGGAAATACCCACACACACACACACACACACACACACACACACACATATATAGGGTGTCCCAAAATAATACATACATTCTTCGAAACTGAATATCTCTTTAATTGAAGGAAATAGAAATTCAAGTTTTGCGGGTAATAATTGAGAAGATGGTGAAAAGCATAACGAAGCTTCCTTTTGTTTCAGGATTGTAAACAAACATGGCACTATCGTTGGATTAAAGGAAATGAGTGCTAAAGTATTGTTGGAAAGCAGACAGTGTGAGTGAGGTGCGACGACGTTTGGGGGTTGAATTTGGAACACCACCACCACCAACAAGGATAACAATTACAAGAATCCGAAATAAGTTGGACGTCGAAGGAACGGTGCAGGGTATAAAGAAGGAACATTGACGAAAAACGAGACGTTCAACGGATAGTGAAAGTGTTGATGCAGTGATCCAGGCATGCACACAGTCCCCGAAGAAATCTGTGAGGCAATGCTCTCGTGAGAAATGGATCTACGAAAGCAGTGTTCATAGAACTTTGCGGTCTCAGAAGTTTAAGTCTTACAGTCCAAAACTTTTCCAATGTCATAACGAGGATGGTCCCGATAGGCGGAGTGAATTTTGCGAGTGGTTCATTAAGAGATGTAAAGGAGAGCAACGTTTCCAAGACGTAATTCTTTGGTCTGATGAACCGAGCTTAAAATTTAATGGAACAATGAACCGTCATAAGTGCGTGTACTAGGCCGGTGAGAATCCGTACGTCACCGAGTAAAGGCATTTTAATCCAGCAGGAGTGCCATTTTGGCGTGGTCTGTCTTTTGGAGGATTAATCGGGCCTACAAGTGGTTCTTAGAAACTTTGAAAATGATAACACCTGGCCTTAACGACATATTTGAAACTGATCATTACTTTCAACAGAATGGGACGCCACCTCACTTTCAAACTGATGTGAGGGCTCTTCTCAGTCGTACATTCCCTGCCAAACAGATAGGAGGAAGAGGGAATATCGAGTTTCGAGCTGAATCTCCATATTTAACTCCTCTAGACTTCTATCTGTGGGGTACTCTCAAGAAAAGAGTTTACACTGCAAGACCTCGGGCACCGGGTGATCTTAAAGAGCAAATTGAGCAAGCCTATGATGCTATTTCATGAGGAACAATACAACTGGAATGTCGCTCTGTTCCAAATTGTTGTTGACGGTGTACTGTGACGGAAAGTGGCCATTTTAGACATTTACCACTTTTAGTTGGACCTTAAGCTACACCACAAACATTGTACTGTACTTCTGTTTCCTTTAATTAAAGATATATTCGGCTTCAAGGAGTGTATACATTATTTTGGGACAACCTGCATATATATACTCACACACTGACAGACAGGTACAAGAACATCACCAGAGTGCCCTCAGTACACTACACACACTTTTACACCTAAGCTGACCTAGCAGGAAGGTCAAGTTCAGTGAACAGCCCAGTGAATAGTCCAGAAGTGTTTACACATAAAGCGTAGGAGATATGAAAGTAGGTGACAAACCACAATCCTGTACCTGTGAATACTGTAACATAGTTAAAAGTGATACCAAATCACAATCCTGCACTTGTGAATACCGTAAAATAGTTAATACTGATGCCATGAAAAATTACCTATTTCAAAACAAAATATTAATATATCATAGAGATTTATCCTTTTTATTCCTATGCAGGCCTCTTAAGATGCCTAGTAGAAACACACGAAAGTTAGTTGGTTGGAAACAAAAATCCAGTTGCAAAATACGAGTATTAGTTGTTATCATAACTAGTATTGTAGTGGCAACAGAGGATATTAACATTATAGTCTTGATATTCCTGTTAGATGATCTCACTTCCATGCTTATGAGTGGAAAATTGCTGTCAGCTGTGTACGAATGCATGGACTCGTGGCAACACGAACTGACCACATCAGTGCTCGCTCTTCCCTTGCCACATCTCCTGTTATTTTTTTCTCGTAGTCTTGGGCTGGTCTCCTCCTTAGCTACACCTCTTCTAAATCCCACGTTTTCCTCTACCAGTCAACCATAGCTTATTACACCCATTCATAAATACCGAAACTGCTGCTCCCTGCATTACATCACCAGAATCACTCAACCTCTGCTCACCCAAATTACCCAGTCATGATACAGGACCTTGTGGTTTTAGTAAAGTGAGGCGCTTCGTCAATTTTTTGAACCATCAATAAAAAATCACTGCAGTTAAACGAATTACGTAAATATTTTACCTATTTTTATGTTAGTTGAAATGTAGCTTGCCTGTTTTGTTTTGTGGTGGGACTGCCTTTTCGACTTATTATCTATTACTTCTGTAGCTGAAAGCTGTCTGTTGGACAAATGACATACTTTACATTATCTTCCTGGCCCTGAGTACCAAGTCTTCGGAAGTTTCATGACTATTAATTGAGTATGAGCCCTAGTCTCTACCCTAAGGAGAAAACCGCAAAACAGAAACTTAGCGAACTCCAGAAAGAGCGATCAGGGTTTATCCTTTAATAAACATTAAAAGTAAGTTACTCTCACAGGTTACATGAATTTGGAGATTACAGGAAGAGAAAAGGTGTGCACGTATGCACGTTGTGGCGAAGTCTAACGAATTAAGTAGCTGCATAATGAACATTTGTTTAACAGACAGAATGTACTCCCGGAACTGCATTTACATGGAACACACATAAAAATATTGATTCTGTACCAGGAAACGATAATAATATACAAATCATTATTAGTCAGCAACGATTTGTGGACTAAGGGAATGCAACGTGGACGTGCTCACACACAACGATTAAAACTCACTGAGTAATCCGCTGACCCGACTCGAGACTCACACGGAAAAGAATCAAGAAATTTCATTGGACACACGATGGATGAAGTGAATCGTGACCGATTAAGGACTAAGTTCAGTTCCATTTGGATTTACGTGAAACGATGATTAAATCAGCACTCTCGAGAATCCCACATTGCTCCTAAGGATCGAGTTTACTTACTGTAGAGAATTCCGACTCAAAATTGAACTACCGTCGAAAATTCACTAATGACCTGTGTATAGAAATAGCACGTCTTCCTTACTTGACCACGGTGCGAGACTGCTTGTTGCCACTCCATAATACCTCGCTGTGGTAAGTTCTGTTTAACATCTAAACTGCGTCGCCTCTGTGTACAGAGAACGAATACACGTGGTGGGGGTAGACTGACCAATCACCAAGACCAGTTTGCCTGTAAGAGCAGGCGTCTACTCCAGTCAGATGATAGAAGAAACAACAGCTGGTTCTTTCGGCCTAAAATTTTCCACTTGGTTCAAGGGCTGAAATTTTGAAGGTAGCATCCCAATGCTTGGATTTGAAAGAATCAATTGCTTGGCCGCAAGTCAAGGGATACGCAGCCAAGTGTGCCGACACAGTGTCGCTTTGGTCTATCGCCACCATAGCTGGCTTCGAAGGTTACATTCAGCTAGTTTCCACAGGCTGCTACAGCACAGCTAAACCAAGAACGTCCACCTGAATTCGCCTAGTTGCATGCATTTGTAATTACACCCCCGTTCATTCAAACTGAGCGATCATCCATGTTTGGGACAGGTGGTTACGGGTACATATCGAGCCATCAGTTGTAATTAAGATTACAATAAACACAATCTGTTTAGGTTCACACCGTGATCTTCCTCCCTGGCATCGAAAACATGAGCAAAATATGAGCAGGCAGAGAAAAGTCACAAAATTGTATGAGAGTTGAACTGATTGACACCTTTCAAAATCTATTTGCTGTTGATGTAGATGCATGCGCCTGCAGATGATGAGCATGTTGTACCACTACCAAACCACACTTTCCCGTAAGATGAGAGAGAATGAAATAACAATAAGGGAAGGAAAATTACACTTTTTTAAGTACACTACCGTCGACACGTGCAAGTAAAAGGAAAACAAAGTACTTTATGGCGTTTTAGGATACAAGATCCAGACGGTTAGGTTCAGCCTCTTATTTGTAAGTGGTGTTCCTCCTGAGAGCACAACGGTCCCTTTCCTCGTGGCTTGTGACAATCGTTATGCAGTGAGGTAACGAAAGTCGTGAGATATTTCCTAATACTCTGTCAGACGTCCATTTGCCCGGCGTAGTGCAACAACAGGACGTGGCATGGACCCAACAAATCGTTGGAAGACCACTGCAGAAATGCCGAGCTATGGTGTCTCTATAGCCGTCCATAATTTCGAAAATGTTTCAGTGCAAGATTTTGTGGACGAACCAACGTCTCGATTATGTCCCATATATGTTAGATGGAATACATCTCGGCTGATCTGAGTGGCAAAATCGCTCGCTCGAATTGTCTAGATTGTTCCTCCAACCAATCGTGAACAATTATGGCTTGGTGACGTGGCGCACTATTATTCATAAAAAGTTCATCGTTGTTAGGGAACATGAAATCCGTGAATGGTTACAAATGGCCTGGAAGTAGCTGAACATAACCATTTCAAGTCAATGATCTGTTCAATTTGACTAGAGCACCCAGTACTTACCATGTAAACACAGCCCACACCATTATGAAGCTACCAGCAGCCTGCACAGTCCATAGTTGACAATTTAGCCAATGGCTTACTGGGGTCTGCGTCACACTGGAATCCTACCATCAGCTCTTACCAGCTGGCATGTGGGTTCATCCGATCAGTCGTCTAGGATCCAACCGATATGATCACGAGTCCAGGAGAAGCGCTGCAGTCGATTTGGTGCTGTTAGCAAAGGTACTCTTGTAGGTCGTCTATTGCCATAGCCCACCAACGCCATATTTCGCCGCAGTATCCTAACGGATACGTTCGTCGTACGTCCCACATTGATTTCTGCTGTTATTTCACGCAGTGTTGCTTGTCTGTTAGCACAGACAACTCTAACCAAATGCTGTTGCTCCCGGTCGTTAAGTAAAGGCCGTCGCCACTGAGTTGTCTGTCGTGAGAGGTAACGCCTGAAATTTGGTATTCTCGGAACACTTTTGACACTGTGGATCTCGGGATATTTAATTCCGTACAGATTTCCAAAATGAAACGTCCCGTGCTTCTAGCTCCAACTGCCATATCGTCATAATCTGTTAATTCCCGTCGTGCGGACATAATAACGTCGGAAATCCACTCAAATGAATCATCTGAGTATAAATGACAGCTTCGCCAATGCGTTGCCTTTTCATACCTTGTGTACGCGATACTAACGCCATCTTCATATTTTTATATCGCTATCCTATGACTTTTTTCAGCTAATTGTTTGGTTATGTTCAGACGATTAATCTTAAGGGATCTTCTTCCTCGGTGCACAATAACACCTTTCCTCGCGGTTTTTGAGAGTTGTTCCAAGTGTATCCCATGGTATGTGTTCAGTGTGCTGTCTTAACTGTGTCGTACGATGATGGGGGACGAGAGAGTGAAACCCGGCATCAGCAACTCTTGATCAGCACCAATGAGGCCCTCACTTGGTCGACGGAGTGCCATCAACAGCGTCACGTGCCCCCACTTTACGAGACACTGCGGGGAGGGCTGGAATTCTGTTCAGCAGACTGGCGCAATGTGCGGTCTTCTTATGCCACCACCCTCATTCTTCTTTCCAGTCAGATATTGGGGATGGAAATAATTTTTCCACCGCCAGCACTGAACTGGCTGCCTCCAGGACGAGCGGCACAGCTACGGTGGAGGATAGCTAGAAGTAAAAAGTGGCGAGTCGTTGAATAAGCACTGAGTCGAGAGTTTATACGTACTTGACTTGGTGAGGGAGGCACCGGCGAGTGCCCTGCTGTAACGCTCACGGCGCCGCAAAATTGGCGATCCGCCAAGACGTCAGCCGCACGTCGGGGCTCATCTGGCTGGAGACGTTACGTGCTCGAGGTGCTCTGCGAGGACGTGACCCGCGGCGGCGGCACGTACACAGGCCTGAGAGGACCACAGGTGCAGCACAAGAGCCTCGCACGCTCTCCCCACAACAAAGACGGGCGGGAGAGAACACAAGCAAACGAAAACAGGAGAAACTAGCCGTTACCTGCGGCATCGCCCGTTTATCAGAAGTTTTCTTGTTATGAGTGACAGGAGGAAGTATGCTAGTAATTTAGAAATATTTGGTTATATAGTGGTAGAGATATGTGTGTGTGTACTCGTATGAATAAATGTTTGTAATGCACACAATGAACGAATTCTCTGAATATCCAAAACTGTATAGTTCTCCACTCCTTGGATTTTATTACACCTGTAGCTTGCTTCATGGGTGATGATTATGTAGTGAAAGAAAACAGCCAGTCCTATGATAAACGTGACATTGAATCCTAAAAGCAGGAGAAAAACTTGGCATTTTGACTTCTGCATCCACGCCGAATGAAGTCATCTGAGAGCTGGCATTATAATTTCTAATTACATTTGAAAAGCAGTTCATTACATTCGTACAGAAGTTGAGGTTATAAGGGCTCTCCTGGCTCACTTCATATTGACAGTGAGGTTTTGCCTCCAAAGCAACACATACAAACCGTCTCTTCCTTACATTTCAAAGAGCGAATGCCTACATTTTTGACCGTTCTCCCTAAGGCTACTAATTGTTGATCAACATAGTCAATTAAAGGGTCGTAATGAAATGCAATGCGTTCTACACGTGAAGACACGGCGTCTTTCTTTGTCGCACAGCCTTTAAATGTTGCCGTCGTTGTGAATCTTGAAGCATCTCGAAATTCATAGTAAGAGACGCGTGAGGTTAATTGTTAGGCTTGTAGCTGTTACACTGCCTCTGTAGCTAGTACCCCCCCCCCCCCCCCCCCGGCTCCTCCCCATCCCCTCCCCCACCACAGCTCGAGCTCTCTTTAAACTATGCGCTAAATCGGACTTACATTTGCGAGACATCAAATTATTAGGTGTTTCGCAGGATTAACGTTACATTTTTTTTGTAGCTCCGCAAAAGCTCTCCAGTTTCGCCAGGTGGCCTAGCAACTTAATATCATAAACCGCGAGCACAATAACACTGGATAAGCATTGTCACGGAATGATACAAAAAACTGAGTCGCCTACTATCGATCCAGCGACGTCTGCATCCTAATCACGTATACCACATTTAAAAATTTTACTAATACTCAAAAAGGTAATGCAGCCTAATGAAGACTAGGTTCTTCTTCAGAGTTCAAGCTGTCTCATACCAAATTTCATCAAAGTCGATTTAGAGGTTTAGTTGTAATGGATGGAGTTGGTTTCGCCTTTATGATATTAGTGTGGAAGTATGGATTAGTATGAATGAAAAACATAGACGATTGCGTAAGCATTGTATTCCAGTTTTTACCCGCGGATGTGCTCGCATATCAGTTATATTTGTTTCTTCCTCCCTCGGTTATTTCGTCAGTTTATACCTTTTCTTTTGCTAAGAACGGAGCAATTATTTTTACCAGACAATCCCGTGAAAGGTTTGGCAGTTGGAGATTGGAATTCGGAATTAGTGATTGTAATAAAATTTAGCTCAAATGGTAGGATCAGATATAAAGAAGCACCTTATTTACGCAACGGAGTAAGTGCGTGGGTCTGGATGAAAGACCTGTAATCTTACTGCGATAATGTTAGCAGTTCTGCTATTGATTGTTCGATAAAGGGATGCCATGACCTTGTTATTTGAAACTGAAATAATAAGAGAATAATTTGAAAGCATCGGACTTTGAAATCCCAGAACTAAACGTTCGAGAAAATGAGATTCTTAAATTTGTATTTTGGCCGTGCAGTTTGCATTAACAGCATTGACAATTTCTGCCGGTCAAATGCATCTCTTTGTCATGCATGTGGCGGCAGTCCCACAGACAATTATAAGCTGTAATAAGAAACAGGGATAATTATTTAATGTAGTGATGACTAAGGTTAATTAAATTATTAGAACAACTGACTGAATTAACTGTAACATATTTTACAATATTTACCGTAAATTTACACATTACAAACTGGTTACGGCAGTTGCAGTGGGAAAAAGAGTCCAGTAGTAAGTAGAGGTAAAACAGAAGTTTCTGTCCTTCGCGGCAGCGAGGTAGACGCAAAAAAAAAAAAAAAAAAAAATCATTCATTTATTTAAGCAAAATACGTTACAGAGCGCAATTAAAGATCCTTAAACACAGCTCATCGCTGCTCTATCGATATGGGGGTGTCACACAGTAAACTGAAATAAAATGGGCATAAGGCTTTATGATTCGGGTGACCCCGGTCGAAATGTTCGGGCGCTTGGTGCAAGTCTCCATTTAACGCCACTTCGACGATCTGCACCTCGATCATGATAAAATGATGACGAGTGCAACACATACACACCCAGTCGCGATTGGACTACAAGGGAATCGATAGCTGGACCCCATAATAAGCAATCCGTAACTCTAACAATATGATCATAAGCTTTTGATGGAAATCAATACGTTCCTCAGAAGCTACAAGTGATGCATCACAATGAGCGGCTGTATTGCAAGGGGCTTGTGACTGATATTAGTATGGAAGTGTGGATTAAGCACGTAGACAATTGTATAAGCATTGTATTCATTTGGTTGAATTGTATTGTGTACTATGTTTACAAGATGCTCCCAAAGCCGGATTTCGTAAATCGATTTCCCTACACCGTTCTTGGATGGTCATGCGAACGCTGCAGAATCGATTCCGGAAATCCGCTTCTACTGCCGGTTTTCCACTTCCACAACCGAATGTCGCTACCATGTAATCGCACAACAGTTTTTGAAACGTGCTTGGATTGTCAAGTTACATCTTGTTTTTAAAATATGCCACTAATGTGGACAGGGTGACTTATTGTGCGCTGAACGGGAAGCAGAAATATTAAACAAAATCTGAAACACTGCACCTCCAACTGAAGAGAAATAGCGATTGTGCTGACTAGATCGGGAACTTGAACAGCTTTTTTCCAGACATCATGATTAACTGGGCCAGCAAATCCATTTTTGAGCTTAACGTGTGAACACGACAGAGAAAAACAGTTTTCCGAAATTTGATTGTCTTCTTTCGGAAGACGTGTCGCATGTAAATGTAGTGTCTAAAAACGTTTTCACAAACATGTTTAAATATAAGATTCAAAGAGTAAATAGGTTTTCCGAAGAGTGATTATTGTTCCACATTTCGCGTTATATTCTTCAAACAATAAATGTGTTGTACTACACACTTTCTAAAATAGCCAATGTCCTTCCTCAGGGTTCAACCTATCTCCAAATCAAACTTCATCCTGATCAGTTCAGTGGTTTAGTCGTGAAAGCGTAAGAGAGTTACATTCACATTTATAATATTAGTATGGATATTAGTATGGACAAGAAATGAGAAAAAAATAAAAACTCTGGGGTTTGCTGATGATATTATAATTCCGTTCGAGACAGCAAAGAGCAGCTGAACGGAATGGACAGTGTTTTGAAAGGAGGGCGTAAAATATACATCTACAAAATCAAAACAAAGACATTTGAATGCAGTCGAATTAAATCAGGTGATGGTGAGGGAATTAGATTATGAAGCAATACACTGAAAGTAGTAGATGAGGTTTGCTATTTGGGTAACAAAATAACTAATGATGGTCGAAGAACAGAGGATATAAACGTACACTGACAATGGCGTGATAAGCGTTTCTGAAGAAGAGAAATTTGTTAACATCAAATACGGAGTTCAGTGCTAGGAAGTCTTTTCTGAAGGTATTCATATGAAGTGTAGCCATGTTTGGAAATGAAACATGGAGGATAAACAGTTTAGACAAGAAGAGAATAGAAGCTTTTGAAATGTGGTGCTGCTGAAGAATGCTGAAGATTAGATGGGTAGATCACGTAACTAATGAGGAGGTACTGAATAGGGTTGGAGAGAAAAGAAATTTGTGGCACAATTCGACTGAAAGAAGGGATCGCTTGATGGGACACATTCTGAGACATCAAGGGATCACCACTCTAGGATTGTAGGGACGTAAGGGGTACGAAAATCATAGAGGGAGACCAAGGGATGAATAAAGTAAGCAGATTTGAAATGCTGCAGTAGTTATTCGGAGATAAAGGGGTTTGCACTGGACAGAAAAGCAAGGAGAGCTGCATGAAACCAATGCTAGGACTGAAGACCACAACAACAACAGCATTAGTATGGATAGTTTCAAGAAAAGATATCTACTAAAATAGGTATTTTTGACTTCTTGAAACAAGTCCCGATTGCCATACAGCACGATGAATTAACTTCGGGCTGTTCCGAGATCTATTTAATCTTGTCAAGCATGAATTTCTTCTTAGGAAAGTGCACACGTCACTGAGGTGAAAAAAGTCATGGGATACCTTCTGCTATCCTGTTGTACCTCCTTTTGTCGGTGTAGTGAAGCAACTCGACGTGGCGTGGACTCCACAAGTCGTTGGGAAGTCCCCTGCGAGAATATTGAGCCATGCTAACTCTACAGCCGTCGATAGTTGTCAAAATGTTGCCGGTGCAGGATTTTGTGCACGAAATGAGCACTAGATTATGTCCCACGTCGGGGGACAAGGGTGGCCAAATCATTCGCTCGAATTGTCCAGAATGTTCTTCAAACCAATCGCGAACAATTGTCACCCGTTGAAATTGAATGTTGTCATCCATAACAATTAAATCGTTGTTTGGAAACAAGAAATTCATGAACAGCTGCAAGTGGTTTCCAAATAGCGGAACATTACCATTTCCAGTTGGACCAGGGGAGCCAGCCCACACTATTGTGCAGCCACCGCCAGCTTGCACAGTGCCTTGTTGACAACTTGGGTCATAGCTTCGTGGGGTCTGAGCCCACTCGACCCCTTCTATCACCTCTTACCAAATGAAATCGGGACTAATCTGAACATGCCACGGTTTTACAGTCGTCTAGGATTCAATCGATATGGTTACGAGCACAGGACATGCGCTGCAGGCGATATCCTGCTGTTAGCTAAGGTACTCGCTTGGGCCGTCTGCTGTCATAGCCCATTAACGCCAATTTTCGCAGCTCTGTCCTAATTGATACGTTCGTCGGGCTACCATAATCACGTTGGACATCTTTTCACATGAATCAGAGTACTAATGACAGCTTCTCCAATGCACTACCCGTTTATACACGATACTACCACCTTTCTGTGTATGGCCATATCATTATGTCATGACTTTCGTCAGCTCAGTCTATAGTATCTGTGCAGTTACCTGCAAATGTTTCAAGTCGAGATTTCTGGTAGGTAAATAGATGGTAGAAGTATGTGATTAAAATGAAAATTAGTTATGGAGTAGCTGGGAGCTCTGTGTTACGCATTTGTGTAATAAACTAGTTTTTCTTGGCCATTCGTTGCTGCGCCTCAGTCTAGTTAAAGAGAAAAGAAAAGACGAATGTATAATATGTATGGGATTTGCCTATACGTCATAATCCCCCTTTCTCTCCTCCCTCTCCGTCTGTCTATCACCTCTTTCATCCTTTCCCTATCTCCTTCTCCCCCTCTCTATCCATATCCTCCTTACCCTCTCTCCACTCTTCAGACGCGGTGGTAGTACTGAAATCATAAGTCGATAAGCCATAAATAAAACTTGCCTGTTTGATAATGATGTTTCACTATATACTTTTACATGTTAATCTGATTCCAGCGGACATAGGCTATACACACACACATACACACACACACACACACACACACACACACACACACGTACACATATAAAGAATTGGCGTATAAAAACACGCGTGTCAAAATTTCGATGCAATTGATGAAGAACTTTCGGAGATTTACGATTCTGAACTTACCAACATGAGATTTTCGCTAATATAGCGCTACAGTAGGTACATAAAATCACGCGCCTATTCTTACACAACGTTAGACCAAAATTTCAAAGCAATCAGTGATGAACTTTCGGAGGTTTACGATTTTGTGCAAGCGAACATTTCTATTTCTATACTCGTAGATGTAAATGTATGTTCGTACAAAATCGCAAATCTCCGGAAGTTCATCAAAGATTGCGTGATACATCTATGAGAGCGCCATAGATGTAGTTCTGTTGAGTGGTTATGATGTCAGTCTTCACTTGAGAAACAATACAATCAAGCTGCAGTCACTAGTACATAATTAATTCCCGTTGCCATGGCTTATCAATATAATAAAATAAGCCTGATATAAATCAAGATATTTAGAGGATCACTCTTTACAATTTAAAATCCTACTGAATTTTGTTTTATATTATCTTCTGAGTCATGTACATTACGTGAAGAAATTTCGTTCATTTTATATTCATGGTGTAAAACAACGTTATGTTGTAAGCATTTCTTTACAGTTTATCATTATTGTATTATTAGTAATGAATCACTTATTGTTGTCAACTAACGAAACACACACATGTGAAACAGTAAACTAAGAAACAAAAAAAAAAAAAACCATGAATGTAAAACATAAAATTCGGTTTAAAACATAAAACGAATGTAACTAAAATAAATAATTAGAACAGTAATTGAGCCATGCGTGGGTCGTGTTCCCGCCGTCATGTATTTACACCATGTTTTTTATGTACTTCCACCTTAATACGTTAATTTAAATTACTACTGTCACTGAATTGCTGCTTTGCCTGACCATGAGCGGCGTTAGCAGCACTTATCGAAATATCCCCTCTCGTAGTATCTTTGCTCTACTTTTACTTCTTCCCGGTCGTTGCCTGTAGTAAGGAAGTCCGGGTTGAGACTTCTGGTCTGCCAGTCAGTTGGAACGCGTCTGGAGCGCAGTCCGGACCTGCCAGTTGGGGAGTTGCAATGCGGCACTAGTGCAGTCAGGTTGGAGCAGCAGTGAGGTCTGCGTCGACATGGCTCGCCCGGCCATTGCCGCCACACATCACTTGAACGGGGCCACGGTCTTGCTGGATCGTCGGTCGGTATTCCTACCGGACGACGCCTTTTGGCTCGCCGATCGTTTATGAGTCGGCTGTGTCTGTGTGCATCGACTCCCGACTTGTCTTTGTGCATGCTTAGTTACTGTTGGGTTTTGTTCAGGTCTTCTTGCAAGTGTTGTAAGGTTGCATGTAGTTGGCGTTATTTCCACTGAAGACTATTTTAGATGTTTTCGGCATTCTGGGAGGAGTCGGTTGGTTGCTGCGGACCAGAGAAGTTATCTGCCACGCGGTGCAGTCGACAGGGTGTGCTGGCGGTCCCTGCGAAGTGTCGGAGCGTGTGTGGAGCTGTCCGATCGCTACGAGCTTCGTGGTTCACCGATCCAGGACGTCAAAGTTGAGTAGGGGTTTCAAGTACCCAAGCCACGTCCATTCATGTTGTGTGGTTCGTTTTGGTGGTTCGCTGTTGGGGAGGTTTTCCTGTGAGCAACACCGAGTGTTTGCATTGCTGGAATTTAGCCGCCATGCGGTGGAATTAACTGTATTGGTTGACTACAATTCAAGTACACCAGCGGAATTTTCTGCCGTGTGGTCGTTAGTGTTCTGGTTACCTGCCCTGGCCATTGCCGTAATTTCAGGCAGTCTCCTTTCATCACCTGTTGTCACTGTCCAATACGGTGCGTAGTGTTGTCAGCTTACTACATATACATATTTGATTGTGGATAATCACGCCTATAACATTTTGTGTTTCAATTCTCATGTACCGATTGGTCGCAAGCAAGTCGTTTGTCGGTCGGTCCGTGGCTGTCCCTTGGTTGGGTTCTGACGGATCAAGTGTAGTTGGGCTCACCACCTGTCTCACCTAAGTGAATGTGGGCAGACCGACCCCCTGGAGGCTTCTCAGTGTTGTTGTCTTTACTGTATTTCTCACCGGTGTTTAATTGTCTGTTTATAATCTATAATAGCCAATCATAAAAAAATTCTTGTTTTACTGTGTTTTACGTAAGTTTGAATTCCAGCAAGTGGATATTTGCTGAAAGGTTATTGCCGTTGTGTTGCCTTTTCCTTTAGTCAGGTTTCAACTACTTAAAACTTAAGGCTTATGTTTGTATTTTTTTTTTAATTTTGGAAAATTAATTGTGGGCCTTCAGCCTTGGAACCTTATTCTTAAAATTACCTTTCAAGCTTAAACATTGCGGCCTTCTGCCTTTGAAAGGTTATGGTAATATATTTTAAAATATTGAAAATTTTATCATGGGCCTTCAGCCGTTTGTATTGCATCTTGTTTATGTTTGTCTGTCCGCCATTGCCTTGAGGCTTTCGGCCTAGCTGTATTTAATATATATTTTAGTTATTTTATTTGCTATTTTAATTTATTTTTATTTTGTTGATTTGTAAGATTTCTTATTTGGAGGCCTTCAGCCGTGAAAGAATTGCATTTTTAAACTCGTAGTTGTAAAAGTTCGGGTACGTGTCGCTTTGGTTGTAAATGTGTTATTAAATTACAATAAATTACAGTTTTAAGGTGAAACTGACCCCAACCTTATTTGGCGCCTTCCACAACCTAATCACCTGTTGTGCCCAGCGCTTTTAGCCGGCGTATCAGTAATGAATGTTTAGCTATTTTAATTAGGTATGTCGAAAATATTGACAGCACATTGTTCTAATGACTCTGAGCACTATGGAACCTAACATCTGAGGTCATCAGTCCCCTAGACTTTGAACTACTTCAACCTAAGAACATCACACACATCCATGCCCGAGGCAGGATTCGAACCTGCGACCGTAGCAGTTGCGCGGTTCCCGACTGAAGCGCCTAGAACCGCTCGGTCACAGAGGCTGGCCAGCACATTGTGTACAGCTTATTTTCCAAAAAATGTGTTTCAGAAAGCAGCTCTATTACACAGGGATGTATGTGGCTTGAAAGCTTCTTTAATTTGTGTTGTAACAAAAGTAGTTATTTTTCAAAAATAATTAATAAAGTGTTATTAATTAAAATCCTCAAGTTATCACAAAATTTGATTATACAGTTTTCAAGAAAATTAATTACACATCAACTTTTACACGAAAAATTTTTTTTCTATGTAACTTCGTTTCGAACCTAAAATTCCAAACTACCTTTCATGGTGTGTTTTACCACTTAAATGCGAAGCTGGTCACAAACAAAAAAAATTGTATTGCACTGTTTTGTTCCCTCTACGCTCAGCCAAGTTGCATCAAGATCGTTTATTGACACCTCGGAATGTTCCCTTGAATGTGGACTATGCCTTCGGTGTAGACTGACGGTTTTGCGTCCACGCTCTCGCACTGCAACACCTGTCCTGTTGCCCAGAGGAAAATAAGCATTGATGGGTTCCTTTTGCCGCATGTATTTGGAAGTACTACCAAAGGTAAAAACATACAACTTGTGATGGCCCTAATTATTAGTCTGAAATGACATAAATAATGTTATCAGTACATCCATCATAGTCTCTCCCTCTCTCTCTCACACACACGTACACACACACACACACACACACACACACACACATATATATATATATATATATATATATATATATATATATATATATATACTTGGTAGCCTGGAACGGTGAAAACAATGAAGCAAATATTCCTCTAGCAGTGATGAGACAGGCACAGTGTGTGGCGCAAAGGATAGTGGGAATGTTAAGTGGCTGTAATACTGTGTTGCCATAACTTCTTAAGCAGTTTATTAATAAGTACGAACAATCCAGACTGCGTGCAGAATAAATAACTACAAAAGAAGGCAACACTCAGAAAAGAAAAGATTACGTAGACAGTGAAATAGATAATGCACATTTTTACTAACTTTCCCGAATAAACCCAATCAACGTTACAACAAGGCGTCACAAATGAATATACAATTTGTTAAGTAGTACGATTTGTTAACTATTACCTAATGTAATAGGCTGAATGTCAATACGTCAGACCTTCTAAGCTCATTCATGCTACACAGCAGAGCATGAGTTAAGAATACACTACTGGACATTAAAATTGCTGCACCACGAAGATAACGTGCTATAGACGCGAAATTTAACCGACAGGAAGAAGATGCTGTGATATGCAAATGATTAGCTTTTCAGAGCATTCACACAAGGTTCACGCCGGTGGCGACACCTTCAGCGTGCTGACATGAGGAAAGTTTCCAACCGATTTCTCATACACAAACAGCAGTTGACCGGCGTTGCCTGGTGAAACGTTGTTGTGATGACTCGTGTAAGGAGGAGAAATGCGTACCATCACGTTTCCGACTTTGATAAAGGTCGGATTGTAGCCTATCGCGATTGCGGTTTATCGTATGGCGACATTACTGCTCGCGTTAGTCGAGGTCCAATGACTGTTAGCAGAATATGGAATCGATGGCTTCAGGAGGGTAATACGGAACGCCATGCTGGATCCCAACGGCCTCGTGTCACTAGCAGTCGAGATGACAGGCATCTTATCCGCATGGCTATAACGGATCGTGCAGCCACGTCTCGAGCCATGGCTGCGGTTAACCTCGACGCTGCATCACAGACAGGAGCGCCTGCGATGGTGTACTCAACGATGAACCAGGGTGCACGAATGGCAAAACGTTATTTTTTCGGAATAATCCAGGTTCTGTTTACAGCATCATGATGGTCGCATCCGTGTTTGGCGACATCGCGGTGAACGCACATTGGAAGTGTGTATTCGCCATCGCCATACTGGCGTATCACCCGGCGTGATGGTATGGGGTGCCATTGGTTACACGTCTCGGTCACCTCTTGCTCGAATTGCACTACATTTGACGGCTACATTTCAGATGTGTTACGATCCGTGGCTCTACCCTTCATTCGATCCCTGCGAGACCCTACATTTCAGCAGGATAATGCACGACCGCATGTTGCAGGTCCTGTACGGACCTTTCTGGATACAGAAAATGTTCGACTGCTGCCCTGGCCAGCACATTCTCGAGATCTCTCACCTACTGAAAACGTCTGGTGAATGGTGGCCGAGCAACTGGCTCGTCACAATACGCCAGTCACTACTCTTGGTGAATTGTGGTATCGTGTTGAAGCTGCATCGGCAACTGTACCTGTACACGCCATCCAAACTCTGTTTGACTCAATGTCCTGGCGTATCAAGGCCGTTATTACCGTTATTACGGGCAGAGGTGGTTGTTCTGGGTACTAGTTTATCAGGATCTATGCACCGAAATTGGGTGGAAATGTAATCGCATGTCAGTTCTGGTATAACATATTTCTCCAATGAATACCCGTTTATCATCCGTATTTCTTCTTGGTGTAGCAATTTTAATGGCCAGTAGTGTACAAATAACAACGAACTTTGAAAGAGACTGAACACCAAATCTCACCCCAAAACCAAATTTTATAAGTACCTAACCAAAACCGGCAACCTACCTAATACTGTAAAGGTGCGAGAGGTAGGTTGTCTGACTGTGGGCCGTCAGACATTCTTCTGATTGTGCTCCATTCTCTGGTGCGGCCCGGAGTTCCCTCATAATATTCCGGTGTCGTAGTTGCTGACGTTGACGTATGGCGGGCTGCGTGCACGCGCTGCTCTTGAGACAGAGTGTTGCGCAGGCGTTTCCGGTATGCGAGGCGAGCTGAGACTGCAGGATGCGGCCGCGCTGCGGTCACGCGCGGCCACCAAGTCTTCTCTAATGCAGAAGGTCGCGTCGTTCCATTGGCACGGCGATGGCGTTGCCCGGAGTCGAAATCTGGTCCAATGGTGAGGAGCAGGGGCGGACGAATGGTGCGGTGTTACCTGTTCGGGCTGGGCAGACAGGCAGAGGTCCATCCTTCGCGGACCGGTGGCGGATACTCGGCTGAACTCGCGCTGAATTCGCGGAAGGGCTGCGTTTGTGGATCACGGCGAAACATCTGGAACAGGGCAATAATCGGTGCCTGGCGTAATCGGCGACGACGCGGAAATCACCCGAGCCGGAGTGGCTTGTCGAAGGGTGGCCCAGGGCATTGACGCTCGGGACGGTGTCACGGAAGTTTTGCCGTTGCCGAGAGAGACGCTGATGAAGCAGGAGCGATGGCCGGCTTTGGTCGATGTCCATGGCCTGCGGCTTGATTTCGGCGCTCGTGGTCCGACGACACGGGAACCGATCGCGCGGTTCAATGACACGCATCTGCTGTCTGACTGCGGCCTCGTTGCAGTTCTGCTCCAAGTTCCCCTATAGTTTTCCCCCGTTGCAGTACTAAAGAGACCAACAAGTCAGACAAAATTCACATACATAGAATACAGTAAAGGCAAAGCAATGAAATTCCAAAACAGTGGCAATATAATTTTCCTAGGCACTTCTTATTCAGCTGTTTCACTTGAATACACTAGAGCCAACAGTGGTCTCCTCCTGTTCCACCGAGTAACCAATAGATAGTTTAAGTAGGCCAGCCTAGCAACACTCGTTTGCACTACACTGAACTTATCACAGCAAGCGCACACCCCTCCAATCGTTGTATCTGATCTAATAGAGAGCGTTATAACGTATACAGGGATTAGTGAACTCAAGGTCACTGTAGCAAGGCTCAAAGTCATATCAACCAAAACCACTAAAAATAAACGCAAAGTATATCTATTTAAAACAGCACATAAAAATTCGCTTGATGCCTACCTAAGAGAGAGTTTCCATTCCTTCCAAGCTAATTATGTAAGTGTACACCAGATATGGCTCAAATTCAAAGATACAGTATTGACAGCAATAGATAGATTCATACCGCATAATTTAATAAGAGACGGGTCTGATACACCATGATACACATAACACGTCAGAACACTGTTGCAGAAGCAATGAAAAAAGCATGCCAAATTCAGAAGAACGCAAAATCCCCAAGACTGGCTAAGTTTCACGGAAGCTCGAAATTTAGTGTTGACGTCAATGCGAGATGCTTTTAATAGTTTTCACAATGAAACATTGTCTCAAAATATGGTAGAAACCCCGAAGAGATTCTGGCCATATGTAAAGTACATCAGTGGCAAAAAAAACAGTCAATACTGTCACTGCGCGATAGCGATGGAAATGTTACCGATGATGATGCCACTGGCCGGTCGAAGTGGCCGTGCGGTTAAAGGCGCTGCAGTCTGGAACCGCAAGACCGCTACGGTCGCAGGTTCGGATCCTGCCTCGGGCATGGATGTTTGTGATGTCCCTAACTAACTAGGTTTAACTAGTTCTAAGTTCTAGGGGACTAATGACCTCAGCAGTTGTGTCCCATAGTGCTCAGAGCCATTTGAACAATTTTTTTGATGGTGCCACTAATGCGGAGTTACTAAATACAGTTTTCTGTAATTCCTTCTCGAAAGAAGACCAAGTAAACAATCCAGAATTCGAAACCAGAACAGCTGTTAGCGTGAGTGACATAAAAGTAGATATCTTAGGTGTTGCGAAACAAATCACTTAAGAAAGGCAAGTCTTCCGGTCCAGATGGTATACCAATCAGGTTCCTTTCAGAGACGACAGACACAATAGCGCCTTTCTTAGCAATCATATACAACCGCTCACTTGACAAAAGGTCTGTTCCTAAAGACTTGAAAGTAGCACAGGTCACACCAATATTCAAGAAAGGAAATAGGAGTAACCCATTGAATTACATACCCATATCACTGACCTCAATTTGCAGTAGGATTTTGGAGCATATACTGTACTCAAACATTATGAATCACCTTAAAGAAAATGACTTATTGTACATAACCAACACAGATTCAGAAACTACCGTTCTTGTGCAACACAGCTAGCTCTTTATTCCCATGAAGTAATAAGTGCTCTCGACAAGGGATCTCAGATCGATTCCATATTCCTAGATTTCCAGAAGGCTTTTGATACCGTTCCTCACAAGCGACTATTATTCAAATTGCGTGCATATGGAGTATCGTCTCAGTTGTGTGACTGGATTCATGATTTCCTCTCAGAGAGGTCACAGTTCGTAGTGATAGACCGTAAATCATCGAGCAGAACAGAAGTGATATCTGGCGTTCCGCAAGGTAGTGTCATAGGCCCTCTGCTGTTCCTGATTTACATAAATGTTCTAGGTGATAATCTGAGCAGCCCCCTTACATTGTTTGCAGATAACGCTGTGATTTACCATCTAGTAAGGTCATAAATTCCAGTTACAAAATGATCTAGAGAGAATTTCTGTATGGTGCGAAAAGTGGCAACTGGCACTAAACAAAGAAAAGTGCGAGGTCATCCACAGGGGTACTAAAAGTATCCGACAAATTTACGGTACACGGTAAATCGTACAAACCCAAGGCCTGTCAGTTCGACTAAATATCTAGTAATTACAATTACGAGCAATTTAAATTGGAAAGATCACATAGATAATATTTTGGAGAAGGCAAAACAAAGAGTGCGCTTTGTTGGCAGAACACTTAGAAGATGCGACAAACCCACTAAAGAGACAGCCTACATTACACTTTCCCGTCCTCTGATGGAATATTGCTGCGCGCTGTGGGATCCTTACCAGGTAGGACTGGCGGAGGACATCTAAAAAGTGCAAGGAAGGGCAGCTGGTTTCGTGCTATCGCGCAATAGGGGTGATAGTGTCACTGGTATGATACGCGAGTTGGGGTGGCAGTCACTGAAAAAAGGCGGTTTTCTTTGCGACGAGATCTATTTACGAAATTTCAATCACCAATTTTCTCATCCGAATGCGAAAATATTTTGTTGACACCCAACTGCGTATGGAGAAATGATCATCATAATAAAATAAGAGAAATCAGAGCTCGAACGGAAAGATTTAGGTGTTCCATTTTCCCACGCGCCATTCGAGAGTGGAATGGTAGAGAAGCAGTATGAAAATGGTTCGATCAACCCTCTGCCAGGCACTTAAGTGTGAATTGCAGAGTAACCATGTAGATGTAGATGTAGTCATGCCTAAGCAACCAGCTCTTCACTCGGTCCGCACTGGATTCCTTGGATCCTTGAAGCCCAGACCGTCCGCTGCTCCAGCTGGAATGATACCCTGTGTTGACAGCGAACGCCCATCAGCCTCGACGCCAGACCGCCTCGCTGCTCCATCACACGTTTCCTGCTTCGTCTCTCCAGGAGTCGGCCCTCGTCCTCCAAGCTGCTAGTAGTGTTCCGTTCACCAGCCGATTCCGAATTCCTCGGTTCCACCGGGGTTGCCTGTCACTGACTGCTGGTGCCACACCGAGCACTTGTTACGCTCCCCTCGCGCCATCTCGTGCGATCCTCTGTCAAATCAATTTGAAGACGCGCCGCCAGCGAAGGGAAAGACGAATGTTTCGCAATTCACGGTACAGTGATTGTCAATGTTTTTGTAAACAATTAATCAAAAATTTATTTGCATATATTCCTATGTAATATTGTGTATTGTGTCCTCTTGTAAGTGGATAACCCAGATCATTGTATCACATGCGCATAGGATGACTAAATGTTGTTATTATGATGATAGATTGAAGTACATGTATTAAATAGCGTTCTTGTGATTTAAAATAGAGTCTGCCACTGAAGATAGGCATGAAGCTAGATACTGTTCTCGTATAATTAATTTTGAAAATGAACCTCATGCAGCTATTACTCAACTTTGCCAGAATGCATATTCCAAGTGAAACATAGGTGTAACAACTAAGCAAATACATTTTTCAGCTATATTATACATGCTGTCAATATTTATTTAGTGTCATCTACAAAACAGAAAGAGTTGTCTAGAAAATACACTGCTGGAAAAAATTAGTGCACAATTTTGGAGGTTTATTATTTCTTTCAAGATTTAATGTTGCAACAGTGCATATGAGGGAGCATTTACAGATCAATAGCGTAAGCGGTTCTGAGGTAACAGGTATCAACCCACCCTGAAAAACCATATAAATATATGGTGTAACCTCCACGAGTGGCAATGCTGATGCTGACTCTGGCATCCAGTCGATTACACAGATGGCTAATACCGTCCTGGGATATGTTATGCCATGCCTGCTCGCCCTGTTCGTGCAGTTCTGTAAGAGTTGTTGGCTGACGAATCGCACAAGTCACTTCTTGTCCCATCATGCTCCTCGACTGGAGACAAGTCTGGAAATATTGCTGGCCAGAGATGTTTCGCAAGTCTCGAAGAACACGTAGAGTTTCACGGGCAATGTGTGGGCGAGCAATACTCTGTTGGAACAACACATTACCTTCCTGTTGCAATAATGACACAAGAACGGGTTTAACAACATTCTACACGTGCAGAGAGCTGGTTAGCATCTCCTCCAGATACACCAAAGGTGAACAAGAGTTGTAGATCATCGCACTCCAGACCGTAAGGTACGGTGTGAGGCCAATGTTTCTTCGACGAATGCACTCTATGAGACAACGCTGAACAGGTCTCCGTTGTGCATGCAACCATAATCACTTGCGTTCAGGCAGAATCTGCTTTTATCATTGAAGACCATGGCGGGCTATTCCATCTCCTAAGTGGTCCTGTGACCGCACCATTCGAGCTATGCACATCAATGCTGTGGCGTGAGTGGATGATGAGCTAGAACTCTGCGTGCCAGTAGTCCAACTGCTAATAACTGGTTCGCAACAGTTCATGCTGACACGTCTGCGCTCACAGGCCATCTTATCTGAGCTGTGGTAGCTGTACGATTTGCCACTGCTCCCTTACAATACGACTATGGCGGCCGTCTGTGCTGTGTCGACATCCAGAACCTCACCTGCAGATGCGAAAATGTTCGTGTGAA
Organism: Schistocerca piceifrons; assembly: GCF_021461385.2. Lineage (NCBI taxonomy): Eukaryota > Metazoa > Arthropoda > Insecta > Orthoptera > Acrididae > Schistocerca > Schistocerca piceifrons. The sequence goes on from NC_060139.1 coordinate 631,889,762, forward strand.
CACCGATACCAGAATCGTTGTAGAACTGACGCAGCACTTCCAACTTGAGTGGCAATTCTCTGCTGAAACTTCTGGCTCTTTTTTTTTCTGACGGTGTATAATTTCAGATTAGATTTTTCTACTTGTTTTTAAGTTATTGATCAAGTGATACTAATTTTTTGTGGCTGCATGTTCTAATCCCTCTGAGGCACTCACAGCTCTAGTTATGAGTCATGTTATTTTTACATATAGTGTTGTATTTATGGTCATTATTCTTCTTCTCAAACTGATAGTTGTATAACGGCTAGCTTTTGTGCAATCATTAAGGAAGTTATTGTTAAATTTAGTTGCAGCTTGTGAATTATCAGTCAAAGAATAGTCATTTAATTTGTGACATTATCTCGGGCACTGTCTGGTTGCCATGTCTACTCCTTCACAGTATGTCATACAGTATTGTTCAGTTATCAACATTATCATTATCTACCATGATATACATACCTCTGAACTTTTAATTATCTTAATATATTGCAGTAATATTTCTAGAATTAAAGTAATCTTGTCTTCCCAAAATTAATTTCACTCTGCAGTGGAGTGTCTGCTGATTTGTAGCTTACTGCTATATTAAAACTTTATGCCAGGCTTAGATTGACCTTTGCCTTTTATGAAATGCAAAGGCCTGAGATGTGAGTCGTGTCCGGCATACAGTTTTCATCTTCACATAGTTTCTGATCTTTATTTGTTCTCTGATTATACAGATTTCTCTACTTCATTTAGAAGGTATTTAATCTCTTTAGTTCGCCATATTGTACCGTCTTTTAAATGGAACTGACTGATTATTCTTTTCAGGAAAATTCCTTTCAACTGTGAGACATATTCATTATAAGACACTTCAAATTTCATTTCATCATCTCTTTCCATATATAACCCCTCCATTTCTATCTCTTTTCTGTTGTTGTTAAAACCTTGTAACATTAATAAGTTCCACTGTTTCGTGCAGAACTGTAAGATGTTATACTGTTCATTTCCATTAGTCATCTATCATGGTCAATTATTGCATTGACAACAGGGTAAACACCATATTTCTGGGACTGAGATATACATGGTGTATTGCAACTAATAGAGAAAACTGATAAGAGTGAAAGTGTGTGGCAACAGAAGCAAACACATTACAGTGAATATGGGCGCACAAGAGAGCAATTTACAAAATAATTGTGTCGTGTAACTGATGCCTACCAGCAGCACCAAGTTCTGGCAAACCAGTTTCCCCACATGCGTGCACACTGTAATGCACTGTTCTTTACCGAAGTCACTTTCTCTTCGTTGCAGTTCTGAATTACTATGGGTTTACTTAATTACAAATGTGGAATACTTTCATTTTTCCTAGCCGATGCACTATACGCGGAGGTGTAGCCTCCTCTGTTGCACTGCTAACATCGAACTTACTCACCGTGCCGAGCTTTAGAAGTATGGTTGCCCTGAAGCGACATACAATGTTCCTCGGCCTAGAAAACGTGTGAAAAATGTAGCTGCACTACACATGTCAACAGGGTGTTTGGAGACATTTGTTTCATCACTGTAAAGAGTCTTCATTTTATTAGGTTTAGAGTGACTACTAAATTGAGAAAAGTTGTGAAATAAAATACCTGTGCTGTACGGGTATTATCAACTTGAGTACAAAAATTTCGCTACCATGTCCGCCCAAGCACATAGCTCCAGAAATGAAAGTACTAAAATATTCACAGTTTGTGTAAATTCTTTCACGCATACAGCTTTCTCTCTCTCTCTCTCTCTCTCTCTATAGATGCCAACTATTTATAAGTTAACAAGCAGTTTATAAATACACACGATGTTTAATGGTTCTGAATACTCGTTCATATGCTGAACAGTTCATCATACTTCAAGACTTCGGAAATTCATGATTATGGCTGCACAGCACGCCACATTGAATTTATACCAATTGAAAGGAAGGCTGAGTTATCATTAAGGCAACTCGAAATTTCGCAGACGTCAACCACAATTAGCCACAACCCTTTCATGCATTAATCTTTATAAAACAAATTCAGCGTATTCGAAACATAAACGATTAGAGCTCTGTGCTACACGATCTCACGTCACAAGATCTGGCTACGGACTCAGAGACGGAAGCGCGAAATCCTGTCCCGGTACCAAACCATGCGAAAGTTCTTTGATTGATTGATAAAACTCTAGACAAACAGTTTCCTGTTTCAGCTAATATAACCAAACAATCTCCCCGTTTTGACAAATCAAAGTTCCGAAATTAGGTTAGTCAAAAACCCAGATAATAAAGTCTGGAAAGAAATGAAATAGAAATAACTTCCAAATACTCGAGGAAAACATTACGTTACTAAAGCAATGAAAGCTGACTACCTCGGATTCTGTTTCCAAACGTATATGAAGTGCAGAGGGGTTGCACAATCTGACTCCTTTGGCAGCTCACAAACTATTTGAGATTCATACTACATAAATATGTCACATTCATCACCTAATTCACTCAGACGATACTACAAATGAAAATAATGACCTCCGACAAAAGAAATAACAGTGGCTGTCTGAAACTAAGTCTTTCTTTCTTTCTTTTGCTACCGCCTTTATTCCACATTGTGCGCAGGTTCGGCAGGGTTAAGTACGGAATTGGCATGGTTAATTTTTTTGACGGGGTGGCCGGATGCCCTGCCTGCCGCCACCCCATACCCCCCGGAACAGAAGTAATGTACCTCAGCTGTCTGCGTCTAGTGCAAATCGTGAAATAGTTGTGAATGTTTTTCAAATGTCTGCGAGTCGTGGCAATGAGGCGGGACGTGGGGACCAGCCCGGTATTCACCTAGTAAGATTGTAAGGTGTCAGGCAAATCCAACGCCTTCCATGAAAACCCTGACATGATAAGCAAATCCAGTAGTTAGTCACATAGCTCCGAATAAATCGTGACATTAAATTAACCAAAGTAATACGAGTAACGAGTGAGCAAATGGAATACCACAGACTAACACAAGAATGCCTAAATGCATGTCATACCTTCCCACCGTGAGACAGACGCAGTTCCGAGGGGAGAAACGAGAACAGAAGCCGAGAGCAGAACCGTGTTAAGCGAGAAGGCCCTACGATAAGGGACGGACACCCACGTCGCCAGCTAACCGCTAGGACCACCCCAGACGCAAGTTTTAGTGTGAGACTTTTTCGCGTCTCTGTTACGTCAGGACCACCCCCCAGCCCATGTTAAAAGCTAGAGCCCTCCAGAAGAACAGTATAGATCTTACGATAACACAAAAAGGGCCACCCCCAGCCGCAAGTTTTAGCGTGAGACTTTTTCGCGTCTCTGTTACGTTGCAAACTTTAAAAACATTGCCCCACCACGAAAAGTATAACGTTTCTCATTGGATAAACACATCTGCAACCACATCCGTATCTGTAACAGCACCGGTAAAACAAGCAATTAACGAAGATATTACGCATTTTCGATTCCAATCACAGGCGGAAAGTAACATACGTGACAATGGAAAGCCAGGTCGCGAAGAGTACAGTGCAATGCATTCAGCTACACGTTCACAACCGATGGAAGAAAATTATTGCGTACCACTCCAACGATACTACGCAAGGGTAGGCGAAAGTTACAGTGGACAATATCCAATGGATCTACCACAACCGGAAAGAACGACGGGAGAAATCAGAAACAAAAGTGGCGATGAATCGCGAATTTCATATGGAACTATGACGAAGTACGACAACGATCATTTCCTCACAGTCAGAAAATTTCAACACTTTCGAGAAGGAAACTCATTACATCCACGAACTTTTATTAATCAGTTCCGAGTAGGATTACCAGAACACTGGACGCTAGCACACAAATTAGACTTTATATGTGCACACATGTCAGAAACAGTCCCAGAAACCATGTAGAATGTTGCAGCGACATGCCGATCGTACGAAGATTTCAGAGAGAAGTTTCTCTCACGATATTGGTCCAGCGAAGCACACAACAGAGTGAAGTACGAATTACTACAGAACCCATATTTTGAAAATTCAGGAGAGAAAAGTCCGGTGAAATTTTTCGAATTAATGGCAAAGAAAAATCAATGCTTAGATGTACCATACAGTGACGGAGAGTTGATTAAATTATGCGCGATGAAGCTACCATTGAAATACCAGCAATCATTAGTAGGTCGCGGAGGCAATGACGTCGAAGCATTTAAAGGTATTCTAAGGGAACTAGAGTTCATATTTTCGGAAGATGACGCAAGAAAAAGACGATGCGCACGTGAAAACGAAAGCAAAAAGCAGTGGAATCCACAAGACACAGTACGAAGAAACAATAATTATGAACCATGTGATAACTTCGCACCAAGAAACGACAATAGATTTCAACAAAGAACCGGTTATGGATTTAGAAGAGAATATGGCAATAACTATAATTCACCCAGGAACAGCAACAACTATTATAGAGGGAATAACGACAACCGGAACGGGTACTGGAGAATCAATAGACCGACAAATTATCAACAAAGAAACCACTATCAACAAGCTGAACAAGAAAAGAGAATACAGATAGAAGAGGTGGAGGTAAGACCACCAAACCCCGATAAACGTTCGAATTGACAGCTAAGCGCCCATGCCAAAGAGGATGACGCACCGACCCATGACAATTGCAGCACCTTGAACAGAGAAGTAAAAATCTTATCACGAGAAGAGAAGAAGAAAGAAACAAATCTGCAGGGACCAGATGAAAACGAAGACAAGAAAATAACAATATCGTGTTGGGACGAAATTAATTGGGAGAATACTGTCGAGGAAGATGAATTACCAGAGGCATGCACAACGAATGTAGGAGGAAAGGACGAAGTAATGAGTATTGCAGAGCTATTTGAGATGGAAACCAGGGAAAGCGAATTCAATGAGGATAACGCGCAGTTGACAGAGTTGAAAATAAGTTACGAGTGGGCACACAACCCAACGTATATAATGAAGGAAGTTATCAAGCGGTAATTAGAGCATTTAGATGCGATTATGTGGAAGTAGCGACGAAGAAGGAGACGATCGACGAGGATGAGGAAAAAGTAGAGGATGATGAAGAAAGCGTAAATGAAGGAAGAAATAGAGTAGAGGAAATAAAAGAGAGAGAAGTAGCAGTCGAAGCTTATCCTACAGAAAGTTCGAATTCACAAGGGAAATTCCTAAAAAGACTCATGTATGATTCAGTGGACAATTCGTTGATGCAAGAAGAAGAAGAACAGAACCAACCCTTTCAAATTCAACCAATTGTGAAGGCCATTGTAAAGCATATCCCAGTCAATATTGTAATTGATAGCGGAAGTGAACTGACTGTGATCTCAGAAAATTTATTCATGCAGTGTAATGCCAATGAGGAATTGCCAGTTCTGAAAACATGTAAGATTAAAGGAAGAGGTCCTATTAGAAACAGTTCTGCGGAAGTTACGAGACAAACAAGGTTAACTCTTTCGTGTCAAGGTCAAAAGATCGAAGCCAACTTCGTGATTATACCTAAACTAACTGTAGATTTGATTATAGGTGCAGATTTTTTAAATGAGAGATGAGCGATAATAGATAAGGGGAAAGGTAGCGTAACATTCGGGAATGTCACACTTCTCTTTGAGCAAAAGCTAAAATTAGAAGAAATACCAGTTATAAACAAACAATTAAGAATGACGCGAGATAAAGAGGATGAAGAATTAGAATGGTATGCACAAAAGGGGGAATCGCCTCAACTCATGTCAGAAGTTCATAAAGAAATTGACGAAAAATTGCAAGAAGTTCAAGGTGTTTCGGAACACAGTAAAAGAGAATTAGAGGGTATTTTACGAGATAAAGCAGAGGTATTTTTACCTAAGACTGGCAGTATTAAACACTTTCAGTACAAGTTTGAAGATTAATTTTATTACTGGTAAATAATCAGCACAATGTTTCAAGATTATGTTGCAGATAAGATCGTCAGGAGAAAGAAGAATGAAGAGAGAGGAAGGTGGGAAAAAGAAAGTAGTTTCAATAAAAACAAAAACAAAAATAACACCAATAGTACCATAGATTAAGGTGAAGGGATAAAGCGTAGATAGTCTAACAGCATGAAATACTAAAATGCCATACATTACGACACTACACAAAAAATAAAAAAACGAATTTGAGGATTTTTGTAGAAGTTAAGACTCAAAATATCTTAGAATTATAACATGGAAAGGGCGCCAAAATTTGTAAAGCTTTTTAAGAAGGTGTAAAACAATGTAGGTACTAGACATATGTTAGATGATTATAAGTAAAACTTTTTGTAAGAACCATTGTAAAAACTCCAACAAAGACCAGATGTAACAACCCACAAGTTGCAATGCGAGAAGTATCAAGAAAGAAAAGGACGTAATTAGCAAGACACGATTCCTACAAGGCAGAAGCGTCAAGAGAAGGGAAAGGACAACGAGACCAACAGAGGGTTCTTGTATCGGAAGTGGGCGATAAATCTGCCCACTAAGCGGAACCCTGCTGGGACAGAACATGGAACCACACAGTTGTGGAACCCTGCAGAGACACGACAGGACACTGAATGCCAGAAGAGTCTCGGAACGTCTCCACTCAGCGGAGCGAGCAAAAAACGGCCTGATGAGAAGACTGCTTGGGCAAGCCACCACTGGCAAAAAAAAAAAAAAAAAAAAAAAATGTGTAAAAGTCACACTACTGCTATTAAACAGCATGCTGATGCACGAAACTGAAGAAAACTTCCACAAAGTAGAAATGACATGCACAAACAATTTATCAAACTGTTACTAAGAGGAGAACTTCAAAGCGACTAGTTATCAATAAATATTTCCATATCCTGCCCAGAGGAGAACCAAGAAGCAAGTAAGAAGCAGAGAAAAAGCAGGAAGAACAGAAGTTGAAAATTCGCAAGATTGAAACCAAGAAAGAAAATGGGTGAAGAATAGACGACATACCTTCCCAAATCTCTATCCTATTGTAAACTAGTCGTCTGCGAAGTGTTACAACGAAAAACGACCGCTTTCAGCGACACATAACGATGACTTTCATGCATACAAAGCCAGTAAACCACGAGATTCTGCACTCACAGCTCCATTCCATTATGGGACCTCCACAACAACTAACAAGGAACGCCGAATGAAGCTGTACATTAAATACTTGCCCACATCCATCTCGCTCAAGTCCATCACCTTCATGCAAAAAACATTCGCCAACCTCATGCTTAAACCTTCATAGGATTGTGTGAATGTGTGAAATCAAATTATGTGATGTAGGAATTGTGCAAAAGAAATGTGTGAAAAACTAAATAAGTTAAGCACACCAGACAGCTAATAAACTATTAAATTAATCATTGACTATGGACTTAAGTAAAAAATATCGATAAAAATAAGTCATTAGTTCTGAAATGGACAGTATATAAAGAACAAAAGTAAGGCATAATAAACACTAAAACTATATGCCACTTATTTTCTCCTCTCCTTACCAGCAACAGGTCCCAGGTTCAAACTAATCAATTCCCTAAAAAACACGCTCAGAGCGTCGTTGCGCGAAAGTGGTAGGGAGACACGATATAGAACAAACAGACACCACGCAGAATGTTAGAGGATGTGGAAAACCACCTAAAAACCACACCCAGGCTGGCCAGCATGCCAGCCGTCGTCGTTAATCCGCCAGGCGAATTGGATCCGGTCCCGGCGCACCTACCCAAGTCCAGGAAGCAGCACGTTAGTGCTCTCGGCTACCCTGGCGGGTTATCTGAAACTAAATATGTTATGTAAATTTTAGCGTTTTAACCAAAATTTTGTTTACTTACTTAACCGATGATAGAGTATTTACTTGACGTTCTGCACTATCTTTTACATAATATGTGCTAGCATGTCAGGAAGTTATTTATCGTCTTAATTTCTGGATTTTAGACGATTTTGAATATTACGCAATTTACGGGACACATTAAAATCCGTAGCTATTATCATTGTAAAGAGTTTGAAACAAGACGGTCAATTAGAGTTTCTCAGTTAACTGATCGACTGGTTCCATATAACACTTCTATTCTTCTTATGCCATCCTGGTAGAGAAAAGAGGAGAATTTTCGTCATAAATAACATAAACAATTGCACCAGGCCGATGAATAAACCTTTACGACATTCGATTTTCCGTGTAGTTTAGATACATCTATATGAAGTAATGTTTAAGCAGTTGCAATCGTTCATAAAGTAAATAGTTTCTTGCACTCTTGTTAGACTTTTGTATTAGTGCATCCAGACTGCGTGGAGAGACTTTATTTCAATGAAACGCACCCAAAATCAGTCGGGAGACCTGTGTTGTCTTCAGTTCACAAAAGGATGGTTATGCCTGCAACACTAGAGGGGTTGATCCTTAGAAATAAAGCGTCTTTCACTGCGTGTCTGGCGGGTCGGCGCGACGACGGTGAGAGATGCTGTAGTGAGCTTCACCTTCCCGTTTTGTCAGTCCAGGGACAAGTCAGTTATAAATCTAGGAGCTGTTGTCGTGATGCAGCCGGCTTGATGTGCATGCCTGGTCTTCCGCTAATCTTAAGAATAGGAAACGAGGCTCTTGTTCTCTGGCCGAAACTATTCTTCAGAGCAACTCCTCAGAATGTCACTGTGGTGCTGACCAGATTGTGGCCTCCCTCAACAAGCAATGCAAGCAATGGCAGTGTAGTGAGACGTCGCTGGTTGCCGCGTTCCTATGCCTACAAAATAGCTATTGTTACGAGAGACGGGGGCCACACAGTTTGATAAACAATAAACTTTTCCACTCATGGATGGTAAGATCGCATTAGCCACTAACTGATGTTGTGTGAAAGAGGGCGGCAAAACCTCGTTTCACTCGACTCATTTCATGGACCGGTGGTTGCAAGATTTTGACTGGACGAAGCAAGCTAGGCGATTTTCTTTGGAGAGTCTGTGAAACTGAGATGAGAAGTACGAAAAGCATTCTCGTGCGAAGCTCCGAGCGGAACAGGACATTCTTTATTGGTGGCGGCCAGGCCTCAGTGGCGTGAGTTTGGACCCCTCAGAGCAGAGTCCGATGGGTGCTGACGCTGTCGCTAAAGTGGTGGGCGTTAAATTTGATAAGCGCGGCACCGCTAAATGGGACACTAGCCCGAGGCGAGTTTCTGAAACCTCATGGAACTCACGGAGGCGCGGGTTTGGTAACTCAAGTAACTGTATTTCTTTCACTTGTGAGTGGATGACAGACTCGTGATTGCTTATCCATTGCCGAGGAGATGTAATTTCACTTCATGCATGCTTAATTCATATTTCTATAGTACCATGTGATCAAATCAACTGGCTCCATGGCTGGGGCGCCTGATGTGTAACATATTGTGCTGCTAGTGTGCGGAAATATACTCTAGGGTTCTGAATGTGCAAGAACAGTTCTGAACAGATTATCTGTCTACGATGCGTATTGTTATCCCTCAGTTTTTGTATTGTTACAGCTAAGGACCATTGGTAATATACAGGGTGGTCCATTGATCGTGACCGGGCCAAATATCTCACGAAAAAAGCGTAAAACGAAAAAAACTACAAAGAATGAAACTTGTGTAGTTTGAAGTGGGAAACGTGATGGCGCTATGGTTGGCCCGCTAGATGGCGTTCCCATAGGTCAAACGTATATCAACTGCGTTTTTTTTAAAAATAGGAACCCCCATTTTATTATTACATATTCGTGTTGTACGTAAAGAAATATGAATGTTTTAGTTGGACCACTTTTTTCACTTTGTGATAAATGGCGCTGTAATAGTCACAAACATGTGGCTCACGATTTTAGACGAACAGTAGGTAACAAGTAGGTTTTTTAAATTAAAATACAGAACGTAGGTACGTTTGAACATTTTATTTCGATTGTTCCAGTGTGGTACATGTACCTTTGTGAACTTATCATTTCTGAGAACGCATGCTGTTGCAGATTGATTACCTGTAAATACCACATTGATGCAATAAATGGTCAAAATGATGTCCGTCAACCTCACTGCATTTGGCAATACGTAAAACGACATTCCTCTCAACAGCGAGTAGTTCGCCTTCCGTAATGTTCGCAAATGCATTGACAATGCGCTTGACCCATGTTGTCAGGAGTTGTCGGTGGATCACGATAGCAAATATCCAACTTTCCTCATCAAAGAAATCCGGGGACGTCAGATCCGGCGAACGTGCGGGCTATGGTATGGTGCTTCGACGACCAATCCACCTGTCATGAAATTTGCTATTCAATACCGCTTCACCCGCACGCGAGCTATGTGCCGGACATCAATCATGATGGAAGTACATCGCCATTCTGTCATGCAGTGAAACATCTTGTAGTAACATCGGTAGAACATTACTTAGGAAATCAGTATACATTGCACCATTTAGATTGCCAACGATAAAATGGGGGCCAATTGTCGTTCCTCCCATAACGCCGCACCATACATTAACCCGCCAAGGTCGCTGATGTTCCACCTGTCGCAGCCATCGTGGATTCTCCTTTACCCAATAGTGCATATTATGCCGGTTTACGTTACCGCTGTTGGTGAATGATGCTTCGTCGCTAAATAGAACGCGTGCAAAAAATCTGTCATCGTCCCGTAATTTCTCTTGTGCACAGTGGCAGAACTGTACACGACGTTCAAAGTCGTCACGATGCAATTCCTGGTGCATAGAAATATCGTACGGGTGCAATCGATGATGATGTAGCATCCTCAACACCGATGTTTTTGAGATTCCCGATTCTCGCGCAGTTTGTCTGCTATTGATGTGCGGATTAGCCGCGACAGCAGCTAAAACACCTACTTGGGCATAATAATTTGTTGCAGGTCGCGGTTGACGTTTCACATGTGGCTGCACGCTTCCTGTTTCCTTAAGTAACGTAACTACCCGGCGAACGGTCCCTACACTTGGATGATGTCGTCCAGGTTTACCAAGCAGCATACATAGCACACGCCCGTTGTGCATTTTGATCACAATAGCCATACATCAACACGATATCGACCTTTTCCGCAATTGGTAAACGGTCCATTTTAACTCGGGTAACGTATCACGAAGCAAATACCATCCGCACTGACGGAATGTTACGTGATAGCAAATACTTATATGTTTGTGACTATTACAGTGCCATCTATCACAAAGAGAAAAAAGTGGCGCAACTAAAACATCGTATTTCTTTACGTACTACACGAATATGTAATAAAAAATGGGGGTTCCTATTTAAAAAGCGCACTTGATATCCGTCTGAACTGTGGTAGCGCCATGTAGCGAGCCAACCATAGCGCCATATGGTTAGCCTCTTTCGTTCTTTGTAGTTTTTTCATTTGATGCTTATTTCATATTTGGCCCGGTCACTATCAATGGACCACCCTGTATGTATATTATAAATTATGTAACAATGAATATATACATTAGTTTAGAAACCTATTATTCATGTGTCAGGCAGGTGGAAGAGGGAGGAGGGATGAAGAGAAACTGCTATCTGACGAAGCTGACGGAGCTCAACATCAACATTTGGAGCGCAGATTTAAGGTAGACAGACATCGGGGCGTTGCGTCAGTGCTCAGGAAACTCTCGCAACCTGAAAACAGTGGCAGGATTGAGGATCAGAAGCTGTATAACACGGCTTTGCTCCTGGTGTGCACTCTTTCGAGCAGCGACGATGAGAGTTAGCCACAAACAGGAGTGGGAGCCCCGGCAGGCGACTCATGTGAACTATCAAGTATATATCTACTACGAAGCAGGTGAGTGAAAGAAATTTCGAAATATCTACAACAAAGTTTATAAAGCGCAACATTTCGGCAGGGGTCAATTCTTCTGTTGCATGCCAACCTTGTACAAGGCGGCAAACGATTAAAATTTCCAAACTCCCGGAGCGAAAATATCTCGCTTATGTTACGGTGGTGTCGACACGAGGCGGAGGCGAAGAATATTTCACCACCGAGAGTGGTTGAGGCGAAAACACAACATCGGCGTTTCTGGCGTGGGTGACAGCGGACCTCAGTGGAAATGTAGTGGAGCCCAGCAGCTACACAGGATGCGTCACCTTCGTTACGTGCTAAAAGAAACGCTATACTACAACAAACTTGCTAAACAAGTACGGCAAAATGAGAACCGTAGATGCCTTTCTAATAGCACGACCTATGTGAAGGTGACAAGTGATGTCAGGTAAACATTAGCCACTATTTCGCTCTATAAACACGCCTACATTTTAGTTCGTAAGGAAGTTGGTCAGACAGCCCGATGGTGTACATAACGTTAGCACTCCATTCGTTGATTGCAGTAAAGTGAGGTCTGGCACAAGTCTGTTGTAGATTCCCTGCACGCCACTGAACAATGACAGCCGCTACTGGGAGAGATGGCTACATCGCCATAACCACCACGCTTAGATTTCAACATTACAGCCTGCCACTGTCGTAAATGGGTGGATCATGGGGTCGTCCCTATCATTCCGGGTCAGGACACCAGCGTTCCTGATACTGAGGGACTGGCCAGGGCCTATCTGAATGGCAGCCCAAGATCATCATACAACACAGCTACACGGCAACCGTCGTTGCGGTTCAACAGATAAAGAAGAACAGCGGTGAGCGGGAGGCGACGCAGCTCTTCCTGGATTGGCGTTAAGTCCAGCACACGCGCCGCCTTCGCTCACTGCCGCGGTATCGCGATACGGCCGGCGCCGGAGACACGGCGAGCGTCAGCTACCTTGACCAGGCTGAAAGCCGCTTATGATGCGAATCATCGACAGGTATAAACAGCAGACGTCAAAATACTGACTGTAAATTATGGAAAAGAAATAGGTAATTCTGAATCTTCTTTCACTGTGCATGTTGGCGACGACTGGTCACCAACTTCCTTCCGTTGAAAACTGGCAAGGAGCGAGCTGGGGGCGTGCCTTTCAACACAGAACAGTCTCTACTTCTGCCCTGCCAAAAGTCTTCTCACAGATTCGTTGCGCCACAGAACTTTGAAACACTAATGCGTTATCTGTAGCGCAAATAATCTGCGCCCATGAGCACTCAGCGCCTCTTGAGCCACTGTCGGCGCCCGCCACTCTTATCAATAGCCGGCTGTTGTTTACTGCCCTCCGGCCCTGCACTGTTCATTTTTTGGTAACTTTATGCTGCTGGTTGCCTCTCGTGAAGCGGAACAATATGCACCGCGCTTCGTTGCTGCTCTAACCATCTGCACTTCATCTTATGGGTCAATAAACACGTAACTCTGCTGCTGCACAATAAATATCGCGTAGTCACGCCTTTGTCTACGTATTTGCAAATGTATTTAACTGCCTAGACTGAGTTACAAAAGCCGGCCAGTGTGGCCGAGCGGTTCTAGGCGCTTCAGTCTGGAACCGCGCGACCGCTACGGTCGCAGGTTCGAATCCTGCCTCGGCCATGGATGCGTGTGATGTCCTTAGGTTAGTTAGATTTAAGTAGTTCTAAGTTCTAGGGGACTGATGACCTCAGATATTAAGTCCCATAGTGCTCAGAGCCATTTGAACTGAGTTACAAAACTTCACATTAGCGTGTACATTCAAAACTTTGGAAATGAGCGGTGAGTACGGGACAACCCAGCTACTGCCCACTACGACGTCATGTTTGGTACCATTCACTTAATCGTCACTGTACATCTCCCATCGTCAGGTGCTTTTTGCCTGTACAATAGATACCCACTATGGTTTGAGGTCACCTCAAAAACAAGCGCTATGATATCGTGAATGTCTGTCGGTTTCTGTCCATCCATCAGTTCTTCCTTGATCTCGGTCCACACTAAGTTGCGCGTGAAGGTGATGAATAAGTCCGGCCCCCCGTAGTTCCAGACACAGGATGTACCGCAGACTGCTCACGAACGACGATGGGAGGATCACCAACTTGTTTGGATTGACACTGCCATTGTTTGCAATGGCATCTTGAAGGTGGAAGTAATTCTCTGCGTGCAACTTGCTTTGGCTTCGCCCTACGAACCTGAGACTCTTGCTCTCTTTCCTCAAGTAAATGGCTATCAACAAACTGAGACAAAAGTACCATACACTGCAGTGGAAAGTTGCATTAGTGTTCACGGACCATCAGGTGAAACATGTGGAAATCCATACACGACACTTTGTTTGTGTTTGGTCACCTTGTCACTAAGTTCATTTGAGAGATACTGAAGTTATAACCCTCTTGCCTATCCCGAACGCGATGGGCTACTGTAGAGCATCGTAGAAGTGGCGCGTGTCGGCAATCGGATGAGGGAGTCATTGTGCTTGCGCAAGATGATGTCCCTCGGGGCGGTGGGCCACCCATGACAACAGCCGCGACCTCCGTGGTGGCCAGCGCGTTCTAGCGGCACGCGTGCTGCCCACCCAGCATGTGGTACACGTGGATCACCACCTAGTAGATCTTTTAGGGCATCTTCTCGAGACCTGTTTTAAATTCGTGTGCCTATACTTTGTGATCGTGCAGGGCTTTCTGTACTTTCAATACAGTCACCTGTTTAGTCAACACCCTGAATACTTTTACGCCATTAATCAGCCTCCGCCTTGTCATCTCTCATAAAGTAAAACTGGAAAAAACTGTGCTTGACCGTTGTACAGAGATAACAGTACCCTTTACGCTGCACTTGCCGCTGCACCGTAAAGTTAGATGAAAACCGAGGCATGGCGAGAATTCTATCAGCCCAAAGGGAGGTAATATGAAAACATGAATTACATTGTTTGATACGGATTTAGGAAGTGCTGCCACTTATCAGTCTCACCGAAAAATAATTCCTTTGAAGGACTGATCGGCTCCTCTAATGTGGGAATGGCTACCTTGTCCCCAGAGTAACGCATTCCTGCCATTTCCTCCTTAAAAGCAATACGAGGATAATGGAATGTAGTGGAATTAAGTCGGGTGATGCTGAGGGTATTAGATTAAGAAATGAGACACTTAAGGTAGTAAAGGGGTTTTGCTATTTGGGGAGCAAAGTAACTGATGATGGTCGAAGTAGAGAGGATATAAAATGTAGACTGGCAATGGCAAGGAAAGCGTTTCTGAAGAAGAGAAATTTGTTAACATCGAGTATAGATTTAAGTGTCAGGAAATCGTTTCTGAAAGTATTTGTATGGAGTGTAGCCTTGTATGGAAGTGAAACATGGACGATAAATAGTTTAGACAAGAAGAGAATAGAAGCTTTTGAAATGTGGTGCTACAGAAGAATGCTGAAGATTAGATGGGTAGATCACATAACTAATGAGGAGGTATTGAATAGGAATGGGGAGAAGAGGAGTTTGTGGCACAACTTGACTAGAAGAAGGGATCGATTGGTAGGACATGTTCTAAGGCATCAAGGGATCACCAATTTAGTACTGGGTAAAAGGAGGGTAAAAATCGTAGAGGGAGACCAAGAGATGAATACACCAAGCAGATTCAGAAGGATGTAGGTTGCAGTAGGTACTGGGAGATGAAAAAGCTTGCACAGGATAGAGTAGCATGGAGAGCTGCATCAAACCAGTCTCAGGACTGAAGACCACAACAACATTTCGGTGCCCCACAAAATTTGCTAGCCTTGTTCATATGGTCAGTTTTGACGAGTGTATGGCTACTGTAATGTAAAGCTGGATCATAGTCGAAAGCATTTTTTTTAGAAACTTCCCAGGCATTACTTGCGAATAGTGGCTGACTTTCAGCTTATCATTGAGCAATAGTGAATCGTCACACATCTGCCTCTCCGACTGTTACGGAGTTCTCCTGGACCCAAGAAGAACCACCTTGAGCCGTCTCAGAAGCGTGCATTGCAGCCTTGCGTTGTGCATTCTCTTGATGGCGAGAAGCTGCCTTCTCAGATGTCTCAGGAGCATGCTGAGTTGCAGTGCAGTCAGTTTCCTGCTGAAGTCAAGCATCAGCCTGCACCGATGTTTCAGCTTCTCGAGCATTAGCCACGAGGTCCGCCTGCTGTTCTCCACTGCACAGCATGAACTGACGATTCTTGTTGTCTAGCTGAAGTCATAGCTTAAATTCTTTATGAGCTCTGCAAAAGACTGGACTTGAGGTTTTTAGTCATTATAGATTTAAAAAATTATACCTAAGCTGAGGGAGTGATGTCAGAAGATATCTTATCTAAACAACCTAACCTAATAACTAACTGAACTAGTCATAAAACAAAGTATTTCATCGAAGAAGTATCTATACACGTACAACAAAATTCCTATTCGACATGCAACTTTCAAAACCCCATAAAAAAGCCAAGTCAACAAATCGATAACACAATCTGTAATATAAAGCAAGTGCCAAGTCAGTGTACGAAAGAAACAATAAACTTATCCAAAAAACAACTCTTCAAGATCCTAGAAACCAACTAAATCACCAAAATAACTCTAAATCATTGAAAACCAAACAGAAAATATTCGATAATTCCTAGAACATAACAATCCAATACCTTTCCATAACATTCTAGGCAGTGTGAAATATTTCATGAGCATACATTAAATTTTTATGTAGTTTACCGATTATGTTATCCTGCGGGAATATTTTTGATGTGCTGGATTTATGTATATACTAATTTCATTTGTGAAAACAGTTAAAAACTAATATCTAGGCTAAACTTAATGCATTAATTTGATACTTAACATTCATGGATGACTTTTTAGTTACGTTGACCATGTCGCAGGAACAGTAGTCACGTTGACCATCCCATGGGAACAGCGACTTTTTAGGATAAAAGGTAGGCTATGTCCTAATTCAGGCTATGAGCTACCTCCATCCCAAATTTCCTCCAAGTCCGTGCAGCCATTTCAGCTTGAAGGAGTAATAAACATATTAACTATCATACATGTTCACACAGCCACAAACTTTAGAATATATATATATATATATATATATATATATATATATATATATATATATATATATATATATATATATATGTTTGTTGTTGTGGTCTTCAGTCCTGAGACTGGTTTGATGCAGCTCTCCATGCTACTCTATCCTGTGAAAGCATCTTCATCTCCCAGTACCTACCGCAACCTACATCCTTCTGAATCTGCTTGGTGTATTCATCTCTTGGTCTCCCTCTACGATTTATACGCTCCACGCTGCCCTCCAATACTAAATTGATGATCCCTTGATGCATCAGGACATGTCCTACCAACCGATCCCTTCTTCTAGTCAAGTTGTGCCACAAACTTCTCTTCTCCCCCATCCTATTCAGTACTTCCTCATTAGTTATGTGATCTACCCATCTAATCTTCAGCATTCTTCTGTAGCACCACATTTCAAAAGCTTCTATTCTCTTCTTGTCCAAACTATTTATCGTCCATGTTTCACTTCCATACATGGCTACACTCCATACCAATACTTTCAGAAATGACTTCCTGACACTTAAATCAATACTCGATGTTAACAAATTTCTCTTCTTCAGAAACGCTTTCCTTGCCATTGCCAGTCTACATTTTATATCTTCTCTACTTCGACCATCATCAGTTATTTTGCTCCCCAAATGGCAAAACTCCTTTACTACTTTAAGTGTCTCATTTCCTAATCTAATTCCCTCAGCATCACCCGACTTAATTCGACTACATTCCTTTATCGTCGTTTTGCTTTTGTTGATGTTCATCTTATATCCTCGTTTCAAGACACTATCCATTCCGTTCAATTGCTCTTCCAATCTGCTCTTATATATATATATATATATATATATATATATATATATATATAAGGGTAAGTTCTTACAGGCAGAGAGTCCATTAGCTTTCAAGGGGCAATGGTAGGACGAACGCACTAGAAAACGGTTGGAACGAAACCGGCACATTCCTTTAGTGGCCTAAATGACTTGTGAGGAGTAGGAGAATGGAAAAGTGAGCTTTCGTGCCTAATTTTACTCGAGAAGTTTCATTGCCTCTCTGTTATCTTCATGGTAGCTTCGAGAAAGTTCTAGTAGCTTTCTCTGTATACAAGGGCGTCAAAAGTGTATTCCTATGCACATTTCCTCAGGCACCGAATGGGCCAGTGCATCACGCCAAGGAGCATGACAGTGTATTTGTCAGAGAAGCCTCCAACAAACATGGGCGAGAAACCGTGTCTTGCGGACGGCAAACGGGCTGTAGGGAGTGGTAGAGATGAGATGTGCGTTGTAGCAGAAGGCTGTTGGAAGGTTTCAGAAGCTACAGCTAGGTGAAGCTGCTTATGAGATGTGCGTTGGACGTAGCTGAAGGCTGTTGGAAGGTTACAGAAGCCACAGCTACGTGGAGATGCTGCAGTCTTCAAGCTGAGATGGTAAGAGAAAATGTAAGTGGGGTTTGCTAGAAGGGTAGACCATGGTGCAACTTGATACAATCAGTGCTTATTGGAACAGAGAACTTTCTGTGTTGCTAAATCTCTGTTTGTGTATGAATACATAGATACTTAGTCAGTTTGGTGCCATGCTGTCGGTTTCCGAAAGTGAGCATTCCGCTCTGTTCGAAAGCAAGGTCTTACTGTGGTTCATCCTGATATTGTCTATTGCAGAATTGTCTATCACAGCAGCTTTGCCACTCCGATCTTAATCTGTACTTGTTTGGTCAAACTTTCCGCCAGTGTATCTGCCCATTCAGCCATGTTCCTTACCGTGTTTATCAGAGCTTGTATAGTACTTGAAAGGCTAATATGCCATCGTTTAATACAATCCAATCCATTAATGCACGAAGGATCCACCATGCTGATAGTTTTTTTCATCTTATTTCTTTCATGTAACAAATTCCTACAGGACAATAGTGCCTAGAAATCTACCATAATTTAGTTACCAAATTTCATGTAAAATATCCAACGCAATATCAATAAAAGTGTCAGTAGCATAATCTTAGTCAGTACTATAAAAAGATCTGTAAGGTGCAAATATCATTTGAAAGCCAAGCCGTGTCTTTATAAGGCTGTGTCGAGTTCGAGTTATCTTATGTAAGGTTAGAATGGGAATATGTTTTCGTGATTTCAGTGCTTAGATGATTCATGCTATGGTTAGTGCCCAGTATAGATATTGCACTTACGGGAGATGAGCATATAAGTATAGTAAATAGCGGATATCTGGTGGAAAACGTTTATAATTTGTTCAAATAGGGCAGGAGCCATGGGCTGTTATTAAGTCATAAGTCACCACCAATTTTGACCCCCAGATATCGGCAAATTTTCCACACTCAAGGGCCATCAAAACGACAACACCTTATAATAAGAAAACTGAAATCTTGTCTTCACGTCACATTTGAATCATTTCATGCACCCTCTAATGTTAGTATCGTTCCCAACGTTTTGTGTATACACAAGGGCGGTGACTCTAGTCTTTCGTCCTTGCTATTAACATTGCGGAGAACACTGAATGAAAATGGAAAAATCTGAGAGGAGAATGTGTGCTCTTACGTAAAAGGATGTTTAATTATAACGCTGAAGAGAATATGTGCTTTTACATAACGAGGTCGCTGGCGGATTTATTGGTCACTATCGGTGTGGGGAATGCACAATGCGAGTTGTTGGTTCGACTCGTTATAAAACAATAAAAGTCTGTTACTCACGGTCGTTTTAAAGTCCCTACGTCTGATACAGAACTGATCCTCAAACTCTTTTGAGTAAGGATACAAATTAGCGAATGTGAAGTGATTGGATAGAGTCCGTAACATTAATTATTTTAATGAAAGCAGAGGTTTATTCAATAATATTCTCACATTTTTGAATGGTGGGCGCACACAAATTGCGGATTCATATAAAAAACAGTGAAACAATAATTAATGTAGTGTGAGCAGATCATCGAACACAAAAAACATGTCAGAATGGTTCATTTAACTGCATATTAAATCACAAAAATCAATAGGAAACTCTCAAAGTATGGGTGTACAGTTTATCATTATCAGTCACGACGTATACTAAATGTCGTTATCCTGCCTGACCGTTGCGAAAACATGCAACACGTCCATCAGATACGAATATACATTAAGAGCTGCAGCAAATAATTAGAGTTCGCATCCGACTCATATCCCGTAAACGAAGCTGAAGTTCATAAAGTCATAAAAATCATTCACCGAAAACACAGTTAATTTTAGCTGTCATGCTGACAGAACTATTCCAAGTTCAACGAAAGGTTAAAAAATGTGTCCCACGTGGCTGTCTAGTTGCACAATCCTCTCAGCAAAAGCGTAATGACCACTTAACAGCAAAAGACGAGCAAAAGGCAAAGAGCACATACGTCCTACAGCTCGTTCTTAAATACTACTGAATCAATATGAGACGTTTAAATAATGACCACCATTCAAATACACATATATTTGTAAATGCACATAATATATAAGACTAAAATTAAAATCGTTGCAGACATTTTGCACCTGCTCATCCGAAAAACAACGAAATATGAAAGAAGTTGTCAATGAAATTCAAAAATCTTATCTACATTGTTTACAATGTGATTAGAAATTACGTAAAATTGTATGTTAATGAGGCCAGTTTGAAGAACCATGGTCCCTCTGCTCTTTAGCTGGAAGATCTCTTATTTTCAGGTTTCATTCATTACAATTCGTGACTCCATTGCAGTTTCACACAATTTTTATTAATGGACATTTACATAACTAATCACCCAAAGTACATAAAATACTGAATTTGGGAACTCATTCAGTAGGAGGAATAGGTAAGGATATTCGGAACTCGTGCTACCTTCGTACTACGCGAAACTGAAACGGTGTTTAGTATTCTCACATTCGCATACAGCTTTTAATAAACTAGTCGATAATTCTTGGTACATATGCAAGTTTTGTAAATTAGCTTGTAGTAATATTTACTCACGTCATCAGGTTTCATTTTACGTTTCATATGATCAAACAGTTGTAGCAGTTTTACAATTTATCACAGTAGAAAAAATTTTAACCTTCTTGACACACAACGTAGAATCATGGTTGAAGTTGCAAGGAGTCCGTCCCATCACCACAATTTTCCTGATGTCTTGGTTTTTCTGAATCATGTCTGTAATGTAGTTTCGTTGATGGTATGATGTTCATGCTTCATTTCGTCCATATCAGCTGCTACTGAGTGATCTCCATCCTTCAATCAGGCGTGCATGCTCTGTCCTCAAGAAAAACCCTACATTCCAGCATTCAGCCACCAACGGAGCTGCCGAAGCAGTCACCATTGCATCCCTCCTTTCGTAACGTCACAGGCTGTTTCCATTAGCTATGATGTACGGCTGAGGTTACTTAATTTGGGACGATTGTGGTTGGCTGTAAAAGTATAGAGAAGAAAAAGTAACGTTATAAAGTTCGTGGGGAATAAGGTTTGAAAATGTATTATGAGTTTTTTAATCTGAAGATCTTATATGTTCCGGTAAAAATGAGTTTAGAAACCAAAAATTAAATCTATTTCTGTTTTACAGCATCGATTCTTCTTCAAAAACGTTTAGACTCAGTCTCAGCAAGCAATAATATATGCAAGGATAATAGGTTTGCTAATATAATAAGTTACTTCATACTTAGTATTGCTATTTTTCAATATAACATTGGAAAACTAACTTCTTGGATGCAACAAAAAAGTACTTTAGAATTAAATAAGAAATGATTCAGCAGTTGTAAAAAGGCTAAGATACTACTTCAGAAACAAAGCTTTACTCTATTTGATTTAGTTGTCATTGTTCTCCATTGGGTTTTAAATATTCGAAATTATTAGCTCCTTATTTTCTATAATCATTAAATTAATGGATTTACATAGAGTCTGAACTATAACGTCGATTATCTAAGTTGCTTGAGATCTGAGAAGACAATGAAGCGCCACATTACGCTGAGTCGCGAGGCATGACACTTGAAATAAAACTCTAAATTAGAGCTTTTGTCACGCTCTGCTCGTGTGGACTGCTGGAAAAAATAATACAAGGGAGACGAGGGGAACGTATGTTAACTTTTCTGCTGCAGTATAACAAAGGATGTCCTTAAAAGCACACGGCTGTGGCAATCATGTTATTCGTTGTACGTTTCTGAGCAACGCGGGGAACGGTTTCGTCAGAGACAAGAGACGAGAGTCAATGAAAAAGAGAGAAGAGACATATATATATATATATATATATATATATATATATATATATATATATATATATATATATATGAGCATTCCCTCTGTACTATTGATTTACTGTCGGGAAGCGAAGGATTGTATGCAGTTTGATGAGCAGCACGTATCGGACGTAAGACAGGCTTACGCTGACCCCATCCTGCCCTTGTTTATATCTGCGGCTTGAACACTTGTGTCGATGTGTCATTAAGTGGAAAGACTTTGTGTACCCATCCTGGAAGGAAAACAAGACCTAGAACATGGATTTAAAGCTATATGAGGCTGCATTGTGCCAGAACATGCCGGTTCTCTCTGGCGATACAACAGCAGGTTATTCTGTGTTGAGTGCGGGACATGCTCTCTGCGATAAGGGGAAAGCCGCTGACCCCCAGCGCATCTCTTTGAATCAACCACTAGGTGGACGTAGTTTTAAATATACTGACAGTATACCTACTCTTTGCATATAGTGCTGTAACTAAGTGAGAAAATGCTTTCTGATGCCTAAGACAAATGAATAATATTATGCTAAGACACAAAAACATATAATTAATAATTTGTTTGGTGATTTTATTGTAATCGATTGCTTCCAGATATCTTCCTCGTGAGCTTCCGATACATAATATTCTAAAACGCTAGAATCAACATTTCTTTTTTAGTATATAAAAGACCTACACATTCCCCTCTCCCCTTCTGCGCTTTAGCATGCACTCACACGCACCAACCCTACTCAGTTTTTAGAGGTGGAATATAACTACAGCGTTTCCAGTTATTTAGATCGTCAGTTGTTCAGTCATCAAAGATATAAATAAATCTATACTACTATATGAAGACAAGTCGTTGTTCAATTTCTTGCCCGATTTTCTTCAAATTTTTAAGTGGTACTCTGACAAACGTTCGGACGAATATAGGCTATATATTTGTAACATAGATGCTTATAAATACGTATATATATATATATATATATATATATATATATATATATATATATATATAGAGGAAAAGTTGTTAACAAAATTATTGATAAGTCCTTGACGGAATAGTTCTTGCTCGTAACTTCTGTTTTTACGTACTTTAATAAACGTTCAGACTGTTGTAGGTGACATATTGACATAGGTACCATATTTTATGTATGTATGAGGAAACGTTGACAGCAAAAACCTTGAAATCTTCTTGACTTATTTCAAATTTTTACACAATACACTATTAAACTTTCAGACGGACATCATCTATACCTTTTTTTAACAACAACGTACAGTTTTCTGTTGAAACTGACTGTTAGAAAGAAAATGCTGTGCTATGTTGTGTTATGAAAATGTGCGGTTTAGTTTTCTTTCTCGCAGTCAGTTTTAACTGTGACAGTAGGGCATCTAAACTATTAGACATATTATTTTTCTTCTATATTTATTCTTCCTTCTTGTGTAGACTCGTAAACAAAAACTGTATACTCAAGAATATGGTGTTTTATTTTCTTCATCGCAATCGATTTTTAATAGAAAAAAAGAAAATTGTACGTATGCCTAATCACCTTGTGATTAGAATACTACTGCGGACTCAATATCATGCGAAGCTTTGTAATCCTACCCGTCTGCAGATTAAAACAATGCGCAGTATTGACATTAAAACTCCTATAATCGCAAATCCAGCAGCATGAGTGATCTCTCATGCCAAGTATATCGATGATCCCAACAGATTTATCCATTCATTTTAAGCGACATCAGTTCCCATTCAAGTTTTCGTTGGCTGTAACAATAAACAAGACTTAAGGTCAGCGGAATGGGGAAGAAGGGATGGACAGAGAGGGGAAGGGAGGAAATTGACACTCAGAGAGGGAAAGAGGAGACAGGCAGATGGACAGACAGAGGAAGGATGAACAGGTGGGGAGGCCTAGGGGAAGGAGAAGATTGAGAGAGATGTAGGTAGGAGATGAGGGAGGCGTGATAATGGGATCAGGAAGTACATCTAACTCCCACACATATTTAGAATTACGAAACATTGCCAGGTGTTTGTATATGGGCATACCATCTGTAACAGGCAATGTCTTCACCTTGTTGGATAGTCGTTACTCATAATGCGCTAAACACCGTCGAATTACAGTGCCGTGTGCATCAGTTAGTGACAAATTAGTGTTTCCGTCCATGGGGCAGACAAAGAGGTCGTGCATTAATATGTTGTAGACGACAGAGGTGCTGTCTTCCGTGGATAAAACAGAAACGAAAAACTGGTCGAAGAATTTTCTTTGATACTTGCTAAAGTCGTACAATCATCGTGGACTTAAGCTCTACATTATATCTACAAAGTTTTCTTCTATGTTTGTGTGATAGTGCCACTGTTGTAAGTATATCTCGGAATAGGTACGTATAGAGAAAAGAGTGAAAGGTCTTTGACACATAGTGCATAGGTCTCTTACACTGTTTGCACAGTCACTTAACTATGATTTCCCACGGTAACGTGTGCATACTAACATCGATTCTCGAACTGAGGATCTGACGGCCAGATTTTCAGGTCACACAATCTATTTTCGTTCTATTGAACTTGAGTCATGACTGGAATGATACTTGTTTTTTAAAATGTTGATTAACGTTTATGGAGTTATTTCGTGAAGAGTAAAGGAAAATGAGTATTGAACCAACGTAAAACTTACCTATTTTCTATATTATGTTGAAGAGTACTAGATTTTATCTGTGTTAGTTAGAAAGATATAGATAAATGCTGATTATCTGCTGAATTAGCAGAAACGAATTGCCTGTCGACAACCAAATGTCCTGTGAAGCTGACTAATTACTAATCAGATATAGCGAATGCCACTTTTAATGCTAAAGACTAGTAGGAAACGGTTGCTAATTATTCTACATCTACATCTACATTTATACTCCGCAAGCCACCCAACGGTGTGTGGCGGAGGGCACTTTACGTGCCACTGTCATTACCTCCCTTTCCTGTTTCAGTCGCATATGGTTCGCGGGAAGAACGACTGTCTGAAAGCCTCCGTGCGCGCTCTAATCTCTCTAATTTTACATTCGTCATCTCCTCGGTAGGTATAAGTAGGGGGAAGCAATATATTCGATACCTCATCCAGAAACGCACCCTCTCGAAACCTGGCGAGAAATCTACACCGCGATGCAGAGCGCCTCTCTTGCAGAGTCTGCCACTTGAGTTTGTTAAACATCTCCGTAACGCTATCACGGTTACCAAATAACCCTGTGACGAAACGCGCCGCTCTTCTTTGGATCTTCTCTATCTCCTCCGTCAACCCGATCTGGTACGGATCCCACACTGATGAGCAATACTCAAGTATAGGTCGAACGAGTGTTTTGTAAGCCACCTCCTTTGTTGATGGACTACATTTTCTAAGCACTCTCCCAATGAATCTCAACCTGGTACCCGCCTTACCAACAATTAATTTTATATGATCATTCCACTTCAAATCGTTCCGCACGCATACTCCCAGATATTTTACAGAAGTAACTGCTACCAGTGTTTGTTCCGCTATCGTATAATCATACGTTAAAGGATCCTTCTTTCTATGTATTCGCAATACATTACATTTGTCTATGTTAAGGGTCAGTTGCCACTCCCTGCACCAAGTGCCTATCCGCTGCAGATCTTCTTGCATTTCGCTACAATTTTCTAATGCTGCAACTTCTCTGTATACTATAGCATCATCCGCGAAAAGCCGCATGGAACTTCCGACACTACCTACTAGGTCATTTATATATATTGTGAAAAGCAATGGTCCCATAACACTCCCCTGTGGCACGCCAGAGGTTACTTTAACGTCTGTAGACGTCTCTCCATTGATAACAACATGCTGTGTTCTGTTTGCTAAAAACTCTTCAATCCAGCCACACAGCTGGTCTGATATTCCGTAGGCTCTTACTTTGTTTATCAGGCGACAGTGCGGAACTGTATCGAACGCCTTCCGGAAGTCAAGAAAAATAGCATCTACCTGGGAGCCTGTATCTAATATTTTCTGGGTCCAATGTAGATGGGTCCAATAAAATTTTCACAAGGGTTAACTGATGTGAAGAAGATTCTTAATCGATTAGTGTTGAAAAAACTGCCACATCTTGCGTGTTTACTGCCAGTCGCAAAGAAAATAGTGTGCGAGTATAATAATTTTTACAAATTTGATTTAGGTCTAATGTGTAAATATGACAGAGAAAATACGTTTCACATATTAGATGTTCGTTTTCATAATGAACATAGTCTTAGAAGGATGTTGATAACTCTGTTCCCCCCGTAACAGAGAGACCCTCATCCGGAGAAAATTGAAACACTAATTATCTTTTCCTTCTCGAGGTCACGAAATGCGAAACTTCACCAAAGTGCTCGAAACTGGAGCACTGCAATATATGTGGATCAGTGCTGTACTCTGTGATCTGTAATGGAGGCATACACGCCTTTGTTTCGGCTTCAGTTTACCTGAAACGACTCACACTGTAGTCTGAATGGCAGAATGTAGCGTTTTGAGACGAGTCTACTCAAACCTGACCTACCCTCATTACATGTGATTGCATTCAGCATTGTCGAGTAACAAAAATTACAAGCTTGATGCCTTAAGTGCCACTGAACATAATGTGCGACTTGCATTTATATAATCTGGGGTAAAGTGTTCAGTAACTACTACATTAGGGAGTAAAACCCACCCCTCAAGCTGGTCAATACGAAGTTTCGGTAACGCTTGACCATTTGGTGTGAGAACAAGGCTCTTCAGGGAATGACGTGTGTTACGGTTTTTATGGACTGTGGGATCGCCTGACATCTCAATTAGCATACTTGCGTTAGACATGACTGGTCGAAAATGTGTTCATCATAATGTACTGAATTCTGAAAGTCAGAGATTATGTACAGTTCCACTACCAAATAATGTGTGTATTGTTGTCAACTGTAATTAGAAGTCTAAAACTTCTTTTAGACGAACAAAATGTTTGTTTCAATAGACTGTTAGTGACAAGTGAGTCCACTACAGCACACTTGGTGTATTTTTCCGGTACGGAGACACTTGTTACAAGTGGTAGTATACCTCTACAAATGTTTCGGGTGCTTTTTGCGCCTCATATTTTTAGTGACAAAAGCGACTGACATTGGCCATTAATGGAATGTGACGCAAGGGAAGAGAAGGGGGCATTATGATGAAATCGTCAGGGGCTCACACAAGATGAAACGCCGGCATCGTCACTTCGCTTAGTCCAGTACTGAATGGTGCAAGTAAAGTTGGGAGGAACCAGCCGGTTAACAAAAAGTCGGAATATAGCAAGGACATTAAGAAACCAACAAGCGATAGAGATTATTGATGATTAATGCAAAATTCATAGTGATTTTTTCTCGAAAAAGTTTGTATGGTAAAATTTCCTCACTGATGAGGACTGAAAGAATAGGAAAAATGTCGGCTAGACATTTCAAAGTATTAACTCTTATTGGTTCGAGAAAAACTACACAAAACATACATGAAACAATAAGTAGAACGCACTATATTGCTCCTTCTTACGCTCTCCTTGCGTAACGTCTTTTTACTAATTGCCAAATAAAATAAAAAAATATTTTCCTCTGTCGATAGGTCATCTTTACTGTTGCAACAGTTTTAATTTGAAATGTAATGTTAAGCTATGATCTAGCCAGGAGTAATAAACTACCTGGCGCTAAAACAGCATAATGACATCATAGAGACAGAGGTGTCGTCATCTTGTTGACCGAGCACTACGATGTAAGAAGACACATTCAGAATTGAAGTGTAATTTTTCACTACGCCGTCACTTCCCAAAAGCGAATTTGCACGCTTTTCAGCTACAATACGGTATGCAGTAAAGCTGACCGGTTTAGAACAATGGTGACTGGGCACGCCAACTTGTTTGGTTTCTGGGCTTAAATACTGTCAAAGGGAGAACTCTAGCCGTACCGACGCAGCCGGCCGGTGTCGCAAACGGTTCTAGGCGCTACAGTCTGGAACCGTGCGACCGCTACGGTCGCAGGTTCGAATCCTGCGTCGGGCATGGGTGTATGTGATGTCCTTGGGTTACTTAGGTTTAAGTAGTTCTAAGTTATAGGGGACTGATGACCTCAGCAGTTAAATCCCACAGTGCTCAGAGCCATTTGAGCCATCGTACCGTCGCACGTAGCACTTGACACCGACCGTTTCTCTCAGACGTGCTCAGTTGTGCCTGGATGTTCACGGTCAGTATCCAGGAGACGTGTACATGATGACGAGTGACCCGTCAGTGCCGACGAAGACCATTCACAGCACACGATGATGACATCAGTAAGCTACTCTGGACTTTGGCTCAAGAAGTTACTGGCTTCTACCCGAGCAGAAGATCGGATGCAAAATACTTGGCGTCTTTGTCTTGGGACGAATGATCATGTGAAGGGTTACTTTCTCACCAGGGTGTCCACCACACTGGCGGAACACCGATTCCGGCCTGATAGCTGCCTGGCTACCCTGCCACTGCCCGGCTGTGCCCTGCCACTCCTGTCGGGCCACCTTGTCGTTAGTCACTGCTCAGTGCTGGCATAGTCCTGCGACGTCGATCGTCCTGGAGGCAACAGTTTGGGCAACATCCTTCTCTGTACCATCCTTCTCGGGGTTATATTCCGCAGCCATGGCGCAGCAAGCAGCGTGGGCGTGGCTGCCTCTCGCTGTCGGCGGCGTGCGGTCTCTGTCAGCTTCTACAGCCTTGGTGACATCACCAGGCGACGCTGCCTGTGCACGCAGCCTCCTAGGCGATCCTGCCGAAATCGGTACGCCGACCTCATGTGGCCCACTACGACATCCTTGGACGAACGGCCTCCATTCCAATGGCGATCTCATTCCTGCATCTAACATGAATAAAGGACTAATTCATTCAGGGTTATCTTGTTAGACGCCCACAGGTTGATTCCAGCCACCACTATCTCAGCCAATATCCGAGCGAAAGAGGTGCTGCTTCATCGTTTTAGCCCCAACAGTATCTTACCCATTTATGGTCTTATTCATGTACAGTATGATTTTTCTCTTAGTGCCGGTATCAAAAACATAATTTGCTTCTTCTTTCTCACATATGGTCTCTCTCTTGAGAAAACACTTATAGAAAAAATACCGAGTCCTCCTGCATCCTTCATCATGTGTAATGAAAACAAAGCAAACAATATAATAACAGATTAAGAAAACAAGAAACACAAATTCGCCACTGTCCCTTGTTTCTGCGCATGTGCTGTCTTTCAGCGAATTCATGAACACTAGGCACAATCAAATGATTGTTTCTTTTTCTTATTTCAATTTACTGGCTTACCTTTCGTGCTCATTCAGCCATTTCATTAATGGAAAGACGGTATGACAGTGTAGTGGAGACGACTTTCTTGTCAGTTACGACGATACTAATGCAAGGACAACACAATATCCAGTCCGCGAATAGAGAAAAATTCCGACGCTGCCGTAATAGAAACCGGACCACTTGTGTTAATAGTCTGCCGCACTGACCACACAGCTACCGAGACGGACAAGAGCAGGTGTGGTGATCCTCAATGAACAACTCTAATCGTCTCAGGCAAAGTTCTTGGGTTTTTACTGTCTGATGTCGTGGATTCTGCAGTAGGTTTCAATCATTTAGAGGAAAATGACCTTGTACAGGCTAGAGGTAATAGTTTGGGTTATTCGTTGTAGCAGTGGATGGTGTGGACCAGGCTTTGGGTACAATAAACGAAAAGTGACAGTTTGAATAAATTTTTAATCTCACAAATGCAATTTAATTTAACATTCCTGCAGAATTATGTTTAAATTTTAAAAACACAGTTAATCATTTGCATAAACTAAAAAAAAGATTGCCCAAAGAAAATGTTTCATATTCGGTCCAACAAACGGGGCTGACTCATTTACGTAACACCACAATCTGTTCCGTTTGGTCACTTGGTTGGTATACGATATTCTTCAGCCCACGGCGTGGCCGCAACCAGGTAGTAGATAAGTTAATTACAATACAGACACCAACAATATGCTTATCTGTAAACAAACCAGTATTAATACGTTGTCACATAATCAGTGACCACCCACACCCGTTGACTACAGTACCCGCATTCGCTTAGCACGTACTTTTAGGCAAGATGTCACTATTTCAGAGCACTTCAAATAATCCCCCCAAATCTTAATAACTGGTGTTATAACCGTGAGTACCCTCTCCGACCACAGTGCCGTGAAAGAAAGCAGATCGCTTACAATCTTACTCTTACACTATTCTCAAAATGTTCAAATGTGTGTGAAATTTTATGGAACTTAACTGCTAAGGTCATCAGTCCCTAAGCTTACACACTACTTAACCTAAATTATCCTAAGGACAAACACACACACCCATGCCCGAGGGATGACTCGAACCTCCGCCGGGACCAGCCGCACAGTCCATGACTGCAGCGCCCTAGACCGCTCGGACTATTCTTAAAGATTTGATACGTCTGGCAGTGGCAGACAATCTCAGAATACAAACTGAAACGTCAAACGAGCCCAGTGTAAGGTGATATAACTGCAAGAGCCTTCCAAGGTATAGGAAGGGTGCACAAACAGTGTTCCCGCACCTTTGTGGCGCAACTATTGCGTGGTCCCAAACACCACGCTGCCAACAACCTCTTATAACAGCAACATAGCACAGTACACAGTAATTAAAGCTGCATTAGTCAAGTGAGTCTGCACGTAGCGTATCTAAACAAAAGGTGCAGGCTAATCTGGAAGCTACTAATGCAAGGTACGCTGTCCTGGCGTAAAGTCTATTTAACAAGTTCTCGTACTACGTCCTTACAGTGTCCAAGTGAATCATTCAGTAGAGCGGACTCAGTTCTTCACGCACACCATTAGCATTTTTTTGAGTCATTAGGCTTCTGACTGGTTTGATGCGGCCCGCCACGAATTGCTCACGTGTGTGCCAACCTTTCCATCTCAGAGTAGCAATTGAAACTCAAGTCCTCAATTGTTTGCTGGATGTATTCCAATCTCTGACTTCCTATACAGTTTTTAACCCTCTACAGCTCCATCTAGCACCATCGAAATTATTCCCTGATGTCTTAACAGATGTCCTAACATTCTGCCCCTTCTTCTTGTCAGTGTGTTCCTCACACAGGGTGATTAAACAAATGAGCACTTGTTCATCTTCGCTAGTGTGAAATAGATATCCTCTATTGAAGTGCTCATAACTCATAAAGTAAGCATTTTAGAGCCCATGTCTTCCAGATATTTTTTCTTTTGTTGATCCATACTAACACCTCTGAAAGTTACTTACCCTACAATCTTAGCAACAACAGTACCGACACATGTATTCTACTATCAGAGGTACCAGAACGGTTATCGCTTGTAACTTTCGAATCGTTCGTTTCCGTTGCAGGGATCCTCACTGAACCACCCTACATGTAAATGTGTGGAGTCATTGGATGGCGTTTGTGAACATGGGTTCCTATGTAAAACGTGATCTGTACAACCCCTAAAAGTATGTAACATGAATTGTCGAATAGCCTGTACTACCTCCACTAGAACGTACAGACACATCCAATATCACGTACGTTAAGTGTACCATAACAAATTTCCAGTCTATACATTGTAAAATTGTGGTATTTATTAATAACTTCATTAAATAACTATTCCATGATTTTTTGAATTTTTATTTATTTATTTTGGCCACTTTCAATGGATGTGTTTGTTAACTCCATCAAATAGTTACTGTAGATTCACTTGTACAGTCTTGTCCTTGATTCTCAATTTGTTTTTAATCTGTCTTTGTACTGCATGGTTGATAAGTTGATAATGCTATCAATACGGCTTTTGAAGATGGCGCATTGAAGCGCCGAAAATGGTAGCTACACAACAAATAAATTCGTAAAGATGGCTGTAGACGTTTCATTTTCTAACAATCAGAAGGAGGGAGATAAAAAAAAACTTAGTCCCTCCACTGTTCGCTGCTTTTCTTGCAAGTCATAAGTGGTTGAAGACGGCAAAAAATCTGCAGTATTCTCCTACTGATTCCCATTTTTTGAAACTCTGCTTAAAATCATGTTGTAATCGGGGACCATACCACTATTTGGGCATTACGAATAATCAAGGCTAAAGGATGAAAGCTGAGGTTGAAGGACTCCATTTTTCGTGTTAATTTGTGTATTTTCGAGGGCTGCAAGCAGATAAAACCGTATTTTGCAGGAACAGGCAGGAGATCAGATACTTGCTATTGTTATTGCATAGTATGAATGGGTTGTTGTTAAGTTTTTAATCTATTACCGTTACCATAATTTCCTTCCTCTTTCACTGTTTCATGGAAATGGCAGACAAACCTTTAACCTTTTAAAGCAAATGAAGTATTACACTTAATATATACGTCCTTTCTTAAAAATATTTCCAGACTGTTGTCCGTGCAATTCTGCAGCACAGGGGACGTCCGGCGACGACAGCGAGAAACTATCACATAGTGTAGGCCAGACGGGGGCAAGTATTCTATACTGAATGCACACACATACCTTAAGCGACGACGCAAGGCAAATTCTTATGCCGTTTTGCTGCTCTTTTCTGTAGGCATTGTTATTAAAATGGCACTCATAATTTTTCCCATTTTCTATAATAACGTAATCTACATCTACATCTACATCCATACTCCGCAAGCCACATTACGGTGTGTGGCGGAGGGTACCTTGAGTACCTCTATCGGTTCTCCCTTCTATTCCAGTCTCGTATTATTCGTGGAAAGAAGGATTGTCGGTATGCTCCTGCGTGGGCTCTAATCTCTCTGATTTTATCCTCATGGTCTCTTCGCGAGATATACGTAGGAGGGAGCAATATACTGCTTGACTCTTCGGTGAAGGTATGTTCTCGAAACTTTAACAAAAGCCCGTACCGAGTTACTGAGCGTCTATCCTGCAGAGTCTTCCACCGGAGTTTATCTCTCATCTCCGTAACGCTTTCGCGATTACTAAATGTTCCTGTAACGAAGAGCGCTGCTCTCCGTTGGATCTTTTCTATCCCTTCCATCAACCCTATCTGGTACGGATCCCACACTGCTGAGCAGTATTTAAAAAACACCTGTTACAACCGAGAGCAAACAAATATCGAAAAATGCTGGTTATTCAGAACTAAAATACCGGTATCGTTTCTAACAGGTCGTTTTTTCCATTGAAAGGAGTCTACTGGGACACACTTGTATGTGGCACAGGAAAATTATATGAATATTATTGTAAACTAAACTGAAACTATGATATTAGAAACGATGTATATCTTTGATAGGCTTTATAAAGCGGATCTCTGACTGTGCACGACCGCAGAGCCAAAAATACTGTTTCGGGTTTAAGATTTTAATGTTGGAGTAAGAGAGCGCGTGCCGCACAGTCGTATGCAGCTGTCTGTGAGAGAAAGACGATGGAGCAGGCAGTTTCTGTGTGTGCTGTGTGAAGCCACCAAGTGTTAGATTACTTTAGGTATGTCAATATTGTTGAACTTGGAGGCAGAAGTCTTCATGCAAGCTAGGTAAGAATGTTAAATAATTATGATTTTTGTTTTTGCCGGAGCATTAGTATAGATGAGTGAGCTGATAATTTGTAATTGTTGAGTAACTGCAGATTGTACGTAGGCTGTTTTGATAAAAAGGCTAGTTAGATATATCATTTTTGTAATGCTTCTAAGATTCGTTAACAGAGCTGGACATAATTAGATGATTTGCATTTTACTGGTTTAATGAGGTTAGGTGACACTTGCTGTTTAAATATCATTGTTTGTGTTAGTTATTTACCACAATCAGTACCGCCTCCCTGTCCAGGTCATATGTTTTTCAAAGAAGTTGGGTTTCTCATAAATGTTCTTGTTGATCAGCCAAAAGAATTTCATGTGCATTTCAAAGTATTATGGCCAGCATTGCACACTGCTGAGCCTGTAGCTTGCATATTTATATGTTTCTTACGAGAGACCAGAATATATCGCGTTCCACCGTTGCTGCTCTAGAGGTAAGACAATTTAATTTATTGTTATGTGCGCAGGGTCCAAAGTTATTAATTTTGAACAGGGTCATAGGATTCAGTGCCTAAGGTGCCGAATGTATTTTGCAGTGACTGTATTTCTTTATTGGTATTTGGAGTTGCATTGCCCCATCGATTCGTATTAAGTTTTGCTAACAATAACACGGTGTAAGTACACCACTTGCAGTTACAACACTCTACAAATTATCATAACATGTAAGCTTTCAAGGCCGGAAACTTCTTCTCTTTCCTGACGTTTCTTTGCCTACTGCGGGCAACATCTTCCGAGGTGAGTCGGTGACTTGCTGCTAGGCGCTGGAGGTCCCGCTCATATAGAGTGCTAAGATGACGCCACCACTCATCATATGCTTTCGACTATCTCTGGCTAGTGCCATCTCTCTCGATTACAGGTAATCGATTGTCACTTCGTTCGTGCAAAGTCGACCACCATATCTTGTCTAGTTTTAATCCTTCTTCTTTTTTATTAAAATTATTTTCGTGCCTGCAGAACTCCATAGCTTCTCAATACATGCGGGTATAATAATGTGAGGTCCTAGATATCACACTTGTCTCACTTAGTGATCACAGTCTTTGAAAACGTGTTCCGCTACAGCTGATTTGTCAATTTATCCCAATCTACAGTTCCTTTTG
Source organism: Schistocerca piceifrons (assembly GCF_021461385.2). Taxonomy (NCBI): domain Eukaryota; kingdom Metazoa; phylum Arthropoda; class Insecta; order Orthoptera; family Acrididae; genus Schistocerca; species Schistocerca piceifrons. The sequence continues at coordinate 631,924,326 of NC_060139.1, forward strand.
AGTTCCGTTAGGCGGGCATTAACACTCCTTTTAGTTGTTCCAATATAAACCATGGCACAGCCACACGGAATTTTATACACACCTGGGGTGGATAAGGGGTGTCGTGCGTCTTTCACCGATATTAAACTTTCACTAATTTTCTTGGTAGGTCGAGAGATTGTCTCCACTTGAAACTTGGCCAAAACTTTCCCAACAGGTCCGTGGTGTTATGAAGAAATGGAAGAAAAACTTTTCCAGCCGACGGTTGTTGTTGTGTATTTTCGGACACTTTTCTTCTAGGGTGGAGTGCTCGATCTGTCTCGTTGTCAGTGTACCCATTTCTCTTGAAGGCCGTTCGCAAATGGGTTAATTCATCTTGCAAATAATTGGCTCACAGATGTTATTAGCCCTGTCCACTAAAGTTTTTATGACTCCTCTCTTCTGCCTAGGATGAGATTCGAATCCTTGTGTAGGTAACGATCGGTGTGTGTGACTTTCCTAAGGAGAAGAAGTTTTATATATGGACCACGGCAATTCAGCCCGGAAGTTTTAATTAATGAAGTGGACTCTACACGTTAATTCGAGTTTTGTATCCATTCCACAGTTCAGACAGCAATCAACGTAATCTTAAAAAGTTTATTTTTTATAAAAGAAAGTTACACCGTCCCTACTGTCTTACACTCACTGAAAAATGTACAGCTGCTAATGAGTGCGTGTCTAGACGACTGTTAAAAAGCAGCTTGCGCTTGGGCCTTCGGAAGTAGCCAGCAGTTCGTATGACGGTGCGCAGAGTGAGTCTGCTGCGATGGAGGGCGCAGGCCGCCGCCTTGCGCCTGCATAACGCGCCGCTTGTCAGTAGTTTGCCGGCGGCTGCAGCGACCAACCGGATTACGCCATTAGGCGTGGCCGCGGCCACGGCGCGCCGTAATTGCGTTGCCGCTGCCGTTGCCGTCGCCGTCGCCGTCGACGCCGCGCTACGCGGCACGGCACGGCTCTGGTCGGCTCGGGCCGGCGCTCGTCGCGTAACCTCGTTATTGCCTCCGGGCGGCGGCGCTTATTGCCCGCTCGGCCCACAATCCCTCTCACTTCTCCACATCTCAACCCCCCCCCCCCCCCCCCTACCGCCAGCTCAGCCGTTCAGCAAACTAACCTGGTGCGAGCTTGGACAGCCCTCGCCGCACGCCTCGGCAGACTCTCGCCTGCTGCGTTGCCAGCCAATGAGGCTGACCTCCACCTGTCGCACGGTCATTATTCTGCCATTAAGTCTGGCAGCGTCATTACGAAGTTCTCTTAGGAGGCAGCGAATTAGGAAGGGAGAGTTCGGAGCGATTTGGCTCTGGACATTACTCGGACCGTCCCTCTTACTTCTAAAGTAAAAGTAGGGTTCCTTCTTTTATTCTGCAACTTTTAATTTCTGAATATTTATCTTTTCTACTATATCTTCCACGTACGGACTTCGAGCTTTTGGTTATGGTACGCCCTCGACTTCTAACTTACGTAAGTCGTCTTACGTACCTACTATATACATTTTCGATAATCATGTTAAATACTCGGAAAAAAATTCGCAACGCCAAAAAATATTTAATATAGAGTAATGAAACGTCTAGATTTTATATTTAAGTGTTTAACATGGCAAGATCACAGGTTAATATAAGCCCGAGATAGACCATTGCAAAAGTGCAAATGTGAATTGCTGGTACATTAATAGCCGGTGCAACCGCCAGAATGTTGAATCTTTTTTTTTCTGATGTGTCAGTCACCTGACTGGTTTGATGCGACCCGCCACGAATTCCTTTCCTGTGTCAACCTCTTCATCTCAGAGTAGCACTTGCAACCTATGTCTTCAATTCTTTGCTCGATGTATTACAGTCTCTGTTTTCTTCTACATTTTGCAATCTATACAGCTCCCTCTAGTACCATGGAGGTATTCCGTGATGTCTTAACAGATGTCTTGTCACCCGTCCCTTCTTCTGTCAGTTTTCCATATATTTCGTTCCTCATCGATTCTCTGCAGAACCTCCTCATTCCTTACCTCATCAGTTCACCTAATTTTCAACATTCTTCTGTAGCACCACATGTCAAATGACTCAATTCTCTTCAGTTCCAGTTTTCCCAAAGTCCATGTTTCACTAGCACATAGTACTGTGCACCAAACGTACATCCTCAGAAATTTCTTCCTCAAATAAAGACCTATGTTTGATACTAGTAGACTTCTCTTGCCCAATGCCCTTTTTGCCAGTGCTGGTTCTGCTTTTTAAGTCCTCCCTGCTCCGTCCGTCATGGGTCATTTTGTCACCTAGGTAGCAAACTTGACCTGCTTCGTAATCACCAAACCTGATGTTAAGTCTCGCACTGTTCTTATTTCTTCTGCTTCTCATTACTTTTGTTTTTCTTTGATTTACTCTCAACCCATAATCTGTGCTCATGATACTGTTCGTTCCATTCAGCAAATCTTGCTGTTCTTCCTCACTTTCACTAAGCATAGGAATGTTGAATCCAAGCATGCAAACGTGCATGCATTGTGTTGTACAGGCTCCAGGTGTCAGTTTGTGGGATGGTGCTCGATGCCTGTTGCACTCGGTCGGTCAATACAGGAACGGTTAATGCTGGAACTGTAGGCTGATGATGTCCCATATGCGCTCTATAGGGGACGATCTGTTGACTGAACAGGCCAGGACAATGTTTTAATCCTCTGTAGAGCATGTTCAGCATTACAAACAGAGCTATGTGGGCGAGCGTTATCCTGTTGGAGAACACCTCCTGCGATTTTAAGCTGTTAACGAACGGCAGCGCAACAGGTCGACTCACCAGATAACCGTGAAATTTTGCAGTCAGGGTACGTGAGATAATCACAAGACTGCTTCTGCTGTCATAGGAAATCGCACCCCAGACGGTAAATCCAGTGTGTCTAGCACGCAGACAGGTTAGTTGCAGTCCCTCAACTGTGCTGCTTCTAGCCAATGCATGGACTTTATTGGCACCGATGCAGAATCAGCTTTCATCACAAAACACAACAGACCTTCGCCCGGCCCTCCAATGGGCTCTCGCTTAACACTACTGAAGTCGGAAATGGTGGTTCTGTGTCAGTAGAATGTACGCTCGGAACTGTCCTTGAAGCAACCGATTTGTGAAAGTTCGCTGTGTCTCTGTGGTGCCAACTGCTGCTTAGGCCGGTATTACACTATCAAATTTCTTTGTCAAAGATTTGATCAAAGATGTGATCAAATATTCCGTCAAATATATTTGACAAAGATCTTTGACGTAGCGCTAGAAGGGGTATTACACTGTCATCATATTTTTCGTCAAAGCTCAAGATGGCTGACAACAACAACTTTTTATTAACCGCTGCAGTTGCGTGTACCACAATTGCACTGTTTGCACATGCGGAAGAGAAGCGGGGGGAAAAAAGGAAACATACCTGGGTGAAGCCATGGGTTTTACGACGACACGATAAAAGCATTCAATGGAACTTGTTACGTGAGCTTATAGTGGAGGACGTCAAGTCGTACATCAATTACTTAAGAATGGATGAGCATACATTTCTGTATGTGTTCAATGAAGTGTATCCTCGTATCACAAAGCACAATATTCACTTAAGAACTGCTACATCTGCAGAAGACAGGCTCACTGTAACACTCCGATTCCTTGCTACAGGAGAGGGTTAGGTTAGGTTAGATCAGGTCAGGTCTCCAATTTTCTTAATCTATTTTTGTATTCAGCGTGCCTCACGTTGTAAAGCACCTCATCAGCTTCATACGTCTGTATTCATTTTGTAGTTGTCGGAACACACCAATTGTATTTACCGGCAATGTTTATAAAAACACTATAGACGACAGTATGCTGCAGCGATGCTAGCGCTCCATGTGGTAACATGTCACATTGCAGTGAACAGAAGACAAGCGACTTCTTTGATCAAATCTACAGCGAGACCCTACATTTGATCAAATATTGGACGACATTTGACATAGTCCGCTATTACACCATCAAATATCTTTGACAAAGATATTGGACAAAGATATTTGACAAAGAAATTTGATAGTGTAATACCGGCCTTAGATTCCTGCTGCAGATGCAGTACGATGGGCCAGAGCCATATGCCGAACACGATTGTCTTCCCTGTCGATAGTGTCATGTGGCCGTCCAGAGCCGGGTCTACATGTTACTGTAAATTGTTCTGACCACCGCTGCCAGCAATCATGTTCAGTGGCCACATTACTACCAGGTCTTTCTGAAATATCACAGAAGGGAGTTTCTCGTAGCCCTATTACACTGAGTTAGGTGCTGTCGCTTTAAAGGCATTCTTACCTAATATCGACACAATCTCAAAGGTCAAAGGTAAATAACCTCTCAACTGTTACAGCGTGTATTTAGAGAAAACCTCTTGCATCCTCACAGTGGTCCTACTAGCGCCACTCTTATACGACTGAAGCAAAATTTTACTTGACATCCTCTTTCAGATGTAGAAACACGTCCACCATCTTTTGTTTATGTTACACAACTCCTTCCTGCAGTTGCGAGTTTGTTTCCAGCAGTGTATATCACACTGCCTGAACTAAAAAGTAGCTGGCAGATACTGGTCAAACTTAGTGGAGATGTTCATCACCTAACAGGTATTAAATGAGCGAACTTAGATTCAATTTGATGCAGATGTCCGTCATCCAATCATTATGAGGTTAGACAACCATGTGCGTGAATATACTCCTATATTCGTTGTGACCTGAAAGAAATGCTACATTGAGGAATTTCATGCAATGTCTTTGCTGGCTGGAGACATCTGAGACATTCTCTGTTGGTTACAAATCAGGGGACTCCCACAAGTCCCCTGGTTTGTAACAAACAGAGCATAATTTGAGAAAGTCAGCCAACCAGTTGCAGGTACAAAGTTTTATTAGCAACCCTTGACCATGGTTTCAAGAATTGTGAAATTATCTTCTTCTGAATTACGTGAAATTATTGAGGAATTTTTTACTTGATAGTTAAAAAGAATTATCAAGTGTAAACAGACACTCCACAGGGATGGTAACACGTTAAATGATCGGCTGCAACTTGTGATTCGACAGTTTGTTGAAGGTTATAAGCTGGTACTTCAGACCTGTTAATGTACTTACAGATCGTTGGTGGCCACCACTTGTCATTCATTCTCATAAAATTTCTATTTTCTCGCCACCCCCTCCTCTCTCCAGCGCTAATTACGTAACTGAGGAGAAATCTGGGTTCCACCTCGGTATTCATCTAGTGCGATGCAGGAAATCGTTTAAAAGCCACATCCAGGGTGTCCAGCACGCCGGTACTCATCGTTAATCCACCGATGGGTGCGCCGCGAACACCGTGGTAATGCGTGCGGCTATTCGGGCTGATCGGCGTCAGCGGGAAACGACGCACGGGAAGTCCAGGCCTCAACCCACCTGCCAATTACCTGTCCGCGGCGGTTCGTGGTAACGCTATGCTTGCCCCATCTGTCCATATTTCAGCTGCTCACGTCCATCTATTTGTCAGAGGCACGCGCTCTTCTCGCGGTGTAAACCTTGAAAGACCTTTGTCTACCTTCTTGCTGCACCATTGTCCTGAGTTCATCTCCTCATCTCTCTTTCCGCGGACATTGCAATACAGCGGAATGTCTGCGGGATCTGTCGGTATGATGCTCCAGTTTCCCTCATTCCAATGATTCCATCTTTCTCAAAGTGTGAAAATGGCAACAAGTTGCACGTGGGCGTCTCCTGGGCATTCTTCACTCAGCCTTAAAAGTTCCAGTAACGTTGGGCACGTCCAGTACCCATCGTACTGTCGAATCATTCTTCATCGCTAGGAACGACTCCTTGCGGTACCGAAACTATGAAAAGAATCTTGTGTGTCGGACCAAAAATGTGTTGCTCACCTTACATACAGATAAATGCTAGGTTCAACACTAATGAAAAATTCTGTTGTCTAAAATTATGTCAATTTTGATTTATTTATATATTGCGAATATGAAAATTTTATTGTATTGCTGCAGGGAAAGAAGAAGCTCGCGGTTTGTCAGAAATGACGAATGATGCAATAGATCTTGGGTACGCTCCAGGGATGCTAATGAATGCTAAACAAATCTGGCTACTGTAAAATCAGCGGGCGGACATTACATGCTACCAATGATTATTAAAAATTGCAAATAACGCTGTTGCTTTGCATATTTGTAGTTCTCTCTGAGAAAAAGAAAGGTTTCTCAGGAAAATCTGACACCTTGTAGGCTATTCCTAACCTCTAATGGTTAAGGGTTCTACCTGGAAGTTATGAAGAATTGCATACATGCTCTTTCGCCCGAAACATGCAGTACGAAAAGTCTGTTTCTCGTGGCCCTGAAATTGAAAATGTCACCTGTGCAAAGGAAGACATGCTCTGCTCTGAGGTGACGGTACTCATGACTTCAGAGAGTACCGCACCACAATCGATAAGCTGCACTCGAAACACTCCAGAGCAGCTGCTGTATGGGTTGACAGTACGAACTACACCGAGATCCGCCATGGGCCCCAGCTGTCAACCCACGGGCATCACGTGTGTGGACGCGATTGGTAGATGCCTCGTTAAATACTGGAGCACTGAGCTACAGCGGGCAGTTCTTTTCTGTGCACCGTGTCGTGTACAGTCTTTAGTTACCGCCAAGTCTACGAGCTGCAGTGTTGGTCCGTCGACTCTATAGACATCGTAGGCCGTCTCTGAACTCTACGTAGGCATCACTCAGAGGCACAGTGACAGGGCCTTAATATTTTAAAGGATTTGAAAAAGTTATGCTGGATATTTTAGAAGAAGAAGCATCAATTGAGTATTTGTTTATATTTAAGAAATGTCATTTTGTTACTAATTGTTGGGAATCCTTCCGATTGAAGATAACCTTTGCCGTCCACCTGCATTACCAGCAAGCTCTGCAACAGTACCTGAAATACAGGATATAATGGATATAAGTGTAGATATTTTTGTGTGTGGTACCTTAATATGTACACACATCAGAGTGTTGGTTGTTTTTTCTCTGCGTCTAACAACCTTTTCTCAAACATGTCACAGTCTTTACGATCTGATGTTTCCTGAACGATCATAAATATGGCACTAAGTGCACTACTCTTGTCAGTGTAGACTAACCGTTTTACGTCCACACTTCAACACCTGACCTGCTGTCCAGCAGCAAATAAGCATTAAAGGCTTGTTCTTGCCACATGTTCTGGCAGGTGCGAACCAACCTAAAAATGTACGACTTAAGATACCTATAATTATTAGTCTGCAAATGACGTGAATATTGAATTAAGGTTCTTTAGTACATTGTCCTCAGTCACCAATAGAAATATTTGCATGTCTACACATTCCACCCATTATAATCATCTTCATATGCTCCTGAAATAAATTACGCTGCTATGCAATTCGACTGCAATAATTTGTGCAAGATGTGTTTTCAGAATTAAGTGGGAAGTCTGGAAACATAAGACACTGTGAGGCAAAAATTTTCTTCAGCAACATTTTGATGAACCTAAAAAAGCAAATACATTGTTAAAGGGCTCCATTTAATCTAACGTTTAAAATGTGTGCTCTCCTACACACACATTTTTAGAAAGCCTTGACAGTCCGACCACAGGGTCACAAAAGCCATACTGATAAAACATCATATACATGTATTCATCGAAAGATTTCTACACGATATGTGTTTAAATTCTCAGAAACTAGGGGATGAGACAAAAACTTCGTGAACACATGCGTGACGAGAAATCACTAGCCGTCCGTTAACTCCCAAGGGGAGACCGTGACGTTGGGATCATAGATTTATTTCAAACTTTATACACCTTTAGTAGGTCATTAAAATAACGCCACGAGCAAGTAGCAAGGTGCACTACTCTGGCAGTTTCGAGAAAAACCCAAGTGAAGTTTTACAAGTCTATTATGTAACTGGGTTTTGTACATAGGTACCGGACGTTAGAGTTGATGGTGGTGAAGTGGTTAGCATTCGAGCTACGTGAGGGGACGGTTCGACTCCCGCTGCAGCTTAGTTTTTAATCTATATTTTTTCATCACTGGTCATATTATTTAATTGATATAACATCTGAGAGATAATATAATTTAAGAAAACCCTCGTGTAGTTACATGAAGTTTTAGTGAATTTCATAATATTTGACTACTTACTATTGTTAATTAAATTTAATTATGAGCACAAACAAATTTATGACTATCGACAAGTAAATGAAGAAACGCATAGAGTTTTTCTGAAAATGTGTGCCTATCGTTATCTGCAAAATTCATTGTACAGGCAGTCTGGTAAGGTACCCGGAACTACATTGCACCTCGACGATTCGAGTTGCAGACACGGAGGCAGGCCTCATCTGGCAGTTAACCGGCGTGACGGTGAGACGTTGCTAATGTACCAAGAAGAATAGTGTAGGTGCAAATTTTTGGATTTCACAAAATATACATTTGCACTACAAAAATGAAGGTTTGAATGGGTGTCGAAATGAAGGTTTGAGCGGGAGTTGAACCGTAGCCTCATAAACGTTTGTCGTACATCGCTCGAACCCTAGCCACTTGAACACCATGAACTCTAACGTCCGGTATCTAGGGGCAGATACTTCAGTTACATAACAAACGAGTAAAACTTCTCTTGTGGAACAATTTGTGATAAGTGCTATGGGACCAAACTGCTGAGTTCATCGGTCCCTAGACTTACACACTACTTAATCTAACTTAAACTAACTTACGCTAAGGACAACACACACACCCATGCCCAAGGGACGACTCGAACCTCAGATGGGAGAAGCCGCGCGAACCGTGGCAAGGCGCCCTTTAGACTGCACAGCCACCCCGCGCTCCCTTCCCTTGTGATTTTCTCAGAGTTGCCAGAGTATTGCACCTTACTATTTGCACATGATGTTGTTTTTAACGGACTGATAACGGTGTACACAGTTTGAAGCAAATCCGCGATCCCAACGTCGTGGCCTCCCCTTGTCAAAATGGTTCAAATGGCTCTGACCACTATGGGACTTAACATCTATGGTCATCAGTCACCTAGAAAGAACTACTTAAACCTAACTAACCTAAGGACAGCACACAACACCCAGTCATCACGAGGCAGAGAAAATCCCTGACCCCGCCGGGAATCGAACCCGGGAACCCAGGCGTGGGAAGCGAGAACGCTACCGCACGACCACGAAATGCGGGCCCTCCCCTTGTCAGATTATGTTAAGTCCACAGCACATAGGTACTGTTTGAACACACCAGATCACATCAGTGGAAGAATGAAAGTCTGACACCACGTAACAATTGTCATGGTAAGCTCTAGCATGAGATCTGGCTACAGGCTCAAACAGACTTATCCAACTCAACTCTCAGGTCCACGTGGCTGCCCTAAAGCAGCTACCAAGCCGATGATTTTCTAATCATGAATTTCATATAAGAAAAATTACTCGCAACTTTACTATTCTGCTCTGATCCTACTACAAAATGGACAGATCGAAGCAGGTGCAGAAGCGTCCATACTCGTTATCGCATTCAGCACGCAGAGACATGTGACCCAGCTACACCAACTTCTATCTGCCATTAACTTGTCCGGAAAACCTGTGACGTCAGCGATTAATAACCCGCCCGGCCTACCACAAAGGTCCACTCCACACGTGTTTTCATATCATGGAGGTATTTGTTCGGCGAAGTGTTGTAATCTAATTAGTAACAGGGAGTTACTTTATCTGAGTTCTGGGGAGAAGAGGCAAAACCATTGCTTATCGTTACAATAGTCAATCCAGATAAAAGAATGAACAAAAGTAGCGATCATCAGTCGAAAGCAAAGTCAAACGTCTTGATCAGATATGGAGTTACGTTAATGGGAAACTTGTTTGATCGGTAACTGTATCGATCACTATCCGGAATTAGTAATTATCGATAAGCAACATGGTCTCCAATGAGAACAGTTGCTATTTTTCTTACATTGCGATAGTAGGTTATTTTGAGAGCAGGAATGCTTAGTTGCATTTTGATGGTTTTAGGTACCTGATTTACTAGCTTTCACCTAGGTGCTGTAGGGCTTGGCTAACGGTTGGATGCCGAATGCTGTTGGCCAGCGGGTGCATCAGCCCTTGTGAGGCGAACTGACGAGCTACTCGATTGTGTCTAGGCTGTCTTGTCTAGACACAACAGACTCAGTAATCGATTGTACAATATGTGACGAGTTACACACTGTAATGATATTTTATGATCTGAAGATGATTGCTAGCACAATCAAAACCGGTCATATTATCAACTTCCGATCTAGATAAATAAAGGCAATTTTGAAAATTAAGATTGCTTTTCAACGTTCTTCACCAATTCAACCCTTATATATTTTTTGAATCACTTTGTAACTTTTCCTTGAGAGCTAAAACGTTTTAGTTTTTCTTTGTACACGAAGACCTCTTCCAGTCAATACATGGAGTTAGTTAGTTTTCATCGTACCTCTCGGTATAAAAATATTTTTAGTATACGGACAAGCGTGAACGATGCAATGTATGCTGGTATTTTTGTTTTCTTATTTCTCTATTTTGTCGTGAACACTGACAACGGCGGCCGGGAGAGTGGTGTGCTGACACACATACCCTTTACGAGTTCATATTTTGGAAGTGTAGGAAGCAGGGAACGGCTTTACTGTGTACTTAATGACTGGGCTGCCTTGAGTATTCACTATTTATTGTAACAAGTCTAACTGGGGTACTTACGTGTAGTTAGATGCCAGTACTGAAGTTGAAGCGATTTATTTAAGTGTGTCATAACTAGAGTCGGGGTGGCAACTAGGTTTTTTTACGTTTGGAAAGGACAAGAGTAGGTTGATTCGGCGAATGTCTTGGAGCTGGAAGAAAGCGAGTGTATGCAAGAAAAGAAAAATAAAAAAGCATATTATTCAAAATAAAAATAAACAAGGGCGTTGTGTCAGTATTTTTCTAGTTACTCTTAGATTTTATGTTTCATCGTAAAAGAAAACAAACTAAAAATGTTTTTTCATTACCTCTAAAAAGGCTGTAAGAAATCCAAATTAATTATATAACAGAGAGAGAATAGACACTAATGTATTAATCAGCTCATTATATGAGAGGGCAATTAATTCCGATTATACGGAAAAAGCAATTAGGCGTCACAAGTGTGGTGAAAGTGATTATTTAAAAGAAAGGATTTTATACCAGGAATAGTCATATTATAAATTACCAAATATCATTATCTAGCAGAAACCAGATATTGAGCGAGTTATACCTGACTGGAGTAACATCGCTAGATTGTCGCTAAACTTATACTTACACAGGAACGGTGGTAAGCGAAAACGAACTCTCTCTGTAACTAAAGGCTAAACCTAGCATTAATTAATTAGTATTGAAACAGAAATCTTAACCTACTATTGAGTAGAAGGCATTGGTAGAAGTGACTGCGTGATTGGGCGATGCAGAGATCTACAACCACATATTTTTCATAAAATACAAGAAAGAGATTGGCACACTGCTATAGTGACTTTAGATCGATGGCACCGTGGTAATGTTCAGTACATGGTCGTATTGATTGCAGAGAAGGACATATTATTCTTTCGCATGTCATATTGCAAAAGACGTATAATAATCACAATACCATACTGTTATATTTCTATTAATCGATATGAGATTATATATTTGCCGGAAAAAGTATTTGGATTTTGCTCGTGTTTGATAAGTAGCGGTGGAGTGAATAGTAATTTCGGAATATTTATGAACTGGTTCAAATGGCTCTGAGCACTATGGGACTTAACATCTGAGGTCATCAGTCCCCTAGATTTAAAACTACACTCCTGGAAATGGAAAAAAGAACACATTGACACCGGAGTGTCAGACCCACCATACTTGCTCCGGACACTGCTAGAGGACTGTACAAGCAATGATCACACGCACGGCACAGCGGACACACCAGGAACCGCGGCGTTGGCCGTCGAATGGCGCTAGCTGCGCAGCATTTGTGCACCGCCGCCGTCAGTGTCAGCCAGTTTGCCGTGGCATACGGAGCTCCATCGCAGTCTTTAACATTGGTAGCATGCCGCGACAGCGTGGGCGTGAACCGTATGTGCAGTTGACAGACTTTGAGCGAGGGCATATAGTGGGCATGCGGGAGGCCGGGTGGACGTACCGCCGAATTGCTCAACACGTGGGGCGTGAGGTCTCCACAGTACATCGATGTTGTCGCCAGTGGTCGGCGGAAGGTGCACGTGCCCGTCGACCTGGGACCGGACCGCAGCGACGCACGGATGCACGCCAAGACCGTAGGATCCTACGCAGTGCCGTAGGGGACCGCACCGCCACTTCCCAGCAAATTAGGGACACTGTTGCTCGTGGGGTATCGGCGAGGACCATTCGCAACCGCCTCCATGAAGCTGGGCTACGGTCCCGAACACCGTTAGGCCGTCTTCCGCTCACGCCCCAACATCGTGCAGCCCGCCTCCAGTGGTGTCGCGACAGGCGTGAATGGAGGGACGAATGGAGACGTGTCGTCTTCAGCGATGAGAGTCGCTTCTGCCTTGGTGCCAATGATGGTCGTATGCGTGTTTGGCGCCGTGCAGGTGAGCGCCACAATCAGGACTGCATACGACCGAGGCACACAGGGCCAACACCCGGCATCATGGTGTGGGGAGCGATCTCCTACACTGGCCGTACACCACTGGTGATCGTCGAGGGGACACTGAATAGTGCACGGTACATCCAAACCGTCATCGAACCCATCGTTCTACCATTCCTAGACCGGCAAGGTAACTTGCTGTTCCAACAGGACAATGCACGTCCGCATGTATTCCGTGCCACCCAACGTGCTCTAGAAGGTGTAAGTCAACTACCCCGGCCAGCAAGATCTCCGGATCTGTCCCCCATTGAGCATGTTTGGGACTGGATGAAGCGTCGTCTCACGCGGTCTGCACGTCCAGCACGAACGCTGGTCCAACTGAGACGCCAGGTGGAAATGGCATGGCAAGCCGTTCCACAGGACTACATCCAGCATCTCTACGATCGTCTCCATGGGAGAATAGCAGCCTGCATTGCTGCGAAAGGTGGATATACACTGTACTAGTGCCGACATTGTGCATGCTCTGTTGCCTGTGTCTATGTGCCTGTGGTTCTGTCAGTGTGATCATGTGATGTATCTGACCCCAGGAATGTGTCAATAAAGTTTCCCCTTCCTGGGACAATGAATTCACGGTGTTCTTATTTCAATTTCCTGGAGTGTACTTAAACCTGACTAACCTAAGGACATCACACACATCCATGCCCGAGGCAGGATTCCAACCTGCGACCGTAGCGGTCGCGCGGTTCCAGTCTGTAGCGCCTAGAACCGCTCGGCCACTCCGACCGGCATTTATGAACTGTAACATCTCTAGAGCAGTCGCTATTATCGAGTTTTTGTTGCTCCCAAGGGCCGACAAGTGTAGCAGAGCAGGGAAATGGGGCATCATACAAGCATAGGGATGGAATTTTAATCAGTATATCCTGCTGGTATGGAGATACTGGAGTTTCAGCTTGGTGGAGTTTAGTCACGAAGTTGGTGGTGTAAGGATTTCCACTTTCATCAGTATATAATCTTTATCTGTATTCAAGAGCTTTGTTTCTTCTTGGTCTTTCCAGAGTCAAGCAAGGTGTTGTCAAATACTTAGTGTCATTGATTACAATTTTCGCATCTTTTTCCGCACTGTTTCTTCTAACAGTCAGTCTCGTATATTATTTGTCCGTTTAATTGCTATCGCCTTTTACCAGTATCTCATGTCAGCTGACTGTAGATCATTCTTCTATTTTCCTAGTACCTTTGTCTCATTTTTATGTGAGTGAGTATCCTAGTTAGCGCTTTAGGGTTCATCTTAATATCTGGAACCAGTAAAGCTCCTTGCCTGCACCTATCTATTTGTGATATAACGGAATGATTCATCCGTTGAGCATTTGAGCATATGCTGTTGTGAATGTGATGAGAAATGTGTATACCAATTTGGCACTCGATTAGGTTCTGCTTCCTTTCACAGGGCTCTTACCAACTGTCAGTATCTCTTTCTACCTGAATTCTACGATTTGTTTTATACAATTTTCTAGGCTAGCACATCCGTTAGAAAGCATGTTGTAGAGAAGAGACAGGTAGGATCGTTACCCTTTCCACCTGTACTGACCTCGTTTTTAATATAGAGACTATAAATTGTTTACTCTGATATTTTATTTCCTTGCTTCTTAAGGTTTCCTAAATCTCTTTCATCTTATACTGTCGACGTAAGGTGCCCACTTAAACGGTCGTCATAATACCTGTTTCATTTTATAACTTCCATTATTTTCTCAGTGGTTATGGAGTCAAATCAGAAGTAAGCGGAGTCTTCTATCGTGTTGCATATTGACTATCGATGTTTCCGGCATTAAGAGTGATTAAGAGTTGCCTTAACGCGTAACCAGTACTTACATCAATAATCGTTACAGCGCGGAAGCGCTTAACAAGTATGTATGAAAAGCCTACGTACAGAATCGTAGTTTCCGTGGAGAGGGGGAGGGGGGGGGGAGTGGTGAGGGGGTCTTGGTACTAGGTTCCTATTTGAGTTAGCAAAATGGGGCAGAAAAGTTTGGTTTAGGCCGCACAGCGGCCATTCGTATATAGTCACTCGAACATTTGTATTATTGTAGCTATGTTACGGTATATAAAGCAAGATTTGAACGATGAACCGGAGCAAGTGCCCAAGCGAATTGTGCGAATCGAGTAATTTTTTGCAAACGTTTTTAATTGGGCTGAAATTAATGCTCAGCTAATGGCGCCATTTGTATGAGCAACTTTAGGATTTTACGTGCAATAACAGTCACCCTTAAATAACTCCGAACTGGAAATAGACTGAAGTTCCAAGTTTGTCCATCAGTGTATAGGACCTTGATCTAAGCGAGGATTTAATCGTTTGAAAAAAACTTTGCTTCTTTGGGATTTTACGTGGAAAAAACATGTTTTTCTAGGAAGTATTTGAAGCGCGTAACCTCTGTACTTGAAACTTGTGCGAATCTGTTCCAACCTTGCACGTCGGGAAATGGTTAGCCAGAACTAAGTTCATTTTAACCTACAATCCTTGTCGAAATAGGATGGTTTCAAGTCGAGCTAAATGTAGCACTTAAAATTCGTTCCTACGTAAATTGAATGCGCGGAAGCAGTTTAAAGTGAATCAAATAAATAAAAAATGTATGCTTACAATGACACTAAAAACTTGTTTTCAAATGTTTTGCTTCATTCGGATTTTACGTAGAAAAATCACGTTTTTTAAATTAGTTTAACGCATGCAACGTGTATGTTTCAAGCTTATAAGACAGTTCGAATTTTGAAAGAAGGTAGATAAATACATGTAACTAATATTGGTCTCGTTGTTTTGTGAAAGCTTTATCCGTTGCCTCCATATAAGCAACAGTGTCCGAGAGCCAATAAAAAAAGATCATACAGGCTTACCGGATCAGGCAACGCGCAAGTCAACAAAAATCTGTATTGGTTGCCAAGCTACAGCGGTCTAATGTTAACATTATGGTAGAGATACACTTGATAAACAGACTGACAAATGCTTCTATCGTTGCCCCCGGCAGACTCAACGATGTAAAAGAAGATAAATAGCTTTTCGACTTATCTGACAGCTTCAAAGACATTTAAATCAACACATCTCGACATATTCGGGCTTTTTTATGATTTGACCCTACTTCCCAGCGCAGTGAGATCTCTTGGACTCACATGTATGAGGGGTATAAGAACAAATTCTAAAGAGTGGGATGCATCTACAATAGGAAGCATGCGAGAGTGCGGGTGCAGCTATAACAGGAATATTCCATAGCGGGGATGCTTGCATCCTAAACTTTCATGACACATTGTGTCATAGTGCACGACAGGGTAAATGGCTGTTACTTTACCTGATGTGATGCATTGTATTACGTGACATCGGTACTAATACTGATAAGTAAGAAAGCAAAAATATGCCAATATGTTTGATTTAAATGTCTTTGAAGCCGCCAGGTAAGTCGAAAAGGCATTTCCCTTCTTTTACATACCTAACTCTCTCCAGACACATGAACCTTTTTAGTGTTGCGATAGGAGCATTTCTCATTCTGGTAAGAAACTTGTCCAGTCTATAAAATTTTCTTCGTCGAGTTCTATAAAGCATTATCATCATTTCACATAACTTACAGCCTCAACTTTAGTCATATTTAGATTTGAATATGAAATAGAACTTTACTTGATAAAGTAATTTAAGTGAAAACTGTTTCTGTGGTTACGCAGTCGGATGGCAGCGCAGCAAATGGATTGGTCTCAGGGGTCCCATAGACTAATCTCTTGTCATGATCTCTAACAGCTACGGAGTTTGCTATCCTCGCAAGACAAAGATAACGTTATAGTTAGCACAATACGATTCCCTTATCGCCCGAAGTATTATCGATTCAATAGACTGGATTAGCGGTGATCTCAGAATATGCACGAGAATGCCAGTAATACGAGACAATGATCGGTAGTACAGGAAGGTTTCAGAATTGCTGGATGTTCATTTGGAGCCTGTCACATTGTTCAAATATTCTGGGGTTGTTCTATGCAACAATGAAGACGATACCAACATAAGGAATCAGTGAGTGAGAAGGCGTTTGAAGACTTAGATACATTGAGAGGAATCTCATAAAGAACGTTGTGACCCGTTATGGAAACTGCTTCCAAGACTCAATGTGACATTGTGATGTCGTGCTCTAGTTCTTCGGGTCCTTATCAAGATCGTCTAACGCAATGCACTGAATGGCGCACAGGTAGGGACAGGAAACAGGCAACCTAGAAAAAAACCAGCAGGGGGTACAGGAAATTTACATGGGAAGAAAGGTGACGTTTTGTTTACGAAATCCTGTTGGAAAAATTTGGAGTTCCTTTATTCCATGTGGAGACAGTCAAGCATACGGTCATTATCTTTCGCCTCACATGCTTGTGGTATAGATCACGAAGTTGATAATAATGACTGAAAGTTCGGTCATAGATTCATTGTGCAATGACTGAACAGAGGCTCTGTATATACAAAGACGTAAAAAGACGTAAGTGGAGAATTACGACACCCAGAAAAGTTTGATTGCTCTTGCTATTATAGCTGATCATGTATTTTTCTGCCGTTATGTCAGTATATCTATCTATCTATATCCGGATCCCACTCCAGCTACTGCCCGGTCTGGGTGCTGACGTGTCCTCTCCATTTGGCTCGGTCCTCCCACCACTTTTCTTCCTCCACTTGTTGCCAGGTCACACCTCTCCTTTCCACAGATATTCTCACTCTCATTTTCCGCCGTGTTCTTGGGCGCCCTCTAGGTCTTTTCCCGTCCATCTTTAGTTCTTCCACAATTTTGGGGAGTCTCTGCCAATGCATCCTCTTAACATGCCCATACCATCTTAATCTCCTTTTTTCAATTTCTTCTCTCATACTTTCTTGGTTAGGTCCTTTCTAATCTCTACATTCCTTACTCTGTCCATTCTTTGTTTTTCCCTTAACTGCTCTGAGAAATTTCATTTCTCCTGCTTGCAGTCTGCTCTAGTCCCTTTCTGTCATTGTCCATGTTTCTCCACCATAGGTGACAATAGAGAAGTAATAATTCTTATACATAAGGAGTTTTCCTTTTTCTGAAACTTCCTTATTCCAAATCAGCTGTTTTATTGTTTGGTAGAAATTGCCTCCCTTCTGTAACCTCCTATTATTTCGTTAGTTTTTCTTCCATCCCTAGATATTTCACTCCCTAAATAAGTGATACTTTCTACCACTTTGAGGGGTTCTCCATTCAAGGTAATATTTCCGTTGATCCCCTTCTCTCTGCCAAATACCATTACTTCACTGTTATCTTTATTTATTTTTAATCCATAGTTTTTCATTATTTCCTTCCACGCTTCAGGTTGTAACTGTATATCTACCTCTTTATCTCCCCATATTGCCATATCATCTGCAAAAATCATCTGTCAGTATGTCACTTATGCAATAATTGAGTTGTCTGCTTATGTACGCTATAAAAAGAAAAAAGACGAACCACGAAGAAGTTATGCAAATTGATCGCAAACTGGTATTCATATAGATATCGAGGGAAAATTCAAGATTGTAATCTGTGGCGGCCGATGGATGAACTGTGACCCTAAAAAGTGGTCTCACCGCGCAACTGGCAAGGATGGTATACAGGGGATATGTCGATGCCAGACGATAAAGTCTTTGCGAATTTCATTCAGTGCACTCCACTGGATAGTACATATACCGCACAGACAGAATCATGAACAATATATGCAGATGTCAGTATTTGAGGGAGGACGTATAGTTGGGATCAAAGAAGCCGGTTGGAGTAATCGGCGAATCGATCGACATTTGAACAGGAGCAGCGCCACTATACGACGATGTTGATAGGAGTGGGTGAAACACGGCCGAACACATTGTCAAGAAGGTAGCAGTCGTCCTAGAGACACGACAGAACGTGAGGACTGAGCAATCATCAGAGGTCGAGTTCTATATTATCCTCGATCCGACGTGCAGTTTGATCCTACAGTGACCACAAGGACGATTAAGAGGCGGATTACAGAAAGGGGGCCCTTGCACCGACTACCATTGACCTTTGTACACCAACAAGTCCGTTTGCAGTGGTGTCGGGCACACATTCGGCCTGGAATCGCACTGAATGTAGTAGAATTGTTTTCAGTGATGAGTCCATCTTCTAACTGAGCCCCCATAATCAGCGAAGACGCGTCTGGGGACATAATTCAACAAATTCGACAGTCTATAGTTATGGCACTGTTAGTTAGGTAAGCCCAACCACCACAGTGAGGTCGTACTACATTGGACGTAAAAATCTATTTTTCACTGCTCTGGGCCAAAAACAGCAAGAAAAGCAAAATAACATCGTTTTTTAAATATCCTGGGACGAAAAACTGCTAAAAAGCAAAATGACATCAAGTTTTTATTTTTCTAGGGGGTAAAACCGCATAGAAAGCAAAATGGCATCGGTTCAAATCGTCGTGAGACAGGCGTATGACATGTTCAATATGCTGCCCATCTGTTTCCGCCAAAATCTGAATCGAGGAACAGCATAATCCACTACAAATCGGAGTGTCTCGGGGGTCACTTTCAGAAAGCGTTGCGCAATGCGTGCCTTCATTTGAACCATGTTCGCAACTGTAGCACTGAACACAACATCTTTCAGATAACCCCACAGCCAGAAACTACCAAGATTAAGACCAGGTGGTTTCGACAGCCTGACTGTATGGAAATGACGGGAAATAATTTTTGCATTTCCTACATGCCTCTGCAGAAGGCGCTTCACTGGCTGTGTAATGTGCGGAGGAGTGTCATATTGCATAAAAATGGTCATATCCAGTCATCCTCGCTGTTGAAAGTTTGGAATGACGTTGATGCGGAAAAGACGCTCATTGCTTTTACCAGTGACGTTACAGGTAACAGGACCCACAGGACTCAACTCCTCGAAAAAATGCGGCCCTACGATAAACGATACCGTCATCCTTCACCACACATCACCTTTGCAGAACCACAGAGTAACTGATTGATGTGTGTTCAAGTTTTCTGCTGCACGAATTCTGCGATTCAGCGTGCTGACATGCCCTAGGAAATGAAAATGCACTTCGTTTGTGCACAGATGTTCCATGGCCATTTTATTGTCCACTTCAATACGAGCAAGAAATTCCAAGGCGAACGTTTCTTCTGCAGGCAGGTCAGCGGGAAGCAATGTTTGAACATGGGTGATTTTGTATATAGAAATGCAGAAAGCTTCGTAGCATTTTATGAACATGCTCGCCAGCATGTGTAACGTTGGGCAATTCCCCGTGCACTGCATGTTTGCACATCACAGTACGACCCACAACTTCGACAACGTCGAATCCACAGCTTTCCTTCCTCTGGCACAATGCATTTCAGAAGAACTTGTCTTTTTGAATTTTTTAATCATTTACCCTAGATCCTTAGCAGACATTGGACCCATGCCTTTTTTTCATACCCTTAAGTGTCCAAAACTTCTACAAAGCAAATGGCGCAGAGCCACCGTTCTCGTAAAAGAGTTTTACCAACAGTGCTCGATCCTTCATGGGGACAAGCCGCGTTAGCCATCTCGGATGCAAAGTGAAGAACCGTCGTGTGCCGCGCGTCTGTTAGTGTTCATATTCCGATGCTTAAGTAACCGACTATTCGTCAAATTTTTGTTACTTTATTTAGTTCCAGGACGTTTCCCCCTGCGATCTGTTAAAATTTGACGCGATTTTAGCGATGGTTCTCATTCTAGAGCGGTTTTGAAACTGCAGCTTTAATTATGGACACCTTGTAAAATGTAGTGCAGTACATATCACACTCAATTACAGTTTGTAGTAAGTAAGAAATAATATAATCTGACTAATTAGCTGGAACTGGAAGTGATACATGGTCCAATGTACCTATATGTGAAGCATTAACTGATGTTCAGGATACATACTATAACTTACATGTAGATCACATCTACGTCATGATTCACAGAGTAAAATAACAAACAAAGAAGGAAAACAAATAGTGCAAACGACCCTCAAGTGCGATCGTTTTAGAGAGCCAATGGCTCCGAACACTATGCGACTTAACTTCTGAGGTCATCAGTCGCCTAGAATTTAGAACTAATTAAACCTAACTAACCTAAGGACATCACACACATCCATGCCCGAGGCAGCATTCGAACCTGCGACCGCAGCGGTCACGCGGTTCCAGACTGAAGCGCCTTTAACCGCACGGCCACACCGGCCGGCAGAGAGCCAATGGCAGACCAGTCACAAAGGCATACCTGCATAGCAACGCTAGACTTATAAATGCTGAAAAACAAACTCTCGCGAACGTCATATACACTACTGGCCATTAAAACTGCTACACCAAGAAGAAATGCAGATGATAAACGGGTATTCATTGGACAAATATATTATACTAGAACTGACATGTGATTACATTTTCATGCAATTTGGGTGCATAGATCCTGAGAAATCAGTACCCAGAACAACCACCCCTAGCCGTAATAACGGCCTTGATACGCCTGGGCATTGAGTCAGATAGAGCTTGGATGGCGTGTACAGGTACAGCTGCCCACTCAGCTTCAACACGATACCACAGTTCATCAAGAGTAGTGACTGGCGTATTGTGACGAGCCAGTTGTTCGGCCACCATTGACCAGACGTTTTCAATTGGTGAGAAATCTGGAGAATGTGCTGGCCAGGGCAGCAGTCGAACATTTTCTGTATCCAGAAAGGCCGGTACAGGACCTGCAACATGCGGTAGTGCATTATCATGCTGAAATGTAGGGTTTCGCAGGGATAGAGTGAAGGGTAGAGCAACGGGTCGTAACACATCTGAAATGTAATGGCCACTGTTCAAAGTGCCGTCAATGCGAACAAGAGGTGACCGAGACGTGTAACCAATGGCACCCCATACCATCAAGCCGGGTGATACGCCAGTATGGCGATGACGAATACATGCTTCCAATATGCGTTCACCGCGATGTCGCCAAACACGGATGGGACCATCATGGTGCTGTAAACAGAACCTGAATTTATCCGAAAAAATGACGTTATGCCACTCGTGTACTCAGCTTCGTCGTTGGGTCCACCGTCGCAGGCGCTCCTATCTGTGATGCAGCGTCAAGGGTAACTGCAGCCATGGTCTTCGAGCTGATAGTCCATGCTGCTGCAAACGTCGTCGAACTGTTCGTGCAGATGGTTGTTGTCTTGCAAACGTCGCCATTTGTTGACTCCGGGATCGAGACGTGGCTGCACGATCCGTTACAGCGATGCGGATAAGATGCCTGTCATCTCGACTGCCGTTGGGATCCAGCACGGCGTTCCGTATTACCCTCCAGAACCCAACGATTCCATATTCTGCTAAAAGTCATTGAATCTCGATCAACGCGAGCAGCAATGTCGCGATACGATAAACCGCAATCGCGATAGGCTACAATCCGACCTTTATAAAAGTCGGAAACGTGATGGTACGCATTTCTCCTCCTTACACGAGGCATCACAACAACGTTTCACCAGGCAACACCGGTCAATTGCTGTTTGTGTATGAGAAATCGGTTGGACACTTTCGTCATGTTAGCACGATGTAGGTGTCGCCACCGGCGCCAATCTTGTGTGAATGCTCTGAAAAGCTAATCATTTGCATATCACAGCATCTTCTTCCTGTCGGTTAAATTTCGCGTCTGTAGCACGTCATCTTCGTGGTGTAGCAATTTTAATGGCCAGTAGTGTAGAATCTGAGAGACAACAAACTGGCTCTAGGTGTAAATAGTTGCCTCGAGTACTTAAACTGATGTTGTGAAAGGTAATGTAATGTATTATAATATAAACAGCATTTACAAAACTTGCAGTGACGATATAAAAAGATTAGAAGTAGATATGCTAACAAATATAGCCCTGGGTTACTGGAATACATGACACGTAGGCCTATGTCTACGTTGCAGATTTGACAAGATGATAAAGTCTAATGCGAAGTCAGAGGTATTGCTGTATCAGGTAAGTAGAAAATGACTATACGAGGGCTGCCCAGAAAGTAATGCACAGCATTTTTTTTTCCTCAGCCGAAAATAATGCTATGAATACGAAACGTTGCGTATGTATTATTTGTAGTCTCCTGAGTGAGCCCGCCAAGTTTCCGTCACGTCCGACAGATAGCGTAGCTGCTGGACAGTTTCAAAATGGCGTCTGAAGGTGATGTACGTTACAAGCAACGTGCCGTCATTGAATTTCTCAATGCAGAGAAAGAAACTGTGAGGAATATTCACATGCGCTTCAGCAAAGTCTATGGATCATCTGCTGTCAACAGAAGTACAGTTAGTCGCTGGGCACGGAGGGTGAGGTCATCAGAAAAAGTTCCACGATTTGCAGCGGTCGGGGAGACTATCCACGGCTGACACACCTGACAGCCCTGACGTAGTCCCCTCGGACTTCCACTTGATTGGGCCACTACAGGATGCCATTCGTGGAAGACATTTTGAGGACGACATGTTGAGGACGATGAGGAGGTGATTCACACAGCGAAGCTCCGCCACCAGGACAAGGATTTGTACTGAGAGGGGATACACGCCACTGCTTCGCACTGGAGGAAGGCCGTAGAACGGTATGAAGATTACGTGGAAAAATGGGGTTTTTAGATAAAACACCATTATTTCGTGTGTATAATTCTCATTATGTTAAATAAAGAATTGTTGAGGAACAAGAATGAGATGCATTACTTTCTGGGCAACACTCGTATTTACTTCAAAAATAATTTGCATTGTATAATTTATTCTTTGACTGTGTTGGTGAAACGGTGCATATTTTCTATCGAATACAGTGCACCGTGGCAGGGAAGCAAGTGAACGATGAAGGCAGTGTTGGACGTTACTCTGGATTGTATTTGTCTGACAATGTACACTTTAAAACAAAACCTGGAAAATATTTGTCCGGGAGAAGACTGATGACAATCTTAGAACCTGTTTTCCCACAGTTTATTACGAGTTTTTCATTACATGACGTAGTTTCTGATTTTCAAGAGAAATAAATCTATAAATGGTCGTGTGACTCATCGCCGATGAACTGCTTTTATTCACGCTTGATTTGCAAAGAGAAGAAAGGTATCATGACTTATTGTCTGTAAGAAATCCCAGCTTCATATCCTCGCATTCAGTCATTGACTTTTAGCGATATATCGAACACAAACTATCTTGTGACTTATGCTCTGACAAAATTACGAAAATTTGTTATGAGGTCGCCTCGATATGTGCAATAAAATTTAGCTCATATATGGTAATAATGGAGGAGTGCTACTGATAGCCTGCAGTTATTATTGCATTTTACGGTGCAAAAAAATGTTTAGGTAGTTTCCCGATCCGTGGCACATTTATCGTTCTGTTAGGTCCTAATAATATTAGTTTCAATTTACACATTATTGTTGCTGCATTATTATTCTACTCAGCAACGGGTAACGATTGTTGCTGCGAAGAACTGTGTGCTATGGTGTCAGAGCGAAGCTGCATTAACGAGAAATATGAAGATCACAACTGACAGGCCGCCGCTCGTTACCTTAAACACATTTCCCGTTCTTCTGGGAATCCAGTTTTATGTGTATTGTGTGGCAGCAAAATAAGCATCACGTCCGCCATTGAAATTTACTGGTCTGTGGCTGGTACGCCCGTGGTACTACACAGCCGGATCGGTCGTTGTTTACCGTGATGTGTTCTCATTGGCGTACGCGACACGCATTCAAACCAATATCCGACACCCGATTAAAAAAGAGTTTGTACATGTGTCGTTTCGTGTTTTCATTTTACTGTTTAGTTGGGTTGTCCCTATTCTCTTTACTGATTGCCATTGTATTTATTTGCTATTTGTTTTCGAATTCGTATACAAAATAATTCTCTTTCGTTTTGAACGACTCTCTCTCTTTCTCCCCTTTCTCTAATCATGTACCTCTTTTCCCGTAATTCAATAGTTGTTGCGCCAACCGCCTGCTTTCCCGGGGCAGCGTTCTGCTGTACGTGGGATCTGGGGTTTCGTTGTTCGATATAAAAATATTTTGATACAACAGAAACTCATAGCAGATTTCTGTGACATTGTAACACGCGAACGCTTAAAGGGGAGGATTACTATCTTCGGCCCGAAAGAAGCATCTTCTTTGAGAATTTTTTTCTCGGGATGTGTTACAGATATCAATATCAAATTTAATCAAAATATTTATTGATATTTCCTCTAAAACTGGAATTTTTTCTACCGGAAATATCGACGAAAAAAGGCGGAATTGCCGTCGGAACGAAACAAAATTTCGATGTAGACCTCCACGCATGGTATGTCACAGGTCAGCCAGCTCGGCTGAAATCAAAATTGAGTTGACGTTAGCGAAGTATATAAGATTCTTTAGGAGTTGTACCTCGCTTAAGTTATTTGGACCATAGGAAACAAAATGGCGGCAATTTGAAAAAATAGGGTTTTTCATCGATTTTTCGGCTTTGTTGCTCTAGTAAAAATATTTATAGTTGATGGATCGGAATAAAAGTGGTACAACTCCTAGACAATTTAGTTAGCTTCGTCGGAAACAAAGAATCACGCCAATCGGTTCAGTAGATTTAAAGTTATCATACTACGCGATAAAAAAAAGTCATTTCGAGAAAAACGCGTTTGAAGTTTTGACTGCATATAAAAGCAATATTATGCAACTTACGTTCAATCTGCTATTCCGGGTCCATAAACTAGTCCTTCCTCATAGCGAGCGTTCTGTTCGATCTGGGCCATCCTGCGCTGCTCCAGAGCCGCTCGTACGGCCGGTGACAAACGGTTTTCGGCCGTTTGAATCCGGTGGTCGTTCGAATGCTTCGCGAACTGTGTCGAATAGAGTCCCGGGGTGACGTCCATCGTTGTCATGGTCTTCAGAATTGCTGAATATTCTTCGTTGAAGCTGCTCACTGCGAGGAAAGTCGCAATCTCCACAGTCTTCGCACCAGAATGCAAATGCTTTGGGGCTAACTTCCAAACACACGCGTTCAAACTTTCAATCGAATTTTGTGTGTTTTCTCCCAAGCACCGGTACAATAACTCGTCCTCCGAAAGAAAAAAAAAACCGGTGCATGAAAAAGGCCGCTTTCAGGCAGGTGCATTTTTTTGTTCAACCGCGAATAACAAACATTTCCGTTCCGTATTCGGAGAAGCCGTTTCAGAGGTGGATTCCAAAAACTTTTATGGATCCAAAAGTGCAATTTAAAAAAATCGGTTTTTTGAACCAAAAGATAGTAAACCTCCCCTTAAGGGCTGGCTAGTGAATCATACACTTACCGCATGCGGTCGTAAGGGAGTTTCTAGCGAATTAGGAAAAACAGAATAACATAGGCAGTAGTTAGTGCAACTGTGATTCACTAGTGTTCTGCATGATATTTCTGCGATGTGCAGATTAATAAGGGATATCCTGGGTCACTATTGGGCAACATTAAAAGATACACTGCCCTGCAAAACTTAACGACGGGTAGATAAAGTTACATAACATGTTAACTACCAGGGGGAAATGAATGAAATTGCTGGAGCATGTTGCCAGATGTTCCCCAGTAATGCACAGACAGCTCGATGTCACAAGGCGTGAGGCGAGGTCCACGAAAGAGACGGCGCGTAGCGCGTACGTCACCGCACGTGACACTACAGGTCTTACAAGTGCCAGCAGCCATCTCCGGCAGGGAGCGAGTTTCTATTTCAGACAAATGTAGTAATTATTGACTGCATGTTTAAATGCTTGTGGGTTCTCGATAGCAAACGACAAAATTAAGACATTTATTGGGCACCTTCTCAATTAAGTATTGATTTCCCGTGCACCCTGCACGGAGCCGAGCAATCACGTAGTTTGGCGGACAAACCGACTAGTGTGATGACACGAGTTCGTTGCACGGTCCGTATATCTCGTGGGCTCCAGCATGAGGTCAGCGTGACTATAGCGCCAGATGGGGACGGCCCCGCCAGACGAGGCAGTTCTTTCTTTAATCATGTCAGAGGTACACTAAAATGAACACAAATACAATACATACAAAGAAAACTATACAGTATTCACCCAGAATTGGGCAACTTTGATAGTATTGGGTATTGCAAACGCTAAGTCCTTCATGCTACAGCTAGTTGGGCATAAGTTACATTTGAAGAGATGCCGGGTTGTCTGCAATTCACCGCATTCGCACAGTGTTGTGTTGGCATTTGGCAGTTGGAAGTTCCATTTAAGGAGATTGTCCCTCGATCTTGCGACTTCGGTCCGTAGTCTGTTCAAGGACTTCCAGATGACCCACTTCTCCATGTGTCCAGGCGGCAGGGATTCTCGTGGTGTCATCCAGTTTGACCGATGTTGGCAACTTTCTTTCCACTTGTTGAGTCGGGTAGCCGCAGCTGATCCTTCTAAGGGCTGTGAACTTGTTAGGAAACTCCTTCTGGACTTCAGACTTGGCTTGGCAGGTTGATGTCCAAAGAGTGGATGTGGGGTCACTGTATTTGATTTATGCCTCTCGATGTTAGCGGCGACCTCTCTTCTGATGTCACATGGAGCAGTCCCAGCGAGACACTGAACTTTGTCCAGGGGGGTTGGCCTTAGGCAGCCTGTAACAATCCTACAGCTGCCATTTAAGGCTACATCAATCTGCTTTGCATGAACTGAATTGTACCACACTGGGCTAGCATACTCTCCTGCAGAATAGCATAAGGTAAGAGCTGTTGTTCTTAATGTTTGTGGATGTGTACCCCAGTTCGATTCTGCCAGTTTCCGAAGAAGGCAGTTTCTGGAGGATACTTTCTGCTTCAGCTGCAGACAATGTTCCTTGTAGGTTAGTGTACGGTCGAGAGTGACACCCAAATACCTGGGGTGGCAACAATATTCTAGTGCAACTCCATTCCAGAATATTTCAAGTTTCCTGTCAGCTTGTTTACGTTTCAGATGAAATGAACACACTTGGATTTTCTTAGGATTGGGTGCGAGTTGATACGAGGCAGTTGAAGGAACGGGAAAAGATTGTGTGTGTGTGTGTTTGTCAATCAGAAACCAATTACGGTGCACCATGGTGGTGGTTTTCACTACATCATGGGCTGGAGACAACATGTGGATGATTTCACGTGGGGAAGAACGATCGGGAAACTGTAAGAAGGAAGAAATGTGACGAGTGTAGCCCAGCAGTTTGGTATTGCTTATAGCATTGCTCCACATGCGTGGGCATCGTGCCAAATCTTAGGCACTGCTGCCCAAGGGGGACGAGGTGGCCGACCACGGTCAGCAAATAACCACTGCATTGTTCAGCAAACAAGAAGCTTCCAACCACGAACAACCGGTGTAATTGCAACCGCATTTAACAGGACTGCAAGACAAGCATTCTGGCACTCCACAGCCCTATTGGGGTGATATCTTTGCCCAACGACCAGTACATTGTTTTTTGTTGATCTGGCACATAGGCCGTAACGTTTGCTATGGCGCCAAGAGCATAGGGTCTGGACCAACGAGAAGTCGGGTCGTTTGCTTCTCTTGGATGAGAGTATATTCAGTTGGAGTAATGATTCTGGATGTGCCCCCATATGACGATAGGTGAGAACACGTAATGCCCCAGGGAACATTGTCGAACATGACCGTTTTCTACATCTACATCTACATTTATACTCCGCAAGCCACCCAACGGTGTGTGGCGGAGGGCACTTTACGTGCCACTGTCATTACCTCCCTTTCCTGTTCCAGTCGCGTATGTTTCGCGGGAAGAACGACTGTCTGAAAGCCTCCGTGCGCGCTCTAATCTCTCTAATTTTACATTCGTGATCTCCTCGGTAGGTATAAGTAGGGGGAAGCAATATATTCGATACCTCATCCAGAAACGCACCCTCTCGAAACCTGGCGAGCAATCTACACCGCGATGCAGAGCGCCTCTCTTGCAGAGTCTGCCACTTGAGTTTGTTAAACATCTCCGTAACGCTATCACGGTTACCAAATAACCCTGTGACGAAACGCGCCGCTCTTCTTTGGATCTTCTCTATCTCCTCCGTCAACCCGATCTGGTACGGATCCCACACTGATGAGCAATACTCAAGTATAGGTCGAACGAGTGTTTTGTAAGCCACCTCCTTTGTTGATGGACTACATTTTCTAAGGACTCTCCCAATGAATCTCAACCTGGTACCCGCCTTACCAACAATTGATTTTATATGATCATTCCACTTCAAATCGTTCCGCACGCATACTCCCAGATATTTTACAGAAGTAACTGCTACCAGTGTTTGTTCCGCTATCATATAATCATACAATAAAGGATCCTTCTTTATATGTATTCGCAATACATTACATTTGTCTATGTTAACGGTCAGTTGCCACTCCCTGCACCAAGTGCCTGTTCGCTGCAGATCTTCCTGCATTTCGCTACAATTTTCTAATGCTGCAACTTCTCTGTATACTACAGCATCATCCGCGAAAAGCCGCATGGAACTTCCGACACTATCTACTAGGTCATTTATATATATTGTGAAAAGCAATGGTCCCATAACACTCCCCTGTGGCACGCGAGAGGTTACTTTAACGTCTGTAGACGTCTCTCCATTGATAACAACATGCTGTGTTCTGTTTGCTAAAAACTCTTCAATCCAGCCACACAGCTGGTCTGATATTCCGTAGGCTCTTACTTTGTTTATCAGGCGACAGTGCGGAACTGTATCGAACGCCTTCCGGAAGTCAAGAAAAATAGTATCTACCTAGTAGCCTGTATCTAATATTTTCTGGGTCTCATGAACAAATAAAGCGAGTTGGGACTCACACGATCGCTGTTTCCGGAATCCATGTTGATTCCTACATAGTAGATTCTGGGTTTCCAAAAACGACATGATACTCGAGCAAAAAACATGTTCCACAATTCTACAACAGATCGACGTCAGGGATATAGATCTATAGTTTTGCGCATCTGCTGGACGACCCTTCTTGAAGACTGGGACTACCTGTGCTCTTTTCCAATCATTTGGAACCTTTCGTTCCTCTAGAGACTTGCGGTACACGGCTGTTAGAAGGGGGGCAAGTTCTTTCGCGTACTCTGTGTAGAATCGAATGTCTTGGTGATCCATGTGTTACAGTGTGGTCTGACACGATGTTGCACGGGCTTACTGACCTCCACCGATTTTAACTCGGTGCACTTATCGGTCAGCTTTATTGGGACACTGTACTCCTTCCCCGTGTGCGACGTTTTACTGGTGCATTCTGCCTGACTTCATTTTGACGGATAACAACGGGCTACCGCGTCGAACAACGCAGGTGGGAGAACTCTTGGAACGAGATGATATTCTACGAATGGACTGCTCTGTGCCTTCTCCTGACTTCAGTTCAATCTGGCACTTGTCGGATGCGTGCGGAACGTACTGCAGCGCGTCTTGGTGCGCCAGTGACCATCCTGCAGTTGTCAACCGCACAGATGAAGCGCCGGCCGCGGTGGCCGAGCGGTTTTAGGCGCTTCAGTCCGGAACCGCACGGCTGCTACGGTCGCAGGTTCGAATCCTGCCTCGGTCATGGATGTGTGTGGTGTCCTTAGGTTAGTTAGGTTTAAGTAGTTTTAAGTTCTAGGGGACTGATGAACTCAGATGTTAAGTCCCATAGTGCTCAGAGCCATTTGAACCATTTGAACAGATGAAGCAATGGAACATCTTACGACAAGTACGCCTTACGTACTTTGTGGCCAGCATGAATTGCTGTCCGTGGTGATCACACACCCAGTTGAGAACCATGTCTCATCTTTTGTAATGTCCAAGGGAGCAACATAAATCGCGGCTATTTCAATGTAATTATTTTTTTGAATAAAAGCTTTATTCCTGTTCGTCTCAATGCGTATTTCTTTCACTTACCTTCTGTGAAATACTGCAGAAGTTCTTTCTACGTACGACCCAAGTTTCAAAGTTTCATTGAGCTATTTTTCTTGGCAGTAACACATCATGTGAAAGTTACTTTCGTTCTTAAGTTTGGCATACCAGTTTAGTTATATATCGACACAATATTT
This sequence comes from Schistocerca piceifrons, assembly GCF_021461385.2. NCBI lineage: Eukaryota > Metazoa > Arthropoda > Insecta > Orthoptera > Acrididae > Schistocerca > Schistocerca piceifrons. Next base: position 631,954,784 of record NC_060139.1, read on the forward strand.
ACACGTTTCTTATTTTGGCGGATAACTTGTGTGCCAATATTGAACGACATGCATTTGCAAACAGCTGCTATACATCACAATAGTCTAAAGAAGAAATTAAGCCCGTCTAACTATATGGAATAAATATCGTATGTTTTTTCAGGGTCACCAACCTTCTGATCGATTAGATGCTGTTTGCAACGAGTTTCTCTCTCATCCTATCTCTTCATCTCACGCTACCGTTTGCTACCAATGTTCTCAATTTTTTGTTGGATATATTACAAACTCTGTTCATCCCTTCGGATTTTACACGTCGGTCATCCTGTTCCTTCTTCTCGTTAATGCTTTCCACCATATTGTGCCTTATTGTAATAACAGCTCCCGCTAATCGTTCATCATTATTTGCAGTACATGTTTTTTTAGTGTCATCAGTCTTCCATTCAGTTATCACTCTCTGCACTCCCTTTGGTACCATGAAGTTATTGCCTGATGTCTAAACACATGTCTTATCATCATGACCCTTCTTATTGTCAATTTTTCCCTCATACCCCTTCCCTCTTCGATCCTGCGTAGTACCTCTTATTTCTTTTGTTATGACCCCACATGTTTTTCAACATCCTTCTGCAGCAGAATATCTCAAAAACTTTGATTCTTCTATTTTCCTGTTGTTCTGTAATGCGTGATTCACTTCCATACATAGCTGTGCTTCAGATGCACTTCGTAAAAAAAAATCCTTAGCTTAGGGGCCATGTTGGATACAATAGCGAGGAATGCCTGTGCTGGTCTGTATCTTACATCCTCCTTGTTTCGTTCGCCATGCCCTATTTTATCTACTTCGGGGTGTCCAATTTTGTTGTTAAGTGTATCACCAATATCATTCCTGCTAGTCCTCGTTACTTTCGTCTTTTCCCTCAGGCTTCCGCCATTAGGCTGTCCGTTCAGTTCAACAAGCTACGTAATTCTTCCTCACTTACCACGAGGACAGCAATGTTATCAGCGCGAGTCTTATCATTGATATCCTTTCACACTGAACTTACTGAACTTTAATCCTAGTTCCATTTATTCCGTTATTTCTTCCGCGATGTACACATTGGACAGCAGCGGATAAAGACTGCATCCCTGTTTAGACGCTTCTTTAATTAGTGCACTTCTCTCTTCGCCTTTCATTCTATTTGTTCCCTCTTGGTGCTTGGACATATTTTTATTACCTGCTTTTCCCTATTACTTTCACCTAAATTTCTGAGAAATTCGAACATCTTGCACAAGTTTAACTGTCGAACGAATTGTATGAATGAGTCTATTTTTATTGGGTCTTCCTTTCGTCTCATAGATTCTACATACAAACTCGGATAGGCGTTGGTTGTCACTTCCCCGAATGGTTTCAAAAATTCCGAAGGAATGTTGATCTACCTATACTGTCTTCGTTAATCGAAAGTAATCCAAATCTCTGTGAAACTCTGACTGCAATATTGAATCACGTATGGCTTCCAAATTGGCTCCTATTTTTTTTCACGTTACTAGGAAGGGAATCCAGCTTGTACATGCCTAAAATGTACTCTTTGTAGCAACCCGCCTTCCCTTCTGTGTATAAATGGTGAATTCCTTTTCACTCTTAATACCGAAGCCTTTGTTTTTTAGTTTTAATCACAGGCGATTTGACTTTTCTGTATTCTAAATCTGCCCTTTTGGTTACAAAATTGGAAAACAACCTTCATATGTAAAATGTTACTTTGCGATGTTTTTGTTGTAAGCAGTTTGCTGACGTTGTAGGATTCTTGTGAGGAGTTATAAGCCACGTTGTAGTTCCATATACTGCATTTCCAAGAAGAAGCGCATTTAAACTTCTACCAGCTGTAACCCTAAATTCATCGGAATTTTCCATATCATCTTTCAGTTGTATACTGATCCACGCCAATGTTCACTAATGCTACTGAATCATAGTGCATGTAGCTTGAACGTTGAGACTGACAACTAATTTTCTGTTGACGTATTTGTCAACATGTACATTTCTTTTAATTTTTAGATGATGATTAAGACATGTGTGCAGGTGGCTGCCTCGATAGCATTGTGGAATGTGTCGCATTTTTGACACTTGGTCTTACTAAAAACAGACAGTTTTAAACAGACTTTTATTAGTTCCAGTAAGTGATGTATACAAGCAACCGGTTGCATTGAGTTTATTGGAATAAGCCTCGACCAAGTATCAGTACAGTTAACGGTATCTTCTTCAGCAAGATTACAGTCACATTACGTTAACATTTGTAGCAAACATTATGAGCTCAAGTAAATAATCAGAAATTATGGATAATACATCAAACATTATTACAAAGGTACAGCTTGTTATAAGAACAGAGGTGACAGAACCCATGGGATACCTCCTAATATCGTGTCGAACCTTCTTTTGGCCGAAGTAGTGCAGAAATTCGACGTGACAAGGACTCAACAAGACTTTAGAACTTCCTGGGAGATTAAAACTGTGTGCCGGACCGAGACTCGAACTCGGGACCTTTACCTTTCGCGGACAAGTGCTCTAGGAGACGAGGTACTGGCAGAAGTACAGCTGTGAGGACGGGGTGTGAGTCGTGCTTCTGTAGCTCAGTTGGTAGAGAACTTGCCCGCGAAAGGCAAAGGTCCCGAGTTCGAGTCTCTGTCCGGCACACAGCTTTAATCTGCCAGGAAGTTTCATATCAGCGCACACTCCGCTGCAGAGTGAAAATCTCATTCTCAAGACTTTGGAAGTCACCTGTAGAAATATTGCGCCATGTTGCCTCTATAGCCGCCCATAACTGCGAAAGTGGTGACAGTGTACGATGTTGTGCACGGACTGACCTCTAAATTATGCCTGGTAAATGTTTGATGGGATTGATGTCGAGGGATCTCGGTAGCCAAACTATTCACTCGAACAGTCCTGAACTTTCTTCAAACAAATCGCGAACAATTGTAGAGCGGCGACATGTCGCACTGTCATCCATAAAAATTCTACCATCGTTCCGGTACATTAAGTCCACGAATAGCTGCAGATGGCCCCCAAGTAGCAGAACGTAACCATTTACAGTCAATTATCTGTTCATTCGGACTAGAGGACCCAGTCCATTCCATGTAAACACAGCCCACTCCATTATGGAGCCATCACCAGCTTGCACAGTGCCTTGTTCACAGCTTGGGACCATGGCTTCGCGGTGTCTGTTCTACAGTCTAACTCTTACCAGTTCAAATAGGGGCTCATCTGACCAGGCCACGGTTTTTCAGTAGTTTACGGCCCAACCGATATGGTCACGACCCCAGGAGAGACGCTGCACGTGATGTCGTGCTGGTGGCAGAGGTCGTCTGCTGCCGTAGCCCATTAACGTCAAATTTCGCCGCACAGTCCTAACAGATACGTTCGTCCTACGTCCCATATTGATTTCTGTGGTTATTTCACGCAGTGTTGCTTGTCTGTTAGCATTGACTACGTAAACTGACTGCTCGTCATAGGCGACGAGGGCTCAAACTTGCACGCCAGTACTGGAACTGGATATCCACTGGGAGACGACACGTGGCCTTTTCAGATGAATCACGTTTTATGCTCCATCGAACTGAAAGCAAACACTCTTCGGAACGGTCCAGGCTGGAGAAGGGAGCATTATGCTTAGGGGAATGTTTTCGTGGCATTCCCTGGGTGATATCGACATTCTGGAAAGCAATGGATCAGCACAAGTATTCATCTGTCCTTGGGGACCACGCCCACCCCTACATGCAGTTTGTTTCTCCTCCGCACGATGGCGTCTAGCGGTAAGGCAATGCAACGTGTCACACAGTTCACAGTGGACGTGCGTGGTTCTAAGAGCACCTGGAGTTTACCTTAGTCAGTTAACTAAGCGCAGCTGGCTAGAGCACTAGAGCCGGCATGGTGCCACGTCCCTTTCAGTAGTTTCCAGAACCTCACTGTATCTCTTCTTGCATTATCACACGATCCGCGCTGCAATAGGCGGACATTCAGGATTTTGACAGGTGGTCACATTAATGTGACTCTCAGTGTAATTCCAATTACTACTGGTCGTGTAGCCAAACGATATCGTGTGTTTTCGTCTGCTTACATATATTACTATACAGGGTGTTTATAAATGAATATCGAGGTTTTAACGCTTTATAATGTTTATTTTATTTAACTTACAGTTATAAATGATATGTCAAATGAAAGAGCAACTCAAAAAGCTTTTCCAACAACCTTATAAATGTTCAATGTGAACACCATTTGTCACACGGCACACATCAAGTCTATAGCCGTGTTTTCCCAAACGTTGATAAGTGTGTCTTTAGCGATTGTAGCAACAGCTGCTTCAATCCGGTTTCTTCATTCAGGAAGGTTTGCTGGTAGCGGAGGCACGTACACACAATCCTTGATGAAGCTCCAAAGGAGAAAATTGCATGGCGTTAGGTCGGGTGAACGTGGAGGCCATGCAGAGCAAGACCTGTCAAGCAAGGGAAGAACTCGGCTATCGACTTGATGTGTGCCGTGTGAAAAATGGTGCTCACAATGAACATTTATAAGGTTCTTGGTAAAACTGTTTGAGTTGCTCTTTCATTTGACATGTCACTTATAACTGTAAGTTTAATATAATAAATATTATAAAGTGTTAAAACCCTGATATTCTTTTATAAACACCCTGTATATTTATTTATGTAGAGGATCGACTACCATGAGCTCCTTGAAGTTAACAACTGAGCAGAAATAAGATCGAGGATTAACGAAGCGAATGCCAAGTTGAGCAGTTTGCTAACGCAGTTAGTGGCAGTATTAGGGAGTTTTTTGCTCTGTGTCCTGATAAAACAAAGGTCGTGGTAAATACATAGGCAATAAATATTGCTTCTTTTTGAAGCGTCCTGATAGTATAATCTCGCCCATTTTCATTCACGCGCACGCACGCCCTCGCCCACACACACACGCACGCACACACACACACACACACACACACACACACACACACACACAGCCGACCGGAGTGGCCGTGCGGTTCTAGGCTCTACGGTCTGGAGCCGAGTGACCGCTACGGTCACAGGCTCGAATCCTGTCTCGGGCAAGGGTGTGTGTGGTGTCCTTAGCTTAGTTAAGTTTAATTAGTTCTAAGTTCTAGGCGACTGGTGACCTCAGACGTTAAGTCGCATAGTGCTCAGAGCTATTTGAACCATTTGAACACACACACACACACACACACACACACACACACACAGTGAGCGATACGGGAAAAATTGGAGACTTATGAAACTTTGAAGGTAACAAGGATAAAATACGGGGGCACAAGGTTGTTTACAACTTGTAGAGAAAGCAGACCGCTGTTATAAGAGACGACGAACGTAAAACAAAAGCAATAGTTAAGGAGGCGGCTACACGGGTAGCAGGGGCTGTTCAGCGTGGACTTGGCGGACTTTTAGGTTAGAGAATCTCAGGGAAACACAAAAAAGACGTAACTCTCACAGGGTGCAGGTCAAACACTGGAAGAACGGAGATCTAGGAACCACTGGTATAACAGCTGAATATTGTCATAGCTGTGTTGGGAACGTATCATAACTCTAAGCGTTAATAGAAAGCACTGGTGCTCAAATCGTTGGAGGCACTGAAAGCTGGCTAATGCCGGAGATAAATTCAGTCGAAATTTTTACGAAGGATCGAACGGTGTTCAGAAACGATAGGCCAAATACTGTGGGCGGTGGCGTTTCTGGTGCTGTTACAAGTAATTTATCTTGTAGTGAAACTGAAGTAGATAGTTCCTGTGAGTTAGTGTTGGTAGAGGCCATTTTGGCAACCAGAATAGATTAATAATTGAATTCCTTTACTGGCTTCCCAACTGAGATGATACAATTGCCGAAATTTTCAAAGAAAACTTGAGTCTCATTTCGAACTCGTACCCGACCCATACAATTATAGTTGGTGATGACTTCGCTTTAACTTAAATGCGTTGGTGTAAATACACGTCTAAATCCGGAGGTGCGAATTAAACATCATCCGAAATTATATTAAAAACATTCTCTGAAGATTATTTCGAGCAGTTAGTTCATGAGCTCACTCGAATATTAAACGGTTCTGAAAACACGCGCACGCACGCCTACGCCCCCCCCCCCCCCTACCTCCACACCACACACACACACACACACACACACACACACACACACACACACACACATACACACAAAATAAGAGATTCGGGCAAAATTGGAGACGTAGCAGCATAAAATCTTAAAGGCCATATCTCACTATACCGCGCTGTAGGGTGCAATATGTCCGTAAGGCCTTTAAAAGGGTATACGCTGCTGGACACCAAGCTTAAAAGACGGTAGCTCTCTGCTCGTAACCTTTTTATTTCCACCAGAATAAGCTGGGCATTGTCTGTGGATTTTACGCTCCTACAATTCGAGGTAAGGGCCGCACACAAGAGAACTATATTTCCATGTTCATATTTACGGCGTTCCCTAGTCGGCGAACAATACACGAAATCACGTTTTTTTTGCAGTCCACAACAACAACCATCCTTTCCTTACACAACGGAAAGTAATTGGCAATACTCGAAAAGCTGTTTTCACGACCGCATCCCAGTCTTCCTTTCTTGAGAAACGAGAAATACAGAAATCGTGGCTCTCGTGATATATTTGTTATAGCCAAGTATTTGATATTCGTGATCTATCGATTCTAGTTCATATTAGTTAACAGAAAGGCCTCAGTACGACATTTTAATTAATAGTCATTTCTTGTTAGCTGCTGAGTGTTTATTATTCTTTCGTACTATACGCTTATTTCGGAGTTATTGCCATTTTCTAGTACAAGTGCAATTGTACATAGTACAGATGTCGACAGTTAGATAGTAGTCCGCATGGAATGTGTACAAAGATATACTTACGTTAAATTATTCATGAAGATGTACATACTCCGCCACGCAGGATTAGCCGAGAGGTCTTGGGTGCTGCAGTCATGGACTGTGCGGCTGGTCCCGGCGGAGGTTCGAGTCCTCCCTCGGGCATGGGTGTGTGTTTGTCTTTAGGATAATTTAGGTTAATTAGTGTGTAAGCTTAGGAACTGATGACCTTTGCAGTTAAGTCCCGTAAGATTTCACACACATCTGAACATCATCTATGTACAGTCATGCTCAAAAGTATCCGAACGACCTGAATTGCATTTCACCTGATTCGCATGCAACCCACATAAGGCAGCTGTCTAGCAGGTCCTCTAATCGCTCCTTGGTATAGTCGTTTGACTACTGAAAATGATTCCAACAAGTCACCACTAGAAAACACTGCACTGTATCGCAATAACTCAAGACGTAAAGTAATACCACCATACTAGAAATATCAGGGAACACCTTATCACAGATAAGACTGTCCTTAAGGCTTGTAAGGTCACATTTATTGCAATAAATGACATACCTGAAATGTTACCACTCTCATTATTACGTCAGACAGGTAATGCACGTAGTAAGTTCGTCGTATTCATGATTTCCTCTTGAAAGTAACATACCGTACTTGTTATTTAACACAAAACGACATTAAAAATTTAAGTTAAGTTGTGGTTTGCTTATCATTTCATTTCCTTCCTACTTATCAACCTGGCATGTGAGTCTTAAGTGAAGAACAATATTGAATTTCGTATCGTTGACGGTCGATCGAATTTCTTCAGAGACGCTTGTATTGTGAAGCAGCTTGGTAGTTCAAATGGCTCTGAGCACTATGGGACTTAACATCTGAGGTCATCAGTCCCCTTGAACTTAGAACTACTTAAACCTAACTAACCTAAGGACATCACACACATCCATGCCCGAGGTAGGATTCGAACCGGCGGCCGTAGCAGCAGCGGGGTTCCAGACTGAGGCGCCTAGAACCGCTCGGCCACAATGGCCGGCAGCAGCTTGGCAGTCAGAAAGCCGAGATCTATGACCATTAACACAACTTACTGAGTCGAGCTGCCAATAGGATTTGATGTGCGAAGGTTTTCTTCTGATTTCGTTACAGAATTTTTTCTGGAAATACGCAGCTCCATAAAATAAACCACAAAAAGAAGCTCACAGTTGCTGGCCCCTACCACGGTTAGAGCTGAAGACTGTTTGAACCGTTGCAACACTTTTTTTAAAATCTCGTTTTGGTTGTTATAGTTCGTTGCAATTGTTCGTTGCGGACTTCCCCTGACGCCCGGTGAAGTTCGTCGTTGATGCATTCACTCAGTTTTTTATTAGAGAGGGCAGCTAACCCTCTGACCGAACACGCTGAGCTACCGTGGCGGCACCACTAGACACGGGCGGTACTACGGGGCTACGAACCCGGTGCTGCCAGCACACCACTCTCATCGCGGTATTGGTCCCTCAGCCTCATAACGCATCGTGAACGATAATAAAAGTTGTCACTTATGTAAAGAATAGCATTTCTTTAGCCAAAAAATTGAATTTTCTGTCTCACTGTCTTAGTTTACAGGAGGATTATATAGCACGAGTCATTCAAATGGAAAGGGAATATCAATTGAGTTTAGCGAGTCAGTTCAGTACCATACGCGGAAGTGATTGCACTGTCACAGTGTTGCCAAATGTTTGTGACGATGTTGCTAATTCTCAGCTGTGCTAGGAACAGCTCTGTAGCGTTATAGGAGGAGAATCTCGTGCTTGTATCATAGGAGGATACGGACAGGAGGCGCGGGGTTTGGTTAATATTCAGCGTTTTCTCCTACCAGTTGTGTCAAACATTCAGATGTGTAATCTTCCATCACGATTACAGTTTCACAAAAATTATATACGAATAAAACACTTACCTTGTTACTTTGTGACAAAAGATTATTTCAGGACAATAAAAATCTTTGGAAATCAACTCTTCCCACCTGTCACGAAAAGTAAGATAACAAACACTTTGCACCTCGAAATCGATTGCATCTATGTGCAGTCTTGCGATCATACAAGTAGAATTTCATGATCTGCACGAGAATGTAGAAAAATTTTGGTGCGAATGGAAGCTGTAAGAAACACAGTTAACTAATTATTCTGTACCACGTAATAATCAACCCATTTGAAAATTCAGAAGAGAAGAAACTAAAAATTATGCCCATTAAGACAGAAACTAAAGTGCAGATGTGGGCACTGTCCAGATTTGCGCTTTTTCATCTTCAGATCTATACAAATAATGTATACTAACCAGCGTATCCATTGCTTTCGTAATGTTTCCCTCTTGTTTAGTCTTCTAATGATGAACTGTATCCACACTCATGACTTTGATTGTTTCTTTGTATCCTTCTATCTACTTTGTGTGTTCGGTGTTCAAAAAGCAAAATATTATGCCTGCTTCCACGAAGTATGAAAACGAGGTCGCAAGAAAGCTAACGAATTATAATCAAAATACAGTGAGACGCCAATTTGTCTGTTGTCATGGTGTTAAGTCGACAGAAATAGTTGGGTATTATTCCCTTCATCACCGGCACCCCGTTGTCGTCTTCTCTTATTGAGATTTTCGTATTACCCTGAACACAAGAATCCGAGATAAATGTGTATAATCTCCGTGACGAAACATCCCACATTCCATTCGTTCTGATCCATTCGTTACGTGCATCGGCGGCCGTGAGTGATAGGAAAGCTGTTGTGAGGTGACGAATAACAATAACAATGGTAGTAATAACAAATCAATAATCAAAGATGTTTACTGCATTACAGACGATTAACAAAATAACCAAGAATGGCTGAGTGTTTAATAGGCGCACTGCATAGCTGTTCCTACCACTTTGTTACTGAATTCTGTTCTGGTTGTTTGCAGAATGAAAAGAAAGAACCCTGTAGCCATACATATCGCTAGTACAACGATATAATACCTATCAATTGTCCTTGCTTTACATCACGAAACGGACATGGCGTCACTGAGCTGAAATTTGAAATACATTTCTGTTTTCTCTCTCTGTCTCTCTCTCTCTTTTTTATTTTTATTTTTATTTTTTAGGAAAGCTTCGAGAAGCGCGAATAATAAGCAAGTAGGCATATAACCTGCTTACAGTTATTTCCATTGGGATACGTAATGTAAAAATACTACTTTTAAGTGTATTATTGCGTAATTCAAGTTATTGACAGACTATTCGTGAGCTTGCTCGCATTCAGCGGGGTGAAACCTATCACAACAGCAAGCAAAGCACAAATATCTCTTGCACCATGCGCAGCATACAAACGAAATCTCGCTGCACTGACGAGTTGTCCGATATATTGCACGGAAAACATACCTGATTCATGTTGCTAAATACAGCTCTATCAGATATCAATTTGGATGCGTACCAAGTGTATAAAAGTATAACTTGAAATACACAGAAAGACACGTAGAGGTATTCGACTAAACATAGCCATGATAAAGATTGTAACTAGGGTCGACAGCATCGTCGTCTACCACCTTGACAACTGGAACGGTGACAGTGCTCGGCTGGTTACTTACGTTTACTGGTATCAAAGCTACAGCATGAAAACACAAAAATGTTGACAACCCGAAGATCATTAATTTTGAAACCCATGGAAAGTAAAGCAGTCATCAGTAGGAAGAGTGGTTTGAACACCACAGTGCTTTAATAGGCACAGTCTTGTTGGTGGTGATATGCCGTTGCTTTCCTCCGACCTTTGAGTTGACTTACCTAGCCAGTTAATAGGGAAACCTACAGTTTAATGTGGCTTTCGGACCACAGTGCAACTCGACATTTTTCACATAAAAAAAACTTCCCGAGGGGAAACAAGTGTAAAATGGCACATAAAAATCGCGAGACTGACGAGGGATCAAACCTGAGACCTCAGTATCCGTAGTCTTGCTGTTTATCACCTTGCCACCATGCAGCCAACACAGTGGTTTCTGTTTAGCATTGAAATTAGGATCTCTTGTTTGTGCCTGCGTTGGCACTTGCGTGTCCCTTAGGAGACCTTAACTTCGGGATTACACTCGTATATGTGTGTGTAAACGCCTTCCAATGCCCACTCATGGAAGACAAGGATACACAGTCTAGCATCAATACTACAGCCGCGCGGGATTAGCCGAGCGGTCTGAGGCGCTTCAGTCATGGACTGTGCGGCTGGTCCCGGTGGAGGTTCGAGTCCTCCCTCGGGCATGGGCGTGTGTGTTTGTCCTTAGGATAATTTAGGTTAAGTAGTGTGTAAGCTTAGGGACTGATGACCTTAGCAGTTAAGTCCCATAAGATTTCACACACTTCTTTTTTTTTTCAATATTACAAATACGCCTCAGTTTGTGGATGAACGCAGACTTAGGTTGATAATCAATTTGAGTATTTAGCAGTACTGTACCCATTGGTGTTAAACTCGTTTTCAACCAATTATTCCCACAGCTACAGGAACACTACTTGTGATACTTCTTAGACAAAATACTTACGCAATGCTGTCAGACGAAAAGATCAACCTGACACAAACTGTGGAAAGTTTGTTTTACAACCTTCGTACCTGGATAAAGAGCTTTTACTATTTAAGATATATGTGAACGTTGCTGCATAAGACGATTTAAGAAGAAAATAAATTCCTTCAGCTACGACAATGTTTAAAGAATTCGTCTTAACGGCACTAAATTGTGGTTTGTGAATCGTTTACCGGCCGTACTCTGCCGCGTTTCACTGATTGGAAGGCGAAAAGCTTACTGACAAATTTCACAGATGGAAAAGGGGGACGAAATGTCTCCCACTGGAAGGTCATGTTGTTTTATTTAAATGATTACAGAATCAGGTAAAACGAACAGTGAGGTTGTCAGTATAAGCACATTACTGTTGTCAATATGATGTTGCACCGCCCAGGGCCTGTAATGATAAAGGGCCCGTTTAGGTCAGGCATATTGTATACAGAAATGGAAGAGAGAGCACCACTAAATTCTACAATCCGTATGCATTGCATACACACAGAAATTACTGTTACAGTGTACTTATGGAGCCCAATGAGTGAATTGCATATTTTCCTGTGAGAAAGAACACTGGCAAATAGTCTTCGCTACATTAGGTTACTTAAAGTGGTGTCACTCTGAGCTGGAATTTATGGTTAGCGGCTAAGTGTAAAGACAATGAGTCGGATGCGGGTTTTGCAACTGTGAAATACTTTCCTACATTATAGAAGCGAATATTAAATTTGAACTAATATTGCGAAAATTTTGAACTTGGATAGCTTAGAATGAAAATATTTCTCTTCATTGCAAAGGAAAACAATTGATTTTCTAAAACACTCTCTCATACACAACTTGAAACAGGTCACGTCGACCAAACCATATGGAAGAACTGGCAGCGACGTATGTCGGAAGGCAGTAAGATCCCTTGACTTTTGGTTTGGCAGTATTCGACAGCCATTTCTAGGCGCAAGTAAATGAAGAAAGGCAGCGCGTTTTTGTTATCAAGTAACGTCTTCATCAATTACTTTAGTTTTAATGTGATCTACGAGTAATTGCTGATGTTTGATATTAACATGAAAAGGATTCCGTAGACAGGGAAAAAACCTGTTCTTTGGCAACCTCTTCTATAATGACCAAAAGGCTTTAATGATCTTCAAGCACTTGTGTTCCAGCAGCGGTATGAAGAAAATGATAGTAATAATGACGGTAATAATCGAATTATCCGATAACTTCACACTTCACAGTGGATTTTCTCGAACTAAAAAATTTCCTGAATTAGTGAAAATTTCAAAAAGGGTTCACATCGAGGCTATGATGCCTAGAAGAGTCTTTACATCCTGCTGACATGAGAATAGCATTATCCCCACTTCAGAAGCTTCTTCTATTTAACCATTTAATAGATTCGCATTTTTTACACCGTAACTAATTTTGTAAGCTAAGCATTTAATCCATTACAGCACACTCCTGGGGCTGGGAAATGTGGCCCCAATGGTCTGGTGCAATGCGTGGGTTCAGGCATTTACTTTTAAGAGGCACAAACAGATTTAATTTACCTCTGGTAACCTCAAGAGAAAGATGTTACAATCCAGAATCCGCATTAAACATCACGTTCCTTCATTCTCAACTGGGCAGTGCCGGTTTACGTTGGGAAATGACATAGGTGGAGGTCATGGTAAACAGAAATACTGTCGCCAGTAAACTTACTTACATAGAAAATTTTATTTTATTTGATGAACCGATAGCCATGTAAAGGAACAGGGCTCTTATTTTGCTTATACTTGGTTGAACTAGAGACGTTGAAAAATTTGGTGCTGGACTGGGATTCGAATTCGTATCTCCTCTTTCGAGGATCTGAATCTCTCGGAACAGTATAGTTCAATCATTTCGTTCCTTTTCCCAAAACTGCAATCTTCTCTAGGTCTCCTCCAAAGTTAAGTATGTGGGTCTGAATCCTGATTCAGTACAAAAATATTCATAATTTAATTTCAAGCCCTACCACATGCACAGCGGCCTGCTAGCGAAAATTAACGTGCATTTTTAATGTCTGTTCATGTGTTGCCAACAATTTCTGGTCAAACATGCACACATCTTACTGTTGGTGAGTAAGAAATTGATACTTAAACTATATTCGTGGACGATAAAGAACGATAGGAATGCGGTTCGATTGTCGCTCGGTCACAAAAATTTGTATCCTTATTTTAGATTCAAACACCTAGCAGATGGTAAGAAAAACCGATACGTAACATTTGATTTTACTTAGTTAACAATCCGATTATGTGTTGGGTTCGTATCTCCACACAGAGCTTCACATCATGCGCTTCATCTTTAAATGGATACACACTTGTTACTTCTGAATTGAGGTATATGAGATATCTTTCGTGGTTAGTTAACAGGGACGAAAGGGCCTTGATAGGAGTCCCGATTTATTACAAAAACTGTCGTCTTTTACTTTCAAGTTTAGATTTGGTTACTGATATTGCCGAAAATTTCGGTAATTCATGACTCTTCATGACTAGTCAGTAATATGATATGATTAGATCAGATGAGATTAGATTAATACTTGTTCCGTAGATCATTAATACGACACTTCGTAATGATGTGGAACGTGTCATTTTAATGAAAGATTTCTTTACATACCAGTATCCAATTTCTTTACAACAATTTTTTACGCTCTCTCTCATTCTTTTTTATTTTTATCTCTCTGTCTCTCTCTCTCTTTCTCTCGCTCTCTTCTCTCTCTCTCTCTCTCTCTCTCTCTCTCTCTCTCTCACACACACACACACACACACACACACACACACATTGAAATTCTCTTTTTATTTTGATTTGTTTGTTGTGCTCGACTATCGGCGAGGCACGAAAATGTACGTGAACCAGTTTCTTAGTTTTGAGTACAGTTACGAAAGAAATATATAAACAACTATGAGAGTTACTGATTTATGATGCTTAGTTAGCAGTCAGTTCTGAGTATTATTAGTAACTACGCTCCAGTCCCTAAACCTAGTTACAGAAATGCGAATCAGACGCATTACGTATTCCAGGCCGTAGCAGCCGCATCTTTGAGACGCCAGCTATGGTCACTTCCCAGCCCGCTGTAGGATCACATCGGTTCGTCTTCTTCCTGCTGGTACTGTAACTGAGATTTGGCAACAAGGCAAGGTATATTTGGCAACCCTGTGATCGACGAGATACTTCCTGGTGTAAACGGAATGAAGCCTCAAAGTTCGCTTGATTTTTCCTGTCATTTCCATTGAATAATCTGAGTAATTATCGCTTGAGGTGTAACAGAAGACTGTAAATTTACGGTTTTCAGCTCAGGAAAGTAGTTGCACGTGGAAATCGCAACTAATCTCGTCCTTTAAATAGCGGTTTACGAGTTCTAGCCACTATTGGCCTTGTAAAGGAAGACCTGGCACATACCTCTTCACTAGCTCTGTTGTAATATGCTGACCTGTGGAAAAACGTCTGCTATGGTTCGCGGTCCCAGTCTCGCTGACTGCAACGTTTTTATCCCTTCTGTGAAAGAGCTACAAGCAGTCAGATTAAACACCGATAAGCAAATTGCAAGAAAATATTTTCAGCTCATAGTGCAATAGTGAAAAACTTACAATGCTGCACAACAGGTAACGCCTCTTTCCGCTGCTGACAAAGAAATTTTGGGTTTCTAGGAATACATAACTTTATGTATGAAATGCCACATTTGTATACCTGTTGAGCATGACACAGCAAACCAATTAAACACAGACCCAAGCGAAATCTAAGTGAGTAGTATTTTACAAATTCGTGCCGATAGAGGCATACTTGTGTACAGATACTCAGTTTTATTAAACCAGACCTTCGTCGTAAGGTTATCGTGGGTAGTTTCGTTTCATTTCCTTTAATACAGTGTACAATTTTCGTAAGGTTTCTTTTAGTGTTGTTAAAACAATACTTAACATGAGAGAGAAATTAATTATCAACGATATATGCGAATTCTCTTATGTTATCTATAACAGTCTTAGTGCACATGCAGTTTATTGATTACATGCATGTAGAATACTTGTGCCGAGTTAAAGCTGTCAAACAAGGTTTGAAGAAGAATAAAATGCCACTATCACACGACAGCTAATGTAGGAAATACTTTTCTGACTATTATGGCACGATGCACTCTCATCTTACACAATACAAAAGCTTCGAGATGCATCTGCTGCCTGTACATCTATTAAACCTGAAAAGAACAAAATGTCGTAGAAGGTAGCCCTTTCCCCACATGTGCCTTTTTTTGGATTGAGAAGTGAAGGGAATTATGTTCAAAGTTCTATTAGATTGATAACTTCAGCAGACATCAGAATTGCGTTTTTAAAAAAATGTAGCAGTGAATGTACACAAACTCACGACATCTTATCTACGGTGCACAACGCTTCCCACCACGCTACAAGCTAACACATAGTTACGGTATCTGCAGAATTCAACAACAATTCCTCTAGAAATTCCACAGTACTGTGAGATAATGCGTAAGACCGGATCTACGTCTGAGAGACAGACAGTTACAGCTTTTCTTTTGCGTTGCACGACGTTCTCAACAAACAGATAGGGCAGTAGAATTGCTCAAGTGGACAGTAACACTTCCTATTTAAATTTCTGCATCCTACACTGTCGGCAGCTCTATGTAGGTGGCAGTTATGTTATTTTATTTTGGTGATTACTAAATAGAGTCGAATGTTTGCACTGGATAGCCGAGGGAGCTAGTTCATGGCGATTCGGTCAACCAAGTAAATGAATGTACTGAACATGCTGCAAAACACTACAGGGAGCCTGTGTGTCAGAATTCTCATCGAGTGTGCCGCATCAGTGTTATGATAGAAAAACACGTCAGAAAGAAGAGAATTTGGTGGTCTGTTGGTTTGATGATAGATTCATATACTTATGGTCTGAGTTCGATTCCATCTTCTGTCTATGGTTTTTGATAGGCAGAGATCAGATTCTATCCGCTTCTGGCTACGCCAAGTGAAGAAGCTATAATGGCATTGTAGTTTGAAATTCACATTAAACATGATATTCCTTCTCTACCAAGTAGACGTTAGGTTGAACAACAATAAAGTCAGGAGTGGCGACATGAAAGAACCAGTATCCTTTCTTATACTAGTTATTTATTTGTAGCGACGAAACAAACGCTATGTAGGGTCACAGGAGACTTATTCCATCTTTTATTTGAGCTTCTGTATGCCGATAAAATCGGTTCTGAACTGGGAATGCAACTCAGACCGCCCTTAACGTGGAATTTGATCCCTTCGTGACAATACAGTTCGACTACAATTTTTGTTTGTTCAAAACAGCAGATTCCTCAACATCTCCACATATTGCGCGTGAATGGGTTCGAATCCTGGCCCGGCACTAGGATTTTCATTATGAATTATCAAGCTCTAGTATGAGGACACCTATCTGCTGGTGGATAATAATTTTGATTTTTAATGCTCGTTGTCAACACTAACGATATCTGACGTTTTTGACTCACAGTGAGACTTATAACTATTTGCGAGATCACTGTAAGTTCAAGGATGTTATTCGGAGCTGCTGGTGGAGAAAAATTCCGTAGCTGACGTTTGTTTGAGTGTAGAAACGATGTGTGTGCGGCTCCAATCCCAGTCATCAGTGTACACTTCGTCACATTATTTCTAGTTCAATCATGCTCACATGTCGCTGCTGGTGTAACAAACCCATATTTAACGTTCGATTTCTCTAGAATATAACGGCGATAGGTGCCGGATTGGAGTGCTGGGAAGGAAAAAATTAATGTTCGTCTCGTCATTTCAGTTAAAACATCTAGCTACCATCGGCATGTCACAATTGATTGTGCATCGATAACAATCCGATTAGGTTCTGCGTTCGAATCCGTGTCCAACACAAAGCTTTACCTCACGGATTTCAAATAAGTTACTTGTGAAGAAGCAATATTTAACATCTCTCGTAGTTCGTTAACAGGGACAATAGGTGCTGGGTAGGAATTCGCGTCCGTTAAAACTGTTTACGTTATGTAATTTAAAGTTGATATTTGCTAACTGATACTGTCTAAAATCGAGGTATATCACTCTGTGTATGACTAGTCAGGAATGACTATTAGTTTACGTCAGTCTCGAAATCTTAGTCTGCATCACATGGGTTTGAACCCATATGCAGAGCGAGACGGTTCGTCGAGTCATTTGAAGTTCATACATATTCTCAACTAGCTGCACGTGATTAACTTAAATTTTTAATGTCGTTTTGTGTTAAATAACAAGTACGGTATGTTACTTTCAAGAGGAAATCATGAATACGACGAACTTACTACGTGCATTATATATCTGACATTATAATGAGAGTGGTAACATTTCAGGTATGTCATTAATTGCAATAAATATGACCTTACAAGCTTGAAGGACAGTCTTATCTGTGATAAGGTGTTCCCTGATATTTCTAGTATCGTGGTATTACTTTACGTCTTGAGTTATTGCGATACAGAGCAGTGTTTTCTAGTGGTGACTTGTTGGAACCATTTTCAATAGTCAAACGACTGCACAAAGCAGCGATTAGAGGACCTGCTAGACAGTTGCGTTATATGGTCTGCATGCGAATCAGGCGAAATGCAATTCAGGTCGTTCGGATACTTCTGAGCACGACTGTACATACTCCATCTGTGTCTGGTAGCTATTTTCTTGAGTTCTTATAGCCGGCCGCGGTGGTCTAGTGGTTCAGGCGCTCAGTCCGGAACCGCGGGACTGCTACGGTCGCAGGTTCGAATCCTGCCTCGGGCATGGATGTGTGTGATGTCCTTAGGTTAGTTAGGTTTAAGTAGTTCTAAGTTCTAGGTGACTGATGACCACAGATGTTAAGTCCCATAGTGCTCAGAGCCATTTGAACCAGCCATTTTGAGTTCTTATATTATGAACAATTATGAATTTTTCGAAGCCAATAGCCTTGCCACAGTGGTAACACCGATTCTCATTAGGTCACCGAAGTTGTGCGCTGTTGGACAGGGCTAGTACTTGGATGGGTCATCATCCGGTCTGCCGAGCGCTGTTGGCAAGCCGGGTGCACTCAGCCCTTGTGAGGCAAACTGAGGAGCTACTTGATTCAGAAGTAGCGGCTCCGATCTCGGAAACTGGCATACGGCCGGGAGAACGGTGTGCTGACCATATGCCCTTACACATCCGCATCCAGTGACGCGTGCAGGCGGCCGGTCCGTACCATTGGGCCTCCATGGCGTGTTAGGGAGGAATTTTAGTTTAGTTTATGTATTTTTCTAAATAAAAACAACTGACAAATCTTATGAATAATACATACTTGTTCATAATGTAAGACAGCAAGAAAGTAGTAACCTTACACAGATGCAGAATGTACATACGTTATGAACATCCTAACCTAAGTATGCATTTATAGATATTCCATGTAAATCACCATTTCATTGACAACATATTTATTATGTGTGATTATTGCAGGTTGTACTAGAAAATGGCAATAACTCAGAAATAAGCTTATAATATGAAAGAATAATAAACTTTCGGCAGTTAACAGACTTGTCGATTCGTTAAAATGTCGTAGCGTGATCTATATTATGCTGCAGGCCATAGAATGTTAAAAAGCAGGCCTCAGTTCGAATACACCACATGACAAGATTTTGAGCAAATTATAACAGAAATCACTTATACTGGTGACTAAATACTGCTGGTACGAGTCCCTCTTTCAAAGAGAGATTCACGGTAACCTTTTTGCATTGGGATGGGCGACTGATCCTAAAATCAGAAGACTCAATTAAGACTTATCGGCATTGTAATCCAGAAAGGAACCGAAGCTGCGAAGGTACATCGAAGTGTATCCAAAGGCACGCAGTCTTCCACAATACGTAGATAAAAACCTTTACAATAAGTTTCGAAAATTTCCAGTCAATTCATTCATATCTCTGCTTGAGGACTGCTCACAGATAGCCGTCAAGATGTGGTTGCATTAATCCAATGTTCTAAAAATGAAGGCATCGAGTGTTAGAATTTTGAACGTTGTGGCGGAACATGCAGTTATGGAAAAAGAAGGGGAAAGAGAGAGATATGTTTAATTTGATAGCTCGTCCACAAAACCCAGTAGGCAGTAGATACCTTTGCCCAGATTGCCGTCATGTTCCTTGACTACAAGGAGGCCGTCACCGATGTACTGCATTCAGAAGGTGGTGAAATACGCCATTCATCAGATGGTGGTGATGTTCTACGTACACATCTAAATGGTTACTCTGAAAATCATATTCAAATGCCTGGCAGAGGGTTCATCGAAGCACCTTCACAATTCTCTATTATTCCAATATCGTATAGCGTGCGGGAAGAACGAACACCTATATCTTTCCGTAAGACCTCTGATTTACATTATTTTATCGTGGTGATCGTTTCTCCCTGTATCATTTCAGTGACACTCTCTCCTATTTTGGCGATAATACAAAACGTGCTGCCCTTCTTTGACCTTTTTCGATGAACACCGTGAGTCCTATCTGGTAAGGATCCCACACCGAGGAGCAGTATTCTCAAAGAGGACGGACAATCGTAGTGTAGGCAGTCTTCTCAGTAGATCTGTTACATTGTCAAAGTGTCCTGCCAGTAAAACGCAGTCTTTGGTTAGCCTTCCCCACAACATTTTCTAAGTGTTGCTTCCAATTTAAGTTGTTAGTAATCTTAATTCCTAGGTATTTAGTTGAATTTACGACTTTTAGATTTTACAGATTTTTCGTGTAACCGAAGTTTAACGGATCCCTTAATGACTCTCTTGGATGATCTCACACTTTTCGTTACTTAGGGTCAACTGCCAATTTTCACACCATTCAGATATCCTTTCTAAATCGTTTTGCAATTTTTTTTGGCCTTCTGATGACTTTATTAGTTGATAAACGACACCGTCATCTGCAAACAACCTAAGATGGCTGCTCAGATTGTCTCCCAAATCATTTATATAGATAAGGAACAGCAGAGGGTCTACAACACTACCTTGGGGAAACCCATAAATCACTTCTGTTTTACTCGATCACTTTCCTTCAGTTGCTACGAACTGTGACCTCTCCGACAGGAAATCGTAAATCCAGTCACATAACTGAGACGATATTCCATAAGCACGCACTTTCACTACAAGCCGCTTGTGTGGTGCAGTGTCAAAAGCCTTCCGTAAATTCAGAAATACGTAATAAATCTGAAATCCCTAGTCAATAGCACTCAACACTTCAAGCGAATAAAGAGCTAGTTGTGTTTCAGAAGATGTGTTCTGCTCATATGTGTATTAGATTCCATCAACGAGTGAGAACAGAATCTATTAGCATTTTAAGAGTGCTAATCTGACAAAGTATCCACATTACGATAATCTGTTGATGTGTCCCTCTTCTTTAAATTCCTGACCGCGTTGCATTTGCGGCAATTGAAAACTTCACCTCACATCGACGTCAGCGTAAGAGTGTTAAAGACTTTCTCGTCCGTTGCCCATAATATGTTAATGCTCCCTAGAATATGAATAATGAATAAAGCATAAAGTCTTCCACAGGGCCCACGTATTCGGTTGCTTCTCCAATGTTTTGTTCACTGCTCTCCTCCATATCTTACTGGTTACTTGATGCACAGCTTCCAAGTGCAGTTTATCAGCTTCAGAGATTGTAAACTTTAGCTGTTTGCAGCAATCTGCTGTTTTATTTTCACCCATAAAACTTCGATGAAACACCCTGGCTGTGTGGTATACGTTTCTTCCTCCGTTTCGTTTTACCTGTCAGGCTTGTGCCAAACGCCGCATTGAACATGAAACGGACATGAATTAAAGAACGTCCATCGGCAGTACCAGCTACATTCAAGAAACTCACTATTACGTTTCACATACTTCATGTGGTAATGTGACTCCTACCTGCTAAATCCCGGCCGGAGTGGCCGAGCGGTTCTAGGCGCTACAATCTGGAACCGCGCGACCGCTACGGTAGCAGGTTCAAATCCTGCCTCGGGCATGGATGTGTGTGATGTCCTTAGTTTAGTTAGGTTTAAGTAGTACTACGTTCTAGGGGACTGATGAACTCAGAAGTTAAGTCCCATAGTGCTCAGAGCCACCTGCTAAATAGCCATCCGTTATTGACTGTCTTCCTGCTGCCACCAGGCAACGAATCGCGCTACTACACTGTCAGTACCAAATATTCGTCTCACTGTGCCATTAGAAATGACTGTTAGCTGGTTGGTTACACGTTCCGTAGATGAAAAAAAAAATGGCTCTGAGCACTATGGGACTTAACATCTGTGGTCATCAGTCCCCTAGAACTCAGAACTACTCTAAGTTCTAGGGGACTGATGACCTTAGATGTTAAGTCCCATAGTGGTCAGAGCCATTTGAACCATTTGACCGCGTGTGTTCGATGTCGATTTACAGGTGCCAGCACTAGCAGTGGAGGGTATATAAAGCATGTCGGGGAGGGGTGGGGGGGGGGGGGGGGCGACGTGGAAAACAGTCCTTTGAGTGTCTTAAAGCGGAAACGAAGCGATTTATATGACGTTCAAAAGAGCACGATCATTGATTTTTGGGACAAGAGTGGAAGCATTTCCGAATCAGGTAAGTTTGTAAACTACTCATTTGCCGCCGTGGTTAAAGCATACCGTACTTGGCAAAGTGGCACTATCCAAATTTGGCTCTGAGACAACTGTTGTTCACCATACGCAGTAGATGGCGGGCTGAACGACGGCAACGGAAACGAGCACAGGCGAATAGATGTACAACCGCTGTCCGCACAGATGAACTAATGGGCTACTTTCAGTGTCTCCTCAACGAATGTTTGGCGAAAACTACGGAGTACGTTATGAAATATCTCGAAGAGAACGGTCTATTGACATATAGTCAAACCGGATTTGGAAAACATCGTTGTTGTGAAAAACAACTAGCTTTTTATTCACAGGAAGTGTTGAGTGCTACCGACAAGAGATTTCAAGTTCATTCCGAATGTCTAGACTTGCAAAAGGCATTTAACACCATACCTCCCAAGCGGCTTGTAATCAATAGCATGCTCATGGAATGTGTCTCAGTTATGCGACTGGATTAATGATTTCTTGTCAGAGAGGTCTCCGTTCGTAATAATTGAGGGAAAGTCTTCGAGTCAAGTAGAAGTGATTTCTGACGTTCCTCAAGATAGTGTTACAGGACCTCTGCTGTTCCTTATCTATATAAACGATTTAGTTCACAATCTGAGGAGCCGTCGTAGGTTGTTTGCAAATGATGCTGTCGTTCATCGTCTAATAAAGTCAACAGAAGATCAAAACCAATTGCAATACGATTTAGATAAGATATCTGTATGGCGTGAAAATTAGCAATTGATCCTAAATAATGAAAAGTGTTAGATTATCCACATGAGTACCAAAAGTGATCCATTAAACACAGGTACATTATAAATCAACCAAATCTAAAGGCCGTGAGTAGTGGGCAAGCACCATTGCAGTGTTGCAGTGTCACATTGTTGACATCACCAAACCTACTACTCCCATCCCCCACTTCTCCTCCCCATCCACACTTCTCACACCTCCCCCATTTGTGAATTGCTGGCAGAAGACTTGCTGCGCTGCTGGAGGGGAAGGACATAAGGTACTGTCTTGGGAGTTTGGTTCATTTACCTATATGTGTATTATCCTGCTGGAAGAATATCCAAAATTTTGGCAGGGTAAACAAATTGACAATGACCCTACAGCCTTGCTGCTTGAAACTGAAATAAACACCACTGTTTAAAATTGGCAGGATGATAGAAAACGCTCTTGTTGAACAGTGTATCTCATGGCACGAAAAGGGCAGAAACTTCGAGCAATATATTGTTTATTTATTGAAGCACTATATAATTAAGTAACTAAATTGATGGAAAATCAATTGATGATATGTTGGTGTTGGCTAGAGAGGAGTTTATTAAGTGTATTATCTGTAACCATAAAGCTGAGCTTCATACTTGATGGTTGGAAAGCTGAGATAATGGATGAGCATAGGGGGAATGCTTTTCAGCAAATAATGGTGATGAAGAAGGGTGCACTGAAGATGCATTTCGATACGTATAGAGGGTACTGCCTGTACTGAAGCTGTTCCTGCTTTTCTAAACGGCCCGTCAGTCAATAGTGCAGGAGATAACTTCGTCCTACACCACTACCACAGACTGAATGAACCAGAGCTAGAGAATACTGCCTGTACTGAAGCTGTTCCTGTTTTTCTAAACGGCCCGTCAGTCAATAATGCAGGAGATAACTTCGTCCTATACCACTACCACAGACTGAATGAACCAGAGCTACTCATCTTTGTGTTTGGGGCTAGACTAAGCGTGCTTGAAACTAGATTTTTTTCCACTTTCGGACTCCTTCACATTTCTGTGTGTCCTAGTCCACAATACCAGTAGAAATTGGAACTATTCTACAGCCACTGACAGAAGAATCGCCACCTATCAAACTACGGAGGAACTTGTACACAGACACATGGTAAGAAGAGATAGGACAGGAAACTATCACTGAAGTGTAGGAAGGCCAATACACACAACCACAACTGATGGAAAATGCTTCACTGCTCTAATTACACGTCTAAACTGTCGTGAAAAAACCACCACTCATAAGCAATTGATCATAATGCGACACACGCCCTGGAAATTGCGGAAAATCATTGTAATAACACAATTGCCACTAAAACGACCCCAAAAGATCTCTCTAGGATAATGTGACGGGCACGTGTGTTCACCTTGATGTGTGGATACAGACCAAACAGCTTAGAACCAGTCTACCATCCCTCCTCCTCCCCCTGCTTTACTTGTAGATAGGGGTACCGATTTTCCGTGCCAGTTCTAGCCTGTTGCTGATGGTACACAATGAGATATATCTGTTGGCAGTGATGTATTTTTAACGAGCTGCAGAAATCAGTCACACATGGAAGACAGACTCAAGAACAGGACGCTTACTACAAGCCATTAAACGTATTTCTGAAAACGACTGGCCCCCCCTGGAACGATAGCGAAATATCTGGCTATTCGTCGTGGATGAAGAAACAAACAGCCAAAAGCGTGTTGCTTTTAAACGTTATGGATGTGCCGCCAATGTCTGAATGTGGTCCTCGGTTAAGTAAAATCAGTCTCTTAAAGGAAAAACACTGAAATAATATGTCCCATGTAAATGAGATACAAACGGATTTCGATACTAGTTATCTAGAGCGCTAATCTGGCAACTCTGTCCCTGACAGGTGGAGAGCACTGACCACTCTCGCTTTCCTCCACCACTGTAAGTGGTTATACTGTCATTACGCCCATTTATTCTGCTTCTTCAGGTAAACTGTCCGAAGGCTGTCTGGCAGAGTTTTCAGACACTCCACTGTTCCCTATGACAATCTGTGTGTGTGTGTGTGTGTTCTTGTATATTATGGGAGCATGAGAGTCCTGTGTATAGACGGCAGAGAATAGACAGAAATTTTACACAGGTTACTTGCTCCTCATGGACTAACACAATGCTTGTCTGCCTAAAGTGTTGCCGTTCTCACTAGTTCAACTACTATAATCTTAGCTCATTTATTTAAAAAAAAGTGACTGAATAAACATGAATACTTATATGCTGTATGAAGTATTACCATCGTGTTTTCTCCACATGTGATTTTTATGCATGCTACAACGAATCTTCTACCAACAGACCTCACCTCACACCATGTAAAGGGTGTAGCCTTAGGCTTTTAAAACGAATACTGTGACAGCGCAAATGATGGATTACTACTAAAACTCAATTAAATCTCCAGCTAAATAAGTGGTATTCTTATCCTTGCGACAGCGAATAGTGTATTGACAGACCTCACCTCACATCGTGTACAGAGTGTTGTCTTGCGCTTTTAAACAGATTGCTATGATGGCAACAGTGCAAACAGTGGATATGCTACCAAAATCAACGAAATCTCCAGCTAAAAAGTGTAAATTCACTCTCATGGTATGAACTTATGTTTCCTACAATGAATATTAAATCAACAACATTGAATTTTGTGTTGAATATACTATAAATTAAGCATTCAACACCATACAACAGTTCTTATACAGAATTTCTGCTAACAAGATCCACACTCTATGGTGAGCAGAAGACTTCAACAATAATGAAATGCCGGTAGTCCAAATAACAAGTTAATTACCAATATTGAGCAAACTTTCCGGGATGGATAGACGTGTTTTTCTTGCGCGTAGTGCCAGTGTGTCTTGGGAGGAGAGAGATGTAATTCTCTTTTAACTGAGCAAATATTAAAAAAAATTAAAAGAAAGAAACACATAGCAGCCACTATGTTACGCTACGCCTCTGTTCTGCGGGAAGACGAAGGACTGTAATAGCGTCACACAGCTATCCAAAAAAACAGTCTTCCACCAGACCAGTGCACGAGTCTTCAACCTGACATCTGGATACAGACTAGGCAAACTATTTCTAGGAGTTGCCTACCTGTGGAACAATATCGAAAAACTACACTATTCATCACAGACATCTCTGTCGAACGAAAATGGCCAACAGCATGCCATGGCCGTCGGCTATGTCTTGCAGTGGCAAGAAGCAACTCGAGAGGTTGCACTCACCACAGGATTGGGTCCCGTGACCAGGCAGGAGCCGTAACCAGTGGCCGTTGAAGTCACTGCACGTGGTGCTATTCACTACGCTGGCACCGACCACCTCGCTGCCACCGGCCGCTTCCAGCAGCCTCGCATATCCCAAGCACTCAAAATTAGTGTCCTTGGAAGTCTTGTAGACAAATTGTCTTGCATATGGATATTACATACATTTCAGGTACACCAATATCAATACAGAACATCGGATTTCACGCGATCTGATCACTTGTCAGAGAAAAACAGTCTTTTCACATCCTGACAGGAAACTTCAATTCGCACCCCTCCCTCCATGTTATTTTGTAACATGCAACTCAGTAAAACTGCAAACTCGGTCTACGATATTGTCGTCAATGACAGTTGAGCAAACTGCACTATAAAAATCATTTTTGTCCAATTTTCCTCAATATTACGCGTTTTTCATCAATTTTCGCAATTTAACCGGGTTTTCCGTGATTTTAACGCATTTTACCCAATTACTCGAGTTCCAAACCACTGCTCTCGACGACTTGTCACATCAACAAAACGACTCATCGCATTGATCTTGTGATGCTATTAGCCAATGACATGGCAACAGGGTCTTAATTTCTGTATCATTGCTAAACCATCCCTTCCATTACTTTGCGAGTGCTAAGTACACTATATACATGTGGACACATAGTGAACCCTGTTAGACAGCCTACATCACATGACAGAAATACTGTAGTGTGGAAAACAGCCAGAAGCATAGAGGAGGTACAAAACTATGTTCCTTAGCCAAAAGACTTTCTAAATTCGAAGATTTTGTTACGATTGGCCATCTCTCCCAATTTGAGTGGGAGACACGAAGCATTCTCTCGTTCATAGGCTAAAGTTGGAGATTGAGAGAGCTCACATAACTTTGATGATTACCACACTAACAAACGAATTATGCCCATAGCAGGTCCTCCATTTAGAAATGAGCTGCGCCTTCATTGAACTTATTGGCTAAGGCTCCTGAGCAAAACCCTAGATGGACTCTCTATCCGTCTTGTAACTGTTCCTCTGTCTTTAAACAACCCTCCCTGCAACATCGTCTCCGATTTAATTTGGAACTGACCCGGAGTAGGAGGGCACTATACCTGCTGCACTCTATGTTTCGTGAAGGAACTTAATAAGCTGAGTTGCATGTAAGTAATGCACTTCTACATTTTGGTTTCGGAAAAAGCATAGCGTGTTACAAACTTGCACAACCGCCCTATGCTAGTGGTATAGACCGGTATTCTGATTCCAGTACTGTAACTGTCGTTCTGCAAAGATGGTTCCATACCAGCCTTACTCACATCACCCATCCCAGTACAACACTTTCTCTACATGCCTGCATGCTGAGGAGATTAGCACTCCCTATTGATGTATAGTAGATACGAGCCTGATGCATTTGAGAGTGTTGTGGTGATATAACAGTCCATACCAAGACGGTACTGGATATAGATAAATGACCATAGACATAAACACACAGCCTAATGTACACGGTTCTGCGCTTAAACATAGTGTAATGTTAAAACGGTATAGTTTCTGACATATTAGTTATGGAATGCAACGCTGTTAATACTCCAATGCAGGAAATATATTTCAAAAACATGACATTTATTCACCCTGCAAGTTTTCTTCCTTCCGGCTGTGGTATGTGGAGGTCTGCTGCTAATAATTGCAGGTAGATAGCGGTCTTAGTCACACCCAGAACACCACAGTTGCATACCTTTATACCGAGTTCCACTCTCCACCACCTGCAGCGTCGATATCTTGTTATATACTGTACTACTACTGACATCAAATGCGATATCACTTGAGGGCATTTGTCGGTATACTGGATCTCAAACTACTGTGCAGAGCTATTCCAACCGACAATGTTAACTTTCCTACAGATATCCATGTCTTTATACCGATTGACACTACTGTAGAAAACGTTTCCAGGTCCATCTAGCCGCGAAATTGTATATTTTCAGACCGTAACTTCTGGCCCATCCTGTGGATCGTATAAGACTCCTGTAATTGACAACAGAATATTGTGATTCACTTCGTACCATGCTTTTGTAACCGAGAGCAACTCATTAGGCAAGGTTGAATCTTCTCATTGAGGTATGCAATATATGCTGACCATGAGGGCCGTGAGTTCTTTATCGTTCCTAGAAATTTAGTTTAACTCTTCACTGGGAAAAGATGATAATTTATTCCCTTGTATATTAGGCCCTGTAGAATCCTTGAGAAATGCAAGCTCTAAGCCTCTACATGCCAGCCAAGTTTCTAGCTCGGACGTTGCTAACTCGACCGTTGCTGAACTCATCACTCTCCTCCTTCCTTCAAGTGTGGAGAGGGCATGTATATGATGGCGTGCTAAAAATTACGAGTAATGCTTCAGAATTTTTTATCTGATAACTGTTAAACATTTTTAAACAAAACACTTCGTTAACATTCTACATCTCTTTTCTTTATGTCTACATATTTATTTATCAATAAAATCATCATGGCGACAAACATGTTTCTCCCAACGAGAGACCAGTTTGCTGATACGATCACTGTAGAATGTCTGACTTCGTTGACGAAACCACAACCTCAGTTGTTATTCTTTAAGATTTAGAATCAGACGAAAACCGGATGGGACCAAGGCAGGACACTATGCAGGATGATCGATGACAGTCGGATTGTTACACATTTCGCAGCGCTCCTGTGTAGCCTGGCATTGCCACATTGAAGGAAAGGATACTCCATGTGTGGACGAACTCTTCGAATTCGAAACTCAATTAGAGCACACTGTTTCTGACGCACCGAAATCGTTACACACTGACTCTTTACAAGCTACAAGTCGGAGCCCTCTAGCAGCAGACGGCTGCAGATATGAAGGAAACAAGAATAAAGACGTAGATCGTTAAAAAACGTTTGTTTCATTCAAGAACCTTTAAGAGTTTTCACATAAAAAGTTCATAGGCATTACCTTTTAGCACACCCTTGTACGAATGTCATCAGACTATTGAAGTACAAGGGTCGCTCCAAAAGAAATGCACACTATTTTGTTTTAAATCCATCTTTTATTCTACATGTTTCAAGGTTTTACAGGGTATAGATACATCCTTTAGGAACCATATTTTCATTTCTCCACATAATTTCCGTCCCTCTCAACTGCATTACGCCATCTTGGAACCAGCGCCTGTATACCCGCACGGTAAAATTCTGGACGTACCTGTTGGAGCCACTGTTTGGCAGTTTGCACAAGGGAGTCATCATCTTCAAACCTTGTTCCACGAAGAGAGACTTTCAGTTTCCCAAAGAGATGATAGTCACATGGAGCCAGGTCAGGACTGTAAGGCGGGTGTTTCAGTGTTGTCAATCCGAGTTTTGTGATCGCTTCCATGGTTGTTTGACTGACATGTGGCTGTGCATTGTCGTGCAACAGCAAAACATCCTGATTTTTCCGATGCGTCGAACACGACTCAGTCTAGCTTGAAGTTTATTCAGTGTCATCACATATGCATCAGAATTTATGGTGGTTCCACTTGGCATGATGTCCACAAGCAAGAGTCCTTCGGAATCGAAAAACACCGTAGCCATAACTTTTCCTTTTCCTTTTTTCTTGGGTGAATTTGCATCATACCACTCCACTGATTGCCTCTTCGTCTCCGGTGAAAAATGATGGAGCCATGTTTCATCACCCGTCACAATTCTTCCAAGAAATTCATCTCCACCATTCTCGTACTTTTCCAAAAGTTCGCTGCATACCGTTTTTCTTGTTTCTTTGTGAGCCACTGCCATCATCCTGGGAACCCACCTGGCACAAATCTTTGTTAACGCCAACACATTCAGTACTCTGCAAACACTTCCTTCCTCTATCCCAATGTAGCGTGACAATTCGTTCACTGTGATGAGTCTGTCAGTAGTCACAAATTCGTTAACTCTCTGCACATTGTCTGGAGTGTGTGCTGTACGAGGCCGCTGCGAGGACAATCGCCAATATTGCTATGCCCGCTTTCATCACATAACCTGCTTGCCGACCGACTAACTGTACTGCGATCGACAGCAGCATCTCCATACAACTTTTTCAACCTCTTGTGGATGTTTCCCACTGCCTCGTTTTCACAGCACAGGAATTCTATGACAGCACGTTGCTTCTGACGAACGTCAAGTATAGCAGCCATCTTGAAGACATGCTGTGACGGCACCACTCACGGGAACAGGTTGAACTAAGTTTGAAAATAAGCGGGAAGGATGTATCTACACACTGTAAAACTTTCACACATGCAGAATGAAAACTGTATTTTTTTCAAAAATAGTGTGTATTTCTTTTGGAGTGCCCTCGTAGTTGAATAGTAGCACTTGGAAACTTGGTTCCCATGTCTGCTGTATAAACATTAAACAGTAGTAGGCTTAATATTGATATCCGAGGAAGACTGAAAGTGAAATAACATTGAACGCTCACACCTCTACCAGGACCTGATCTTTCGGAATCGCAGTATATTCATTTCGCCTTTGCTGTGTATTGTTTGTTAATTGCTTAATTGAGACTGCCGTTTCAACTAACTGAGGGAAGTCCGGTAGGCACCCTGAGCGCAGAGGCAGGGAACCAGGGGGCGTGGCCGTGCTTGCTCTGCGCCTGAGACACCGGGTAGGCTAGGTTACGGCCTCATTTGGGCGCGTTGCTCCTGTCTCCCTCCGTCCACAACGCTTTTAATTAAGTCGCGCAGCAGATGTCTCTGATTACTCCTCTGTCCGACTCCCGGCCTTTTTTTCCAAGTTTCAAAATTAAAACTTCCCTAATGATATTTCATCAAACTTTAATTACATTTCGCTTTTAAATTTCCACTCTGCCTTTAGGTGACTAGCCGCAGCACCTTGGAGCCGCAGAACACGGCGGAAGAGTGAGTGCTCCCGCAGTGGCCCGCCGAGTTAATGGCTGGCGCCGTGCAAACAGCAATTTAGATAATAGGGAGTCAGTCGCCGGCAGCTAAATCTCGCCCTCCAGCCTCCGCCGCCGCCCCCGCCGCCGCCGCCGCCGCTACTGACCTGGCCCCGAAGAAAGACGTCACTCCGGGTCGTCACCACCCTTATCTTTATGAGACGCGTAACTCTCTAGCCGAACTGATGGATGTGCAGCGATAGCATTTGAACTCAACACACACGCTGGTCTTGCATTCGGGAGGGTGGAGTTCCCACTCTTCATCCGATCACACTGACTTAGGTTTCCGTTGTTTCCTAGATTACTTCATCCAGATGCCCGTAAGGTTTCTACCATAAGGCCAGTTATCTGTCCCATCCTTGTCGAACAACCTAGCATCCTTGTAAAAGTAATCTAAGAATGAATAAAACTATTGCTGCTAGCGCTGCTACTGCTGCAGCTAGTTAAATGGTTGTGATAGTAAACTAATACGTAATGGGACAACATTAAAACGTTGCTTTTTAGTCAGTTCGCACGTCGAGTATAATTTTTTAATTCAGATGTTAGTGTGTGCGTAAAGTTGCCCATATATTAAGTTTTGTTTAAATGAAGGCACTAAGAGAGATTTGCGAGCACTTATATTTTCCTATTAAAGATCACCAATCTCTAGCTAGGTAGCTAGCGACTTGGACAGAACACTATCACAGGCTACGCAGGGGAAAAAGGGAGACTCACAATGGAGACGAAATAATAATGGACGAGTTACATGAATTCCAACGATAAATGGAAAATAGAAAATTCACAAGTCCGGATGGCATTTACACACAGGTGCAGAAATGTGGTGATCTGTGTTAAAACTACACTAACTGAAAGTAGTGATTACTTGCTGGAAACGTTGATAATACCACACCTCTGGCGGGTTTGGCATGTGCAAAGGATGCATGTGAAACAGTGTATGTGGCTGATTTCAGACTGTCGCACGCTTGGCTCAGATGTAGCGTATCTGACTAATAACAAAAAAGTCCAGGGCTCCTAAGGTAATACGAGGCACTGATTAAATTTTGAATAAATACAATCATTAGTAGTGTCCAAAGACTCCTGATATAAGAAGTCACCCTTGTTCTGCCAGCACCCTGTCGGAAAAGGGAAAGGAAGCAGAGCTTCATTTTGGTTGCAAAATTGACCCTAAAATGCGAAAGAACCAAGCAATAATCAGTGGCATGAGGAAACAGAAGGCAATGAAAATCACTGAATTGAAGAGACACAATGTGTACCCAAACGACATGTAGCCTGTAATTGGAAAACTGCCATGATGATCTCTTCATTGGCAGAAGAAAAAATGGTTGAAATGGCTCTGAGCACTATGGGACTCAACTTCTGAGGTCTTTAGTCCCCTAGAGCTTAGAACTACTTAAACTAACCTAAGGACATCACACACATCCATGCCCGAGGCAGGATTCGAACCTGCGACCGTAGCGGTCTCGCGGTTCCAAACTGCAGCGCCCAGAACCGCGCGGCCACTTCGGCCGGCCATTGGCAGAAGATTCCGGGTTAGCCCCCACTGGATGTACTGTAAAGAAATTGTGAAGATGGAACTATCCATGAGAAAAGGATTGAATAACCAAAGAAAAGATAACGAGACGGAGCATGGAATGTCAAAGGTTTGAACGTGATAGGAAAGCTAGTAAAAACAAATGCAAACTTTCAGTGTAGATAAAGTGAGATCAGTGAAGTGAAATGGGAAGAAGTTAAGAATTTATCTTCAGACAAATGTAAGATCATAACAACTGCAGCAAAAAATCTTGTAATGCGAATAGGATTCGTTATGAATAGAACGGTAGTGCAGGAAGTGAGTTTCAATGAACATTTCAGTGATAGAATTATCCTCATCAGAATCGACAGCAAACCAGAGCAAGAATCAATAGTTCAGGTAATCTTGCCGAAATCATTGGCAGTAGATGCAAGGGTAAATATAGTATACGAGGATACTGAATGGATAATTGAGAATGTAAAGAGAGATGATAATTTAAGAATCATGGAGTAATGGAAAGTTGTAATAGGAGAATGAATTGAGAAACGAGTTACAGGGAATTATGGGGTTGATATACAGTGTTAATTTTGTACTATTTACCAATCAGTTAAGTTTTTTTGGAGTCTCTTACACAAACTGAAAGCATAACGAAAATAATTAGATTTTTATACAGTGCTAACGTTTATATGAACTGTCCTTAACGGTGTAATTATAGGTGAATTTTCGTCCGGAAGTAGTTAAGATCGACGTCTTTCGTCTACATTGTGCGTTCTTCCAGCCTCTGTAAATTAATCGTGATCCACCAAAACGAATCTTGAATTGTTCGTGAATAGCCTGGATTCAGCAATCGGATCGTACTTTCTCGTTTCTCTGTGCTGCGCCTTTAGATTCTTGAAATCCTTTTCTGGTATGAGATGATAGAAAAAATAGTCTTTCAGTTCATAAAGACTTGTATATTTTTCCTTTAAAAGCGGAGTTTTCATTAGAGAGCGTTAATATGGCTGATTCGCTCAACACGCTTCAGCAACGAGTCGTATAGACACAATAAGCTAATTTAAAAAAAAAAAAAAAGATGAATGTAGCCAAATCTTCGGCTTTCGTTTATGAATTGAAAGGTGCTGTGTTTTCTTAGTTCCTACGACTATGTACAATTTACCGTAAGCTGTTACATTTAATAAAGATTATCATAAAAAAGAAAATAAAAGTCTTTCTTCTCTCATCCTTTCTAGATACATTGCAGGTAATATAAAGGAAAGGGGAGAAAGAATGAGTTCGGCTATAAATGTCAGTTAATAGTAGCGAATAGATTATATAAAAATCACCAGAGGAGAAGGCGGCACACTTCAAAAAGGTAGAGAGACGTTTAGGGATGAAATAAAGCGCAGGGAAGCCAGAGCGATATGGCTGCTGGAAAAAAGGAGAAGAAGTCGAAAATTAAATGGTCTTTCCTAGGATCAAGTCAGCGTACTAAATAATCAAAAGCCGCGCGGAGTGGCCGCGTGGTTTGAGGCGTCATGTCACGGATTGCACGGCCCCTTCCGGCGGAGTTTCGAGTCCTCCCTCGGGCATGGGTGTGTGTGTGTGTCGTACTTACTATAAGTTAGTTTAAGTAATGTGTAAGTCTAGGGACCGAAGACCTCAGCAGTTTGGCCCCTTACCTTATGAATTCACACACACACACACACACACACACACACACACACACACACACGTAATAATCAAAATAAGTTTATGTGAAATCAAAATGAAGGGCGCTGACTTTGAGAGTACAATGGGAATTCAACTGTTAAATACAGAGGAGATAGCGGCTAGGTGGAAAGAGTACACTTAAGCCCCATATGTGTTGGAGGACTTGTCTGATCACGTGGCAGAAGAAGAAATGGCATTCGACGCAGAAGACATAGTGGATCCAACATTGGAGTTTAACCGAACTTTGGAAGACTTGCTATCAAATAAGGCAAAAGGGGTGGATGAAATACCATCAGATTTTCCAAAACCACTGAGGGAAATGGCAACCAAACAACAATTCAAGTTGGTGTGCAAAATCTTTGAGACTAGAAACATATCATCAGACTTTCAGGAAAATGTCATCCATACGATCCTGAAGATGGTAAGAACAGACAAAGCGAGAGCCGGCGGCTGTGGCCGAGCGGTTGTAGGCGCTTCAGTCCGGAACCGCGCTGCTGCTACGGTCACAGGTTCGAATCCTACCTCGGGCATGGATGTGTGTAATGTCCTTAGGTTAGTTAGGTTTAAGTAGTTCTAAGTCTAGGGGACTGATGACCTCAGATGTTAAGTCCCATAGTGGTTAGAGCCATTTGAACCATTTGAACAAAGCAAGAACTGTTGTATATTCAGCATAATATTCCATGCATCCAATTTGCAAAGAAGAGTAATATACACCAGCATGGAAAAGGAAATTGAAGATCTGATAGATGATAACTGGTTTGACTTTCGGAACTGTAGGGGCACCAGAGAGGTAGCTCTGACGATGTGGTATTTATCCCGAAACAAAACTGTACCTTTGAAGACTGGCAACCGGCCTGCCGATGCTGCTGTGGTCACCCTGTGTTTCTGCTGTATCGACGTTACTGAGTTGCTGGCCCCTGGCTCGTCCTGCTATGTAGGGGCGTTGCTGCATGTGACGTAACGGTGTTATGGTCGACTCAAAACTCGCTGGCTTCCATGGCCTTTTGCAACAGCCGTGAAAGTGACGCTACATTTCTCCAGAAAGATGGACACAGAGCAATAGAGACCTTCATGGAGCCCCTAACAGTCGACATGTCTAGGAGTGCTCGTGTAGGTACCCCAAAATACCTGAACACTGCCGTCAAAATAGTTACGGAGCAGGAGAAGGTATATACAGTAACAGGGATGCACAATACGGGTAGGCAATGTATTTTATCTACTGACATAAGGTGTAATAGGCGTGGACGTTCAGGGCATATCCAGAGACGATGTTGTCAGCCATAAAGTAAGAAGTGTGGTGTGTTTGGGCACCTACTGTGGTATTGAAGAAGAAAGCAACGTAATAGACAAGGACGGAACAGATATTAAATACAAATGGGAACTCCAAAAAATGGTTAAAATGGCTCTGAACACTATGGGACTCAACTGCTGTGGTCATCAGTCCCCTAGAACTTAGAACTACTTAAACCTAACTAACCTAAGGACATCACACACATCCATGCCCGAGGCAGGATTCGAACCTGCGACCGTAGCAGGAACTCCAAATCTGCGTTGTAGTTTGCCCTTAAAATTTAAATGCTACAACGACATATGTGGAGATGGAGTATTGCATTGCAGGAGTTGTAGGAGGTAAGAAATACAGATTTTTGTTGTGCACAAGGGCGTATGTGTCAGTGGAAAGTCGTCATTGATAAGGAACAGTTAAACACACTGCATTATAGTTTGCGTGGGGTAGGGGATAGTGATGTGAAGTCACTAGGTTCAGTTACAATGAGTGTTCAGGTTGAGACGGAACAATTTCAGAAGTGTGTGGATGTGGTGCCTCATGTAAGTGAATGCTACTGCACAACCTTAGGGCTAGATTTTTTGTTCAAGTGCCATGTAAAAAGTGACCTTCGTCGATATAAGGTGGAACTCAGGAGGGGGGGGGGGGCGACAATTTTCCACCTGGGGACAAACTATCGCCACTGAAATATTATCGCAAGGTTAGTCTGCCTCAAGTGACAAAACAGTTAACTGCTGGCAAACATATTAAGGCTTAATTCATTTGATATAGTGGCAGAAGGCACCAGAAACCTACATCGGGAGAGAGTGTGGCTGGAATTGCCTGTTGACATGTTTGTGTGATAGAACTACTAGAGGAGAATCATGTATTAGGTGTGTCAGGATGTTTTTTACAGAGCAGCATTGTATGCATACAGGAAAGTGATGGTGAGATCATGCTGCCTGTCAGTTTAGATAACTTTATCGTGAGTGAGATGTAGTTAACGAAATTATTTTTGGTAGTGAGTTTAGCTGTTCTGTACACACATCAAATACAGTCTACGATAATATGCAAACTGCCACTACATCTGCTTCACATGTGAAATTAGAGCATTTGAAGAGAATGGAGGGAGTTTAAATGGAACAATTTTTACTGGAGTTCGAGGATCTATCTAACCCATTATCGCTGATAGCCATAACGCAGCACAGAATTTCTATAGGAAACGAAGCACCTCTACATCAGAAACTGTATTGTGTACCTCACATCTGCAGCCAATTACAGCATAATAGAGAAGAGCACTAGATCTTGGACTGCAGCTGCCATCATCGTATAAAAAAAATCAGGAGATGAAATAAAAAAGCAGAGATTTAGTTGTGACTATCGACATATAACTAATAAGATAATAACAGTGCATACCAAGTACCCAAGAGTACGGAAACTCTCGATGACTTGGAACAGTATCAGTACTTCTCTACAGTAGTTTTAAGTAGTGGGTATAACAATTTGGGTGTAGTTCTGGAGGACAACCCATTTTCGGTTCGCTGTAGTACTAAAGAACGCCATTGAGGATAAAAAATTCACTAGCCACATTTCAGCCGTTGTTGGACAGAGTAATAAAGGGGTCTTAAATGAACATTGTACCTCGACAATATAATTATGTTTTCAAGGATATGAAGGAAATTACTTTCTGTGAATTTTACATTTAGTCCAGAGAAGTGTCATTTTTCCCTGGAGGAAGTGACTTGTTTGGGACATATACACTCCTGGAAATTGAAATAAGAACACCGTGAATTCATTGTCCCAGGAAGGGGAAACTTTATTGACACATTCCTGGGGTCAGATACATCACATGATCACACTGACAGAACCACAGGCACATAGACACAGGCAACAGAGCATGCACAATGTCGGCACTAGTACAGTGTATATCCACCTTTCGCAGCAATGCAGGCTGCTATTCTCCCATGGAGACGATCGTAGAGATGCTGGATGTAGTCCTGTAGAACGGCTTGCCATGCCATTTCCACCTGGCGCCTCAGTTGGACCAGCGTTCGTGCTGGACGTGCAGACCGCGTGAGACGACGCTTCATCCAGTCCCAAACATGCTCAATGGGGGACAGATCCGGAGATCTTGCTGGCCAGGGTAGTTGACTTACACCTTCTAGAGCACGTTGGGTGGCACGGGATACATGCGGACGTGCATTGTCCTGTTGTAACAGCAAGTTCCCTTGCCGGTCTAGGAATGGTAGAACGATGGGTTCGATGACGGTTTGGATGTACCGTGCACTATTCAGTGTCCCCTCGACGATCACCAGTGGTGTACGGCCAGTGTAGGAGATCGCTCCCCACACCATGATGCCGGGTGTTGGCCCTGTGTGCCTCGGTCGTATGCAGTCCTGATTGTGGCGCTCACCTGCACGGCGCCAAACACGCATACGACCATCATTGGCACCAAGGCAGAAGCGACTCTCATCGCTGAAGACGACACGTCTCCATTCGTCCCTCCATTCACGCCTGTCGCGACACCACTGGAGGCGGGCTGCACGATGTTGGGGCGTGAGCGGAAGACGGCCTAACGGTGTGCGGGACCGTAGCCCAGCTTCATGGAGACGGTTGCGAATGGTCCTCGCCGATACCCCAGGAGCAACAGTGTCCCTAATTTGGTGGGAAGTGGCGGTGCGGTCCCCTACGGCACTGCGTAGGACCCTACGGTCTTGGCGTGCATCCGTGCGTCGCTGCGGTCCGGTCCCAGGTCGACGGGCACATGCACCTTCCGCCGACCACTGGCGACAACATCGATGTACTGTGGAGACCTCACGCCCCACGTGTTGAGCAATTCGGCGGTACGTCCACCCGGCCTCCCGCATGCCCACTATACGCCCTCGCTCAAAGTCCGTCAACTGCACATACGGTTCACGTCCACGCTGTCGCGGCATGCTACCAGTGTTAAAGACTGCGATGGAGCTCCGTATGCCACGGCAAACTGGCTGACACTGACGGCGGCGGTGCACAAATGCTGCGCAGCTAGCGCCATTCGACGGCCAACACCGCGGTTCCTGGTGTGTCCGCTGTGCCGTGCGTGTGATCATTGCTTGTACAGCCCTCTCGCAGTGTCCGGAGCAAGTATGGTGGGTCTGACACACCGGTGTCAATGTGTTCTTTTTTCCATTTCCAGGAGTGTAATTAGATGACAGAGGGGAAAGATGGACCCCAGATATAATACAGACAATGCAGGTTTTTCTGGTCCTCAGATGAGTACGGATTTACAGTCAGTCTTGGGATTGGACCGTTACCACAGAAAATTAGTGGAGAGGTTTGCAGATACTGCATAGCCACTTACACAGTTACTGAAAAAGCAGATTAAGTTCCAGTACGCAATAGAGTGTTAAGCAACATTTGAGAAGATGGTAAAAGCTTTGATGTCAAGTCCAGTGTTGATCTTTCTATAGTATGAGAAGGAGTTTGTACTATCTAGTGGCACTGAAATGGAAATGAGCGTTTGGCGTCATTGGCCGGGAGGCCCCGTACTGACAGGTCCGGCCGTCTTGGTGCAGGTCTTTATACATTCGACACCGCATTGGGTGACCTGCGCGCCGGATGGGGATGAAATAATGATGAACACAACACAACACCCAGTCGCTGAGCGGAGAAAATCCCAGACCCAGCCGGGAATCGAACCCGGGCCTGTAGGGCGGCAATCCGTCACGCTGACCACTCAGCTATCGGGGTGGACATCTAGTTGCACTTACAGACTGGTACTGTGGCGTGTTTTGAGTAAAGCAATTCACTGTGAAGAACGTACTCATGGCGGAATTATTCCACAATGGAGAAGGAGATGTTGATCTTGAGTGAAGGGATTAAATATTTAAGATGTTGTCTGTACGTTACAAAATTGAAGGTTATATGCGATCACGTAGATTAAATTGGCGGCTGGTGTTGAAAGATCCTTCGAGCAGCTTCACATTGCGGGTTCTGAGACTAACATACTTTGAAGTGATTCATAAATCAGGCAGGAAGCTTGAGAACACGGGCAGTCTGAGAGGGAAGGTTACATTAGTGTGAGCCATAGGTTAAGGCCTTGCAGAGTGACAGAAAGAACAAGGTGCCGATGCAGACCTCAAGCTGTTTACAGTGTAGCTGTGGTTTATTGTGCTGAAGTGATTCTTGTGTAGGTTTTCTAAACTTGGGCCATGCATAATAGTATCTGCTGAGCTGAAACAAAAGTGTTGAAGGTAGCCCACAGTCACTTGCTGTCTGGGCCCAAAGGGTTGAACGGCGACAAACCAAAAGCTAGCAGTGCATTACTGGTGGAGGATGAAGACAGTACATAAAAAACTGTGTACTGTGCACAACGAGTGGATCTGAGCCATCAGCAAGTACTGCTACAGAGGCTACTGGAGGCAACGAAATCTTTTTTGATTATAAGAATGAATATTTTAGAACCTTTTAGACAGACGCCGTCTGAAACAGTTACTCAGTAACTGTTATTGATCATTTCTCATGATACATAGCAATGGTCACCATTCAAAAATAAGAAGTGACTATAGTGGTGCAGGCCATGTTGAATAACTCGTTGCTGAAGTTTGTTGCCCCTGAAATGGTAATCATAGACCGCTTCATGCTGGACTTGATGACGCTGTTACGTCACTTGTTACACCTACAGAGACTAAGAACTGGTCCGTCGCATCAGCAAGCAAATGGTTGAATGGAATGTGTACGACATAGTTTTGGTAGGATGTTGAATTGCTACATCATTGGCCACCATAACGATTGGGATTTTACTGACCATTTGTAATAGCCACATATAATTCCAACCTGTGCGCAAGTACTGGGCTTTTGCCATATGAGGTAGAGTATGGGAGGAAGAGAACTTCACCATTTGATGAACTCAGCAGGAATGGAGAGCCAGTTAAGAATTTCACGAGGACATTGACGAAAGTATGGACACATTTACTGAGGAAAAACTCCAAAGCCCTGGAACGTCAGGAAGAGTTAAGGAAACATACAGGAATGTTGCCAGAGTATGGAGTAAAACAGTTCATGATGCTATCAATTCCGTATACCCAAGTGGTAAGACGAAGAAGTTTATGTGGTACCAGGGACCGGGAGGAGGAGGAGGGGTTGAAATACAAGAGAGATTCAAGTGCAGCATTAAAATTTATTTGGGGTGAAAGGATATCAAAGATAGGATTCGCTGATGACATTGCTAACCTCAGTGAAAGTGAAGAAGAACCGCAGGATTCCTTGGATCGAAAGAATAGTGTAGTGGGTACAAATATGAACTGAGAGTAAATCAAAGAAACACGTAAGTAACGAGAAGTAGCAGAACAGAGAACAGAGAGAAACCTAACATCAGAACTAGGGATCATCAAGTAGATGAAATCAAAGAATACTGCTATCCAAGCTGAAAAGAAAAGAAAACCAT
Organism: Schistocerca piceifrons; assembly: GCF_021461385.2. Classification (NCBI taxonomy): domain Eukaryota; kingdom Metazoa; phylum Arthropoda; class Insecta; order Orthoptera; family Acrididae; genus Schistocerca; species Schistocerca piceifrons. Next base: position 631,995,481 of record NC_060139.1, read on the forward strand.
AACGGATGTAGCAAGAAGGACATAAAAAGCAGACTAGCATTGGCAAAAGGGGCATTTCTGTCTAGGAGAAGTCTACTAGTATCGAACACACATATCAATTTGAGGAAGAAACTTCTGAGAACTTTGAGCACAGCATTGCATGATTGTGAAACATGGACTGTGGAAAAAACGTAACAGAAGAGTCTCGAAACATTTGAGATGTGGTGTTACAGGAGCATATCGAAAATTAAGTGAATTGATAAAGTAAGGAATGATGCGGTCCTCCTCCGATTTGAAGAGGAAAGGAATATATGGAAAGCACTAACTCCAAACAGGGACAAGACGATACGACACCGGTGATTCCGTGGTACTAGAGGAAACTATAAAGGCTAAATAGTGTAGGGGAAGACAGAGATTGCAATACATTCAGCAAATAATTGAGGACGGGATGAAAAGATTGGTACAGGAGAGAAATGTGGGGCACGCCGCGTCAGACCAGCCAGAAGACTAACGACAAAAAGAGGGAGGATAGCTGCTTACTGTTTCTCCATAAGTTTTGATTACCTTTGTTACTGTAATTATTGCTTTTTGTCAATGGTGTATTCACCCTAAGGGAATTTATATGTTTCACTCGAGGAATTGTGTTGAGGGACGTCGGGTATTTCGACAAAGGAAGGGATAATAATTACAGATTCCTTTTCGCAGGTAGCTGCACGTCGGCGGGAGGGCGTCAGGAGCATCCTAATCCTGGCACTGCGAACCAGCAGTTGGGAAGTGAATTCTGTTCACCAGGTAAGAGGATGTTATTCTCACCAATCACTTATGGACTCTGAGACTGATACAAAATAAGTGCGAAACGAGGAATGAGATGTGGAGGTTGGAGGAGACATTTCCGAAATTACGTCGAGATGCAGAGGCTAAAGGTTTAGGTGAAAATACTGCGGATTACGTACGTTATGCGAGTGATTACCGGGGAAATTGCAGCAAAGAATAGTTGCAGTACCACGAATCTTGCAAAGGTGCAAGAGGGGTGGTCGGATGCTGGTGGGAAGATTTTGAAAGCAGTATTCAGGACTGCCGAGGACAACGACGTCCGAGAGCAGAAGAAAAGCAGGCGAAGATGCAGACTGTAATAACGCAGTACTAGAAATGACACACAACCCACCTGTCCGACTTGAGCAAGGCATGCTAAACATCACACGTACACTGCAGAAACTGCAGCAGAGCTGACAGAGTAGGCAGCTAAAAGAGTTGATACAATGAACTGCGATACGGGAGGGTGGGCGGAATGGTGGGTGGGGGGGATGGGTGCCCAGGTCTGATTGGGATACGAGGGTAGTGGTTTAAAGTCTTCTACAGTCGCTAGGCTTGTAGCATATTGGATGACCAGAAAGATTTTTTACATCTACATCTGCTGATTATTCTGCTATTCACAATAAAATGTCTGGCAGAGGGTACAATGAACCACCTTCAAGCCGTCTCTCTACCGTTCTACTCTCGAACGGCGCGCGGCAAAAAAGAGCACTTAAATTTTTCTGTGCGAGCCCTGATTTCTCTTATTTTATCTTGATGATTATTTCACCCCATGTAGGTGGGTGCCAACAGAATGTTTTCGCAATCGGAGAAGAAATCCGGTGATTGAAATTTCATGAGGAGACACCGTCGCAACGAAAAACGCCTTTGTTTAAATGATTGCCACTTAAATTCACGTGTCATGTCTGTGGCACTATCTCCCCTATTTTGCGATAATATAAAACTAGCTGCCCTTCTTTGTATTTTTTCTGTGTCATCTGCCGGTCCCACCTGATGCGGATCCCACACCGCACAGCAATCCTCCTGAATAGGGCGGACAAGCGTGGTGTAAGCAATCTCTTTAGTAGACTTGTTGCACCTTCTAAGTGTTCTGCCAATGAATCGCAGTCTTTGGTTTGCTCTACCCACAACATTATCTGTGTCATCGTTCCATTTTAGGTTATTTGTAATTGTAGTCCCTAAGTATTTAGTTGAATTTACAGCCATCAGATTTGTGTGACTTACCGCGTAATCGAAATTTAGCGGATTTCTTTTAGTATTCATTTGAATAACTTCACACTTTTCTTTATTCAGGTTCAATTGCCACTTCTCGCACCATACAGATATCTTATCTAAATCATTTCGCAAATCGTTTTGGTCATCGGATGACTTTACAAGACTGTAAATGACAGCATCATCTGCAAACAATCTAAGATGAATACTCAGATTGTCCCTTGTGTCGTTAACATAGATCATGAACAACCGAGAGCCTATAACACTTCCTTGGGGAACGCCGGATATTACTTCTGTTTTACTGGATGACTTTCTGTCTATTTCCACGAACTGTGACCTTTCTGACAGAAAATCACGAAACCAGTCGCACAACTGAGGCGATATTCCATAGGCACGCAATTTGGTTAGAAGAAACTTTTGAGAAACGGTGTCGAAAGCCTTCTGGAAATCTAAAAATATGGAATCAATTTGACATCCCCTGTCGATAGCACTCATTACTTCGTGAGTATAAAGAGCTAGTTGTGTTTCGCAAGAACGATATTTTCTGAATCCATGCTGACTATGTGTCAATAAACCATTTTCTTCGAGGTACTTCATAATGTTCGAATGCAGTATATGTTCCAAAACCCTACTGCAAATCGACGTTACTGATGTGGCCCTGTAATTTAGCGGATTACTCCTACATTGCTTTTTGAGTATTGGTGTTACTTGAGCAATTTTCCAGTCTTTAGGTACGGATCTCTCTGTGAACAAGCGGTTGTATATAATTGCTAAATATGGAGCTATTTTATCAGCATACTCTGAGAGGAACCTGAGTGGTATACAATCTGGACCGGAGGTCTTGGCTTTATTAAATGATTTAAGCTGCTTTGTTACACCGAGGATATCTACTTGTATGTTTCTCATCTTGGCAATTTTTCTTGATTGGAATTCAGGAATATTTACTTCGTCTTCTTTGGTGAAGGAGTTTCGGAAAACCGTGTTTAATAATAAAAAAAAGTGGCTCTGTCATCAGTGACTTCACCGTTCTTATCGCTCAGTGAAGGTATTGACTGAGTCTTGCCACTGCCGTGCTTTATGTATGACCAGAATCTCTTTGGGTTTTCTGCCAGATTTCGAGACAGAATTTCGTTGTGGAAGTACTAAAAGCATCTCAGATTGAAGTACGTGCCACATCTCAAACTTCTGTAAAACTTTGCCAATTTTGGGGTTTTTGCGTTCTTTTAAATTTGGCATGCTTTTTTCGCTGCTTTTGCAACAACGATCTGACCCGTTTTCTGTACCATGGGATATCAGAACCATAATTTATTAATTTATGTGGTATATGTCTCTCAATTTCTGTCGATACTATCTCTTTGAAATCATTCCATAACTTTTCTACGCTTACATGATCAGATCGGAAGGAGTGATGACTCTCTCTTAAAAAGGAGTTTAGAGCTTTTTCATCAGCTTTTTTAAATGGATATACTTTGCGTTTCTTTTTGATGGTTGTAGATGTTATGGTATTCAGCCTAGCAGCAACTACCTTGTGGCCGGCCGTTGTGGCCGTGCGGTTCTAAGCGCTTCAGTCCGGAACCGCGCTGCTGCTACGGTCGCAGGTTCGAATCCTGCCTCGGGCATGGATGTATGTGATGTCCTTAGGTTAGTTAGGTTTAAGTAGTTCTAAGTCTAGGGGACTGATGACCTCAGATGTTAAGTACCATAGTGCTCAGAGCCATTTGAACTGCCTTGTGGTCGCTAATCCCTGTATTCGTCACGATACTCACCAGGATTATTTGTTGACAAGAGGTCACGTAAGCTCTCGCAACCATTTACGCTTCGAGTGGGTTCATGAATTAATTGTTCAAAATAATTTTCTGAAAAAGCATTCAGTACAATTTAGGATGAGGTTTTATGCCTGCCGCCGGCTTTAAACGTATTTTCCAGCATACCGAGGGTAGATTGAAGTCACCATCGACTATAATTGTATGAGTGGGGTACTTATTTGAAATGAGACTCAAGTTTTCTTTGAACTGTTCAGGAACTATATCTCCTGGGGCGGGCGGGGGGAGGGGGGGTCGGTAAAATGATCCAATTAATAGTTTAGTCCGATTGTCAGGTATAACCTCTACCCGTACTATTTCGCAGGAACTATCTACTTGAATTTCACTACAAGGCAAACTACTTCTGACAGCAATAAATACTCCACCACCAACTTTATTTAATATATCCTTTCTGAACACTGTTAGATTGTTTGGAAAAATTACGGCTGATCTTATTTTCGGCTTTAGCCAGTTTTCTGTACCTATAACTATTTGGGAATCAGTGCTTTCTATTAGGGCTTGGAGCTCTGGTTCTTTCCCAACACAGCTACGACAATTTAAAATACGATGCCCATCGTTTCTACAACTACCTTACTGTGTTTTACCTGCCCCCTTTTAGACGGATGCTCTTTCTATGGTTCCCTGAGACCCTCTAACCTAAAAACGCCCAGTCCCTTCCACACAGCCTCCGATACCCGTGTAGCCGCCTCCTGTGTGTAGTGGACTCGTGATCTATTAAGCGGAACCCGTAAACCCACCACCCGATGGCGCAAGTCAAGGAATCTGCACCCTACACCGTCACAGAACCGCCTGAGCCTCTGATTCAGACCCTTCACTCGGCTCTGCACCAAAGGACCACAGTTGGTTCTATCGATGATGCTGCAGATGGTGAGCTTCGCCTTAATCTTGGAAGCATAACTGGCAGTCTTTACCATTTCTCGAGCTATAGGAAGCCATTCACGATGCACAGCACCGCCAACTGAGCCCGAAATTAATTAGAGAATTAACTTGTTGCATTATGGAGGAGTTACCGTCGGGGTTGAGACTCATCGCCGAAGTAGGTAAGGAAAGTCTACCGCTGTACTATCATGTACTGACAGTATAAGTCGGAACGGACTAAATACGAATTTACGTGCTTCAATTCTCGGTTGCAAACGGCCATGCATGACATAAATGTTTCACCGTCCACTCTTAGCCGGTAACATGTGAAGCCCTAGGAAAGTTCCTACAAGTAAAGACAAGAGAGGTAATTCTAATTTATGAGGATAGGGAAAGGCATGCTGTAACGTCAGCTCCATCACGGTCAAAGGGAAAAGGCTGCAATATGACCGACTCGAGTGCTCCACTGGCAAGGACAAGTACGAGATTAAGTTATTTCAGGCGAGACGGATGGTCAGAAAAGCCCATGGGACATCCTGCAGCCATATCCATGTTTCAAACGAGCAGGGCTACATTCGATCTACTCTGAGTACGATGCCTTAGAACTGTTGGGGATTTGCTATGAACAAGGGAGAGTTGGAGGGGCGAAGCGACTGGAAGTGGCTCGAAATAATAGAACCCAGTGAGTGTTCATCAGAGGGAAGGGTATCGTTATTAGTACAGATCATCAGGTTCCAAGTTCTTAGCATCTCCGGGGTATGGTAATTGCTCAACCGACACCTCACATGAGAATTTGGCGACTCCAGACTAGGATTAATTTCCGAAACCCTGAAATCTTCCGCTATGCATTCAACCACAATTTGAATAATTTAATCATTAATTACATTCTAAGACTAGAAACGTAGATGCGAACACCATAATAATAACTAGTTTCAAATAAGTAAAGCAGTCGTAAGTTGCAAGCGGTGGGCTAATTTGTGCTCTTTTTTACAGCAGCAAGAGGGAAGGTAAGTTACTCAGTCATTGTTATGAGAAACGTTAAACTTTTTGGGGTTGATTTATATATTTGTGTTTGTGGCTCTGAGCACTATGCGACTTAACTTCTGAGGTCATCAGTCCCATAGAACTTAGAACTAATTAAACCTAACTAACCTAAGGACATCACACACATCCATGCCCGAGGCAGGATTCGAACCTGCGACCGTAGCGGTCGCTCGGTTCCGGACTGTAGCGCCTAGAACAGCACGGCCGCTCCGGCCGGCATTTGTGTTTGTGCTTTTCGTACATTTTATTGTGTTTTCTTGTGTATGTAGAATTAGCAAACTACTATAGGAATTTTGTAGGAATCATATTTCGAATATTTTTATTTTTGAATTTATTCAAAGGGATCACGTGAAAGCTAGAGGATCTGCGTCTCACCAGGGGCACGCAAGGCAATTGAACTGGACATGGCACGCCTTATTCTTGATCAACGCCGCAATATTGTGCAACGTGTAAAGTTTAATGGCACACGACAAGCGAAAGTTAAGAGTGCACTTGGCTGAAGAGGGAAAGTAAGCAGAATTCGAGAGATACGCACGGAAATCACTGGGCGACGTTTGATGATTAAGAATAATGATTTACATTAGTTTACTGATGGGAAAAGTTTAAGTGAAAATGTTTTACAGTGATTCGTATCATGTCTGCGACATGCTGAGACCAGCGTTAGAATCTAAATTTGTAGGGGGATATATTTCATTAGTTGCATTTTTACTTTAGTTTGCAGTCCTGCATACTGTGTGCCAAGCTTGTATTGTAGGATATGGGCTATTATGATTCATTCAGCTGTTGTATCAGAGTGGAGTACTGTATGTGCGAAGCAGGATTTAATGTGTGAAAAGGAGTTTGATGTATTCAGTAAGTTTGATGTATTCTGCAACCTATGCAGACTAGCCGAACCATGAAAGATAGATGAAAATGGAGTTGATTAACATTTGTTAACGACCTTTTGTGCATGTTGACAATCTCTAACGGCAGAGCAGGAGACTCGAAGTTTTATTCACAGAAAGACGATCACAATGAAGTATCAGGAAATATCAACCAGAAAACGAGTAAATTAGGAATAAATGATGAACTATTAGTATGGCGAATACATGTCATGAAATGAAGAAAAGCGAGAGTGGTACGCAGGAGAAATTACCAGCCGTGAAAGAACACAACAATAACCTATAAGAGTTGATCAAAGCTACGCCATCAGAACAATCTAATGAAGATATGGTAGCGAAAAACACGTTTCCTGTGTTATCCAGCATGCAATAGTCGACGTCATCACGCAGAACACGTTACTGTAAAGAGTCAACGAGAATGAAGAAAAACTGTTGTCGAGTATGATGTGGCAGAACAAGCTACATTGCAGGTATATAAGGATTAGCGAATTGTTTAACAGATTGGAGAAGCAGAACACCATGCTGGAAAGATAGAGTTCTGAACCATTAGCACGAAGTTGGAATAATTGGTAAAAACCCGTCATAGTTTAGTAGAAAATGGAACAAAAACAGAAGGACACCTCATTGAGTAAGCAAAAAAGGGTTGAGGGCGAAGTCATCGGATCGATAATAGAGTGACTAAAAGGTTGCAAAAGCAGGTGCAGAACACAGAAACAGCATTGGAAAAGATGACACAAGAACACCGCAGCATTACCGTGGGAATGCAAGGTGAGGCAAAGTTAATGATGACAGGGTTTACAAAATCGACAAGATTTAGCTATTCTGAAGTAGAAAGTATAAAAATTGTTAGAAAAACATGGAACGAGATGTGTAGAAGCTGCGAAGAAGAAGGACAAGGAAAATAAATGTAGTTGTTGCACTTCACAAATGGGAGAGGCACTCGAGAACAGCAGGAAAGCCGAACAAGAGCACAAAATATGAAAAGAGTGTATAAGTGTACATAAAATAAGTAATTTATCAGATCAGACCAGTGGCCTCTATCCAGAAATTTGGATTAATCAATTCTACAGCTTATTACTACTCTTACGGCCACATGTTTTGTTTGTGCACACCTATGAGGGGAACCAGTGACAAGTTTAAAGAGTCAGGCGCTGATGAGCACCCCGCAAACCAAACATCATCACCATCACAACTTTAAGAGACGTAGGAAAATCACACAGCAATTTTTATGAATTTCGACAGGAATTTCTAGATAGGTGTTGGTCATAGAAAGAACAAGAAAAAAGGGAAATACTCATTGTACGAAGTACTTAATCTCTGAGTTGAACAACCAAGTTGTGTACTTTAAAAGTGTGATTACATGGAATTACATTTTGGATGAGTTGTATGTAGCAAAAGATATTATGTGCCTCGGCTTATTAAAACTGCCATAAAGAATGAGCAGCGAAATTACATTAGCCAAATGAGGAATGTGTGACAGGGCTGGATTTCAGCTACTACTAGGAGAAATAGGATTCAGTCATGTGGTGACAAGATGGGAACCACCATGCTTGAAATATTAAGTGTTTAAAGTGTCTGAAGTGCCCATCAACACCACGAAAGAGACAATTTGATGTTGAATGTATGGATTAGTGTGTGAATTAAACTTGTAAGTTACGAATGTAATAACAATGTAGTAGTGTGTGTAGGAGTGTACAAATACGATTTGTGCTAGATTTGTAAGTAGCATGCTCTATAGAACAGCCTTCATACTGGAATGTTGGGAGATGCCACGCAAGTAATTAGAGTGCTATTGGAATGAAGATATACATGTGTTAAGCTGACAGCATGTCAACTAGCATGTTGATTACCAAGGTAACATAGGGGGTTCCGCTAGGTATTAATGGGAACCTCAGAGATCCAAGAAATTGCACGTGGTACGCATTAACAGTAAGACCACTAACTTGCATGCATACATATACTAAACACATCGACAACTTCCAGTATTACAGTCAGAATCTAGACATTAGTATGCATCACCGTGCTCAAGAACGCCAGACAAGCTAAGATTGTTCCTCTTTTATTTAGCAAAGAAATAACATTTATATAGTAAGTTAAATCACAAAAAGACCAACATAGTTTTACTATGTACTGAATCATGTTAACTGTAATGGATATCTGTGTAACATCCACGAGGTAGATTTTAGCTACAGTGCGACGAGTAGAATTGTGCCTCTAACGGTTATAAACATTATATATCCGACATATACAGGGTGTTACAAAAAGATACGGCCAAACTTTCAGGAAACATTCCTCACACACAAATAAAGAAAAGATGTTATGTGGACATGTGTCCGGAAACGCTTAATTTCCATGTTGGAGCTCATTTTCCATGTTCTTCCACCTACACTCAATGGAGCACGTTATCATGATTTCATACGGGTTACTCTACCTGTGCTGCTAGAACATGTGCCTTTACAAGTACAACACAACACGTGGTTCATGCACGATGGAGCTCCTGCACATTTCATTCGAAGTGTTCGTACGCTTCTCAAGCCGGCCGAAGTGGCCGTGCGGTTAAAGGCGCTGCAGTCTGGAACCGCAAGACCGCTACGGTCGCAGGTTCGAACTGCCTCGGGCATGGATGTTTGTAATGTCCTTAGGTTAGTTAGGTTTAACTAGTTCTAAGTTCTAGGGGACTAATGACCTCAGCAGTTGAGTCCCATAGTGCTCAGAGCCATTTGAACCATTTAATTCTTCTCAACAACAGATTCGGTGATCGATGGATTGGTAGAGGCGGACCAATTCCATGTCCTCTACGCTCTCCTGACCTCAACCCTCTTGACTTTCATTTATGCGGGCATTTGAAAGCTCTCGTCTACGCAACCCCGGTACCAAATGTAGAGACTCTTCGTGCTCGTATTGTGGACGGCTGTGATACAATACGCCATTTTCCAGGGCTGCATCAGCACATCAGGGATTCCATGCGACGGAGGGTGGATGCATGTATCCTCGCTAACGGAGGACATTTTGAACATTTCCTGTAACAAAGTGTTTGAAGTCACGCTGGTACGTTCTGTTGCTGTGGGTTTCCATTCCATGATTAATGTGATTTGAAGAGAAGTAATAAAATGAGCTCTGACCTGGAAAGTAAGCGTTTCCGGACACATGTCCACATAACATATTTCCTTTCTTTGTGTGTGAGGAATGTTTCCTGAAAGTTTGGCCGTACCTTTTTGTAACACCCTGTAGAAAAACGGTGATATAAAACGAAACGATGATAAATATTAATTATTTATATAATATCTTATGATGTAACTTGACATATCAATGTGTATCATACAATCTCATACAATTCCTTTTTATGATCTGCGTTCGTCTTCCTTTGTGTTTACCTTTTTTTGGTTGGCTTTTGTAGGTTGCGGACGCACGACGCATATGAAACTGAGGTCTGTTAAGAAATTGTAATTAATTGGTAATTATTACTTGAGAATAGAGTTCTTTGTTCTTATAAGTATGTGTGAATAATTATTTGTAACTTTAATTCCTCTCCCAATAAGCATTATCTGTGTTAATTATTTCTTTCCGCTGCAAGGAGAGCAGCCATTGATGATAGTTGTATCCCATTTTTATCTGTGTTTCTTACGAAAGTATCAAAGGTTTGCTTGATGAAAATTAGTCTAAGTAGTGCACAATATAAAAGTAAAGTTTGATCGGCATTATTTCAGATACTTATCCAGTTAAAAGGAAATTTGCTCTAACAATAGAAAGTCTCTGTCAATTGTCTGCCGCCATCTTAACAATTATCTCAGTGGCAAATTCAAATTACGCAACTCTGCAGACATAAATGCCAAAGGTAATAAAAATATGTAAAAATAAATGTGCACCGGTGGTTCCGAACTCATTTTAATGAAAATAATTCGAATCAGATTGGTTATTTAAAAACTGTGCTCATAGCACGATCCATATAACAAACTTTTTCTTGATGATGTATGGAGTCGAAATTAACTACACACGAGTTGCGAAGAATATTGTTTCAGGTAACATACGTCAGCGTTGTTCGCGGCTGATATTTGATGGTTTTAATGATCATTTTGCTGAAGATAACTGTTTCCATCATAATCAATAGTTGTACAGAATCTGTTGTATGAACTGTGATTTAGTGACACTTACACAACTTACAGACAACACTTTAACACAACGTTAACTTGGATTTCTTTAGCAACTCGACCAAATCTTTAGCCGGATGAAAAAATTATTTTGTAATTACTCACTTCAATGAAATAACATTATCATTTTCATTTACAAATTAGTTAAATACCAAACCACTGAATAACACAGCAAACGCCACATCTGGTAAAGTTTTTCTTCTATTTGTAATTTGGAATTATAATGAGTAAATACTTTTTATCCACAAATCACATTAATGGTCACGACCAATTTATAAAGTTTCTTTTTGTGTGTCAAAAGCAACTATGCAATAGCGTTTGAGGGCAAACAATCTACATGGGCGACAGGGCATGATCGAGATGATACGACAGCTGACTGTGTGAAACTTCCTGGCAGATTAAAACTGTGTGCCGGACGGAGACTCGAACTCAGGACCTTTGCCTTTCGCGGGCAAGTGCTTTACCAACTGAATTACCCAAGCGCGACTCACGACCCGTCTTCGCAGCTTCAATTCTGCCAGTACCTCGTCTCCTACCTTCCAAACTTCACAGAAGCTCTTCCTTTCTTCCAGGAGTGCTAGTTCTGCTAGGTTCGCAGAAGAGCTTCTGTGAAGTTTGGAAGGTAGGAGACGAGGTACTGGCTGAACTGAAGCTGTGAAGATGGGTCGTGAGCCGTTCTTGGGTAGCTCAGTTAGTAGAGCATTTGCCCGGGAAAGGCAAAGGTCCCGAGTTCGAGTCTCGGTCCGGTACAGTTTTAATCTGGCAGGAAGTTTCATATTGAACCGTGAATTTACTTTCAAAACCTTTTATTAAGAATTTCCTTTATTTACTAGCGATTCATTAACACATTTAATCACACTATGTGAGCGTGGAAGTAGTTGCCAATGGTAACTGAAGAAACAAATTAAATTTTTTTCCAATAAATGGAAATTTTATCCCTAAAAGCCTCTTTTTTAAACAGGTTTAAAATTATAATCAGAAAGCAACCTGTAAATATCAAGTTACAATTTATTCAGAGGCAGGAATAACAATTTTTTTTGATAGTATGAGCTTTCGGGCTGAGAACCTTGCCGCTCCCTTTTAACACGGCCGTAGTCACGACTGCTCACAAACACCTCTGAAAGACTACGCTGGTGCAAATCTGCAACACACCAGATTACTTTAAACTAAAAAAATTTAACAACTCACACAAACACATACGTTATGCTCCCCGTAAGAGGGATGGAAATGGTACAAAACACTCACATTAAAAATTATTTACCACCGAAAGTGCAACTTGTTTTTAAAAGAACTCTTACGGTGGAAGGGTGGCAACTTTATATACTAAAATAACCATTTAAATAAAATCCATGAAATGCAATTTTACATAAAATGTACCAATATGCTCTACATTATACATTTACCACCTCGCAAGATGATAGGCAAGATAAAAACATATTTCAGGAATTCGGCCTATACACTTTAAGCAAAAATTCGTTGACGCCGAATCCGACAAAACATGACAGAGGCAGCTATTAACGTATGGCAGATTGACAGTGGGATTACTGAACAACCCGAACCGCAGACTGCTCTATCCCGCCCCAACTCCACAAAGGAAAACGGACCACCCAATTCATGAATAACCACTTTCCCGCGGGCGGGCAAACGGAGAAGAATGGTGGGACGACCCCCAAAACAAAGCGGCTGGTGACGTCGCCAAGGAAACAAGTAGAATTTAACAAGTAAATGAAACAACATATCTCCAGTCACTTAACTTCTAATAAACTGCAATTTCTGGCGAAGACCTGGCGCAGCAACCGCAACGCTCTCCAGAACCGTCCGCTACTAGCCGCTTCAACGGACGCAGGAAGGCTCGCCGATCTCCCGTCTCACGGCGTCGCAGCTCGCCCTGGCCAGCCCGATGTCGTGGTTTGACTTCTGTTGCTCTCGTGTCGACCGCGAAGCCACTACCCCTTCCTATACCGCGCGGCCCACTGGACTCTGGACTCTCTGGACTGGGGGCCTTACATGTGCCGACGCTCAAGGCGGACCAGTCATCTTGTGTCTTAGTGTGCGACCGACCAACCGACCGATCCAACCACCAATGACCGTTGCCCGAGCAACTCGAGCAGACTGGCGGCCTCACGCGCAGACTCAGATGCAGGAACTCAGCCCCGACCGGGTGACCACCAGCTGAGTTCTGTTACTGGCAGAGTGGCAACACTCTCATTTCCTGGCTTTAAAGTTTGATCCAAACGACAGACATACTAGCACTCCGACGACAGACAGACACTCACTGCCGCACAAATGCGAACGAGAGACAGACCAGCAACTGGCGACGCGAGACTGAGACAGCCTCACTCTAACTGACCAACTGCCGAGCTGATAGCGCCTCTTAAATGCGCGTGAACAGGCAACCTTTCCTCTTTACCACCACAGGGAGACACCAAAGCTGCGATTGCCACAGCGGCGCCACCGCCAGAAACGGAGGGCGACTGCTTCACAGAACGCGCTGCGGCGCGCTCTTCAAAACAGCAATTTTTACCACGGCTCACATATCAGCGCACACTCCGCTGCAGAGTGAAAATCTCATTCCAGCTGACTGAATGGCCAGTTGCTAGAAAATGCAGACTTGGCATACTGATGGGGTAAATAGGAGAAACAGGTGACCAAGGGTAAGCTTTACTGGGAGTGCACTGCTAATTGCCTTTAGCTGATGCACCGCTATCAAGAGTACCACCCTCAGTGACAAGTGGCAGACTGGAGGTTTATGGCTGGCTGCACAGAAATAGTTCTTGGCATCACATGATGGGTACCTATACCTACTGTAGATGACCAGCTGTCAATTGCATGCATCTCCATGACAACAGATTACTGTGCAGTAGTCCTTTTTGGAATTCCACACTGGTGGCTGACGACAATATCAAGAGACAAAGCTTGAGGTGTTAAATTATTTAGTGCCACAGCAGTCAATACAGGGAGGATGTGAGTCTATCTGGGACACCAGCGATCCTGTGTGGAATTTGCACTAACCTTTAATGAAATTCGCCATTGTATTGCTCATACAAGGAGACACCACCCCAATAGACAATATCATGTGTCACACCCACCCTGAACTTTCCATGTCTGTACACAATATGATCTACAAGTGACAAGTGTAACTGCATCCGTGTGGCAGGCGTTAAAAATTTCATTCTATATTCCCTGTGTGTGAGGATGAACACGGCTAGGCAACTCCCCACAGCAAGTATTCTTGTGGCCCAGTCCTAAACTCTATTCACATTGGCTCACTAATGTAGTTAGGACACTGATCATCCATGCGATCCTGTAGTCATGAACATCACAATGAGAGATACTGAAAGGAGTCTTTATTACAAGCAGACTATGGAAATGCAGAATAATGTTACCTAGCTCTTTCATCAAGATAGAGTTGTGGGAGCAGACAAGAAAAGGGAACTTTAATACGAACTTAACAATCATGACATGCTTCTGGAAAATGAACTGGGAAACTCTGTGAATATAAACCGTTTTGCAATCTTGTTACTTCTGGTGCCGAACTTCGAGACAAGCTTACCTGTGTTTTGAACAGTGTGTGTTTGCTTCACAATAGTGCAGTGTATCTTTTTAATTTATTTGATGTTTTTCTTTGTAGAGATATATTTAATTCCTTGTGTGAGGTGTTTCCTTATAACAGAAACTGGCAGTTGAATACAGGTTCATGTGAACTATCTACTCAATGGAGTAACCTTGAGGTGCACCATCAGCGGTATTGCAGGCTGTGCAATTCTGTAAATTCATAATATTTTATTGTGCTTTTGTTTTATGTGAAAATAATTATAATCTATGTGAACGTATCAGTGGCATCAGTGTTACGTATTGTGTTTTTAATATGTCACACCAACAAGATTTTACAAACTTGAACTCAAATTTTTCTCACACAGGGACATAAGTGATATTGTAAATGAATTTTTCTAATGTTTTAAATATCAATCTTGTAGTCTATGCATATATGTTTAAAAGGTACTATATCAATGTATTTATATACGTTTAATATAGAGTGTTTTATGATGAAAAATATTGTAAGGATAGTATGTAAATGTGTGAAAGATTTGCAATTATAAGATAGTAAGTGTGAATGTCTAATAAGTAACTGTCCGATTGACTTTGAGTACGAGTGAATTTGTGCAACGGGCCACCCATGAGTGTGAGATTAAGTCAATGCCTATTCTCTGTACTATTGTAAAAGTATTCATGGAGAAGAAGTAAAAACTTTGAGGTTCGCCGATGACATTGTAATTCTGTCAGAGACAGCAAAGGACTTGGAAGAGCAGTTGAAGGGAATGGACAGTGTCTTGAAAGGAGGATATAAGATGAACATCAACAAAAGCAAAACGAGGATAATGGAATGTAGTCAAATTAAATCAGGTGATGCTTAGGGAATTAGATTAGGAAATGAGACACTTAAAGTAGTAAAGGAGTTTAGCTATTTAGGGAGCAAAATAACTGATGATGGTCGAAGTAGAGAGGATATAAAATGTAGACTGGCAATGGGAAGGAAAGCGTTTCTGAAGAAGAGAAATTTGTTAACATCGAGTATAGATTTAAGCGTCAGGAAGTCGTTTCTGAAAGTATTTGTATGGAGTGTAGCCATGTATGGAAGTGAAACATGGACGATAACTAGTTTGGACGAAAAGAGAATAGAAGCTTTCGAAATGTGGTGCTACAGAAGAATGCTGAAGATATGGTGGGTAGATCACGTAACTAATGAGGAGGTATTGAATAGAATTGTGGAGAAGAGAAGTTGGCACAACTTGACTAGAAGAAGGGATCGGTTGGTAGGACATGTTTTGAGGCATCAAGGGATCACAAATTTAGCATTGGAGGGCACCGTGGAGGGTAAAAATCGTAGAGGGAGACCAAGAGATGAATACACTAAGCAGATTCAGAAGGATGTAGGTTGCAGTAGGTACTGGGAGATGAAGGAGCTTGCACAGGATAGAGTAGCATGGAGAGCTGCATCAAACCGTCTCAGGACTGAAGACTAGAACATTGTAAAAGTGAAAAGTAAATATGACTGGAATTTATTGAGTTGGTGCTCCATTATTTACATGTAATCCAAATAAAATTTTAGCATCGCGCCAACAAGGATGAGTGTTTGTGGGGAGAATTGTGGTTAGGTATGAATACAAATTTAAAATTGTAGCTTTGGCAACAGAACACCCAAATACATAACATAATCTGTGCTGTGAAGCATGTTAATTCATTTGCCACAAAATAAAATAGAAAAATAGTATCTAAAACCAAAACAAAATTTATTTGATGTGCCTGTCCCACAGGCAAGTTCCAGCACAAATACATACGCATCAATTTCAGAAACTGAAGAATGAGTGATGTTATGGGACAGTTTTCTCAAAATGCTCTGTAACCTAATTAATAAACCATTCTTAAGTTGGGGGTGCCCAATCTACTTAAATTATAAACACTGCTTGAAAATACTCATGCAGTTGAATCTCATACTAATGAATTATAGATATAAGTAGTAATCTTTTCTTCCACTCTGTGCAGTGATAGGTCCTTTAGTATTTCTCTGTAGACTTATGATGACCAGCCAGCTATGAGAGTTGATAAGGGCAAGGATGGTGGACAACAAAAATGCTATCGCTGAAAGTAATACTCATCCATGTACAGAAGGCACAGGCGGGGAACACAGCACTGTTTTTTCAGCAGACACGAAAACACTGGTGGGTTGATGAGTGGGCGGTAGAGCAATAGAGAGAGCCCAGCAGGTGGTAAACTTTCAGAAAATGAGGAGCGTAAATATTGCTCTTAGGAGAGACAAAATCTGCTACTGCAGGAGAAAAACACGACACACACACTACAGGAGACAGCAGTTGTTGGTCGAAGGAAGTTACATGTATTCATGTTAAAATTTTGGAAGGAAGCCCACGAAGTAAATACGTGCAAGGGTTTACGTAGGGTAAAACGCGAAAACATATTCATAGTGGCGGAGAATTTCTGTCTTCTGTCACACTCTATGAGCGAGCTGAGAGATGTTGGTGAACTACGACAGTTCCATTAGGAAATTGTTGTAAGCTTTTCATTGGTTGGGTTTCATAAAGTATTTTACAATCGGCAATCAGGATTCCAGCGCTAGCAGAAATAGCTGGGTTTTGTAAAGGAGAAGATAAAGAAACTTCATCTTGAGACAGCAGGCAGAGAAAAATTTGTCACGCGGCGTCAGCGAGAGAGCAGGGCTGAACTTACAATTCTTAGTCACTACTACAGACATCCTCTGTACTTGAGTATTGGCGGAGTGGTATGCACAAGTCGAATTTGCTTACGTTGTGGTGAGGGGTCTTAATTTTGAATGAAATGTGGAAATACTGGCAAAACGACTTTGTATTCTGATCCTTGGGATGTACATGTTCACTGCCAAGCCCGTGCTAATCTTAACACAGTCATGCACAAACCCTTTCCTTCACGCTGGCAAGTTGATGGTAACGTATTTCCCGAAATCTGAACAGCTACTAAGCACGGGTTGTCCTTAAATGAAAATGCTCGCCATACTATCAAGTTTATCGGTGTCTAATGCACTCAGGTTATTAGTCACCAATCTGTCGATATATCTTCTCTCATACACAAAATTAGACTACTGGCCATTAAAGTTGCTACACCAAGAAGAAATGCAGATGATAAACGGGTATTCATTGGACAAATGTATTATACTAGAACTGACATGTGATTACATTTTCTCGCAATTTGGGTGCATAGATCCTGAGAAATCAGTACCCAGAACAACCACCTCTGGCCGTGATAACGGCCTTGATACGCCTCGGTATTGAGTCAAACAGAGCTTGGATGGCGTGTACAGGTACAGCTGCCCATGCAGCTTCAACACGATACCATCGTTCATCAAGAGTAGTCACTGGCGTATTGTGACGAGCCAGTTGCTAGCCTTCATTGACCAGACGTTTTCAATTGGTGAGAGGTCTGGAGAATGTGCTGGCCATGGCAGCAGTCGAAGAAGCTCTTCTGTATCCAGAAAGGCCCGTACAGGACCTGCAACATGTGGTCGTGCATTGTCCAGCTGAAATGTGGGGTTTCACAGGGATCGGGTCGTAACACATCTGAAATGTAACGTCCACTGTTTAAAATGCCGTCAATGCGAGCAAGAGGTGACCGAGACGTGTAAGAAATGGCACCCCATACCATCACGCCGGGTGATACGCCAGTATGGCGATGACGAATACAAGCTTCCAATGTGCGTTCACTACGATGTCGCCAAACACGGATGCGACCATCATGTTGCTGTAAACAGAACCTGGATTCATCCGAAAAAATTACGTTTAGCCATTCGTGCACCCAGGTTCGTCGTTGAGTACACCATAGCCGGCGCTCCTGCATGTGATGCAGGGTAACCGCAGCCATGGTCTCCGAGCTGATAGTCCATACTGCTGCAAACGTCGTCAAACTGTACGTGCAGATGGTTGTTGTCTTGAAAACGTTCCCATCTGTTGACTCAGGGATCGAGACGTGGCTGCACGATCCGTTACAACCATGCGTATAAGATGCCCCTCATTTCGACTGCTAGTGATACGAGGCCGTTGGGATCCAGCACGGCGTTCTGTATTACCCTACTGAACCAACCGATTCCATATTCTGCTAACAGTCATTGGATGTCGACCAACGCGAGCAGAAATGTCGCGATACGATAAACCGCAACAGCGATAGGCTACAATCCGACCTTTGTTAAAGTCGGAAACGTGATGGTACGCATTTCTTCTCCTTACACAAGGCATCACAACAACGTTTCACCAGGAAACGTCGGTGAACTGCTGTTTGTGTATGAGAAATCAGTTGGAAACTTTCCTCATATCAGCACGTTGTAGGTGTCGCCCCCGGCGCCAACCTTGTGTGAATGTTCTGAAAAGCTAATCATTTGCATATCACAGCATCTTCTTCCTGTCGGCTAAATTTCGCGTCTGTAGCACGTCATCGTTGTGGTGTAGCAATTTTAATGGTCAGTAGTGTACTTAAAAAGACCGTACTTTCTAAATAAAAACACACACACTGGAACTTACCTTCACTTTAAAACACTTTTGAAACAACTGAAACCGGCAAATTATAATTTCCTTTGGAGCTCGTACTACACACGACCGTACCATTGAAAGGCTGGGCTCCGACTCCTTTAGTCTGCCGTAAGCATTCTATATCTCCAAGAGAAAAGACACGCGAGGAATACTCCTTTATGATTGGTCAGATTTCTTTAAGGCCAACAGAAAAACATTCTCCCACGTTAGGCCGCGCTTTTCATGAGTAACCAATCGACAAATAAAACACTTTCGAACTGTACTTTTGCCTGAAATAAATATTTAACATTTTGATATTTTGTTCATACTTTACGTTATTAACTAATTTCATTTGCACTCGAGTTAGCTTTCCTTTTATCATAAACTTACTTAACATGTTATGACACAAAATTCCCCGTCGTCTGCATTCACACTGTCTTAAAACTTTCTCACAGTAGTTCGTACAGCATTCATCAGTAGAACAATGATCTACATATTCACTTTAGACCACATTCACACATCATTCGCACTACTAAAAGCATATAAAAATATACAATACTGTAAAACAGGACAATTCACAAAAACATTCTCTTGGCATGTTTCATGAATGTCTCTGTGCACTACTGAACTCTGGTGGCCAAAATTCTTAACTATATTATACTTCTTTCTGTTTAGTCCTGTACGCTACTGTCCTCTAGCAGATGAAAATTACAACTACGTACTCGATTCAACTCGCTTCAGACCATCTGTACTGTGCATGCAAGAGTCATTCTCTCGATACACAGGCTCTAGACAGGAGCGAAACAAGGCCTTACTGTCTGACACAGTTATAATTTTGAACAGCGTAACGTTGCAATGCTACATTTAACGAACCCAGCACGTGAGGTCGGTAGTAGGGATGACAAATGATAGATTCTGTATATTCGGTGACTTTCAGGAAGTGTAGCTAATTTATCGCGATCCATTCTTGAGTATTGTTCTAGTGTATGGGGTCCCCACTAGGTCGGATTAAGGAAAGGCATTGCAGGAATTCAGAGGCATGATGCTAGATTTCTTACCTAAAAGTTCGATCAACATGTGAGTATTACAGAGATGCTACATAAACTCAAATGTGAGTCTCTGGAGGGAGAAGGCGCTCTTTTCGCGAAACGCTGGGGACGTTTAGAGAATACGTATTTCCGACAGACTGCAGAGCAATTTACACTGCCACCAACATATCTACCCATAAAGACCGCGGAAAAAAGAAAAATTATGGCTCTTACGCAGGCGTACGGATGGCCGTTTCTCCCTTGTTCCATTTGTGAGGGAAACAAGAAAGGAATTGACTAACAATTGCGCACAGTACCGTCCGGTATTTAGGAATATGTATCTACACGTGGATTTTTAGATTATTATCATATTTAGAGGCAAATTTACTACTCATATTTCAGGCAACATCTATATTTTACTTACCAGGAACCACCCAGTCTCGCACTAATAAACTAAGATCACATGACTTTCATTTGCGCATATGGATACCAAACGCGTCTTCGGTTGCATAAATCTGCATATTTCCGCAGATTATCGCTTATGTAAAATATGGCCAAATTATTTATTTGTGAAGTAGCATATGTTACCAGTCAAATCCAGCTAAAAATAAAAATATTGTTGTAAGAACACAGAGAGGAGAGATTGACAGTGAAACTCATCTGACGCACCATTAGCTATACAAGTGGACTGTTGTGAGAAGTCCATGTTTTGCTGCAGCTGATGCTACATGATGTGCTCTCGCTTAAGGCGACGGATCCTCAAGGACAACGCGACTGGTCATCGTTACGTGCTTCCGGATGTCCCTAACGTCTCATAACAATTATGACAGCAAGAGATGAGAGAGTGACACCCTTTACGATACAACACCTTCACTCGTCAACACCGCCAGAAACATCATGACGTGGGCAGGGTGTAACGGCCAGATACACAGCGACACCCGCAGGGAGAGGAAGGTGGGAGTGAAGAAGGAATTCTAACCTTTGGGCCTGGATTTTTATAACCTAAAATACCCGGAACCATATCACTAAAAAATACCAGAAAATATCGTTAAGATGATGTAGAAACGATATAAAACACACATAAAGTTAATTAAAAAAGGAACTAGATCAATTAAAAACTTTACACGAAGTTACAACTGAAATTACAAAATAAGTAACTAATTTGAAATCGTTGTGCTTGTCTTTAAGAATTACCGTTTTTGAAGATGTACGAAGATTGCTGTGTAACCGTCGCGGTGCTGTTACGTGTATGACAGCATGCAGAGGTTCTCGAAACTGAGGGAACGTATGTTTTCCCACAACAAGTGCCTGTAGCTATAAAAACGTTCAACATTTTCTGAAACAACTGGAGCTTGCATTTTCATATTTTCCTTTACTTTCAGGAAGCGAATCTAAAAAATGTCACACAAACATCAATATTTCACAAACAGACCTTACGTTTGAATCAACATTGATACGAAACATTGATATTTTTGTTTCGAGACACTTACCCGGTACTAGTTAACAACATTAAGCCACGTGACAATGGCAATAATTAAAGGAAGCATCAGTTTACTTTCAAAATGTTCGAATGTATTCTTGGACAACAGTGTTGCTATTTTCCTAGAAGCACTTGCATTTTTCGTAAAGAGTGTAGCACATCAATGTTAAATACAATCACGTTCAAAATGAAGTAATGTCTTAATATAAAATTATCCTCGAAAAATTAAATAATGTTATCTATATGGTGAAAAATGCAAAATTAAATTTACATTTCGATAGCCAGAATCTTCGGGGTTGTAGTAGTTGTGAACAATGCGTATATGATAAGAAAGAAAAGTTACACGTAGCAAAAATCAGGGCACAGATAATAAACTAACAAACAATAGCAGAAGGAGCTGTTGGAGGAAGGAATCTGCGGGGACGACTAAGGATGCGACACATGCAGCAGATGAACGATGCGGTATGCGCTACGTACGCGGAAATGAAGAGGTATGCAGATGAGACTGGAATGGCGTACTGCTGCAAACCAACCTCAGGGTTAAGCTCTAGAGAAAAAGGAGGAGTCACAATTGGGACTTTCGTTAACTTCGTGGTGCAACGAATACTCGGAAATTTTATTTACTCTACGTTTCACGAATAGTGATTGAGTACATAGAAATTTTATAGTGTTATCTACATTGTATTATGAGCTGATCTGCGTATTTTATCATTTGTTTGAGTACAGGCTCACAACATGCATTAGTGCACAGAATTTATGAAATTTCATCAAATAATCTTTCAGTTATAGCACAAAAAATTCGTATCGGCTACATTGATTTGTAGTAGTCAGCCACTTCACTATAATTTATTTGGCCACTGATTGAAAATTGAATGTTTTTTCGTTGTTAATTGAATTAAAAGCGGTGGATACAACCAACCTCCCTTCACAAAACAGAGCCATAGTCATTTTTCTGGTTGCGTTGTGATTCACCCATATCCCAGGCGATAGAATAATTTATTACACTCTAAGACACAATAAATAAATAAATTAATAAATTGGCTCGCCACCAAGGAATTATCCGAACGTGACGGAGATCGGTAGATGTGGTGTACACGAACAGATAAAAAAAAACTTATCAGGTATTCAAGAGAGACAGCTACACAAGCTGAGTAAATCCACAACCCGTTGGTCCATCTCTGGCCCTTATGCAGTTCTTCGGTTTGGGATTGATTGATAGTTTTTGGATGTCCTCCTGAGGTATATCGTGCCAAACCCGATTGGAGCATTAGATCATGGTAATCCCCATCTGCTTGGTGGGCTCTACCCATAATGCTTCTAACGTACTCAACTGGGGAGACATCTGGCGACCTTGGTGTCCAAGATAGGATTTGGCAGGCACGAAGACAAGCAGTAGAAACTCTCGCCGTGCGCGGGCGGGCTTTAGCTCACTGAAATTCGAGCCCAGGATGTCTTGCCATGAAGGACAACAAAACGGGGCGTAGAATATCGTCGACTTGCCGCTGTGTTGTAAGGGTGTCGCGAATGACAGGCAAAGCGAGTCTACTATGAAAAGAAACGGCACGCAAAACCATCACTCCTAGCTGTCATGCCATGTGTCGGGTGACAGTCAGTCTGATTTTCCGCCTATGTCCAGAGCGTCTCCAGACACGTCTTCTACATCTACATCTACATTTATACTCCGCAAGCCACCCAACGGTGTGTGGCGGAGGGCACTTTACGTGCCACTGTCATTACCTCCCTTTCCTGTTCCAGTCGCGTATGGTTCGCGGGAAGAACGACTGTCTGAAAGCCTCCGTGCGCGCTCTAATCTCTCTAATTTTACATTCGTGATCTCCTCGGTAGGTGTAAGTAGGGGGAAGCAATATATTCGATATCTCATCCAGAAACGCACCCTCTCGAAACCTGGCGAGCAAGCTACACCGCGATGCAGAGCGCCTCTCTTGCAGAGTCTGCCACTTGAGTTTGCTAAACATCTCCGTAACGCTATCACGGTTACCAAATAACCCTGTGACGAAACGCGCCGCTCTTCTTTGGATCTTCTCTATCTCCTCTGTCAACCCGACCTGGTACGGATCCCACACTGATGAGCAATACTCAAGTATAGGTCGAACGAGTGTTTTGTAAGCCACCCCTTTTGTTGATGGACTACATTTTCTAAGGACTCTCCCAAAGAATCTCAACCTGGCACCCGCCTTACCAACAATTAATTTTATGTGATCATTCCACTTCAAATCGTTCCGTACGCATACTCCCAGACATTTTACTGAAGTAACTGCTACCAGTGTTTGTTCCGCTACCATATAATCATACAAAAAAGGTCTTCGCTGGACATTGGGGTTCCATTGGATGCGGGACTCATCACTGAAGTCGTTAGTCATCGGGGCTCTGTTCGAAGTGGGACTCATCACTGAAGACAATTCTACACTACTCAATGAGCATACAGGCCGAAGACGTTAGCAGTGGGATACCAACCAGGCATACGGCTTGACTACCAGGAGCGATGGTCTGCGGTGGTATTTTTTTTTCTCCATAGCAGTATCCTTGTGGTTGTCATCCGCGGCACCCTTGCAGCACAGGTCCACGTCGATGATACCCTACTCCCGGTTTTGTTGTTCTTTATGGCAAGCCATCCTGGGCTTACAAGTCAGCAGATAATGTCCGCCTTGACACGGAAAGAGTTTTTACTGACTATTTTCGTGTCTGCCAAACCCTACATTGGCCAGCAAGTTCGCCAGATCTCTCCCCAATTTATACTGGAGAATTATGGGCAGGGACCCCCAATCAGCTCGGGATTTTGGAGATATAGCGCACCAGTTGGACAGAATGTGGCACGATATCCCTCAGGAGGATATCCAACAACTATCAGTGAATCCCAAGCCGAACAGCTGCTTGCATATAGGGCCAGAGGCGGACCAATTCATTATCGACTTGTTCAATTTGTGAAGATCTGTCTCTTGAAAAAAATCATTCAGTTTTTTCTGAATTTGCAATGATTTGTTTTTCTGTACATGTACACCGCATCTATCGATTTCCATCACTCGGATAATTCCTTAGTGGTATGTTTTTTTTACCAGCTTGGATTAGATGGCCACACTCTCTCAAAGCAGTATATCTAGTTTGGTGATGAGGTGGAAACTGAGCAACAAATTCATGCCTGTTGCTATGGAAACGCTGTGCAGTGGATTTCATTTAGTGCTGTGGGATACACGAATTATAGACGTCAGTGGTAACCGGGGCTGTTTCTTTGCCACCACTACGATGTGCTTTAGTGCACTAGCATTCCGGCCAATCCTTTCATTGGTTTCTTCAGCGGAAATGGCGCTTTGCTTGTGACGAGTTAGATGTAAAGGGCTGGCACGACAGGATCATCAACAGGAGAATGAACGCTGCGGCCAGTGGTAGTCTCGTGGAGAGTCCTCATCAGAGTGCCTCTCAATGAATCCCTTATCCTTCCCGGAGTGGCGGTGATTTACGGCGCGAGCCTCGCCAGCGCCAGCGCCACGCAGCGGCCGCCCCGGCTAGTCCGCGGGCGGTTCCAGAAGTAACGAGCGGCTCCATTAACCGGGCGCGGCCGCTATTTTTCTGCCGCCTGCGAGTGTATCTAATTAGAGGCTACGGCCGCCTGCTTCTGCTGCGTTAATGAAAAGACTTTCACCAACTTTCTCTCCGCCGGACATAAGTCAGGCGTTAAGACAAGGAGAGCGGGCATTAACTTGATAGAATGCACACTGGACGGAAGCATTAAGTCGAGTCCCTTTTGTTCCCCAGGTCGGCGCAACTTCAGCTACCCCCGGCTCTAGCTTCAGGGACTTAGCATAATCAGCGAAGGAAGAGTTTTATCGCTAAATATTTCTCAGAATGTAGGTAGTAGTGTGATACTCAATATGGTACTCTTTGTTGAGTGTTCGGGTAAGTTCGGACACATGGAGTCGATTGAATGCTTCTAAAGCTGAGAATTCTAGACATATTTAAAAGTGTCAAAATTGTAATGTATAAACCTCAGCGAAAGTAGCCTCTATCTTTAAGAGAAGAGAAAGGAACGCTTCCATTTATTACGGATGTGTTAATCTATACAGCTTTTCAAGTAACTGGCAGTTCAAATTAATCAGCTACGGAGTACGTCGTTTGATTTGAACAGCGATATGGACACGTGAGGATGAAGTTGCATAACTCTGAAATCGATAACATAATGTCAAAACACACAGTGCAACATTACTAAATACAAACAAGTCTAGAAATCTCTTACCGAGCGATGTGGCGCAGTGGTTATCACACTGGACTCGCATTCGGGAAGACGACGGTTCAACCCCGCGTCCGGCCATCCTGATTTAGGTTTTCCGTGATTTCCCTAGATCGCTCCAGGCAAATGCCGGGATGGTTCCTTTGAAAGGGCACGGCCGACTTCCTTCCCCATCCTTCCCTAATCCGATGAGACCGATGAGCTTGCTGTTTGGTCTGTTCCTCCCAAACAACCCAACCCCCTAGAAATCTCTTACCTGACTGCCGAATATAAGACTGCATTTATCAATTATAGAGAGAACTAAGAACTGTTGCAGTGCGACTCAGAACTTGCAGTAAAATATCTGGTTCGAGTTCAGGCAGCGGATACACACTGCAGCATAGCTTTTATCACATGAAGAAGACGACTGGGTCGACTGGAGGATTAGTGTACACAAAATGGAAATCGCTATACGGCAGAACACCTGGGACCACACCTTTTCTTGTAATGTGTACAGTATACATGATCCAGTCACAATAGTGTGACCACCGCCTATGTTCGACGACAACATTGAACAACCACTCACAGACGGCAGGTGGGAGCACTTGTACTGGAGGATATATGGGGTAAAAAGTGTCGGGGCACGCGGAAAACGTGCAATCCTTGTCGTAGTGCGGAAACTAAGCGATTTATCCGATGTCCAACAGCGCACAATGATTGGCCCTCGGGTCTAGAGTGAGGGGGTGAGGGGTGGGGGGTGGGGAGTGGAGCATCTCCGAAATGGCTAAGTTTGTAAACCTTTCGCGTACCACTGCCCAATATAGCTCTATCCAAAATCGGCGCCCTCTGCAGCTGGTCCCGGCGGAGGTTCGAGTCGTCCCTTGGGCATGGGTGTGTGGTTGTCCTTAGGATAATTTAGTGTGTAGCTTAGGGACTGATGACCTTAACAGTTAAGTCCCATAAGATTTACACACATTTGAACATTTTTGAAAATCAGCGCCGAGACATGTGTGGTTCATCAATGGCCATAAATGACTAGGGTGAACGACACACGCGGAGATGTGTACGGGCGAATAGACGAGGAGCTTTTGAATACCTGACCGCCCAGATGAACCAATGAACTACCACTGTGCCTCCACAACGACCGTTGCTGCATTTGACCTCCACAGCAGGCGCCTGGTTCATGCGCCTATGGTGGCTGCTGTTCATCAGCGACAAAGGTTGATATTTGCGTGCAGCTACGGCAACTGGACGTCCATTGAGCGGCGGCGGTGGACTTTTCGGATGACTCACGTTTTATGCTCCACCAGGCCTGAAACGTCTGGAAGAAAACACCCTGCAACAATCGTCGGAATGTTCCAGACCGGAAGAGGGAGCGTCATAGATTGGGGAATGTTTTCGTGGCATTGCCTGCTTGATCTCGTTATTCTGGAAGCCACAGTGGATCAACACAATTCTGCATATATCCTTGGGGATCATGTCCACCCCTACATGTAGTATGTTTTACCTTGGCACCAAGGTACGTCCCAGCAGGGCAGTGCAAATTGTACACAGTTCTCAGTGTACGTGCGTGTTTCGAAGTGCACCACGAAGAGTTTATCTTACTTCTCTGGCCACCAAACTCACTGTATTTAAAAACTCAATCGGGCTGTTGGTGCCATGGGTCTTCATCCGAGAAACCTAGCGCAGCTGGTCAATACACTAAAGTAGACATGGCTCCACGTAGCTGTCGGTATCTTCCAAAAGCTCATTAACTCTCTTCCTACCTGTCTCGCTGTGGTTCGCGCTGGAAAAGGTGGTCATTCAGGCTTCAGACATGTGGTCACACTAGTGTGGCTGGAGAGTGTAGTTACATATTTCAATAATACTTGTAACTCCCTCATTCTCAATATTATAAAACATAAAACTAAACTCCGCCCGAACAGGCCTTGGAAGTCCCAACGGTACCGACCGGCCGCCGTGTCATCCTCAGTCCACAGGCGTGACTGGATGCGCATATGGAGGGACATGTGGTCAGCACACCGCTCTCCCCGCCGTATGTCAGTTTACGAGACCGGAACCGATACTTCCCAATCGAGTAGCTCCTCAGTTTGCCTCACAAGGGTTTAGTACACCCCACTTGCCAACAGCGCTTGGCAGACCGGATGGTCACCCATCAGAGTGGTAGCCCAGCCCGACAGCGCTTAACTTCGGTGATCTGACGGGGACCGGTATTACCACTGCGGCAAGGCAGTTGGCATTACAAAATATAGCACACCCATAACTCTTCTGTTCCTCTCAATTTACGCTGAAGAGCCAAATCATTATGACCATTTGCTTAATAGTTTACCTTTTTCCGTCTTTGGAACGAAACACATAATTGTATCTGCGTGATCCGACGGTTTGTTGGTAGATTTGTGGAGCTATGTGGCAATAGATATGTACGTACAGGTAATTCATGTAAACAAAGGGCATCCGATTTGCGTAGGCGGTGATGGCGCCCCATGGATATCAAGATGTGTTCCGTAGGATTTACATCAGGTGAATTTGGTCTCAGAGATCAACGTGAGTTCACTATAATGCTCCTGAAACCACTTTAGCCCGATTATGGCTCCGGGGCACGATGACATCGCCGTCGGGGAAGACATCACGCATGAAGGGATGCAGGTGACTTTGCATTTGTCAGCCTGTCTTCGATTACTACCACAAATACCATGGAAGCGCAGGAGAATATCTCTCATAGCATAACACTGCCCCCACCAGCCTGTGCCCGTGGCGCACGCTGCACGTTTTTAGCTGCCGTTGATCTCGATGACAGCATTTGTGGAGACGAACATCGACCTAGCGTAGCAAAATGTGATTCACCCGAAGAGCCGACACGCTTCCATTGATCTATGGTCGTATCCCGGTGGCCCCATCCCATTGCAACCTTAATTGACGATGTAGTTGGGTCAACTAGTGAACACGTAGGGGTCGTCTGCTGCAGAGCTCCATCTTCAACAATGTACGTGGAACTGTGTGCTTCGAAACACTTGTGCGAGCACCAGCACTGCGCTCTTTCGGCAAAAATGCCACAGATCACCACCCATCCTATTATACAGAGCAGCTTTGGAGATACTCGTATATAGGTTCTGCGTAATAATAATCCGATCTTTGTCAAAGTCACTTTCCTCAATGGATTTCCACATTTGCAGCCCATCCCTGTCTGCTCTGCTTACATTCTGTTGCTATGAAGTCACGTGCCTGCAACGCCACCAGGCGGTATCCAGTGTTGCGGTGGGCAGTCGATATAATGTTTTGGCTTATCAGTGTAGGATCATCAATAAAATTATAAAGTTTGTGTAAGTGCAGATGGGGGGGGGGGGGGGGAAAGAGGAGTAGTCACAAAGGATTAGCTATTGTGTCGAAAAGAAAAAAAAGTCAAGTTATATACACGTAACTTTCAATGTGACATATTTTTTCCAATGATGGTTGACTTGGTGGTGACCTATGCCGAAAAAAATCTGCTTTCTGCTGTTCAGGAAGCGCTGGATATCAGATCGTCGCCATTTTGGAAGTACTTACCACCTAATGGTTCTTTCATAAGACGAAAGAGGAAGCCGTAATGCCCAGAGAACATGGAGGATGAGGATAATTTGATTAATCGAAACCCTCCGCTGCCAACAGGTGTTGTTGATATACCTCAAAGGGGATAGCTGAAAATGTGTGCTCCAACCGGGACTCGAACTCGGGATCTCTTGCTTACATGGCAGACGCTCTATCCATCTGTGCCACCGAGGGCACGGAGGATAGTGCGACTGCAGTTACTTGTCCCTTGACGGTTCCCGTGAGACCCACATTCCTAACTGTCCACAACCTACATTCGTAATGTTCCTACAGGATATTTGCCCATTCACTCATTACTCGCGACAACTAGGGTGACGATTCCCGTAAGAGTTCGGCCGAAGTGTGAGTATTGGCACAGAAGAAGGTCAATGGCCGGGTAGCCATTAACTATATGAAGATAGTAGCTGTTCCGAAAGCTTCTCTAGAAAGAAATGATAATTAATCGAAACCCTCAACTGACAACAGGTGTTGTTGATATACCTCAATGGGGACAGCTGTTGGCAGCTGAAGATTTCGATTAATTATCATTTCTTTCTAGAGAAGCTGCATGGCCATCATTGGTATCTGTTCTTTCGGAACAGTTACTATCTTTAGATAATTTGATTGGCCAAAGAAGCAGGACGTATTCTCCTGGAGAATGAGCCATGCCGCTGTCGCGGAACAAAAGTTTCCCCCTGGACAGCTTTCTGCGGCAGTTCGTCAGGAATTTCCGGTTGTATGGTCATATGATGGTTTGTCAATTACGATCATACTGTGTTAGCTCCACAGCGTAGTAGCCTCATGAAACCCTCAGCATCACCCCCGCTTTTCTCGGCGGTGTTGGATCCGCATGTTTCCACTGATTTGTTTTCTCCTTTGTTGTAGTGATACATCCACCCCGCTCGTCTCTGGTGATTAGCCAGTAAATGAAGTAATTTTGAATGGTTGGGCACATATGCAACATTTCAGCTGCTTCCTCGGTTTGGAGAGCTTTCTGAAGGAAATCCAGTTGGTGGCGATCTTCGTCATATTCAAAAATGCTGTGCAAGATGTTTAAAACTGATTCGTGATTGATTTTCACTGTTTTCATTATCCTCTGGTGCGCCAGTCTTCGATCATAAGTGTCTCCTCTTGCGATTGCTCAATCTTCTGTGAGAGATGGTCTGCCTCTTCCTCCTTCCTCATACCAACCTTTTTGGAAATTTGGAAATTTGTGGTAAGGTCTTATGGGACCAAACTGCTGAGGTCATCGGTCCCTAAACTTACACACTACTTAATCTAACTTTAACTTACGCTAAGGACAACACACACACATGCCCGAGAGAGGACTCGAACCTCCGACGGGGGGAGCTGCGCGGACCGTGGCAAGGCGCCTCAGATCGCGCGGCCCAGCTTCTTTGAAGTGGTGGAGCAACCGACTGGTTTTAAACAAGTCATTAGTTAAGTTGTTTCAGTCTCTGTGGAGTCATCTAAACTACCTGATTGTTCCGGTTTTTCAATTAATATTTGGATCTGAGTGGTTTCACTTAACGCGAGACGCCCGAATGACAAGTCTCTGACGATTTCCTTACAGTTTTCTTTGGATTACCTTTTCTGCAGATAAATAACGTATCTTATTCCAAGAAGAGGTAACTACATTGAAGTGACAGAAGTATGGGGATAGCGATATGCACACGTACAAAGGGGGATAGTCTCTCGTAAATAAGGTGTAAAAGGGCAGTGCACTGGTGGAACTGTCATTTGTGCTCAGGTGATTCATGTGAGAAGGTTGACGACATGGTAATAGCCGCACGACGGGTATTAAAAGACTTCCAACACGGAGCTACACGCATGAGACATTCCACATCGGAAATCGTTAGGGAATTCAATATTCTGAGCTGAGTGTCAAGAGTGTGCCGAGGGTATAAAATTTCAGGCATCACCTCTCACCGCGGACAACGCAGTGGCCGCCGGTCTTCACTTAACAACCGAGAGCAATCAATGTGGGATGTACGCCTAACGTATCCGTTAGGATAGCGTGGCGAAATTTAGCGTTAATGGCCTGTGGCAGCTGACGACCATCGCGAGTGTCTTTGCTAACCGCACGACATCGCCTGAAGTCGCTCTCTTGGGCTCGTGACAGTATCAGATGGACCCCAGATGACTGAAAAACCGTGGCCTGGTCAGATGAGTCCCGATTTTTGTTGGCAGAGTCGATGGAAAGGCTCGAGTGTGGAGGACGCCCCACGAAGCCACGGACCCAGGTTGTCAACAAGGCACTGTGCAAGGTCTTGGTAGCTCCGCAATGATGTGGGCTGTGTTCGCATGGAATGGACTGGGTCCTCGGTTGTGTTCTGCTACTTGGAGACCATTTGCAGCCATTCATAGACTTTATGTTCCCAAACAATGATACAATATTTGTAAATGTCACCGGGTCCATAATTGTTCGTGATTGGTTTGAAGAACATTTTGGACAATCCGAGCGAATGATTTGGCCATCCTAATAGCCCGACATGAAGCCCATCGAAAATTTATGTAACGTAATAGAGACGTCAGTTCGTGAAAAAAAAATAAATAAAAATCAAATGTGTGTGAAATCTTATGGGACTTAACTGCTAAGGTCATCAGTCCCTAAGCTTACACACTACTTAACCTAAATTATCCTAAGAACAAACACACACACCCATGCCCGAGGGAGGACTCGAACCTCCACCGGAACCAATCGCACAGTCCATGACTGCAGAGCCTTAGAGCGCTCGGTCAGTTCGTGCACAAAATGCTGCACCGGCAGCACTGTTGCATTAATGGACGGCTATAGAGGCAGCGTGTCTTATTATTTCTGTAGCGGACTTCCAGCGACTTGTGGGGTCCATGCCATTTCGAGTTGCTGCACTGCGCTGGGCAAAAGGAGGTCCGACACGACATTAGGAGGTATTCCAAGACTTTTGTCACCTAGGTGTAGTGGAAATGAAGTCCCGTGCTTCTTGACAGAGCGTAGGGGAACGATGCGGGAGACTTGCACCGGCGTACTAGGCAAGGTCCTAATGGAGGTGGTTTGCCGTTGCCTTCCTCCGACCGTAATGGAGATAAATGATGATGATGGCGGCACAACAACATCCAGTCATCTCGGTGCAGGTGGAAATCCCTGACCCTGCCGCGAATCGAACCCGGGACCCCGCGCTCGGGACGTGAGAACGCTACCGCGAGACCACGAGCGGCTGACTCTCGGTGTAGTAGCACATTAAAAATCAAGGACTAGCGAGGGTATCACCATTTGCACACTGTCTGGCAAATATTTTTACGTCTATTTTTCAATATGATACCTAATGGCAAAATTTCCAACCCATGCCAACTAAATCATATTGTGGAGCAGATACGTAGATGATATTCTTGTTTTAAATGAAGGGACAAAAGATTATTGTTGTAATTTTGTGGAAAATTTAAAAGGATTACATCGTAAAATCCATTTCACTGTTCAACATAGCGAGGGCCTTATTTGGATATTTTGATCACTCTAAACATTTATAAGCTGGAATTAGACTAGAAAGCAACTACTACGGATCTTTTCACAACACCTCAAATCATCCATTAACATGTAACATGGTCCCATTCAGGTCACTCCTTCATAGAATCTATAACATCCCCTTGTCTAAGGAAGTCTTACAAAGAGAAAATGAAGTCACTGAATATAGAGCGTACAGCAATGGCTATGATCTAATTTTGTAAATAATATTAACAACAGCATTTAAAAAGAGCTAAAGCACCCATATCTAGGCGAGATGATATAATACTGGCGTATGCGGCCCACGAGACTGAGAGTCTCACATAGATTTCCAAACTTTGGCAAAATCTCGGTCAAGATAGACTTCAAACTTTGTTCTAAAAATATAAAGCTCGCCTATTTCATAGCCAACAATATCGGTAGTAGACGCAGATACGAAGAATGTACCACAGGCTAAAAATACAATGGCACATGTGTCTATTGCATCTGATGTGACAGATGTGTACAATAACCAACCTGGCAGGGGTTTCAGTATCAGATTTCGAGAACATCTGAATTTAATCAATTAAAAATCAACTTTCGAGACACACCTCCATGAACAAGGGTATTTCAATTGATCGAATAATATAAAAATTTAACATCGTAAAAATAATTGTCACAACCCAAATTCTTTGGAAGAAACTGAGGTAAGGCGTTGTGTGAATCGTCTCCCACGACACTCATTAAATGGTCAAACTGAATTGAAATATTGGAGTCTTATTCCAGATTTCGACAACGTAAGTAGGGTTACATAGTTTTGTTCATATTTTTGCTGTTACAATACAAGACTTTTCATGTGGCATATTTCTCCCATTTCATATTTCTTTCTGCCCGCCCCCCTCCCCTTCTCCCTGCACTTCAGTTTGGTAAACTCATCTTTCCCTATTATCCAATGACTTCTTTTGATTCCTTCAGCCATTCTCTTCTTGCGATCCCCTTTACGAGTCTCACCTTCTTTAACTAATAGTTTTCATCCATATTCTCAGGCGATGATTAGTGGCTGTGTTAACGTCTTTCATTTTCTGTAAGAATTATTTCATGTTACAGGTTTTATTAGCCTCTCTTTTGCCATCTATGCATTAATCAGCTATGTAGGAACACTTCCGAACTCTTCATGTGCCGTTCGTTCGAAGCATGTGACATTTCTGCGCTGCTCGTGTGGTGTCGCATATTACCCAGTCTGGGCGCGCTGGACCCCGCGCTCTCTGGGGCCACCGGCTTCCACCTGTGTATGTTCCAGTTACGTGACTTCTGAGTGTCACATTCTGGTAAGCTCCTACATACCACCCTTCTTCCATATTTCAGCGTCTTTTGGTCAGTCTTTATTGAGCAAACTGGATAATTTTTTATTTCGTATGTCTCAGCTGCATTGATACAAAGACGCTTATTCTCAAACCACACACCTTGCTATAGATTGTAAATAATACAAAACGACGCCAAAAGGCATAAACAGCTTCTGTACAGCAATGTGCACAGCGGGCAACAAGCACCCTCATTGATTTTAACCTAAGTTCCACCTTTATTGGATATTAATGCTCTGCTTTTATTTTAGGTTTCGTATTTATTCGCGGTTTTTGTCTAATCCGTTTTTCTGCCTGCATGCTACAGTAAGCTACTGACACATGAGTCTGTTCCGCATTAAGTTGCTCTCTCAAAGCTGAGATTGTCTAATTCAACTCTCGTTTTATGAATTACCTTCTTTTCACCCACATTTTCAAACTTTGAATTTTAGACCCTATCAATTCTCTTGACTTTTTTGTCGTAGAATACCTTGCTGTCCGGGGTGGTCGACCCCATTGCTCTGCCAATTTTATTACGACTACCGACCCTCCCATGGACATTTTATTTTGATTTGATTGAGAATGATCGGTCGTCTATTTAACTCCGGTCTGTATTTTACGTAAACTGATAGTGAATACTCTTATCTGATTTTTGCTACATCCATTTTTATATGGATGTGTAGTCAACACTATTTATTTTTTTCCCCATTTTTTCAGATGTGTGCCTGAGGATGCAGCTATAAGCTGCGAAACCGGTGATTTGAATAAGGGCTCATCTTCATTTACCAAGAGGTAACTAAAAAGTATTTCCAAAAATATCGGAAAAGTTATGTATCAATGTAATTAAATACGAATTTTTCGTAATTCTTGCATTGAACATAAATTTTTGGTTGATTTTAAAAGTTTAGCAACTGGTGCTACATGGCATATTTTTGGTTACATAAATGATCAGTTACATTTCAATTTAAACGCTGAGGTAATGTGAACAGAAAATGAACAGAATAAAATTTACTTTGTGCGGCGACTTTATCACTTCCTTTTTACTACAACTTGCAGGAACTATTTTGTCGCGAAAAATGTTTGTCATCATCCTTTGACTTTTCTCTGATTTGCTTTAATTAAGTTAGTTTCAGAATATGAATCATCCTTGCACAGACTGCGTATCACATTCAATCTACAGGGTGTTACAAAAAGGTACGGCCAAACTTTCAGGAAACATTCCTCACACACAAATAAAGAAAAGATGTTATGTGGACATGTGTCCGGAAACGCTTAATTTCCATGTTAGAGCTCATTTTAGTTTCGTCAGTATGTTCTTCCACCTACGCTCAATGGAGCACGTTATCATGATTTCATACGGGATACTCTACCTGTGCTGCTAGAACATGTGCCTTTGCAAGTACGACACAGCATGTGGTTCATGCACGATGGAGCTCCTGCACATTTCAGTCGAAGTGTTCGTACGTTTCTCAACAACAGATGCGGTGACCGATGGATTGGTAGAGGCGGACCAATTCCATGGTCTCCACTCTCTCCTGACCTCAACCCTCTTCACTTTATTTATGAGGGCATTTGAAAGCTCTTGTCTACGCAACCCCGGTACCACATGTATAGACTCTTTGTGCTCGTATTGTGGACGGCTGTGATACAATACGCCATTCTCCAGGGGTGCATCAGCGCATCAGGGATTCCATGCGACGGAGGGGGGGATGCGTGTATCCTCGCTAACGGAGGACATTTTGAACATTTCCTGTAACAAAATGTTTGAAGTCACGCTGGCACGTTCTGTTGCTGTGTGTTTCCATTCCATGATTAATGTGATTTGAAGAGAAGTAATAAAATGAGCTCTAACATGGAAAGTAAGCGTTTCCGGACACATGTCCACATAAGATATTTTCTTTCTTTGTGTGTGAGGAATGATTCCTGAAAGTTTGGCCGTACCTTTTTGTAACACCCTGTATACCGATGATTACTTTTTATCCAATCGGATGATTTCTCCCATGTATACTTATTTTTACATAGCAATTAAAGATTATTAGTTTTCGTCGAATTTACTGTATATCAGAGTCACTTTCAGAATTATTTGTTGCCACTGAAGTAGTACCATCGAATAAAAGACATCTATAAATTACAAACTTGGACAACAACTGAAACATAAAAAAAACTGACGAACAAACCAAGGCAGTCTCAAATGTTGGTCTTAAGTATGTTTAAAGGAGTCTGAATTTCAGTGTTACGATCTAAATATGTTTTTGTATTGTCAGTGCTCGCTTAACGTGTGACTGAACCGGAGATCGTTGTTCAGTCCAGCATTCAAGCATACGACTGTGGGGAAATCACCTACAATCCACTGGCTGACCGGGAGAGCAGGCTCTAAACGACAGGAAGTCAGACTGAGACGGCTCAGGCCTCCTCAAACGTGGCAGACAACGAGCAGATACTGTGTCCTGCTACCACGTCACATGGTTCACAATTTTAAAGTAATACCTCACAGTTATTCAGTTGAATAACGTAACAGCATCGTGTACCCTTGCTATAACAATGTGTGTGAACCGGATAATCGGGAGTTAAGGAAAACGGCAAGAACGGGGCCCACAAATCAACTGGTTATTATTTCATGCAAATATCAATTTATTGATAATATAAAATTTAACTTAAAATCTAAGAAATAAATACGGCAATTTAAATCTTAAGGCCCCATGCTTTTAATAATAATAGTAATAAACTCTCTTTGACCACCAAATTTTTGTATATTAAACATGCGTCCTCAGCATCCTTTTGTATGTATCGGAAACATGGACTACCTATGCCAAACAAGAACGTCACCTTAATGCTTTCCACATGCGGTGCCTGAGATACATCCTCGGAGTAACGTGGAAGGACCGAGTGACCAATGAATCAGTGCTATCTAAAACTAACTGCAACAGTATTTCAACTATCTTGAAGCAGAGACGGCTCCGCTGGCTGAGACACGTCCACCGTATGGATCCTGACAGATTACCACGTGAGGTGATGCTTGGAGAGATCTCTATAGCCAAAAAACCTGTAGGACGTCCTGTATTGACGTTCAAGGACTCCTGTAAACGAGATATGGAGAGCTTTGGAATCGACACAAACAGATGGGAAACACTGGTTAGCATGAGACCAGAGTGGCGTGTGATGTATCATCTGGAATGTGGAAGCATGATTTAGGCTTGTTAGATTAAGGCAGAAAAAGCTTCGCAATGCTACCACTGCTCCTGCCTCAGCAGCCAGATACTCTTGTGACAATTGCGGCAAGAGATACCGTGCTGCCATTGGCTTGACAAGTCATATGAAAAAATGTAACCCATTAACACACAGACACTGCAACAATTATCTACCAAGATGTCGTGGCCAATATATATATATATATATATACTCCTGGAAATTGAAATAAAAACACCGTGAATTCATTGTCCCAGGAAGGGGAAACTTTATTGACACATTCCTGGGGTCAGATACATCACATGATCACACTGACAGAACCACAGGCACATAGACACAGGCAACAGAGCATGCACAATGTCGGCACTTGTACAGTGTATATCCACCTTTCGCAGCAATGCAGGCTGCTATTCTCCCATGGAGACGATCGTAGAGATGCTGGATGTAGTCCTGTGGAACGGCTTGCCATGCCATTTCCACCTGGCGCCTCAGTTGGACCAGCGTTCGTGCTGGACGTGCAGACCGCGTGAGACGACGCTTCATCCAGTCCCAAACATGCTCAATGGGGGACAGATCCGGAGATCTTGCTGGCCAGGGTAGTTGACTTACACCTTCTAGAGCACGTTGGGTGGCACGGGATACATGCGGACGTGCATTGTCCTGTTGGAACAGCAAGTTCCCTTGCCGGCCTAGGAATGGTAGAACGATGGGTTCGATGACGGTTTGGATGTACCGTGCACTATTCAGTGTCCCCTCGACGATCACCAGTGGTGTACGGCCAGTGTAGGAGATCGCTCCCCACACCATGATGCCGGGTGTTGGCCCTGTGTGCCTCGGTCGTATGCAGTCCTGATTGTGGCGCTCACCTGCACGGCGCCAAACACGCATACGACCATCATTGGCACCAAGGCAGAAGCTACTCTCATCGCTGAAGACGACACGTCTCCATTCGACCCTCCATTCACGCCTGTCGCGACACCATTGGAGGCGGGCTGCACGATGTTGGGGCGTGAGCGGAAGACGGCCTAACGGTGTGCGGGACCGTAGCCCAGCTTCATGGAGACGGTTGCGAATGGTCCTCGCCGATACCCCAGGAGCAACAGTGTCCCTAATTTGCTGGGAAGTGGCGGTGCGGTCCCCTACGGCACTGCCTAGG
Organism: Schistocerca piceifrons; assembly: GCF_021461385.2. Classification (NCBI taxonomy): domain Eukaryota; kingdom Metazoa; phylum Arthropoda; class Insecta; order Orthoptera; family Acrididae; genus Schistocerca; species Schistocerca piceifrons. The sequence goes on from NC_060139.1 coordinate 632,033,723, forward strand.
ATCCTACGGTCTTGGCGTGCATCCGTGCGTCGCTGCGGTCCGGTCCCAGTTCGACGGGCACGTGCACCTTCCGCCGACCACTGGCGACAACATCGATGTACTGTGGAGACCTCACGCCCCACGTGTTGAGCGATTCGGCGGTACGTCCACCCGGCCTCCCGCATGCCCACTATACGCCCTCGCTCAAAGTCCGTCAACTGGACATACGGTTCACGTCCACGCTGTCGCGGCATGCTACCAGTGTTAAAGACTGCGATGGAGCTCCGTATGCCACGGCAAACTGGCTGACACTGACGGCGGCGGTGCACAAATGCTGCGCAGCTAGCGCCATTCGACGGCCAACACCGCGGTTCCTAGTGTGTCCACTGTGCCGTGCGTGTGATCATTGCTTGTACAGCACTCTCGCAGTGTCCGGAGCAAGTATGGTGGGTCTGACACACCGGTGTCAATGTGTTCTTTTTTCCATTTCCAGGAATATATATATATATATATATATATATATATATATATATATATATATATATATATATATATATAATAAAAGGGGCAGCTGCGCAAAAGTTCGGGAGAAATTTGCAATGTCAATCTTAAGACTACAGTTTGGATAAATATGACTGCAAGGTTACTTTTTTCAGACAACTGTAGTCAAACGAAGCCTCACTCGTGTAGGGTGTCGGCGCTGTATGGATGGAAGAGGTACCTTGAGATGGTAATTTTTAAACAAACAGACGGGTGGCATATCGGTCCAAGGTGAGGCAGACGGACCAGACTGCGAGCAATGTGAAGCGGCAGTCATTACGACCGGATGGATTGTGGTGCACTAACTAACGATCGGACGGCCACAAAGTTGCACCTTTCCACAGACGGAGGCCCGCACTAACTGGCGGATGCGACGAAGGCAGACCCCACCAACCGGCCGACATGCCCCACACACCACTCGTCCAAGAGCCAATTTCCTATGTCGGCCAGATGCGGCTTTCGCAGACCAACTTGGATCAAACAGCCCAACTCAGCTCTCACATAGGAATCCGATTTCACAAACAAGTCGGCTCTCACCAAGCAACTCCGCTGTCTCAGACCAAAGGCCTTCCACCCAGAGACACACCACGCAACCAGCACATCCTCCTAGGCCGACTTCGACCAAAGTTGCTAACTGAATAAATAGTAAATCGACAGAAAACTCGATCCAGTGGCGCCAGACAAGACCCAAGCGAAGTAAAATGTGTGAATGTTACTTTCAGGTAGTGGACACGCTGCACAGCAAGGCAATGGGTGTACTGCTAACATACCATGGCACTCAAGCTGTGAGTGTACTCACTCGATATTTATATTTCATCTACATCTATACTCTGCAGACAACTGTAATGTGAAACATCCTGGCAGATTAAAACTGTGTGCCCGACCGAGACTCGAACTCGGGACCTTTGCCTTTCGCGGGCAAGTGCTCTACCAACTGAGCTACCGAAGCACGACTCACGCCCGGTACTCACAGCTTTACTTCTGCCAGTACCTCGTCTCCTACCTTCCAAACTTTACAGAAGCTCTTCTGCGAACCTTGCAGAACTAGCACTCCTGAAAGAAAGGATACTGCGGAGACATGGCTTAGCCACAGCCTGGGGGATGTTTCCAGAATGATAAAGCTGTGAGTACAGGGCGTGAGTCGTGCTTCGGTAGCTCAGTTGGTAGAGCACTTGCCCGCGAAAGGCAAAGGTCCCGAGTTCGAGTCTCGGTCGGGCACACAGTTTCAATCTGCCAGGAAGTTTCATATCAGCGCACACTCCGCTGCAGAGTGAAAATCTCATTCTGGAAACATCCCCCAGGCTGTGGCTAAGCCATGTCTCCGCAATATCCTTTCTTTCAGGAGTGCTAGTTCTGCAAGGTTCGCAGAAGAGTTTCTGTAAAGTTTGGAAGGTAGGAGACGAGGTACTGGCAGAAGTAAAGCTGTGAGTACCGGGCCTGAGTCGTGCTTCGGTAGCTCAGTTGGTAGAGCAGTTGCCCGCGAAAGGCAAAGGTCCCGAGTTCGAGTCTCGGTCGGGCACACAGTTTTAATCTGCCAGGAAGTTTCATATCAGCGCACACTCCGCTGCAGAGTGAAAATCTCATTCTGGAAACATCCCCCAGGCTGTGGCTAAGCCATGTCTCCGCAATATCCTTTCTTTCAGGAGTGCTAGTTCTGCAAGGTTCGCAGAAGAGCTTCTGTAAAGTTTGGAAGGTAGGAGACGAGGTACTGGCAGAAGTAAAGCTGTGAGTACCGGGCGTGAGTCGTGCTTCGGTAGCTCAGTTGGTAGAGCACTTGCCCGCGAAAGGCAAAGGTCCCGAGTTCGAGTCTCGGTCGGGCACACAGTTTTAATCTGCCAGGAAGTTTCATATCAGCGCACACTCCGCTGCAGAGTGAAAATCTCATAACTGTAATGTGGACTGCTGAAGACAAGTCCCACTGCATGATTTGCTTCATTCACGTACATATAGTGGGAAGAATAACTATCTGAATGCCTCTATGCGATCTGCAACTAATCTGATCTTGCCCTCACAGTCCCTAGGAGAACGATAGATAAGGTGTTATAGTATATTGTTAAGGACATCGACTAAATCCGGTTCTTGAAATTTTGTAAGTATGCTTTTTCGGTAGAGTTTACATCTGTTTTAAAGTCTGTCTGTTCAGTTCTTTCAGCATCTCCGTGACACTCTTCCATGAGTTAAACAAACCTGTTACCGTATGTCATGCCCTCCTCTACATACGTTAAAAGTTCCCTTTCAGTCAAATTTGGTATGGGTCCCACACATTTAAGCAATATTCTAGAATAGGTTGCACGAGTGTTTTGTAAGCGACTTTCTTTGTAGACTGATTTCATTTCCTTAGTATTCCGCCAATAAAGCAAAGTCTGATACCTGCTTTACCTACGACTGAGTCTATATGCTCGTTCCATTTGATATCCGTACAAAGCATTACACCAAGCTATTTGTATGAATTGACCGATTTCAACTGTCTCATTGATATGATAGCCACGGAATACTTTTGTAAAGTGCACTATTTTGCACTTCTGAACATTTGAAGCAAGTTGCCAATCTTTCTGCATCTTTGAAATCTTATCAACATCTGAGAGAACATTTGTTTCAACAGTCAATTCGCCGGGAACATTCTAAAATTCACATTTGTATGGCTTCTTTCAGACAGTATTTCAGCGACGCATGATTTGCGAAAAGCCCGAGGTTACTATTAATATTGTTCTCAATGTCATAAATGTACAAAGGTCCAAACACACTTCCCTAGGCACTACCAAAGATGTTTCTACATCTGTCAATAACTTTCCATTAAAGACAAAATGCTTTGCTAGTTTGCATGGAGGACGGCTTTGTGTTCAAGGTACCTCATTACGTTTGATCTTAGAATATGTTCTAAGTCTGTGCAACAATTGGATGTCAGAGGTAACTGGACGGTAATTTTGTGTATGACTTCTGCTAGGCTTCTGGCAGTTTGCTGTGACCTGTACTTCCTTCTAACTACTGTGCACGGTTTTTTGTTCGAGGACCTTGAGAAAGATTGTAGTTAGAAGAGGGTTTAAATCAGCCGCAAATTCAGTACAGAATCTGACTGAAATTCCATCAGATCCTGGACATTTGTTCAGTTTTAAAGATTTCGGCTTTTTCTCAACACTGTTCACACTAACACTTATTTCACAAATCTTTCCAGTGGTATGATAATGAACCTGGGGCAATGTTCCTGGGTTTTCCCTTGTAAGGAACCATTTGAAAACTGATTTCATTTCTGCTTTGCTATCCTCAGGCCGGCCGTGGTGGTCTCGCGGTTCTAGGCGCGCAGTCCGGAACCGTGCGACTGCTACGGTCACAGGTTCGAATCCTGCCTCGGGCATGGATGTGTGTGATGTCCTTAGGTTTGTTAGGTTTAAGTAGTTCTAAGTTCTAGGGAACTGATGACCTTAGAGGTTAAGTCCCATAGTGCTCAGAGCCACTTTTTTGGAATTTCTTTGGGCTTAGCTACACTGAATTGTATTAAGTGTAAAATAATTTGTAATTTACGACGCTCAATTAACTGCATAAGCAGTGTCCACAGCGGTGAGAATTTAGTTAAGACTGTCTACAGTATTGGCTACAGTAAGGTGTGAACTTGGACTTCCAGTGTGTGAATGTGAACCACACTTTTTCATAGCTGTGAAATGCTGTAACTACCACTTTTCCCTGGCTAGGAAATATAATCTGGTCTGTCTGGATGCGTGCCACTTGTAAGTACATCTTTGATTAAGTAATTTTATTATAAAGTATTTTCTCTAGACAGATAAATTGCTGAATAAGTGATTTGTGTTTCATCGAGATCATCACACCTTTTCAGAGAACGGAATGAAAACTGTCGCTAAAATTTGTTGATACTACTTTCTTCTTGCCATTCTCGCAAGGGAACCTTGATGCTGAACTTCAAACCTCCAACAATACATTAGCGCAGTTAATTATATGTTCATTGCATCTGCAACATCTCAATCAACATTAGTATATATTAGTTTTAAATAATGTAAATAAGAATTACGCTATCCAGTACAAGATTACATGAATATATGCAATGATTATTTTAACTTTGGCTCCCACCCCTCCCCCAGGATGTCTACACGTACCTCTTGAGGTAGGGGCGCCGTGTGGGTATGTATTCCTTGTCGTATACTTCTGATTTAGTTCAACCAATGACAGTACAACAAAATGGTTTCATTCAGGGAAATAAATGGATTTCACTGAAGAGTGGTTTCAGCTGAAAGAATTGCGTGAGTCAAGTTGAAATGAAAGCACGAATAATTCAGTCAGTATGGAAAACTACAATGGACTGTATCACTTAAAGAACGAATACAGAGTTCAATGGACTGAATGATTGTAGACTGGTTTGTATTTAAAACCAAGAATAAATAGTTTAAACAGTATGCAAAACTATCAATGACTGTGTCGACTGCTTTAATGTGGTTGGACCCACGAACTGGTTTTACTCGAAATAAATAAATGAGTAATGATACAACTGATATTTAAACCTACAATCAACGAAATCTATACTTTCCATGTGATTGTTCGCATCACTACTTGTTTGACAACACTGGAAGCAATTGCAACACCAAACGAAAGTCTCTTATGATGGAACATTTTTGCTGTACATATTCATTTATTCAGCACTGATTGCTGCCCTTCAAATATACATGGTGTTCAGGGTATAAGTGCAGATATTTCTACTGATGACTGGTAACAGCGTGTTGCACAGCATTTGCATCAGTATTTACTTCATTTACAGATTAATAATTATGACTATTGTGATTAGTACACTTTTACATTGTTGAAGAAAAAATAATTGTGGGATAAAACAAGTGTTAATAGCTGAATAAATTCTACAATCTGTGGAACACCTAACTTTCCGTGTTGCAAGAAATTTTGTGTAACTAACTCAATGTATTCTTCATCTAGTACACTAGTATACGTATAAGTCAAGAACATCAAAAGAGCGTAGTATGATATTTTTTGGGTTTTCAATATTATTCAGAAGATGCATTAACTCACTGGTATTCTTAATACTGCAATTTATTTGAATGCATAGTAGAGTTAATCTTTTTTACAGTACAATATTAAAAAGTGTTAATTTTAGCCCTCTTATTTTCCTATATGTGTAGTTGTATGAGTTTAGTCACCTTACCTGAAATAAAGTTTTTTTGGGATAAGGAACTACCAGTTCTTCTATAGCTAGTATCACCTTCGTACTCTCTCTTCAGATTCTTGTCACTAACAGTAGGACAAAAATTATATTTTAGATCTTTTTCAAGCATTCATATCACTCACTGGAAAACTCAATAGCTGTTAGATTTACCAACCTATCCTAATAAATAAATTCAGGATCAATACATAAAAAATCAGAGCACTGTTTTCAAATAAGACTATCACTTGTCTTGTTATGTCTCTCTATAAACGACTGTCACTGTAAATTAACAGATTCATCCACAACTTCAAAGACAAGGTCAAGGTGTAAAAAATTTAAAACTTCCTGCAAAACATTGCTGTTGTTGTGGTCTTCAGTCCAGAGACTGGTTTGATGCAGCTCTCCATGTTAATCTATCCTGTGCAAGCTCCTTCATCTCCCAGTACCTACTCCAACCTACATCCTTCTGAATCTGTTTAGCGTATTCATCTCTTGGTCTCCCTCTACGATTTTTACCCTCCAAGCTGCCCTCCAATGCTAAATTTGTGATCCCTTGATGCCTCAGGACATGTCCTACCAACCGATCCCTTCTTCTAGTCAAGTTGTGCCACAAACGTCTCTTCTCCCCAATTCTATTCAATACCTCCTCATTAGTTACGTGATCTACCCACCTAGTCTTCAACATTCTTCTGTAGCACCACATTTCGAAAGCTTCTATTCTCTTCTTGTCCAAACTATTTATTGTCCATGTTTCACTTCCATACATGGCTACACTCCATACAAATACTTTCAGAAACGACTTCTTTACACTTAAATCTATACTCGAGGTTAACAAATTTCTCTTCTTCAGAAACGCTTTCCTTGCCATTGCCAGTCTACATTTTATATCCTCTCTACTTCGACCATCATCAGTTATTTTTGTCCCCAAATAGCAAAACTTCTTTACTACTTTAAGTGTCTCATTTCCTAATCTAATTCCCTCAGCATCACCCGACTTAATTCGACTACATTCCATTATCCTTGTTTTGCTTTCGCTGATGTTTATCTTATATCCTCCTTTCAAGACACTGTCCATTCCGTTCAACTGCTCTTCCAAGTCCTTTGCTGTCTGTGACAGAATTACAATGTCATCGGCGAACCTCAAAGTTTTTATTTCTTCTCCATGGATTTTAATATCTACTCCAAATTTTTCTGTTGTTTCCTTTACTGCTTGCTCAATATACAGATTGAATAACATCGGGGAGAGGCTACAACCCTGTCTCACTCCCTTCCCAACCACTGCTTCCCTTTCATGCCCCTCGACTCTTATAACAGCCATCTGCTTTCTGTACAAATTGTAAATAGCCTTTCGCTCCCTGCATTTTACCCCTGCCACCTTCAGAATTTGAAAGAGAGTATTCCAGTCAACATTGTCAAAAGCTTTCTCTAAGTCTACAAATGCTAGAAACGTAGATTTGCCTTTCCTTAATCTTTCTTCTAAGATAAGTCGTAAGGTCAGTATAGTGTCACGTGTTCCAACATTTCTACGGAATCCAAACTGATCTTCCCCGAGGTCGGCTTCTACCAGTTTTTCCATTCGTCAGTAAATAATTCGTGTTAGTATTTTGCAGCTGTGACTTATTATACTGATAGTTCGGTAATTTTCACATCTGTCAACAACTGCTTTCTTTGGGATTGGGATTATTATATTTTTCTTTAAGTCTGAGGGTATTTCGCCTGTCTCGTACATCTTGCTCACCAGATGGTAGAGTTTTGTCAGGACTGGCTGTCCCAAGGCCGTCAGTAGTTCTAATGGAATGTTGTCTACTCCCGGGGCCTTGTTTCGACTCAGGTCTTTCAGTGCTCTGTCAAACTCTTCACGCAGTATCGTATCTCCCATTTCATCTTCATCTACATCCTCTTCCATTTCCATTATATTGTTCTCAAGTACATCGCCCTTGTATAGACCCTCTATATACTCCTTCCACCTTTCTGCTTTCCCCTCTTTGCTTAGAACTGGGTTTCCATCTGAGCTCTTGATATTCATGAAAGTGGCTCTCTTTTCTCCAAAGGTCTCTTTAATTTTCCTGTAGGCTGTATCTATCTTACCCCTAGTGGGATAAGCCTCTACAGCCTTACATTTGTCCTCTAGCCATGCCTGCTTAGCCATTTCCACTTCCTGTCGATCTCATTTTTGAGACGTTTGTATTCCTTTTTGCCTGCTTCATTTACTGCATTTTTATATTTTCTCCTTTCATCAATTAAATTCAATATTTCTTCTGTTGCCCAAGGATTTCTACTAGCCCTCGTCTTTTTACCTACTTGATCCTCTGCTGCCTTCACTACTTCATCCCTCAGAGCTACCCATTCGTCTTCTACTGTATTTCTTTCCCCCATTCCTGTCAATTCTTCCCTTATGCTGTCCCTGGAACTCTGTACAACCTCTGGTTTAGTCAGTTTATCCAGGTCCCATCTCATTAAATTCCCACCTGCAAAATATATGTGGCATATAACATTTTTGTTGATGTTAGGTTTCCATTTATATTTGGCTTTCAACTCGTCTTTCAACTACTTCTTCTAGTAATGTTCTTTCAACTTTTTAGTAACGTCATACCTAACCTTAATTTTAACTTGAGCGAAAATAGCTGTAATTCATGAAGTAATACATCGTCTTATGAAGTTAACTGCAGCCTCACAGTTCATAAGTCTCACCTTTGTACGATGATAAGCCAAGATCGCCTGTTGTGTTGCCAGTAAACTGAACATCTTGCTTCAGCGATGGCCAACAGTATGTACAAATTAAAAAAAAAATGCGTAACCCTGTGCTGTCTGTAATAATGTAAATTTATTTTGCTACCAATTTCGGTTGTGAACCATCATTAATGTCTGCTGTACAAAATAGAGTGGTGGACAACGTGACAATGCCAAACGAAATAAGAAAAACAGGAAACTGTAAAATCGATCGAAATACTCACGAAAATTATCATCAAAATACACACGAAAATTATCACACATATATCACATGTCATACATACTTTAAAATAACCAATCACAGGAAACCGCAATTTCAAAGATAATGTGAAATCGAAAACTGTAACAAGATCAAAATATTATGGCACACTGACACAAAGACAATAAGTGATGTGCAACGAAACAAGTCAAACATTGTCAAGGTCAAGGATGACAGCCTTGAATGAATTTAAACAAGTTGTCACTACATAATATATGTGATATTCAGAATACGAAATCGAAGTATTATAAGTTCAGCACTTGACTGTAAAAATATAAATACTTTACAATACAGTCAAAAAAATGTAAGCATGTGAAATACAAGCTGCAGATCAATCCATGAAATTAAAATCAGTCAAGCCATATCAGACGAAAATACACGTTAAATTAAAATAAGAAGAAGAAAATATAATTTTTAGGAGTGAAGGAAAACATAAAATAAATGTGGAATATGTAGATGCAAAACATCCGTAGTTTTATAAATATGTGAAAATAAAACCAAAAACTAATGAAGAAAGCCGGCTGGAGTGGCCGAGCGGGTCTAGTCGCTACAGTCTGGAACCGCGAGACCGCTACGGTCGCAGGTTCGAATCCTGCCTCGGGCATGTATGTCTGTGATGTCCTTAGGTTAGTTAGGTTTAAGTATTTCTAAGTTCTAGGGGATTGATGACCTCAACAGAGCCATTTGAACCATTTTTGTAATGAAGAAACATGGTAAGCATCTAAACTATAATACCCTGATTAGAAAAAAAATTCATCACAAAATGAAATTGAAATTCCATTTCTCCTACAGACAAAGTAATAGAAAGACATAATTTGAACCTTCACTTTAACACATTGATTAAAAATATTTTATCAAAATTAGTACATAGTCATCAGACAGAAGCAAAAAAGATCATTAAGCATAAAGATAAAAATTAATAAAGGAGGCAAGAGTCAGTTATAAAATCAAAATACAGAGAGAAATGGGAAAAACAGGAGGGGACTTTTAACCCTGACCTTAAAGATATTATAAAAGTAATGTAAGTGTCAAAATAACAAAATATTCTGGGATGGTAAGGGGTGTTTATTAGGAAGAGGATAAGGGAACCGTATTAAGTATATGATAAAACTCACAAAGTCACGATTTGTAGAATTAATACAGCCAAGAGTACAGAACTAAGGGACATTGCCCCTATGAAGCTACACAACTTACAGAAATGCGAAAGACAGAGACCATAATATATATAGTCAGTCTAAAATGCATGGTATTCCCCCTGTGCTGCAGGTCAGGTACTGAAGTAGGGACGCATGGATGCAAATTAGTTAGTGCATAGTGACAGGCGTTGTCCACTTCACAGTTCATTTACGATAACGCAGAAACCGTCAGGTAGTACATTATCTGAAGTGTTTGTGGGAAGACTGTTAGATGAAGAGAAAAACAACTAACACAATGAAGTGGGTATATATTAAGGTACCAATTATCACAGTACCTATACCTAAATCCATAACATCCTGCGTAAGAGACGATCAACAAGTTTTCATTTCAAGAACACACTAACGGCTTGTCGTAGTGGATGCTTATATGCGCTCATTGGAGTCGCGCTGGATTGCATAAATGCTGCAGCAACACCCGAAAACGGCAACTCCTTTATCGCCCTTATAATAAAAGATACTTTACTATACGACCTGGCTGAGCCACTTTATTTTGATTGACTTGGCAATATGTTGCCGTTCTAAGGAGGATGTATTTCATATTAGCAAACACATAACTGCAAATAAAAAAATAATTTCATTTTATTTTCTGATGGATAATTAAAACATTATATCTACCCTATACTTTAGTACTGTGTATACTCATGCATATGCATTCTTATTCCCAGCTGCTTACCTGACTAACTCTACTTTATATTCACATTCTATGGATTAAAGTGCATATTATACTTTTGTAGCAATTAATTAATGCCAGGAGGAGGGGGTGACAGTTACATCATCTGAAATCAACGTATGTGCTCACTTCAGTAGTGTGGTTTCAATTATCATCCAGGAAACTGGTACTAAATCTAATGAATGCAGATGACGTTAATGTCGATGAAACATTCTCCCATAGATATGATTAAATCAGCTACTTTCGAATCGTGCAGTCACATACATTGGTGACTTTGGTACGGGTGCAGCAAGAAGGAAAGAATCTTTCTTAAGACGACGATGCGGTAGGAAATTACTTACAGTTTGACAACGCAATTTCCGTAACAGCAAAGTAGCCGTAGAGTGACGACATGTACCCCAGAGTAGCGCCTTGCACCACACTAGGGCACGGCGTGTCGAGTAATTAGTGACCACGTGTCCGGACAGGCGGCGGCAGCGGCCGGAGTGTCACGCGCGCTCGCCACGGCGCGTGCCTTCCAGCCGCAGCAGAGGCGCGCGCTAACAGGTGTCTGAGGACAGACCACACGGCCGAAACCGCAGCCACCGCTCCTTCCTCTGTCACACTCGACGGTGTCGGTGCTAGGTGCGCGGCCAGTAGTCAGCCCTCACATGGATTCAGCGTGGTCCCTCTCTGCAGAATCGTATGGAGGTAGCGACCAGTGCCTGGCGCTGTGTGCCGTACGACGTACGCTAAAAGACAGCGGACGTGGACGGACTTTTTTGGAGTAGTGGAAATTCTTTTGTAAATGGACTCCATGTTTCAAGTGAAAAATACTGATGGGCACAAAATATGAAGTGTTTCGACCAGTTTCAGGTAAATCTTCGTTCTATGCATTATTAAAATTGAACTTAACCCGTGTTAGGACTGTACACAAGATGGTTTAGAGATGATAGCGCCGTATTGCTGAATTCTGGCTTAGCTGGAAGTTACATCTAGGCTACAGATGCTATTAACGATACAGTAAATATTTCCCTTAGAAGCGAGTGAGAAAGTAGCGTTTCTGACTTCACCACTTTCTACCAATGAACTAAGAAAAAAACATGAATCATTTTTGCATAAACAAATGTGTAGGAAATTTATATTTTATTTAAAGCTGTGAAAGAACTACGTTTATTTGAATGCATCTTTTGTCTTTATTGTTTGCTCCACAGACCACTGCCTATGAGAAGTGATCTGTGGGATAGGTGTTTTATTTAAAACTGATTTTCCCTTTATGATAAGAAGATACTATTTCATGAAAACTCCCTGTCTTGCATAAAATCCATTCTGTTTATTTGGCTGTGGGCTAATGAGAATTTTCTGCTCTCTCCAAGCTCAGAAACGGAGGGCTGAACGGCTGGAGTGCACCGGACAATACCAGTGGGCAAGGGGAAGGGGAGGGAGGGGGGATCGTACAAGAAGGATACGTGTAGTGGCGGAGAGCACCAACCCTCCCTGTCTTGGCATATGTGACTTGGAACAAGTGGTTGCTATAGGTTCCCAGTGGAAGCTTCAAGATATTTCGAGAGAGTGTCAGTTAATACGGGCAAACAAGGGCTCCATTGGACAAGCTTTTGACGTGAGCTGATTGGGCCATTGCGTTGAGCCCGGAAGCTAGCTCAGTGATTGGACTGAAGGTGCGAAAAAAAATTGCGTCCTGTCGTAGGTGAAGAGTAGTGAATAGGGCCAGTTGAAGACAAGACGATCTACAGGATGGACGCATTGGAGATGCTATTGGCAGGTGGGGACACGCTGTGCAACTGTCCCACGAAGCAATGATGGTGAGACGCAGTGCGAGCCGGCCGAAGTGGCCGTGCGGTTAAAGGCGCTGCAGTCTGGAACCGCAAGACCGCTACGGTCGCAGGTTCGAATCCTGCCTCGGGCATGGGTGTTTGTGATGTCCTTAGGTTAGTTAGGTTTAACTAGTTCTAAGTTCTAGGGGACTAATGACCTCAGCAGTTGAGTCCCATAGTGCTCAGAGCCATTTGAACCATTTTTTTTAGACGCAGTGCGACTGCTTGCTAGCGTACCGTCAGTTAGGTCGCGTGCAGAGCTCTGAAAGTGAGTAATTGCAACTTTTTCCCTTGCTGTTTGTCCTCAGCAATGCTTACCTCTGTTGCAGCGTGTTGTATGACGCACAAGCTTATAAAATACAGATGACGCGGTGTCCAACTCGTCTTCTCGTTCATCGAGAATTAAACAACGTATAATTACCGTTAAAGTCTCACGTCAGTCCATCTTCCGCCAAATCTTTAATCTCTTCTCACATCCCATACACCCCTATGGTCTGGAAGACGCGTAAACAACTACCCTAAGAAATTCGCAAAGGTCGAACCAAAGGACACTCCTCTGTTGTATAACTGTATAGTTGCTCGTCAAGTAGCCAATCCCTCACTAAAAAGTATGACAACGCCGTACCTTTAACCCACACCGTGACATTATGTAGCGTAAAAGTGGTGTCAGGATGAGTCAGTTCATTGGGCTCTACTGACTGAGGAGTCCGTCGCAACAACAATGTCAACACGTGGCGTATGAGGAGCCAACAGTCGGCAGCGGTACCACAAACTAAACAGTGCATGTCCGTGCCGACAGCGGCGCATCTAGGGGCAGAGAGTGACCCCGGCAAGACGTATAGTGAAACTTCCTAGCAGATTAAAACTGTGTGCCGGACCGAGACTCGAACTCGGGACCTTTGCCTTTCGCGGGCAAGTGCTCTACCAACTTTTTTTTGATTTGGTCGGGTCTCCTTCCTCCGCTTCAACCCGTCCTTCACGCTCGCCAAGTGTTGCCTTCTCGGCCCGGCTTCTCTGCCTTTAAAGAATGAATGTAACTCGATGATGTGGAAACACGCTTCTTCTGAACGACAAACTAAATATGCCTCTTCTGTTGCCTTTGTTTGCAACATGGGTTGAATAAAAATAAATGTAAATTCCATTGAGAAGGCAGTCACATAATTGTTATGGAAATGTAACTGCAGCTATAAATTTCGTTCTCCGTACGTGGAAAAACGGAAAGAAGCAAACTCATTATTGCTGATAAGTAGATACAGATAGGCTGAACTGGTCTTTACTAATTATCTTTCCTGATTACTTTCTGTTGGAAATCCTCCTCCTCCTACGTGAAGTACAAACTTTAACCAAAAATCATTCGTCTAATATACGAAATGCTTGGGTGTGTAATGTAAATTACGCATTTTTATTGGTTAAAGTATTGTTTTAGTTAAAAAATTGCGTAATTTTCTTTGTATTTTTTGGTACACATCAACTTGTGGTGCTCAGTTGTAAGGTATACCCAGAAGTCCTCCCTATTGCTTGATTCTTTTGTTAGGATGTAATGTATCGTTTGGCCTTTCAACCAGTTAATTGCGTTTCGTTTTGTTTCAGGGTAAGGTATACCGCCAGGGTTTAAAAATTCAGCAGTCGTAACAGCATTGGGCGTAGTTCTGCTGACGATCGCTATCTTTTGCCTTATGTAGAGCCATATTTCTTTCACCCTGTCACACAGCAATCTATGCTCTTCGGTATCTGGTATATTACATAATGTACTCAGCGGTGACTCGGCCAATCGAATAGAGTAAAGTTTAGAGTTCGTCGTAATTTTTCTGTTTACAGCAAAGTACCAGGTCGATTTGACAGACGTTGGCAGGTTCCGGCAGTGAATATTTTACCAAATTGTTTCCCAATTATAACAAGGATACTTTTGTTCTACGGCGTTTCTGGGTTTGTCTTTCATCAAGTTATTGTAAAGTTCTTTTATTTTCATGATGTCTTTTTCAGGGATCCTTGCCTGTATGTAGCTGTATTCTACGAAAAAATATTTCAAGTGGTATAGTCGGTTGGGTATGTGTTGGACATTTATAGGTGCACTGACGTCAGCAGGAGCTATTTCATTTAACAAATGTGCAGCAAGGGTACCACTTGGTTCTGTCCATTGTTTGTATGTGGTAGAAAGGTATAAGGGTTGCGATTTTTTGATGACATCGGTGAGATTTAACCCACCACATTCGTAGGGAGCATAAGAATGTCATATTTGACTTTGAAAATACGTCCGCGTCTCACAACGTGTCCTAGTGCAGATGCGATGCTTTTCAACAAAGTCGCAGGTGGTGGCAGAACTTGTGCTTGTACAGAGGCGCGAATGCTGTTAAGTCATTTTCGATCATTCGCAGCAATAGTGTGCTTGATATTTCTTTTAAAATCTATGCCGAGACATTTCATGGTTACAAGCTCGCGTAACAGATCATGCGTTTGCGTCCCAATTCCACGATCGATGTTGAAAATCCCCGACTTTGTTCTACTAAGCTTTGCACCAGATACCTGTTCATATTTTGTTACTGTTCGTAGAGCGCTCTGTACTTCAGCGCCATTCACGACTAGGAAGCCAACATCATCAGCGTACGCCTTGCACACGATCTTTTCTCCATGTATTTGTAGTCCCTGTAGATGTTTCATAAGGGAGGCAAGCAGGGGCTCGATGGCGATGGCGAAGAGTGCCATTGACATTGGACACCCTTGCCTAATAGAGCTGGTGACGTCGATCGGGCGGCTAATGTGTCCATTGATGACAAATCCGGCAGAGTTGTTTGTCAATGTATTTCTTACTACTGCAATGAATCTAGGTGGGAAGCCCATTGCGCCCATGGTACGAAGGAGAAAACTATGATTAACCCTGTCGAAGGCTTTATCAGGGTCGAGTGAGATGAGTGCACATTTTATTTTGCAGACGTCGGCCGTTGAGATTAGGTCCCTGTAATCACAGAGGGTCTGAAGAATTGTTCTGTCTTTGCCCACACTTGTTTGATAAGGGCCAGTGACGCTGGTCATTGTGGTTTTCAGCCTGCGAGCGAGGATGCGGCCAAAGATTTTGTAATCGCTGTTTAAAAGCGTAATTGGCCTCAGAGCGCTTACAGTTTTCGTGTTGGTAGTATTTGGCACTAACACTACGAGTCCCTCACGAAATTCTTTCGGGATGTCATTTTCAGGGGTTAGCAGTTCGTTGCAGATGAGAGTAAACTTGCCTTTTATGAGGCCACTGAATCTGTGATAAAATTCTGCCGGAATTCCGTCTGCCCCTGGAGCCTTATTTTTCATGCTTCCATATATAGCTTCTTCGACGTCTTCTTCAGTAACTTCCGAGATGAGAGTTTGTGCTTCCGCGTGGCACACTTTGCCCTGGAGGTTGATCATTAACTCGTCTTGAAGCTGTTCGTCAACTGGTTGATTAGACATTAAGGATTTAAAATGCTGTACGATTGCCTCTTTAATCTCTCTTGGCTTCGTCAGCTTCCTTCCATCATCAGTTGTTATTTGAGATAATATCTTGCGAGACGCCCTTTTGCTTTCGCGAATGACACGATAAATGGAAGTGACTTCGTGCTGTGCTATATTCTGGGCGCGCGACCTAATTTGGTAACCTTCCAGTTGTTTACGCCGAAGTGCTAAAATTTTTGCTTTAATTTTGTTAATTATTTCATAGTTGTCTACAACTCTTGCATCGGACTTGTACAAATCTCTTAGACATTGAAAGTAGAATTCTATAGTTGATTGGTACCAAAAGTTTTTGTCTTTTGAGTAGTTTATGAAAAACCTCCGTATTTTAGGTTTGGCATGTTTCAGCCACCAGTCAGTGCCAGAGTTGTACGAGCTAAATTTGCTTTCACACTCTCTCCATACCTTGTAAAATGCCTCCTGACGAGCATGGTCTTCCAGATGTGGCACGTTGAGCTTCCATGTGCCTCTACCTCGATAGGTCTCTTCTTTTATCAGATTGATTGTGCATATGTACGCAGCATGATCCGAAAAACGGTAGGCCACACTTCGGACTGCAAAATGAGGTGTTTCAAATTATGCGTTACATATATCCTGTCGAGACGGCTCGCCAAGTGACTTGTGGCGTGGGTAAAGCCAGGGGCTCCACCGTGCATATGTTCCCATGAGTCTGTTAGTCTTAAGTCATTAACTATACGTTCCAGTTCAGTACACTTGTTGAAATTGAGAGTTTGGTCTTTGGCATGCAAAACACAGTTAAAAATCTCCTCCTAGGATAAGGTGTTCATATCGAGTTCCAAACAGTGGTACAATTTCTTCTTTAAAGAACTCCGTTCTGCGGTGCCTGTTACTGGATCCTGAAGGGGCATACACGTTAATGAGTCGTATGTTGTTTATTGTGGCCGCTATGCCTTTACTGTTTGGTAGTTTTACTACATCTTGGACTACTATTCCCTCCTTTGTGAGCAGATCTGTGCCCGTTTCCGCTCCATGCCCTGGGTTTGTAATGGCGTTGAAGCCAGGCACGTTACCAAGTTCAATGTCCGTCACTTCTTGTAAAAGTATAAGGTCACTGTCAGAAGCATATATAAAATCTTTTAAGTTCTGTAATTTAAAGGAACTACGAATCTTATTAAGGTTTACTGTCGCGATTTTGTATGCTTGTATGTCAGATATTCTTCGTTCTACTTGATCAAACTTTAAAAAACATTCTTCCGTTTTGTCTCGCAAGCGTCAGCTTTTAAACGCATTTTAATAATATTCACCGGTAGCAAATGTTTCAGTAGTGTGTCCTTGTTCTTTAGAATGTTCGTTCTCGGAGACGTCTTCGTTGAAGAAATCAGCCACCTGTGGGGCTAGCTTACAGTCTGTCTTAGTTTCTGAAACTTCTGTCATTTCTTCGTTGGCATTGTTATGGCCGCTTTCGTCTGCCCAGCTGGTTGAGGTTGTCGTCGTGGGTGGGACGAGTGAAGATTCAGGAGAGTGACTCGTTTCTTGGTGGTGGGTGGATGCTTTCTTTGTTGGCTTTACTTGGACGTCACGTTTTTCCAGCGCAGAAGGGGAACGCCCCTCAGAAACTGGTGTCGCTTTCGTGTTGCTATAGGTCTGTTGGCTTAAGGTTCTACCTATTTCCTTCGCTTTTTGCCGGAGTGTGGGAGCTGTCTCCTCTGCACCTTTGCACGGCAGCCGGCGTTTCTTATTTTTCTTTGGAGAATTGCCTCTCGACGGACTTTCTTCAGTATCCAAGTTAGTGTCGCTCTCCTGTTCCAGGCAGTGTTGTCATTGCCGGTGGCCTGGCGGCCTCGCCGGCCGGCAGCTGTGCAACGCGCCGCTGTATACAATCTGTGCGAACGTGCCCAGGCTTGTTACAGGCGGCACAGGTTCGCGGCTGGTCGTCATAAATTACAATCCCTCTATATCCGCAGACATTGATGTACGACGGGATGTGCTTTTGTAACTCTACTCGAAGCTGCCGTACGCCATTTAGTACTGGGAATTTATTCGCGCTTGACCATTTCCCGGCAAAGTTGCTGAGCACTTTCCTGAAGGGTGAAATTACGGCATTAATTTGGTCGGTTGTAATCTGAAAAGGCAACTCGAAGATTCGAATTGTGCGAATGCCAAAACCAGCATGTGCAACGGTGACTTCACCAACGTTTTCATCTGAGTGCTTAAATTTCATGACACCTTCGGAAGACTCAACTATTTTGTCGCACAACTCGGAATTGCGCATTTTAACAAACACGACACAAGTTACAATCGACAGGTGGATCCCAATTACATCATTAAAGGAGAGCTTCACATCTTCTTCTAACCAATTTTCTTCTTCAAACGACTTGGGTCTGGCATATCGAGAATGAAAGGTAAGTTTCAACGTATCTTTTCGACTTGGTTGAGCCATCGCTGCATGCTACTCATTACTTCTCGAAGTGTTCTATAAACAGAGTTTTAAGCCGCTGCAAGCGCAAGACTTACCACGCGGAAGCACAGACGGCGCAGCGCACACCACACTATGTCCTAACTCCACGCCGTCCGCCGGCGAACTGACCATAAGAATATGAACCTATCATCAAACCCAACAGCCACCAAATCCTCAAAACTGAGCTACCCAAGCACGATGGCTCTGAGCACTATGGGACTTAACATCTGTGGTCATCAGTCCCCTAGAACTTAGAACTACTTAAACCTAACTAACCTAAGGACATCACACACATCCATGCCCGAGGCAGGATTCGAACCTGCGACCGTAGCAGTCACGCGGCTCCGGACTGAGCGCCTAGAACCGCGAGACCACCACGGCCGGCACCCAAGCACGACACATGCCCCGTACTCACAGATTTACTTCCGCCAGTACATCGTTTCCTACCTTCCCGCGAAAGGCAAAGGTCCCGAGTTCGAGTCTCGGTCCGGCACACAGTTTCAATCTTCCAGGAACTTTCATATCAGCGCACACTCCGCTGCAGAGTGAAAATCTCATTCTGGAAACATCCCCCAGGCTGTGGGAAGCCATGTCTCCGCAATATCCTTTCCTTCAGGAGTGCTAGTCCTGCAAGGTTCGCAGGAGAGCTTCTGTAAAGTTTGGAAGGTAGGAGACGATGTACCGGCGGAAGTAAAGCTGTGAGGACGGGGCGTGAGTTGTGCTTGGGTAGCTCAGTTGGTAGAGCACTTTCCCGCGAAAGGCAAAGGTCCCGAGTTCGAGTCTCGGTCCAGCACACAGTTTTAATCTGCCAGGAAGTTTCATATCAGCGCACACTCCGTTGCAGAGTGAAAATCTCATTCTGAAGACGTATAGTGCATAAACGTTGTTGGTTGGTGCACTCTTCAGTAATTATTACATACCACAGCGCCCTCACAGCGTTGGGAAAGAAAGGTGAATGTATGTTACCTCACATCCGCTTCCAGCCAACCGCCGGGTGTCCCCGTTTCACATTAGCAGGCAGTGTCTGGAGAAAGTAGCTGTAGAAACCGTTGATATGGGCACCCGTGTCATCGGTAGGACATCCAGCAGATGACTCATATTGACCAGAAGAGCTGAGGTAGTGGCGGCGCGATATGCCCAGCAATAATCTGTGACCGAAGGGGTTGAGACGCCAACTCTTCAATCATGTGCCAGTGAGGGTGTCCTTGTCCGAAGGTGATGCATCGTCCGCAGAAAGAGAGAAAGAGCACTGTTTTGCATTCCACTTTCGCCCGTATGTGTGGGCCCCTAAATCACAGACACCCGCTTTAAAAATATTTAACTACATTTGAATACAAAGATAACGTCACGAACAAGAAAAATACTCAACATATCGTCATATATTAACACTTGTGTCACAGCGTAAACAGATTTCAGTACATATTTGTGAACTAGTATCGCAATTATGTCAGAAGACTAGACAATCTCATACAAAAGAAGACTGTTATTGTATATCATTCATAGTAAATTACTATAAGGTTACAAACATGTACAAGTTACAATGCTACTGGCGGTGCAGGTCAAGATCTTTTCATGAACCATTAATTCTGCTACAGAAACTACACTGAAGAGCCAGAAACTGATATAGGCATGCGTATTCAAATAAGAGATATATAAAGAGGTAGAATTCGGCGCTGCGGCCGACAGCGCCTATATAAGACAACAAGTGTCTGGCGGAGTTGTTAGATCGGTGACTGCTGCTGCAATAGCAGGTTATTAAAATTTACGTGAGATTGAACGTGGTGTTATAGGCGGCGCACGAGCGGTGGGACACAGTATCTCCGAGGAAGCGATGAAGTTTGGTTTTCCCGTACGACCGTTTCATGAGTGTAGCATGAATCTCAAGAATGCGGTAAAACATCAAATCTCCGAGTTCGCTACCGCAAAAAAGGTACTGCAAGAACGGGACAAACAACGACTGAAGAGAATCGTTGAACGTGACAGAAGTGCAAGCCTTCCGCAAATTGCTGCAGATTTCAATACGGAGCCATCAACAAGTGTCAGCGTGCGAATCATTCAACGAAACATCATCGACATCGGCTTTTGGAACCGAAGGCCAACTGGTGTACCCCTGATGACTACACGACACAAAGCTTTACGCCTCGCCTGGCCCCGTCATCACCGCCATTGGACTGTTGATAACTGGAAACATGTTGCCTGCTCGGACGAGTCTCGTTTCAAATTGTATCGAGCGGCTGGACGTGTACGGGTATGGAGACAACGTCATGAATTCATGGAACCTGCATGTCAGCAGGGGACTGTTCAAGCTGGTGGAGGCTCCGTAAGCATCCTGTCTGATCACCTGCATTCCGACGGACCTGGGCGATTCCAGCACGACAATGCAACAACCCACACATTCAGAATTGCTACAGAGTGGCTTCAGGAACACTCTTCTGAGTTTAAACACTTCCGCTGATCACCAAACTCCTCAGACATGAACATTATTGAGCAGATTTGGGATGCCTTGCAAGTGCTGTTCAGAAGAGATCTCCACCCCTCTCGTAGTCTTACTGATTTATGGAGAGCCCTGCAAGATTCATGGTGTTCATTCCCTCCAGCACTACTTCAGACACTAGTCGAGTCCATGACACGTCGTGTTGCGGCACTTCTGCGCGCCTGCATGTGTACCAGATTCTTTGGCTCTTCAGTGTATCGTAAAGTTACAAAGACATACAAGTTGCAACACCACTTGTGGTGCGTATCAAGATAATGTTATTAATTTGTACCTTTGAATGGGCTTACAACCAGTCTCTGACAACAAATAAAATGTACAAATTTACAAATAAAAACATAAAGGAAAAATTGAAACACTTAACAGTTTTCAGGTAAACACCTTGTTCGTCACACGAATTGTCCTGATTAACAGCTCGGCACTCGAAAATACGTGTTAATGGAGGAGTTAATGTTCATAGTTTTTTAGCGTTCCGCGACCCAAACGATAACAACGGAACACATATAGGATCGCTTTGTTGTCTCTCCCTCTGTCTGTGAAAAAACATTCTTCTAAGGAACAAGCAGACTTATCGAGTCACACACTAAGGTCTATGATTCTCTGGTGGAGCAAAAATGTTAAGCTTCTAAGTCGATTCAATGAAAAGATGCGGCTATTTATGCCACACATTTCGATACTCGTTAAAAACTACAGGGTACTTCACTTTGACGTGGAGTCTTGAAATTTTGACAGAAGAAAGGTGTCACAGTACAAGTAAAGGAAAAAATCATAAAATTGCTAATTTGCAATTATATCACACAAAAGATTTTACTTTATCATTTTTATTCTATTTTGAAACTTGAAATTTAAATTCCCGAAGATCATGGCATCTTGTCAGTGTAGATACTTCATGTGATTACTGTACCTCCGCTGTGCCGAAGCGTCGAGTCCGGACTGTATATTGCGCCGTGCTCCCGCGACCGAGTGAGTCTGTGAACTTTGAAACTCGTGAACGTTTTATTTCATTACCCTTTATTATCAGTGTTTCTTTCGAGATGACATATTTTCATGTAACTTACTGGCTGCCGCTTCTGTCCCTAGCCAGTCGCGCGAGGACACGACCATTGTGTATCCTCGCGCTGATGTCACGCACCACTGCTGACCGACCCACCTCCATCGCGCTCGCGCCGACATCACAACGAAACGCGCGAAACCCAAACGTTTGCCACACAAGCTGCACACCTGCAACTCCTGAACTCCGCTCTCCAAGCGGGGACACCGTCGGCGTGCAGTTATAAGAGTCGAGGTACATGAAAGGGAAGCAGTGGTTGTGAAGGGAGTGAGACAGGGTTGCAGCCTCTCCCCGATGTTATTCAATCTGTATATTGAGCAAGCAGTAAAGGAAACAAAAGAAAAATTCGGAGTAGGTATTAAAATCCATGGAGAAGAAATAAAAACTTTTAGGTTCGCCGATGACATTGTAATTCTGTCAGAGACGGCAAAGGACTTGGAAGAGCAGTTGCACGGAGTGGACAGTGTCTTGAAAGGAGGATATAAGATGAACATCAACGAAAGCGAAACGAGGCTAATGGAATGTAGTCGAATTAAGTTGGGTGATGCTGTGGGAATTAGATTAGGAAATGAGACACTTAAAGTAGTAAATGAATTTTGCTTTTTGGGGAGCAAAATAACTGGTGATGGTCGAAATAGAGAGGACACAAAATGTAGACTGGCAATGGCAAGGAAAGCGTTTCTGAAGAAGCGAAATTTGTTAACATCGAGTATAGATTTAAGTGTAAAGAAATCGTTTCTGAAAGCATTTGTGTGGAGTGTAACCATGTATGGAAGTGAAACATGGACGATAAATAGTTTGGACAAGAAGAGAATAGAAGCTTTCGAAATGCTGAAGATTAGATGGGTAGATCACATAACTAATGAGGAGGTATTGAATAGAATTGGACAGAAGAGGAGTTTGTGGCACAACTTGGGTATAAGAAGGGATCGGTTGGTAGGACATGTTCTGAGGCATCAAGGGATCACCAATTTAGTATTGGAGGGCAGCATGGAGGGTAAAAATCGTAGAGGGAGACCAAGAGATGAATACACTAAGCAGATTCAGTAGGATGTAGGTTGCAGTAGGTACTGGGAGATGAAGAAGCTTGCACAGGATACATTAGCATGGAGAGCTGCATCAAATCTGTCTCAGGTCTGAAGACCACAACAACGACATATAATCAATCTGTAACCTTTTGGTGTCTCCAGATTTCTTCTATGTATACAATCTTCCTTTATGGTTCTTAAGCAATGGGTTAGAGATGATTAAATTACGCTCTGTGCAAAGTTCTAACAGGACGTTTTCTCTTCCTTTCCTTTCCCCCAGTCCATGTTCACCTACTATATTTCCTTCTCTTCTTTTCCCTACTATCTAATTCCAGACCCCCCATGACTATTAAATTTTCTTCTCCCGTAACTACCTGAATATTTTCTTTTATCTCATCACACATTTCTTCAATCTCTTCATAATATGCGTAACTAGTTAGCGCATAAACTTTTACTACTGTGCTGGGCGTGGGCTTCCTTCCTATCTAGGCTAGAATAATGTGTTCATTGTGCTGTTCATAGTAGCTTATCCACATTTCTATTTTCTTATACATTGTTAAACCTACTCCAGCGTTACCCTTATCCAATTTTGTATTTATAACCCTATATTCATCTCACCAGAAGTCCTGTTCCTTCTGCTACCGAACTTTAGTAACCCCTACTACATCTAACTTTAACCTTCCATTTCTGTTTTTAACTTTTCAAACCTACCTGCCCGATTAGGGGATCTGACATTCCACGGTCCGATCCGTAGAGGATAAGTTCTTTTTCTCCTGTTAACGACTTCCCCCTGGGTAGTCCCCGCCCTAGATCCGACTAGGAGACTACTTTACCTCAGGAATATTTTGCCCAAGAGCGCGCCATTATCATTTTACCATACCGTGGAGTTGCATGCCCTCTGGAAGACCTGCATCTGTAGTTTCCACTTTCTTTCAGCCGATCGCAGTACCAGCACAAGAGGCCGTTTTGGTTGATGTTACAAGGCCAGATCAGTCAATCATTCAGACAATTGGCCCTGCAACAGTCGAGTGTCGACACTGACTGTCAGTCATCAAGGATACACGAGTGTACCCTCGGCTCCGAAAGCACATATCGATGATAAACTTGAAAAAAGAGACAGCATTGGTCGTATATTTTTTACTATTGCAAAATCGATTTTCTGTCACTGAGTGACCATCTTCAGTGCTATATTGTATAACTTAAATTGGGATGCACTGTTGTCACTAAGCTTACGGCAATCACATAGACTATGTGATTGCCGTAAGCTTAGTGACAACAGTGCATCCCAATTTAAGTTATACAATATAGCACTGAAGATGGTCACTCAGTGACAGAAAATCGATTTTGCAATAGTAAAAAATATACGACCAATGCTGTCTCTTTTTTCAAGTATACCTGTTATCTGGTCGTAGTGCACATGGCAACATGGAGTCGCCAATCAACATATCGATGATGTTTCGTTGAATGATTCGCACGCTGACGCTTGTTGATGGTCCAGCACAGAAATCCACAGCAATTTGCAGAAGGGTTGCACTTCCGTCACATTGAACGATTCTCTTCAGTCGTTGTTAGTACCGTTCTTGTAGTATCTTTTTCCGCCCGCAGCGATGTCTCAGATATTATATTTTACCGGATTCGTGCTATTCACGACACACTCGTGAAATGGTCGTACGGGAAAATCCCACTTCATCGCTACCTCGGAGATGCTGTGTCCCATCGTTCGTGCGCCGCCTGTAACACCACGTACAAACTCACTTAAAGCTTAGCAGCACTAACCAATCTAACAAATGCGCCAGACACTTGTTTTCTTATATAGGCTTTGCCGACTGCAGAGCCGTACTGTTCCTGTTTACATATCTCTGTATCTGAATACGCATACCTATTATATGTAATATGTAAATATAGAATTTTCTGACTATAGAACTTTAGAGAAAGCTTGGACAACACTTCGCAGTTCATAATATATTTGAATCACTCAGAGTACTAATATCTTCCTTTAACTGTTACCGTACAGAAATATGTGGTTTATATGAAGATGAAGACCTAGAACGCCAACCGCTGGAAGCTCATATACCGTATTATTTGTTTACACGTATCATTTTATTAGCAGTGTCAGCAAGATGGATTGCTAGAGAAAATCTGTAAGAGCTGACCATGCTTCTTCACAATTTCTAAAATTATTGTGGAAAGTGGCAACGAAACGAGTACATGTTGGTATGTAGAATATATGGGAATGGAGACATACCATCAGACTTCCACATAATCCCGAAGATGACATATGTAGGTAAGTACGTGACCTGTCGCACAATCTGCTTAGCAGCTTCTGCTTCTGAGTTGCTGACGAAGGAAATAGACAGATGAATGAAAAAGGAAATTTAGGATCAGATATATATTTAGAATTTCGGAAAGGCAAAGATAACAGAAAGGGTGTTCTGACGTTGCGACTAATGATGGAAACGTTATTTAAGAAAAATGAAAATACATTCGTACATTTGTAGACATCAAAAAAAGCATTCTGCAATGTATAAAAAGATTTTTATCCCTTTCGGGTGCCACAGCTACTCATTTATTGTAGGACTGTTCCATTTTCCACCCTGGTTGTTATAAAATCACTGTTATTTACGCTGCGGTCAGCTGATTTCTGCTGTTAACCATTTTTAAGTGTGCCCCCCTACACTAGTAAATTTACTCCGTCAGTCTCCGTGCGCGTGTACAAATATGTCTGTATATCTGTCATTTGAATACGTAACCGCTGTCATGGTAAACAGGAGCGACAACAATGTTCTACATTCGTCAACACTTCAAACTAATATTACTGCCATAGCGGTGTGCGTACATTAACATGTTGTTGTTGTTGTTGTTGTTGTTGTTGTGGTCTTCAGTCCTGAGACTGGTTTGATGCAGCTCTCAATGCTACTCTATCCTGTGCAAGCTTCTTCATCTCCCTGTACCTACTGCAACCTACATCCTTCTGAATCTGCTTGGTGTATTCATCTCTTGGTCTCCCTCTACGATTTTTACCCTCCACGCTGCCCTCCAATACTAAATTGGTGATCCCTTGATGCCTCAGAACATGTCCTACCAACCGATCCCGTCTTCTGGTCAAGTTGTGTCACAAACTTCTCTTCTCCCCAATCCTATTCAATACTTCCTCATTAGTTATGTGATCTACCCATCTAATCTTCAACATTCTTCTGTAGCACCACATTTCGAAAGTTTGTTCAATCTGTATATTGAGCAAGCAGTAAAGGAAACAAAAGAAAAATTCAGAGTAGGTATTAAAATCCATGGAGAAGAAATAAAAACTTTGAGGTTCGCCGATGACATTGTAATGACATTGTAATGACATTGTCCAAACTATTTATCGTCCATGTTTCACTTCCATACATGGCTACACTCCATACAAATACTTTCAGAAATGACTTCCTGACACTTAAATCTATACTCGATGTTAACAAATTTCTCTTCTTCAGAAACGCTTTCCTTGCCATTGCCAGTCTACATTTTATATCCTCTCTACTTCGACCATCATCAGTTACTTTGCTCCCTAAATAGCAAAACTCCCTTACTACTTTAAGTGTCTCATTTCCTAATTCCCTCAGCATCACCCGACTTAATTCGACTACATTCCATTATCCTCGTTTTGCTTTTGTTGATGTTCATCTTATATCCTCCTTTCAAGACACTGTCCATTCCATTCAACTGCTCTTCCAAGTCCTTTGCTGTCTGTGACAGAATTACAATGTCATCGGCGAACCTCAAAGTTTTTATTTCTTCTCCATGGATTTTAATACCTACTCTGAATTTTTCTTTTGTTTCCTTTACTGCTTGCTCAATATACAGATTGAACAACATCGGGGAAAGGCTACAACCCTGTCTTACTCCCTTCCCAACCACTGCTTCCCTTTCATGTCCCTCGACTCTTATAACTGCCATCTGGTTTCTGTACAAATTGTAAATAGCCTTTCGCTCCCTGTATTTTACCCCTGACACCTTCAGAATTTGAAAGAGAGTATTGCAGTCAACATTGTCAAAAGCTTTCTCTAAGTCTACAAACGCTAGAAACGTAGGTTTGCCTTTCCTTAATCTTTCTTCTAAGATAAGTCGTAAGGTCAGTATTGCCTCATGTGTTCCAGTATTTCTACGGAATCCAAACTGATCTTCCCCGAGGTCGGCTTCTACTAGTTTTTCCATTCGTCTGTAAAGAATTCGTGTTAGTACTTTGCAGCTGTGGCTTATTAAACTGATTGTTCGGTAATTTTCACCTGCTTTCTTTGGGATTGGAATTATTATATTCTTCTTGAAGTCTGAGGGTATTTCGCCTGTTTCATACATCTTGCTCACCAGCTGGTAGATTTTTGTCAGGACTGGCTCTCCCAAGGCCATCAGTAGTTCCAATGGAATGTTGTCTACTCCGGGGGCCTTGTTTCGACTCAGGTCTTTCAGTGTTCTGTCAAACTCTTCACGCAGTATCTATCTCCCATTTCATCTTCATCTACATCCTCTTCCATTTCCATAATACTGTCCTCAAGTACATCGCCCTTGTATAGACCCTCTATATACTCCTTCCATCTTTCTTCTTTCCCTTCTTTGCTTAGAACTGGGTTTCCATCTGAGCTCTTGATATTCATACAAGTCGTTCTCTTATCTCCAAAGGTCTCTTTAATTTTCCTGTAGGCAGTATCTATATTACCCCTAGTGAGACAAGCCTCTACATCCTTACATTTGTCCTCTAGCCATCCCTGCTTAGCCATTTTGCACTTCCTGTCGATCTCATTTTTGAGACGTTTGTATTCCTTTTTGCCTGCTTCATTTACTGCATTTTTATATTTTCTCCTTTCATCAATTAAATTCAATATTTCTTCTGTTACCCAAGGATTTCTACTAACCCTCTTCTTTTTACCTACTTGATCGTCTGCTGCCTTCACTACTTCATCCCTCAGAGCTACCCATTCTTCTTCTACTGTATTTATTTCCCCCATTCCTTTCAATTGTTCCCTTATGCTCTCCCTGAAACTCTGTACAACCTCTGGTTCTTTCAGTTTATCCAGGTCCCATCTCCTTAAATTCCCACCTTTTTGCAGTTTCTTCAGTTTTAATCTACAGGTCATAACCAATAGATTGTGGTCAGAGTCCACATCTGCCCCTGGAAATGTCTTACAATTTAAAACCTGGTTCCTAAATCTCTGTCTTACCATTATATAATCTATCTGATACCTTTTAGTATCTCCAGGGTTCCTCCATGTATACAACCTTCTATCATGATTCTTAAACCATGTGTTAGGTATGATTAAGATGTGCTCTGTGCAAAATTCTATCAGGCGGCTTCCTCTTTCATTTCTTAGCCCCAATCCATATTCACCTACTACGTTTCCTTCTCTCCCTTTTACTACACTCGAATTCCAGTCACCCATGACTATTAAATTTTCGTCTCCCTTCACTATCTGAATAATTTCTTTTATTTCATCATACATTTCTTCAATTTCTTCGTCATCTGCAGAGCTAGTTGGCATATAAACTTGTACTACTGTAGTAGGTGTGGGCTTCGTATCTATCTTGGCCACAATAATGCGTTCACTATGCTGTTTGTAGTAGCTTACCAGCATTCCTATTTTCCTATTCGTTATTAAACCTACTCCTGCATTACCCCTATTTCATTTTGTGTTTATAACCCTGTAGTCACCTGACCAGAAGTCTTGTTCCTCCTGCCACCGATCTTCACTAATTCCCACTATATCTAACTTCAACCTATCCATTTCCCTTTTCAAGTTTTCTAACCTACCTGCCCGATTAAGGGATCTGACATTCCACCCTCCGATCCGTAGAACGCCAGTTTTCTTTCTCCTGATAACGACATCCTCTTGAGTAGTCCCCGCCCGGAGATCCGAATGGGGGACTATTTTACCTCCGGAATATTTTACCCAAGAGGACGCCATCATCATTTAATCATACAGTAAAGCTGCATGCCCTCGGGAAAAATTACGGCTGTAGTTTCCTCTTGCTTTCAGCCGTCCGCAGTACCAGCACAGCAAGGCCGTTTTGGTTGTTGTTACAAGGCCAGATCAGTCAATCATCCAGACTGTTGCCCTTGCAACTACTGAAAAGGCTGCTGCCCCTCTTCAGGAACCACACGTTTGTCTGGCCTCTCAACAGATACCCCTCCGTTGTGGTTGCACCTACGGTACGGCTATCTGTATCGCTGAGGCACGCAAGCCTCCCCACCAACGGCAAGGTCCATGGTTCATGGGTAGAGGTACATTAACATAAAAATTTATAATATATGAAACAGAATATTGTCCTACCCGGGCTGATTAAACACTTATCCGGGTGATATGTAACACCTGGTATTATTTCCTAGCAGTTAGTTTTTTAAACGGCAGCCCGACGTCACTTGAGCGTCGACGATGAGAATGTAACTACACGACACAATACTCTGTATTAAGGCATTTCATACAGTACATAAAACTAATTATTAACGTTGCTGAATATTTTTACACTTAATGTCTTTATACATTTTGCTTGTACTGTGAGAAGGAGGAGGGTGCAGGAGGGGGTAAAATTCTTAAACTACATTTACTGTCAAAACCTGCTCTTTGGACGAATAAAATTTTGTTACTGTCCTCATATCCACCCCGTTCTCTGGCTGTATCTGAGGCTCAAATCCTTAGATAGGGGATGTGGCCAAGAACCATGTGGCTTGACAGAAGATCAAGGTTCTCATCGTGTGTATTGGGTGGACATTTACAGTTGCATACCTTCATGTGCCCGCATCTCGTGGTCGTGCGGTAGCGTTCTCGCTTCCCACGCCCGGGTTCCCGGGTTCGATTCCCGGCGGGGTCAGGGATTTTCTCTGCCTCGTGATGGCTGGGTGTTGTGTGCTGTCCTTATGTTAGTTAGGTTTAAGTAGTTCTATGTTCTAGGGGACTGATGACCATAGATTTTAAGTCCCATAGTGTTCAGAGCCATTTGAACCATACCTTCATGTGATCCGAAAAATCTATATAGCGGGTGAATATCGGCCCTAAGGAATTGCAATCTTTTGGTGGCCAAATACTAAACACAATGGGTAACGCACAAATGAACTTTGATCAATGAAGATTACGCACAGCGAGCCACTCAATGGATTTTTTGATAGACCAAGTCTCTCTTGTACTACGCCTCGCTATGCTGATAATGGCGGTCATGATGGAAAAAAAATAGCCGCACATGTACGTACATGGCACTGTGTGCAAAATAATATGAACGCCCATTTAATTTCTTTGAACACCATGAACATTTATTTATCCTAAGACCGACTCTTGGCTGGAAACAGATAACTTATTTTCTCTATTTAAGTTAACTGGTCTCCTACGGTTACTATTTGCTATGGACATTTATTCAACCAAAAGCCCACGCTTGGTGGGAAACAAACGACTTTACCACATCCTCTTTAAAATAGTTGGTCTCCTACACATCCAGTCACTCGCCCACTCTTCGCGGGGAACAGTTGACTACCATTTTCTCAATTAACACAAATTGTCTACGCGTTATTTTTATGCACAGGCATCGTCGAAAGGCTGTGCCGTCATTACACACTTGCACGCATGCAATTAAAAGCTTCCTGTAACTATCTATATTCCGCGAGACTGATGGAGAATGAAACAGCAGTGCGTGAATGTGGCCCCGCAACGATCATCCAGACACGTTAACCCCAGATTTGGTGGTTCAGCCAGACCATTACTTAATCTTGACACAGTCCCCCCCTACGCATTCTCTTTCACATGCACACTCTTAGTTTCAGTTCAGTAAGATATTTCCACTCTACTGGCGATTCACTAAAAATTGAACGAGTTACACGCTAGGTATTTCAACTTAATTCTACATCTACCAGCCTCAACTGAAATCGGCCTCTCGACATTGTCCGTGCAGCCACCGACGACGAAGTCCGCTGGAGACAATGGTATTCTAATATACTCACTGTGTGACGTAGTACACGAAAAAAACATAATGGACCCTAATTGAAATGCTTGACCGTTACTTAGAACAAAGGAGCATGATTCGTCGAGGCGCCCTTTCCAAGTCTAGTAACTAAGTGAAAGAAAAACATCTCATTATTTACTAACACATATTTCGTGACAAACAACTCATGTAAGGTTCTCATATTTACTCTTCTATTGAAAATTTGTCACCTTTACTCTACTGGGACAAAGGTGAATGAGCGCACTGCATAAGTAGTGAATAAAATCCTTGACTCTGTTTAGTTTTTTCTGTGGCTGACTCGCTAGTCAGCCAGTTGTGCAGTGCTGGGGCATTCATATTTGAGGCTTCGTAGCGAGCAGTTAAGTTTTTCAGAGCATGAAATCTACACTACTGGAGATTAAAATTGCTACACCACGAAGATGACGTGCTACAGACTCGAACTTTAACCGACAGGGAGAATATGCTGTGATATGCAAATGATTAGCTTTTCAGAGCATTCACACAAGGTTGGCGCCGATGGCGACACCTACAACGTGCTGACATGAGGAAAGTTTCCAACCGATTTCTCATACACAAACAGCACTTGACCGGCGTTGCCAGGTGAAACGTTGTTGTGATGACTCGTGTAAGGAGGAGAAATGCATACCATCACGTTTCAGACTTTGATAAAGGTCGGATTGTAGCCTATCGCGATTACAGTTTATCGCATCGCGACATTGCTGCTCGCGTAGGTCGAGATCCGATGACTGTTAGCAGAATATCGAATCGGTGGGTTCAAGAGGGTAATACGGAACGTCGTGCTGGATCGCAACCGCCTCGTATCACTAGCAGTCGAGATGACAAGCATCTTATCCGCATGGCTGTAACACAGATCGTGCAGCCACGTCTCGATCCCTGAGTCAACAGATGGGGACGTTTCCAAGACAACAATCATCTGCACGAACAGTTCGACAACGTTTGCAGCACCATGGACTGTCAGCTCGGAGACCATGGCTGCGGTTACCCTTGACTCTGCATCACAGACAGGAGCGCCAGCGATGGTGTAGTCAACGACGAACCTGGGTTCACGAATGGCGAAACATCGTTTTTTCGGATGAATACAGGTTCTGTTTACAGCATCATGATAGTCGCGTCCGTGTTTGGCGACATCGTGGTGAACGCATATTGGAAGCCTGTATTCATTATCGCCATACTGGAGTATCACCCGGCGTGATGGTATGGGGTGCCATTGGTTACACGTCTCGGTCACCTCTTGTTCGCATTGACGGCACTTTGAACAGTGGACGTAACATTTCAGATGTGTTACGTCCCGTGGCTCTACCCTTCATTCGATACCTGCGTACCCTACTTTTCAGCAGGATAATGCACGACCGCATGTTGCAGGTCCTGTACGGGCCTTTCTGGATACAGAAAATGTTCGACGGCTGCCCTGGCCAGCACATTCTCCAGATCTCTCACCAATTGAAAACGTCTAGTCAATGGTGGCCGAGCAACTGGCTCGGCACAATACGCCAGTCACTACTCTTGATGAACTGTGGTATCGTGTTGAAGCTGCATGGGTTGCTGTACCTGTACACGCCATCCATGCTCTGTTTGACTCAATGCCCAGGCCTATCAAGGTCGTTATTACGGCCAGAGGTGGTTGTTCTGGGTACTGATTTCTCAGGATCTATGCACCCAAATTGCGTGAAAATGTAATCACATGTCACTTCTTGTATAATATATTTGTCCAATGAATATCCGTTTATCATCTGCATTTCTTCTTGGTGTAGGAATTTTAATTGACCAGTAGTGTATTTTTTTTATCTGGGAGAAGCTATGTGCAATACTTTACTACAGAGATGAAAACTTATATCTAATACTTCCCGTTTTTATAGTGATGGACAAGTTTTTGGAGACATTTTAAAGGTAATGCATGCGCAAGATCGAAGTGTTTGCTTGTCGGAACTATTATTTGAAGGAAATCTTTGTACCTCAGTTAAATAATAAATTTCGTGATTAGTGTTAATTTGTTCTTTCTCTTTTTGGTTATGTAATAAACAGCTCAACTGGTTGAAATGTCTATTGTTTCATGTTTGTGTAATGGGAGTTATGTAATTTTTAGAGTCTTCTTATGGTATGCAGTCTTTTGTCAATAATCATTGTTTAATTTCTCAAGAACAATTTTCTGTGGAGTAAAACCCTCCTCCATGATTTGTAGTAAGGTCTGAATATTTTAAAACAGGAAAAGTGAATAGATTGTTTTTCGTTAGCTGCTGCTTCTGCTGATTTCTGATCTGTATTTGCTTTCGAGAACGTCCTGACACAAAAACAAAAACAGCATTCCGAGCAAGAGATAAGTCATTTTCATTTCAAGGCAGTACTGGTGATTTCAGACAGATATTTTCTTCCGACTGGAGCACTAATTTATTTTTGTGGATATTTTAAGTCTAACATTGCACTTCGTATCACGCAACGTTCATAATGTACTTTGGTATTGAGTATTCCTTATACAGTTTTCACTGAGCATACAATTAGTTTCTTTTGACATCGAATTAAAATCACTTTGTTTCAAATTATGTATTTCATGAAGTTTAATGTTTTATTTCACGATAGTGTTCGCATGCGCAACACAGGGCCAACCAACAGTCAACTTTGCTTAGCAACTGAATACGATACCTAAAGTACATATTAAATGAGAAGAAAATTTTTGAAATAAATATATTCAGTTTTCTCAGACTTAGACAATTTTTATAGAAAGCTTATACAGGTAAGTGTGTAATTCTACGTAAATATCTCACATACAATACCCTTTGTCAACAACGAGAGTTACAGAGCATATACAAAGTTCAACTGTTGATCTCCAGAGTCAGCGTCCAAGTGCCTAACACGGCGACACTAAAGATCAATCCGTCTTCCGGTTAGTGGTGGAGGAAAAGACTTTATACAATGACCAGACAAGGCCTGCCAACTCTGTAGATCCCCATTCATCTTTGACCCTTTGCTTGTTTTGCTAAACAAGGAAGAAATTTCAAGTTAGCAACAGCTTGGTACTGGACAGGCAGCATCTACGAAAGGTCCCTCAAGATCTGAGAAAATGACACTCTCCATGCCATTCAACACCCCAACCAACCACAAGAAGAAAACAAGCATGAATCACAAATATAGTCAGTGACAATATAAGGACCCTTGAGGATTGTGCACTGAAAAATAAAATAACATCATTTGTGCATCTCTTCTCCATAGCACTTTGATACCACTGATCCGAGAAACAATGAAGTTATATGCACATATCATGACATGCAGGACTGTTCAAAGTGAAGGAATATGAAGGGGAAAGGATTGTACCCTTCCAACTGTATCGCTATTATTTTTCGTTTGGCAGATTTTCTAGTGAATTGCGACAGAGAATATATTACTTTTAGAGTTCTAGTAAGGGATTGACGTAAGACGTGCTCAGAGTCAGCTATGGTGTGGAATAATATCAATTTCTTTCTTCTGGTTTTAGAATTATGTACACCGTTGAACCGTGTTCCAACAAACTTCATGAGGTCTTAAATATACTGTGAAGGAGTAATCAAAATGCCTAAGTCGTGAAATATATTTTTACAAGATGATCGTGGGTCAGCTTTATAGAGCTGGTTTTGTATTTATAAATTTTCGTCTAATTGGTGAAAACCAACGTTGCTACAATCTAACAAATGTGGAAATGTGAAAATGCGGGGAGAACGTACAAAAATCTCATCTCATGTTACGTAGCAGATTCTGGACGCAGGTTGAGAGGTATCAACTGCTAGAGGAATATAAGTATCGTTATATAATTTCCAGTTTCAGTGCAAAGATAGCACGAATGCATCAAATGGTATGTGTGGCTGCTTAGTTTGAAGTAATGAGTTTATAGAGGTATATATTTAGTTGCTTATTTGTGGCCAGTAGGTAAGAAATTATTTACAGTTCCGTGAAAATGGATAAAACAGGCTTACTAACAGTTTGTTGACATATTTCACTCCAAAAAATATGAAACGAGATTTAAATCTGACAGTGAAGGTTTCTTATCGCTTTTCTTCGCCCGTTGTCTGGAAAGTTCTTCACACTCCCACGCAGTTAGTTAAGTGCAGACAAGTTTCCGCCACTTTGCGCACCTGAACTGTGTAAACTTCATATTCTCATTAGAGTAAACCAGTGTTTACCCACAGTGCTTTCTTAATACAGCTCTCCTACGCACTTGTTGATGGAAGAGGTCATGCGCATACTCCAGTCGAGAAACGCCTTTCTGCTCCTGTGCACACCTGCAAGAAACATAACCCACACAATTTCCAGGCATCATATTAAAAGAGAAATGGTCCCATGCGGTCTTAATGAAACAGAAAGATGTTATACAGCATTCA
Source organism: Schistocerca piceifrons (assembly GCF_021461385.2). NCBI lineage: Eukaryota > Metazoa > Arthropoda > Insecta > Orthoptera > Acrididae > Schistocerca > Schistocerca piceifrons. The sequence continues at coordinate 632,068,858 of NC_060139.1, forward strand.
GTAAATTACCTCAGTGTGCTGCGCTGGAATAATGGAAAAACACATAAATTTTTTCCTGTGAATTCTGTAATTAGGAACTACAGACGATGGAATGTGTTGCATGCATTCGTGTAATTAAGCAGTTGGCTAGTAAAAAAGTTTCATTGTTGTTTAATCTTCTGCCAAATTCACATAAATCGAAGTTTCGGAAAGCGTTGTACATAAATATGAAGAAGGGTCTATTTGCTATAACGTAACACTGTGTCAGTGGCCAGCCCAGCTTGCCTCTAGTTATTGACAAGAATGTGTCCTCCATGTGGGAGAGCCAAGGTTCCTCACAGAGTTGTGTACCTCTTCAACTGTATGTTTTTTTTCTTTCTGTTATTTTCTATACCATCCGGTCTGTTAAGTTAGAAATATGAGAGGTCCGAGGGGTGGAAATTGTTCTCAGTTATCTGCTTAGAGTTTCTTCGGTAGTGTGATAGTATTAAATTTGTTGTAACGGTAGACGAAATGGCCGGCCGGGGTGACCGAGCGGTTCTAGGCGGTACAGTCTGGAACCGCGCGATCGCTACGGTCGCAGGTTCGAATCTTGCCTCGGGCATGGATGTGTGTGATGTTCTTAGGTTAGTTAGGTTTAAGTAGTTCTATGTTCTAGGGGACTGATGACATCAGAAGTTAAGTCCCATAGTGCTCAGAACCGTTTTTGAATAGACGAAATGCGGCTCCATCATTACTTAACAGAGACAAAGGAGCAGTCGAAAAAGTGTGTGACAAAATCTGAACGTACACCAATGGAAGATAATCTTTTCCATCAGCAGAAAAAGGTTCCACTTTCCGTTGGTCTCAAATTCTCATAGTATTGTGCTCATACACTCTCTTCACAAGAACAATGTCTAAAGAATATGACGCTACTCTTTTGTAAAACTTAAAGGATGTCATTAAATTTCCCAGAAAGAATGTTGTTTTCCATCACAAAAACGCACACTCATACCTGCACGTCTCGGATCGTAGCTGCAAAACTTTGTGACGTCACTACGTTCCTCCTCACAATCGCCTTATTTGGCTCTCATTTGCTATATTTTTTCCAAGATCTGAATAATTGGTGAATCGGCGAAGAACCACATAAAACGATAAGACTGAGTCTTGCCAGATGATAAGTGGACATTAAAAGAGATTAAAACTTGACAGGCATTTAAATCGCTTTGCGATTAATCTATTTTAAAGCATAAAAAAGAATGTTTCTTACATCTTACAACTATAACGTACTAAAAGTTTATAGTAGATTTTCCAGCAAGCCATCAGTGAGAACGTCCACAAAATGAGGAATACAGGTATATTGTAGTATGAATTTCGCAGAGTACAGATATAAATTCTAGCCACCATTTATCTAATGCGGTTCTGTGAAATGTAATTATAACGTCTGTCTCTATCACAGCCACTAACTGCACGATAAAGGTCAACTGTTTCCACTATAGCGTTACGGTTGAGAGCTCTCATGGCTGAGCTGACACGTGTAATTACAGCGACGCAGACCCGGTATGCTTACGTAAAATAACAGTTCTCACACTAACTTAGGTTCGTAATTTCATATCCGTTTCTAAAGCTTAGTGAATAGCAAACTAAATCTGAAACTCCCAACTTAACACATCTCCCCCTCACCTTTTAGTTTCCTACCCCAGCACTCTTTTAGAAGGTTTAATTTATTAGTGAGAAAAAGTTTTCGATGACATCCAAGTTTTCCACGACGGAATCCTTGTATAATATCTTCTCAGAGTACAAATCGTGTGAAATCTACAGTAAAACTTGAGATTTTAAAGATTATCACCATCATATTATTCTCCAGGAAACGACTACGAAGACGATGATGATTATCTTTGGAGCCCAGATTTGACACTGCCTGTACACCGAGAAGATTGTAAACTTAAAAAATTATTTTCCCTAAAAGATATAAAGTTACAGAACGATGCTTTGGTGGAAAATATTGAGAACATCTCCTTCAAGAGGTATTCGTTTTCCGCTAGCGATTCGTTATCTTAGAATGCACTAAAAATAATCTTTAAGAATGGTTGGTCTAGTTTTTTCGAAACTGACTTTTTAATCTCACTGCGATGTCTGACAATTTGTATACCTCATAGTAAATGAAATAAAAATGTAAAATTTTTAGTTTTTAACGACAAACGACTGCAAGTAGCATATTTCTCCGTAACAGGTAAATTAAATAAATAATGGTAGGCAAAAGTAGGAGAAAACTGTGCACTGTGTTTAGAAATGAAGGTTGCGTAGAGCTCCTATATATATTCAACAACATGATACTAGTGCGATTTCAGCATTAAGCAAGCCAACGTCGTTAGATGCAAAACACTGGTTTTGCCCCACCCGTCGGCTAAAGTGGGGTATCTATTTAAATGAATAGAAAAAAAATTGAAATCGATACAAAGTTTTTTTGGTCTGCAAAAATAAATCAGAACACATAAAAAATCGCTAGTATTACCAACGGATACCATAAACCTACTCTAAGAACCAAAATTGTTTTTTTGTGAAAGAACTTAAAATTTTCGGAACATTCCACTGACATCGGCAAAGTTCTTGAAACTTCTAATAAACAACAAAAGCACATATAGTGTACACTCATGAACAATATTCCAGTGCTGAGGAAGAAAACCACTTTTTCGTCTGCGATTTATGTTCTTAGTAACAGAAATCGTAGCTGAAGTAGCGTCTTCTTCGTCACCATTGGAACATTGACATTGGCCCAGGCACGACAAGATAAGGCACCGGTTCCGTCCCACATTCGATAATGTTTCTGAATGTAGTCTATTACAAAATATGCTTGCTAGTCTTTTTCGCCTCATAAAGCCGAAGTACGTTTTTTAACTTTTTTAAGGTGTTCTAGTCTTCCCAACAGTTTTTTATGCTTCTTTGCTTTCTTTATTTTCTTCTTTCTCTTTCCTGTTTTTTTCATCAGTTTCCAAACCATTTTTGTATGGAAAGGAGAACAGAATTTTTCTTTGCAGTTTCTATAAGGTCAAGCGTTGGAAGAGGCATTAGACGGAACCTCAACCAACCAGTTCGATTTAATTTACCAAGTCCCAGGAAAAGCTATTAATTCATCTTGCGGGCATTGAAATTTTTAGGTCGTATAAGATTGATGAACTTTGTCTTGGAGCGCATTGGCTTGAGGGATTTCATCCTGAAATGCCACACTTTCTGATACTTCCACTTGTGGTGTTTTACCTTATGGATGTCTTCTTTTCTTTAAATAATTACGTGCTTATTTCTTATCAGGTAATGTTTCTCTTTGTAACAGTTCTCCAACACGTGCCAACGCCAGAGCAAATTTCAGAAAAGAACATTACAACAGTCTAGAAGGAAAAGGAATAGGCTATCATTAACAAAGAGTACCTGTAACTCACCGAAATTTCTGTTGTTGGTAGTTATGAGCGTAATCAGACAAATGTCAGAACTTGCTGGGGAGATCTGGAGGGATCTGGTTTGACCCGCACACTCGGTTTTACTCAACTTTCCCATATTGAAGAAAGGGCATGATTACAGGTTTTTTTTACTATTCCGTACTATTTCACCGTTTGAACCAGCAGAAGTTTTCACCTCTGTAGAGGTTTAGCAACTATCTCACCTCATGCTGTGGAAGTTGCAGGACATACGGCAGCGAAACGATTGAGGTGGCAAAGAGGTAAGACACTGACTTCACGTTCCGGAGGATGGCGGTTCACAGATCTATCCACCATTGAAAAGGTTTCGCGTGGTTTCCTCAAATCGTGTGAGGCAAATCCCAGGGTAGATGTGTACAGCATAAGGCCGATTTTCTTTCCCGTGCTTGTGCTCCGTCTTTAATGACCTCGTCATCGACCGGACGTTAGACGTAACGTTAATCTTCCTTCCATGAAGTTGAGATTCATTTTAGTACCATCTGCTCCGATGGTTGGTACTGGATAACACGACAGGAAAAATAACTAGGTTGTATTAGAACAGACGCTCAGTAATTTCAGAAAAATAGTGCGAAAGGGTGTTCCTTTGGATAGAAATGTAAAAATAATATTAAAAAGGAAGCTATATCAAAAGTGAGGAATTAATAAAAATAAACAGTGACTAAACAGACCGTACTAGGCAAATATTAACAAAACCAGTAGGGAATAACTACGAATGAATATGGATAAGGCGTTCCGTATAGGAGGGAAAGAAAAATAATAACGCAAGTACTAAATCAGAGCGAGGTTGTGAGGGACGTAATGTCATCGATGACAGACGGTCGATCGAACCGTCCTCTGACGGAAGGTTCTTATTTTATTTTACCAGCCCATTTTTCTTTGATGGGTGAGAGGGGCCGGGTGGCGATAGGAGATGAAGAATTCGAGTCTCGAGTTCCGTATTAAGGTTCGTCCAAACGGTCACGGATGCGTTTAGCAAAGAAAACCATTTAAGGGACAAACCATATAATAGTGTCACAACTGGTCTTTATTTGTGCAACTGTTTAATGTGGGTGTTGAGTTTTACTAATGTTATTTTGCATACAGTGAGAAGTAAATGAGACTTTTTTGTAGTCGTTATTCACTCGGCCTTAGAGTGGTGTTTTGTTAACACTTCACATCGTACGAAGCTAATATGTCCCATAAGCGTATGAGATGATGTTTGTAAGCACTGCGTAGTGCGTAATATGGACAGCCTCCGCATTTAATGTTAATATTTGGAGTTCTAAGGAATTCAAATGAGTTCGCTTTGTGTCATTCTCTCACGTGCACAAACTGTGTAATAAACTTGAAACTATATTGGTTGTGTGTATCTTACTGAAACAGGTATGTCACGTACGGACTTCAGAAAGTGCTGCGGTACGAATAACAGGTGCACCACAGTGTGCGACTGAAGATCTTGTGAGCAAAACGGCTAAATTGCGCAAAGATCCAATCAAGTTGTGACGGCATATGAGCCGAATGCAGTATCTCGTCCAGCCGTATTGAAACGGCGCCAACAATTCGACGAAGACTGTACAAATATGTGTGATGGCCATGGTGCAGTCCAGATCTTGTACCATACGATTTCCATATTTTCAGCGAATTGAATGACACCTGCGGTGAAAGATATTTCTCGACGACGAGGATGTACACATAGCGGTTCTCAAATGGTTTTGTGATCAAGGAGCAGATTTCTGATGTCGAGGAACTGGACGATTGTTTAGAGGAACCAACAGACTACTTTGAAAAAAAGTGCCATGTATCTGCGTCACTATGACGCCTGGGGCAGCATTCAATAAAAATTAATTGGCTTGCCATAAAAACGTGTAACTTACTTTCTGAAGTCTCTTCGTATAACTAAGAAAGACTTAAGAGCTGTTTAAAAATGAACATAATCGAGACTACGTTCAGACTGAGCTAATTTCTGCGCCTCTTTCGCTACCCACCATAAACAATAGCCGTCGAAATTAACCATAAGAAATTTTGGAGGAAACGGAGTATTGCGTGGTGGTACACCAATCAAGCCGTTGGATTGATATTCGGGAGAAGAACTGGGTTCGAATATTCATTCAGCTGTCCATATCTAGGATGCACAAAGATCCAACCAAACTGATCTGTTTAAGGTGAATGACATGACTGATCCTCTGGGGAAGTCGCGGCCGATTTGCTTTCTCGTCGAGCATCTGTAGCGTTTCTACTTACTTCGTTTATGGCGTAAAATGCTTAACTTTATTCTTCGCAAGTACCAGTTTTAGAAAAAAATAAGAATAATCTGTTTTAATAATAGTGAAATAGCTTATGGCACTGTAGATGCAACAAACTATCTACATTATTGGTCTAATGTTGCAGTCAAGACATGGCTAATTTCTGTCTTTAATACAACATTAATTTGAGTTGTACACAACAGTGATTCGACAGGTATTGGCTCTGAGCACTATCCGACTTAACTTCTGAGGTCATCAGTCACCTAGAACTTAGAACTAATTAAACCTAACTAACCTAAGGACATCACACACATCCATGCCCGAGGCAGGATTCGAACCTGCGACCGCAGCGATCGCTCGGCTCCAGACTGTAGCGCCCAGAACCGCACGGCCACTCCTGCCGGCCGACAGGTATTCTCCAAGAATTGAAGAAATACGTGAATTGAAAATTCGTCGGGTGGATGCGAGAAAGAATGCCTGAACTAATTCTATAGAACTGTTAAAACATGATTTGAGTACGAAGCGCTGGCATTAATTGTGAATCACTGTTAATTTCAGGTCTTCATTTAATACTAAAGCACTAAATCATATTTTTTCTCCATCTATCCCTTCTAACCCTCAGTGGAAGAACATCTACTAAGACACATGGATTTTTGTAGCTGTCCGATTAATCACTGGATCCTCTTTGTAAAGAAGTAGCCCACTATGAAACCCGTTTTATAGATTCCCAGGTATGGAAAGCAAAATCGTAAATGAGTCGTTGTATGGAAGCCACTCTCCTCTGATTAGCGGCTGATTAAACGGTTCCCAGAATCATGAAGGGTATCCGTGCCCCACTCTAACTCTAGTTGGATAACGAAGCTAAGGAAGCTACGTGTTGGAGAAACTTTGGGTTCTGTGGCTGCCGCTGGGCCTTAGCTAACTTGAACTTTCCACTTGAACGGCCAGAACTTGGTTCACTTCTAAAAGTTCACTTACCGCCCGGACGCATAAGTGGGGCATGTTATTCCGCCCTCCCCGTCCAGGCCAGAAACAACGACAACTCTCGTTCGTCTGCCTTATCATGCACTCGGAGCGGCTATCACAGATAATTTAGTACCTTGTAAGGTTCCTGTTCATTAGTGATTTCATTGTAGGGCTGTGCAGTTTTTCGTGACGTTCATCTACTAGCGTGTACCTTATGTGTTAGCAATACCTATTTTCTTCAGCAAATTTGATGACATTTGTTATATTAGTGTCTCGTCAGCATTTGGAAATAAATTCCTGAGCATTTCTTAGACTTCCTGCCTATGCCAGACTGATAGAAGAACTAGTTGCGAAGGCTAGAGCGATTGGGACGCTATAAATACTTGAGAGTCTTCTTCAGTGCTAGCAGCGTTCGTTGTTTCTAATACCAGTCACTTGTACGTATTCGACGCAGAAGTGTAATTTATATTAGTATTCGCAAACACGGCATTGCTTCGCAGTTGCTACATATTTATGGAAATTGGATATATGTCCTAATCTGCTCCTCCCCCCGTATCTTTCTCTCCATCTCCTCCTCCTCCCCTCTCTCTGTCAGTCTCCTCTTCCCCTCCTCCCTGACCTTGAGCCTTAAAAATATAATTACATGCGAGGAACATTTTTTCAATAAAGCGTAACTGAAGTACTTAAACCCATTTAATTCGTCTTTGCCAGAATCTGAGCATCATGACTGTATCTATGATGGATGCAAGGCCGTAGTCGTCAAATTCAATGTTAAAATGCATGATCAACCACCTTTTGGAATGCAAAAGTACTAACATGACGTATTTTGAAGGAGCAAGCTTTCATCAGCAGAATTATTCTACAAGAATCTTCCAAAGGCGATGAAGATAAAAATGTTAAAAATTCATGATCCCTTTCTTTGTTACCGTGTCTTCGTGAAATGTGCTTGGAGATTATTCGTTCAATCGGTAAAATAAAAGTAAAATGGATTGGTGTGGGCAGTCAGTGAAAATGACAGTGTCACGGCCACAGCTATTCCTGTACACCGCCAGGAAAGACAGCTGGATACAATCACGTAAGTAGAGCGACTGGGCTCTTCGTGTGAATAATTAGATCAAACTGAAATGCAAGAGATTATCTCAGGAAGAATAAGCTGAATTCATTGAACTATTACAGTTTGTTCATAATGTAACTATTTCTCCATTAACAATAAACTTTCCATGCAAAAAGTTATGGCCCCAGCATGTCCGAAACTACAGCGGAAATTTGTATTAACCATCTGGAGAAATCTTCTGTAATGCCCAGCACTCCGTCGATAAAATCCTGTACAATAACCTCTACGTGGGCGATGCGCTGCTTTTGATGCTTGAAGGGGAAAAGACGGAGGTCACGGAAACTGTTCAAAATGGTTAAAATGGCTCTAAGCGCTATGGGAATTAACATCTGAGGTCATCAGCCCCTAGTCTTAGAACTACTTAAACCTAACCAACCTAAGGACATCACACACATCCATGCCCGCGGCAGGATTCGAACATGCGACCGTAGCAGCAGCGCGGTCCCGGACTCAAGCGTCTAGAACCGCTCCTCCACAGCGGCCGGCTCACGGAAACTGTAAATAAACTTAATTATTTCCATTATAAAACTGAATTCACCATCGAATTAGAAAAAATGATGAACTGCAAATTCGTTGAAGTAAATATCGTAAAGCAAGATAGTAGGCGTACCTCCAAATTATACAGGAAGCCGACAACAACGGATATTTTGATTCGTAATAACTCTCGTCATCGAAATTGCCAAAAACTTTCCATCCTCCATCCTACGCTGTCGTGTAGAGAGAGTGTTTAAAAGCTCAGTGAGTAAACAGGATATAATGACTGAGTTGATTAAGATCGCTGGCCATAACTGACTAATACCAAGAAAACGTAGCGAATAAATTAATGCGTAAGAAACACCGCAAATGAGAAAGCCACACAGAATGGTAAGAGAGTCACGATTCCGTATTTCAGTAATTTATCTCAAAAGGTTGTGAACATTTTTATGCTATTTAAAGTTCAACCCGGATACTGAGGGGTTGTAGTGGTAGTGATTCATTTGTCACAGTCTTCGGCAGTAAGATGGCACGCAGGAGGCCTGTCTGTGCACCGTCTGTCTGGACTCTGGAAGCAGTAATTCTGCTGAGTTCAGATGCGAACAGTGTTTGCAACATTTATTCTAGGGTACAATGATGCCCCACCAACAAGTACGTACTCATGCTGAACAGCTTCAGCCGTTCAAAACGGCTAGCATTGTGGGAAGATTGACGGACATATCATCGGACTGTTGCACATGTTGGACATAATGTTCCGTGGTGGTCAATGGAACATTATCACACCCGTAGACCGGGTTCTGGACGTCCGCATAATACAGACGCACGTCAAGATCAGGCCATTGCACGAGCAGTGGTGGCCGACCGAACATCATCCAGGGACGAAATCAGGGCACATATTGCCAGTGTCATCATCGACAGTTAGGAAACGTTTCCCTGCAGCAGGATTAACATCACGTGGGCCTCTGGCCAGTCCATCATTCACACCACAACAAGCTTTTGTAATCTGGCGTCGTGGAAGAGCTGACGGGAGAATGGAACGGCACGCAGTGTCTTCATTGATTACAGTAGATCCTGCCTGTAAGCGAGGGATATATACGTGTAGGTCGAGACCTAGTGAGGTACCTATTCCAGAAAGCGCTCCCCACGACACACAGGTTGCATCCTAGGCTCCATGGTGCGAGGGGGGGGGGGGGGGGCATTAGTTAAACTTGTGGTCACGTTTGGTGTCTCTGCAGGGTAAAACAACCAGGGTTCGCTACATTGCACAAGCTGTTATGTCCGTGCTGCTGCCATGCTTAGACAGGGAGGTGGTGCTTCTTCTGCAGGACAGTGCACGACCACATAGGGCTTCGGCGGTGCAACGTGCTCCTCGTAGAGTACAACAACTGCCCTGGCCAGCAAGATAACCAAATCTCTGTAAACGTATGAGTCACGATGAAGAGCGAGCTTACTCATTCTGGGGAATCACTGCCGAACTACAACAAAAGGTGCAAGATTCTCGGGACAATCTTTTACAGGATGCCATTCGGCACTTTTATGATAGCTTGCATTCGAGAATTCACGCCTGCGTTGCCGCCAGAAGGGGTACACTTTGTACTGATACGACTGTTTGGGCACCCTTTAAGGTGACGTGTATGACGTGTAGGTTTCATTTGTTCTGAATTTGTCATCAGGAACTCCTACAATGATGAACTTCGTGTCTTTTCTTTTTTGGTCATCAGTATTCTGACTGCTCTGATATGGCCCACCACGGCCACAAGTTCCTCTCCTGTGCCCGCCTCTTCGTCTCAGAGTAGCAACTTGCGTCCTCAATTATTTGCTGTGTCTATTCCAATCTCTGTCTTCCTCTACAATTCTAGCCCTCTACAGCTCCCTCAAGTACCATGGAAGTCATTCCCTCATGTCCCAGACGTCCTATCATCCTGTCCCTTCTTTTTATCAGTATTTCTTTCCTCTCCGATTCTGCGTAGAATCTCCTCATACCTTAACTTATCAGTCCACCTAATTTTCAGCATTCGTCTGTCGCACCACATCTCAAATGCTTCGATTCTCTTCTGTTCCGGTTTTCCTACAGTCCATGGTTCACTACCATACGATGCTGTACTCCAAACGTACGTTCTCAGAACTTTCTCCCTCAAATGAAGGTGCATTTTTGATACTAGTAGACTTTTCTTGGCTGGGAATGCCCTTTTTGTCAGTGCTAGTCAGCTTTTGATGTCACCCCTGTTCCGTCCGTTATTGGTAATTTTGGTGCCTATGTAGCAGTGTCACTTAACTTCATGTACTTCGTGACCATAAATCCCGATATTAAGTTTCTCGCTGTTCTCATTTCTGCTACTTCTCATTACTTTCGTCTTTCCTCAGTTTACTCTCAATCCATATTCTGCACTCATTAGACTGTTCATTCCTTTCACCAGATCCTGCAATTCTTTTTCAATTTCACTCAGCATAGTAATGTCATCAGCGAATCGTACCGTTGACATCCTTTCACCTTAAATTTCAGTCCCGTTCCTGAACCTTCCTTTTATTTCCATCATTGCTTCTTCGATTTGCAGATTGAACAGTTGGGGCGAAAGACTACATCCTTGTCTTACACTCTTTTTAAAACGAGCACTTCTTTCTTGGTCATCCAGTCTCATTATTCCCTCTTGGCTCTTGTACATATTGTATATTACCCGCTTCTTCGTATAGGTTACCCCTATTTTCCTCAGAATTTCGGACATCTTGCACCACTGTCGAACGCTTTCTCCAGGTCGAAAAATCCTAAGAACGTCTCTCGATATTTCTGTAGTCTTGCTTCCATTATCAAACGCGTCAGAATTGCTTCTGTGGTGCCTTTATCTTTCCTAAGGCCAAACTCATAGTTATCTAACACATCCTCTGTTTTTTAACTGTCACATCATTTTTCAGTAAAATGATTTATTCTTGAGGATGTTACATTTTTCTGGCAGTGTATTGTTATTCTTAACACTTCTATAGAACTATGGAGAAAAATTATAATCACGAAGTTGGTTGAATCTTTGACATCGGACCTAGCATTATTTCCTTGGTTGTATGTCTTCTCTCTGCGGTCTAGTTTTTACTGCTTCACATCTTAAAGCACTGTTTGAGGAACTCCTTAAAATTGTCGGTAAGACATCTGTATTCTGTCCCATTTTGAATGACTTCCACATACTTTACCTATGGTTCCTTCAACCTCTCGGTGCCATTCGTCTTGTTTTATTCCCGAAACCTGTTCTTTTCTTTGGTGCGCCGGCCGGTGTGGCCGAGCGGCTCTAGGCGCTTAAGTCTGGAACCACACGACCGCTACGGTCGCAGGTTCGAATCCTGCCTCGAGCATGGATGTGTGTATGTCCTTAGGTTAGTTAGCCTTAGGTAGTTCTACGCTCTAGGGGACTGATGACCTCAGATGTTGAGTCCCATAGTGCTTAGAGCCATTTCTTTTTCTTTGGTACAATTAGTCTCTTCCTCCAAGCCTATAGTAACCGTTTACAGACTTTTCAACAGGTCATTTGGCGAATGATGTCCTCAGACTTTTCTCTTTGTCTTATAAGTAGTTCTTTCTTGTTTATAATTTACTTGCAGTTTAAGTTTAGCTCGTCTTGAGGAGGATTTAACAATGTAACGGTTGTATGTTCTATTAAAAGCAATATTCTCTTTCCTCATCTGTAGGTTGTTCTCATTTTTTTCTAGCTAGACAGTGTCCGAAATACATTCGTATGGTTGCTGATTTTATATACGTTATGAATTTTTTAAATGGAATATGGAGTCCAAAATTATTCGTTACCTCCCACCCTTTTCACGAACCGTGACCTTGCCGAGGTGGGGTGGCTTGAAGGCCTCTAGGATACATATAGCCGATCCATAGGTGCAGCCACATTGAACGAGTGTCTATGGAAACGGTAGACAAAGATGTGGTTCGTGCAAAAGGGCAGCAGCCTTTTCAGTAGTGCCCCTGCACCGGTCTGGATGATGGACTAAAGTGGCCTTGCTACGCTGGTCCTCCCAACAGCTGAAAAAAGGCGAGACTACAGCTACTATATAGGATAATTCAAAATGAACGGGACAATAAGAAACTATTCTGTGAGAACAGCAGGACTTTATTTCAGAAATACACATATAGTGTGAAAGTCTAACTCTCTCGGTTTTGGTTGGCAACAATGAACCAATGGAACATCGCAGTTGTTATTCATCGCTGGCGTTAGTATTAAAAATGGTGCTTACAATAGCAAAGGAGTCGTGTGTCGTAGAATACGCAAAGAAAGACATCACCAATAATCATTGCCCAAAGACATTTTCGGACCAAATTTCGTAAAGTGGCACCACACCACGGGAATGCTGCTAGTTGGGCAAAGCTATTCGAGGAGACAAAATGCAAGAAGAATTCCACAGGACAGCCATCTGTCAAGAATGAATCGGTTAAAAAACATTTTTACGATCTATGAAAAAAGCCCCAGAGAATTCACGCGCCTTGTGAGCAGAGAAGTGAATGTATCGCAATCAGTAAAGCGACGTATGTTGCGTAAGAGTCTGCATTCAAGGTTTATAGAATTCAAATGTTGTAGGCATTAAAACCAGCCGATAAACTGAAACGGAGAGAATTATGCGCTGGTTTTCAAGCACGGATGAAAACAGACGGTTTCGCAGACAGACGTGTGCTCTCTGACAAAGCCACATTTCACTTAAGAGGCAAAATGAACAAGCATAATTTGAGACTATGGGCTCAGAAAACTCTCAGGTCTCTTTGGCACAAAGTGATTCCCCGAAATTTAATATTTTCTGCGCCATAACTGAGAGTTTCTGGTCCTTTGCTCGTCGCAGAGTCTACCGTTACAGGCATGGATCACGATATGCTTTCTCCCTGGTTATTGCCTGAGTTGACAAAAGAGGTATCCAGCTCCATTTTGCAGCAGGACTGAGCCGTGCCACACCGACGTAATCTTGTATGCAGTCACCTCAACGAACAGCTACCAGAGCACTGGACTGATCGTGCTGTGTTGTTGTCCCCCCCCCCCCCCCCTTCCCACCGCCTACCATGTCTCCAGACTTTGCAGCAATGAATTTTTCTTATTTCAGCGAGACAACTGCCCGCCATCTTCAGGTGCTACTGTCGCGTCGTTGAGAACCTCTCCAATTTATATGTTGGCTTTCTGGAATAGCGCAGGCGCCAGCGGGGGCATAACGTCATCGAAGACCAATCGTAGACGGCGTCGAATACCAGAGCCCTCTGCTGGAGAAACGGGTCGCGGTCTGCGGAAGCGCGCTGCGGCGCGGGAAAATGCGGCCGGGAGCGACGGACACCGTTCGCGCGCGAAAGGTGTTGGCGCGCGATTTAAGCATCTGCGCTAAGGTTTCCCATCTGCGTTTCACTCGGTGCAGTTGCTAATCTGCGGCTGACGATTCCTTAGTGCCGCGAAGGCTGGCTCTCAGGCTTTGCTCAGATGAAACCCCGGGTCTCTGTTTATTAGGTCACTGCTTATACGTATTTCGACCGCCTCTTTGATGATGGGTTCCCAGTATGTGGAAGCATACGAGAGGATCTAGGTTTCTTCGTAGTTCATTCCGTGTCCCGTGTCAAGACAGTGTTCAGTAACCGCAGATTCCTCTGGCTGACCCAACCTCGTGTGATGTTGATGTTCGTCGCATCTGTCTTTAACCGTACGACACGTCTGGCCAATATGAGACTTCCCACAGTGGCACGGGATTTTATATATTCCTGGTCTCCTCAGGCCGACGTTTAACAGAGCCCAGCATTGATTGCACTCGTGCTGGAGGCCGGAAAACACATTTGGTCCGGTATTTCTTGAAAATTCTGCCCATCTTAAAAGACACTCCACCGACATACGGTAGAAAAACCAACCCCGTGGTGTTCTCTGCTTCTTCAGGCTGCTCTTGAGGTTTGGAGCTTGCTGGTCGAAATTCATTTCTTTTCTTTTGGGGATCTGTGATAGACATGGTATACATCCCCCCATTTCCATTCGACTTACAGCACCTAAAGCACCTGATAGCCAGAGGATTTAACTCCACTGATGGGCCTACGGTGGAACGGGCCTGGCAGGAAATGCAGCACACGATAGACATTTATATTGTCACAAATACTACGCACATCGCACTTCTATGACTGTTCATAGTAAATGTGAGATTTAAACTTTCAATCTACGTATGTATTTCTGAAATAAAGTCGTTACTGTCGTCACAGGAATGCTTTCCTTTTGACCCATTCATTTCCCATGGAGATGCATCTCTACTCTGTAGCTTAATGGTGATGGTATCTGTTATGTCTGCAGTTGTAGGAGGTGGATACACGGTAGACATCTGTACCACAAAGTCTATGACACACAGTTGCAGTACTTTGTGTCAATTTTCATCCAACTGAATACTGTCGCTTCTAGTAACTGATGAGTGTGTTGCGGGGCCGATGTTCGTCGTGTCTTCTGGCCCAGATCTCGACTTACAAGGAGGCGTGGATGAATACTGTTAGTTCTGTTGAGGGCGTGGCCATTAGCGGCAACATCTACATGCGTCCTGTCCTGTCCTGCGGCGAGTGACGGATAATCCGGAGCGAGAGAGGCGCCCCCTGGTGACCAATGTGGAGTCACTATACGCGGTCGACTTCGGAACGGTGAGCTGACAGCGTCGTTTAAGGTCGATGTAAACACTACCGATCCCGCAGAATCATCCCAGATAAAATATTCCGGAGGCGGGTTCCTATTCAGATCTCTGGAGGACGTTGTCATGAGGAGAAATGTTAGATCCTTTAATCGGGTCGGTGGGTTAAAAAGTTAAATAGGGAATGGACAGTTTGAGGTGAGATATAGTGGGCATTAGTGAAGTGCCCTCGGAGGAAGAACAAGACTTCTTGTCAGGTGGCTACAGGATTATCAACACAAAATCAAACAGACATAATGCAGGAGGAGGTCCAATAATGAATGAGAAAATATAATGTAGCAAGGTACTAAACCGTAGTGAATGATAATAACATTCTAGGCAATGATGACTCCAACACCCATCTCAGTACTACGTTATAGGACTATTCCCGCAGATAATGAAGAGACTGAAAGAATCTATGAAAGTCTCATCTTCTTCTCTCGCTAGACGTGCACATGAAATCAAAATACTCTCGGAAGCGCAAACTTCAAACTGCATCGTCATGAATTTCATCATTCCAGTTGCAAAACCAGGACAGAAAAAACTTATTGTGCCTTACTTTCTGATGTTCCCTCGTATAAATGGTATAGTAGATAACATCGGAATTTGCATGGGGCTTTTCGCGAATGATGCTGTTGAGTACAGAGAAGTCGCATCGCTAGAAATGTACAGTAAATTGCAGGAATGTCTGCAGAGGGTCGACGCTTGGTGCAGGAAGTGCAACTGAACCTCTACATAAATAAATGTAAAGTAATGTGTTCGTGTAAACAAAAATACCCATTATTGTACGATTACACGATTGCATAACAATTAGTAGAAGCAGTTACTTCCATAAAATACGAAGGCTATTCGTTTGTTAAGGTCCGATAGGTCGCGAAATGGAAACCACAGTGAAAATCGAAAACGTTTTATTTGAAACTGTTAGGTATGCCCTCCAGCTACTTCTCTATGGAGTCATCGCCTCCACCTAGACACCTGTCGCAGCGATGTACCAACTTTCCAATTCCCTCGTAATAGAATGCAATCGCCTGTGCTTTCCACCAATTCTCTACGAAGCCCTGCAGCTCGTTGTCTGTGTCAAAACAGAGGAAAAAATCAGAAGCTGTGTGGTGGATGATCAAACACTTCCCATCGAAAACGCTGAGGGAATGTCTTCATTGCCCGTGCAGCGTGCGGCCGAGAATTACGAGGTTTGTCCAGAAAGTAAGTTCCGATCGCTCGCGAAATGGAAACCACTGGGAAAATCCGGTAAAGCATTGCACAGATGTATTGGGCAGTGTCTCTAGTGTGCCGGTCGATCGTGTCGCGTCGCTCTTTTCAGTTTTGAGTGAACAGTGAGCACGTAAAGATTTCTAGGGAATAGCGTCTCCCGCCAAGTATGAGGGCCTGGTTAGAGATTTCGCCTGTGTCATGCAGCCCACATAACACAACTGTCGAGCAATTCCTTCTTCATGCCAATTCTCAGCCGCACATTTCAGGGGCAATGAAGACGCTCCTGCAGCGTTTCAAATGAGAAGTGTTTGATAACCCACATTACAGTCCGTAATTCGCTCCTTTTGAGTATCATTTCTGCTCACAAGAACCGCTGGCTATGAAGACAAAATTTTTCCACAGACAACGAGCTGCAGACCAGTGCAGATAATGGCCGAAAGCACAGGCGGCTGCTTTCTATGACAAGGATATTGGAAAGTTGATACAATACTACGACAACACTCGAAGTTGGAGCGGCGACTATGTAGAGAAGCAGATGAAAGGTATACCTAACTGTTGCAAATAAAACGGTTCTGGTTTTCACTGTGGTTTCCATTTCGCGACCGACGGGAATTTACTTTCTGGAAAACCCTCGTATCATGAAGAGGATAATGTGTGACAGTTACGTTATGTAGGCTTCATGAAATCAAGAGCAATCTCTCAGCAGGGACTTATACATGGCAGGAGACACTACTTTCTAGGTATCTTTACGTACACAATACGCACTCAGAAGGGAGAAGAGCGACGTGATGCTACGTGGTGCTGTTGCAGACACTGTGCAAACCATCTGTGCAAAGCTTCGGCGAATTTTCACTGTGCTTTCACGACAGATCAACCCTAATAAATGAATAGCCCTTATATCTAGGACCATGGCTACGTAGCGATTTGAAGTGGAATGACAACGTAAAACTAATCTCAGGAAAGGTAGGTACCAGACTGAGATTCATGGAAGAGTCCTCAGGAGTTGTAGTCATAAAGGAGGTAGCTTACAGCACTCGCACTCGATCAATACCGTACTTTAATATTATTCGTCAGTATAGAATTCATACCAGGTAGGATTGATAAAGGAAACAAATAATATCCAAAGAAGGGGCGCGAGCTTCGTTATATGGTTCAAATGGCTCTGATCACTATGGGACTTAACATCTGAGGTCATCAGTCCCCTAGAACTTAGAACTACTTAAACCTAACTAACCTAAGGACATCACACACAGCCATGCCCGAAGCAGAATTCGAACCTGCGACCGTAGCAGTCGTGAGGTTCCGGCCTAAAGCGTCTAGAACCACTCGGCCACTCTGGCCGGCGCTTCGTTATATGTTCATTTAGTAAGCATGGAGATGATAAACATCTCCAGTGCCAGACGCTGCAATAGGGGCGAACTGCATCATAGTGTGATCCATTGTTAAAGCTCCGAGAGTGTACGTCCCTAGACGGCTCAATAGACACACTGCTTTCTTCTATGTATACCTCGCGAAGAGATCATGAAGACTAAACTGCAGATTGAGCCTACATGGATGCTTATCAGCAATCATTCTTCCCACGAACCATTCGCGACTGAAACAG
This sequence comes from Schistocerca piceifrons, assembly GCF_021461385.2. Taxonomy (NCBI): domain Eukaryota; kingdom Metazoa; phylum Arthropoda; class Insecta; order Orthoptera; family Acrididae; genus Schistocerca; species Schistocerca piceifrons. The sequence goes on from NC_060139.1 coordinate 632,086,528, forward strand.
GAAAAGGAGATAGTTACAAACCATAAGGGTCACTTGCGGAGTATAGATGTAGATGTAGAAGTCACTAAGTGCTCTTATTCTCAAATACTGGATGAAAATAATCTGGGTAATCTGGGTGTTTTGAGTCAAGTGTCTCAGCGCATATACACAGTTGACATGTTAAACCTTTACTGTAAGATTGTCCCCGTTAATGAGCAGTTTACGACAGTAGGAGTCCTGTGGGAATTCGGGACTACATATTCACTCTGACTCAGAATATGGTAAGTGCAGGTTCTGACTGAGGGGTGTCGAGGCCAGAATCCGTCCTAAGCCACACCCCTTTCTATGACATCATCTTGCCATCCCGCTCTCCTTGGTCCTCCCCCTGTCCCTCCCCGTTACCCTCTCTCCAGTTCTATGCAATTCTCCCTTTCTTCCAGACCCCTTTGTGGAAATAATGCATCTAAGCCAGAAAATATCTCATTCGTTATGGAAGTTGAAACAGGCATGATAGGTATAGTTCACAAAAAAACTCAGACTTATAAATATCATTACATTGTCGTAATACTTGAACAACATAGACTATAGCGCCACATCCCATTTTTTGGAAATAGATCAGAGTGCTTCTAGGCCAGAAAATACTGTGTCTATTACGGAAGTTAAAACAAGTGAGATAGGTACAGATCGCAAGAAAAGACAAATTATTGAAGTGAGTCGGCTTTACTGTACAGATGTTCGATTATCTAATGTTATTAACTAATTAGAAATACGCAACTGCCGGGAGGTTTACCTCAACTACTATTCCTCAAAACATTCAAATGCGAAATAAAATCAACTGCTTATTTATGCTGCTAACCCTCATGTTATTGTTACCTGGGACAAGATCCTGTACCTACTCTAAGTACAGTCAAGTGTCATTGCTTTAATGTCTGAGAAAATACGTATTTTGCTAAGTACCTACTGCTCTACCTTTACTTATGTTAGTAAATGTGCGTTCGTGTAAATTACAGGAACAACTGATCGAATAACCGATCAGTTACGTGTTTAATCTGTCCGTAATGGATTAGCGATCGAATTATGTAGTTATTAATTTGTTGCGTCCTTTTTGCGAATGGTACTTTTAATGTGTAAGACTCACTGTGATTTTGCACTACATTTATCAAAATTACCAAGTGTTTTTATATGAAGTTAAGTAGAAAATGAGGCTTTTTTTCAGCTGTAAAACTCTTCCCGAACAGGCCATGAAGGCCCAACGGTACCGACCGGCCGCCGTGTCATCCTCAGACCACAGGCGTCACTGGATGCGGATATGGAGGGGCATGTGGTCAGCACACCGCACTCCCGGCCGTATGTCAGTTTCCGAGGTCGGCCCATCTACTTCTCAGTCAAGTAGCTCCACAGTTTGCCTCAAAAGGGCTGAGTGCAACCCGCTTGCCAACAGCGCTCGCGCAGACCAGATGATCACCCATCCAGGATTAGCAGTAAATATATATTTCCTAATTTCGTTTTGGTCGCGTTTCGGTACTGTTTCCGAACTGTTAGACTTACGATCACATGACAATTGTGATTTAACAGATCTGGTTATGGGGATGTTACAACATCCTCGTCACATTTGAATTGTGACATAACTACCTCATATCGCTACATGATATCGGCTCATTTTTGCCACGATTTCGAGGTTAATTTTATTTAACGAGTACTGGGCTCATTTCCTAGGAGAAAAGCTTTGCGTTTTTCTCACTAGGAAGGTGTTCTGTGGGTGTGGTCCTAGTGTCCCCTATGTCGGCAGGAGGTGGCCAGTGAGTCTCATTAGGAAGGACGATGGTCACCTGAGAGTTGGGCAGTTTTTATGGAAGTGAGCCTGTAGCCCGCAACGTGCCTTTGTCAGCAGAGATGGTGCCACTCCTAGCATTGGGCAGAAGGCGCTGTGGTGCCATTGCCATCTCCAGAGAATAAATGAGCCTGTTCTGTTCAGACATCAAAGGAAAAGACACTGATATGCATCCCAACCAGCGTGGTAAGGCCCATTGATTTCGCTCCAAAATTTGGTGTACCGAATCCATGTGAGTTACTCTGCCACCATGCTTGGGGCGAAGAGGCCGACTAATCGATGGGACACCACTGCATCACAGTAGCACTTTCTTAGTTGTTAAGGGGCGCTTTGTACGTCAAGAGTGGGAAGCTATTGCAGCATTTTTCAGTTTTTTCATGAAATAAGGAAGATTCACGTCCGCCATATTGGCGACAGCATTCACCTGTACCATCCATATAGGGTATTTTGAAAGTAGAGAGTTGTGGAGGGAGATCTATGTTTCGTTGTGATCCGGTCGTGAGGGCCACTAATTTTATGGCTGTATTAGGTGAAAATGAGCACACGGTTTGTTGATTCTGAGGAGTGTCGCAACTGCAGTAGTGTGAACCATATTCTAAGGAGCTCGCTGGATGCTTACTTTGCCACTCATCTTTTGTTGCTTAATTTGATTATAATTTGAGGCATCTTGTAGTATCGTTAACTTTGATTCGTGAATTGCCCAGATGAGGAGATATTGTTTCTATACAGTCTCCCATACTTTCTGGTGTCTCCCCCTTGTGTTAGGGTCATTTTGTAATTTCTTTTTTTTTCTTGTTTGAGTATTGGAGAAATTCGTTATGTATTTATTTTTGTTGTCATTTTTGTCAGTCACCAGAGCAATGAAATATCTTTTAGTCTCTGTCTTCACTTAGATTCCTTTACATTGTCCTACAACTTTTCCATGTTTGGGTGGCCAGCTAGTAATAAATGTAACCTGGAGTACACTTACACGTGTTCTGAACGTGACGGCGTTGTCGTTGTTGAAAGGAGCCAAACGCAACGATTAGCTATATTAAGAACTCGACAAAAATAATGAGCATTTCAGTCATTCATTCTGTGCGAGCAAAGATTTGTTCATAAGGAGTACTGCACATACACTCCGCGAATCTGATATGATCTAGAAAAGGGAACAAACCTTCAGACTGTTTAAAATGTTTTATTCACAAAGGCCGGTTCAAAGTTTGGTTATTTTCAAGTGGAAGAATTCAATGTTTTTCCAAGAACAACAAGAAGAGTTAAACAATTATGTTTGAAGAGTTTGAAAAAGTCAGTCAGCCAGTTGCAAACCAGAGGTTTATTTAGCCCTTGACGTAGGGTTCGATATTTTAAAAAATATCTAAACCTAGTTCTTGGGTTAAATAAAGCTCTCGTTTGCAACTGGTTGGCTGATTTTTTCAATCTCTTCAAATATACACAGATGCTGAATCGCAACCATGATTAAAATTTTAGTTACACGTTTGTCAAATAAACCGCTTCAGCTGTATATTAATCTTTATTTATAGGAACACGACCGGTTTCGTGACATCAAACCATATCTTCAGGTCTACAAACGTCATAAAAACACTAAACCCATAGGCGAGAAAATAGGGGGACTTAACCTTCTCTAAATAAAATGCTGTTACCTGGAACAAGCAGGGCGTCACCAACGAAACTTCCCCTGCTTGTTGCAGGTAAGAGCATTTTGTTTAGAGGAGCTGAGTGCTCCTCCTTCCCCTCCAATGGGTTTAATGCTTTAACGACGTATGTGCACCTGAGAATGTCATTTGACATCAAGAAATGGTTCGTGTTCTTAAAAGTAAATGTTCACATACAGCTGGAAGCAGTTCATTTGTCAAATATGTATTGCTTTAGCTGCGGCTGCCCACAGCATGAAATTATATCTAGTAGTGATATGCTCTCCTTAGAAGGCCAAACGAATTAATGATATTAGTAACGTAGACAATAAATAGACTGGATTCCTGACAGATAATGACATTACGAGGAAGGAGAGTGGTGCAACTGTAGCGTGGGAATGTAGTAGAGGCGAGCAGAAGCCTCGAGGAAGGCGGAGGGGACCGCGGCGGCTAGTGGATCGCGGTGTGAGGCGAGGGTCCACCCTAATCCCGTCGTGAGGACTGCTGTGTGGCGCCTTTCTGCCTTCCCGACTGGGTTTACCCGCCGGCGTAATCAAATAAGACATGTCGCGAGAAATTCAATTTTCTGCTTCGGTGTTTGCAATTTAAACTCGTGTTCCGGCACGGGCGGGAGATTGGGTGCCGGAGACGAGACATTTGTCGACTTCCTTACGCGGCAGTCGGTCAGCCGGCCGTGGGCGCGAGGCCCTGCCTGGCCGCTGCGGCCATCGATCACCTGGGCTGCGTCGCTGGCTGCAGACCCAGCAGGGGGTTCCCAGACACGAACTTTTCGCGTTTTCAGCTTCACGTGTTGCACAGACCGCGCCAATCAAATAAGGAGCAACGCTGACTTTGTTCTTCGGGCACAATTCAATCTACGGCCGAAAATCCCTCGAGATACACAGAAGAAATCGTACAGCTCGCAACAATAAAGCAATTTTTTTCATTGTTTCATTCACAATGATAAGCCATGACAAACAAAAAATCAGATACATACTGTACCTGATACACTTTCGTTGCATTGATTCACTTGGCATACCGTGAGTAGTTCCATTTTAATAATCGAAAACAACAGACAGCACCTCTGTACCAGCAAGGGACTGTTGCTCAGCAGAATGCAGTTAAAATCTAACCGTGATGCTTTTTCGTACGCCTCAGGTCCCTTGCCCCTATAGTGGCTTTCGGCCTTTTCCAGTCTTCTTCTTCCTCTTTCCACTTTCTTCTTCCTGTTCCTCTTTTCCACATACAGTGCATAACGTCGACATTTGAAATGTTATGCAGTTGTTTTCAGTGCAGTACAAATACAAAGGTAAATAAAGGCAAAAAACCAAAACAAACGCAGTTACTCTGTAACGAGTCCGCAGCTAATGGTATAGTGGCTAGCATTGCTGCCTCTGGATCACGGAGTCCCGGGTTCGATTCCCGGCCGGGTTGTGGATTTTATATGCCCGGGGACTGAGTGTTTGTGTTGTCTTCATCATCTCATCATCATCATTCGTGACAGTTGATTGCTTGGACTGATTAAAAAAATATAGGACTGTGTAAGTATAAGGACTTGGTACGGGCGCTGATGACCGCGCAGTTGAGCGCCCCACAAACGAAACATCACCATCAACATCATCAACTCTGTAACGAACCGCCAGAGACCACAGATCCGTTATACTAAAATACTCATAAAATATCTCTCAACCACCTCCGAAATATTTTCGACGGAGTTCTGCTACACCTCGTATATTACAACTATGAAACTTGTTCATTGATTTAGATTGTTATTATGGTTCTGCTGTAACTGGATTTTAATTTTTCAAGTAATGATACCTTCAGTTTTTACTGTGAAATACCTTATACAAAGCATTAACAAGACAATTTATTTATGGTCAAGTAATGAATATGATTTTCAAAACATATACTACAACACACAGTGTAAATAACTACGAAAGGACTGGATGGAATAATTTGAAAATGGATTCAAGATCGAAACTGCAATAGTGTACCCAAAAGCAAATAAAATAACATAGAAATGGCGTAAGTATTATCACGTAGAAAATTCTTCATGACTATGACACCTCATAAGAAGGAAGTCACTGAAAAGTAACTGTTTGGTTTTCTCCGCGTCATATTAAATATCCAGTAGGAAATAAAAGAACAATCAAATGGCGAAAGGATTGTCAATTAGAAAATTCACGTAACTGTATAATAAGGAAATCACCGAAAAGCGAATGTTTTCGTTTTCTTCGGTTAGTATTAAATTCATTCGCTGCAAGAATTAAATTGTATATTACCGTTAGAATTTAATCTACGTCTTCCTAATTTAGGAGGTCCATTCTTGCTTTGCTGAATGGTAGGTCACCCCCGTTTGTATACTGGGCTATCGGTTTCGGCGATATAATACGCCTTGTCTCCGTAAGTTGACTGCTCGCGGACAATACTTACCTCCCGGATGGGTCATTGCCTATTGCGAACTTTCGCAATGGACACCACTTTGGCAGTCTGCTTTTTCTACATGTCTGGTCTTTTTTTTTTAACTGAGACCCGTGGTCTAGGGGTAGCGTCTTTGATTCATAATCAAAACGTCTTCGGTCCCGGGTTCGATCCTCGCCACTGTCTAAATTTTGATAAATAATCAGCATTGGCGGCCGAAGACTTCCGGCATAAGAAGTCAGGCACTCTCTTGTCCTAGGGGTGGGAAATTGCCCCTAAAGGCGGAAGAATCAGCAATGATCAACGACATGAGGATGCAGAAGGCAATGGAAACCACTGCATTAAAGACACGTAACGTGTATCCACAAGACATGTAGCCTGTAATTGAAGAACTGTCATGATGATCTCTCCATTGGCAAAACATTCCGGAATAGTCCCCCATTCGGATCTCTGGGAGGGGACTGCCAAGGGGCAGGTTACCATGAGAAAAAGATAGAATAATCAACGAAAGGATAACGTTCTACGTGTCGGGGCGTGGAATGTCAGAAGCTTGAACGTGGTAGGGAAACTAGAAAATCTGAAAAGGGAAATGCAAAGGTTCAATCTAGATATAGTAGGGGTCAGTGAAGTGAAGTGGAAGGAAGACAAGGATTTCTGGTCAGATGAGTATCGGGTAATATCAGCAGCAGCAGAAAATGGTATAACAGGTGTAGGATTCGTTATGAATAGGAAGGCAGGGCAGAGGGTGTGTTACTGTGAACAGTTCAGTGACCAGGTTGTTCTAATCAGAATCGACAGCAGACCAACACCGACAACGATAGTTCAGGTATACATGCCGACGTCGCAAGCTGAAGATGAACAGACAGAGAAAATGTATGAGGATATTGAAAGGGTAATGCAGTATGTAAAGGGGGATGAAAATCTAATAATCATGGGCGACTGGAATGCAGTTGTAGGGGAAGGAGTAGAAGAAAAGGTTACAGGACAATATGGGCTTGGGACAGGGAATGAAAGAGGAGAAAGACTAATTGAGTTCTGTAACAAGTTTCAGCTAGTAATAACGAATACCCTGTTCAAGAATCACAAGAGGAGGAGGTATACTTGGAAAAGGCTTGGAGATACGGGAAGATTTCAGTTAGATTACATCATGGTTCATGGTCAGACAGAGATTCCGAAATCAGATACTGGAATGTAAGGCGTACACAGGAGCAGATATAGACTCAGATCACAATATAGTAGTGATGAAGAGTAGGCTGAAGTTCAAGACATTAGTCAGGAAGAATCAATACGCAAAGAAGTGGGATACGGAAGTACTAAGGAATGACGAGATACGTTTGAAGTTCTCTAACGCTATAGATACAGCAATAAGGAATAGCGCAGTAGGCAGTACAGTTGAAGAGGAATGGACATCTATAAAAAGGGCCATCACAGAAGTTGGGAAGGAAAACATAGGTACAAAGAAGGTAGCTGCGAAGAAACCATGGGTAACGGAAGAAATACTTCAGTTGATTGGTGAAAGGAGGAAGTACAAACGTGTTCCGGGAAAATCAGGAATACAGAAATACAAGTCGCTGAGGAATGAAATAAATAGGAAGTGCAGGGAAGCTAAGACGAAATTGCTGCAGGAAAAATGTGAAGACATCGAAAAAGATATGATTGTCGGAAGGACAGACTCAGCATACAGGAAAGTCAAAACAACCTTTGGTGACATTAAAAGCAACGGTGGTAACATTAAGAGTGCAACGGGAATTCCACTGTTAAATGCAGAGGAGAGAGCAGATAGGTGGAAAGTATACATTGAAAGCCTCTATGAGGGTGAAGATTTGTCTGATGTGATAGAAGAAGCAACAGGAGTCGATTTAGAAGAGATAGGGGATCCAGTATTAGAATCGGAATTTAAAAAAGCTTTGGAGGACTTACGGTCAAATAAGGCAGAAGGGATAGATAACATTCCATCAGAATTTCTAAAATCATTGGGGGAATTGGCGACAAAACGACTATTCACGTTGGTGTGTAGAATATATGAGTCTGGCGACATACCATCAGACTTTCGAAAAAGCATCATCCACACAATTCCGAAGACGGCAAGAGCTGACAAGTGCGAGAATTATCGCACAATCAGCTTAACAGCTCATGCATCGAAGTTGCTTACAAGAATAATATACAGAAGAATGGAAAAGAAAGTTGAGAATGCGCTAGGTGACGATCAGTTTGGCTTTAGGAAACGTAATGGGACGAGAGAGGCAATTCTGACGTTACGGCTAATAATGGAAGCAAGGCTAAAGAAAAATCAAGACACTTTCATAGGATTTGTTGACCTGGAAAAAGCATTCGACAATATAAAATGGTGCAAGCTATTCGAGATTCTGAAAAAAGTAGGGGTAAGCTATAGGGAGAGACGGGTCATATACAATATGTACAACAACCAAGAGGGAATAATAAGAGTGGACGATCAAGAACGAAGTGCTCGTATTAAGAAGGGTATAAGACAAGGCTGTAGCCTTTCGCCCCTACTCTTCAATCTGTACATCGAGGAAGCAATGATGGAAATAAAAGAAAGGTTCAGGAGTGGAATTAAAATACAAGGTGAAAGGATATCAATGATACGATTCGCTGATGACATTGCTATCCTGAGTGAAAGTGAAGAAGAATTAAATGAACTGCTGAACGGAATGAACAGTGTAACGAGTACACAGTATGGTTTGAGAGTAAATCGGTGAAAGACGAAGGTAATGAGAAGTTGTAGAAATGAGAACAGCGAGAAACTTAAAATCAGGATTGATGGTCACGAAGTCAATGAAGTTAAGGAATTCTGCTACCTAGGCAGTAAAATAACCAATGACGGACGGAGCAAGGAGGACATCAAAAGCAGACTCACTATGGCAAAAAAGGCATTTCTGGCCAAGAGAAGTCTACTAATATCAAATACAGGCCTTAATTTGAGGAAGAAATTTCTGAAGATGTACGTCTGGAGTACAGCATTGTATGGTAGTGAAACATAGACTGTGGGAAAACCGCAACAGAAGAGAATCGAAGAATTTGTGATGTGGTGCTATAGACGAATGTTGAAAATTAGGTGGACTGATAAGGTAAGGAATGAGGAGGTTCTATGCAGAATCAGAGAGGAAAGGAATATATGGAAAACACTGATAAGGAGAAGGGACAGGATGATAGGACATCTGCTAAGACATGAGGGAATGACTTCCATGGTACTAGAGGGAGCTGTAGAGGGCAAAAACTGTAGAGGAAGACAGAGATTGGAATACGTCAAGCAAATAATTGAGGACGTAGGTTGCAAGTGCTACTCTGAGATGAAGAGGTTAGCACAGGAAAGGAATTCGTGGCGGGCCGCATCAAACCAGTCAGTAGACTGATGACCAAAAAGAAAAATGTTCGATGAGTGGAGTTTCGTCTTGGTGCAATTGATGATAATCACAGATCATGCTGTGGGTGAAACCTGGTGCTGGCACGTTGCGAAGTTTTCTCGAATACCAACAATGACATCGCTGAACTTAATGGCGCTACCTGAAAAAATGGATGGATCACCATCAGCACAACACTGCGGAAAGGGCTGAAACTGCACCCACCAAACTTCTGCAAAATCTTTTGATCAGGAACTTTATGACATCATCTCTTGTTTCTTGGTGTACAAATTGTGGCGATTCGAATAGGCTGTTCGAATAGGCTGCCTTCGCGTCAAGAACGATATGCACTAGAGACCTAAGCTACAAAAGTGGACAGTATTGTCGTAATGTTATTCCTAGTTGTTGTGACATTTTGTCCCCGCTCCATGTGCTGACTATAAATTGGAAACCGTTTGTGGTAAAGCAACAAGAATTTCCCGGCAAGTGACGTTCACAAGACAACTTACCTGACACCAAGATGTAATAACGGAGACTACATGACTGCAAGGTAACTATGCACGTAGAAGGAGGCACGAAAATTATCTTCTACTAACATTTTGTTTTGTCTTTCTTATCATTCTGTAATTGGTTTTATGTTCTTGACTCTTTTGGTAAATGTGTCCATGAACGAAAGTAACGAGATGAAAATTCAATAATGGACGGGCGTGTAAATACGGTGTCTATTTACGGAAACGAAAGTTCATTTATGCGTGGTAGTGAAAATATTACGTAACTCAAAACATGAAGTAACACGTGAATAAAATTTCTCGATTTCAGATATTACAGTTTGTCGCGAAATGTCATAAGGTAAGTATTTACTACTTCTGTCTACAGGGCCGTGCACTGGAAAGATTTGTTGTTCATAAAAAATGGATAATGCTTCTTTAGAATATAGTGCTACATTGTACAATCACATATAAGCCCATAGCGTAGCCTTATTTTATAGTTCTCAGGGAAAGTATATAGTTTTCCGTTAAAGAGAAAGCAAAAACAATATGAATTTTTAAAGTGGGCCGTACCGTCATTATGTTTGAGAGTTTTAGAGTCTCTGCTCAGCGTCAATTATATCAAGGAACAGTTAGTGAAATGTTAAATTTCAAGTCTCAAACAGAAACTCTTCATTATTAGTAACATTTTATAATTTAGTAATTTTAATTTAGGCAACATGGCTAGAATTAATTTTTCTACTGGCAAATTTCACTAATGTATACAGAATACTATCCAAGTGATTTCTCTACAGAGGAAAGAAAGCACTTCATCCAAAAATTGGAGAATATCAGGCACGACTCAGACCCCGTTCGTGTCCCGAGCCAAATCTTGAAGCAAAAGTTAACTCTAAGTGAGCAGAAAAATTATATCAAGAATTTAGTCTGCGCATATGATGGCTCAGTTAACAGAAAATTACTCATCCAAAAATTAAAACAACAAGATGTTTGCTTGAAAACACTAGCAATCATAAAAAAAACACTGATAGGTTCAAAGTCCAGATTTAAATTTATGAGGGAACTCTCAGAACCTTTCGAAACCAAAACGGAAGAAAAACTCTCCTCAAAATTGACTAACCAATCAATTTAGGCAGAGACAAGTTATTTGTAGATCACCTAGCGTTTGCAGACTCTTTAGATGCATTAACTCGCGATATATCAGTATCCCAGAATTAAACTGAATTCTTGAAAGAATCTTACAAACATCTTTTAAAAAGATGACCTGAAAGAAAAAGCAATACCGAGTGAGGTGGCACAGTGGCTAGCACACTGGACTCGCATCCGTGAGGACGGCGATTGAATCCCGCGTCCAGCCATCCTGGTTTAGGTTTTCCGTGATTTCCCTAAATCGCGCCAGGCAAATGCGGGGATGGTTCCTTCGAAAAGGTATGGCCGACTTCTTTCCCCGTCCTTCCCTAATCCTATGAGACCGATGACCTTGCTGTCTGGTCTCCTCCTCCAAACAAACCAACCCAACCCCCAAAAAGCAATATTCATGGAGACGAAATATGGCAAAAGCAAATGAGTTTCAAAATTTACATGTCTCTGTAAAACCACACACCAAAATGAAATAGAAACAAAAACAAACGAAATAAGAAGCAAAAATAAGGAAACTGTATACTGGCTTACTCAAAATATCTACAAGGAGTGCATCTCCCGGCACACAAAACTAAGACATTACAACACAGTAATTAAGTCATAATGTCCTTATGGATCAAACACAATTTTAATTAAGTAATAATATAGTACCTACAGACACAGTACGGGGAAGGGGATGAGAAATGATGTACATGGTGTCCCAGGAGCAATGGTCAGTATTCAAGGACATGATAGGAACCTTCATTTGTAGCAAAAAGTTTAGGAAACATGGGCTCTAAAATGCATACGATGAGTACTTCAACATCTTTGCTACTGTGAGACACATATCTTCTACTGAACAAGTACTCATAGTTCTTAAGAGATGCATTTTGGAGCTTATGTTTATTAGACAAGTTTTTCTTTTTGTGATCTACCTCTCGAAATACTTACGCAAAGATTTTGCAGTAGATCAGATTTGTTTCACAATACCGAACAAATACTCAAAGCTCTTCAGGTAATCTATGCATTTTAGAACCCATGTTTACCAGATTTTTTTCTTCAGATGACCATTCCTGTCACATCCCTGAATAGTGACCAATGCTGCTAGGATATCGAGCGTAATTTAGTAAGCAAAAAGCAGAGTTCCACGTTCTAAAACAGGTGTGCCGTTTAGAACCAACCGATCTCCATGTCACCTTTTGTCAAAGGCGTCATTTGGATGCGGTTTGAAGGCGGCATGAGATTAGCGCAACGCTCTCTCAGACGTTTTCTGGTTCTTGACATTGGCTCCGCTACTTCTCATTCAAGTAGTTCCTCATTGACATTACGAGGCTGAGTCAGTACTGTTGCAGTCTCTAAGCAAGGAAAAATCCCTGACAGTACCTGTAATAGAACTCGGGTCCTCCCCATAACTGCCGGACACGCTGACCATATTATTTTGGAATAATTCGATTTTCTTTAGTGAAGGCATAATTTATATCGTCCTCTAATGTAAGGATGTGGGTTTAATAGTCTTTAACTTCCTTGTTTGGTTTTCTTAATTCGGTTAGCACATGATATAGTTAGTAAATAAGGCACGGAAGAGTAGTTTTATTTGTGTGTACTCAGTCCCTACGTTTATCTTTCTTGGCTTCAATATTTGCACAGCATCATAAGCATATGTAGTAAAAAGTACTTTCATTAGCTTTCAGATGTGTACCTGGCATGTAATACTTGAGCATATTTAAAATTAAAATATGCAATTATCTTTTAAGATAATACATTGTTATTATAGTTCCATATTTCTTTGTATGTTCCACCTATAGTGAACCTAGGAAGATTTGAAATAGTGTGATCTCTGAGAAGTCATGGGGTCAATGGTAGTCAGTCATTGGGCTTATCTGAATATTTAGTAGGACATGGTTTGACTGCCGAGAGGTTGCAGAGAACACTTCTTGCTGTACATAGGGACGATGAAACCTGGACGCAAGGCACTGGCCAAAATCGTCCGGCGTTTTCACAGCACAACATCTGCGATCGAAGTCAGCACACGACATGAAGTGTTGCATGTCAGATCATGTGCTACGAATAATAATTAAAAGTTACATTGAAGAGCGAAATACCGTCACTCAAAAATGTTTAATGGGGCATATATCGGTGGGTTTGTTTAACGGGTGATGATCACTGGTCTTAGACTAATTATCACAGGACCATCTCATACTTTAACTTTGTGTTGGGCTATTTCGACGGCCTCCAAACAAACCCATCGACATAATACCGCTCGCAAAAGATGAAACCTTCCAAGTACTTATTTTCAAGACGTTTCGAATGCCATTAAAAAGTATATCGTTCCATATATAAAAAAGTATTTGTTTCAATATCTCGGTTGACAGGATTAACCACACAACAAAATTACGTGGCCACAACTTACTATCATTTCCCAAAAACCTCGTCTTGACATCTTAAACCGTTCAAGAAATGACAGGTATGATGAATATCATTTGGTATAGCCTATAAAATTTTTGGAAGTTGGATAATCATTTGTACTTGCACATATGGGTCATGGTGTATTCAGTGATTAGAGTATTCAGTGCAAGTATTTAATCTTTATAGAAGAAAGAACGATTTGGTTTCAAAAATCGCATCATTCTCACCTGCCTTGATGTTTATTAGGAACATATGAGTACTTACTTCACTACCCTGGTTTTTTCTGTTGGGTCTATGCTATATACACAAATGCATTGGTGTTAGGGGAAGCGGGCGTGTGTGTGTGTGTGGGGGGGGGGAGGGGGTAAGCGAGTGTGTGGGTGTGTTGGTGTGTGTGCAGTCGATGATGTTTCGTATGTGCACAACGCGAATAGCAGCCGAAACGAACAGCAAATAATATAGGGAAGAGCACACGCTAATGAATTAACAACAAATAGCTTGAGTTATGAAGCACAGTAACGTTTGCTGCGGGTTCCGAGACACGTAGGTGATTAGCGATAATTATTTATTGATATGCCGCATATAAGCAGCAATGTATGAGATATTAATACGATAGTGAAGATAGGTTAATACATAGAGCAGGCAGTGCTTCATAATATTCAGTGTAATAACAGTAATTAATGAGATAACACACTTGGTCACATGATGAATTGCAGTAGAACGGCGGCTATAGATGCTTGAAATCGATAATGCTCGTTTGCAAAATCTGTGCCGCCTTCAATGAATACATCTATAAAAGTGGAAGAGGCACACTGAGCAACATCCTTTTACTACGGGCATTTCAATATATGTATTCTTTGCGGTTACTTATGACAATTTGAATTAGGAACATGTGGCTGCGTGTTGCATTGATATCCTCTTATAAAGGCTACTCGTTGTTGAATGTACTGTGTGAGTCACGATGATCCGTGGTCAACAGATCGCTAAGTCATGGAGCAGAGATGAGGACGTTTCTTTTAAACTTATCTACTCTTTTAGTCACTTTCATTAGAAGAATATCTCTTAAAGATGAATGAGATTATGAATCAACAACTACAAATTAAAATACCAGAAAAATGCAGTGTTCAATATTTAATGGCAGGCGAAAGTGAAACAAAATGTCTGATTCAACAATCATGTGGCGAGAGAGAGAAAGTGTACGATATTTTCATGAATATCTAACAACTTTTCTCAGTATGTAAAAGTTTCTCAGCGAACTCTGAACAGTTTTAAATCAAAGTGAACGTCTTTCGTCCATCGACATGTTATATTGGATGAACTGTGTATCCATCACTTCACGCCATAAACGAATCAGCAGATTAGAGACATGGCCCTGTTCAATATAAAGGCTATTCGATATCCTGTGCTGGAAAGAATATTTTCTTACTAATTACATTGCAAACACTACACTATAAACTACAACGTAAGCCTTCTGAACGAATCACGTACAGGATGGCGAGTAGATTGTGGGCAGCCGTATTTGGTCTTGCAAATTGCTTCATGACAAATATCTGTCTCAAAAAAATGGGGCACTGTCAAACTACATTTTTTTCAAATGCTAAGGGCCTTACATTCATATCTATAATATGAAAAGACGGTGAAGTGGAGAGCAGATGATATTCCCCATTTTCCTCTTCCCTTCATATATGGATCGAAGGATAAATAATTGATTCAGTACCGCTATGAAGACGGTGGCTAATTTAAACTTGTCTTCGCAGTCACTAAGGGTGTGATAATTATAAGCGTATTGTATATTCTTACAGTAGGGAGTAAATACTGAATCTTGACACCTCACATCTACGTCTACATTTATACTCCGCAAGCCACCCAACGGTGTGTGGCGGAGGGCACTTTATGTGCCACTGTCATTACCTTCCTTTCCTGTTCCAGTTGCGTATGGTTCGCGGGAAGAACGACTGCCGGAAAGCCTCCATGCGCGCTCGAATTCCTCTAATTTTACATTCGTGATCTGCTCGGGAGGTATAAGTAGGGGGAAGCAATATATTCGATACCTCATCCAGAAACGCACCCTCTCGAAACCTGGACAGCAAGTTACACCCCGATGCAGAGCGCCTCCTTGCAGAGTCTACCGCTCGAGTTTGAAAAACATCTCCGTAACGCTATCACGCGTGCCAAATAACCGTGTGACGAAACGCGCCGCTCTTCTTTGGATCTTCTCTATCTCCTCTGTCAACCCGACCTGGTACGGATCCCACAATGATGAGCAATACTCAAGTACAGGTCGAACGAGTGTTTTGTAAGCCACCTCTTTTGTTCATGGACTACATTTTCTAAGGACTCTCCCAATGAATCTCAACCTGGCACCCGCCTTACCAACAATTAATTTTATATGATCATTCCACTTCAGATAGTTCCGTACGCATACTCCCACATACTCCACATACTGTTCACAAGTAGGCTTTCGCAGTATATCTGGCGTACGCTCGTATATCCTCAAGTGACTGTCACATCAGGTTTTTCAGCATCTCCGTGATGCTCTCCCATGGGGTAGATATACTTCGTCCAATCACTGCCTGTCAAAACACTGAATAACGACATTTCCAGAGAGGACAGCTGCGAGAGGTGCAGGAAGTTAATCAGTGATGTCTGGAAGGTACTAACATTGACGTGGAGCCATACCGTCTCTAGTGTCGTGGCTGGGTGCACAAGGTTTCTTGGCTGAGGATCCATGGTGCATAAAGCCGGATCAGGGTGGTCTCACAGATTGTAGACTGGATGTAAATCCGACAAGTCTAGTGTCGAGGGGAGTACCTGGTGCACTTCAAACTAGGCTCATACGCTGCGAGCTCTGAGGCACGTTGCGTTGTCCTGCTGGTAGATGCCATCTTGCTGAGGTAAAACAAATTGCATGTAGAGGTGGACATGGTCCCAGAGCATAGTCATGAAAACATTCCACAGACCATAACGCTCCCTCCTCTGTCGTGGACCCTTCCGATGATCGTTGCAAGATGTTTGCATTAATAAGTTTCGCGCCTTACACACCAACGCCCATCTGTCCGATGGAGCATAAACGTGATTTATCTGAAAAGGCCACCTGTCACTCCTCAGTGGATGTGTAGCTGTAAACGTGCAAATACCAGGTTTCGTCGCCAATGAACAGCAATCAGCATGCGTGTGTGAACCAGGCGAGCCGGCCGCTGTGGTCGAGTGGTTCTAGGCGCATCAGTCCTGAACCACGCTGCTGCTACGGTCGCAGGTTCGAATCCTGCATCGGGCATGGATGTGTGTGATGTCCTAAGGTTAGTTAGGTTTATGTAGTTCTAAGTCTAGCTGACTGATGACCTCAGATGTTAAGCCCCATAGTGCTTGGAGCCCCCCCCCCTTTTTTTTTTTTTTTTTTAACCAGGCGCCTGATGCGGATGCCCATATGCTGCAACGTCCAGTGATCGGTCTTTGAGGAGATTCTGTTGGTAGCCCTTTGGTTCATGTGGGCGCTCAGTTGCTCAGTAGTAGCATGTCTATTCGACCCTACATATCTCCGCAGCCGTTGTTCACCTGTGTCACCTATGACTTGTTGTGCACCACAGTTTCCGACAGTGGCACTTAGCCACGTACATTATACTTTAACCAAGGCGGCACGCGAACAGTTAACAAACTCAGCCGTTTCCGCAATGCTTCCGAGCGTCGCCCGAAAGCCAATGATCATGCTCTTTTGGACGTCACAGAAGTCGCTCCGTTCCCGCCTTATAACAAGGACTGCACTCTGTTTCCCGCGTCTCCCGACATGCTGTACATAACCTCCATTGCCAGTGCTGTCACCTGTCGTCTGTTAGTGGTTGTTGCACTTTGACATCTGACATAGGTGATGGTAACGTTAATGTGTAGCTTCACTCGTTACTGACGCCTTTGGCATTGGTGAAATTCGCCTGTAGTTATTTATTTCTGTTTCGTCTCCGTTCTTGTGTGAAAGGTGAATTTACGCAGTTTTCTGATTTCACGGAATTTGTTCTATTTGCCAAATGCCTTACATTATTTCAGTGATTCTTTTATGGTGTTTCAGCCTGCTGATTTGAAGATTTTTGCTATGAATCAATTTAACCTCGAAGTTTTATTGTTCTTGAATATTTTGATCTGTCTGGCTATGACTTCTGCATCTAGCGGCAATGAATTTGGATTAGTGTTTTCATGTTATTATGGTGGGACCTTTGTGTTGGTTCTGGGCAGTTAAGCAGTGTTTTGAAGTATATGGCAAGTGCCTTGCAGTTTTCTTGATTATTTAAACTGGCAATTTGCTTTCTTGATGCAGAAACTTCGTCGTTGATATCCTATGAGGTCCGTTTTGAACTTCTTGTAGAAATTTTGTGCGTTGTTTCTTTCGAAGCCTTAATCAGTTTCAAGTAGTTGATCCTTTACATATTTTCTTTTGGTGTTTCTGGTTAACTTGGCTTCAATTTCAATTACTTGATCCTTTGCATATTTTCTTTTGGTCTTTCCGATTAATTTCGCTATCTTTCCTCGCTGTCAGAAATTTTTCGTAGATGTCTTCGGTCTTCTTGCACTTCCACTTGTTGTAAACATCCAGTCGAGATTGAATTCCATACTGTCATTCCTCATTCCACCAAGACTGCTTTTACCTTTCCTGCAGCGGTATTATTTTTGGTGCTGTTTCGGTCAATTTGCTTTTGTCGCCAATATGTGACTCCTTTCGCTCTAGTTCTTTCATGAGACATGGTTGGATCTTCTTAACGTCAAATTTGGAGCCAAGTAGTCCATATCTGAGTTCCCCGTTCTAACTGCCATTTTACAAATTTTACTTTAGGTGAATCGCTAATAGCCGTTATAAAATTGTTATTGCATGCTGCAAAAATATCCACAGCTTGGTATTTATTTTCCCCTTTCAAATCTTTAGTACACAGGCCCTGATGATGGGATGGTCCGCTACGAAGCCTGCTTGCCCAACTGCAACATTGTTCATTATTTGTTTTAAATTATTTTTCTACCTTTTTATATTTTCATTGTTCTGGCTTATACCGTTACTACATTGTACTACACATACACTTCTTCTTTATAATCCTCCATATGTTTCCATCTCGTATTTCTTCCATTTCTGTGTTTGTGTCTCAATTCGTTCCCAGCATCACTGTCTATAGCTTCCAGTTTTCTTGATAATCCCTTTTTTTACCGCAACCACTTTATTAATTAACCCCAGTAACACTGTAACAGCGACTTCAATTTTATCCTCGACGTTCATGAAACTGACTGGATTTTATGCTGAGTTTATTCACTTTTTCTTTTCTTTGATTTTCGACTCTCCAAAGTTTCTTTCCATGTACCGAAAGCTACTGCCAGTCAGCCTATATTCCTAGATGTTCATTCCAATCTACATAAAGTCTTCACTTCGTCCTTGAATCCGTTCAAAGTGAATGAAAGTAGTGATAGTGAATTTCTTACCATGGGTTCTAAATGCGCATTTCCTATAATTGTTTCACTTTCTACACTGTCCTAACCTCAGTCACTGAACGATTTCTTAATACCACTTGTTATGCCTAAAGATGTGCAAAACACAAACTTTACAGCCCAACTTTTGCCGCTTCCTGTCTCAAAACCACCGGCATTACGCCACCTCCGCGGTTGTGGTGCGGGTCCACTACCTGCTATCGCTGCGATGTGAATCCACTGACCGCCACCTCGATGTGAAACAGCCTGCTGCTATAATTTGAAGCCGCCGTCCAGCACCGCGACATGATTTGAACCTGTCGCTTGTTACTGCTTTTGCGACGTGTAGCCGTCGTCTGCTCCCGCAACGCGGCGTCCCTGTCTGCTACTGTAACGTGAAGCTGCTGTCCTCTAGGGCGAATGCGACATGAAGCAATCGACGGAACCGTGATATGATATTATATGAAGCCGCCATCTGCTACTACCGCTGCTGCGACGTGAATCCACTCTTGCTGAGTCTGCATGATGACTCTTGACACGATCTGTGCGTCCGGTGCCATTTTCACACGGCACTGCTGCCTGCTGTACTGACGATGCGATATGCAGCTGCTGTCCTTCAGTGTGCTTCGATGCGGAACCTTCTCTAGTGAACTACCCCTTCAGTGTGATGTATACATCCGGTGCACTATGGGTGTCCGAACACACTGCAGTTCACCTCTACCATTATTCACTGCTGCAAACATGCTCTTCCTCTTAGCTTCCATAACTAACCTAACTGTATGCTGTTACTGCACTATTTAATACTGTAGAGCCCCCACGTTAACTGTCAATGTACTACAGATTTGGATCGTTCTTCAGTGGGAGGGCTACTCTAAACTATGTTCTTAGTAAGAAATCATTTCAACTTTTGGACAGAATTCAGTCCCGGACGAGAAGCTCCATTTACTAGATATGATGTTGTCGGTCCGAAGGTTTAAACGTTATTAATGTTTTTTCCTAGTATAATATCTATATTTATATAGTTTTAAATTTTCTTTATCTTACAACAGAATCATGTTTAAAATTTCAAAGAACTCGTCTCAGCGCTGCAATTTTTATGGTGTGTTTTGGTTTATTGTGTAATGTTTGTAAGGTATGTCATATCCATCTGAGCTCACCTCCTTAGCTATGCCTGTTGAACGCTGTGGGGAAAATCTCGTCTTCTTTGAACATCCTGCTTATCTTGACAAGCACTGACAGTTACGCCGGGTTTTCCTACGAGCAGGAGCTTTCCACCTGATGAAGTGAAAAGGGCCTTTTTGAGGCGGCAGGGACAAAAAAACTTAAATACGTGCCCTTTTGTGTTTTTCTAGAACATGAAACAGCAAGTGCATTAAGTTTTCATTCCACTGTGCCGTGTGGGAAGAGTTTTCAAGCAGCGTGTTCTATCTTTAACCGAAGTGTTAATACACTGAATAGTTACTAAAGGGAGAAGGAAGGAAGAAGGGAGGAATGCAGGAAGATCAGGTTTAACGTCCCGTCGAGATCGAAGTCATTAGAGACTCAGCACAAGCTCTGATTTTGTCAACGATGGGAAAGGAAATCGAACGTGCTCTTGTGAAGGAATCATCCCGGCATTTTCCAGAAGCGATTTAATGAAATCACCTATACAGTACTGATGGAGTGCATAGAAACTCCTGGGTCTACTGGTAGCTAAACATGGTTAGTTCGTAGATTTAGGGAGGAGACCGAACGGCGAGGTCATCGGTCCCATCGAATTATAGAAGAATGTGGAAGGAAACTGGCCCTGTCCTTTTAAAGGAAACATCCCGGCATTTGCCTGAAGCGATTCAGGGAAATCACGGAAAACCTAAATCGGGATGGCCGGACGCGGGTTTGAACCGTCGTCCCCCCGAATGCGAATTCAGTGTGAGCTGAACACATAGTAACGACTAAGGAGAAGTTTATTTGCTCCAAGCTTAAGCGAAGCGCAGAGAAACAGTCAGCAATAAGTTTTTGACATTGCATCAATTAACAGTTCATCTTACTTGGCATTTAAAAGCACTTGCAGCTTTTTACCGAAATTTTCAGCCATTTTGCACACGAACTTTATCTTCCTTGCGGCAACTGGGTCACTAGAACGTAGTGTACGACACATTAGACACGCTCAGAAAAGTTTTCCTGTCACCCTTGACATAAAGCGACGCTGGCTCACTACGCACTGCTCTCTGTCGGGAAACGCCTTCACTATATTGTGATTGTCCATGGGACGACGCACTACGCCTGGACCATTACGTACTACGCGGCCCAAAATACTGCTCTTACGAAAACCCAACTTTACTAACGCTCCCTTGTCAGCTCTCGCCCCGTGAGCCAACCGTTTATAACATCACAACGTCTCGTGGCATGGCGTGGGCTGAAAAGTGCCTTAACTAGGACAGCTCCTTAGAGCGCTCTGTCAGTTGCAGCCTTCTTTCTCGCCCACTGTTTGGCGTTCAAATTGCATGTTCCCTCTAGTGTACTAATAATCTTTGCTAGAGCCTTGTGTGTTGGACGCCGGCGATCAGAGTCAATGGACCTAAACCGAAGCGCTCCTCTGACAATACTTCTTTGACATGCTCAAGACAGAAGCAAATTGCTTAATTTCTACCAAGTGGTGCACATGTCTGCACACAGGGAACGTTTAAACGGAGGTGAACTGTTGGTTTCCTCCTAGTTCAGCAATGCAGACGAGTAAACTGTAAAAAAGGCTCGATAGAGCGATGGAGGTTGGTATGGGAGAGTCGCTCGACGGCGTTTACACTGCATCAGACTTCAGCCGCCTTGTCCTCGATGCTAGTACGTTTCTTGAATACTTCCACGAAAAGTTATCTCCAACATTAAGAGACGTTGTATCACCGTATTCACCTTTTCAATAGTTTACGAATGTAACAATAACGTGAGGCCAAGTTTTCAGTAAATAGTCTTCACAAACAGAGGAATAAAATGTGTTGTATAGACCTCGATCTGCAAACGCTTTATTTCTATGTTAGAGCTGTTTTTTATTCTCTTCACAATCACATTAATTATGGGAAACACACAGAAATAGAACGTACCAGTATTATATGAAACGTTTTCTTAGATGAGATGTTCAATATACCGTCCTGGTTGCGTTTGGTCAGTAAGTTGTAACTCTTAGACTCACCACGACTGACTTGACAAGTGACTCACATCATCGCTTCTGTTGACATACAATTAATCTTAATTACTCTACTAACATCAAAATTCAGTACAACTGTTTATTGTTCATCACGGGCTGTGCAAGCACGTAGCATCAACTGTTCATTGTTCATCACGAACTTGGTTTGCGGTACACTGAAATGGAAATGTACTCGAAAGCGGAGTTGGCGGATGCCCTTATGCCCGACGGGTCAGCATATGGTAGCGCTCAACGTTGGCATCGGGAGACTTTTAGGGACGATGGTGCCCCGACAGGAGAATGATTTAAACAGCTGATCGTCGTCTAAGGGGCAATGGGACATTAAATTCCGCGACCAGCTGCTGGAGGAGGCCCAGGAGGACGACACCATCTCAACTGGAGGACGGACTACTTCGTGCATTTGAATAAAACGCAAGTGTCAGCGCAACACAATTAGCTGCAACAAGTAATGTTGACGACACGACTGTCTGCAAAGCGCTACATGAGAATCTGCTCTATTCGTACAATGCACAAGGTGTGCAGGCACTATCAGCAGCTGATTTTCCTGTACGGACCCACTTGTGTGAATGGTTCATTCAACAACGTATCATCCCTCATGTTAGTTCACGTCTGAGGCATTGTTTCAACGTATTAGATTGTAAATTTTCATTAGTACGTATGGACTGTTGAGAATCCTTACTAAGGTGAGCACTCACGTCAGTAGCAAAGATTTTCTGTCAAAGTTTGATCCGGCATTGTTGGTGACTTTTTGTTAGGGCCTCATGATCCTCCATCCATGCTCTCTGGAGAAACTAACTATGCTTTCTTAGAGAATACACTACCAGTTCTGCCAGAACATGTGCCTTTACGAGTACGTCACGCACAATGCGCTCCTCCTTATTTTAGTGTTCATGTTCATAGGCTTTTAAATAACAAATTCTGTGACAGATGTATTGGTAGAAGTGGAGTAAATACTTGGCCACCATGCGCTCCATATGTATTAACCCACCGGACTTTTATCTGTGGGGGCATTTAAAAGCTCCTGTGTACGCAGTACCGATACAAAATATACACAGACTTCGTGCCGGAATTGTATAAGGCTGTGAAACAATACGCAATTCTCCAGCGATACAACAGTGCATCAGGGATTCAATGCCACGGCGTGCTAGTACATGTATCCTTGTGTATCCTTGGTAGCGGAAAGCATTTTACATATTCCATTTAGGAAACTATTGTATACTGTACTGATGTGTTCTTTTCCTGAGTGCTACCCATGATTACTGTGTTGATGAGCTGTAGGAAGTGAGCACAAACGTGGAGATAAAACTTTTCTGGACGCATGTACATATAACATATTTTCTTCTCCTGCGCGAATGTTTTTTGAAATGGCGGCCACAGCTGTTTGTAACTTTCCGCATTATAAAATGACTGGCATTTCGGCTAAAACTGCAAGCAGCGTTCATCAGGGTGACTGCTTGTGATATGTGGTTTTGTGTTTCCTGTTTTACATCTATTCACTGGCTGAAAAAGACCCGCTTCGCGTGGTTTTTATTTTCATTTGTTTTCTGCGGACATTCCAAATGAAAATAGTAAAAAATGTACATTCAAGAAACCGTATAATTGTTAAATGCTTCGCTAAAACGTTCTCTCGAATTCTCAGAAATACTCTGCATTACTGTTAAGTCCACTCACGCACTAAACAATACCCTAATTTGAAATAAAGTACTCTGTCAATTACTTCTTTATAGAATACAGAAAACATTCCAAAACATACGAGAACGTTAAAAATTCAGAGACTTTCTACAATATCCTAAACTACAGAACAGTCAACAATATTTTAGAGCCCTCTGACTCAGGGATTAACAACCAAAATTATTCATAAAATCTCGACGAGATAAACCTCGAACTTTTCCCTTAAAATACACATTGATGCGAAAGATGTTCTGGTGACCACCAAAATGTTATAGCGACAACATAAAACCCATATCCAGCAAACACCGCACAACCATTATATAGTACACAACAGGGGAACCAATGACAGCACCTGACATAAAAATTAGTAATTGGCGGTAGTATCCTAAATGAGTGAACCTTTAAATACAGAAATTATAAAGCTTTATTAAATCATAATATTCTCAATATATCCCTATTTAATTTATTGAAAGAGAACTTTTCTCTGTTGTCACCATATTTCGTCCTTAATTAATTTATTCTGCCTCATCGCTTTCTTGCGCGCGCGTGTCTGTGTGCGTGTGTGTGTGTGTGTGTGTGTGTGTGTATGTATGTATGTGTGTGAATTCCTAAGGAACCAAACTGGTTAGGGTTAGGTCATCAGTCCCTATACTGACACACTACTTAAACTAACTTATGCTAAGAACAACACGCACACACAGACACACACACACACACACACACACACACACACACACAAACACACGCACACACAACCGCGCTCGCGCGCCCGAGGGACGACTCGAAACTCCGTGCGGGAGGGCCATGCAGTAATGCTTTCTTGTTTGTTGTTGGTGTTGTTGTTGCTGTCTTCAGTCCAGAGACTGCAGCTCTCCATGTTATTTATCCTGTACAAGCTTCTTCGTCTCCCAGTACCTACTGCAACCTACATCCTTCTGAATCTGCTTAGTATATTCCTCTCTTAGTCTCCCTCTACAATTTTTACCTTCCACGCTGCCTTCCGGTACTAAATTGGCGATCCCTTGATGCCTCAGAATATGTCCTACCAACCGATCCCTTCTTCTTGTCAAGTTGTGCCACAAATTTCTCTTCTCCCCAATTCTAGTCAATACCTCCTCATTAGTTATGTGATTTACCCATCTAATCATCAACATTCTTCTGTAGCACCACATTTCGAAAGCTTCTATTCTCTTTTTGTCTAAATTACTTATCGTCCACGTTTCACTTCCATACATGGCCACACTCCATACAAATACTTTCTGAAACTATTTCCTGGCATTTAAATGCTAAACAAACTCCACTGGCAGACGTTACAAGACAGGCGTTGTGCATCATGGAGAGATTTACTATTGAAATTTCTGGACAGCACTTTTCAGGAGGAGTGAGATAACATATTACTTCCCTCCACATAAATCTCGCGTATTGACCACGGGGAGAAAATTCGAGAAATTAGAGCCAATGCAGAGGCTTACCGACAATTATTCTTCCCACGCACTATTCGCGAGTGGAACTGGGTTGGAGGGATCAGATAGTGGTACCGAAAGTACCCTCCGCCACACACCATTAGGTGGCTTGCGAAGTATGATGTAGATGTAGATTAACACAAAGTGAAAAATTTCAGCAAGCGGGCCGGTTGGACCCGACCTATCTTTTACCCTGACTGGGCTGCTGGATTCCGCCTTACCGATCGTGCTCTCAAAGCTTCGCTCCTCTCCTCGTCAAAAAACATCACATGGTGGAGAAGGGTCCAAGGTTTTACCATCGTGATCAGCAAGACGTTTCCTAAACTGGCGTAAATGGAGGGGAATCCTGCCGAAATTTCCTACTACAGCTTACAGAAAGTTACTTAACTTGCAAGAGACTGCTACTGGCAGACAGCAGTGTCTCATGCGTTGGTCACGGCTTTCGCGACGTGAGACAGAGGTGCAATGTTATTTGATTGAACGGCAACGTCTGGAATGAAAGGAAGCTAATTCTCTCATGGTGCACGACGTAGCTCCAGCGAAGCGTTATTACAGGAAGGTACTTTTAGAAAGGAGGAATTATTGTCTAGGGACCCACGGTGGCTTAGAACAAGCTGTAAAGGCGAACGCCGAACGGTACTGACAGAAGCACATAGCTGGCCTCGCCTCGCGGAATCTCGCAGACCGCAGTCCGTTGGGGAGCTGCTTCCCGCACACAGAGATCGCTCCAACCGGCCACCGAGAGCAGAGACTCGCACCCGGATTTGCTCGTCTCCTTCAGTACAATTTTGAATCTTTATTCCTGAACTAACAAGCCACGTACCCCCTTGCAGCAGAGTTTAAAAAAAATAAATAAATAGGAACTAATCGAACATCGCATAACGACGTGTGACTGCAACGTAACACACAGTACCCTGCATTGAAACTTCCTGGCAGATTAAAACTGTGTGTTGGACCGAGACTCGAACTCGGGACCTTTGCCTTTCGCGGGCATGTGCTCTACCGTCTGAGCTACCCAAGAGCGACTCACGCCACCTCCTCACAGCTTTACTTCCGCCAGTACCTCGTCTCCTACATTCCAAACTTTACAGAAGCTCTCCTGCTAACTGGTTCGCTCTTGGGTAGCTCAGACGGTAGAGCACTTGCCCGCGAAAGGCAAAGGTCCTGAGTTCGAGTCTCGCTCCAGCACACAGTTTTAATCTGCCAGAAAGTTTCATATCAGAGCACACTCCGCTGCAGAGTGAAAATCTCATTCTGGAAATACCCTGCATTGTTCTTTTGTGTGACATTCTTATGTTGGGATACGCCCGATATGCATAAATAAATAAAGTTTTTAAAACAAATGGACATTCCTTATTAGCAGCAAAAATACGGACTTAGAGACGTACTCTGCACTCGCCATGTCTTCCTGGTTCGTAATTTCTAGCCGTTTGCAAGCGGTAAATGACTTACCTCCATAGAATAGTGTTCGGATAACTACTGCTTTACGAAACTTCATTCAGATTACTTACCATGCCTTGTTTCTTCAACATCTGTCTATTGTCCCACGTATATAAAGCCTAATTTTTCTATCTTTTTGTCATATTCGTATATGATATTAGATCACATACTTAAAATGATTATTATCTTGTACTCTTGCATTCTGCGTAATTATTTTAATTTGTAAGTTTTCATTTCTATGAGAGTCATGGTTTTAGTTTTCATTGTGGATATAGTCACAGTATAGTCTTCGAGAATTTCACGTAGGTGGTAGATTACTTTTTGCAACTTAATCTCTCCTTCAGTGATAGTTGTGACATCGTCTTCACATAGAAGTCAGTTCAGAGTAATGTCTTTAACTATTCTAAAACCTACATAAAACACAGCTTAGCAGCCTTTTCGCTTTTCAAAAATGGACAAGGTAGAAAATGCCAGAACTGTAGAGGTATTGGCTTAGAGGATGCCGCAAACACTGACTAGACTAGGACCTTGAATAGCAGTTCAATTACGACGTCAGAAAGTTTGCTAAGCGAAGAACAAATTTTTCGTACAGAAAGATCCACAAAAGCAGCCGTATTTCTAATTAAACAGATCAAAGTCCCTTGGTGCTATTCTACAGGTGTAACCTAATTCTTGGCACAGCGCTTCAACCTCTCTCCCTTCTGTCATCACCACACAATACAAACATGACACAAAATTATATACACACTCATGATTAGTCACTTACGCTTAACGTACACACTTACAGCACAACGTTCGCTCTTGGCGAAGGAAGGTAAGGTCCAACGTGCACGACGAAAGGCAAACATTTCCAATTAGTCGACTGAATCCATCGCCTGGCGTTACTCTGCCACCGATGCAGTACGATATTACATTTACTACTGAATAATAATATAAGGTGTTGGAGAGGCATAGTAATTATCGTCTTAGGAAAATTTTCTGATGTCTAAGGATAGGAGCAGAACTTATTTGTGTTTGTGGCTGTTAAAACATGTTACTTTCAATTTCAATAAAGAATCTCAGCTTTTTCTTTTAAATTGTCTTTCAGCTTTTGTTCTTGTAAATATATAAGTGCTCTGGCAGAAGAGAGACTAACGAACATCCCCCCCCCCCCCCCTCTCTCTCTCTCTTTCTCTCCATCTCTCATTGTTTCTCTCGCTTTCCTGACCCAGTTACGGAGTCGGCAGCTGCCTCGCTCTCACCCAATACCTACATCTGCATCTACATCGGTACAATGGAAACCATCGTGAAATGCACGACAGAAGGTATTTTCGATTCCAGCACTTACTAACGTTTCTTCCAGATCCATCCACACGTGCAGCGCGAGAAGAATGCTTAAATTTCTCTATGGGCGCTGCAATAAGTCCAATCTTCGGTCGACTGGTCACAGAGCAGATAGGCACAAGCCGAACACCATCGCGACTGTGAAAGCTCTAGGAAGATCGAGAACTTGCGAGACATTCGTAAATGAGCACGCGCGATGTAAGCTAGAAAACTAAACCTGCAGGCAGTCGAACAGCATCAATACAGACGAACGGCCACAGGCTCTTGGTTGCCAGAAATGCCAGTACGATGGGTCGCGTGCGGTGGCAGGGCAGTGGCGTCAAATGAGATTGCTGTCACAGGCTAAACGAACAGCGCATCCGCAACTGACGTGCGTTTTCCGCGTTAGTACAAAGGAATCTCGGTCCCCACCAGCTTGTCGCAGATTCGCTGTGAGGTACCGGTTATCGTAAACCGGATAACCCACTAGTAGTCTGCCATATATCCCCTCCCTCTGTCAGTGGTATTTTACAGCCAATAAAATGTCAGTTATTTCAGGGAATGCCGTTAGAGACGATATATTTCTCCTCCTCCCAGCTAAATAACACAGGTCTGCGACATAAAAATTGTTTAAAATTTATTAAGTGATTTTTATAGTGTTTTCAACGCTGATTTCGGGAAAAATAGTGAAAAACTCTCATCACGTACAGTTATTTCATAAACGGCTTGTCTAGTTTTAGCTTTTTTCGATTTTTCAACACTCTAGTGAGTTTGAATTTTGTTTTTTAGGATCTCCATAAACTGTTATTTAGCCTCTCCTCCAGATTCTTTGAACGATATAGATGATCACGAGCCACTGGCTCCGCAAGGTGATAGTGAAGAAGACAGAGATTGTTATGATCCTGGTACAACCGATCCCATTCCATTCTGCAATCTGAACTGAACGATTTAGTTAGAGACCTAGGCCTTTCTAAAGAATCGGCAAAGGCTTTAGGATCTAGATAGAAAGATAAACTATGTTGGCTTCGGGTACATCCTTTGCTTGGTATCGATCGAGGGAAAAGGAGTTCGTATCTTTCTTCTCTCAAGAAGGTGACCTGGTGTTTTGCAGTGATTTTCCTCGACTTATGGCACGTTTCAAAATAGAATAAGCTCCTCATGAGTGGAGAATTTTTATTGATTCTTCAAAAATAAACCTTAAAGCAGTAATTCTACACAATGGCGATAAGTATTATTCCATATCAGTTAGCCACTCGGTTCACTTAAAAGAGTGTTACGAAAACCTTGAACTGGTTTTAAGCTTACCCGGCTATTCAGACCACAAATGGACATTATGTGGTGATTTAAAAGTGACTTCAATGCTGCTTCGTCAACAAAGTGGCTATACAAAGTTCCCTTGCTTACTCTGTGAATGGGACATTAGAGACAGAAAGCAACACAACATAAAAAAAGCTTGGCCCTTGAGAAAAACCTTACAGGTAGGGGTTAAAAATGCTGAGAGGAAAAGCCTTATGGATGCCAAGAAGGTGTTACTTCCACCACTTCACATTAAGTTGGGGCTGATGAAACAATTTGTTAAGGCATTGCCAAAAGAAAGGGAATGTTTCAGATATCTTTGTTGACAGTTTCCTGGTTTATCCGAGGTCAAGCTAAAGGAAGGAATTTTTGTCGGTCCAGACATTAGAAAACTAATGACAGATCCCAACTTTGTGGACAAAATGGAAACAAAAGAAAAGACAACGTGGACATCTTTTAAATTAGTTGTTACCGGTTTCCTAGGAAACAAAAGAGATCCAAACTACAAGACAATTGTCGGAGACATGCTCGATAACTTAAAGAAGCTGGGCTCTAACATGAGCATTAAAGTTCATTTTCTCCATTCACATCTTGACTACTTCCCTGCAAACCTTGGTGATGTAAGTGAAGAGCAGGGTGAAAGTTTCCACCAAGACATCAAAGAAATGGAAAAAAATGTCGTGTGACTAGAGCCTCCCGTCGGGTAGACCGTTCGCTGTGTGCAAGTCTTTCGATTTGACGCCAGTTCGGCGACTTGCGTGTCGATGGGGATGAAATAATGATGATGATTAGGACAACACAACACTCTGTCCGTGAGGGGAGAAAATCTCCGACCCAGCCGGGAATCGAACCCGGGCCCTTAGGATTGACATTCTGTCTCGCTGACCATTCAGCTACCGGGGCGGACTAAAGAAATGGAAAGAAAATATCAAGGAAGATGAAACGTCAACATGATAGCGGACTACAGCTGGGTGATAAAAAGAGATGGTCCTCAACGAGTCCACAGCCGGAAAAGCAATAAAAGAAGCTTCGACAGAGAGCGAAAGCGTTATTATGAGGAATTATGAGCTCAAAGAGGAATGGAAGTGTACTGGAAATGTAGTTTAGGATATGATTTATAAATAAAATTAAAATTTTATAACGTTGGAAAAAATGCGATAAATTGCTTAAATTTTGTCATTATACCAAAGAATAATCTCTTTTTTGTGAGAAAACCTGACGTGATAAAAAAAAAATGGATTGCATTTTTGAAACCAGCGCTGAAAAGTACATAAAAGTCAGTTATCAAATTTCAAACAACTTTCAAAACATATTTTTTTGCAGACCTATGTAATTAGCTTACGCCCTGATAAAGGTTGCTACAACACGCCAATAACAGCGATTATTTTAATATTTTAAGCCATTTTATGAAACGACGTGGTAGTACACGCAGAATGATTTTAATGACTTGTTTGGACCCCGCAGCCCTTGAGAGACCGATACACAGAGCTCAACAAACGTTAAGAAATTAACTTTTTTCACATAAGATGTAGTTGCTGACACAACATCGTCAATCGCTTGATGATGGCAACACAGGTGCCTGGTAAGTCATATGGCTGTGAAAGTCGTAAATTTTTTCAGTTTAGGAGTTTGCTTGATTTGTGACGTGTTGTTGAGATATATAAATGGATGTTGAAAAGCGCATAAAGTTCACAGTTGGAGTACCCAGTGTAGCATACCAGCATAGTTAAACTCGCGTGTCGATACAGTCGTGCCAAGCTGGATTCTTTGTCTCGCGAGCTAATTCGCTATTTTTTACGCCTTACCGACTTGCAAAGACTTCACTAACTACAAGAAGACAAACATATTAAACGGTTGTGAACGTCCTGTGAATATATACCTCGTGCTCACACCTCCTACCTACACTCTCGGCCACATCTCTTAGGCAATCAGTTTGATGCATTTCCTCCCCTGCTGCAGAACGGATAGTTTACTCATCGGTGTCTTATATCTCGAGAGGAAGATACGCCTTCAGTGGGAGACGCTGGCAGATAGAGTGAAAGCAAACAGCTGTAACAAGAAAGTTGCAGAACAAACAGCGCATCTCACT
Source organism: Schistocerca piceifrons (assembly GCF_021461385.2). Taxonomy (NCBI): domain Eukaryota; kingdom Metazoa; phylum Arthropoda; class Insecta; order Orthoptera; family Acrididae; genus Schistocerca; species Schistocerca piceifrons. Next base: position 632,117,640 of record NC_060139.1, read on the forward strand.
TCGTTACGGCGACTGTGAATGTATTTAGTGTGCTAATGAGTCGCTGGGGAACTTCCTAACTCCGCCAGACAGGCTACGCGTCAAGGAATTTAAAACTTGGACAAACTTGCAGCTTCCTTATTAGCGCAACTTAGCCGAAAAGACTTAATGCAGCAGGTTCCTCGACCAGGTGCGTTGTTACCAGATCTTTTCAAGTATGCATCACTGTTATAGGGATCCTTTTACCGACTTACGATTTAAGTTGTATAGCGATCAATGACGGTGGCGTAATAACGACAAATTTGACAAAATAAACATGCAATTGACAGTCTTAGCCTTCAAAAGCGCAAGCCTTAACGAAATGAATGTAACAACAAACCTGCTGGTGTGAAAACCTACCGATGTGTTCACCTCAGACAGTTCGTAATATTTATTAAACTCATTTACTTTTCGAGACGGCTCACATTTGTTAAATGTTGTGAGTTAACAGTTCTGTAACGTCTCTATTATACAGTGCCTGTATAGTACTATGCAACTGAAGGTAGTACTATACAGACGGTAGTACTATACAGATACTGTAAAATACAGACATTGCAAAATTGTATTACTTGCCAAAACAGGCCGAAACGTCGATAACAACAATGTCTCTCCCTGTGCGGGAATAAAAAAAAAAAGTGTGCGAGCTCTAGACACGATGACAGGGAGGTTTGTATGGGTACAGGGGGCGTTATATTAAATTATTAAGATGATAAAAAGTTTCTACATCTGCATCTACATCCATACTCCGCAAGCCACCTGACGGTGTGTGGCGGAAGGTGTTTTCTCGAAACTTCAACGAAAGCGCGTACCGAGCTACTGAGCGGCCTTACGCGGAAGCTATGGTGGGTACAGGAGGGGTTATAATAAATTATTAAAATAATAAAAGGTTTGGGGGGCGGCCTTACACGGAAGCTATGGTGAGTTATCTTTCTTGGGAAGCCCTGTATATTAGTTCGTTGATACAGTCACACAGTCCAATTTCTGAAAATATTTTAAAGTTCGACTTTTTACCTTTTAGTTTCTTGTGATCGTTGTAAGGACGATTATTTCGCCGCTCCTCTCAATAACTGTTCCCATGTTAGCTGTAATGGAGGCTGAAACCTGATAGCCAAGGGAAGCCAGGATTCGGTTACGATTGTGGGCGGGACCGTAATCAGTTACTATTGGTTGCCTTTTACAGTTACACACAATTCATTTTAAACTAGTAATTCCAGACTCAACAATAAATAAAAAATACCACTCGTTATTAATGAGGGAATAAGCAGCTGTGTAAATAATACTGTTTTCAGTGAGTTACAATTTAGCAAATCACCATTAAAAACAGATACAGCAGATAATTTTTTAAAAGCAAGCCGCTGTGATCTGGACAGGAGGCGTTACACACCAGGAGTGGCAATCAATTAAGAATTGTTCAAAAACTCGCTGCAATTTACAACGTACAGGTATTGAAATATTAAAGTTAAGTCGCCACAAACACAGTAGAAGGCATCAGACGCCAGGAATGGTATTAAATAAGGTTTTAAGGCTTACTGTTACAATACAAATACCAAATTAGAATTTTGAGGCAAATGACCACAATCACTGCTAAAGGCCTTACACGCCAGGAACGGCAATAATATATCAAAAAACTAGTAACCTGCTGTAAAACAGCAATTACAATAGCAAAGGTTAATTAAAAAAGCAAGCAACTGATTACCAAACGGGTGAAATAAAATGATGGTAAACTTTGTAACACAACCCTTAACATTCACTGAACACTACACTGTAGATTAATTCCAGAAGGCGACCAGAGCTATTAACTAGACATATATAATCTTTAATGTAGATATTACAAGGTATTGTAATAAATAATACAATAATAAAACACAAGGACCAGTACATAAGTTCCTTAAAGGGTACTGATGCAGATTATACCCGCAGAAGGCGTGGACTGAAGGAGTGTTAGGCTGAACTACCAGCCATTAGACCTGTTTTAGAACACACATGTCTTACAAGAGCCAAGGGGCCACAGACACTGCTCCAGGAATCGACCTCTCCAGGAGGTCCGGCAACAAACACTTTCGCGAGCTATGAGATAGTCAGCCAAGAGTTGGATTCACTTCACAGCCTGGTAACTCAGACTAGTGGCTGTATAACGAATGACAAATTATAATCTTGCTGAAGCTACCTGACGTCTGACAAACCAAATACAACGATGAAACAATACGCCAAATCCGGAACCGGAGGTCTGCACTACGTCTCCAGAATACTGTGTTTAGAGCCCCCGCAACGGGAAAGGAATCACTACCACCAGAGTAGAACCACCAACCAGCCTAATAAAAAAATAAAAAGTAAAAAAAATAAAAAAAATAAAAAACTGTCAAAACTACACTCCTTACCGGACAGCAGCGGCAAGACGAGGAAACGTACACTGCCGTTACATACACTAACCCCCAGGGCAGGTAACTGAGGTCTTAGCGGCCACCAGGCAAGAAAAATTACCGCTGGCTGAACTTAACAAATTGTACCAAGTTTAACGCAGTAAATAGTAATAAGAAGTCGAGGAAAGCTCATCAGATCCGCCTTCCCCAAGCACTCCACTCGCTGCTCTTCGCCTCGGCGACACTACGAGCAGCAACACGAACTCAAGTCACTGGAGAATCGCGAGATATCACAATGGTGGAGGTTTCTCTGCTTGGATTGAAATGTACTCATCTTAAAGCTTGCTAGATCCGATTTACGATGAGGTCGTGCACCCTCGTGAGCCCAGCCCTTCCATCCAGCAGTCCAACCGTGTAGCCAGCAGTCCCGGCGTGTTCTGGCACTGCGCGGACCTGGCTCCTCCTGAGTCCCCAACCAAACTGGTCCACTCACACGACCCGAGAAAACAACGACGTCACCCCAAAGACAGTTACTACATATCGATAACCGCCGTTGCTGCCACTAGCGGACAGGTTACGCTTGCGAGACCGAGTGGCGTCAATCAACACGAGAAGAAGACAAACAACCGCAATCACGCCAACTAAACGATACCGACTGGCCTCCAACAGAGGGCGGAAACCTACAAACAGCACCAACGCGAGCCACAGCACGGCTCAGAGGCGAATCTGACATAAGAAGTGTTGCTATGTCGCCTTTGTTCAGAATTGGCTTGGATTGGGCTATTCTACGATTAACTAACAAACAGTTGTCTACTTTATACTGTATATGTTGCATGTGGATTATACAAAATATTGCTAAATTTTTTCACACACATGAAGAGATTTGTACATCTAATATCCGTTTCGCCAGAACAAGAGAAGAGACCATCTCCAAAAGGTAGTAAATAAATATCGTAAGGCTTCGAGTTTCTCTATAAAATGCATATTTGAACCATGATCTGTGACTAAATCAGGGTGACTAAATCCGCTCAAACACGAGCACATTTTATATTCGCAGTCCCACACGTTAAAGTGCTACCCACTTTTCCGTTCAAGTGTTGCCCACGTTTCTGTCAGAGTGGCAGAATCGGTAACCTTCCTTCGAGACGCTGAGAAGTTAGTCACAGGCCTCATCATCAGTGTTGGACACGATAGACAAGCAGATGTTCGGCAGCGCTTTCTGATCAATGTGTATCACTCGACGTATAAGTTTTATGGCTATGGTATAGCGTCATGTTGTATGAAACTACTGCTGCTGGAGAAAAACCAACGTTTCGGCCACGGTTGCAGTGGCCTTCTTCTCGGTAGAGCCAGACTGCTACAATACGTCAAAACAGAGATTATTTTAATGTTTTAAGTAGTTTTATTAAATGACCCGGTAGTACACACAGAAGGATTTTAATGACTTATTTGGACCCCGCAATCCTTGAAGGACCGATACACAGTACACAGAGGTCAACAAACGTTTAGAAATTAACTATATTCGCGTGGCAAGATGCAAACGCAGATGGGTAGACCCAGAAGAAGGCCGTTACAACCGTGGCCGAAACGCTGGTTTTTCTCCAGCAGCAGTAGTTTTATACATTATGAGACGGTACCATACCCAGAAAACTTTTGTGACGACTGACTCTGACTGCGGAAGCCTACGCAATTATATCAACAACCTGTATGGGCAGGAAACACTCAGCAACATCCGCAAACTGGAAACGTCCAGGAAGAAGAAAGGGAAACTTCTCAACGATCTTATCTACTTGAAGAGGTGTCGGGATCACGACATTGTACCTAAATTTCTCCAGTTTAAATTTAACATCGACACTCACAAAGCAAGAAGCATCCACAGACGAGCCAGTGAGTCTCTTCTGAAGGAGCGTATCCACCAGATGCGAAGAGAACTTGACTTCAACAACAAACGATTGCTGCAAATACATCTTCTGCTATCATCTACGTTATCGCCTACCGACTGGAATAACGTCGACAGAATCATTCACTTGCAAGCTTATGCAACTAGTGAAACCGCCGCCATTCGCCAGAAGAAGGAATTTGAGTAGCTAGCAAAGACGACACGGACCACTACGCCTCGACTGGATACATCTCGAACAGTAGTGAACCTTCCATCTCATCCCGTCAACAACGCAGCAACAGAAGCACTAGTTAAAGGACTAAACTTTGAAGTCACAACTGAGTGGATTCCTACGGAAGAAATTAGCGAATCCATGTAAACAGCACGTCTAATTGGCAAGACGGACTCTTATATGAAGAACTCGACGCACTTTATAGAAACAATTTTACCTACGGAGATCATGGTCAACTTTGACATGAAGTCACTATTTACGAACGTGCCAGTAGACGAAACTATCCGCATCCTTCAAGAGCATGTACCGCCAAACATATGCGACATGGTTGAGTTGTGCCGGACTTCAACCTACTTCAAATGGCAAGCAAAGCACTACGAGCAGACATACGGAATAGAAATGGGGTGTCCCCTATCTCTGCTGGCAGCCGACATATTCATGGAAGCCTTTGAAGCAACGGCCCTTGGTTCAGCTACTTTACCCCACGTTGCTGGTACAGATACGTGGACGACACGTTCACTATATGGACTAGCGGTGAAACAGAGCTACACAAGTTTCACGAATATTTGAACAACATGCACGGGAAGATACAGTTCATTCTCGAAGTAGAGAAGAATGGTGCAATTCCATTTCTAGACGTCGTGGTATACAGGACAACGGAGGGCACACTGGGGTACAGAATATATCGCAAGCCTACACATACAGACAGGTATCTACACGCCCAATCCTACCACCATCCAACGCAGAACAACTCGGACATGCGTTCTTTGACAATCCGTGCGCGGCGCCTAAGTGATGCTCAAAACATAACACTTCAGCTTAAAAGGCTACGCACAACGTTTCTAGCCGGTGGTTACAGCCATACGTCGATCCACACAGCCTTGTCGTAGAATACAAGTAAGCAAGATAAGCAAGAAATAGACAAACTGCAGCCAACAGTGCGCATACCTTATGTGAAAAATGTTACTGACCGAATAGGCAAACACATTCGCCGGGTTGGGATGCAGCAAATCTTCAATAGTGGTCGCAGTATACAGGACCTGCTAAGCTCCACTAAGGACAAGGTGGATGCATTACACACTGCAGGCGTGTACACCGTGGAATGTGAATGTGGAGAGGCATACAACGGCAAGACTGGCAGGCCAATAGCAACGCGCGTTCGGGAACACGCTTCCAATGTGCGTTCACCGCGATGTCGCCAAACACGGATGCGACCATCATGATGCTGTAATCAGAACCTGGATTCATCCGAAAAAGTGACGTTTTGCCATTCGTGCACCCAGGTTCGTCGTTGAGTACACCATCGCAGGCGTTCCTGTCTGTGATGCAGCGTCAAGGGTAACCGCAGCCATGGTCTCCTAGCTGATAGTCCATGTTGCTGCAAACGTCGTCGAACTGTTCGTGCAGATGGTTGTTGTCTTGCAAACGTCCCCATCTGTTGACTCAGGGATCGAGACGTGGCTGCACGATCCGTTACAGCCATGCGGATAAGATGACTGTCATCTCGACTGCTAGTGATACGAGGCCGTTGGGATCCAGCACGGCGTTCCATATTACCCTCCTGAACCCACCGATTCCATATTCTGCTAACAGTCATTGGATGTCGACCAACGCGAGCAGGAATGTTGTGATACGATAAACATCCATTGCGATAGGCTACAATCCGACATTTATCAAAGTCGGAAACGTGATGGTACGCATTTCTCCTCCTTACACGAGGCATCACCGGTCAACTGCTGTTTGTGTATGAGAAATCGGTTGGAAACTTTCCTCATGTCAGCACGTTGTAGGTGTCGCCCCCGGCGTCAACCTTGTGTGAATGCTCTGAAAAGCTAGTCATTTGCATATCATAGCACTTACTTCCTGTCGGTTAAATTTCGCGTCTGTAGCACGTCATCTTCGTGGTGTAGCAATTTTAATGGCCAGTAGTGTATATAGGCGAAATGAAAAGAACTGTTAGTGAAGGCAGGTAAAACAGGGTGTAAACTCGGCAGCAACAGAACATCATGAGAACTGTGGCTCTGACATAGATTTTAATAACGTACGTGTGCTGGCTAAGGAAACTAACATTTGTAGAAGAAAGATCTACATCTACATCTACATTTATACTCCGCAAGCCACCCAACGGTGTGTGGCGGAGGGCACTTTACGTGCCACTGTCATTACCTCCCTTTCCTGTTCCAGTCGCGTATGGTTCGCGGGAAGAACGACTGTCTGAAAGCCTCCGTGCGCGCTCTAATCTCTCTAATTTTACATTCGTGATCTCCTCGGGAGGTATAAGTAGGGGGAAGCAATATATTCGATACCTCATCCAGAAACGCACCCTCTCGAAACCTGGCGAGCAAGCTACACCGCGATGCAGAGCGCCTCTCTTGCAGAGTCTGCCACTTGAGTTTATTAAACATCTCCGTAACACTATCACGGTTACCAAATAACCCTGTGACGAAACGCGCCGCTCTTCTTTGGATCTTCTCTATCTCCTCCGTCAGACCGATCTGGTACGGATCCCACACTGATGAGCAACACTCAAGTATAGGTTGAACGAGTGTTTTGTAAGCCACCTCCTTTGTTGATGGACTACATTTTCTAAGCACTCTCCCAATGAATCTCAACCTGGTACCCGCCTTACCAACAATTAATTTTATATGATCATTCCACTTCAAATCGTTCCGCACGCATACTCCCAGATATTTTACAGAAGTAACTGCTACCAGTGTTTGTTCCGCTATCATATAATCATCCAATAAAGGATCCTTCTTTCTATGTATTCGGAATACATTACATTTGTCTATGTTAAGGGACAGTTGCCACTCCCTGCACCAAGTGCCTATCCGCTGCAGATCTTCCTGCATTTCGCTACAATTTTCTAATGCTGCAACTTCTCTGTATACTACAGCATCATCCGCGAAAAGCCGCATGGAATTTCCGACACTATCTACTAGGTCATTTATATATATTGTGAAAAGCAATGGTCCCATAACACTCCCCTGTGGCACGCCAGAGGTTACTTTAACGTCTGTAGACGTCTCTCCATTGATAACAACATGCTGTGTTCTGTTTGCTAAAAACTCTTCAATCCAGCCACCCAGCTGGTCTGATATTCCGTAGGCTCTTACTTTGTTTATCAGGCGACAGTGCGGAACTGTATCGAACGCCTTCCGGAAGTCAAGAAAAATAGCATCTACCTGGGAGCCTGTATCTAATATTTTCTGGGTCTCATGAACAAATAAAGCGAGTTGGGTCTCACACGATCACTGTTTCCGGAATCCATGTTGATTCCTACATAGTAGATTCTGGGTTTCCAAAAACGACATGATACTCGAGCAAAAAACATGTTCTAAAATTCTACAACAGATCGACGTCAGAGATATAGGTCTATAGTTTTGCGCATCTGCTCGACGACCCTTCTTGAGGACTGGGACTATCTGTGCTCTTTTCCAATCATTTGGAACCCTCCGTTCCTCTAGAGACCTGCGGTACACGGCTGTTAGAAGGGGGGCAAGTTCTTTCGCGTACTCTGTGTAGAATCGAATTGGTATCCCGTCGGGTCCAGTGGACTTTCCTCTATTGAGTGATTCCAGTTGCTTTTCTATTCCTTGGACACTTATTTCGATGTCAGCCATTTTTTCGTTTGTGCGAGGATTTAGAGAAGGAACTGCAGTGCGGTCTTCCTCTGTGAAACAGCTTTGGAAAAAGGTGTTTAGTATTTCAGCTTTACGCGTGTCATCCTCTGTTTCAATGCCATCATCATCCCGTAGTGTCTGGATATGCTGTTTCGAGCCACTTACTGATTTAACGTAAGACCAGAACTTCCTAGGATTTTCTGTCAAGTCGGTACATAGAATTTTACTTTCGAATTCACTGAACGCTTCACGCATAGCCCTCCTTACGCTAACTTTGACATCGTTTAGCTTCTGTTTGTCTGAGAGGTTTTGGCTGCGTTTAAACTTGGAGTGGAGCTCTCTTTGCTTTCGCAGTAGTTTCCTAACTTTGTTGTTGTATCACGGTGGGTTTTTCCCGTCCCTCACAGTTTTACTCGGCACGTACCTGTCTAAAACGCATTTTACGATTGCCTTGAACTTTTTCCATAAACACTCAACATTGTCAGTGTCGGAACAGAAATTTTCGTTTTGATCTGTTAGGTAGTCTGAAATCTGCCTTCTATTACTCTTGCTAAACAGATAAACCTTCCTCCCTTTTTTTATATTCCTATTAACTTCCATATCCGAGAAACGGTTGAAATTTTCAAGAATGCATATAATTTCAATAAAGACGACGGTTATAGGCTTCCGGCATCGTGGTTCCCCGCCATCAAGGCAGTTAAGTATGCGGATGGGGTGTGCGAGCAACATAAACAACGCGCTGCAGGTCACTCTGGCAGACAATAATATTTTGTGTGAACATTCCCCCCTCCCCCCTCTCGCTCTGTCCGTTTCGCATCTAGCCAATGATGGTGGCCAACCAATAACAGCAGGAAGAATTTCAACCAATAACCCTTCTCTAGCGTAAGTCTGGAATAGTACCTCCCTGTCCAATGACGAGGGGCCACCAATAATATCCATGAGAGTTTAGCTAATAATGCCCTTTCTTCTGCATCAGCGCAGGAATGTTGGCCTATGACGATGGCCCGCCAACGGTAGCCACAGGAATTTTAGGCGATACTCCCACTCTCCAGCACAAACGCGGGAAAACTTGCCTTTATAAGAGAACGCGACACTGGTCTCTGACAGTGGTCTACCAATAGTGGACACCGAAAACCCTGAAGAAGATCCGAGCAGAGGGGTCTAAACCTCGATTATTTTAGAAGGAAATATGACACGGTCTAACAACCCAGGATATTTTAACTACACTGACAACTGCCACGTAAACCTGCAGACTTACATAATATCTAAACTATTTAGCCTGTTGTGTTCCACGTTTAATGGCTTTGCTTAAGGGTGAGAGCTGAACTTTAATGTTTGATGTGTTTTCTAAGTTGAGCCTTGTATCTCATTTCTGTTGAGGAAACGAAATTACTTTCGGTTAATAAACTGTTTTAAAGAGTAGTTGGTAAGAAATGATGTTCAGTAGTTTTTCCCTTCCTCTCGGACCGGATGGTTGGCGTCCTCCTAAGACAGAAGCGCTCGTTGCCTGTAACACTAGTACTGAAGGCTTTCATCATCTTAGGGAGAAGACTTCTCAGGAAGAAACACGTATTTTATACGGAAGCGCGGGACTCGAAAGCAGTCAGACAGTCGCTTGCGATTGGAGCTGCAGTTGGCGCGAGAGCGAGATGAAGTGTGTAGACAAGAGGGCGGTAGGCGGACGACTTGAGTGAAATCGAGAAGCCGGCAGCCGGTGTGGGAGCCGGCCCGGCGCCTGTGTGCGGCGTGCGGTGGTGGGCGGCACGCGGCGGGTCGCCAGTCACGGCCCGTTGGCCGTGATTGACTCATGCATAATGGATGGCCGGCGCTCACCGGGCCGCCCATGAAAGTCGACAGCATTCGCCTGTATTTGGCGCACTTTCACTTCTCCCAAATCAAATAAGAGGCTCGGCTCAGTGACGCCGAAAGCGACCCGCGGAATGGCGCCTCGGAGGGGCCGCCAACGATCGCAGCGCCTGCTGGCATGGCGGCAGGAACCGCGGGCAGGTCGAGGTGGCTTTCTGGAAGAACGACTGAGAATCGAAAGTACGTATGGCACTCGGCTGAAGTTGGAAAGCGGTTCCGTGACGTCCTTCGCTAGTTACTACTGAGTCGCCATGTTGGAAAATTGGAAATTTGTGGTAGGGTCTTATGGGATCAAACTGCTGAGGTCATCGGTCCCTAGGCTTACACACTACTTAATCTAACTTTGACTTACGCTAGGGACGACACACACATCCATGCCCGAAGGAGGACTCGAACCCCCGACGGGGGGGAGCCACATTGGGTTCATTATATTCCGGCCGCTACCTTATTATAAGTAGCGTGTTTTCAGGCAAAGACGCAATGGAGATGTATCACCCTACCACTTCTAATGTCCCCACAGCAAATACCCTCTACCATGCACCAATTAATCATTTTCAATCAAACCATCCACATTCATTCACTTTGGAAAAGTTATCTGATCTGATTTTCTCGTAATATATGCGGCGACAGCTCCTCGACGCCAAAGTATTTTCTAGTGCATTTATTCTTTGAAATAACAGAGATGCATATATGCATTCTCCATGGTTGTTAGAAGAGTGGTAACTAGGACAGCTTCTGCAGTATCTGTTGAGGGATTGACGTGTTTCTGAGAGATACATATTCTGCTTTTCTTCTCGCTAAAGGCGAGCCAGTTAACATTTGTGCCGCTAGCGGTTTGTTTTGAAGAGGAAGAGATTGTAAAAGGAAAATAATTTAGGCGTGAAATCACCGGAGATCTGGACATGTAATGGAGATGGATTTAATACACGATTTCCTCCATAAATAAGGTTTGTGACTTTTTTGTTCTGGAGTGAATGAACGAATGAGTTTTTTCTGAATCATTTGTTGATCACGTTGGCCCTGTAATTGGTGGGGAACTTTCAGCTGTGTCGAAGAGAGCCTGCAATCACTGAGTCTGTGTCAAATCGTCCAAAAAGGCTTCGTACACATCTGGAATTCGCGATCTTTCGTAAAAGGAGCAAATTGTCCAAACGATTGATTCTCCCGACTGACTGCAGTGTTTAACAGTAATAATAAATGTAAAGATCTCTTACAGCAAGCCAGCCGCTGATTACCGAGACGAAGGACTCCATCAAAGATTCTATTTGGCTGATTCTTTTTATCACTATATCACGTAATGAAATCTTATATTAAAAACTGTACATAGATAAAGGAGAGAAAGAGAGAGAGCGAATGAAAATAGAGATAATACTAAAAATCCTCCATTAGTCTAATTTTTCGCCTGTCTTATCACGGATCAGCCAAGAACTGGGAGGGCCTAACTTTACTGTATAGACATGTGTGAAGGTGAAGGGTGTTAAAGACTACAGATACATGTCTATACAGACATTACACAGAGATAGCGGCTAGCACCATTGATCATCTATTCTTAGATTAAAGAGACGGCAACTTATTATCCTAACATTGAACTGTTAAACACTGTAGGTGCGATTTATGATGATCAATGACAAATCGTCTGTAAAAGTCCTTAGAGAATTCACTATGACCAGTTTTAGAGTAATGCTTCCGGTGTGGTCATGTTATTTTCTTTCCTACTTTGGAATGATATACAGATTTATTCAGATAACTTACAGAATCGGTATAAGTGTAATTTCTGAGGAAACACCCTCAAGTTGATTCATGTACTGCATCAGTACCCAATCCACTGTAGGTGCGATTTATGGTGATTAATGACAAATCGTCTGCAAAAGTCCTTAAAGAATTCACTTTGACCAGTTTTAGAGTAATACTTCCGTTGTGGTCATGTTACCAGCAAGATAGTGCACAACCTCGTTTCCTCATAAAAGTTCGAGGTTCCCTCGATAATCACTTCCGTGGTCGGTGGATTGGCTCGCATGCCCAACTCACTCTCCAGACTTGACACCAATGGATTTCTTTCTCTGTGTGTGTTCCTCTCCTATCAAACAATTTACCGACGTGAAAACTCGATTCTAAGCTGCCGTTGTCCAAGTAACACCCGATTTGCTGCATTGAGTGTCGGAAGAAGTTGATTACTAGTGGAATGTTTAGCGCGTCACAGACGGTAGTCACATCGTACCAAAGTAACAACTGGCACTTTTGTGTGAAACTTGAAGCTGTGTGCTAAAAATGACACGTCTACCTATTCTGTAAGTTATCTGACTAAATTTACATATCATTCCAAAGTTCTACAGTTCTTTTTGTCTCATCCTGTTTTTTTTTATCTTCATGTTTGTAAGACATTCTAGTGATTTCTCACTCATACAACAGAATATTAGATGCTATTTATACACTGACGAGCCAAAGAAATTGATACACCTGCTTAATATCGTGCAGCGCCCCCACGAGCGCTCATAAGTGTCGCAACACGACATGGACTCGACTAATATTTGAAGTAGTGCTGTAGGGTATTCACATCATAAATCCTGCAGCGCTGTCCATAAAAGGGTAAGAGTACGAGGGAGTGGAAATTTCTTCTGAACAGCACGTTGCAAGGTATCCCAGATATGCTCAATAATGTTCATGTCTGGCAAGTTTAGTGGGCAGCAGGAGTGTTTAAAATTAGAAGAGTGTTTCTGGAGCCACTCTGTAGCAATTCTGGACGTGTGTGGTGTCAAATTGTCCTGCTGGAATTGCCGAAGTTCGTCGGAATACGCTATGAACATGAATGGATGCAGGTCATCAGACAAGACGCTTACGTACGTGTCACCTGTCACAGTCGTATCTAGGCGTATTTCTGGACGTGTGTGGTGTCAAATTGTCCTGCTGGAATTGCCGAAGTTCGTCGGAATACGCTATGAACATGAATGGATGCAGGTCATCAGACAAGACGCTTACGTATGTGTCACCTGTCACAGTCGTATCTAGGCGTATCAGGGGGCCCATATCACTCCAACTGCACACGCCCCACACCATTACAGGGCCTCCAACAGCTTAAACAGTCGCCTGCTGACACGCAGGGTCCTTGGATTTATGAGTTTGTCTCCATAGCCGTACATGTCCATCCGCTCGATACAATTTGAAACGATACTCATCCGACCAGCCAAATGTTTCCAGTCATCAACAGTCGAATGTCGGTGTTCAGGGGCCAAGGCGAGGCGTAAAGCTTTGTGTCGTGTAGTCATCAAGGCTACACGAGTGGGTCTTCAGCTCCGAAAGCCCATATCGATCATGTTTCGTTGAATGGTTCGCACGCTGACACTTGTTGATGGCTCAGAGTTAGATCTGCAGCAATTTGCGGAAGGTTTGCACTTGTGTCACGTTGGAAGATTCTCTTCAGTCGTCGTTGGTTCCGTTCTTGCACGATCATTTTCTGGCGGCAGCGATGTGGGATATTAGATGTTTTACCGGATTCCTGATATTCACAGTACACTCGTGAAACGGTCGTACGGGAAATTTACCACTTCATCACTACCTCGGAGACGCTGTGTCCCGTTACCCGTGCCCTGACTATAGCACCAAGTTGAAACCCACTTAAATCTTGATAACCTGCCATCGTAGCAGCAGTAACCGATGTAGCAACTTCGCCAGACACTTGTCTTATACCTTATAGGCGTTGCCACCGCAGCACCGTCTTCTCCCTATTTACGTAACACTGTATTTGAATATCCATGCCTGTACCAGTTTCTTTGGCGCTTGAGTGTATATGGAAAAGTGCTCTCTCAGTAATGAGTTCCTTTCGTTTTGCGACTTAACTCTGATCAGAAAAAGAAAGATGAAATTGGTGCAAGTGAAACAGCTTGCAGTGAGCTTTATATTCATTCTCGTCACAAATATTTGAGTGTTCCTTCCGAGTACTTCGCGATTCAGAGTGTGTAATTAGGCAGGAATCTAAGACCACAGCTTAAATTGCTGCCGGTAAAACAATGGTCAGTTATTTTTACAGTTTTGCTTGTCACCAATACTTTGCTGTTCATTCGGAATATGTCGCGGTATTGGCTCGGTAGGAAACTAAGAGCACAACTTAAATTGCTGGGAATGAAACGAGCACCAATTATGCTTATAGTCTTGCTTGTCACAAATACTTCGCTGCGATCGAATTCTTAATAATGCTTTCGTAAATAAGTCGGTCAAGACAAAGTTCGCGCTGCACGGCGAAGGAAGTCACGTGACTGCTTTCCGATTTCAGCCGTACTTCAGACGTACTTCCGACTTTTCGCCACTCATCTTGCTGGGGGAGCAGGAGGCCGGCACTGGACTGACACGTGAGGCCCCGAAGTAAGCCGCGTCTGCACTACAGACAAGTTGCTACTACGCGGGGAGATCTCCACTATTGCCTCTACCACACATGGACTGTAATGATGGTGATTAAAAATGAAAAGAAGACAATGTATGTGATAGATCACAAACGAGAAAAACACCTAAGCAGTACATGAGAAATGGCGCCATACTGATCTAATTACTCTGTAACCTAACCGTTATTTTTGTAACCGACGTTTTCAGTCTACACACTGAGCAATCATTAAAAGAAACCAAGGAGAAATTTGGAAAGGGAATTAAAGTTCAGGGAGACGCAACAAAAACTTTGTGTTTGCCAATTACATTATAGTTTCGTCATAGCAAACGACTTGGAAGAACAGTTGAATGGAAAGTATAATACCTTTAAAGGAGGTTATAATATAAACAAAAGTAAAACAAGAGCAATAGAAAGTAGTCTAATTAAATCAGGTGAATGATTTAGATTAGGAAATCAGACACTAAAAGCTATAGATGAGTTTATCATTCGAGCAGTAAAATAACTGTCGTTGACCAAAGTAGAGGGATATAAAATATAGGCTATAGCATGAAAATCGTATCTAAAAGAGAGAGATATTTGACAACATCCAGCAAGAACTGCTTAGAAAGTCTTTTATGAAGGTTTTTGTCTGCAGTGTAGCATTGTACTGACGATAATTAGTTCAGACAATGGAATAGAAGATATTCAAACGTAACGCTACAGAACAATACTGAAGATTAAGTGAGTAGATCGAGTATCTAATTAAGAGTTACAGGATCTAACTGGTGAAAAAAATATGGCATGACTAAAAGAAGGGACCGGCTGATAGGATACTTTCTGAGAAATTAAGAAATCATCACTTTGGTAATCAGAGGATACAGTAACGTGGAGAGCTGCAACAAACTATTCTTTGGTCTGAGAGTTACAGCAACAAAAACTGATGCGTTTTTTTTTATTGTGCCAGCTGTGATACAAGATTCTTTCGCAGTTGCGGGAAAGAGAGCGTCTGTTGTGTGTTTATTGTCATACCAGAACATTTTCACGGCTGCTTTCGCTCTATGTCGCAGCTCGTTTGAACTCAGTTGGTTATTTGTAGTTTTTAGGCCAGGAAACTTTTTTGTGTTAAGAAGACACATTGGTTCCTCTGCAAACGAATCCACGAAAAATAAGAAAAAGTAAATGAAACTATTTTGTTAATTTAGGCTTAAAGTATTTTTTTTTAAATTCCGCTATCAGAAACAGCTCGGCTATAATGGTGTAGGCTGTAGCAATAAATTAAAATTTGTACAGCGCCGGGATTCGAACCCGGGTCTAACGGAAATTTTAATTCATTGCTTCAGTCTGTATCATTACCGCGGGTAAAGGTGAGACACATGATGTCAACCATGTATGCTCAAGAAAAAGCTCTGTAATGGAAATTAAGTATAACTGGAGAGGGACGTCAGGATTGCCCACCTAACAGCATGTAGGTGCTACTGGGTCTGTAAACAGATGTTTGAGGGCAGATGCCGATGCTACAAGATGGTGGTGGGAATGTCCTTATGGATTACACCAGAGCTTCCGGCTCAGCTGACTGGGATTTCAGATTCGAGAACTGGCTGCAGTCAATAACCAACGACTATAACAGCTTCAATACATTTTATGTATATAGAGTGAAGCGGCGAGTGAAAATGTTTACCAAAACTGGGAATAGAACCCTGGTCTCCTGCTTAGGGACATGTGTGTTACCCACTACGGCACCTTACAAAGTAGCTCATACAACTGTACGGATTACCCTGGTACACATCCCTCCTCTATCCAAATTCTCATTACAGTCCGCCTTAGGCATGGTGAGGCGAGCACGCCGTGTTTGCGTCTCACCTGTTTTGCTGCTTGCGAGCGAGCGCACGTGTGTTTTTCCCGCATAGCGGCTTGTCTCACAATACGACCTCATAGACCATCCTGGCGTTTTCTTATTGCCAGGTGACAATGAAATTAGCTTTCCCTTTGGATCACGAACGACCGAAGGCGTATGAAGAAGAACATTTTATACGGGATGAAATGCGTCTCCCGCCACAAAATGTTCTCCGAATTCATTTTTCGATCCTCAGTACTACTGTGTACCTAAAGCTGGCGAAATATATGTTGTGCGCCGATGTTACGTGGCGCCGTGCTAACTATCTCAAGTTCTGATACTTTGACGGACATTTAGGGACTGTCGTGGTTGATCACGCTAGTTTTGGCCTCTGAACGATGAGCGTTTTCGAAATCCCGTTTGAAGTACCATCGGACGTTGTGGTGACCGTCATTAATCTTTATGGCAACGTTATCAGTCACTCTGCTGAAACGTGGAAGACGTTCGAAACTTACCGTGTTCTTAATGGTGTCCATCAGATAAATCTGAACTGCAGAAACACACGCCTTCCTATTTGGTTACTGCTGGCTGCAAGGCTGTCCTCATGTACGATGGCCAACCGCGCACTTGTTCAGGTTGTGGCAAGATGCCATGTCCGTTCTGAATGTGTCCGATGTAGACTCGTTCAGACGCTGATCAAAGACGTCGCTCTTCCTGCGGCGCCCAATGTGTTACCTCTATCTTATGTGTCCACGGCGGTGCTGTCTCTGCGCCCCTCTGAGTGAGGTGGTAACGGCGACGCGATAGACGTTTTGCCTGTCTCTCATATACTGCTGCTGGATTCCGTATAAACGAACGGTGATCGTCAGTAGGCACAATCTGTCTGTCCCGACCCCTTGTTTGTTGATCATGGAGCTATTCTGACCTCTGCCGTCTGGCCGCATGCTGGACGATAGGTAACCACCATCTAACATGGAAAGGCTTGTTAGGAAACAATGGTCGCCGAGGAAACGGAAGATACAATACCAATAGTCCTTCTGATGACTGCCTCCACCGGATGTGTGCAGAGGATGACGACCCTGCTACTGATGATGCGCCGTCCTCTGACGCCCTGGCACCTGACGACCCGACGACTTCCCCGCCTCGGTCTCCAGTCAGCGTCCAGCTCCGGACACCGACCTTCCCCCGTCTGTGTCTGATGCAATTGTCCCTCTTTCCCCGCCTGACGCTATCTGTGGGCGCACCTCTGGTAGTGTTCCACCGAACTGGCCCAGTGAGACGTCTGTCTCCTGAGCGGACGACGTCCTTGCTGAGGATGGATATTCTGGAGGTGTACACAGCGACGGACCCCCATTGGTATGGTCGGATCTCTCCCTGTCACAGTGATGTGCGCTTCTACAGGGGCCAAACAGGGAATTCCCTTTGCCTCCCCCATGTTTGAATCACCTGTCCTCCTTGCAGCATTCACATAGCCTTGATCAGTGTAAATATTATTTGCGTACGCCATAAACTGGCTTTACTTCGTGGCTTGCTACATGCTGTGCACATTGACATTGTCCACGTTGCTACTTTCTGTGCTCCCCATGGTTTTACATGTCTCTCTTGCTACCCCACTGGTAGCGGAGTGGCGGTATCCTCACTGATGCAGTTGCCTATTTCCCTGATGCCAGACACATGGATCACATGTTTAGTAGCATCAGTATTGTTAGTATCTATGTGCCATCTGGTCTGGGTCGCCACCGTGAATGTTCCACCTTCTTCTCAGACAGTCACGCGTCTTTTCCTGGGCCGCGCGGCATTAACCGAGCGATTTAAGGCGCTGCAGTCATGTACTGTGCGGCTGATCCTGGCGGAGGTTCGAGTCCTCCCTCGGGCATGGGTGTTTGTGTTTGTCCTTAGGATAATTTAGGTTAATTAGTGTGTAAGCTTAGGAACTGATGACCTTAGCAGATAAGTCCCATAAGATTTCACACACATTTGAACATTTTTTGTCTTTTCCTGGGTCGTCAGAATGCATTTACCACAGGAGGCTATATCAACTACATCCTGGCACCCAAAGACCAACAACTACGTCACTACCCATACGCGGTGCTAGCGACAGCTCTCCAGAACTTCTTGGGAGCATGTTCACTGCGATTATCCGGTGTTTACGCATTCCACTAGCCGTTCTTCCGTCCGTCTCAACCATGTTTACGTCCCTTGTGATATTTTAGTGGGGTGTAGGCTGCTGAAGACCGGCCCACTGCATTCTCTGACCATGACATGTTATCTGTGCCAGTCCCTGTTGCCAAAGGGTGTGGTGGACCATGTGTATGTGGACCATGGAAACTGTACATGATCCACCTTACTTCACCCAACTACTGGCAGCCCATCAAGACAACGTCGACAAACTGTCGTCGATGCCGTGATGAGTATCAGTCTGCTCTGTCTTGGTGGGTGCTCTGCATAAAGCCTGCCCTCCACAAGGCCTTGATCGGTTACAGAAGGGAGCCTGCAGTGTGGCGGCGATGATCCCATTCTGCAGGAATGCACTATGATGCTATATTCACCAGAGTACCAAGCGATGGTGAATCGTGCCAAGGCACAGTTCACATCTCTCTCTCTCCATCACCTTGATGGAGCTATGGTCAGGGCGCACACGCACTACAGGTTAATGCTACGTATCATGTGATATCGGAATGGCGCCACAGTAGGAGAACTTTCATTAATATTCTCACGACCATTGGTGGGTGGCGTTTTGGTACCCAACATGATACAGAATCTGCCCTTCATAGACATTATGTTGTGTTGTACTCTGAACAAAATAACCACTGTGCCAAAATTACAGCGGTCTCTCCTTTGGCTCGGTTGCTGGGGATGCAATGATGGATCTGCTTGCTGATGTCATGGGGGAAAGTCCATGATGCTATCCAGGTGGGTTCTACGGAGGAGGTCGGGTGGCCCTGACGGCCTCCCAAGGGAGTTTTATCGGATATTTCGTCCCCTCCTGGCGCCAGTGCTGGCGGAAATTTGTCAGGACCTCATGTCACCTCTCACGCCAATCCCAAATGGTTTTCTTATTCCCATTCACAAGCGTTTGGGTACCTCAAAGAAATGCGCTACTTGTCTTTGCTCGACAGAGATACAAAGAGCTTCACCTGTTCAAACTTCTTTGGGAGGTGCCAATAACATCCGACTGTCCTAGGTCGCTATTGGAACATAATTTCTCTTGCACACGCTCGTCCTATGCCCAGTTTTCGGCAGCTTTTGACTTGAGTCAGGCGTTCATTTGGGTCAATCATGACTGCCTGGGATACCCTGACACTACCGTCGACGTCATGATGCGCCTCCTTCATGGAGCTACGTCCTGTGTACTCTACAATGGCCCTCTCACTTCCCCAATCTCGATACGTTAATTGGTGCATGAAGGCTGTCCGCTCTCTGTACTGTTGTATGCTCTCACCGTGGAACTGTTGCTCTGGGGGCCCCGTTAATGCTTCGCTTGGATGTCCCTCGGTGGCCATGTATTCAGCTGCACTGTTTATGCAGACGATTTCGCCATCATTCTTCATAGCAGTGATGACCTCAGGGAGTCACAGGCATGGGTTACCACCTACAGCGAAGCTTCAGTAAGCTGTCTTTTTTTCTGAGTCATCAGTGTTCTGACTGGTTTGATGCCTTAAATGGTGCACCATAGCTATAATAGCTATAAGTGCGAGGCTTTCTGTGGACGGCGTTGCTCCTTTGTGTGTAGCTGATGCTATCTGATACTATCTGATGCTTATGATTCGATTTTACAAGTGATCTGCAAGTGGTTCACAAGTACCTCAACTGCCAGCACCATCTTTCCCAACCAAGAGCTATGCTCTTAGATCACCGTTTATAGGCACTCGATCTTCTGAAATGGACACAATATGTAAATGTTTATTTTGCATCACGTAACCCTCACGTGGCACAGAAACTTTCTATTCCTCCACCCATGGCTGGCTTCTTGGTAGCAGCATTGGATTCATATGTTTGTCAAGGCTTGCTGTTCAAGATAAGGCACGAGACCGTCATCCTCCCGCAATGTAGGGGAGGATCTGTATCATGTGTCTGACGGGGCGATAGACCTTTTTGTCGGCTCTCACATGGCGCTGTGGCGCCGTTGTCCTACGTGGCTTACCACCCTATTGCTGGAGGCTATTGCACCACACACTCTCTCAATACCTTATTTCGCTTTCGGACATCCCGCCGACATTCTTTTATTTCCGCCACTTTTTCTCCGAACTGAGCTACATCTGTACTACTGCATCTACATCCACTTGACATCCACGAAGTCTAGGCGCTCGGTCCCGAGCTGCGCGACTGCTACGGTCACAGGTTCGAATCCTGCCTCGGGAATTGATGTGTGTGATGTCCTTAGGTTAGTTAAGTTTAAGTAGTTCTAAGTTCTAGGGGACTGATGACCACTGATGTTAAGTCCCATAGTGCTCAGAGCCATTTGAACCATTTGAACCATCCACTAAGTCGATCAAAGGCTTCCTTCAGTAGCAGTGGTAATCAAATGTGGCTGAGGTGAAGCATTCCCACATCGACTGGAGTGCCGTTTGGCGTCGGTGTGTGCTCCTTATCTTGACACTGATGTCCAGCCTGCATGGTACCTTACTGTCAATGGGAAGCAAGTATGCCGGTCACACCTTCACAGGGTTCACGTCGAAGGCAAACCATTGTGTATCACCTCTGATGTTTTGGACACGGACGAGCATCGCCCGGTGTGCGGAGCTGCAAGATGTGTCAGATTATTGATGCTACAGGTCTTGGCCCCAATTAACCGTACGGCTTCTCATCAGTTACCTCCTCAGCTGCACCTCTTTCTGGAGATGAAGACGAACTCTGTGAAGTGTATTTGTGGACATGCAGCTCACTACTTGTTTGCTTATAGCGAGGAAAGTGTCCTTAATTTTTGGCACTTCCTTAATGAAAGCGATTGTGCAGCTGTCCAGTCCCAAGTACAGACAATTTTCTCCAGTTCCCTTTGTAGTGTTTTCCTTAACCAACCCCAGAGCTGGGGTGTTCTACCATGAGGAGTTCATCCGCGCCTCTACCACACTTAGAACCGATGTATTCTGTGGTCAACAGAATGCTCTTCTCCGAAAAACTATGTATCGGTGGTGTAAATGAGTCTGACGTCTTGCTGCGCCCTCCTCCTCGCGAAGTCGGTTTTCTGCTGTCGTCTGTGGTATCAACGTCAGTTTATGAAAAACCATAGATGTACATTGTACCGCTATTTCACGTTGCCTACACCTTCCTTGGTTCCTGGGGTGTGGGAATGGTGCATGGTGGCGAGGCCACATATTGCAGCCACTGCCCAATTTGCCCCCACCTCTCCCTGTGAGCGCCGCGCGGGATTAGCCGAGCGGTCTCACGCGCTGCAGTCATGGATTGTTCGGCTGGTCCCGGCGGAGGTTCGAGTCCTCCCTCGGGCATGGATGTGTGTGTTCGTCCTTAGGATGATTTAGGTTATGTAGTGTGTAAGCTTAGGGACTGATGACCTTAGCAGTTAAGTCCCATAAGATTTCACACATTTTTCTCCCTGTGGGCGCCAGGAAGGTTCTTTTAAAAGAAAATGTGCGAAGAAGGAGATCTGTGTTCACATCTCCCCCGAGCTTATATTTTTTTCGCAAAAAATAAAAAAAAAAGTGTAGCTTAGAGGCTAAGACACCTGACTACTAAGCAGGAGACCTGGGTTCGATTCCCGGCCTTGGTACAATTTTTCACTTTCTACTTCATTTTATATAGATAAAATCATATTTTTAGGAGACCAGTAAAGTCTCCGGAATTTTGTCATGTAACATCAATAAATTCAATACTTTTAGTAGAGCTTTCGAAATGTGGTGCTACAGAAGAATGATGAAGATGAGATGGGTAGATCACGTAGCTAATGAGGAGGTATTGAACAGAATTGGGGAGAAGAGGAATTTGTGACATAAATTGACTAGAAGATGGGATCGGTTGGTAGGATACATTCTGAGGGATCAAGGGTTCATCAATTTAGTGTTCGAGGGAAGTGTGGAAGATAAAAATCGAGAGGGAGACCAAGACATGAATACACTAAACATATTCAGAAGGATGTAGGTTGCAGTACTTACTCGGAGATGAAGAAGCTTGCACAAGACACAGTAGCACGGAGAGCTGCATCAAACCCGTCTCTGAACTGAAGACCGCAACAACGCATATTTAGTAGGGCAATCTTCCCTTACAGTTCACATCCATGGGAAGTCTAGCGGTGATCGAAACGTATATAATAATAGGTCTAAAGAGTTCCGTACTTCGATTCGACGCTGCACCTTCGGATAGGCTGCAATGTCTTCTTCTTCGGTGAAGGTTGACAGACGCATTTGTGGGCAGTGAAACTGGCCCAGCCTGCAGTTCTTAGCAAGATGTGTGGGCGAGGTGTTGCGGCGTAGCCGGCGGCCTCAACGACTTCCGTTGTGCTGGGTGGTGGCTGCAGATGTGGTCTTCTGGTGGTTACTGCAAGAACCATAATGGCGAGTTTAACGTCGTAGAGGGTCCTAACCAGCTGTTGTGGCCGACCGGTTCTAGGCGCTTCAGTCCGGAACCACGCGGCTGCTACGGTCGCAGGTTCGAATCTTGCCTCGGGCACGGATGTGCGTGATGTCCTTAGGTTAGTTAGGTTTAAGTAGTTCTAAGTCTAGGGGACTGATGACCTCAGATGTTGAGTCCCATAGTGCTTAGAGCCATTTGAACCATTTAGAGGGTCCTACGCGACAGATGTAATTCGAGAGGAAAATGAAAGCTACTGCTTAGTTTCTCTGCCATCTTTTTGGCTGTATTATAGTATAATTGACATGGAGATCTTAATATTGGTCGCTAATTGCAGACTTCAGACAAGGACTGAAATGTTAAAAAAGAATTACTTTTGAGTCACCAGTCTTCTGAGTCGTTTGCTGCGGTCGGCCACGGATTCCTCACTTGTGCCTCCCTCTTCAACTCAGGGTAGCACTTACACCCTGCGTCCATAATTATTTGTTGGATGTATTCCTGTCTCTCGCTTCCTTTACAGCAGTTACCCTTTACAGCTCCCTCTGGTGCCATGGTAGTTATTTCCTGATGTCTTAATAGATGTCCCTGTTCTTTCTTCGTGGTAGTGTTTTCCACTGTTGTTGACTGATTATGCAGAGAATCTCTTCACACCTTACTTTGTCAGTCCATCTAATTTTCAACATCCTTTTACGGCACCACATCTAAAACGCATCAGTTATTTTGGAGTTCTTCCACAGTCAATAATTTAGTACCTTACAGTGCTGTGCTGCAAACTTACATTCCCAGAATTTTTTTCCTCAGGTTAAGGCCCACGATCATGTCTTGTACTTGCAGGCTTCTCTTTGCCGGTAACGCCCTCGTTGCGTGCACTAAGATGCTTTTTATGTCCTCCTTATTTAGTCCGTCAAGTGATCTTTTGCTTCCAAGGTAGCAGAAGTCCTTGTTTACTTCGCGATCTCCAATTTTGATCTTAAATTCATTGTTAATTTCATTTCTTCTCCACTTCATTACTTTTGTTTTTCTTCTATCTATTCTCAGTCCGTGTTCTACAGTCATTTGAGTGTTCATTCCTGTAATCGTTTCATTTTCCCTGAAGGCAGCAAAGTCATCAAAGATTTCATTACTATCGTTCCACCACGAATTTTAATCCGATTCTCGAACTTTAAATGTTCGAATTGCGCATCAGAAGCGGCAGACTACATACATTTAATTATTTCACCCTTTTGAATCCGAGCACTTCGTTGTAGGTCTTCCATTCTTTCTGTTCCTTCTTAGTCCTTGAACATATTCTATATTTTCCACCTTTAGCTGCACATTACTTCTATATTTATCCTAATTCCAAACATCTTCTACCGCCAGGAAGGATGGCCATATAATAAGCACGTTAATCTCGTGTATGGCAGGAGCGATGCTATCGTCTTTATTTGAATCCATCCGATACTCATGATTACATGTTATTTTGGGCTCTTGACAGTCAGTTAAACTATATCTGAGTAATCTGATTTTGGTTATATGCTGTTTCCTTGAACCGATAAACACTAGTGCTGTGCATAGGTACCCGCAGACATTTTTCCAAGGGGGGAGGGCAAGATTCAAAACTTACCAGTTCTGATATAACTAATTGGCTTGAAAACGTGTCGTGCTCAAGAAACTAAATTTCACAAGAGCTTCACAAAACTTACTGTATCTCAAAAGGCTGATTTTTATCTATTTAGTATTTTTAAGTAAATTACTTTAGTACCTACACTATAAGCGTATTTCAATAGTAAGTGCAAAGTAAATATTTTTATTTTATTACTATGAATATGGATGCTACCTTCTCCATTATACGACCTGAAATAACTTATCATATAATGGAATCCAGAGTACCCAACGCGTTATGAAATAAAACTAGAAAACTTTTACAAAAATAATTTGTTCACATTCCCATAATGTTAGGCTGAAACTGCCCCGATTAATAATTTGATATAAGAGAAAGTGAAATAACTGAAGGAATCGCACTAGATACCAACAAAACTAACACATTAATACCCTTCGAAGTGAGAAAGAGGGCAGCAACTTTTGAAAAGGCGTATTCAACTATGATGCCAGCTGTAACACTTCTTTCGCTTATAAAACTGCACAGCAGTCCCATTAAGATATTTGTTGCATTACTTTTATGATTTCTACTTTTTAGTGTTGGCTAGGGTAGCTGAAACTGAAAAATGTGTTTTTAAAGCTACATATTTTTGGGTTGGTTAGGTAAAGTGCTCCGCAGCGCTACTATGCGACGAGGTGCATGGGGGGAATCCCCCGAAACTATCCTCAAATTTCCCTATATACTCAACTTTTAGCACTTTAGCACTGTGACATGTTAATTCTCGTGTCTTCTGTTTTTCGTGCTATTATGCAGCCCCCCAACTAGGACGCAGAATTCGTAGCTCTGTGACTGCATGAGACTCTGTGTTGCATTGATAGACTTTGAGAAGGCACCAGTCCTGGAGAGCACATCTTTTTGTCACTGAAATTTCATTTTTGTTCCCTCTCTTCCAGCGCAGAAAATGGTATGTTTGTTTATCTACTGATGTATTTGGGATTACATATAGATGTACATGGCTACAATAAATGATGACTGTGCTCTTCCGAGTGTTCTATAATATCTCTGTCTTGTAAAATCGAATGAAGAATGAGCAAGCCAACGTGGCTTTTCTTTGTCCACAAATAAACGGCGAAGTTGTGCTGTCATTCTGATGTGTACCAAGTGGAGGGAACTCCCTTATAGGAATAGGAGACAGAAGACTGGTACGTACACTACTGCCACAATCCGTGCGTCGAAACTATAGAATGGTTACTTTCCGAAGGTCGCTAACGACTTATAACGACGCTGTTGGTGCTCTTCGAGGCCTACTATATTTGGCCGCAGTCTCTCCTTACCTCCAACAAACTTGGTACAGCTAATCTCATTAAATAATTCGTCCAGGGATTCTATGATGACTGTTTCAAGTGAGAACATCGATTCTTAAGGGGTCGCAAATTACAATTTATTCATACACTGATTAAACATTAACACTTTCGATATCATTTATCATTTCAGTCTACTCGCCACAATTTGGAACCGATCGCTTTCACACTGAAACTTAAGCAACGACTGATCGTGGCACCGACGCGCTACAAAAGCATTAAAACGGGCACTGAGCAGAGCCGACGAATGCAAAGCTCGGCTCTCCGTCCTGGCCAAGAGTCGAACTGCAACTAACTCACATCCCTACAATAACTGGTCTCCAGCGTGTTATATATATATATATATATATATATATATATATATAAATTGACGACTTTATTTCTTCGCGGTTCTGTAAAGCTTCGTATTCATCTTGACTGCAGATCAGGGCCGAAATGACAGCCGCAAAAAAGAATCGGCGTAATTTCCCGTGAAAAAAGTGACATCTCAGAAACTCCAGGGTGAGACTATAGTATTCGTCGTCCAGATCAGCATTGTTCAACTCTTATTTAATGAAGTTTCAGACATTGGGTGTTCGAAATTTAAGGGAGTTCTGTACTGAGGGAAAAAACTGATCCCAGATTCCAGAAAGAGGTAAGCGCGTCTTGCCCCCCTCCCTCTCCTTGCAACCCCTCCCCCACCCCTTTGCAGATGGCCATGATGCTGGTGTGTTTCCTTTGTAAAGAACATGGTCGCCATCCTTCCCCACTCGTGCCCTGTATGAGCTTCTCCTATAACGACCTCGTCTCGACGACGGGACGTTAAACGCTGCTCCTCCTCCCTACATGTGTCGCTGATAACGGACCTCAGACCGCAACTGAATGGCCATGTAGAGCGAGCAGAAGGCTAAGTGAAGCGTCGCGCCGCTAACACGGAAAACTGACAGGCACTTTGATCCACACAGTCCTCGTATGGCACCATTAAAGTGAGAGCCATACGCCGCCGCCGGGCGTTTCCTTTAATTGCCATCGGAGCGCCGCAAGATAATGGACGCGGCTGAAATATGAGCTATAAAGGCGGCCATCTGGCCAGCTCTCTGCTAAATGAGTATTTTTACTGTTCCCGGTGCGCGACTGAGAGCGAATAAAAAGTTATTGCACCGGAGGGCGACCGTTCGTAGGTGACCCACTCGCCTGAATATGCCCCTGTGCCGGAGGTGCGGTTTTACGGCGACGTCATCGCCGTGTTGATTAATTGGAAAGCGTCCATCGGTACAGCTAAACAGCTGAGGACTGTCTGCGTAGTGTACAGTTGCATTTGATATTATTATTATTACCCACACAAGGGTATCCATGGCTATTAAATTTAGTTTGTAAGTGTGCAGTCACTTTTCTACGCATGTATCCCGAGCCTTATCCACTTTGAAAGAACGACGTAGGTTTGAAAGATCGAAACACATTTGCTTCAGAAACGGTATCCATATCTTGATTACCAACGATTGTTGGGAGAGAAAGTGCACTGAAAGCACACTGCCTGTCATCAACTCATACCACTTGGCCCACAGGAGTCATAATGTCGATTTGATTCTGAAGTATTGTATCACCATAGTACAATAGTGTGAGGCAGATGTTAAAAAATAAAATAATATGTTTTTGTGTATTTCCAGGGTGACGTCAGGGCAGGATCGGCAACTTGGATAACATAAATTCTTTTTGTATTTCCGTCAGAGTTGCGCTCTGTTATGTTGGCTTCATTTCCAAGTCCGGTCTATTAAAGCTTGTACAGTTGGTCTCCTTCCCTGACAATTTGGAATTCGCGCCATCTCGTGTAGTTTCTTTGTATTTCACGTAGTGTTTGGCGACCTATGTGCGGCGTTGTGGCACTAGCGGCGTCCGCGGTGGCCGCGACGTGCGGTGCACGTTTTGGTCGGGTCTCAGTTCCTGACCGCCCGTGTCTAAGATCAAAGTGTTGGACAGGGGCACTACAGCAACGAGGCAGAGCTCGTGTTGGCCAGGGCTGTGGGTTTCGATAGCTCGGCTTTAGTCTGGTGAAAAGCTTTGCAGTCGGGTGTTACTAACAAGGGAAACTCCACCGGTGCAAACCTCCCCCCCCCCCTCCCCCCCCCCCCCCCCCCCACAAATGATGTGGTAAGATTGCCCAGTGGATAGCCCGTCATAAACTGAACACAGATCAAGTATGAAAACAGGAAGAAGGTGCGCTGAACTGTAAAAATAGAAACAGTGGAAGATCCAAGCATAAGAAGTGCAACACAGGCGAGCGGAAAACAGCCACGGCGTCATGCTTAAGTGGCTTGTCCAGTCTGCATGGCACCTTAATGTCAAAGGGAAACAAGTTAATCGGTCACGCCTTCACAGGATTCACCTCGCAGACACGTGGTTGTGTGTCACCTGTGATGTCTTCGACGCAGAGGAGCACCGCCTGGTGTGCAGATCGGCAAGAGGTGTCTGGTTCTTGGTGAGACTGATGTTGTCCCTAATTACACTTGACACCCCCTTCACCCCCTTACCCCTCCTCACACACCTACTCACCTGCGTCTCTTTCCGAACGCGGGATACTTCCCGCAAGTGAAGACGAACTCTGTGAAGTGGATTTGTGGACACGCAACTCACTACTTGTTTGCTGGTGACGAGAGAAGTATCCTTGATTTTTGGTAGTTCGTTAATGAACGCCATTGTGCAGTTGTCTACAATCTAAAATTCAGACAACTCTTTTCCAATTTTCTTTGGGGTGTCTTCCTTAACCCACTCCAGAGCTGGAGTGTTTCTGTCATTAGAGCTAATCCTGGCCTCTTCTCTGGTCATCGGAATGTTCTTCTCGGAAAAAATATACGTTGACAGTGTCAGTGAGTCTGACATCTTGCTGCGCCCTCCTCCTCGCGGCTCTGGTTTGCAGCTGTTCTCTGTGGTATTAATGTCAAAAATATACACAAAAATAAAAAAGAAAGGAAAGATAAATAAATAAGCCTCGGCTTGCGACCCCTGCCCACATTGACTCCACCCCTCAAGTTTAGGTGCCTGGAAGGTTCCTTAAAAAAAGTGTTGGACTGCGAAGCTGACGAACTGTGTTCAAATCTCCCTCCTGGAATATTTTTAAAATGTTGTGCTTTTCCACAAAATTATGAACTGTCCGACCGGTCATTGAAATGTTCCTTCTCTTTCAGTAATCTTGGCAGTTGTCATAGTGTATATTGGTTATAGAGTATGAATCATATGGTAAGAATACAAATAAGCGGTTGTGTACTATGTTACAACAAAAGAATTCAAGACTCAAAACTTCGAAAACGGAACACAACTTCAAAAACGTTAAAACATATTCTTTCCATGTAAAAGTGTTCCGTTCCACATAGCGTTGGCATCCGAGGCAAACATATTTGTTCGGCTGCAGACGCTTTACAGCAATACACCACCATTCTCACTGCAGCCTTCACTGTACGTAATTACACCACCAGCCTAGTTAAAAAGCAGATTTCCCTTGCCATCACATCAAATCCTGGTACTGTTGATCCATTCGGAGCACACCACTGATGACTCCGAATTAACCTGGTCTGGAATGTGTTAAATCATGTTAACAGGCTATATGCTAAAAAAGATGTTCTCAATGAAGAGGCGTATTATCTATATTTAGAGCTCACAAATATTTTCCGTATTAATTATAATTTTAACTTTGACGATTTCTGGATTCAGATTTATGAACATTTAGAAATTTGTAAACAAGGCGTACTGCGCAGGCACGAAAACAAGCTTACTAACTTTTTGTCTATTTCCTGCTGTTAAATGTTCTTAAAGTGTTTTTAAGAAAACCAGTGATTATTTTATAAAAGAATTTTAAATAAGACTAATATTAATTTTACGCAAAATGAAACTGCTTTGCTTGAAAAAGTTCTAAAATACAATGTCGTGCCCAAATTGTCAGAAAAAAATGTAACAGAAAAGATACTTGTCTGCCTAAAAATTGGTCTTGATTGTATAAAAATTGATAATTCATGTCAGACTAGAATTGCCTTTGACGTAGCTAACATTCTCTGTAGAAACACAGCCTATTTTCAAAACGTTGGGCATGACGATAGGAAGTTGGTTAAATCTATTAATAATAAACTTAAAAAAGCCAATGCGTTAATAACTGAGTCTGACGAAGGTTGCTCTTTGGTTATTTCCCACAATTCTGAATATATTTCTAAAACCTTACATTTTTTAACGGAAATAGTATTTCGGAACTCATGAGGATCTGACTCCGTAGTTACAAAAAGACGTCAGATCATCTATGAGTGACGGAAAATTTTTACTCAATCCTTTTCATAAGAATATCTTTATCAACATGAACCCTCAACCCCCAAAACTTTATTCTCAATTCAAAATTCACAAACCATACGATATCTAATACTATGAACGACGTGTATCATGATTTAGACAAATTTATGCATGAAACTCTGCAAAAATAATTCGTCTTCAAGAACAATTATTCCATCCCCAATAGTCACGCCTTAGTCCATAAAATAAAAGATTTAGAATGCAGCCCAGATACCAAGTTGTTTTCACTAGTCATCAAACATCTTCATACAAACGTTTCCGTGCAAGAAAGGCTTACGATCGTAGAAAAAAATTTACGCCATTTCAAAAAAGAACTTTCAGATGAACAAATCACTGACTTTATGAATCTAATCACAGTCGTAGTCAAATACAACTACTTTGAATTTAATTAACAATTGTATCAGCAACCCGGTGGCCTCGCTATGGGAAATCCGTTGGCTGATACCCTTGCTGACATTTTCATTAATTTTCTAGAAGAAAAGTTCTTCAGCTGTTTCTCAGCTACAACACTGGGTACTCTCTCCTATTTCAGATATGTCGATGATATTTTAGTCATCTGAAAAGGACCTGTTGATGACATTGACCATAATTTCAATCTCTTTAATATACTTCACGAGAAAATATCCTTCGCCAGTGAACTCGGAAACGAGGCCAACCAACTGAACTTTCTTGATCTGACGCTAACAGTAGAAGAAAATAAAATCTCATTTAATGTTTATCGTATAGAAACATATACCTATCGGATCCTACCTGTGTCTTCCATGCACCCACAATCTCATAAAAACGATTTCTGTTATTCACTGAGCTACTTCTATTCCTCTCTCAAAAGAAATATTCGAGGAAGAAAATTTGATCAAATCGATAGTAATTAACAACGAAAACGAACCTACCATAGCTGACAATACCATTAAAAAGAAAACTGTTAAAAGAGTTACTACACTCGGCACCTCTATAATTGAGTCCAACCAAAAGAAGAAGCTTTCTTTCTGTTCCTTTCTTGGGGCCCATCTCCTTCAGATTCAAAGCCTTCCTCGTAATAGATACAACTGTAATGTCGCTTTTTCAACGAATAATAGTTTGAAAAAAATTTATTCATAATTTATAATCGGCCTGTTCCCCTCTGAAAACCCTAGTGTCTATAAGGTTTTTTGCGACACTTGCTCTTCTTACGACACTACTGGCCATTAAAATTGCTACACCAAGAAGAAATGCAGATGATAAACGGGTATTCATTGGACAAATATATTATACTAGAACTGATATGTGATTACATTTTCACGCAACTTGGGTGCATAGGTCCTGAGAAATCCGTACCCAGAACAACCACTCCTGACCGTAATAACGGCCTTGATACGCCTGGGCATTGAGTCAAACAGAGCTTGGATGGCGTGTACAGATACAGCTGCCCATGCAGCTTCAGCACGATACCACAGTTCATCAAGAGTAGTGACTGGCGTATTGTGATGAGCCAGTTGCTCGGCCACCATTGACCAGACGTTTCCAATTGGTGAGAGATCTGGAGAATGTGCTGGCCAGGGCAGCAGTCGAACATTTTCTGAATCCAGAAAGCCCGTACAGGACCTGCAACAAGCGGTCGTGCATTATCCTGCTGAAATGTAGGGTTTCACTGGGATCGAATGAAGGGTAGAGCCACGGGTTGTAACACATCTGAAATGTAACATCCACTGTTCAAAGTGACGTCAATGCGAACAAGAGGTGACCGAGACGTGTAACCAATGGCATCCCATACCATCACGCCGGGTGATACGCCAGTATGGCGATGACGAATATACGCTTCCAATGTGCGTTCACGCCGATGTCGCCAAACACGGATGCGACCATCATGATGCTGTGAACAGAACCTGGATTCATCCGAAAAAAATGGCGTTTTGCCATTCGTGCACCCAGGTTCGTCGTTGAGTACACCATCGCTGACGCTCCTGTCTGTGATGCAGCGTCAAGGATAACCGCAGCCAACGTCTCCGAGCTGATAGTCCATGCTGCTGCAAACGTCGTCGAACTGTTCGTGCAGATGGATGTTGTCTTGCAAACGTCCCCATTTGTTGACACAGGGATCGAGACGCGGCTGCACTATCCGTTAGAGCCATGCGGATAAGATGCCTGTCATCTCGACTGCTAGTGATACTAGGCGGTTCGGATCCAGCACGGCGTTCCGTATTACCCTGCTGAACCCACCGATTCAATATTCTGCTTACAGTCATTGGATGTCGACCAACGCGAGTAGCAATGTCGCGATACGATAAACCGCAATCGCGTTAGGCTACAATCCGACCTTTATCAAAGACGGAAACCTGATGGCATTTCTCCTCCTTACACGAGGCATCACAACAACGTTTCACCAGGCAACGCCGGTCAACTGCTGTTTGTGTATGAGAAATCGGTTGGGAACTTTCCTCATGTTAGCACGTTGTAGGTGTCGCCACAGGCGCCAGTGTTGTGTGAATACTCTGAAAAGCTAATAGTTTGCATATCACAGCATTTTCTTCCTGTCGGTTAAATTTCGATTCTGTAGCACGTCATCGTCGTGGTGTAGCAATTTTAATGGCCGATAGGGTACATAGGACAAACAGATCGTGCCTTTACAGTCAGATACAAAGAACATCTTTTAAGAAAAAATGGCACTAACACTAAGAATTCTTCTTCTGCCGATCATGTCCTGATTACAGGTCACGCGCCCGAAGTTGTTCACGATATCAACATCTTGCACACTGAGAAGAAAGGCCGTAGGTTAGATGTTCTCGAAGAATTAGAAATTTTTAAACATTTTTCTCGGAATGACGGCCTCATTCTTAATGAGCAGCTTCAATTACGTAATAAAAGCTTCTTCACTGGTATAAAGTAGTTACTTGTTATTTGATTTTGCCGCGCGGTGTACCCGCTTGATCTAGGTGCCTTGTCACGATCCGCGCGGCTACCCCCGTCGGAGGTTCGAGTCCTCTCTCGGGCATATGTATGTGTGTGTGTTGTCCTTAGCGTAATTTAGTTTATGTTAGATTAAGTAGTGCATAAGCATAGGGTCCGATGACCTCAGCAGTTTGATCCCACAGTCGTTACTACAAATTTCCAAATTCCCCTGGAGGATGACGGATTCGTGCCCTCCCACTGGCAAGATGAAGAAGTAAACCGGTCAGAAAACTGATGACTTAAAAAAAATCCTCTCGTTGGTTATTCAGTCTTTTTCCTCTTATCAGCTCCCCTTTAGGAGACTTCTCGAAGATCCGAATTGGTGACTAATCTGGAATCTTTTGCCAATGGAGAGATCATCATGAGATTTTTCAGTCGCAGATCACATGTTTACATCTACATCTACAGTTATACTCTGCAAACCACTGCGAAGTGCATGGCAGAGAGTTCGTCCAACTGTACCAGTTATTATGTATTTTTTCCGTTACATTGACTAGTGGAAAGCGGGAGAATGGTAGTCTGCATCCCTCCAGACGTGCTGTGATTAATGTAATCATGTTCTCACGATCAGTAATGGAGCGATGTATAGGGAGTTGTGATACATTCCTAGAGTAAGTCTTTGCAGACTGATTGGGTTTCCCCTGTATTTTACCAGTAAACCGAAGTCTACCATCTGCTTCACCCACGACTAAGTGATCATTCCATTTCATATCCCTACGAAGTGTAGCAACTAGTTATTTATGTGAGCCGATAGATTCCAAACATGACTCAATGATACTACAATCATAGAATCCTAAGTTTTTTCGTTTTGTGAAGTGCACAATTTTACTTTTATGAAAGTTGAAAGCAAGCAGCCAATCGTTGCACCACTTTAAAATCTTATCAATATCTGAGTTAATATGTATGCAGCTGCTTTCAGACAGTACTTTATTATCGATGAGTGCCTCTTAGGCAAAAAGTCTGAGGTTACTATTAATATTGTCCAGAAGGTTATAGATATGAAACATGGACATCAAGCGCCCCAACACACTTCCTTGGGCACACCTGAAGTTATTAATACATATGTCGATAATACTCCATGCAAGATAACTTGCTTCGTTCTTCCTACTAAGAAATCCTCAGTCGAGTCATAAATTTCGCTTGGTACCCAATTCGATCGTACTTTTGATAATACGTGTGTATGAGGTACTGAGCGAAATGCTTTTCGCAGCTCAAGAAACGGTTCATCTACCACGTTGATCCAAAGCTTTCAGTACTCCGTGTGATGCAAGTGCGAGATGGGTTTCACATGATCGATGGTTTTAGAATCCACACTGGTCCGCATGGACGAGGGCATTCTGTTCGAGATATCGCATTATGTCTTGCTCAGAATATGTTCTATGATTCTACAACAAATCGATGTCAAGGATACTGGACGGAGGTTTTGTGGACCACTTCTATCACACTTACGGGTGTGACTTTTACTCTCTTACAACTAGTGGGCACGGTTTTCTTTATCTGGGGAATCTATACCAGGTTACACTTAAAAGAGGGGACAACTCAATCGCGATTTCAGTGTAGAATCTGTCTGGAATTCCAATGGACCTGGAGCTTTTTCTGTTTTAACGATTTCGGCTGCTTCTCAACGCCACTAGCACTAATATCTATTTTACTGATTTTTAAGGGATACAACAAGTAAATTGTGAGAGTTCGGGTTTCCATTTGCAAATAACCGTTGGCAAACGGAGTTAAGTATTTCTGCTTTTGCTGCGTCACACTTAATTCCAGTTCCTGCCTCGTCCACGAGTGTCTGGACCTCAAAGGGGTCAGGTCTGTTTGTTGTCATTAGTTCTAAAATATTTCCATAATGAGTGTGGTTCCGTACCATATGTTGTAGGTAGTTTTCAAAGAAGGCACTTAGTAATGTCTCACAATATGTCTTACAAAGTCCCCCACTAACCGTAATTTTCCGAGATTATTGTAAGATAATTAGAGTCTCCCCCGATAATTACAGTGTGGTTACGGAACTTATGTACTAGCGAAATTAGGTTTTGTCAAGTCTGCTGCTACATCATTTATTCGAATAATTCGAAACAAATTCAGCGCAGGAATTTCACCCTTGGATCAGATTAAACGTTGCATCACAGGCTCAGAAAACTGCGAATGATCAGTAAACTACGTCCACCAACCCTGACGTACCCATCGGTACTGATCGAGCGCCATGTCATACTCTGTCAATTGCGTCATTGGATGCGGCATGGACGGGTGCGGTGTGAGCACAACGTTTTCCCGGCCGTTGTCAGTTTTCGGACCAGAAGCCACCACTCTTCGGACAAATGGCTCCTCAGCTGCCATTAAGAGGCTAAATGCGCCCCATACCGGTCCTCCAACCACGAAAAAAATCCCTGAAAGCACCGGGAATCGAATCCGGCCCTCCACATGGCAGGCAGCTGTGCTGAACACTCAGCCAAAGAGGTGGACAACTGAGAGTAATAGCAGTATGAAATATTTCTACGACGATGTGATCTATGTATCAACGAAAGTTACTTAATGAAAGATTTGTGAAAACGGACCTTGGACAAATGGCAGTACGGTAGTGACGGGAACAAACGAATATTAAGAAAAATCGAAAAATGCAAAACAGTCAACTCATTCGGTTAACGTACGACTTGAATTATGAATTCCATTCTGTGTGTGGAACCGGTCTATGAGATCAACTGAATGAATACTATCGATTCAGTCTGTTATAGTTTTATGTATCGGCTTGATTGTTATTCATTGATTCATTCATTCTTTCTAGTGAAACCAGTCTGCTACCGAATGAAAACAATCGATAAACTCCACTGAGATTTTACATACTGTCTAAATTATTCATTCTTTCATATCGATCTGTACCAGTCTTTTCTTCGGTTAAGCCATGTATTCGTTCTTTCAATGATACAGTCCTCTGTAATTTTGCATACTGACTGAATTATTCAATATTTCCGTTCAGCTGCACCCAGTCTGTAGTCTTTCTGTCGACGGAAGAGGATTTTCGGTCTTTCAGCTAAAACCACTTTCAATGGCTGATCTAAAGCAGCAGTATACAGTAGGACTGCATACCCTGGAGGGTATCAGTGGCCTCTGGTGTACATGAAGACTTCTCACTGCTTCTAAGTTCATTTTTTAAAACTTTTTAATGTAGTGCTGCGGATTTAGTCGTTCCATATTCACTTACAGTTAACTTACTTAGGAGTAAGAAATTGAGCGTGAAATTTGCTGTTACTGGAAGGTGAAGAAGAAAGAATCATTGTAAAACTGTAGCGACTATTTGCAATCCGTTTCATTGGAAAGCATTGATGGTCTCCCTATATTAAAAACATTTGAATACCATAAACATTTATTCATCCATTTATTTGTATGGAAGGTAAATATTTTGCACAGAAAAATTACGTCACATCTATGTACGTACAAATGACACCTATGCACACAAATTTGTTTATATTTAACAGCAGGTGAAAAAATATTTCACGGGTATGAAGAAGTTCTATTCACATTCGCACATTGGTACTTGAACTTCAAAGTTAAAATCGATCGTTTCGGTGTTGTTAAAGCATTATTGTTGACAGCGCTCTGTTATCGTCAGTCGTCACTGTTGGTATTGTTTCGATATTTGCTTTCTATTTAGTATCAAAAAGTCGCTGTTGTTTCAATTTTTCATCCTCGTTTATAAATAGTTCGTTTATTTAATAGCATTCTGTTTCTGGATGAAATGCTGAAACGCTCAGCTGCGTGAAAATGGGAGAAATCATACGACTTGATCAGAAGTGAACCTCTACATAAGTTCCGTGGGATACACAGTATATACAACGATGATTTATGTTCTGAAACTGCATTAAATAAATCAACGAAAATTGACGAATGCTGATAAATACCTCTCAACAAAAAGCACTTCCGACAAGTGGCAGTATACGCTCAAAAAGCAAGCGATTAAGCCACCAAACAATGAAAGAAACTACGTCTTATAGACTTTCTGTTCATGTCACTTTAGCATTTATCGAATGAGAATTATCAAAGATGGGTGAAAACCGGCAGGTATAGGGAAAGAGAGAGAGAGAGAGAGAGAGAGAGAGAGAGAGAGAGAGAGAGAGAGAGAGATTCAGTATATTTAATTGAAAAAGTAATTGTGCACTTATTTAGAATGTAGCACCAGTTATAAATCTGTGAAAACCAACGAAAAATTGGTGTTTGTTGTCAGAATCACGTCAAATTCGTATGAAAGTAAATTTTGAAATTTCTTCATTTTTGAGGTATATACTTCCTGTTATGTAAAATCTTTGGCAGTTCATCAATAACTGAAGACGCTTAGCGAGTGTGTAAGAAATATAAAATTCTTAAGAACTAAATAGATTCCGAGTTGAAGTGATGTTACCACACGAAGATATTTGCAAACAGAACGTCAGTAGCATCTTATGGACTTAGAATTCTGTCATCAGTGTCTTTTAGTTACGTATTATTCATGTGTACACTCATTTTTTGTTACGGTTTCCTTTTCTGGGGAACAAATGAGCAAAATCTGAGCACAGTTTCCAAACCAATTATGTTGGTTAAAATGCAGTAAAGGACCATACTAATAGTTATCAAAAATAGTAGTCGGTTTCGTTGTACAGCTCTGTTCAAAACACTGAGTGTTTTAACTACACCACTAGACCATGTGACTACATTTGTCAATCAGTTGTACACATAATAGAACCATTGATAACACTGGTCAACACTCATTTTCTTGCCAAGGATATTTGAGTGGCTTCAGGATGGGTTAGTGGTGCTGAGGACGAATATAGCAACCATTTATGCAGTTTGGCTCTAGTTTTTGAGATAGTGCATGATTTATTCAAAAAATTAGAAAAAATTGCTAATACTGAACTCGAGCGCTACAAACTACAATGAAAAAAGAAAATAATCTTTATAAATAGCTTCTATGAAAACCTGATAGGCATTTGTCCACGTATAAAACATAATTGAAAAGTTTCTCTGTAAGTATATCATTTTCCGTCCATGACGAACCGCTTCCTGCACGCTTTCCTTTTATAGGTCTCTTCAGAACAGTCACGTTGCAGATTCCAGCAATAATCTGCCATCATATGCCTGTCCCATCTTCCTTTATATCTTTCCTCTATTCCTTTCATATCTTGATGGAACCGCTCTCCTTGTTCCTCACTGAAATCACCTAGATTACGAGGAAATCGATCCAAGTGGCTGTGAAGGAAGTGCAATTTTATGCTCATGTTAGCTCCTAAGTTTTGAAAGTTAGTGAGCATATTTTTGACCAGTTCCTCGTAATTGGGAGCTTTATGATTGCCCAAAAAACATTTTACAACAGCGACAAAACTGTTCCAGGCCGATGCTTCAGTGACAGTCATGACACTTGTAAAATTGGTATCGTTGATGAGCCTGCAAATTTGAGGACCATCAAATATTCCTACCTTAAGTTTTTCACTACTGAGTCCAGGGAACGTATTGCAGATGTATGTGAAGCAATTACCATTTCTGTCTAAAGCTTTGGTGAATTGCTTCATTAGTCCTAACTTAATATGTAATGGTGGAAGAACAATCTTGTCCCTACTAACCAGAGGTTCATTAATGATGTTTGCTTCACCAACAGCCATATGTTCCCTTGGAGGCCATGTTTTCTGCTTCCAATGTTCGTGCTTTGCCCTACTATCCCACATGCAGATAAAACATGGGTGCTTTGTGTATCCACTTTGTTGTCCAAGCAAGAAGTTCACCATTTTCAAATCAACACAAATCAACCACTGGTGCTGCATATACTGAATTTTCTGCAGAACCATCTTGATGTTAGCATATGCTTCACAAAGTTTTGTTGAGTGGGCAATTGGAATAGATGCGTAACGATTGCCATTGTGTAGGAGAACACATTTTAAACTTCTAGTGGAACTGTCTATGAAGAGACGCCAGTCCTCTGGTCTATATTCCGGCAGCCCCAATTCAAGTAAAAGTCCAGGTATATTGCTGCAATACACTATAACCTCTTCTTGGTTGAAGTATGGAAGAAGGTTTTCTTCTCTCGTCCGGTAAGCTGTTATTTTAACACTTGGATGAAGACAGTTCTTTTCCTTAAGCCTGGATGCTAAGAGTTCTGATGCTTGCTTTGAAAGATTGAGTTCTCGTATCAAGTCACTGAGCTCCTTCTGGTCGAACTGCTGGGGTTGTGTCTCACGTCCTTCGTATTCCGAACCACTACTTGTACATTCCTCGCCGTGCACATCCTCATCGGATGATGTTAGCGTGGGTAATGTTGTGAAGGTTGGTGCAGGAACATCGTTGCTGTGCACCACCGGTCTTCTTGCTGACTCCAAATCGGGATAATCCCACTTTCGTTTTTTGAACCTATTAAAACCTTTCACATTAACAATGCAAAAATAGCAATCATCTGTATGGTTCTTCTGCTCTCGCCATACCATAGGCACTCCGAAGTTTAAGCTTTTCCTTTTTCGTTTTGTCCACTGCCGTAAGCACTCCACACAGCATTTACAAACTTTATGGGGTGCCCACGCCTTGTCTTGATCTCCAAGTTTAATTCCGAAATATGTCAGATACGCTTCCTTCACAAAAGGAGTGATAGTCTTCCTGTTCTTTTGAAGAACGTATTCACCACAAATGTAGCAGAACTCATCTGGATGGTTCACGCAAAGACGGCGTGAAGAACTCATGTTTTCCTAAAACAAAATTGCACAAATACTACATATTATGCAGAACTTTCTTGTATTTGCATGTCAATCACATCCAACAAACATCAGTAATTGTTTTGTGTGAAATGAATACTCACCTCTTATTTGCTACGTCACGATGAAAAGGTTCTATCTCCTTGAAGCTGCACTGCACATGTGTGTGACTTTCGACCATCGCCATTTTTCTTGTTTACACTGAACGCTACCTATCGGCTGTTGCGGGGATTACCTCGGCCAACAAATGAATGTCGAGTACCGCCGAATTCAAATCTGCACAACCCTCAATATCTTCAACACACGCACCGCACAACAGGACTGAACACATGCTGACAGTGTGATGTTTGCATGATGTAATCCTCAACCACACAGATGCACTCCCTGAGCACAATTGTTTAATAAAGATAGTACAATATCACTAATTAAAAAACAGGTAGCAAATACATTACACCATATATGGACCCTGCAGTCGATATTATCCACATGAAACTCTCATTTCCACAAATAACCTATATCTCAAAAACCAGAGCCAATTTGGAAAAAGTACAAATATACTCGGAATGAGTATCATAACAATATCCCATTTTCGTTCAAACTTCCCTGGCAACGAAAAAAAAAAAATATTTTGTAGAGCTGTGTAATTACTGCACAAACAGCTGCATCCATAACTATGGAATAAGAGCTAGACATTTACCAAGAAAGTATAAACATAAAAGTCAAAGCAGCATTTTCTACCAAGAAGTAAACTTGTAGAATAAATTGTCATAGGAGACGGAAGTGATTACTAAAACAAACGTATTTAGAAACGCGGTTAGAATGTATCTGTTAAAAAACACATTCTATACAGTGAAGGCCTACTTAGATAACACAGATTAGAGGTTTGGTAAAAAATGTAAGCATATAAATAATAATAACGATAATCAAATAGATGTCATTGCACACTATTTTTTCCTTCTTTATTTCATTTCTAGAAATAAGGTACACACAAAG
Organism: Schistocerca piceifrons; assembly: GCF_021461385.2. Taxonomy (NCBI): domain Eukaryota; kingdom Metazoa; phylum Arthropoda; class Insecta; order Orthoptera; family Acrididae; genus Schistocerca; species Schistocerca piceifrons. The sequence continues at coordinate 632,158,198 of NC_060139.1, forward strand.
CTTTGCAATGTATAACTAACACTTTATCCTCTTTCTCACTCAACATTCCACTCCTTATAGAGAGATGCTAACTCAGTTTTTCAGGCTAGAAAATGGGAAGTTGTGGTGCACAAAATTGAAACCAGACATCGTCACTATGGTCCTGACATCAGCTGATAGCGTGTGTAGTGTTAACAATATGAAACGATGTGTGTATAGTGTGTGTAATATTCGTAGTGACTGAGAGTGAGAAATGAATGAACAATCTAGCACTAACCTTTTACATTATAAAATAACGTCATTGTAAAATAGTATTGTTCACTAGGCTGGCTCTGAGCACTATGGCACTCAACTGCTGAGGTCATTAGTCCCCTGTTCACTAGGAATAAACCGAATAAGGTAGGACTGTTTTAAACAGACAGGTCTTGTATTCGGGAGGGTGGAGTCTCCTATCTTCAACTGGCCATCGTGATTTAGGTTTCCCGTGGTTTCCCTAAACTTGAAAGATAAATTCCGAGATGGTTCCTACCATAAGGGCACGGCTAACTGCACATTAATAAGGCCAGTTCGAAGTAAACGTGCAGTAACCACTCACAGGCAGCAGGTTGGCAACACCAGCAGTGGAGGGTGTATGAAGTGTGTCGAGGGGGGGGGGGGGGGGGACGTGGAAAACATTGCAGTCATTGTCGTAATGCGGTAACGGAGCTAATTATATAACGTCCAGAAGGGTGCGCTTTTTGGCCAGGTGAACCAAAGGGTTACCAACAGCGTCTTCCCAACGACCGTTCAGCGAACATTGCTGCGTATGGGACTCCGCAGCAAGTGCTTAATTGAACCACTCATGCTGACAGTTGTCCAACAACAACGACGGCTGGAATTTGCACATCAGTACCCCAGCTGGACGTCCACTGAGAGGCGATGGCTATTGACAAGAACCTCGTGAAACATCCGATAAGAAACAACCTGCAGCAATCGTGTGAAGGGTTCAGGCCGGAGAAGGGAGCGTTGTTGCTTGGGGAACGTTTTCGTGACGTTTCTCGGGTGACCTTGTCATTCTGAAAGTGAACATGGAGAAACATGAAAGTATGCAACTATCCTTGGAGACCATTACATGCAGTTTTTTTTCGGCAAGATAGCATGTATCAGCAGAACAATTCAACATGTCAGATAGCTCGCAGTGTACGTGCGCGGTTCGAAGGGCACCACAGTGGGTCTGCCCTATTCCCTTGGCCAGCAAACTCCGCGGATTAAAACCCGATCGAGAATCTGTGGGACCACCTTGGATCCTCAACGGAGAAATCTAGCGCTGTTTAATAAGGGACTGGAGTCCGCGTGACCCCACACCTTCCAGAACATCGTCAGCTCCCTTCCTGTACGTCGCGCAGCGTTCCGTGCTGGAAAATGTGTTTATTCAGACTTCTGACACGTGACGGCATTAATGTGACTGGATAGTGTATGAATTACGTTACTTTTGTTATTCTTCAAACTAACACATGTCGAAAACCCTTGTAAAAGTGATCTACGGACGAATAAAACTACTGCTGCTACTACTACTGCTACTACGACTACTAACACCACTACTACTAACACTTCAACCAGAGGTTACGAAAAACTTTCATATAACTGACGTAACCGTCTGACACATGTGTCATTTCGATGTCTCACACTATCTCACACTAACTGAAACCACTTAAACCCGGAGAGTGAGTGGTAACATTCATAAAACTGATGTGCCTGCAACGAAGAATTTCATTCGATGGTTTATTTGACTTAAGAACCTGAATGAATGAAAAAAAAATCAATCGTCTGGCTCTTCGGATCTTAAAACCATTAGGTTGTGCCTTCACAATACAGGATCCTTCAGCGGGTTGTATGTGTTGGAGGTGGTCAGAATACATTCGCCCAACGTAGTAACAAAAACGTGCACCGAATTCGGAAATATGTCTGCATTTGAAGTACACAAAGTTATTCTTCAGTTTCTGCATAAAATCTGAAGAGTTCTGTTTATAAAATGTTCAGATGTGTGTGAAATCTTATGGGACTTAACTGCTAAGGTCATCAGTCCCTAAGCTTACACACTACTTAATCTAAATTATCCTAAAGACAAACACACACACCCATGCCTGAGGGAGGACTCGGACCTCCGCCGGGACCAGCAACACAGTATATGACTGCAACGCCTTCGACCGCTCGGCTAATCCCGCGTGGCTTCTGTTTATAGATTTTTTTACGTAAGCTTGGTATATCTTCATTACCAAACTGCGTAAAGTATGTACGTAGAACTGTAAACGGATCCTAGCCAAGGCTCGACATACGTTACATATCAAGAATAATGTAGCCCTTGGGCGCAATTTCTGATTAAGCCACCTCATAAGGACAATTATAAATTTAAAAATCACAGGGTCGCCTCCAGCCCAAGCCCTTCCTAACAATTAAGAAAAGACCGAACTGGAAATTATCAGTTCAATCAAATTAAGAATTTAATTATAAGAATGTAATTTATTTAAAGGAACTAACAAGAATAACAGCATTGTATGTCCTATATCAATGAGCTTGTGTAATTAAATTGATTTTTCCTCCCATTTTTGTTCATCACGAGCAAGCAGATTAACTTTAAAAAAATCAGGGAATAGAAAATTAATTTGAAAACGGGCATCAATGAGAAAGATAAAGGACGCAGAGTTTATCTCCTACGTAGCACGTTTATTTCATTACTGAATCTGATGTACAGCCTATGAATACACATGACTGGTGCCTGAATGAAAAATTTAACAAAATAATTCGCCAAAAATGGTAGAATAGCTCAATTAAAAAAGGAAAAACACACAAAAGGGAAGTGGAACACAATAATTCAATCATTCCATCTACATATCCACGACAGAAATAGTTCAGAGAGATACCTATCACCATTATGCTCATGCACTAGCTTGGAAAGACATTTATCCGATTCGCAAGGTGTGTATAGAAGGTATACGACGTGGAATCCGCGCCTGTCGCTTACGAACGGCCGAACGTCAGCACGTGGTAAACTTGATTGCGAGTTAACTGTTCAGAAATTACGCCTTAAACCAGGCACCAATGTAAGAAATTTTAATGGTCCAATAGCAGAATGATTTTGCCGTTACGAAATTAAATTAACTCGGCAAGACAGAAACCCTCTCTAGGAGCTACGAACTGTACTCACCAACCGCTAGCTGCAGAGCGTCCTTTCTCCATCGAGCTTCGCCTAACTACCGGTGCAACGGATGCTACCAGAGGGGTAGGCTTCCGTCACCAACCTGACAGACGAACCAACCTCACACTACAAGGGGTAAACCTGTCTGTCCAGGTACTGGGATCCTAAGTTGGTCATTTTGTGCTACCCTCCAAACGAGAAGCAAACATCACCTGCTCCTAGTAGACGAAAACCATCTCAGCGCCCCCCACAAAAGAAACCCGAAATCACTCGTAAAAACAGTCATTCAGCCACATTCACGCACACATAGGGTAGGGTGAAGGGAAAAACGAATAAATACAGGGCATGATTTCCTATGGAACACAAAAAAATCAAACATAATGTCATTTAATAAGCCTTAGTTTGATTGCTCAGTCTTTCTGGGAGAGTTAATAAATTAAACCGGAATCATGCAGTGGACAGGATAGGATGCACAGAATCCAGCGAGACAAGCGTCTACGAAACGACTCCACAGAGACGTTTCAACTGTTAACCCAGTTGAGTTCATGATCTATGTCCATGGAGCACATCCAGGTTGCTTATCTAAGGACTTCTAGGGGAAAAAAAATTTGATTTTCAATATTTCGTAAAATTTACGAACGAATATGAAATTTTTGAGTGTTGCCATGTTCTACTTACTAAGATTTATAACCTTATGCTAAAGATTTATCACAGTAAGACAAGTATTGCACTTAGAAACTGTGTATGTGTGCTGAGGCACTGTAACTCACCACAGACAAATATCAACACTGCATACATCAGTATTTAAGAATGAGAGCACTTAGAGATTTGACGAATTTTACACACACTTTGAAACCTTCACGGAATTTTCTCACTAACATCTCCACAAAGCGATGTAAGGAAGAAAGTTTAGCGCTTACTACATTTTCGCTATTTACGTAGTAACAGGCATGTTGTTTTAACTCATTACTTCATCACTGCTAAACCTTTTGCAGACAGTATCCCCATATACAACTGAATATACCTGCAACGTTATAAACATTGCGAAGCGTAGAAAACTAGCTTTTTCTTAAAATGGCGTGCAAATTACTCAGACTATCCTCATCTAATGATTGATAAAAAGAGCACTTTGCGAATTCCAGCAAACTTTAAACATACTTGCACATATTTTCTAATTTTTTTCTCGCTTACATGCTAAACGTGAAATATTTGAGACATTAACTCATTTTTAAAGTAAGCAGAAGTTTGAAGTTGTTTCCTATATGGGAGTTTGATTCATACGGAATCGGGGGTTTACTGTTTTTTTTCTAGACGCACGCTTTCAGTGACTAAGACGTAGCTTCGACACACACACACACACACACACACACACACAAACACACACACACACACACACACACACACGCACAAATCTGCTCGGACACACATTCCATTGTCTCTGTCTCTCTCTGATATTTGACTATTCACTGGCGCATGTTGGCATTTCAGCGCACTGAGATGTGCCAGCTATGCCTTTATAAATTTTGTTCTTTCATGTTCTACATGAAGCTTCGTACAGCGAACAGCACTTGGAGCGCAACTGTATCGCTGAATTCCACGGAAGGTACGGAGCCAGTGAGTCATAATGGCCACGTGTCGTGAGGACCGCAGCTACCGGCGAGACCGTAGCTCTGACGTTGTGATGGTTAATGGCCGGCCGCGCGATGGCGCCACTGCATGCAAACAGAGCATGTTTGATTAATTACCACTTTTACACAGTTATTTTTTAAAGCAATTCGTAAGATACATAAAATTTCATCCATAATTTATTTTGTTTTTCTCTCTGTTAAACAATTTATGTCCACTCAATCAGTAAATGGCATTAAAGTTCCTTTTTTGTCTCTAAATACAGGTAACGATAAAAAATTATGCACGGTTGTGAAGCGGTTACATTATAGAGAAGAGGAGGGAGCTGTTGTATTCCAAAACCGAAAGCGACAGAAATGCCGCCGTGGTTGCGATGCTGCAGCATATCAGGCCATATCTGCGTTTAAGATAGTTATTTGAGGTTTCCGGGTTGATCTTTCGTTCGTTATAATCCACAGCATCTTCTCATATACTCAGTCTATAGCATTTTTAAAAGTAATTGATACTGAAAATGAAGGACACACTTCGTACCCGACGATCGCTGTGGAAAATTTCATCCATAATTTATTTTGTTTTTCTCTCTGTTAAACAATTTATGTCCACTCAGTCAGCAAATGGCATTAAAGTTTCTTTTTTGTCTCTAAATACAGGTAACGATAAAAAATGATGCACGGTTGTGAAGCGGTTACATCATAGAGAAGAGGAGGGAGCTGTTGTATTCCAAAACCGAAAGCGACAGAAATGCCGCCGTGGTTGCGGTGCTGCAGCATATCAGGCCACATCTGCGTTTAAGATAGTTATTTGAGGTTTCCGGGTTGATCTTTCGTTCGTTATAATCCACAGCATCTTCTCATATACTCAGTCTATAGCATTTTTAAAAGTAATTGATACTGAAAGTGAAAGACACACTTCGTACCCGACGATCGCTGTGGAGTCACTGTTATTGTTCCAAGATGACCGATTTCAACAGTCTTATACTGCCATCATCCGACCGTGTGGAACTTGTAATACAACTGCCGTGTCACATTACACGAAGTCAAAGCATAAAGGGCACTTCCATAAGATCAGATGATGGCAGGACAGGCATATTCATAAAATCCACTACGCCGGCAGGGTGGTGCTGTGTGGCAAGATTTGAGGGAGTCATGTTCGCCGACAATATGCATGGATGGTACGTGGATTATATCAGCTGTGTGCATTTAATTAATTGCGTGCATTTTATCAAAATATGTATATGTAAGTAGTGCATTTTATGCTTTGCTTTCGTGTAATGTAACATGGGAATTTCATAACAAGTTCCATAAGAACAGATGATGGCAACATAAAACTGTTGAAACTGGCTATCTTGGAACAATAAAAGTGTCTACAGCGATCGCGGCGTACGAAGTGGGTTCTTTATTTCCAACCATGCAGATCGCTGCAAACCACAGCATGTGTAACTTGGAAAAGTAAATGATGTGGTGAAGAATATCTACCATGCTAGCAACTAAATGCAGCAGGGACGCAGTAGATAGTGGACTTCAGTAGAGTAAGGTTTTAATACAGTAACTATTTTTATTTTTCAGAGGTCTCCGCAAAGGAAATTTGACATAAGATTTTAAAAAATCAAGTTCAAGTTAATTCCAGTTCAAACCAAGCACACCGAACCAATCATCAATTCAAATTAAATAAAAAAGTTATATTAAAATATCCTGACCATTAAAGTTACAGCTTGAACTGAGAAATTAAAATTATGAAAACATTGTTAAATGTAATAAAAGAATAAAGTAAAACACATCAATTACAGTTTTAAATACTCGGTTACTGTCAAGTTTGGTAGACAGGTTTAAAAAGAAATAACAATTCGTAATCAGCTCCTTTCTAGCTATGGCACCCATTTGCTACGTGAACATTAATTAGAAAGTAGAAGATTGTTAAGATTTGTTCTGTTGTAATATAAGGTTCTTCTACACACCAATTATGCTCGACACCGTATAGATTGTGTGTGTGCCTTAAAAGTTACGAGTACCACAGTCGCCAATGACCCACTTGACTACAACATACAGAAAGGAAAGTCAAACACACGCCATGCACTTCAATACATGAGAAACATAACCTCTCAATGGGCATTAAAAGATGAAATGTGTACTAAGAAAAGTTACCTATTAAGGTGAGCTTGACTGTACTTTGGACTTAATAACACGGAGGCATGAACATCGTCAATTTATGTAATATATACGATTAATGAATTCTGTAATAAATTTCAGCTTGTAATACCGAATAAAACCGAATACTCTGCTGAAGAACCACAAGAGAAGCAGGTGTAAAAGGCCGGGTGATACGGGAAGATTTCAATTACATTTCACCACGGTGAGACAGATATTCCGAAATAAGACACTGAATTGTAAGGCCTACCCAGGAGCAAGTATAGACTCAGATCACTATGTAGTAGTGATGAAGAGTAGGCTGAAGTTTAAGAGATTAGTCAGGGAGAATCAATTCTCAAAGGAGTGGGAGAAAGAAGTACTAAAGAATGACGAGATACGCCTGAAGTGGTTAGATACAGCAATAAGGAATAGTTCAGTAGGCACTACAATTGAAGAGGAGTGGACATCTCTAAAAAGGGTAGTGAATAACAAACTTCCTGGCAAATTAAAACTGTGTGCCGGACCGAGATTCGAACTAGGGACCTTTACTTTACGCGGGAAAGTGCTCTACCACCTGAGCTACTCAAGCACGACTTACGACCCCTCCTCACAGCTTCAATTCTACCAGTAGCTCGTCTCCTACCTTTCAAACTTCACAGAAGCTCTTCTGCATGCCTTGCAGAACTAGCACTCCAGGAAGAAAGGATATTGCGGAGACATGGCTTAGCCACAGCCGGGGGGAAGTTTCATATCAGCACACAGTCCGCTGCAGAGAGAAATCTCATTCTGGTAATGAATAAGTTGGAAAGAAAAACATAGATGCAAAGAAGATAACCGTGAAGAAACCATGGGTAACAGAAGAAATACTTCACTTGATCGATGAAAGAAGGAAGTACAAAAATGTTCACTGAAATTCCGAACTGCACAAAAACAAGCCACTGAGGAATGAAATAAATAGGAAGTGCAGGGAAGCTAAGACGACGAAATGGCTGAACGAAAAATGTGAAGCAATCGAAAAGGAAATGCTTGGCGGAAAGACTGACTCACCATATAAGAGAGTTAATGCAACCTTCAGTGAAATTAAAAGCAGGGATGGTAACATTAAGGGTACAATGGGAATTCCACTGTTAAATACAAAGGAGAGAGGGGATAGGTGGAAAGAGTACACTGAAGGCCTCTATGACGTGGAAGATTTGTCTGATGTGATAGAAGAAGAAACAGGAGTCGATGTAGAAGAGATGGGGGGGGGGGGGGGGGTACAGAATTACAATCAAAATTTAGAAGAGCTGTGGAGGACTTAAGATCAAATAAGGCAGAAGGGATTGATAACATTCCATCAGAAATTCTGAAATCATTGGGGGAAGTGGCAAGAAAACGATTATTCACGTTGGTGTGCAGAATGAATGACTGGCGACATAGTATCTGACTTTCTGAAAAATATCATGCTGACAGTTGCGAAGACTGCAGGAGCTGACAAGTGCGAAAATTATGGCACAATCATCTTAACAGTTCATGCATTCAAGCTACTCACAAGAATAATATACAGAAGGATGGAGACGAAAATTGAGAATGTGTTAGAATCCGTTCAGTGTGGCTGTAGGGAAAGGTAATTCTGCCGTTGTGGTTGATAATGGAAGCAAGACTAAAGAAAAATCAAGACACGTTCATAGGATTTGTCGAATTGAAAAGAGATTTCGATAGTGTGAATTAGTGAAAGATGTTCGAAATTCTCAGAAAAATAGGGGTAAGCTGTAGGAAGAGACGGATAATATACAATATGTACAAGCACTAAGAGGGAATAATAAAATGGACGACGAAGAACGATGTGATCGGATAAAAAGGGTGTAAGACTGAGATGTAGTCGTTCACCCCTACTGTTGAATCTGTATATCGAAGAAGCAATAATGGAAATAAAAGGAAGGTTCAGGAATGGGATTAAAATTCAAGGTAAAAGGACAGCAATGACACAATTCGCTGAGGACATTGCTATCGTCAGTGTAAGTGAAAAGAAATTACATGAACTGCTGAATGAAACGAACAGTCTACAGAATATGGATCGAGAGTAAATTGAAGAAAGACGAAAGTAATGAGAAGTAGGAGAATCGAGAATAGCGAGAAACTTAATATCAGGATTGACGGTCACGAAGTTGAAGAATCTTGCTACCTAGGTAGCAAAATGACCATTGACAGACGGAGCAATGAGGACATCAAAAACCAGGCTAGCACTAGCCAAAAGTGCATTCTAGCCAAGAAAAATATACTAGCATCAAACATAGCCCAGAATTTGAGGTATAAATTTCTCAGAATGTACGTTTGGAGCATAGCAATGTGTGGTAGTGAAACATGGACTGTGTGGAAATTGGAACAGAAGAGAATAGAAGCATTTGAAATATGGTGTTGAAAATTAGGTGGACTAGTAAGGTAAGGAATGAGGAAGTTCTGCGCAGACAAGAAGAAGGGACAGCATGATAGGAAAGCTGGTAAGACATAAGGGAACGCCTTCCATGCGGAGGACGACAGAGGCTGGAATACATCCAGCAAATAGTTGAGGACGTAGGTTTCAAGTTCTGCTCTGCTGTGAAGATGTGGCGGGCTGCACTAAACCACTCAGAAGACTGATTACTTAAAAAAAAAAAAAAGCTAATTGACTCATACTTCACATTAACAGATGTCTTGAGACTAGCGAGAATACAAACTGATTTCATTGCAAGAAAGGCCACTTAAAACAATATTCAACGGAAATACTTCTAATATCGCCAAAGCACGGCCAAGGACAGTACAGTGAAAACTGGTCTGCCACACAACAAAACGCACAGGTTCAGATTAACGAATGACGACTCACCAGATCCAACATAATGATGCTGCGCAGATGTGATGTCCGAAGATCACCAGTGAATTTTCCCCAGCAACGTTCAACCTGACAGAAATTTTCAACGCACATGAATGTTATGTGAGACAGATGGCATTGAAGTAGGATCGCTGGTATCAACTTCACTCAATTTCAGTACTGGAGTGAAGAACTATCAGAAATACATGGAAGAAGTGTTACACTGCGGAGGGATACTGTACCATCCCGGGACTTGACTTTCTGGATCAACATGATGCAGAAACTGATATTTCACAGTATAGTATGAGACGGGACGTTAGCTGGGAGCGATCAATAAAAGTGTTACATTGCTGCAGGGTTTACCTGTCATGAAGTTGGTACCAAATAAACAGCAGATGATAGATTAATTTACATGATAAAGTGTGAAGAGGTACAGGAAAGTTTCTCTGGGTTAGTTTAGGTGCTGATCTCCCAAGTGAAATGACATGTGTTGCGGAGCCGTTAGAGTGCAGTGATGAGTTTGATGCATCACATTACTTCGTGTATAGAAGTATAACAGATGTGATAGGGGTAGATTGAGATAATATGATTTTGAAAATTATAGATAATTTTGGCATGGATACTGTGAGTCTGCCAAAGAGGTTACTGATTACCAGTGTGGTTGTCCTGAATGAGGATGGTCTAGGTAAGCCGAGTGAAGACCTGGCCACAAGCAAGCTGTCAATGTATCTTCACTGTTTGAGAAATTGGAAGATTTAGTGGGGGAAGAAAAATCTGCTATGGAAGTTTTGTTGGTAAAATTTGAGAATCAGTTTGAACTTGAGGGACTCTAGCCTGCAATGCAAGTGACACGGAATAGAATGCTCCGGTATGCAGGAAGCCATACAGGACCCAAAAATACTGGAAACTAATAATGGAGGAGTCTATTTACCAACAGATGGCAGACAATATTATCGTGCACAGTTACAAAAATGGTTCAAATGGCTCTGAGCACTGTGGGACTTAACTGCTGTGGTCATCAGTCCCCTAGAACTTAGAACTACTTAAACCTAACTAACCTAAGGACATCACACACATCCATGCCCGAGGCAGGATTCGAACCTGCGACCGTAGCGGTCGCGCAGTTCCAGACTGTAGCGCCTAGAGCCGCTCGGCCACTCCGCCCGGCTGCACAGTTACACTCCACAGGCTGAAAGCTTCAACATTATTCAGAAAAAATCACCAGAGGACACGTGGAAGTATAGATTCTGCTATCATTACTATTGTTTAAATGAAAGGACAATTGTAGATCCTTATCCTGTATTAAATTGGAGACTCAGGGTAACTCGGGTGTAGATCTTTCAAGAAAATGGATTAGAATAGTGGCTATCACATATGAGATGCAGTTCTGGAGGACAGGCTGAATACTCTTCTTACTGTTCCCCGAGAACTATCTCAGTACTCCCAATCTCATTATTCCTTTCAGTTTTGTATGTGTACAGACTGTAGTAGACTGAGAGATTTTAGTATGCCGTTTTTTTCTTAAAAATGGGCCATCTTCCTTCCAGAAGTTACTAGGTGGAGTGTTCAGAAGACTGAAACTGAAGCAGTGTACTGTTTACTTTGATGTCATCATTGTATAATCAAAGGATATGGAAGAATGTGTGTAACAGCTGGAAGTACTTTTCTGGAGTTTATGTACCACATGATTAATGCTCAGTGTGGATAAATATCACTTTATAACAACAAAGATAAATTATGTAGGTAATGTGATTAGCCGGAAGTGTGTCAATGCTGATCCATGTTCCGTTTCTGCAGTGCGCGATTTTCTGTCACAACAGACAACAAAACAGCTTCAGCCGTATTTCAGGCTCTGTAATTATTATAGAAAGTTTAATGGGTTTGCCAAAGTTTCTGAACCACTGAGTGGTGTGCAGTGAAATTATAGTGGTCAGCTGACTGTGAAACTGCATTTCAGATCTTGGAACAAGCGTTAACATCTGGTTTAGTGTCTGTATTTCCTGATTTTAGTAAGGAGTTTATTTTATCGTGTGATGCAAGAACTGTGGAAATTGGATGTATTCTTAGCCGAGATCTAGATGGTAAAGAACACCCAATGACATATGCACAAAGACAACGAAAAAAGCAGAACAGAATTATTATACCACAGGAAAGGAAATATTAGTTGTCATTTATTGAGTGAAGTATTTCTGTTAGTGTCTGTATGGCAGAAAGTTTAAAATTATAACAAGCCACACAGCATTAAAGTGGTTGTTTGTTTTAAAAGATGAGTCTAGTAGATTGACGCAGTGAGCGCTAAGGTTGAGGACATCTTGCATACCAGATACCAGTTTGTTGGAAACCAGTGGTGGATAAGAAGTAGGTTAAGTAAATAAAGATTTATTAGGTGGAGAACGAGTGATCTTGTAAAATAAAATTTTGTGTGGGCTATGTTACAGGAAATGATTATGCTGGTAAGTAAGTGAGACCTAGAAAATGTAAATAATAGAGCGGTATGTTGCTCATCTAGCTAAACTTTGAGGAATGATGTGACTAAGCAGAGGAACTTTGGGTTTTAGCTCACCTGGAACATAGAGAAAACTAAAATATACAACGCGAACTTCTGTGTAAATGTTTGTTGAGACTGTTCTAGGAACACCTCGAGTGAAATCCATGGCGGATTTTTTAAAGGGGAGACGGGTAAAGTGCCCCTGATTAATAGGTTGGACAACTGTTTAAAATTTAAAAGCCTTGCCGTGGTAACACAAGAAGCCAGGTCTCAGTATGAAACAATGGCAACAAGAAAGGATTCCTCATGTTGCTTGTAAGAAGCTCATAAGGTAGAGTTCATTGCTACAAATGAGTGTCCAAAGTGTCATTGCAACAAAATGATATCGTAGGGAAGAGAGATGTAGTCACTGTGTTGACCACACAAACTAAGAAGACATAACTAGGACTGAGGAATGATTACTCAGAGCACTGGTGCTACAGAACACATCCACAACTGCCTCTGAATGGCGAAGTTAAAACACTTTTCAGCTACAGGAGGAGCGTTCAGAAAGCTGACCGGTCAAGAAGAGCAGGCCATACAAAGCCATCGTAGCCTCGCAATAGCAATGCACGCAGGACAGTTCTTGTATAAATGTTACTACTGCACAGTGGCATCACCTACTTCTACTCAGTTAGCAGCTGTCCAGCCAGAAAGTTGGGCCTGAGTTGGTCCATCCTCTGCCCATCAAGGCCGTCTTCAATCTCTGGTGGAACAGCAAGTGCTGCCTGGTAAACACTGTTACTGCGAGTCACAATGCTGTCAGTCGGATCGAGACTGACGCGGAACTGTGTTGGACGTCTGCCAACAGGCCTTCTGATCTAATGTGTTAATCAGTGTGTCCAGGGAGCAGTTAACAACATTTTCATCGCAGGGAGCATGCCGTGGCTGCCGTGAATGAAGAAGACCGTGTACTTTGGAACAATACATGTGTTTTTGGTTGATGCTGTTCTATTAGACCCTTTGGGCGCTGAACAGGCCATAACCCATTGAGTCACTGCTGGCTCATGCCCAAGAGGTGACAGTCCAGCCAGGTCCCGACGTAGGCAATCTAACACCGCCTCCTAACTCAGCGACTCACTCCCCTAGGTCGCAGCAGTAATTTTAGTGCTTTAATCCTATGTATCCCCCCATGAACCATGGACCTTGCCGTTGGTGGGGAGGCTTGCGTGCCTCAGCGATACAGATAGCCGTACCATAGGTGCAACCACAACGGAGGGGTATCTGTTGAGAGGCCAGACAAACGTGTGGTTCCTGAAGAGGGGCAGCAGCCTTTTCAGTAGTTGCAAGGGCAACAGTCTGGATGATTGACTGATCTGGCCTTGTAACAATAACCAAAACGGCCTTGCTGTGCTGGCACTGCGAACGGCTGAAAGCAAGGGGAAACTACAGCCGTAATTTTTCCCGAGGGCATGCAGCTTTACTGTATGATTACATGATGATGGCGTCCTCTTGGGTAAAATACTCCGGAGGTAAAATAGTCCCCCATTCGGATCTCCGGGCGGGGACTACTCAAGAGGATGTCGTTATCAGGAGAAAGAAAACTGGCGTTCTACGGATCGGAGCGTGGAATGTCAGATCCCTTAATCGGGCAGGTAGGTTAGAAAATTTAAAAAGGGAAATGGATAGGTTGAAGTTAGATATAGTGGGAATTAGTGAAGTTCGGTGGCAGGAGGAACAAGACTTCTGGTCAGGTGACTACAGGGTTATAAACACAAAATCAAATAGGGGTAATGCAGGAGTAGGTTTAATAATGAATAGGAAAATAGGAATGCGGGTAAGCTACTACAAACAGCATAGTGAACGCATTATTGTGGCCAAGATAGATACGAAGCCCACGCCTACTACAGTAATACAAGTTTATATGCCAACTAGCTCTGCAGATGACGAAGAAATTGAAGAAATGTATGATGAAATAAAAGAAATTATTCAGATAGTGAAGGGAGACGAAAATTTAATAGTCATGGGTGACTGGAATTCGAGTGTAGGAAAAGGGAGAGAAGGAAACATAGTAGGTGAATATGGATTGGGGGACAGAAATGAAAGAGGAAGCCGCCTGGTCGAATTTTGCACAGAGCACAACATAATCATAACTAACACTTGGTTTAAGAATCATGAAAGAAGGTTGTATACATGGAAGAACCCTGGAGATACTAAAAGGTATCAGATAGATTATATAATGGTAAGACAGAGATTTAGGAACCAGGTTTTAAATTGTAAGACATTTCCAGGGGCAGATGTGGACTCTGACCACAATCTATTGGTTATGACCTGTAGATTAAAACTGAAGAAACTGCAAAAAGGTGGGAATTTAAGGAGATGGGACCTGGATAAACTAAAAGAACCAGAGGTTGTACAGAGATTCAGGGAGAGCATAAGGGAGCAATTGACAGGAATGGGGGAAATAAATACAGTAGAAGAAGAATGGGTAGCTTTGAGGGATGAAGTAGTGAAGGCAGCAGAGGATCAAGTAGGTAAAAAGACGAGGGCTAGTAGAAATCCTTGGGTAACAGAAGAAATATTGAATTTAATTGATGAAAGGAGTAAATATAAAAATGCAGTAAGTGAAACAGGCAAAAAGGAATACAAACGTCTCAAAAATGAGATCGTCAGGAAGTGCAAAATGGCTAAGCAGGGATGGCTAGAGGACAAATGTAAGGATGTAGAGGCCTATCTCACTAGGGGTAAGATAGATACCGCCTACAGGAAAATTAAAGAGACCTTTGGAGATAAGAGAACGACTTGTATGAATATCAAGAGCTCAGATGGAAACCCAGTTCTAAGCAAAGAAGGGAAAGCAGAAAGGTGGAAGGAGTATATAGAGGGTCTATACAAGGGCGATGTACTTGAGGACAATATTATGGAAATGGAAGAGGATGTAGATGAAGATGAAATGGGAGGTATGATACTGCGTGAAGAGTTTGACAGAGCACTGAAAGACCTGAGTCGAAACAAGGCCCCCGGAGTAGACAATATTCCATTGGAACTACTGACGGCCGTGGGAGAGCCAGTCCTGACAAAACTCTACCATCTGGTGAGCAAGATGTATGAAACAGGCGAAATACCCTCAGACTTCAAGAAGAATATAATAATTCCAATCCCAAAGAAAGCAGGTGTTGACAGATGTGAAAATTACCGAACTATCAGCTTAATAAGTCACAGCTGCAAAATACTAACACGAATTCTTTACAGACGAATGGAAAAACTAGTAGAAGCCAACCTCGGGGAAGATCAGTTTGGATTCCGTAGAAACACTGGAACACGTGAGGCAATACTGACCTTACGACTTATCTTAGAAGAAAGATTAAGGAAAGGCAAACCTACGTTTCTAGCATTTGTAGACTTGGAGAAAGCTTTTGACAATGTTGACTGGAATACTCTCTTTCAAATTCTAAAGGTGGCAGGGGTAAAATACAGGGAGCGAAAAGCTATTTACAATTTGTACAGAAACCAGATGGCAGTTATAAGAGTCGAGGGACATGAAAGGGAAGCAGTGGTTGGGAAGGGAGTAAGACAGGGTTGTAGCCTGTCCCCGATGTTGTTCAATCTGTATATTGAGCAAGCAGTAAAGGAAACAAAAGAAAAATTCGGAGTAGGTATTAAAATTCATGGAGAAGAAATAAAAACTTTGAGGTTCGCCGATGACATTGTAATTCTTCCAGAGACGGCAAAGGACTTGGAAGAGCAGGTGAATGGAATGGACAGTGTCTTGAAAGGAGGATATAAGATGAACATCAACAAAAGCAAAACAAGGATAATGGAATGTAGTCTAATTAAGTCAGGTGATGCTGAGGTCATTAGATTAGGAAATGAGACACTTAAAGTAGTAAAGGAGTTTTGCTATTTGGGGAGCAAAATAACTGATGATGGTCGAAGTAGAGAGGATATAAAATGTAGGCTGGCAATGGCAAGGAAAGCGTTTCTGAAGAAGAGAAATTTGTTAACATCCAGTATTGATTTAAGTGTCAGGAAGTCATTTCTGAAAGTATTCGTATGGAGTGTAGCCATGTATGGAAGTGAAACATGGACGATAAATAGTTTGGACAAGAAGAGAATAGAAGCTTTCGAAATGTGGTGCTACAGAAGAATGCTGAAGATTAGATGGGTAGATCACATAACTAATGAGGAAGTATTGAATAGGATTGGGGAGAAGAGAAGTTTGTGGCACAACTTGACCAGAAGAAGGGATCGGTTGGTAGGACATGTTCTGAGGCATCAAGGGATCACCAATTTAGTATTGGAGGGCAGCGTGGAGGGTAAAAATCGTAGAGGGAGACCAAGAGATGAATGCACTAAGCAGATTCAGAAGGATGTAGGTTGCAGTAGGTACTGGGAGATGAAAAAGCTTGCACAGGATAGAGTAGCATGGAGAGCTGCATCAAACCAGTCTCAGGACTGAAGACCACAACAACAACAACAATCCTATGTATTCCTCATATAGTTTTGTACCACTTCCTTAACATAAGTGTTCTGTTGCTAATCTGAGCCATGACAGTAATAAATAAGGGAGTGGGAAATTAGAAACAATATGATCTAGTTTTTCGTCCTATGATGTCTGTATTAAATATTTTTACGTTTGATTTGGAGGAATTTAACCTCAGTCGCTCATGACGTGAGATGCTACGTCGGTACACAGTGGATACGCGTCGCTGCTTGTCCCTTGATCATGTCCAGCTTAGCTGCTGGTGATGATGATGATGTTTGGTTTGTGGGCCACTCAGCTGCGCGGTCATCAGCTCCCGTACAAAGTCCCAACTTTTTCACAGTCCAGTTCTTCATACAGTCCAATGTAGTAGCCACTGTCACGAGTGATGATGATGATGAAATGACGTGGACAACACAAACACCCGGTCGCCCGGAAGAGAAAATCCCCAACCTGGCCGGGAATCGAACCCGGGACCCGGTGATCCAGAGGAACCAACGCTAGCCACTAGACCACGAGCTGCGGACAGCCGCTGGTGAACTTGCTCCAACCGGTAGCTACCCTGATCAGTTTAAACTGCATATCAAAGCGCTTTCGGAACAACAACACACCTTACCACTTTTGTTATTGGGAACACCTCAGTCTCATTTACACACCTTTACGCCATTTAAATCGGATTCGCACTGTTTAAAATATGTCCAGCATAGGTAAACACTTGTGCTACTTTGTACCGCCTTTGTATGATACAACAAGCAGCTGTGAGCAATGTGTATATGGACAATATCCAGTTGCACATCTTGGCTGTTGAATGGTTTTCAACAATGAAGCAGATCGCCCTTCAGCTCTCTCAGAATGAGAAAATTCAATACTCAAAAACGTCCCGTTCCGCACTATTCTAAAGGAAACTAGTACAAAAGTTTTCTAAGAAGAGCTGCAATCTCACGACTTCAGATTGTTGTCTCAAATGCTGCGCCGGTGTTCTATAAGATATCGAAACCCACAACATACTGAAAACCACTGTCAGGAGTTTTCCAGTGGCCGTTTCCGAGGCTTGGAACGCCTATCAGATACTGTAATTACACTCGAAAATTTTCAGGTCCACGCATATCAGACGTAGGTGTTCATCAATCAATCCCTCAATCTACTCCAGGTTGTATACATACAAGGCTGAAAGGAGTAACGGAACTTAATTACCTGCCTCCTCAAATCTGAGAGTGGGCTCCCTTGACCGGTGGCAGAAGTGAAGGATTTTGTGATGGATTCTTCTTGAATTGAATTTGACTGTTTAGATGACTCGTCATTGAAACCTGCTAGTCAAGGAAGGCAGTATTCGGTTACGGTTGTGGACGGGGCGTAATCAGTTACTATTGGTTCCCTTTTGCAATTACACACATTTATTTTTAAACGGTATTTCCAGACTCAGCAATAAATAAAGATATCACACGTTATTAATGAAGGAATAGACAACTGTGTAATTAATAGTGGTTTCAGTGGGTTACAATTTACCAAATGAGCATAAAATACAGTCACAGTAAATAATGTTTTAAAAACAAGCCAATGTGATCCCAGTTAGAATTTTAAGGCAATTAACCACAGTCCCGGCTGAAGGCCTCTAACGCCAAGAACGGCAATTATAAAAAAATTAACAAACAAACTGTAAAACAGTAAATACAACAGCAAAGATTAATTTAAAAGGACAAGCTACTCATCACCAAACAGATGGTAAACTTGGTAGCACAATCATTTAAACCTGTTGTAACGCCAAGAATGGCAATTATATAAAATATTTTAGAAACATACACTAAAGCAGCAAATACAGTAATAAAACACAAGGGCCAGTCTCAGACGGTGCACCAGGAATCGACCTCTGAGTAGGTCCAGCAAGAAACACTTTCGTGAGCGATGAGATAGACAGTCAAGAGTTCACTTCACAAGATGGTAACTCAGACTAGCGGCAATCTAATGAATGACTAATGATAACCCTGCTGAGGCTACCTGACGTCCAATAAACCAAACGCCAAGATGTAAAAATACGCCAAAGCCGGAACCGCCGGTCTGGACTCCGCCCACAGAATACTGTGCTTAGAGCGCCCGGAACGAGAAAGGAATCACTACCACCAGAGTAGAAGAATCGCTAACCAACCTACAATCAAGAAAGCTGTCAAAACTACACGCCTCACTGGACAGCAGCGGCAAGGCAGGGAAACACACTGCCGTTACATACACTAACCCCCAGAGCAGGTAATTGGGGCGTTAGCGGCCACGAGGTAGGAAAAATGCCGCCGGTTGAACTTAAGCAAATAATAACAAACGGAACGCAATAAATAGTAATTAGAAGTCCAGGAAAGCTAATCAGATCCGCCTTCCCCAAGCACTCCAATCACTGCTCTTTGCTTCGGCAACACTACGAGCAGCAACACGTACCCAAGTCACTGGAGAATCGTAAGATCTCACAATGGTGGAGGTTTCTCTAGTTGAATCCAAAATGTACTTAACTTAAAACTTGCAGGATCGGGTTTACGACGAGGTCGTGTACCCTCGTGACCACAGGCCTTCGATCTGGCAGTTCATGCGTGCCGCCAGCGGTCCTGGAGTGTTGCCGCACTGCGTGGACCTCTCTCCTCCACAGTCCCCAACTGGACTGCTCACTAACTCGACCCGGAAGAACAACGACGTCGCCCCAAAGATAGGGCCACGGTTACTTCACATCGATAACCGACGTTGCTGCCACTAGTGGTCAGGCAACGCTTGCTAAACCAAGTGGCGCCAGTCAGCACGAGAAGAAGACAACCAATCGCAACCATGTCAGCTAAACGATCTAGTCTGGCCTCCAACAGAGGACGGAAACATACAAACAGCACCAACACGAGCCGAGAATGACTCAAGTCATTATTCCTCAAATCATTAATGAAAAGGGCACACAGATGGCATTTCTCTGTTAGAACAGTACTTGCAGGGAAAATCCCAGTCCATACTGTTGCCTGTGGAAAGAATACAATTTATGGATTTTGGCAACCTGTGTTAACCAATACAGTTCATGAATTTTGGCAGTTGTAAGTGGTCGTTCATTAATGATAACGTGGCCGGTTACTTTGAATGGGGAAAGTACTGACACTGGCGATAAGAGATAGCATGACACTCGGACCATTAGACTGCCAAAAGTTGTGTTTAATAGTACAATAAGATTGGAAGGTCAAGAGCAAAGTGTTTGTATTAAAAACGGCGTAAAGCAGGCAAGCAGTCTTTCTCCTCTATTTTTCAATCTGTGTAATCAAAATTCAACAAAGAATCAAAAGGATGAAAGGATTTCAGTGATAAGGATTCACTGATGCTTTGCTGATCTGTGTGAAAACGTGAAACAATTGCTACAGAGAGCAATTACAGAACTACTGAGAACTGAACACACATTGAGAGTAAATCATAGGATGAAAACAAGTGTTGAGGAGCGTCGCAACCAAGATTAACGACAGATCTAACATGAAAATAACTTACAACAATGGACAGTACTATGCAATAATGGATAGTTAGCACTCTTCTGTCAAAATTTCAGTTTATTTCATCAATGAAGTTAGACGATTCTCTTTGCGGTGTTCAAAATGACTTTCTCGGTAGAAGAAAGAATCGAAATTGTGGAAGCATATGTGAAAGCAGGCTCGATGGCGGACACTCGCAAAATTTTCGGGGTCAAGTATCCGAATGGGGGGCTACTAGGAAAGAGAGAAATACACAGTCTGTATAAAAATTGGCGCACCAATGATCTGTGCAAAATATAAAACAACAAAGAATTCCTTCATTTCGTACACCGGAAGTTATTGCATACATTCGCCGAAGAATTATTCAGAGCCCAAAGAAGTTTATATGTAAGCTGGCCCAAGAGGTGCATGCAAGTAGGATTCATTTCCAGTGGATATTGAAAGGTCTTAATTTGAAGCCATGTCGTGTGACGGATGTGCAGCAATTACGGGGAGACGACAGTCTGAAGAGTGTAGATTACTGAACATGGCTTTTGAATAGCATCAGTGACCCTTTCCATTACTTCATGGGCGATGAAGCATGGTTTCATCTATCCAGTCATGTATATTCAGAGGACACGAGGTACTGGGCAACGGAGAACCCTAACGCTGTGTGTCATCAACAACTCCACGAGAAAAAAATCAGCGGTTGGTGCTGTGTGACATGAACGCTCACCATTTACCAATATTTTTTGACACTACACTCAACACCGTAGCACATATGTACATATTTTATGCATTTTGTGCTCAACTCACTGTATGTGTAAGACAATAGTGGCCCTTCGAGCAATATGGGGCTACACGTTACATGCCGAAGGTATCGCTGGAGCGAGTTCATGATGTCTTCACCGAGGAACGAACTATCAGCAAGTATTTATGGCCACCACGTTCGCCGAATCTAAAAACATATGATTTTTTTTTCCTGTGGGGGCGCTTGTAGAGCATGGTCTACGAAACAAATCCACACAAAATGCAGGAACTGAAGGACAACATTAGCCATGTAGTTGCGCCATCTATATCAGAACTTTACGCTGGGTGTATCTGAATATGCTTAGACGTATTGTTGTTGCACAGGGTCACGTTGATTGGTGGATCGATTTGGGGGGAGGGGACCAAACAGCGAGATCATCGGTCCCCGGAGAGTCACTTTCAGCATCTTGTATAAATGTATTTTTCACTGTATTTTTCATTGTAAATAAAGGTAAGTCAATTTCAGCTCTTCGTTTCTGCATTTTCACTACATTTACTTTATTCCTTTATTCATATGCGCCATCCTGTAGAACATCTGTTAAAACATCTTGAGTCTGCAGCTCATGGTCTCGTGGTCACGTTCTCGCTTCCCGAGCACGGGGTCCCGGGTTCGATTCCCGACGGGGTCAGGGATTTTTCAACTGCCTCGAGATAGCTTGGTGTTTGTGTTGTCCTCATCATTTCCATCATCATTCAGGAAAGTGGCGAGATTCGGCTGAGCAAAGATTGGAAATTCGTACGGGCGCTGATAACCGCGCAGTTGAGCACCCTACAAACCAAATATCATCGTCATCAAAAAGTCTTGAAATAAGTTCTGTGGTTCTAGAGGGAGCGGTAGAGTGCAGACACTGTAGGGAAAGGGAAAGATTAAGTAATGTATGTGCTGCAGGTGCTACTGTGAGGTAAAAGGGTTGGTACAAGAGATGAAATAGTGCCGGACCACATCCAACCAATGGATAGACTAAATAAGGGAATAAAGATGACAATAGGAAAAGAACAGCACAAATTATAATGCATCATCCTAGACAGATTATGAATGCGGATGTTTCAGTCTGTGTAGTAAATACAAAATGTTCAAATGTGTGCGAAATCTTATGGGACTTAACTGCTAAGGTCATCAGTCCCTAAGCTTACACTCTACTTAACCTAAACACACACAACCATGCCTGAGGGAGGACTCCAACCTCTGCCGGGACCAGCCGCACAGTCCATGACAGCAGCGTCTTAGACCGCTCGGCTACTAAATACGTTTTGGAAGAAAATGCAGTAAAAATGTAGGAATCGAATCGTATAAGGAGCCATCGCTTCTAGAAATTTTTGAAATCATTGCACGTTGGCCTTTAGCTATCATTTCTTGGTTTATTGGCACAGTTACACAATTTCAACCTTAGTCCATTTTACTTTACAATGGATGTAAATTATAATATGGGTTCGTCAAATATCTGATTCGAAATATTGGCATGTTTACCTTTTTCACTGTCAGTCTACACGAAGTGATGTTGAGTGGTGACCTATACCACGAGCGTGAATGTACGCTGTTTAGAAATAAAGGTGCATATAAATTTTTGTTTTCACACACAATGGAGACGATTCACAGTTTTAAGCATATCAACCACATCGATCTCGAAATTACGATGCTGAGAACATGAATTCATATACAAAATGAGTGCAAGAGACTAGTATAAAACTTTTCTTCTACAAATAATTAAGACTCGAATAACCAGTTCTATCTTTAGGGGCGAAGAGAGAAAAGTGTCGAAGAACGGACTGTAACCTATAGAGTGTCCACAATTTTACCAATAAATCAAGACGTTTACGGTTGCAGGCGGTCGTGGAGTAACTTATGAAACACAGTTGTAGATAATTCAGATTCAGATGGAGAAATAACAGAAGAGATCTCTAGACAAGTAGTGTACCGTCTATTTCGTATTGCCAGTGGCATTAATTTCTACGCACTCGCCACGTGTACGCATTATACCGTGCATTTTGACGATACAACGCTGCCAGAACTCAGACCGCACTGCTCCAAGGCAAACAATAATTAATACCAAAGCAAGAGCCTGTGTTCCATTGCGATTGAAACGACATTGCCTTGATTTGGAAGGTTCACTTCGCGCTCTAATTTTCATTGGTGTGCCATGCAACAATAGCTCGCAGGCAATACAATTCAGTCATGTCCAACAGAGAGCAATATCAGCAGAGCGAGCGCTGTCAAGTCTTCGTGATGTTTTGTGCCCGAAATTTAGATTATATTCACGTTTGAATTGTACCTGAAATTCTTCACCACGGACCGACGAGAAGTCGGTAAAAATGTGGCCTTTTGACGCCTTCATGGAACCTCGGTAAATGACAAGTGGAGTAGAGAGGATAATGATGAAAAGTGGTAGACAGGAGAGTAACGAATCGGAAAAAATCGACACAGGGGATGCGCGGTGGAAAAAGGAACGACTTCACGTCAACGCCGAGGTAGAAACGGAAAAAGACTCTACAGAATGATGTGGAAGAGTAAGTATTTTTCAAAAAAATCTTGCCGCCATTTGCCTTATACTATGTAGGTAACAACGGAAAACTTAGATCTTGAAGGGCGGTCTCGATGTTAAAGCTCGTTTCTCTCGTATGCAAATCCACCCCCTAAATCAGCCGCTTGGTATTGATTGATAATTGATTGCATGTCCTCCTGAGAGATATCGTGCCAAATTCTGTCCAACTGGCTTGTAAGATCGTCAAAATCTCGAAATGGTTGGAGTGCCGTCCCCATAATGTTCCCCATACTGCTGCCAAATCCGGCGACCTTGCAGGCCAAGGTAGGGATTGGCAAGCACGAAGATAAGAAGTAGAAAATCTTGCTCTGTGTGGTCAAATTTTTCACTGAGTGGCCTCCAGTTGGTGGAATTTTGTTTAGACCGCAAAGTAGGGATAAATTCTAGACCTTTAGACACCAAAATCCTAACTAAAATCGGTTGTTGGTCGGTGGTCAGCAGAAAGAGCAGTGAGGGTGAATGTACAGGAAATTCCATGATTATGATTCGCCACCAGCACTTATGGGGAGCCGGCCGGTGTGGCCGAGCGGTTTTAGGCGCTTCAGTCTGGAACCGTGCGACCGCTACGGTCGTTAGTTGGGTTTAAGTAGTTCTAAGTTCCACCGAACTGATGACCTCAGATGTTAAGTCCCATAGTGCTGAGAGTCATTTGAACCATTTGAACTTAAGGGGAGGAAATCAGAGGTTTGCTGTAGAGCCAGCAGTTTTGAGAGATATAATGTCTGGATTTCTATGTGGAACGGACGTCTTACGTGTCACCTCTCGTTGATGACGGACGGATTTGCTGTTTTCTGCTCTCAGGCGAACTTATATTTTATAGAGCAGTTAGGCCACTGTACTTGTTGTTAACTTAGA
Organism: Schistocerca piceifrons; assembly: GCF_021461385.2. Taxonomy (NCBI): domain Eukaryota; kingdom Metazoa; phylum Arthropoda; class Insecta; order Orthoptera; family Acrididae; genus Schistocerca; species Schistocerca piceifrons. The sequence continues at coordinate 632,182,538 of NC_060139.1, forward strand.
CGATTCTGGACTTAGCCTTTCTGGCAGGGAAATCTCGTCTATTATTCAGCATATGTTGAATTTGAGTGCACTTCTCTTGATATGCTCTCACGTCGAGACGTTTCTGAATTTCGCCGTTCTGGCTGGGAGTTCACGTCTCTCGTCTATTGTGTGTAGAGAAGCTACAAGACAGTATTAAGAATTAATAGTCTGTGGACTGCAGTCTGCTGCCCTAGGTAAGATAGTTTGACATTTAGAATATTCTGAAGGGCTGCTAGTTTTACCGACAGAGCATATTTCTTCGAGAATCGTCATTCCGTCTCACAGCCACATTGAAGCCACAGTGATATTGTGATTCACTCTGGCATTACAGGGCCGTAAAAGTAAATTTCTGAGACCAGTATTGAAGAATTTTTGTCTCCACTGAGGATTCATACCAATCGTTTGTAAGTAGTTTATTTCTAGAATTTCAGACTGAGGTGGTGGTGGTCTTTTCACGTTTTGCTTCACAGACCACATATCCGAAGTGAGGGTAGAACTGAGAAGCTGAATGCTAGTATTACATTAGAATGACTCGTATTTTGTTTTGTATGGCAGTTGGACGATTATGTCATTGCTTAATTAATTTAATTTGTATTGTGCAGAATTGCATTTATTCTTTCAGTTGAGACTGATTTCCATTGATCATTGACATTTTTGTTTTGTGTTTTTTTATTAATAATGCCCAGATGCAAAGGGTAATTTGAAGGAGATTAAGGACGAGATAAATGAATATCTTAGAAAATTATTGAACAAATCCATACGATATGCTCTAGTTGTGGGATACTCATTGAGATAAAACTACAAGGGCAAAGAAAAGTGGCCCGGGGAACAGAGTTGCAGGGCACAAAAAAACACAGCAGAGGAAAGGAAATACAGTACTAACCCGACTTAGCAGATGTTGAAAGTGATCACCATTCATCTCTCGCAAGTTTTGGGCCTGGTCAGCAAGTTAGTGAAGATGTATCGACGTTGACTGCTGGAATTGCTGCAGTCTCATTCGTAATGTTCTGCTGCAGTTCTCGAAGGCTATGAGGGCTGTTGCGATACACTTTAGACTTGCGGGTTCCTCACACAAAGTAATCGCACACTGACAGATCAGGTGACCTGGGCGGCCAGCTAGGGTCGCCACCAGACTGACCTCTGCTGACAACTCTGTAAGGCGCGAAGTTTGTGTAAATGTGCTCCAAAGTTCGGCCTGCGGTATGGACAGTTGCTTCATCCTATTGGAAGTAATTGTAGGTCTTTTCCTCCTCCGTTATATGCATACATTTGCATCCAGTCGTATCCACTCGTCCGGGCAACTGTTATTTGCCCCACCCTGTATTTATTGCTGTCGGTTAGGTATTGTTTCTAATCACTACAGGACTGACTCTTCATGTCGCGTTAGTTAAATACATTATGTAACTTTATACACTTTTGGGTACCCGTGGTTTGACTGCCTCCCTACTCCCTATAACTCAGGCACGCTCAATCCGCGGACCAGAAGACAGAAGACAGAAAGCTCGATTTTGGGAAGAAGAGAATTCAGTGGACCCAAACCAGCAAGTAACTACACAGTATTCAGCTTGTTATATACTCCGCCGACCACTGTACGTTGGACCGAGAAGGTCACTTTTACCAATATTAGCGATTATGTACTCTTATACACTATTCTATTTTCGTGTCAAGTGAGGGAAAATCAGTTACATTTTTCGCTAAGTGCCTCATTTTATTCACCAAATATACGACAGAGACAACTGAATTCCCGCACAGTCCCAAGTAACAGTTCCCCAAATTTACCAACATGTTTTCTCAAGAATAACAACTTTCTTTCAGATATTTCGATTTTAATTCCCTCAACATTTCTAGTAGACTTTTGTATGGACTATATCGGCATTGCTTGATCACAGCAGTGCACCTCTGAATTTGTTCGAAGTCTGATGTCATAGTAATTTCAGAACTGATCTCACTAATATCTTCTACGCCCTTTAATGCTGCACCACACTTGCAGCAAATATAAATCTTCCGTTTGCTTACGATAGTTTCGTCTCATATTACGACTTGGTACTCTCTATAAATACCGGGTGGTTATAATTAAACTTGTCCTATTTAACGCGTTATTACAAGGAAACTAATCATTGTACGTGGACAAAACTTGGTAGCATTAGTGTCAAGGGCATGGGGATGAGAAATAATGCAGAATCAATTCAATCGAGACACTTTTAATGTGTTGCTACGGTACATCATACCATTACACGCCGGTACCACTACTGCAACAAGAGGGGATCAATATGGCGTCCATTAGTGTCCAGAAGAATCTGAAAGCGCAGGATCACATTCTGCACAACTGAGCGAAGCATGACAGTAGGAATGCTGGCTACCTCTCTCGATATGCTGCGCTTTAGATCAGCACAAGTGTGAATGTTCCCCTGGTAAACCCTGTCCTTCAGGCAGCCCCACAACCGGAAATAGCAAGTAGTGAGATCAGATGTTCGTGACCGGCCAAGCATTTGGACAAGACCGATTGATTGTTCGATCGTTCCAGTTGTGTTTCGGAGAAGCAGGTACACGTCACGAGCGATGTGCGGTGGGGCCACATCTTGCATGGAAACTTTTCCTGTTGGGATGGCGAAGCATACAGTAATAACGCTGGCCAGTCACACTGCCCTTCTATTGTCCTTGAGCGCCAGCCTGTTCAAAAAAAGAATGGGCCGATGATGAACTTAGCCGTGAAGCCACACCATGCGGTGACACGTTTATTAGACAGAGGAACTTCATGTACAAGTGACTAAAGGTGAAGATCACCACACTCGGCAATTCTGTGTGTTCACCTCGCCCATCAGAGAAAAATGATATTCGTCTGTTCATAGGATGGTGCAGGGCCAGCCTTCGCAAACTTCAGTCCTTGCGAGAAACTGGAGAGCGAAGTGAACACGTCTTTGAGCGTCCTTGGTGCAAGCTGCTGTACGATACGGATCTTGTACGGATACCATTTCAGAATGGTTCAAAGCATCTTCCATACAGTGGACAACGGGATGTCCAACTGTCGTGACACAGCACGTGCACTGTCTGTCGTTCGGGAATTGCGCGAAGCGTTGTCTGACATAGCAACAGCGATTTGATCAACCACCTGTGGTGCAACCGGTCGTCGGCCTCTTCCCAGAGCGACGCCCGGTTCTCCAGTTGATTCGAATTTCTTCATCATTCTCCGCACAGCAGATGGAGAAAGAGGAGCCTTCCGTAATCCTTTCAGCCGGCGATATTCTCGAAGTGCAGTTGCAGCATTACTGTTGTTTTGATAATAGAGCTACACAAATAATGCCCCGCTCCTTTTCTCCAAGCCCATGTTGACACATCAACAAGTGCACTGCGACTGGTCAGGTGTGTGAGACTATGAATCACGTTGACTGACCACGGCACAAGGTGGCCATTGCTGGAAATGGACGGTGGCGCTGTGAGGCATGATTCAAATGGCTCTGAGCACTATGGGACTTAACTTCTGAGGTCATCAGTCCCCTAGAACTTAGAACTACTTAAACCTAACTGACCTAAGGACATCACACACATCCACGCCCGAGGCTGGATTCGAACCTGAGACCGTAGCGGTCGCGTAGTTTCACACTGTAGCGCCTAGAACCGCTCGGCCACTCAGGCCGGCTGTGAGGCATGAAAATCGTGCACCCGTACTCTGCACATTAATGCTATCAAGTTTGGTACTCTATGATAATTACTCTCAGAGTTATAACGTGCTGAATAGGGAATGTTTAAGTATAACCACCAGCTGTATAAAAGTTGCCATGGGCTACACAAGATTACCGCTTACCGTGTACTCTGGTAAGTGGTATAAAAAGCGCCAATATCATGTTACTCTCAAATATGCAAGTTAGGCATCACCGTGCATACTTGCAATTTATGGACGCTCTTGTCCTTGACGTAAGGAACGTTATACAATCTCCCAGAAGACGTCAATATAGTTGTTAGCAGCTGCACAGTACATACAGAAATGTAGTTCACTTCACTGGTTCATTGCGTGTTTTATTCTGAACAGACACATCTGGTGAGGAAGCTAAAGGCCTCGGGATCGATCACGATATGATAAAACGAAGACTATTTGATAACATTCTGTAATCACTTCTTTTTGCATTCTGAAATTTCCTTGCGCCAGGATGCGATGTGTTTCCTTGGGGAGTAAGGGCCTTAACAGGAAGGAGAAGTCAGCCGCTGTGGCCGAGCGGTTCTAGGCGCTTCAGTCCAGAACCGCGCTGCTGCTACGGTCGCAGGTTCGAATCCTGCCTCTGGCATGGATGTGTGTGTTGTTCTTAGGTTAGTTAGGTGTAAGTAGTTCTAAGTCTAGGAGACTGATGACCTCAGATGTTAAGTCCCATAGTGCTTAGAACCATTTCAGCAGGCCGATGTGGCCGAGTGGTTCTAGGCGCTTCAGTCCGGAACCGCGCTGCTGCTGCGGTCGCAGGTTCGAATCTTGCCTCGGGTATGGACGTGTGTGTTGTCCTTAGGTTGGTTACGTGTAAGTAGTTCTAAGTCTAGGGGACTGATGACCTCAGATGTTAAGTCCAATAGTGCTTAGAGCCATTTGAACCATTTTAAGAGCCATTTGAACCATTTTGAGGAAGGAGAAAGAGCAGAAATAAAATCAGGATTAAATACTAGAAGAAGGGTGATGGTGGGTTTCGGGGCCTGAGAGCAGAAGGCTATCAAAATCTTTATGTGACACGGAGCAGTTTTGCAGCGAGGGAGGACTGGAGGGGAGTATAGGCGTGAAAGCATTTCAGGCATTTTTGTTTTTTGTTTTTGGACATATGGTTAGAGCATGTATAAGCTTTCGAGGTGGCCGAGAGAGACTGATATTTTACATGCCAGTAAGATAGTCGTCTCCAGGGCAGTGGAGTGGAATGCATGGCCTGAAATAGACTCTGGCAGTTGTCTTTTTCTTTAAACACTATTACCCTTCAGGGACAGCATCTGCAAAACAGTCCGTGATAGGAGCCCAGTTCTCTGAAGACCGGCGAGACTGGATGGGGAGCCGTTTTTGCGCAGGGACACAGACACAGGCTCGAGCCCAGACAGAGAGGGAGGTAGCAGTCCGATAAGGACGGCCCAGGCGCCGCCTGCTGCCTAGCCGGCCGCCGCGCTGCGGGCGCCTTGCCAGGCCTCGAAGTTCCGGTAACAGCCGGCAGCTGGCGGGGCGGGCGCCGTTACTCACGCGAGCACAATGCCGCCAGATGGCGCTGAGCGCTACTGCTCCAGATATGGCGCGCCTAATGCGACCTGCAGGGCCCAGCCGCCGTCCACAGCCCGGACACAACGCCAGGCGTGCTTCTGGACACTCCTATTGTGTCTGCTTTCAGACTAATGAGTCTTTGGAGCAGTAATTATTCTCTTTCAGTCCTCGTTCTCAGAAGCATTTCACATCCATGAGCAGAGAGTGTCCCTAGCTAACCGTTCCATTCTATCCTTCCCGAATCAAATAACCGGAAGCTTTTGACTTCAATAACTCTACCCTATATCCGCATTTTGTTACCATCCAACATTGAATCTCTGCTAGTTCTTCACATTTTTTCACTGCTATTCAACAGTGAGTGTCTACATATCTCATACATACATTAGTGACTAGTACACCTCCAACCCAGCTGAACTGGAATGCAACTTATGTGACTCCTATCAAGCTAGCTGAAGTTTTTCTCCTGATATCTCCTCTTGCATACGTCTTTCATTTTCTAAATCATGGGCTGCTGTCTATCCAGTTACACTTACCCCTACATAATTTTAAACTCTTCCAAAATGTACCTGCCTCTGCAACTTCTACTATATTCCTGCCTTACACCCGATATGTACATGTAATTAAAACTTCACGCTCACCTCATTATCTTTCTCTAAAGACAACTCTTCACCTACAATATTCATTACTTCATTGGAATCGTTTTAAAAAGAATAAATTTTATGCACTACAGGTACGAGGCTGTGTGAGCTTCTACACCCTAGTATAACAGGCCACTGATGATGCTTCCCAAATAAAAGAAACGAAATGAGTATGGCAATAAACAAACTGCCTTCAATTAATTGCATAGACCATAGACGGTACATACCTCCACGAATTTACAGCAAGTAAGGGAAGACAGAAAACAGAAAAAAATGTATACTGTTTTTAATATTGCCAAATCAGTCTTATCTTTTCAGCATTTTCAAATTAAACGAATAAATTATTTTTAGAAAATACTTTTGAAAAAATATTTTGAATTAAAGAATTGTCAGAACGAAGAGCGGCTGGTTTCACTGCCGGTAGTCCATAAGGAGTGATGGAACCAACAGCAGTAAAGCGAAAAAACGATCATACCATTCCTGTCAACACAGAATAAAGTGTGTCAGCAGCCATTGTTTTGGTCATCAGTGTGACAATAATACAGAGATGGTGCTCCAGGGGTTTTCTCATGTCCCTGTGTCAAGGATTTGGTTCATGACAAACATGTATCAGCATATGAGTACTATTGTTACAGGCGGAAACTGTGTGAGAGGACAGCACTTAGATCTCCACGCTAGAAATGTATTTCAGGCACAACTTCCTCTCTTATTAAAATAAACGACAAGAAATGTGAAATTGAACACCACTATAGGGTTACCATCTGTTCTGATTTTGCAGGAATGCTCCCTACTTAACAATAATTGTCTCGTCTACGCAAGTATGACACATCACCCTCAAGTCCCTACATTTTTTGGTTAATTTTTACAGTTTGACAGTTTTACTTTTATATATCATATTGCATAGTTTTTTATTTCATATTTTTAACTTATCATCTTAGTCTTCTTGTCCAAATACAATATGTTCAAAACAGAAGAGAGAGCGACAAATCAAGAGGCTTAAAGTCAATCTTTTCGCCACCTCGTTTTCATAATAGTGCTGAAGATGCAGTTGTGTTTATGGAGTGACCGAATGGAGGAGCATTGATGTGTTTCGTGCTTTCACTCTTCCATAAGAATGAAACATTATTAATATTACATTGATTTTAGTGTTTTACGAAGTCTGAGTTATATTGAAAATGCTCATTACATTATGCGAAAATACAAATAGCAACAACAGTGAGTGTAAGCCGCTACATCAGATAATTAGTATGTCTATAAGCTCTAACCACATCCCCAACGATTTTCACCAGTGCACGAGGTAAACACTATTAACTTTTAGGTATTTTATGTTTCAAGTGTGGTATTTGTAGTTTAGTTTTCGCGTGATGTTAAAAACTGAAAAACCTTAGTAAGAATTGTACATTCAATGTATTGTTTGAAGCGTTCCGACTTTTGACTTCTCAGAGGTGGCAGAGCCCGAATTTTGACTTGACGATGGTGGCACCCACATGCCTCAGTCGCCTATCTAAGCATCAGCTGTTAACATCAGCTGTCAGCAGACAGCATTCACACTTCACAACTAAGTAGCGAATGAGCACTTATGCATAAATGTGAAATGATGTTCGAAAGAAAAGTTGAATCGTTGCTACACCTGCGGATTAGCCTATGACGTGTCGACAAATAATCACGTGAGACACGTGTCATACCAGTTCGAGACAACTACAGTGCTGAGCCGTGGTAAAAATTGCTGTTTTGAAGAGCGCGCCGCAGCGCGTAGTGTGAAGCAGTCGCCCTCCGTTTCTGTCGATGGCGCCGCTTTGGTGTCTCCCTCTGGTGGGAAAGGGGAAAGGTTGCCTGTTCACGTTCCTTTAAGGGGCGCTATGAGCTCGCCAGTCGGTGAGTCTTGATCAGTTTGTTAGGCAGTTAGCGTCTGTCTGTTGTTCGGAGTGCTAGTATGTCTGTCGTTCGGATCAACCTTTAAGGCCGGCAAAATGAAAGTCTTTTCACTCTGCCAGTAAGAGAACTCAGCAAGTGGTCGCCCGCTCGGGGCTTAGTTCCCGCATCTGAGTCTGCACGTTAGGCCGCCAGTCTGCTCGAGTTTGCTCAGGCAGCGATCATTGGCGGTTGGATCGATCGGTTGGTCGGTTGCGCACTGAGACACAAGATGACTTGTCTGTCTTGAGCGTCGTCGCATGTGAAGTCCCCACGTGAGTCCAGTGGCCCGCGGCGTATAGCGAGGGGTAGTGACTTCGCGGTCGACACGGTCGACACGAGAGCAACAGGAGTCAACCCACGACATAGGTCTGGCCGGTGCGAGCTGCGACGCCGTGAGACGGGAGATCGGCGCTCCTTCCTGCATCTGTTGAAGCAGCTGGCAGCGGACGGTTTGGGAGAGCGATTTAAGGATGCTGCGATCGCAGTTTATTAGAAGTTAAGTGATTGGTGATATCTCGTTATTTACTCTTCTTAAATTCTACTTGTCTTCTTGGTGAGGTCACCAGCCATTTTGCGTTGGTGTCCTCCCACCATTCTTCTCCGTTTGCCCACCCGCGGGAAGGTGGTTGTTTATAAATTGGGTGGTCCGTTTTCCCCTTGTAGGGACGCGTTAGAGCAACCTGCAGTTTGGGTTGTTCCGTAATCTCCCAATCAATCTAACGTACGTTAGTAGCTGCCTCTGTCATGATTGTCGGGTTTGGTGTGTTAACGAATTTATTGCTTGGAGTGTAACGGCCTAATACCTGAAATATGTTTTGATCTTTGGAAACTTTGATATTATTGCCTATGATCTTGAGAGGCGGTATCTGTGTACTGTAGAGCATCTTAACTATTGTTTGGCCAACCTTGTAGAATTTTATATAAGATTGCATTTCATTGGCTTTTATTTAAATGATCTTTTTAGTATATAAGTTGCCACCCTTTCACCATAATTCTCTTAGAAGTTAAAATCAAGTTGCACCTTTGGTGGCAAGGTTAATATTTTAATTGTTAGTGTTTTGTACAATTTCCATCCCTCCTACAGGAGGTTCATAGTTTGTGTGCTTGTGTAAAAACTCTTAGTTTAAAGTTATCTGGTGTGTTGCAGATTTGCACCAGTGTAGTCTTTCAGATGCTGTTGTGAGCGGTCGTAACTACGGCTGTGTCAAAAGGGAGCGGCAAGGTTCTCTGCCCGAAAGCTCGTACAGTCAAAACTTGTTTCTTTCTGCCTCTGAATAAATTGTAACTTTCATTTTCAGAGGGTGCTTTCTGATTATAATTTTAAATCCGTTTCTTTTAAAAATTGCTTTAAGGCACTCTTAAAGTGAATAAAATTCCAATTTGTTAAAAGGAATTTGGTTATGATTTCATCACTTACTCTCTGGCAACTATTAATTAAATGTGCTAATGTTCTTGATGAGTCGCTAGTAAATATAATAAATTCTTAAGAATATTCTTCGAAAAAAAATCACGGTTCATTACTGGCAGCAGAACGTGGTTAGCGTTCTTGCTACCACTCTTTGAGTAACTGATTGAATTATAGTTGTACTTATTTTATAATTTTGTAATATTTCGCTTTGGCCAAGTGACTGTTTAGCTGTATGTTTCATGTTGTCATGGCGGCCAGAGAATGTCCAGGATTAGGTTGCTTATGCGTAATATATACATACAAGGTACTGTTCCTGAGTTGCTTGCGGACTTAAAAGATGCCTTGCTCAATCAGGTCCATATTTCACCAGAAGTTACTGTTCCTGTCCGACAGCCATGGCAGCGGCGGCCGGAGAGTTCGATGAGTTCCAACAACATTTAGACTGGTTTTGTGTTCATCAACCGAGTCGCAAGCAGTTAGCTAGACTACGCGCACATTTGGTGCACGTGTTTAACCGGGTATCTGATCTAGAGCAAGTTGTTGTAAACGAGGCTGATCGTAAGGAAGTGGATGAGTTGCAGCGAAAGGTGGCTGAGTTGCAGATTAGGTTGACTGGGTTAGAGTCTAGCTCCGAAGAATGTAATGGGCTCTGATAATCCGTTAAGTTAAGACATTAGCTTCTGGTCTTAAAGTTCTGGTGGCTCGTTGGTTGTCAGCTTCGAATAGTCCCTTCAACCTTGGTCATCTTGTGGGGCTTAGCTCGGTGCCTTCTACTGTGTAGGGATGTCGGATAGCCTGGGGCATGTTTCCTCTGCATTGTTGAAGTCCGAGCGGGTATCTCGCTATTTTCGTTGCTGGCTTAGCAATGGCTGTGAACTGGTCATCTTGCTGGACTTGTTTCTTTCTGCCTCTGAATAAATTGTAACTTTCATATTCAGAGGGTGCTTTCTGATTATAATTTTAAATCCGTTTCTTTTAAAAATTGCTTTAAGGCCCTCTTAAAGTGAATAAAATTCCAATTTGTTAAAAGGAATTTGGTTATGATTTCATCAGTTACTCCCTGGCAACTACTTCCATGCTTACATAGTGTGATTGAATGTGCTAATGTTCTTGATGACTCGCTAGTAAATATAATAAATTCTTAAGAATATTCTTTGAAAAAAAAAATCACGATTCAACTGCCTAAGCCCACAAGACTTGAATACCGACATAGGGACGATAGGGGGACATCATCGTGGTAACGAGCCCCAATCATGATAGCAGCACGCATATCATTACTTGTGTTTCCTAGAAAAATTGTGGCGGCTCTCCACAGGAATTAGATCTTAGGTTTCATCAGATGGTTCACTGTGGCTGACCAGATAATGCTATCTTATTGAATGAGTGGCTGCTACATGAGGAGATCTCGTGTTTGAGTGACCAGCTCTCAGTGCTTGTAAGTTCATGGTGAAATCTAGTTATACGGAAGGTCAGTAGCCACTGACATACATAGGGCGCTTATTCAACAATTAATCAAAAATTGTTCGTTTGTTTCTTTTCTGTATGGTTCCTTGAATCATTTGAAGTGACTACGGAAACGCTTTGAAAGGTGCCACTATCGACATCCAGTCCTTATCCAACATCCGTCAGTTATCCAAGTTACGCGTTCTTGTTTGTAACTGAGGTATTTTATTCACGTTTTATGTGAAACCGACTTACATTACACTTTGCATCTAACAACTGCTTCTAATCAAACTTTTAATTGGTTTAATTGGCTAATTTTAAAAAGAAGCCTATTGTAATTTTTAATTGGAATCCTAGCGAAGAACTGAAACGTTCAGGCATTTGTTTAGTGATCACTTGTCGTTATGTAGTATGGGAGGGTACGCCAATTGAGGACCAACATAGCGAGTTTACAAAGGGATACAATTAGAGAGAAAAATAGTGCATAGTTTCAGTGTCAGGATGCACCCTAGAAGGTACAAACACCCCGCTGTGTCTAGAAATAGTACCATTGTTCCATAACACATTTCTGTTGTGCAACATTACTATTATCTATAAAAATTTAATCCCAAATTTTTTCTTGCTGTGCCTCTGACACGACGTCATGAAATGCGCATGCATAAGTAATTACAAACAGTGCAGTTTTCTGACACTTAAACGTTATGCGTAAATTAAACTAGAAGGGAGAACCGATAGAGGTACTCAAGGTACCCTCCGCCACACACCGTCAGGTGGCTTGCGGAGTATGGATGTAGATGTAGATGTAGAACTATCCACATTAGCAAATGTGTGATATACACACGGGAAAACAGTATAACATATACAACGTCACCTGTACAGAATCTAGTATGAGGATGACAGTGTAATATTCTTATCTGAGCATGGCAGTTTCGCTAGGAAAACTGGCAGGTGTTGCTGTCAGCGTGGTCTGAGCTAAGTGAAGCAGCCCAGGTTAGCGAACGCGCACGTTATCACGATCTATAGAAACTACTACCAGCTCGCGATCGACGGTTTGATCACTATTCCTATTCAACTAATTGGTTTAAATGAATTTTTTTGTTTATAATCCTCTCTCATGTCATTTTATCAACATATTATCTTCTTTCATTAGCTCTCATTTTTTCTCCCTGTCATCCTTTTTTCATTTGGAATCATTGTCCATTTGATTTTAGTTATTTTTATTTATCTGTCGTAATATTTAAACGTTTGAGAATGATCTCTCGCTTAAAAAACAAAACACGAACTAATCTATTTCTGATATAAGAACGTAGGCTTCCGCAGCCGGTGTCATAGTGAATAAAATTCTTCTGGGTATTATGCCGCGTCAGTACTAAAAACTAACAACAATAATAAACTAAAACCGACGTTTCGGCCGAATTGCAACTGCCTCCCTCAGGGCACATTGTTAGTTTTTAAGAATGACGCGGCATAATACCCAGAAGAGTTTTATTCACTATAATCTATTTCTGTTGGGTGTGCAGTGGTGCCAGAAACGTATTTTTAGTTATATGATGTATATTTTTTCAATGGTAATCGTCACACAAACATTGAAAACACATTTTTTTTTTGCGGTACAGTCAAAATAACGCAGATGAAGATTTAATCGCAGAAGTGATTACAAATTAAATTAAATTAAAAATAATTCAAGACGAATGAAGAATAAAAACTGTGAATGCAAATGTATGAACGAAAATGTAACGTAGTAAAGTAGAAATTAAAAAGAAGTCAGTACATAAAAATAATGAAAATCACATACGGTATGATTCCAAATGAGAAAAGAATGACAGGAAGAAATATTGAGAGGGAATGAAAGGGATGATGTATGTTTAAAATGACGTGAAAAAGGACTATAAATAAAATAGAATTACATTAAGACTCGTTAAATGCGTAAACGGAATGATCAAAGCTATTTCGACAAAGATTTGTAAGTAAAAGATTTCAAAGCACTCTGCTCGATTCGAATGCACAGCCTTCTACAAGCCAGGAATGTATCTTGATCGGTACACTACGTCCTCATCATGATTATTTTCAAGGGTCTGGACCATAGCGCGAAAATCCGAAACTTTTTTCGTGGATTGTTCGCAAACGGAGTCCTACCACGTTTAGTGGCATTATGGTGTAATACCTGGTACCTTAACCTACAACGCCGTATAAAAGTCGATCCCACCCCTGTGGACCTCTCCTTGTTAGACATATTTGAGTTTACCCTAACAGTATTTATAAAACCCCTCCCGGAATATATTTGCGGACATCTAGTTCCTGCGACGTATTCATTTTGCAAGAGACGCTACATGATCTACCATCCCAGCTATATCTCGGCCGTCTTCTCGTAATACCACAGCCACTAGAAAGCTTATTAAAATATAAAAAAAAGGCTATTGTTCTGGATCAGCTCAAAAATTTCACGCATAAGCTTGCGTGGAACTCTCTACACAATCTTGCACTTTAATCTATGTCTGTATACATACACTGTAAGCCGCCGTATCGTGAATGGCAGAGGGTAGCTAGTCACTTCCTTTCTTCTTCCACTCGTAAACAGAACGAAGAGAGAAAAACTTCCTATACGCCTGCGTACGAGTCCTAATTTCTCTTAAGTTCGCGATCTTCACGGGAAATGTACGTTGGCGGTTGTACCATCGTTCTGCAGTCAGCTTCAATTGCCGGTTCTCTAAATTTTCTCAACAATGTTCCGAGAAAAGAGCGTAGTCTTGCCTCCAGAGACTCCCACTTGAGTTCACGAAGAACCTCCGTAATACTCGAATGCTGATCAGACCTACAGGTAATAAATCTAGCAGAATGCCCACAATTTCTACGATGCACTCCTTTAATCCGACTTGATGGGGATCTTAAACACTCCAGCAGCACTCAATAATGGGTCGCAGTTTTGTTCCTTTACAGATGAACCACACTTTCCTAAAATTCGCCCAGCAAACCGAAGTCGACCATCCGCCTTCTCTACTACCATCCTTACGTGCTCGTTCCATTTCATACAGCTTTGCTACGTTACGCCCAGATATTTAATAGACGTGACTGTATCAAGTAGTACATTACTAATGCTATATTCGAACATTACGGTATCGTTTTTTTTCCTATTGATCTGCATTAGCTTGCAATTCTCTACATCTAGAGCACTCTGGGATTCAGAATAAACCAACTAGAAATTCTGTCAAATTTATCTTGTATCCTTCTACAATCACTCATCTCGACGCCTACCCGTACACCATAGCATCATCCGCAAACGGCCGCAGATTACTGCTTACCATCTCCAGCAGATTTATTAATGTGTATAAAGAATATGGGGTGCCCTATCACACTTCCATGTGGCACTGCTGGTGATACCGGCTGTGGCCGCCCACTTCAGGTATCGAAGCGCCTACTGCGACGGCATCCCGCATTACGTCGAACCATCACGGAATGCCTGTATTACAGGGTGTATATTCAACAGGGAAACCTACGTCGTCTGTGTTGTCAAAAGAAATATTTACCGTCGGCCATAGCGCAACACAACACCAGGTCTCCACCAACGGCCGCCAGGGACCGCTACCCGTTCACACAGCCTACAGAACAGCTTCACCAGAGGTCTAGGATCTACTTTGCTACGCCAGGCACGTGTACACAAATAGTTCCTGCAGATACATCCGCCAACGGGCTTTATAAGGCGGCGCACAGCCGGCAAAAGGCAGTTCGACGCACCGCTCGGAAGGATACAGAGCTGCCGCCCTGGCAGCCACGGCCAATCGCCTCATCTAGCTGGCCGATCTTCACGTTGTAGAATCGTTTCTGTTTGCTTCCCTGAAGAGTCGAGTCTTTTCTGTTATTATTATCTGTTGTTTTGTATTTGTGTCGATCCGCAGTTGGGATCGAGTCGGTCCTTCTTTTGGAGAGCGTATTACTGTTTCGTTTTGGTGAGTCCAATAAATTGTTTTCGGACTTGTTCTCAGAATTTATATTCTGCTAGCGCAGATACTTCAATACCGTTGACTCTGTCGCCTTCGAGGCTGCCAGTCACAACGTTACGTACTCTTCCCCCTTAACTATGTTTACAGAACCTGACCGTCTTCTCTGGACAGAACGTAAATTGTAACACCCTTTTCGCGTAACTGAATACACAACAAGTGCCCGTCAAACCTCATAGGCATGTAAATTTGCCAATCTTAAGTTTGTACCACATGCGTCCCACCAATTCTAGTTACTCTCCAGACAGAGAACAGTAGTGCTTATTAACTGGCTGCAAATTAGGGAGTCTAACCAGATGCTTATGTTCACAATACCATGTGTGACTAAGCAATGAAATGATAAATCCTGCACAAACTGGTTCAGTTCCTACTGCAGTGCATGCGTGAGGGAGGTTATGTAATACAATGGAACATCTACAGCCGTTCTTTTGAAATTTATTATATGGCTACCAGTTTCGGTGGTGGTTGATGGATGGTAACACATCATCGTTGTTACACGGGGTCCAGTTCACAGAGGTTGACCACCGATGAATCTTTTATACGATCGGGAATAACCTCCTCGGCGTCAGTTAAGGCCTGAAGATGGTGCACTGAAGCAGCGAAACTGGTAGGCGTATAATAAATGTCATAAGGACGGCTGTAGGTGTTCAATTTTATTACATAGGTGAACGGCTGAAGTGTCTCAAACCTCCAAACAGAAGGATGAACATACGAAACGTAAGGGAGGTACGTGCGGTTTACTGGTCGCACACTGTGCCAACCGTATGGTGTCGGATGGTTCTTATGCCACTGTGGCATCCTCCGGAGTCAACTGTTCTTAGGGTGCTCGCAGGGCTCCCTACAATCACGTACCAGATGCACCTCACTCCCACACCAGAAACACATGCGTTGTATAGTGCACTGTACACGAGCGTTAATCTCCCATTTTATATGAAAACAATCCCCTGGAATCCTTTCTTTGTTCCCATACCGGACGTTTTCGATACTGACAATTATTTTGTCTAAATTCATGAGAGACTGTGGCTTATTTGCGAATAACACTCACCAACTGTCCTGTGGCCTTATGCTTGCAACTATATTCATAACAGCTTCTCGGTCAGGAATTTCTATAGACTACGTAATCATGGCTACCCTCATTGGTTCAGTGTAATCTGCAAGGTTTTCGTTTATCTTTCTGCCAAGTCCTTGTGCACGCGCGTCTCTAAATATTCAAACGCTATTGTTTTACGAAGCATCACCAGGGAACAGCTACCTTGCAAAATCTGTTACCAACCTAGTCCTACCCCTCGCGTAGTATTGCTTGACATATTACACTATGCAGAATGCACAAGGCGTTGGCCTGAGCTTCTAAGCGCACAAACAGCCGCAGAACTTCCAGTATCTGATTAGCCGTAACAGCACAGAACTCGGATACCTATAATGACGGGCGGAAGAGGATTCAGAAGGTTACTAAAAGGACAGCTCGCACCTGTTTGTATGCTGAGACACGCTGCAACCTCTCCACTTTGATATTGACTAGGTTCACTCCTCTCTGCCCGCTGAAGAATGGAAAGACGTTGTATAGCCACCAATTCATCCATCAAGGCCTGTGTTTAGGAAGAAAGCCTTGAATCTTTGTTAACAGTCCGCATATCCCTAATATTGCCGGCAATGTGATCCCCAGGAGCAAGCAACCGTGATATCTGTGAATGTGAGGGTCAGGTCCCTTCCAACAACAATGCTTGGTAAGTACACAGCAACGTGCGGCATGCGTTTGCTGCAGTACTCAAGTCCCCATCTGTGTCGACATTCATGTCAATCGGTTTGCCCAACACACCTCGTAAGAGATGGCACAGCTCAGCAGTGCTACCACCTTCTGCTTTGCTGTGCATTTCTAATTAATGCACTAACAGATTCTTGCTTAAATATCTTATCCCCACAACACTTCTTGCTCCGATTTTTACCCAATTCAGCATGGCAAGTACACGAAGTTTTGTAAGAAACTCACAGAGGTGTAGACAATCACATAAAATTCCTACCTAATCTACTTATTAATAGCTCACCAATTGCTCAGTCCCCGGGTGCGTCTGCAGCAAAACCATACTCTGTTCCCACTGAAACACATACTTGTGCTTTTTGGAGAATGATAGCTGGGACGCACAAATCCTAGTGTGGTAAGCAGTCAGGTAATGAACTAATTTTTAATATTTAAACACATTTATTAAACAACAAGTGTATGTTGGTATTTGTGTAATATACAACTTCAACAATTATTAAACAGCTCTTGCCACTTAAGCTCTTTAAAATGCTGTCAATTAATGCCAGAGGATCTTGCAGTTGATTTACTTAACTGACGAAGGAGATAACAGTAAGATTACCAACGACAATTTACGACCATTAGCCTATTATTACATTGACATCCAAGAGATGAAACGTAATCAATAAAGGTCGGGAACCAGCCCCTCGAAATAGCAAAATTATTTGGATATAGAAAGGTAAACGGACACTAGTCCCCATAAGATGTTAAGAAAATTTAAATTTAGGCGTCAGGTTCTCATCCCTTTAAATATCATATCATTTTAAATATAGAATAGATAAAGCAGGCACTAGCCCCTTTCAATGATTAGTGATTAAAAACAATTAATACTGAAAAGTCAGCAACAGATGCCCCCCACTAGCCCCTTCAAGTGTTAAAAAAAATTTCCGTATAGAAAAGATAAAGCAGATTCTGGCCTCTTTTAATCATTAGTGATTAAAAACAATTAAACAAAGAATCAGCAGACATATGTCTGGCTTTAGCCCCTTCAAGCATTAAACAACCGATCTGACGTGATTTCTAAATCATTAAATGATCTATAGTGTATTACAATAAAACGGGCAGAAGGCCAACAGAAATTTTTATCAATTTCACTTGATCAACAAAGTACTTGGGGATTTTACTCATCAAAATCTTCTAGCAGTATGTAACTGCCACAAGTGGAGTGTAAAAATTATTGAGCCAGTTAGCAATCTTCCAAAATACCGGGGAGGATGGCTAACATTGAAATGGTCACTATTGCATGAAGCAAAGTACTACACCAATACAATTTTCCGCGTATTTAACGGCCAACAACACATTAGATAAGCAACCAGTTTGAGTTCTAAGAAACTGAGAAACTGTATGAGATTTCACATTTCAAAGACAAGAGGGACCACAAAGCCTGCTTGATGAAAATATTTTTTTTTCATTTTTTAAAAAAGGAGGGAAACCGATTTATCACCTGGTACTGCTTAGCACAGGCAGAAGCACTAAAGAAGAACAGTGCTTGGTTCAACAAGAATGGGGAGCATAGGAATAATAACACCCATTAAACAGCATTTGCTCTTCTGGATACAGCTACAAGAGCCCTACTGTCAGTTATTGCGCATTTTCACTTAATAGAGATCAAACACAGAACTTTATCATAGGGATAAGCTCGCCCAGTAATACAACGGCTTTCACGGCAGTTCCTTCCAGTGCCGTTGTTGACAAGGTCCGTGAGCCATCACTAACTGCTGTGTGCTGCATCCCGGATCGTGCTCTCTTGGACCAGCAGACCCTTGGGCTACATTCTTCGCCGCCTGCCATGAGTTTCTCTCGCCGCCGGCCGGTGTAGCCGAGCGGTTCTAGGCGCTACAGTCAGGAACCACGCGACCGCTACGGTCGCAGGTTCCAATCCTGCCTCGGGCATGGATGTGTGTGATGTCCTTAGGTTAGTTAGGTTTAAGTAGTTCGAAGTTCTAGCGAACTGATGACCTCAGCAGTTAAGTCCCATAGTGCTCAGAGCCATTTGAACCATTTTTCTGTCTGCCGCGCTGTCGACCGGTGTAGCCTCGTTCCGCCGTGGCTCAATCTAGGGACCATAGTTTTTACTCGCAGGCGACTGGTTCCACCTCACAGCAGAAACGGTTCGTTATCGTGCGCATCTGTCTCCAGCCTATCACTCCGTCATGCAGTCTTTGGAGACAACTGCGCTAAATACCGATACATGGCTCCAGATGTAACAAATATCATGTTAATTCTGGTTATACAGATCTTAGTACATCTCTATTCGGTTGTGATTTATGTTTCATGTTGTACTCTTCTATAAGGCCTGATATAGGACACAAATTATTAGTTTTTAACTAAACATTTTCTAACATTCTCTTGTGAATATCCATTCGCGTCTGACCTTGCAAATATTCTCCGTCGTTATCATTATTGTTCTTTCTCCTGAAATCTGGAACTGTCAACTATTATTTCATTAAAAACTCCCGTGAATTCTTAATCTGTCGATTTTGCACTACTACTGTAGTTTCCGCGACTTCCTTATTCGCTTTAAACTAACATCACTCTGTTCTACAATTAATATTATCATTTGGATTTTAATATTTTCCGTCTCTTGTCTCGATTCGTGACTAACCTTTTGTTTACTGTTTCTGTCTTGTCTCCTACCCTGTTATATTCTCTAATAGCTCAGAGGACAAGTGTTGTTGTATTTGTTTTATTCCTCTTTTAATTTCTGCCTGGTTCTTGTCTGCATTGTTAGTGTGTATCTTACGAGATAAGTCTATTATCTTCCGCTGGAGATAAAAGTCCACCAAATGTATCACTTCTCGAATCCTTCAGCATACATAATAATTACATATTACTTTCAAAAAATTAATATTTCATCAATTAATTTTTTACGATAGTCAATTACTAGAGTTACTTTCTTCTTTGCACATGTTCTGTAAATGGACAGCCCAACCTCGCAATGTAGATACGTCATATTTTAGCAAAATTTGTCAGTTTGTTGATATGACTCACCAGATTTTTTTCCAATTTTGTGTTCAGGTTATGGCTGTGAGCATTGATGTATCTACACTGCGCTGCCTATGTGACACGGTGACGCCGCCGGCTCTGATTGCACCAGTGACGCTAAGATTCCGTGCTGAAAACTATGTGTCGATGAGGTGAACCCATCGAGATGCAAACTCGACTGCCTGTGGGTTTTGATTGCGTATACCAGAATTCTCGTGCATCTCGAACAGTAACGTCATCTGCACAGAGAATGTTTTCCTCTTCCCCCTCCCCCCCACCCTCTCCCCCTCAAACGGTTTCTTCTTGAATTCTCGCATGCTGATGATGCAAGTGGTTCTGTCCTGTTACATATTTATCTTATGGAGCGTGTACGCTATACTGATGGTACCTGAGTTCTTCATTAATTAAATGCATAATGGACAGTTACCACCGTAGCGGCAGCAGGTTCTGTTTACTAGTGGAAATTCTAGGGTTTATGCTGTTTATTTCCAGTTAGTGGAATATTAATCATAGGTAGCTAAAGTGACAGACAGTAGTTTTTTGGGGGTTATTATTATCGCAATCAAAGAATCAACGCATGTTGCTCTGCGCTTGAAATTTAGAGTCTCTGGACTGCTATAACGACAGATCAACGGCTACATTGAGACGACCTGAAACGCAAGTTTCTTCACTCTTAATAAAATAATTCACTTAATAATAATATGGAAATTAGTTCTTCAGTCTGGAGAAATGAGATGAAATAAGTTTCGGCAATCTGTTACTCCACCAGAGCCGTGGCCAATATAGTTAGCTCTTGTATCTGTTGCCTTTCAAGTTACTCCACTGTTAATTTCTAACTTATAATGCAATAAAAATCAGGTGAAGTAATTTCTAACAAGTAATTTCCACAAAATCACCACACAAACATGTAATTGTCTTGTATTCTTCAAATACATTTACTACACTTCGCAACATATTTATGATAGGCAAGTAATGAGAAATTTTATAACACTAGTATGAAGGTTTCCATGGCGAGAGTAGAACCGACTATTAAGAACATAATTCCCACATTCACTTCATGTTTTCAACTTTCCTCCACTTCTCGTTGTTGTGATGGTGGTAGCCGGTCTGCTGTATCGGGCTTCCTTCTGAGACTGACGGCTGTCCATTCCGGAACACTTGCAGCCGGCGACACTTTGAGACGGCGACACTATCTGCCGGCCAACTGAGGACTTTTCCCTTTCCATGCGCCAGTTTTCACGATGAAAGTGAAAAAGACAAAACAAAAAAATACGTTTAAATACATTTGTACTATTACATATTAACAGGAAAAACATGAATAATTATAATCATGCTTTTAATAATGATCATTAGTCATTGTGCCATTATCATGCAATGGAAAAGATTACGGGTAATACAACATACATAAATGCTGTACCACTACAACACTCAGAAAGATGCGCAGTTCTTTAACGTTAGTGTTATGCTGGGAGTGATATTAAAAATTAAGTTGGACAGAGAGAGGTTAGGGGAGGAGAGGGGCAGAGAAAGGAAACAGTATTAGATAGACAGAGAGAGAGGGAGAGGAGAAGATCGAATGAGAGGAAGGAAGGAAATGTGCAGTAAGAGGGGTAAGGAGAAAATGGACTAATATGAGACTGGAGTTCACAGACCTGAGCACCGCCGGGTACTCACAGTATCAGAGCAAATTATGGAAGGAAAGTTATTAACTACAAAATTTCCCGAGTGAAGTGGCGCTGCTGTTAACACGGCAGATTTGCATTTTGGAGGACTGCGTTTCATATTCCAAATTTCATAGATTCTATGGACTCTCTAAATTAGTTAAGGAAAATGACAGAATGGACACGGCTTATTTCCCACCACACTTCCCAGTTTTTCTCTGTCTCCAAAGACCATTTCGACGACGACGACGACGACGAGATGTTAGGCTCTAACATCCGTTCATCCTTTCTCTTCAAATGTTAATTTTTTTGATAGTCTTAATTTGTAATTCTGATCATGTGCGCAATCTCTAAGCTAGAAGTACATTAATTCTCAGAGCTACTTCTGACTGATTTCGTACAAATTATTCCAAGATGCAGTGTGATAAAACGAAAGCGACAAACTTCGAGTTGTAGATAGTGTCTGAGTGAACAAACAGAGGATAAGAACTCAGCTCTGGAAACATTTAATGATGCTACCAAGGGATAGAAACCCTTCTCTGGAAACATCTAACTATGCTACCGGGGGCCAACACTTGCTGCCAACTGCCAAGCAAACCCATATGTAGCTCTGCGCAGGGTTGTGACAACCACAGTCACGTTCAACGGCATACAATATGCCCAGTGCTCTCGGGCCCAAAGCGAGGAGCTCTGTTTGTGCTGTAACTGACACTCGCTGCCGGATGGATGGTTTAGCAGCAGATGTATGTATCCGTAATTATGACACTCTTGTCACCTCTGCACTGAGGTAGCACGTAGGTCTTTGAGCCCGTTGCTTTTAATTACAGGCTGTATGGAATTAACACTGAACTACCTAACGCTTTTATTCCACCTAAATAACGAAGTCGGTAGCTTATAGGGATGTCAGCTAGTTTTACGAACTAGCTGAAAAAGAACCGATTCACTTGGTTTTCACTTTTATTAGTTTTCTCAAAACATCACTACTACTCAAAACGTATTCTGTCACTCACTTACTCTCTCTTTATAGAACAAACTTCCAAAATATTCTACATCATTATGAAACACTCGGGAACATTAAAAAATTCATAGGTAATATTCGAGAAAGTTAAAGAAAACTCTGGAAATTCCATTGGTCGTTCCTAATTAAATACACTTCAAAATTTATAAGGTTCGTTTGGCAGTGGTATGAGCCGACTCCATGACAGACTTCTCCTTCAGTCGAAAACACTGGACTGAATAGATGTTCTTCGCTGCTCATAAAGTAGCACTAAATCATGTAATTTCAAAGCAAGCATTGTGTGATCTAGTATTTTGTAGAAAATAGGATCATTTTGATCCCTGAGTTTCACAGTCATGTTATTTTCTTAATTGTGGTAGAGGTACCTCCAGTAGTGCTAATCGAATTTTTCCACTCAAGCGACACATTCCAGGAGTTTCTCTAATGACTTTCTTGCGACCACAGAATTGACACACTTGATCCATTTTACCAGTGACAGCATGGTTGTGTTTGTTGTATTCTTCAAGTGGGATCATAACGGAATGATCCACGAATCAAATTGTGATCTCCCCTTCTTCTGCTTTTCACTTCTCATACACTAATATTCTGCTCCTTCACTTGCGATCGTTGTCTTCCACGAAATTCATTCATTGTAATTATACTTTGTTTATTTCGTAATTTTGCTCCTTCAGCAGTTTCTCTATGTTGGCCTGCTGAGTATCTCACTCAGTCTTCTTGGCTAATTTCAGCAAATCTGTTTTCTCTCAGTCTATCCAAACTCTTAGATTGTGAAGCTAAACACGCTTCTGGCTTCTGATACGTTTAATTTTTTCACTGTTTCATTCTTTTCAGTTTTTGACGTATGTGGCCATATATCAGCTTGTAGTTCCTTGAAGGCAGCGATCATAGTGAAAACCTGGTGAACAATACGTGTGGCAGTGTGGAACTTTCGTATTAAACTTAAACAGTAGTCATTATTAACTGTCCCTCTTCATTGTCCGTCTTCTGATTCACAACAACACATCATTGCACCATTACATTATTGCTGTTTTGATTGACATGGGTTCAAAGCTCTAAATCTTGGAACAGGTTGACTTAAAATGGCTTCAGGCCCATTGATTATATAGCTTTGCAAAAATAGCTACTAAAGTCTTACAATGTTAAATTTCGATAATTTACAATTACAATTTTATAACGGAAATTGATTCAATAGTGCGGAAAATTTCTTTTGGTCTGAACGTTATGTTACAATAACAGTTTCGACTGTAATAAGCCTTCTTGATAACGAAAACTGCAAAAATACCAAACTATGTATTCAACATGTTCTCTCTATGTTGCTTCTGCTCCTGCACCAATTCCTAATAATTCAACATATAAATTGATTATTTTAGGTCTTAAATATGACTTTCAAGTACTTGCACATTTGTCACATGCCATGAAGCACTTTTCATTGTCCATTCGTCTTATCTTTTGACTGACAGAAATTTACTAATGATGAAACCAAAAATTCTAATGATGACTTTTTAAAGTTAATACAGCATCCCATCATTTTTATCGAATACCATAGATGTCTTGTATATTGTTTTTGCTTCCATCGTCTTATAGCCCCACTACTTATAATCACTAATCCAACATAAACTAATGGCAGTGGTGAAGCTTTACTGAAATGTGTTACTGTACAAAGAATCACAAAAAAGTCGAAGAAAATTTGTGATCCATTTACTAGCTACAGACAGAATAGTAGAAGAGGTTGAGTGTCTCAGGGAACAGGAAGGATGAGACAGCCCGCTATGGGAAGCTTTATCGCCACATAATAAATTCAGTTCTGAGCATTGAACCCCCTACTTTCTATGTCTCATTCTTGGTCATTTTCTACCCAATTATTTCTAAGACCCCCATCATTTCTTTCACAACCAGTCCTGCCCATCCTATTTACCTGAAAATCTCTTCCTGAGGGGCTATTATCATCCAAGTTTCTCCTATAGTCCTCTACTGCAGGCTTCATCCTTTCTACTTTGGTTACATAGTTCAAAAAATCATTAATATTACCTCTTGTGGCAGGCACAAGCAGTTCCCTGAATTTTTGTGGCAACTTTGTTTCCAAGCCCATAATTACTGATTCTCTCCCTAGTTCCTTGTCCAAATATTTTAATTTGTTTATTCAAAACTGACGGAAGCCTTCCACAGTACCTTCCCTGGAACCATATCTTCCCCCACCCCAAAACTAACTTAAAATTCTTTGCTGTGTCTCTTTGGACCAATAGTAATAAAAAAACGCTTTCTTGAAATTTTCCCATGAATTACAATTATCAGATACCTGTGCTGTCCGTCCGTAAAAATCCCCTTTCAAAAAACTTCTTGCAAGTGACACCTTCCTTTGTCACTCCATGTTCCATACAAATCATTAAATTCCCTAGTAAAGTAAAGTGGGTGAATTTCTCCATATGGTTCAAAATTAATAAATTTCTTACAACGAATAAAAGAAGGATTCATTAACACATTACCAGCTCTATGGTTTGCAGTTAGCACTTCTTAAACATTTTTATTTTATTTGTGATAATTCTGAAACCACATCTTCCTTTACTTTTCACGCTTCCTCCTCAAAAACTGCCGCTCTCTTGGTTACCACCTGTGTCTCTAATTTACCTTGTAATTCATTCTTAACCTACCGTCAGCACAAAATTTCTAATCTGACTGAACATTGCTTTTACACTGCCTCCTGGCAGTCTCCACCCTCTTTCTACAGTCATCCCAAAGTTTCATCCTTTCCTTTGCACGATTATCACTAATTATTTTCAATTTAGCCTCAGTATTAAAAATTACTTGCCTTATTTTTTCATCACAGTCTTTCGCTGCAGCTTCAAATTTTGTATCGAACTTTGAAAGATTTGAGTTGACCACCCTGATTTCCTTTTTAATTTGTTGTTTCATGTCATCCTTAAAATTACCGATGTCGTCTTTTGCACACATGTCATTTTATGATACTACCCATGTTATTTTCTATACGACCCATGCTCTTCATAAGGCGCATGAACAGTTCTTTAATACACATCTACCATAATCTTTTGTATTTCTTGACCTTCACTGCATAATTCCTCCTCAGCCCTAACTGTCTCAATCACTCGAGAACTGTCTTGGTTTTTGTCACCCACATTAGCACATAATAAAGATGATGCTTTTACTTTTTGATTTAAAACTTCACTATCATCCTATCATACAACTTTATGTTCATATCTGACTTATACCCAGTATTATTCACAAATTCAGTTCCAATTAAATCTTTTTGTTCATTTAAAACATCGAATTCTCCTGCGTTGTCATTAACAACATTGTCTTCCTGTTGTCTATTTTCTTCCAATATATCTTCTTGTGGTCTGTTATCATTCATTTTGAATCAATGTATATACATTAGATTTTGATCACTAATGATTTTACCTTATGCAATAAGTTGTCTTCTGTTGCTGTCGTCGTGATTCGTTGTCTGCAAGTTTGCTACAAGTTTTAATTCTCTCGTCGAGATGTGTTGTTTAACCCAGTCAGCCATGCCTGCCTGCGCTCTGATTGGCTGTTGCTGTTCCGATGGTTACGTCCATAGAATCCGCTCGCTGATTGGCTGCTGTCGTACTCTGCTACTGCGTCCACGAAAGCCACGCGCTGATTGGCTGTTGCACCTCTCTTTTTAATAACGACTACCTGCAATCTAATATTTCGAAATAATCGAATTTCACAGTCCCGTAAAATTGTCTGTTCACTGTCCTGGACAAAATTCCCATAACACTGTCACCTCGTTAAAATCACTGTACTTTTTACCGTTCTCGAGTTCACTGTTCAATCGACACACACCGTTCAAAGTTCTTAGCGAGTTCTTGTCTGTTGTGCCCAACGCAATACTCCTCACAATATGTGACGTACCTGATCATATATCAGGTTGTAATTCTTCGGTGACAGCAATCACTGCGAAAAAATGGCACTAGCTGTGTGTGTGCGTACAGCACTGTCTACATCCAATAATGCGTTCGACAAACACACATTTGGTTTCACAGTTTTACTTCCCTAAACGTCAGACACACTCATTGAATTAATTATGTCCAGTCTGCGTCTTAAATATGTAATGAAGTCTCATTTACAGTTATGCACATACTAAGCCTTCTAATTATACGGTAATAGTCATAATGCAGTATAACATAACCAACCAACAAGAAGTCTCTCAGGTGAACAGTACATGTGGCACTTCTATATTCAAGTTAATCAGCAGTCACTGTTCTTCATTGTCCGGCTTTTTATTCGCAGCAATACATCATTGCTGTCAACAATGTGACTGGAATAGGAAATAATTCCTGTTAATTAATTGAACTGACCGTTATCAAAGCTACTTACGTGAAATGGTTCAAATTAATTAGGAAAGTATTCTGACTAATGTAATTTAGCAAATTTGGGCCTGGTCTAGTGGTCGTAATTATAAAATGACAGCTTTATCTCATGGCACATCTCTCGGTAACAGTAACGATAACTGAGAAAGCAAAAAAGACAAATTATTGAGGCAAGTAACAAAACAAAATGGGAGTGGATCCCAACTTACTTTGCTAGAAGTTCACCACTGAAAACGTCTTCTTTTATACATCGGCAGCCTCTTAAATGTTAATCTTGTTTAACACATTACAGTTCACTTTTATAAACTGTTCACTACTTTACACAATTCACTTTCACTTAAGCTTGCTTCACTATCTGTCATTTTCACTTTACCTTGAAGAACTCTAACTGGTGTCCAAAAATATAGTGACACATGTATCTCAATATCGCCTACGTATTCACTTCTGAGGTGGAGCATATCGCCACCACAACACGATAATGGGACATTCGAGAATATTCTCATATGTTCTGAAACACTCCAGAACTATCTAAAACATTCTGGAAAATACTAGAACATTCTCGAATCATCTGGAAGGTTCTATAGCATTCTGGAACATTCTGCGATATTATTCAGCATTCTGGCGAGTAGTGGAAACTTCGGCACTCGATTTATAACTGCTTCACCATCATCCCATAAGAAATGCGTTGGTGCGACGCCTAGTTTCGACATCCATATCTTCTAGACCAAACCCCTGCAGTACCAAGCCGAAACTTTCTTCATGGATGGAGAATGAAGGGGTACCATACCACATAATCCCTGTGGGGCTGCGAAATTCACTTGCGAAAAACTGTTGGCATGCACAGACACACCACATTCACCTATACATGTTGATTACGCCAGATAAAATAGCAAACTAAGTGGTGCGCATTTCGTAACCATGCGTATATCCATCGATTTCACACAATAAGATTCACACGATGCATCACGGATCATTCCCATTAGTCAGAACTTTCTAACTAAAGAACACATATTAGTAACATAACAATCACAAAACAAATCAAACATTTCTGGAATCATTATGTAATGTGCTTTGCTCGCAGATGACCGTGCTTTAGAATGCGTTTCCTAACGTCATGCCATCGGACGTAGCACTGGCTATTTAGTGCTAATCACTTCACTGGACAGTCATTCGTTACATTCACGACGATGAAAGAAGTGAAAAAACAATTTTTTAGAATAGCAAAGTCACCAGCGAATCTTACCGCTGGTATCTTTTCACCATGAATTTAAAACTCGTTATTGAGCTTTTTTTTTTTTTTTTTTTTTTTCCAGCAGGAGCGCAATGTTATATCCCTACCTTACACCATTTTTAGTGCAAGGTCTTGGTCTTGGTATTCTAATCTTATTGTTAACTCTTAATACACTGAAAAGATAAAACATTACGACCACTGCCCGCCGCGACGTTGGATGTCACTTGGTGGGGCTGTGGGCACGTGACGCGGTAGCAAAAGTATGTAGGCGGAGCAGATAAGGACAGGGGATCAGCCTAGCGAAGATATGATCTGCAAATGGTGAGAGCCATGTAGACAAGCGTCTTTGACAGTTCAAAGGGCAGATTATTATTGTGCAGAGCCTGTGAACGAGTATCTCGAAAACGATCACGTGCTACTGTCGTGAGCATCTACGGATAGAGGTAGGACAATGAAACTACTACTAAGCGCAAAATAGATGGACGTCCACGACTCTTCACAGAACATGAGACTCGGGGGATTCTCTGCTCTATAAAGTAGGGTAGCTCTGGCGGAAGAGCACAACGCTGGTGCAGGGACAAATGTTTCAGAGCACGCCGGTCGTTGTTCGCTGCTAAACGTACAGCTTCGCAGCAGACAACCGCTAAGGGTTCTCATGTTGACCTAACGATCTCGTCAATTACAATTGCTACTGCCCGCTCACCCCAAATACTCTAGAAACTCCGAAAGATTCTATTTGTCCCTTCTGCTTTATTTATCCTCAAATCTTCCAAAGATTTGTTACATTGTGAGTCTAATACTGGGATACCTTTGTCTTCTTCTATCACGTCACATGATTAGTTCCCCTCATAGAGGCTTCAATATATTGTTTCCATCTATCCGCTATCTCCCCGGCGATTAACGGTGGGGTTCACTTCCGTTGCACTCTTAATGGTGACTCCTTACTTTGAATTTCACAGATCACTGTATATACATTTTTGTTTATGGAATTAGTCTTTGCGCTGGCACGGGTGGCCGAGCGGATCTAGGCGTTACAGTCTGGAACCGCGCGACCGCTACGGTAATTGTTGACCCTTCACGACCTTTTATAAGGGACCGAAGACATGATAATCACATGGGGACAGATGAGGACTATAGGGCGAGTGTCTCCCAGTTGAGTGCATGTAACTTCTGAGTTACACTTGCGATAAGGGGACGTCCATTATCTTGAAGGAGCAGGATCCCTAAGGGCACAATTCCATAACGGTGGTTTTCGACAGACATGCTGTTCCATACACGTTCTTCATCGTCCTGTGAATGTCTACCGGTGTTTGCCCTTTGGCAGCCAAGAAAAAGACACCATCACGTTGATCCTGTTTGGACCGATCTGGTAATAACTTGGCCATATTCACGTTTCCCCATTTACCGCACGCATCTCGGAAAGACACGAATGTCACACTAATCCCTTGCCTCCACACCGATGCTTTTATAATCGTATCGAAGTCGCGTTACATTGCACGTACACTGCAGCAAGGCCCTCAACCGGAAACTTTTTGATCTCTCCTTCTAATTTGTCCTTCTGTGTGAAGAATGAGTGCAAGTGTGTTCGAATGGAGCATTTTGTATGGGATTTATATTTCGTATTTTACCTTCTGGTAATTAATTTCAAAGTTTTCATAATAACGCCGATAATTCGTTGTTGACAAATTACTACGGACAGTAGTCTCGGTCAGAGTCTTATTCCTGACGAGATGATAGGAGCAAGAGAAAGTCCTTACTAAATCTGTGCACGGATGAATGTAGATACTTGCACAAAACTAATACTGTACGCTGACCCTCAACATTCAGTGCCTTTGGGGAGTGGTCTGCTCGTAAATCAAGTGGTTCTGCGAGTCAGATACGGAACAGCAAAAACAAAGCGACGAGGACCACCGGTGGCTGGAAGGCGTTAACCTGATCAGGAGCTAAAATCTGGCCCAAGTTCCCAGCCCTGCCTGGTAGGGCTTCGCCCCGGGCAGTTGCCGTGGATTGTGCGCCGCGTATTCGAGGCACGTCCGCTGCTGCCGCCTGGCGGCCGGCCTCGGAATCCTAAACGGCCTCGGGGCGCACCTTTCAGGCGGACGGGCCAGGCCACGCCCTCTCACGCAGCCACATCTGTTACTGGCGCCAGCGCCATCCCGCGGGATCTGCGCCCGCCGCCCAATAAGTGGACGCCGCAGCAGCAAGCCGAGGCTGCCGGCGCTCAGGCCGCGGTCGTTCCACACGACCGCGCTGCCCGTATTTCTCAGACACAACTGGAGAGGCTTAGGACTTTGTTGGATTTCCATCCTACACTTTTTAAGTGGTTGCTTGCTGTGTTGAAAGATGATTCACAAGGTGCAATATGAAACGCTTTATCGTTCGTGATCACGCGAAATAGTGAATACAAAGTTACTGGTGTGACACCAGATCTGCAGGAAACTCGTCCCGTAGGCCTGAAGGGAGGCTTCGTTGAGGGACCGACCCA
This sequence comes from Schistocerca piceifrons, assembly GCF_021461385.2. Taxonomy (NCBI): domain Eukaryota; kingdom Metazoa; phylum Arthropoda; class Insecta; order Orthoptera; family Acrididae; genus Schistocerca; species Schistocerca piceifrons. The sequence continues at coordinate 632,212,699 of NC_060139.1, forward strand.
CTTAGATTTGCGTAGGCACGACGACGTTGCGAAGCAGAGTGCAGCGTCATTGTTTGTCTCTCTGAGTTCCGTCAGATCGACTACGAGGGTAGTTGTCTCCTGGTCCAGAACTGTGAGACCAACTGAACTGCTCTGCAGCCAAACTGGAAATCGAACTCGAAAAGCATCTGGCCTGCTGGAGTCTGTTTCTTTTTTTCCTTTATTGTTATTTCATCTTCCACGCCCCATATGGGTAGGGGATGGGCTGCCAGTGGTAGAAATATACACTCTTCGCCCACTGACATTCTTAAAAATGCGAAAATGATGGGAGAATACGGGGACTGTTATTAAATTAAAGAGATCAAAGACAGACAGCTGAAATGACGGAAAATATATACATCTTAAAAATACAACTGCGATGTGGTAAGATTCGTCTATGAAAGAAAGTACTGAAGCACTGCACTTTCACTTAGTCAGAAAGACCCTGCACTGGTTGAGAAATATAGTGGGAGGAGAGAGTATATTCCACAGGACTGAGAGGTATGGGTAAAATATAGAGGTATGTTAGGTAGAAAAACTATGGAGGTAAAGTTAGCCATTGAGATGGATAGTGAGAATACAGTGGGAAACAGAGGGTGTGGTGTGTGTGTTTAGGGTAGTGGTTGTAAGAGAAAAAGAATGGGGACGGGTGGAGCAGGAAAAGGAGAGGTTAGCTCTCGTGTGGAGTGGGATAGTCGGGAAAGAGGTTAAGTTGATAGCACAGATAAATATCTGGGTGGATCTCATTTTCTGGGAGAGGGACTTGTTTGAAGCCTGCTGATTTTTTTCTTTATTGTTATTTCGTCCCTCCGCGCCCCATAGTGGCGGGGGATGGGCTCTCAGCAGTTCAGGCCAATAAACAACAAAATAGTAACGTAGAGGAAGAAACAAGAAACGGATAGCGGAGATATATACCCTGAATTTATGAAGGGGAAAAGGTCGACTGGTGAAGAGAGTAAAACGGCGGTCGTATAATGATGGAGGACTGGCGTGTTGCAGCGATGGGGTAGGAGTGGCTGTTGGTACAGAAGAGGAGGTGGAGTACAGAGGAGGTTTGGTGACACTGATACTGCTGGGAAAAAGGGGTGAAGAAAGAAAGGTAGAAGGGAAAAAAGGGGGTAAGAAAATGTGGAGATGGGAGTAAGCCCTGAGAAGGTGGATTGATAGGGATGGACCTGTAGATGCTGGGATGGGTAAATGTTGGGATGTTCATCATCTGGGGTGGGTGGAAGTTTGAATTTTCTTTGGGAGAGCATGTGGAGGGTAAGTAAGTAGAGGGTTGGGGTAATGTGTACGTAAAAAAGCGGCAGCGTATGATAATTGGAAAGTAGTGGGGAAATGATAGGATTATTGGAGTCGAGTTTGCTGATTGTGTAGATTGGTCAGAGGTGTTCAGTGTGAGCGAGGAGAAGCCTGCTGAAGGCTGTGCCTGGCCTTATGTATCCAGCTGGCGGAAGTATCTTAGTTTCCTCTAGATGTGCGAATGATGTTTGTTATTCGACAACAGCGCCGCCTGTTTCCTGGTGTGCGCGCTGCTCGGAAGGATAGCTGGTGCCCTCGGTGGAACATGTAGCAAACGGGGTACAAATACATTGTTTGAATACAACTGGGAGTCGTGACATGTAATTCCCGTCTTCTGTGGATACAAAATTGCTGGCGACAGGTAGGCAATCCATCGTGAGACGCGGACTGGAAGCTGATGTCCACGGCCTACTGCCGACATACGAGGGGCGTTGCGTAACTAATGCAAGACTTTTCTCTGGAAGCAGATTGTTTTTATTCATGTTTCAAATACACTATATTATTCCCCTCTATTTTGGCTACAGAAAACTAATTTTCAACATAACCTCAGTTCCTGGGAGAGCTTGCTTCCATGTCCGCATGTTCAGTGTATCATCTTTAATCTCCTCGTCATCCACGTACTGCTTTCCGCGAGTGCACCTTCATTGTGCCAAGGGAGTCGGAAGGAGCGAGATCCAAGTTGTAGGGTGGTGAGGAAGAACAGTACAATGAAGTTTTGTGAGCTCCTCTTGTATGATGACTCACCTTGTCATTAGAAGGAGAAGTTCATTTGCATTTTTGTGGCTACGAACACGATGAAATTTCTTCGATTTCCAGAAGGTAGCACACTACACTTCAGAGCTGAACGTTGCACAATGAGGGAGGATGTCAAACAGAACGACCCCTTCAGGGTTCCAGAAGACCGTCACCATGACTTTATCGGCTGAGGAATTGGGTTTTGAGCTTTTTATACGGAGCAGAGGTATTGTGGTGCCGCTCCATGGATTCCCGTTTTGTTTCCGATTCTAAACCATCCTTCATCGTCTGTGACGATGTAGGGCAAAAATTGTCACGATCAGCCTTGTAAAGAGCAAGCACTTCCGCACAGATGGTCCTTCACTGCTCTCTGCAGTCTTCCACTAAGCGGCGAGGAACCCAACAGGCACGTACCTTTGAGTACCCCAACTGGTGGAGGAGTGTGTCATCACTACCAGCAGAGATGTTCAGTTGATTCTGAAGTCACAGCTGTGTGTGGCCGGCTGGCAAAAAATTGTGTTGATCCCTCAGGTCCTGGATAGTGTGTGGTGGGTCACACAGGAAGACCTGAGATTTAAAATGACCCCATAGAAAGAAGTCATACGCTGAATTTTCAGGAAATCTTGGAGGCCAGGAAGTCCCCTTGTTGGATATGAGACGACCATTAAAGTTGTTCTGTAACCCGTTAATGGAATGCCACGAGGTACGACATGCATATGTCAGGTATTGTAGTTCTTTGTGCAATATTCGCCATGTGTCAAGTTGCAGCGTATGCTTGCGTGAAGAACACCTGGGATTTCGGCAGACAACATTTTGCATGCGCGTTTTACTTTTCCACTCCCCTTTCACACGGTATCACACGTTTTCTCAAAGTTCTCTGCCCATACTTACATAGCTTGCACCGAGGGGCCTGGACATGACGTACGTCATTGTAATGAGCACGAAATCCACACTACGCTGCCATGTAGCTGTCTTTGTTTTTGAGAAACATTGTCACAGCAGCAGTGCATCATTTACCGGTTCACGACGCAACCTTGACTGAACATGACATCAGGATCAGTATTAAAGCTTTGTTGTCCAGATGGCATCACTTCTCTCCAATTTACTAATTCCTAACGTAATATGCTATTTCCAGGATGCCAATCCTGAGCAGTCCTTTCGGCATGTTTTGGCCCATCTGTACCGCGCTGCATGGTGTTGTGGTTGCTAAGATGGACCTTGCCATGGACGTCGGGAGTGAAGTTCCTCATCATGCAGCCTACTGCGCACAGTTTGAGTCGTAACACGACGTCCTGTGTCTGCAAGAAAAGCATTATTTAACATGGTTCCTCCGAGCCACAATCCTTAGATAGTGGTCATCCACTGCGGTGGTAGCCATTGGGCGACCTGAGCGAGGCATGTCATCGACAGTTCCTGTCTGTCTGTATCTCCTCCACGTCCGAAGAGCATCGCTTTGGTTCAATCCGAGACAAGTGCACATTTCCCTTGTTGAGAGCCCTTCCTGGTACGAAGTAACAATGCGGAACCACGGTACTGACCGTCTAGGCATGGTACGAACTGTGTACCTCCTTCCTGGTGGAATGACTGGAGCAGATCGGCTGTCGGACCCACTCCGTCTAATAGGCGGTGCTCATGCAAGGTTGTTTACATCTTTGGGCGGGTTTAGTGACATCTCTGAATAGTCAAAGAGACTGTGTGTGTCTGTTATACAATATCCACAGTCAACGTCTATCTTCAAGGGTTCTGGGAACTTGGGTGATGCAAAACGTATATATATACAGGGTGGTCAGAAAATGTGTGAAATTCTTGTAGGGATGTTACAGGGCAGGTTGTACTGAGGCATAAATGTTAAGAAAGAAATTCGATACGTTGTTTCGTTTCCGAGTTATTTAGCATTGAAGTTAGCCAATCAGATCGTCGCGCGCGCGTAAATTCAAGTTTCAGCTAACGAGACAAAGCACTCGTTGGGGAACACCACCCCTGGCAGGCCGCTTGAGTGTGAACGCGGACGTGCCCTGTAACATCCCTACTAGCATTTCACACATTTTCTGACCACCCTGTATATTGTTGTGGTCTTCAGTCCAGAGACTGGTTTGATGCAGTTCTCCATGCTACTCTATCCTGTGCAAATTTTTAGATAACATAGTTGTGTGGAAATAACAGCAATTAATTTACTTATAATCAAGTATTCAAACTGACAGTCACAATCGCATAAATAGTTACCAATCGTGTACAGTCAGGGTGACGACTCCAGCGAGCGACCAAATGGTGTAAACTGCCCTGAAGATGACCCCATCGCGGGTTGAAACCGGTTAGCGACAAAATAAATAATGCGATTGTGACTGTCATTTTGAACAATTGATTATATCCTGTGCAAGCTTCTTCATCTCCCAGTACCTACTGTAACCTACATCCTTCTGAATGTGTTTAGTGTATTCATCTCTTGGTCTCCCTCTGCGATTTTTACCCTCCACTCTGCCCTCCAATACTAAATTGGTGATCCCTTGATGTCTCAGAATATGTCCTACCAACCGATCCCTTCTTCTAGTCAAATGTTCAAATGTCTCTTTCTGGCAGTGTCAATGAATTACTATAGAATACACGTGAGAACTACTGAAGTAGAGTGAGATATACATCACACGACTAGAGTGCCACACAGCGCACTAACTTTCAGAAATCTGATGTTTGTCAGCAAATCATCCAGCATGTAAGTAGTATAGCAGTCTATGTTCTGATTACAGTGAACGTAGATAATGCATCACTTCTGGAAAACAGATAAGGCTGTGACTGACAAGTAGTCGACAAGAAGGACTGGTTCGAGTCGGTAATCGGTCATAACCATTTTCTTATCTCACAGTCAGGTTACCAAGTTAAGCGCTGAAGGGATTGGAATAGTTGTATTCAAAGTCACCTCGCCCCCCCCCCCCAGCTATCCTCCCCATATCCTCCCCATGAGGAACCACCTTCCTACCTATGTACTTGAGGCAATTGTATGTGTGTAACCTAACACCTGTCACGAGGCCATCAGGCAATTGTGTGAGTAAAACTTGTAGGGAAACTCCTGTTTGTCACAGCCAATAGGGAATACATTAAAGTGACAGGTGACCCCTTCCCCTCCGACCTTGGTCTAACACGTTTCAAACTCCCCTTTCCACCTCTCATTATTTATAAATAACTGAATTGCATGAACAGTATCAATCTTATACTGAGTGGCACAAAGGGAGGCTCAGGTTTCTTGTAAACAAATTATCATTAACAATAATTTTTTTGTATGGGGAAAGTGTCAAGAAATAGCAACAACGATATACCAAATTAACTATTGGTTTATTGGTGTCAATTTTTTTCCCAATACAGTTTTCTACTACCATATATTTTTGTTGTTTATTATAAGCACTTCTCAGTCGAATTTTACGTTTCTTTTTTTACAAATGTAGTGAGTAATATATATTTTTTTGATGGAAGAACTTAAGTACGTTTTCCAAATCATTACTTTTTGATTGGTTTTCAGCATTTCTCTGCATACAATATATCAGCAACGAGGACTATCAGCAACAGTCGAGGAAAAACCACAAGCAGACATTCAAATAATGTAGTTGTTACACACACATACACACACACACACACACACACACCGTCCACAAAATTGTCATGCACGTGCAGTGTGCAGCCATTCATGCATAGTCACACACATAACTATGACAAGTGTTTCTTCCTACTACTCTACATTCACAACCACCATTTACAAATGAATAAGCAATCAAACAGTCAGTCACTCCAGTGCGAGTACAGGAAGGTCACAATGCCATCCCCAAGATGAACAGTTTGTAATCACGAGGCGAGAACTGCAGTGTAGTATGTACTTCATGATCTCGCTACCGAAAGACCACATGGCGAACCATACGCAAAGCAGAGGCAACGTCCTCAACCAACTACGATCATGAGTGCCTTTGAGGATGCATGATGCACAATATTAGCCCATCTCTGGGTGGCACCTGCATCTATATGAATGCAAACATTTTTCCCTACATACTCAACAACCTGCAAACCATTCGCCCCGTCTTTCATCAGCCTGATAACTTTCATCCTATTAGGTGTTATTTTATAAGCGTTATGGCCACATATGTCGAATGCTTTGATATTTTGCCTAAATACTTCATATCGATTGCAACCTTTCATCCAGCAGACGAAAAAAAAATCTTTACAAAGTAATTTGCGATCGGAGAAATCTGTCTAAACGAACTTATAATGGAATCGGTAAATGTAGAGTTTAGAGAGCTCCATATCCATATAGACAAGCTTCTTGACATGCGCTTTGACTTTAGCCATCGCCACAGTGACTAGTCCTTCACTGAAGATGATGCCCCACTTGAAAATGTGGCCTGGTAACGTAATCTGTTGGGCTGAAACGACACTTCCACCGGCAAACTAAACGAATTTTGCGGTATCCTCTAACATTTTCCCTTTGTTTGCCGAAAACTGAATTATTCGTTAATTTATAAAATCCTCTTTCAAAGACATACCTCACGACAGTCATCTCTTTGGTGTTTGTGTCAACGTACTCCTTCAACCAACGATATTGGTTGAAGGAGATGCCGAGGGTGATTCCAACAAGTTTCAACCACAAAACGAGAGGTTGATACAGTTTTCTGTAGTGCAGAGTATACCTCTGCTTCTTCCAGCGTTGTCATCAGTTTGGAACGATTTCGCAGGATTAGGTAGTCCAGACACAGCAGAAAGTGCACATCGGGATGGATGGGACGTGTCAGTTCTGCCTCGGGACATTTCCCTTACTTGGATCAGCAGCCACATTGTGGATGTCATCTTCCAATTTCATGGTTTTCTCTTTGGACAACAACTGGAATCCCGTAAACGGCAAAGGTTGTCACTTAGCGTTTGTGTAGGGGCTTTTCGCATCCAAGTAAAGGATGTAACTTCAATCTTCAGATATTCTGTACTCATCTTCGATCATTTATGGGTTAATCACCGTGGCGTACCTGGAAAAGCTCCCCACATACCCAACTTCTGGATTCGAGAAGCGAACCGTGTCAACATCACTCAACAGTTGCATGTTGTTGGATGCTGACACTCGTTGTTCTTAACGTTGCCTCTCGTAAGCCCTGGCCTGTGTAACAGAAGAAAGAATCTAGAGAGTATATGTCCAGGCATACACTCCAATAGCAGGTATTCACGTATAATCCAGCACATTACCCTAAATTAAGGATGCCAAACTCTTCCAGAATATTTATTGCATTCCCAAACTATGCATTCATTACAGCAGTGTTAGTTTACTGGAGAATGAGGTTATGTCAGGAAACATTAATGTCAAAAGCTGAAAATTTGGGTTATCAGGATAAGCAGCTCTGGTGGTGAGATGTATGTGCTCTTGACAAACCATCTTTACAAGTTTGTGAATAGACACATACACGAAATATAGTAATTGGTGTGATTTGCTTTGAAAATGAAATGTATCTTTCACCTGTGTCAGGTACAATACTAACCTTATCATTTTCCAAGCCGAAATCACCTAAGTGCTCATTAAGGGAATGAGCATTTTACCCACTCAGATTATAGAAGAGGGCAGATACGTTTCATAGCAGTTGTTCCTTCAAGTTACTTGCATTGTGGGCTGTGCCATGGCACTTACCCATTATGTGACAGTTGTCTCTACACGGAGTTCTCAGTGTTCTATCTAATAGCAGTCCACTAATATGAAAGTTAGCTGTTTTCTTATATATTGTACCATTGTCCTGCAGGCTATGACACCAACCTCAAATCATATGTCATGGATAGGACACTCACCACATCGTTATTTGTTATGACAGCTTGTAATATCCAATTCATCCTGCAGATCAACGTCCATCACATTACTATCACTGAGCACACATAGAAACGAAGGTGTATGAGTGTGACATGCTTTGGGGCACTGAGAGCGTGGATGCATTGGCAAATGAGCTGGTGTCAACAGACTGTACCATATTGATGGCAGGATAGGCTATAGTGGTGTTTGTGGGCACTGCACAACATCTTCAATGTATCGGACTGCTGTGTTGAAGACATCGTCCTCATGTCGGGTCATGCAGTAGTTGCAGGGTCAACACTGAGTCCACTCACGTCCAACACATTTACAATAGAAGAATGAGTTTATCTTCAGACTGCAGCTATACATACACAACGAACACACAAAAACATGGGAAAAGTCATTTTAAATACATACCTGTACGATGACTATAGTCTAATCAGGGACACTTGTTAGCCCCTGACGAACCATCATTATAACCATTTCCATTATGACACTTCATCTTTGCTCATGCATTCAGCGCTGTGAGGATAACACCAACACTCAGTTCCCAGGTGGGAAAATCCCCGACCCGCCAGAGAATCGCAGCCAGGAGCTCATAATCCAGAGGTAGCAACGCTAGCCAGTAGACCACGAGCTGTGGATTTTAAGTATTGATGCATCAACATATTATTTATCTCTCTATAGAATTTTCATTCACATGACATCTGTTTTATACACTGTTACTTGTCATTTCAACAATAAGATCGCTAATGCAAAAGAATATCCAGTATTTCCATCTAACATCGACATTTTTCTAAACATAATTTCTGCAAAATCTTGCATTACACACACATTAGTGAGGTGGTAACCACCTTCAAACACTTGATTCATTAGATCGTTGATTTAAGACTGACCTATAACATAGCCATAGTTTCTGTATATTTCCTGTAAAGTGCTTTCAGTGTTTCCCTGTTGTTAAAATTGTTTCTGATATGTCTATCGCTGACACAGCAGGGCCCACGTGTAAGGGAATGTGGCAGTTTCATTTTTGAAACTGTCACACAAAATAGTGTGTTTGAGATATGTTTTCTCACAACATGAGAAATCAGTTTCTCTAACATTATTATTATTTCCGTACATTACACATGTCCTTGATCTTAGCATTGATACTAGCAGTTCTTCTATATTCCGTGCTATCAACATAAGACAAAAGTGTAAATGAATGAAATCGTTGTTATGGGTCATGAAGCTAGATTTTCGTAAGCGTAAAGAAGTATTTAAGATAGCAAAAGTCAACACACATGCCTATGATACGCTAACATTTCAACACACTACATATCCACCACAATCCAGGTGTTCTAGAGTATACACCGGTTTTTCAAGGTATACTTTTTGGGAGATTTTCACCTTGAAGATACTATGGTTGGGTGGCTAAACTGTATCACAGCTGGATGATTAAGAAAGTAAACCACGCCTTCTGGTACCGTCATAACATAGAATATGCTTTAACTATGTCTGTCAAAAGGAAACACGTTTTCTGAAGATACAAAATGGAAATAATGTTAATAATACTGCAGTTATGATATACGATGGAATGGAACGTGTCATGCTTATTATACTTTGATCTGAAGTTAATGCCTCAGACTTATATTACACTCTCTGCATAAATACAGATACCCTGTATTATAATGCTGTATCCTAATTTTTCTGGATTTTTCTGGATTTTTCAATGTTTTGTGATATTTTTTGTTTTTTCGTTTTTACTGTATTTTTTCACATATTTTCCGTTTTTTACATGTTTTTCTACATTTTCCTTATTCTCCACATTTTATATGTAAGTGAACAGGATGGTCACAGATTTAGTGGAAGGAGCGAACTAGTGGTATACTGAAAGTCAAAAGAATCTTTAACTCTTTATAGACCCTCTGTAGCCCACACCATAAAAACAACATTAGCTGAATAGTCGGACCATGCTCTACCAGGGAGCTGATCACCCCACTTATAAATAAATTAATATTCCATAGATAATGTCAGTAACAGGGTGGCCGAGCGGTTCTAGGCGCTACAGTCTGGAACCGCGCGACCGCTACGGTCGCAGGTTCGAATCCTGCCTCGGGCATGGATGTATGTGATATCCTTAGGTTAGTTACGTTTAAGTAGTTCTAAGTTCTAGGGGACTGATGACCTCAGAATTTAAGTCCCATGGTGCTCAGAGCAATTTGAACCATTTGAACCACTGGAACTTAAATAGTGGCAACTATTTATTCACAACCGATACAAAAGAGTTACATGATTGCACCTGTTACTATCCTTCAAAGTAGTCACCAGCATCGTGTAGAACCCTTTGCCAGCGATGTCGAAGGCGTAGTATAACGTTGGCAGAGTCTGTTCTGTTGATGGTGCCAGTGGAGTAGTCTACTGCCTGTCAAATCTCTGGAACAGTTCTAAAGCGAATGCCACGAAGTAGTTCCTTCATCTTCGGAATCAAATCAAAGTCACAAGGGCTTAAGTCCGGGGCGTTTGGTGAGTGGTACAGTACTTCCCAGTCCCATCGACCGAACAGAGCAGCCACAGTTTGCGTTATAGGCGCCCGAGCATTGTAGTGCAAAATGATGGGTGGGTTGCACAGAAAATGTCTCCGCTTCATTCGCAAATCTGGGGGCAGGTGACGCTCCAAAAACGAACAGTAATGCTGTGAATTGACGGTCTGCCGTGGAAGAACGTAATGTGTTAGGATAACACGATCACAGCCGTACAAGAGATTCACCATAACTTTCACCATTCTGGCTCTGACGCACTTTAGACTTTCGCGGTGACCCGTAATGATGCCATTCGTTGGGTTGGCGTTTCAGTTTTGGCTCGTACGATGTGGCCCATGTCTCATCCAGTGTTACTCGTACGATAGGGCGTAAGAAAGCCTCTCCTTCGCGCTCATAGCGCTCCAAGTGCGTCTGAGCAGCGTTGAAACACATCCATTTCTGCATTTCCGTCAAGTCATGCGGAACCCATCGTGATGCAGTTTTTCGCATGCCCAGGCGTTCCGCAGTCGTATGCGCTAATCCGGTTTCGTGGGCGAGCTCACGAATCGTTTGGCGTTGATCACTGTCCACTAACGCGGCAACAGCTAGGAGGACCTTTCCGATTCATGTCTGCCACAGTTTGCCGACCTTCGTTGAAGGCTTTTACCCTAAGTGCCACTGTTCTGAACGGCAATGCCGATTCCCCGCACGCCCCTTGAAGACCTTGACGACACTGTCGTGCTGTACGACCTCTGGCACTTTCAATCTTGATCCAACTCCGTTGTTCCTGTTTGGAAAACATAGTGACGCCGCTTCGTTAGGCCACTCTCTCACAAGTGACTGTTTCCCTCGATTGTGAGCACGCCGGTGACGTAGGACGGGCGAGTCCATTTGCTCCATGTCAACAACGTGTGCAATCAGCGAAAATAGTAGATTCCATTGCATATTTAAGTTGCACTTCGTTGCTCATCAAAACTGAAATTACCCAAAGACCGCAGAAATTTTTAACAGATACAAATGTTAAAAATTATCATGTTTGGAACCATACAAACCACAAATTCGTTAAGCATAGACGTAGGGCAAAATGCATTCTTTGACTTAAACACATGTATCTACAAAAATATTTTAGCTGAAATAATAATACTAGAGACTACTGTATACGACATAATGCTTGATATTCTGTGAAGTTTTTGTTTAAAAAGTGCACTGACATACATTTCATAAGGATTTGAATTTTTGATTAACATTTTCTCTGTAACGTATCTTTTCTAGTAAACTAATCAAGCAATAAACCTGGAATTTCTCAGTTTACATCTGCATAGGAGGCCAACAACACGTGTAGAACAGATTTTTGTTTAAGGTCATAGTTGCTTTGAAATTAATTTTTCAGTTTTGTGATGCCTGGGACTGCTCTATTCTTCTCAAATGTTGAAAAGCTTTTCTCAGAGAAAAGATGCCATAAAAGTGCTGCACAGCATTATTCAGTAAGCAGTTCTTAAGAACTACGCAAAATTTCAGGATGTTAACTTTTATGACTGCTGAGAAAAGGTACATTATAGCTCATAAAATTAATTTACAGAAATTTGCATTCAAAGTTTATATTGCAATTCTCCTGGAAGAAAGGATATTGCGGACACGTGGCTTTGCCACAGCCTAGAGTGCTAGTTCTGCAAGTTTCGCAGGAGAGCTTCTGTGGAGTTTGAAAGGTAGGAGACGAGGTACTGGCGGAAGTAAAGCTGTGCGGAGGGATCGTTAGTCGCGCTTGGGTTGCTCAGTTGATAGAGAACTTGGCAGCGGAAGGCAAAGGTACCGAGTTGAACTCTTGGTCCGGCACACAGTTTTAATCTGCCAGGAAGTTTCAACATTTTGTTGTTTATAAACAACATTTTTCAATCCCATACTCACACTATTCACTGAGTGGCTGAATGTGTAGTTGAATGTGTGGTGGCTTCATTTATTTATAAATACTGGTTGTGTATGTGAATAGTTCAATAAACCATTTGTCATAGTTGCTTACATATGTGTGTTTGCAAATCATGTGCACAGTATGTTTGTTTCTAAATACTATGTTTTTGCGTGTATATGTGTGTTTTTCTTTCACCTTATGTTGATTGTCCTCATTTACCATATATAGTATGTAAAAAAGCAGTCAAAAAGTACTGACTGAATGGGAGGCGTCAAGTCTTCAATTAAAAGGTATTTATTGTACCTTGCGTTTGCAAATAAATCCATAAAAAGGATTGAAAGACATTGTTTATAAACAACAAATTACTATTGTAAATAAATTGTATTGCAATAAAATTGTCATTAATAAACTACTGGTTAATTTTTCATATCATTGCTGTAATTTGTTGACCATTTTACTATAGACAAAAAAATTTTGTTATTAATAAGTTCTTTATAGATCTCCCTATCCGCCCACTATGGTGTTCGCCACAAGACTGATATTATCAATACATTTATCAATACAACACGGGAATGGATGGGGGTGCTGAAATCTGATTGGTCCAGTGGGTGATGGGGAGGAGTTTCCCACTACTTCAATCTGTTCCAATCGGCCGAGAGAGACAGAGGAATTTCTGTCAGTTTTTTGTTAATTTTTTTTTTACAGACGTGCCTGATGGCCACATGGTCCGTGTCAGGTTATGTCATAACCTTGAATGTGTCACATGGAGTTGCCTCAGGTGTGTTGGTAGGACGGTGTTTTCGCAAGGGGATGCCAATGGGGGTGGTCTTGAACGTAATTAGTCCAGCTGGATCGGTAAAAAACCAGATACCGTGACCTAGTGATAAGAAACCACTTATAACCAGTTAAAAGGGAGAGACAGTGCTGTTTAAGTACTTCTTAACAATTACAGCGTTATCGTTTCACTGAAAGTGATGGTTTGTCCGATGTTTACCTGAACCAGAACATATGCTACAACACTACCCGAATAATATCTTTAGGTGTACAGTTTTTATGGAACTGACAAGTGCACATTTATAGAGTTCGCCCTTCAGAATAAGTTTTGATTTGACTCTGTGTCATGTTATTTGAATTTGACGTTTCACCAGAGTAAATCACTTAGACGAAGCATGATATTTCTGGTCTACTGTTACCCTACAGGTAGTAACCAGTATGGACGTGACTGAACCAGAACGACTTTCCATCAGCTCCTTACAGTTGTCCTTCCACCGCAATGCTATTTCAAACCAACAAACATGTTATTCACTCGCTGGGCATGTAACTCAGTGCACGAGTTAGCCGTGTAACGGTATTTCTGTGATGTTACTCTACATGGACGTAATCTGCTTGGTCCTGTTTCATCCAAATGTCTTACAGTTTACACTGAGATGACAGCAAAAGTAAATCACTGAGAAGTGCATCTTAACTTGTGAGATATCATTAGTATTTCCATGTGGTCCTTACGACGTTAAGAAAGTATTTTAAAGTATTTCTTATCAATAATACCCGAATCTGTTACGATATGTGAATAGTCACTAAACTAGAGGTCTAAGAGTTACATTTTCTGGTACAGCTTCTTGCAATTTTTTCCAACTTATGACTTTCATCGCATTACCTGCTGTGGTGGGTAGAGTCTGCTACACAATCCCCTGTGAGGAGTGTAGGTCTCTGGCAAGGTAGCGAACAGATGCCTGTTCCATCAGATCACCATTTTTAATGTCAGGCAACTCCAATTAATATGGTATCGTTGTGGGACTTTTAGGTGATTTCTTGCCATTTTTGCCCATTATTAGTCCCGCTATTACACTGTCATGTCCATTTAAGACAAATTGTTTTGCAAGCTTGACGATATCTCACACTGAGATGAACTTCAATAATTTACCATGTATATATCTGTTAATAGTACCATGCACATTGCAAAGCGTTTTGTATCTTGGACTCGTCGTCCTACCAGGAGGTTGAAGACTATTAGACACTTTATAGCCGAACGATTATACATGACGAATCACGATCATATACAACTGGAATTAAAGTACGAACAAGTGAACTATGCAAGGTGTTTGTGGGAGGGTGAGACACCACCACCTGAGCGTCACCTTTACTAAGTGATAGAACAGCGTGATAACCGGGCTGTATAGTACGGCACTGTACACGAAATCGATTTTGGACGGCATAGTACAGCGCAATATCCACACTGTATAGTACGGCGCTGTACATGAATGACATTTCGGACGCAGTTATACAGCACATTAGCCAGACCGTATAGTTCAGTGCTGTAGTTGGGTGCATTCTTCGACTGCGTAGTGCAGCATATTAACTACACGGTATAGTATAGCAGTTACCTGAACGCGATGTTTATCCAAGTCTAGTGCAGGATGCCAGATAATTTTGTCGGTTAAGCCAGTAGTATTTATACTCCTTTCGGTCAGGTGTGTTGTCATAGGAGACATTCCCGTACTTGTCCATGGAAAGTCCACGCCGTGAAATATTAAGTAGCAAGAACGCATTATGTAGCAATACGGCACGCCACAGACGGCAGAACGCTGCATTTGTAGTGTTCTGGTGCCTTAAAGACAGCATGCGCCAAAATTATTACAGTGGCCAGCTACAGAATTGCGACTGAAGCTGACCTGCATATAATGGCTGATCGCAAAGATGCGTTTGCTGCTTCTGACCGCAACTAGGAAGCCAGTCGCATGACTTCCGACGTAAGTGTGGAGATATGGCATTGGTGGGACAGGGTGTAGAGTGCTGGTATTGTCTGCCTGCACCATCCTCTGCTGAGGCATTCTCAAATACAAGTGTGCCTGCAAAATCCACAGTAACGCAGCATCTCGTCCTGAAGTCGAAGGAAATCAGTAATTCGACTGACAATATATTATTTACTTTCATTTGCACTACCTCATTGAACACTGTCCTAATCTGTTGGTAAATACAGCAGTTTTGTCAGAGAATACGATGATGCTTTGCTCTGCCCCTGCCAATACAGCAAAGCGAAGTACAGTGTTGTGCATGACTTTGTGGAGTGTGTTTTAAATCGAAATAAGTCACTGGAGAGGCAAGTCGAACGTCGCTATGGTTGTAGGGGCGTACGTGTTTTAACAATCACGTAATACACATGTAACAAGTTTTACACGATCTAGATCACTATCGACAATGCTTTTGTGAAATAGAATCTGTAGGTGTAGTGCTAGCGAATCGTTGCTCTTCCAGGCCAGGAAGTGCTGCAAACCTCTGAAACGTGCCTTCTTGATCACTCGTCAGCTACTGTTGACAGTCACGCACCTCAGAACTGGTACTCAGAAAAGCAAAGGAACGATCCGTAGGACCTATCTCACGCTCGTAAATCTTCCCAGTAGACCGTGAATACAAAATGGATGCAGTACATCGTTTAGTGCGCTGCCAAAAGTAGCCATGTATAAAATTTTGTAAGGCAGTGGCATCATGGAGCGAAACAATGATGGTCGTGTGCGTCTCTGATGTAAATCTAGCTAAAGGTAGTTACAGTAATGATTTGCAGCACCGACTGGCGTGGCGCAGTGGTTAGCATGCTGGACTCGCATTCGGAGGACGATGGTTCAAACCCGCGTCCGGTCATCTCAATTAAGTTTTTCCGCGATTTCCCTAAATCGCTTCAGGCAAACGCCAGGATGCTCCCTTTGAAAGGGAACGGCCGACCTCCTTCCCTAATCCGATGAGACCAATGACCGATGACGTGGCTGTTTGTTTTCCTGCCCCAAATCAAATGAATTCAATCCTCCCCTAAATCAAACCACCAACCGACTATTCTGTTGTAGCCACAATGGAATTCCGTGCGTTAAGGCTATGGAGGGAGGTAGGGAAGGATTCTCAAAATGTAGAGCATTACTTTCTTGGTCTGACCTGGAAACCACTAATTTGGATCTACAACTACAGTTGCATAGATTGTCAGGAAAAAATCACAAGACCAAAAATAATTAACGTCCCATTTGGCTAAAAATGGTTCAAATGGCTCTGAGCACTATGGGACTCAACTGATGAGGTCATTAGTCCCCTAGAGCTTAGAACTAGTTAAACCTAACTAACCTAAGGACATCACAAACATCCATGCCCGAGGCAGGATTCGAACCTGCGATCGTAGCGGTCTCGCGGCTCCAGACTGCAGAGCCAGAACCGCGCGGCCACTTCGGCCGGCAACGTCCCATTTGCCTACGTAAAATATTTCAGAGATTAACATTGCAAGATCACAGGTTAATGTAAACGCAAGAAAAATGTGAAATGATCGTACGTTGATAACCTGTGTAACCACCAGAATGTTGAATGCAAGCATGCAAATTGGCATGCGTTATATGTACGGGTGCCGGATGTGAGTTTGAGGGATGGAATTCCATTCCTGTTTCATTTAGTCATTCAATACAGGGATGGTTAATGCTGTTTATGGATGTCGTTGATTGTAGCTCCAGGATGTCCCATATGTAATCGATTGCAGACAGATCTGGTGATTGACCAGACCAAGGGGACGTGTCCACACTCTATAGAGTATGATGGGTTACAACAGCAGTAAGCGGGCGAGCGTTATCCTGTTGGAAATCACCCCCTAAAATGCTTTTCGTAAATGGCAGCGCAACAGGTCGAATCACCAGACTGCCGTCCAAATTTGCCGCCAGGGTGCGTGGAACGACCACGAGAATACTACTACTCTCGTAGGAAATCACCCCCCCCCCCCCCATACAATAACTAGAGGTGTAGGTCCAGTGCGTCTAGCAGGCAGACAGGTTGGTGGGAAGCCCTCAACAGGTCTCCTTCTAACCAACATACGGTCATCACTGGCAGAACCAGCCTGCCCTCCAATGAGCTCTCACTTGTCACCGTTGACCTCACAAATGGCGGTAGTTCGGGTCAGTGGAATGCACGCTACAGGGCGTCTGTCTCAGATCTGTCCTTGAAGCAACCTGTTTGTAACAATTTTTTGTGTCACTGTGGTGCCAACTACTGCTCAAATTGCTGCTGCAGATGCAGTACGATGCGAGAGAGACATAAGACAAACACGATTGTCTTCTCTATTTGTAGTGTCAGGTGGCCGTTTGGAACCCGGTCTTCTTGCGATTGTACATTCTCGCCACCACCGCTACCATCAGTCATATACGGTGACTACATTCCTGCCAAGTCACTCTGCAGTATCGTAGAAGGAACATGTTACTTCTCGTAGCTCTATTACTCGACCTCGTTCAAACCCAGTGGGGTGCTGAGAAGAGGTCTTTGTCGTCTTAAAGATATTCTTGACTGACATCAACTCAACAGGTCAAATCTCAAAGGTGACAACACTCACTACCGTTACGGCGTTTACTAAAGAAACCCTGATTTGCATCCTCATAGTGGCGCTATTAGCGCACACTCTAATGCGACTGGCGCGAAATTTGAATGGACATTATCCTTCAGATATAGAAACGCTCCTTCTAATTTTCGTTTATGTCGCACAACTCCTTTGTGTTGCTTTTCTTGCCGTAGTGTATGTAATCCGCAACTGATCGCACAGTACTCGATATGGTGTACTTGTACGAGTATAAGACACACAGCTCACCTTAACCGGCACCAAGCGATGTGGACAACGGTTAAGCCACTGGACTCGCACTAGGAGAATAGGGGTTCAGTCGTCTGTATTAAGGTTAAACATGATTTTTCTGAATCACTTAAGCATATACAGGGATGACTATTTTGAACAGGGCAAGGCCAATTTGTTGTCTCATCTTTCCTGAATTCGGGTTTTCATACGTCTCAGATGACCTGGTTACTGACAGGACGGTAAACCCTAATATACCTTCCAAGAAGTACCTTTATCTTCAGCACGACAATGCACCACCTACAGCTTCAGAACTGTAACATACTGGTTAGATTAACACTGCATGGACAAGATGGCGCTTATGTGGACTTACCTAGATGGTACTGAAATTCAACCTTAAGGCCACTGAGCGCCATATAGGTTCATTTGTTCAATTTCCGCCCATTTTCTGGAAGCCGTAAGCTGTGATTGAGTGATAATGAATCGGAGCGACTTCCAAAGAATTTCGTTATTTTTATAGTAGTAAGTGTACAAATAAACAATAGTGAAATAGGAAGCTGTTATAAATCACTGTAGCCGAAATTCATCGCTTGTACCAAAATTAAATTAAATTCATAAGTACTGTTCACTGGTGCCTATTTTGCTCTTACCCGGTATTAGCTGCAGAGTCCTGCAGCAAGTGTGCTTTCCGCAAATTTAAAAGTCTGTAGATTATTCGGTTAGCCACTTTACAGTGGATAACACTAAAATTTCTAAGTTCATAACTCTGATGCTTAGCAAGTCAATGTTGGGCGTATTATACACAAAAAAGTTTTGCATCACCTCGGCTCCTAGAGTTTCGGAACCTATACAGAAAATTGGAATAGAGATCAACATAAAAATCAGTTCCACCCTATTATTGCTCTTGAAAACCACACATTGCATGTTGTACCACCACACAGCGAGACCTTCAGAGGTGGTGGTCCATATTGCTGCACACCGCGGTGCCTCTAATACCCAGTATAACGTGCTCTTGCATTGATGCATACCTGTATTCGTCGTGGCATGCTATCCACAAGTTCATCAAGGCACCGTTGGTCCAAATTGTCCCACTCCTCAACGTTGATTCAGCGTGGATCACTCAGAGTGGATGGTGGGTCACGTCGTCCATAAACATCCCTTTTGAATCTATCCCAGGCATGTTCGATAGGGTTTATGTCTGGAGAACGTGCTGGCCACTTTAGTCCAGCGATGTCGTTATCCTGAAGGAAGTCATTCACAAGACGTGCACGATGGGGGCGCGAACTGTCATCCATGAAGACAAATGCCTCACCAATATGCTGCCGACGTGTGTGCACTATCGGTCGGAGGATGCCATTCACGTATCGTACAGTCGTTACGGCGCTTTCTATGACCAACAGCGGCGTACCTCTGCCCACATAATGCTACCCCAAAACAGTAGGGAACATCCGCCTTGCTGCACTCGCTGGGCAGTGTGTCTAAGACGTGTATCCTGACTAGTTTGCCTCCAAACACGTCTCCGACGATTGTCTGTTTGAAGGCATATGCGACACTCATCGGTGAAGAGAACGCAATGGAAATCCTGAGCGGTCCATTCAAAATGTTTTGGGCCCAACTGTACCGCGCTGCATGGTGTTGTGGTTGCAAAGATGGACCTCGCCATGGACGTTGGGAGTAAAGTTGCGCATCACGCAGCCTATTGCGTACAGTTTGAGTCGTAACAAGACGTCCTGTGGCTGCACGAAAAGCAATATTCAACATGGTGGCGTTGCTATCAGGATTCCTCCGAGCCATAATCCGCAGGTAGCGGTCATCCACTGCTGTGATAATCATTGGGAAGCCTGAGTGAGGGATGTCATCGACAGTTCCTGTCTCTCTGTATCTCCTCCATGTCCGAACAACATCGCTTTGGTTCACTCCGAGACGCCTGGACACTTCCCTTGTTGAGAGCCCTTCCTGGGACAAAGTAACAATGCGGACGGGATCAAACCGCGGTATCGCGGTATTGACAGTCTAGGCATCGTTGAACTACAGAAAACATGGGCCGTGTACCTCCTTCCTGGGGGAATGACAGAAACTGATCGGCCGTCGGGCCCCCTTCGTTTACTAGGCGCTGCTCATGCATGGTTGTTTACATCTCTGGGCGGGGTGAGTAACATCTCTGAACAGTCACAGGGACTGTGTCTGTGATACACTATCCACAGTCAACGTCTATCTTCAGGAGTTCTGGTAACCAGGGTGATGTAAAACTTTTTTTGATATGTGTAAATACAAATCCTGTCTGTTCGTTGCACCAAGAAATAAACGCAATTCCCAACTGTAGCTAACACAAATAGTTACAAGCAGAACTAAACCACTGGCCGCAAATGAAATCGACTATTTGCTAAGTCACTAATAAATACGAGTTCCTCTTACTTCTGGAAAACTTTAACACTAGACGAGCGTTAATACCTAAAAGTACTATGATTTTTCAGAAATGCGCTCGAGAAGTCGGTGAGTTGCCCAAAACTGCGAAATAAAGTTTTTCTCTAGCACTCCCTCTAGCACCTTGGAAATTACCCCCTGGTCCTTATACATATCCTATCATTGTGTTTCTTTTCTTGTCAGTGTTTTCCTCATGTAACTTTCCTCATCTATTCTGCAGAATACCTCATCATTTATTGTCAGTAGACTTAATTTTCATCATGCTTCTGTAATATATCTCGAACTCTTCGATTCTATTCATTTCCGACTTTACCTCAGTCTATGATTGTCTTTAGAACAGTGCTGTGTTGCCACCTCCACTTCTTCCTCAAGTTAATGCTTACGTTTGATACTAGTTGACTTTTTTATGGAGGAATGCCCTTTTTGCCTGTTCTACCCTTCTTGTCAAATACCACTTTCTTCGTCCATCACACATTAAAGATAACAGAACATCTTGGCATCATTTACCATGTGGTCTACAATTTTTATTTTACTTTTATTGTCTACTTCATTTTTGCCTCTCCTCAACACTACCATCCAACTTTGATGCACTCATAGTTCGTATTCTGTGCCTATCCGATTGCTCATTACATTTACCCCATGTCCTGTAATGCTCACTTTGGCCGACGATAGTTTTACAAGCGAGCCGTACCACTGGTATCCTTCTACCCTAAGTATTAATCTTACTGCTGGACGTTTCTTTCATTTTCATCACTGCTTCTTAGCCATAGAGGTTGAAGAATAGGGAAAAAGGGTTGCATCCTTTCGTTATGCTCCCTAAACCAAGAACATCTCTCTCCTTACTTATTACACTCTCTTGATTCTTGTACGTATTGCATATTATTCCTCTTTCTTTATAACTTGTACCTATTTGTCAAAGAATTTCAAACAACCATAAAACTTCCTGACAGAGTAAAAGTGTGTGCCAGTGATTCCAAACTAGAAACCTTTACTTTCCCATATAAGTGCACCACCGACTGTGCTATCTAATCTCGACAAAAAGTTCTACTTCCGTTAGTACCTCATACCTTACCTTCCTAACTTCTCAAAAGTTCGACTGCATACCTTGCGAAAGCAGCACTCCTGGAAGAAAGGAAACTGAGGGGACATGGCTTAACCACAAACTGGTGGACTGTTTTCAGAAAAAAATTCTGTTCTGCGGCGGAATGCGTGTCTTTTACCGGACTACAACAAGGACCTAGGACCTTTTCCTTCTGTGGGCAGTGAGTCGTGATTGGATACTAAAGAGGTGCGGCAGTTAATCGTGAAATGTTAAGGTCCAAGGTTCGAGTACCGGACTGGCATACAGTTTTAATCTACCATGAAGTTTCAAATCAGCCCACTATTCACTGCAAAGCGAAATTTAAATTCTGGAACTTTGTAGCATTCACCGTTATCCAATGATTTTAGCTAAGTCTTGTCTCCACTATGAATCGTAATGTCGCAACTGCCTCTGCGACAGGTAGCATAAGAGAAGGAATGCACTGATATCAGCTTCACCTATGTGTTAAGCAGAGAACATTCCATCATGCCGTCAGAGTATGTTCTCGTAAATAACGTCGTAAAGCCATCTCGGAAGAGAAGCTGAAGTAGACGCCTGAGACTGGAGGGACAAGTTTTGCGAGAAGAGGCTGTGCAGACTTGGCGCCGGCTACCAGGAGCTGCCCGCCAGGTCACGCGTCGGCAGTAAATAACAGCCAGCAGACACGGCGCCCTCTGAGTGAGGCGCGCGGCGCCGGGCCTGCTAAATCACGCCGCCTGGCAGGTAGACTTCCCCGCGCTACAGCGGGACGCTGTCCACCGCCACGGGCCGGCTGCGGACCTCGTAGCGGTTTAATTAGCGGCGAACACCCGTGGGCGTCGCTCCGTGCAGTGGCTTCCTCCCGTTCTAACTAAACGTCACTCTGCTCTCCTGAGCACACTCTATTTACAAAGAACATCTGGTAGGTTCCGCAAATTAAAAATGGTTTCACAATTCTAACACTGAAATAACCGGCAGTAACAGTTACACAGTTGCTTTTTAACTCGGATACTTACTTCGTATCACTTTTCATGTACATGAATCACCCACACGGAGCATACTCATTATTTCTCTTAAATGAATTTCGGTTTAATTCATTTATTCTAATTTCGTTTAATTTAATTTTACTCTGGAGTTGTGAACTAGCATCGATGTGCCTGTTTATGAATCCGACATATTCCATTTAGATTATTAGGGTACGGAATGCTCGTCGAAATTGTTTTTATCAACTTCACTGACAAAGATAACTACATGTTGCGGCTGTTGTTGCTCCCATAGCAATGGAAACTAGCGACGTCGTCCGTCATTTTACTCTGCAGAACAGAGACTATTCTCTTACTGAAACCTCCTGGAAGACAAAATCTGTTTGTTACACTGGGACTCGAAATCGGAACTTTACCTTTTATGAAGTAAAATAGAGGTATTTGCGGAAGTAAAGTTGTTACGTTTCACTAATCGTGCCTGGCAGAGCAGTCGGCAAAGTCATTGCTCACGTAATGCATGTTTCCGGGCTCTGATCACAGTCTGATTCACAGTTTTAAGCTTCTAGGGAACTTCAAGTCGGAACACACTCCACTGGAGACTTAAAGATTCGTTCTGTTTTCTTACTATTTTGTCTTCACTCAGCTGTTTATATTGTTTTGTGTCTTTCCGATCGAGTTACAGGATATGCAGGGTTTCATCTTCAGACACTTTAGCTCAGTAATCGTTGTAATGTACCTATGCAAGTATATCGACGAGGCATTTTAGTTGAAACTGGCATTGCTAAGTTATCACAATAGAAGATGGTGGACTACATTTACTAAATGTACTTGTGCTGGTGTACGATACCGATCAGCGAGCTAGTGTGTCTGAAGTCGAAACCTTATGTGTTAGATCTTCCAAATCTACGTCAAACAAGCAAAAAACATAGTTTTCCTGATTGTGTTAACAATCGCCCAGCACGAGGGAACGACCATTATGGAATTTTTGCTCCTTTTACTTTTTTGACACAGAGACTTTCGTTCCATAACAACACTGCGGTGAGGATGGCCTCAGATGATTAAGTGATTTCATTTATGGTGGAACTGTAACTGTCCCGAAACCGGTCGTGTACCCACCAAAAGACTGTGGATTAAGCAAATGTTCTGCGATTTTCCTCATTTTTGAAAATGGAGTAGTTCATTTGCGACTGCCACATGAGAAGAACTCTTTAATCAAAATCTCTGGAAGGACAATCACAGAGATGGTAAAATAGTCTATATTAAACTAAATGAAAGTCCAAATACGCAATATAGACCATCACTGATTTTAAACTGTTTGGTTGTCCTTTCCATTATGCACAAGTTTTTTAGGTTACTTGTGCAATAAACACAGCTTAGTAGAGATAAATTAGTAAAAGAATATTTATTTATTTTCTTAATCTGGTCCAATGAGACCTTTAGAACTCTCTTTTAAATCAGATATGTGCTTCACACATACTCACTTTATACATTTTAGTAACTCATTAAATAACAATAGTTCGAATATGATTAAGAATAATAAAACTATATTATGTAATGGAAGTAAAATTGAATTTAATGAATGTAAAGACAATGTGAATAACAACAACTAACAACTTCAAAGCTAGCTATACTATTACTACTGGTATTGCTGCTGCTAATAACAATAAATATTATTGTTATTATCATTATAAATTTTAATAACAATAATAGTGATAATAGAAGATAAATACGTTTTTGTAGGTGTACAAAAGTAATATTTTCTGTCATATCGATTTCTGAGTGAGAGAAATTTGGATAAACTGTATTTGCTGATAAATTGGAGAAATGAATCTCTGGTCGGGAGGCAGAATACTTAGTATTTGTGTTGCGGTAACTAGTGCCTGAAAGAGCAAAGGTAAGTGTTATCTTTGTTTAGATTTCATTAACAATCGTTTAAACTGGCGATTGTGGAGATAGTACTAATTGCGATCGATAATTTTTTCTTCTTTCTTTTCCTTTGCTTTCTTATACTCTGTACGTATGTCTTTGATGGCCTGTAATATTTTTGTTTTGTTCTATAGTACGAAATGGGACTATGTTTAGCTTTATTTATGTTACTACATGAATCTCTTATTAATTGAGTATGCAAAATTTCAACTTATGGTTGATCTTCTTCGTAACGCTTTTGTTAAATGCACTGTGTAAATGTAATATGCAGAGCTGTTGCATAAACTGCGAGGTGTTAACGATGTGAATAGTTTTAGTCGAACAGCGATGGTCAGTGAGTATGTAGCAAGCGTAGCGTAACGTGTACCCGTTTATCATGTGTAACGTGTTATAACGGCGTCGGAGGAAAAAAACAAGCAACTTTACAGTCGACTTCTTTTGACGCGGTTACTATTTGAACCAGATTTTGACGTGATTCTTATGAAAGAAAAGATTGACTGTTTAAATATTGTGAATTTAACGGAATGTTTTGAACGGCAGTGACAATGCTCCTGTGAATGCATGGTCATTGACATTATTTACACCAGCCTGTTTGTGTGTAACTGAATTGCATTACTACCGTAATTTAACGTTTCATATTGTACTTGCAGCTTAATGAACTGCAGCGTGCGTTAAAACATTAACCGTTGTTGTGGAAACATTTAACCTGTTCACTACTTATGTATACAAGATTGTGATACACATGCTGAAAGTGAACCGGCCGTAGATTCGCAATCGGCGAGCTAAAGCGAATTTTACACAATGTCTAAACCGTTTACTGGACGTTGATACCACAATCGTGTGTGTAAGGAACATTATGATCGTAGACATACGAGCATCTACATCTAATCAACTCCGCAAGCATCATGTGAGAATTCCATATATGCATGAGAATATGTAATATGTAAATACAAAGGTAAATACAAAATCCAATTTTCCATGGGTACTGTTTACAAATAATTTAGCATTTACTGTTCTTTATCAAAAACTTTCAACTTGTAATGAAAAGGACTGTTAAGGAAATGAGATTATTCTCGCCAGTAGGGTGCTTTCGGCTGCTTGAATTTTATACTGTGCAACACAAACATTATTTAGAATAAACTTTTGACTACCCCTTCATTATTTCAAGCACTCCACACCAAACACTTACCTCTAACAATCACTTTTGACCAAGAATACACTTGATTCCATTTTCAGTCTTTTGCCAATCCATTTTTTTAAAAAAAATCTGCTCTATACTCACTTAGCAGAAGAATATGATGCCAGTGTCCCAATGAATAATTAAGGAGATTTTTCAAAGTCAATATGATAGCTAAGATTTCTTACTCCGATATAGTGTAATTCCTTTTATATTTAATAAGAGTCCTACTTCCGAATAATATAGTTTTGTGACCTGTTTCTTTTGAACTAATGTTTTCTTGGAAAATTTTGCCCCAAATTCCATATACACAGCTGTCAGCACGCACATAGGGAGATGTAAAACGTTACTACTTATCAGTTGGGTTTTTGATTTTTCGAAATTATCTTGACGTTCTTTAGTCGAAATACTAATTTTCTTAAGCCGCTTGTTTATATGAGGACTGTTAAACACTTGCCTCTTCGCATATTAGCAGTAGAATGTGCAAAGACCAAGAACAGCTTTATGCTGCTGTTTGTTCTTGGGTAGAGGACATTTGTTAATAGCAGTTAACTTTACCAGATCCTTGCCAGTCCCAGAAGTGGTAATAATATACTCCATAAATTTTATCTCTCTTTTATCAAACTCGTAGTTTTTCAGTTCTAAGCTCATTACCCTTGCTTGAATAGAAAACTTTGTTAAATTGCTCACAATGTTCTTGCCGTTCTTCTGTGGTGGTCAACAAGTTGTTACATATATTGTCATCTAACACTTAGTTCTCACGCTGGTACTCGATCTAAAGCTTTTATAAATGCCGAAACAGATGTATTAACACCAAAAGGAAAAACGTTATACTTGTAAAACTTCCGGATTCTGTATTTAATGGAATCTGTCAGTCCAACCGACAAATCAGTGCTGACTGAATATAATACATTATGGAATTTCTGCAACATTTCATCTAAGTTTTCTCGTCTCTCTAACTCTATTTTGATAATATTGTTTAAAGTTTATGCATCAATCATGACTCGCATGCCCCCATCTTTCTTATTTACAATATTGAGAGGCTGTTATATTCACTGCTACTTCTTTCAACTATCTCTCATTGAACCATTTCACCTATTTCTGCTTGAACAGCTTGTCTCACGAAAAATGGGTTAAGTGTCGATGGATAAATAAATATGGTATTCAGAGATCTTAACTAGCCCAGGTTTTTCGAAAATACGTCGCAGTTTGTTTCTAATACGTTGAACGTTAGGGACTTTTATTCTGGTGTAAGGTCTTGTAAGTTCACAATGATTTCATTGAAGTTGTTCTCCTTCTTATTCTCATAAATTAATCTTTTAACATGGTAAATTTCAAAAATACCTGTCAAATTGTCATTATCAGTGTCAATTTCCAATTTCAATGACTGAAATTTAGTGACCTGTGTAATTTCAGTTCCTTCAAAAGAAGCTTCCAAATCATGGGATCTTGTAACTTTGACATCTTCAATAATCATTCTTTCTTTATCCAATCAATCGATCCCCAAAATTATTTCCGCGTTCATTTCTAGGACGACCAGAAAAAAATGTTCGAACTCTTGACCATTAATTTTGAATTCTGTCAAGACTTGAATATTAATTGTGTTACTGGTTTTGTCAGTGGTCCCTGCGACTTTGACACCATTTACTGAGATCGTCACTAATCCAGGTTTGTTCGAAATGTATTAAAAATGATTGCGAAATGCCACTTATTTCATATCAGGTGTGTAAAAGGACTTTCAATTTGACATTGTAAATTTTGGCATGAATGATAGTTTGTTTGATCGTTCGACATTTAGAGTTATCTTTATCTTCTCATAAAAAATCTTGATTGACCATGATATCATTTCAAGAAATTTTGATCACTTCACATTACATATGTATTGAGATTTTTTCGGATTTTAATTCTTTTATGACCTGAATTCGCTGTTGACCAACTAGTGGAACAAATGATGGTTCTTTCTTTTTTGGTTCTGTTTTTCCCTCTGGTTCTTGCTTTTAAATTATTTCAACTTTCAATAGTTCGCCCCCGCTAGCTGAGTGGTCAGCGCGACAGAATGTCAATCCTAAGCGCCCGGGTTCGATTCCCGGCTGGGTCGGAGATTTTCTCCGCTTAGGAACTGGGTGTTGTGTTGTCCTAATCATCATCATTTCATCCCCATCGACGTGCAAGGCGCCGAAGTATCGTCAAATCGAAAGACTTGCATCCGGCGAACGGTCTACCCGACAGGAGGCCCTAGTCACACGACACTTGTTTTAACTAACGGTACAAGACAATTTGCTATCACTTCTTCATTTATTTTCGTTGTTGCAGCATATTCTTTATCTGAACTGCCTTTAGAACCTGACCATTCAGGGTCACTGTTCGTTTCTAACTGAAACGCTTTTCTTAGATAGATGTTAATAGCTGCATCTGATCAGTAGAGACTACATAACACTTCATCCCAGTACATATTACAGCAAAAAATAATCCTATAAAAAATGCTCCAAAACTGAACCAAAATCTACAACAAAATCGCACCAAACTGCATAAAAATGCTTCCAAAACTTCCGTCGTCACCACTCTCAATGCTCTCACCTCTACTTAAGCATTCCATAACTAGTTGGCAGAGTGAGTTCATACAGTACAATTGTGTCTTATATCATTCTGGCCAAGTTGGAGCCTGCACATTACCTCCGTGAACATTATCAATATCAAAACGTTTTCTATAACGCACATTACCAATGGGGGTTGGGGGGCGGGAATCTAAAAATATTAAGGAGCAAAATTCTTTAATTATTGTTGACCTGTATTATTGACATACTATTAAAACTGGCACTGATGTTTTAGCAGGGTCCAGTACGTAAAAATATCTTTTAGCACACTCTTACTAGTATCAATTTTCCATAACTGTTACTACCATAAAAAAATCTTAAATTCTAGTATTGTTGTTGACTTTTTCTCACAAGATACTTTTTAAAGAGATATCTGAGGGGGAAACTTATGTATACTACTAAAACTGAAGTCTGTGGTGTGAAGTTTAAATGAACAATTTAAAATATTTAAGGAATCTGATAGAAGAGTTCATTAAAAATAATGAACATTTTCTTTCAGAGTTTTAAAATATAAAATATCTGTGCGGGCTGCAGATCCCTCGACTTGTGCCTTAGGGTAGTGAGTTTTCGGATTCCAGTTAACAGGCCACAGGGACGGTGACTAGAGGGGACTGCGCAAGCTTTTTATGTTAGAGGGTCTCGGGAAATTATAGCAAGGGCGTCAGTCTAAAAGGATACAGGGCAAACTAAGGACGGGGTATACTTAACAACAATAGGTACTGTAGATCTAAACCTTCTTAGCTGTGTTAGGAAAGAACAGAGCTCCAAGCGTTAATAGAAGACACAGAAGCTCAAATCGTTACATGTATTGAAAGCTCACTAAAGCCGGTGATAAGTTCAGCAGACATTTTTGCAAAGGACCTAACCCTTTATAGACTAAATACCAATGTTCGTGGAGCGTTTATTGCTTTGAGAAACAGTTTACTGTGCAGGGATACTGAAGTAGTGTGTTCCTGTGAGATGTTATGGACAGAGGTTATACTTACTTTCCGGTTGTTAAGTATAGCGTCACCTTTCATTTGAATCAACAACCGGAAACCTGGTCAGTGCGTCTACCTTTGCCTTACACGTAAGGCAACACCACGTAACGTGGGTACGGTGGCGTCATCTATTGGTAGAGAGACCGACACGTGCGCACCGTGTGATGTTGCATAGCGCCAGTGTGGTTTCACGCCGAAGAGAAGGTGGTCACACAGGTTATCATACACTACCGAACATGCAGGCGAGTAAGCAGGAACAGGCCCACTGCATGTCGAGTTCCTGGAACAGGGAACCACCTTCAATGCCCAGCGTTATCAAGCCATTTTACAGAACTTTAGACGAGCCATCACGTCGAGGCGCCGAGGCATGTTCGCCAATGGCGTTATCTTCCTGCATGGCAATGCCCGCCCACACACGGCCAATGTGGTGAAGACTACGTTACAGCAATTTCTGTGGAAAACGCTGAAACATCCACCGTACAATCCCGACCTTTCACAATGTGACTTTCATGTGTTTGGACCTCTAAATCAAGGTATTCGCGATCGTCAATTCGCAACGGACGACGAAGTGTGTGACTGGGTCCAGGCCTGGATCCAATAGCAGTCTACTAGCTTCTTCAAGGATGAAATCGACCGGCTATTGCCGCAATGGGATAAATGGTCCAACAGTTTTGGCGACTATTTATGAGTATGTGTACTGTGTACAACTAACTACATTTTTGTGTTAATAAAGTCGTTACCGTTATCTTACACTAGTGACCAGGTTTCGTCTGATTGCTCCTTATAATAATTGGTTATTTTTGCCGATTCTCGACGCAGATGATACAACTGTTCAACGATTCAAAGAAAGGTTGAGTCACATTTCAAATAGTACCCCCGCAAGAATTGTAGTTGGTGTTGACTTCCATCTAGCCTGGATATGATGGCGAAAATGCATGCTGAAAGTCGCAGGATGGCATAAAACGTCGTCCTAAATCGGTTTAAAGAAATTTTTTCTCCGAAAATTAGTTCAGGAACCCATTCTAAGTGTAAATGGGTGAGAAAACATAGTTCATCTCTTAGCAACAAATAATCTTGAGCACATAGGAAGCATCATGAGAGATACGATAATTAGTGACCACAAGGGCTTTGTAGAAATACTGAATACCGTAACATAGAAACACAGCAAAAATAAAAGCAAAATATACCTGCCTTTTCTTATGATAAAAGTTTGCTTGACCCCTTCCACTCCTTCCAATCTCCGTAAGCGTAGACCAGATGTGGCGCAAATACAAAAAAATAGTTTTGGTATATATATATATATATATATATATATATATATATATATATATATATATATATATCCCCCATAGTATACAAAACAGGTCAGGACAGTAGTGCTGAAGCAATGAAAAGAGAAAGCAAAATTTTAAAAAAAAGTGCACAAACTCCCCAAGATTGGTGAAATTGTACACAAGCTTAGAATTTATCACGAGCTTCAATGGGAGATGAGAAATCTGGCAGAAAATCCCAAAAAGATTTTAGTTGTAGCCCAAGTACACCAGCGGCAAGACGCAGTCAACACCTTCACTGCTTGATAACAATGGTGGTGCTCGTGATGACAGTGCTACTAAAGCAGGGCTACTTTACCAAATAAGACGAAGTCAATATTTCAGATTTAGAATTAAGAGCAACTGTGAACATAAGTGACTTAGAGGCAGATATTCTTGGTGTAGCGAAGCAACATAAATCACTTAATAAAGGCGCGGCCTCCGATCCAAGTTGTGCACCAGTTAGGTTCCTTTCCGAGTATGCTGATACAGTTGTTACATGCTTAGTAATCACATACAGCTGGTGGCTCCTTGAAAAATCCGTACCTAAAGACTGGATAGTTGCGCAGGTCACACCAACATTGAGTGTGCTCGCTGCCGCCGTTGGATAAGTAGCTGCCATCAGCAAGTCGTATACTCTTAACTCATTTATTTGTAACATAGTTTAATTCTTAATTTCTTTGCGTGTTTTTGGGTACTTGCATTGTTTAATTGACAAATTTCGGGTGTATTATAGTACACTCCTGGAAATTGAAATAAGAACACCGTGAATTCATTGTTCCAGGAAGGGGAAACTTTATTGACACATTCCTGGGGTCAGATACATCACATGATCACACTGACAGAACCACAGGCACATAGACACAGGCAACAGAGCATGCACAATGTCGGCACTAGTACAGTGTATATCCACCTTTCGCAGCAATGCAGGCTGCTATTCTCCCATGGAGACGATCGTAGAGATGCTGGATGTAGTCCTGTGGAACGGCTTGCCATGCCATTTCCACCTGGCGCCTCAGTTGGACCAGCGTTCGTGCTGGACGTGCAGACCGCGTGAGACGACGCTTCATCCAGTCCCAAACATGCTCAATGGGGGACAGATCCCGAGATCCTGCTGGCCAGGGTAGTTGACTTACACCTTCTAGAGCACGTTGGGTGGCACGGGATACATGCGGACGTGCATTGTCCTGTTGGAACAGCAAGTTCCCTTGCCGGTCTAGGAATGGTAGAACGATGGGTTCGATGACGGTTTGGATGTACCGTGCACTATTCAGTGTCCCCTCGACGACCACCAGTGGTGTACGGCCAGTGTAGGAGATCGCTCCCCACACCATGATGCCGGGTGTTCGCCCTGTGTGCCTCGGTCGTATGCAGTCCTGATTGTGGCGCTCACCTGCACGGCGCCAAACACGCATACGACCATCATTGGCACCAAGGCAGAAGCGACTCTCATCGCTGAAGACGACACGTCTCCATTCGTCCCTCCATTCACGCCTGTCGCGACACCACTGGAGGCGGGCTGCACGATGTTGGGGCGTGAGCGGAAGACGGCCTAACGGTGTGCGGGACCGTAGCCCAGCTTCATGGAGACGGTTGCGAATGGTCCTCGCCGATACCCCAGGAGCAACAGTGTCCCTAATTTGCTGGGAAGTGGCGGTGCGGTCCCCTACGGCACTGCGTAGGATCCTACGGTCTTGGCGTGCATCCGTGCGTCGCTGCGGTCCGGTCCCAGGTCGACGGGCACGTGCACCTTCCGCCGACCACTGGCGACAACATCGATGTACTGTGGAGACCTCACGCCCCACGTGTTGAGCAATTCGGCGGTACGTCCACCCGGCCTCCCGCATGCCCACTATACGCCCTCGCTCAAAGTCCGTCAACTGCACATACGGTTCACGTCCACGCTGTCGCGGCATGCTACCAGTGTTAAAGACTGCGATGGAGCTCCGTATGCCACGGCAAACTGGCTAACTCTGACGGCGGCGGTGCACAAATGCTGCGCAGCTAGCGCCATTCGACGGCCAACACCGCGATTCCTGGTGTGTCCGCTGTGCCGTGCGTGTGATCATTGCTTGTACAGCCCTCTCGCAGTGTCCGGAGCAAGTATGGTGGGTCTGACACACCGGTGTCAATGTGTTCTTTTTTCCATTTCCAGGAGTGTATTTGAGAGTGTAGCATCGCGTTTTAGTACCTGAATGGTGTAAAATCGCGTTGTCTCCTTCTGCCGCCGAGCAGTGTCAGCAGTGCGCAAGTAGCAGCAAGTGGCTTATTTAGCGTTCATATAAGTGTAGTAGTCAAGTTGAAAATTTGTTTGAGTGTTCTTAGCGCACGTGTTAGTTAAATCCGTCAAATCATTGTGTAGTTTCGTAATTAGCAGGGGCAGATTTCCATTTTAATATCTGTGACGAGTAAAGTTGCGTAGTCGTCTGTCATTCATTTATTTCTTTCAAATAGTCTTTGTACGTTACTGACAGTACAGTTAGCCTCCTGCCGCCGAGCAGTGTGTCAGCAGTGCGCATCTAGTAGCATTACTGCATTTACTAGAAAGAGCGCTCCGTCTTCAGGCCCCGAGTGGCTTACCGGGACCATCCGACTGCCGTGTCATGCTCGGTGGAGGATGCGGATAGGAGGGGCGTGGGGTCAGTACACCGCACTCCCGGTCGTAAGATGGTATTCTCGACCGAAACCGCTTCTATTCGGTCGAGTAACTCCTCAATTATCATCACGAGGCTGAGTGCACCCCGAAAAATGGCAACAGCGCATGGCGGCCTGGATGGTCACCCATCCAAGTGCCAACCACGCCCGACGGTGCTTAACTTCGGTGATCTCACAGGAACTGGTGTATCCACTGCGGCAACGCCGTTGCCTGCATTACTAGGCAATCTTGTATTTTAATAACCGTTTAAATTTTGTGTCGAATTGTTTGTGCTCTCTGTAGATTAGTTCACACGTTCTTTGCGCAACTGTATTTAGCATGGATAGGGACTGTGACTGCTGTGTTCGGATGCGAGCTGAGTTGGCATCCCTTCGCTCCCAGCTCGGGCGGTGTTGGCTTCGGTCACACAGCTTGAGGCTGTTGCCAATGGGCATCACTGTGGGGGTCCGGACGGGGGTTTGTCGGGGACGGCCAGCTCGTCCCACGCTTCCCCCGATAGGACTACGGCTGTGGCTGCGCGGGATACTGCTCACATTGAAGCTGACCCCTCACCCGTGGTAGAGTAGGAGGTCGTCTCGAGGTGTGGCAGGGGGCGAAAGACATTCTGGAGGGCTGAATGGAAGGCCTCTCCAGTTTGTCTAACGAACCAGTTTCAGGTTCTGTCTCCAGCTGATTCTGATCTTCGGCCGGACATGGCTGCTTGTCCTGTTCCAGAGGTTGGCCCTAACTCTGCAAGATCCAGGTGGTCGCAGAGGGTGGGCTTACTGTTAGTTGGGAGCTCCAACGTCAGGAGCGTAATGGGGTCCCTTAGGGATGTGGCTGCAAGGGAGGGGAAGAAAACCAATGTGCACTCCGTGTGCATATCGGGGGGTGGGGGGGGGGGGGGGGAGTCATTCCAGATGTGGAAAGGGTCTTTCCAGATGCCGTGAAGGGTACAGGGTGCACCCATCTGCAGGTGGTCGCTCATGTCGGCACTAATGATGTGTGTTGCTATGGATCAGGGGAAATGCTGTCTGGCTTCCGGCGGCTATCTGATTCGATGAAGACTGCCAGTCTCGCTAGCGGGATGAAAGCAGAGCTCACCATCTGAAGCATTGTCGACAGGACTGACTGCGGACCTTTGGCAGAGAGCTGAGTGGAGGGTCTGAATCACAGGCTGAGACGGTTATCCGGCCGTGTGGGCTGCAGATTCCTCGACTTTGCTATAGGGTGGAGGGGTTTCGGGTTGTGCTGGATAGTTCAGGAGTCCACTACACACAGCAGGCGGCTACACGAGTAGCAGGGTTTGTGTGGCGTGGACTGGGTGGTTTTTTAAGTTAGATGGTCTCGGACAAGTACAGAAAGGGCAACAGCCTCAAAGGGTGCGGGGCAAAGTCAGGACATGTGGGGACCAAGCAGCAAATGGTATTGTAATTGTAAACTGTCGAAGCTGCGTTGGTAAAGTACCGGAACTTCATGCGCTGATAGAAAGCACCGAAGCTGAAATCGTTATAGGTACGGAAAGCTGGCTGAAGCCAAGAGATAAATTCTGCCGAAATTTTTACAAAGGCACAGACGGTGTTTAGAAAGGATAGATTGCATTCAACCGGTGGTGGAGTGTTTGTCGCTGTTAGCAGTAGTTTATCCTGCAGTGAAATAGAAGTGGATAGTTCCTGTGAATTATTATGGGTGGAGGTTATACTCAACAACCGATCTAGGTTAATAATTGGCTCCTTTTACCGACCCCCGAGTCAGCAGAACAACTGAGAGAAAATCTGGAATACATTTCACATAAATTTCCTCAGAATGTTATAGTCTTAGGTGGAGATTTCAATTTACCAGATATAGACTGGGACACTCAGATGTTTAGGACGGGTGGTAGGGACAGAGCATCGAGTGACATTATACTGAGTGCACTATCCGAGAATTACCTCGAGCAATTAAACAGAGAACCGACTCATGGAGATAACATCTTGGACCTACTGATAACAAACAGCCGCATCTCGTGGTCGTGCGGTAGCGTTCTCGCTTCCCACGCCCGGGTTCCCGGGTTCGATTCCCGGCGGGGTCAGGGATTTTCTCTGCCTCGTGATGGCTGGGTGTTGTGTGCTGTCCTTAGGTTAGTTAGGTTTAAGTAGTTCTAAGTTCTAGGGGACTGATGACCATAGATGTTAAGTCCCATAGTGCTCAGAGCCATAGCCATAACAAACAGACCCGAACGTTTCGAATCTGTAAGCACAGAACAGGGAATCAGTGATCATAAGGCCGTTGCAGCATCCCTGAATATGTAAGTAAATAAGAATATGAAAAAGGGAGGAAAATTCATCTGTTTAGCAAGAGTAATAGTAGGCAGATTTCAGACTACCTAACAGATCAAAACGAAAATTTCTGTTCCGATACTGACAATGTTGAGTGTTTATGGAAAAATTCAAGCCAATCGTAAAATGCGTTTTAGACAGGTACATGCCGAGTGAAACTGTGAGGGACGGGAAAAACCCACCGTGGTTCAACAACAAAGTTAGGAAACTACTGTGAAAGCAAAGAGAGCTTCACTGCAAGTTTAAACGAAGCCAAAACCTCTCAGACAAACATAATTTTGTAACCTCCCAACAGATAAATAATATTATATATCATTCAGATTTAGTGTAACCTCCCAGCAGTTAAAAAGTAAGTATAACTTTCGCATTCAGTGTAACCTCCCAACAGAAAAAAATTATTTATGTATAGCATTCACATTCAGCGCTAACCTAGCAACAGTTTATTATTCCATAACCTCACAATAGTAAAGTGACTAATCTCTCAACAAAATTGTGACTCATATAAAAACTTTCAATAATTAACTGAGTGTGAATCTAAACTGGTAAATTTGGACGTCAGTAGTGCTGCGTCATGGCCCTGAAAGATCATACTGAATAAATTAAAAATTCTTACCTCAATGAAGTCGCCTGATAACCCGTATATATCTGCTCCTGTAAGAAATTTTTCAGGCACAGCCCAGTGCAATACTGGCCGATAGATTTGTCATGTATAAAAAGAAACAACTGATTTTTCTTTACAATAATAGGGATGACCATTGATTGGACAAATTAGTAAATTCTTTAAATTGAGATGAATGATTGTCAAATGTTAATTTTTATACAAAAGATTATTATTAAGAGATTTTTTAAAAAACACTTACATGAGACTTGATATAACAATAGTACATATGCGCGAGGCTTCTTTTACCTTATACTACATCGCTCAGGGACCGCCATCGCTCCCCACGACCGGCCCAGCCAGCTCGATAAACCAGACTGCTAGCTACCCCTTACTCCTACTGACACTGTTCCTATTGCTGCCAACACTGCCCATTGGTCTGAGATTCTATCATTCTATTATAGCTTACATATTGCAGGCAGCGCGTGAGCAATCCATCGAAATTACATCTGCTCGAGTGCGCTACCAATAGGTTACTTAGTCATGGACCTCTTACATAACTCTCCACTGGGAGGGCAGGGGGGGGGGGAGGGGCAAAAATTTGGCAGCTACGGTGAGTCAATTGGACTTGCCATGAGCAACAAATTTTTCTATAACCTATTTAGTTTACTAAGTCTACAGTCACAGAGTATATACATATATATACATAACATTATTGATAAATAATATAAGTACAGAACATATTAAGAAATGAAATACGGTGCACAAGCACTGAGTACAGAACATATTAAAAAATTAAATAGAGTACACAGAATGAATACAAAATATATTAACGAATGACATAAAGTGCACATACACTGTATAAGTCTTTAACATTTTTACATGAACTCATCACATTAAGAGATAAAATAAAGTGCACACGCACTGTATAAGAATCTAACATTTTTAGGAGAACTGATCATATTAACAAATAAAATGAAATGCACACACACTGTAAAAGTCTTTAGCATATTTACAAGAACTAGGAAAGGAATGGGTAGGATAGCATCATGGCTGTAGCACAGTGGGTTGCGCGTAGCTGCACTGAAAGTCCATATCTGTCTGCAGAAGCACAACACCAAGTGAGACAATCTGAAGTTCTCTATTAATCAGTGTCGCCAAGACACTGAAATGTTGTATTAATATTCTACATTATCATTTTGGTAGTACATTAGGTACACCAAACAGTAGGACCATAATAACATCTCCATTGTTCAAGGTGATGGACAGCTTGATATGTGAACACCACATTCTTGTAGAATCCATACTCTTACATCAACGTAGAATTAGTGCAAGAACTGGATATAGTGCTCCATGATCGTGAGGATGGACAGGACATACGGATATCGCAATAATTGGTAGTAATTAGGTCAGAAGGTGAAGGACATTAAGTCTAATGCTAGCCATCATTCAGAATTACACTAGTGTATCATCCGATTTGAATAATTATTGGCATTCATTGGCTAGTTACTAAAAATATATGTAGTATGTATGGAGTATTACAGAACATTATTCATAAGTCATCTCATTACAGTAATCATTGGCATTCATTGGCCAGTTACAAGGCATTTATTGCCTGAATAATGCATTATTCAGAAGTCATCATTCAAAACAGGAGTTATTGGGTGTAGCATCAAGCTGCTAGTGTTTATATATGATAATCATGCAAGTGACATAAGACATATTTAAAATGTAAGACACTGTGAGTATTACTCGAGGTCTGTAGTCCAATAATACATAGACATATGGGGATCAATACATCAGAAAAATTTGACTTATATTTAGGACTAGAAAGATATATTAAACTGGTAGCATTATTTAGCTGTATACTGGAAATAGTTGGGACTGGTAATAATTTTTTTTTGTGTTAGCAATGCATTGCGTTGGGATCGATAATTAATTGCTGGGGCATGAAAACATTTGCTTTTGACTTATTGCTGGAAATAAGGATTATTAATGTCAATCGTCATGAGTCAGCTGTAGCAAGGTTATGAAACAAGTAGAGTATTTGTGATCACATTCATAATGATAGACACAACTGGGTAAAAAAAATGTAAGTTCTAGTACAGGTTTAATAATTAACTGCTTATACCATATTAATATCATGAAAACTTCAGCTGGAAAAAAATATAAAGACGATTATTGATCTGAAAGAAAAAATGTATATTATGCTGAAAGGTAGAAATCTTCAAATTAACAGGTAATGAAATGTGTACTTAATATGTATGTACTCTAGCTGTCTTTCCCAAAACATTCAGTCATTATACTATGCGACATAAGACCTACTGTCAAAAGGAACTGCAACAAATACTTGAATAACTACATAGCATTTCTTAGCTAACAGGAGATATATAAACTTCATCATTATCATCATCTCCAAAGGAAAACTTCATTATTCATATTAAAATATATTGTTGTTGTTGTTGTTGTGGTCTTCAGCCCTGAGACTGGTTTGATGCAGCTCTCCATGCTACTCTATCCTGTGCAAGCTTCTTGATCTCCCAGTACTTACTGCAACCTACATCCTTCTGAATCTGCTTAGTGTAGTCATCTCTTGGTCTCCCTCTACGATTTTTGCCCTCCACGCTGCCCTCCAATGCAAATTTGTGATCTCTTGATGCCTCAGAACATGTCCTACCAACTGGTCCCTTTTTCTTGTCAAGTTGTGCCACAAACGTCTCTTCTCCCCAATTCTATTCAATACATGCTCATTAGTTATGTGATCTCCCCATCTAATCTTCAGCATTCTTCTGTAGCACCACATTTCGAAAGCTTCTATTCTCTTCTTGTCCAGACTATTTATCATCCATGTTTCACTTCCATACATGGCTACACTCCATACAAATAATTTCAGAAACGACATCCTGACGCTTAAATCTATACTCGATGTTAACAAATTTCTCTTCTTCAGAAATGCTTTCCTTTCCATTACCAGTCTACATTTTATATCCTCTCTACTTAATTAATCATCAGTTATTTTGTTCCCCAAATAGCAAAACTCCTTTACTACTTTGTCTCATTTCCTGATCTAATTCCCTCAGCATCACCCGACTTAATTCGGCTACATTCCATTATCCTCGTTTTGCTTTTGTTGATGTTCATCTTATATCCTCCTTTCAACACACTGTCCATTCCGTTCAACTGCTCTTGCAAGTCCTTTGCGTCTCTGACAGAATTACAATGTCATCGGCGAACCTCAAAGTTTTTAATTCTTCTCCATGGATTTTAATACCTACTCCGAATTTTTCTTTTCTTTCTTTTACTGCTTGCTCAATATACACATTGAATAACATCGGGGAGAGGCTAGAACCCTGTCTCACTCCCTTCCCAACCACTGCTTGCCTTTCATGCCCCCCGACTCTTATAACTGCCATCTGATTTCTGTACAAATTGTAAATAGCCTTTCTCTCCCTGTATTTTACCCCTGCCAACTTTAGAATTTGAAAGAGAGTATTCCAGTCAACATTGTCAAAAGCTTTCTCTAAGTCTACAAATGCTAGAAACGTAGGTTTGCCTTTCCTTAATCTATTTTCTAAGATAAGTCTTAGGGTCAGTATTGCCTCACGTGTTCCAACATTTCAACGGAATCCAAACTGATCTTCCCCGAGGTCTGCTTCTACCAGTTTTTCCATGCGTCTGTAAAGAATTCGTGTCAGTATCTTGCAGCTGTGACTTATTAAACTGATAGTTCGGTAATTTTCGCATTTGTCAACACCTGCTTTTTGTGGGATTGGAATTATTATATTCTTCTTGAAGTCTGAGGGTATTTCGCCTGTCTCATACATCTTGCTCACCAGATGGTAGTGTTTTGTCAGGACTGTCTCTCCGAAGGCCGTCAGTAGTTCCAGTGGAATGTTGTCTACTCCCAGGGCCTTGTTTCGACTAAGATCCCTCAGTGCTCTGTCAAACTCTTCACGCAGTATCATATCTCCCATTTCATCTTCACCTACATCCTCTTCCATTTCCATAATATTGTCCTGAAGTACATCGCTCTTGTATAGACCTTCTGTTTACTCCTTCCACCTTTCTGCTTTCCCTTCTTTGCTTACAACTGGGTTTCCATCTGAGCACATGATATTCATACACGTGGCTCTCTTTTCTCCAAAGTTCTCTTTAATATTCCTGTAGGCAGTATCTACTTTACCCCTTTTGAGATAAGCCACTACATCGTTTGTCCTCTAGCCATCCCTGCTTAGCCATTTTGCACTTCCTGCCGATCCCATTTTTGAGACGTTTGTATTCCTTTTTGCCTGCTTCATTTACTGAGTTTTTATATTTTCTCCTTTCATCAATTAAATTCAATATTTCTTCCCTTATTCAAAGATTTCTACTAGTCCTCGTGTTTTTACCTACTTGATCCTCTGCTGCAGTCTCTACTTCATCCCTCAGAGCTACCCATTCTTCTTCTTTTGTATTTATTTCCCCTATTCCTGTCAATTGTTCCCTTATGCTCTTCCTGAAACTCTAAACCACCTCCGGTTTAGTCAGTTTATCCAGGTACCATCTCCTTAAATTTCCACCTTTTTGCTGCTTCTTCAGTTTTAATCCAACTTTCATAACCAATAGATTTTGGTCAGAGTCCACATCCACCGCTGGAAATGTCTTACAGTTTAAAACCTGGTTCCTAAATCTCCGTCTTACCATTATATAATCTGTCTGATACC
Organism: Schistocerca piceifrons; assembly: GCF_021461385.2. Lineage (NCBI taxonomy): Eukaryota > Metazoa > Arthropoda > Insecta > Orthoptera > Acrididae > Schistocerca > Schistocerca piceifrons. The sequence goes on from NC_060139.1 coordinate 632,253,244, forward strand.
TTCTAGCATCTCCAGGATTCTTCCATGTATACAACCTTCTTTTATAATTCTTGAACCAAGTGTAAACTACGATTAAGTTATGCTCTGTGAAAAATTCTTCCGGACGGCTTCCTCTTTCATTTCTTACTCCCAATCTATATTCACCTACTATGTTTCCTTCTCTCCCTTTTCCTACTCTCGAATTCCAGTCCCCCATGACTATTAAATTTTCGTCTCCCTTCACTACAGGAATAATTTCTTTTATCTGATCATACATTTCATCAATTTCTTCATCATCTGCAGAGCTGGTTGACCTATAAACTTGTACTACTGAAGTAGGCATGATCTTCGTGTCTATCTTGGCCACAATAATGCGTTCACTATGCTGTTTGCAGTAGCTTACCCGCATTCCTATTTTCCTTTTCATTATTAAACCTACTCCTGCATTACCCCTATTTTATTTTGTATTTATAACCCCGTATTCACCCGACCAAAAGTCGTGTTCCTCCTGCCACCGAACGTCACTAATTCCCACTATATATAACTTTAACCTATCCATTTCCCTTTTTAAATTTTCTATACTACCTGCCAGATTAAGGGATCTGACATTCCACGCTCCGATCCGTAGAACGCCAGTTTTCTTTCTCCTGATATCGACGTCCTTTTGAGTAGGCCCCACTCGGGGATCCGAAGAGGGGACTATTTTACCTCCGGAATATTTTACCCAAGAGGACGCCATCATCATTTAACCATACAGTAAAGCTGCATGCCCTCTGGAAAGATTACGGCTCCAGTTTCCTCTTGCTTTCAGTCGTTCGCAGTACCAGCACTGCAAGGCCGTTTTGGTTAGTGTTACAAGGCCAGATCAGTCAATCATTCAGACTGTTGCTCCTGCAACTACTGAAAATGCTGCTGCCCCTCTTCAGGAACAACACGTTTGTCTGGCCTCTGAACAGATACCCCTCTGTTGTGGTTGCACCTGCGGTATGGCCATCTGAATCGCTGAAGCACGCAAGCCTCCCAACAAACGGCAAGGTCCATGGTTCATCGTTATCATCATCTGCAAAGAAAAACTTCATTATCCATATTACCATATTCTCTATACACCTATTCACCATCATTTATTATCATCCGCAAAAAATAGACACTTCATTATTCATTATTCATATTCATATTACCATTCTCCTCATACAACTGTTCATTATCATTCATTATTTCATATATTGTAGAGTTTCTTACTTCTAACATATTTCTACACTAAAATTAACATGTATAGTTCTGTATGACAGCCTGCATCAACCGCCTCCTATTCTGAAAGAAAAATAATTAGTCAAGACTCCTGTTATACATTGTGTATAGTATATTCTCGTTAATGCTTGTTAATTCTGATCCATTTACTCTTCATGGCAAGGTATTGCGTTTTCTTTCGTTCATTCCGATGGTCAAATTTCCATTCCATAGTAAACCACTGTGGTTTGTTTAATTTATTTCTATTACACGTTATTGCTTTCTGAAAATGATGAATATGGATTAATATCTTGCATTTAATTCATATACCCATTAAATACATTAAATAATAACTTGTTGCTAGTGATATAACTAATCATACAGCATAGCATGACAGAAAACGTATTAGGTCAAAACCATAGACGATTTTCTAGTGCAAAAACATGTACACACCGTAACATAATGTAGTAGCAAAAAATGTAGAATAGTTAAGATATTGAGATATCATAAGGCAAAATGTCAAAGTCAACTGGTGTTTGTTACATCTTAAAGCTTTCATAGTGCATACAGACAAAAATTCTACTTTCGATACACAAAAAATGGAAAATGTGCATGATCTGATATATAACGACAAGAAAAGCGACCTGCTAACCTTACCTTGTCGGGCACTTGCCCAGAAAAATTATGATCATCATCAGTAAGTTGTCACATAGATATAATTGCATAAGCGGTCATACGAATATCAAGAAATGGCATTACACTGTGATAAATCGTATAGTATGTTCATTCAATAAACGGTTTAATATTGGAAATATGGTGACTGCCCTTGCTTTTTCTGGTTCTCAAAGTTTCGACGTGTACTACATTGGGGTGAGGAATGCTGCGAATTCTATTTGGACCTGCGTATAGAAGCTCAAATTTACTGCATCTACTCTTTCCTCTGTTGGATAAATAATGTGTGCGTACTAATATCTGCTGTCCTATGTGAAAGTCACGGCATGTACAAACCTGTTTCTGCTGTCTTCTCCGGCGCTCTGCGGCACGTTTGATGTTGTTGAGCGCAATGTCAATTATTTCATGGTGGCGTAGTCGACGAGATGTAGGAAAAGATACTAATTCTTTAATTTTATTGGATGGTTCAACATTTTTCAATATAACAGTTGGAGATAACATAGTAGATTTATTTAGTATGGAGTTAATTACATCCTGGAATGAGAGTATGTGTGTATCCCAATCAATATGTCTGTTGTGGCAGTATATTCTACATAGTTTACCAATTTCTTTCTTCAGTCATTCAAAAGGGTTCGAAGAAGCGTGAAACCTGGATATATAGATCGGAGAAATGTTTCTAGCTCGTAACATACGTGTCCATATCGCAGATCGATATTGTGGTCCATTGTCGGAAATTATTTTCAATTCATGCCCTACATGAAATAAAAAATGTTTTACAAATGCATTAGAAATAGATTTAGCAGTAGCTTTGCGTAACGGAGTGAAGGTAACAAATTTCGAAGTGAGTTCAACAGCGAAAAAGATGTAACAAAAACCACTATTAGATCTGGAAATCGGACCAAAAATGTCTAGAGCGGCTATGTGTCTCAATTTACCGGGTACAATGGGATGTAACGGACTAATATGTGAAGTCGTGTCTGATTTAGCTTTCTGACAGACGTTATATGACGCTAAATCTCGTCGAATACGTTTCTCCATGTTGGGAAATAACAGTTCTGTATCAGTATAAGAAAACATTTTCTGGTTCCATAATGTGCGTAACTTGAATAAGTATACCAAGTTAATTGGTTAACAAGTTCGTCAGGAATACATAATAACTATTTGTTGCTGCCAGGGTGAGAGCGGCGAAACAGAATGTTCTTGAGCACGGTATAATGGTCCCTAATGGTGACGTTATTCCTATCTTGCCAAAGGTGTTTAATTTCTTTCCATGCGTTGTCTTTCCTTTGTTCTTGTGCAATTTTTCGTAATGACGACGAAATGAAATTTTCAAATGCAACTCGTTGAGTATACATGACGCTAGAATTTGCATGGCAGAAGTTGGTTGCGATGTCTTGCTGATTGTTGCTGAGAGAACGGGATAGTGCGTCTGCTTCAATATTTTGTGTACCGGGAATGTGAACAACTGTAAAATTAAATTCCTGTAAATAAAGCTTCCATCTGCTTAACCTGTCATGTGTAAATTTAGCGTAAAGTAAAAACTGTATAGCTTTATGATCTGTGTAAACGGTAGTATGTCTTCCATAAAGAAAATGCCTAAATCTGGTAAATGCCAATACAACACATAATGTATCAAGTTCTGTAACAGAATAATTGCGTTCAGCAGGGGACAGAACGCGACTTGCAAAGGCGATGTTTTTAATTAGTGTAGTGCCGTCTTCTTCAATTTCCTGAAAAATGTGTACGCCTTAAGCGGTGTTAGAACTGCCGGTGGCAATGGAAAAACTTCTGGTAGGATCTGGGTGCTGAAAATGTGGGTGATCCAATCTTTAATTCAATAACAGGGTGGAAATGGTTTTTTGTATAACTGGTTTTGCATGCAAAAGTGTGTCTCGGATGTCGTCAAAAGTAATAACATTTTCATGAACAAGAGTCTGTGTATCAAGAGTATTGCTTACGTTGCTAGAAGATGCAATCTGTAATGTATCTAGTCAAATTATTTCTGACGTGCTGTTATTTGCAGGAGGATGCTGTGGCATTTCGACTATTTGTACTGTTCTGTTATTTGTTCCTGACGTATTAGATTCGGGATGATACTGACTGTCTGGTTCATTCATGATAATCTGTTGTTGTGGTTGATTCTGCTGCTGATAATACCTATTGTTATTAAATGTACGCCGAAAACCGTTCTCATTACTTTTACGTCTGTCATAATAATCATTGCTATTCGGCGCATTGCGATAGGAATTGAAATGATGTGTTTTCTGTACGTAGTGATTTCCTTGTTGCTGTGTGTTAGTATTTGGTGGGGCCGATGCTATACGTGTAGGCGGCGAAACATTAAAGCTTGGTTGACCTTGAACATAACATTGTTGGTTAGGTATGCTAACCGGCTGGTTTTGTTGTTGTTGTGTGGAAAAACCTCTATTGTTGCCAAAATGTGTCTGTGATTGCTGAAAATTTTGTACATACTCATGATTAAAATTTTGTCTGTTATTAAAATTCTGGTGGTTGTCATTCCTGGAGTGTCTAATGAAAACTGTCACTTTCTGTGAAACTTGTCATATCAGGTTTTCTTTACTCATTCTTAATCTTAGATAGATCGATAGTTGAAGAGCTATTTTGATATATGTAAATGATAGTAAAAGGGTAGGCAGCAGTGCAAAAAACTAAAGACGAAATAGCACTACTACAGCTCGGGGCCCTGTGCACTCTACGGCACATATTCATTGAAGTGTAATGAATCCCCTGAGGTCTCTTACGCGCTGCAAAGAAATTTAAGTTTCTGCATTACAGGCAATGGCGGGGAAAATTCAAAAGCAAATTGTTGTATCCAATCCAAATCGTGAATCTGTTTTCTGTCATTTTTAAATTTCTTAACGGGTAGAAAGTGCTTGTAATCAAAATTATCGTCTCTGAATGTCCGAAGAGGCTCAGAATTGCATGAGAATCTATTTGTCTGTGACTGTTCGGAATCTAAGTCACGTACTCTCTGTAAATTACCTAAATTATACTGGCTGTGTGAGTGTGACAAATATTCAGAATGTGACGTATGCTGTGTCGTGTTAGAGGCTAAAACATTTTTCATCTCCGTCACTCCTTGCTGTAAAGATGACCGTTTTCTACGTAATGTATTATTGGATGAACCTATCTCGCTGATTGTCTGCTGTATGTTTTGGAATTCTGGTGTTTGATTAAACGAAACTGATGGCGTATCATCTGATTTGGTGTCATTGTTATTTTCGATTACGTCAGTACAACAGGCCAATTCATCAAATGTTTCAGTCAGTGCTTTTACCTGATAGTAGTTTTTAGTGTCACAAGCATTAATTTGTTTTTGAATTTTACGTGTGATTTTGTTTAATTTCTTAACGTCTGCTTTAATAGCATATTCAGTAAGCTGTTCAATAGAGGCGTCAAGTTTTCCTTAATTTGTTTAAAATTATCATTAGTTTGTTTGATCGACCTGTCATGTTTTTCATTCGACTGTTTGAAACTTTCATTAAGTTGTTTGTTCGATTCATTAAGTTGTCTTTAATTGTTGTCAAGTTTTTCATTCCACAGTTTGAGATTTTAATTACGTTGTTTGTACGATTCATTAAGCTTGTCGTGTTTTTCATTCAATTGTTTGAGATTTTCATTAAGTTGTTTGTTCGATTCATTAAGGTTGTCGTGTTTTTCAATGAGTTGTACTAATAATGCCATAACTTGATCCAAGCCAAAATTAGCGACTCTATTCCCTGTACTGTGTGATAGTGTATTTGCATTTGTCACGTTTTGTGAAACCATTTGGTCATTGTCTGATTCACGAAAAGGTGTGTTCACTGGATGTGCACTGTGGGTCACTACATCGGAATCAAATAAATCTGACATATTTTGACTACATTGTTCATCTTCGTGAGAAACATTTATCTGTTGACTGTGTAAAATCTGCAAATCAGGTGTGTCAAACTGGGCAGCGTTCATTGTATTGGAATGTGCCGCGTCATCAATTGTTAAATTTATTGTGGACATTATTGAATTTGTTTGCTCATCCTTAGGATTAAAATCATTACTAGTGGTCGGTACGCACTGTTTATTGAGTGTCGCTAGTATTATCGGTCAAATTATTCGAGTCGACTCTTTCACTCATTGCGCATCGCTATGTACTGTTAGCAGTTTTTCGCGGCATTTTCACAAGTCAAAGGTTGGCACAAAATCAAAGACATGGCAAAATGGAACAAATACAATAACAACAAAGAGCAATAAACTGCCGATGATCTGTGAATGAAAGAGTGACAAATTAGTAAATGCGTTGCGCCAGATGCAAACTACATTAAGTAAATAAGAGCAGATATATAACTGACAACTTCTCACAAATTCACAAAAAAATACCATCCTGGACGGTTGTCGACAAGTGTAACCTCCCAACAGATAAAATAATTATATATATATCATTCAGGTTTAGTGTAACCTCCCAAGAGTTATATAGTAAGTATAACTTTCGCATTCAGTGCAACCTCCCAACAGATAAAAATATTTATGTCTAGCATTCACATTCAACGCTAACCTAGCAGCAGTTTATTATTCCATAACCTCACAATAATAACGTGACTAATCTCTCAACAAAATTGTGACTCGTATATGACCTTTCAATAATTAACTGACTGTGAATCTAAACTGGTAAATTTGGACGTCAGTAGTGCTGCGTCATGGCCCTGAAAGATCATACTGAATAAATTAAAAATTCTTACCTCAATGAAGTCGCCCGTATATATCTGCTCCTATAAGAAATTTTTCTGGCACAGCCCAGTGCATTGCTGGCCGATAGATTTGTCATGTATAAAAAGAAACAACAGATTTTTCTTTACAATAATAGAGATGACCATGGATTGGACAAAGTAGTAAATTCTTTAAATTGAGATGAGTGATTGCCAAATGTTAATTTTTATAAGAAGGATTATTATTAAGAGATTTTTTTTTAAAAATATTTACATGGGACTTGATATAACAGTAGTACATATGCGCGAGGCTGCTTTTACCTTATATTACATTACTCAGGGGCCGCCATCGCTCCCCACGACCAGCCCAGCCAACTCGATAAACCAGACTGCTAGCTACCACTTACCGCCACTGACACTGCTCCTACTGCAGACAACACTTCTCTTTGGTCTGAGATTCTATTATAGCTTACATATCGCAGGCAGCGCGTGAGTAATCCATCGAAATTACATCCGCTCGAGTGCCCTAGCAATACGTTCCTTAGTCATGGACTTCTTACAAGCTAAACGATGTCAAAGTCAGTGTAAGGAGGGCAATGCGTGAAGCGTTCAGTGAATTCTAAAGTAAAATTCTTTGTACCGACTTGACAGAAAATCCTAGGAAGTTCTGGTCTGATTTTAAATCAGTAAGTGGATCGAAACAGCATATCCAGACACTCTGGGATGATGATGGCATTGAAACAGAGGATGACACACGTAAAGCTGAAATACTAAACACCTTTTCCCAAAGCTGTTTCACAGAGGAAGACCGCACTGCAGTTCCTTCTCTAAATCCTCGCACGAACGAAAAAATGGCTGACATCGAAATAAATGTCCAAGGAATAGAAAAGCAACTGAAATCACTCAACAGAAGGAAGTCCACTGGACCTGACGGGATACCAGTTCGATTCTACACAGAGTACGTGAAAGAACTTGCCCCCGTTCTAACAGCCGTATATGTACGGTTAGAAAAGTGGCAGTTGATTCTAAATAATGAAAAAGTGTGACGTCATCCTCACGAGTAGTAGAAGGAATCCGCTAAATTTCAGCTACACGATAAATCACACAAATCGAAAGATTGTGAATTCAGCTAAATACTTGGGGATTACAAAGTACGAATAAGTTAACTTGGCATGATCGTATGCCCCACAAACAATGTTGTGGGGAAAGCGAACGGGGGGGGAAAGAGGTCTGCCGATGTGACGATGTGATACATATGATACGCAAATTGTGGTGGCAATAATTAAAGCAAAGGCGTTTGTCATTGCGGGATCTTCTCATGAAATTACGAACGCCTACTTTCGTCTAAGACTGCGAAAATATTTTTTTGGTGCGAACCTCCAAAGGTAGAACGCAAAATTGTAAAGGGAGAACGATTATCATAATAAAATAAGAGAAATCAAGGCTCGCATTGAAAGGTTTAAATGTTGCATTTTCCCACCTGCTGTTCGAGAGTGGAACGAGAAAGAAATATGAATGTGGACTGTTGAAGTACAAAAAAGTAATGTAGATCTAGATGTAGATGTATTCTCGTTGGAGAGTGGAAGTGCTTGTCTCGACTTTGCTTTAATTAGTTGAATCGACAGTATGCACGCACAGTAGCTGTCATAACCCACGTGACGTCTCGACTTTCAGTTAAAAGAGCAACCAGTGTCAGTTTGCTATGTTATAGACCGCGCTGTTCACACGGACAAATGATTGGAAGATATCTGCTTTTTATTGACTACTAACCATGTGTAGGTGTTGGAGGGACACACCGCGAGAAATGCATGCTAGACAAACCAGCAGGCAGTGTTGTGTGCTGGTTGCATTATATAGGAGATATGTTTCTGGAGGTAGCGTATTGAAGGCTTTCTGATTCGAGCAACAAATTTAGTTCTCATATTAATGACCGACATCTATAGTATATGTGGCTTGCATACCGCTGAACTGGAATGAGGATGATATTTGACACGCATCGTGAGGACCAGTGTCTTCCGCTGTGGCGTGGAGGCGAGCTGAAGCTATGAGGAGGATGCAGTGCCTCGCGAAATGCACTCTGTGTAGGGCTGACCGGCTGCGTGACATCCTGCTGCTGTACGGTCTCTCTAAGTCAATTTACTAGTGTGAACTAAGATGTGTTGCTGACACATACATGGATGCAGGATGTGCGTTATTCCAGTAATCCGAAACCTGGTTATAGCTGACAATGTTAGTCTGTCGCGTGGCAGCTTTACGGCATTCGTTGCCAGCACAGTACTCCGGATTCTTCTGGCAGACGTCGCTACTAGAAATTAAGCTCAAAGTTATGCTTTAAATTCATTCCACACTCGAATAGCGTAAGGAAAAATAAATGAACGACACACTTTTGATAAAATTACGTTGCCTTACCCACCTAGAACGCTGTGTGCAGTGGGTAACTCAGCTGACAGTTTTGTAGGGAGAGGTGATCGTGACGTCGAGAACGTGTGTCCCATGCGTTTGACAGGGAAGTCATGGAACAGAGTGAATCAAAACATTTTAGATACGTGAAACTTTTTGCCTTAGGTTTTACATTACTGCTCTAAGATGTAATGTAGGTGTCGTATTTACACTTGAATATTTAGCGGAAGAACACTGAGAATGGTCCAGTGTCGTAGTGCTTACAGTCAAATTAAAATAATCGCAATTCTGTCCATAGGGCGGTGCACCTGTTTTTAACACTCACTGTTGCGTTATTGAGGTACTGTTTTTCAGGACCCATATTTGTGATGTGGTTACAGAAAAATGCCCATTACTTTGCTGATAGATGCGAAACTTGAATGTAGCCATTAATTATAGTAATATTGGCGACCACGTTTAAGTAGGACAGCCTCAGTTACACACAATTCCCCTGGAGTGAGCGACCGAACACTGTCTGGGGATAGCAATTAAATTATACGTTTGACGAATAGCAGGGTTCGGGTGCCGCTTAACTGGAGCTAGGAGGGCAATGGCACTCGTTTACACATGGGGCAGATGGAATGTCCGTCTCCAACATGTCCTGACAAGCTGGGGCCTTGAACGGAATATGTGTGACAGTGTATGTGTGTGTTGAGACTTGAAAACATATGCGAATTCAGACTGGCTTCCACCAAATCAGCGCCTTACGTCTAACAAGTACGGTAACATACACAACTGCTAACGCATATTACCAGTATCCGAATATTTGATTTCAATGCAGTACGTGGTCTTCTACTTGGAGGATAAATTTGAAGAGTGCCGACAGAAAATATCCTATATTCCTGAAATATGTTACCAGGTCAATAGTAAATACAAGCAGGATACAAGAATTCGAGTGTGCAAAGCCCCTGGGCCAGAGTCACCAAAAAACTTAAACAACTTTATTCACTAACGAAAATTCCACCTAAAATACACGTTGGTACATTGAGCACGGTACCAAACATTGTCAAATGATATTTTACAATTAAACTATTCAAGTCAGCAACAACCACTGGTCTTTAATAGTCTACCACAAAAGAGATCCTGCTGTAACGGTACAATTTAAATAACAACTAATAGCTTCTACACATTCACTGAGTTATAAAACAAGCCAAAGATTCTTAAGATCTTCTTTACCCGAAAGAAAATTAATTCTAGTTACTCAAGCAACTTGATCGCGGGTGGCGGCCAGAGATATTTACTTTGAAAGACAGTTTATTTAATAAAAACAGCTTGAATATGGCAAAAGGTCCACAAGAATTTACCCCCAACAAAGGGGATCGACAGATGTTACCGAATTATTTGAATTTACTTGAGCAACGGTTGATATGACACCCTAAGTAACATTCAAGAACTATAGTGCATTACTTTAAATAAACCGAACGTGGTTTCACTAAAATCCAAAACACTTGAAAATTTACATACAATCAAGGCATTAAAAAAATTATCACACAGTGTAATCCAAACATTACCTGAACACAAAAATTTTTGTTTAAAATCATTTCTTATACTAGCAGACTTTTAACAACAGGCAAAGACCAATTGTTTCATGGCAAGTTGTTCACAATACCAGTGCCTGATCAGCGGCGTCTGACGGATACAAGCCGCTGGTATAAAAATTGCTGGTAAACGAGTGCAAGAAACCCAGTCGGTGGCATGGAAAAGCAGTCATGCATTTATCAAAAGGTGCATCCCTGTAACAATTAACTGCACATGAACTTGCAAGTAACTGACTTGTTAATGAACTCCGCACATCTGACAGCGTAATGGTAAACCCTCAACATACCAGAGAGCACGGCCGCCTTGGCCTGCCAACACTAAAGCTCAAAAGTGACAGAACGTACGCCTGCAGTTCAATATTCACAATACACATATGTAAACCGGAATAGTGGTACCTTAGCAGGGCAGATATTAATACATAATTCTACAAGGCAATACGGTGCGTCAAACAGTACAATTCGCTACATCTTTTTTTTATTTTTTTGAACCATCAGTCTTCTAACTGGTTTCATACGGCAGCCAAGAAATCCTCCGCTGTGCCAGTCTCTTCATCGCAGAGGAGCACTTGAAATCTACGTCCTCAATTATTTCTGGACGGTTTTCCCTCTATAGTATCATCGAAGTTATTCCGTGATGTATTAACAGATGTCCTACCAACATGCCCCTTCCTCTTGTCCGTGTTTTCCATGCATTCCTTCCCTCGCCAATTTTCCAGGGAACCCTCTCACTCCTTACCTTTTCGGTTCAAATTTATTTTGTAGCACCACATTTAAAATGTTTCTATGCTCTTCTGTCCCGGTTTTCCCATAGTCCATGTCTCACTACTATACAATGCTGTGCTCCAAACATAGTCTCAAAAATTTCTTTCTCAAATTAAGGCCTATGTTTGATACTAGCAGACTTCTCTTGTCCAGGAATGCCCTGCTTGTCTGTGATAATATGCTTTTTATGTTCTCCTTGGCCTGTTATTTTGTTGCCTAGGTAGCTAAATTCCAAGTTAACGAATAAGCTTCCCTAATCAGTCGCTACTAAACTGATGCACGATCAAAGAGTCCCCTTCGATCTCAGCATAACATTGTTTCGTTTAAAACAGGAGATTTGTCCGGACATATTGAGAAGATGAATGGATGTTGTCCGAAAGAACAGACAAGAGGCATTAACATAACCAGTGACAACTTTCACACTCGCGTTTCTTCTAGAAATCGTTCCTTGTCGTGACGTGCGCCCACACGGCACACCAGCAGGAAGCACAACTGCTACACTAGCGATGTTTGGCGGCGCCGTATCGATACAAATGTATCAACTTTGCTGCCAGTTGAATTAATTATCATACGAAAGCCATTAATTATAATAATATTGACTACCGAATAGTTTGGTTAGGCTCAAGTCACACAAAATTCATGCGGACTCACTTTTTTTTGTGACATTCACGTACACCGCAATGTAAACGTACCTTGCTATGTGAAACTTTTATGCTCAGCTTCTCACTACAGCGCATGACTAATAAAGAATTCATATGCTTTTGAGCACTAATTGATTATGGACGTTAGCAGCGCATGATGACGCTGACAGAGCGATGCTCATGCACCGACGTAACGTCGGCGTGGTTCCGACGTGTCATCTAAAGTTATTACTATTTCGTCATCACAAGTGACAAACCCATGCCGATGTGTAGTCATATGTATGAGTAGACATATCCTGTGATACAGCTTCTGAGTTTATTAGCAATAGAAAGTAACAGTTAGAGAGAAGTAAAAAAGCTCACTGTCATAAACTTTACGTTCAAGTACCGTCAAAAAGCGTTTTAACATAAGCTCGTACTTTGGTAGTAATTACCTGCACGGGTAGCGTACAGGTCGAGGCGCACCTGTCAAAGCGTGGAAGTGTCGTTGTGTTTCCTGTCCTTGGCGTGTTGAAAAAGGTAGGGAATGCATGTGATCGACGCCTGGTGTGAAAGCTGTTATCAAAAAGTGAGATGCCTACTAAACCGGTGGCTGTTTTTAATTCATTTATAGTATAATACTCGTGGTACCTGTATATGAATACGAACCAATGCCCTTCGAGAAAGGCTCGCTCTATAGCAAATGTCTCTTTGTTTATACCTTAAAAGAGGACGCTATGCTTTCACTGATGATATTTCAACACATGTTTTGACGTTTAGTAACACAGGGATTGCTGAGAATATTTGTTATTGATGTAAATGCGCCATAGGACTGGTCCCTATAATCACTTTTCCCAAAAATCGCTTTGCTTCCTCTGCATAGCTAAAAATACACATTCGTTTTAAACAAATCATATGCAGATCATTTGGAAAAAAAGTGGAATGCTCTGTAAAAGAGAGATTACACACGCAAGGTAAGAAATACTGCTGTTTTGTTTCCTGGCTGTGGCTTTATCGGCAACTGTAGATACACTAGCGGCCATTAAAATTGCTACACCACGAAGATGACGTGCTGCAGACCTGAAATTTAATCGACAGGAAGAAGATGCTGTGATATGCAAATGATTAGCTTTCCAGAGCATTCACACAAGGTTGGCGCAGGTGGCGACACCTTCAACGTGCAGGCATGAGGAAAGTTTCCAACCGATTTCTCATACACAAACAGCAGTTGACCGGCGTTGACTGGTGAAACGTTGCTGTGACGCCTCGTGTAACGAGGAGAAATGCGTACCTTTGACAAAGGTCGGATTGTAGCCTATCCCGAATGCAGTTTAGCGTATCGTGACATTGCTGCTCGCGTTGGTCGAGATCCAACGACTGTTAGCAGAATATGGAATCGGTGGGTTCAGGAGGGTAATACGGAACGCCGTGCTGGATCCCAAAGGCCTCGTATCACTAGCAGTCGAGATGACAGGCATCTTATCCGCATGGCTGTAATGGTTTGTGCAGCCACGTCTCGATCCCTGAGTCAACAGATGCGGACGTTTGCAAGACAACAACCATCTGCACGAATAGTTCGACGACGTTTGCAGTATGATGGATAAAAAGGTTCAAATGGCTCTGAGCACTATGGGACTTAACATCGATGGGCATCAGTCCCCTAGAACTTAGAACTACTTAAAACTAGTAAACCTAAGGAAATCACACAACACCCAGTCATCACGATGCAGAGAAAATCCCTGACCCCGCCGGGAATAGAACCCGGGAACCCGGGCGTGGAAAGCGAGAACGCTACCGCACGACCACGAGCTGCGGACTGCAGTAGCATGGACTATCAGCTCGGAGATCATGGCTGCGGTTACCCTTGAAGCTGCATCACAGACAGGAGCGCCTGCGATGGTGTACTCAACGACAAACCTGAGTGCATGAATGGCAAAACGTCATTTTTTTTTTTTATGAATCCAGGTTCTGTTTACAGCATAATGATGGTAGCATCCGTGTTTGGCGACATCGCGGCGAACCCACACTGGAAGCGTGATGGTATGGGGTGCCATTGGTTACACGTCTCTGTCATCTCTTGTTCGCATTGACGGCACTTCGAACAGCGGACGTTACATTTCAGATGTGTTACGACCCGTGGCTCTACCCTTCATTCGATCCCTGCGAAACCCTACATTTCAGCAGGATAATGCCCGGCCGCATGTTGCGGGTCCTGTATGGGTCTTTCTGGATACTGAAAATGTTCGACTGCTGCTCTGGCCAGCACTTTCTCCAGATCTCTCAACAATTGAAAACTTCTGGTGAATAGTGGCCGAGCAATTGGCTCGTCACAATACGCGTCACTACTCTTGATGAACTGTGGTATCGTGTTGAAGCTACATAGGCAGCCGTACCTGTACACGCCATCCAAGCTCTGTTTGACTCAATAATACTGTCGTGTGACGAGGGCCTCCCGTCGGGTAGACCGTTCGCCAGGTGCAAGTCTTTCTACTTGATGCCACTTCGGCAACTTGCGAGTCGCTGGGGATGAAATGAAGATGATTAGGACAACACATCACCAAGTCCCTGAGTGGAGAAGATCTCCGACCCAGCCGGCAATCGAATCCGGGCCCTTAGGATTGACAGTCTGTCGCGCTGACCACTCAGCTACCGGGGGCGGACTGTTTGACTTAAAGCCCAGGTGTATCAAGGCTGTTATTACGGCCAGATGTGGTTGTTCTGGGTACTGATTTCTCAGGATCTATTCACCCAAATTGCCTGAAAATGTAATCACATGTCAGTTCTTGTATAATATATTTGTCCCATGAATACCCGTTTATCATCTGCATTTCTCCTTGGTGTAGGAATTTTAATGGCCAGTAGTGTATATATGTAACTTTAAATACTACTTAATAATAAGTAATAACTTAATATTGCTTTTCAGTATAAAAAATTAACGCTATAAACTCTGTAAATGAAGCGCTCGTTATTACTTTGTGTAGGGATACTGTGTTCATGCTTTAACTAATTCACGACGCTGCTGTATGCTTGAGCGGTTAGATCTTTTTCCACGAAATTACGCGAATCCATTGGTGTTTCAGATTTCAATCGGTGCTGACTTCGCGCTTCACTTACGGCAGAAGACGAAATTGTGACAACTTAGCGGGGAGCGTGTCAAGTAGTGAGAAAAGCGGCATGCCCGATGCGCCTGGGATATTATATGCCTCTACAGCCACGCGCCGCTGCTCACTGCTGGTTCATGGTGCGTCCGTCAGAAGCTGACTGCTGAGCCACTCAATTAAGATAAGCGGCTTCAGCGCAGCTATATCGACCGGGGCAGCTACGGTATCCTTATTCAAAACATTCAGCATTCTCAGTACTCACACGTTGGCTGTCTTGCTTCGGTAAGCAGCAGAGGTTGGTCTTTCTTTCTAATAGTGGCAGTGCCCGTAATCGTGTTAAAGGCAGCCACTACTTTTATCAGCTGAGCACATTTGACAAGGAGAGCATGTGAACATGCTAATGTATTTTCCGGTGTATTATTACAGCAGTAGTACAGTATCTGAAAAAGCCACAGGAATGACATTTTTCAATTAATGTCTTCCATCGTATGTGTACGACAAACACTGTAGTTATAAATCAATGGGTATACCCATAAAGCAAATCAACCATATGCTGCAAGATGTGACTTCGCCTACAACACGACAGTGTCTCGATTTTCTCGCTAAATAATTAAGACAATAGACCGGTAGGTATAAGTTTCAATTAGATAGAGTGCTTTTATTTCTTAAGGCCTATGAAATAACATTGGTTGTAGGACATCAGCATCATTTAGCAATATACTTATTTCACGGTAATGTGACGAAAAAGTATGTTTATCTTGCTGCTTTAATATAAAACTTACTCAGTGGAATAGGCGCTGATTTACCCACGACAACAGATAGAATGTTCATCTACCACAATTCCTGACAAGCTGGGGCTTGAAAACCTGCTGAGTCATTACTTTTAACCATCACCGATTCAGTGGAGATGATTGTGTGCAGAGACAGGCTGAAACTTGTAAAAATGCGAGCTTCCAAGTTGACATATATGTCAAACAAATACTTTACGAAGCTATATTCTAGCATAAGGTCGCCAGTGGTTCGTCAACCAATAATACAAAGCACTCGAATATTTTAATGTAAATATCTGCAAGAATGAACGCATTTACACATGGACTGTTCAGTTGTTTTTGGCTGGTACATTTGCATTTTGGCCTATTGTTCCACTGTTACCAACTTCGGGATTTGGCATCCTATCAATTTACCGTTTTTACAGCCAGTGTTGCCAGTTTCCGGACCTGACGTCCTGCCAGTTTGTCAATGGTGCTGCTTGACTGACATTTTGCAGGTTATGCTACAAGGTTATTACTGTATACTGTCAAAGCCAAAAAAAAAAAAAAAAAAAATGCAACACCAAGAAGAAGTTTTGCAACATAAACGAAAATTAAAGATGATGTTTTTTTCAGATTTAGCGCCAATTACATAAGAGTACTCCACTATAAGGCAGCAAATCAGGCTTGCCTTAAATACACGCTGTAACTATCGTAAGCGTTAGTTGATTTTCCGATTGCACCATGTCGAATAGATGTTAGACAAGAATGTATTAAGGCGAAAAATACGCCGTTATCAAGACCTCACCGAATTTCAAAGAGGTCGTGTAACAGCGCTACGAGAAGCTGGATGCTCCTTCTGCGAAAATGCAGAAAGAGTTGTCAGTATACATTATTGCTGGCAGCGGTGTCACGAGAATGTACGGCCGCAAGAAGACCGGACTCCGTGCGGCCATATGGCACATCGAAAGGCAAGACCATAGTTTTCAGCATTTGGCTCTGGCGTATCGTACTGCATCTGCAGCAACAATGTGAGCAGCAGCTGGCACCACAGTGACACAACGAGCTGTTATGAATCAGTTAATTCAAGGATAGTTCCGAAACAGACGCCGTTTAGAGTGCATTTCACTGACCCCAAACCACCGCCATTTGCGACTTAAGCAGTGTCAAACGAGAGATCACTTGAGGGCAGGGTGGGGGCCTATAGTGTTTTCTGACGAAAGTTGGTTCTGCCTCGTGGCAGAAATGACCATGTGTTAGTTTGAAGGACCAGTCGAGGGCCTGCAACTAACCTATCTGCATGCTAGACGCACTAAACCTACACTCGATGTTATGGTCCGCGGTGCGATTTCATATGACAGCGGGAGCTTTCTCGTGGTTATCCCATGCACCCTGACTGCAAATTTGTATGTCAATGTGGTGATTCGACCTGTTGTCCTGTGCCATTCATGAAGAGCATTCCAGGGGGTGTTTTCCAACAGGATAACGATCGCCCACATAACGCTTTTGTAACATAACGTGCTGTACAGAGAGTCACATGTTGCCTGGGCCTATGGATCACCAGATTTGTCTCCAGTCGAGCACATATGGTACATCATCGGACGACAACTCTAGCATCATCCACAAAAAATATTAACAGTACTGACTGACTAAATGCAAGAGACATGGAACTCCAGTCCACAAACTGACATCTGACGCCTGTACAATACAATGCGTGCATGTTCACATGTTTTGCATGCTTGCATTCAAAATTCTTGCGGTTACACCGATTATTAATGTACCAGCGTGCGCCCTGGTATCTGAGTGGTCACCACGATGGAATGTCATACCTAACGGCCCAGGTTCGATTTTCAGCTGGATCGGAGATTTTCTCCACTCAGGGACTGGCTGTTTTGCTGTCCTTTCATCCCCATCGACACGCAAGTCGCCGAAGTGGCGTCAAGTCGAAAGACTTGCACCCAGCGTACGGTCTACGTGATGGGAGGCCCTAGCTACACTGCATTTCCATTTCAATGTGCCAACATTTTACATTTGCGATGGCTTATCTCACACTTAAACCAACGTTTGATCTTCTAATTTTAATCCCTTAAATATGTTATCATTACTCTATAATAATTATTTTTTGGTGTTACAAGTTCTTTCCCTTTAGTGTATTTATGGCGTATGTGTAGAGAATGTGTAGCTTATGTATAGCGTATGCAATGAATGTGCAGTGTAATTGAAATATATGTGTGGCATATGCAATGAATATGCAGTTTAATTGATGTGTATGTGTGCCATCATGATGATGTAATGTCACACTGGAGTAAAGTACATACTTTGTAGACACTCTGGCTGGGGAGAACACATATATCAAAACTAGAAAGATCACAGCCGCTACAGTATTGTTAGACACACGTCAGATTTCTCAAAACCCACATGATGGCTGTGTTGCATTGGGGAAGTACATCACATACACTCTCTGATAAGCAGTAAATGTCTATATATACTTTCATGTCTGTTTATCTCATATATTAACAAATGTGATCGACAACAACAAAGATTGTTTATGTATTCTGTCTATTTATCTTACAAAGTTCAAACCCATGCTGCTGTGTGTACTTCATATGTGTGAATCCGGAC
This sequence comes from Schistocerca piceifrons, assembly GCF_021461385.2. Lineage (NCBI taxonomy): Eukaryota > Metazoa > Arthropoda > Insecta > Orthoptera > Acrididae > Schistocerca > Schistocerca piceifrons. The sequence continues at coordinate 632,271,653 of NC_060139.1, forward strand.
TCACCCCATATTAACGCAGTACACCACTGCTGGGATTTCAACAAGGTATCATTTCTGGCACTTTACAGACTGCAAGCGGATGTGTATTGTTATTGATTGGCATGGCTGAAAATAAGTGAAAAACAGTTTTGTAATATATATATACATGTTATCAATTTAACAATTGAAAATTAAAGAAATAACCAACCTTTTCCATGCAATATTCCTCCTGATTGCATGGTTGTCTAAATTAACTTGATGTAGATGGTTGTTGCTGTGATATGGGCATTAGTGCCTGAAACAGCTTCGTGTTGCCCATCAGATAGACATCGAGGAACACTTCCTGGCATGTATTTCAAGCACAGCTCACAACCACCTCTAGCATGCTAGGGGCTGGACAAACATTTTAATAAAGGTACATAACTCCAGCAAATGCAACATGTTGTTTGGCAGATCTAAATCAGGCAATACATCTTCTTGTCATTCTCTTCTATTACCATTATTTGTTCAACAGTATTCTTCTTGTTTACCACGCCTTTCCATTCTTGACGCAGAAAGTTGTAAATGCATTTCTCCGACAGATTTTTATACCAAACAGACCTTTTAAAGTCTGCTTTGCTCCATGCAAGCATCTTCTGAATTGAGCACATGAGACCTAGGCATACATGCAGACAGTGAGCAAATCATGTCGCCCAAGCAATCCAATTATTAAACTGAAATTGCTGTAGGGACGTGGGTTTGCTTGCACACAATGAGGGAAAACGTCTGTATTCTGGGGACCCATAGCTATTGGCCAACAGCATGAAGATGTCGACACACACACTTAACACAAGATTAGGAATATATTTTCAGAGAGCAGATCACTAATTCTTTGTAAACCACAATTAACAATGTTTTGTGTTACTTTCTGCTAATGGGATTTGTTATAACACTAATGTCATCTGCAAAAGGTACCAATCCTGATTGTTAAATGTTAAGTGAAAAGTCATTCACATATGTAAGGAACAGGAGTGGACCCAAAACTGAACCCTGTGGGACTCCTTTAGTGATTTCTTCTCAGTACTAAAATTTTCTACCCTCTCACATTGTTTGAGGCATTCAAGATAACCTTTTCCTTCGTGTTTGTTAAGTATGACTCAAACCAGCTGCGCATAAAACTATCAGTTCCATAAAACTGGGTGTTTCCAGAAGAGTAACATGACGTACACAATAAAATACATTTAAAAGACAAAAAAAACCAAATGGCGGTACTTTATTGTATAAGGATTTTACTGTTTGATGAGTGCGTGTATATATGTAACATCCTCATTCAAGCAACCCTTCTGGCATCCAAACTCTGATTAGCTAAGTAATTTATTTCTTAAGTGCGAGACTACTCATGAGTTCATTAATTTTTCAGATATTTAGGAAAAAGATGCCAGTAAGTGAATTGTTTGTCTGTCTTGTTACCTTCCTTATGAAGCGATTTAACAATGGCCTATTTTAACCTGTCTGGAAAAATTCCCTGTACCAATGACACATTGCATATATCACTTAGGAACCTAGGACATTACTTATTAAGTTGGATCAACTTACCAGAATTATATTTGAAATTCGATCAACACTACTTGAGCTTTGTTTTTTAGAAGTTTTGGAAATCTATTAAATGATTAAAATGTCTCTGAGCACTATGGGACTTAACATCTATGGTCATCAGTCCCCTAGAACTTAGAACTACATAAACCTAACCAACCTAAGGACATCACACACACCCATGACGAGGCAGGATTCGAGCCTGCGACCGTAGCAGTCGCGCGGCTCCGGACTGAGCGCCTAGAACCGCTAGACCACCGCGGCCGGCAAAATCTATTAATTTCAGTGAAGGATGGTCATGCTACTTCTAGTCGCTAAAAATTTGTGGGATTACGTTATGTTGTTTCTTCAATTGAGCTATTGAATCCTAATTTTGCAGCTACATTTAGAAAGTGGTTGATAAAAGTACTAGCACCTTGTCAATTACCAGTCACAACATTCTCACTTAGTTTAATTGTTATATCTTGTACACCAACTGCCTGCCCGATCTCCCATTTGACAATATTCTGTACAGTTTTAATGTTATTAACTGAACTACTTATTTCCCTCAGTGTGTGACTTTCCTTACAATACCACAACACTTTTCGTAGCATGCGAGTGGTATCGGATATTCACTTATTTTGGCCCGTGTTACATAAATTTCTCTCTTCCTCTTACATGAGAATTTTATTTCCTTAGTCATCCACAGCCTACTTTCTTTTAATTGGTCTTCTGCATAACTTTTTAGGAAATAAACTTGCAAACATTGACACAAATTTACTATGGAATACATTCAGTATGACATTAGCGTCTTTTCTGTACATACTTCATCCCATACCATTTACTGTTAAAACATTGTATCCTGAACTGATTAATAAGCCTCACTGGTTTGTATGAACCTGAGTCAGGGTTGTAAGGAGCCAAATTCTCTATTTCCGTTAGCTGTGTATCATGATCAGGTAGTCCACTAACAATTGGGTACAAATTAATTTTTTCAGCCTGAGCGCTGTGTATGGAAACGTTACTAATCAGTGTGCTACTATCTTTCTGAAAACAAGTTGGAAAACTGGTTACAGAAATTAGACTGAAACTCACAAATTATGATTCCAGTTCATTTTTCCTGTATATATCTTTTGAGAAATCTGCATTGAACTAAGTCTACATTTAACTCTCCACAAACTACTAATTATTCCTTCTTGTCTAACAGGTAGCTCAATAATACATTTAGATTTCTCATAAATAACAGGAAGTATTCTAGAGAGGATCTGTAGACAACTATATTTGCCAGGGATGTATTCTGCCATACCAGCTCATTTGGTTTACCATTTATATCTTAGACACGAAAAGTGATCCTTGTTCAAAAACCTGTCATCGACATACTATGTCAAACTTTGTATCAGTTTTGTCAACAGCAATACCACAAACAAATTGTACTGTTTACAGATCTGCTCCATATTACCAATCACAGACGATTGCCTCCTGGAAGCAATGTGTTCAAAAGAGCTTCTTTTTATACAGTAACTTTCCAACATTCGTTTACCACTGGTTGGTAAGAACAGGAAGTGACTTCATAGAGGAATAACACTTGTGGTTGCTGGTTGTTATTCCTCATCAGTGACTAGCAGTTTTTCGCTAATGAGACTATCATACTAAGTACTGTCCTAGTTATCCTCTACAAGATACTTGTCATTCAATGCATTTTGAGTCTTTTAAAACTCAAATATTTACATTTATAGTTTTGGTCCATCCTATGTATCCACATTTGGCAAATTTTTGTAGTTTTGCGTAATAGTGTTTCTAGGACGCTAAAGAACTATAGTATATGTTAAAATGTCAGTCGTAGAGAACTTATTTAGAAAGTGCAAAACAATATTCTGCGTCATAATTTATTCTTCGATAGGTTGATGAGCAATAAAAATAAGAGATCAATAGTCCGCTTGCAAAGTACAGTACTAACTACTCCGCAAATTGGAGTTTTTACTGTCAAAGATCGCAAGTCTCTCTTTTCTGATAAAAAAGTCCTGTGAGCTTACGTTGTGGATACAACGTGAGAAGCATTTGAATGACTTCTTGTAGGGTAAATTTTCTCAGGATAATGAATACACGATTGTCGAGCAGTAACTGGTAGCTTGAGTAACGAGTGATTTAAAGTGAAACGTAAGACGGAGGTAGCTTACAGAACCTTGGTTTGATCGATGCTTCAATACTGATCATCAGTCCGGAACATTTACCAGATAAGATTAGTAAAGAAAATAGAGAATATCCAAAAAAGAGCAGCGTCTTCCGTCACAGATACGTTTAAATGAGCACGGAAGTGACAGGGAGATATTCATCAAAATCCAGCAGCAGACACTACAGATGGCGTTATGCAACATGAAGTGGCTCACTGTTAAAGCAAGATAGTGTTCGTTCTGAGATAAGTCAGCCAATATATTCGTATTAAAGAACAAACAGTGTTGATTGCAAAAGTGGATTTTTTATTTTATTTATAATCGAATGACGCGTTTCACCGTATACAAGGGATCTTCAGATTGGCCTACGAGAAAAGATACAACCTTTCATATAAATGGCATGATCTGGATTTAGCAAAATTGGATTAGCAAGAAAAAATAGAACAGCGTACCGGCAAAATATGGTGTTAAGAACATAGAATGCTGCGCCAGTCTGAAGATGCCTTGTATAAGACGAAACGCGTCATTCGAGGATAAATAAAATTATAAGTCCTGTTCTGCAATCAAGACTGTTTGGTCTTTCAAATTTTTGCCAAAGGTTGCTGTACTACAGCGCCATGGACTGGAAAAAGTTCCAGTATATTGTATTTCAATGAAACGGTCACGAAGCTAAAATTACAGAGATTAGAATTCACACCAGGTCGTACGAACAAACACTCTTCCCGTGCGCCAACTGCGGTTGGAACACTAAATGGGAGGAGTGACAGCGTTACACAAAATACTCTTCGCTAAATAGTATAAGGCGGCTTGCGGAATTTGGATGTTTAAAACTCCTTTTATTTTCGGAAATTTTCGGTAGATGCAGCTGACTGGAACGGTTATGAATTCCAAAATTCGCAGAAGTTTGACGAAAATCTTACAGATTTCATGATAGTAGGTCTCTTTCAATTTTAATACTACAGGTATGTCCCAAATTGATACTCAGCCATCCACCACAATAGTTTGAGTGTTGATTTTTAGAAGAAGTAAGAATTAAGTAGGTTACCTTAGAAGAATTATTGGGAGTCTTTATTAGTCACAGACATTTTTATACAAACTGTTCTAAATTAAATCATGGATCGTTTCACTGACTGACTTATGATGTATTATGTTGCTGGAAAATGTATTTAACTTTGTCTTGTGGCTACCTGTGCATTAAAATAAACAGAAGTTGTGAATCATGTTAGTTTGAAATTGCTTCATTATGAAAAATGGAAATTTCGTGTGGCTAGGGCCTTCCGTCGGGTAGACTTGTCGCCTGAGGCCTCTAAAACAGACAAAATGAGTAAATCGTTTCCTCACGACTTGTACTTTACCGTCGATTAGTGATACCAGGTCAGAAGATTTGTCTCTCGCAGTATATCAGCCAGTGGAGCGCCGTGTAGGAGATATCAGCGAATGGTCTTGCCCAGAGGTCGGATGTTGACATCAGTATGAAAAAGTAGATAGCTCTGTATCGAAAAATTCCAGTGACCACTATTTTCTTACCGTTGCGGACGACGCGGTCTCTTGATGTCTCTTGGGGGTTACATTTGATTGCTGAGACGGTTCCCAGAAGTTTCTGAGTTTCGCGAAGTCATAAACTTGTTTATCAAGGCCCAGTTTAAAAACACCTTTCTTCTGAGCGAGTTGTGGAAGTCACTATCAAATAAACAATGGAACTGCGTGTTAGAACTTTGCTAGAACTATGCTGCCCTGAAAAAGTCCCTTCAATGAAGATATAAGCATCAAAATTTTTATACAACGGCTGACGCTGGAGTTACCCGTGTAAAAGTATTAAGCAGCAACCTGTTTAATACGCAAGGAAGCTTTACTCGACAATAAATTTATGCTCTTCGTACTAGAAGCATTAGCTGTTAAAAGCAGCAACACACTTACATATTTACGTCCTGTAATGTAGTTCGTGTAGTGTTACAGCACATAAAACTTCAGGAAAATGCACTGTCCGACATAAAAAGTGAAGCACCCAGACTACATGGTCAATGCGACCTCGTACACGTACGCACCATCAGTGGCTATGAAAATGATTGGCGTTTTAATTCTCTGTTGTCACCTCAGTGTTTGTCGTGTTTAGTGTTGTTAGCAGGCCTGCTGGAGTATATAGGGGGGGGGGGGGGGGGTCAAAAGGTGAGTGGGCACTGTGACGGACGCATACTCGTGTGAGACAGGACAGAGTTTGAAAGAGGCCTCACAGAGAAGTTCGATTTGGCCGGCTTGTTGAATCGTGCGGTATCCAGATTTGTAGGGCAAGCAGATGTGATAGTGGATGATGTTGGACTGCATGGTGACATGAGAGGAAGCATGATAAAGGTCTAGCCGACCATTTCTGACCGTCGCAAGGGAGGAAACAGTGCTGTGCAACAAGCACAGTGTGACCCCTTCATCTCCGCGCCTGCCATCCAAGAATGAGTAATGGACTCTGTAACACTCTGTCATCCTGGACCACTGATCCTAGACTAGCAGTAGTCGCACTAGCTAATTGCTGTCGCATGCGTAGATTGTCGTTAACACCACAACACAAACGGTAGTGTCTGGAGTGGTGGCCACACTGGGAAGCATACTCTGTTGATGAATGGGGTCGTGTTGTGTTAAGCGATTATTCGCGGTTCTTCACTACCCTAGACGACTATTGTCGAAGAGTATGGGAGAGATCCCATGCTGTCAGTGTTTTGGAGAGGGAGAGCGGTGTTAGTCGTGGCGTCATTATAGGGTCTGTCATCGGGTATGACTTCAGTTCAGTGGTGGTTATTGAGGGAACTCTGGTCACACTACAGCACATCACAGACAAACTGCGTCCTCTTGTATTTCCTCAAGCGACGGTATAGTGGTGCCATTTTCGAACAGCGGTAGTAAGCGTGGACATCCGCAGAGTAAGAGGGGGCAAGGTTCTAGAATTGCCATTTTCGACATCGTAAATTTTGAAACATTTCTATTGAATATTAATAAAAATAACCGTCAAAAAAGGCCACTGATTGATACTCTTTAAAGTCAGGAAACAAGAAATAAACGTATAGTCACTTATCGAACTTAAGCTACCTGTAAAACCGTTTATTAAAAAAATCGCCTTTCACCATGTAAACAGATTTATTGCATTATTTACATGCCTTCTATTTTTAAAACTTGATGAGTACAGTTAAAGTTTTCTAAAATTTGATTTCAGGCTTACATTGCTGGGTCGTTTGGGTAAAGTGTAACTATGGTCAACATTGGAGGAGATGAAACTTCCTGGCAGATTAAAACTGTGTGCCCGACCGAGACTCGAACTCGGGACCTTTGCCTTTCGCGGGCAAGTGCTCTACCATCTGAGCTACCGAAGCACGACTCACGCCCGGTACTCACAGCTTTACTTCTGTCAGTATCTCGCCTTCTACCTTCCAAACTTTACAGAAGCTCTCCTGCGAACCTTGCAGAACTAGCACTCCTGAAAGAAAGGATATAGCGGAGACATGGCTTACCCACAGCCTGGGGGAAGTTTCCAGAATGACATTTTCACTCTGCAGCGGAGTGTGCGCTGATATGAAACTTCCTGGCAGATTAAAACTGTGTGCCCGACCGAGACTCGAACTCAGGACCTTTGCCTTTCGCGGGCAAGTGCTCTACCATCTGAGCTACCGAAGCACGACTCACGCCCGGTACTCACAGCTTTACTTCTGCCAGTATCTTTGGAAGGTAGGAGGCGAGATACTGGCAGAAGTAAAGCTGTGAGTACCGGGCGTGAGTCGTGCTTCGGTAGCTCAGATGGTAGAGCACTTGCCCGCGAAAGGCAAAGGTCCCGAGTTCGAGTCTCGGTCGGGCACACAGTTTTAATCTGCCAGGAAGTTTCATATCAGCGCACACTCCGCTGCAGAGTGAAAATGTCATTCTGGATTGGAGGAGATGTCGGTGGAAGATATCCCAAAGCGCCTGGTACAATCGACTCACAACAGCTTCGTTCACCAGTTTGGCACTATGGTGCAGCCATTACAACTAGACAGCTGAATTTGCAATTTTATCACTGCATTTTGCGCTGTGTTGCCGTTACTTGAAGATGAGAAATCTTCGACTTTGATTTTTCATATTTTTTCTTCTCTGCTACTGCAGAAATATTTCTTCTTTTGACAAGTGTATTTGGGCCCGTAGTTAAATTAGAGATGAACACACGTATGGTGCAGTAAGATCGTGTTCCCCGGAGTCTACTACAATCGTTGAGCAATTATAAAACTGAACGTGGCGTCAGCAAACCGTGAAACGTCCGCTTCGACAACAAACAAATAATAAGCTATATTTGTGATTGGTTTGTTCAGCGGGAGGGTGGGATGTCCTCGTGGAAATTGGACACGACTGTTGGACGGAGATACTTAACGACGCTGATCTCATGTTAGAGATAAATGCTTGAAATCGCAAGTGCCGCAATGGTCCCTTTCTCAAGCTCGATTTTGACTGTCTGAGGAAGCAACAGAGAATAGTTTGGGGACTATATCTGCGCATTTTTCTGTAAATATCCACATCCGCCTTGAATATAGGATAACGTCTAAATCACAGCCGCGACAAAGAAATAGAATAATTTTCCATGAACAACTTGTGTGAGAATTTTGTATCCCAGATTTCAGGAGGTGGCAAGTGCCGCTCTGCCCCCTCCTCCTCGCCCTTGCAGACAACATTGGCTACGTTTCTCTGTTGCTGTTAACCTTTACTCTGTGCTGGTTCAGCTCACAGCTACACTTCCTTTTCGATTCGCCAGAGAGCATAGCTTATATCATAAATTGTGTCGAGCGTCGGTGAATATGGTAATGTTACAGCAAAGACTGTGAGTAGGCTAAGTTTTCCAGTAGCTACATACTTACATCGTGCATTTGTCAGCTCAAGTCCATGTTTATCTCATTCCTTTATTGTGGACGGTAAATGTTTTGCTAACCACTTTCTTCATTTCCTGCGTCGAGTCGTGGTATGTATGGAACCCTGGTTAGTGTCCTGGCCATATTTTTCTGAAGTCCTCCATCGAGCCGACAGTCTTCATTGCAGTCTCTCACATTGCCCTTTGTTGATGATCACGTTTCAATCGTATTTGCTACGTTTTAAGTATAAGTCGAGCTACATTTGATGTTTTGGTTAGTCTTGGTTTTGCGCTGTCTGTAACGTCTTCTGTCATTCGAGGCTCTCGTGTCTGTTCTGTGTCTCGATGTTTCGTCTTCTTGGTTCTGCTTCTCTGTGTTGTGCTGTCTTAATTTCGAAGACGTTCTTTTGTGGGAACAAATATAAATTATTGTAACGTCATATAACACACAACTTTATTTGCACAGAACTTCTGTATCATGGAAGTTACATAACATCTGTCATTACCAAAAGCAGAGATACAAAACATTCAAAAGCGTAGTTTAGCCATTCTCCACGTCCTGGTCTGTCTTCAGAAGTAGGACCAGCTGGAGAGCTCAGGTGGAGTGTCTTCCATCGGCAGTTACAAGGATGGTGTGCGTGAAACCGTCCCTTCTTTCTTGAAGATGTTGTGGGAGAACTAACTTCCTGCCGAAGGACAACGTTACCGATTCGCATCTCCACCGATCCTCCATTTGGCCGATTGACTTGGTGGATGTTGCGCAAGAGCATGAGATACTCCTTACTCGAACGATTCCAGAAAAATTTTGCTACCTTTCTCGTCAAGTCTGTTAAGATTGATGACTCGGGACCTCTTGGCAATGTCGTAAGTCCCTCCTACCAGAAAGTGTGCTGGAGTGAGCATTTTGATTTCAACTGTGTAAGAGTTGGGCCTCGATTTCAGGGCGTCTTAGATATTCACGAGCCCTTCTTCGTCAATACTGAAGCGACCGAGTACTTTTCGCAGACATTATTTGGTTATGCCAATCATTCTATCCCAGAATCTTCTCCACTGGGCCGTACCTGCAGCCATAAACTTCCTAGTTATGCCTTACTGAGAGAGGTGCAGGTTGGTCTTATTATAAGACCTGGCTGCCCATCTTCAGTTATTTTGCTGTGGACTCCTTGGAAACGGTTAGGTGGAATGTCACGTCTGCCAATAAATCTTTGTACTGTCAACAAGAATGGATTAGTCGATGCATCATAGACGTGTGGTAGTTGAATGGCTCTATTCACAGCACAGGCAAAACAGTACAGTATGGCGTTTGGTTGTGACATCCTACTTTGGACATTAGGGTCTAACGTCCAGTCGATATCGACGTTATTAGAGATGGAACACGATCTCGGTTTGATTGGAGAAGGGAAAGGAAATCTGCCGTGCCCTTAAAGAGGGACTTTCTCGGCATTTGCTAAGAGCTATTTAGGGTAATCAAGGTAAAACTAAATCTGGATAGCCAGACTTGAATTTGAACCGTTGTTCCTCCCGAAGGCGACACCGCGTGCTATTTTACAGCACGTGGGAAGCACCGATGTATGCAATGACAATGCTTTATCACGCAACGGAGGTGCAACACCCAGAAGGAGAAACCATGCTCTGAAAGCATAATTATTACTCCAAGAAGATGCAAGCGGACGTAAGTGTCCAGGATTAAACGCTTCGTGAAGTAGTCGTTTCCGTCCAGGATAAGCGGAAGACGTTCTTCCATAGATAATTTGGCATAATGCATACGACCATTTAGACGTTAGAGGCATCGAATTCTCAAAGAAGTGGAGGCACTACATTTCTGATGCATTTCGTAGTGACGTGCTTTCCTTCAAAGCTTTGATTTCTCCAGAAAAAGCATTGGCCTTGTACGGCCTTCATTCAATAACGTCTAACTGCTGCCATTTTTCCACCACTAATTCACCGTGCAAATTCACACCTTAACAATTAGTTCACTTTTCAGTCGGAGCACGTGGGCTGTGGCTCGCAGTCGTTTCCCGTGGGAACTAAATGTTTTAATACCTGGGGTGTATCTGTAAGGAGGACCTGTGGATCACAGTGTGAGTCTTTGGCTCCTTGCAGAGAAGCAGTTGCGAGATATTCATCTGACCAGTGACAAGGCTGTTGTGACATCAAGGTGGGCCGTGCCATCCAATATCCATTGTGTGTGAGGGTTGAGGCATTCTTCCTCTTAGCAGGTGATCCGCACACTTGTCTCTGCTTTAACAATCCTTCCACTCGGATGGCGAGGCGTACTTATGATTTTCCGTGACCTATTGCGTGCAAAAGTGTTATAAGTACTGGGGTTACCCTTTAGCCAAGAAAATGTCACCATGGAGTCAGTCTAAAAAGTTGCTCTTCTTATGCGTGAGTTTGTAGTCTTGCAGTAGTAACGTAGAAGTCCCGTCCCCATTAAAAATCCTGGCAGCAGTTCCAGTTGTTGCAGCGTAACCCTCTTCACTGGTGCTGGTCTGCTTTTGCTACACATTCCGGACATGGGACTCACTACTTACAGTGAATCTGACATACAAAGAGACTACAATAAGATCGCTCTGAAGCACCACAAAAAACATGGGTACAAGCGCTTCCCTCTTCAGAAGCCTTCTTCCATCTTCATACATAAATGCGTGACAGCCAAGAAAGTCCTGGGATCCAAGTGTACCACTGGGTGGCTATATCTGAGGCAGAAGTTCCTCCAACCCTTGTCCAAGTATCCAGGTACCTTGAAACAAAATTTTTCCCATTATAAATGCTGGGATTACTAAGCCCAGGAGGATCATATAAACTAGCAATTGCTTGTTCTCTGCTTCTTTAAGTTGATATTGTCTGTGACATATTATCGATGACTTTATGCTGATCCACACAAAATATATCATCTACTCTATCCCACTGAACTCATAACACGTGAGAAGTTCTCGTGAAGTCTCGTCCTTCTGATTTCCATAATTCGACGAGTTGCTGAGAGTTAGTCGCCCTTTTCGACATCGGCAGCTTGATTTGATTCTTGAGTGAGGTAAGCTCATAGCAAAGGGTTATTTCACCATTTTAGTTCTCAGGCCCAGCTGTAAAGTCATCCACATTAGTGTTATGTTGTGATAGGTCTCTTGCAGTGGAAAACTACGATTGATACATGCCTGACAATTCCCTCAGTGCAGGTGAAGGTAGAAACAGCCCAAAAGTAAGTCGTTTGCACCAATAAGTAGCTTTTCTTCGCGTGCTGCTTGCTTCATTTACTCCGTAATTATCCAAGGTTATGGTCGCTATACCAGAAAACTCTCGTCAGGTCGTTGTCATCTGAATGTAGAAGTAACTGAAAAAGCTTCTGGGTAACATCTGCAACGACGGCAAAATGTTACATTTGAAAACGCATGGTTACTACTGGTATTTTGGGAAGAAGGTAGACGCTGTTCCCAAGACATCATTAGGTAAGTAAGATCTCTTTTCGTGCGAAGATGCGTCAAATGCGATTCACTTCTTGGTGCTTCCTCGTCATCTTCTCGTCTCTATTTGATGAGGCAAGCAAAGGGTATCTGCTGTATTTCGTTGTGGAGTCATTTGGATATGTCCATTTAAGATTTAATTTGACATCAGTGTCTCTTTTAGGGCACTGAGGATGTTATTCTTCTCTACAAGCCTATGCAAGTGAGGCAGCGTTTTCCAGCACTACAAATATTTCGAAGAATGGTTCCCAATTTTCGTGACAGATTACTCTTCGCTGATCCTCGATAGAATAGGATGTGTGAAATTCCTCATGAAGTGCAGGATTCTTTGTACTCATTGGTCTGTGTTGATCGCAGCGTATTCTATTGTCTCCAAATCCCAGTTGTTGCCGACTGCACTGTCGGGTGCTTGAGTGAATGGTAGATTAATAAGAATAATGACGGCCTGATTTATGGAAATCCTTGGGCGGCTTCCGCTATAATATTGACATCATTATATTGAATGCGCACACTTCCGAGGCTTTAGCTAAATATTAATAAGAACACAAAAATGCTTGTTGAAGTGTCTTCCAAGACTAATCAGTTAACACCATAGAAATTAAAGACTTCTTCAGAAAATTTACTGTGGCAAGATGAACTATTCTTGAACACTGTAGTCGGCGACATTGTCTTACAAAACGTCAATAATTGTGAAACAGTTAATCAAGTCTCTTGCTGGAAAAAGTTAAAGTTCCGACAAGCTACTATGAAGCTCGCTCGTTGTGAACGCTAACGCTGTGTCGAGCATAACGAAAAAGTTAATGTTCCTAGCTACAATCACGAAAACGATGAAGTCCAGACGCGCTGAGATGGCAGCGTCCAGTCCCCAGGGGCGCAACGTCTTGGTTGACGAGCGGTGGCCGACCGCGGACTGGACGACGACGGCTCTGGTGAAGTTCATCGGTTCCCGGCTGGCGATGTCACTGCCTTCTACTGCCCCTTCGTGAGTTTAAATTCCCGACGTGCGGGGTACACCATCTTTTTGACTGCCTGGATCACGAAAGCACAACATTGACTCGATGGGCACACGCTGATGCTAGCAGCACACGACAATTGAAATTTTGGCGCGGCCGGCGGGATTGCCCTCTGACGGTCTACTCGCTGACATCTTGGTAATGCTGCCGTTCGAACTGAGCCGTAGGCGCTTGAATTCTGCGGTAGGCAGGCATTCGGCCAGACAGTCGGCCACCGGCGCTCCGCGGTAGGCGCGCCGCAGCATTCAATAATTTTTCACCGTTGATCAGCTCCAATTGGGACCTCAATTGTAAGATCATTGTATCCATCTGCGGCATTGGCCCGCTGTAGATCGCTTATGTGTTGTCTTTTGAACTCTTGAGGTAACGAAGGATGTCTAGAAAATAAACAAAAACTCTCGAATTCGACAACTGAAATGTGAGCACTGTCGTATGAGCTTCTCAATGTCAGGTGGGCCAGGTGACGAGAATGTTATAACCCTTCCTCTACTATTGAAATTTAGTATGCTTTTACCTAAATAACAGAAAAACCTGTCTCTATGTTGTCGCGTATATTGTACCCCAGTAGAACAAGTAGTCCTGTTACGGGAAAAGCCAAGGAAAACCTTCTTACAAAAATTTATTTTAGTTTCCAAATAAAGTGCACTATGGGAGGACAGTCCTGGTAATAGGAAACGCAATCAATAGAGTTACTCTTTTTACAGGATTTGACCGTGTGTTGTGTCTAATGGGTAACTAAATCAGACTATTCAATACTTTTCCTAAGATTTTACCCAGCGGTTAAATAGAAACGCAGTATGAATAATACTATATTGCAGCTAGGACAACTCAGTTCCAAGTTGATTTAGTGGCTCAAAACATGTACGAATGGTCGCCAGCCTATCCAGGAAATGAAACAGTGAAGTATTGGAAAAACAGAAGTATGAATTATTGCCCACTTTCTTCCCACTGTTTAATCTGGTTCTTTAAATAAATATTACTCAACGTAAACAATGTTGGTGCAGAAATTGCAAGTTCTTTTTTTGACTACTGCACCCTTATACATTAAGTTTTTAAAAGAGAAAAAGCCCAGTAGATAACTTCAGGGAAGCTAAAAAAATTGACCACGGGGAACTATACAAAAGCATTTTCTATATTAAACGAACTTAAATACTAAATTACTTAGACACAAAAGGACACATTTTTTATACTGAACATTTAACTTCTATAAAACGTATGTCTTACTGGAATTTACTTTCAAAAGCTATTAAGCTATTATTCTTTGAACTAACTCCGTATAGTTATTTACCAGATTCTAGTAACTTGGCTACACTCTGATTGAATTTTACTTAAGAAAACTTTTACTGTAACACTTTACAATAGTTAAGAAAACACGTAAACAGTTGAAATGGTGCCTCTTTATATTAACTTGCCACTTCATAAATCTGTAAAGTAATATACTCGGATTCATCAAACAACAGGAAGTAACCCTATATAGGTGCATGATTAGGATAAAATAACAGGGTGAACCACTTTCTTTGAAGTTCAAGAATGATTATTAAAACACAGTTTAAATTAATGGTTCACACTGTATGAAAGAAAATTTACTATAAAAAGTCTTATCAGGTGGCTGTAGGCTTGTGAATAATTATGGGGGCTACACTAACCACGGTGCGGCCTGCAGGTCTCTTGCTGTTTGGGCTCAATTTCTCATCTTGGCGTCAGTCAGTTCTACGTACAGTAGCCCAACAACTCACAGCTATGCTGTAAGCCGTTTGAAGTCTCCATTCGTGGCATTTTGTGCGAATTTGCAGGCAAAGCTTCTCCTGTTGCCTTAATCACTGCTGCCGACAGACTGTGTGTCTTACTTCCCGCGCTTACTCTAGGTAGCGTCCCAATTCCCCCTTGCCATCTTTTCCACTCCCCAGGGCCACTTTCTATTCAAACAAAAGCCCACTGGCTGCTACATAACACCTATTTCTTATATTTCTGCTAAGCGTGACCATTTCTTATATTGTCAAATTTACATCAACATGACCAATTTATACACACAAATATTTTTAAATACGACAGATCATCAGAAAATTCTTGGATGTCTATAAGTTGGCTGATGTACTAATACTTTGCTAGGAAGGTACCGTCTGTTCCATGAACATGTCCTGCCCACTGTAGTCTTCTTCTTGCAATTACTCTCCCAATATTAGATTTCCTAAATCGCCGATAGAAAGCTTCATTATGCCTTCCCTCCCGCCATCCAGTGTCTGTATTGCATAGCGGACCATTAATTTTCCTTAAAATCATTCTCTCAAGTGTACGGATGCGCTCTTCCATTGATTGTGTGGTTGCCCATGTCTCACGACCATACCATACAGCCGGTCGCACTAGCGACGTGTACAGCTTTATCTTCCTTTCATGGATACAATGGGTGAGACGTATATGTGGTTTTACAAGTAGTAAACCCTGCTCGTATTTATTCTTCTTTGTCGAATTTCCTTCTTCATCTCACTTTTATTCGACAACGTTGACTCAAGGATGCTTTCGAAATTGTAAACGTCTGTTCTGATGGTGCCCATATCGTTTTGTTGGCTAGACCCTATATATAATTTTTTTCTCATCGTTCCAACATAACCTAACATTTTGCAATTAATGGCAATATATAAAAGTGTGTTACATTTAGGTGTTACGATATAAAACCACAAATCACGATTAGAAGGAAAGAAGAACTATGAGAACGCTTTGTAATGAGGACTGTACTTGACTGTATGAGATTGGTTATTCCTTCTACAAGTACTTGCAATGTAATACCTACAAATAAGAAAGTCACCATGTTGGTTGCCTTGAGGTATTACTGACTGTAGTGTGGTGCCTACTATTTGCAAATCTTCGTCATACAGGCACCCAACGAAATGTACAAAGTTCCGTATCCATCATGTCAGATGCATGTCACCCAGTCCTGTTACTGTATACATAAATATTATTAATCGAGAATTCCATTGTGGTCCTCTACCGAATCAACGATCCTGGCCGAGAGGCTAAAAGAAACTGGCAAACATAAATTTTTTATTCTTCCTCTTGCGCATTTGTCTTTGTTCTCTTATATTCCATGGTGTTAATTATCTGAACAGAGATTAATTATTAATCCACTAATGTTCTATACATCAGGATTATCTATCTACATTCATATTACATCTAACTGATGCAATGCATAAAAATTAGTATTTTTCAAACTAAATCTCAGTTGTTACGAGGGCGCTCTGAAAAGTAATGCCTCCGAATTTTTACGTGAAAACTCAAAGCTTTTTTAAAAAATGAAACAAATGTTACTAACATTCAACAATTTTTGTAGTTCACGTATACACATTTATTTCTCAATGTATTCACCTCGGTGACAAACATATTTCTCCCGAAGAGAGATCGGTTTGTTGATACCGTCAATGTACTCGTAGTATGACTTTGACTGACCCACAGCCTCACCTTTGCCTGCATTGCTTCGTCACTAGGAAAGTGAGGTCCTCAAAGGTGTTCTTTAAGTTTTGGAGTCAGAAAAAAATTGGATGGGGACAAGTCGAGAGTGTATGGAGGATGATCGATGGCAACGAATTCAAGGCGTCGGACTACTGCAGATGTCGTAACGTTCGTGTGTGTTCTTGCATTGCCATGCTGAAGGTGAGGTTGCTCCATGTGTTGACGAAATCTTCGAATTCGAAGGTCGATTACAGCAAGCTGATTCGCGGCCCGACATAGTTACGTTACAGACCGGCATGTTACACACTACAATTCGGGGTCCTCTACCGCCAGAGGACTGCAAGTACCAAGACACGAAGCATAAAGAAGTATGTATATACCGTTTGTTTTATTTAAAAATCTATGAGTTTGGGCATAATAATGTCGGAAGCATTACTTTCACCACTCCCCTGTAAAATGGCAGCTCTGGACACATGTAAAAGGGGGGCTGCTATTTAATAAAATTTATGGTGACATTTGTATGGACGCCCAATGTCCAAGAAACATGGTGGGTAAAATGAGAATGAAATATGTCTTGCTTTTAATGTTCATCTCCTTTGCAGAAAAGTAGCCGAGTAAAATGACTGTGGAGTAATCATGTAATTCGATTTTTTATTAAAAAGTAAAGAGTAAATAAAGTTTAATGCCAAGAGGAAATGAACAAAAAGAGAGCAATGTGAATTTAATGAGGCTGTGGGCAGGTGATTTACAGAAACTAAAATATGAACGAACTGGGAAAATATATTGGACAGCTCGCACTGATGAGGCACGCTTATTAAGTAAAATGTTCTAGATGTTCTGTTAAGATCTGTTGTAAGTGTAGGGTTTTCAGTGTATTCACAAGATCTACAAAGAAGTTAATGACTGTGAGGCGGAAAGGTAGTGTTTGACGACTTCTTTCTTAACCTGCATCAACCATTGACTTTTGCTGAACCTGGCAGCACAGGATCCCACCATAAAGTATAGTTAATGAGCTGTCTCCCCTAGCAGCCCACAGGTCAGGAGGCGGATGAGAATTTTGGCAAGTGAGAGGAGAAGAGGAGAAGCGTACAACTTGCAGCGTAGGTAGTACGAGATGACAGGGTTAGAGGATCCACAAACAAAGTATTTTGTCCTGCAGGCCTTTTCAGCGAAAAATTTGCGTTTCGCGTAAAATATAGGCACTTTGAGCTCAAGGATTTGTAATGCTACGAAAAATATAAAGTCTGTTGTCGAGTCGGCGTAAGTTAAACCCTGACAGCTGGTATCACTGTTGCCAGCTGTCAACTGCGAAGAGCCAATCGCTGCGGCGAAAGTAATAGCAGTCTATGGTGCTCCAGCAACTCTGAAGCGCTGTTATGGAGACATTTAGAAAATCACGTAATGTGACTGGTTGCAGCAGGCGCTCGAAGCTGCTGCGCCTAGCTCACTGTAACTGTCACTGACCTCCTTACAGCGGCTCGAGCGTAGACACACTTATTTTCAGACAAATATTTCAAAGAGCTGAGACAGGGATCATCTAATGTAGACTGAATCGAAATACAAACTCTGAGAAACCCCTGAAATGTCACTGGAAAGTTAATTAGAACAGTATAAGAAACTAATAAATGAGCATGGAAGCAAAGAATAATGAAAAGGAAGAAATCGCAAATATAAAGGAGGGCAAGGAAGCCATTTTGTTTTAACGGAAGCAAACGTACACTCAGTCTTGAAGAGGAAAATATGCGTAAATATAAAATATGGATCACGCAGAAAGTTCCCTACAAATGACTTTAGCAGAATGTATTATTAACAATGAGTGACAAGAAGAAAATACAGCACTCAAATGCTAGTTTCTTTGATGACTTACGACACAGTTGCGGCTAATGTAGACAAGAAAAGGATATAAGCTTTTCAAATGCGGTGCTACAGGAGAATGCTGGAGATTAGACAGGCAGTTCGAATAACTACTGGGTTGCTACTGAATCGAAAAGTGAGGAGCGAATGAATCGAACAGAGAAGAAAAGATATTTATGGCACAAACTGACTAAAACAAGGGACTGGTTGACAGAACACATCCCGAGGCATTGAGGTATATGCAGTGAGGGCCAAATCTTGTCGAGGGAGACCTAGTGCGAATTCAGTTAACAGGTGAAATGGTTGTTGGTTACAGCAATTACTCAGAGATGAAGAGGATTACGAAATGAAATGATCGGCTGACACCATTTGTAATTGTTCGGTCGTCTGCTGTAAGAATTTCTATTTGACGCGACTTCTGTGACTAGAGAGTCCTTGTGTTGAAGATGAGTTGTGTGGTGTCACCGCCAGACACCACACTTGCTAGGTGGTAGCCTTTAAATCGGCCGCGGTCCGTTAGTATACGTCGGACCCGCGTGTCACCACTATCAGTGATTGCAGACCGAGCGCCGCCACACGGCAGGTCTAGAGAGACTTCCTAGCACTCGCCCCAGCTGTACAGCCGACTTTGCTAGCGATGGTTCACTGACAAAATACGCTCTCATTTGCCGAGACGATAGTTAGCATAGCCTTCAGCTACGTCATTTGCTACGACCTAGCAAGGCGCCATTACCAGTTACTACTGATGCTGTAAAACATGTACCGTCAAGAGCGATGTTCACCATTTATGGATTAAAGTTAAGTATTCCACAGCTACGTCCTTTTTTGCTAGTCTCATTTCCTTGACCTGTTCCAGACCTCACGCCAACCTGCGTGAGCTAAAACGCGTGCCTTTCGGCTTCCTCTCATAGTGGGTTGGCTCTCTTGCCAATCCACAAGTTGAAAATATGAGGAAAACAAACATCCTGTTCCTGATCGAAGCTCTAGTTTATTTCGTTGCTATAGATATTACTGCTTACAGAGAGAAAAGTTTTCTTCATTTTTATTTATCTTTCAGATCACCGACCGCTTCAGAGTCGCAGTTTACTTTTGCAGTTCGTCCACAACCTTTTCGTTATTGTTGTTCTATTTATCTGGTTGTGTTATATAAGTGCAGTTTTCATAACTCTGATAGCACCAGCTACAAGAGTAGGGCAATGCCTTTCTTTCTTTTTATTTTCCTTATTTATTATTGCCATGTCTCTTGCGTAATGATGTATCCATCGTCCTCGAAATTTTGTCATGCTAAATAAGTTTCTTTTCAGATGAAAATCAAGTGCCCACTAAAACTGAGATAATTACGTTTGTATAATATGAAAATAAATCAAGGCGTCTTCACATCCTTAAAACACAGAAATGAAGTTGAGACATACAGTAACAGAAAATTAATGGTAAGTACTACTTCTCTGGGAGAGTGAAAAGAGTCAAATTTTTTTCTGATTTCTTTCTTGCTCTAAAACATTCTTAATTTCTGATCAAATATAATCATTTTATCTTAGAGTTACATCTAGGCATTTGGCGTAGGTTTTCATGTAAGCTCTGGTGTTTGAAAGTAGATCGAGTCAGGATGTAATACACATACAGATCTCTTCCCTACTTTTGGTAGCGTCTGGTATTAAATAATGGACTGAATCTCCCTTTAGCCAGTGAACCGAACTCCGTTTCATATTAGGGTTCAGAATTCAGTCTAGGTACAGAAAGTCATCAGGAGTAATGGAATTGGGAAAGTCCTTGTGATGGTTGCCACCTTTTGTCTAACGGAAGTCCAGACATCTTTAAAACTGGAGCACACAAACCGATATTCTTCATTATCTATTAAGTTGCACGTTGCGTGGTTGAGTCTGCCAGTTGTAAGGGATTCTATTTGACGCCGCTTGGGTGACTAGCACATCTTTGTGAAGAGATGAGACGAATTTATGAGGACGACACAGATACCCATTCCCTGAGTGAAGACAAAGTCGAACCCGTATGGGAACTGATCCCGGAACCATGCGATGTAGAGGCAACAGTGTTAACCATTACACCAGTGCCCAAGGACTGCTGGAAGGGCTCCATGAAACCAGTCTTCGGACTGAAGGTCACAACAAAAAACAATATAAATTTGTTGGTCCATGTGTAGGGCGTAGAGGTAGTGCAATTAATGTAACGTTTATGAAGGAAAACTAAGAAGTTGTCCGTTTACTTTAAGTGGGCATAAAGGCAGTAAAGGAAACTGTGGACAGCGCGAAGTGAGTGTACGATAAGACAGGCCATTCAGTCGAGTCGGCACTACCGAACAGCACAGGCAGTCCAGGCGTGGCTACTGTACAGTCGATTGGCGTCCTAGTTGTCAGCCGGTAAGAGTTGTGTTGTAGCCAATGGTCGGTAAAGATGTAGAGTAATATGGCATTGTGAAATCTTACTTGTTAAAAAAAAGAAGGTTACGTCTTTGGTGTAGTGAACCTAGAGTTTCGGATGAATGTCACTGCGTTTCTATGTTGCAGGAAGAAGACACACGGGGCTAAATGGTACATTGCAAGATGTTGCTCTAGAAAAAGAACTGATAAAGCGTACAATAATAGTGCCACGTGGGCGCTATGAAAGTGAAGAGGCTTAATGGCACTGTTATTCAACCTACTTTGCACACGACATAACGTCTCTCCACTGAACTGTGAATTTACTTTCGAAACTTTTTCTCAAGAATTTGCTTTATTTACTAGCGATTCATCAAGACCATTAACACATTTAATCACACTATGTGAGCGTGGAAGTAGTTGCCAGGGAGTAACTCATGAAATAAAAATGAAATTGCTTTTAACAAATGGGAATTTTATTCCTAAAAGCTTTTTTTTAAGAAACATTTAAAATGATAAGCAGAAATCACCCTCTAAATATCAAGTTACAATTTATTCAGAGGCAGAAAGAAACAAATTTTTGAGTGTATGAGCTTTCGAGCTGAAAACCTTGCCGCTCCCTTTTGACACGGCCGTAGTCACGACCGCTCACAACAACCTCTGAAAGACTGCACAGGTGCAAATCTGCAACACACCAGATTACCTTAAAGTAAAAGTTTTAACAATCCACACAAGCACGCAAACTATGCACTTCGTAGGAGGGATGGAAATGGTACAAAACACTAACATTAGAAGACCAACTTGCCACCGAAGGTGCAACTTGATTTTAACTTCTAAGAAAAGTATAACGATGGAAGGGAGGCAACTTTATATACTAAAATGACCATTTAAATAAAAGCGCATGAAAGTGCAATCTTACATAAAATTATACAAGGTTTGCCAAACATGCTCTACATTACACATATACCGCCTCTCAAGATGATAGGCAAGATAAAAACATATTCCAGGGATTAGGCCGCTACACATCAAGCAATAAATTCGTTAACGCACCGAATCCGACAAACATGACAGAGGCAACTATTAACGTACGGCAGATTGATAGGGAGACAACCGAACAACCCGAACCGTAGGTTACTCTAACCCGCCCCTACTCCGCAAGGGAAAAAAGGACCACCCAATTAATAAATAACAACCTTCCCGCGGGTGGGCAAACGGAGAAGAATGGTGCGACGACCCCAAAACAAAGTGGCTGGTGACCTCACCCAGAAAACAAGTAAAATCTAACAAGTAAATGAAAAAACATATCACCAGTCACTTAACTTCTAATAAACTACGATTTCTGGCGAAGACCTGGCGCAGCACCCCCTAAACGCTCTCCCGAACCGTCCGCTGCCAGCCGCTTCAACGGATGCAGGAAGGCGCGCCGATCTCCCGTCTCACGGCGTCGCAGCTCGCATAGGCCAGACCGATGTCGTGGGTTGACTCCTGTTGCCATCGTGTCGGCCGCGAAGCCACTACCCCTCGGTGTATGGCGCGGCCCACTGGACTCACGTGGCGACCTCACATGCGCCGACGCTCAAGACGATCTTGTGTCTTAGTGCGCGACCGACCAGCCGATCGATCCATCCGCCAATGACCGTTGCCTGAGCAACTCGAGCAGACTGGCGGCCTAGCACACAGACTCAGATGCAGGAACTAAGCCCCCGACCGGGGGGCCACTTGTTTAGTTCTCTCACTGCGCCACAAATTCGGACGAGAGACAGACTAGCAAGCTGGGGACGAGACTGACCCCAGACTGACTCCAGACTCGCCCACACTGACCAACTGACCAACTGACGAGCTCATAGCGCCCCTTAAATGCACGCGAACAGGCAACCTTTCCCCTTTCCCACCAGAGGGAGACACCAAAGCTGCGATTGCGACAGCGGCGGCACCGCCAGAAACGGAGGGCGGCGACTGCTTCACGCTAATTTCTGCGGCGCGCTCTTCAAAACAGCAATTTTTACCACGGCTCATCCAACTTCAGGCAAACTACGATTTATACTTGTATACACAAGGATGGGACTTCGATATTCATTATATGGCTACATGTCACTCGCCTTGGGTAGGTTTCTGATCCATATCTTCAGATCTCAGCTTAAGTATCGCAACTGCAATCTGGTAGAAAGTATAAAAATGACTAGTAAAATATTTTTCTCTTCACCTCCCTAGCTAAGTAATCAACGCAACTAACTCCCATGCGGAGGACCCATGTTCCATTCCCAGTTCTGCCAGGGTTTTTTTTTCCTGAGTGGATGGACTGGATCGGCGTACAGTCAGCCTTCGTAGTGCCAAATAGAGGAGCTAAATGAACGAGTTGTAACGGCATAGCTGCGATCACAGTACAACGGTAGGGAGGAGAGCTTTACTTTCACCCCATACATGTCCAAACTGCATCTCGGTGATACCATTGGCTGGGGTGATTCGTTGGTCCGTTGGGCCCGTCTGTATCCAGAACAATGGTGCTTTTCTTCTTCTTCTGCATTTCACAGATTGGGCTTACTGACTTCTTGTGGACTTAGTTCCATCTTTTAGAAGTCTGAGCTATGTTGTTTGTATTTGTATTATAAAGTTATTTTTGGAATCCTTGTATCTTCCAGTTTTCTTAAGGTTATTCAGTTTTGTCATTTATTGCACACATACTGAGTCCTTCTCTAATTTTCTCGTTATGTATCCTGTTCAACTTAATGCCTACTTTTACTGCTCTTAAAAATTTCATTTCACCCGCCTCAACATGAGTAAAATCATTTTTCTTCTTGTGTCTCTGTGTGTGTTTTTTGATGTTCTACTTAAAGTGGCATATACCCAAACATACTGTAAAAGTGTATGTATTTACATTCATATTTGTATTTGTGTGTGTGTGTGTGTGTGTGTGTGTGTGTGTGTTCCACAACCCCTCTTAAACCACTGGACTGATTTCAACCAAACTTGGTACACATCTACCTTACTGTCAGGTGACAATCCCTGTCGGGGTACCACCTACCTATTTAAAAGTTTGCAGTCTGGTTGAAAAAGGTGCTTAGACCACGACATGTAATTACCAGGATTGTATTCATCCAATATCTGAGAATGAGAGCAGCAAGTGACTCGTAACAAACTTAGCACATAAAATCAAACCTTTACAAAAAATTTCTCGCTGAGATCCCCTGTAAAATGATGGAAAGAAAAATCTTTATCATTCACTGTTATTGTGCTGTTCATGCAGTGAAAGTACCACATGAAGCATGACGTTATAATTTATTACTTCTTTACTGCTAACTTTATTCGTACACATTTTATAGACAGTATGTACACGTACCACTTAATGTAAGTGCAAAATTGAGAGAGAGAGAGAGAGAGAGAGAGAGAGAGAGAGAGAGAGAGAGAAAGAGAGAGCTGACAGGAAGGGATGGATGGAGAGAAAGGGGGGGGGGATATGCAGGGAGTAAGTGGGAGGAGAAGATGGTCAGAGAGAAATGGTGTGGAAGAGATGTACAGAAAATAGGGGACGACGAAGTGAGAAGAGGGAGGGGAGAGCAGGAAATGGACGGAAGAAGGAAAGAACAGATAGGCTGAGAGGTGGAAGGAAGAAATAGGCAGATAGGGAGCGAGGAGATGCTAGGTGGAGAAGCATTGGGAAAACTGATATAGCTGTAGTTTTATATCTACAGCATATTAAAGCGTCACATTAAAATTTTATGGTCATTATACAAAATGAATTTCCTATTCACATAGCAGTGTAATAAAATGATTTTCGGCAATTCAGTAGTAGAAAACTAAAGAAGACACTTGCATTTTCCTGCTATTTGAAGACAAATATGTGGTTTAAAAAGTCTGTGAAAAGTATTTGAAAATGGCACTTAAAAGTGTTATATTATTTTGATCTTTTTGTTTTCCATTGTTATACTGTCCAGTGTGTACTTAACTGCGTTGTTAATGACGTCATCATCAATGTTGTGTTGCTCTGTTTCGATTATCTTATACAAAACTGTGAAGTGTGATAACTAAAGAGACTGGGAAATCCGAAGAGCAATTATTTCTTCAGTGCAGAGTTTTATAATGTTTCTAAATTGCTTAATAGCAACTTTTCGGAGGAATGGGCTGTACAGGGTGACCCAGGGGAAATCGTAAGTACTCCAGAATATGACAAGAATGACGATTGGAAGCAAGAAAGTGTGGTAAATATGGTTCTTAAACGCAAACTTTAGAGCTGTGAGCGCTTTTCAGTAGAAGCAATGCGTTTCAAGATGGTGAAGATGAACAAGTGAACGTAGATTGCAAGATGGCGGTGCCTTCCAGGCAGGGCACTGCCATGGTAATACCGGTCAGGTACCTCCCCTTTCATTTTGTCTCCGTGATTATCACACAGTTTCTTTCGCCTTTGGTGTATCGAAATTTTCCCTGATTGATGTAATCTGATGGACTATTAGGGTTAGTGTAATCCACTGACTGATCTCACAGTACTTCCATGACGTGTGTAGCAGTAGTAGAATTAAACTTGGCGATAGAGACACATTTTCGGACGCTGGATGTGACCATTTCATTAAGGGCAGCTTTAGAACTTTCCCCAAGCAGCAAGTGAATTCGAGGATTGCTTTGTAGTCACCGAAACAGGCCGTGTACATGGCAGGGCAGTGGTTTATGGGCCGCCTTTCTGGCAGTCGGCCTTGTTCTGCTGTCGGCCAAGCTATAGGGTGGGAACGCCGTGGCTGAATGCGAAATGGGACTTCTTTAGAAACCGGCGGCGCCAGGAATCCTGGCGCTGGATTAACAGCGTTGTTAGCGAGTGGACGTGGTGTGGGAGTCTGGTCTCCTTATTCCGTGTGCGGGTCCAGGTAAAGTCGACTTGGGACAACGAATTCCTCAGAACGTCGCGTATCTTAGATGCCACCGCGGCTCACCAAAACGGCGCCCACTAAATCATTTTATGGACGAGATGGAGCTTATTTTCACTAGGAACCTTCCCTGGGCTTGTTTGACTGGGGTTCGACTGCAAGACCTCCAAGCATTGTGTGCTGTTTTTTCAGAGAACTACTGCACTACAGTGATTGGCCCTCCTTGCTAGAAAACATGATTGGCACGATAACCACTGCTGGGCCATGATAGGTTTATTCTAGAACGTCGGCGGAAACGGCTGTTTTTCGGAAGGTTTTGAGCGAAAGTGAGAGGTGAGGACTTGGTTCCCGTTCGTAGCGGAGCACAGTCGCTAGAGCTCTTCCGTTTCTATGGAGAGAGCAGTTAGTTGTAAAGGTGTCCGGACACCCGGGCCAAGCTTTTTATTTTCGCGGATGTGAGACTATCATCGGCGGACGTGGGGTCATCTCCCGCAGTGCGACGCTTCGGCAGCGCCCGCACCCCAACAGCGTCTCGTCTTTCACTGGCTACATCGGTCGCGTTGCGCAGCTTCGGCAAATTCAGAAGCCTTATCTATCGTTTTCACGCTCACCTTTTTTCATAGCAGCCTTGTACTCGCAGTAGTCACTCTCCGTGTCCATTGCATGCTTAATTGTATACTGACGTGAGAGACCAACCAGTGGAACGATACAGCAGCGTATGGTTGCCTAGACTGGCATCCTTTCACCCAGAGTAGCCAGTCTCATTTACGCGTAAATTCTAGTTAGGTCCCCAGGTCTATTGCCAACTAACCTGAGATCGTGTTAATGAAATGTCACACAGTTGAAGAATCTGTTTATATGTTTGTTCTCTCTTGACCTTGATATTAGTTAATAAATCTCTTTGTGACACCATAGGTCCTTGTTAAAATTTTACAATGGCACCCACACTCATTCCCTATGATGTCATTTATATTGTTGTGGGTTTGAAGTAATCAAATGAATTTTTTGTCTAGTTAGCCAACTCAGGGATGATACAAACATGAGCCATTGTTTAATGTCATATTTCCTTGCGCTATTGATAAATGTGGCACTTCTTGGGTATGGTTGTTAAGATTTTTTAGTCGTTTGGCAGACGAAGAGCTGCCAACACCATAGGCTAGCTTGCAAGCTCTTAAGGTAAGCGCTTTAGAATAGTTCTTTACTGGAATTTTTATTTCTTTGTTTGGTCCATATACCCACCTCTTCAAAAAGGAAGGCAAAGAACTTCCAGTAGAAGAAATTTGCTTTAGGCTATCGAAGATGAAGAATTCCTCACTCTAATTACAGTAATGGAAGTTTAAGAGGTTTCTTATTAGTATAACAGAGTACTGAAATTGTCAGATTCTATTTAGTAAAGGGATGTTGTTTTTTTGAGTCAACAGTCTTCTGACTGGTTTGATGCAGTCTGCCATGAATTTCCCTCCTGTGCCAACCTCTTCATCTCAGAGTAGCACTTGCAACTTACGTTATCAATTATTTGCTGGATGTATTCGAATCTCATTCCGTCTCTACAGTTTTTGCCCTCTACAGCTCCCTGTTCTACAATGAAAGTCATTTCGTGATGTCTTAAGAGACGTCCTATAATGATGTCCCTTCTAATCGTAAGTGTTTTAATCATACTCCTTTCCTCTCTGATTCAGCACAGAACCTCCGCATTCCTTGCCCTATGTGTCCGCTAATTTTCGACATTCGTCTGTAGCAGCCCATCTTAAATGCTTCGATTCCATTCTGTTCCAGTTTTCCGACAGTCCATGTTTCACTACCATAAAATGCTGTGCTCCAAACGTACATTTTCAGAAATTCCTTCCTCAGTTTAAAGCCTATGTTTGACACTATTAGACTTGTCTTGTCATTGCTAATTTGTTTTTGATGTCCCCTTCGCTCCGTCCATCATTGGTTATTTTGCAGCCTAGGTAGTAGAATTACTTAAGTTCATCTACTTCGTGACCATCAGTCTTGATGTTAAGTTCCTCGCTGTTATGATTTCTGCTGCTTCTCATTACTTTCGTCTTTTTTCGATTTACTCTCAATCCATATTCTGTGCTCAATATTCTGTGCATTCCATTTAGCAGATCATGTAATTCTTCTTCACTTTCACTCAGGACAGCAATATCATTTGCGAATCGTATCATTGACGTCCTTCCATCTTGAATTTTAATCCCACTCCTGAACCTTTCTTTCATTTCCATCATTGCTTCTTCGATGTACAGATTGAACATTAGGGGCGAAAAACTGCGTCTCTGTCTTACACCCTTTTTAACCCGAGCACTTCGTTCTTAGTCGTCCAACCTTATTATTCCATGTTGTTTATTGTACATATTGTACGATACCCGTCTCTCCCTATAGCGTACCCCTATTTTTGCCAGAATTTCAACCAACTTTACATTGTTGAACGCTTTTTCCAGGTCGACAGTCTCTATGAACGTGTCTTGATTCTTCTTTAATCTCGCTTTCATTATCAAACGCAACGTCAGAATTGCCTCTCTACTGCCTTTACCTTCCCTAAACCAAACTAATCGTCATCTAACACATTCTCAATTTTCTTTTCATTTCCTGTGTATGTTATTCTTGTCAGCAATTTGGCTACACGATATTTTTCCGAAAGTCAGATGGTATGTCTCCAGACTAATACATTCTACACACCAACGTGAGTAGTAGTTTTGTTGCCATTTCCCCCAACGATTTTAAAAATTTGAAGCAATCTTGACTATCCCCTTTTTCCTCTTTGATGTTAAGTCCTCCATATCGGAGGCTAATACTGGATCCCTTACCTCTTCTAAATCGACTCCTGTTTCTTCTTCTATCACATTAGATAAATCTTCCCCCTCATAGAGGCTTTCAGTGTATTCTTTCCACCTGTCCGCTCTCTCCCCTGCACTTAACAGTGGAATTGTAGTTGCACTCTTAATTTTACCACCCCTGTTTTTAATGACAACGAGGGTTGTTTTGACTTTCCTTCCGACAATCACTTCTTTTTCGATTTATTTACATTTTTCATGCAGCCATTTCGTCTTAGTTTCACTGCGCTTCCTGTTTATTTCATGCTGCAGCGAGTTGTATTTCTGTATTCTCAAATTTCGCTGAACAGTTTTTAATTCCTTCTTTCATCAATTAGCTGAAGAATTTCTTCTGTTACCCGTGGTTTCTTTGCAGTTTCCTTCTTTGTACCTATGTTTTCCTTTCCGACTTCTGTGAAGGCCTCTTTAGAGATGTCCATTCCTCTTCAACTGTACTGCCTACTGAGCTATTCCCTATTGCTGTATCTATTGCCTGAGAGAACTTCAAGCGAATCTCGTCGTTCCTTAGTACCTCTGTGTCCTACTTCTTTGCGTATTGATTCTTCCTGACTAATGTCTAAAACTTTAGCTTACTCTTCATCACTACTGCAGTGTGATTTGAGTCTATATCTGCTCCTGGGTACGCCTTGGAATCCAGTATCTAATTTCGGAATCTGTCTGACTATGATGTAATCTAACTAAAATCTTCCCTTATCACCCGGCCTTTTGCAAGTATACCTCCTCCTCTTGTGATTCTTGAACAGAGTATTCGCTATTACTACCTGAAACTTGTTACAGGACTCAATTAGTCTTTCTCCACTCTCATTCCTTGTCCGAAGTGCATACTCTCCTGTACCCTTTCCTTCTACTCCTTCGCCTACAACTGCATTCCAGTTTCCCATGACTATTAAATTTTCGTCTCCCTTTATGTACTGTAACAATCTTTCGGTATATTTAAATACTTTCTCTATCTCTTCAACTTCAGCTTGCGACGTCAGCATATATACCTGAAGTATCGTTGTCTGTGATGGTTTGCTGTCGATTCTGATAAGTACAACCCTATCACTCCACAGCAACGCACTCTCTACCCTACCTTCCTATACATGATGAATCCTACTCCCGTTTTACCATTTTCTTCTGCGGTTGATATTACCCAATGTTTATCAGACCAGAAATCCTTGTCTTCTTTCCATTTTACTTCACTTACCCCTACTATACCTAGATTGAGCCTTTGCGTTTCCGTTTTCAGATTTTCTAGCTTCCCTACCACGTTTAAGCTTCTGACATTCCACGTCTCAACTTGTAGAACGTTATACTTTCGTTGGTGCGTCAATCTTCTTCTCGTGGTCACCTCCCCCTTGGCAGACCCCTCCTGGAGATCCGAATGGGGGACTATTCCGGAATCTTTTGCCGATGGAAAGATCATTATGACACTTTTTCAACTACAGACCACACGTCCTGTGTATACATAGTGTTTGTCTTTAATGCAGTGGTTTCCATTCCCTTCTGCATCCTCATGCCGTATATCATTTGCTGGTTCTTCCACCTTTAGTGGAAGTTTACCACGCGAAGTACAAGAGAGTGTTCTGAACCTTTGTTCGCTTCTCCACCATCTTCGACAAGGCCGTTAGCAGAATGAGGTCGGCTTCTTATGACGGAAGTCTTTGGCCACCAATACTGATTATTAAACAAAATTTAAACTATGGCGTGTTTCGAACCCGTGACTGAGGATGTTTTGATTACTAATCTAAGAGCTACCCCAAGGCCATGGGAGTGATGTGTAAATAATGGTCCCAGTAGGGCCGTTTCTAAGATTTTCAGAAAGTTAAGTCACAATGAACTCGATATTTTCCGTAACGTTATGACATTACATAAGCGAAACTACCATTCAAAGTGTGTGAAATAGAGATCGTATTGTTATAATTCATCAATACAACTAAACTTCGTTGTAATACAAAAATCACAAAAATCAAACGCTCACCATTCTGAACATCATCCATTTTAACAGAAGAGAAAAAAAGTCATAAAATTATACAATACGATTTGTTTCAGGTTGCTTTCCAACAATGATATAAACAAAAATAGCAATCGATATCGAAAGAGAAATTCGTCTGCAGAAATTGAATTGTGCTTATGGCAGTTAGGCTATATGCAAAGTTGAAATCATAATATTAGCTGCAAGTTTAGTCTGTATGTTTACCTAATCTTTTACTAATATTTATTAGCTATTGACGAGAGAATATTTGAGGAGCAGTTTGGGGATAATTTTAGAACACAGACCAATCGTTGGGGATTAAACAAGAAAAGCACGTGACTATCGGACATCAGCACATGGTCACATTCGCTTTAGACAGAGGATCGTTGCACACTGCTACTGAGCGAAAAGGCAAGAAAGAGAACTTACGTGCTTTTCAAACGAGAAGCACGAAAGGAGTTCTGGAGTTAAAATAACGTCTGTAGAATACGGTAACGTTGAAAAATCGTGGAGATAAATTAGAAGCAGCTGTGACGTCGCGGGAAACCACTGTCTGACAGCCGCTGTACCTCCGAACCTGAGACGCTGATGAATTATTCATCTCCCACAGACAGCGAAGCTAGGCCGGCACCGAGCGCTCCGAATCTCTGAGGGGCTCGTACGATGTCGGCAGGCGGCATCGAACTGAGGAACACCCGTGGGGGAACACCGCCGATGGGTTCTGTGCTGAAGGCTTCGGTAACGTACTTCGGGATATATAGAGTCATAGTTATTTGTCTTTCTGTGGTCTTCATTTTTGTTACGCAGACGTCAATCATTCACTTATTTCCTGCAATATTTTTTCGTCACAGCATATAACTTGAAAATAACCTGCCATTCTGTAGGCTAGACATCATGGGACAGTCAGTTGAGATTATTGGTATCCCAATCCAAATCAGCTGATAGTTGTTCTATTCCTATCATTATGTGGAATCATTGAAAGAAATTAGAATTAGGTTCGAAAAAGTATGTGCGCTAAGATTGCCATACTAATGCCATCTCTCGTGAATAACATCTAGATTGTAGCCCTATTCCGGGCATAAATTTTCAGCTGTCGCTTCATATGATGATAAATGCCGTCAATTAGCTGGTCGCTCTTACAGCTTTACTATCGTGTTTTGCATATAATCCAAAATATATGTGGTACACTAATTTATTTCATGTAATTTAAGAGCTTTTGCTACTCAGCTTCATGTTAGTTTCATGTTCCTTCGAGAATTTGTATTAATGATGTGGCAGGTGTCGTTTTGGATTCAGATTACACTTCATTTGTATATATGGTTACTGCTGATAACTTAAAATTTTTTAGAAGTGTATATGAATGATTCCCACACATCACCTTCTGCATATAAATAGAAATTCTAATAAATAGATGGGGTTGTCAGGAGAAACTTCTTTTATCAAATTTAACTTAGATGTCTGTCAGACGTTCTATATCGTTGGCAGATATAATGAATGTCATTTTTTCTTCTGGTACTCTAATAACGTACAATGTTTCTTTTGAACTGTAGTAGGCAGTTTACAACAAGCAGTCAAAATGCCTAACTCTTAACTCTTTAAATAGATGTTTAG
The DNA here is from genome assembly GCF_021461385.2 of Schistocerca piceifrons. Taxonomy (NCBI): domain Eukaryota; kingdom Metazoa; phylum Arthropoda; class Insecta; order Orthoptera; family Acrididae; genus Schistocerca; species Schistocerca piceifrons. Next base: position 632,303,605 of record NC_060139.1, read on the forward strand.
AGGATGATCTCGGTTGAACGGCAGATATTATTTTTGTAACACGTTTAGGGCACTCAGAACTTTGTTCTTTAGACGAACTGCGTCACCCAATGAACTGCGCCACCCGTACACGCGTTTCAGGTAATTAATTATTTCGGGAAGTACTTTTAGAATGTGCAAGACAGTCTAATCGATAACTCCAAAATACAAATTTCCTACAGGAATTTTCGTTCTAAGGCATATGTCTTATATTTGTGTTCAAAATAATAATTTTGAGTGAAATATGCAATACCAAAATTTTATCTGTAGTTACAGTCTTTTTCTATTTAACCTAAATGTATGTGATATAAAAGGGGAAGTATAGTTACCACAAATATCGAAAAGTTCTTGATCGATTTACTTAAAAAATTTTTACATGATATTCTAATATTCGGAAGGACGTAAGTACATACGATAATATTTTTGTAATATGTAACACACACACACACACACACACACACACACACACACACACACACACACACCTGTGATATATAAAGGGGAAAGCGTTGTTATCACAAATCTCGAAAACTTCTCCAATTTACTTCCATTTTCTACACGATGCTCTAACGAACGTTTGGACATAGACTATATATTTCTGTAATGCACGACATTTATAAATATACGTGTAATACATATAAAGGGGAAACAACGAAAGCAAAAGTCTCGAAAATATATTGACGGATTTACTTTAAATTTTTCCACGATACTCTGCTTACTTACCGTTGAGATCGAAATGGACATAGTAATGGTAAAGGAGGAGACGGATAGAGAGAGAGGGGCGGAGGAAGTTTGGTTGGTTGATTTGGAGTGAAAGGAACTAAACTGCAAGGTCATCATTTCATAGATCCATTAAGTGGAAAACCAGGGTGGTCGTCAAAATTAGACAACCAAAGGTAAAGATCCAAGAACCTAAGTGTATCTAACACAATAAAAAAAGAAACAAAAAATATAAAGAGAACCGAAAGGTGGAAAGTGTAGAGGGCCACCGAGCAAAGGAAAACAAGGGGTCTCTTGGGCAGGGAGAGGGGGGGGAGAGAGGAGCAGGAGAGGCGTCCTCCACCAACCCCTCATATGGTCAATAAGGCCAAAAATCACGTTTGCAGGCAAAATGTAACATTAGATCACCCGATTTGGCGTCGTCTGCTAACATCAGAGAGGGTGCGTCAAAATAGGTAAATTAGGGCAGTCTATGAGCAAGTGGGCCACCAGCCTCCTCAATCGGTAGGACAGTGTGGCCATGGGTCAGCCAAGTGTGGCCAATGTGAAGTCAACAGAAAACTGTAGGTACCTTCTGATAAGTTTGCATGGAAGTCAGCCATGTGGTCATGGTCTCCTTAACTGTCCGCAACTTTTTGGGGACATCAGGGCAGACCCTGCTGAGTTCCTGACTTCCAGCCATCTACGGCGTATAAATGACTGCAGGTCCGACTGTGGAGCTCTATTTCCAGAAATCGGCATCCTGGTGGCGTGCTTGACTAATCAGTCAGCTAATTCATTTACCGAAATCCCAACATGACTGGAGGTCCAAATGAATACAACTGGGCATCCAGCTTGATGGAAGTCAAAGACAAGATCATAGATAGCAGTAACCAATGGGTGAGGAGAGCAGCACTGGTCTACAGCCTGAAGACTGGTAAGGGATTCACTACAGATTATGAGTCTTGCCAGTGCAAGAACGAACATGGCTAAGGGCTAGTTCAATGGCCATCAATTCAGCAGTGATGACACTGCAGCGATATGGCAGAGAGTAGGGTTCACTGGACTGTGCTAGTGTGTATGTAAAGTCTACTTGTCCTTCGACTGTTAAGCCGTCAGTGAATACCACTTCCAAACTCATTTACATCTCATGGGCAGCTAAGAACAGGCGGGGAAAAATCGAGTGTCAGCGGAATCTTATGGACCAAAGGAGACTTCGAGTCAAATCTGAGGCCAGTGCACATGTCATGGGGGCAGATGCAATGTCTCCCTGACCGGAGGCAACAGTGGAGGAAGTTGGAGTTCGGAACAGAGACACTGGAGGCATGCAGAAATTGTAAACATAGTTCTGGGTCGCTGTTATGGCACATGGAGCTCCCTTCCAGGGAAAAGCACACAGTAGTTGGGATGTTTGGCGAAGCTACGAACGCATATAGCGCAATTCAGCAGCGTTTGTTGACACCTGATAAGTAATGGAGAGACTCCAGCCTCGACTAGGGCTAGTTCAGAAGGCTCCATCACAAGTCAGATTCCACAATGATGAATTGAGTCCAGTATCCACAACACTGAGGGTAATTTTGAACCACATCCAGGACTCCCGTAACCAACATGGGACAGAATCAGGACTTTGCAGAGCCGCAGATGGTAGAGCGATCTGTATCCAGCTAGTGTTACTGAGACACTATGGTGTACTGAGGTGTCGCCAGCACTTTTGCTTAAGTTAGTGAAGTTGAGGATGCCATGTCAGCTGCGAATCGAAGACCATTCCCAAAAATGGTGCTTTTCAACTACAAGAAGTAATTGATTGTCTAGGTAAAGCTCTGGTTGTGAATGAGTAGTATGATAGCGACATACGTGCGTAACACAAGTCTTCATGGCTAAAAACCGAAAGCCATGGTTCAGAGCAAATGACTGCACATTGGGTAAGGAGCCCTGTAGGTGAATCTCAGCAACAGCAGTAATAAAAGCAAAAATCGTTTGCAAATAAGGAGAGCAATACTGAAGACCCCACAGGCCACTGATGGCCACTAGAAAGAGGGGGACACTCAGTACAGAGCCTTATGGGACCCCATTCTCCTGGATAACGGAACATACGGTGCGACAGGAAGTTCTCGATAAAAGTCGGGAGTGGACCACAGAGACCCCACTCATGTAATACAGTAAGGATGTGATTATGTCACATGTCATAAGCTTATGGTAGGTCGAGAAAGACAGCTATGACGTGCTGACGACGTGCAAAGGCCATCTGGATGACGGATGCTAGGTGAACCAAATTATCAGCGAAAATCGATCTGAGATGGAGCCAAAAGGCTTCGAGACTCAAGGAGCCAACACAGCTGCTTGCTCCCCATGCGTTCGAGCAACATGCAGAGAACGTTGGTAAGACTGATTGGGCGATAACTAGTGGTTTCATACCTGGTTTCAGTACCAGAGCTATCACGGTTTCTCGCCACTTAGATGGGAACTCACCCTCATTCCACATCCAATTAAAGAGGACAACGATGTGATGCTGACAGTCACTGAGAGATGTTTCAACATTTGGCTGTGGATGAAGTCTGGCTCTAGCGCCGTATCAGGGGAGTTGGCTAGTGCAATGGAGAGTTCTCATTCACTGAATGGAGCATTATATAGCTCCAGGTGGTGGGTAGTAAAAGATAAGTGCATTCACTCTACCCATTATTTAATGAGCCGAAAGGTGGGGTTGAAATTCTCAGACTCAGATGTGCAAGCAAAATTCTCAACAAAACGTTAGTCGGCAGCATCTGGATAATTATCAAGGGCACCATCTAACGAGATACTTGGTACACCTGCAGGGAACTGGAAGCTGTAAAGGTGTCCGATCTATGCCCATACCTGTGATGCAGAGGTATATCATCCAATGTCCCCAGGTTTCATGTTTTTGTCGTTTTACGAGTTAGCAGTCATAGGCATAAAGCCGTTTAAAGGCAATGAGGCGCTCCAGTGAAGGGTGCCATTTATGTGTTGGAGAGCCCATCTACGACCTCTAATGCCTGCAGTGATTTCTGGAGTCCACCAGGGTCTTTTGATTCGAGGATCCTGAGCAAGATGGGATGGCTTGGTTGGCTGCCAAAAGAATGGCTGTAGTTGTATGCTGAACAGCTGCATCGACACTGCCTTGCGATAGGGAGCTAAGGACGACAGCAGAGGTGAACCCATCCCTGTCAGTAATACAGAGAACCCATCTGGGCTGGCACTCAGGAAGCAATGCTCAGGGAGGGATAAGGAGATCCCGAGGTGGTCACTACCACACAGGATATTGTGGGCCCTCCAGTGAGAGATGGTAGAGGATAAAGGCTTCACTCTAAAGTGTGTGGGGGCACCAGAGTTCAAGACGCAAAGATCTAGCTGTGCCAGTAAAGTTTCGATGTCTTTGCCAAGGCCAGTGATCATTGTACCACTCAACAATGGGTTATGGATGTTGAAGACGACCAAGACAAGGAAAGGTGGGGTGGGGGAAGCTCACAGAGTAATGCAGACAATACATCCTGGGACGCCACATCGTTGGGAGTGTGATAAACACTACTGATGTGTCCTTACCTGAACACCAAATGTGTATCAATAGGTATGAGGTCACTGTATACAGTGTCCAGCACATACATACAAACTCCACCCAGTATCCCCTCATAGTTTGTACGATTCTTAAAATAACCTCAGTAGCCATGAAGGGCTGGGGTTAGAGTTGACAGGGTCATGTGCTGCCACAGGTTGAGATCTCAGGGGATCCACTGAGATCCACTGCCATACATTCTGTTGCACATTGTCTGCGGAGATGTGGTGTCTCAGGTACCACTGGGATCTGCACCTTGGGCATAGAAGGAGTACATGCAGAGTCCAGTGGCGTGGGGGCCACCACTGTTTCCTTCATCTTAGAAGACATTTTTGCACTTGTCGTTCTTCTCCTTAGAAGATGGGGACTGGAAAGGCGTCCCTGAGTTGGTGTCAGGGTTAAAGGAAGAAGTCCGATGGCCAACAGCCAAAGCTCTTTCAGTTACTAGATGGCGTCTGGCTGTGGACCATCAGGAACCATGGGAGGAATAGTCCTGAAGGACGACCTCTTCCTAGCTAGAGAAGCCAGAGGAGGATGGGGCCCCTCTGGCTGGGGATGGGGACCAGTGTCCCAGGCAGGTGAGAGCCAATGCTTCCAAAGTGGGTGCAGTGGAAGCACCAGAAGGGCCTCCGACCACCTGGGGCAGGGGGGGGGGGGGGGCAGGTATCAGCAGGCAGCTATGAGGGTACTTTGTAAGAGGCCCAACAGAGAAGACGACGACATTGCAGCTGTAGCGTAAGATTGTGTCAATCTGGTGAGTGGGGAGAGTGGAGCCCACCACAGTTTACACAGATGGGGAAGAGGGGCACAAGGAAAGTTCGTGTGCAGTGGATGTCGACAATTCGTGCAGACAGGGGCAGCAGTTCAACGGGAAGACGCATGTCCGATCTTCATACACCTGAACTACCTCACAGGAGCAGGAATATAGTGTTTCAGATTGCACTGGTAGACCATTACCTTAAACTGCTCGGGCGACCTATCACCCTCGAAAGCCAAAATGAAGGCCCCAGTAGTAACCTTGTTTTCCGTTGGCCCCAATGGATGTGACAGATGAAGTTCACACCCCTTCACTCTAACATGGCCCACATCTCATCGTCAGATTTTAGCCGTACGCGGCTCGCGTTCGTGTCGTTTATTGCTTGACAGCTTGTCTTCGAGGTGCCACCGTCTCGTTTCTTATTCGATTTACTGGCATCACTAAGTTGCTGGTTTGCTTGTCCGTGAGTGGCAGCAGCAGCTCTTATCGATAAGTGCACTGTCGTAATATCTCTGGAGCGAGCACTAGTATTTGCTGGTCGTGGTCTGTCGGCAGTTGAGTCGGTACGCAGCGCCAGGGAGGTCCGGACAGCCAGTAGTCGCCGACCGCTTGCGACACACATGCACTGTCCGATGGAAGGAGACTGGGGTGGGAACGACCGTTTGTTGGTCGTTCGGTAGGTCGTCTCATCGGACGACGTATATTTGGTCGCCGACCGCTTCGGGTTCTCTGTGTGTCGACTTGCCGTTCGTCCTGGTTGTTCCACAGTGATTGCTTTTACGATTGTTCGAGTTCTTGTGGAAGTGTTTTCATGGAACTGTATCTAGCTTATGTAACTTCGACTGAGCAGTTATGTTAGTCCTTTCTGCGTTTTGGAGTAGGCAGTCGGTCGGTTGGGACAGTGCAGCGAGGAAGTCTCCACGGCGAGACATTAGCGTAGTGTTCCGCAGTGTGTTTTTCCTCGCCGTATTGATGGTGTCCTTACCTCGTGTAGGTTGACAGACTATGGTGTTGTTCATATTTTTGAGTGGTTATTGTGCCTTGGTTGTTTTCAGACGCCAATTTTGAAGACGTCCTCGACTGATATTTTCTGTTGTCGTGCCGTTGGTCGGCAGAAGGGAATTGATTAGTTTGATGGTCGGTCCTTCAGCCGTGGCTGGGTCGGGTTGCCATCTGATTACTTAATCTTATTCTTGGCTGCCTATCTCACCTAACCTTACGTTAGAGTTACCTCCTCAGGCCGACCCTTGGAAAACTTCTGAGCACCATTGTTCCGTTCCTTTTAGATTGTGATTTTCTTTTAGTCTCAAGAACTATGCGAGGCCTTCAGCCGCCTATTAATTTAGTTTGTTTCAATGTTAAGATGAGGCCTTCAGCCGTCTGAAACTAAATGTTGCAAAATCACTTGTTTAAAACTTCGTAGATATTTTTCTATGTCTGAAATTCTTGTTATCCAGGCCTTAAGCCTTGATTTATTCTATGTTCGGTATGTGGCCTTCAGCCGAACCTTACTTGAAATGTTTTTAGATAAGGCCTTCAGCCGACTTAAATTAAAATTTGAAAAGTAACTTGTTGAAAACCTTTCAAAATTTTCTTATTTGAAATTCTTGTTATCCAGGCCTGAAGCCCTCAGTTCATCTCCAGTGTGTGGCCTTCAGCCGAATTTTTATGTAAAAATTTGTAACTAAGGCCTTCAACCATGAGTATTCCTTAAGGCAGTTTTAATAACTTGTGTTCGGGCCTTCAGCCGTATTGTTTTTGAATGATTTTAAGGGCATATGTGATTAAGTGTTTTTAGAGAAATAAAATTTGTATGTTTGTGCAACTGACAGTAACTGATGTTGGCCCTTTCCCACAACTATAACCTGATCCATTCTGTCCTGCGAACCCAGATTTCAAGATTGTTCAAGATTGCGGTGAAAGATGAGGCTCTGGACCATATAGAGACCCCAAGAGTTTCATGAGAGAGCAGCGCCTGTGACTGTGTAGCAGATGACGTTTTAATAAAGAGAGAACCGCTTTTCATCTTGGAGATGGATGCAGCTTCCCAGTATTTGCCTTTAACGTGTTCTACAAAAAACAATGGCTTTGTGGTCAAAAATTTGTCCCCGTTGGTACTGGTACAGACCAGATACTGGGGGAAGGATTTTGCTCCTTGTCGTCTCGTCCTACATTCCTGCCATGGCGCGGCCAAGGAAGGGACAAGCTGGGATATTTTTTTGTCATACGAGGACTTTCCATTTGAAGAGACTGCTGGTGCTGTTTGACCACCAACGGGAGGAAGTCACTTCATCAGAAAACAGTCCACGATAGTGCCACACTGAACGGGGACTCTCCCTGTGGGCGCTACACAGCCTCAGCAACGGCTACCTGGAAAGTAATCCATTGGTGGGAGTCCCCTTCTCCCAGTCATGACGTGAACATAGTCCACAGCATACATGCAGACGCTGAGTGCAGGCCTCAACAGTGTGAACCCCCCATGCTCAGGAGGCTACCACTGTGCAGGTACTTGACGACTCCCTTCACAATAGGATTGCTGCCATGATGAATTTTCCGCATACTACGACAACAGGGAGGAAGGATACAAGAGTGGAAGGGCACAGAGGCGGAGCATACACACAGTGGGTGACCTTCCCTGCACAACGCACAAATCTGTTAAATTTGGGAAAGAGGGGTACCATATAATCGTTAATGGAAGATGATGACAGCGCTGGGAGTGAAACATGGAATCAAAACCAAAATCGTGAAAGAAGTCTAGGTAGGGTCTGCATCAAAAGGATCATCAAACTGAAAGTCAGAGGAGGTAAGAATACTTGAAGTGTAGGTTTGCGGTACAGAAAGAGGAAGTACTGCTGCAAAGGCGGGGGCGCCATGACAGCCAAGTGCTTACTCCCCTCTGGGGAGGGAAGAGGTGGGTGGAGCAGGAGTTGTATGGAGAGAGAGGGGTGATGAGAAGATAGGCAGAGAGGGGGGGGTTAGGAATCCCATACATATTTAGCAATTGCAAAGTATTGCCAGGTTCACTAGTTTCAAATAAAAATCATCAGCCGTAAACTTCCAGCATAAGAAGTCACCCTCGTTCTACCAAGGGCGAAGGAAAGGACAGAGACTTAAGGCACTCTCTTGCGCTAAGGGTCGGAAAGTGCCCCTAAAAGGCAGAAAAGTGAGCAAGCGTGCTTGAGGATGCAGAAATCAATGGAAACTACTGCATTAAGGACACATAATGTGCATCCTGGAGATGTGTGAACTGCAACTGAAAAAACGTGACGGTAATCTTCGCATTGGCAAAATATTCCAGATTAGTCTCTCATAAGGATCTCCGCCAGTGGACTGCCAAAGAGGAAGTGACCATGAGGAAAAGGGGCCCAGGAAGGTATAACGCTGTGTGAGTCATAGCATGGAATGTCAGATGTTAGAACGTAGTAGGAACGCTAGGAAATCTGGAAAAGGGAAATGCAAAGACTCGAAGTAGATATAGTGGGGATCAGTGAAATGAAATGAAAAGAGGATAAGAATTTCGAGCAAAAAAATAAAAAATAAAAAATAAAATAAAATAAAATAAAAAAATACAGGATAATATTAAAACCAGAAAGTATAAGGGGAGTAGCATTTGTTATGAATAGGGAAGTAGGGCAGAGAGTGAGCTACTGTGAGCATTTCAGTGGTAGGGTTGATCTATTTAGATTCATTAGGAAACCGACGCCGACAACGGTAGTTACGGCATGCTAATGTCAAGAGATAGAGAAATTATATAAAGATATTGAACGGGTAATTCAGTATGTGAATGGAGATGATAATGTAGTATCATGGGGGGACTATATCGCGTTTGCAAAAGAGGAAATAAAGGAAAGCGTTACAAGAAGAAAATGAGCTGGGCAATGGGAAGGAGGGAGGAGAAACACAGAGTTCTGCAATAAATTTCAGATGGTAATAGTAAATACACTTCTCAAAATGCACGAGAGGAGGAGGTACACTTGGAAAAGACCCAGTGACACAGTAAGATTGCAAATGGATTACACGATGTTCAGATACTGCGATATTAGATATTCGGCTGTAAGGCGTGTCTGGCTACAGATACAGACCCACATCACAGTTTAGCAGTGATGAGGTGCAGACTGAAGTTGAAGAGATTCGTTCGGAAGAATCAGTGTAGAGCAGGGGTGGCCAAGACTTCGGCCCACGAGCCGTGCCCTGGCACATGTGCCATAGCGCTCAACCCGGCTAGCACACTTCTTCCACCGCCACGCCACACTGTCTGAGCTTGAGGAGGGGGGAGAGGGGGAAACTGCGAAAGCGCTGCATTTAAATACTAATGCAGATGTACGGCATACGCATGCGTTTTCCAGGTCTCATTTCTCAACAATATAGTTCAGAAACAAAACATTTTCAGTATTATTTAATTATTTTTGGCACGCTAATGACATAAAATAGTATGTGGTATAAACTGTCCGGATATGGACGTACGCAGACAATTTCACAGATTGTTGCACTGAAGTTTCACAATCGTAAAGACAGCCTTCATACGCATATGTTGGTCAAAATATTGAAGCACTTTTGCAACATCATCATGGACATGTGGAAACTCGATGAGGAAAGTAATGTAGACATCCTGGACAGTATTAACGTTTAAGAAATTTGTCCTTGAAACGGGAATTACCATGCAGGTCTACCAGTCACATCTGCAAATGCGCAAGGGAACTTTCAAAGGAAAAGACGACTGGTTTCGAAAACACCTCGAAAACTGATGCAAGACTGGCAGTGTCCTTAAAATGTGCAGGGAACTATGCTTATAATTCTTTCAAGATCACAATGAGTTCTTCAAACCTCACGGTTTCTTTAACGCCAGTGAGCTCCGCGAACGACTGTTATTGTCAGGATATGCCCCTTCTAGCCGACCAGGGTTGTCGAGCGGTTCTAGGCGCTACAGTCTGGAACCGCGCGACCGCTTCGGCCGCACGTTCGAATCCTGCCGCGGGCATGGATGTGTGTAATGCCCTTAGGTTAGTTAGGTTTAAGTAGTTCTAAGCTATAGGGGACTGATGACCTCAGCAGTTAAGTCCCATAGTGCTCAGAGCCATTTTTTGGCCCCTTCTACAACGCAACTTTCTTTTTAAATGCATCTTCTTCAAATCGGAAATAAGTTATTTCTCACCCTGGAATGCCTTACTGTGAGCAATGTGCAGACACGTCCAGTTGAAAGGAGAGATCTGTAATCCGTTCCGGATATTCCATTTTACGTTCCTGCATTCATTGTTTCTTCATAAATTCAACAATAGCAAGTTTTAAATAAAAAAATCGTTCCAACCATGTCCCAATTGGTAAGCAACGTACTTTTCAGTAATATATAAAGTCTCCATACTCTTCGTTGAGTTACACTACTGGGCATTAAAATTGTTACACCAAGAAGAAATCCAGATGATAAACGGGTATTGATTGGACAAATATATTGTATTAGAATTGACATGTGATTACATTTTCACGTTGTTTGGGTGCATTGGTCCTGAGAAATCAGTACACAGAACAACCACCTCTAGCCGTAATGATACGCCTGGGCATTGAGTGAAACAGAGCTTGGATGGCGTGTACAGGTACAGCTGCCCATGCAGATCCAACAAGATATCACAGTTCATCAAGAGTAGTGACTGGCGTATTGTGACGAGCCAGTTGCTCGGCCACCAAAGACCAGACGTTTTAAATTGGTGAGAGATCTGGAGAATGTGCAGGCCAAGGCAGCAGTCGAACATTTATGTATCCAGAAAGGCCCGTACAGGACCTGCAACATGCATTATCCTTCTGAAATGTAGGGTTTCGCAGGGATCGAATGAAGGGTAGAGCCACGGGTCGTAACACATCTGAAATGTACCGTCCACTGTTCAAAGTGCCGTCAATGCGAACAAGAAGTTGCCGAGACGTGTAGCCAGTGGCACCCCATACCATCACGCAAAGTGATACGCTAGTATGGGTTCCAACGTGCGTTCACCGCGATGTCGCCAAACACGTATGCGACCATCATGATGCTGTAAACAGAACCTGGATTCATCCGAAAAAATGACGTTTTGCCATTCGTGCACCCAGCTTCGTCGTTGTTGTGATGCAGCGTCAAGGGTAACCGCAGCCATGGTCTCCGAGCTGATAGTCTATGCTACTGCAAACGTCATCGAACTGTTCGTGCAGATGGTTGTTGTCTTGCAAACGTCCCCATCTGTTGACTCAGGGATCGAGACGTGGCTGCACAATCCGTTACAGCCATGCGGATAAGATGCCTGTCATCTCGACTGCTAGTGATACGTGGCCGTTGGGATCCAGCACGGCGTTCCGTATTACCCTCCTGAACCCACCGATTCCATATTCTGCTAACAGTCATTGGACCTCGACCAACGCGAGCAGCAATGTCGCCATACGATAAACCGCAACCCCGATAGGCTACAATCCGACCTTTATCAAAGTCGAAAACGTGATGGTACGCATTTCTCCTCCTTACACGAGGCATCACAACAACGTTTCACCAGGCAACGCCGGTCAACTGCTGTTTGTGTATGAGAAATCGGTTGGAAACTTTCCTCATGTCAGCACGTTGTAGGTGTCGCCACCGGCGCCAACCTTGTGTGAATGCTCTGAAAAGCTAATCATTTGCATATCACAGCATCTTCTTCCTGTCGGTTAAATTTCGCGTCTGTAGCACGTCATCTTTGCGGTGAAGCAATTTTAATGGCCAATAGTGTACATCGAAAACTGTTGCAACTGATACTTGAACAATGTGTACGATTTCAGAAATTTTCCTATTCATACAACCAGTTCCTTCACGTGCTCCATGCGTATAAATTTAGGACAAAGTGCTTCGTGATGTACATACTAATGAACTCTGTCTGTTGATCGTTGTAATCTTTTAGTCTTTCATTCTCAATTAAATGTTTGCATTCTTTCTGTTTAGTATTACACTGAAGAGCCAAACAAGCTGGTACACTTCCCTAATACGTGTAGGGTCCCAGTGGGCACGCAGATGTGCACGACGTGGCAGAGCCTCGACTAGTGTCTGACGTAGTGCTGGAGGGAATTGACACCATGACTCCTGCAGGGCAGTCCATAAATTCGTAACACTACGAGACATGCAGGGTCCATGGATTCATGAGGTTGTCTCCACACCCGTACACATTCATCCGCTCAATACAATTTGAAACGACACTCGTCTGGTCAGGCAACATGCATCCAGTCATCAACAGTCCAATGTCGGTGTTGACGGGCCCAGGCGAGGCGTAAAGCTTTGTGTCGAGCAGTCATCATGTGTACACGAGTGGGTCTTCGGCTCCGTAAGCCCATATCGATGCGAAAGGGTTGCACTTCTGTTACGTTTGAACGATTCTCTTCAGTCGTTGTTGATCGCGTTCTTGTAGGATCTTTTTCCGGCCGCAGCGTGTCGGAGATTTGATGCTATACCGGATTCCTGATATTCACGCTACGCTGGACGGGAAAATACCCACTTAGTTGCTATCTCCGAGATGCTGTGTCCCAACACTCGTGCGCCGACTATAATACCACGTTCAAACTCAATTAAATCTTGGTAATCTGCAATTGCAGCAGCATTACCCGAACAAACAACTGCGCTGGACACTTATTATCTTATATAAGTGTTGCCGACCATGGAGCTGTATTCTGACCGTTTACATATCTCTGAATTTGAGTACGCATGCCTGTAACAGTTTTTTTGGCGCTTCAGTGTATAACACGGTTCCATAGTAATTTTGCAGTGCCCATCGCTTATGCGCCTGTATAATATATGTCGAGAATTTTCATGCCTCTCTTCTGTCTTCCTTCTCACTATTAAAGGCTTGTGACGATAGATCGCTAGACTACCTGCCTTGTACAAACAGTCACCGCACCTGTGAACCTCCTTTGTACCACGAAAAAGCAGCGAAGGTAAACAGCGCAGGCATCACTATTCTGCCTAACTGAAGAGAGATGTGACAACCGAAAATGCCACACCCCTGTACCCAATGAAGTGTCGCGCTGTTCCGCATGCTTCCAATGAGGACCGAGCAGGGCCAAAACAGGCAAGGCCTAGAAACACACGTGACTCGCTGTTGTGACCGAGAGGGACTAAGAAGGCCACGTTTTAATTACAAGGGCTTACTTCCATCAATGGCATCGAAGAGCGACTTTCCCGTGGGCAGCTGGTAGAACTCCACCCTGTAAAGTATCTACGACCTGAGAGCGTGTTCAGATATAAAGAACGCGGTGTAAATCCCGAATAAACAAGTTCAGTAATAGTTCACTTTTAGTATGGCTGACTGTAACTCACCTATTCCAGGCACTATACTACTGTACGCGGTTCACTCAGCTCTAACAATCAGCTGCTTCCTGTCTCGCGGTCCTTGGACTGTCAGTCAGTACTATCTCGTTCCCGATACGGCACGAAATATTGTTTCCTCGACCTGGCGACGATCGGCACAGGGGTAGCGTCCCAGATGACTACCTAATGTGCTGCCTCTTTTGGTTCGGTCGAGTCCCCTCTTCATAGCGCTCACCAAGTTGCTGGAACATTCCCTCTCAAGGGAGTGTACATTACCATATTTGCGGCAACTCGTGATGCAAAAAAATGGTTCAAATAGTTCTGAGCACTATGAGGCTTAACATCTGAGGTCATCAGTCCCCTAGACTTAGAACTACTTAAGCCTAACCATCCTAAAGACATCACACACATCCGTGCCCGAGGCAGGATTCGAACCTGCCACCGTAGCAGCAGCGCTGATCCGGACTGAAGCGCCTGGAACCACTCGGCCACAACGGCCGGCACTCGTGATGCAATTGTACCACTACGAAGCGCTGCTGTACGGGACCTGGGTCACGCGCTGGCTGACCATATCCTTCTCCATACGTATACGGTCTGTGTACCGCCCGTCACCAGCGTGTCGCTGTTTGAATAAACGATTGCACCAAGGCTTCCGCCTTCTTCCCTAGACAGTTCCTGCCTACAACTTGAATGTAATTCAGTATTTTCTCCCTTAGCACTGGAATCGGCGACCCTCCAATCCCCCAGGCGAAATTTTATAGATCCAGTTCTCAGGAACCAAAAAAGTTTCTGGTCGCATCATCAGTAGTTCCACTGGATCATTAATTCCTTTTATTACATCCATTTTTTTATTGTCAACAGAATTATACAACAACGCATACATCTTTACAGCTGACCAAAACGTAATACTGGTCTTACTCTTCATATACAACATACACATATACAAGAAATAAGTCAACATCCTAAAATTGCAACGTATAATTTTTCAATACTTGCTGTCGTTTGTCAGTGTGTAATTGTGGGGAATTTGTTATTGGGGACAGAGATTCAGTCTCCCTATTTCTCCTTAGCAGAGGACTGGTAGCCCTCCTTAGTCTTTTCTCCCCTGATGGATAATACTGGTTTGACCTGTCGTCGTAAGCTGCTTCTCCTCATAGTCCACATTAGTTTGATGAGCTGGGGTATATCTGACATGTGACATTGGTGCACGTTCATTTACAACGTTATATTTGTTACACATATTATAGCACAACGATCTGTAAGTGATATTTGACACAGTTTCTCAACGCAATTCCGACAACATCTGTAATAAATACACAGGCAACACAACATTATAAATACCATTAACATAACGGATCCCGAGTATCCCCACGTGGAATATGCACTCATCCAAAATCCCTTGAAGTTCGTTCGTTGGTGGCAATCTATTTCATTTTTTAACTCATGAGTCTTGTGTCCAGCGGCTTTCAAATCGTCCAGCTGGCGAACAGCGTGGTGGTACTTATTGTATGTTCTGATCGAGTAGTATGTGGGCTCCATAGCCCTTGCTTTTTTCTAGAAATGTTAATTTGCCAGTACCACGTACTATCACGTCGGACGGCTATAATTCATCACAGAGAATTGTTAATCCTTCATCTTTGAGAGCAGTGAATACCCATTCATTGTCCTGAATCCGTGTCCTGATACCTTCGTTCAAAAGTACATACTTTAGATTGCAATCTTTACGTAAGTCTCTAACTGGTTGCAGCATGCGTGCTTTACATCGCCCATGATCCTAGGTAGACATCAGTACAAAACTTTGTTTACAGATCTGGTGCTTATTACTAATAGGTTTACACTTTAATTGTTTAAGAGACAGCTGCCCATACTGCCTCTTTGCTTCATCGATTATTCGGAATTTGATTGTGGGGGTAAGATAGATAAACATTTTCTCAGTTGCATCAACTTTTGCGGGCTACGGCCATATCTTATACACTGTTGTCAAAAATTAAAGCAAGAAACGGAAATTTTGCGAGTTTGTGTTTGTTTTAGAACAGAATAGCATAAACATGTCATAGCAGACTGCAAACAACATATAGAGTACAGAACGTAAATAGCTGCAACGTGCATAATAGTAGGCGAAAATGGTCTTCGTTTTTTACAACTTAACAGATTTACACAAACATTTCGGCAACTGGTTAACGTGCTCAGTAAGGGCTGTGACCACCTCTGGCTGCAATACAGGCCTGGCAACGACGGAGCATGCTGTGAAAAACTTCATCAATGTCTTGTTGAGGCAATGCGGAGCAGCTCGCATGTCTTTGAAAGTGGTGACGTAATGCAATCCGCCTCCCTAGTGCATCTCAGACTTGCTCTATGGGATTAAAGTCGGGAGAGCGATCAGGCCACGCCGTTTTCAAGAAAACATCAACCACTAGTGCTCTACGAGATCGAACGTTATCGTCCATCAGTAAGACGACTGCGTGCACAGCACCTCGCAATAATCGTACATGAGGCCCCAAGACCTCGTCGAGATACCTGTCAGCAGTTAAACCTTTCCGAATCACCCGTACAATTTCACCAAGAGATGTTCGAGTGATCAACATAATCCCTGCCCATACCATTAACGATCCTCCTCGATATCGGCCTCTTTCCGTTATGTTCGGTTCACGAAATCGTGTTCCACATTCCCTTCAGATGTGAACCCGTGGAGAACCGTCTGTGAAAAGAACATTAGCCCACTATTCGACTGCCCAGGTGGCGTGTTGACGACTCCAATCTAGACGTTCCCTTTTGTGAATATGCGTCAGAGGGACCCACACAGCAGGTCTCCAACAATGAAGTCCACTCTGTCGAATCCTTACTTCGAGCCCTTACAGTCACATAACGGTTCTCTCGTTTTTGATGTCACACGTGGTAGGCCCTGTCCTGGTCTTCGTAATACAGTTTTTTTTTTTTTTTTGTCATCAGTCTACTAACTGGTTTGATCCGGCCCGCCACGAATTCCTTTCCTGTGCTAACCTCTTCATCTCAGAGTAGCACTTGCAACCTACGTCCTCAATTATTTGCTTGACGTATTCCAATCTCTGCCTTCCTCTACAGTTTTTGCCCTCTACAGCTCCCTCTAGTACCATCCAAGTCATTCCCTCATGTCTTAGCAGATGTCCTATCATCCTGCCCCTTCTCCTTATCAGTGTTTTCCACATATTCCTTTCCTCTCCGATTCTGCGTACAACCTCCTCATTCCTTACCTTATCAGTCCACCTAATTTTCAACATTCGTCTATAGCACCACATCTCAAATGCTTCGATTCTCTTCTGTTCCGGTTTTCCCACAGTCCATGTTTCACTACCATACAATGCTGTACTCCAGACGTCCATCCTCAGAAATTTCTTCTTCAAATTAAGGCCGGTATTTGATATTAGTAGACTTCTCTTGGCCAGAAATGCCTTTTTTGCCATAGCGAGTCTGCTTTTGATGTCCTCCTTGCTCCGTCCGTCATTGGTTATTTTACTGCCTAGGTAGCAGAATTCCTTAACTTCACTGACTTCGTGACCATCGATCCTGATGTTAAGTTTCTCGCTGTTCTCATTTCTACTACTTTTCATTACCTTCGTCTTTCTCCGATTTACTCTCAAACCATACTGTGTACTCATTAGACTGTTCATTCCATTCAGAAGATCATTTAATTCTTCTCCATTTTCACTCAGGATAGCAGTGTCATCAGCGAATCGTATCATTGATATCCTTTCACCTTGTATTTTAATTCCACTCCTGAACCTTTCTTTTATTTCCATCATTGTTTCCTCGATGTACAGATTGAAGAGTAGGGGCGAGAGGCTACAGCCTTGTCTTACACGCTTCTTAATACGAGCATTTCGTTCTTGATTGTCCACTCTTATTATTCCCTCTTGGTTGTTGTACATATTGTATATGACCCGTCTCTCCCTATAGCTTACACCTACTTTTTTCAGAATCTCGAACAGCTTGCACCATTTTATATTGTCGAACGCTTTTTCCAGGTCGACAAATCCTATGAAAGTGTCTTGATTTTTCTTTGGCCTTGCTTCCATTATTAGCCGTAACGTCAGAATTGCCTCTCTCGTCCCTTTACTTTTCCTAAAGCCAAACTGATCGTCACCTAGCGCATTCTCAATTTTCTTTTCCATTCTTCTGTATATTATTCTTGTAAGCAGCTTCGATGCATGAGCTGTTAAGCTGATTGTGCGATAATTCTCGCACTTGTCAGCTCTTGCCGTCTTCGGAATTGTGTGGATGATGCTTTTCCGAAAGTCAGATGGTATGTCGCCAGACTCATATATTGTACACACCAACGTGAATAGTCGTTTTGTTGCCACTTCCCCCAATGATTTTAGAAATTCTGATGGAATGTTATCTGTCCCTTCTGCCTTATTTGACCGTAAGTCCTCCAAAGCTCTTTTAAATTCCGATTCTAATGCTGGATCTCCTATCTCTTCTATCGACTCGTGTTTCTTCTTCTATCACATCAGACAAATCTTCACCCTCATAGAGGCTTTCGATGTATTCTTTCCGCCTATCTGCTCTCTCCTCTGCACTTAACAGTGGAATTCCCGTTGCACTCTTAATGTTACCACCGTTGCTTTTAATGTCACCAAAGGTTGTTTTCACTTTCCTGTATGCTGAGTCTGTCCTTCCGACCATCATATCTTTTTCAATGTCTTCACAGTTTTCCTGCAGCCATTTCGCCTTAGCTTCCCTGCACTTCCTATTTATTTCATTCCTCAGCGACTTGTATTTCTGTATTCCTGATTTTCCCGGAACATGTTTGTACTTCCTCCTTTATCAATCAACTGAAGTATTTCATCTGTTACCCATGGTTTCTTCGCAGCTACCTTCTTTATACCTATGTTTTCCTTCCCAACTTCTGTGATGGCCCTTTTTAGAGATGTCCATTCCTCTT
The DNA here is from genome assembly GCF_021461385.2 of Schistocerca piceifrons. Taxonomy (NCBI): domain Eukaryota; kingdom Metazoa; phylum Arthropoda; class Insecta; order Orthoptera; family Acrididae; genus Schistocerca; species Schistocerca piceifrons. The sequence goes on from NC_060139.1 coordinate 632,321,855, forward strand.
CAACTGTACTGCCTACTGCGCTATTCCTTATTGCTGTATCTATAGCGTTAGAAAACTTCAAACGTATCTCGTCATTCCTTAGTACTTCCGTATCCCACTTCTTTGCGTATTGATTCTTCCTGACTAATGTCTTGAACTTCAGCCTACTCTTCATCACTACTATATTGTGATCTGGGTCTATATCTGTTCCTGGGTACGCCTTACAATCCAGTATCTGATTTCGGAATCTCTGTCTGACCATGATGTAATCTAATTGAAATCTTCCCGTATCTCCCGGCCTTTTCCAAGTATACCTCCTCCTCTTGTGATTCTTGAACAGGGTATTCGCTATTACTAGCTAAAACCTGTTACAGAACTCAATTAGTCTTTCTCCCCTTTCATTCCTTGTCCCAAGCCCATATTCTCCTGTAACCTTTTCTTCTACTCCTTCCCCTACAACTGCATTCCAGTCGCCCATGAATATTAGATTTTCGTCTCCCTTTACATACTGCATTACCCTTTCAATATCCTCACACACTTTCTCTATCTGTTCATCTTCAGCTTACGACGTCGGCATGTATACCTGAACTATCGTTGTCGGTGTTGGTCTGCTGTCGATTCTGATTAGAACAACCCAGTCACTGAACTGTTCACAGAAACACACCGTCTGCCCTACCTTCCTATTCATAACGAATCCTACACCTGTTATACCATTTTCTGCTGCTGTTGATATTACCCGATACTCATCTGTCCAGAAATCCTTGTCTTCCTTCCACTTCACTTCACTGACCCCTACTATATCTAGATTGAGCCTTTGCATTTCCCTTTTCAGATTTTCTAGTTTCCCTACCATCTTCAAGCTTCTGACATTCCACGCCCCGACTCGTAGAACGTTATCCTTTCGTTGATTATTCAATCTTTTTCTCATGGTAACCTCCCCCTTGGCAGTCCCCTCCCGGAGATCCGAATGGGGGACTATTCCGGAATCTTTTGCCAATGGAGAGATCATCATGACACTTCTTCAAATACAGGCCACATGTCCTGTGGATACACGTTACGTGTCTTTAATGCAGTGGTTTCCATTGCCTTCTGCATCCTCATGTCGTTGATCATTGCTGATTCTTCCGCCTTTAGGGGCAATTTCCCACCCCTAGGACAAGAGAGTGCCCTGAACCTCTATTCGCTCCTCCGCCCTCTTTGACAATACCGTTGGCAGAATGAGGCTGACTTCTTATGCCAGAAGTCTTCGGCCGCCAATGCTGATTATTTTAAAAATTTAGGCAGTGGCGGGGATCGAACCCGGGACCGAAGACGTTTTGACTATGAATCAAAGACGCTACCACTTTTTTTTTCGTTATTGATCGTTGTGTTTGGTCGTTGCGAACGTCGCAAGACATCCTGTTCAAGTTCGGTGGGTGATACTTCCACTCAGTTTTTTATTACAGAGGCCAACCGGCTCTCTGACCGAACACGCTGAGCTACCGTGCCGGCTTCCCTAGACCACGGGTACAGTTTAGGCCTCTATAAACTTTCGCCACATCCGGTTAGAACAGAACGATTCACATTAAGCTATCGGGCCACATGAGTTTGCGACTGTCCTGATTACATTATTCCTATGGCCTCCACCACAGAGAGTCTGGTAGGTGTCTTCTCTGTGCCATACTTCACTGTATCTGTGTATACTGTGTATATAGCAATTGTGGATGTAGACTACCCAGACAGCACTACCCTGTTTGATAGGTGCCTGACGTCAACGTTGGCGTGGTTTTTCGTTGACCGAAATGCTATCTTCCATGAAGCATACGATCGTATGGACATCTGTTTATAGTTTGTATGATTATATCGTGATTTAGACACAGAACGGGGAAATAGCGGTTTGTTGCTTTGATTTTGGACACCAGTGTACATCGTAAACTCATTGATATCCACTAACGGTACATTTAGAACATAATTTAATGTACTGCCGGGTAAAAATACGACTGCATCTTCAATACTTAGAAGTTGGTAACACTGATCCTCAGTCAGTGCGATTGGAAACCTTTTGCCTTTCTTGTCATCTTTAATTCGTTCTCAGTACGGCACCACTTGAACAGGGTTTATTAAGTAAGGCTCTAATAAGCCTTTCTGTGCACTCACTATGGCCAAAATTAGCAAATCATATTCTCTTTCTAATTAGATAAGTATTGCTGTCAATTGTTCCAACTGTTCAGTTACCATTATAAGAATTAATACCTGCTGTACCTTCTTATTCGTACTATTTTCATAATCTTCCACGTGTTTACTCAACTTCCGATTTCGTCAGCGATTATATTTTTAGTCTTGGTAACCACATTGATTGTCTGCTTAAAACTCGCTACGGAAGCCGTCGCAGTTGTCAGTTGCTCCTTGGATAACCTTAGTAATTCTCGTTGCTGTTCCTCTAGAACAACTATCTTAGCCTTGAAAAACAATGCGTCCTCTTCATCTAACGTGCCAAACAAAATGTTACTTCCTTCTCCTATAATATTCAAAAGTTCTCTTCTCCATCTGACGGCTTCAAGTCTAGTTCAAAAAATGGTTCAAACGGCTCTGAGCACTATGGGACTCAATGTCTGAGGTCATCAGTCATCTAGAACTTAAAACTACTTAAACGTAACTAACTTCAGAACATCACACACATCCATGCCCTAGGCAGGATTCGAACCTGCGACCGTAGCGGTCGCTCGGTTCCAAACTGAAGCCCCGAGAACCACTCGGCCACACCGGCCGGCTCAAGTTTAGTTACTGCCCTATCAGCTCTTTCGATTTACTATTTTTTTTTCATGCTATGTTACGGCTTGCTGTGCATGTTCGTATTCGACTGTCACCAACCTCGCGGTTGTAGCCTCGTTATGCAGTTCGAAACCGCTTCGTTTGCGGCTTGGCAGGTTTTGTCAAATCTATCGTGTAATTCCCTCAAATTAAAATACATTACTATACGCCAAGTAGTACTATATAAATTACCGTCCCTTGGTTGTCATAATAAATCCCTGGTGCAGATTGTAATCGTTGTAACCGTATGTCACTGTCTCTGTTTGTTCTACTATGCTGGTCACCTATGATTAGCAATCCCACAAAGTCTCGTACTTCTCCCAACAACAATTAAAAGAATTCTTTCAGCCTATTTGCATATACTTTTGCTTTTTTCTGTCCTTTTATCCCAACTGTCACGTTTGGTCCTTCCACAGCGACTACATGATAGGATCCTATCCATTGACTGTCCAATCTCCTCGATCTACCCTTTCTTACGCCATCACATCGTAGCACTCAGTCGTTCACATTAAACATCTTGGGATTCTGCGCTCTATCGTGACTGAATTTGATTCCTTTCGTTGCTCTCCTGAGTGGCGTTTTTGCCCTCTTTGTGTAACAATTGCATCCTGGGCCGCGCGGAGTGTCCGCGCCACTTGAGGCGCACTATCAGGGAGCGCGCGGCCCCTCCCGCCGGTGGTTCGAGTCCTCCCTCGGGCATGGGCGTGTGTGTTGTTCTTAGCGTAACTTAGTGCAACAATAAGTAATAAGTCTAGGGACTGATGACCTCATCAGTTTGGTTCCTTAGGCATTCACACACATTTGAACATTTCATTTTTTTCGTCCTCGGTGTATCCCTGCAACGCAACCCATTCTAGTTATAGAGAGCATTCGTCGGCTTACTTTGAAGAAGTCGCGGTGGGTTGCATTTTCTGCTGAGGATTAATTCAAACGGCGTGTAGCCTGTTGGTGCAACGCCGATATTGCGTTGAAAATGAAAATTGCGAATTTTACCCATGCGTACCAGTCTGTTTGATCTTTGTTTACTTCATGTCTGAGCATCTCAGTTAACGTCCTATGCGTTCACTGCAGTGCACCGTACGTTTGTGGGTGGTAGCTTATAGTTTGCAGTCTATGCACATTTCGTCGCCAGCCTGTCGCCGGCTTCCTACACAATGTGAATTTTTGCAGGGTAATATGTTTCTTTTTCTATGTATAATAGTTTAGTTCTGTACTTCAAACTACGAAATACAACGTGTTTTCTAGCGAATTATTTCCACTTTCTAAAAATGGTTTTAATAATCAAACTAATACAGAATTAAAAATGTAGACATTTTCATCTATTACCCTTTCACTCATCTAACGGAACAGAAATTTTGCTGAACAAAGCTTTTATATGTGGAAAGAAGCACCGTTTTGTTTAAGATACAATACAGAACAATCATGCATTCACTGTCGATAAACTTAAACATTAGCGTTGTATTACTTTTTGTACTCGGTAACCGTAAAATAAATTTTAAGCCGGGCTAAAATTGGCAAGAGTTTTAAGTGCCACTGAGGCACCTAGAGTGCTCGAAAAAGTGGTCTTAGATACTAATTTTTTCAACTTTTTTTCAAGTGGATCTCCCGTTTAGGCCCCCTTGTGATCTACATCCTGTCTATTGAGTCTCCCCACCCTCTTCCAGTAATTTAATGCTGGTGCCACACACTCGCAAGAACTCACCGTGGTTAGTGGCAGCGTATTTCCCTTCAAATGCAGAAAACAGTTTACTGCAGGATGCCACACTATGGCAATGGGCTGCACCATTTTATTTGCCTAGTCTAGCGGCTAAATAGTGTATTGTTGCATTTGGATTTCAATTTGAACTGCAGGCATGTTCCTACAGACATAAGTTAAATATGTCATTTTATATTCCGAGGTTATAATTGGAATTGGTTTTTTCCCGAAAATAGTGTCTTAGAAACTTTGGTTTTTCGTTATACAACGTTTTTAAAGTAATATTCAACAGTTACACGGGAAAACCTGGAAAAAAGTTGGCTGTTGCAACGTGCTAGGAGTAAAGCGACTATCCACAGCAAGCAGAAGGTACCTGTTCGAGTTGTGGCCTGACGTATATTTACAGTTGTCACGCTGTATGAATTAATAAAGCAAATCCTGATGCTTTCAAAAAACAGGACTCAAAATTACCTGGAACCCTCCGTTCATTGATCCGGTATAATATATAGTTATACTCTCAAAGGCTACTCTGCAGACTGAGTTCACAATTTTTATTCTGTTGTCAAAATATTTGTGTTTATAACTTTTACCACAGTACAGTTACGAGTAACCATTACCGGCGCAAGATCTGACAGTTAGACGCGTAAAAGTATATTGGATCATTATTTGGAAATATTATGCGAAATAGCAGCTTTCAGTACTCAACCATAGATAAAATTATTATCGAGTTCATGATCTTACACTACTGGACAACATAGATGTAGCAATGTAATAAACAATCTCAGTCATTCAGAAAAGTTTTGGCAGAACTGCTGGACGCACGTTGATTTGATGTCATTTGTCCTCGATAAAGCACAGGTCCATAATACGTTTGCCTATCTCAGCAATTAGCAAAAACAGACAAGATTAGCGAAGCTGTCGTTGTCAATAAGCCGACCAGGCAGCATCAAGCGTGCATATTATGATGGATTAATGCAGATCTGTTGCCCACGCAAGTTTCTGATTCACCGCTTCGTTCACAACGAAAATGTTAATTACTGATTAGATGAGAATTGGTGACAGCATCAGAGAGCGAAACTGTTTCTCTCTCTTTTCTCGTATGTGTGTGTGTGTGTGTGTGTGTGTGTGTGTGTGTGTGTGTGTGTGTGTGTGTGTGTATGTTTGCATGGATGAACACGCGATTCACTGACTGACTTAAATCTGTGTGCTCTACTTCCTTGTTAGGATCACGTATTTGCAAGGTTGGAAATTTAACTTGCCAGCACGAGCTGCACTAGCTTTGAGGACAGTGAAGGATCAGGTAATAACTTTTTAACTTTTTACTGTATAACTCGCAGCCAGTTCCGTATTTCATTCTATCGGGGCTTAAAAAATTCGTGAACTAGATCTGTCAAAGGAAATGAGAACTTCGAATATATCTGAAGCAAGGTACGCAATTTCTATAGCTCGCAAAACTAGGAAATGTACAGGGTGAGGCGCATTACTTTGCCACTTCAAAATACTTTCCGAACGTTAAAGACATTTTAAACTACTTTCTTCTTGGCGGACAGTGGCCGGGATGTCATGCAACAAAATCTCACAGCGTCATTAATAAGAAAGATATACTTATCAAGAGTGCAACGGGAATTCCACTGCTAAATGCAGAGGAGAGAGCAGATAGGTGGAAAGAATACATTGAAAGCCTCTATGAGGGTGAAGATTTGTCTGATGTGATAGAAGAAGAAACAGGAGTCGATTTAGAAGAGATAGGGGATCCAGTATTAGAATCGGAATTTAATAGAGCTTTGGAGGACTTACGGTCAAATAAGGCAGAAGGGATAGACAACATTCCATCAGAATTTCTAAAATAATTGGGGGAAGTTGCAACAAAACGACTATTCACGTTGGTGTGTAGAATATATGAGTCTGGCGATATACCACATGACTTTCGGAAAATCATCATCCACACAATTCCGAAGACGGCAAGAGCTGACAAGTGCGAGAATTATCGCACAATCAGCTTAACAGCTCATGCATCGAAGCTGCTTACAAGAATAATATACAGAAGAATGGAAAAGAAAATTGAGAATGCGCTAGGTGACGATCAGTTTGGCTTTAGGAAAAGTAAAGGGACGAGAGAGGCAATTCTGACGTTACGGCTAATAATGGAAGCAAGGTTCAAATGGCTCTGAGCACTATGGGACTCAACTGCTGTGGTCATAAGTCCCCTAGAACTTAGAACTACTTAAACCTAACTAACCTAAGGACATCACACACATCCATGCCCAAGGCAGGATTCGAACCTGCGACCGCAGCGGTCGTGCGGTTCCAGACTGTAGCGCCTTTAACCTCTCGGCCACTCCGGCCTGCAATGGAAGCAAGGCTAAAGAAAAATCAAGACACTTTCATAGGATTTGTCGACCTGGAAAAAGCGTTCGACAATATAAAATGATGCAAGCAGTTCGAGATTCTGAAAAAAGTAGGGGTAAGCTATAGGGAGAGACGGGTCATGTACAATATGTACAACAACCAAGAGGGAATAATAAGAGTGGACGATCAAGAACCAAGTGCTCGTATTAAGAAGGATGTAAGACAAGGCTGTAGCCTTTCGCCCCTATTCTTCAATCTGTACATCGAGGAAACAATGATGGAAATAAAAGAAAGGTTCAGGAGTGGAATTAAAATACAAGGTGAAAGGATATCAATGATACGATTCGCTGATGACATTGCTATCCTGAGTGAAAGTAAGGAGAATTAAATGATCTGCTGAACGGAATGAACAGTCTAATGAGTACGCAGTATGGTTTGAGAGTAAATCGGAGAAAGACGAAGGTAATGAGAAGTAGTAGAAATGAGAACAGCGAGAAACTTAACATCAGGATTGATGGTCACGAAGTCAATGAAGTTAAGGAATTCTGCTACCTAGGCAGTAAAATAACCAATGACGGACGGAGCAAGGAGGACATCAAAAGCAGACTCGCTATGGCAAAAAGGCATTTCTGGCCAAGAGAAGTCTACTAATATCAAATACCGGCCTTAATTTAAGGAAGAAATTTCTGAGGATGTACGTCTGGAGTACAGCATTGTATGGTAGTGAAACATGGACTGTGGGAAAACCGGAACAGAAGAGAATCGAAGCATTTGAGATGTGGTGCTATAGACGAATGTTGAAAATTAGGTGGACTGATAAGGTAAGGAATGAGGAGGTTCTACGCAGAATCGGAGAGGAAAGGAATATGTGGAAAACACTGATAAGGAGAAGGGACAGGATGATTGGACATCTGCTAAGACATGAGGGAATGACTTCCATGGTACTAGAGGGAGCTGTAGAGGGCAAAAACTGTAGAGGAAGACAGAGATTGGAATACGTCAAGCAAATAATTGAGGACGTAGGTTGCAAGTGCTACTCTGAGATGAAGAGGTTAGCACAGGAAAGGAATTCGTGGCGGGTCGCATCAAACCGGTCAGTAGACTCATGACAAAAAAAAACTTATAAAATTTGTTTTTTAAATTGAAATATTGATAGGTGGTAGCAGGCCATAGGCTGTTGGAGCGGAATGTCCAAACCTAATTGAGAATACAATGTAACCATATAATTTATTACCGAAAATAGCACTATTTTCACAATGAGAGAAACTTCGACATCCAGATTACAACAGCCAGCGGTTATCCCACAAAAATTTAAAAAAATAATATACATAAAAACTTAAGCTGAAAATATATGCTTCAGTTCAAAGCAAGTTAGTAGGCAGTACAAGACATTATTAATGCGAACTGGAGGGGATCGGGGGGACGGGAGGTGTCGCAAGTAGAATGATATTTGAAACTAGGTTTAGAATTTAATTCCGATAATTATTTCGTGTATGATAAGCAAAACGAACATCCAAGATTCAACCAATCTCTAGGAAAAAGGGACCTTTAAGAAAACCAGTTAAAAAAATTATTTAACCAAACCTTCGGCAGGATGGGCCCACCAGAATCACATATCTTAATTTAAAGAGACAGCGCTTTGTTGACAATTTGCAACATGTCAGTTTTGGTGCCATTCCAGTTTGGCTGTCTTCAGAGAACTTGGCCTGCCTGACTGCACTGGACAGCGACAACGCCTGAGGCAGTGACCACGTGACACGGACACAATATGTTCCACTTTGCAACACATGTTTAAAATAAAAAACCACAAAAGAGCAAATTCACAGTCAAGTGTGATAGTACTTGCTAAGCCACCATCTTATGAAGCATTACTATAGTAGGACAATGAACCTTCTACTTAACCATGTGCTGAAAACAAGGAATTCTTTTTTTTGACTAAATCTCAACACTGGCAGCTGTTGAGGTTCGTATGGCCAACATAATTCTATCATTAAACTGCCAACCAGGAAAGTGAAAATTAATGAAACCGGTACTCTGCCTTTCTTACTTAATTACAACTAAAGCAGGCAGCGAATCAGTGCTTTATTATACGGGGTGGAGAAAAATTGTGTCACTAAATTTTAACCCTGGATAGCTGAAGCCAGTAGGAACGAAAATTACTAATGTTGTATAGGTCGACAACGCACCATTTTTAAACTACGGAATCTCGGCGCCACGCTCTCCGATTGACCATGGGATTGCCCTGTTGCCGTTCGTCGGTTGACAGACGGCGCTATGGTTGTCGGTTCACACATACAAACGTCCCTCGCCCTGTCACTGCCACGACGTGATACGCACACGTGTCGAATAGGTCTTGCTGTTTGTCTACACATGCGTTAGAGGCATTCACACGTAAGATTCGCTTTGGAACACACACATGTCGCCTACGATTTAGTCATATAGTAAGCGTGGCAGCACAGTGGCAGCACAGTATTCGTTTGAAGAACAACGAGATACAGGTTTTGTTTATGGACTAGGCGACGGTAATAAGCATGAAGCTCGACGGTTGTATGAGAAACGGTATCCAGCAAGACGCCACCCACACCCGCAAACGTTTACAGCAAATCACAGGCGACTTGGCGAAACAGGCTCGTTAGCGGGCCATCAAAGAGATGCTGGAAGACCTCGAACACGATGGGATGCTGCATTTGAAGAGACTGTTCTCGAGCACTTCGAGGAAGCAGGTACCACAAGCACTCGAGCTGTTGGGCACGACATGGGGGTCACTCATTGGCTAGTCTGGGAGGTTTTCAGTGATGACAGCCAGTATCCATTTAGTTTCCACCTTGTCCTAAACCCTGTGCCGGGGCTATAAACACGTTGCACGAGATCCCAACTCCACGCCATTGTGTTGCTTACTGACGAGTGCACCTTCCATCGGGATGACGTTTATAACACTCGAAACGTTCAATACTCGGCAAGGGGAAATCCTCACGTCACGCACGTCCCCGGACACCAGGAACGATTTTCGTTCAACATTCGGGCAGGCATTGCGGGTGACCATCTGATTGGGCCGGTCCGTCTACCTCCTCAACTTACTGGGGCAAATTACCTTCACTTTTTGCAAGAAACTCTACCCAGCCTGCTGGAAGATGTTCCCCTGGACAAACGGCTACGCATGTGGTTGCAGCATGATGGGACGCCCGCACATAACAGCCGTGCTGTGCGTGGATCTTTAAATGAACTCTTCGACGGCGAGGACATGGCCCCGGCGATCACCAGATCTCACGCCACCGGATTTGTGCTGTGGGGATTCTTTAAGGTTCTAGTTCACCCACCCAGACCTGAACCACCTAGAAATGAAGAGGAATTAATGGATCGCATTCATCATACCGCCAATCACATCAGGGTAATGCCAGGAATCTCTGAAAGAGTTCGGCAAAACACCATTCGACGTTACCAACCTTGTGTCGCGTCAGAGGATCGCCAGTTCGAGCACCTGCTCAAATGGTTCAAATGGCTCTGAGCACTATGGGACTCAACATCGGAGGTCGTCAGCCCCTAGAATTAGAACTACCTAAATCTAACTAACCTAGGGACATCACATACATCCATGCCCGAGGCAGGATTCGAACCTGCCACCGTAGCAGCAGTGCGGTTCCGGACTGAAGCGCGTAGAACAGCTAGGGCACAACGGCCGGCAGCACCTGTTATGAGTAAACAATGTCCTACCTACAAAAAAGGCCCTTTTCAGGGCCGACACAGTTTGTAAAAGACTTTCTGTATGCGAACTAACAGCTGTTGACGGGTTTGTTCCCGGTGCGTCTTATCATGAAACTGCAGTCGATGTGTAGGGACCCCGGCGGATTCGCCCCCAAGCCCACAGAGTAGAAAGCTGGCGCACAACCGCCGAGCGTGTGGGCCACCTTGGAATCATCACGATCTCCAGCAGGCACAGCATCCGGCCTCAAGGCACTTCTGCGGCCAATCGGAGCGCGTGGCGCCAAGTTTCTGCAGTTTAAAAATGGTGCGTTGTCGATCTACACAACATTAGTAATTTTGGTTCCTACTGGTGTCAGCTATCCAGAGTTAAAATTTCGTGAAACAATTTTTCTCCACCCTGTATAAGACAGTTCACAGAAGCACTAGGTAACTAAAATGACAGACTAGCCTAAGCGACATCAATTTGCCGTAAGGTGAAGCAGACGGCTTTGGTATCTTACAGTGATTATAATGGCACTTTCGAATTAAAACAGTTTAGGAATAACGACAGAATTACTAGTATTTAGAACTTGTTCTGATTTCATACAGTACCACCTTAAATAGTACGTGCCTTCCATGACGCCTACCAAATCACTTCGAAGGCACAAGTGTTAACACTTGCCTGAACAGGCACAACTAACGGGATTAAACATGTGCAGCACTATAACAGGATCGGAATTAGTTCACCGCTGAACGAGAATAGTAAGACAGCGTTATCATAGCACGGTACGGCTACTAATAACAGTCCGACAATTTAGTAGTTCGGAGCACAGTATTTGTAACAGCAAACAGCTCACCCCCAAGAACGGTTGCCGTCAGCAGCAGTCAGCAACAGTGATAAGGCTGAAGACACCGCGCGGTGCCAGAGAACAGGATAAGAACGCAAAAAGCAGACTTAAACCGTCCATGGACGGCAAAGGCTTCCACTATGATCACCGCCAACCCCAGTCCTCCTACGTCAAGGAGGCCTGGCTCTGCGCAGCCCCAGTTAGCTGTGCCGCCCCTCTGCGGCATAATCGGACTAGACTACAACAAACCAACGCCTATCAGCCAGCTAGGAACATCAACCCCCGACCACCTCATATGCGGAGTATCAGTCACTCACCTTAGCCCACCATGGGTAGGCTGGTTCAAATGGCTCTGAGCACTATGGGACTTAACTTCTAAGGTCATCAGTCCCCTAGAACTTAGAACTACTTAAACCTAACCAACCCAAGGACATCACACACATCCATGCCCGAGGCAGGATTCGAACCTGCGAACGTAGCAGTCGAGTGGTTCCAGACTGTAGCGCCTAGGCCACCCCGGCCAGCCCAGGGGCAGAACTCAGCATACGTAGCGACTATATAGCACTCACGACATCCACAAAACACTAAAACAGGAGAATAACCATAATAGACAATATGAACCTCAACCAAAATAAATACTAACTAAGAACATACGACACAGTCAAGAAATAACAAAACTACAAGAACTCGAAAGCTTTAACGATGACATAATTCCGGCGATCAAAATCGCGACCAACGAAACCGTGGCGATCAAAAGAATTTTCGACACTATGAAAGAAGAAAGAAAGCTATTCAAACTCTTTAAACAGACAAACAACTGCGCATACAAAACCAAATGCAACCGCCTAGCTGGCCGTTGTGGCCGAGCGGTTCCAGGCGCTTCAGTCTGGAACCGCGCGATCGTTACGGTGGCAGGTTCGAAATCCTGCCTTGGGCATGGATGTGTGTGATGTCCTTAAGTTGGTTAGGTTTAAGTAGTTCTAAGTTCTAGGGGGACTGATGACGTCAGATGTTAATTCTCATAGTGCTCAGAGACATTTTTTGAACCGCCTAAATAATGTGGTAAAACAATATAGAGTGTTTCGGAACGAAAAATGCGACAAAATCAGTAAAAGCCTTGACCAGAGACACGCAAACAAATCCTTGCACAAATTCAAAAACGTCACAGGCATACATCTGAAAACCGATACCCCGCTATTCCACCAAGACGAAATAATAACAGGTGATTCAAAAAAGGCAAACATTTTCAGACATGCACTTGAAAAGATACACAGCTTCCCGAAATACCCAATCTTCAACACTGAACAAGAACAGGTAGTGGATCAGAAAATGCGCATTGTTCAGAATTTGACCATCATCCCTACAGAAAACTAAGCCGCTCTAACGGCACAAATAACAAAAGAAGAAATCGGACAAGCAGTCCTTAAGGGGAAAACAGCTCTCCGGGAATCGACGGCATCAATATAATCCGAATGAGACTAGCACCCTGTGGTATCGATGGCTACGATGCCACAACGTAGGTGCGCTCTCTTAGTTTGGCACTACGACACCGACGACAGCGCCCTCTAGCCGGCGCTGTGCAGCTCTACGAGCGTCGCTCTGGATTCCATCCAGTTTGATTCCGAGTAGACGACCAAGCAACATTGTTTCTATTTCATAGTGGGCGAGTCACTACAGATATTGCCTTTGTAATTTGATGTACGGCTTCGCACCTACTTTCTCATCTCAGCCAAATCCTAATTCTTCCTATAGTAAAGGTGATTTAAAATTTAAACGCTGTACCGAAGCATTTCACCCAAAGCTCCTACTCACTTCCTACATTCGGCCTACCCATCAGTTTACAGGAGCAGATCCACGCGCCGCCTTCCAAAAACATGGTTCAAATGGCTCTGATAACTATGGGACGTAGTTTCTGAGGTCATCTGTCCCCTAGAACTTAGAACTAGTTAAACCTAACTAAGCTAAGGACATCACACACATCCATGCCCGAGGCAGGATACGAACCTGCGACCATACCGGTCGCGCGGTTCCAGACTGAAGCACCTAGAACCGCTCGGCCACTCCCGCCGCCTGAAATGAAGGGCTCGCACTTTACGCAGATGACACTGCATACTGGTCCTTGCGTAAAGAACCATAGACATCAACCGTGTGATTTTTTGAATTTGTGCCAGGATTTGTTTGCTTGTTTGAATACACCGAAAAGCTAGAACGCTGGCTGGCCAACTGGAAAATAAGACCGAACGCCGCCAAAACGCATCTAATTATTTTTAAACACAGCTATTCAGTACAAAACAAAAAACAAAATCCCGCTGATGCAGCTGTTACATTATGAGGACAAACGATAAAAGTCAAAGGAGATACAAAATACTTAGGACTCACCCTGGATAAATACCTCAGTTAGAACAAACACTAAAAACATCACAACCAAAACAAAAACGGATCTAAACCTGCTCCGATTACTAGAAGGAAGATGTAACAGTGCCAAAAATGACACCATACTATACACATACAAAACCTCTGTGCGCACAGTTATGGAATATGCGACCTAAGTCTGGATGGCAAACCAAACAAATACACTATACCTTATGGCAACGGAAAGACAACTTCTCAGAATCGTCACCGGGATGAACCCTGGTACAACAAACATCGCGGTATACCTAGACACAAATGTCAAACCAATAAGTGAAAGATGACTACAACTAAGAGCGAAAATAGGAACAAACCTCTTCCGAAACAGAACTGCCACCACAAAACTGTTAGAAGAAAAATACACAGAATTCAGATTCTCGAAGAGAAAATATTCCTATCAACTCAAAGTAATTGAAACCTGCATAATGGCTACTGACACACCAACCACAGCAAATATAATAGCACACATAACAAGAACACTCACACTACGAAAGCAGAAGAGCAACAACACAAGAAGATGACGACTAGAAAAATCAAAGAAAGACACAAAGAAACGCAGATTTACAGACGCTTGCTGAATATTTAAAAAGGTTTCACTCTAGCACATGGGCGAATACAGCGTCATATCATCCTCCAACGAACAACTTACAATTCGCGTGAGCGAGTAGGAAACTCAGATAAACTGCAATCTACAAATATTAGCAATATAGGAGAAGAAAACAGGAAAAGGTACAACCCCCACTGAATAAGGTGTCCCAACAGCATAACTTAATATAAGGCACCAAAGGATCCTAAATTATCCACATGCCCGCCTTCCCCCATTACGGGTTGAAATTTAAGATGGACAAAAAAAAGAATTCACGTCGAGCCAGCAACGACCATGCCCTTCTCCAGCGCCGGCTGCCGGCCCCTATCGCAGTTGCTTCACCACTGTCGGCACACGTGTGAACTGACCATTCCCGGTCGGCACGTAACTCTCTCTTCAGCTTCGCTGCAAACCGACCGACCACATGACCGTCCTAGCCTGCTCCATTAAAGGTTCGCGCAGCCTATCACGCCACAGTGAAGGCCAACGAAATGGAAGAGCCGCCACGCGACCAGCGCCAAATATTAGGCAAAGCTGCTAGGTCTCAGATGTGCTACACTTCGTTATCATAGAACAAATTCAATGACATGACACTTCCGTAGGTCCAATAAGAAAACACAGAATAAAAATATGTAGAATATCGTGATGTTTTGTACGTCCATCCTTCTGACTGGAGGTCTTGAGCTGCAACGGCCGTCCACTGCTGGAAGAGCCGGCCGCTGTGGCCATGCGGTTCTAGGCGCTTCAGTCCGGAACCGCGCTGCTGCTAGCTTTAAGTAGTTCTATCAATAGGGTACTAATGACCTCCGATGTTTAGTCCCACAGTGCCTAGAGCCATTTGAACTGCTGAAAGAATATGAAACGCCTACAGCCGTCCTTACGATCTTAGTTATTATGTAGCTACCAGTTTCGGCGCTTCAATGGGCCATATTTAGGCCTTATTGATGCTGAAGGCGTTATTACGATTCATATTATACACTGCATCAGTGACCAACATAACTGGTTTACGCAATCTGTAACTGTGATGCCAGGACTCGAACCATCAACTGTCAGTTGACTGGAGAAACATTCAAAATACAACAACCAAAGATATGTGTCAGCGAGTACTTGAGTACACAATAAATAAGATCGTAAGGACAGCTGCACGCGTTTCATTTTGTTACTATCGTGATTTTTGTGCTGTTGTTGCGGCGCCGGACGTTGTGGCCGAGCGATTCTAGGCACTTCAGTCTGGAACCGCCCGACCGCTACGGTCGCAGGTTCGAATCCTGCCTCGGGCATGCAAGTGTGTGATGTTCTTAGGCTAGTTAGGTTTAAGGCATTCTAAGAACAGGGGACTGTTGACATCAGATGTTAAATCCCATTGTGCACAGAGCCATTTGAACCATTTGAGCTGCGGCAGTTGAATGGCCCTCCTGCCGCAACTTTATGCCACTTTCCAAGAAAAACATGCGCCACCAGGTTGTAATGGAATGTGATGGTTGTGAGTTACGCTTTACAAAGGCTGAAACATATTTCGTAGCAAAGAAAATGTTATATTGCTTGAAAATTATTGAACCGGCATTAAGATGAGAGAATCAAGTTTTTTACCTCACACATTGTTCAACAAACTGTCGGATTTCCATTGAACATGTGATATTCACTAAGGAGTGCTCGCTAGAGACAAAAGTACTAGAATCTGCATGATAAAAGTTACGATTTTACATGAAAATTGATCTATTTCTCTCTTTATTTTAAGTAGGCTGTGTCATTTGCACAGCGGAAGAATAAAGTGTTTTCTTAATGAAAAAAATGAAATCGGTGATAGTGAATAAAAACAATGTAGACACTACTATTGTCGTCATTTTTCTCTTGGTGAATTTTGTAGAGTATGTTCAAACTGAGAAGCATTTGCATTACGACACTTTCTTACACGCTGCATCACTGATAAATTGACTGCTGTCAACCTACCTGGAGTAATCGCTTGATGCACACACGCACGCGCGCGCACACACACACACACACACACACACACACACACACACACACACACACACACACACGCACACAAAATAAACGAATAAATACAAATGTGTATATGTACTTCTGCCTGTTCAACGTACCATCAACGAAATGAATATCATTCACGTGATATCCGACTACGCCGTGCCACTCATTCAGCGTCATGTCATTGTGTTGTTGGTAGAACACTAGACGATGTCAATGTTGGTTTTCCATTGATCAGCAGTGGACGTTTCTTAATTTTATATTCCCGTGATTGGTGAATGTGATCTCATCTGTACACAATTCTTTCTCCACAGAACTACCGTATTCTTGGTAAAGCCACTGACAATGTTCAGGACTACGTGGAAAATCGTTACCATGCAGCTTTTGACATAACAAACGTGGAAGACGTGATATTTATGTCAGTGATGGGTACGAAAAACAGTTCTTTGACTGGTACCTGCCTCTCTCCGTATCTGACGACAACTAGCATGCGGATTTATTGTAGCAGCTGCTGGAACTGCTATTTCTGCAGCTCTATAGTTGGCAGTCTTCCTCCGTGTACGTTTCCCTGGGGCAGAACGTCCAGTTATGCAAAATCTTTCGATGGTATTAACGAAGGTGGGACGAGCTGCATCTGTCTAGGAAACGTTATGCATACAATTGAGCCACTCTTAATGAACTTGGTGGCTTTCGCCAGAAATTAAGACTATGGAACAGTTAACTGATAAATGGCACTGTACTCCTAAAAGTCGTTTATGTATCAGTAACATTTAGACTATGTGTAAATTTTACAGGCATTTTACTGTAAATGAATTGTAGCATTCGTCATAACGAACCTAATCTTCGTTGCCAGTTGCTCCTCGGCAGTTCAGTTAACACCTCGCAAAGCAAAAACACAGCTGACGACTTGTCTCTCTTATCGACGACACGGGTTTCCGTCGAGGATACCATAATCATTTAGACCTTCTGCATCGGTGGCACAAGCTTCCCTAGGGAGTGACGAAGCTCCCGGATAGCGAACCATTCGACAGTGGCAACAAGGGCGCAAAGATCTTGAAAGGTGGCTACACTGTGCCACTGCGCCAGAGAGTGCGCCAAAGAGTACTATTAAGCCGCCTCCACAGTGCGTGGTAAGAGCTCGTGGAAGTCAGTGCTTGTTATGAGATTGTAGAAGTTAGTGCTACCAGAGAGCTCGTAGAGGACAGTGTGTGTTAAGAGTTCGTACTGAGATGTACTAGTGGGCACTGCTTGTCGTGAAGTCGGAGTAAGATGTTGTAGTAAAGAGTGTTGTTCCTTGTCTTATGCAGTGATTTGATGGGAGAGATAGCAGATGTTATTGTAATGAGTGCATTTCGTCAATATATGAAGGTAAAATTTATTATGTTCCTTTATTAGTTGTGTATCTGAAATAATGTGTCACTACAGGTTCAGTCAACAAAGCATCTGGCTTGTGTTCTTGGATTAGAGTGTAATTGTGATTTTTTTTGCGTAATTATAGTTTTTCTAAATTTCTTTTGTCACGTCAGTATAATTGGTATCAAAATTCTTGTCTTGTTGGAAAAGAACCGTGCCAGATGTGGACGTTGAGTCACACTCCCACATACAGAACAGTTACTCTTGTGCTCATTGGTTTCGTAGATTTTTATAGTTGCTGGGGTCTTAATTAATTAACTGTGTTTACGAAAATTTTCTTACATTGTTCTTAGCAGTCAGATAGCGTAATAATACTAGTCAGGGCCAACCGTTTACGAGACTTACGTAATCGGACATACAGCAACTAAAAAATATTTTCAATCATATATTTAATTATGCCCCCATGCACGTGGCGACCGCTGCTTCGGATCGTCCCTTGGAATTTTTCTAATTGTGAAAATTGTAGACTGTAGTATTGTTGTAGTAATTTTGAGTTTAGTGATTGTAGTCAGTATTGAGTGTGTAGATTTGGTAATTGGCATTCTTCTAATGGTATTTTTCAAAATTTAATTTTTATTGCCTTGTATACGCGTTTGACAATTTTGTGCAATTATTTCAATTGTTTGTTAATCGTGTTTGAGGGAAACATCTCGTGTGAATAGTACTGTTGGAGATACGGAGTCATTGTGTGTGATTTTCGTACAGTGACGAATCTTTCGTATATTTTGTAAATGATTACGCGATCAATGAAAAAGGCAAAAATGATGAATAGTGAGAATGACGAAATTGTTCACATGGCGAACTCGCCAACAGAGGAAAACAGTATGGTGGATAATGAGGTGGAAAACAATGTGATAAGTCGGGAAAATAGTCCGGAACCATTTCAAAATTTTTCTCAATCAGAAAATTCACAGAATACGAGATCAACGATAGAAGATTCTGGAATAGTATCGAACACAGATAGCTTTATAGCCATGCAGAAGGAAGCTGGTTTTGTGGGAAATGTGAGGGGTGAAAAGAATTTTGAAACAGTTACTATGGAGCAGTTGATGAGTGCTATATTAAATGTGGGATCACAGTTACGATCTGAATTAAAAACAGATATGGAAACACAAATAGGAACAATTAAAACTGATATAGGAACTATTAAAACTGAGATGGGAACAATTAAAACACAAATGGGAACAATGGAAACACGGATGGGAACAATGGAAACTCGGTTAGGATCTGAATTAAAAACAGAGATAGGAACAATTAAAACAGAGATGGGAACTTTGGAAACACGGTTAGATTCAAGAATAGGGACATGTTTCAAATATATGAAAGATGAATTAAAGAAAGAAATCAGGGAAGAAGTACAACCGATTCTGAATTCTCACAATAATAGATTAATTGCAGTAGAAATCAGACAAAGGGAACAGGATAGAGAACAGGAAGAAAGAGATCGCGTGATAGTACAGAAATTTTCAGAGTTAAATTTACAACGTGCAAAAGATAAGGAAGAAATAATTGAAAGAAGCGAGGAATCCGTACCGAATGACAGAATAAATAACTTAACGCAACAGTGTGAACAGTTAACTACCAAATGTGACAACACCGAAACCCGAGTCGCGACATTTACAGAAGACGTAAATAAACAGAAAGAACAATTAGGTGACTCATCGGAAAGAGTTGAGATGATCGCAGATAAATTGACAAGTGTTAGTTTAGCAGAGGGGTTTGAAGAAAATAATTTGTTTCATTTACGGGATGCAACAAGAGAGCGCCAGGCGCGCGAACTTTACAATAATCGACATTCGGACCGGGACAGACGCGGTAGGTCTTTGTCGCCGCGAGGCGGGGGCTTTGACTATAAACACTTTTTGACTGTTCGGAAATTTAAGATCTTCCGCAACTCTAAGAATGACATGCATCCATGTGCATGGTTGGATCAATTTACGTACGCACTTCCGCCAGATGTGCCACTAAGTCACAAACTAGAAATTATGTGCGGCTATTAATGTCCTCAGGGGATTCACTACTCTAAGTGAATATGTGCCGTAGCGAGCATAGGGCCCCGAGCTGTAGTGGTGCTATTTCTCTTTTAGTTTTCTGGACCGCTGCCTACTCTTTTACTATTCTTTGCATCTGTCAAAACAACTCTTCGACTATCAATCTATCTAGTGAGTAAGTGAACAATAACCGGATATGACTGTTTTACCCAAAAGTGACTTTGGAAATTACCATGTGGAATTACTGTACCTTCAGCAGCATTCATTTGTAGTTTAAACGAATTTTTTCTGTTTCTCTTCGTGACAATATTATTTCATATGTTGACGATAATTATTGCTAAACGTTCTTGGAGTGAGCACAACAAAATTTTGGACTCATTATTACGTATCTTTGCAAAAGTTGGCATTACAGTAAACTTGGAAAAATGCGAATTTGGTCGTTCTCAGGTGAAATTTCTCGGTCATATTATTTCTACAGAAGGTATTCTTCCTGATCCAGAAAAATTAGACGCTATTCGTAATTATGCTGTTCCTAGCACAAAACGTGACGTTCGTAGTTTCCTTGGTGTCTCTAATTTTCCTAGACGCTTTGTTAGATTGGACGATTTGGCCACACCTCGTTTTTGCGATCTATCTGGAAAGTTCTTTTTAGACGAAAATCGGTCGACAACTCCGTTTGGTTAGTTTGTATTCCTGATGAGTGGGTCAATAAATTGATTTGGTATACGCATTTCAGTTATGCACACTTTGGTCCCCGAAAATGCTTTCATAAATTACGAGAAAAGTGTTACTTCAGTAATATGGAAAAACGTATTCGATCTGTTCTTGCCAAATGCAAATTATGTCAAATGGCTAAGCCTCCAACGATTTCTCACAGAGCACCGTTGTTTCCCATCATTCCAGCGAAATTAAAGGAAATGGCTGCAGTCGATTTGTTTGGTCCAGTGGTTCGATCTACTAATGGTTTTGCGTACATTTTCGTAGCAGTGGAACTGACATCAAAATATGTGTGTTTTACACCTTTACGCAAAGCAACAGCTCGTTCAGTATCTAACGCTTTTATCAAACATTTTCTTAAAGAAGTTGGTCATGTTGACAAGGTTATATCAGATAATGGATCACAGTTTCGTTCTAAAATTTGGCTTCGTACTCTACGGCGTCGTAAAATCAAACCAATTTTCATTTCACTTTTTCACCCTCAATCTAATGCTTCAGAGAGATGGATGAAGGAAATCAATAAATTGTGCCGTCTTTATTGTCATCAGAATCACAGAACTTGGGATCAGTATCTTCATATTTTTCAAAACATTCTGAATGAACTTCCTAATGACTCAACTTCTTTACCGCCTCTATTGATATTAAAAAATAAAGCACCGACAAATCGCGTATCTGAAATCGTTCCTTTTCCGCCTTCACGGAAACTGCGGCATTCTGAAGTTGTCAACCTGGCTCTACGAAATATTGCATCTGCGGCTACTAGAAGAGAGAAATCAGCGAAACGTCCTGGTCGTTTAAAAACTTTTTCAGTTGGTCAAAAGGTATTAATTAAGTCCCACCGTTTGTCTCACAAAGGAAAAGGCTTGTGTCGCAAATTTTTTCTGCTTTATAACGGTCCATATAGGATTCGCAAAATTATTCATGATAACACTGTCGAAGTAGAAACTCTTAAATCACGACGCTCTAAAGGAATACATCATATATCAAACGTTAAAATTTTTGTGGAATGACATACTTGTGAGAAACTAACAGCTAGATGTAAACACGCAGAGAGTACAAGGATACCGCGCTGTGTTTTGGCGGCGGCACATATTCAAAGCAACAGTCAAGTCTGCGCGCCGCACAAGGCAGTCGTTGACCGAAAACAATAGCTTCCTACGTCACGCGCCTACAGCTGATCGAGCGCTCAGTGCGAATGCACTGACAGCCGTAAACAAATACACAGTCTAATTTCTCCGACTAAATTCAGTATAAAGCTATAGTGACTTGTTGAATTGTGTTATTAACATTCAGTATTTTGCAGGATACGGTTGTATAAAATATTAAGAACTTCAGGTAAACTCTGTGTGTCTCCGACGTTAAGACGACTTGCTATCGAGAAAATTTCAGAAAGAATGTAATTTCCAAGAAGAAACTAATAAACTAAAAGGTAACTATTAATTGAGTTCATTTTACAGGTAACCTATTTCCACTTAGGTACGTACTTTAGACGTAATTTGCTGCTCGCGATTACGTGATTCATACTTTGTGCTAATTTCGTGTTCTATGAATTTACGTGTGAAGCGACGCGCTTGCGTACGTTAACTGAATTTGACAATGATTATTAATGAACTGGGTTGTGACTTGTATATATTATACATCGCTTGGCTACACTGCTTTTTCACTGATGTCATTTTTTTTTTAATTATGTGCCTGCTGTGCTTATTTATTTAAATTAGAATTGTAACCTGATTTATTGTGCTGATGTGTTTAGGTATGTAAGTTATACTTTGTCATTTATCTGCTTGCGTCTTCATGTTTACTTATTAAGATTACATATGAACATTTATTTGCTTTTGCTGATATGATGCTAATGACATGTTTACTGCTTTACGTATGGATTATAATTGTAACCTGATTAATTGTGCTGACTGTGATTATGTATGTAAGTTATACTTTTTGGATTTATCTGCTTGCGCATCCATGTTTACTTGCTAAGATGACATATGAACATTTATTTGCTCAGGCTGATATGATGCTAATGACTTGTTTATTACGTAAGATATATGTTTGCTGCTTTTTGCATGGATTACATATTTACACATTTCTGTTTTGTTGCCATAACTGCTCTTTAATTTGGTGTATAGAAATGCTGATATACTGTGTATAAACATAGAGTTTAGGTCACACTATGGTATTAATTATAGATTGTTCGCTTGGCAGAGCCTCGTTGTAGGAATTGTGCTGCATCCACTTGTTGACATTCTGTTCTTTACTGGTCTATTTACTCGCTATTGCTTGTTTTGCTTACGCTCAGTGCCTTATATTTTTAAGACAAGAAAATTCACTGCTATAATTCGACGAACCACATTAGTACAAGAAAGTCATTGAAGTCACATGAGCTGAGGTTTTATGGAAGCTGTATAAATTTATGCTAATAGGAAGGAAGCTAACGACATGACATACCATTACTAGGTTTAGACCATTGACAGTTATTACACTGCATTTTTCGTAAGCAATTGAAATAGGAAGTGACACTTGACACAAGAAATACTCCACATGTTTGCTTCTGTTTGCCATAATTCTTGAAGTGGTGTACACACTGTGAAATATTATGATCATTCACACTCCGTAATCGTACTTAATTACTGAGAGTTATTCGAACTAAGCCTGTTAGAGGTCAGGTATGCATTTCTTTTATTTAATGATGGACAAGGAACCAAAATGTATCTTATAATTTATAATGAGTAGAAAATTTGGGTCAGATGGATTACACAGAGGTTGTGTGTTGGCAATGTGTCTTCGGATTGTATGGGATGCTGAATTGAAGTTGCATTAGGATTTTATCTGTACTTGTTCGAGGAGACTGACGAGAGGAAAGAGTTGTTATGGAAGTGAAATGATATTGGTGCTGAGGTTTATATTTATCGATGTATTATTATAGGTATTGAGAGTATATGAAGTTGTTTGTGGACAAGAGGTAAGGTGATATTGGTGCTGAGGTTTACATTTATCGACGTATTATTGAGGTATTATTGAGATTATGTGATGCTGATAATTATTGGAGTTTTGGTGGATAAGAGGTAAAGTAAGTGAGGAGCATATTTTTTTTGTTGGTCTTATGGAACAAGAGGATGAAGAGAGCAGACTAAAACACTAAAATAGAAGGAAGATAGTCTATACACACACTTTGTTATATCACTAAGCAGTATATACTTTTTTTTGAAGAGAGGAAGTAATTGCATATCGTGGCTCACTGACAGTTGTTCAACAACAGTACATTTTGATCTGGCTTGGCAAACATTCGTCTTGACATGATGACTATGACGTTGACCTAACTATTATTGACTGTTATACATTGCTGCCACTACTACTTGATACACATGATGAACATCAGATTTTGACAGAATTACATTTACACAGTTAACACTATTCAATTACACAGTAGTACTTAAGGTGGATGAGAGATGAGTGAGTGTGTTCTGTGTGTTTTCCTTTACTAATCCTAACCACCTATCTCCTAAATATTATTTTATTTGTTTGTAGTGGCTTGCACTGACACCCATAAATATTATAGGTTTACTGGTATTTGTGTATTGTAATAGTTAATAGGACAATTATCTGATATCATTTGTGTGTTTGTTATGATTTGTATGTTACTGTAAAAGCATTTGTATGTGTATTCAAACTAATGTTCATGCCTGAACTGTCTGACTAGTGAAGATAAATATTCTGAACTGTTACTGGTACCTTTTCTACATGAGTGGTGCCACTAGGACATGTTTAATTGGTGCTCATAAACTCTGACGAACAGTGTGAACAGTGCTAGTGAGTTTGATGGAACTGCTTCTGCTGAGAGATGTCACTTTTTGCTGTCTGCACCTACTCAATATTGCTGGGTGCCACTGATGGACTGCTTCTACTGAAATGATGTCACTTGTTGGTGTCTGCACCTACTCAACATTGCTGGGTGCCTCTGATGGACTGCTTCTACTGAACTAATGTGACTTGTTGCTGTGTGTACCTCTTGAACTTTACTGAGTGCCACTGTTAGAACTGTTTCTACTGAAATGATGTTACTTTTTGCTGTCTGCACCTACTCAACATTACTGGGTGCAACTGATGGACTGTTTCTGCTGAAATGATGTTGCTTGCTGTGTGTACCTCTTGAACTTTACTGGGTGCAACAGATGGAAATGCTTCTACTGAAATAATATCACTTGTTGCTGTCTGCACCTACTCAACATTGCTGGGTGCCTCTGATGGACTGCTTCTACTGAACTAATGTGACTTGTTGCTGTGTGTACCTCTTGAACTTTACTGGGTGCCACAGATGGAACTGCTTCTACTGAAATAATGTCACTTGTTGCTGTCTGCACCTGCTCTCAACATTGATGGGTGCAACTGATGAACTGTTTCTACTGAAATGAAGTCACTTGTTGCTGTCTGCACCTGCTCAACATTGCTGGGTGCAACTGATGGACTACTCCTACTGAAATGGTGTCACTTGTTGGTGTCTGCACCTGCACTCAACATTGCTGGGTGCGACTGATGAACTGTTTCTACTGAAATGAAGTCACTTGTTGCTGTTTGCACCTGCTCAACATTGCTGGGTGCCTCTGATGGACTGCTTCTACTGAAATGATGTCACTTGTTGGTGTCTGCACCTACTCAACATTGCTGGGTGCCTCTGATGGACTGCTTCTACTGAACTAATGTGACTTGTTGCTGTGTGTACCTCTTGAACTTTACTGAGTGCCACTGTTAGAACTGTTTCTACTGAAATGATGTTACTTTTTGCTGTCTGCACCTACTCAACATTGCTGGGTGCCACAGATGGACTGTTTTTACTGAAATGGTATTACTTGTTGGTGTCTGCACCTGCTCTCAACATTGCTGGGTGCAACTGGTGAACTGCTTTTACTGAAATGAAGTCACTTGTTGCTGTCTGCACCAACTCAACATTGCTGGGTGCCACTGATGGACTGCTTCTACTGAACTAATGTGACTTGTTGCTGGGTGTACCTGCTAAACTTTACTGGGTGCAACTGATGGACTGCTTCTACTGAAAAGATGTCACCTGTTAGTATCTTTTTTTTGTATAATTAATCATTGAGAGCATTTTATGTGAACATTTGCATAAACTGATTTTTTGTATATTGTAAACTATTATGTAAAGTCACATGTATGAAAAGAAGTTGTATTGCTTACTGTATTTCATACATTAGGTTAGTGAAAGGTCAGTGCAAAGCCAAAATTTTTAACTAGTTATGTGATGTTTAGGTATTAATATTATCTTTTATTTTTGTCTGTATTTTTCTGGACGAATTTGGTGGTATTTTCACCACCAATGCTGGCAAAAATACCATCAAATTCTGGCCTGTGGAGGAGGGGCATATGAAAGGTGGCTACACTGTGCCACTGCGCCAGAGAGTGCGCCAAAGAGTACTATTAAGCCGCCTCCACAGTGCGTGGTAAGAGCTCGTGGAAGTCAGTGCTTGTTATGAGATTGTAGAAGTTAGTGCTACCAGAGAGCTCGTAGAGGACAGTGTGTGTTAAGAGTTCGTACTGAGATGTACTAGTGGGCACTGCTTGTCGTGAAGTCGGAGTAAGATGTTGTAGTAAAGAGTGTTGTTCCTTGTCTTATGCAGTGATTTGATGGGAGAGATAGCAGATGTTATTGTAATGAGTGCATTTCGTCAATATATGAAGGTAAAATTTATTATGTTCCTTTATTAGTTGTGTATCTGAAATAATGTGTCACTACAGGTTCAGTCAACAAAGCATCTGGCTTGTGTTCTTGGATTAGAGTGTAATTGTGATTTTTTTTGCGTAATTATAGTTTTTCTAAATTTCTTTTGTCACGTCAGTACAATTGGTATCAAAATTCTTGTCTTGTTGGAAAAGAACCGTGCCAGATGTGGACGTTGAGTCACACTCCCACATACAGAACAGTTACTCTTGTGCTCATTGGTTTCGTAGATTTTTATAGTTGCTGGGGTCTTAATTAATTAACTGTGTTTACGAAAATTTTCTTACATTGTTCTTTGCAGTCAGATTGCGTAATAATACTAGTCAGGGCCAACCGATTACGAGACTTACGTAATCGGACATACTAAAATTAAAAGTACAATCAAATTTATTTAATTAAGCCCCCATGCAATCTCTATATTCAATGTGTTTTACTGCACAATGTCTTATTAGACTTACAAAAGAGTTATTCACTGAATGTGTCCCACCTAGATCTACTATTCTGCTGGCCAAAAATTGTGGTGTCACCGCCAGACACCACACTTGCTAGGTGGTAGCCTTTAAATATCCCGCGGTCCGGTAATATACGTCGGACCCGCGTGTCGCCACTATCAGTGATTGCAGACCGAGCGCCGCCACACGGCAGGTCTAGAGAGACTTCCTAGCACTCGCCCCAGTTGTACAACCGACTTTGCTAGCGATGGTTCACTGACAAAATACGCTCTCATTTGCCGAGACGATAGTTAGCATAGCCTTCAGCTACGTCATTTGCTACGACCTAGCAAGGCGCCATTATCAGTTGCTATTGATCTTGTGATTAATGTACCGTCAAGAGCGACGTTCACCATTTATGGATTAAAGTTAAGTATTCCACCAGCTACGTCCGTTTTTTCTAAATTCTAATTTCCTTGTCCTGTTCCAGACCTCACGCCAGCCTGCGTGAGCTAAAACGCGTGCCTTTCGGCTTCCTCTTGTATCCCGGTGTTGGCTCTCCTGCCAACCCACAACAAAAATATCATAGGCTCATGATAAATAAATAGATAAAACGAGGTGCATATAGATTCTTAATGAAGTTACAGTATTTCATTTTTGTTTGTTTCATGAGCCCCTGCTCGCTGTTTGTGTAAGTGTATACAAATTACAAACGTCTTTATCAGATGAAAAGTAATGTCAGAACAAACGTTAAGAGTCAGTGAATTTATCGTTACCCAGATTAGGTTAACACAGTTGATACGACGGAATGGTATAATAATACCCGCTCAAGAATTTTGACTTAAGTTTCCCGCACATCCCTTATATCATTGGAGACAAACCCTCTAATAACTTTTTAAGCAGACGACAGACATTTTTTTCTCCACCCTTAGCCAATCTTGTTATTGTACCGTATCTAAGTCTTGCAGTAGTTTTCCAATATTTGCCTTCATTGTTTGTAACCCTTAATTCATTTTACTACTTCCTTTTATTTAATTGATTGACTTTTTTATCTAGGAAGGTCAGCTCTATTTGAACCTTTTTTGCAGCCAGCAGCTAAAGTTACAGATTTTCCTCGCAGTTAACGTTACATTCTGCACTGAAAATGATGCGCACTTAATAACATGAAAAGTGATAAGGAAGTCGTCCTATTAATGGACATAAATATTGCAATAGTGTCAGCGCTATCAACATGCTAATATCTATATTCCTCATAACATTGTGTCTAATAGGTGTAACAATGTGCCAAATGTAAGGGTATGGCGGTAGTGTGGCATGAATCATACTCTGAACAGAAGTTAATTGACCAGGGGAAAAGCGAAAATAAAAAGGAAACGTAACAGAAAATAAATGAAGTAGAAATCATTGCAGGTCTACGAAACAAAAGAATATGTAAAGGTGACGTTGAAAAATAATGACAACGAGGCAGAGATACTACAGGTACAGTAATGCTTTAGCATCCTCTTCAGTTCAATGTGGTTTCGTATCAAAAGCAGTTACTTGATGTTTCTTGTGCAGCTGTATATCTGAAATGTTAACGAGTTTAAACTGATGTAGTGGACAGTCAAATGAAAACGAGACAAACAGAGAAAAAGTAAGTTAACTGTTTATTATTTCAAAAATAATCGCCATTACTGTTAACACATTTATCCAAATGTGAGTCAAGATGGCCAATGCTTTCATCGAAAACTGTTTGCCGTTTCCTACGTAACGATGACTGTATCCACGTGTGCATCTCTTCGTCCAAAGCACAACGACGACCACAACTTTCTTTCCTGTCCCGTGTTGTCGCTTAAGATAGTGTCGTCATTTTGACCCAGAGAGCCAACAATGGAAGCACATGGATTCACCCCAACCGAAAAGTATCCAAAACTGTGCACGGAAGCTCCAGGAAAGTCATGACGACCTTTTCCTATGACTACCAGCTGCTCATTTACTTTCTGAAATACGGCGTCACAATCAACGTACAGTGGCACGAGGACACTTTGCAAAAGCTGAAGGGCGACATCAAGTCCGAAAGCGTAAGAACGTCGACGGACGGCACCGTTCTATTGCATGACACTGCCCGCCCAGATACTGCCAAGGGATACTGCCAAGCCGGCCGGTGTGGCCAAGCGGTTCTAGGAGCTTCAGTCCGGAACCGCGCGACCGCTACGGTCGCAGGTTCGAATCCTGCCTCGGGCATGGATGTGTGTGATGTCCTTAGGTTAGTTAGGTTTAAGTAGTTCTAAGTTCTAGGGGCCTGATGACCTCAGATGTTAAGTCCCATGGTGCTCAGAGCCATTTGAAGCATTTGATACTGCCAAGGTCAAGGCTGTTTCGTTTACACTGCAGTAGTTCGCTGGGAAGTCCTTGTACATCGTCATACAGTCCCGATCCCTTCCCATGCGATTTCCATTTTTTGGGAGCCCTGAAGATACACATTCGTGGTCATCGATTTTCTTTGGAGGAAGAGGTGTACCCGTCGGCAGAATCATGGTTCCACAGAAGACGCAAATGTTTTTCCATGATGGAACTGGCCATCTTGTTTCACAATGGGGTGAGTGTGTTAACCGTTACGACGATTACATTCGAAATAATAAAGTTTACTCACTTTTTCCGTCTGTATTGTTTCAGTTGACTGAAGTTTATACATGCGTTGGCTACTGTCTTTCGCCTCATCAGCTGTCACCTGCAGCCAAACGAACAGTAGGCTGTCAATGTGGTCTAATGCACGAAGCTGTAGAGGAGCCGTGCTGACATGTCTTCGTCGTGACCACTGAGTGAGTCGGATGTACAGGTTCCATTGTTGCTGGCGGGGCCGGAACACTGCTGGCATAGCATAATAAAGGGGCAGACAGTCGCAGTGGTGACCAGTTTTACGGCAAGACCACGCCTGGCGCTTTACCGCTTGCAGGGCCTACATAATCAGAAATGATGTTCTGTCAAAGGAGGTTGGCGTCGAGTGACCACAAACATCGCCCGCTCCGGCTTCGCAGAGCCTATCGTCTGCAGCCGACGCTGAGAGGTACTCCATAACGGTCGTCGACTTGATGTGGTTCATACAACCTATTGCTACGACACGCCACCTCTGCTAGCTGCAGGAGAGGGTCCTTGGTCTGAAGCCGCCGGGGACTGAACTGGTGCCTTCCAGCCCGAGCCATCTGCTAGCTGACTTCAAACAAGTATTGGACGCCTCTGCGGGAATCCATGGTTCGCACCTGCGTCTAACTTGCTGCCGAGATGCCGCCTGCCCTGTACGCATGCACTTTGCTACTACAGATTTGCGCCAGCAAGCTGCAGACGACGCAACTTACGCTGTGATCTTGGTTCATCACCTCGCTCAGACGCTTCCAACACTGGGACTGCCACACTGCCACAGCCTGTTAGCTGGTAACCATCTACTCCAGACAGTATGACCGACTTACGAAAGAGCCCGTCTTCAATGCTGGCACCCACTTGGCCAGGTCTGGTCAACGCTTTCTGGTAGGCAGGCCTAACAGCCGAAGTATGACGTCATCAGCGCTAAGCAGTCGCTGCAACCCGGCATCTGTCGATCAGCGTGTACCCCTTTCGTGAAAGCGTAACAGAATCACACGGTTTGGGTTGCGACACCGAGTAATTTGTCGTTTACAGAGCAACTGTGTCTAAAACCATATGCAAAATCTGACCTCTTATTAAGAAAAACTTTACCACAGAAGGCTAAATCCACCACAGCCATTAAATTAAACAAATAAAGATACTGTAGCAGATAACGGTTAACAGACAGGAAGCAGTAAGCATGGGTCCACGGAATCTTAAGCTTGCCATGAATCTGCCACGCGGTTATTATTCAAGGAATGTTTTAATAACAGCGAAAAAGGACACTCGAAGCAATTAGCTGCATGGTTGTAGCTGATAAAATCTGAAAATTGGTTTGTACTATGCAAATAAGCTATGAAAGTTTTTCTTTGATTAATTTTATTCTGTCATGCTGTGGTACTGTGTTCAGAGATAACTCTCAGCATTTGCAATAGAAAATCCTTGCCGAAAACGTTTGAAGTCGGCCCTGTCCATGTGTCTATCAATTTCAACACTTTTGATCGTGTATCTAGACTCACGCATGGGATTGTATATGGTAGCAACAATTCATTCAAAATGAATTAGAAAATGTCGTCCGTGAGCTATACACAGAATGGGTATTTCCGTTTTCAAAACATATTCATCATTTCACAGAAGAGCTCTGTATATTGCATAACAGTTCTATAGAAATTTAAAAAAAATGTAGGATGTACCTCAGATTTTCAAATATATTTTGAAAGGCTTATCAGACATGATGCATGCTCCTCTAGACATCTCCATGCATTAAAATCTCCAGTTGTGTCGTTTATGCATGTTTTCTGATTTTATTTGAGCTGATTGGTATGTTCCGCCGTGAACTGTTTTATTGTGAAAGCCTCTAATACTTCCATGTCCTGCTCACTTTGTCCGTCATATCTTCTTTTGCTTCTAAAGTATCAGAAATCCTTCTACTTCGTGGTATTAATATTAAGTTTATTGCTAATCACACGTCTGATACTCCTCGTTGCTCTTCTTTCTTCGGTTTAGTGTTAATTGTATTCA
Source organism: Schistocerca piceifrons (assembly GCF_021461385.2). NCBI lineage: Eukaryota > Metazoa > Arthropoda > Insecta > Orthoptera > Acrididae > Schistocerca > Schistocerca piceifrons. The sequence continues at coordinate 632,353,082 of NC_060139.1, forward strand.
ACATTCTTCTTCACTTTTATTGACATCGGCGAATGTTGTCATTCATATGCTTCTACCCTTAATATTCAGACCACTCTTGTACCTATCTTTTACTTACGGCGTCGCTTTTTCAATGTATATGTGCTCTAAATCTATTTGAAACCTAAATGTGTTTGAAACCCGCCGAACCTGCTAAGTTCGGAAGTATTCTTTTAGCGCAAAAACATGTTTCCGAACCTTAGTGCCCTCGTGAGTAGACGTGTCAAATTCTGTAGGAAAGTAAGACCTGGGAAAAAGTACCCACTGATGACGGCACAAAGCTACTGAAACATATTTAGGCATTAAAAATAGTAGTCTGCGTTGTAGCAGAACTTCACTTACGTAATTTAGTACTCAAACACAGCTGCTGTTAGAGTTCTAAAACCAAACGATGACTACTGCCGCCCACCCTCCATTATGTTGCCTTGATTTTTCGGTATTTTTTGAAATTCAGTGAAGAACATAGGTGGGTCACGTGCCATCTGTTCGACTGACTACATGTTCTACACACACTGATGTTCTCCTCCAGACATACTTGTATAAAACTGGATGGGGTAGCCAGCATCTTACAGGCGTACTAAAAGCTTAGCTTTGAAAACGATATTTATTTCGCAGGGGATGTTTACAGGCTTGTTTCTCTCTTTTCTTGTCCATTAATTGTTGTCCACAATTTCCCTAGATACAAAAAATATGTTTATTGTTTAGACAATATTTTCGTTGTGTTATAACAGAAATGTAGGCCTCTTTTTAAATTTTCTATATTCAATTGTTTCACTACAGCTTGTAATTTATCTGGAGAACATGCAAACAGCAAACAAGTATCTCCTGATTGATTGTACAATTTTCTGTGAAATGTTAGTTACTTTAATATCCGTCATCTTAGATGATGAAATGTAGATACTATTTAACGTAAGTCGCTCTCTTGTTTCCATCAGGTCCTAATGGTTTTGAATTGCTTCTCTATGAATTTTTTGATGTATTTTATGAAATATTTTTTCTAATACGGCCTATTTTTTTATGCATCTGTAATTGTTCGCTCGAAACTGTAGTCCTGCCTTCTATAGCTGACTTTTGCATTTGAGAATTTCTTCCCTGCCGTCTGTGTACACCTTTTGATGAACTGTTAAATAATGAACTCTTTAATATAGTATGTAATTGCTTAATTTGATATGATATATCCCCATTCGGAAATATGTATATCCAATGGACCTATTGTTGTTGTCGTTCTCTGTCCAGAGCGCGGTTTGACGCAGCTCTCCATGCTACTCTATCCTGTGCAAGCCTCTTCATCTCCGAGTAACTGCTGCAACCTACCCTCTGAATCTGTTTACTGTATTCGTTTCTTAGTCTCCATCTACGACTTTTACCCTCCACGCTTCCCTCCATTACTAAATTGGTGATCCCTTCACGCATCAGAATGTGCCCTATCAATTGATTCTTCTTCTAGTCAAGCTGTGCCACAAATTCCTCTTCTCCCCAATTCAGTTCAGCACCTTCTCATTAATTACATGATCTGCCCACCTAATCTTCAGCATTCTTTTATAGCATCACATTCCAAAAGCTTCTACTCTTGTCTAAACTGTTCATCATCCATGTTTCGCTGCCATATATGGCTACACTCCATACACATACTTTTAGAAAGGACTTCTGGACATTTAGGTCTATACTCGATGTTAACAAATTTCTTTTGTTCAGAAATGCTTTTGTTACCATTGCAAGTCTACATTTTATATCCTCCCTACTTGCACCGTCATCAGCTATTTTGCTTCGCAAATATGAAAACTCATTTACTACTTTAAGGGTCTCATTTCCTAATCTAGCTCCTTCAGCATCACTTGATTTAATTCGATTACATTCCATTCTCACCGATTTGCTTTTGTGGATGTTCATCTTATCTCCTCCTTTCAAGATTCTGTCCATTCCATTCAACTGACCTCCAAGTCCTTCGCTGCCGTCTGGTTTCTGTATAAATTGGAATAGCCTTTCACTCCATTTTACCCCTACCTCCTTTATAATTTGAAAGAAATTATTTCAGTAAACATTGTCAAAAGCTTTCTTTAATTTTCAAAGAACTTCCGAGAATTCAGCCAGGTAATACTTACAGCGACAGCCGATATTTCGGCAGCGATACACCCCGCCATTTTCAAGGCACAAACTGCAACGGACAGGCTATGTACAAGCAAATTTAAAACCTCGGTTCTTGGAGTACTTCAGGGAAGATAACACAGACTGAACTCTAGTGCCATCAAAGATAACCAAAGTCAGAGGTATCGACAGTGAAAAACTATTAACTAGCAGGAGAGGTAACATCGCCTCTGTCCCTCTGTTTTTTGACAAGGGAAAGAGCAGGATTCTAAGCAGAGTTTAAACAAAAACCTCCATCCCTGTTTACAATGTTGCTCGATAATTTAATCTCAACAGCCTCCTTAATAACACTGTCGCAACAGCTGGACGTGCATGTCAATATCTCGGTATTGTTATATAACACAGGGTGACCAGTATCCAAACAATGCTCGGCAATATCAAATCCACTTGGCTGCTGTATTCGTTTGTGCCATTTATGTTTAGTACATAGTTCCTCCAGGGTGCTCATTGTCTGACCAAGGTATGCCATGCCACAGCTACAAGAAATGCAATATACACTCGCCTTAAGCAAGCCAAGATCATCCTTAACAAAACCCAAAAGCACTCTAATTTTAGATGGAGGTCGGAAAACACAGTTCACATCGCATTTCCGTAAAATGCGACAGAACTTGTTTGAAGTGCTTCCTGCAGAAGGCAAAATGTCAGTAGACTTAGGTGTCGACTCATCATTATCATCAGTCACCCGATGTACAGTTGGCCGATATCGCCATCCAAGTTCAATCTGTCTTTCACTATAACTATTCTGACGAAATGTAGCTTCAAGATGGGCCAGCTCGGCTGGCAATGTCTCATTGTCGGAAATAACATGAGCCCTGTGTACCAAGGTACGAAGTACCCCTTCACGCTGAGCCGGATGGTGACAATTCTCAGCCTGTAAATACAAGTCATTGTGAGTATGTTTCCGGCAAACTGCATCTCCCAATGATCCATCAACCTTCCGCCTAACTAAAACGTCAAGAAAGGGAAGGCAATAATCCTCTTCCATCTCCATCGTAAAACGAATGTTCGGTTGGATCGGGTTCAATTCCTAAGGGACCAAACTGCTTAGGTTATCGGTCCCTATATTTACACACTACTTAAACCAACTTAAACTAACCTTTGCTAAGAGCAACACACATACCCATGCCTGAGGGAGGACTCGAACCTCCGGCGGGAGGGTGTATCGAATTCAGATGTTCTAAAAAAAGCCATTCAAATTCTCCCCAGCATGAGGCCAAACAACAAAAGTATCGTCAGCATATCTAAAGGAACAGGCGGATTTCAAAGTCACCGACTCCAATGCACGTTCCTCGAAATCTTCCGTAAACAAATTTGCAATCGCAGGAGACAACGGGCTGCCCATTGCAATTCCATCTGTCTGCTTGTAATACTGGTCATTGAATAAAATGTAAGTGGATGCAACACAAGTCGAAAGAGATTAGTTAATTCAACACCAAACCTAACCTCAATTGATCGCAACGAATAAGACAGGGGAAATGAGTGAACAGAGAAACCACATCAAAACTTACTAAAATATCAGAGTCATTAAGCCGCATTCCCTCCAAAATGATATGATGCTCACACCGACTAAACTGTGGGCTTAACAGAGAAGCAAGATTCTTGACTACACGATATGTCGGAGCACCGCTGTTGCTCACTATAGGACGGAAAGGAGCCCCTTCCTTGTTTACCGTCGGAAGGCCATATAACCTAGGGGGAACAGCACTATAAGTGTTAAGGCTCTTGATAGTGTCTTGCGATAAACCACTTTTCTTCAGTAGGATATTGCTCTGTCTCTCATCACTTTTCGTGGGGTCAGCATCGATCCAGCGATAAGCTGAACCAGATAATAAACATTGCTTCTTTCGTACATAATCCTGTTTCTTTAAAACAACGGTGGCATTACCCTTGTCCGCAGGTAAAATAACAATGTCAGGATCAGTTTTTAGAGAGCGTGAAGCAGCCCTCTCTGCTGCTGTTACATTACTCTGGGTGGACGAGCCCTAATCAACACACGACAACATCCCTCCTAATCTCTTCTGCAGCTTCAGGAGATAGTTTGCAAACTGCCTGCTCAATTGAACTAATAAAATTAACTACAGGCAAAGTCTTCGGTATAGGTGCAAATTTTAAACCCTTCCCCATCACGGATAAGGTTACGTCCTCAAAGGATTTCTCTGTGAGATTTATCACAGAACTTCGAGATGTAAAATCAGACTCCGAGCCATGGAAACGTTGAAACTTTGCTAAATGTCGAGGAGTAGCAGAATTGTATTCCAAATCAGCTTGAATCCATGAAGCACTGTCCAACCAATCCCATGTGAAATCAGACAATTTCGAAACAACCATTAATGGATAGGAAACAATTCTTTGGAAACAGAATCCAAACATCGACGAGTAAAACGAATCTTTTCACGCACAAGAGCCAAGCCAGCTTGGAATGCTGCTCTCTCCCTTGTCAAAAAGTAGAGGAATAGAGTCAATGTTACCTGACCGGCTGGTTCGTAGTCTTTCAGTATCGACACCTCTGGTTTTGGTCATCTTTGTTGACACTAGTGTTCAGTGTGTGTGTGTTATCTTTCCTGAATTACTCCAAGAACCGAAGTTTTAAATTTGCTTTTACATCGCCTGTCCGTTGCAGTTCGTATCTTGAAAATGGTGGGGCGTACTCCCATCGAAATATCGGCGGTCGCTGTAAACATTACGTGGCTGAATTCCCGTAAGTTGTTTGAAAATTGTATACTCCAGAAGAAACTGAGGTCTCACAGCTTTCTCTAAGTCTACAAATATAGACGTAGGTTTGTCTTTCGTTAATCTATCTTCTATGAGAAATCGTAGACCTAGTATTTCCTCGCATGTTGCTACATTTCTTTGGAATCCAAACTGATCTTCTCCGAAGTCGGCTTCTACCAGTTTCTCCATTTTTCTGTAAAAGATTCGTGTTTGTATTTTGCAGCCGTGACTTATTAAACTGATAGTTCGGTAATTTTCACACCTGTCAGTACCTGCTTTCTTTGGAATTAGAATTATTATATTCTTCTTGAAGTCAGAGTCTATATCGCCTGTCATACATCTTGCTCATCAGATGGAAGAGTATTGGGGTTGGCTCTCCCAAGGCTGTCAGTAGCTCTAATAGAATATTATGTACTCCCGGAGCCTTTTTTTTCAACTTAAGTGGTAGATTCTTCACGGAGTATCACATCTCCCTTCTCATCGTATTCTAAATCCTCTTGCATTTCCATAATATCGTCCTCAAGTTCATTTCCCTTGTGTAGACCCTCTATACACTCCTTCCCCATCCTTGCTTAGGACTGTTTTTCCATTTGAGTTCCTGGTATTCATACAGGTGGTTCATACAAGTGATGTAGGCAATATGTGTCTCACCTCTAATGATACATGCTTCTACATCCTCACATTTGTGTTCTAGCCATTCCCGCTTAGTCATTTTGCACATCCTGTAGGTCTGATTTTTCGGACGTCTGTATTCCCTTTCACCTGCTTCATTTGTTGCATTTTTATACTGTCTTCTTTCATATTTTATGAAATATTATATAATAATGTACCATGCGAATTAATTGTAAGATGTCTTCACTCGGCTGACAAAAATTTAATCCTTTCGTTTCTACAGATATTGCATTGCATGATAAAGTCGAGAGTCAGAGGTCAGGTAACATCAACGTGGGACCAACGACTTTTATTCTGTTAAACACCCAGTCCTCAAGAAGCAGAAAAATTTGCACAACGATCCTTGTGAAGAACCTCAAGAAATTAATGGCGATGCTGGCGATGAAACTGGAGCCCAGAGCTCGCAGGCTGCGTCGCCGAACTCCTGGGAAGCGGCCTGCAGCCGCCCTTTGAGATTCTTCCCCCTCACTCCTCCCACAGTCCCTTCCCTCCCCCCCCCCCCTCCCATCTACCCGTCCAGCTACCGTTGCCGCTTCGTGCCTTTTAACGAGCTGCAGAAGATGTGGCGCGTTCCATCTTGTTACGAGGTCGTCAACTCCGGCGAAAGCGGATAAAATGTTACGGACTACGCTTGCCATGATATTTACCTTACAAAAGAGGCTTCCTGTAGTGGCCTTCCAGTATCTAATATAGATCGCTTTTTCTGAGGTGTGTCCTTGATCCGCTTAGGTGTTCTCTAATACCTCATTAAAAAGCTATAATAAGCTACTTACAGTATTTTCACTAGCAGTAGTGTATATCGTAGTGTGAGTTTTTTGTCATCGACGATGCTTACACTTGCTAATGAGGCTGTTGTGCATAACTGCATAGTAAACAAGAAAATAAAACAGAATAACTTGCATGAAAGACTAAACTGTTCAACACATATACCGAAAACTGCAACAAAATTAATAGCTAACAACCAAGTGTTATTTGTTTCAAGTCTTCTTGCTTTCCAATTTTATTTACCATATTAGAAAATTCGTAACCTTTTTATCCTATTTCCTCACGAATCTTGCTACTAAGATAGTTATTGGCAACGCAGCAATTATTTCTCAAATAATTACTTTTATTGCTGTTCGTTAATATTGCAACACCAGGAAGGATAGCAAATAACGAAATTATACACGCACAGTATTATACATGAACAGTTAAGTAGGAATTCTAACTAATTGACTTTGTAGATCATTTGCACTCAGGGTGAAAAATTTAGTGAAGGGGCTGCAATCTCTGATAAGAGCAAAGGCCCTAACGTGGCTGGGTACCGAGTCTAAGTGGGCGTGGATTATAGTTGCGGGTACGTCATTCGGTGCTGCTTCAGATTCTTGCCGGGGTTCATGAATCATAGAGGCTTGTAATTGGTGGTCTGGCAGTCGCTCGCCAAATCAAAACTACATGTTTTACTGTCTGACAGATCTGGAAAATTTTCCGGCTAGGGCAACAGTGGAGCATCTCAATATTGTTTTTATGTAACGCCGCAGAGACTTCGAAGACAGAGCGCAGACACCAGCTTTGAGCAAGCCGGAAATGTAACTGTTGCCCTGCAAAGTACCAGGTGTGATCAGGCCGTGTACCAAACGGCACTCAACACCATCATCCCACATACGTACTTGGTCCGTATGGCGGTAATGAATGGAGTTTGCCTTTTCCTTGGAGGCTCCACACATGGTGGTGTTGCACGCACAACCCTGGCGAGACTTCTATGTCCTGTGGTGTCTTTGGGCGCGTCACTGCCAGTGTGTCCACTTCTGCTGCTGCATTAATGGAAGCTGCAACACTGGTGGTGTACTGCCAGTCCATGGTGCTCCATACGTCATACTGGCCACGTGGATAGTTGTCTTGCTGCCAAAAAGCACGTTTTCTTACGAAAGGTATGTGACGTTGCCTTATGACACAGCATGGGGGTACGAACAATATATCTAACATGCCGTGAGTGTGATACACCTTAATCCATAGATTTCTTATTTGCTTGACACGCTGGGGTCCGACTAAAGGTAAGCAGCAATATCGAGAAACGATAAGCCATACTCTTGACGGCCCACTATCCTGCCACTGTCGGTTTCCGACGACTATTGGTAAACGTTTCGTCTTATTGTAAAGCGAATAGTATGATCTTCTTACAAACAATAAATGCTCAAATTCAACTTTTGAATGACAAATCCTCTTTCCTTATGTGCAGAACGTAGATTGCGTTAATCCTATCTACACTGTGCGGTTGCGAAACGATGCTAGTCATTTTTATATACAAGTCATATCCGTTTCACATTAGTTGCACGTTGCCTTTATGTTGTTCCAGTTTTAATGGCCAGTGGCGTATTTTTCTCATTTTGATCATCAGGAGACTGAATGAAATGGTATCTACCGGCACCTCTTAATTCTCTTAAAACAATTCTTCTACATCGGCGATTCATTTCATATGCACGTACAGTTACACTTCGCAGGTGACTGTCCATTGGATGTCGGCTAGTATCCCGTTATCGCTATTAGCCATAGTATTTTATATTCTATTTGTGTGTGGAGCAAATAAAACATCACTGTCTGATCAAAATGGCTCTGAGCACTATGGGACTTGACATCTGAGGTCATCAGTCCCCTAGAACTTAGAACTACTTAAACCTAACTAACCTAAGGACATGACACACAACTATGCGCGAGGCAGGATTCGAACCTGCGACCGTAACGGTCGCGCGGTTCCAGACTGAAGCGCCTAGAACCGCTCGGCCACAGCGGTCGTCTCTCACTGTCTGTATTCCTCGGTATATGGTCTAATCGTTTTTAGCCTGTTCTCGTTTTCCAATGAGCAATAAATCAGAAGGGTTGCACAGTCTTCTGTGAATTTACTCAACAGAGGTTTGCGACAACCAAGTAGTCTTAAATGCAATGATCCTATTTAAACTCTGTGAACTTCTGTTTACATTATCGTATGGGCTTTACCGTTTTGTTAAAAACCTAAGGGCACCCCTCGGAATGCTTCAGATGTCTGCTGTTGCACGTACTCAATAAAGTAGCTAGAAGGATGAAATAGTCTTATGTGCGATTTCCATTACAGTTGCACCGCACTTTCCCAGAACGATCACAAAAAATGGAAACGTTCCATCCATCGGTCCTGCTACTTACTGCATGTGTTCCTCCAGTTTCACATCTCTTTGTGGTATTATCACAAGTTATTTAAACTATGTAATGGACCCCAGTTCACCACTAATATTGTAACTGGTAGTTTATTACATTATGATTGTGATGTAATAAGTTATTATGCAATTATACAATTGTCAAGAAATAAATGTTTAAAAATTCTTGTAATTGAATCTTTCTGCGCCCCTTGTTATCGTCACTATCATGTGTTTAATTTACTTAAAGCATGTTTCCATTGAATATAGTGAGACGGTACATCACGAAATGCCCATGAAAATTTTAACAACAGAAGCGGCCGTTCGCACGGCATTCTAGCGTTAACAGTGACAGCCGAGTAGGCGAGGAGAGCCGTGGTTTGACACTTGCAGACCATGCAAGGCCGGGCGTGGTCAGTAGGTGGCGGTACGTCTGCCACACGATTATTGGTGGAGGTCAAAGTACGCTGACGTTCTGAACACGCGGTGGAGAAATCCCGGCCATTTGAACGGACCACATAAGGTTGTCGCAGTGGCCGAATATCAAATAAGGGAAACTCTAGATAAAAACCGAACCAAAGCAGTGGCAGAGAATCCAATCACGTGATTTCAAAGCCAAAAATTAGACGAGTGCATGAGTGAAGAGTAGCCATGTCTACGACATTTAGTTTAAAAGATATTAAATGTTACATATTTGGATATGAAACGCTCTTCAAAAATTAACAACTCACTAAAGAGCGATTCTGACAAATGTGCGCTATAGAACTGTTGAAATAGATTTTCTGTAAATATTTCGCATTTGAATCTACAGGCCGGAATGTATTTTCCACTTATGAAAAAGTGAATTTTCTAGCAAGTAAAACTTGTAACACTAAAAGTAGTAGCAGCATTAGTAAATAAAGGTAAGTGGGGATGTAAGACTGATATTAGTTTGTCTAATATTTATTAGTGATGAAGACTTAACATAGCACCCTTATAAACGAAAACACAATTTTTGTTGAAACTATTAAAGTTACACAAAAAATAAGATCGGCATTCTAAAGACGGTGTATTTAGTATGTCTTTATAACATTAAATATGTAGTTTGTGAGTGTTTTCAAATGTCGCAAGTGCGAGCTCGCGCATAGACTGGTCGTACGCGTGGCTGGGAGTCAACTAAGGTGTGTAACCAAGTGTTTTTTATGTATTAGGTCGGGACTTCAAAGATTTAATTTGTAACGATCGGGAGGAACTTTGAAATTACTTTAGCTTGTTCGCACTTAGATGAAATTCAGGTCGCGTGAACGGATGGGTGAGACTTGTAAATATTTCGCAAGTTTTGATCGAAAAGAATTTGAAACATTGTTCATTGTTTGCACTCTGAATCACATTGGGTTAGGCGACTTTGTCTGAACACCAACAAACTGTTCTGCAGTTAACTTTGATTGTGATATGCAGTTAAAAGTATTGTTATATAACGGTCACAGGACATCAGCTTAGAAGTGTGATGAATGAGTCTGAATAATTTTCGTGGCTTTGCTGAAGGTTAAGCGAACATGCGATGCTGGTCGACCTACTCAGGTTCTGACTCTGACAAACATTTTTTTGATAATAAACTATGGTGTATGGTTGTTGTTGTTGTTGTGGTCTTCAGTCCTGAGACTGGTTTGATACAGCTCTCCATCCTACTCTATCCTGTGCAAGCTTCTTCATCTCCAAGTACTTACTGCAACCTACATCCTTCTGAATCTGCTTAGTGTATTCATCTCTTGGTCTCCCTCTACGATTTTTACCCTCCACGCTGCCCTCCAATGCTAAATTGGTGATCCCTTGATGCCACAGAACATGTCCTACCAACCGGTCCCTTCTTTTTGTCAAGTTGTGCTACAAACTCCTCTTCTCCCCAATTCTATTCAATACCTCCTCATTAGTTATGTGATCTACCCATCTAATCTTCAGCATTCTTCTGTAGCATCACATTTCGAAAACTTCTATTCTCTTCTTGTCCAAACTATTTATCGTCCATGTTTCACTTCCATACATGGCTAAACTCCATACAAATACTTTCAGAAACGACTTCCTGACACTTAAATCTATACTCGATGTTAACAAATTTCTCTTCTTCAGAAACGCTTTCCTTGCCATTGCCAGTCTACATTTTATATCCTCTCTACTTCGACCATCATCAGTTATTTTACTCCCTAAATAGCAAAACTCCTTTACTACTTTAAGTGTCTCATTTCCTAATCTAATCCCCTCAGCATCACCTGATTTAATTTGACTACATTCCATTATCCTCGTTTTGCTTTTGTTGATGTTCATCTTATATCCCCCTTTCAAGACACTGTCCATTCCGTTCAACTGCTCTTCCAAGTCCTTTGCTGTCTCTGACAGAATTACAATGTCATCGGCGAACCTCAAAGTTTTTATTTCTTCTCCATGAATTTTAATACCTACTCCGAATTTTTCTTTTGCTTCCTCTACTGCTTGCTCAATATATAGATTGAATAACATCGGGGAGAGGCTACAACCCTGTCTCACTCCCTTCCCAACCACTGCTTCCCTTTCATGTCCCTCGACTCTTATAACTGCCATCTGCTTTCTGTACAAATTGTAAATAGCCTTTTGCTCCCTGTATTTTACCCCTGCCACCTTCAGAATTTGAAAAAGATTATTCCAGTTAACATTGTCAAAAGCTTTCTCTAAGTCTACAAATGCTAGAAACGTAGGTTTGCCTTTTCTTAATCTTTCTTCTAAGATAAGTCGCAAGGTTAGTATTGCCTCACGTGTTCCAACATTTCCACGGAATCCAAACTGATCTTCCCCGAGGGCCGCTTCTACCTGTTTTTCCATTCGTCTGTAAGGAATTCGCGTTAGTATTTTGCAGCTGTGACTTATTAAACTGATTGTTCGGTAATTTTCACAACTGTCAACACCTGCTTTCTTTGGGATTGGAATTATTATATTCTTCTTGAAGTCTGAGGGTATTTCGCCTGTCTCATACGTCTTGCTCACCAGATGGTAGAGTTTTGTCATGACTGGCTCTCCCAAGGCTGTCAGTGGTTCTAAAGGAATGTTGTCTACTCCCGGGGCCTTGTTTCGACTCAGGTCTTTCAGAGCTCTGTCAAACTCTTCACGCAGTATCTTATCTCCCATTTCGTATTCATCTACTTCCTCTTCCATTTCCATAATATTGTCCTCAAGTACATCGCTCTTGTATAAACCCTCTATATACTCCTTCCACCTTTCTGTTTTCCCATCTTTGCTTAGAACTGGGTTTCCATCTGTGCTCTTGATATTCATACAAGTGGTTCTCTTACCTCCAAAGGTCTCTTTAATTTTCCTGTAGGCAGTATCTATTTTACCCCTCGTGAGATAAGCCTCTACATCCTTACAATTGTTCTCTACCCATGCCTGCTTAGCCATTTTGCACTTCCTGTCGATCTCATTTTAGAGACGTTTGTATTCCTTTTTGCCTGCTTCATTTACTGCGTTTTTATATTTTCCCCTTTCATAAATTAAATTCAATATTTCTTCTGTTACCCTAGGATTTGTAGCAGCCCTCGTCTTTTTACCTACTTGATCCTCTGCTGCCTTCACTACTTCATCCCTCAGAGCTACCCATTCTTCTTCTACTGTATTTCTTTCCCCCATTCCTGTCAATTGTTCCCTTATGCTGTCCCTGAAACTCTCTACAACCTCTGGTTTAGTCAGTTTATCCAGGTCCCATCTCCTTAAATTCCCACCTTTTTGCAGTTTCTTCAGTTTTAATCTAGAGTTCATAACCAATAGATTGTGGTCAGAGTCCACATCTGCCCCTGGAAATGTCTTACAATTTAAGACCTGGTTCCTAAATCTCTGTCTTACCATTATATAATCTATCTGATACCTTTTAGTATCTCCAGGTTGGTATGAAAGAATATTTAGACTTTTTCTGGAATTAATTCAGTCCGTGAAAAATGAAGATTATTTCACCTCAAATCCCTGCAATTTTAATGAACCTGTGACAGCCTTCATGTAGGATTAAATGCGACGGACGCGTTGGTTGGCCCCTGGACGGTGACGAGGCCATCATTTTGAAATCCAACCACTTATTGGGAAGCCTGTAAAACAGAGTTTTATTTAATGTTTTATTCGTGTTGATACCCGTGGTGACCCATGAGTCGAACTTGTTGGTGGTAACAGTTAACAACTTCACCATTAGTCAATTACTGTCTCATTAAGCAAGCATAAGAAGAAAAGAATATTTTTAAAACAAACATTTCGTTCCTCCAACAAATATTACCATAAATTGGGTTTCATACGGTTGGTCTCGTCTGGGATTGAACGAACATGTCTTCCTAACAAATCTTTATCCATATACTGTCGCAGTACTAAGAGGAAACGTTATGTCATCGTGAAATTGCTTACGGTCATCCAGCGACTATCAGATTCCGCAATCACCATCATCAACGAATGATGCTATTGTTATTTGCCTGATCTAACAAATTAATTTTCCGTTTTTATTAGTGTTGCTCGGCTGAGTTTAGAATTATTTTCCTTCTTCCGCCTCAGGGAATTCGCGTCACTGTTCGGATACGTATCACATTGTAGGTAAAACCCAGAACTGGTTGGGTAAGTCATTTTAAACACTGAGCACAGCATATACACTCATCAGTCAGAACATTATGACCATTAACCTCCTATCGATTTAAACTCGTCCATGCGATAGCAACGTCACCCATCGAGGAATGGTTGCTAGTCAGACACACATACGTTGTACGTAATATCAGTGAGCACGATATATGTGTGTAGAATGGGAAGGCGCGCGATCTGAGTTTGACCGAGGGCAGATTGTGTTGGCCTGCGCCTGCAGGCTGGACACGAGCATTTCGGAAACTGCTCGACATGTCAGGCGTTTGTGGAGTGCTGAGATGAGTGTCTTCAGCACGTGGGGAAACCAAGGTGAAACCACGTCCAGATGTCGTGGAGTTGGGCGGTCACCCATCATTACGGATGTCGGACGTCGCAGGCAGAGAACTGTGGCGGAACTAATATCAGACTTTAATGCTGGCTGAGTATAAGTGTGTCTGAACACACAGTGCACAGAACACTCCTAAGGATGGGCCTTCGCAGCCGAAGACCCATTCATGTGGCAATGGTAAAATAGGCGCTTGACCAATGGCAGAGCGCAGTGGTAGAGCGTTGCATGGTCTGATGAATCCCGATGCCTTCGTCATCATAACGATGGGAGGGCTTGAATCCGTCGTCTCCCAGGGAATCCTGTACGGCGGGACAGTGACAAACTGGCGGCGGCTCCGTTATGCTCTGGGGAACATTCACATGGGAATCCATGGGTCCAGTGGAGCTCATTCAAGGCAACATGACGACCGAGGAGTATCGTACAGTGGTTGTAGGCCCCGTACATCGTACACTGGTTTTAGACCACGTACACCCCTTCATGACGATCATGTTCCCCGATGGCAGAGGAATTTGCAACAAGATAATGCCCTATGTCACAAGGCCAAGAGTTTGATGGAGTTGTTCAAGGAACACAGTGGCGAACTCCAATTAATGCCCTGCCCCCCCTAGTCACCAGATCTGAACCCGAAAGAAAACATCTGGAATGTGAATGAATGGGGCGTCATAGCTCATCGCTCCCCTCCCAGGAATTTACGGGAATTAGTTGACTTATACATGCCAACCCCCCTCCAGCGACCGACCAAAGCGTCGTTGCTACCATACCACGACGCAACGCCGCTGTTATACGTGCTAAAGATGGACGTACAGGCTATTAGGTTGGTGGTCATAAGTGGTCATAATATTCTGGCTGATCAGTGTATTTTTCTATTTTGTTCAAACTCTTCTATTTCTCTTTCTTAAAGAGACACAGATTTTACTTTACTTTCTGCTAAAGATTTGCCGTACAGTTTGAGGTATTAGATTTTATGAAGCAAAACATTTTGTAGCATATTTATTGCTATACTTCGTACAATTGCATCTTGGTTTTGAATTGGCAATTCGGTACAGTGTCAATTGACTTTCGGAAATGTGAGTACTTAGAACCCACCTCTACACCTGTAATTACATAGTATCTTGTGTGAAAAAAACGAACTTCCTTCTCTCCGCTAGTGTCTCAGTACTCAAGGCTGCGTTGAGTACTGCAATGGATGAACGGATCTTTTTTTTCTGTATAATCTCCCTAGAACAGGCAGACAATTCAGACAGTGAGAGACCCATGGTTATAAGTCCCAAGAGGTCCATCTGCAGAGCCTAACATGAGTTGCAGATTCAGAAGACACCAGAACATCGCACCTACAATTATTATTTTTTTCTTTTTTTGGGTCATCAACCTTCTAAGTGGTTTGATGCGGCCTGCCACGAATTTCTCTCCTGTGCAGGACTCTTCATCGCAGAGTAGCACTTGCATCCTACGTCCTTAATTCTTTTCTGGATGTATTCCAGTCTCTGCCTTCCTCTACAGTTTTTGCCTTCTGCAGCTTCCTATAGTATCACGGAAGTCGTTCTCCGATGTCTTAACAAATGTACAGTCAGCCTGTCTCTTCTCCTTGTCACTGTTTTCCTCATATTTCTTTCATCTCAGATTATGCGCAGAACCTCCTCATTCCTTACCTTATCAGCATTCGTCTGTAGTACGACTTCTCAAATGCTTCTATTGTCTTCTGTTCCGCTTTTCCCACAGTTCATGTTTCACTACCGCACTATACTGTGCTCCAACCGTACATTCTCAGAAATTTCTTTCTCAATTTAAGGCTTGTGTTTGATACTAGTAGACGTCTCCTGGCCAGGAATTCCCCTTTTTGCTGGTGCTAGTCTGCTTTTGATATTCTCCTGGCTCCGTCCCTCATTAGTTATTTTACTGCCTAGGTAGTAGAATCCTTTAACTTCCTCTACTTCGTGACCATAAAGTTTCTCACTGTTCTCAGTTCTGCTACTTTTAATTTCTTTCGTCTTTCTTCGTTTTACTCTAAATCCCAATTCTGTGCACATTAGACTGTTCATTCCATTCATCTGATCCTGTAATACTTCTTCACTTTCACACAGGGCAGCAATGTCATCAGCGAATCTTATCATTGATATCCTTTCACCTTGAAATTTAATTCCACTACTTAACCTTTCTTTTATCTCCATCATTGTTTCTTCGGTGTACAGATTGACCAATAAAGGGGAAAGACTATGTCCCTGTCTTACATTCTTTTTATCTGAGCGTTTCGTTCTTGGTCGTCCACTCTTATTATCCCCTCTTGGCTCTAGTACATATTGTATATTACCGGTCTCCTCTACAGCTTACCCCTATATTTCACAGAATTTCTAACATCTTCCGCCATTTTAACTTGACGAACACCTTTTCCACCTCGACAAATCCTGTGAACGTCTCTTGATTTTTCATTAGTCTTGCTTCCATTATCAACCGAAATTTCAGAATTGCCTCTCTCGTTCCTTTACCTTTCCTACAGTCAAACTGATCATCTAACATATCCTAAATTTTCTTTTCCATTCTTCTGTATATTATTCTCGTAAGTAACTTTGATGAATGAGCTGTTAAGCTGATTGTTCGATAATTCACGCACTTGTCTGCATTTGCAGTCTTCCGATTTGTGTGGATGATATTTTTCCGAAAGTCAGGCGGTATGTCGCCAGTCTCATACATTCTACACACCAACGTGAATAGTCGTTTTCCTGCCAATTCCCCCAATGATTTCAGAAATTCTGACGGAATATTATCTATCCCTTCTGCCTTATTTGATCTTATATCCTCCAAAGTTCTACAGCTCTGTGAATCAGCTGCATTTCCTTATATACAGAAATGTGAGTCATTCCAAGAGTAATATTTACTAATGGTATCTCATCGCTTGTAACTTCATTTCACTACATAGATACATGCAGTTCACAGCTCTTAATGAGTTATGTGACACAGTCCGCTACTTCTTTAGTTTCACCGTTAATCATCCTATGTCACTATCCAAGTAATAGTGAAAATTTGGGCATCTAATCCCAACGGAGATTAGTGAACATTTTCTCTGGACCAAATCAATATGGAGTAAAATTCACAAATGATGGGAGTATGGCCAGAGGAATGATTTTCTACAGTCGTCCGTAGCACCACATCTCAGATGCATCGATTCTCTTCTGTTTCGGTTTTCCCACAGTCCATATTCTATTACCACACAATACGGTGCTTAAAACGTGCATTCTCAGAAATTTATTTCTGAAACTAAGAGACTCATATGGACAGCCTATTCTTACAATGAAGCGTCACCGACTTGACGTCATATTTTATGGAGAAAAAAGGTCACTTTCAAAATACGATCCGTAGCAATCGAGCACGCGCCAAAGTTCAGCCTATAATTGTTATAGAACACAGTTATGAAGTCCTGAAAGTACAGCTTTTAATGTTTTGTGGGCACAGAGTAACTGTCACCCTCGCCTCCTCAGTACAGCCACCCAACGCCTGAGCGCGAAGTAGTGTACAGCGGAGGGACAAGCAGAGTCCTCCTAGTCGCAGGGTTTTGTAGCTGAGGGAAGAGGAGGCCGGGGGACACGTCTGACTTACGTGTTTTGAGGCCCTGTGCGATACACTTATTGTTGTCCCCGAAAAGTAGCAATATGAGTGCATAGTATATCAATCTCATACACATATACATTCAATAATATTTTAACAGTATTCATGCACTCGTATGTAACTGCAGGAAAACGAATAAATCTAAGTAAGGGAAGAATTATTACGTAATGAAATTGACTACCGAAGTAAATTTGATCACACCAATCACGTTGAAGAATAGCTTGTCTCCTACTAATGTACTTTAACAGCGCCAGCTTTTGAATCAAAACAACACACAACAGAGATGTTAATTATTACATACTGCTTCGCTACTGCTTTTATTACACATTCATTCGTTTCACTCATTTATATAGTATTTGTGAATTACCAAATGTTCCAGCTACAGTTTAGAAGCGCACACTTTGAAACAATGAAAGGATCGTATTATGAATCTGAAAACAATATATCACAACCCTCTTTGAAACTTCCTGCTACACCCGCAGGACAGGACAGGTAGTTTACGTTGTGGAAAGGGGCCAAAACCAGCGGCTGTCAGTTACACTCGAACATAAAACCTTTTATTTGATCAAACACTACAAGAGCCAAGAAAAATTAAAAAACAACACAGCTTTAGTTTTGGAACTTAATTAGCGGCTGAATGCGCCGTACAATCTCATGCCTTAAGAGCAAGACCACTTTAACTTAGAGCTCAATCAATATCAGAAATTTAAAAGGCAAGGCCTTATCTTGAAGCAGTACCTTAATTAGGCTGAAGGCCCAAACCATCTGACACCCTTGGGCAAAACAATCTTAATCTAAGAAAAAGCTAGAAGCCATACAAGTATAAACAACAAGAACAAATAAGAAAAGGTAGTACACCCAAGGGTGCTCAGAAGTTCCGAGGGTCGGCCTGGAATTCAAACACTAACGCTAGATTAGGTGAGACAGGCAGTCGGCCCAATAATCGTCGATCCGACGACAACCCAACCGACAGACAGTCAACGGACCCACCGACAAGATAACCTCCGCATCGCCCGACCTTCACACAACAGGGAGTTAAATGGAACAACGTAAAAGGTATTGGCACCCACAACCAATTATACATTTAGCTGTCAAACTACACACCGTGCTAGACAGCGACAACAAGATGAGGAAAATACACTGCCTGAATTTACGACAATGGCCAGGGCAGGTAACCGGAACGTTAACGGCCACAAGGCAGAAGATTCCGCTGGTGCACTTCAATTCAAATAACCAAGTACAGTTAAACTCCACCAGAGGGTGGCTAAAATTTGAAAACTTGGAAACACATGTTGTTGCTCGCGAGAATATCCCAACAGCCAACAACGAACTCCAAACGACACAATGTGAACAGTCGTGACTTGCTGGTAGATTAAATCAAAACTCAACTTTAATGTCCAGGATGGCACAATTCGCGCCAAAGTCATATTTCCCACCCTCAATTCCACTCGCGGATCGCAGGAGGGAAAAACGGCTGAACGCCTCAGTACGAGCTCTAATTTCCCTTATCTTTGAATGGCGATCATTGCGCGATTTGAAAGTTGGTGGTAATAATATATGCTCTACATCCTCGGCGTACCAGTCGCTAATCTTGCCGCTCTTCTTTGGACCCTCTGAATCTCTTGAATCAGACCCAACTGGTAACGGTCCCATACAGACAAACAATACTCTAAGAGTGGACGAACTAACATACTGTAAGCAATTTCCTTTGTTGAAGGACTGCATCGCTTCAGGATTCTACCAATAAACCGCAATCTAGAGACTTAATTAGAGAAAGAAGTTTCTGAGAATGTCCGTTTGGAGCAAGTATTTTATGGTAGTGAAACATGTACCGTGGGAAAACCGGAACAGAAAAGAATCGAAGGGTTTAAGATGTGGTGCTACAGAAGAATGTGGTATATTAGGTTGACTGATAATGTAAAGAATGGGGAGGTTGTCTGGAGAATCGGCGAGGAAAGGAATATATGGAAAACACTGACAAGAAGAAGGGACAGGATGGAAGGACATCTGTTAAGACTTCAAGGAATATCCCCCATGGTACTAGAGAGGGAGCTGTAGAGTTAAAAAACTGTAGGGAAAAACAGATACTGCACTCCATCCAGCACATAAATGAGTACGTAGATTGCATGTGCTATTCTGAATTGAAGCTCTGAAGCTCTGAATTGAAGAGTTTAGTAGAGGTTTCGTAGTGGGCAGAATTCAATCAGTCAGAAGACTGTTGACTTAAAAAAAAGAGAGAAGGTTCTGTGTGAGCTAAAGCCTAACGGTGTTCCTTATTTCATTGTCCGTTGCGCTTAACTGATTTACTTTTCTGATCTAAACTGCTAACTTTGTTTCAGTTTCTGGTGGGTTTGATTTTGTCCTTTGGTCGGCATTGGGTAGCCTGGTTAGATGTTCCCTAATTACGATCTCTTGTTATCTCTTGTTGGCTAGTTGATTTATATTAGTTACAGGCATTTAATTGTCACTTCTAGTTAGTTAATGTCTGGCTGCTGTGCCCTGAGATGAAACTTTCTGTTACATTTTGATATAATTCCTTCTAGGTTTTATAGCTATTAATGGTATGCTTGTTTTGTGCTCTCCTTGCTATTGTAGAGCTGAACCTGTTTTGGAAGGTGGGAATTTTGAAGCTTGATAAAGTAAGGTGAGGTAGATGTTAAGGTAATGGATATTTGTGGAACGAGTGCTGTACAATTTCCTTGTATTTTACTTTTATTCATGAACTCTGACTTATTGGATTCTGTTGTTAATTAATGTGTTTATAATTTGTTAAGTATTTAACGCACTCAACCGCAGCCACATTCTGCTCCCAGTATTTCCTGCGCCACACGTTATGAATGTTCAAAAGGCAGTGGCTTTGTGCTAGAATTTTAAAGAAGAGAAGATTTAAAACAAAAGGAAAAAAAACTGTACACAACGTCAGGCTTGTATCACTGACATTATTCGCTTGTAGAATGTAGAAACCCTTTTTATGTTCAAATACTATTTCTAGAGGCTGATAATACATTCAATAGGCGTTAAAGTGGATTTTGCAAACAGCGATCTAGGAGGCAGTAAAAAGTAGCAACCAGATTGACGTCGTGCTCTTGAACTCGCTGAAGATATTCGATTCACTTCCGCACTTTCAATCAATGTACAAAATGTGAGCGTACAGAGTGTTAGAGAAGGTTTGTGACTGGGTCGTCAAATAGAAACAGAATGCCATTCTTGACGGAGAGAAATCTCCAGACGCAACAGCTACTTCAAGAATGTCCTTGGGAAGCGTCATGAAGCCTTACTGTTCACTAAATGAGCTGGCGGGTAATTTCGGAAACGTCAGAGGTATGATGATGCTGTAGTATATCGAGAAGCCGCGACGCTAGAAAATTAGAGAGAAACGTAGAAAGACAAGAGGAGGTTCGAGCTTCATGCAGGGAATGCAGTTAACTATCAGCTTAAACAACTGCAAGGCAACTTTGTGTTTAAATGATTGCGTAACAATAACTCGAAGCAATCACGTTGGCAAATTCATTGGCTATACGCGAGTACGCATACGATACGATTAAAGGTGGAACGACCACGTAAAAGTAGTAGCGTTACTGAGATGCACTGAAAGAATCCTGAGGAACTGCAGCCTTATCAAGAATGGTAACTTATAACACCTTGCTTCTACTACTGCTCGAACACCATTCAACATTCTTGGACCCTCAGCAAATGGAATTCATAGAGGAAATACAGGTAACCAAAAGAAGAGCAGAGTTTTTCTTTATGGTGACGTTTGTAAAGTAGGAAAGCAACTATCAGGCAGTATGAGAGAGGTTTTGTGGATCACGGTGTGTTTTAGTGTTAAAATTCGAAGGATTGTTCCTAGAAGAGTCTGCAAATAGGTGCATCTTCCTCCGAATATCACGCTAAAAGGCTATGAGCGTAAAATTAGAGAAATTCGATTTGACACGGAGGCCTGATGGCAATAGTTCTTCCCGTGCGCTACTCGCAACTGGAGCAGAAAACGGGGAATATGGTAGTGGTACCTACAGTACTCACCACAACATAACATGAAGTGGATCGCGCAGTATGCAGTGACCGGGCCAAATATCTCACGACATAAGCATTAAACGAGAAAACTACAAAGAATGAAACTCGTCTAGCTTGAAGGGACAAACCAGATGATGCTGTGTTTGGCCCGCTAGATGGCGCTGCGATAGGTCAAACGGATATCAACTGTGTTTCTTTAAATAGGAACCCCCGTTTTTTATTACACATTCGTGTAGTACATAAAGAAATATGAATGTTTTAGTTGGACCGCTTTTTGATAGATGGCGCTGTAATAGTCACAAACGTATAAGATATTTTGCACACCTTCTATTTAGCGACGAAGTGTCATTCACCAACAGCGGTAACGTAAACCGGCATAATATGCACTATTGGGCAACGGAAAATCCACGATGGCTGCGACAAGTGGGACATCAGCGACCTTGGCGGGTTAATGTATGGTGCAGCATTATGGGAGGAAGGATAATTGGCCCCCATTTTACCGATGGCGGTCTAAATGGTGCAACGTATGCTGATCTGATGTTACTACAAGACGTTCCACTGCATGGCAGAATGACGATGTACTTCCAACATGATGCATGTCCGGCACATAGCTCGCGTGCGGTTGAAACGGTATTTAATAGCATATTTCGTGACAGGTGGATTGGTCGTCGAAGCACCATACCATGGCCCGCACGTTTACCGGATCTGACGTCCCCGGATTTCTTTCTGAGGGGAAAGTTGAAGGATATTAGCTATCGTGATCCACCGACAACTCCTGACAACATGCGTCAGCGCATTGTAGATGCATGTGCGAACATTACGGAAGGCGAACTACTCGCTGTTGAGAGGAATGTCGTTACACGTATTGCCAAATGCATTAAGGTAGACGGACATCATTTTGAGCATTTATTGCATTAATGTGGTATTTACAGATAATCACGCTGTAATAGCATGCGTTCTCAGAAATGATAAGTTCACAAAGGTACATGTATCACATTGGAATAACCGAAATAAAATGTTCAAACGTACCTACGTTCTGTATTTTAATTTAAAAAACCTACTTGTTACCAACTGTTCTTCTAAAATTGTGAGCCATGTGTTTGTGACTATTACAACGCCATCCATCACAATGCGAAATAAGTGGTCCAACTAAAATATTCATATTTCTTTCCGTACTAGACGAATATGTAATAAAAATGGGGGTTCCTTTTTAAAAAAACGCAATTGATATCCGTTTGACCTATGGCTGCGCCAACGCACCCGAACTATTTGAAACAGTTAACCCAGAGCAGGGAACCAGCGATCATAAAGCGGTTACTGCATCGATGATTTCAGCCGTAAATAGAAATATTAAAAAAGGTAGGAAGATTTTTCTGTTTAGAAAAAGTGACAAAAAGCAGATTTCAGGGTACGTGACGGCTCAACACAAAAGTTTTGTCTCAAGTACAGATAGTGTTGAGGATCAGTGGACGAAGTTCAAAACCATCGTACAATATGCGTTAGATATGTGTCAAGCAAGATCGTAAGAGATGGAAAAGTGCCATCGTGGTACAACAACCGAGTTAGAAAACTGCTGCGGAAGCAAAGGGAACTTCACAGCAAACATAAACATAGCCAAAGCCTTGAAGACAAACAAAAATTACGCGAAGCGAAACGTAGTGTGAGGAGGGCTATGCGAGAGGCGTTCAATGAATTCGAAAGTAAAGTTCTATGTACTGACTTGGCAGAAAATCCTAAGAAATTTTGGTCTTATGTCAAAGCGGTAGGTGGATCAAAACAAAATGTACAGACACTCTGTGACCAAAATGGTACTGAAACAGAGGATGACAGACTAAAGGCCGAAATACTAAATGTCTTTTTCCAAAGTTGTTTCACAAAGGAAGACTGCACTGTAGTTCCTTCTCTAGATTGTCGCACAGATGACAAAACGGTAGATATCGAAATAGACGACATAGGGATAGAGAAACAATTAAAATCGCTCAAAAGAGGAAAGGCCGCTGGACCTGATGGGATACCAGTTCGATTTTACACAGAGTACGCGAAGGAACTTGCCCCCCTTCTTGCAGCGGTATGTCGTAGGTCTCTAGGAGAGCGTAGCGTTCCAAAGGATTGGAAAAGGGCACAGGTCATCTCCGTTTTCAAGAAAGGACGTCGACATATGTGCAGAACTATAGACCTATATCTCTAACGTCGATCAGTTGTAGAATTTTGGAACAAGTATTATGTTCGAGTATAATGACTTTTCTGGAGACTAGAAATCTACTCTGTAGGAATCAGCATGGGTTTCGAAAAAGACGGTCGTGTGAAACCCAGCTCGCGCTATTCGTCCACGAGAGTCAGAGGGCCATAGACACGGGATCACAGGTAGATGCCGTGTTTCTTGACTTCCGCAAGGCCTTCGATACAGTCCCCCACAGTCGTTTAATGAATAAAGTGAGAGCATATGGACTATCAGACCAATTGTGGGATTGGATTGAAGAGTTCCTAGATAACAGAACGCAGCATGTCATTCTCAATGGAGAGAAGTCTTTTGAAGTAAGAGTGATTTCAGATGTGTCGCAGGGGAGTGTCATAGGACCGTTGCTATTCACAGTATACATAAATGACCTTGTGAATGACAGCGGAAGTTCACTGAGGCTTTTTGCAGATGATGCTGTGGTGTATCGAGAGGTTGTAACAATGGAAAATTGTACTGAACAGGAGGATCTGCAGCGAATTGACGCATGGTGCAGGAAATGGCAATTGAATCTCAATGTAGACAAGTGTAATGCGCTGCGAATACATAGAAAGACAGATACCTTATCATTTAGCTACAAAATGGCAGGTCAGCAACCGGAAGCAATTAATTCCATAAATTATCTGGGAGTACGCATTAGAAGTGATTTAAAATGGAATGATCATATAAAGTTGATCGTCTGTAAAGCAGATGCCAGACTGAGATTCATTGGAAGAATCCTAAGGAAATGCAATCCGAAAACAAAGGAAGTAGGTTACAGTACGCTTGTTCGCCCACTGCTTGAATACTCCAGAATGAGATTTTCAATCTGCAGCGGAGTGTGCGCTGATATGAAACTTCCTGGCAGATTAAAACTGTGTGCCCGACCGAGACTCGAACTCGGGACATTTGCCTTTCGCGGCAAGTGCTCTACCAACTCAGCTACCGAAGCACGACTCACGCCCGGTACTCACAGCTTTACTTCTGCCAGTACCTCGTCTCCTACCTTCCAAACTTCACAGAAGCTCTCCTGC
Organism: Schistocerca piceifrons; assembly: GCF_021461385.2. Taxonomy (NCBI): domain Eukaryota; kingdom Metazoa; phylum Arthropoda; class Insecta; order Orthoptera; family Acrididae; genus Schistocerca; species Schistocerca piceifrons. The sequence goes on from NC_060139.1 coordinate 632,377,580, forward strand.
GAACCTTGCAGAACTAGCACTCCTGAAAGAAAGGATATTGCGGAGACATGGCTTAGCCACAGCCTGGGGGATGTTTCCAGAATGAGATTTTCACTCTGCAGCGGAGTGTGCGCTGATATGAAACTTCCTGGCAGATTAAAACTGTGTGCCCGACCGAAACTCGAACTCGGGACCTTTGCCTTTCGCGGGCAAGTGCTCTACCAACTGAGCTACCGAAGCACGACTCACGCCCGGTACTCACAGCTTTACTTCTGCCAGTACCTCGTCTCCTACCTTCCAAACTTCACAGAAGCTCTCCTGCGAACCTTGGAGAACTAGCACTCCTGAAATAAAGGATATTGCGGGGACATGGCTTAGCCACAGCCTGGGGGATGTTTCCAGAATGAGATTTTCACTCTGCAGCGGAGTGTGCGCTGATATGAAACTTCCTGGCAGATTTATTTCACGAGTGCTAGTTCTGCAAGGTTCGCAGGAGAGCTTCTGTGAAGTTTGGAAGGTAGGAGACGAGGTACTGGCAGAAGTAATGCTGTGAGTACCGGGCGTGAGTCGTGCTTCGGTAGCTCTGCTTGAATACTGCTCGACAGTGTGGGATCCGTACCAGATAGGGTTGATTGAGGAGATAGAGAAGATCCAACGGAGAGCAGCGCGCTTCGTTACAGGATCATTTAGTAATCGCGAAAGCGTAAAGGAGATGATAGATAAACTCCAGTGGAAGACTCTGCAGGAGAGACGCTCAGTAGCTCGGTACGGGCTTTTGTTAAAGTTTCGAGAACATACCTTCACCGAAGAGTCAAGCAGTATATTACTCCCTCCTACGTATATCTCGCGAAGAGACCATGAGGATAAAATCAGAGAGATTAGAGCCCACACAGAAGCATACCGACAATCCTTCTTTCCACGAACAATACGAGACTGGAATAGAAGGGGGAACCGATAGAGGTACTCAACGTACCCTCCGCCACACACCGTCAGGTTGCTTGCGGAGTATGGATGTAGATGTAGATCTAGCAGATCAGCCGTAGCGCCATCTGGTTTGCCCCTTCAAGCTAGACAAATTTCGTTGGTTGTAGTTTTTTCGTTTGACGCTTATTTCGTGAGATATTTGGCCCGGTCACGATCCAATGGACTACCCTGTATACGTAAAAGTAGATTGCTGTTTGCAAAAGGAAAAAGTAATGAACGTGAAGCACGTAATTCAGTAAGGAGATTTCACCAGTGAAGTTTGAAAGCAGATCCAGACTCCCTCCGAGCATTTAACGTGGCCAGTGCCGGGCGTCGCGCTGGCCCTCTCAGGAAGTTATCGGCGTCCTCGCGAGGTGCGGTGCGCTGCGCTGCGGAGCGGCAACGAGATGAGCTGCGGGCTGGCCTAGCGCCAGTCTGCAGGCGCCGGGAGAGCCGAGAGGAGCGCTGCGCGGGACAGCCGCCATTGTGTCCGGCGGCCGCACAAAGGGGCCCGCTGTCACCGCGGCCGGCTCTCCGCCTGCCGATTTGTTACACGTCCCCTGTAAATGTTTCTCGCCGCAACCGGCGTCAGCGCTGGACGAAAAAAGACGCGTAGAAAACTCGCGAACGCTACAAAGAACGAAACCAGCGATACCTGTTAAACACTACGATGTGTAGCGCAAAGTTTTGATTCGCGTTACGATCTGCATCTGCATACCTACTCAGAAAGCTCCTATCCAGTGTATCGCCCAGGGAATTTGGTTCCATTTCACGTTCCATTCGTAAATGGAGCGAATGAAAAATGTTTACTGTATTCCTCTGTAGCAGCCGCGGTTTCCCTTATTTTGTCCTTTTGTTTACGCAAAATGAACTCTGAAGGCAGTAGAAATGTTCTGTAATCTTTAACAAATGCTGGTATCCTAAACTTCATCTACAACGCTTTGCAAAAAGACAATACAATATCGCCAGGTAGTATTTTTTGTGATCTGTCCAAAGTGTCTGTGTCATCATTTTACCCTTTTAGAAATAACTGCGGTATTGATCTCGTTACAGATAACTAGTCTGAATCATACTTCACAAACAGAATGTAAAATAACACAAACATTATTGGGAGGAGGAAAAAGTTTTAGACACTAGGGATAAATGATACATGGATTCAATTTTAGGTTTATTTCTATTCCTTGTATGTGTGAGCGACCATTCACTAACCATTGTTGAAGCAGACGATACTAGTGTTGTTATTAATTTATTAATCCAATTAGAGAGAAAGCAGCAGAATAAATTGTTAACAGTTTTTTTTGCCGAAACACATAATATGTGGTTCTCTAAAAACTGAACCTCCCTTTGAGAACACATATCATATTGATATTTGTACAACAAATAGTGTCATTTCAAGAAAAGGAGTCAGTATACGTGGTTGAATATTTTAAATTGGTTAGTGAACATATTAATGAAAATTTCAACTTGATGGAACATAATAAGAAGACTCTCAAACATTTAAAGTCGGCTACTTTTGATCTCAATACAACTGGTAGTACTGGTAACAAACAAATCAATTTCCTGGCATATTTAGCATATTTCACCTCAATAATTAACTATGGAATAATATTTTGGGTAATTTACAAACCACGTATTGATTGTTCTAAAGTGATTACTCGGAATAATAACTAATGTTCATCTGCAGTCACCTTTATGCATCTCTTTAAGCAGATATACATTTTAACTGTATCCTCCCAATTTACATATTTGCTAACAAAATTCGTCCTCGATACTGCATCACAATTTGAGAACAATAGCGATATCTATAACTACAAACCAAGACGAAAGCAATTACCTTTTCCCTCATTTTTAAAGCTGGCAGAGGCACAGGCAAGATTTCAGAATCTATGACCAAAAATTGTAGATTCTTTGTCCAATAGTATAAAATTCCTGGCATGTACAGTATAGCAAGTTTCAAATCTAATCTGAAATTATTTCTTCTGGACTATCACTTCTGTTCCACAGAATAATTTACTATGAAAACTATGTGTAAATGTAGTTGCATGAGTAGGGCTGAAACATCCAATTTTGCCACATGATGACATGGTTGTAGATCGTGGCAGTTATCTGAAGACAAATGTTTATGGTGTTGAGACAGCAACCAGCCACAAATTTATTTTAAGTTCCTTTATTCAAAAGGTACCGTTACTGGTTTCGAATCATTACAGTTCATCGTCAGACAGCTTTCATGCTTTCATTAGAACATGTGGTGCCTTTTTTATTGATTACTTGTCCTAAAATATAAATAATACATAATTAGAAGCATGTCACGCACATGGTTGCGTTACAGATTTACATTGGGATGTAACTTACGTGAAATGTCGGTCTGGAGTTTTTGTTTCCATAGCATTCGTCCAACAAATGATGTTCGTAGTTTTCGCCAGTTTCTTATCGTTGCACACATAAATTTGTATCATTGAGCACTGTAGACATGCCACTGAATACTTTTCCACCACGTACAAATTTACGTTGCAATGATAAGATTGTGGTGGAAATGCACACACCGCCGGAAACAAAAATTAGTATACCTGGAAAAACGACGTTGACTTCGATCAGATGACGGCATATGGCACTTGGGGGTAGTAGATGTATCGACAATGGCTTCAACGTCGTCCACCAACAGACAGCGTTGTTGCGTAGCTGCCAGAGTCCATCTGTCTTCCCTTTAATAGGAGATACAGCCAGAAGGCTCAGTGTGGTGGAAACGTGTGAAGTAAGCAGCAACTATGCCACGGAATTTCGGAAGACTGTGTTTAGTAATTGCTTTGGCAGCGCTGTCATCAATAGTATTTTCATTGGTATCGCGCAGAGAAGGTATTGACTGCGCCTTGCCGGTAGCGTACTTCACAAACGACCAGAATGTCTTTGGATTTTCTGCCAGGTTTCGAGACAAAGCTTCGTTTTGGAAATTATTATAAGCATCTGACACTGAAGTCAGCGTTAAACTTCTAGCTCTGTAAAAGATGCCAATCTTGGGGCTTCTGCGGTTCTTTAAATTTGGTATGTTTTTTTTTCATAGTTTTTGCAACAGTGATCTCATCTACTCTGTGTACCAAGGGGAATCAGCTAAGTCGTTTGTTGCTTTATTTGGTATAAATCTCTCAATTGCTGTCGTTATCATTTCTTGGAATTAAAGCCACATCTGGTCTATACTTAAATTGTTAATCTGGAAGGAGTAGAGTGTCGCCAAACGAATTTTTATCTGTTTTTTGAATAGCCCTATTTTTGTCTTATTTTTGGAGGATTTCGGAGTTATGGTATTCAGTCTAGCTGCTATAGCCCTGTTTCCACTAATCCTGAGCCTTTTTGACGCTCATTATTAGTTCCTCCTAGGAGGTCAAGTGTGTTTTCACAACAGTTAACTATTGGAGTGGGCTTATGAACTAACTGTTCCGAATAATTTTCAGAGAATGCCCTTAGCTCAATTTCGGATAATCTTTTATGCTTATTCCGTATTTAAACATGATTTTCGACAATATATCGAGGGTATTTCAAGTCACCACTAACTATAATTGTATGGATCGGGCACGTGTTTGAAATCAGATTCAAGTTTCCTTTCAGAAGTTGTATCATATGAGTTGGGAGGTCGGTAAAAGGATTCAATTACCGTTTTATTCCAGTTGCCCAGAATGACTTCTACCCATACCAACTTACAGGAACTACTGTATCTACTTCAATTTTGATATAAGATAAACTACTTCTACAGCAACAAACACGCTGCCGTCAACTGTATTTAACCTATCCTTTCTGAATACCGTTGGGTTATTGGCAACAGTGCCTATAACGATTTGAGCATCAATGATTTCAATTAGCACTTGGAGCTGTGGTGTTTTCCCACCACAGCAATGACAATGTACATCTGTTATACCGGTAATTCCTGGATCCACGTTCTTCCTGTGTTGGACCTGCACCCTTTGAAACTGAAGCCTTTCTTTGCATTTCCTGAGACCCTCTAACTCAAACACCCGCCCAGTCTACGCCCAATAGCCCCTGCTGCTTAGGTAGCTGCCACCTGCGTGTAATGGACCCCTGACCTATTTAGGGGAACCCGAAACAGCACCACCCTATCGCGCGAGTCGAGGAACGTGTAGCCTACACCGTCGCAGAACTGTCTGAACCTCTTATTCAGGCTCGCCACACGGCTCTGTATCACAGGTTCGCAATCGGTCCCGTCGACTATGCTGAAAATAGGGATCTCTGTGTTCGTCTCAAAAGCAAAACTTTCAACCTTTTCCACCTCCGATAGCGGCTCGAAATCAGAGGGAATCTCTTCCAATCCGATGTAACACACATTATTCGTTCTGGCGTGACCCGCCACCTGCAGTTGGATGCACCCTAAGGACTTTATGGCCTCCAGAAGGATCCTCCCACTTCTGGAATGACTCCACGCGTCATGCAGATGGAGTGCACAATGGCTTTCTACCCTCCTTGGCATCTATGTCTCTTAGGGGCCGTTAACGCGCCTAACATCGGTGCTCTCAGCTACCAATAATCCCACCCTTTTTGAGTGCCCGGATCTTTCAAGCTGATAGGATTCTTCTGAAACAGGATAAGTCATTGCGTCTGTCTGAGGGAAAATCTGCGCCTCAGGCAGCCTATTTGTTGGACTAACATGAGACACCTTACATTGAGAACCTCGGGAAGTCTTTCGCACCCGCCAAACCCTTGAGGCGACTTCCCGCTCGACCACAGGTGAAAGATGTACCTTAGTGAGAGTAGTAACTGGGCTGGCCACCGGTGCGGACCGATCGGCGGATTTATCGGTCGTGCTGGATGTCCGTTGGACCTCATCACAGTCCCAATCTATACTAAAGACCGTGGGAAACTACACTGCACAGATAAACAAAGAAATATTGATACGTGTTGCAAAACTCTGCTGTAGACACTGACAAAAACACAAGAATTGTGTCTAATAAATTAGATTAATACGTAGAGATTAAAAAATTAAACTACTAAAGCACACAGACGAAACTATATGTAGTGTCAGCGTGTGATACTATCCAGAGGGTTTTATATAAATGTCACGGTGATGGTGATCCATTGGATTGCTAGTTGTTTGAGGTTGTTGCATCTACTCCTGTTTCTCAACTTTACGACTATGTGAGGTTTTGAAAAGATTTCGCTGCTATATGTAGGTTGTGGAGTTTCTACAGCTAAAGGCATTCCATCTATTTCTGATGTTAAGTCTCCTTCGCTCCAGAGCGTTTCTATGACGCATAGTATGTTCCATCAGGATGTGCGGCAATGTTCTGACAGCAGCTGTTGTTTATTTTTGGTGATTCTCTCGACATTTGGCCTTCAGTTGTTGGTTCTGATAAGTGTATTTCTCTTTCCCGTTTCACTTACACTTCCAGATGTGCAATTCCTTGCCACGGCTTTTTATCGTAACGTTCCCAATGCAAGCGGGCACTCTCTATTTGAAAAAGAGTGTGAAATGAGACTTTCTTCCGAATACACCTGTTTGACTTGAAAATAATAACATCGGACAGGTACTACGAGACATTCAGTTGCTGTTGTTGTTGTTAATGGGATTCAGGAAGTCTGTATATAGTTCCTTTCTAGAAAATAAGTATAAAGCATGTAAAATATTCGCTTTAAGATGCCACGTAGAGACAAAATACTACAATTTAAGATGAAAGAAAAATATTTAAAATTAATACTAAGAGGAGAGTGGCTGGCAAAACGCTAATACAAAATATAGGAATGAAACAGCCACTCTGATGCGTCAAAACACATCGAGGCAAGTAAGATAGTATAAAAACTGAGAAAGGCACACACACACACACACACACACACACACACACACACACACACACACACACACACCAGTTCTAAAATTGATCAAAGTTTCTAATGTATTCTACAATATAGAAGATTCCACATATAGACAGAATAAAATTAAATACGCAGATGACTGTGGCTGGTTGACAACGTAACATGTAGTCGAACCAGGTAACATATGGTACATTAATCTACTCACTACTGACAGAAATTTGCAACACATATCACACTCGTTACTATAATGTTACCTACAACTGCTGGCAAATCCATATTTAAAAAAAGAGCCACGATTTTCTCATGTAAAAAATATGATCATTTGAAATAGCTTTCATTCTAAGTTGTGTGTCACAACATATAGGTGCGTACTTGCACTCCAGAAAAATCTGTGTATTACCAGGCTCGTGGTGGACAGGCTGGTTTGGAAAGTATAGGGGATGTAATATAGCACTTAAGGAAGTGGAAGTAGCTCGATACCAGCTGTGAGATCTGAGAAAAAATTTGATCGTGTTATGGATGGAGAACAGACATAGACGAATGGGTTGCAAACAGGCGTGGGGCTATGCATTGAATGCTTGTGCTGAAGAGGGAACAGGCAGGCCATGTGCGTATCAATTACAGGCACACGCCAATGGATGCGTTTCAACTGTTTCGCTTCGAGAATTCGGTTATCGCATTGCCGTGCTCCGTCTGACAGGCGTCAATTCTCCCAAATATTTGGCTTATCCGTGCGGAACAGAACGCCACTGCAGCGGCGGTGCATTGCATCAAACGGAGAGAACTGAGGTTTGCACATACAAGTACGCTAACTGCATTCAGCGAAAACAGGTAACTTCGCAGCACGTAAAACATTGACGTAGAAGTACGTAACGATAGCGCAGCAGATGAGATGCCTCTCTGACATGAACATTATCTTTTCGCGTAACAACAAGTAGTGATGTGTAAGTAATGTCTTTCCGGTCGTAATTCGAGATTATTCACATTTCGGAAGCAATATAAAAACTCATATGGCGTACGACGAAATACCTGGAGGCGTCAGTACCGTTTTTACAGTCGAACGAATGTTTTTTGCACGATATTTTACTGTCTTTCGTATGACATTAGCAACGGCGAATCTTTTCAGGAACCCATTTCCACATTTTATCGTTTCTTTGTTATAATGAAACAGGCTCCACAGAAAAAACGGCACCGTTTCTTTTTTTACTGAAGCGTTTGTGATAGTATGGAATATGGAAGTATTACGTTCCTGCCATCAATATCTTACGTAAAGTTTACTGCTAAATCTAGCGACGTGCATTATGGCCCCGCTAGACGATACAAAATATGAAAATGTTCTGGTATGCCGCGTTAGAACACTGAAATCAAACTGTTATTCATCTGCTGACAACTTTGTTGTCCTCGTATTCATTATGCAATAATCTTGGTAAGAAAGCCGACAGAGTGTTCAATTTTGACTTTAAAAGGATATATGTGTGTTTCAAATCAAGAACCGAAACGAATGAAATGTCGTGCTGGAACACTGTCTCGGTTGAGCGAAGTTGTTGATAGTATTTCACTTGAAAATAATGTTACCTGTTAAAAAGAAAGAATAAATGTCTCAAGTGCGCTACCCCGACAACGCTTGTCTGACAAACTTATGAAATGTTTGATAATAAATTGTTTCACTGATAACAAATCATTCATTTGTTTAACCAAAATTCCTGTTGTCTTTGTTATATGCAGCCGAAGTAAAAGGAAATATATAGATGGAAGAGTTTAACGTCTTGTCACTCCGTTATAAATGGAGACGGTTTTCCTTGCAGTAGTGTTACGATTAATTTTTAATGGAATCTAAAATACAGCACAAGAAAAATTTCAAGACAGATAACTACTTTGTTTATATCTTCTCATAAAACCTACATAGCGCCTGAAAATAATGAAATCAGGTTGATCGTTTATTAACATATTGGACTCGTACAGAAAATTCTGAAAATACCTAGCTATATAGCAGTGGTTACAGGTGATAACATACTCCGGAAAAGCTTAGGTTAGATTTTTGAGTGGGCTAGTACGGATGTGCGCGGCAACATAAGTGAACATTCCTTAAACGATATTTCTTCACTTTATTTCCAAGAGACAAACGCATGTAGAGGTACAATTCTACTCTGCTGAAAAAGAATTGCAATACCAAAAAATAATTAATACTGAGTAATTAAATTTCTAGAGTACATTTGTTTAAGTAACGTATTTCAGTAATTAACATAATGAGATCACAGGCTAAAGTAAGCACGAGATAAGCCACTGCAAATTGGAAATTGTGGTTCATTAATTACCTGTAAAACCACCAGAATGTTGCACGCAAGTATTCAAACGCGAATGTATTGTGTTGTACATGTGCCGGATGTCAGTTTATGGGATGGGGTTCCATTCTTGTTGCAATTGGTCGGTCGATACAGTGACGGTTAATTTACTTTGTGGATGACGCTGGAGTTGTCGTTCGATGATGTTCCATATGTGCTCGATTGGAGACAGATCTGGTGATCGATCAGCCAAGGTAACAAAGTGTTCAAGCTGGACACAGGGGGAACGTAGACACAGGAACCACCGGTATAACAGTTGTAAATTGTCGTAGCTGTGTTGGGAAAGAACCGGAGCCCCAAGCGCTAACAGAAAGTACTGATGCTCAAATCGTTATAGGCACTGAAAGCTGGCTAAAGCTGGCTCAGCCGAAATTTTTGCGAAGAACCCAATGGTGTTCCGAAAGGATACGCTAAGCACTGTTGGCGGTAGCGAGCTTCTTGCTGTTACAAGCAGTTTATCTTGTAGCGAAATTGAAGAAGAGTGTTCCTGTGGTCAGAGGTCATTGATGGCAATCGAAACAAAATAATAACTGAATGCTTTCACCGACCTCCCAATTCAGATGATACAATTGCTAAAATGTTCAAAGAAAACTTGAGTTTGATTTTAAACACGTAACCGACTCACACAGTTATAGTTAGCAGTGACTTTAACTCACCCTCGATATGTTGAAGAAAATACATGTTTAATTCAGGAGGTACGCATAAAACATCATCAGAAATTGTGTAAGCACATTATCTGATAATTATTTCGAGGAGTTAGTTCATGAATCCAGGCGAATAATAAACGGTTGTGAAAACACAACTGACCTCTTAGAAACAAATAATCCTGAGTTAATAACGAGCATCAAAACGGATAGAGGGATTAGTGAACACATGGTTGTCGCAGCGACATTGAATATTGTAACCCCCAAATCATTCAAAATTAAACGAAAAATATAACTATTCAAAAAAGGAGATAAAAATTCACTTGACTCCTTCCTAAGAGATAATCATCACTCCTATCAAATTGATATAAGTGTAGACCAGATGTGACAAGAATTCAAAGAAATAGTATCGGCGGCAACTGAGACATTTGTACCAAAGAAATTAAAAAACGACGGAGCTGATCCTCCTTGGTACACAAAACGGGTCAGAACACTTTTGCAGAAACAACGAAAAAAATATGCCAAATTTAAACATACGCAAAATCTCCAAGATTGGTGATCTTTTACGGAAGCTCGAAATTTAGCAGGGACTTCAATACCAGATGCTTATAATACTTTCCACAACGAAACTTTGTCTCGAAACCTGGCAGAAAACCCAAAGAGATTCTGGTTGTATGTCAAGTATGTTAGCGGCAAGAAACAATCAATGCCTTCTCTCCGCGATAGCAATGGAGATACTATCAAATACAGTGCTGCCAAAGCAGAATTACTGAACACAGCCTTCTGAAATGCCTTCACAAAAGAAGACGAAGTATATATTCCAGGATTGGAATCAAGAACAGCTGCCAACATGAGTAACGTAAAAGTAGGTATCCTCGGAGTGGAGAAGCAACTTAAATCAATTAATAAAAGCAAATCTTCCGGTCCAGACTGTATACAAATTAGGTTCCTTTCAGAGTATGCTGATGCAATAGCTCCATATTTAACAATCATATACAACCGTTCGCTCTACGAAAGATCCGTATCCAAAGACTGGAAAGTTGCACAGGTCACCAATATAAAAGAAAGGTAGTAGGAGTAATCCACTAAATTACAGGCCCATATCGTTAAGTCGATATGCAGCAGGATTTTGGAACATATATTGTGTTCGAACATTATGAATTACCTCGAAGCAAACGGCCGATTGACACACAATCAATACGGATTTAGAAAACATCGTTCTTGTGAAACACAACTAGCTCTTTACTCGCATGAAGTGGTGAGTGTTACTGACAAGTGATTCCAGATTGATTCCGTATTTCTGGATTTCGGAAGGCTTTTGACACTGTACACACAAGCGGCTTGTAGTGAAATTGCGTGCTTATGGAATATCGTCTCAATTATGTGACTGGATTCGTGATTTCCTGTCAGAGAGGTCACAGTTTGCAGTAATCGACGGAAAGTCTTTGAGTAACACAAAAATGATTTCTGGCGTTCCCCAAGTTAGTGTTATAGGCTCTTTTAGAATACTGCTGCGCGGTGTTGAATCCTTACCAGATAGAATTGACGGAGTACATCGACAAAGTTCAAAGAAGGACAGCACGTTTTATTTTGCGAAATAGGGGAGAGAGTGTCACTGAAATGATACAGGACGTGGTATGGACATCATTAAAACAAACGCATTTTTCGTTGCGAAGCAATCTTCTCACGAAATTCCAATCACCAACTTTCTCCTCTGAATGCGAAAATATTTTGTTGAGGCCGACCTACATAGGGAGAAACGATCACCATGATAAAATAAGGGATATCAGAGATTGGCCACCATTGGTACCGAGGCAGAACTAGCTGTCATCGGCAAACACAACAGACCCCACTCTGCTCTCCAGCGAGCTCTCTCTTGACACCACTGAAGTCGCAAATGGTGGTGGTTTGTGGTCAGTGGAACGTACGCTATGGGCGTCTGGCTCTGAGCTATCATTGAAGTAATCGATTTGTAACAGTTTGTTCTGTTACTGTGATGAGAACCGCTGCTAGAATTGCTGTTAGAGATGCAGCGTGATGCGCCAGGGTCACATTCCGAACGTGATGATCTTCCCTCTTGCAAGCACCACATCACCCCAGTACCCAAACCAAGCGAGGTGGGGCAGTGGTTAGCACACTGGACTCGCATTCGGGAGGACGACGGTTCAATCCCGCGTCCGACCATTCTGATTTAGGTTTTCCGTGATTTCCCTAAATGGTTCCAGGCAAATGGCGGGATGGTTCCTTTGAAAGGGCACGGCCGACACCCTTCCGCGTCCTTCGCTAATCCGATGAGACCGATGACCTCGCTGTCTGGTCTCCTCCCTCAAAACAACCAACCAACCAACCCAGTACCCAAGAAAGGTAACAGGAGTAATCCACTGAAATACAGCAGCATACCGCTAACGTCTTTTTGCAGTAGGATTTTGGAACATATACTGTGTTCGAACATTGTAAGTTACTTCCAAGAAAATAATTTATTGACAATAAGCAACATGGACTGATGAAATATCGTTCTTGTGTAAAACAATTCGCTTTTTACTCTCGCGAAGCAATGAGTGCTATTGACATGTGATGTCAAATTACTTCCATATTTTTAGATTTCCTGTCCGCAGCTAGTGGTCTCGCGGTCGTGTTGTCGCTTCCCGACCACGGGGTCCCAGGTTGGATTCCCGGCGGGGTGAGGAATTATCACCTACCTCGAGATGACTGTGTGTTTGTGTTGTCCTCATCATTTCATCATCATTCAGGAAAGAGGCGAGGTTAGACTGAGAAAAGGTTGGGAATTTGTAAGGGCGCTGATAACCGCGCTGTTTAGGGCCCCACAAACCAAAAATCATCATCACATCATTTTTTAGATTTCCTGTAGGCTTTTGACACCGTTTGTCACAAGTTACTTCCAAAGAAATCGAATGTCTATGGCCTCAGTTGTGGAGCTGGATTCGTGATTAAGTGTCAGAAAGGCCACTTTTCGTAGTAACTGACGAAAGACATCTAGTAAAACGGAAGTAATATCTGGCGTTCCCCATGGAAGAGTTACAGGCCCTCTGCTGATCTTTTACTTCCAACCCCTTTTATACAAATACCTAGCAACTGTCATTCCATCACCTTCATTAATTTATGTTATTTTAAACGATCTCCGTTCTACTGTACAGGGTGTCCCATTTATCTTGACCACCATAAATAACTGTTTGTCCATAAGCAAATTACAAAACGTTTCAAGCAAATGCCCTTTAGCCGTCAGGGGGACATCAATCTGCAAAATTGCCTTCGTTGTAGCTTTGTTTTTTACAAAGATACGAACAGCGGTATGACTTTTTTAAATGGCATCTTGTATTTTTTATTCGGTAATTCATTTCCTCTCCTAAAGCCCTATTTAAAAAGTCACATCGCTGTTCATATCTTCGTAAAAAAAAACATAGGTACAATGAAGACAGTTCAAATGGCTCTGAGCACTATGGGACTTAACATCTGTGGTCATCAGTCCCCTAGAACTTAGAACTACTTAAACCTAACTAACCTAAGGACATCACACACATCCATGCCCGAGGCAGGATTCGAACCTGCGACCGTAGCAGTCGCGCGGTTCCGGACTGAGCGCCTTAACCGCGAGACCACCGCGGCCGGCATGAAGACAGTCATGCTGATGATATCCCCCTAACAGATAAAGAACATTTTCTTGAAACATTTTGTAATTTGCATCTGGACAAACAGTTATTTAGGGTGGTCAAGATAAATGGGACACCCTGTATATAGGACAATACAAAAATCCAATTTAAAACGATCTGGCCAAAGCTTTTGGTATTGTTTCAGTTACTACGATTCTAAGATGCCCAGAAAATATATTTGAAAATCAGAACAACAAAAGTTCTTTTATTCTTCTAAGCGTACCATGAGAACTACACTGCCGGTCATTAAAATTGTTACATATGAAGACACAATGGAACATACGTCAAAATGACATGAAGTACACTAGACACTTGGATATCCAACTGAATACCATTCCAAGCGTGAACACAAAATGGAGGTAAAAGTAAAGCCGTCTACCCTTCATATATGAAAATTTCTCGTTTAAAAATTGTTTTCTCATATAAAATGATATTTGAATGCTTTTTTGATTGTGCGAAGCCCTTTTAACGCCACATGTAGGAAGCAGAAACGTCTACCGGCACCTGGAGGAATCCGACAACCTCAGAATCGGTGCCAGAATAGACTCCAGTCAATCGTTCTGGAATACTGCTGCTCGCGTTTGCAGGGATCGGACGACTGCCATGCCATCTAAAAGATTCGATACGTTTCTGCTTCTTACACGTGATACGGTCTTCCCACAATCAAAAAACATTCAAATACCATTTTAAATGAGAAAGCAATTTTCAAACGAGAAATTTTCATATACAGAGGGTAGATTACTAAAAAAACAGAGAAACGTGAAGATGTTGGTTTTAATGCTTCAGGTGTAAACTTGTAGTTTACTCTCAGTATTTTACTCTCACTTGAGGAGAGAGCACGGAACGTTCATAAAACCGTATGAAAAAAGTCCTCCTCTTACATCATGTTGGTATGAATGTCGGTTATATTGTCAAAGAGTTGGTTCCTTGTATGAATTTCCTTCTCTGCCTGGATGTGGTAGCTTCGTGTGGACGGTAATGGCGTTTTTGTCGCCTTAGAGACATTCTTGACTAACATTAACTGATCATGTCCAAGTCTCGTCAGCCGCGATGACTTTTTTTTCAGCAAAGAATTGTTCGTGTGCTGCAGTTCAATCAAGACGTGGCAGTCGCCCATACGTCGTACATTTTGTTCGGCAGAAAGAGTGTGAAGTAATCTGACACACACTGATCGCACGTCCAGTACATGACACCGCCTACTTACAACGGACTGGTCGAATGCGCAACTGTTGTTTACAGTTATTATTTCAAGCTTCCACCGTTGTTTCTGCGCTGACGTCGCTTGTACGCCAAGAATTAAATCAGTGTCAGAACGTTTTGTATGGTCTACGGTCGGTAGGTGACGCAGGATTATACATCCACATCACATACGTTAACTCAGGGAACAGGCTTCTGCAGCAATCTAAGTAACTGCACGGCCGCTTCTTTATTTATTTGTTATTTTGTTTTAGTCTATTATCTAGATACAAAACAAAACAAATGTAGCACATTGCGACGGTCATGCTTGGTTACTAAAGCTTGGTAATTATTTAAAGCTGTGGCGAGTTAAGGGTGTAACATGTAGATCGATTATGTGATTGGGCTTCGTTGATGTCTTGTGGGAGAAAGCACGTCAGACACGTTACCCAATTAACAGTCTTACTGGCGGCTTAATCATATTGATTTTATACAGGGTTTTGGATGAAATTCAACAATGTTTGCAACACTCACTAGTTTAAAATTAAAACTGAATAATATTGGTTAGCCGGCCGGTGTGCCCGTGCGGTTCTAGGCGCTTCACTCTGGAACCGCATGACCGCTACGGTCGCAGGTTCGAATCCTATCCTTGGGTATTGATGTGTGTGATGTCCTTAGGTTAGTTAGGTTTAAGTAGTTCTAAGTCTAGGGGACTGATGACCACAGATGTTAAGTCCCATAGTGCACAGAGCCATTTGAATTTAATATTGGTTAAATCTTTCACCTACGGCCTTTCCGCAGATCACTGAAGTAAAATGCTGTCGGGCTTGGCTAGCACTTCGATTGAAGATCGTCCATGACTGCCGAGTGCTGCTGGACTGCTGGGTGCACGCAGCTCTTGTGAGATCAATTGAGGGGCTGCTTGATTGAGAAGTAGCAGCTGCAGTTACGAAAGCTGACAATGGCCGGAAAAGCGGTGTGCCTTCACATGCCCCTTCATATCCGGTGTGAGGTAACGGGTGAGTTGTGACGCCCTGAAAGTATTCTAAGTTGGGAGTTGGCGTGGCCGTAGGAGGCCTCTCGGCGGGCCGTGGCTCGTCGTTGGCCGCGTGGTGCCGAGCATCGGCCGGAGCAAGAGGGGCAGCCCCAGTGCGTGGTCCAGGCCGACCGCGTTGCTGGGAATTCCATGTTGACGCTGTGTCGACGACTGTGCTTTGTGCCGATGGAGGAGATGTGTATGCCAGGATTGCCAAAGATGGCGTACTTCGTGAAACCACAATAGCCGACATTTCACAGCTCATGTAGAAATTAATAATAGCCAGAGAAGTCGTGATACCTTAAAAAGAAACATGTACATTAGCATTATTTGCACAACGATTCTGACGGTGTAATCAGATTTTCAATATCTTTATTAATTTAAAGTTTAGTATCTGATGGTAAATTATACAAGTAACACCCAGCAAAGAATTTACAAAATCTAAACGGTCTAAATTGGTAAGAACTACATGGATGTAACTTGAATAGTACATGAGTTGTTGGAGGTCAAAGTGGCCAATAACTATTGATCACGTCAGGCCATAAGTAGTCCACAGTTACACGAAAAAACGGTAGCAGCATGCTTATAAATATATTTATTCGTCTATGTCTTTGTTTATATCTGATATATACTATTCATGAAGAAATTGGTTAAATATTTACTGTGTTTTAGAAAGCATAGGGACATTAGGCTACTGGCCTACCTTTTGTTTCTGTTCCTTTGATATATGTTTATTTAACTTGTTTATATATTTAATAATGTGTGTTTGAGCGAGTTCATGGTCCATCCATAGGAACTTTTTTTTAGTTTCAAGTTATTTAAATGTATATCCAGTATTTTTTGTGTGTTTCAATATGTTTGTGAGTGCGCATTGGCTTGAAGACATGTCGGGAGCGCTCCAGCCAATCACAGCACTCGTTAATAGGGAGACTGGATGGAAGTGCTGGAGGAGCATATGGTCGCACAGGACTCGAGAGGGCTGGACAGGAAGCACCAATTTGCGTGGCTTCTGCAGTAAATACGTAGCATGCGTTTAGAAGTGAATATCTCGTGAGCTATGTTGTTGTTCATAACTAATTACATGAAGTAGGAATCTGTTGTTTCCCTGTTATTCATCTTATATTTTATTTAATTTCTGGACCATCGACACCAATAAGTGTTTTGCAGTAATAAACAGCATTCATAAAGGTACTTCTTCTGTCGTACTCTTCACTTAAAGTCATTAAAATTAGTACCTGCAGGTTTTATTTAACTGCAATCTTTCATTTATAAATTTCTATGTCACATTCAAAATTCGCAATTGCCGGGTGATAGGAACCATCGACCATTCGATTCATGTGTATATTCATATTGTATACTGTAGACCCAGCAGTATTTGCCTTTTAATGCGGCAACTACGTATCCCAGTTCCTAGACAACGAAACGAGACAAAACTTGCAATATTTCAACTGTAAGTCAGAGGGTACGTTGTTGAGGGCCCAGAACCCCACGTTTCTGGAGGGCACAAGTGCTTGGGGTTAACCATCAAAAATTTTACAGGTCCACAGCTTGTGTTCAGTTAAAACAGCATCCACTAACTGATGAAAATAAGACTACAGCAAAGAGTCGAAGAATATTACAAGTCCTGTGTTGGCACTCGGAGATAACAGTCGAACTGTAACTGGCAAAAATATCTGTCACACACCAAATGCGCGAAACATCACAAGTTGTAATGTGTAATGTGAAGAGATTTAATGTCTGACGACTTATCGCAAAGAGGCATGTTAATTTGCATGTTAACCACAGTAAATTAAATCATTAGGAAGAAATAGCGAACATTTGTATTCGAAATATGCCAAAATAAAACGAGCGATGAACATCTCAATTAGTTGCAGCATTAAAAAGACACAAAAATATATTAAACATCACAATGATTGTGCCAAAACTCACTTAATCATAGCCAATAAAATATTTGCTTTCTGATTGACTTTGTCAGGGCATTGAAATGACAACATATTGCCTAGACATTACAAATTACTAAGTACATAAGTCTGCAAGTTTTGCGACCGTTGTCACTGAAGTTAAAATCTTATGTGTTGGTAGGCTGCGACATATTTTTTCTGTGTGTTTAATGTTTCGACACCTTTACTGGGATCTTCTTCAGATTTTGTGGTGGCCACGGTTAACTGAATTTTGGGGAAAACCAGTGTCGCATTCCTTGTAAAAGGGGAATTGGGAATTGACCCGCACATATGCTGAAGAAGCCTTTTTTTTTTAGTTTGATGGTGCTACCCTCTTCATCTCAGAGTAACATTTGCACCCTACGTCCTAATTATTTGTTGGATGTAGTCTAGTCTCTGTCTTCCTCTACAGTTTTTGCCTTCTACATCTCCCTCTAGTACCATCCATGTCATTCCCTGATGTCTTAACAGATGTCCTATCATTCTATCCCTTCTCCTTGTCAGTGTATTCCACATATTCCTTTCCTCTCCTCGCCTTGTCACTCACATTCGTCTATAGCACCACATATCAAATGATTCGAGTCTCTTCTGTTCTGGTTGCGGTTTTTCACATTCCATGATTCACTCTCATATAATGCTGTGATTCATACTGAAATTTTTTCCTGAAATTAAAGCCTATGTTTGATACTAGTGGACTTCTCTTGGCCAAGAATGCCCTTTTTGCTAGTGCTGGTCTGCTTTTAATGTCCTCCTTGCTCCGTCAGTCATTGGTTATTTTGCTGCCTATGTAGCAGAATTCCTTAGCTTCATCTACTTCGTGACCATCAAACCCGATGTTAAGTTTCTCGCTGTTTTCAATTCTGCTACTTCTCTCTTTCTACGATTTACTCTGAGACCTTATTCTGTACTCATTAGATTGTTCATTCCATTCAGCAGATCATGAAATTCTTCTTCACATTCACTCAGAATAGCAATGTCAAAAGCGAATCGTATCATTGATATCCTTTCACCTTGAATTTTAATTCCACTCCTGAACCTTTCTTTTATTTCCATAATTGCTTCTTCGATGTAAAGATTGAACAATAGAGGCGAAAGACTAGTTCCCTATCTTATACTCTTTTTAATTCGAGAACTTCGTTCTTGGTCGTCCACTTTTATTATTCCCTCTTGACTCTTGTGCGTACTGTACATTACCCGTCTCTCCTTATATGTTTCCCTTATTTTTCTCAGAATTTCGAGCATCTTGCACCATTTTACATTGTCGAACGCTTTTTACAGGTCAACAAATCCCATGAACGTGACTT
Organism: Schistocerca piceifrons; assembly: GCF_021461385.2. Classification (NCBI taxonomy): domain Eukaryota; kingdom Metazoa; phylum Arthropoda; class Insecta; order Orthoptera; family Acrididae; genus Schistocerca; species Schistocerca piceifrons. Next base: position 632,396,446 of record NC_060139.1, read on the forward strand.
CATTTTTCTTTATTCTAGTTTCTAAATTCAACCGCGACGTCACAATGGCCTCTCTGGTGGCTTTACGTTTCTTAAAGAAAAACTGATCATTCTAACGCATCCTCAACTTTCTTTTCCATTAATCTGTATATTGTGCTTGTAAGCAACTTGGATGCATGTGCTGTTAAGCTGATTGTGCGATGATTCTCGCACTTGTCGGCTCTTGCAGTCATCGGAATTGTGTGGATGATATTTTTTCTAAAGTCAGATGGTATGTCACCAAACTCATACATTCTACAAACCAATGTGAATAATCCTTTTGTTGTTACTTTCCCCAGTGATTTTAGAAATCTGATGGAATGTTATCGATCCCTTCTGCCTTATACGATTTTAAGTCCTCCAAAGCTCTCTTAAATTCTGATTCTAACACTGGATCTTCTATCTCTTCTAAATGTCTCCTCTTTCTTCTTGTATCACATCACACAAATCTTTCACCTCACACAAGCATTCGATGTACTCTTTCCACCTATCCGCTCTCTCCTCTCCATTTAACAGTGGAATGGCCGTTGTACTCTTAATATTACCATCCCTGCTTTTAATTTCACCACAGGTTGCTATGACTTCCCTATAAGCTGAGTCAGTCTTTTCGACAATCATTTCTTTTTCGATTTTTTCACACTTGTCATGCAACCATTTCGACTTAGCTTGCCTGCACATCATATTTTTTCATTCCTCAGTGACTTTTATTTCTGTATTCGTGAATTTCCCTGAACATTTTTGTACTTTCTTCTTTCATCGATCAACTGGAGTATTTCTTGTGTTACCCATGGCTTCTTTGCAGTTACCTTCTTTGTACCTATGTTTTTCTTCCAAATTCTGTGATTTTCCATTTTAGGGATGTACATTCTTCTGGGTTATTCTTTATTGGTTTATGTACAGCCTTAGAGAACTTCAAGCGTATCTCGTCATTCCGTAGTACTTTTTTGCGTACTGATTCTTCCTGACTAATCTCTTAAACTTCAGGCTACTCTTCATCACTACTACATTGTGATCTGAGTCTATATCTGCTCCTAGATACACATTACAATCCAGTATCAGATTTAGGAATCTCTGTCTGACCATGATGAAATCTTAGATCTTCCTGTATCACCCGGCCTCTTCCACGTATACCTCCTCCTCTTGTGATTCTTGAACACATTATTCGCTATTAATAGTCCTTCTCCTTTCTCATTCCATGTCCCAAGCTCATATTCTCCTGTAACGTTTCCTTGTACTTCTTCCCCTATAACTGCATTCCTGTCCCTCATAACTTCCAGATTTTCATCTCCCTTTACGTTCTGTATTACCTTTTCAATATCCTCATGTAATTTCTCTGCCTCTTCTTCATCGTCTTTCGACGTCGGCATGTGTGCCTGAACTGTTGTTATCGGTGTTGGTTTGCTGTCGATTCTGATCAGAATCACTGAACTGTTCAAAGTAAGACACTCTCTGCCCTACCATCCTATTCATAACGAATCTTACTTCCGTTATACCATATTCCGCTACTGTTGATATTACCCTATACTTATCTGAGCAGAAATCTTTGTCTTCTTTCCATTTCACCTCAGTGACCCCCATTATATCTAGACTGAGCCGTTGCATATCCTTTTTCAGATTTTCTGGCTTCCGTACCATGTTCAAAATTCTGACATTCCACTCGCGGGCTCGTAGAAAGTTATCCTTTCGTCGGTTATTCGTGCATTTTCTCATTGTCACTTCCCGCTTGGCAGTTTCCTGCCGGAGATCCGAATGGGGGACTATTCCGGAACCTTTTGCCAGTGGAGAAATCGTCATTACACATTTTCAACTACAGGCCACATGTCCTGTGGATATACGTTATGTGTCTTTCCATTGCCTTCTGCATCCTCATGCCGTTGATCGTTGCTGATTCTTCCGCCTTTAGAGGCGGTTTCCCGCCCTAATGACAAGAGAGTTCCCTGAACTTCTGCCCGCTCCTCCGCCCTCTTTGACAAGGCCGTTCGCAGAGTGGGGGTGACTCCTCAAGCTGGAAGTCTTCGGCCACCAATGCTGATTATTAATCAAAACATAAGTGATGGCTTGTTTCTAAGCCTGTCCCAAGTATTCTTCGATTACTAACCAAGGACGCTATCCCTAAGTCACGGGTGCAAGTTAGAAGTTGGGTTACAGGTTAAAATTCCTGTAGATGTCACAGGCGAGCCATCCCTACTGAATAGAAAGGGATTTTTCGCAAGCTGGTATTGAAGAAGTGGTATTACTATTTAAAACTCCTGTGGCTACCGTCGGTGACTATCGTCACTGGATAGAAAATTATTTTCATTGTCGAGTTAATTCGATCCACTATAGATCTCTGCGGGCACAGCTTCCCTTCTGGAGGTTCACGTGGAAGAAATAAGAAGGAAGGTATCGAGAAATCTGCGGAAAGCGAAACCGCTCAAAAGCAACATATTAGCTCAGGAAAGAAACTCTTTCAATGACCTCAAGAAAAATGGAAAATATCGTGGTGACCACAGCAAATAACAGGATTGATAGAGTTGCTAAGAACGTTGTGAAATACCACAAGAAGATGGAACAGCTATTGTCTGATCCTATGTTCGGCACTTAAAAACAACCGATGAACAGAATCGTTGATAAAGTGAATAATTCGAACAGGTGAGGATAGGAATCAGGCACCGAGGGTTCCGTAAAAAGTTACTTATCTATATAAATGGGTTATTCATCTCGTGATCGAAAAACTCGTCGATTTTTGCCTGTTATCGATATCAATACAGGCAAGATATACGTCTATCCTTTCCTGTGGAAAAGGGGTCTCAACACGAGGATAGACAGACAGTCAGATAACAAATGACAAAAAGAATATTATTTTCATATAACTACAAATTAACAATTTTCGAATTTTTTTCTCCTTTGCTTTTGCTACTCGCCACATTTCTTGTGTGTAAGTCAACAGGAAATACCTTGTAGGTATGTATGAATGAGTTTGCGACCTTAGAAATATGTGACACAAATGACCCTATCTTTTGAGTGCATTGTCCTAGAACGTTAAATTTTTTACACCGCCGAGGCACCTTATTATGTGACAAGTTTAAATTTTATACGTCTTCCCGTTCCTGAGAAAAAGGATTTTTAACAGTCGGACAGACAGACATACAGACAGATAGACGAACAATGAAGAGTTACTGTAAGTGTTCCGTTTTTACTGATTGACTCAGCGAACCTTAGAAATCTGTTATCGGACTCCAAAAATTTAACGCTCCGAATACCCGTCTTTCACAGAACGTGTGGTCTACACAAGATACACAAGGAAGGGTGCCGGCTGAAGTCGTTAGTGAATTGAATTAACTCGCCCACTTACTTTTTAGTAAGTCATTCATCTAAAGGACTTTGAGATCTAATTGGAAAATCAAATAAGATTCGAAAGAGTTTTCAGAAATTTTATGCACGTTGAAGATATCCCTGAGTGTCATTCTTGTAAGCTTTGATAAGAGATGTTTTTCCCTGACATCCCGTTATCAGATACATTCGAGATCATAGGGAATGTGTTCCAGATTATGTGAAGTTATTTAATTATGTCCTCGATCGAATTATTTAAATATGAAGGAGCAGTTTGAAGGTGTTGCTAAGGGTCCATACTTCTTGCCAGTAGCAACTGACATTTTGAGCAACAGGCAATAAGTAATGTGCCACTAAAGCCGCCTTTTTGGCTCTGCCATGTGGATGACACACTTGTTATTGAGTCGCAGAGAAGAAGAGCTTTACTATTTCCACAATTTCTTAAATGAGATTCACCCCAAAATCCACTTGACCTAGATGGTATACAGAGAATCTGGCAACATTTTGAAATACACTGTGTAGAAAGACTAATCACACAGATACGTATTTAGATGCTACTTCGCATCACCACCCAGGCCGGTAGCAAACAATGCTCAACACTGTCCTTACGTGCCTTCCGGATCAGCGGCAATAACAGCTTGGAAACAAAATTGGACTTCGTAAAGAAAGCAATGAGGGCGGCTATTTTTTGTTCATTAGCAGGACTGTTGCTAATATGAAGGGGCCGGGCTCTGTGGCCGAGTGGTTGTAGGCGCTTCAGTCCGGAGCCGCACTGCTGCTACGGCCGCAGGTTCGAATCCTGCCTCGGGCATGGATGTGTGTGTGGTATCCTTAGGTTAGTTAGGTTTAAGTAGTTCTATGTCTAGGGTACTGATGACCTCAGATGTTAAGTCGCATAGTGCTTAAAGCCATTTGAACCATTTGAACTAATATGAAGGACGTGGGATTGCATTCTAACTCTGTTAACTTACTGTTTGTTTTTGAGGTAACTTAAAAATGGTTCAAATGGCTCTGAGCACTATGGGACTTAACATCTATGGTCATCAGTCCCCTAGAACTTAGAACTACTTAAACTTAACTAACCTAACGACAGCACACAACACCCAGCCATCACGAGGCAGAGAAAATCCCTGACCCCGCCGGGAATCGAACCCGGGAACCCGGGCCTGGGAAGCGAGAACGCTACCGCACGACCACGAGATGCGGGCTTTGAGGTAACTGACCGCATCATCAGAACTCTATGGAAAACCGCGTGAGGACCTTTTTCTTCAGTCAAAACAAAATAAAAGTCATTTTCCGAAGCAAAACGGACGCACCTGATTACCTACGCACCTCGGACGTCTATGAAATGACGTGTGGGTGTGGAAAAATGGGAAGAAGTGTTAAACAGCATCGTAAGGATAACGAACACTACACACCGCTGAAACAAAAGTGTCGAATCTGCGGTAGGGGAACATAAGCAGAACTGCGACCGTGACATTGATTTCAAGAACGTACGTGTGCTAACAAAGAAAATTAACATTTATAGAAGAAAAAATCGGAGAAGCGATTGGGATATCTAACGACGAATGTAACTTCAGTAGGAGGGAGGACGGTCATAGGATTTCGGCTTCGTGGCTTCCCGCTGTCAAGGAAATGAATATGAGGTCACGGTCTGCGAGCAATACAAACAACTTCTACACCCTATCTAAGCGGACAATAACACTTTTGATAAACATTCATCCTCTCTTGCTCTGCCCGTTTCGCTTTTATCTAAATGAAGATGGCCCACCAGTAGCAGAAGGAAGGATTAACCAATAACTCTTCTTCAGCTTAAGAGCTGAGCGAACTCCCTTTCTATCGAAAGACTATTGTCCCCCAAAGGCAGCCATGGAAATTTTGCTCAATAACCCGACTTCTTCACCTTAAACGCAGGACAACTGTCCTTTTATAAGGAATGCGACACAGTGTTCAGTTAATCGTGGACGCCACAAGATCCTTAAGAAGATCCCACCACAGTGATCGAAACGACGATCATACAGAAGAAAAATAACGCGGCGTAACAACCCAGAAGATTTTACCTTGAAGTTTACTAATTACTTATAATTTATTAGTGTAGGTAGTATACAAGTATCTCTACAAGTTCTTCTTCCTTCAGAGGTCGTCAGAATGCGTGTTTAAAAATGGCCGTATAAAGGTATATAATTTTTGGAACACAACGAGTGAGAAACAAAATGTGAAAAGGATTGAAATGGCGCGCAGAAAGTACCTCAGAATTCTTGTAGTGCCAACAGCAGAGATTACTGTTATCGCTGATTATGAAATGCTACTTTCCCTAATTGGGAAACCATTATCACTGTTTAAACATGTTTGCCGCCATTATGGACACACTCGTTTCACTATTCAGTTATATCTTTCAATGAAGTTCAAGTTATTTTCATAGGTTTTTATACAAACTTCATTTTCTTTCATTTCCTTTAAACAGGGCTAACATGAGAAGCTATGCGTAGGAATATATCGGGGTTCAAGGATTTTTGTCATCATTTATACATTAAAATGTCGGCGTTAATAGTGTGAAAATGACATGAAACAGAGGAATATGAGTTTATATAAATTCTTTTCCATTCTGTGTCTAATTTAAATTTTGCGTTACTAATTGTTTCAAGCAGTACATTCAGTTGCTTAATCCAGGATCAGCTTAATGCTCTCTTTCATTTTTACTGCTCGTGAGGTTGGATTGTATTTTCAACTCTGGATTAAGCCAAGTCTTGTGGAAAACCGGGGATAAACACAAGTGGAGCCTCCAGCCTTACTACTAATTTAATCTTCTAACGCATATCTCTTATTGAAACACTTTTGATGGATGACTTCCACTTAAAACATTCAATGGAAGGTTTTAATTCACATCTTCCTTTTTTAATTGTTTTGAATGATCTTGAAGAATTTTTCATTTCTCTAGTGAGTGGACAACGTAAAATTATTTACACTGAAACGCCAAAGAAAATGGTATAGGCATGCGCATTCAAATACAGAGCTATGTAAACAGGCAGAATACGGCGCTGCGTTCGGCAACGCCTACATAAGACAACAAGTGTATTGTGGAGTTTTTAGATCGGTTACTGCTGCTACAATGGCAGGTTATCAAGATTTAAATGAGTTTAAATGTAGTGTTCTAGTCGGCGCACGAACGATGGGACCCCGAGGTAGTGATGAAGTGGGAATTTTCCCGTACGACCATTTCAAAACCAGTGTGCCGTGAATACCAGGAACCCGGTAAAACATCACATCTCCGAGAAGGTGTCGTGTCGTTGGTAGTCAGTGGCTGCAGTTGTATAAGTTGTTGGTGGAGCATCGATTCGATGTCCGATCGGAGGGTATTCGACGTGAAGATCTCTCACCCACTGACGCGAGCGGAACATGAACTGTTGAGAGACTTGCTCCTGTGATTGATGAAAGTTAGAAAATAGTTGATGCAACATGGAAAGGTGCCTCGTATCTGTCATTCAACCTCTGTTCAACGCTAAGTGACTACGTAGACATCTGTGGTGTGTTAACTGATGTGCAGGACGATCAAGAAATCATCTGAACACAGTATTTCTGCGGTCCATCTGGACGCTATTTTCAAGTGAGAACGCTTTCTGCTAATCTCACCAGAATTGATTGATTCCGTGTGTAACGGTCCGTTTATATGCAGCGCAAGGCCAAAGTGCGTCACGAATCGTCGCTGCTGGCCAGCACTGCAAGTGAACGTACACCGCCCCTGTGGTGAAAGCTGGCAAAAACGACAAACGATAAACCGTCAGTATATTCTGCCGGTTGAGTCAACGGCCATTATTTTTTAACGTCAATTAAAACATGGTTTCATATCTTGTCTTGATTTATAATGTTGTCTGCAAGTCTGGCTTCCTTTAAGACACGGTACCAACAGCGATATGGAGGGGCAGCCATTTGTGTCTTTGATACAACTTTGTGTGTCTCTTGGTAAGACAGTGCTCCGCCATCGTAGATTTTCTCAGGTTGCATCAATTGTGTGGTTATGATGCTCAGCACACTTGTAATGAATAATGTTGACTGTCTGGCCAATATAAGATGTCTCACAATGGCAAGGGATTTTAGAAACACCGGGCTTCCTCAATCCTAGGTCATACTTAATCGTACAAAGGAGTGCTCCAATAATCTTCACTGGGAGACGAAATACACTTTTGATATTATATTGCTTTAAAGGTGCTTCTCGATATTCGTATGCGTGAAGTATTGTGAAATATAATTCTAAATTCTTCCTATTTTCGAAGATATGCCACCATCATAAGGTAGAAAAATCATCGAACTATGTGGCTCTTCTCGTGGCTCCGGTGCAGATATAAACTCGAAAACACACCCGATCGCTTTGTGTAATGTAAGATATTCCAGCTCTTGTGTCTAGTTCTCTATATCTGAGGTGGCAAGCGTCCTCTTTGCCAGCGTCCGCAAGACTCCCATGATTTGGTAGGATGGAGGACAACTTGCTGCGTGCTTCGTTTTCTTGTGGATCGGTTTTGATAAAAACTGTGTCCTAGTGTTCCATCGTCCTTTCTGCAGTCCAGCACATCTACAAATGGAAGCTTTCCATCCGTTTCGACCTAAAAGCAGGCCTGATGGCAATCAAAATGATCCAGCAAACGCTTCAGAGTTTCCATTCCATGTGGCGTAGCATAAACGTGTCGTCGGCTTACCTCCAAAAACAGGTAAGTTTTAAATCCGTCGTACTTAGCACCCCTTCTTCAAAACCTTCCATAAATTTGCTAATATGCGAGCAGATTGGCTCCCCCTAGCCAGTCAGCTTGCAAAATTTTTCAATGGAAGAAAAATATGATGACTGCAGCACATAGCTGCAGAACTTCTTCGTTTCCACCTACAGTTTTTCAATAATTAATAAGGATTCTTCAAAAGAAGGCCGAGTAAAGAGACACTACATCAAAGCCCATGAGCAAATCAGAGGGACCAAGACAAAGACATCACCCGCTGGATAAAAATCATAGAATAAGAAATATGATGTTCATAATTTTCGAAGTGAGGGCTAGGAATAGACGCTAAATACTTAGGGTAGTTGTAACTGGGCTCTCCCGTTCTTTACAAACTTTTGGCAAAGAGCACAACCTAGGCGAAACAGCAACACCAGGACGAGCTATTTGAATCTTTCGTCGCGTAAAGAATTCTTCTTGAGAAACGACAGCGTCTCGTGTTTTATTCGTTCAGTCCGGTCGTTCTGCAGTCTTCGGTACGCAAATACTTATGTAAAATATCCACTTGCTCACATAATCGTCCTGTAAAAGAAGAAGTGTGGCGTTACATTTGTTCCGGATTGATAAAGCCACATCTTCGCTAATGGACCAGATTGCTGCTATTTCGACAGCGGAAATATTACTTCACATGTGCGAGGTCCCATGCACCGCATGCAGAACTTTGCGCCTGATTTCTTCTGTTCGCACCTCAGAAAAGATAGACATGATTTGCTCCACCGAGCAAATAACATTGAATGATGGGAAGACGCCTCAGTGTAGGACAAAATGTAGGGCTTTCTGTAAACCCGCTTGCGTGGCTTCGGCCTGATCTTTACTCGTAAGGTTAACCACGCTGTGTCGACGTATGTCGTCATCCGATGTCATGGGTCGGGATCAGTGACGCTGAAGCTTTGAGTATTACCTGATGACGGCGTTCGTGAGCGCCCATTGTGACTGTGCCTAAGAAGAACAATCCATCCATTCTAAAGAAAAAGCTGACGGCAGTGACGAAACGTGCAAACGTCGGTTAGAATGTAAGATCCACATATCTCTTACTAGGGCAAAACTAACGCACTTGTTAATCTTACTGGCCGTTTTGGTGTTAATATAATGAACAAATCTTGCAAATTAAGTTATAATACCTTAATTACATTTCAGTAGAAATGCAATGGCATTCACCAGCTCTCATTTCTTACGATGTTTATCAAACTTTCTTACGAGTTCAACCATCTACTTCCCGTAGAGTCTCTTGATATGACTACGTAGTATTTTTCGGCGTATTAATAGATGACATTCTTCTCGGGTAAGCAGCCGGATCAAGCAATAATCTTAACAGAATGTTTCTGCAGTCCACCTGATCGAAATCTTCAGATGACAACGCTTTGTGCTAATCTCGTCAGATGTGATTGGTACCGCGAACGGCGGGCCTTTTATACGCCGGCGAAGACAAAACAGCGCCATAAATCGTCGCTGCTTCCTAAGCGCAAGTGAACGTACAGCTCCCCAGTGGTGAAAGCTGACATGAAAGATAATTCGCTATCGAGTACCATTATCAATACAGGGTGTTACAAAAAGGTACGGCCAAACTTCCAGGAAACATTCCTCACACACAAATAAAGAAAATATGTTATGTGGACATGTGTCCGGAAACCCTTATTTTCCATGTTAGAGCTCATTTTATTACTTCTCTTCAAATCACATTAATCATGGAATGGAAACACACAGCAACAGAACGTACCAGCATGACTTCAAACACTTTGTTACAGGAAATGTTCAAAATGTCCTCCGTTAGCGAGGATACATGCATCCACCCTCTGTCGCATGGAATCCCTGATGCGCTGATGCAGCCCTGGAGAATGGCGTATTGTATCACAGCCGTCCACAATACGAGCACGGAGAGTCTCTACATTTGGTACCGGGGTTGCGTAGACAAGAGCTTTCAAATGCCCCCATAAATGAAAGTCAAGAGGGTTGAGGTCAGGAGAGCGTGGAGGCCATGGAATTGGTCCGCCTCTACCAATCCATCGGTCACCGAATCTGTTGTTGAGAAACGTACGAACACTTCGACTGAAATGTGCAGGAGCTCCATCGTGCATGAACCACATATTGTGTCGTACTTGTAAAGGCACATGTTCTAGCACCACAGGTAGAGTATCCAGTATGAAATCATGATAACGTGCTCCATTGAGCGTAGGTGGAAGAACATGGGGCCCAATCAAGACATCACCAACAATGCCTGCCCAAACGTCCACAGAAATGAGTCGCATGTCAATACAAGCACCGAAGTCAACATTACCTTCCTTCAATTGGGCCAACTGGCGGTGAATCGAGGAAGTACAGTACATACTGACGAAACTAAAATGAGCTCTAGCATGGAAATTAAGCGTTTCCGGACACATGTCCACATAACATTTTCTTTATTTGTGTGTGAGGAATGTTTCCTGGAAGTTTTTCCGTACCTTTTTGTAACACCCTGTATATTCTGTCGGTATTTGTATGGATTTTATTTCTAGTAATCGTAGAGATATAGATTATGACGGTCTGCGGCTTTTATGACTGAAAAATAAAAACGTAAACGCAGTACAGCTCTTCAAGATGATCAGTCACTGCTGTGCATGTTCCTTACTTGAAAGACTGTTGGTACGCACTACTGGTGGAAGGTTGCCTGGGAGTGGAAATACCGGCCAAAATAAGAGTTGAACACAATCCGTGTAAAGATTTCGATTAATACTCCCCAGGAAAAGTTACTTTACCAGATAGGTCAACAGGACCTAGACATGCTGAGACAAAAGTACCCAACTGGATGAAACAATTCAAGAACACTTACTGATAATCGATAAACCTGTCCCTTCAATCCATTAAGTACAAAACTCAAGATGCCCCAAATAACAGTGTTTTATAACAAGCACAACATGAGAGGAAATCAGTCTTCAAAGCAGGCAGGCAGTTCACATTTTTAGAATGTGTTTGACTAAAACACAACACATAATTCAGATTTACCTAAGAGGAGTTCATTAAAAGGAAAGAAAAACAATTTACGGTGCTCGGTATGAAACCACCACGCATCGGGAAATGTGATCCGCACTGTCGGCCCTGAAATTACTTATGGCAGTGCCGATACGTTACTCACCACATTACTTCTTTTCTAAGAAACCAGTGGGAACACGTCCCAAGGCTAAAACATACAAAAATGAGCTGATGAACAGAGAAGTAACTTTTAATTAAAACGAGTAAAAATTGAAGTCATCAGATTACAACCTGCACCACAGACAAAATATCTGTGATAAGTCGCTAAAAGGTAATAAGGTAACTGAGCAAAGCAACCACCCCCACTTACACTTGATTGTAAAGAAGTCCATTGGCCAACCGAGATTCAGCTTCAGACCACGCAACGAAGCAGAAACTTTAAATACTTAACCATCATGCGGAACTAAAACATAGGTAGAAGGAAGACGCTAACGGTTGGTTGATGAACCTGACCTACGTAAACACAATCTTGGCTTGGAAATATAACAGCCCAAGTGGCTTTCAAGTTAGTCTGTCTGAACGTCTTCCGGAAACAGGAGTGGACACATTATTTCTTTGGCTGACCAGATTAGAAGGTGGGTGGTATGTCGCCGTCATCCACGCATCTCCTGGCGGCTCCAAGCTCTTCTACAGTTTGTCACCACACAGCGGCTTTGGAAGCTCGGTGAGCTATCTTTAGTTCGCTGCTTCGGTGCCGAGACCACGCAGAATTCGTAAAGACCTTTCTCCCCCCTGTGAGCGTGATATAATTGTGACTGGTTCACTTCCTACTTGTGTTTGTGCCCCGCTGCTTCTATTCTCGATTCTCGATTCAGACTCCTGTTGTTCTCCCTTTTCCTGTGTCTGGGCAGGCGATTTGAAGGAGCATGTCACTCGTATGAAAATATAATAGCTTCAGTTTGATAACTGTCATAGAGTTGTGATTTGATTGTGTGTTTTAAAATACTTTAGCTTTAAATGGATATTTTTTCTTCACTGTACTATTATTCGTGACGTATTTTGTCTGATATGTTGTGCACTAAATCGCTAAGTCGCTTTCATTAGTTATTTGGAGCCCGCAAGCCTATGCGTTTTATGGGGACAAATCTTGTCGCATGTATTTTGGCGGGCTCCAAATAACTAATGAAAGCGACTTAGCGATTTAGTGCACAATATATCAGACAAAATACGTCACGAATAATAGTACAGTGAAGAAAAAATATCCATTTAAAGCTAAAGTATTTTAAAACACACAATCAAATCACAACTCTATGACAGTTATCAAACTGAAGCTATTGTATTTTCATACGAGTGACATGCTCCTTCAAATCGCCTGCCCAGACACAGGAAAAGGGAGAACAACAGGAGTCTGAATCGAGAATCGAGAATAGAAGCAGCGGGGCACAAACACAAGTAGGAAGTGAACCAGTCACAATTATATCACGCTCACAGGGGGGAGAAAGGTCTTTACGAATTCTGCGTGGTCTCGGCACCGAAGCAGCGAACTAAAGATAGCTCACCGAGCTTCCAAAGCCGCTGTGTGGTGACAAACTGTAGAAAAGCTTGGAGCCGCCAGGAGATGCGTGGATGACGGCGACATACCACCCACCTTCTAATCTGGTCAGCCAAAGAAAAAATGTGTCCACTCCTGTTTCCGGAAGACGTTCAGACAGACTAACTTGAAAGCCACTTGGGCGGGAGATCAAGCATCCTGCCCGATGCCAGGTATACCTGCCCTGTGCGTGCTGCTTCACTCACTGCCCCTCCCGTTAAACCGGCCTCAAGCTAGTCACAGACATGACCGATCGTAAGATCTAAACAAAATGGCAAAGTATGTTGCAAACCTAATGAAACTATTGTACTTTAACAAGAAAATAATAACTAAGCGCTATATATATAAATGACCTAGTAGACAGTGTCGGAAGTTCCATGCGGATTTTCGCGGATGATGCTGTAGTATACAGAGAAGTGGCAGCATTAGAAAATTGTAGCGAAATGCAGGAAGATCTGCAGCGGATAGGCACTTGGTGCACGGAGTGGCAACTGACCCTTAACATAGACAAATGTAATGTATTGCGAATACATAGAAAGAAGGATCCTTTATTGTATGATAATATGATAGCGGAACAAACACTGGTAGCAGTTACTTCTGTAAAATATCTGGGAGTATGCTTGCGGAACGATTTGAAGTGGAATGATCATATAAAATTAATTGTTGGTAAGGCGGGTACCAGGTTGAGATTCATTGGGAGAGTCCTTAGAAAATGTAGTCCATCAACAAAGGAGGTGGCTTTCAAAACACTCGTTCGACCTATACTTGAGTATTGCTCATCAGTGTGGGATCCGTACCAGATCGGGTTGACGGAGGAGATAGAGAAGATCCAAAGAAGAGCGGCGCGTTTCGTCACAGGGCTATTTGGTAACCGTGATAGCGTTACGGAGATGTTTAACAAACTCAAGTGGCAGACTCTGCAAGAGAGGCGCTCTGCATCGCGGTGTAGCTTGCTCGCCAGGTTTCAAGAGGGTGCGTTTCTGGATGAGGTATCGAATATATTGCTTCCCCCTACTTATATCTCCCGAGGAGATCACGAATGTAAAATTAGAGACATTAGAGAGCGCACGGAGGCTTTCAGACAGTCGTTCTTCCCGCGAACCATACGCGACTGGAACAGGAAAGGGAGGTAATGACAGTGCCACGTAAAGTGCCCTCCGCCACACACCGTTGGGTAGCTTGCGGAGTATAAATGTAGATGTAGATGTAGATGTAGATGTAGCAGGAATAACACCAAATAAACAACTTTACCAATCTCGTGATTCTGAGATCATGAGTTCTTACACTGAAATGCATATCTGAAGCAATCTTATATGCATTGGTTCTTTGACCCAGTACTCCTCTAAACAGTGCTGACAGTGCATCTAAAACATTTGGTTTTTACGAATGGTAAGTCAGACTACAACAATACTGTATGTCCTGTATATTATGGCATGCATGTATAACTTTTATTTTGACATATTCGCGTCCGTCGGCCGTCGTAATTTAATATATATATTATTATTGTTATTATTATTATTTGATTGTTGCCGACTTACGTGGTGGGACTTAATAAAAATGATATTTCATTTAATTTTGATTTTACGATTAAATGCTTTCCTGAAGTTCTCCTTCTTAACAATATTAATTTCTAATTATTCGTTACGTTAATGAATGTTAGACTCGCTGAATCTTAAGACATGAGCATATAAGTTGTACAATGTAATAAACTTTTCATATTAATTTCCTCGGCTAGTCAGTTCACCTTAAAGCATAAGATCTTTAGTTATTAATTGCAATTGCGGCCCACACACGCGCGAGAGTATTTTTCCTACCTCCGTTAACCATTGTATTGTAGTCAGAGTCCTGGCTCTGGGTCTCGGCCATGGTACTGAAAATAAGAATCTTAAAGCTAAGTATTTTCTGCAACGTCGCTTCTGTCTCGGCCGGGCGTGGCGGAGTGGGATGATATTCGCCCCCCGCTCTTCTTGGCAGGAGTCAGCGCTGCTACGCATCTCCGACGTAGTACATGAAACATACACACAACCAACGTAATATTTGTTTCCCGCTGCAGATGGTTACGCTAGTGGGAAAGAAACATTTATTAGTGCGGCAGTTGTTGTTAAGCTTTCGCCAGTTTCCGAGTGTCAAGCCAGCACTGTCTTGCAGAATACATGACATGGACCTTTCCCGTGAATGCAGTTTTGATGCAATACTGTTTCCATTACACGTCAGTTTTTGTCTTGACAAAATTATTTGTTTTCGCCGCACTCGCAGGCACTGGTGAGTGTCCCAATACGAGCTTAGCACAAACATTCGCCGTTTCTGCGGTCGCTGTTTTGCAACAGTCCACGCATCGTATTCCAATCTCGCATTGTTGTACTCACTGAAATTACAGTCTGTCGCAAAAATATTTACTGTGGGTTCACTTCACGTTAACAGTTCACATTTATAAGCAAATTCACAGTTTTTCGTGCGTAATATTGGCGTTTGGCGCCCTTACCGCTGTTGAACGTTCAATACTAGCAATTCACTGTCCATATCACGGTTTCACCTTCACAGTTTTTCACACTGCTTAAAGTAACTGTTTCGATTAGTTCACAAACCCTAATGTATTTCATTCAGTCTGAACTGGATTTTGGCTCGTGCTGGATTTTACCAGTCTCTCGCACTAATTATCTCGTTTCATTTTCCACTTAGGGTCGTACTTGCCTTCAGATTTTTTGACAATACAATTGTATTTCCGCCTCATCTGAGGTCAGTCCCCATGTCATGTCTGCCCACTCATTGCGTACTTGCCCTCCAGAGCCAGGCTCGACTTTACAAAACTTTGCCTCTCGCATTATTGTACACATTTTATAATCTAAGCCTAGCGTGCAAGTTCCTGGATTAATGTTAGATTTGTGACTTTTGTTTACACTACAAATTCGTGCAAATCTCTGCCTTAGCAGATGGCAATATATTTTAACAGTGCTTAGCGGTGGTCGCATTTACTGATTTGCTTTGTACGTTGTCCACAACACATGAGGTAACTTGGGTGATGTACACCCTGCACTCATGTTGTTTAGTAAATTATGATTGAACATATTTCAAGATCGGTATAGACATAAATACATGGAACAACATATACACTATAATATTGAATTTCATAAGTTTCATTACTACTACAGTTCAGAAACATTCATGACACACTAACGAAAAATTCTTTCATCATTAAATGCTGTTGAATGTTTTTTTTAATATTTCTAAACGCATTTTTAAACATGAAATTTGTAAAATATTCTTAAACCTACGTTCATTTTTTTTCAAAATGCAATTGCTTAATAATACTATTATTCCTTAACATCTACAAAATTGAATCGCACTAATCTTGTGTGCCTCATTGTCTTTAAATATTACACTAAAATCTGAACATTTACACACAGAAAAAATACACTATAAACTTAACCTACTACACACAAATGTAAACGATGCTCTACTGAGCAAACTTCTTTAAGTCTTTGTAAGTATTTTTCTTGTTTCCTTCGTAATTGCCTCCTCCTTTGACAACGGGATGGTGTAGTTTGCGTGACAGAAAGTATCGTGAGGTACCACTTCGATGTTATAGGTGTAGCCCCCGATACACCGGGTTTTTCCGAAAACGCATGCTCATAATCTATAAGCAGCTGAGTCAATTCGTTTTGTTGTGCTTCAGTCAAATGTTCTGACTCCCTGACTTTCATGGCTATCAGTTTCCTTTTTTCCTCTTTGTCTTCAGTAATAAAATCTTTATAATATGCTTGTCTTGTACTTAAGTCAGAATATAAATTCATTACCTGTATTCCTTCGTATCTAGACTGAAAGCTCCGGCAATATTTACCGTGCACTTCCCGTGTCCTCAACAACGGCAAAACTACACGTGTACCCTCATTCATAAGGCTTACTTCCTCACACAAGAGGTCGATTTTTGCGTCCCTCTGGCGTAAAAATTCCATCCCCAGGATGCAAGCAACACCTAATCCCTTAACTACTAGGAACGAGCTTTTCATTGCTTCATTTCCTACCGTAAACTCGACTTACACCTGGTGCCCTATGATATGAGATTGTGCACCTATTGCACCTGTTACACGACAATTCTTCACTGGCAATACTGGTATTCTATTATTTTGACTCAAGTACTTGTAAAAATTTGCACTCATGACATTGGTTGACGCACCGGTATCAACAATTATCTGTATTGGTGCTCCGTACATGTCTGCTTGCAATATAGCCTGCACAACACTTTTGTCGGTTCGGTTACATTTCTGCGGTATGTCTACAAGTTCCTTTTCTAATTTTATTCCCTCATTGTATCTCAGCATACAAAGTTTATGGCTGTCATCCGTGAAATGTGCCCTCACTACACCAGCCTGCAGCCAACAACGGAGAGCGTATTGTGGCTGTCTTTAGTGTAACGGATGAGCATTAGTGGGTTGACAGTTGTCTGTCACTTCCACTAACCTCACATTGTGGTTCTGGTTGTTGTTGTTGCTACTGTTGGGTTGTCCGCCCTGCCTCTCCGATGGCGTATTTTTATACTGTGTATGGCCCTGGTTTTGCGGTGGTCGGTTGTAACTTCCTGACATGTTCTGTGATGGACCTGGGTTGGCGTTCCATTGTGGCGCTGTGTTTTGTTGCCACTGTGGTGTCGGTTCATTACAACCACGCCACTGGTTTCGGTTGTTCCGCCATTGCGGATTGCCGTTACCATTATATCCATTACTCATGCCTCCATCATGATGTCTCTTTCGATTCTGACGATTATAACCGTTGCCGTTATAACCATTGCCACTGATTGTGCCTCGATTCTGTTGCCGGTGCTCTTGCCTATTCCCCGTTACCATTTGGTACTAAGTTACTACCGTTACTGTGGCTGCTATTGTAATCGGCTTTTTGTTGATTACAGCCTGCATGGGTCCACTTGTTTTCGGTTTTCATGTCTTCGATCAATAAGTCAACAGAATCCACTATTTCCATGAATTGTTCTATATCGTATTCCGGCACATTGATGAAATATCTTTTAATTTCACTGGCCAACTTCATTTTTATTAATCTGATTATGTCACGGTCGGACATTGGCTCGTCCCAGTACCTGGTTTTGTTTATATACTTTTCGAAATATTTGCGTAACGTTTCCATCTTAGGATTGTACATTTCTGGACTGTACAACTCCTTTCGTAGTCTTTCTTGGACGCTATCGGACCAGAATTTTTGCAAGAATGCACCTACAAACTGTTGCACCGTTAGACATTTTTCGGACACGTCGGTGACCCACAGTGCCGCGTCACCTTGAATAAAGGAGACCACGAACTGTATTCTTTGTCTTTCCGTCCATGTCCTGGGAAACACATTCCTGAAGCTCTTAATAAATACAACAGGGTGGACATTTCGTTTTTCGTTATTGAAGTGTTGGAATGTCCTGTGTTTTATTACATTGTCCTCCTTTTTGCACATCTGATTGCTACATTCTGTGACATTCATTACTTCGTGATGTGCGCTGCACGGTATCGCATGTTGTTCGTGCTCATAATTCGCATTAGGTTGCGGTTGCGCACTCGCACCCTGCCTACCGTCAGCGTTATTATAGTAATCAGTACGCGGAGTCGGATTCATTATCTGTCCGCCACTGTTTACATTGCTTTCCAATGCAGACAGTCTCCGCGCGACCTCCTGTTGCCAATTTGGCAACTCCGCTGTCACACGGGATTTGATCTGTGTTAATTCGGCATGCAGTGCGGCAGCGCTAGCGTCAATATTTACACTCGCGGCCGCAGACGCTTGTTCTACAGCTGTTTTTACGTCGCTTTCAATCTTTGCAGATATCTCGCGATCCTTTACTTCTAGCCATTCATTTAATTCTTTTTCTACTTTTTGAGCTTGCACTTCCAAATATGCGTCAATACTTTTCCGTACATCTATCTCCACATTATCCACGCGATTGGTTAAAGTCTGGACATTGTCTTCAAGCCTAGCCTGCGATATCTGTAATTTTTGCATCTCGCCGGCTAAGCTTTGCACAAGATCGGGGATTTCTTTGCAAGCGTCCCCGCATCTCGGCAAGTTCGCTTTGGATCCTATCTAGTTTCGCTTCATTGCGCTGCTCTTGCTCACGTAGCATCTGAGCCAGTTTTTCGTCTCTTTCCTTATCTCTTTCTTCGAGCCTACGCAGAAATTCAGCAAAAGGGTCTGCAATCGGTGAGCATACTAGTGCCCCGCTTAATCTAGCACTCGATTGGTCCCCCTGCCCAGGCAGTGGAGTTGTTGCTCTATTCCCATTCTGCTGTGGAGCTTCATTCACCGTCCACAGATCCTCGCCCCCCGCTCCGGAATTTATGTTATCCGAGGCGGTGGCTTGGGATTCGTCTACGTATTGCAAATGACCCTCACTTTCCATATTAACAAAATTTTGTTCGTCTGGTACGGATGCTTTAGCTTTTCCTATCTTACCCATAATAAATTCACTTTAAGCCACTGACAAATCTTTAACACTGATACGCACACGAATAATTATCCCCTCCAAAAATAAACACATAAATACACAAAACGCCGAAGGTATCTCATGTGCACATGGGTTCGATATTCCGCACAGAGCTACACAGGATGCTTGCACAATAGGCCTTACCTTACTTATTTTTCTTTCTCGCAATCCTTTTTCTTTTCTACACTTTTTCCTCTCCAGATCTCCTCAGGGTGTGGTTTTGTTGTTGTACATGTAAAAGAATTCATATAGGCATTAATATTTTACAACAATTAGACACGTACATAATTACATTCATTACAATAGAGTCAGATTTAGTAAATTTCATATTTTCTTTGATCGGGCCCCACGTTGGGCGCCAATCTCGCGTCCGTCGGCCGTCGTAATTTAATATATATATTATTATTGTTATTATTATTATTTGATTGTTGCCGACTTACGTGGTGGGAATTAATAAAAATGATATTTCATTTAATTTTGATTTTACGATTAAATGCTTTCCTGAAGTTCTCCTTTTTAACAATATTAATTTCAAATTATTCGTTACGTTAATGAATGTTAGACTCGCTGAATCTTAAAACATGAGCATATAGGTTGTACAATGTAATAAACTTTTCATATTAATTTCCTCGGCTAGTCAGTTCACCTTAAAGCATAAGATCTTTAGTTATTAATTGCAATTGCGGCCCACACACGCGCGAGAGTATTTTTCTTACCTCCGTTAACCATTGTATTGTAGTTAGAGTCCTGGCTCTGGGTCTCGGCTATGGTACTGAAAATAAGGATCTTAAAGCTAAGTATTTTCTGCAACGTCGGGCGGCTGTGGAGAAAAATTAATATTATGTTAATAGCGGGCGAGTTTTCTGCTTCCGCTAATTTTTTATAAGTTTATATCGCCACGTAATGGCGTCGTCGGCTGCATCGGCCGCTGCGATTGTTGAACTGTAAATTACTTGAATGCAGGTTAATTCAAGGAAGGCGGACATGAAATCGGGGTCACCTCTTACAAATTAAAAGTGCACAATAATATTAAATCAGTATATTATATGCTTAACTCATACAAATATGCTTACATTTGCCAGCACTCGCAAGATGTCCTTCTATATACATTCAAGACAAAAGAGGAAGAGAAGACGACTAAAAAATTAACAAAAGAGCGTATCTTGTCGTCTCTTTAGATCACTTTGTTATATTTCTTTGCATTGCATTTCTTTGCATTTCTCGACAGAGAAATTATTGTTTTACGGCTACATGAAAAAAAATATGTTATTAAATTTAGGAATGTCTCTTATTTATAAATATTGTTTTTAAGTCTTTTCGTAATATGGCACTGGGGACGCTATAACATCTAAAGATGGCTTCAATGGACAGCGAAACACATCATACCGTGTGAGTAGTTTGCAGCTGTTGTCGGTTAATAAACATTATAAAATAGCTTCTCATCGAAGATCATCCATTTCCTTTGCTCGCCTACCCAGCGAGAATACAGAAGTCTCCACGTGAGTAAGAAAGCATCCATACTACCAGAACAGTGCTATCTACTGAGACACTGACCACAACTAAGGTATAGAACCACAGGATCGCCTTATTTCACCATTATGATTTCCTAATAGGTCTCTCATTCCCATTGCACGTATGTGATAAAATTTTGTAACTGATCATCGAAGGGAAGTCTGTAGCGACACAACAAACTGATTGCGCCGATCCAAGAATTTATATCATGTGACTTACACATTTTTATAAAGAAGAGAGATTATGACTGCAGGACGTTATTGCTTGTCGATTGTTCATTCCAGTGATAGAATCAAATCTTTCAAAAACTGTGCCGGCCGGTGTGGCCGTGCGGTTAAAGGCGCTTCAGTCTGGAACCGCGTGACCGCTACGGTCGCAGGTTCGAATCCTGCCTCGGGCATGGATGTGTGTGATGTCCTTAGGTTAGTTAGGTTTAATTAGTTCGAAGTTCTAGGCGACTGATGACCTCAGAAGTTAAGTCGCATAGTGCTCAGAGCCATTTGAACCATTCAAAAACGGCATTTGAGAATTATTGTAAGAGATCCTTATTTCGAATGTTGAAACTAGTTTAATTCAGCACCGCATATTTTTCTACTATTAGCTGAAGATCGACTGTAGGAAAGGAGCATACCACGAAGAGGGTCCTTTTCATGTGGCTAATTCCAAAATTCTATCGCATACGGAAAAATAAAGCTTGAGCCATGCTCGCTTAATTCCATCCGCCAGAGCATGGTATCAAGGTGCTGCCTCTAGTCTCCTTGAGTCCGCCTACTGCCAAGTAGTATTAAACTTGAGGAGAGTGGGGAGTGTTACAAAGAAGCAAACATGACCAGTCACCGATGGCTGATCCGCCCGGGGAGTGGGTGTTTGTGTTGCCCTCATCATTTCATCATCAGTCCTGACAGTGGGTAGATTGGACTGAGTAAAAAGTTGGACTGCGTCAAAATTAGGACTTTGTACGGGTGCCGATGACCGCGTATTTGAGCGCCCCACAAACAAAACATCATTAAACATCATCACCAATGGCTGAGTGTGCGGTGACAGCTTAGTAAACAAGGAAGCTGTTCTAGAACTGTCGCTCAAGGTAACAAGCACGCGCTTGTGCTATCCACAGCGTCAGCGCTGTGCATCAGAGAAGAGCTTGATGTTTTGTTCCCGTAACCGGCGTGGCTGAAGACGTCAGTGTACGGTGATACTACGCGCTCTACATCTGTCGTTATCGTTAAAGAATGTTCTGACCAACTGTCTTTTACTAAAATTACAAAGAAAGCTATTTGTTTATAATGCTATTGCTTTAATGTTTTTCGATGGGTTTTAATTGTATGGTGTTTTTATTTGGGTTAAGTGTTATAGTATTGAATAATTTTTAATATGAACGACACATGTAACAAGTTCGCCTTCTCTAAACCTTGTATTTTCTACAAATAAGTCGGGTTCTGAGTAACCTTTCTAGTTACTGTGGAAGCTGTGGGTCTAGCGGTTCTAGGCGCTTCAGTCCGGAACCGCGCGACTGCTACGGTCGCAGGTTCGAATCCTGCCTCGGGCGTGGATGTGTGTGATGTCTTTAGGTTAGTTAGGTTTAAGTAGTTCTAAGTTCTAGGGGACTGATCACCACAGATGTTAAGTCCCATAGTGCTCAGAGCCATTTTTGGAAGCTGTGAACAGACAGCGCTTCTTGAAAAATAAAAATGTGTTACATAAAGGAATGTTATTTTCGGTGTGTAAATCCACCAGGGCACTTCACTTCCTAATTGATCTGTTCTGTACCAGGCGTTTCGAAACTGTTACGTAATATTCATTTCCAGTTAAAGAGGCCTACTGTCCTGAAAAGTAGCTTGTATTCAGCAGATGCATTAGAACAAAACATCATGTTTTACACATACAATTGTGATCCAAATGGTTTGTCCAGCGCGTATAAACTAGAATCATAGATTCAGACAGAAGCGAAAATTTGAAACCCAGTGACTGTAATTACAGGTCGATATTCTCGAGATTAAACGAGTTGGAAAACTTAATATGCAAATTACGCCTATAAAATAAATGTTGCTAGGGATTCTAGGACTATCGTTGTATTACTGTAGTATAGGATCACTGGACGATAAGATCGGAATAATTTTGGTACCCGTCAAGCATATTATTAAAAAAGTCTCATGATTGTGTGGAAAGTTAAAGGGGAAGGAGCCGTTTGGTCTAAATTTTCTTTGTAGCCACGCTGGTCCAGAGTAAGACATTTTCTTCTCGGTGCCTTCGTCTGACATCCCTTTAGAATTGCCGACCTAAGAGCCTGGAAATTATCCTCAGTCCCACCGTAAAAGAAAAGCCATAGTAGAAGTCAGCGCATTCTCCCCTGTAAGACTGGTTGCGTGGAATACGTTTGACTGGTGGAGGCACACCACCGGGGCAATAAAAGAGCTAACGGAGTTACGGCTTCTGCCACTGAAGAATCGGCTGTGCAGTTTGGCTTTGAATCGTCAGTGAAGACTGGCGAGGAAATCTCTCGCCATTTTACACATATTCTGACCACCATCACCTTGCATTCAGATGTGTTTAGGATAATCACGGTAAAAATAGAGTCGTGTCTTTAGAAGATGCTTGTGGCTACCGCGATCATCGAAATTACGCGCGCCAGCAGTCTGCTCTGCGAATTGACTGTATACCACACGACGATGCTGCTTTGGTATGAGTTGCCGCATATTTCGCACTCTGATGCGGATCACATTCAGTTCCGTGGACAAGAAATGTCTCAACCTTTCTATCAGAGCAGTTTCCCACGCTTCTTAGCAATTAGAACTTCCTAGAAACTCGACGAACTTGTTATTACTTTGTATTTTCTTTTTATAAATTCATGATACCAACGATGACAGGCAGTTACTGTGTACAATCCGGCAATGCGCTTTAGTGGTTCCCACCCAGTAGAGGCTGCTTCGCTTTTCATTCGTGTTTACGACAGCAGAAACAAACTCATTTTCTGCCTATGTTACTATTATCTGGCCTTCTCCTGTCCGTAATTAACTTACCGAATGAAACAGCTGCATTCTCTGTTGCTGGCACGGTCAAGAAGACAATAAGACCTTTCAGGTAAGCCGTCGTTCATCTGAAGACAGCGGGAGTAAGTTACATTTAGGGCAGAAAAATGGTTCAAATGGCTCTGAGCACTATGCGACTTAACTTCTGAGGTCATCAGTCGCCTACAACTTAGAACTAATTAAACCTAACTAACCTAAGGACATCAAACACATCCATGCCCGAGGCAGGATTCGAACCTGCGACCGTAGAGGTCGCTCGGTTCCAGACTGTAGCGCCTAGAACCGCACGGCCACTCCGGCAGGCCTTAGGGCAGAAATTCAAATAGTTACTATCAGTAGTATTTCACCATTTTATTTTGCTACTGTTTTAACGTAATTCTACCGAGACAAACGTACCTACCTCTTATTTAATATTTACGCGTTAAGTTCAAAAATGGTTCAAATGGCTCTGAGCACTATGGGACTTAACTGCTGTGGTCATCAGCCCTCTAGAACTTAGAACTAATTAAACATAACTAACCTAAGGACATCACTCACATCCATGCCCGAGGCAGGATTCGAACCTGCGACCGTAGCGGTCGTGCGGTTCCAGACTGTAGCACCTAGAACCACTCGGCCACTCCGGCCGGCTACGCGTTAAGTTTACGACGCAGTGGCGAATCACTTATGAAATACCCAGCGTTATACAAAGCAGCCGCAAATTCCGCCAGAAGTCCAGAACTGCTACGAAATCGCAGTATATAAAAACACATTTAAAATTAACCCGAAAAGTCGTTCAAGATGACTCAACTCTATGCTTTCAAATTTCGTAAAATATTTTCTTATTTTATATTGCTGAGATGACATTTTTGAAGACATAATAGTGGACTCATGTATGCTTGCTGCCACATTAATATACTTTCCAACAAATTTAATATGCACCAGAAAAACTATTTCAAATTCTTAAAAAAATATAAAAGGTGGTAAGAAAACACGCTTTGTCGCAGGGGATACGGTGCTTCTACTGTCGCATTTAGTCCTTTTGGGGCATCATCAGAAAATTTTAATATACTGCCAAATTTGCATGTTTCATATATGTGGGAACCTTTGTGCGTGCCTTAAATACACTGGGATCATATGAAAAAGAAGTGCTGGAATAGAACTACACTTAGAAGTTTTGGAACTACGTAGCACTAGCTATGCACTAACAAATAACTACGTAGCTATTGCTACACTAACAAATAACTTGTTCCAATCAGAATTACAAGTAAGCATTCGAAACAAATGTTGTGAATAGTTTCATCATATTCTGTGCAGTAAAAGAACTTAATAACACCGCAACAATCGTCCTTTGTTTCTAAATTCGAAAGAAAAGCCCACAGCTATATCAAAATTTCAGTGCGACAGATTTATGTTCAGCTTTACCGTGATTTCATTTGTAACAGACGAATGTGTAACTACAGTTCTTCTTAAACTTAATGGAATAAATTTAAGGCGGTATTTCTTTGCGTTATAATGTATTTCAGTTGATAATCATGACAGACTGTTTGGTTTAACGTTATATTGTCACTTCTGGAGTTTATCAGTCCAGAAAGGCAATGCCAGTCCTGCTGCTCTAGTGGTAAATTGCGTGCCTGTAAACGGAAAAATCACAGGACTGAATCGTGGTCGGACCGTGGGATATTTTCTTGCCTTTAATCTAGCCTTTATCTCTCGATAATATGAAGATTCGCCAGAAACGACGCGCGGTTCGAATTCGTAACGAAACACTTGTTCCACTTTGCCCGGACACGCAAACTGGCTACGTGGCGTCCATCTGAAATACTCTCTCCAGGCCGTTGAGCCACTAAGAATTGTTGTTATAGCAGGGCAATGAATATTTTTTTAAATTTGTAGCATTCTTGAATAATATAAGTATTGGAGGACACAGAAATATTTGCCTAAATTATAAACATTCATAAGGCACAAAATACGGCACATAGGAAAGTACTTTTTATCTGGAATTCCATACGATATATTCAATGTTTTGCATGCATACATAGCTACGTTTATATTCCTTGTTGCAAGCCCCAGTGACATGACAACAGAGGAATTGTACGCCATTTGCAAACTAAATGAACTCAAGACAGGAGAAAGCCCGATGTGTACCCCGGTATCACAAGACAGGGTCACCAAAAACAGTCCCGTGAAAATTCCAGATGACGTACACTATGTCATCAAAAGTATCCGGACACCCCTAAAAACATACGTTTTTCATATTAGGTGCATTGTGCTGCCATCTACTGCCAGGTACTCCATACCAGCGACCTCAGTAGTCATTACACATAGTGAGAGAGCAGAATGGGCGCTCCGTGGAACTCAAACGGACTTCGAACATGGTCAGGTGATTATGTGTCACTTGTGTCATATATCTGTACGCGAGATTTCAACACTCCTTAACATCTCTAGATCCACTGTTTCCGACGTGATAGTGGAGTGGAAACATGGACACGTGCAGCACAAAATCGTACAGGCCGATCTCGACTGTTGACTGAAGACAGTTGGAGAGGGTCGTAATGTGTAATAGGCAGACATCTATCTAGTCCATCACACAGGAATTCCAAACTGCAACATGATCCGCTGCAGGTACTATGACAGGCAGGCGGGAGGTGAGAAAACTTGGATTTCATGGTCGAGCGGCTGCTCATAAGGCATACATCACACCGGTAAATGCCAAACGACGCCTCGCTTGGTATAAGGAGCTTGGCTGATTGAACAGTGGAAATCACGGTACACAATGTGGCGATCCGATGGCAGGGCATGGGTATGATGAATGCCCGGTGAACGTCATCTGTCAGCTTGTGTAGTTTCAACAGTAAAATTCAGAGGCGGTGATGTATGCTGTGGTCCTGGTGTTCATGGAAGGGACCTGCACCTCTTGTAGTTTTACGTGGCACTATCACAGCACAGGCCTACATTGATGTTTTAAGCACCTTTTTGCTTCCCACTATTGAAGAGTAATTCGGGGATGGCGATTGCATTTTTCAACACAAGTCAGCACCTGTTCATAATGCACGGCCTGTGGCGGAGTGGTTACACGACAATAACAACCCTGTAATGGACTGGCCTGCACAGAGTCCTGACCTGAACCCTATAGAACATCTTTGGGATGTTTTGGAAGGCCGAGTTCGCCGCCAGTCCTTACCGACCGACAGCGATACCCCTCCTCAGTGCAGCACTCCGTGAAGAATGGGCTGCCATTCCGCAAGAAACCTTCCAGCAGCTGACTGAATGTGTGCCTGCGGGAGTGGAAGCTGTCATCAAGGCTGGGGGGGGGGGGCAACACCACACTGAATTCCATCGTTACCGATGGAGGGCGCCACGAATTTGAAAGTCGTTTTCAGCCATGTGTCCAGATACTTTTGATCACATAGTTTACATAGAGAGCCACCTGCTATTAAAAGTATCACGATGTGGTATGCGAAATTTAAGGAAACAAGGAGCGTCTGTGATCTCCCTAGAACAGGCAGGCCTGGACCGAGTGCCCAGTGAATTGAGACAGTGAGAGACGCGTTCGTGATAAGTCTCAAGAGGTCAATCGGCAGAACCTCACGTGAGCTGCAGATTCCGAAGACTTCAGAGCACCCGCATCTTAAATAAAATTCTTTTCCCTGCGTACAAAGTCCCTATCGTGTAGTCTCTCCAACCAATGGAATACAGTGCTCTTTATGACTTTGCTGTTGGCATGCTGGCTCAGATTGAGAAAGATGATAACTATACAAAATGAGGACTTCTCTCAGATGAGGCCACATTTAATTTGAACAATGTTGTCAACCGACTGGTCTCTCGACTGTTTTTAGTGACTGGGTTTCTTGATACCAGAGGGCACAATGGGCTTTCTCCTGGTTTGAGTACATGTTGTTTGCAAATTATGTCCAATTCCTCTGTTGTTACGTCACCGGAGCTTGTAACAAATAAAGTAACAGTAAGTATGTACGTAAACCAAAAACTTGAATCTGTCACATCCAATTCAAGATAAAATTATTCGTTTATGTGTCATATTTTAAGCATTATGAGACTTCTGGGACACCCGTTACAACTGGCAAACATCTGAACAGGAAAATCAAACATTATTTATGATTTACAAATATCGACTGCATCCTTTTGATGATGGAGGTGCAATCCTTCGAGACTTACCACTCTGCTGAAAAATAAAAGTGACTCAATTTTTTTCAGTTGATAAATATCAAATATGAAATAGTATTTTAGGGTAGTATGTGAAATCTTAATTATCTGATCGTAGAGACACTTGTTTTCATGAGCTGGATGCACTCGCAACACCGCGTTCTTCAGCACTGCAAATCTATTTTGTCCCTTTGTCGCGCAGCACAGCCAGCTCAAAGCTCTGGGGTGCGTCATTTAATCAATACGAGTCGCGGGTTGCATACCTACCTAACTACCTCTATCTCTACGTGTACTCCGTGACAAGGCTTCTTACCAGTGGAGGTGTACCGGAATCTCATGGAGCTAGGATACGCTCATAGTTACATTAATTTATTATTTTGACCTCCTTCTTCAGATCTACTTTCTGCATTTCCGTAATCGGTCGCGTTTATAAAATTTTTTGAAGTTTTCAACATGGTTGTTTCTCAACAACTGTATTTTAGTTTCAGAGTAGGAATTACACAGCCAACAGGTTGAAAATGTTGTTCCTAGCCAGGAACACTTGCCAAAGGCTGGAACATGTTTTATTTTATTATCGGAATTGAGCATATCTGCTCTTAATTATGACCATTGCTTTTTCGCAATGTTATTTTACTGTTTCAAAAAATTCGAGGTGTCCAAAATGTCATTTTCTGTTTCAAAAAAATAGAGACTTCGAAACCTAGGTCAATGTACTAATCAGTGATTCGCAACCGGTTGGCAGTGTCATTCGTATGTTGAGATTTTGTAAAGTTGTCACAAGTTTTGAAATAATAATAATAATAATAATAATAATAATAATAATAATAATAATAATAATGAAGAAATACGTAAATCTGAACTAATACCCTTACTGATATACAATACATTATATATATCAGTAAGAGTTTTAGTTGAGAGACTATATACATGTGTATTGGCTGAACTAGAATTTAAGTTTGAAAAGAGGAATGATTACTATAAAATATTTAATAGTAATAGCCAGTTTACGCTCGGTTTTAGATGGTAAATGATAGTGTTACAGGAAGAGAGAAACGAAGTGATAATTATCGTCTCATAAATATATGTGTGTTTTTATAATATGTGTGTATGATCTCGAATGGTGTCAGAGAACTTTATCGTTCTCTCTGGGCTGTAATAGTCACTATTTTGTCTATTTTTATTTATTTATTTTTTGTCTTTGAAAACAGTATCGGAAAAAGTTCGGGCTTGTTTACACAATTCTATTACACTTCTAGTGTTATGCAAAACTCTCCGGTGCGAATCTATCTCGTCACTGTTTCCAAAATGGACTGGATGCTGTGACTATGTGGGGTTGATGAGGTACTGTGGGTTCTGCCTCGTGTGGCGCTTTGTCCTTGGTTGTACACGCAAATTTTATAACGAAGCAATGGCATTCACTTCTTCAACACCACCAGACCCACACGTTAGCACTTCGCTAATCACATTTATACAAGCTGTCGGGATGGGAAGGGTTTTGCAATTGCCATATCCCGGTAAATTTGTCTTATTTATGCCGAGAAATGTTGTTAGCAACGTTGTCAATTAATGTCCAGGGTATGTAACTCCTTAAATGTGTGTAAACTAGCTCGCATGCGTAGTGGAATACTATACATGCACGCTAAAAGAGCTAGAACAAATAGGCAGCCACTCTAGATACGGATTTTCTGGCCACAAACACACAGAAAAATAACAAAAAGGCTTTAAAAATAGATCTTTTCAGGACCAACTGATTAAAAGACTTGGCCGTTCAATCCGAGTATGCCATTTAAACATAGAAGACATTAGCCCAGCTCAAAGCAAGTACCTATCTAAACTCTTTGTAGATAATAATAGTGACGTAGTTCTAATCCGGGAAACCCATGCTCCAACTATGGAACACCTGCCTAAAAAAGATAGGATCCATCGCTAATATCTTATGCGTGCTATATATCACAGTGTGTATGGTGTTGCACCCATGCAAGGAACAATATCGAGCACGTTCGTCTCATTTCGACAAATAGACAAAACGAGATATATTATGTCAGTACACAAGTGGAGGAGACCATTATAAATAATATTGACAAGTCACCAAATGTGCCATCGCCACTAGATGTTATGCCAATTACTGCCCACCCATCAATTTAGGCTGGAGATTTTAAGAGTCACCACGGTCACTAGAACTATGCAAGTGACAATGAGTGTGGTATTGCGCTCAACGAATGGGCTGAAAATACAAATCTATACCTGGTTTATGATGCCAAGGCTTTGGGAACTTTCAGATCGGCAGCTTGCGAAGAGATTACAACCCGTATCTTTGCTTTGTGTTCTGGGACTACAGAGGACACCCAGTGCCTATATCCAGAGAAGTCATACTTAATTTCCCACGCAACCAGCACAGGACAGTAATCCTCGATATGGGGCTCTCTGTTCCAATAACGAGATCTGTACCTCGACCCAGATGGAACTTCTGCAGGGATGATTAGTGTAGTTGCACTGACCACCTAGATAAATATATCTCTTTTCTTCCACCATAACCTAAAACCTACCCTCGACTTGTCGGTGCTCTTCTTACTGCTGCTAAGAAGTTTATCCCTCGCGGGTAGAGTAATCAATTTATACGAGGCTGGAACGAACATTGTGAACAACTTTATGAACAGTATAGCGAAACTGGTGACAGCGATATTACAGACGGCCTCCTCCAAAGTCGTTGCTCGAAGAGTACGATGGTGTGAGATGGTAGAAAATGTGACCTTCAGCCATTCAAGCAGAAAGGCATGGACTCTTCTGTATAAGCTTAGCGGAGCCTCCAATAAACGCGAAAAAAACCTGGTATTTCAGGTAACCGAATTGCCAACCAAATAGCTGCAACATCTAGATCATCCTGTGACAAACAACATACTTCCAAAATAAAACAAGAACTCACATTTTATAAGTTGTGCCCAGACGAATCCAATTTCTCTTCGCCACTTACGGTTCCGGACTGAAGCGCCTAGATCAGCTCGGCCACAGCGTCCGGCTCAACAAATAACAACTGTCAGCACTTTCGACTACTGACATCTTCACTGCAGTCGTCTGACAATACCAGTGGATATTGGTGGTCGCGATACATGCTCGTCGACGCTGTCACGTTGCCATTTATGTCTATACTATCGCTCTTTTCTGTGTTGCCCTCCAACGACACCCGCACGTGGTCCTATAATCCGTAGATGTTTGTTCTGTCCCTGGCTACTGTATGCCTGTATGCTACGTAAACTTTTTGCTCGGTTATTATTTTTTAAAATTTTGTTATGCTTTTCCGACGCTGTTGTATCTCTTGCATTCTCTCAGCACTGGACTTTTTAGGCTTTTCGGATTCATTTTTGTGCGAGCTTTCCTCTGACTTGTCTTTTTCTACAATAACAAGGATATTAACGAGTCATAAGAAACATGTTCCATTATTTTGTATTATTCACAGTGATACAGCCTTTCTAGCGAATATTTTTATTGTGTCGCTCTGGGCATTATCAGTATTCAAAATGGTTCAAATGGCTCTGAGCACTATGCGACTTAACTTCTGAGGTCATCAGTCGCCTAGAACTTAGAACTAATTAAACCTAAGGACATCACACACATCCATGCCCGAGGCAGGATTCGAACCTGCGACCGCAGCGGTCACGCGGTTCCAGACTGAAGCGCCTTTAACCGCACGGCCACACCGGCCGGCCATTATCAGTATTCCACACGCTTTTCACAGCGAATCAATGACCCAGTTAAGCGGATTTCCACACATCATCAGTTTATAATTTTACACAAAGCTAATACGTAACAATTACGCGCATGCCCCTTGTTTGCACATGCTTCAAATGGCTTTGAGCACTATGTGACTTAACTTCTGAGGTCATCAGTCACCTAGACCTTAGAACTAATTAAACCTAACTAACCTAAGGACATCACACACATCCATGCCCGAGGCAGGATTCGAACCTGCGACCGTAGCGTTCGCTCGGTTCCAGACTGCAGCGCCTAGAACCGCACGGCCATTCCAGCCGGCGTATGTTCATGCAACGTGTACGATGACACCAGAGGCAAAACTAGTACTGCGCAACAAACATGTACTACTCAGCCACTATATTATTGCACCTCACATCTCGTGTGCGTTATCGGAAACATGTAGTGGTGTTGCAGTAAACAAATATAGCGGTTATTAAGAAGGAGGCATCACGCTGTCAATGCTTTCAGATCAACTGTGCATATACTTCTAAATTTTTCAGCACGTCTTTGTAAAACATCGTCAGTAGCGCAGTGTGCGGTGTTATCCATAATCATGAATACCCCTGGGAGGGGCAGACAGAGGAAGATGTCGCTAAAGTGAACACATTCATGTGAAAACTAGTTTATTTTCAAAGTTGTATAATTTCACCAGGGGGACAAAGGCAGAATCAGGTAATGATACCTGTACAGAAAGCAATTTTGGGGACTGGAACAATAGATAGGGCAGAAAGAACAGTAAAGTACCTTTTGAAAGACATTAAGAGAGCGAAAGAAACCAAGGAGGAAGTTAAAACTTCTAGAAAACAAAGGCGTTTAGAGAAGTTATTTCTCTAGGTGACTCGGATAAAGAACTTCCTGGAAGAAAATTGTTGGGGTGATGTGAGCAGAAGAAGGAATTTCGAACACTGATAAAGCTGGTTATACACTTATGCACTCTAAGAAAAAAACCGACGTACCATGAAAGAGTTATGGAAATAAGGCCATAAATTGATATTCACACAGGTATCTACGG
Organism: Schistocerca piceifrons; assembly: GCF_021461385.2. Classification (NCBI taxonomy): domain Eukaryota; kingdom Metazoa; phylum Arthropoda; class Insecta; order Orthoptera; family Acrididae; genus Schistocerca; species Schistocerca piceifrons. Next base: position 632,428,991 of record NC_060139.1, read on the forward strand.
AAAACGCAAAACTGTGAACTTTGGCGGCCGACGACGAATGTGTGACGCTGCAGCAAAATTTCACCGCGCAGCTGGCAAAGACAGTTAACGTGGAACGTGTCGATACCAGGGCATGAAGTATTTGCGAATGTCATTCTGTGTACTCAGCTGGCCAGTAACTATGCTTCGCAGGCAAGCGCGCGAACAATACATGCAGATGTCAGCATTTGAGACGGGATGTGTCGTTTGGCTACAGCTGTTTGAAGTACTCGGCGAATCGCTCGATGTTTGAATAGGAGCGATGCTGCTGGTAGGAATAGATGTACCACGGCCGAGGCTGTGTCATGAAGCGAGCAGTAGACCTAGAGAGATGAAAGGATTTGAGGACGAGCAATCATAAGACATGGACTCAGAGCCCCGGATTCATGATTATCATCGTTCTGACGTGCAAATGGTGTTTCAGTGATGACAAGGACCTTGAGTAGGTGGCTCATAGGAAGGGAGATGAGGCCACGAAGCCCCTTTCGCCGACTTCTATTGACCTCTGCACGCCATGAAGCCAGTCTGCAGTGCTGTCAGATACATTCGGCCTGGAGTCTCATTGACTGGAGTAGAATTGTCTTCAGTGATGAGTTCCGCTTCGAAATGTACACAGATGACCAGTGAAGACGCGTTTGGAGACGTCCCGGACAGTGGCATTGTTACTGCACACCAGTACGTCGACGATATGCTAAGCCACGCTTTTTTGCCCTCTATGGCAGGCCATCCTGGGCTTATCTTTCAGCATGATAATGCCCTCCGACACAGGGTGAGAGTTTCTATTGCTTGTCTTCGTTCTTGCCAAACACTATCTTGGCCAGCGAGGTCGCCATACGTCCCCCCAGTCGAGAATGTTTGGAGCCTTATGTGCAGGGCCCTCCAACCAGCTCGGAATTTTGAAGACCTAACGCGCTAATTGGACAGAATTTGGCAAAATAACCACCATGAGGAACTCCAAGAATTCTGTCAAGCACTGCCATGCCGAATAGTTGTTTGCATAAGGGCCAGAAGTGGACCAACGCGTAACAGACTTACTCAATTTGTGAAGATCTTTCTCTCGAATATATAAGCCAATTTTTCTGAAATTTTAATCATTTGTTTGTCTGTCCATGTACATCACATGTACCGAATTCCGACGTATTCGTGGTCATCAGTCTGAATTTGTCTGGGAGAGTGTTGTGTACATAGTTCCGCGTTGTCAGCGCGTACACAACTTTCCCAATAGAGCGCGCCCCGCTAAGCACAACAGCGCAGGCGCAGCGCTCGTCCGTCTCCGCTCTACGAGATGGCGCTGCCATAAAGACGGATCAAATTCTGCTTCCGCCGATCCGCGTATTAGTATGTAATGCAGCCAATGAGACTGCTGCTAACGTAGAACCTTTTCTCCTCGCGGATCACACTCGCGCAGTGATACCTGAACGCGCGAGGTATTATAACGAGTGTACAGACCTCCGATTAGTCAGTCTGCATTAGTCTATAGTCAAGATTCAGTCTGCGCCTAATAAGATTATCATATTACTGTACATAGCCATGAAGAGAAATGTATAGACACTTTGTCAAGTATCAGAGATATGTGAGAATAAGATTAACGTACCAAGACCAAAGGAACTTCAGATTGTCAATTGTAAACAGCATCCAGAATCAAGTTACGTAATGTCTATATTATTTATTATTTTAACAAATGTGTGTGAAAATTAATCAAGTTCTGTTTAAAGTTGGTCACTGTCAATCTGCTACTCTAAGCGTGCAAGTGTCATTTCTATCGTCTGACCTAACGGCAGAAGATAAACACGCCACGATAAGACCACGAGACATATTGCTGACGCTCGCCTACTTCGTTAGAGCGACAAGTCAAATAATCTGATGGTGTGTGTACCGAAGGTCTTACAGTACGCACACCACAGAGAGTGATTTCAAAAACTTAGATAAAGTTTCAGGGGGGCAGCGGAAACATTTAGGATGTAAAAATAGGAGAACTCTCCTGACAGAATATTCCGAATTTGTAGCAAAGCAAGGAGAAAACTTAAACGCAATCAAAAATAATGGAAAGGGCCAAATAAATCACTGGCATTCGCAGACCAAACTTGGGTATATACGAATTATATAACAAAAAAGTTCTTCAGTGTGAAGACATTCCAGGTATAGTGGCTAATAGAAGTGCAGGCCAAAGAGCTATTGTTGTCCACGCTGAACGAGCAATGTGTTTCACAGAGGCAGAAGAGTAATTATTCGAAAACTAACTCTTAAGATTATCACAATGATTCTAAAGGAAATTATTACGACAAATGCTTAGAAGAGAGACGGATTTCTAACGTCACAGCACCAGCTTTGTTCTTGAGCTTGATATAGCACCGTATCATATTGTTCAAACAAATGTAGCCCCCACTACTGCAACTCGCAAAAAGAACATAAATGAATATCTCATTCAGAACAAAATCAGTTTTGAATCGAGGTTAACAAGAAATGAACTTTTACAAATGGTGCTTTAGAATAAGCGAAAACCTCTTTTTGAAGGAAACGCAGATTTAAAGCGTAAAGTATGTTCTGTTCAAAGGCTTCCATCATACCAATGTACTGAACCACACAGAGTTAATCTAGATCACAATGAAATAATTAATTTGGGAAAAAACGTTTCTTCCATTAATTTAACCACCCTAAAACAAATGACCAAAGTGTCTGTATCTCGGCTTACCCAACATCATTAGTTAAAAATTTGGCAACGTGTAAAAGTAATTGAAAACTAGAACAGAGATGGCTTAATGGAAGAATCAATAGACAATAAAATAATCAATGCTGGTCTGGACAGTCAAGATGAATATGTAGCACACGGCGACGACAGTGATATGGAAACTGGCACTGCAGATGAAACTGGAACTGATTCCTGTGAAGCAGGTACAGCAGATCAAGAATTTGGAGAGTGCCCTTGTGTTATTACCATCCACTTCATACTTATAAGCACGAAGGATGGTGCAGTTTCCATTCTATAACTACAGTTCTACGGTCCTTCCTTTCCTCCGCAATCCCGACTACGTGCTAACTCACGACTAGCCGACAGAAATGCCCTCGCTTCCAGGTGAAATAATATTGTGGTCGACTAACCCAGGCAAGATCTGTATGCTGTCGGCTCAGCCATTGTTAATGCATTATTAATCTAGTAGTTACTGGTGTTTCAAGTCCGACGATATTTTGTCACACAAGAAAATTTGACCGACCACCAGTGTAACGTGTTTATACGTTCTCACGTCAAAATCTTTTCAATGCATACTCCGAAGACCTAATTTACGTTGTTCCAATCAATACGAAAGTCGCATCCAGCAAAAGGGTTAAGCATGTGAGAGAAAACCGACGACATTTAAGCAAGTTTGTTCAAGAAGAAAGTGATAATGAAAGATCAGAGAAGTGTCTTAGCTACACTTATTTACTACGACTTACGTTTCAAAAAATGTTCAAATGGCTCTGACCACTATGGGACTTAACATCTGAGATCATCAGTCCCCTAGAAGTTAGAACTACTTGAACCTAACTAACCTAAGTACATCACACACATCCATGCCCGAGGCAGGATTCGAACCTGCGACCTTAGCGGTCGCCCGGTTCCAGACTGTAGCGCCTAGAACCGCACGCCCACTCCGGCCGGCCATGTACTATTATTACTGCTCGCGTTTGTGCAATCAATTCTTTCTTTTTCACTGATGGTTTACCCCGAAAATTATCGTTTAAGTCATTGTTGAATGAAAATAAGCAAAAAATGTCAAGAAGTTGATGTATTTATTTCAGGATTACAAAGTTAGTAGGATTAGTTAGTTAGTTACATGACGAATAGATCGAAATAAAGTGAACAAGTCAGTTTTCAGGATATGTACATATGATTAATGTCATCATTAATGAACACATTACTTTCAGTCCTACTCATGCAGCCACACATTACTTTTACTTATTTATTTATTTATTTTTACCTACAAGATTTTAATTAGAAATTCGTCAGTGGAACAGTAGAAGTATTCCAGGGGCCATGAGTTTAAATTACATTTAAATCTTCCTTCGTTACCTCTGAGAGATTTTATGTTATTGGGAAAGAGATCAAAAATTGTGTTGTTGCATATTGAACTCCTTTCTGAGTCACTGACAGCTTCAGCAGTGGATAATAAAGGTCATTTTTCCCTTTTGTGTTGTAGGAATGATCATCACTGGTCTTCTCAAAGTTTGATGGTTTATTTATGACAATGAAAATATCATCCGAAGTTTTGAAAAAGGCATTCTCTGAAAATTATTTCGATCAGTTAGTTCATGAGACCACGCGTACAGTAAACGGTTGTGAAAACACACTTGACCTCTTAGCAACAAATAATTTTGAGTTAATAACGAGCATCAAAATGATACAGGGATTAGTGAACACGGAGTTGTCGTAGCAAGATTGAATACTGTAAGCCCCGAATCCTCCAAACATAAATGAAAAATATACCTATTCAAGAAATCAGATAAAAATTCACTTAACGCCTTCATGAGAGACAATCTCCACTCCTTCCAAATTAATATAAGTGTAGACTAGATGTGGCAAGTATTCAAAGAAGTAGTTTCAGCTGCAATTGTGAGATTTGAACCAAAGAAATTAACAAACGACGGAGCTGATCCTCCTTGGTACACAAAACGAGTCAGAACACTGTGGCAGAAACAATGAAAAAATTATGCCAAATTTAAAGAGAAGCAAAATTGCAATGTTGGTGATCTTTTACAGAAGCTCGAAATTTACCGCAGACTTCAATGCCAAATGCTTGTAATAGTTTCCACAACGAAAGTTTGTCTCGAAACCTGGCAGAAAAACCAAAGACATTCTATCCATATGTGAAGTATGCTAGTGGCAAGACAAAATCAGTGCCATCTCTGCGCAATAACAGTGGAAATACTATCGACGAGAGTGCTGCCAAAGCAGGGTGGCTAAACACAGACATCCAAAATTCCTTCACCAAAGAAGACGGAGTAAATATTCCAGAATTCGAATCAAGAACAGCTGACAACATGACTAACGTAGACGTAAATATCCACTAAGTAGTGAAGCAACTTAAATTATTTTTAAAAAAGCAAGCGTTCCGGTGCAGAATGCATACCAGTCAGGTTTCTTTCAGAGTATCCTGATATAATAGCTCCATACTTAACTATCATATACAACCGTTCGCTCGACGAAAGATCTGTACCCAAGGACTTGAAAGTCGCACAGGTTACACCAATATTCAAGAAAGGTAGTAGGAGTAGTTCACTAAGATACAGGCCCTTATCGTATAATCGATTTAGGAGACAGTCTGAGCAGCCATCTTAGGTTGTTTGCAAATGACGCTCTAGTTTATCGACTAACAAAGTCATCAGAAGTTCACAATAATATACAAAACGATTTATAAAAGATGTCCGTATGGTGTGAAAATTGGCAATTGACCCTAAATAACGAAAAGCGTGAGGTCATTCAGAACAGTGCCAAAAAAGGAATTCGTTAAACTCCGATTACACGATAACTCAGTCAATTCTAAAGGAATTACAATTACGAACAACTTAAATTGGAAGGAACACACACAAAATGTTGGGGGGGGGGGGGGGGGGACGCTAAGCAAAGACTGCGTTTTATTGGCAGGGCACTTAGAGAATGTAACAGATCTACTAAAGAGACTGCATACACCAAGCATGTCCATCCTCTTTGAGGTGTGGAATCCTTACCAGATTTGACTGACGGAGTAAATCGAGAAAATTCAAAGAAGGGCAGCACGTTTTGTATTATCTTGAAATAGGCAGATAGATCACTGAAATGATACAGGATTTGTGGTGGACATCATCAAAACGAAGGCGTTTTTCTTTGCGGCAGAATATTATTACGAAATTTCAATCACCAAATTTCTCCTCCGAATTTTGACGGCTCCGACCTACACAGGGAGAAACGATCACCATAATAAAGTAAGGGAAATCAGAGCTCGCACGGAAGGATATAGGTGTTCGTTTTTCCCCCGCGCTGTGCGAGACTGGAATAAAAGAGAATTATTGGGAAGGTGGTTCGATGAACCCTCTGCCAGGTACTTAAATGTGATATGCAGAGTGTCCATGTAGGTGTAGATGTAGAATTTCATTGGCAGATAAACTGACGGGAAAAAAGTGATGGATATGCACATACACTCCTGGAAATTGAAATAAGAACACCGTGAATTCATTGTCCCAGGAAGGGGAAACTTTATTGACACATTCCTGGGGACAGATACATCACATGATCACACTGACAGAACCACAGGCACATAGACACAGGCAACAGAGCATGCACAATGTCGGCACTAGTACAGTGTATATCCACCTTTCGCAGCAATGCAGGCTGCTATTCTCCCATGGAGACGATCGTAGAGATGCTGGATGTAGTCCTGTGGAACGGCTTGCCATGCCATTTCCACCTGCCGCCTCAGTTGGACCAGCGTTCGTGCTGGACGTGCAGACCGCGTGAGACGACGCTTCATCCAGTCCCAAACATGCTCAATGGGGGACAGATCCGGAGATCTTGCTGGCCAGGGTAGTTGACTTACACCTTCTAGAGCACGTTGGGTGGCACGGGATACATGCGGACGTGCATTGTCCTGTTGGAACAGCAAGTTCCCTTGCCGGTCTAGGAATGGTAGAACGATGGGTTCGATGACGGTTTGGATGTACCGTGCACTATTCAGTGTCCCCTCGACGATCACCAGTGGTGTACGGCCAGTGTAGGAGATCGCTGCCCACACCATGATGCCGGGTGTTGGCCCTGTGTGCCTCGGTCGTATGCAGTCCTGATTGTGGCGCTCACCTGCACGGCGCCAAACACGCATAGGACCATCATTGGCACCAAGGCAGAAGCGACTCTCATCGCTGCAGACGACACGTCTCCATTCGTCCCTCCATTCACGCCTGTCGCCACACCACTGGAGGCGGGCTGCACGATGTTGGGGCGTGAGCGGAAGACGGCCTAACGGTGTGCGGGACCGTAGCCCAGCTTCATGGAGACGGTTGCGAATGGTCGTCGCCGATACCCCAGGAGCAACAGTGTCCCTAATTTGCTGGGAAGTGGCGGTGCGGTCCCCTACGGCACTGCGTAGGATCCTACGGCCTTGGCGTGCATCCGTGCGTCGCTGCGGTCCGGTCCCAGGTCGACGGGCACGTGCACCTTCCGCCGACCACTGGCGACAACATCGATGTACTGTGGAGACCTCACGCCCCACGTGTTGAGCAATTCGGCGGTACGTCCACCCGGCCTCCCGCATGCCCACTATACGCCCTCGCTCAAATTCCGTCAACTGAACATACGGTTCACGTCCACGCTGTCACGGCATGCTACCAGTGTTAAAGACTGCGATGGAGCTCCGTATGCCACGGCAAACTGGCTGACACTGACGGCGGCGGTGCACAAATGCTGCGCAGCTAGCGCCATTCGACGGCCAACACCGCGGTTCCTGGTGTGTCCGCTGTGCCGTGCGTGTGATCATTGCTTGTACAGCCCTCTCGCAGTGTCCGGAGCAAGTATGGTGGGTCTGACACACCGGTGTCAATGTGTTCTTTTTTCCATTTCCAGGAGTGTATAAAGATGGTGGTAGTGTCGCGTACACAATTTATGAAAGGATAGTACAATGGCAGAACTTCCATTTTTACTTATGTGATTCATGTAAAAAGGGTTTTCAACGCGATTATGACCGCACGACGTGAATTAACAGACTTTGAATGCGGAATGTTAGTTGGATCCAGAAGCATGGGACATTCCATTTCGGAAATCGTTAAGGAATTAAATATTCAGAGATCCACAGTGTCAAGAGTGCGCTAAGAATATCAAATTTCAGGCATTACCTCTCACCACGGACAACGAAGAGGCTGATGGCCCTTATTTAACTACCGAGAGCAGCGGCAATTGCATAGGGTTGTCAGTGCTAACAGACAAACACAAATGCGTGAAATAACCGCAGAAATCAATGTGGGACAAACGACGAACGTATCCGTTAGGACAGTGCTGCGAAATTTGGCGTTAATGGGCTGTGGCAGCAGAAGACCGTCGCGAGTGCCTTTGCTAACAGCACGACATCGCCTTGAAGTGTCTATATTAGGCTCGTGACCATATCGGTTGGACCTTAGACGACTCGGAATCGGTGGCCTGTTCAGATGAGTCCAGATTTCAGTTGGTAAGAGCTGATGATAGGTTAATAGTGTGGTGCAGACCCCACGAAGCCATGGACCCAAGTTGTCAACAGGACACGGAGCAAGCTGGTGGTGTCTCCATAATGTTACGGACTATGTTTACAAGGAATGGACTGCATTCCCTCGTCCAAGTGAACGGATCATTGATTGGGAATGTTTATGTATGGGTACCTGGAGGTCGTTTGCAGCCCTTCATCGACTTCATGATAAAGATGGAATTATTTTGGACGACACTGCGCCACGTCACTGGGCCGCAACTGTTCACGACTGGTTTGAAGGACATTCCGGACAATTCGAGTGAATGATCTTTCCACACATCGAAAATTAAGGGACATAATATGGAGATCAGTTCCTGCACAAAACTTTCGCATGTATAGAAAGCTGTGGAGGCAGCATGGCTCAGTATTTTTCCAGTGGACTTCTAACGACTTGTTGTGTCCATGGCACGTCGAGTTTGCTGCGCTACGCCGGGGAAAAGGAGTTCCGACATCATATTAGAGGGTATCCGATGATTTTCATCACTCAGTGTATGCTATTTAGTTTTTTTAGTTCTATCTACAGATCTGAGGATCCTTCACTTTGAACCAAAAGTGGTCATTTAAAACACCTGTTTTACAGCCAGTGATTGTAGATCTTCTCCGGAGACACTTCGTCAATGTTTGTACTGCTGCTTGACGTGTATCTAACGAAACATTTCAATCCTTGAATCTAGATGTTCAGATAACTTGTCGACAGATTAGATAATGAGGTATGTTTAAAATTTTCTTTTGAATTCATAAGGATTCCCATTGTATTGTTTTATTTTGGACTACCTGAGAAACCCAGGATTTCCTGGGTGTTTATTTACACCGGCGAGACACAATATTGTGACTTCCTGTTTAATTGTGTTTCCTATGGCTCCTGTCACCTCAGTGTGTATGCATTGTGACGGTGCAGTTAAAATGCGTAGCTCCTTGCAGAGGTACATACAAGACGTCCATATGTGAACCCCATTGGTTCAAATGGCTCTGAGCACTACGGGACTTAACTTCTGAGCTCACCAGTCCCCTAGAACTTAGAACTACTTAAACCTAACTAACCTAAGGACATCAGACACATCCATGCCCGAGGCAGGATTCGAACCTGCGGCCTTAGCGGTCGCGCGGTTCCAGACTGTAGCGTCTAGAACCGCTCGGCCACTCCGGCCGGCCATGTACTATTATTACTGCTCGCGTTTGTGCAATCAATTCTTTCTTTTTCAGTGATGGTTTACCCCGAAAATTATCGCTTAAGTCATTGTTGAATGACAATAAGCAAAAAATGTCAAGAAGTTGATGTATTTATTTCAGGATTAGCAATTACACAAAGAGAAAAAGTAGCTGAATTTAATTGTTTTGGAAACACAGTAATATGCCTCTTACGTTTCAAGTTTTCGTTAATATGTGCACAGTGAAACTTGGAGCATTCTGTCCTATTTACTGACTGACCCATGCTCAGGTGCTACATCAGTACTTGGTACTACTATATTTGTTGTACAAAAGTTAATGAAGTGTGTTTTTTCAGAATTTAAGGAGAGTCTGTTTTCAGAGAACCACTTAATAATCCTCTGGACTGTCATTTATCAACTCTTCTGTTCCTTTCTCTCTAATAGGATGTATAACACTGACATCACCAGCAAAAAGCACCAATATGGCTTCGTTCGTGAACGTAAGTGGAAAGTAATTCACATATGTAAGGAACAGTAGTGGATCCATAGTTTAACCCAGCGTATGGGGCTACCTTTATGACTCCCCCTCCCAGGTCGATAATTTTTTTTTTATTACGTCCGCGACACCGAAATATTCAGCTCAACCATTTGCATTCTGTTTGTTAAGTGCGATTCAAACCAGCTCTGAGTAAAGGCAACAGTTTCATAACATCTGTGTTTTCTAAGAGAGTAACATGATCTACACAAACAAAACCCTTGGATGGATGACAAAAATTACCAACTGGCGATATGTTATTAATAACGCGTAGTGCTATTTGATGAGTGAATGTATCCAATGATTCACAATCAAGCAATCCTTCTGGAATCCAAACTGTGATATGCTACACAAATTATTTCCATTAAGTGTGTGAGTACTCTTGACTCCATTACTTTTTTGAATAGTTTGGAAAAAGATAGAACTAAGGCAACTGGACAATAACATTCTAAGTCTTCCTTTTCACACATCCTAAGGAGATCTTTTAACAATTGCATAGTTTATTCTACCTAGAAAAATTCCATGTGCCAGCGGCGCACTGCATATATCACTAACGACATTATTTACTGACTTGGACAAAATATTCAGAATTCTATTTGAAATTCTATCAACTCTGAATGAACTTTCATTTTTTACAGGCCGGTGTGGCTGAGTGATTCTAGGCGCTTCACTCTGGAACCGCGTGACCGCTATGGTTGCAGGTTCGAATACTGCCTCGGGCATGGATGAGTGTGATGTCCTTACGTTAGTTAGGTTTTAGTAGTTCTAAGTTCTAGGGGAGTGATGACCTCCGATATTGAGTCCCATAGTGCTCAGAGCCAATTGAACCATTTGAGCCATTTTTTTTACAGTTTTTATAATTGTATTAATTTCAGTGGAGGGTGTTGGTGCTACTTCTGGTTGCTCAATGTTTTTTGGAATTACATACTTAATATGTTCTTTTTCTTCTTTAACAGTGCCATTTAATCCTATATTTGCTGCTGCACTTAGAGAGTGTGCCTTAAAAGTACTTTAAACTTGTGAATTATCGCTCACATTGTCATTTACTTTAATTGTTATTTATGCAGTCTTGTACACTAATTCGGTGTCCCCTTCAATTCTTTGACATCTAGTCTTGTTGTTCCTTATTGTTTCTTGTACATTTTGTATATTGCCCGCCTTTCCCTTTCTGAGACTCTATTTGTGACCGCATACAAGTCCATAGTTCTGTTAATTGGGATAGTACCAGTACATTTGCAACGCTCAATCATATAAAATTCGGGAGCGGAATGCTTTTCTTTTCTTTGTTCCGGCAGCAAGGGCACGACAAGAATGCCTACTCGTCCGTTGTTTTATTTTCTACAGGATTTGGTTTAATTACTCAGCCACTTAGCTGTACGTTCTCGACACCGAAATATCCAGCACAACCTTTTGCATTCTGTTTGTTAAGTGCGATTCAAACCAGCTCTGGTTGCTTAACCTACATTTGGAGTTATGGTCTCGGACGCGATTTCTTACGACAACGGGAGCACTTTCATGCTTATCCCTCGCACCGTCATTGCAAATATGTTCGTCACTCCGGCCTGTATTCTTGCCATTCATGATGGGGCGATAATGGATGCAACAAATATACAACGGGTATTAAATTATCCGACATTGTGCGGTGCTGCTAATTATGCCAATAGATTGTCTTTTGAGGACGGAAATTGGATGTTTATAAATTGTTACGTAACAAAACCTAGTGAAGAAATCGTAATCCAGATATCAGTAGTTGGCAAAGTGGTAATTTTTATCATTTCCGGTACAGAAAAACTAAATGTAAATACATATTGTTTTATTTAGTTTGACGGAACATGAGAAAGACGATGAATATGGCTTGTTAATTAAATAAACAGCTAGAGCGCTGGTGAACAACAAGAACAGCAAGCGAACCGCAATCAAACCGCGTGGAATGGCCAGAGCACAAAGCTGTTCGAGGTGTGTGGATCAGCAGCGTCGCTGCTGGGTCAGAGATACGCCATTTATCGGCAGAGTGGCAGCTGAGGCAGTTCCGCAGATGATATCCATACAGAAGACTTGTATCCGCACTCGGCTCATCTGTTATTCATGGACAGAGCGCCCGCCGGGACCTCGCCGTCTGCGCGATTGGCTGCCCTCGCTGCCCTCCAGCCGCTGCTGACCAGGGAGCTCGCGTCACCTCTCACCACATCGATTTTCCAGTCTAGCTGGCTGGGCATTTCTTATACACTATTTTCACACTTCTGAGACTCTGTGTAAGAACAGTTGTACATTATAGCAGAAGAATCTATATTATGTCTCATTTATCTTCATCAATACAAGTAATTTTCTCTCCAAAATCAAAATCTATTAAACAAGTGTAGTATTGCTACCAGTGCGACAATCTCCACGATAGGATTTTTTGTAACTGTATACATTACGATGATATGAGTCAGCACGTCATTTTAAATAACAGCTCATCGTTACAGCGTGCAAGATCTACAACAAATACACGGACGGAAAAAAATGGCAACACCGAGAAGGGGCTGTGCGACAGAAACGAAAGTTCTTAGGCATGTCTCTACATCCCAAAGCCGATGTCTATTCCAATTTCGTGTCAGTCGCTATTAGCGCCACTATGAGGATGTAAATCAGGTTTGTTTTAAAAACACGCTGTAACGGTCGCGAGCGTTAGCTTCCTATCAGATTGAATGTGATGATTTGATGATAGTCAAGAATGTCACGCCCTTATCAACACCTCACTGAGATTGAACGAAGTCGTGTAATATGGCTACGAGAAACTGGATGTTCCTTCTGGGATATTGCAGAAAGACTTGGCAGAAATGTAGCCACGGTACATTATTTCTGGCAAAGAAGACCGGGCTGTGAACAGCCACATGGCAGTAGCGAGAGGGTAAACAATAGCGTTCAGCGTATGGGTCTGGCACATCAGACTGCATCTGCAGCTGCAATTTGAGCAACATTTGGCACTACAGTGTCACAATGAACTGTTACAAATTGATTATACCAAGGACAGCTCCGAGCCAGGTGCCTTGTAGCATGCATTCTCCTGACCCCAAACCACGGTCATTTGCTACTTCAGTAGTGTCAAGCGAGAGCTCACTGGAGGTTAGGGTTGAGGTCTGTTGTGTTTTCTGATGAATGCTGGTCCTGACACAGTGCCATTGATGATCGTGTTTTGATTAGGAGGCCGGTTGAGAGCCTGCAGCCAACCAGTCTGCGTGGTAGACACGCTGGACCTACAATTGGAGTTACGGTCTCGAACGCGATTTCTTATGATAACAGGAGCATTCTCATGCTTATCCCTCGCACTCTCACTCCAAATATGTTCATTACTCCTTCCTGTATTCCTGCCATTCATGAAGGGGTGTTTTCCAACTGGATAATGCTAGTTCACACACCGCTATTGTAACTCAACATGTGACATGTTGTCTTGGCCTTCTCGATCACTACGTATGGCTCCAATCGAGTACATATAGGACATCATCAGACGACAACTCCAGCGTCTTCCACAAACAGCATCAACCGTCCCTGTATTCACCGACCTAGTGCAACAGGCATGGAACTCCATGTCACAAACTGACGTCCCGCATCACTCCATCGCAATGCACGCACGTTTGTATGTTTGCATTCAACATTCTGTTGGTTACATCAGTTATGAATGTACTAGCGTTTCACGTTTGCAGTGGCTTACCCCACGCTTACATTAGCCTGCGATCTTGGTATGTTAATTACTTAAATATGTTCCTTTGACAAATTTCACAAGTCTACATTAATTATTCTTTTGTGTTGCGATTTTTCTTCTGTCAACATATATCTGAAGAGCACGAGCGCGGAATCTCGTTTCCTATTTGATTTAGGAGCACGGGGTGAAATGTTTCATGTTTAGCCCGCACCAGTGGTCATTCTTAAAGTCATATGAACATCTGTCTTACCGGAGCCATGTTACGGCATATTAAGTGATGTTTGAACGACAAAGCGGATATGGTGCCCAGGTAGATTATACGAATTGATTATTTTCCTTTTCAAAAGATTTTAAAAATGGTTCAAATGGCTCTGAGCGCTATGGGACTTAACATCTGTGGTCATCAGTCCCCTAGAACTTAGAACTACTTATACCTAACCAACCTAAGGACATCACACACATCCATGCCCGAGGCAGGATTCGAACCTGCGACCGTAGCAGTCGCGCGGTTCCGGACTGCGCGCCTAGAACTGCTAGACCACCGCGGCCGGCAAAAGATTTTAATTAGGCTGAAATTAATGCTGAACCAACGGCACCATTTTTATGTGCGCTGTCTGTATTTTCCGTGCAAAAACAGTCAACTTTAAATAACTTCGGACAGAAGACAGATTGATGCTTCAAATATGGCTCACCGATGTATCGAACCTTGGTCTAAGCTGAGTTTTAACCGTTTTAAAAAAATCTCGATTGTTTTGAATTTTACGTGTAAAACAAGTTTTGCTTGGTGGTTTTCCAAGCGCGCCATTTCTATACTTCAAACTTGTCCAACTTTGTACGAAGGCAGATAAATTTATAAAGTCAAAACGAAAAATTTGTTTTCATCCAATAATCTTCATCCAGTGACGAGGTACGATGGTTTTCAGTCGAGCTAAATATAGTACGAAAATTTCGTTTTTGAACTGAATGCGCGGAAACGGTTTAGAAAGAATCAAATAAATAAGAAATGCATTCTTACGATAAAATTGAAAACAGGCTTTCAGAACTGTAGCATCATTCTGAGTTTATGTTTATCTTACTCTCACCACTTCTACGTTCCAAACTTGTGCAAATCGACTCAAATTTTTTAAGAGGGTAGACAAATATATGTAATTAGTGATCGTCCTGTTGTTTAGTGAAAGCTTTATCCACTGCCTCTATAAAAGCAACATAGTTCGCAAGACGATAAAAAATCCTCTTCCGGATCAGTCGCCGCTCAAGTCAACAAAAATGTACGTCAGTGCCAAGCTATGGCAGTCTAGTATCAAAACTGTAGTAGAGTAGAAGTTGGGAGCCAGAACGAAAAATGCTCCAATCGTAGCACAAAAAACGGAAATATATTTAGGGCAGTGTTTGGGACGTCAAAAAAGGAAGTTAGCTTTTCGACTTATCTGGCAGCTTCAGAGACATTTAAATCAAAGCATCTGGAGTTATTCACTTCTTAAAGCGTTAGCCCTACTTCCACAGCGCAGTGAGCCCTCTGCCACATCTATAATGAGGGGCGTAAGGACGAACAGACAAAAATTTATGTCCTTCTGGAGAGTGGGATGTATCTAAAATAGGATGTATACGAGAGTAGGAAAGCATGTGTAATAGGTAGCACCCCACAGTGGGAATATACGCATCCTAAACTTTGATGCGACGTTGTGTCATATTGCACGACGTAGCAAAAGACATGGAGGATGACATGGTGGCATGTGTCATTTTATGCGACATGAATTAATGTATCTTATAACTTTACTTGACACGATGCGTTAATTTACATGCCAAGTGTACTACTATCAACGAGTGAAAAAGAAAGAATATGTCAAGATGTTTTGATTGTAAAGTCTCTGATGCTGCCAGGTATGTCGGAAAGCCGTTTCCCTTCTTTTATATCTCTAACTCTGCCCGGGATATATACGCCTTTTTTTGTACTACGTAAGAGCACTTTTGTTCTTATGCACTCCAACCTCCTCATTCCTTAACTTGTCAGTCTATCACATTTTAGTCATTCTCCTGTAGCAGTGCATCCCAAAGGCTTAGATGAACTTCAGTCTTGTTTTCACACAGCTCCGAACGTACACTCTCAGAAATTTCTTCCTCTAATTAAGACGTATGTTTAATACCAGTAGACTTCTATAGCGAAAGAATGCTCTCTGAGTGTGCTAGCCTGCTTTTTATGTCCTCCTTGCTCCTTGCATCATGGGTTATTTCGCTGTGTAGGTAGCAGAATTCCTTAACTTCAACTACTTCCCAACTATCAATCCTGATGTTAAGTTTCTTGCAGTTCTCATTTCTGCTACTTCTCATTACTTCCGTCTTTCTTCTATTTACTATCAGTCCATATTCTGTTTTCATTACACTATTCATTCCACTCAGGAGATCATGTACATCTTCTTCACTTTCAGTGATGGCAGCAATGTTATCTGCGAATCGTCTGATTGATATCCTTTCACCTGAATTTTAATTCCATTCCTGAGCCTCTCTTTTCTTTCTGTCATTCCGTCTTGGAACAGTAGTGGTGAAAGACTACAGCCCTGTCTTGCACCCTGTTTAACCCTAGCACTTCGTTCTTGGTCTTCCACTTGTATTATACCATCTTGGCTCTTGTAAATGTATATTACCCGCCTCTCCCTATAGATTAACAGTATGTTTTTCAGAAATTCGAATAACTTGCACCATTTGACATTGTCCAACGTTTTTTTCCAGTTCGACAAATGCCATGAACGTGCCTTAGTTTTTCTTTAGTTTTGCTTCCGTTATCAACCGCAACGTCAGTGCCCTTCCCTTTCCTAAAACCAAACTGATCCTCAGCCTCAACTTTCTTTCCATACTTCTGTACATGGTTCTTGTCAGCAACTTGGGTGCAGGAACTGTTAAGCTGTTTGTGCGATAATTCTCGCGCTTGTTGGCTCTTTCTATCTTTGCGTGGATGATGTTTTTCCGAATGTCTGACGGTACATAGCCAGACTCATACATTCTACACACCATCGTGAATAATCGTTTTGTTGCCGCTTACTTTAATGACTTTCGAAATTCTGAAGGACTGTTATCAATGCCATCTGAATTATTCGACCTTAAGCCTTCCAAAGCTCTATTAAATTCTGACTCAAATACTATATCCCCTATCTCTTCTATATCTACACCTGTTCCTTCTTCTATCACGTTACCCTCACACAGGCCTTCGAAGTACTCTTTCCACTTGTCCGCTCTCTCCTCTGCGTTCAGTTGTGCAATTCCCACGGCATACTTAAATGTTACGACCCTAGCTTTCCATTTCACGAAAGGTGTTTAGAACTTTCTTTATAGAACGTCAGTCCTTCCAACAATCATTTCGTTTTCCTTTTCTTCAACTTTTTCATGCAGCCGTTTTGCCTTAGCTCCCCGTCCTTCTCCTTTATTTCATTCCTTGTGTTTCTGTCTTCCTAATTTCCCTGAAACTCTTTGTACGTCCTATCATCGACCAGCTGAAGAATTTCTTCTCTTTCGCTTTGTTTCTATGCAGTTACCTTCTTTGTACCTATGTTTTTGTTTACCATTGCAATGATTATCCTTTTTTGAGATGTCCATCCTCTTCAGCTGAACTGCCTGCTGAGCTATACCTTATCATAGTATCTATAGCGTCAGAGAACTTTAAGCGTATCTCTTAATCTCCAGTACTGTATCACACTCCTTTGCGTATTAATTCTTCCCGACTAATCTCTTAAACTTGAGTCTGCACTTCATCACTACTATATTGTGTTCTGAGTCGATACCTGCTCCTGGGTACACCTTACAATCCAGTATCTCATTTCGGAATCTCTGTCTGACCATGATGTGATCTAGCTGAAATCTTCACGTATCACCTGGCCTTTTCCAAGTATGTCGGCTAGTAATAGCGAATACTCTGTTCAAGAATCACAAAAGGAAATCTATTAGAGTACTCAATTAGTCTTTCTCCTCTCACATTCCTTGTCCCTGATTACTTTCATTCAAAATTTAAGCGGTGGCGGCTTTCGAGCCCGTATCTGAGGACATTTGCCTACCAGTGAAAGACAGTACCCCCTTTCTTTTCCGTGGGGAGTATAAAAGGGATTGAAAAAAAGAACGAAAATTTCCACCGCCATCTTTGCCTACGGAAAAAAAACTTCAGGCGTTGGACCTCCCCTAGACCATATAGACCATGAGCTAACGAACAAAAAAGTACCACTTAAAAAAGACGTACTGCTGTTCTTAATGTTACAACGAAGGCGCTCGTGCTGGTTGATGTATCCTGACACCAACAAATTTTCGATTCATCTGCTACTTTCCTTTAGGATAAAAAATTATTTGGTGTGATCAAGATAAAAGAATCACTCTGTGTATTACTTATGCCTCTACTAGCCAGTGGTAAATACCGTGACTGTGTGAAATAATTATTTTCGTTTTACTGCTACCAGTCTTTTATTACTTATATTACGTCAACGAACAGCGATACGGTTTCAGCAAGTACTGTTCATCACCTGGCATGACAGCATACAAAAAAAAAACAGCTTAGAGAGAAAATTTAATTAACATATATAAAAATTTGCTTGTTAGTTTCAATTAATTTAATAAATTTGGTCATCATATACCAATTATTCTGTATTCAAATGTGATGATTAGTAAATATGTTCGAAATGAGTAGCAATATGTTGGATTAAACAGTAAATAAAGTGACAGAGAACGGTTTGACAATAATTACTGCAGAAATATGGTATCTATAGGAAATAAATAGATATGGCATCTGACGTCATTGTGTAACAGAGTCGTTTTCGAACTTATGCGGTCCACGGCTTCCTTGACCTAAACATGAGTACCGGCGGCTCCTGTTACACGTGACTTACGACTCGGAGTGTGAGGAAAATATAAGTCAGTGTCGAAAAAATGAATGAGAATAGTTATTTGATTGTTGGTTGTTGATATAACACATTTTAACCAGCTTTTAATATTACTGCAGTGAGTATAGCTCACGAAATCAGTGAGAAGCCAGCGGATACTAATCATTCCTCACACTGATGGTTATTGAATAAAAGCAAATGAGTCACGATGTGCACTTCAATTACCACCTACCACATTGCCTTGGTAACAATACTTTCGGCAGCCCGCTAGACATCACTACTAGTGCACACATTGTTCCTTTAATCAGAAAGCAAATAAACCAAATACTAGTAGTGTGAACCACTGCAGCCCGCATCTCGTGGTCGTGCGGTAGCGTTCTCGGTTCCCACGCCCGGGTTCCCGGGTTCGATAGCCCGCATCTCGTGGTCGTGCGGTAGCGTTCTCGCTTCCCACGCCCAGGTTCCCGGGTTCGATTCCCGGCGGGGTCAGGGATTTTCTCTGCCTCGTGATGGCTGGGTGTTGTGTGATGTCCTTAGGTTAGTTAGGTTTAAGTCGTTCTAAGTTCTAGGGGACTGATGACCTAAGATGTTAAGTCTGATAGTGCTCAGAGCCATTTGAACCATTTTTGAACCACTGCAACGCTCCTACTGTCATGCTGCGACACTCTGCGAGAGCAAGGGACAGTGTGGACAGCCCTGGTGTAACATCTCATTTCCAGGTATGTGTGTGCTCGTCGTGTGGCTGTTGTGTCAGCCAGAGCCATTATATACGGCTGGAGGCGTTTTCCAGCCACAAGCTGATGGACGGGTCTTCCCCTAATCCTCTTAAATGGGTTGTAGCTTGAACATAAATGGATGGCTCATGGGGCTGTGATTTCCCGCGCTGGCTGGTATTTTCCGTCCCCCCTTACAGAGAAATTTGTGAAAAGTCCTGCCGGCAAGCGGTACCTCACAGAAAATGTTTTAGTTCGAGCAGAACTATTTTAAACCTTTCTAACGGGCCAAAGAGAAGCTGCCGACACTTATTTAGCATGACAGTATATGTGTAAGAATGCTTAGAAATAATCTGGGTCCGCCAACAAACATGTCGGAGAAAGTCTACAGGGCAGCGCCTCCCGTAATTTTTATCGCGGACCGCAGGGGCTGAACTGTAGTGAAAGCTGCGAAAGGGTCTTACCCAATGTTAAGGCAACTCCGTGTGCAGAGCGAGGGGGGAACCTTTCAACTGGGAGTAAAAAAGGGCTGGCAGGGACCATCTCGTACAGCAGCGCACTGTCTTCCGAGACAAGAGGGTGAACAACTCCCACATTTAATAGTGTTTTTTTTTTCTAGGAATGTTTCGCTAGTGTAGCTACTGCGGGTCGTAGCTGCTACTGTAGCAGACTCTTATAGACAATATGTTCCCTGCGATTATTATTCATGTGGCATTGTAGAAAGCCGCGATTATTATTCACAAGGCATTTTACAAAGTTCATCCAGAAAGTAGGTATAGTGTGGGTACCGGTATTAAAAAATTTTAGCAATTTGTTCTAATCTGTATTTTACATGGTACTATCACATTAATGTTCCACATCGAGGTGCAATAACCACTCGGAGACAGCAGGTTGCAGAATTAGCAGTGGACGGTATATAAACTCTGTCGAGGGAGGAGAAGGAGGTGGGGGATCGGACAACGGTACAGTCGTTGTCGTAATACGGAAAGCGATTCACCTGATGTCCAAAAGGGCACGCGCACTGGATTTCAGGCCAAGGGCGGGAGCCTTTCCGAAACGGCTCCTTGTGAATGGCACGCATGCCGATGGGGTTAAAGTATGCCACGCATGGCAATATGGCGCTATCCGAAACCGGCGCCGAGACAAATATGGTACACCATGTGCCATAGATGACTGTGGTGAACAACTTTTAAGAGTATGTCTACGGGCTAATAGACATGCAGCTGTTGAGCAACTGACTGCCCAATAAACCAAGGGGCTACCATCAGGGTCTCCTGAACGATCATTTAGTGAATGCGCACCAGGCGCCTCGTTCATACACCCATGGTGACTGCTGTTCATGGGAGACGAAGGCTGGAATTTGCACGCCATTACAGCAAATGGACGTCCAGACTTTCAGATGAATTACTTTCTATGCTCCGTCGGACATATGACAGCTTGTATGCCGTTAAACTTTTGAAAAGGTACATCCTGCAACAATCTTGGGAGAGGTCGAGGCAGGAAGATGGAGCATTATGTTTCTGGCAGTCAGAACAGATCAACAGAAGTACACATCTATCCTTGAGGACCACGTTAACCTCTACATGTACTTTGTTTCTCTTCGGCACCACGGCATCTACCAGCAGGACAATGCAGCGTGTCGCACAGCCCGCAGCGTACGTGCGTGGTTCGAAGAACACCAGTGTGAGTTTACCGTACTCACCTGGCCGCCAAACTCTCAGGATTTACACTCAATCGAAAGTCTGTGGCGTCATCTCGATCGGGCTACTCGTGCTATCGATCCTCAACGCAGAAACTTAGCGCAGCTGGTTACAGCACTGGAGTCGGTATGGCTCCACATCGCTGTCGGTTCCTTGTATAATAACTTCACTGACGCTCTTCCAGAACGTCTCCTCATTCCTTAACTTATCAGTCTATCTAATTTTCAGTATTCTTCTGTAGCACCACATCTCAACTGTTTCTATTCTCTTCTGCTCTGGTTTTCCACAGTCTACAGCTCACTATCAGACAATGCAGTGCTCCAAACGTACATTCTCAGAAATTTCTTCCTCAAATTAAGGCCTACGTCAGATACTAGTACACTTCTATTGGCCGGGAATTCTCTTTTTGCCAGTGCTAGTCTGCTTCTTCGATGTACGGCTTTAAACAGTAGGGGCGAAAAACTACAGCCCTGTATTACACCTTCTTAATTCGTACACGTAGGTCTTGGTCTGCCACTCTTTTTATACCCTCTTGGCTCTTTTACATGTTGTATATAAGTCGTTTGCCCTTACACCTTACCTCAATTTTTCTCAGAATTTCGAACATTTTGCACCATTTGACACTGTCGAGCGCTTTTTCCAGTTCGACAAGTCTCGCTTTTTCTTTGGTTTTGCATCCGTTACCAACCGCAACGTCAGAACTGCCTTTGTGATGCATTTATCTTTCCTGAAGCCAAACTGATCGTCATCTAAAACATTGTCAATTTTCTTTTTCCATTCTTCTGTATTTCATTCTTTTCAGAAACTTGGATGCGTGACCTGTTAAGCAGATTGTGCGATAATTGTCGCATATATTATCTCCTGTAGTCTTCAGAATCGTGTGGATGATGTTTTCCCGAAATTCAGAGAGTACATCACCAGACATACATTCCCTGAGGTAACGGGCGAGTTGTGGCGCCCTGGGAATATGTTCGGAGTTGGGGCGGCCTCACAGGACGCTCGTCAAAGCCGCGGCCCGGCAGCGACCACGAGGTGCTGGACGTTAGCTTAGCAACCGCGTGATGCCGCACAACGGCCGGTCCAGTCACGTGGCTGTGAATTCAATGGTGACGCTGTGTCAATGAGGGAGACATGCCGGGAGTGCCAACGATGGCGGACTTTGTGAAGCCTTAATGGCAGACATTTCACAGTTCGTATAGAAATTAATAGTAGCCAGATGAATGATGATACCTCAAAAAGAAACATGTACTTTACTATTATTTGCACGACGATTCTGACGGTGTAATCAGATTTGCAATATCTTTATTAGTTTAAAGTTTAGTATCTGACGGCAAGTTATATAAGTAACACCCAGCAACGAATTTCCAAAATATAAACGCTTCATCCGATTTTGTCGATCGCCATGTCTTTAGAAAGCTATTAGTGTAAACCTAAATTGGTATGAATTACAGGCATGTAACTTGAATAATACATGAGTTATTGGAGATCAAACTGGCCGGTTACTATTGATTGCGTCAGGCCATAAGTACTCCACAGTTACACGAAAAAACGGCAGCAGCATGCTTATAAATATATTTATTCCTCTATGTCTTTGTTTACATCCGATATACACTACTCATGAAGAAACTGGTTAAATATTTACAGTGTTTTTGAAAGCACAGAGACATTAGGCTACTGGCCTACCTTTTGTTCTATTCGCTATGATATATATTTATTTAATTTATTTATGTATCTAATAATGTGTGTTAGAGCGTGTGTATGCTGCAGCCGTACGAATATTTATTTAATTTCAAGTTATTTAAATGTAAATCCAGTATTCCGAATGTGCTTCATTATGTTTGTGTGGGTGCGTTAGCTTGAAGACACGGCGCGAGCGCTCTACCCAATCACAGCGCTCGTGAATGGGGAGACTGGATGGAAGCGGGAGAAGAGCATCGTTTCGAGAGAGGACAGGGGTTCGGGGGAAGACACGGCGCGACCGACGCCGACTCGGCGGAAAGAGTAGGACTGTGGAACAGTTTGCGCGTGGTCGCACTAGCCCCCAAAATTCGTCTTTTGCCAACCATCTTCTGATTACAGGTCACGCGCCTAAAGCTGTTTGCGATATCAACATTTTGCACACCGAGAAGAAAGGACGTAAATTAGATATTCTGGAAGAATTAGAGACTTTTAAACATCTTTCTCTAAATGATAGTCTCATTCTCAATGAAGAGCTCCTATTGCGCAATAAAAATTTCTTCAACGGTATAAAGCCGTTACTTGACATTTAATTTCGGGTCTCCTAGTGCAGTTTACCAAAATGTTTTTTCCCATCTAAGTTAACTCATAATTTTTCATTTATTGGCTCTATTTCATGTTATATCGCTTTTTACATTATGCACAGAATAATGTTCTTTATAATTTCTGTCTGTCTACACTTGAATGTTAAGTAGCCAAGTTGTACCTGCGGCCACTAGATAACACTCTCGATGCAATGTCATGTTCACCTGTCCCCACTTGTTAACGCAGGCGCCTCATTCCGTTGCAACCTGCTGCTGTACAGGTACTAGCAGTCCATAGTGACTCGCCTCCACGCATTCCTTTTTATGTATTTTGTGACTAAAGCCCTTCTGGACTGTTAATTACTTTATATATGACATGTAAGTACTGCCTCTGTCCTTTATTGTTAGTCAGTACTTACATTTCTTGTATAAAAAACGTCTTTTCCTATAAATTTTTATCTACGAAATAGGAAATTTTAATTGTTTTAATTCTGATGAAAGCACTCTTAGAAGTGTTGAAATCTGGTCAAAAGACTAAAAATAATAATGACCGAGGTCTTATTTTTTTCAGTTTAAATTTAGAAACCGTCACTGGAGCAAGCAGCCATGTTTAAAACTTTGCGAAAAAGAAACGGTAGTTGGAAGGACTGACTCAGCATATAGAAAAGCCGAAACAATCTTTGGTGGAATTAAAGGCAAGCGTGTAAACATTTTGAGTGCAACGGGAATTCAACTGTTACATTTAGAGAAAAGAGCCGATAGATGGGAAGAGTACACTGAAGCCTTGTGTGAAGGAGAAGACATGTCTGATGAAGTGACAGAAGAAGAAACAGGAGTCGATATAGAAGAGAGGGGGGTCCAGCATTAGAATCAGAATTTAAGAGAGCTTTGAAATACTTAAGATCAAATAAGGCAGAAGTGTTGAAATCTGGTCAATAAGACAAAAAATAATAGTGACCGAGGGCTCATTTGTTTCAATTTCATTTCTTTTTCGATTTCTTCACATTTTTCATACAGCCATTTCATCCTCCTTTCCGTCCACTTCCTACTTATTTCATTTCGCAGCACCTCTATTCCTGAAATTCCCTGACGTTTTAGTTCTTCTTTCTTCCATTGATCAACTGAATAATTTCTTCTGTTACCCAAGGTTTCTTCGCAGTTACCCTTTTTGTACCTATGATTCCTTTACAACTTATTTGTTTTCTCTGTTTAGGGATGTACATTCGTTTTCAAAGGTACTGCCTATTGATCTATTCTTTGTTGCAGTATCTATAGAATTAAAGAAATTGAAGCGTATCTCTTCTAGCGTTATCACTTCCGTATTGCGCCTTGATTCTTCCTGCTTACTCTTGAACTTCAGCCTACTCTTCACTATTGCTAAACTGTAATCTGGCTTCATATCTGCTAGAGGGTATGTCTTGCAATTCAGTATTTGATTTCGGAATCTCTACCTCACCATGATATAATCTTACTGAAATCTTCCCGTATCTCCTGGCCTTTTCCAAGCATGCCTCCTCCTCTTGTGTTTCTTGAACAGTGTGTTTGCTATTACTTGCTGAAATCTATTACAAAACTGAAGTCTTTCTCCTCTCACATTCCTAGTAGCGATCCCATATTCTCCCGTAACCCTTTCTTCTATAGCCCTTTTTTCTAGTCCTTCCCCTACACCCGCATTACTCACTCCATTATCCGTTCAATATCCTCTTATACTTCCTCTATATCTTCATTTTCACGTCGAAATGTATACCTGAACCATCGTTGTCAGTGTTGGTTTAATGTCAATTCTGATGAGAATAAATCACTGAACTGTTCACAGTAGCTCATTCCCTGACCTACCTTCCTATTCATAACAATCCTACTCCCGTTATACCATTTACTGCTTCTTTGATATTACCCAATACTCATCTGACCTACCGTCTTTCCCTTTCACTTCACTGACCCCCACTATATCTGGATTGAGCATTTGCATTTCCTTTCCTCAGATTTTCTACCAGTTTCATGCTTCTGACATTCCATGCCTCGACTCGTAGAACATTATTCTTTAGTTGGCTATTCAGTCTTTTTATCGTGGTCACCCACCTCCTGGCAGTTCCCTCCCGAGATGCGAATGGGGAACTACTCCGGAATCTTTTGTCAATGGAGTGAGCACTTTTTGATTACAGGCCACATGCCCTGTGGATACACGTTTTTGTGTCTTTAATGCAGTGGTTCCCTTTGCCTTCTGCATCCTCATGCCCTTGACCATTGCTGATTCTTCCACCTAAAGGGGCAGATTCCCTAGCCAAGAGCAAGACGTTGGCCTCAATCTCTGTCCGCTCCTTCGCTCTCTTTGACAAGACCGTTGAAGGAATGAGGGTGACTTCTTATGACGGAAGTCTTGATAACGGTCCTTATTTCGCAGCTGGTGGGCCTATCGATTGTTTTAAACATGGTTACAGACAAAGAATGATTTCCGAGGTTAATGTAGTCGAACAAAGTGACCACGTTATTTCGTTCTCGAGGTGAAGGATGCAACTGTGCATGCGCTACCATTGTGCGGCCAGAAACGCAGGAGATATACGCAAGCGGTACTTATTTTCTGGCGTAGCTTTCTAAATGCTGTGTTTCCTAATATCGTGATGGTGTCCTTGATGGAGCGGACGTTACAGCACCACCGCTTCAGCTGGAACGAAAATGATTAGCCGACATGCTTTGTTGTTTTCCAACATCAAGAATGCACTTCCGCGCACTGCTCAAATTACGGATGTTGTCCCTGTTAAAGTTATGGTTGCATTTCCTGATATTAATGACGGAGTCATAGTAGACTTATCCGTAGCTCAATATCTTTATTTCGTCAGGAGTAATGTTATGTTTATTCGTGAAGTTGTGCTTAGAAACGGCAGATTTTTTTCAAATCTAAATTTTTCGATGTTCTGTACAACATTCGAAAAGTACAAGGTTTAACTGGGCTACGTATGTGCCTCTCATTGTCGATGGGTGTTGTATCAGGGACTCTAAGATAGAACTATTGTCAACAGTGCGAAGGATCTTCAGCTTATCTTACGAAGTAATATCTATGTAACTGGATGTAACACCGCAGAAAGGATGAAGTCCATTAAGCGAATTACCACGTGATTGTTAAATATCTCTACGTTTTCATTCGTGGACAGCACTAATATACCCTCTATATGAATAGTCTTTCTTTCAGGTTACATACTTCACATGTTGCATTTCTGAATCCAAGTGGTCCCTGTCAGAAATTTAGAACATCAATGTTTTTACAGTCGCCATATTGCGTATTCCGTGGTGGACGCGTTCTGCATTGGGGCATATCTTGAGTAGACAAAACTTTATGACCAGCTGACTAACAGCGCGTTGGTCCACTGCTTGAAAGCCATACACCAGCGGTTCATCGTGGCATGAGATAGTTAAGTCGCTAATACCTTTCTGTAAGTATGGCACGTAAATTACCGGACGATGGTTTGAGGCAACCCGTCTGGCATCTAATGCACGGAAACATCCCATACGCGTGCTACTGGTTTCGTATCAGTCTAATTTAGTGCCGAAGAGATCAACGGGAATTCCCTATCATGCTCCTCGAACTAATGTAATGCGATTCTGGACCTGTGACACCGTCAGTTATCCTAATGGAAGATGCCATCGCCATCAGAGAAGACATCAAACGTCAAGAGATCCCGGGGGTCCTCAACAACGATCTCGTAGTACACATCGATCGTGCTGCCGGTGATTACTACCACAGCACTCGTGGAAGCCCAAGTGAATTTCGCCATAGCGGAATACCGACCTCACCGGCCTGCGCCCATGGTGCGGTGCATGTATCGGGCAGTCGTTCACTTGGATGCCTTTGTGTAACGAGAAACGGGGTTCATCGTATCAGGCGACATCTTTACATTGATCCATGCTCCATTACTTGTGCTCCCATACCACTGCAGCTATAATTAATGATGTCGTTCTGTCAAATAGGAACACGAAAGGATAGTCTGTTGCAGACTCCATATTCAACTTGGTGCCCTTAACGGTGTGCTCCAATTAATTTCTGCCAGCACTAGCGTTGAGCTTTGTCGTCAGAGCTGCCACAGATGGCCGTCTATTCTGCTTTGGAGACCGGGCAGTTATTCGACCTCAAATTCCTACATCACCTACTCGTAGTTTCATCGTCCTTCAAGCACTTTCCACAGATGCCACCGACAGTAGTATTCTGTGGCGTTACCTTCGGGCTCTCAATGAGATATTTACCGGGAAAATTTTTCAAATGGGCGACATTAAATAGTAACTAATAAGATTTACGATTTTTCGTAACTGAACAGTCGCGACATGCAGGCAACCCACACTGATGATGTACTTTCTCTTTAGATAGTACTATGCAGTGCGGCTCATCAGAACTTCTCTTGCCTTAACTGAAACATTGGTTTATCAGGATCCATCGTCAATACGTTTTCTTTTAATTACGATTGCATCAGGCCAGTGAGCAGGCTGGCTGACACATTGTCCGAAAGCGATAATCAGACATTTGATAAAATATCTAAGGGGGGAGGGATTTCTGATTTTCCATTGTAGAGCAGTTAAGGAAAGAACATATACAGTGTTTGGCCGTCCGCTTCCGAACAACTCGCCACCAGCATTTCTGTCATTTTGTGCCGGAACACATTTAAAAGATAAAATGTAAATTGATTAAAAGATATAGAGACAGGATGGAAGTACTTGTGAAATAATAAGCTCGACTAATTATGGTGGAATAGATAATTATTAACTCAGCAAAATTACACTCCGTTCAATTTACGTCCCTTCTGTACAAGCTATAGTCAAGATAGGACAAAATGAAAGTGTAAGACAAGTGAAGTCGCCACAGTTTTTTGTTCAGTGCAGCTACTTTACCTTATTTTACAGTCTTGAAAGATTCTCTCAGTGCAAACGTTCTCTGGAATAACAAAATTGTTCAAAGTTTATCGGTAATGGCACATTTTATCAGATATATTTAGCGGTATTTTATCCATATTTAAAAATAGATCACTACAGATGTTAGTTAGATAATAGGAATAGAAGGAAATGCTTCAACGTGAACAGCCGACTGTCTTCGCCGTTTCCGAGATACTCATTCCTAGGCATTGGGGCACAACCACTTGCACTTTATCAAAGTTGCTTAAGCCAGTAATTAACAATTTATGGCCAATATCGCCACAATGGAGCCTTGTGCTGCTAGAGTTCTTGCCATTCATAACTTGGCGTCTTGTAATAGCTGTAGTGGCGTCTCGTTTCCTTCTTGCGTTAATGGTGCCACTGACTTTGCTAGTATTGTTTGTCCGCGAGTGGCAGAAGCGGCGGTTATCGATAGCTAGTACTGTGGTACTGTCTTTGCTGCGACTGCTTGTATTGCTGTGTCGTCATGTGTGTCAGGCAGTTCGGCTTCGGACGGAGCAGCGAGGAGGTCCGCCGGGACCGCTGGCGGCGTGCCGGCACTGTCGGATCGACGGGGTGTAGCAGACGACCGATCCCAGGATGTTTGAAGTTGAGTGAACCTTATTTAGTAGTGAAACCTCCACCGTTTGAGATCTCGCTGTTGTTTGCGTGTTGCTGCTC
The DNA here is from genome assembly GCF_021461385.2 of Schistocerca piceifrons. Lineage (NCBI taxonomy): Eukaryota > Metazoa > Arthropoda > Insecta > Orthoptera > Acrididae > Schistocerca > Schistocerca piceifrons. The sequence goes on from NC_060139.1 coordinate 632,457,700, forward strand.
CCAGGGTCAGTGAGACCAACCGCGACAAGTGGAGTCTGTCAGGTTGGAGGAAGCTATTAGCCGCCTTCTACTGCATTGTATTAGTTTGAATTTGGTGTTGTTACTGGTGAAGTGCAACCAGCGGTATCTTACTGCCTAGTGGCCGCTAACCACTCAGTTACCTGTCCTGGAGGTTAGCGTAATTTATGGCAGTGTACTTTTCCTCGTCTTGCCGATGCTGACCAGCATGGTGTGTAATTTGACAGATTCCTTGACGGGAGTATGGATAATTGTTTTCCTTGTCTAGCTTGGCTATAGTGGTTCCTTCTGCCTTTTGGTGTTTTAAACACTGGATTCGGGAGACGCAATGCTATCTGTCACTCCGCCCTCCCCTGAATTATTCCATCCTTGTATGGTTAGCTGGCGTTAGGTGAAATTGGTAAGAGGATTGATCAGCGTTTAAACCGTCTCTAGTTTGAGTTGCCCTCCTTAGGTGAACATTACTCTTGGTTGCCACTCCCACCACTTGCACAGCTGTAGTGACCTTGCTTAGGTCGATCCGTGGAGCACTGTCTGTGGATGACTCCATCTTACTTGGTCAAGTTGCTATAGTTGTTTAAAATTTAGTTTAATGTTTTAATGTGTTAATGCCTTCCCCACTTGTAATTCAGGCCTTCAGCCATTAAATGTTTGTAACATTACTTGTGGCCTTCAGCGGACAAATAATTTTCAAACCTGTCTTAATAAGGCCTTCAGCTGTCACTATAGCCTTTCGTAGTTTATTGAGATTGTTTAAGAAAGGTTTTAATATTTTTGACGTGTTATTGCCTACCTTGTTTGTAATGAAGGCCTTCAGCCGTTGAGTATTTCCCAAATGGATTGTGGCCTTCAGCCGACAAATAATTTTGAATTCGTTCTTAATCATGCCTTCAGCCATTAATTGTTTGTAGCATTGCTTGTGGCTTTCAGCCGACAAATAATATTCAGTTCTGTCTTCATAAGGCCTTCAGCCATCACTACAGCTTGTTACAGTTCAAGATTGTTTAAAAAGGTTTTAGTATTTTTAATGTGTAATTTCCGTCCGCACTTGTAATTCAGGCCTTCAGTCGATGGGTATTCTGAAATTGCTTGCGGCCTTCACCTGACGAATAATTTTGTTCTTAATCAGTTCTTCAGCCGTTGATTGTGTGTAACATTGCTTGTGGCCTTCAGCCGACAAATAATTTGCAATTCCTTCTTAATAAGGCCTTCAGCCGTTACTATAGCTTGTTACAGTTTTGTGATTGTTTAAGAAGAAAATATCTTAGTATTTGTTAACGTGTAACTGTTTTCCTCGCTTCTAATTCAGGCCTTCAGCTGTTGAGTATAATGAATGTGCTTGTGGCCTATAGCCGACAAATAATTTTGAATTATTTCTTAGTAAGGCCTTCAGCCGTCAGTGTAGTAAATTCCTTTGAAATGGTTATCGAAAATAATTTCCTCAAATAAAGTGCATGTGAGGAAATAATTTTCAGCAATCAAATAAAGTGTATGTTCCCTCCATGAACCATGGACCTTGCTGTTGGTGGGAAGGCTTGCGTGCCTCAGCGATACAGACATCCATACCGTAGGTGCATCCACAATAGAGGGGTATCTGTTGAGAGGCCAGACAAACGTGTGGTTCCTGAGAAGGGCAGCAGCCTTTTCAGTAGTTGCAGGGGCAACAGTCAGGATAATTGACTAATATGGCCTTGCAACACTAACCAAGACGGCCTTGCTGTACTGGTACTGCGATCGGCTGAAAGCAAGGGGAAACTACAGCCGTAATTTTTCCCGAGGGCATGCAGCTTTACTGTATGGTTAAATGACGATGGCCTCATCTTGGGTAAAATATTCCGGATCTAAAATAGTCCCCCATTCGGATCTCCGGGTGGGGACTACTCAGGAGGACGTAGTTATCAGGAGAAAGAAAACTGGCGTTCTACGGATCGGAAAGTGCAATCTCAGATCCATTAATCGGGCAGGTAGGTTAGAAAATTTAAGAAAGGAACTAGATAGGTTAAAGTTAGATATAGTGGGAATTGGTGAAGTTCGGTGGCAGGAGGAACAAGACTTCTGGTCAGGTGAATACAGGGTTATAAATACACAATCAAATAGAGGTAATGCAGGACTAGGTTTAATAATGAATAGGAAAATAGGAACGCGGATAAGCTACTACAAACAGCATAGTGAATGCATTATTGTGGCCCGGATAGATACGAAGCCCACGCATACCACAGCAGTACAAGTTTATATGCCAACTAGCTCCGCAGACGACGAAGAGATTGATGAAATGTATGATGAAATAAAATAAATTATTCAGATAGTGAAGAGAGATGAAAATTTAATTCTAATGGGTGATTGGAACTCGATAGTTGGAAGAGGAAGAGAAGGAAACGTAGTAGGTGAATATGGAATGGAGTAAGGACTGAATGAGGAAGCTGCCTGGTGGATTTTTGCACAGATCATAATCATAGCTAACACTTGGTTTAAGAATCATAAAACAAGGCTGTGTGCATGGAAGAAACCTGGAAGGTCTCAGCTAGATTATGTATGTAATAGTAAGACAGAGATTCAGGGACCAGGTTTTAAAATGTTAGAGATTTCCAGGGGCAGATGAGGACTCTGACAACAATCTATTTGATTATTAACTGTAGATTAAAACTGAAGGAACTGCAAAAATGTGGGAATTTGCGGAGATGGGTCCTGGATAAACGGAAAGAGCCAGAGGTTGTAGAGAGTTTCAGGGAGAGCATTAGCGAACGATTGACAAGAATGGAAGAAAGAAATACAGCAGAAGACGAATGGGCAGCTTTGAGAGATGAAATAGTGAAGGCAGCAGAGGATTAAGTAGGTAAAACGACGAGGGCAAATAGAAATCCTTGGGTAACGGAATATATATTGAATTTAATTGATGAAAGGAGAAAATACAAAAATGCAGTAAATGAAGCAGGCAAAAAAAAAAAAAAATACAAACATCTCAAAAATGAGATCGACAGAAAGTGCAAAATGGCTAAGCAGGGATGGCTAGAGGACAAATGGAAGGAAGAAGCGGCCTATATCGCTAGGGATAAGATAGGCACTTTCCACAGGAAAATTAAAGAGACCTTTGGAGAAAAGAGAATCACTTGCATGAATATCAAGAGCTGAGATAGAAACCCAGTTCTAAGCAAAGAAAGGAAAGCAGAAAGGAGGAAGGAGTATATAGAGGGTCTATACAAGGGCGATGTTCTTGAGGGCAATATTTTAATATGGAAGAGAATGTAGAGAAGATGAAATGGGAGATATGATACTGCATGAAGAGTTTGACAGAGCACTGAAAGACCTAAGTCGAAACAAGGCCCTTGGGAGTAGATAACATTCCATTAGAACTACTGATAACTATTTGACAGATGTGAAAAGTACCGAACTTTCAGTTTAATACTCCACAGCTGCAAAATACTAACACGAATTCTTTACAGACGAATGGAAAAACTGGTAGAAGCCGACCTCGGAGAAGATCAGTTTGGATTCCGTAGAAATGTTGGAACACGTGAGGCATTATTGACCCTACGACTTATCTTAGAAAATTGACTAAGGAAAGGCAAACCTACGTTTCTAGCATTTGTAGACTTAGAGAAAGCTTTTGACAATGTTGACTGGAATACTCTGTTTCAAATTCTGAAGATGGCAGCGGTAAGATACAGGGAGCGAAAGGCTATTTACAATTTGTACAGAAACCAGATGGCAGTTATTAGAGTCGAGGGGTATGAAAGGGAAGCAGTGGTTGGGAAGGAAGTGAGACAGGGTTGTAGCCGATCCCCGATGTTATTCAAATGGTTCAAATGGCTCTAAGCACTATGTGACTTAACATATATGGTCATCAGTCCCCTAGAACTTAGAACTGCTTAAACCTAACTAACCTAAGGACAGCACACAACATCCAGTCATCACGAGGCAGAGAACCCGATGTTATTCAATCCGTATAGTGAGCAAGCAGTAAAGGAAACAAAAGAAAAATTCCGAGTAGGAATTAAAATCCACGGAGTAGAAGTAAAAACTTTGACGCTCGCCAATGACATTGTAATTCTGTCAGAGACAGCAAAGGACCTGGAAGAGCATCTGAATGGAATGGACAGTGTCCTGAAAGGAGGATATAAGATGAACATCAACATAAGCAAAACGAGGATAATGGAATGTAGTAGAATTAAATCGGGTGATGCTGCGGGAATTGGATTACGAAATGAGACGCTTAAAGTAGTAAATGAATTTTGCTATTTGGGGAGCAAAATAACTGATGATGGTCGGAGTAGAGATGATATAAAATATAAACTGGCAATGACAAGGAAAACGTTTCTGAAGAAGAGAAATTTGTTAACATCGAATATAGATTTAAGTGCCAGGAAGTCGTTTCTGAAAGTATTTGTGTGGAGTGTAGCCATGTATGGAATAGTTTGGACAAGAAGAGAATAAAAGGTTTCGAAATGTGATGCTATAGAAGAATGATGAAGATTAGATGGGAGTAGATCACATAACTAATGAGGAGGTACTGAATAGAACTGGAGAGAAGAGAATCTTGTGGCACAACTTGCCTAGAAGAAGGGATCGGTTGGTATGACATATTTTGAGGCACCAAGGGATCACCAATTTAGTATTGGAGGGCAGTGTGGAGGGTAAAAATCGCAGAGGGAGACCAAGAGATGAATACACTAAACTGATTGAGAATGATGTAGGTTGCAGTAGGTACTGGAAGATGAAGAAGCTTGCACAGAATAGAGTAGCATGGGAAACTGCATCAAACCAGTCTCTGGGCTGTATGCCACAACAACAACAAGGTGTATGTATTTACTGTAGCAAACGGTAGCTGATTACAGCCGCATCCACAATCGTTGCCTTATCCTTCCTCTTCCTGACTACCAGGTCTCAACAACAGTGATTTTCTATTCGTTTCTCCTCAGTTTATATACAGTCCTAAGCGCGTCACGTCCTCGAAACGCCATTGGACTGCAGACAATCACGCGTTGTGTGGTGTCACCGCCAGACACCACACTTGCTAGGTGGTAGCCTTTAAATCGGCCGCGGTCCGTTAGTATACGTCGGACCCGCGTGTCGCCACTATCAGCGATTGCAGACCGAGCGCCGCCACACAGCAGGTCTAGAGAGACTTCCTAGCACTCGCCCCAGTTGTAAAACCGACTTTGCTAGCGATGGTTCACTGACAAAATACGCTCTCAATTGCCGAGACGATAGTTTAGCATAGCCTTCAGCTATGTCATTTGCTACAACCTAGCAAGGCGCCATTATCAGTTACTATTGATATTGATTCATGTACCGTCAAGACCAACGTTCTTCATTAATGGATTAAAATTAGTATTCCACCAGCTACGTCCGTTTTTCTAAATTCTAATTTCCTTGTCCTGTTCCAGACCTCACGACAGCCTGCGTGAGCTAAAACGCGTGCCTTTCGGCCTCCTCTAGTAACACGGTGTTGTCTCTCCTGCCAACCAAAATATTGGCGACGAGGCACAACCGCGTTCTTATCGATATTGCCCTGATTTTCTTGTGTAATGGCTTCGCCACAACCTCCAGATGTACTGTCCGACTTTTATCGCTTACAGATTCAGCGGACGCAGGCCTTACTGGATGCCCTTGGACAGCTCATCCAGGGTCAACGGGCAATGCAAAACGATGCGGCAGCCACCGCTAACGCAGCCACAACACGCTGTTGCACCAACTTTTCGACCATTTGATGCTGTACTGGAAAGCTGGATGGAGTGCTCACGTGATAGTCAAATTATTTCCCCGACGCGACATAGCAACTCTGTCCTACGACGAAATTTTGTCTGCATTAGATGCATATTTCAAAGAATCAGTCAATGTAGTTGTGAAAAGGTATACCTTCTTTCGTACAAAACATACGGCAGGTCAGACTAATCGGGAGTGGGTTGCAACCTTGCAAGGCCTTACTAGGGATTGTGCTTTTGAGTTTCAACGTGGACTCCCTTATTCAGATACTATGGTACGTGATGCAATTGCACAGAACGTTTCTGATGTTCGTATAAGGGAACAGATTTTGAAACTATTCAATCCCTCCCTTCAACAAGTGATGGGCATATTGGATCGGCAGGACACACTTGACTTTGCTCAGGAGTCATTTGAAACTTCACCAGCCGTGTGTCAAGTTAACTGGCCCGCCAGGCGAGCTTCACAGAGCAGTAAACAGCCCTCGCGCCCGGCCGCGCAGCTGCCGCCAGGCTCTCAGCTACATGTGCCGTGCAGGCAAGCAAATGCAGTGCTAAAATCAACCCCGCTAAAATCGCGTGAGAACTGCCCATCACGCCAGGCTATTTGCTTTTTCAGTAATAAAAAAGGACATGTTCAGAGTGTTTACCAGAAAAAGCTTAGATCGGACACTAACAACCATTCCAGGCCCTTTGCTTCGCGCCGACTTCGAACCAAGGATACTCAGGCTCGTGAAACTTCGCCCATGGAAATTCATGTAGTTCATTTCACTCCGCCCAGTGCCACTCTCTCTCACAGTGACTGTGTTCGTCCCACAGATAGTGTGTGTCGACATCGCCAGAAATCCCGTCAAGTCGCAAGTGATTTTATACCAGTGTCAGTTCACGTTGCACGAGACAGTCGCTCCTGTCGTCAGCAGGACAATAAACTTTTTGTAGACTTGGACATTAACGGCAAAATGATACCATTCCAGCTCGATACCGGAGCTGCAGTCTCACTGATCAATCAAGACACATACAAACAGATGGGCACGCCTCTGTTGCATGCTGCAAATGTTAACTAGCTATTCAGGTCAAGAGATCCCTGTGTTAGGACAGTGCAGCCTTCTTGCAACATACAAAGGACAAACAAAACTTGTGTCATTTTACGTCCTTCATTCTTCTCCTGCAGTGAACTTGTTTGCTTTCGATTTATTTCAGTTATTTAACTTGTCTATAGTAAATCAGGTCTTATCAGTGAACCAGACTGTGCCTTCAGACAGTGTTGCTCGTCTATGTGAAGAATTTGCAGACATTTTTGCACCGGGCCTTGGTTGCGCTAAGAACTATAAAGCACATTTGGAAATGAAAGTAAAAGCACAACCAAAATTTTTCAGAGCGCACAATGTTCCCCACGTCGCAAAAACATTACACGGTTTGGAATCACAAGGTGTAATTGAACGTGTGCAGGCTTCACTCTGGGCATCACCCTTAGTAATTTTGCCAAAACCTTCGGGAAAATTGAGACTTTGTGTGGACTTCAAGGCAAGAGTGAATCCGCAACTAGTGATTGCAACTTTTCCTTTACGCCGCCCAGAAGATCTTTTTGACAAACTGTGCCTGGGTAAATATTTTTCGAAGTTGGACCTAGCAGATGTGTACTTGCAAATACCGGTGGACGAAGACTCCCAGTGCGTTTTGGTGGTTAACACGCATCTTGGTTTGTATCGATTCAAACGACTGCCATTCGGGTCTGCATCCACCCCTGCATTGTTTCAGCAATATCTACAAACTGTTTGTGCGTCAGTCCCTACTGCAGCAAACTATCTGCACGATATTGTGATCTCCAGAAAGACGGAAGAAGAACATTTGGCCAATCTCAGAACATTATTTCAGGTCTTGCGACAAAATGGACTTCGCTTGCAGAAGGACAAATGTGTGTTTTTTGCTCGTGACTTGCCCTACCTGAGACATGTACTCAATGCCCAAGGCATACATCCCAGTCCCGAGCACCTTCGTGCCATACAAGACTTGCCTTCGCCGCAGAATTTGAAGCAGCTACAGAGTGTGCTGGGAAAAATCATCTATTATCATAAATATGTGCCGCATGCCTCTTCCATTTCAGCTCCGCTTCATTGCTTATGCTGTAAAGGTGTTCCGTTCGTCTGGACGACGGAATGCGAACGCGCCTTATGCCAGTTGAAATCGGCGTTGATTTCCAATATTTTCCTTACGCCATTCGATCCCCAGAAGCCCCTTTTGTTGATGGTAGATGCATCGGAATTCGGGATCAGTGCTGTGCTTGCGCACAAAGATGTATCGCACGATCGCCCTACTGCCTTTGCGTCCAAATTGCTCTCGTCTGCGCAAAGAAATTATTCACAGATCGAGAAAGAAGCATTGGCTCTCGTATTTGGTGTTACAAAGTTTCATGATTTCTTGTATGGTTGTCACTTTACCATCATCACAGACCACAAACCTTTGACATCGCTTTTTCATCCGAACAAGCCTGTACCTCCACGTAAAGCGCAGAAATTCATTCGCTGGCCTATTTTCCTCTCGCAGTACCGCTACGATATCTTGTATCGGTCCACTGCTAAGCACGGAAACGCCGATGCGTTGTCCCGTTTGCCTGTTACTGAGGATAGAGCATTCGATTCCTCCGAACTTGCTTGCACGTTCATTGATTCGGAAACGGATGACATGGTCGAATCGTTTCCGATTGATTTTCGTCGTGTAGCTACAGCCACAGCTGCCGACCCTATCCTTGCTACCGTTCTGCGTTTTGTTGCTACGCAATGGCCCTTGTCAAAGTCACGGATCGGGGATCCGTTGGTTCGCCGATTTTTTGCTCACAAGGAACTTTTTGTTCGACGTGGTGTTTTGCTGTTGCGTTCTGATAATGATCAATCCAGGGTCGTGGTCCTACGTTCGTTACAGTCCTCTGTCTTACAGCTTCTCCACCAAGGACATTGGGGTATAGTGAGAACGAAACAACTTGCTCGTCAGCACTGTACTTGGTTCGGAATCGATGCCGCGATTATGAATATGTGCTCTCCTTGCATGGTGTGTGCCGAACAACAATCAGCACCACCGCGGAAATTCTTTGCATGGCCAAAAGCCACTTTCCCTTGGCAACGCTTAAATATCGATTTTGCTGGTCCATTCTGGAATGCTCGATGGTTGGTTGTGGTAGATTCATTCAGTAATTTTCCTTTTGTTGTCCAGATGTCTTCCACGACGTCATCTGCCACCATCCAAGCGTTATCTGCTATCTTTTGCATTGAAGGTCTTCCACAGGCTATTGTTTCCGACAATGGCCCACAATCCAGGTCCGCAGAATTTCAGTCATTCTGCAAGGCCAATGGTATTCAACATCTGACGTCCGCGCCGTTTTCGCCACAGTCAACCGGTGCCGCTGAACGATTGGTCAGGAATTTCAACTCACAGATGTTGAAGTTAAAAGAGTCGCATTCTCGGGAGGACGCGTTATTGCTCTTTTTGTCCTCTTATCGCTCTCAGCCCCGAAATGGTCGCTCGCCGGCTGAGTTGCTCCACGGTCGTCGTCATCGAACCTTGATGTCTTTGCTACATCCGCCGCATCAGATTCCTGTGCAGCGGCAGACACCTGCTTTTGTTCCAGGCGACGTTGTCCACTATCGTCACTACCGAGGTTCACGGCGTTGGCTCGAAGGGCGCATTCTTCGCTGCCTCGGTCGCTCTATGTATCTGGTTTTGGGGGCCTCTGGTGAGGTGCGCCGGCATCTCAACCAGCTGCGCCACTGTCGTCGCACGGGATCTGCCGCTCGCCGTCTGCTTTCAGCGACGGTGCCGTCCGGTCAGCGCCCTGGGGACCCATCTACTGGCTCGCCTCAGCCCCAGGTGTTACCGACGCTGCCTTCCATTTTGCCCCATGGCGACGCGCCGCCGCCACCGCCGCCGCTGCCTGTTCTCCCGCCGGCGACGCCCGCAGTGGACGCGTCGCTGCAACCGCCGGGTGCCTCCCTGGGTTACGCGCTGCCGATCGCTTCCCGTGACCGGATGTCCTCCGACATGGACCTCTTGCCCGCTCCGGACCATATGTCGTCTTCGCCCGTCGGGTGCCCCGACCCGATGGAGGTCGACCCTTCGGCCCCTCCTGTCCCTCTGCGGGCGCATACACCCCATGTTGACGTGCACCCTGGAGCAGGTTTTCAGGCGTTTCCTAGCTCCCCGCGGTCCGAATGGCAGGGTGCGGGTGGCACAGCCTCGCCTGTTGTTAGTCTCCCCACTTCGTCGCATACGTCAACAGGGGGTCCTCCCCACGGCGGGCGGAAGCCTTATGCCACAACCGTACGCCGATTTGCGGGGGAGGAATGTGGTGTCACCGCCAGACACCACACTTGCTAGGTGGTAGCCTTTAAATCGGCCGTGGTCCGTTAGTATACGTCGGACCCGCGTGTCGCCACTATCAGTGATTGCAGACCGAGCGCCGCCACACGGCCGGTCTAGAGAGACTTCCTAGCACTCGCCCCAGTTGTAAAACAGACTTTGCTAGCGATGGTTCACTGACAAAATACGCTCTCAATTGCCGAGACGATAGTTTAGCATAGCCTTCAGCTACGTCATTTGCTACGACCTAGCAAGGCGCCATTATCAGTTACTATTGATATTGATTCATGTACCGTCAAGACCGATGTTCTTCATTAATGGATTAGAGTTAAGTATTCCACCAGCTACGTCCGTTTTTCTAAATTCTTAATTCCTTGTCCTGTTCCAGACCTCACGCCAGCCCGCGTGAGCTAAAACGCGTGCCTTTCGGCCTCCTCTAGTAACACGGTGTTGGCTCTCCTGCCAACCAAAACACGTTGTGCAGTGGTCGTAGTGCTTGACTGTTGGTATACAGAGGGCCTGGAGTTGCACATCTAGATACATTTCAAATGGAGGCTTCTACCAGGAGTGGAGCCTTAGAATCTTTGTTACAACGTCTTAGTATTATGTGCGTATAATACCTATGTTATACTTACATAAAATAATTGAAGATTATTGGAAAACGTATCCATCACCGAAACGCGATGACGAATAAGGGATACTACATTTTTTGCAATTAATATTTTCCTTAATTGAAATGAATCTTGTCGCTATAATTGTGTAAATAAAGTATTCTCGACCTTATCGTCATTCATATTCGCCAGCGTAAGTTTGATCTTTTCCGGTAAAGCGATAATTATGAATCTTTTTATTTATCTATTGTTCTGTAAGTGCAATATAAAGCTAACTTCACTTTTTGTACTTCCGTTGTGTTTATGTCATTATATTTACTGTGTGTTTTATAGTATTCTGGTAAAACTGTTTTCTATATTGCCTGGAGGAACTCAACGATTGGTAGCACTAAACTTAAACTCAAGCATCTGGCATTTAACAATGTCGTATTCAGAGCATTAGACTAGGTTATATGTTCAGGAAACAGTTATAAATAATGATAATTCTGTGGTATTATCTGTGTGAAATGCCTAGAGCTGAAAAAATGGAGAGAGAGAGAGAGACAGAGAGAGAGAGAGAGACGCCTAGGTAATTACTATATCTGTGGCACCTACAATTTTACAAACTACTGTCGATAATCCTCTTTGGCATGCATAATTCAACTTTTTTGGCTTTGCAGCTACCGTACAATCGTGGCTTAAAATGGTAGGGAAATATTCCTTTTTGTTTCATTAATGTTATAAATACATCAGATCATTCAGTAAATGGATTAAATAACACACTTTTTGAATCATATTATATTAGTTAACGTTATGTATATTTGTGACTCCTTCGTTAGACCTCTGAGGTCAACAAGCCTTGGGATATGATTACAAAATCAAACTCCGAAAAGTACAAACGAAAAAAGTTACATATTAACCAGATATTGTTTTACTGTTGTCTCACACTGTCTACCATTTATGGAATATTTTCCCACAGAGAGGCGAATCAATAGTTACGTTCTAGTTTCATTCGTTTTTTTCCCCCTTTAAACTTTCCATGTGGTTGCTAAATTACGTATGTGTATTTTTTTATTTAGCGGTTTCAAGGAATACCTAATGTAAGAATTCACATCACAACACAGGCTTTCGTGGCGACAGTCGATAACAGCAGTTCTTGGGTACTGGTAGCACATCAGTGTTGCTGAATCTTGCAGTTTTATAAAGAATTCTTATATCTGTTTCCATAATCGGTTTTATATTAGTGACCGATTTCCTGCGTTCTGGCCTTCACACATAGCTCAATGTTCGCATCAGTTTTTATTTTCTTCAACATATTGCTTAGCTTAGATAGCTGCTTCTTACACGATAAGCTAATTCAAAAGGTTGATTTTTTTCACAAATAAAAATATGATTGTCGTTGCAAATCTGTTTAGAGGGTCGTTCAGTATGTGCAACACACTTTTTTCCTCGGACAATTTCAGTTCAAAAAGTGTGGAATTTCTTGTGGGACACTGAGGAACATGCCCGCTTCAATCCGTACAGTTTCATGATAAGTGTCGACCCTACAAGTAGCTTTCAAAATGGAGTCTGTAGCTGAAGTGCATTCTAAGCGGAGAGCTGTCACAGATTTTTTTTTTCTTACGGATAACCAGAGCATCGTAAATAATTATAGGCGCTTGCAGAATGTCTATGGAGACCTAGCAGTGAACGAGAGTCCGCTGAGTTGTTTGGAGAGGCGTCTGCCATCATTGCAATAAGGTCACCCAAAACTGTCCGATCTCCGGAGTGCTAGCCGGTCGCACACAATTTTGTCTCCTGTAGTGTTGGAACGTGCGGACACTCTCATTCGATATGATCGACGGACCACGTACACCTCTTTCCTCAACTCCATGTCTCTGTTGGTAGTACTGACACACTCGTCGTGAGCACCCGCTGGGTCCCTCACCGTCTAACAGAAGGCCATAAAGAGCAACGAAGGACCCTCCGTGCGGAACTGCTTGTGCGTTACGAGGCTGACCGTGATATTTTTTTTTTTGCCAAACACTGTCATACGAGATGAAACAAAGGTTTGTCACATCGAAACGGACATAAAACGGCAGTCCATGACATGGCGCCGCACCACCTCTCCTCCGAAGAAAAAGTTCAAACCTGCACACTCAGCCGGTAAAGCCCTGGCGTCCGATGTCTAAGACTCTAAAGGGGCGAGTCTGTTTGATGTCCATCCTCATGGTATAACGATGAACTCTGAAGTTCATGGTGCTACCTTCTGGAAACTGAAGACCTCGCAACTAAAATGCAACCAAAATTCTCCTACTACAATACTGGCCATTAAAATTGCTACAACACGAAGATGACGTGCTACAGACGCAAAATTTAACCGACAGGAAGAAGATGCTGTGATATGCAAATGATTAGCTATTCAGAGCATTCACACAAGGTTGGCGCCGGTGGCGACACCCACAACGTGCTGACATGAGGAAAGTTTACAACCGATTTCTAATACACAAACAGCAGCTGTCCGGCGTTGCCTGGTGAAAAGTTGTTGTGATGCCTCGTGTAAGGAGGAGAAATGCGTACCATCACCTTTCCGTCTTTGATAAAGGTCGGATTGTAGCCTATCGCGATTGTGGTTTATCGTATCGCGGCATTGCTGCTTGCGCTGGTCGAGATTCAATGACTGTTAGCAGAATGTGGAATCGGTGGGTTCAGGAGGGTAATACGGAACGCCGTGCTGGATCCCAACGGCCTCGTATCACTAGCATCTTATCCACATGGCTGTAACGGATCGTGCAGCCACGTCAACAGATGGGGACGTTTGCAAGGCAACAACCATCTGCACGAACAGTTCGACGACGTTTGCGGCAGCATGGACTATCAGCTCGGACACCATGGCTACGGTTAGCCTTGACGCTGCATCACAGATAGGAGCGCCTGCGATGGTGCACTCAACGACGAACCTGGGTGCACGAATCGCAAAACGTCATTTTTTCGGATGAATCCAGATTCTGTGTACAGCATCATGATGGTTGCATCCGTGTTTGGCGACATCGCGGTGAACGCACATTGGAAGCGCGTATTGGTCATCGCCATACTGGCGTATCACCCGGAGTGATTGTATGGAGCGCCATTTGTTCCACGTCTCCATCACCTGTTGTTCGCATTGACGGCACTTTGAACAGTCGACGTTACATTTCGGATGTGTTACGACCCGTGGTTCTAACCTTCATTCGACCACTGCGAAATCCTACATCCTAGCAGGATAATACACGACCGCTTGTTGCAGGTCCTGTAAGGACCTTTCCGAATACAGAAAATGTTCGACTGCTGCCCTGGCCAGCACATTCTCCAGATCTCTCACCAATTGAGAACGTCTGGTCAGTGGTGGCGGAGCAACTGGCTCGTCACAATATGCCAGTCACTACTCTTGATGAACTGTGGTATCGTGTTGAAGCTGCATGGGCAGCTGTACCTGTACACGCCATCCACGCCCTGTTTGACTCAACGCCCAAGCGTATGAAGGCCGTTATTACGGCCAGAGGTGGTTGTTCTGGGCACTGATATCTCAGGATCTATGGACCCAAACTGCGTGAAAATGTAATCACATTTCAGTTCTAGTATAATATATTTGTCCAATGAATACCCATTTATGATCTGCATTTCTTCTTGGTGTAGCAATTTTAATGGCTAGTAGTGTACATGACAACGCAAGATGTCACTCAAGTCTACGAATCCGACAGAAGCTCACAAAACTTGATTGGATAGTCCTTACTCATCCAACCTGAAAGCCGAATCACGCAACTTCCGACTTACGTCTGTTTGGCCCAATGAAGAACGCACTCTGTGAGAAGCAGTACATGTATGATGGGGAGGTTATTGATGCAGCCAGGCGTTGGCTCCGACGTCGACCTGCAGACTGATACCATGGGTGCATACTGGCCCTCCCAGTAAGGTGGCATAAGACCGCGGAATTGAACGCAGATTATGTTGAAAAATAGAGTTTTATAGCCAATGCGATGTATTGGAATCTTGAATAAAAACAACCTCCTTTCAGAAGAAACAAGAACAAAGACAAAAAAAGGTGTGCGTTACTTACAGAACGCCCCTCGCACAAGGGGAAAGACAAGATTTTAGGAATTTTGTAATTAAAGTGACAAGTTCCTGGGAGAGGGCTGTGTGTCGCTATCTTCCTCCAGAATCCGAACTGTGTAAGTAGCGGCAGTGGCTGTGGACGTCGCACAGTATTTGTAATTTCGCCAGATTTCGTCGCTGCGGTGTCGCTCTGCTACCGAGGTATGCGCCGCTGTTTTCATCTGAGGGGGACCCAACTTCGTGGCAGAATTTCCGTAATTTCGTGAGTCACAGCCTCCTCTCTTGGCCGCTTCTTATACTGCCCGCATTTCTCTGCTCGGCAGAAAGAGACGAATCGTGGACGATTCCGGCCGCAGAAACATGCAGACGAGCGCAAGAACCATCCAGCCGTAAAATCTCGAATATTACGGCAGTTATTACTCTCCTGAGAGACACCGCTGCGGTGTCAACACGAGACTGTCGCCGCGTAGTTACATTTCCCGCTTGGCTTTAATAAGCAGGCAGACTATAGTTTCAACTAAAACTTGCATCAAGGAAAGTTTTGTACGAAATTATAAGAGGCAGTCAAATGGAAATGAGACAGATGGGAAAAAGCAAGTAAACTGTTTTATTTCAAAGTAATCACCACAACTTTTAATACATTTATCCCACTGTAAGTCATGACGCTCAGTGCCTTGATGGAAAAATGTTTGTAGTTGCGTACGAAAACATGACTCTACCCAGGCGTGCACCTGCTGGCCGAAGCACCTCTTGTCTGTCACTAATGTCTTTCTTCGTGGCTCAAAGGTATGGAAAACGCATAGCGAGATATCTTGGAGCATGTGTAAGGGTTTCCAAGCGGAGCCTGCAGCGTAATCGAAACAACCTACTAACAAAATGCTCCCCCCGCCCTCCCATACTTTGCGAAGGTTGTTTCGAGTAAGCTGTAAGAAGTAGGTATCTGCAGGAAGTTTTCCATGAAGGCATTTACCGTCTTGTCTCACATTGGGATAAATGTATTAACAACTATGGTGATTACTTTTGAAATAGTCAATAGTTCACTTACTTTTTTCCACCTAATTCGTTTTCATTTAACGGTGTCTTATATACAGGGTGATTCACGAAGATATACAAGTATTGTAATATGTTATTCTACAAGAAAACTAAACAAAAATCTCATGTAAACACAGGTCCGCAAATGTTTCGTTACGGAGTTACGGCTAATAAAAGATTTTGCCCGAAATTTAGCAACTTCGCTAACATGAAACCATCGAAAAACTATACGAGGTTACAGTAATTTCCATTTATTTGGTTGTTATTAGTACGGTGAATCTAATACAACATGTCCCAGACGTGTATCTGCAGTAGTTTTCTTTGCGAGAAGCAAAGATTATTATACAAGTAAAATTGTTTACTTTCCATTAAAAATGTACAAACGGTTATGTCATTGTTGGCAACCGTTGTTGAGTAGTTTCAGTCGTTTCCTAATCTTGAAACGAGTTAGTTTTTCTGTATTGTTCAGTGGAAGTACATAATAACAACAGTGTATTTAAGTGAAACCACATAGTAATTGTTATAGTTTGTAGATCGTTTATGAAATAGGGATGCCTTTCAAATTCAGCGATTAGGCATTTCACAATCTAAGGCATGGCGTACACTGAAGTAGAATAATTTATATCCGAGAGATCCTGCCCTTCGGTTGGAGTTGTGCAACTGGTTAAATACTAATCGGCGGTTACAAAAATACGTTTTATTTACTGATGAGGCAGTGTTTACTCGAGATGGTATAAACAATTTACATAACGAGCAATTATAGTCTGAAGCAAACCCACATGCAACAGTGTAACGCAATTTCCAGTAGAGATTTAGCATAAATGTTTTGTGTTGTATAATCAACACACACTTTATTGGACCATTCATGTTCCTTCAAGAAGAAAAGCCCCGCTAGCTGTTAGATGTTCCACTTGCTACGCGATTGCAAATGTATTTTCAACATGACGCGCTCCTCCACATTTCACCAACGCCGTTACTACACATTTAAATGAACATTTACCCCAGAAATGGATTGGTCTTGGTGCTACATGTCTGTGGCCACCCAGATCTCCCAATTTAACAAAAAATGCTTCAAACGGCTCTGAGCACTATGGGACTTAACATCTATGGTCATCAGTCCCCTAGAACTTAGAACTACTTAAACCTAACTAACCTAAGGACATCACACACATCCATGCCCGAGGCAGGATTCGAACCTGCGTCCGTAGCGGTCGCACTGTTCCAGACTGAAGCGCCTAGAACCACTCGGCCACACCGGCTGGGCCAATTTAACACCAACGGATTTTTGTGTATGGGGATGCATGAAAGATATAGTTTAACAGGACAAAGTCAATATACGTGAGGAATTACTTATTCGCACTATGAATGCAGTAGACGAAACCAACCCTGTGAAACTGAAACGAGCAACAAAATTTGTTTATACGCGCGCAGCTAAATGCACTAACTCGGTGGAGACATTTTTTAACATTTATTGTGAATGTATTGTGAAACTGTAAGCTCACTGTACAACGTACTTAACACTGAGATTTGTTTTTTCCAGTTTAACATGAACTCACGTGTGCTATGTTGTTAATAAGAACAAATTATCTGATACATTCATACAGTTTCAGTAAACGTTGTTACCATCATTTTTCCAAAATTAAATTCTCTACAACTTCTGTTGCAAACTTTGTGCAGTTGTCTGGAATTTGAAAAACAAATTGTGCCAAGTAGTTATTAAATTAAAAATTTTGCGAAATTATTTCTTTGCTTCTTTGGATGTTATGGAAAACTACTGCAGATACACGTCTGTGATATGTTTTATTCGATTCACTAGATCAATAACAACAGAATAAATAGAAATTGTGCTTTACTTTAACCTCGTACGGTTTTGCGATTGCTTCATATTAGCGAAGTTGATAATTTCAGGCAAAATTTTTACTAGCCGTAACTCTGTAGCTAAACATTTGCGGACCCATGTTTATATGCCGAAAAGTCGGAAACTCGTCTGTTCTATGACAGGGCTGACCCAATGTGTTCTACACCACACCAGTTCCATCTGACTACCCCGAAAATTTTAATGAACTACTCTTATAAAAAAAGAGTAAATTGAACTTTTACTTGCTTCTCTAATGGCATTTCAATGTAAACTGTGCAGCTGAGCTTACAGCTTTTTACGTATACATTTATCTTTAATTTAACAGTACATGACTTGTATGTCTCAATTCTGAGTATTCTAACAATACCACCACTTGCAAAGTAGGTTAGAAATCAGATTAATAATGTTGCTCATGCAGCATATATTCGCTTTCTAGGGCAACAATAAAGTTTTTGACTGTGGATGGTATCGTCAGAATGGAAATAATGAAGTCACTGTAAAAAAGTCATTAATTTTGGCACTTATCTTGAATGGATTCCCACGTAGATTTCGTCGGAGTTGTTATGGCTCATCTTGTTGGTTCTAGGGTGATTCATTTTCACTGCTAGAAGGTCCAGATCTGTATTTTAGCAAAATTTGAAGACCTAACAAATCCGTTTTTCAGGAAATTCTTAATGATCATACAATCCCATATCAGAACAATGGTATGGTAAAAATAATTTTTGACTTGGTGTTCACGATCCGCATTTTTATTAAACTTCATTTAAATTCACATATACTTCTTCTTAATTGTCACATCATGAAGAAAACAGTTTTGTTTTAATCTTCATATATTTAATTTCCACTTTAACCAAACACAAGTCTTGACTGTTCTTTTACAAAGCGAAATAATAACATAACTTCTGCAAAGTGAAACAAAGACTGCTCTGTGCGCATTCGCGCCAAAACGGTTACAAGTAAGTCAAAGATTATGACAGTCTCACAGAAATGAATACACACAAGAACCATATCATTGTAATATATCGATACATCGGAGTACCTATACATTAGTAAAACCACATGTGAATATTGTCACAAAAATATGTCTGTTACTTCGCAGAAAAGTAGTACGATATTACTGGTATCGGGAACTGGGGTTGGAGTGCCGTAATGGTCACGTAAATAAAGAACCATTACAGTATCTTTCCTGATGGATTTCCCGAAAAAAAAAGAGCTAAAATCTTGAAGTTTCGGAAACAAATTTCACGATACGAGTGTTACTTCCATTTTAAAAGGTGCCATAGTCACCTTTGAGTATTAAAATTATTTAGTTACACAATCCGGTAATACAATTTCAGCCTTTAACCTTCCTCAAGTGGCAAAAATGTCGTGCTTATGTGGCAAAAGAGAAAAAATTTTGCTTTGTCCGAATTCAAAATAACTGAACGTCAAAATACAATGATTCATTGTAAAAGTAAGCTACTTTAACAGTCAAAAGTAACGATAATAGCTTTTTGAAGAGAAACTACATAATTATTTCTATTGATACACAAAACGATATTTTCGTGCAAACACAGAAATGGTACTGAAGATGAACATTTGTTAAATGCTACCAGAATGGCCTTAAGACAAATGTAGACAGTGTGTTGATGTTTTTAAGTGACTTAAAGACAGAAATTTATATTAAAAAGTCGGCCAATGACTGGATTCTAAACAAGTACTTTCATTACATGATTTTTTATTGCGAATTTCGTTACTGTGTTTAATGACTAACCGAGTCTGGTCAGCGCTGCTCAACAATCGCACCATGAATATGCGTTAGTATTTCCCTTGGTGTAGTGCTACTGTTTAGTATAGGAAGAAACACTTAGTCTGTCGGCTAACGTGGGAAGATACATACTGCATTACGTACTAAGACGGCCTGTAATCTGATCGGCTTCTGGACAAAGTTCTTTATATCTAAACAGTGCAGTGTTACAGCTTCGCGCAGCTTTTCCGATTGTAAAAAAAGTGGAAGAGACGTAGGCTGCATGTAGTATACCACTTGCTAGGGCTTCTTCCCATTCCATTCACTTGCTATACGCGGGAAGAGTGCCTAAATGCCCAAGTATGCGCTGTAATCAGACTAATCTTGTCTAAACGCTTCTTACGGTAACCTAATTTCGTGAAGACATAATTTTTTCTGTGGGAATTATTATTATTTCTTTACTAATACTGCTTATTAGTGAAGTGGCTGTTGTAATCCGTTTGTTTGCTACTATTATTTTCAACATTTACTACTGACTTAAACTGCTGTGTACATTTTTGCTATGGAGTTTTATGTGTTGTTTGAATTATTTCTAACACTTCACGATCTAGTTTTTCTCTCTCGAAATCACCCCAGCCCTTGCGTTGCACACCGTGCCAAGCATAAGCTTCGAAACATATTGGTACCAATGAAGTGAATGATGCCTCTTATTTTCGAAATAAAACGTTACTCGAATAACAGAAACATTTTTAAATTCAATTACTGTCAAAACTGGAATCTCACTCGTCAAATATAATAAACAAAACCTGAGGAAATTCTAGTCATACGTAAAATCATTGATAGGGTCTCGAAGCTTCTATCAAGTCACTCATCGACCAGTTTGGTGTGGCAATAGAAAATGCAAAAGGGAAACTTAAGTTTTAAATTTCATGTTTAAGAAATCATTCAAGCCGGAGGATGATGGAAACAAACGTCGCTTGAATGTCGCAGAGACTTCTGCATGGAAGACATAGAAACAGCTATGCCTGTCGTAGTGAAGCAACTAAAAGAGTTGAAATGTCGAGGTTCAGATGAAATCAAAGCCTGCTTTTATAGAGAGTACGCTGCGGAAGTAACCCCATAACTAGCTTGTATTTATCGCGGAAACCCTCATTCAGCGCAAAGTCCTAAGGAACTGGAAAAAAGCTTTCTATGAGAAAGGTTGAAAAGTAACCCTAGTGGAGACTGTTTAAATGACTGATTGTGTTCGCATAATTTTCGTGTCATAACAAATTTTACTTTGAAAAAGAGAAAACGGACGTAAATTATGCTAAACAATTTACTGATTGAATACTGAAAACAACTAACAGGAGGTTTAACATTACACTGTCAAGGATCCTGGGTGGCAAAAGAGAGTCTAGTACCCTGGTCCTAAAAATGTGGATAACGCAATCGGAATTGATCTGACGGTGAGTACACTTTAATTCATAAAATCTACTGTAGTTTCTCTACATAGGTGCAACTGAGAGCAAGTGGCGATTGAGATCTGCACGCCCTGACAATGCCGGAGCGGCAGTACATTACCCTGTTTGCTTCATGTGGCGATGTAACTTGCAGCTGGCGAGATGTGTGCGGCGGAGGTGAGACTTTGAGGCGGCACATGTGAATAGATCTGGGCCACGAAAGAAATGCAAAAATCTCATGGTCTAGCGACCATGCAGACGGATCGCAATTTACTCTCTACCAGAGCCCAGAAATCACGGTAGATTTTAGTGTGTGACACACCCGTTTGCTGGTCGCACCAAGGACCAATTCGGCTCACTTATACGACAGAGCGCAGAAGGATACCAAACGTCTAGACTGGTAAACCAAAAGCGAATAAGTGTGACCTCGGCAACCGAGCTGTCCAAGACATTTGAAGTCACACTGTCGGTACAGTAAGAACTTCACAACAGGCTCCCCAGTCTATACCACTAACAAGTGAAGTCAGTCTCAGGACCAGTCCCAAGTACCAACCAAACATGCCAGAACTTCGACCAGAAGTGCTTATCAGACCAAAGTCCCGCACCCGAGATCTATGCATCTCTCGAGAAAAAAATCCGTTTTCCCACAAAGTGCACGAACGACACTGCCTTCACGCCGTCTTGAGCAAATCACAGTGCACTAGAGGAGCTAAATCTCCCCTCCCACACAACAACACAACCCTCCGCCACGCAGCGTACGGTGGCTTGCCGAGGATGTGCGTAGCTGTAGAACACTTTCTGCTTAGATTACTACTGTTCATACAAAACGAACTTATAACTGCTACTCTGCGGGCGAATATGCAGCGCCTGTCTGGCATAACTCCTGCCATGTTAGGCATGTGGGCACCGCTCAGACGTACCGCATAATCACTGGGTGCCTGAGAGCCACTAAAGTGGAGCAGCTGTATCATCTAGCAGGTATATCTCCGTCCAACATCAGGCGTGAAGGAGCTGCTCAAGCAGAAGTACGTTGAGCCTTGACATCTGACACTCACCCATTATTTGAACATTCGCCAGCACCGTCTCGCTTGAAGGCCAGAAAAAGTTGTGTAAGGGTCTATGTAAACAATAACAACATAAACCAAAGACTAGACATGGGGAGGAAAAGAACAGAAAATTGGAATTTGTCGTAAGGGCTTATGGGACCAAACTGCTGAATTCAGCGGTTCCTAAGCTTACACAGTACTTAATCTAAGTTACGCTAAGGACAAAACGCACACCCATGCCCGAGGTAGGACTCGAACCTCCGACGGGAGGAGCGGACCGTGACAAGACGTCTGAGACCGCGCTGCTATCTCACGCGGCGAAAAATACTGCTCCTCTAGGCTGGAGGCAACCTAAAGAAGAACTACCTCCTGGTGATAATGAGAGCTGGTGTACCTGGAAGTCTCTCAACAGATTACGAACTGGTGTTGGGCGGTGTAAAGAAACTGTTGAAAAATGAGGATACGCTAGTGTGTCTGCGTGGCGAGTAGCAGACGATGTCTCACCTGCGCAACTGCCGTCTGTGCCCGTCAGCATGCACCGAACAAGAGTTGATGCTGGCCAGTCCTAACATCTTGGACGTTGCCCGTTTCTGGGCGATGACAATTTAATTCAATGTCTGTTAGTCTATACTTAAGTATATTTATGAATGTTGATTTATGTACAATTACGTCTAACTGTATGCTAACTGTTATGCTTTGAATGTAGCTCACTTTTGGGCAAAAGCAGGTTAATTATATATTTCTTTGTCCTTTTTCATCTATACATGTTAATGCCCATTGTTTATTTACGTGTTTTATAACTGTTAATTTCTGTTAATCCCCTTGTAATTGGTACCTTTGACACGAATAAAAAAAACTGGGGAAAGAACAAGGTTCCAGAACAACCGTCATGTAAAGGCCACTACCGAAATAGTTGACTATAGAACGTGTAATGAATCCCGTAATACTGGACATACAGTAGGACAGCTGTTTGAATCGGCACGCCTCGTTTACGTGATATAATTTAAGATCGTGTAAAAAATACTGTGAATGTTTGTGTCTTTCAGCAGCAACACGTTCGATGGGAAATGATGTAGTGACCGCCACAGTGGAAACTGCAAGGGTGATACTGCAACTTCAGTTCTATTTTCATTTGTAGGTTGTAACGGACCTGATATCTACCAAACTACAGTCATCAGGGGGAGAAACAGGCCAAGAACTGATAATTAATTAATCAGAGAAATATTTGGACTACTCTAACGTACTGGAGCATATTCAGACAAGCAGCGTCCCTCTTTTGAAACAAAACGCGCCCTTAACTGCTACTTTTCCTTACTGCCAGGTTCACCGGACGAAGCAGCACTTCAGTTTTTTTCCTTTTTTGTTATCTGCACATTTTATGAAACATGCACGTTCTCCTCAAACGTGAACCAAACGACATATTAAACCCTGTGAGGTGACAGAATTGTAAGATTGTGGCCTGTCAGTGGAAAAGACAGTGGTTAAAATCTCCATTTGGCAATTAAGATTTGGGTGATATCCTTAACTCGATTAAGGTAGAAGCCGGGATGGTTCCTTTGATAAGGAGAAAGGCGATTTACTTTACTTATTACGTTTATTAGAGCACCTCCTCAGCCGTCGTAGACGCGAGGATAGAAAGTAATTACCCTCCATTCTTCCTCAATAATATATTCACGACAACCGTGAAAATCTGGTAAGGACAATAGTTATCGCATCAGTAAATACAACTGCTTTGAATCATCGTGGACTTTTTAAAGCACTATCAACTGTACATATTAATCAGCAGACATATGTGGACAGGAGCTACTGTTGTCCTGACCTACCGGCATGTTGCTGATACTCCCTCATTCAGATCACCACTGTTCGTTATACCATTTGGACTGAACAAGATCCTGTTAATATATGTAATGTTACGTGTACTATCGACTACAATATTTTATGCTCACAACGCGGGGAAATGAATGATTAGGGAATTGCAGTCCCACGCATAGGATGTCGATAACACAGCGAAACGGGAGCGTTTGGAATGTAGCTACGTATGATCGGGAAGCATGGACTGCTGAGGAATGGCGTCTTGCTGAGATCACGGATGAATCGCGATCCTGCGCTAACCAGCATGACCATCGACGACGAGAATGGTGGCGACATGGCAGAGGTACTATTAGTTCAATGTTGTGGCAAGGCGCGGCGTTATTAAACATGGCGTTATGGTGTGGGAATCTTTCGGGTATGGCTTAGTAACGGCTGGTAATGACTGAGGTACCTCTGATGGCACAAGAGTAACTCACGGACATCCAGCATCTTTATGCATTACGTCTCAGGCGACAGCAGTGTTGTGCCATTTTGTAACAGTATAATGCTCGACTACACAAATTACGTATGTCTATGAATTGTCTGACTGATGTTGAGGTACTCTCGCGGGCACTAAGATACGCTGATTTGTCTGTGATAGAACATATATGGGACCAGCTCAGATGTCAATTCCGTCGCAGTGCCAATATCCAAGACATTAACGACCAGTTACGAAAGTAATAAGAATTATATTAATACCTTCAGCTGCTGACGGTCGTTGATATATATCAACGGGTACAGGTGAAAATATGTGCCCCGACCGGGACTCGAACCCGTGATATGATTAGAATCCAGATGCTCTATCCATATGAGCCACCGAGGGCGCAGGGGACAACACCACTGCAGGGACTATGTTGCGTACGCTTCACGCGAGACCCACATTCTCACCTTGTATATCCATACACTACATTCGTAGTGTCCTACCCCAACACACTCATTACTCGTGGAAGACATTCTTACCTAGTCCCGTAAGAAATCGGGGAATATGTGTGCCCCCTTACGGGAGAAGAAGGTCATGGCCGGTATTGCCAGAACTATATACTTATATGGATACAATGTCTGTTCTTCCGGACATGTCCTGAAGAACAGACGCCTTATCCATATAAGTATATAGTTACGAAAGTTGTCGGCCGGCTCGCCTCAGGAGAGGATCCACCGGGCTGTATTACAGCCATCCCAACCGAATAAAAGCATGCATTGAAGTTCGACGCCGTGCAACGTGTTACTGTCAGGTGGGCTCGTAATGCAGGTTGCATGTAAACTACTCGAATTTGAATTCACTGAAACACGAGGCGTGCTGAAAATTAGTGCCTCCGAATTTTTTTATGTGAAAACTCTTCACGCTATTCAAATACACCAAACATTAATATCCTACAAATT
Source organism: Schistocerca piceifrons (assembly GCF_021461385.2). Taxonomy (NCBI): domain Eukaryota; kingdom Metazoa; phylum Arthropoda; class Insecta; order Orthoptera; family Acrididae; genus Schistocerca; species Schistocerca piceifrons. The sequence goes on from NC_060139.1 coordinate 632,482,763, forward strand.
TACTTTGCAGTTTCACATACTTACACTGAAGAGCCAAAGAAACCGGTACACCTGCTTAATGTCGTGTAGGGCGTCCGCGAACACGCAGAAGTGCCGCAACACGAGGTGGCATGGGCTCGACTAATGTCTGAAGTAGTGCTGGAGGGAACTGACACCTTGAATACTGCAGGGCTGTCTGTAAATCTGTAAGAGTACGAGGAGGTGGAGATCTCTTCTGAACAGCAGTTGCAAGGCATCCTAGATACGCGCAATAATGTTCATATCTGGTGAGTCTGGTGGCTATCGGAAGTGTTGAAACTCAGAAGATTGTTCCTGGAGCCACTCTGTATCATTTGTAGACTGTGGGGTGTCGCATCGTCCTGCTGGAATTTCACAAGTCAAACGGAATTCACAATGAACATGAATGGATGCAGGTGATCAGACAGGACGCTTATGTGCGTGTCACTGTCAGGCTCGTATTAAGTTGCATCAGGGATCCCATATCACTCCAACTGCACACGTCCCATGCCTTTACAGAGCCTTCTAAAGCTTGAACAGTCCGCTCCTGGCATGCAGGGTCTATGGATTCATGAGGTTGTCTCCATAACAGTACACGTCCATCCTCTCGATACAATTTGAAACGAGATTGTCCGCCAAGGCAACATGTTTCCAGTGATCCACTGTCCAATGCCTGTGTTGAGACGCCCAGGCGAGGGGTAAATCTTTGTGTCGTGCAGTCGTCAAGGGAACACGAGCGAGCCTAGGGCTGCGAAAGCCCATATCGATGCTCTTTCGTTGAATGGTTCGCACGCTGACTCTTGTTGATTGCCCAGCACTGAAATTTGCTATAATTGGGGAAGGGTTGTACTTCAGTCACATTGCGCGATTCTCTTTGTCATTGCCCCTGTTGTTGCAGGATCTATTTCTGGCCTCAGTGATGTCGGAAATTTCATGTTTAACCGGATTCTGATATTCACGGTACACTTGTGAAATGGTCGTACGGGAAAATCCCCACTTCATCGCTGCCTGCCATGAGGGGTAGCCGCATGGTCTAGGGCGCCTTGTCACGGTCCACGCGGCTCCGCCGTCGGAGGCTCGAGTCCTCCCTTGGGCATGGATGTGTGTGTGTTGTCCTTAGCGTAAATTAGTTTAAGTTAGCTTATGCAGTGCATAAGCTTAGGGACCAATGACCTCAGCAGTTTGGTCCCATAAGACCTTATGAAAAATTTCCAGTTTTCATCGCTGCCTCGGAGCTGCTGTGTCCCATCGGTCATGCGCCGACTATAACACCACACTATATTACCACCACAGAGTCACTTAAATCTTGATAACCAGCCACTGTAGCAGCAGAAACCGATCTAATTACCGCGCCAGATACTTGTTGCCTTACAAAGGCGTTCCCGACCGCAATATCGTTTTCTGGCTGTATATACATCTCTGTATTTCAATACGCATCTTTATACAATTTTTTTTTCGTTTCTGTGTATTTCTCAATGTAGCAATACTGGTAACGAACTCAATGTTTCTCCCAAAGAGATACCATTTTGTCGAAATCGTCACTATAGAAAGTTTGACTTTATTAATGGAGCCACAACCTCACTCTGCTTGCACCGCTTTAGTACTACCAAAGTCCTAGAAGATACTCCTTCTATTCTGGAATCAGATGAAAATCGGATGACACCAAGTCGAGACTGCATGGACGGTGATCGATGACAGTCAACCCAAGGCGCCAGATTGTAGCAGATGTCGCAGCGCTAGTGTGTTGTCTAGCACTGTCATGCTAAAGAAGAGGGTGTTCCACGTGTGGAGGAACGCTTTGAATTCGAAACTCGATTACAGCATGCTGTTTCTAACGTTATATATCGCCATGTCACGCGCAACAATTTGGAGCCCTCTAGCGGCATTGTGTTGCTACCTGCGAATGCGAAGCGGAAAAGTCGACCAAGTAGTATATTGGACTTGTCGTATCCCAAACGATGTTGAGAACAGAATAACAAGTTCGTCGCTGTGTGATGTTAGGCTTTCTCGGCGAATTGACTGTTTGTACTGTTCTCGGATCTCCAGCCGGGTGCAGTCGTTTTCAAACCACGATATTTCGACAGCTTTCCTTGCCGCCATCTTCAGGTGATACCTGCAGACTGAGTGTCTCCGCTGAATCTCCTCCCCTTTATACTCTGATCGGTCCCCACCCCTTCCCCCGCGTCATGCCTCAAGCGGGGCTGCGTGGAGTGGCGGTGGGGAGGGGCGGGCTGCTGGATGCGAACTGTGGACCATCAGATGTACTGTGGCCTTCGTCGGGCGCGGAAGTCGCTTTGGATCGGCGCTGTGCTTTTAGCTGGCTGAGTGCTGGGTCCCATGCTTTGTTGAGGTTGAACCCGGCGTCTCTGTTGATCAGCCCATCAGCTACACGTACTCTGAAGGAGGCGATTGAAATACGTGTAGCTGATGGGCTGATCAACAGAGACGCCGGGTTCAACCTCAGCAAAGCATGGGACCCAGCACTCAGCCAACTAAGAGCACAGCGCCGATCCAAAGCTACTTCCGCGCCCGACGAAGGCCACAGGACACCTGATGGTCCACAGTTCGCATCCAGCAGCCAGCAGCCCGGCCCTCCCCACCACCACTCCACGCAGCGCCGCGTGAGGCATGACGCGAGGGAAGGGGTGAGGGGCGATCAGAGTATAAAGGGGAGGAGATTCAGCGGAGCCACTGTCTGCAGGTATCACCTGAAGATGACGGCAAGGGACGCTGTCGAAATATCGTGGTTTGAAAACGACTGCACCCGCTTGGAGACCTGAGAACAGTAGAAACAAATTCGTCGCTATTACTTCTCACCTCGCCCTCCTAACACCACATACCCTCTCTTTCCGTGAAATTTCATTTCATCTTTAACTTTCGAGTACTTTCTTTTTTGTCAAACAGTATATTAATTTTGCCTTAATGGTTATTATTGAGCGACAATGATCTTAACTATTACGTTTACAGTGTACTGATGATTCTGCTTGCTTGATTATTAGCAATAACAGTGTTCCAACTTGGTATTTTAACGTAATTTTTTTTTCTTGGCATGTGAAATACGCCATTGAGAGAACCTGTATTTTAATGGATTTGGGAGACATATGGAAGTAAGGACGAATCGAGAATGTGACTATTGATTTTGACGTGTTGGGATCAAGGACTGACGCATTAAAATAGTGATATGTGGCATGCATGTTGTATATCTGATCACAGGAACGAAGATATCAAAGTAATGGTAGCAGTACAAAGGCAAATTCTGAAAGAGCCGAATCTTTATTCCTTTTGAGCGACAGTTGAAAGCATCAAACCCGAGATTTTTGTGCGTCGGAGATCTTCGTCCCTCGTTAGTTCTGAAGAGCGGCTGTCACCTTGGTGCGAGGCGCGCAGCCGTTATTTTCTTCCTAATGAGCGAACCGTTACCAGCCGAGTAAAACGACAAAGGCTTCGAAAGGACAGTGCGAGGCGCCTCATTGACGGGAGTCCTCATTAACGCCCGCTGGCCTACTTGTGCGGCGGGCCGGCGAGCGAGCGAGCGCAGATATTCACACATCTGAACGGTGACACGATATGGGGAGCAGTGGACAAGTGTAAGTAATCGGGCCGTGATGGAAGAGGCGCGCCGTCATTGTGGACTCTGTGCGAGATGTGACAGCCGTACTCTAAGAATAAAACGAGAATGGTAGATAGTATTTCCACACCTTTATCGGAAAATGCATACGTTACGGACTTAAATGTCAGCTGAGACAAGGACGTTTCGAAAAATTCTTTTACTCTGATGGAACAGATATTAATGAAGCATACACACTAAAACACAAAATACTTCCCTTTTTACTTTATTACTTTAATTTTTACTTCACACAATGAATTTTATGGAGAGATATTTATTGCATTAAAAGAAGGGATCGATTGATTGGGCACATCCTGAGGCATCGAGGAAAGCAAGAAGGAAGTAGCATTACAGCTCAACGTCCCGTCAACTGCCGAGTCATTAGAGACCGAGCAAAAGATTGGATTACTATAGGATGGGGAAGGAAGTCGGCCCAGCCTTTCTCAAAGTAACCATTCCGGCATTTGTATGGGGATATTGAGGAAAATCATGGAAAACCTACATCAGGGTAGTTTGGCGAGGATCTGAACCCTCATTCTCACGCATGCGATTCCGGTCTGCTAGCCACTGCGCCACCTCGCTCTGAAGTATCAAGGAATTTTTAAAACTTCTTTACAGATTAAAACTGTGTGCCGGATCGAGACTCGAAATCGGGACCTTTGCCTTCCGCGGGCAAGTGCTCTACCAACTGAGCTACCCAAGCACAACTCACGTCGTGTCCTCACAGCTTTAATTCCGCCAGTACCTCGTCTCCTACCATCCAAACTTCACAGAAGCTCTCCTACGAACCTTGCACAACCAGCACTCCTGGAAGAAAGGATATTGAAGAGACATGGCTTAGCCACAGCCTGGGGGATGTTTCTAGAATGAAATTTTCACTCTGCAGCGGAGTGTGCGCTGATATGAAACTTCCTGGCAGATGAAAACTGTGTGCCAGACTACTCCGCTGTAGAGTGAAAATTTCATTCTAGAAACATCCCCCAGGCTGTGGCTAAGCCATGTCTCCGCAATATCCCTTCTTCCAGGAGTGCTAGTTCTGCAAGGTTCGCAGGAGAGCTTCTGTCAAGTTTGGAAGGTAGGAGACGAGGTACTGGTGGAACTAAAGCTGTGAGGACGGGGCGTGAGTCCTGCTTGGGTAGCTCAGTTCGTAGAGCACTTGCCATCGAAAGGTAAAGGTCTCGAGTTCGAGTCTCGGTCCGGCACACAGTTTTAATCTGCCAGTAAGTTTCATATCAGCGCACACTCCGCTGTAGAGTGAAAATTTCATTCCAAGGAAGTTTCAGTTTTGGTACCAAGGGAACTGCATGTAGATTGGCGAAGTATGAATGGTGACCATGGCCTAACGACAGCAAACATCTTCAAGTTGATATAGGCCGCAGTCTTAAGCAGAGATGAAGAGGCTTGCAGAGGCTAGGCTAGTTTGGAAAGCTCATCAAAGCTGTCTTCCGACTGAAGACTGTAACAACAGAAACAGCAACAACGATAGAATTTGCATCTGCTGAAAAGCATGCACTGAATTACAAAAGGGAACGTAAAATGTACAATAATTTAAAAACAACAGACAGTCTATGACAAACCATCAAAATTTTCTTGTAATCTGGGGAAAAGACCAATACAGCGCTAACGAAGGCACTAGTATAGGTTATCAAAATGTACCCAATTTACTGGAACAGTCAGCAGATCGTGTTAACGCTTCGCCAAGACTGGGAAACGTCTACATTAACAAAATAATGATGGTGTCATACGAGGGTTGGAACTTAAATAGTGGCAATTACTTATTCACAACTGATACAAAAGAGTTACATGTTTGCACCTGTTTCTGTCCTTCAAGGTAGTCACCAACGTTGTGCAGAACCCGTTGCCAGCGATGTGGAAGGCGTAGTACACCGTTAGCAGAGCCTGTTCTGTTGGTGGTGCGAATGGATCGGTCTAAAGTTGTGGTGATTCTCGTGTACGGCTGTGAGGGTGTTATCCCAACGCATTACGTTCCTGCACGGCAGATCGTTAATGCGCAGTATTATTGTTCGTTTGTGGAGCATCAACTGCGACCAGTTTTGTGAAAGAAGCAGCGACAATTTCTGCACAACCCACCCATCATTTTGCACGACAATGAGCGGGCGCACACAGGGCAAGCTGTGGCTGCTCTGTTCGGTCGATGGGATTAGGAAGTAATGTACCATTCACCATACTGCCCGGTCCCCGGACTTAAGTCCTTGTGACTTTGATTTGGTTTCAAAGATGAAGGAACCACTTCGTGGCATTGCTTCAGAACTGTTCCAGAGATTCAACAGGCAGTAGACTGCTCCATTCGCACCATCAAGAGAACAGGCTCTGCTAACGGTATACTACGCATTCCACATCGCTGGCAACGGGTTCTACACGACGCTGGTGAGTACTTTGAAGGACAGTAACAGGTGCAAACATGTAACTCTATCGTATCGGTTGTGAATAAACAGTTGCTATTTAAGTTACAACCCTCGTACATCAGCATCACATTAGTGAAAGGAAAATGAATTTTAATGTTTAATATAGCGAAGCGGCAGATTAGCGACAACTGGTCTGATCAACCTGTCAGCCTGTGTGGTTGGAGGAGTATAACCCAAGCCCATTTAGACAAACATTGGACTACTCGCCAATTTCGGCCTTTGAAAATACGATACGGAAACAGCGACAGTGCGGTGACAGAATAAAGCTTATGTTATGGCGCACATGACTTCCTCGCTCAGCTTGACTGATAACTATGGCGGCCGGCCTCAAATGGAATAAGTTTGACAAATCGTCAACAACGGAGCTGGCAAGATGCGATGAAATCTAGAAAACATGGATAGAGAGATACTATATCCATGTTGTAAAATGTAAGTGAAGTATCCTGAACTTGGAACATTTCCGCTAGAAACACACGAGCATGTAGTTAATCCTCTATATTTCAGAACACAATGAATTCAGCGCAGATAGTCTTTGTTGACCGTAACAAACTTCGCAACTTATTCCTAACATGGAAAAAAGTTCACAACTAAACTCAAGTACGTACTTGGAATACACGTCTTTGTTGAGGAGACAGCACAGTGAAAGCTTCTACAGTCAGAGTTCATTCTTCACTAGTTTGACTATCAAATGGTTCAAATGGCTCTGAGCACTATGGGACGTAACTTCTGAGGTCATCAGTCCCCTAGAACTTAGAACTACTTAAACCTAACTACCCTCAGGACATCACACACATCCATGTCCGAGGCAGGATTCGAACCTATCAAAAGGCTATGTCCTCACTCTTCTTGAGCGTAGCACATTGGAACAGATTAACACTTAAATTACGACTTCACAGTTTCAACAGCCTTCCCAAGTGAGCCTGACAGAATACCAACATGCCCACGAAAACGTTTCTTAGGTCACTTGGCGGGAAGGCGGCGTGCGGACGATGCGCCGCCGGATCCGTAGCAGACTTCTTCTCTTGGTTGGCTGCGTCGTTAACTGCCGTGATCGGCGCGGGCTCAGCCCTAAATACCCGCACGGCGGACGCAAACATCCTCCTGCTTGGCTGGACGTGACATTGGCGGATGCAGCAAAAGTTTCGTGGCAGGAGTGAACTCTCTTGTTGACTTACACACCCTACGTGCTTTGGTCTGGTGTACGCGAAGGCTGTCCGCAGGTCGCGCTGCAACTGGCGGAGCCAGAATGTCGTCTTATCGCAGAGGCTGTGCCGCAACCAAATCGACGGTGGTGTTGCCATATGGCCTCGGCGTATGACAGCTTTTGCGACACGCCAGTAATATCACTCAGAATTTTCAGTAGTCGAGATGGAGGTGTACTTTCGCTTCTGGTGATGAAAATCTTATACTTTAGTATGGATGTAGTATCTCTGTACCTGTTTTCTAGTGGTCAACGCGTAGTGTGGGGTCCGTTGTTGGCGATTCTTAAAACTTATTCCATTTGTGACCGGACGCCACAGTCATCGATTAAGCTGAGGGAGGGAAGTCATGTTCGTCATCGTGTAGCTCTGTTGTGTGTCTGTTATCGCATTATCACAGTTCCTGCAACGTACTTTCTGAGGTGGGGATCGCTGACTAGTCCAGTATTTGTCTAGACGGGCTTGGTAAATTGTCCAACAGCCACATAGGCTACTGTTTATTAGACCGATTGTGGTTAATCTGCCGCGAGAATTCGGTCTGTTATCCCTCACCCCCTTGTTTGGAAATCTAGGGAACTGCGCATTAAGCCGCACGAGAAGATCGGTGTATTTATAGTGTGTACGCGAACAGTCTTATTACAGGACAGTAAATGATAACTGGAGTTTAAAATCCTATTATCTTGAATATCCGGTTGTCATAGTTGTCATGTGGATACCACGCAGTGCTTATAATTTGGATTCATTTTACTTATACGGTCTCAATTTTTTGGCTCGGTTCTCGACACGTCACAGTTATGCGTAACACTGTGTAATACATTCCCCTTCAGTGTTTTGTTACTTAGATGTATTATTGTACCTATCACTAACTAAAAGTCGAACAAATCGAGCAGCCGGCAGGCACCAGAACGTGCTGTCCTCTGAAAGAAGACAGTGATGGGGGAAACAATGATGACAGTGGATTTATTACTACGCCATTGGGAGCTAATTTTTCGTCTCTGTCCTTTTCTTTGCGTAATTGTTTTCCTTGAGCAATTCTCCATTTTGTTAGAACACTATTAATTTGTAGCTCCCTTGGTCTTAAAAGGATAGTATTCTTGTAGATCTACAAAAATGCTGTCCATTTTCCGTTTTCATCATTTTAATGAGAACAAAAACTATAACTGCAAACTAAAGAGAGGCTGAACAAAACACACACACACACACACACACACACACACACACACACACATACACACAGATATTACATAACATTCAAGTGTGATTGCTCCACAGCTCAATATCTATAATCCCATAACCAGTGCAAGTCAACGATGTTATTGGCTGAACACAAGAACAAGTAGAAATCATTTACCAGGGCGCTCCATATTCAAGTGCACTTCGAAGCACTTCCGTCATCACCATTGTGGTACTCTGCCGTCGTCGTCTATGCTGCTTTAACATTCGGTCGGCAAGCCTCCGACATCCACATTCTATTGTGTGGACGGCCAACACCTTGTCGCCTACTCGTGATTTCGCCGTCATTAAAGTTGCTCATGACAGTAGTACGCGATTAGCTGTCCAACTTCGCTGTTTCCTGGTTGCTCGGAACAGAAGAGACGAAGCTTACTTTCACACAGTCAGTACTCGCATTGTTCAAGTTAGACCTTTCAGACGATTTGTCCCAGCAAGCACTGTTGGCCATGAAAATCGGAGCACCAAGAAGGTGGCAAGCAACAAGGGACAAGCTGACGTCAAGTGTACTGCTTGCCTCGATGTGGAAACTGTGAGTGTCATAAAGCAGTCTTTTAAAGTTGGCAGAAGCTATTTGAATTATCTATACAACGAAAGACTGATCAGTAGATATAGCGTTCAGGAATTCCATTTCTATGCCTCGTGTAAAGAGAAGAAACGTCCAGCAGCAGGTGTGGTATTTCGACAGCGGTTAGATGATGACCTTTCGAGACTGAGTTTCATCGTTCGTCGATATTAATGCTCGCTTTGGATCACCACCAACACCTATAATGGGATAGGTCCAGAAGGGGCGTACTCAGTTCCGTGCCTTATATCAATGGCCCCACGCGATCATCTCTCCGAGATGTACCATCGTACAGTTACTGCATGAACCTTGAATAGGGAGATGAACTTGTCTGCAGCAAGACAAGTACCCACGCGGATAGCGCGTCGACGTCTGGAGCACCACAGACCGTGAGCACGGCGGCCACTGCTGCGGCATCTCTTGATAGTCCGCGAAATCGCTGCCACTTTTGATGACCAAAAGTAAGAAAGCTACGATTCTTTCCTATAGTTTATTTAGTATTGTAAACAAACAAAGTGAACCTCAGCATAAGCATTTGCGGAGGATGTAGTCGCAGCTCCCCACACGGCACAAGAATGGTAAAAAATACCGATATGAAAGAAGGTGAAACTTTGCTGATATAATCAATGTGTTGTACACAAGCTGGAAAGACTAGTCAGCTGATTTTGGTTTCGAAAATTATACTCAACTTCACACGTAAACAAGCCAAAAATATGCACTGAGTAAAATAATATTAAGAAAGCTGCAATTTCGCTAAGGGATAGTTAACTTTAACAGTTTAATGAAAATAGTAGTTCCCTGAGTTTTTCGCTGTGAAGAAGTGCTCAGCTGACGACTGAAAGGTACGGCACATCATTAATGCGCGCATGTCTTTGCTGTTTTTCACTGCATCAGCTGAGGACTTTACCAATGGAATGCCCCGACGTCGTCTTTTCAGACAACTCTTCTATAAGATCTACATCTACATCTACATTGATACTCCGCAAGCCACCCAACGGTGTGTGGCGGAGGGCACTTTACGTGCCACTGTCATTACCTCCCTTTCCTGTTCCAGTCGCGTATGGTTCGCGGGAAGAACGACTGTCTGAAAGCCTCCGTGCGTGCTCTAATCTCTCTAATTTTACATTCGTGATCTCCTCGGGAGGTATAAGTAGGGGGAAGCAATATATTCGATACCTCATCCAGAAACGCACCCTCTCGAAACCTGGCGAGCAAGCTACACCGCGATGCAGAGCGCCTCTCTTGCAGAGTCTGCCACTTGAGTTTATTAAACATCTCCGTAACGCTATCACGGTTACCAAATAACCCTGTGACGAAACGCGCCGCTCTTCTTTGGATCTTCTCTATCTCCTCCGTCAGACCGATCTGGTACGGATCCCACACTGATGAGCAATACTCAAGTATAGGTCGAACGAGTGTTCTGTAAGCCACTTCCTTTGTTGATGGACTACATTTTCTAAGCACTCTCCCAATGAATCTCAACCTGGTACCCGCCTTACCAACAATTAATTTTATATGATCATTCCACTTCAAATCGTTCCGCACGCATACTCCCAGATATTTTACAGAAGTAACTGCTACCAGTGTTTGTTCCGCTATCATATAATCATACAATAAAGGATCCTTCTTTCTATGTATTCGCAATACATTTCATTTGTCTATGTTAAGGGTCAGTTGCCACTCCCTGCACCAAGTGCCTATCCGCTGCAGATTTTCCTGCATTTCGCTACAATTTTCTAATGCTGCAACTTCTCTGTATACTACAGCATCATCCGCGAAAAGCCGCATGGGATTTCCGACACTATCTACTAAGTCATTTATATATATTGTGAAAAGCAATGGTCCCATAACACTCCCCTGTGGCACGCCAGAGGTTACTTTAACGTCTGTAGACGTCTCTCCGTTGATAATAACATGCTGTGTTCTGTTTGCTAAAAACTCTTCAATCCAGCCACACAGCTGGTCTGATATTCCGTAGGCTCTTACTTTGTTTATCAGGCGACAGTGCGGAACTGTATCGAACGCCTTCCGGAAGTCAAGAAAAATAGCATCTACCTGGGAGCCTGTATCTAATATTTTCTGGGTCTCATGAACAAATAAGGCGAGTTGGGTCTCACACGATCGCTGTTTCCGGAATCCATGTTGATTCCTACATAGTAGATTCTGGGTTTCCAGAAATGACATGATACGCGAGCAAAAAACATGTTCTAAAATTCTACAAGAGATCGACGTAAGAGATATAGGTCTATAGTTTTGCGCATCTGCTCGACGACCCTTCTTGAAGACTGGGACTATCTGTGCTCTTTTCCAATCATTTGGAACCCTCCGTTCCTCTAGAGACTTGCGGTACACGGCTGTTAGAAGGGGGGCAAGTTCTTTCGCGTACTCTGTGTAGAATCGAATTGGTATCCCGTCAGGTCCAGTGGACTTTCCTCTATTGAGTGATTCCAGTTGCTTTTCTATTCCTTGGACACTTATTTCGATGTCAGCCATTTTTTCGTTTGTGCGAGGATTTAGAGAAGGAACTGCAGTGCGGTCTTCCTCTGTGAAACAGCTTTGGAAAAAGGTGTTTAGTATTTCAGCTTTACGCGTGTCATCCTCTGTTTCAATGCCATCATCATCCCGTAGTGTCTGGATATGTTGTTTCGAGCCACTTACTGATTTAACGTGAGACCAGAACTTCCTAGGATTTTCTGTCAAGTCGGTACATAGAATTTCACTTTCGAATTCAATGAACGCTTCACGCATAGCCCTCCTTACGCTAACTTTGACATCGTTTAGCGTCTGTATGTCTGAGAGGTTTTGGCTGCGTTTAAACTTGGAGTGGAGCTCTCTTTGCTTTCGCAGTAGTTTCCTAACTTTGTTGTTGTACCACGGTGGGTTTTTCCCGTCCCTCACAGTTTTACTCGGCACGTACCTGTCTAAAACGCATTTTACGATTGCCTTGAACTTTTTCCATAAACACTCAACATTGTCAGTGTCGGAACAGAAATTTTCGTTTTGATCTGTTAGGTAGTCTGAAATCTGCCTTCTATTACTCTTGCTAAACAGAACGTGCCGGTATGTAGGGCCTACGAAGAAAACGAAATGCAGCAGGCTGCATACGCCTTCCTCATAGAGGCACAGCTGCAGGTGTGGCAGTAGGTGATGTCGCTAGGTACACAACACAATCGCCTTCAGATAAAACAGCTGGTAATATAAACAGCAACATTACTTTTCCTGTGTTAAAGCTTGTTGCTATGCCCTAGTTTTCAAGTTGCCATTACGTTGTCTTCCAGCAAGACAACGCAAGATGGCAGACTTTTTGACGTACCTCGATAAGGTGTTCAGCTATTGGCCTGACGTTCTCTAAACCTCTCAGCCACTCAGAGCGGGAAACTGTCATCCAACACTCGCTAGCCAATGGCATAGAGTTGAAGCAGCATCGAATTACGCTGCCTTGTCAGCTTCCAAGCTCAGCTCAGCTCGGTGTCCCGTCAGGTTCGAGCCATTTCTGCTATCTGAGGTATTACTTTGCTCATCCTGTACACCCCGAAGTCACATACAATTGTCTTAGCATTTCGTTATTTGCTGCTCTTACTACTGCGGTGATCTTAATGACCAGGAGTGGATGTTCCATAAATCTATAGTAAACGGACGTTTGTGAAACTAGTCTAATTCCATATCTACGTGCCGCAAACCTTTTGAAAAGCTGTGAAGTCGTTCCGAACACTGGGGACAGTTATGGCGCCATAAAAGCTGCCCTGTCAAAGTCGCTTTTGTCAGGGGATTTCCTATTTACGGCACTTATTATAGCAGAATTATTCCCCAGTCATCTCTGCTGCACATTTTTTATCTAGTGTGACGGCTCTGTGTATGTGTGTATCAGAGAGAGAGAGAGAGAGAGAGAGATAGGGACGGGGAGAGAGAGAGATAGGGACGGGGAGAGAGAGAGAGAGAGAGAGAGAGAGAGAGAGAGAGAGTATATTGTGATTCAGTTGCTGCTGTTCCTTGTTTTATGCAGCCCGCATTGCCTTTAAACACCACGCGCAAAACTTTCATATCGTGTCGCTCGCTACGTGCAAATTATAAAGCATACAACAAAATGAACAGGACATTTGTATAGAAAAACCTAAAGTAGCTAAATTTTGTACTGGGATTTGTTTCGCCGAAGGCTGCGGTTTTAGATTGATTAAAGAAAAAAAAACGCTTTTGAAAGCAACTTTGGAACGTTTTCCTTCAATAATTCGAAAACTACGGCTTCTAGTGAAAACGCATCCCAGTACTGAATTTAAGCATATTATTAAATTTCCTACTAAGAAGTCGGTTTCATTTTTTCTGTAGGGCTTATAGTTGTATGTAAAGTATTGTATGTTAACCGGGGGCATAGAAACGATGCAGAGGTTCCGTCTCCGCCGCAGCTGCAGTGGTGCACAACTCCACGACGACTACCGGAGTCCACTTCACCCCTCCTCCGCCCCACACCGAACCACTCTTTCAGGCTTAGTGTGAGGTTCGGCCCCCGGTGGACACTCCCCCCCGAGGTTGTATCGGCTCTGAGAACGACTTAAACCTAACTAACCTAAGGAAATCACACACATCCATGTCCGAGGCAGGATTCGAGCCTGCGACCGTAGCGGTCGCGCTGTTCCAGACTGAAGCGCCTAGAACCGCTCGGCCACTGCGGTCGCCCCCCCCCCCCCCCCCCCCAGGGGACGTAACCCCTACGTTTGCGTGGTAGAGTAATGATGGTGTACGCGTACATGGAGAACAGAGTGGCTGGCTCAACGGGCCTCTACACAAGTCCGCCGGGCGGATTCCTGCCGGGAACCAGGCGTTCCTTCCCAGCCCAGAAACCCGTGTGTTACACCGCACGATAACCGGGCGTACGAGGGCTAATAGTTAGTACTCAATAAGAGAGGGAGTATGGGGATCTTATGCGTGGTATTTGAAGACATTGTCCATTGCATGAAGCCCAGTAGCAATGTGTGTGTGTGTGTGTGTGTGTGTGTGTGTGTGTGTGTTGTGTGTGTGTGTGAGTTGGAAGGTTGGTAGCGAGACAGAGACGGAAGGAGACGTTAAGAAGCAGATAGTTTTAGATAACAAACGATTTCAGGAGACTTTTCGTGATGAATGTATAACCTACTTTATATGTTGGCCCACATCATTATGAAACGCTAACGCAACTATGAAACTGCCTCTTCGATGGTCAGTACAACGGTGATTTTCAAGACGACATGAAATTTCAAGTCGCAAAAACGGTATAGAGATTCGTAAAGACGCAGTCTAATCCCCAAAACAATTTTGTACAAACTGCACTGGCTGTGGAAACCTATACACTGATTTCGTTCTGTCTGCAATCCCAGGGAAATGTAATTTTAGGTAATGCTAAGAGTGGAATATTGGGAGCTGTGAGACTTCACTACGATACACGGTTGGCATACACGTACCACGTACACGGGCAGACATGCCGCATCGCGGTGTAGGCGCGGCATTATTTGACGACAAAGCACAGTGGCGTGGCAGGCGCGCGCCTGTTGAGCCCGCCGCCGCTGCTGTAGGCGGCGCGCCCTGGGGATGCCTGCGCGCCCCTCCCTGACAGCCTGTCTGGCGGCCGACGCGCGGCCCACGCAAGCCGCCGCCGCCGCCGCCGCCGCCGTCGCCTCATAAAAATTCCATTCTCTCATTTCCCCGCAGCCGTGGGAGGCGACGTCTGCGCGCTCTGCTCTCTAAAGGCGCGGGACGTCATCTCGTGACGCAAACAACAAGTGTGCATTAGACCGCAAGACGGGCGGTCCGCCAGACACACGCGAGTCCGTTCTCTGAAGAGATGAGGCAAGCTTTGAAAAGAAAATTAATTACGCGGAAGAGGCCACGTAGCACTGCGTTTCATCTCCGTAAACTCGCTGCTGAAGAAGCGACAATTACACATCTACATCTACTACTCTTCAAGCCACCCTATGGTGAATGGCGGAGGGTACTTCGTGTACCACTCCCACTTCCCATTTTCTGTTCTAACTACGAATTCTACATGAGAAGAACCTTTGTTGTTAGCTTCCATATCAAATGGAATCTCTGTAATTTTACCTTCATGGCCTTTTGCAGGTTATACGTTACAGTAGCTACTACACAGTAACTGATCAAGGTATCTAGACACCCCTACGTAACTCGGAATTGATTACTAAATATCACAGAGGCGGACCCGACAGAATAAAAGAAAGCGGGGCGTGTCGTGTTGCCAGTGGAGAACCAGTAGTAACAGCATGTGTCGATCACGAGAGCTCAGTCACTTCGAACGTATACTAGTCATTCCGTGTCACCTGAGTAACAAATCTATGAGGAACATTTCAACCCTTCTAAAGCAGCCTTGTCGACCTTGACGATGTGATTGTGAAGAGGAAACGCTAAGTAAGAACCACTGATATCCCAGGACCAGGATGTCCTCATATACTGTTGGATCGTCGAGGGTCGCGGACGGTGGTTGTTAACAAGAAATTAGTGGAAGTTTCAGAGTGCTACCAACAGCCCAACTAACACAATGACTGAGAATAGGGAGTTAATGGTCGAGTAGCTCCTCATAAGTCACACGTATCTGATGTAAAGACCAAAGCCGTTGTATAGTGGATGACCAGAAACGACTGCCGGCCGGAGTGGCCGAGCGGTTTCTAGGCGCTACAGTCTGGAACCGCGCGACCGCTACGATCGCAGGTTCGAATCCTGCCTCGGGAATGAATGTGTGTGATGTCCTTAGGTTAGTTAGGTTTAAGTAGTTCTAAGTTCTAGGAGACTGATGACCTCAGATGTTAAGTCCCATAGTGCTCACAGCCATTTGAACCATTTGAACCAGAAACGACTGATTTCCTGGGATGAATCACGCTATATACTTTGGCAATCCGGTGAAAGGGTTTGGGTTTTGCGAATGCATGGAGAACGTTAACTACCATCATGCAAAGCGTCAACAGTGAAGAACTGAGGAGATGGTGTTACAGTATTGGATTGTTGTGCATGGTTAGGGCGTAGTATTCTCATTGCGCTTAAGAAAACGGTAAACGCGGCGTGATAAAACAGATTTTACAACAATGTATACGGTGTACAGTAGAGGAACTGTTCAGAGATGATGATTGTATCAACATGAGTTTTATAAATAATTCTTCTGCTTCCAGTCACGAGTTTCTTTATTTACTTTTCACACGACGCGTTTCGGGAAATGATTCCAATTTTCAAGCGCGTTTTTTTGTGTTTATGAAAATGGGAATCATTTCCCGAAAGGCGTCGTGTGAAAAGTAAATAAAGAAACTCGTGACCGGTAGTAGTAGAATTATTTATAAACAAACCTATTGTTTTCACAGTCGCAGGCTTTCAAAACCTTTTATAATGGATCAAATCAATCAACATAACTTAAAGCGTGCTTTGTAGCCTATAACATTCCTGAAATGGACTGGCCTACTCACAGTCCCCATCTCAACCGTATGGAACACCTTTAGGATCTGTTAGAATGTTGGCTTCAATCCAATACCCAGCGTCCATGATCAGTACCTTCTCTAGTTTCGACTCTTGAGGAACAATGTGCACCAATTCCCCCACCAACATCGAGACACCTTATTGAATGTCTCCCAGCAGAGTTCAAGCCCTCATAACCTGTTGCTTGACTATCTAGGAACTTACGCTCTCGGTATTTCAACGGCAAACGATATCGTGACGCAAAATGCTTTTCTTGCATCATTTGCCTCTGGAGCTGTACGAGCTTACCAACTAAATCTTTCACGAAATGACTGTTTTTCTTTGCATATTCTCTATTTCCTTTTCCAATCATATTTGCTAAGGACCCCATATTGACAACCTACAGTCAAGTAGCGATGAAACGAGTGTTTCGTTAGCAATCTATTTCGCAGATGGATTACATTAACTCAGACAGCTGCCAATTCTACGATTAATTTTATGACTTCTTTCCGCTTTAAATCCATTCGTACGCGCACTCTCCTGTATTTGAAGTGGTCGTTCGACAACTATAATTGTACAATAATCGTTCTTACAGACTATTTATTTGCAGTAAATTCCATTTGTTTAAACTGGCAAATGCCAGTCCTTGTACTAGCTTCGATTCTCAACATATTATGTCTTGGGGTGGGATATAGCTCTGAAAGAGTTTGATCACATTATGATCATAGCATGGTTCACCACTATGATACAACCCAAAAAACATCCGCTGCAAAGCATACGTCTATCGAAATCCTGAATGAGATTTTCATTCTCCAGTGGAGGTGCGCCGATATGAAACTTTCTGCCATATGAAAACTGTGTGGCGGACCGAGACTGGAACTCGGGACCTTTGCCTTTCTTAGACAAGTGCTGTACAAAATTTTGCCATTTTGTGCAGCGCAACATGCTTTTACGTTCGACTGGAGCTTACCGAACATCTCCTGGGGGGGGGGGGGGGGGCACTATTGATTATCATGGGATTAAGTCCCTTAGATATAAAAATCAGGGAACGAGCAGCTTGGTACTGGGTCAAAAGTGGGGAAACTGAAAAAAAAAAAAAACTGAACATATTCTGGGGGTGCGGGTAGGAGACAAATTTGCAGTCAGAAGAAGGGGTGAAGAACTATTGCAGGAACGTTTGGGATAAAGAAGAAACGGCTCCAACTCACGCACTTTAAACTTAGTAAAGGATTGCTTCACTTCCTTACGGGGAATGGGCTGTACCCGGCATATCTTTGCCGGTTCGAGAAGACGGTTACCCCCTCGTGTGACTGTAGTTAGAATCATCGATAGTCTTACCAGCGAGGTATCAGCGAAAGTCGTGCAAGAATATCGTTTGGGAAATCTATGAATAGTAGAACATAAAACGACATTTCCTACACAGATCCCATTCCGCCAGGACGTGGATTGGCTGATCGCCGTGACGGTCGGAATCCGCCACGTCTTGGAACAGGGGGAAGGTGTGAAAATTGAGATTTGACTCTGCACACGAATGATGACTAATAGTGGTTAGGTAGTTTTTTAAGGAGGAAGTAGTTCTTTGAATATTCATTAACAAAGCCTGCAGCGATTTCCAGTTAAGGCCAGTCCAGTGCCAGGGGTACACCCACTGGGGTTAGCTCGGTGAGCACGGCCAAAAAATTGTAGGTTTATAGATTTACTGGCACGTTTGTAACGTTGTAGGTGTTAGCTTGCTAGTATAGTTAGGATAGCATTTAAGAGATAGTAGTACTTACCCATAGCGTAAAGAACATCCTCATATCCTGTAGAAGTCAGAAAGTAGAAAATTTAGAATAGAATAAATGCTGCTAATAAAACCATTATATTGTAGATAATTAAGATCCACTAATGTGTAAGGTAGTGAGTTATCATGTATCATACATTTGTTTGATGAATAAAGAATTAAAAAAAAACTAATTATTACACCACACAAGTAATTAAGCCTATGGAGCATAGATGCCTTTAAATTGAAAATACGATTTATTGAACACCCTAAGGGTGATACCTATTGATATACTAACAATTTAAGTAGTTAGTATACCAACGCGGCAGACCATCAGCTTTGATTGCCGAAAGTGGCTACATTAGAGTCTGTACTTCACACTTTGTCCTAGGAAATTTTCAATGCAGATCAGGAAGCCAACAGATCTTATTCAATATGTGAGAAACACATTCCATCCTTCCACCATCGTCCTTAGTATTTATTAATACAATAAGATATCCATATTAGTTGCCAGTAATTTCTGCTTATTGGAGAGGTTGTTTGGAAAACTTCAGCTTCATCTGCAGGTGCCACCAGATAATTATGGAAACATAAAATATGAGTGACGATCGGGCCAGGCAGTCAAGAGGGGCTCATACACACGTCAAATTAACGTATGGCGGCGCAGACTTGCAAACGCGGACCCGCCTTGAAAGCAAGACATGGAAGTCACTGTTATATATAATGCTTATCAGCAACTAGAATGCAGAAACCGTTAGTTTTCACATTTATCTGCACTTTCTATCTTCTGGGCTGTGAATATAACAGTTTGCCCTTTGGTTGCTCTTTTCCCCAATGATTTCAGAAATTTCTGTGGATTTTCTATTCGTCTGCCTTATTTTATCGCAAGTCTTCCAAAGTTCTATTTAGCTCAAAGATGGGATCCACTTGTCTTCTATGTCGAATCTCATGTCTTTCTCAATCGTCATCAAACAAATTGGAACTTTTTCTCTGATGATCGATAAGGTATTGAAATACCGACTTTAGAAATAAAATATTACAGTATAAGGTATTGTTATTTTATTAATACTAAATATTTACAATAATATAATAATTATTCTACATTGTATTTGTTCTTGTTGTGATTTCAGCTCAAAGACTGGTTTGATGCAGCTCTACATGCTAATCTATCCTGTGCAAGCTTCTTCATCTGCGAGTAACTATTGCAACCTACATCGTTCTGAACCTGCTTAGTGTATTCATGCGATATTTACCTCCCCTCCCCACACGTTTCCTTCCACTACTAAATTGATGATCCCTTGATACCTCAGAATGTGTCCTAGCAACCGATCCCTTCTTCTAGTCAAGTTGTGCCACAAATTCCTCTTCTCCCCAGTTCTATTCAGTACCTCCTCATTAATCACGAGATCTACCCATCTAATCGTCACCATTCTTTTGAAGCACCACATTTCAATTGTCTGAACTGTTTATCGTCCATCTTTCAATTCCATACATGACTACAGTCCATACAAATACTTTCAGAAAAGACTTCCTGACAATTAAATCTATACTCGATGTTAACAAATTTCTCCTCTTCAAAACGCTTTCCTTGCCATCGTCAGTCTACATTTTATATCCACTCTACTTCGGCTATCAACATTTATTTTACAGTCCAAACAGCAAAAGTTATCTACTACACCTGATGTAATTCGAACACATTCCTTTATATTGGTTTTGCTTTTGTTGATGTTCATCTTATATCCTCCTTTCAAGACACTGTCCACTCCGTTCAACTGCTCTTTGCTGTCTCTGACAGAATTAAACTGTCATCGGCATACGCCAAGGTTTTTATTTCTTCTCCGTGGATTTTAATTCTACTCCAAACTTTTCTTTAGTTTCCATTATTGCTTGCTCAATATACAGATTGAGTAACATCGGGGTTGGTTACCACCCTATCCCACTCCCTTCCCAACCACTGCTTCCCTTTCGTGCCCCTCGACTCTTCTAAATGCCACCTGGTTTCTGTTCAAATTGTAAATAGCCTTTCGCTTTCTGTATTTTATCCCTGCCACCTTTAGAATTTGAAAGAGTGTATTCCAGTCAACATTGTCAAGAGTTTTCTCTAGGTCTACAAATGCTAGAAACGTAGGTTTGCCTTTCCTTAACCTATCTTCTAAGATAAGTCATAGTGTCAGTGTTGCCTCACGTGTTCCTACATTGCTACGGAATCAAAACTGATCTTCCCCGAGGTCGGCTTCTACCAGTTTCTCCATTCGTGTGTAAAGAATTCGTGTTAGTATTTTGCAACAGTAACTATACAATAATTAATTATTTTAAGTAACATTATTATAATATAGTGCTTAGTTTAGTGTTTGTTACTTCCAAACACCTTAATGACCGAGAATACTCACGTGCAGTTAATGGGTTTCGCACTGCTTAGAGACGGATGTTCTCCATGTTTGATAAGTACAACACATAGACGGAGATACAGTTACGTAACATCTGTGTGGGCAGGACTCGTGGGCAAGGCAATGCTCAACTGGCACTCTGTAATCCTTTGCCATTTGGTTCACTTACTGTCAGTACTGAGGAGCATATTGTTTGACTACTTCCCTCCCGTCCGTAAATGGCCGCTGTCCCTGTCCGAGGTCGCAGCTTTTGCTCCAAGCTATCATCACTTTGCGAAAAGGATGAAACTTGAGCAGTACTGGAAATGGAATGCAGCCAGATCTTCCTGTTGGCTGCATCGCACTTTGACGTCTCAACTGTGGAAATGGACAGAAGATCCACATCCCAGCATAAAGATTGATTGGAGGAAAACATATAAGGGACAATCAAAAAGTTTCCATGATGAAAGAGAAACTCCGATGCCTGCCACATGAAAGCATTGATGTAACTCAATGGCGGCAAGTGAAAATCTGTGCCGGACCGTGACTCGAACCTGGATTTCCCACTTTACGGGAGTGGTCACCGACCAGCTTCAGCTATGTAAGCACGCTTCGCGTCCGGCGCATATTCCAGACTTGTCGCACACTACTTCCGTAGCGCCCACCCTGCCCATTTTCCTCATTGCTCGCAGAATTTCGCACAATCCCCACAAGAGGTCGGACCTAGATTGCATCCATACTGAAGATTTCATGAAATTCCGTCAAAACTTGAATATTACTATTATGTGTGCGGTGTCTGTTCTTTCGGACATGTCCGGAAAGCTAAAGCGCAGACACACACACAGTGTGAATAGAAGCACCGACACACAACAACAGACGACCAATCCCAGAAGCTGTCGATAGTGAAAATTACCAAATGGTTGAGGTAGCATTATCTTTGTCACTCTGTAATTTGCAAAGGAGAGATCCGAATTCCGATCATTATTTAAGCAAAAACCTCCTTGAATATTTACAAGTTTTGAGTCTTGTGCGGCTCGTGTTAATTCCGTTTATTGTTTGTCATCTTCTCTTACTGTACTGCTTCCTCGTTCTCTTATTCCATTTACTGGCGTCAATAACTTCCTGCCTTACCTGCCCGTGAGTGGCAGCAGCAGCGCTTATCGATCTGTGCGCTGTCGTACTATCTCTGGATCGACCGCTATTATTTCCGGGTTGTCGTGTGCCTGGTGTTCAGTTGGAAGCTCAGTCGGGGCGCAGCAGTAGTGAGTCGGCGACGGAGCGCCAGTGACGTGCGGACAGCCAGTGCTCGCCGACCGCTGGCGACACACACGAACTGTCCGGCGGAAGGAGATTGGAGCGGGAGGACCATTGGTTGGTCGTTCGGTTGGTCGTCTCATCGGGCGACCTGCATTCGGTCTTATGACCGTTTCTGGGACTCGTCACTTGGTCAACGTGCCGGACGTGGGTCAGTTCCTTCCTTGTTCAGAGATGTCGTGGCCAATGGGCAAGATTTACCTCTGCATGGATGGGTCTGAGCCAGTGCGCCCGGGTCGCCTTGTCTCCGAGTTCCGAACTGACGTGGAGTTGAGTCGGGTTGGAGCTGCAGTCAGCTTCGGACAGCCAATATTCGCCGACCGTTGCCGACCCACGTAACTTAAGTGGGAACGACCTGGGTGGTCGCTTGTGGAAACTCTCTGTGTGTGTCGAACTGATTCGTCCTTGTTGTTCCAGTGATTGCTTTTACGATTGTTCGGGTTCTTGTGCAAGTGTGTTTACATGAAACCGTGTGTAGCTTCTGTGATTTCCACTGAGCAGATGAATGCTGTCTGCGTACTGGTGTAGTCAGTCGGTCGGTTAAAATAGATCAGCGAGTGTTTCGGGTGGAAGGGAATTGATTAGGCTGTTGATTGGTTCCTCAGCCGTCCCTAGGTCGTTTTGCCACCCGATTGTTCAGTGTTACACTTGGCTGCCTGACTCACCTAAACTGTGGTTGGAGTTTCCTCCCCAGGCCGACCCTTGGAAAACTTATGGGTACCACTGTTTCTTGTTTGTGATTGTCATTTAATTTGGTTGCAGGTACTGTGCCAGGCCTTCAGCAGTGTATTAATATTGTCTGTTTATGTTTAGTATATGGCCTTCAGACGAACTTCGTGACAACTATTTTAAGGGGAGACGGTGGCAGAATAATGAAAATTTTACAAATTATTTTTATTTGCTTATTTGATAGTAAATATAATTGATATTGTTATCCCAAATTTTTTCCTTGAAATTCGATCTAGAAATGGCATAAAAAATTAAAACCCTAAGCAGTGTAATGCGCCAAGCCCGCTTTTCAATTGCAATTTTATTGCAGAATTTGGCCTGTGAACCTAGAAAATATAGCTTTTGAAGGGTGTGATTTTTTGTATACGAAACAGCAGTGTTATAAAGAAGGCTGTTGAGCTATTTTCTGGTTGAATCAGTGTGATATAGAAGGCTGTGGAGTGTTGTAAACAATTGTTGTGGTGTTCAGTGGAATTCGAGTGACGCTTGATTTATTGTGCCATTCTTTGTGCAAGGTTGAATCTGTTGATCCCTTTTTACAATGCCTAGGCTTGGTAAAGTATTTAAAAAATATAATAAGTCTCATATTTCCAATATAAAGCGAAAAACTGACATTGAGGTTAGGGTCGGGCCTGCAGATACAAACATTAGCTTGTCTCCAAGTGCATCTAAAATAAAACTAGGGAGAGGGATTGTGTCAGAAGAAACAAATCATGACAGAAATACAGGTTTCGAAATTGTGGATCTGGAAATGGTGGCAGAAGCACTTTGAAAACCCTGCAAGTGCTCTGTTTGTGGAGGAAATGTGGATTTTGTTGATGATGGAAAGAGAGAAGGTTTGGTTTGCACTTTGCACATTTTGTGCTAAACTTTGATGCTGACAGACCATTCAAGACATCAAAGGTCAGTAATAGAATCTATGAAGTCAATATGAGATTTGCTTATGGACTAAGATGTGTAGGGATTGGAAGAGACAGTGGAAACCTTTTATGTGGTATTACGAATATGCCTGGTCCTCCCCTAAAATTTTCTGCAATGAATACTGCTCTCCTCAATACAGTTGCAGAAGTAAGTGAACAGAGCATGAAAATGGCAGTCCTGGGGGAAATTGAAGAAAATTTTGAAGCAACTAGGCCATATTCAGAATATGATGGGTGGACGACTCCGAAGACATGTTGCAGACAATAAAGGCAAGCTACTAGAGGATGAGAAGCCACTGGGAGGTAAAAACAGACTAACAAAGAATGGAATTGACAGCCTACAAGCCTATTATGGTGCTGCAATTAGAAGTAACCTCACAAGCTTGGATAGTATGGGGAAAGCAGAATGGGCCATTTGGTTTCATTACTTGTCGACAGACACTACACCTCAACATGGACTCTGTTCTAATGAATAGTGCAAAATTTTGAAAAGTAAGGAAAGTGGGGAAGCTTATACCCATAAAAATAACCTTCCTTATGAGGTTTCAGTGGCCAACTTTTAGAGCACTGGCTTCATCAGAACTGCTAGAAAAATGTCTGCATGGGAAAACACAGAACCCAAATGAAAGTTTCAATCCTCTTATTTGGAAAAGATGTCAAAAGACTGTGTTAGTTTCCAATTTGGTGGTGAAGATTTCTACTATGGAAGCTGCAGCAGTGTTTAATGATGGGAATGTGGCAAGACTTCACATTCTCAGCAAGTTGGGCTTTACACCTGGAGTCTGCACTGAGCAGATACTGCAGATCATCGATAAGCAAAGAATCGCGAAGGCGAAGACTTCAGTCCAGGACATATAAAAAATTGCTAGGCAAAGGAGCAGAGAAGCTAAAAGAGCTGTAGAGGAAGATGAGGAAGAAATGGAATATGGAAAGAAATGAAATATGGATATGGGCAGTTTTAGCTAAGGTATGATAGATTTTTTTTTCCATTTCATCCAAATTTTAAAATGATTTTTTTGCAACTTAAGGTTTTCTGCTTTCAGGAACACATATATCAGAAACTACTGGAAGGATTGATATTTAGCACACCTACTCTTTTACTTTGAAGCAATATTCAAGTTAAACAATATTTTAATCGAGATATTATACAGAGTTTTGTGGTTGATAATATATTTAAAAGTTTGCTTGTAAAAAATGTTTGAATCCAAAATATCACCGAAAATAATAGCATTAATTTACCAAACAGTTACTGCACTTAATTGTACACCTATTAGGGTAGATTATTTTAACTTTAAAAAATTTGCCAAATTTGCCTCGAAATTATGAAAAAGTGTAACTTAAAATACTAATGCAATAAAAAATTCAAAATTACCTCACTGCATTATATTGTTATTAAAAATTCTGAATTTTTTAAAAATCATAGTAGATCTCTATACATAAGTGTGCAAAATTTCAATGAGATTGAACAAAAAAATGTCAAAGATATGCATTTATAAAAATATCAGTGAAAGGCTGCCACCATCTCCCCTTAAGATTAGGCCTTCATTTAAAATTCTTGTTGCTCTGTTTTTAGGCCTTGAGCCGCGTTTGTTTCAGAATCGGTGGCTTTAATATGTAAATCATTGTCTGTAAGGTTTGTCTTTAATTATCTGGAATTCTTCAAACGGCCTTCAGCCGTGATCTGTAAATGTTTATTTTAAGTTTGTCTTTAGTTATTCTTGATTGATTGTTCGGGCCTGCTGCCCACAAGATACTTCAAATTTTCTTAAGATGTTTTTTGCTGTACTGTGTAAAAGCTTACCCTTAAAGCCTCTCATTTATTATGTAAAAAAAAATTATTTGGGCTTTCAGCTGAAGAATTAATTTGAATTTCCTTAATTTGGCCTTTAGCCGTAATTTGTAAATGCTTGGCTTTCAAAGAGTTTCCTTAGCTGATCTGAAATATTATTTCGGCCTTTAGCCTAGAAGATACTACAATTTTACTTAAGTAAGGCCTTCAGCCGTTACTCTAAATTCTGGTGTTTTAAAAGGAATCATTTAAACTTATTCTGGAGAAGTTACTTGGGCTCTCAGCCGTGAATTGATCTCTGTTATTTTAAACAGAAAACAGTGTGTTGGTTTGAGGAATAGAGTTGTGTGTGTTCTTGTATAACTAACAGTAATTGATCTTGGCCCCTTTCCACAACCTGATCCTCTTTGTCCTGCGAAACCAGATTTCAGGTTAGTTTCTAATGTAAATCCAACTGTTTCCTTAATAATACTATTCCAATAGTATTATTAAGGAAACAGTTGGATTTACATTAGAAACTAACCAATAGTATTATTAAGGAAACAGTTGGATTTACATTAGAAACTAACCTGAAGTCTGGTTTTGCAGGACAGAGCGGATCAGGTTGTGACCCATGGACCTTGCCGTTGGTGGGGAGGCTTGCGTGCCTCAGCGATACAGATGGCCGTACCATAGGTGCAACCACAATGGAGGGCTATCTGTTGAGAGGCCAGACAACATGTGGTTCCTGAAGAGGGGCAGCAGCCTTTTCAGTAGTTGCAAGGGCAACACTATGGATGATTGACTGATCTGGCCTTGTAACAATAACCAAAACGGCCTTGCTGTGCTGGTACTGTGAACGGCTGAAAGCAAGAGGAAACTATGGCCGTAATTTTTCCCGAGGGCATGCAGCATTACTGTACGATTAAATGATGATGGCGTCCTCTTGGGTAAAATATTCCGGAGGTAAAATAGTCCCCCATTCGGATCTCCGGGCGGGGACTACTCAAGACGATGTCGTTATCAGGAGAAAGAAAACTGGCGTTCTACGGATCGGAGCGTGGAATGTCAGATCCCTTAATTGGGTAGGTAGGTTAGAAAATTTAAAAAGGGAAATGGATAGGTTGGAGTTATATATAGTGGGAATAAGTGAAGTTCGGTGGCAGGAGGAACAAGACTTCTGGTCAGGTGACTACAGGGTTATAAACACAAAATCAAATAGGGGTAATGCAGGAGTAGGTTTAATAATGAATAGGAAAATAGGAATGCGGGTAAGCTACCACAAACAGCATAGTGAACGCATTATTGTGGCCAAGATAGATACGAAGCCCACACCTACTACAGTAGTACAAATTTATATGCCAACTAGCTCTGCAGATGACGAAGAAATTGATGAAATGTATGATGAAATAAAAGAAATTATCAGATAGTGAAGTGTGACGAAAATTTAATAGTCATGGGTTACTGGAATTCGGTAGCAGGAAAAGGGAGAGAAGGAAACTTAGTAGGTGAGTGTGGATTGGGGCTAAGAAATGAAAGAGGAAGCCGCCTGGTAGAATTTTGCACAGATCATAGCTTAATCATAGCTAACACTTGGTTCAAGAATCATAAAAGAAGGTTGTGTACATGGAAGAAGCCTGGAGATACTGACAGGTTTCAGATAGATTACATAATGGTAAGACAGAGATTTAGGAACCGGGTTTTAAATTGTAAGACATTTCCAGGGGCAGATGTGGACTCTGACCACAATCTATTGGTTATGAACTGTAGATTAAAACTGAAGAAACTGCAAAAAGGTGGGAATTTAAGGAGGTGGGACCTGGATAAACTAACTAATCCAGAGGTAGTACAGAGTTACAGGGAGAGCATAAGGGAACAATTGACAGGAATTGGGGAAAGAAATACGGTAGAAGAAGAATGGGTAGCTTTGAGGGATGAAGTAGTGAAGGCAGCAGACGATCAAGTAGGTAAAAAGACGAGAGCTAGTAGAAATCCTTGGGTGACAGAAGAAATATTGAATTTAATTGATGAACGGAGAAAATATAAAAATACAGTAAATGAAGCAGACAAAAAGGAATACAAAGGTCTCAAAAATGAGATCAACAGGAAGTGCAAAATGGCTAAGCAGGGATGGCTAGAGGACAAATGTAAGGATGTAGAGGCTTACCTCACCAGGGGTAAGATAGATACTGCCTACAGGAAAATGAAAGAGACCTTTGGAGATAAGAGAACCACTTGTATGAACATCAAGAGCTCAGATGGAAGCCCAGTTCTAAGCAAAGAAGGAAAAGCAGAAAGGTGGAAGGAGTATATAGAGGGTCTATACAAGGGCGATGTACTTGAGGACAATATTATGGAAATGGAAGAGGATGTATATGAAGATCAAATGGGAGATACGATACTGCGTGAAGAGTTTGACAGAGCACTGAAAGACCTGAGTCGAAACAAGAACCCTGGAGTAGACAACATTCCATTGGAACTACTGAGGGCCTTGGGAGAGCAGTCCTGACAAAACTCTACCATCTGGTAAGCAAGATGTATGAAACAGGCGAAATACCCACAGACTTCAAGAAGAATATAATAATTCCAATCCCAAAGAAAGCAGGTGTTGGCAGATGTGAAAATTACCGAACTATCAGTTTAATAAGTCACAGCTGCAAAATACAAACGCGAATTCTTTACAGACAAATGGAAAAATTAGTAGAAGCCGACCTCGGGGAAGATCAGTTTGGATTCCGTAGAAATGCTGGAACCCGTGAGGCAATACTGACCCTACGACTTATCTTAGAAGCTAGATTAAGGAAGGGCAAACCTACGTTTCTAGAATTTGTAGGCTTAGAGAAAACTTTTGACAATGTTGACTGGAATACTCTCTTTCAAATTCTGAAGGTGGCAGGGGTAAAATACAGGGAGAGAAAGGCTATTTACAATTTGTACAGAAACCAGATGGCAGTTATAAGAGTCGAGGGACATGAAAGAGAAGCAGTGGTTGGGAAGGGAGTGAGACAGGGTTGTAGCCTCTCCCTGATGTTATTCAATCTCTATATTGAGCAAGCAGTGAAGGAAACAAAAGAAAAATTCGGAGTAGGTATTAAAATCCATGGAGTAGAAATAAAAACTTTGAGGTTCGCCGATGACATCGTAATTCTGTCAGAGACAGCAAAGGACTTGGAAGAGTAGTTGAACGGAATGGATAGTGTCTTGAAAGGAGGATATAAGATGAACATCAACAAACGCAAAACGAGGATAATGGAATGTAGTCGAATTAAGTCAGGTGATGCTACGGGAGTTAGATTAGGAAATGAGACACTTAAAGTAGTAAAGGAGTTTTGCTATTTGGGGAGCAAAATAACTAATGATGGTCGAAGTAGAGAGGATATAAAATGGAGACTGGCAATGGCAAGGAAAGCGTTTCTGAAGAAGAAAAATTTGTTAACATCAAGTATAGATTTAAGTGTCAGGAAGTCATTTCTGAAAGTATTTGTATGGAGTGTAGCCACGTATGGAAGTGAAACATGGACGATAAATAGTTTGGACAAGAAGAGAATAGAAGCTTTCGAAATGTGGTGCTACAGAAGAATGTTGAAAATTAGATGGGTAGATCATATAACTAATGAGGAAGTATTGAATAGGATTGGGGAGAAGAGAAGTTTGTGGCACAACTTGACCAGAAGAAGGGATCGGTTGGTAGGATATGTTCTGAGGCATAAAGGGATCACCAATTTAGTATTGGAGGGCAGCGTGGAGGGTAAAAATCGTAGAGGGAGACCAAGAGATGAGTACACTAAGCAGATTCAGAAGGATGTAGGTTGCAGTAGGTACTGGGAGATGAAGAAGCTTGTACAGGATAGAGTACCATGGAGAGCTGCATCAAACCAGTCTCAGGACTGAAGACCACAACAACAACAACTATTCCCATAGCTGGAAGTGCATGCCAGAATCATCTTGTTAACATATTCCATAGAATGACCTGTGCCAAGACAGTGTTCTGCAGTAGCCTATTTCCTCCGCTGTTGTAAGCTTGTGTGACGCTTATGCTTAGTGCACCGGTCCTCCACGATCCTGATAGTCGACCAATATATGACACACCACAAAGGATACGATGGACACCCGGCTTATGCAGACTAAGAGCACCCTGATCAGAATCTAAAAGGGCCATTAGGTGGAGGTCGGTAAATGCATTTCACATGGTATATTCATGGTCACGCTTGTGTTTACAGTGCGTGTGTTCGCGTGTGTGTGTC
The DNA here is from genome assembly GCF_021461385.2 of Schistocerca piceifrons. Taxonomy (NCBI): domain Eukaryota; kingdom Metazoa; phylum Arthropoda; class Insecta; order Orthoptera; family Acrididae; genus Schistocerca; species Schistocerca piceifrons. The sequence goes on from NC_060139.1 coordinate 632,512,309, forward strand.
TCTTACCTTTCCGGAAATGTTCTGCAATCCGAGGTTTTAATTCAGTTGCACAGCGCTTACTTGCTGTATTTTTGACTTCAAAATGTCAGGGTGGTGACCTGTCGAAGTATTTGGTGGTCGACGACGTCACCCGGTTGCGTTCTCGTACTTTATTTGAATGTAGATGTTAATAACTTATGTTACAGTCGTCGCTTTCTTTGCTGTGATATACCATCAGAAGCTACTTTCATTCTCAATTACAATGACAGTAACCGACAGTGACACCCTGAATGTAAATATTTCATCCGTTTTACAACTTTACTTATGTTACTACCTAGCTGTTACGCCGATATTGGAATGTAAATGACGCATATGAGAAAAGGAGCAATGCTTCAGAGTACCAGTTCATACCTGATTCCTGGTCATTGGGACACAAAAACTCAGAATCATAAACAAAACACATGAAACATTTACAATACATCAAATTGGATCAAATTGGATACTAAAACAAATGCTGTGAAGGTGAAGTTGTCCATAAACTAGATTGTGACATTTATGATGAAGTGGTATGTGGAGCCAATCCCTTGCAACTCAAATCTTAAGAGAAACACCCAGCCAACCCAACATTAATTGCTGCTACAATAGTGAAAACTCAGACAATGAACATCCAAGACAGAACTACGTAAGAAAAGACGAGAACAGGCGCGCTCTGCTGAGCTCTGATTATCACAGAACAAATTCCCTAATCTGCCGATGCTGGGGACACACATTACCAAGCTGTCTTCTTAACTGCAGGGACACTATCTGGCGTACTGGAAGCAATGGTTGGTTGCTTCGACATCCCGTCGTGGTGATGATAATGTTGCGAGTATAGGCCGAAACAAATTATCCTGGTCTGGTTGTTCCAGACTAAAGACTTCCTATCAATACAAATGCGCCTCTGAGGGAGACGAAGAAGGCTCGTCACACAATCACTGACGGTACAGTGATTGATTTTAACAAGCGAAGTCACACAGTAACTCCGATACAGTCAACTTTAGCCAGAATTGCTCCAGACAGACAACATAGGCCGCTTGTACGCAGAACGCTCAATTGCCAACTGTACTCGGAAAGTTACGTTGAAGTCGAAACTTCAGCAACTTCGTCAAACAGTTACAATCAAATAAAAGTATATTAGACAGCCAATGGAAGGCAGGCTGTCCAGAGCAGCGAGAGCTCAGTCTTGTAACCTACTCCGACCGAAAAGCGAGAGCCGACTCCCTCAAGAGCACCAGTATAAGCCGAACACAGAACATTCCCGCCCCCACGACCGTGGCCATGGTTAAACGTTCCAATCAGCAACTCGAAAACCGGCGGAAAAATCCACTCTATTGCCAAGGCATTACCATTCCACCAATGGAGATTCTTGGCGCCAATTTCTGCGCCGATTTTGTTACGTCACGGAGCTATGCCCTGCGCAAGCCAATCACAGTTACTATTTTGCAGAAAACGCGGGAATTTGCCCGCCAAGACTGCCTGGAAACACAAGTCATTCCCACGCCTCGCTGGTAGCCCGCCAGAAACGGTTTTCACTAAGTTTCTGCGAAGTAACGGAATCTCTAGCCCAGCCGCCCCTTCCAGCGCATCTGGGCGTGTCGTCCCGCTCTTATGACAATGTCGTCTTCTGGAAAGCATCCACTCGACTCCCTCATAACCGTCGGCTTAACCCTTTCAAGCTCAGCGGAACTCGCCTGTCACTGGACCACCCGGGTGACGAGAGACGCTGCGTGGGAAGTCCGCGTGTGAAGGAATAGCAACTTTTCAATGCATGCAAATAGAGAGGAAAATCGAATTACTCAGAGTAAGATAGAAATATGAGAGGGGGCTTCTGCCCCCTCTCAACTACCTAGCTGTTACGCCGATGTTGGAAAGTAAATGACGCCTATGAGAAAAGGAGCAATGCTTCAGAGTACCAGTTCATACCTGATTCCTGGTCATCGGGACACAACGGGAACAGAGTCTTCAAAGCTTATTCGGAATACGGGAGAGCAACAGTGTCCCTTTCACACCAGGCATGCAGAGAACACTGGAAATGTGATTACGGCGTGAGCAGCGCGGCAGTGGTGAAGTGCCAATTTGTCCGACAGATATTTCGGCAGCTATGGCGCACCGCGGTAGACAGGCAGGCTTATAAAATGCATAGCCCAGTACGGCCATGATAAATGGTCCTCCGCGTGAGCGCCGAATAAACGATCGGCTTGCATCCACGTCGAGCGACGGTGTATGCACGCGCGGTTGCGTCTCTACAACGTTTAAAATTCTGCCTGTCTGGCTGGAGGCTATGGACTAAAAGTGCTCCTGCAGTATTGGGTCTTCCCTGTTGTTACCTCTGCGGACAATCTGGACAGTATGCGAATTCATGATACCTCGAGCTAGTTAGTGACTTCGTCAACGGAGTTACCTGCGCTTCTTTATGTGGTGAACCTTGAATTTTGTGAGGCGGGAAATTTGTACGTTACAGAATATATATGACGTAAAGTAGCAACGAGCTACAATTTGGTTATGGTTCATTTTATTTTAAAAACACCGTTACATGCAGTGGTCAACCTCGTCATCCACGTTTACTAGGTGACAACGCAGGTTACTGAGATGCGCAACGTATTTTGACTCTCTCACATTTAACGAATATAAATAAAAAGTAATTTTAACGTACATGGGCGTCCAAAGCGCTAATATAAAAATGGGGACCACAGGGAGTGAGTAAGACATTGAAAACAAATGTTCCGGGTGGTGATATCATGTCTTGCACACTTACGAGTCTTAAAGCTCAACTATATGTGATGCACTTTAGAAACTAGTAATTTTTGTTCAGGGGGTACATATCTGTATATCGATCTTCATCCGTTTTAATAAAAATACGTAAGCTAACTGATGAAGAATCTGTTGGCATCAGTACTGTGCTTTTTAAGTAAAGTGAACAGAAACAAAATCGTAACTGGTTGCTGCTGTATGTTACAAATGTTCGGTATGACAGAAGTGCCACGGTAGTTCAAGATTGCGATTGTTTCATACAGTGCGTTTGTTTTTATCTTCAGACGAGTAAGTTTCTCGAAATCGACGCATCTTGCGAAAAAAATGTTCTAGATGAAAAGTTAATGTTAGTAAACGGGGCAGCTGTTTGTGCTACTACTGGCCCCCTCCTAACCGCCCCTCTTTCGGGAACGGCGTCAACTTTGTGTTTTACTGTGGGAACCCCGTCCCCCTTTTAATTGCATACTCGGATTACATGCAGGGTTAGCCAGTGAAACGGTAATATTTGAATAAGTAACTAATTCCTTAAGAAAATTTATTTTTTTAATTTAATGGTTATAAATATAAAGTACAAAGGTAGCCATTTACTGTACAATAAGTGAAAAAAGTATTTTTTGAATATAACATCTGCCAAATGTCCTCTATGTACTTCTACAGCCAGGCCTGGAAGTTCCCAACACATTTTGCAGAATATTGGCTGGTATTCCTTCAATTTCGTCCCGAATTCGTTGTTTTATGGCTGGGATAGTTCTGGATGGATCGTTCTAAAAAACTTTTGTTTTTAATTAACCTCACAGAAAAAAGTCGCAGGTTGTCAAATCTGGCGAGCGAGGGGGCCAAGGGATATCCCCGTTTGGGAAACAAAGCATTCACAGCATTCATGGCAACTCTTGCAGTGTGGCTTGTTGCCCCATCTTGTTGGAACATTGTGTGTTCATTCACTGGAAAACGGGCCAGTTCTGGCGTAAGAAATTTGTGAATCATTGCAACGTAACGCACAGAGCTAACAGTCACAGCACTTCCACTGATATCCACGAAGAAAAATGTGCCTATGACTACTCTTGCCGACATTGGGCACCAAACCGTCACTTTTTGAGCATGAAGAGGCGCTTCATGAAGTGCGCCAGGGTTTTCCTCCGACCAGTGTCTGAAGTTTTGTTTATTAACAAAACCAGAGAGGTGGAAATGAACCTCATCGCTCATCCACAAGTGGTTTACTTGGTCGTCATTTTCTTCAAGTCTTCTGGCCATTTCTTCAAAAAATTGTAATCGTTTCTGATCGTCACTTGGTTCGAAAGGTTGCACAATTTGTATTTTGTATGGGTGAAAATGTAAATCTTGACGAAGAATCCTTCTCACCGAACTGTTACTTATTCCAAAACGTAGAGCATGTTGTCTGGCAGATCGACGTGGACTTCTGAGTAGTGCCTGTTGAACAACAGCGATGTTTTGAGGGGTTCGAACGGTTTTTGCACTCCCACCTCGTTTTTAGACGTTGATCCAGTTTGTTCAAGGTTGTTTATCCACGAACGAATTGCTTTATCCGAGGGAACAGGCCTGTTGCCCGGTATGTTGAAATGGCGTCGAAAAGCACGTCGCGTTTTCACCAAACTCTCACCATGCGTATAATACGCTTTAACCGCGTAGCCGCGATGTTCACACGTCCGACGATCCATCGCAACGAATTGGCGGGACATGCAGGTAGAGCGGAGCCGGCCACCATTACCCTCACATCTCACATTCCAACTGTCAAGGCCATCTCCAATCTGCCCGCTTCACTAGCTGACCCTGTACCTAAACATACGTACGATTAACTCAAACCATTGTTTTCCATTCCTGGCAGATCGAGCTGTAATAGATAAACATCAAGTTTACCTGCTTTTGCAATTAAAAACTGACACGTTTGATTCTACGTTTCATTTACTATGTTAATGTAACCCTTGTGTTCTGACGGTTGTCAGTGATGTTCAAACGTTACTTGAGTGTTGCATATGTGCTTGTACAGAATTAATAGAACAAATAACGTGGCTACACATTGACGTTTCTGGTACATAAGCTACTTTCATGGTAACGTAGTTTTCTGTTCTCTACGGGGTTGATCGTGGTGTGTACCCAAACTACCGGAACGCTTGATTTCTGTAGCCTCCCTTAAGGCTCGTCGTCAGATTAACTGATTTTGTATTTCTATGCAACCGTCGCAACTGTCGCACTGATCGCTACGTGGGTACCGATGGAATACAAACCACAGCCATTCTAATAAGGTAAACTGTCCATCAAGTGATAGTGAAAGGGGCACTTGCCAAGGATACTCACCGAAATCAAGAGTGAGAGGCAAGGGGACTCACCGAAATCAACCATCCCGATGAGCACTGAGAATTACTATTATATCCCCGTTGCTACTCCTGGCTCAAGCTAAACATAGTTTTTGACCAAGCTTCGAAAAGCCTAACCGTATTACATTATACAATCATATTTGCAACACTAAAGTAAAATTCGAACAGAAACATCAACAATTACAACATAAAGACTTACTTTTACATCGTAAATAGAATGTAGAATCAAATGCCTCTGTTCTTAATTGCAAAAAGAGGCACGATTTATATTTAGCGATTACAGCGCCATCTGCCACGAATAGAAAACAGTAGTAAGTATATTTTGGCTTAGAAACCGAATATTCAATAAAAATTTGGGACACTCATTTGAAAATATAAGGTTGACCCCGCCCATGCAGGCGGGATGATTATGAGGTGGCTAGTCCTAGCTGAGATAGATGTTCCCTATACTAGGGGTAATATTACACTTCCAACGTTTTTTCCGTACAACGCGTCGTTTCCGAGTTAATTGATTGTCTCAAGTTAAAAGAAACACCTCGAATAATGGAGCTACGTTCACTTTGCCGCAGGAAGACTTATGTGCAGGAGCTATCACACATCCGACTGCAGAGTGAAACAAAAATGATACCATGAGAAACATCAGGAAGCACTGCTAAACGTAACTTGTTGAAGTGTGCTGGAAGATCCATTCAAAATACACGAAGATCTCTATCTGGTTTATGGACAGGGAAGTGCTGTGAGGTCTTGGTCCTGTTTCTAGTAGCTTGAGGTGTCTGGTTGTTTTGCTACAACATCCCACCTATATCAAAGGAAATAGTTCACTTGAGGGTCAATTTGTGACGCAGTTGATTCGGTCAGAATCGGGTTTGTCCGTATTGCTTCCAAGATAGAGACGATTTCCCAATTTTGGAAAAAAAATCGCTTTCTGGGAGGTCATGTAACAATGATAGTTCTTGCGCTGAGTTAGTTTCTTATGACTGAAATTAGGAAGTAAGTTTAAATGACAGCAAGCGTTGTATAAACTAATAAGCCGTTCCACGGGCAGCGTATACATGTGCCAGTGTCAGTGAGAACACACTTGGGAACACCGAAAGTGTTAATTTACAAAATGGACGACAGCCGTAGCATTAAGTGGAGTAAATGCGTTATGCACAAGGACGGAATACGTAGTATGGAGTAAGGCATCATGAACAGTAATTAGAAGAAGTGGAAACTCCCACGGCCAAGTGACATCCTCGTGTCCTATCTCACAACACTAGTGTCCACAACGCCTAACGCATACCGGTTGTCGTGATATCCAGATTCATATGTGGAACGTATATAATGGAACTATGGAAAACTTCATCGCTTGCAACTATCCTGAAAACATGTACCATATTTTATGGATTTCCAGTATGCTGTATTAACTACAGGACAGCGACTTGTGTTAATCAGTTCGGTTCAAAAAACAGTGAACGTCCCAATATTCACTCTTCATTTAATTGACGACTAGTATCGTGTCACCTGAACCCATTTTCTAGAATATTTGATAATGGGTTCAGGTAACCCGAAACTAGTCATCAATTAAATGATAAGTGACTCTTGTAACTTTGACTGTTTCTGTATCGAAATGTGTGACATTATCTTGTGAGCAATAAACACAGCATTTTATTAGCCAAAGTACTACAGCGGCGTGAACTAGTATTAACAAATATAGACACTTTGAATTACAACAGTCAGAAATTGTACTGAGAAATGAAGGTGGATAACATTCATGAATATTAAATGCATTCATCGAAGGTTTGGGGACGCAAAGAAAACCGCCTTGTGGATTGCGTTATCATAAAATTTTCATAGATTACTCAATCTCGCGGTCCTCCAACTGTAAACCAAAGCTGCGTGTCGGACGACTTTCAGAGGCAACAAAAACTTTAAAGGTTACTGTATAAGTCATGTATTAAAGTTAGGAGTTATTGTGATACATCTTGTGGCAACGTACCTCACACCTGTAAATTACCCAGATAAGACTCGTCGAGAATTTTGAGAGTCGGACCTTTTATCGAACTACAACAAACCTTAAAAATTATTTCAAAGCTTTTAGAAACTTTTCTCGCTAACACGTTACACATAATGAAAGGAAAAGAGCTTGTAGCTCACTAAACTGCAGTAAAACTTCAGCATCAGGAAACACGTTTTAATTTATTATCTCTACACTATAAACGTTACTCGCAACAAATTTTCAAAACAATATCCACATATACCACTGAATGTTATTTCAAATTTATATTGTTGTAGGAAACATAGTTCACATCTGCTGAACTTTTTCCCCTTTAGCTCGGTTTTGACTTGGATAAATAATCCGAAACTAATAAAAGTAAAACAATTAGGTTATTATGTCTGCATCAATAAAGATTTTACGTACTTAACGTCAAATATTTGTTACATTACCTCTGTCGTAAAGTAATCACACAGCTGAAGATGTTTTATAAATGTGAGTTCGATTCTTTAAACAACCGCGTGTGGAAGAGTTACTTGTATTCTCATAATTATCTCAGCGCTTTAACGGGCTCTTTATTTAAGCACACTTCGGGGAAGTAATTCATATAGACATGGTTCCTATAACATTATCTACTTTGGGAAGCTATTAAGGTACAGTGAATGATGGTAATTAATTATTGGGTGCAGCATTGATACATCTTTAGTATTACTCAGCTTTGTGTAAAGGCACACGATACTGCCACGTTACTTTTCGAAACGGTTTCAGTATTTGTGCGAAGATTCGAAGAAGTTCACAATTGAAATAGACATCTGTATTTGTTGTTTTACATAAACGGAATATGTTAAGAGCCGGTACTATCTTTTATAACTTACGCTAAGCGCAAAGCAAGCTATGACTCGTGTATAAGGCCATGAAAATATTATCCCTAGTATGAAATTTGACCCGTAAATGAACAACAACGCGATCTGACTACCGTTGCTATAGTATGAGGTGGTAGACAAATTTCCGTACCGAAGCGGAACATATAAAGGGACCTTAAGCAACAGTAAGATAAATTGCAACCAAGAGCTTCAACCATTCTAATACAAGCTGTCAGTGCTAATGCGTCTCTCCTTGTCAGATGGACAGAAGCCATACATATGCAACAGCACTTTTTGTATCCTAATACTTAACGTCAATAAAATGATTCACAGAAATGCAAAGTCTCGATGCATTCATTTCTGCAGTAAGTGCCTTAAAGTTCCACTTTAGTCGCACTTTACGATGTTCGGCTTAAAACTGCAAAGAAAAGACGAAAACGCTATATCTGGTGAAAGCAGTTTATTATAAATACCACTACATTCTGTTCGCTCCCGTTACTAGTACGGACGAAGGATAGGTGAGCACATTTGGCAACGAGCACGAAGAAACATAGGACTGAAGAGGAAAATAATTCGAGAGAGATTCAGTTATTATTCAGAGAACATACATGAGAATACACGATCAGCAGACACAAAGGTTCTCTTATGGACCACGTGGGTGCAGGCTACTTTGGATTCACAAAAACAATTGCAAAGTATTTAGAATGTGGGAAAGTAATGTGAAAGACAACCTACATCCTCTGATGATTGTCTGAACTCACATATTCGAAGGAAGACAACTCATGAGCGAAGACCATACCTTGTTCACATGGACTCACAATTACTAAACTATGTACTACGGCAACACCTGAAAAATCAGAGTAAGAATAGAACAGAATGTCAGGCAGACCACGTTGTCATCGGAACTTAAAAATCTGCGCCAAGCAACCTGAAAACCTTGGCTGACAAGACTCCTGACCCAAAGCACAGCTTGAAGGTATCCTTTCTTCATTACTCAGCAAAGGTTAGAGCTCTTTAGCAGACGAAAACATGATCTTTGAGTTATACGTGTGGTTCTAAATCCGCGAACTCATTCATAACATGAAATACGTTTATAAAAAACGGCTTTCAGTTGCAAACAAATGGAGGTCATTGGTGAATGTGTATTTTAACACATCAAACACAATGAGCGCGTGCCTATTTGAGTCTACAGTTCCTCGATACCATTTAATCCTGATCGCCCAGAGCACCCATGAAGGACACGTGGTTCCCATCATCACCAGATTCACTTGATATATGAGCCAAGTGACGCAACCACCAATAGCTTACTCACATTGAGTCGCTGGACTCGGAGCAACTTTGTTCTGTTTCTGCAGCTGGCTAACATAGAAGGAATGATGCAGTTGGAAAGACATTCGAAGTTTGGTAGTATAGTCGTTTTTACGGTTTTGTCGTTCGGACTATTTTCCCAAACGATTTCATTCTGAATTACGCTGGCCTTGGAAACCTACCAAGAAAGAACACTTGCAAGGTTAGACTGTGAGAATACTCAGCACCCACATCGCATGTGGCATAATGCCTAATGTGACACACAAGTGCATACAAAACCATGCTGTTTCAGACCATGTAACGTGATCTTACAAGTAAGTTAAGCATTTTCATCTCTCCATATTAAGCACAAGTTAATGCAATTTAAGATAATGAAAATGTCAGAGACGGAACGATCACATGTTATGCATCTAACACAACACAGTGCTGAGAATAAAGGGTACCATAATTATCAAGATCTGTAGTTCGAGTTTTGAGTTACAATGCACAGATATTGAGTGAACAACAACACTGTTTTATATCAGGTATTTAATTTTATTACTACACAAAATATTTTCTTCAAATGGAATGCGGAAGGGAAAGCAGTAATCATTCGAGTTGGGCCGGTTTCTCACTATATTTCATTCCAAATACATTATTAATCTTTAATGCTTCCGTAGCCCGTGGTCAACTGATTGACCTCGCTGCCTGTAAGTTATGGTGTCCCGGGCTCGAATCCCGGCTTGTTTAGACATTTTTTCGCTCGGAGAATGTGTGATTGTGTAGTCCTAATCAATTCATCTTCATATCGCAGAAGCGGCGTCAAATAGAATTATTTTTATGAGTAAAAACGTCTACATCGCTGGATAAGATATCCTTTTTCTACGACGTTTCTTACTAATCGGGGCGTCAACTAACAACAGTGAGCTGTATTAGCTATCACCCCGATTAGGTACAGATTATAATACTGACACTGAACCTTGCTTCGCAAGTTCAAAGTCTTTTGATATCTGATGATGGCAGGTATCGAGACGTCATAATGAGTGAAGATAATTTATTTAGGGATCTGAATGGGTTTATTCATAAAATAGTCATGATGATCGCGGAATCATACCGCGAAATTGTTTTCTTTACTAGTTAGTCTAAGAGAAAAACTTGCGTCAGGCGACCCAACAGATCCACGCGGAGTCTCCTGGCCAATAATACCTCACGATTATCGCATTTCCCTTACGTATATACAGTCCGAAATACACTCAGCATCTCATCAGTCCGTCGTCGATGGGGTTTTAAAACGTATCACTTTTCGCAACAGTTTTATTTGCTGCATTGGTCAAAATATTATAAAGAAGTAGTTAGACCCCATTTTTTTCTATTGAACAGTCATCTTCAGTTCACACATAATTATCTACCAAATATCAACGGTTATCTAATTTCTTCGGTATACTACATTCAAGACAAATTAGTTTATAATGAAGTACTGCACATCGCGGGTCTCCCTAGATGACAACGCCATATTTTACATTTAACTTCTTCTTTCTTGTAACGGAGAGTTCCCAAGGCGTCCTCTTGGAATAGATCTATAATATTGACAAATAATACTTCTCTTTCTCACACTGGACTGGTATTCCGAAGAACGACGGTTCAAACCCGCGCCGGGCCATCCAGATTTAATTTTTCCCTTCAAATGGTTCAAATGGCTCTGAGCACTATGGGACTTAACATCTGAGGTCATCAGTCCCCTAGAACTTAGAACTACTTAAATCTATCCAACCTAAGGAGAGCACACACATCCATGCCCGAGGCAGGATTCGATCCTGTGACCGTAGCGGTCGCGCGGTTCCAGACTGAAGCGGCTAGAACCGCTCGGCCACAGCGGCCGGCAATTTTTCCGTGATGTCCCTAAATCGTTTCAAGCAAATGCTGGGATGAATCTTTTGAAGAGGCACGACCGATTTCTTTCCTCATCCCTCCATAATCCGAGCCTGAGCTCGTTGTGGGCGGGACGTTAAACCCAGTCTTTCTTCTTTCCTTCTGTTTATCGTAACAACTATTCAGATAATGATATATGTTCACGAAGCGAACAACAATAATAGAAAAAAGCAAGTACTGTCAGAGTGCTACATAGGACTTCGTTCTCCGCCAACCAGTCTTCATGCTGTGGATATTTGGTCCAGTTCTATAACTGAGCTGTCAACGTGCGTTGCTGCCAACAGGAAGGCCTAGCTGCGATCTCTTTCCATTTTCGTCCTTCGCTGGAGTGGTAGAAGAAATGCACTTTGCATCGCGAGGAGAAAGACACTACTTGGCACAGAAGCTACGACCACGGACTGTGACAGTTCACATTATCGGACGGGAAAGCAATAGCTCAACGGTACGCTCCTCATTGTAAACACAAGTGATACAGTCGGCAAAGGATAACAAAGTAGCAGGTCGGCATCGCCTGGACCACGAATCCTGCTTGCAGAGATGTTCGGTTACTGGGTCTCAATTCACGTGTTACATTTAATGTAACATGGACGACATCCGCCCTTACGGACTAACAGTGTTCTCCGTCATTGAGGAATTGGGGAGTAACACATTCATCATAATAATTCTAACTAAAATTGTTAACTACTATAAACAGAATATGGATTAATTGTAATATGATTCCTAGTATAATTTATTAATGAAATAGTAATTCAGTACATTGTAACATTTTATTTCTAAAATTCCTGCAGCTATCTTTATTTCAATATCTCAGCGATCTTTTTCATGCTTAAGGAGTTCCATTTTATCTGATGACGTGTATTAAGAAGAAATGGGAGTCGATATGCAAGACATGGGTTAAGGTTTAAAATAATTTTTAAGATTTACGATCAAATAATGCAGAAGGTACAGACAACATACATTCGGAATTTCTGAGAACATTGGCGAGAAATGACAACCAAACGAGTATACAAAGGAAAAATACACTTCACATAGTACCTAAGCCAGCAAGAGGAGATAAGTGCGAGAACTATTCCACAATGAAGTTAACAGATTATGCATGCAAGTTGCTGACAAGAATAATATTCAGAAGAGTGGAAAATGAAACTGAGTGTATGTTAGATGACGATCAGTTTGGCTCTCGAAGGGGAAGGTCACGAGACGGACGGTTCTGACGTTGCAGTTGTCAAAGGAAGCAACACTTAAGGAAAATCAAGACATGTTCATAGGCTTTGTCGAACTAGAAAAAAATTTTGACAATGTAAAATGGTGCAAGATATACGACATTCTGAGAAAATTAAAAATAAACTGTAGGGAAAGACAGGTGACAGCAATCCATACAAGACTCAAGAGGGTACAATAAGAATGGAAGACCAAACACACAGCACTTGGTTTAAAATTGGTGTAAGACAGGGATGCAGTCTTTCGCCCCTCTTGCTAAACCTGTACACCGAAGAATAATGTCGGAAGTAAAAGAAAGTTCAAGAGTGTCATTAAAATTCACGGATAAAGGATATCAGTGACAATATTCGCAGATGAAATTTTATTTTTTTTTGTTTTTTATTCATCTGTCTTCTGACTGGTTTGATGCCACCCGCCGCGAATTCGTCTCCTGTGACAACCACTCCATCCCAGAGTAGCAATTGCAACCAATGTCATCAATTATTTGCAGCTTGTATTCCAATCTCTGTCTTCCTCTACAGCTTCTGCCCATTATAGCATCATCTAGTATCATAGAAGTCATTCCTTGATGTCTTAACAGATGAGCTATCATCCTGTCCCGTCTCCTTGTCAGTGTTTTCCACATATGCCTTTCCTCTCCGATTCTGCACAGACCCTCCACATTCCTTACCTTAGCAGTCCACTAATTTTCAACATTCGTCTCTATCAACACAACTCAAATGTTTAGATTCTGTTCTGTTACAGTTTTCTCACAGTCCATGTGTCGCTACCATGCAGTGCTCTAAACCAAACATACATTTTCAGAATTTTTTTCCTCAAATCAAGGCCGATGTTTGATACTAATAGGCTTCTCTTGGCAGGAAATGTCCTTTTTGCTTTTGATGTCCTCCCTGCTCCGTCCGTTATTGCTTATTTTGCTGCCTAGGTAGTAGAAATCCTCGACTTCATCTACTTCGTGACCATCAATCCTGTTGTTACGTTTCTCGCCGTTCTCATTTCTGCTATTTCTCATTACTTCCGTCTTCCTTCGATACACCCGCAGTCCATATTCTGTAATCATTGCACTGTTCATTTCATTCAGAAGGTCATGTAATTCTTCTCCAATTTCACTCAGGATAGCAATGTCATCGGCGAATCATGTCATTGATATCCTTTCGCCTTGAATTTTAATTGCAACCCTGAACCTTTCTTTTCTTTCTGTCACTGATTCTTCGGTATACGGACTGAACAGTACGGGCGACAGATTAATCCTTGTCTTAAACCCTTTTTAATCCGAGCACTTCATTCTTGGTCATCCATTCTTATAATTCCCTCTTGGCTCTTGTACATATTTATATTACCCGTCTCTCCCTACAGATTACCGCTATTTTTCTCAGAATTTTGAACCTCTTGCTCTATTGTACACTGTCAAACGCTGTTTCCAGATCGACAGATTCTATGAACATTATATTTTTCTTCAGTCTTGCTTCCATTGTGAAGCGCAACGTCAGAGTTGCCTCTCTGGTGCCCTTAGCTCTTCTAAAGTCAAACTGATCGTCGTCTAACACGTCCTCAAGTTCCTTTCCCTTTCTTCTATATATTATTCTTGTCAGCAACATGGATGCATAAACTGTTAAGTTGATTGTGCGATAATTCTCTCATTCGTGAATTGTTGCAGTCTTCGGACTCATGTGGATGATGTTTTCCCGAAGTCAGATAGTATGTCCCCAGACTCATTCATTCCACACACTAATAAGGGTAGTATTTTCCTTGCCAATTCCCCCAATTATTTTAGAAATTCTGACAGAATGTTATCTATCCTTTCTGCCTCATCTGATCTTACGCCCTCGAAAGCTCTTTTGAATTCTGATTCAAATCATGGATTCCCTATCTCTTCTAAATTGATTCCTATTTCTTCCTGTACCACATCAGACAAATCTTTCCCCTCATAGAGGCCTTCAGTGTACTCTTTCCACATTTCGATTTCTTCACATTTTTCATGCAGCCATTTCGTCTTAGCTTCCCCGCACTTCTAATTTATTTCATTCCTCAGCGACTTGTATTTCTGTACTCGTGAATTTCCCTGAACATTTTTGTACTTCCTTGTTTCAGCTGAAGTATTTCTTCTGTCACCTATGGTCTTTGCAATTATCTTCTTTGTACTTACGTTTTCCTTTCCAACTTTGTGGTTGACCTTTCTTAGAGATGTCTCTTCCTCTTCAACTGTACTGCCTGTTGAGCTATTCCTTATTGCTACATCATCTTAGAGAACTTCAAGCATATCTCGTCATTCCTTAGTAATCCCGTATCCCGCTTTTCAGCCTATTGATTCTTCTGATTAATCTCTAAGACTTCAGCCTACTCTTCGTCACTACTATATTGTGAATTTTGTCTATATTCACTCCTAGCACTCCTTACAATCCAGTATATGATTTCGAAATCTCTGTTCGACCATGAGGTAACTTTACCCGTATCACCCGGCCTTTTCCAAGTACTCGTATATCTCCTCCTCTTGTGATTCTTAAACAGAGTATTCTCTATTACTTCTCTATTACTATCTGAAATTTATTACAAAGCTCAATTAGTCTTTCTCTTCTCTTATTCTCCTTTAACCTTTTCTTCTACTCCTTCGCCTAAAACTGCATTCCAGTTCCCAGTGACTATTAGATTTTCATCTCCCATTACTTACTGTAATACCCTTTCAATATCCTCATCTAATTTCTCTTTCTCTTCATCTTCAGCATGTTGGTCTGCTGCCAATTATGATAAGAACAACCCTGTCAGTGAACTGTTGACAGTAATACACTCTCTGCCCTACCTTCCTATTCATAACGAATCCTACTCCTATCACACTATTTTCTGCTGCTGTTGGTATTGCCCTATACTCGACTGGCCTGAAATACTTCATTTCATTTCACTTCACTGACCCCTACTATATCTAGAATGAACCTGTGCATTTCCCTTTTCAGATTTTCTAGTTTTCCTTCCACGTTCAAGCTTATGACATTCGAAGCCCCGTCTCGTAGGACGTTATCCTTTCGGTTATTCAGTCTTGTTCTCATAGTCACCTCCAGCTTGGAATTCCCCTTCCGGAGATCCGAGTGGGGGACTGTCTGGAACATTTTGCCAATGGAGAGATCATCATGACATTTTTTTCAGTTACAGGCCACTTGTCCTGTGGATACACGTTATGAATCTTAGTTCAGTGGGGTCCATTGCCTTCTGCATCCTCAGACTGTTCATCATTGCTGATTTTTCCGCGTTTAGGGGGCAGTTTCCCACCCCAAGGACAAGAGGTGGCCTTGAACACGTCTGCCCTCTTTGACAAGGCCGTTGGCAGAATGAGGGTGACCTC
The DNA here is from genome assembly GCF_021461385.2 of Schistocerca piceifrons. NCBI lineage: Eukaryota > Metazoa > Arthropoda > Insecta > Orthoptera > Acrididae > Schistocerca > Schistocerca piceifrons. Next base: position 632,528,017 of record NC_060139.1, read on the forward strand.
TTTTGTCGGAAGTCTAAGTCAAAGTCAAGAGGAGTTATAGGACCTATTGAAAGGGCTGAACAGCCTAATGAGTACAGAATATGGACTGTTAGTAAACTGGAGAAAGAAGAAAGTAATGAGGAGTAGCAGAATGAGATTAGCGGTAAACTTAACATCAAGGTTGCGAACAATGAAGCAGACAAAATTAAGGAATTCTTTTACTTTGGGGGCACCATAACACATGAAGGAGCGACACAAGCAGGATGAAGAAAGCAGATTAGCACAACAAAGAGGGCATTCCTGGCCAATAGCGGTAACTGTTGTCTCAAGCATCGGCTTTAATCTCATAAAGTAGTTTCTGAGTATATATGTTTGGAGAACCGTGTTGTATTGTAGTGAACCAAAACTGCGGGAAAACGGAAAACGTAGAGAATCGTAGCGTTTGTAGCGTGCTACAGAGAGGTATTGTAAATTAGATGGAATGAGAAGGTAAGGAATGAGACAGTTCTCCGCAGTATCGGCGAAGAAAGGAACATGCGGAAAACACTAACAAGAATAGAGAGAATGATGCGACATCGTTAAAACATCAAGGAATAACTTCCTGGTATTAGATGGATATGTAGAGGGATACAGAGACTGGAATGCATTCAAGTGGTGAGGATGTATGGTGCAAGCGTTTCTCTGACTGTAGCTTTGGCGCAAGACAAAAATTCGTGGCGCGAAGCATCGAAAAAATAAATAAAAATAAAATAAGTTGGTTTTAAGCTGCAGTAGTATATCACCGAGTGATCATAACTACCATTATCATTCCTTCAAGGAGTAAGCATTCTGATCCGTTCCATCTCAGCATTGTTCACGTCAGTTCTTTAACGAACATCCAACTTTTCTCCTTTCTACTCAGTTATATAGCATTGCGGCTTTAGTTATCCTATTGTTACACATATGTTGGACATGATCTCCCCAGTTCAGTCTGTAGTTTTTAGTAATCTCTGAAGATTCTTTATGTCGTAACTGATCTGATGTGTTTAAACTGCACCCTAGCTGTTTTAACTCTCTTAGTTGTTCAGTTATTTGTCCATCTGTGACAGTTCTCTCTCTTATGGGTTGCAATCCTTGAAATGTCATCACTTTTGCTGAATCTGTCGATTTTCTTATTCCGTATTTAGAGGCTATTTGACTCAATTTACGCTCTGCTGTTCGAGCTTTTTTAAATTTTTCTATTACAAGCTGATCATCAGCAAACAGCAGCGCCATGAAATAAAAATTTTCCGTTCTTAATGTTTCTTTTAATATAATCAATTATTTATGAATGACTTCGTCAATATTAACACTGAAAAGGTTGGGATTTCTATTTTACGTTTTTTATATAGTTGCTGAATTACTATTATCAGATGTGATGGTACTCCAATCTCCTTTAGTGATTCCCATAGCATTTTCCATTTTGCCTTGTCAAACGGCCATCAATAATTGTGAAAAACGTAAGAAGGTAGTAATATGAACTCTCTTCTTTTCTCAACTACTTGCGCCAAAATGAAAATATTTTCACACTGTCGACCCGGCCTGTAATTTTGTTTACGGGTCGCTGTATTCTTGAAATTAAGAGAATAACGCAAGGTAATTGAATATTATCACTTTCATATGACTTTAACGATTTAAGCAGCGCACGACAGGAAAGTATTCAGGCAGAATGAGTGTTATCTACTCCATACTTAATTGGTGTTTAGAGTGGCATCTCGTGGCAGTTATGGGAGCACATCACGAGGTAATCAATTAATTATCAACGTAAATATTCTATAGTATGTCACATATCGAAAACTGGCAGTATGGATCATCCCCCGAAGGCAAAAAAAAAAGCATGACGTGCCGTAATTTTTTGTAGCTGATCTTTTGCGTCAAGTTTTTCCGCCCCACCAAACAAAAACTCGTTTTCGCATCTAAGTTTCGTTGAAGGAAAGTAGAAAGCTGAAAGTTGAATCATATGCTGAGCTGCTGCAAAACTTTCTTTGTATAAATGAAGCAAGGTTGCATCCTGTTCTGAAGTAGATTTTCGTGGAATGTTGTACTTTATGTCTAAAAAACTAGAAAATATAAGGTTTCGTATTAGCGTGATTTTTGGCTATGAAGTTTTTCTGAAACTGAACATCACTTAACGCCGGTTGCATGTCCCTAAGCAGTTATCTAACTGGGAAAAGGGGAGCTACAGTGTAACGTGGGATCCGAGCCACGTTTAGTTTCTGGTGAATCTTCACGGAACTGAGAGGTGATCTCTAGGTTAAAAAGCAGAGTAAAAGCAAGTTACCCAGCAGGGTTCGACCCCACAACATCTTTGTTTCCTGGCACACTCTCTAGCACTAGACAGCGACTCTTGGTATGTATTTCGTTTCTCTTGAGTGAATTATGCGCTCTCGAGTCAGGGCTTTCGTTTGCTAGGTGGCAGCTGCATCGTTTCCTCATGGAACATTAAGTATACGTAATTCAGACAGTTTCCCGGGAAGATTTATAAACTATATACACAAACACTCCTCGAGAATCATTGCATCTATTAGTCAAAACCGGATCAAAATCCCTACAGTATTTACTGAGATTATCCCATATATGCAGAAGGAAGCGAGCAGGTGACTTTAGTGTAGGTTATACGTATACTAGCGACGCATCCCGGCTTCGCACGTGTGGCGTTAAGTATCTACCGCCAGAAAACTTGACTGGCGTAGCGTATTTTGTTTGGGAGTTAATCGATGATTTGGAAATTCAAAAAGGCTGTTTCTGATGTTAACTTTTCTGTATTTGCTTTCAAGAAATTGCTATGTTCTTTTATGTTAGGTATATTCCTATAAATCTTTTTTTGTGCTTTACGTCAGAGGGCGTAACCTTATTGTATTTTTATTATGCCTACACTGAGTTTTTTTGAAGTTTTGCTACGACTTCTGACGGTAAAGATCGCTATGTGATTTTAAAGGCTATTTTTTATGCACGCTTTGGTTTTTATATTGATGGTAACTGTTGTATTTGATGTCTGCGTGTTGTACAGTTTGGACTATAGAGCGCACTATGATTCTTGTTTTTCAATACTGAGCTTAGCTAGTTGGCTGTGAAAGTTACAAGCTCACTATGCGTTGGATCGGCAGCTGCTAAGGTTACAGGATAGGACGTTTTCTATATTTAAAAATTGTTGTATGCAGTAAAAGTAAAGATATCTATTGGAAGTAATCATTACATTACCTGTTCCATCGCATAGAAAACGTTGTTGTATTATGACATGGACCAATAGGGTTCAAATAGTTTGGGATATACGAGAATCTGTATATTTGTATATATTTTCTTGTTTATGTATTTTTTATAGTGATTATAAATAGTGCCACATTTGTATTAAGATCCTCATGTCTGATGGTTCCCATGTATTTTTAGCACTGAAGATGGTCACACAGTAACCGAAATCGATCTGTAAAATAAAGGAGTTCAATATTTACGTCGTAGCTGCCATTTATCCACAATATACTGACAATAATACGATCGTGGTGCACACGGTTCCCGAAGGAATTACGCATCAATACTTTATATATGTTGTCAGTGGTATACGTGCAGACATTGTGATCATTGGTACTTTAATATATAGCCACTTCAGTATGTTAGTTGTTTTTTCTTAGTGTCTAAGAGTCTTACCAGAAACACGTCACACAATTTGCTGCCTGATGTTTTCTGCACGGTCGTAATTGCGCCACTAAGTGGACTGTGCTTGTCAGTGAAGATTCACCATTATGTGTCCGCGTGCCCACATAGCAGCACCAGACCTGCTGCACAGGGGGAAATAAGTATTAATCGCGTGCTCTTGTCACATGTACTTGGAGACACTAACCAACCTGAACACAACTACTCTTAATAGCTACAACTATTAGTCTACAAATGATGTGAATACTGATATAATATTGTTAAGTACACAGTCCTCAACCACCAATAAAAATATCTACACTTATGCCCCCAACACTCTGTATGTTAAAAGACATGCAGCCTATGTCTGTCCTAACATTTATCAGAGTATCGTGTAAAAATGTGAAGTAAATCGGTCAAGAACTTTTTAGGAGATTTCGTAACAATGTTAACCAACAACTTGTCTTTAGAGTACAGATTAATGATGTATTTCTAAAACCACGTTGTAACCCTAACATAAGGTCTTCCACTGATGGTACTACTTTCTTAATATTTTGTAGTCTCCTTATATCGCTTCGTGTAGATGAATGGGTTGTTCCTTTGCCAAGGACTCAGCCGATTTCATTCCTCAAATCATATATGCCCGTCTCTTATGAAATTATCCTCGACAAGACGTTATGCCTGGTCTTCGTTTTAGATTCCTGTATGCATACATTGATATATTAATATACACTACTGGCCATTAAAATTGCTACACCAAGAAGAAATGCAGATGGTAAACGAGTATTCACTGGACATATATATTACACAAGAGCTGACATGTTATTACATTTTCACGCAATTTGGGTGCCTAGATCCTGAGAGACCAGTACCCAGAACAACCACCTATGGCCGTAATAACGGCCTTGATACGCCTGGGTATTGAGTCAAACAGAGCTTGGATGGCGTGTACAGGTACAGCTGCCCATGCAGCTTCAACACGATACCACATTTCACCACGAGTAGTGACTGGTGTATTGTGACGAGCCAGTTGCTCGCCCACCAGACGTTTTCAATTGGTGAGAATGTGCTGGCCAGGGCAGCAGTCGAACATTTTCTGTATCCAGAAACGCCCGTACAGGACCTGCAACATGCGGTCGTGCGTTATCCTGCTGAAATGTAGGGTTTCGCAGGGATCGAATGAAGGGTAGAGCCACGGGTCGAAACACATCTGAAATGTAACGACCACTGTTCAGAGTGCCGCCAATGCGAACAAGAGGTGATCGAGATGTGTAACCAATGGCACTCCATAACATCACGCCGGGTGATACGCCAGTATGACGATGACCAGTACACGCTTCCAATGCGCGTTCAACGCGATGTCGCCAAACACGGATGCGACCATCATGATGCTGTAAACATAACCTGGATTCATCAGAAAAAATGACGTTTTGCCATACGTGCACCCAGGTTAGTCGTTGAGTACACCATCGCAGGTGCTCCTGTCTGTGATGCGGCGTCAAGGATAACCGCAGCCATGGTCTCTGAGCAGATAGTCCATGCTGCTGCAAACGTCGTCGAACTGTTCGTGCAGATGGTTGTTGTCTCGCAAACGTCCCCATCTGTTGACTCAGGGCTGCACGATCCGTTACAGCCATGCGGATAAGATGCCTGTCATCTCGACTGCTAGTGACACGAGGCCGTTGGGATCCAGCACGGCGTTCCGTATGTACTACCCTCCTGAACCCACCGATTCCATATTCTGCTAACAGTCATTGGATCTCGACCAACGCAACCAGCAATGTCGCGATACGATAAACCGCAATCGCGATAGGCTACAATCCGACCTTTATCAAAGTCGGAAACGTGATTGTACGCATTCCTCCTCCTTACACGAGGCATCACAACAACGTTTAACCATGCAACGCCGGTCAACTGCTGTTTGTGTACGAGAAATCGCTTGGAAACTTTCCTCATGTCAGCACGTTGTAGGTGTCGCCACCGGCGCCAAACTTGTATGAATACTCTGAAAAGCTAATCATTTGCATATCGCAGCATCTTCTTCCTGTCGGTTAAATTTCGCATCTGTAGCACGTCATCTTCGTGGTGTAGCAATTTTAATGACCAGTAGTGTAAAAAACGATTTACGATCATCATTTCTCGGTTGAGAGCTTCAATTAATATATTCTAATGGAAATGAAAGATATTAAATCGTGAACACCTTGACAAAAATCTAGCAAACTTTCTCCCATATTTACATTATTATGCGAGCTTATTTAGGGTACAGAAAAGAAAGCAAGGTTATCGGGCATTTCTATCCTTTCTGGAAATTTTCGAACTGAGTCGGGATATGCACATGCACTTTATTAAATGAAAATTACCAGGAATAATCCAATAAATCATGAAAGTACGGGCTCCGCACCTCTCATGAGCATGCTGATAGCGGGATCGATAAAACTACGAAAGGAAACTAATGGCCCGTTCAACGAACAGGTTTCTGGCAAAAGACATCAAAGGCACTTTATTCACAGAATAAAGAATGGAAATAATTAATAAGTGGATAAGGACTTGTAAATACTACAATAACCAAACACAGCTGTGCTGATTTGTGAAAGCTCTAGCTTGTAAACCTCTGTCGTAAGTATTTCCAATGATTTCAAAAAATCTAAATGAGTTAAAAAAAGGGCCCTGGTAAAGTATGAACAATTGCTTGCACTCTCGTCTAAGCACATAGTGGAAATTATAGCAACAAAGCGAACCATGATGCAAGATATGAAATTATTTACAACGAACCATCCTCCAAACCCCTAACTAAAATCTGAACGAACGAACATTCCAGCTGACTACACTAGGCTCAACAGCTGCTCGCTCACTACATACCCTCATGTCCCCTCTTGTCTCTCACATTTTTGACTCTGGTAAAAGACATTCCTTTCACTTTCCGCACATTGAAGCTTTATGGTGCTTTGACCACCTTAACTTCAAGCCACTGTTGTGCCATGCCGGCAAACAGCTCTCCCCTGCGCTGTACCTGCCCAGAGGCTGTCCTTCAGCAGGAGATATCTTTACGACCGGTGCCGTTTCCCTTTTGACAGCCAGCTAAAAGTCTCAAGGCCTTCCTCATCATAGCAAGAGAAAAAGAGATATAGAATTACTTGAGATCCCAGTCACTGATAATAGTTATTATTGCTTGCAGTTCTCATACCGCGTTAGTGACTTGACTTACTATTCGTGTGTGCATATTAAATTGTAAAACAAGAAGACATTCAGTTTGAGAATAAACAGCCACGTAACAAGACATATGCTTTCATGCCACCCTTAAGTCAACAATCTCTAGTGGCCGAACGGTTCTAGGCGCTTCAGTCTGGAACCGCGCGACCGCTACGGTCGCAGGTTCGAATCCTGCTTCGGGTGTGGATGTGTGTGATGTCCTTAGGTTAGTTAGGTTTAAGTCGTTCTAAGTTCTAGGGGACTGATGACCTCAAATGTTAAGCCCCATAGTGCTCAGAGCCATTTGAACCATTTTTGAACAATCTCTGTGAACAGACACAACACGAATTTGAGTCACGAAAAAATGTTCTTCGAGGAGGCGTTCAGAGGCAGTTGGCTTCTAAGTAACAAGGAATGTAAGAGTATAAGTCATACTGATGCTTATAAGACACGACAGTTTCTAATGGAATCAAGCTTTAATAATTTAATACCATTTTTGTTAGGAACATGTCCGTAAAGTTTGGTAGATGTCAGATTGCTTCTTAATGATGTAACGCTTTCAGTCTCAATCAGTGGATGTGAATTCCAGTGGTGGAGTGTTTGCAGTAAATTTAAAGAACTTAACTGAAAAAAACAAACTGAAAATTATTCATGGAGTTTTGTTAATATTCATCTTTCACTGTGTTTGCCGAATGGAGATTATAAAAAAATCGGAAGTTCAGATATATTACATTCTTGTCATAAATGAATATGTTTGTCTTGTACTGTAAGCCATAATAAAAAAGTCTCTTTCTTGGTGTCTTATTACGCATTACTTCAGTAGTCAGTACATTTAAAGTTGACTGGGCTGCATACCTCCATGCTTCAGATAGACTCCGAAACAGGTCTCATTAATCGTTGTCTGAGTAAAACTTTTATGAAATTATCTACATTCCCGATTTTGCTCGTGATATAGGACCCGCACTTGAATTAACGACACGACAGCGCAAGAATGCGGGAAAGGAGACGTGGGGGATCGAGCAGCCGGGCTGCGCGCTGGAATGCGGGCCATTCTGGCCGACTAGGCGGTCCACAGGTCTCTCTTCTATCTTTCTCCTCTTTTACTCGCTCCCTCTCGTTCTGCGTATTTCTATTTGTCTCCATCATCTAGTTTGAAGTGTGTACGTGCATACACGCTCTTGTGTATGTGCGTGTGTGTGTGTGTGTGTGTGTGTGTGTGTGCGTGCGCTTGCACGTTTCTGTGCCTAACAATCTCTGAGTATATGGCCGCAAGGTCACATGTGTATATCCTGTATTGATACCACTGGATTAGGCTATTTACGATACCAAACACACGAACAGTAGAGACGAATGGTGGTTCAGCTACACTGTATTAGATTTTTTCCTCTTTCCGTAAATCGCAAGCACCGCAACAGTTCCTTTGATGGGGTGACGTGTGATTTTCTCTCTCACTTTTGTGTAATTAAATTAGTGCTCCACCTCTAATGACCTCCGTGTCAGTGGTGAGTCAACTCTAACCTTTCTCCTTTGCTACTTTATATTCACGCCTCAGCGTCGTCCCGTTAAATTTGGTACCTGCGCAGTTTATAACTTCTCTGAATAATCTTTTAATGAATCCGCACTTTTTATATATGCAAAAAGGTTTACCCCACTGCTTTCACAGTTTATTTCGCCCCCATATCGCTATTCGACCAACTTTAATACTGACAGAAGCTATGTTTTATGACATGTGTAATTCATGAATGTACAAATTAATTTGACATCTGAATAATAAAAGTAATTTTCTTTACATAGTTTCATGGCTGTAATACTGAAATCTCGGTCGCACACATGACTAAAGGGAAACATAATACAGACGTGATCATGATACTGTTTCTCGTCGCTGAATGCATTGTTCGAGGCCACTTCATATAGTCGAAATATGGACGAAGAAATGTATCATGGTGTGATCGAAGTAACCACTTTACATTTAAGCGATTCTGAGACGCTAAAAGAGATAAAACACAACAGGCTAACCCGAAATTGAAGATATAACTTGTGTCACATGTGTACCAGTAAGTAGTCCTGTCATAGATGAGTTTAATTCATTGAATTTAATGTTTGTAATTCATTTTCTCGGCTGAATTTTTAAAAAAAATATCGTTAGGAAAAATCAACGTGTAAGTGAGAGGGTGCTGAAGTACTGAGGCATAGTGATGTTCGTTTAAGTTCTTTGTGGTTGGTTTAAAATGGGATAGTGGTAATGAATACAATAGTAGCCAGCTCGAAAGGCCAATCACAGAAAGTAGAGACTTCAATCATGTACATTGAAGGTGACTACGAATAACACTTGGCTAACAGAAAAATGTAAAACCTGTTCTTTTCCATCTTTCCGAATCTTGGAGCGTAAAGATTCTAGGAGTTGAACCAGGTGCAGCAAGAATCAAATAAACCTAAGATGAATCCCATGAGCATGAGGAACGATAAATTGTTAGCATAGTTCTGATAAAAATGTTCATCTAACTGCATTGACTTCAAGCTAAAGCTCATAACTGCTCACAATTAATGAAGGTTCAAGCCAGTCGTGGTTTACATAAATTTCTATGAATAATTATTGCAAATGCAAATTCACATAACTACCGGAATTTTACTCAAACTTGAATAAACTGTTAAGAGCTAAACTCAAATACGAAATCATTGTTAGATAGTACCAATCCATCAAACAATACTCTAAAAGTCAAAATTCACGAATACTGTAATAAAGAAACTATATTGTTCTTAGTTCAACAGAAAGATGTAGCCTGTTGGGCATCTGCCTAACTTTATGCATTTCCAAATAGTTTTAGCTGAACCAAAGTCTTGGCCTGGTGCATAAGCTGTTCATGCTTACAATACGAACTAGAAGCTAAAATTGTACAATCGACATCGTGTCGCTCCATTGGCCCCAACATTCCATGACTGCTATCGCCCTTCATGCAACCTTCACTGGACTTTCTCTCTCCTTCAGCTCCTCACGGTGCAACTTGGCATTGTAAAAAAGAAGTTTCTGGAAAATTTCCCTGCAGAAAAATAAAAGAACTTTCCCTGCACTCGTAACAGGCATTCCCTCTCAGTAGTGATCGTTTACAAAACGATCTACTATACTTACATCATATTGTAGGAATAAAATAAATATTGACGGATGAAGTAAGCGATCCATTACACAAATGGTCGACGGAAATACGAAATACAAAAAAAATGTTCAGGAAAAAAAAAGGATTTAGAAATGTAATCTGTAGGACGTGCAGGGAAGCTAAACCGAAATAGCTATAGGAGAAATATCAAGAAATCGAGAAGTAAATATTCTCAGAAAGACGCATTCAGCATATAGAAAAGATAGAATAACTTCTGGTGAAATACAAGCAAGCGCGTTAACGTTAAGTATGCAAAAGGAATTTGACAGTTAGATGCAGAGCAAAGGGCGATTAGGTGGAAATACTATACTGAGGGCTCCTACGAGGGAGAGAAATTGTTTACTGACATGATAAAAGATGAAATGTTTATCATTAGGCCAAGATAACATGTCTTGTGAAGTTAAAATCTCTTTGTAGGAAGCAGCAACCAAGCCATTATTCATATTAGGGAGTGGACTATGAGACAGAAACCATACCACGGGAATTTCAGAAAAATATCATCCACGCTAAACCGAAGCATCAAAAGCAGATGTAAGCGGGAACTTTCGCATAATCAGTTAATACATGCAAGTCGCTGAAGAGAATAACATAGCGAACAAAGGAAAATAACATCTGTTTGGTGACTATCAGTTTAGGTTTGGGAACAAGTAAAGGCGCCAGACCGTAAGTTAAGACGTGCCTTTTAATTAAGGGCAGACTTAGGAGAAATAAACACGTTTTCATAGAAATCGTCGATCCGGAAAGAGCGTTCAAGTACAAAAGAATGCTTCCAGATGATCTAAACTCTTACAGCAATACGTCTAAGCCACAAGGAAAGACGCAACGTATAAGAACCAAGAGGGAACAATAAGCTGGAAGACAAAGCGAGAATTTCTCCGAATTAAACGGGCATAAGGCAATAGTCATGGGTGACTGGAATTCGTCAGTAGGAAAAGGGAGAGAAGGAAACATAGTAGGTGAATATGGATTGGGGGGAAGAAATGAAAGAGGAAGCCGCCTTGTAGAATTTTGCACAGAGCACAACTTAATCATAGCTAACACTTGGTTCAAGAATCATAAAAGAAGGTTGTATACCTGGAAGAATCCTGGAGATACTGAAAGGTATCAGATAGATTATATAATGGTAAGACAGAGATTTAGGAACCAGGTTTTAAATTGTAAGACATTTCCAGGGACAGATGTGGATTCTGACCACAATCTATTGGTTATGAACTGCAGATTGAAACTGAAGAAACTGCAAAAAGGTGGGAATTTAAGGAGATGGGACCTGGATAAACTGAAAGAACCAGAAGTTGTAGAAAGTTTCAGGGAGAGCATAAGGGAACAATTGACAGGAATGGGGGAAAGAAATACAGTAGAAGAAGAATGGGTAGCTCTGAGGGATGAAGTAGTGAAGGCAGCAGACGATCAAGTAGGTGAAAAGACGAGGGCTAATAGAAATCCTTGGGTAACAGAAGAAATATTGAATTTAATTGATGAAAGGAGAAAATATAAAAATGCAGTAAATGAACCAGGCAAAAAGGAATACAAACGTCTCAAAAATGAGATGGACAGGAAGTGCAAAATGGCAAAGCAGGGATGGATAGAGGACAAATGTAAGGATGTAGAGGCCTGTCTCACTAGGGGTAAGATAGATACTGCCTACAGGAAAATTAAAGAGACCTTTGGAGAGAGGAGAACCACTTGTATGAATATCAAGAGCCCAGATGGAAACCCAGTTCTAAGCAAAGAAGGGAAGGCAGAAAGGTGGAAGGAGTATATAGAGGGTTTATACAAGGGTGATGTACTTGAGGACAATTTTATGGAAATGGAAGAGGATGTAGATGAAGACGAAATGGGAGATAAGATACTGCGTGAAGAGTTTGACAGAGCACTGAAAGACCTGAGTCGAAACAAGGCCCCAGGAGTAGACAACATTCCATTAGAACTACTGATGGCCTTGGGAGAGCCAGTCATGACAAAACTCTACCATCTGATGAGCAAGATGTATGAGACAGGCGAAATACCCACAGACTTAAAGAAGAATATAATAATTCCAATCCCAAAGAAACCAGGTGTTGACAGATGTGAAAATTACCGAACTATCAGTTTAATAAGTCACAGTTGCAAAATACTAACGCGAATTCTTTACAGACGAATGGAAAAACTGGTAGAAGCGGACCTCGGGGAAGATCAATTTGGATTCCGTAGAAATGTTGGGACACGTGAGGCAATACTGACCCTACGACTTATCTTAGAAGAAAGATTAAGAAAAGGCAAACCTACGTTTCTAGCATTTGTAGACTTAGTGAAAGCTTTTGACAATGTTGACTGGAATACTCTTTTTCATATTCTAAAGGTGGCAGGGGTAAAATACAGGGAGCGGAAGGTTATTTACAATTTGTACAGAAACCAGATGGCAGTTATAAGAGTCGAGGGGCATGAAAGAGAAGCAGTGGTTGGGAAAGGAGTGAGACAGGGTTGTAGCCTCTCCCCGATGTTATTCAATCTGTATATTGAGCAAGCAGTAAAGGAAACAAAAGAAAAATTCGGAGTAGGTATTAAAATTCATGGAGAAGAAGTAAAAACTTTGAGGTTTGCCGATGACATTGTAATTCTATCAGAGACAGCAAAGGACTTGGAAGAGCAGTTGAACGGAATGGACAGTGTCTTGAAAGGAGGATATAAGATGAACATCAACAAAAGCAAAACGAGGATAATGGAATGTAGTCAAATTAAATCGGGTGATGCTGAGGGAATTAGATTAGGAAATGAGACACTTAAAGTAGTAAAGGAGTTTTGCTATTTAGGGAGTAAAATAACTGATGATGGTCGAAGTAGAGAGGATATAAAATGTAGACTGGCAATGGCAAGGAAATCGTTTCTGAAGAAGAGAAATTTGTTAACATCGAGTATAGATTTAAGTGTCAGAAAGTCGTTTCTGAAAGTATTTGTATGGAGTGTAGCCATGTATGGAAGTGAAACATGGACGATAACTAGTTTGGACAAGAAGAGAATAGAAGCTTTCGAAATGTGGTGCTACAGAAGAATGCTGAAGATAAGGTGGGTAGATCACGTAACTAATGAGGAGGTACTGAATAGGATTGGGGAGAAGAGAAGTTAGTGGCACAACTTGATTAGAAGAAGGGATCGGTTGGTAGGACATGTTTTGAGGCATCAAGGGATCACAAATTTAGCATTGGAGGGCAGCGTGGAGGGTAAAAATCGTAGAGGAAGACCAAGAGATGAATACACTAAGCAGATTCAGAAGGATGTAGGTTGCAGTAGGTACTGGGAGATGAAGCAGCTTGCACATGATAGAGTAGCATGGAGAGCTGCATCAAACCAGTCTCAGGACTGAAGACCACAACAACAACAACAACAAGGCAATCGTGAACTCTTACTCCCTTACTATTCAACCTGTATACTGATGAGAGAACAACACAAATGAAAAACTCCTCAGGAGTGGAATTAAAATTAAGGGTGAAAGAATATCAATGTCCATATTTGTTGTGATGCTCATGTTCATAGTGAAGGTGAACACATGTCGAATGGAATGAATTATATGCACGTATTATGGACTTAGAAAAAACGAAGACTAACGAATTTACTGAGGGGAAATGAGATTAACATTAACTTCACGTCAAACGTTGCTACAAAGTAGCAGACTAAAATAAGGAATTTGTTGCCTTAGAAACAAAATAATGAATGAACGAGAAAATGAGGACAATAAAGAGTCAGACTCTTTGAGACATCAGTCTTCTTACTAGTCTGATGGGGACCGCCACTAATCCTTCTCCTGTGCCAACCTCTTCATCTAAGAGTAGCATTTGCAACCTCCGTCCCTGATTATTTGCTGGATATATTCCAATATATGTCTTCCTATATAGTTTCTGCCGTGTACAGTTTCCTCTAGTTCAACAGAACTTATTCCACGATGTCTTAACAGATGTCCCACTATCCTGTCCCTTCTTCTTGTCAGTGTTTTCCACGTATTCCTTTCCTCGTCGATTGTATAGAGAATCTCCTCATTCCTTAAGTTAACAGTCCACCCAATTTTCGACATCCATCTGTAGCACCACATCTCAGATGCTTCGATTCTCCCACAGTCCATGTTTTCCCATAGATCATATTCCACTAACACAAAATGCTATGCTCCAAATGTACATTTCTTTCTCATATTATAACCTGTATTTGAATACTAATAAACTTCTCTCGGCCAGGAAAGCACCTTTTGCCAGTGCTAATAGCCTTTTTATGTCCTCCTTACCCCCTGCGTCCCGTCATTGGTTACTTTGCTGCGTAGGTAGCAGAATTCGTTGATTTTATCTACTTCGTAATCACCAATTCTGATGTTAAGATTCTCACAGTTCTCATTTTTGCTACTTATTAGTTTCGTCTTTCTTCGATTCACTTTCAGTCCGTATTCTGTACTCGTTAGAGTGTTTTATACATTCAGCAGATTCTGTCGTTCATATACAGCTGAAAGCGGTTTATTTCCGAAACATGGATTACTTCAGGTGCGGTTGCCCCCAACAGAAAACCCTATCACCTTGAATTTTACTTCCACTCCTGAACCTTTCATTTACGTCATTCCCTGTCTTACACCCTTTTTTAATATAAGCACTTCATTTTTCGTCTTCCACTCTTACTATTTCCTCTTGGCAATTGTACATGTTGTAAGTTACTAGTCTCTCTATAGTTTATGCCTGTTTTCCTCAGAATTCCGAAAATATTACACCAGTTGACACTGTATAACGTTTCTTCCAGGTATACAGATCCTACGAACGTGCCTTGATTTCTCTGCAGTCTTGCTTCCTTTATCAACCGCAAAGTCAGAACTGCCTCTCTGGAGCCTTTACCTTTTCCAAAGTCAAACTAATCGACACCTAACAGATCCTCAGTTTTCTTTTCCATTCTTCTGTATGTTATTCTTGTAAGCAACTTGGATACATGCGCTGCTAAGCTGATTGTGCGACAATTGTATCAATAGTCGGCTTGTGCAATCTTCGGAACTGTGAGATAATGTTTTTTCTGAAAGTGAGATGGTACACTGCCAGACTCATACATTCTAAACGTCAACGTGAATAGTCGTTTTGCTGCCAATTCCCCCTTTGATTTTAGGAATTCTAATGGGATGTTATCTACCCCTCCTGCGTCATTTGATCTTAAGTTTTTCAAAGCTTTTTTAAATTTTGATTGTAATACTGGATCCCCTATCTCTTCTGTATCAACTCCTGTTTCTTCTTCTATCACATCAGACAAGCCTTGCCCATCACAGAGGCCTTCAATGTACTCTTTCTATCCGTTCACTCTCTCTTCTGCATTTAATAGTGGGAATGCCATTTCACTCTTATAATGTTAAAAGGCTTGTTTCCAATTTCACCGCAGGGTGTTCTGAGTTTTCTAAATGTTTAGTCAGTCTTTCTAACAATCATTTCTTCGTGTTTTTTATGCAGTCATTCCGTCCTAGGTTCCCTGCACTTCCTGTTTATTTCAATCCTCAGTGACTTGTATTTCTATATTACAGAAGTTCCCCAACCATTTTTGTACTTCATTCTTTCATCGATCAACTAAAGTATTTCTCCAGTTACCCAAGGTTTCTTCGCAGTTACCTTCTTTGTATCCATGTTTCTCTTTCCAACTTCTGTGACTGTCCGTTTTATGGATGCCTATTCCTCTTCAACCGATCTAGCTACCAAGCTATTTCTTATCGGAGTATCTACAGCTGAGAGGACATGTATCGTCATTCCACAGTACTTTTGTATCCCACTTCTTTACGTATTGACTCTTCCTGATTAGTCACTTCGGCCTACTATTCGTCGCTACTAAATTGTGATGTGAGTATCTGCTTCTGGGTTCGCTTTACAATCCAGTATATGATTTCGGAATCTCTGCCTAACCATGATATAATCTATCCGAAATCTTCCCGCTTGTCCACGCCTTTTGCCAGTATACCTTCTTCTCTTGTGATTCTTGAAAAGAGTGAGCTATAATCCTCGGTAAATGTTTGAATTAAAGTAACCAATTAATATTAATAAAATGAAACATATAATTACGTAAAATTCACTATCTGAAATTTATTGCAGAAAATTAGTCTTTCTCCTCTCTCTCTTTCCTAGTAGCAAGCTTATATTCTTGCGTAATCCTTTCTTCTATTCCTTTCTCTACAACTGCATTCCAGTCCCCCATGATTATTAAATGTATATCTACCTCTATGTAGTGAATTACCCGTTAAATATCCCCATGTACTTTCTCTATCTCTTCTTATTCGCCTTGCAACCTAGACATGTTTAACTGAACTGTGTAGTTGGTGTTAGTTTGCTGTCGATTCAGACGAGAACAACCCTATCACTAAACTATTCACAGTAACTCACTCTCTACCCTACCTTCCTGTTCGTAAAGAATCGCACTCCCGTTATACCATTTTCCGCTGCTGTTGATATTGACATATACTCATGTGACCAAATATCTTCGTCTCTTTTCCATTTCACAAGAAGTGTGAATTCCTCTCTAGAGGAAGTCCACTATTATCAAATGTAAACTGTAATTTGGGTAAAAATTTAATGTACAATACGTGTGGAGAACAGCATTGTATTAAAGTGAACTATGGATTGTAGGTTAACAGACGTTTCACACGTGGCGCTATAGAAGCATGTTGAAAAGTGGGTGGACTGGTAAGTAGTGTAGACTTTATTCACCAATCGGCGAAAACAGCAACATATGGGAAACACTGGCACAAAGAAGATACAGAACGATAGGGAACGTGCCAGGACTTCCAGGAAATAACTTGCAAGGTGCTACATCGAGCTGAAGGGGGTACAAACTGTAGGAGAAGGAGGGCTTGGAATATGTCCAACAAAAGCTTGAGGATGCCAGGTGTTAAGTCCTATTCTGAAACGAAGAGGCTGGCACAGGAGAGGAAGTCGTGGCGTGCTACATTAATCGAAGTAGAAGTCTGATTAAGAAAAAATGTTGTGACCATCACTAAGCCGGCCGCTGTGACCGAGCGGTTCTAGGCGCTTCAGTCTGGAACCGTGCTGCTGCTATCAGGTTCAAAACCTGCCTTGAGCATGGATGTGTGTGATGCCCTTAGATAACTTAGGTTTAAATAATTCTACGTCTAGGGGACTAATGACCTCAGATGTTAAGTCCCATAGGCACAAAACGCCGAAATAAAACGCGCGTTGAGGCAGCCACGCAGAAATCATACTGACGTACAGGATACTGCAAAGTCTAAGGTTTTCCTGCCGTTTGTTAAAAATGTAACGGAAAGAATAGGGAGGATCTTGACGAAGTGGAATATTACCGTAATTTACAAGCCCACCAGGAAGATACAGGAATACCTTAAGCCAGCCAAGGACGCTCGCAAACCATTGGAAAAAGCTGGAGTGTATAGGATCCCATGCAGCTGTGGTGATGTTTATGTGGGTACCACTAAAAGAACTGTTTCTAAACGTTTGGAAGAGCACAAGGGAAATTGTAGAAGAGGAGAAACGGAACGATCAGCTGTTGCGGAGCATGCTTTCCAGCCAAGGAACCACAATATTCGTTTCGAGGAGACGCAAGTACTAACGGCCACAAGCGGATATTACGAAAGGCTCTACAGGGAGGCAATCGAAATCGCTAAACACCCAAATAATTTCAACCGAAAGGAGGAGGGCGTGAAATTAAACGGTATATGGATGCCGGTGTTAAAGAAGATGTGTACCACCCGTCCACTATTGGGTGATGGCAACGGCGACGGACAGCGGCCAATTGCACTGACCTTTTCAAAACACGTGACGTCACGCCGCGGCGCGGAGCACGCGGACACGGAATTTAGCGGCAGTAAGTAGCGAGCCAGTGGGTGTGTTGGACCTTCCATCGAGCTACGAACCCCATTGAAGATGTCTCCCGCAGTCGGGAGACGAAACGTTGGGAATCGACACAGGATTCATCAACCGACCACGGCATAACAGCCCGTATAATTATAATGGATAAAATGTAATGCGATTGTTGGGATGGTTGGGTCGGGGCTGCGGTTCTTTACCGGAGACAGATGCAAGATCTGCAGGAGCAGACAGCTCTTAGATACAAGTACTTCTTTGTTACTGTTTCTATTCAATCATTGGGGTGTGAAACGTTTAGCGTCGATGGTGATCGACGTTAATAAACTGTCTCGGCTTCCTTCAGTGTTCCCAGAATGAGATTTTCACTCTACAGCGGAGTGTACGCTGATAAGGAACTTTCCTGGCAGATTAAAACTGTGTGCCGGACCGAGACTCGAACTCGGGACCTTTACCTTTCGCGGGCAAGTGCTCTGCCACTCGCGCGCGAAAGGTAAAGGTCCCGAGCTCGAGTCTCGGTCCGGCACACAGTTTTAATCTGCCAGGAAGTTTCCTTCAGTGCGTTGCCTCAGGCCTGGCGTGAAGATGACAGTGTCGAGTGTGCACTCCCACAGAGGTTGCTGCTGCATACAAAGAGCCTCCCGCTACCTGGCCAATTGTGTAGCTACTCGATGTGTTTGCTCCTATGTGTATATGGCGAAATGTGTACTGCCCCAGTGGTTCATAAAATGGTTCAAATGGCTCTGAGCACTATGCGACTTAATTTCTGAGGTCATCAGTCCCCTAGAACTTAGAACTACTTAAACCTAAATAACCTAAGGACATCACACACGTCCATGCCCGAGGCAAGATTCAAACCTGCGGCCGTAGCGGTCGCTCGGTTCCAGACTGCAACGCCTAGAACCGCACGGCCACTCCGGCCGGCTGCCCCAGTGGTTGAGGGAAAAGAGATGCTTCGTTGGGACCACGGAAGGGTTGGGGATTGCTGGATCAATCGCCTCGAAGTTCCGTGAATGTCAAAGATTACCTCAGCGCCTTAATGCTCAAGCCACAGACACAGGATTACAGCCTGATGAAGGTAGAGTCGATCTCGTCATCGGTAAGGAGTTGGCCAGCATTGAGTGCCGTTGCTTTGCTGCCCTGCTGTTTGATGATAATAGCTGGTCCAGGAGGGGTTTAAATGCAGCTTCTCGATGCTGATCAGAAGGGTGGCGTTTTACAATATCATGATACCAAGATTTTCATAAACGTAGTTATGACTGGAGTTGGCCAATGCCCGTTTTCTGGTATGCTGTTCTTTTCTCCAAGTTCTCCAACAGTCCATCCTGTTACAATATCATGATACCAAGATTCTCATAAATGTAGTAATAGTCCATTGCAAAGCTCTCATATACTGACCATTGACCATACAAGTCTTCCACATGTAGTGTCCCTACCTAGTATTAGGTGAAATTTATAAAAAGCTGACACGGAGCATTACGTTAGGTACCGCTGGCCAGTAAGCACAATGTGGCGGTTCGCACATTACAGCAGGAAGGACAAAAGGATTGTCGCCTGACGGGGTAGCGATACTCTGTGAATCCTGCAACGTGCAGCAGTAATAGCTGGAGCAGGTTGGAGCAGGTAGGATGGTGTCACTAGGGCTATATCTGTGTTTGAGCAACATGACCGGGAGCCAGGCAATAGTGCAACAAATGCACTCTGGAGCAGCGTAAATAACTGAGATTTTTATGACAGATTCTTTTGAATCCCAATACTACTGCTAAAACACCAGGCTATGCTAGAAAACGAGACGACTGGGCGCCACCAGTTCAAGCCAAGGGTTCAAGACTGGCTCGAGGCAGATGCCTCTTGCACTAATAGGAATTTGTGGCAGAGTGCAGTGGACCTGCCACCTGCGCCAGCCATCAGCAGTGTCCTGCCAAGAGGCAGCAGATCATGTCATGTGCACAGCAATCATGCCTCTTCACTGTAGGAGACAGCAGCTTTGAGTGAGACTCTTGGGCATGGGGGTTGGACGTCAGAAGGCAGACACAGCAGGAAGGTGGAGTGCGTGGTTGACTTCGGAGGACTGACCTACTAATGGACCACTAGCTCACCACCAGTATCTGACATTAACATTGCAGGGCACCAAAACAAGTACAGTCCCACTGTCCCATCGAAGCAGGCCTCTGCTTCGATGGCGTGAGGCGTGTCTGCCTCTCACTGACAACAGAGAAATGTTCTAATAAAAAGAACGAAAGTGTTTTCTCAACCACCAGCGCATCACTGGGTCCCACAGGCCCACCATTCAGTCCCATCCTCAGTCAGCCAAGTCACCAGACTCGTGTGCCCTCACCAGACTGAGTCCGAAGAGGTGACGTCAACACCAGTGGACAGCAGAGAATACGCCACTTACCGTAGCGTGACGTCCAAGTTGCAGCCTATAATGTCATCATTGTGGGCTGAGTCATTTTGTGACTGACATTGGATCGAGAAGAACCAGTGCATGTGTCTCAGTTTAGGGGTACTTGTAAGGATCTGTGGTTAGGAACAGTGCGATTTGCGCAGTGTAATTTGCTTCAGCATTCTGCTCCTAGTGCCGAGTCTGTGGCAGTTGTCTCTCTCATGTGCCATTGCTTTGGCCACATGGTGAGAGAATACAAGGAGTCCAGGTGGCTCATGGTTAGATGTAAGAAGTAAGTAGGGTAGAGTTGTCAACTAAGGATTGTTCTTATATAAAATATGAGTAAGGGTAGCACAATGAAGAAGTCAGAGATAAAACGTGTTACCAGTCCAGAAGTTGTGGAACTGCTAATGAAGTAACATGTTTAAGTGCTTATTACAAATAATGAGTTGACATCAGAAATGAGAAGTTAGGATTGTTAAGATCCCAGAATTTAGCTACAGATCCGGCTGTTGTGGACACGTCCGGAAGGGCAGACAAGAAGCATTTCTATAACTGATTCGCCTCGATGGGCAATGATGCCACCGCACTTAGTACAGATGCATCATTATCTCCAACCTCCTTTGGGAGTCTTAAAATAGCAAGCATGGAGGACACGGCTACGGACTGTGGATAGGTGGTGCTATGTGGGAGTGTGGGTCGGCCTAGAGGCTTGCCGATATAGTCCACACAGTTCTGATAAACAGTGTCTGGATGCGCAGTGGTTACCGCTAGTGTCTAGTAAGCAGGAGATATTGATATGGGACACATTTTGAATCTTCCCGATGTTGCTGCACAAAGTCTCGATGCAACTGATACCAACAGTCGTTCCCTTTCCTCTCCTTGATCCCTCTCCTCCAATTTACTCTTTTTTTCTGTTAGCTCATCTAAGAATGTGTTATCGTTTGTAGAGATGTCTTGCATCTATTGAGACAGGGGATTGGTCGGACAAGCAGTTGTTGAAAATAGACTGTGACCTTCACGAGAAGCGAAATCCTTTGTACGATCTATGGATGCGCTAAATAAGACTGGGATTTTTGAATAGCTGCAATAATTATTGCTGCAAGGATACAAAAACAGAACGACGCCCTCTGTGTTTTTTTTTTTTTTTTTTTTTTTTTTTGCGAGCAGATGAGTGTTATTGCTAAGAAGTCTAATGAAACCAAAGAGAATTTTCAGACAGAATTAGAAAAATTGATGTGCATACATACAAATTAATACAAAGTGATGAGGCCAGTAAGGTATTATTACACGATGCCGAGCATTCGATGCATTCCTGTGTGGTCTAGCACTGGGTGTGTCTAGGAGGGTGGGCACTGAGGCACCTAAGGGTCTCCATCCTGCATTGAGGATAGATAGGTGAAGCGTGTTTGCAGTTAATGTAACATGTTTTAATTGAGAGTGTATAGAGCATGTGCATAGTCAGTGCCGCCAGCCATGGAGGAATACATTCATTATTAGGGGTGTAACAACAGGGGTAGTCAGGGTTGTAATAACCACCCATTAAACTCAAAAGTGAACCCCAGAACCAGAGAAGGACGTTCCCAGTAAAAACAAATGCAGGAAATACGGTGGAATGTGCCACAGTGGGTACTGGAGGAAGAAGAAGGTTAATTTTCTATTGTACACTGGGGTCACTGGGGTGACAGTGGCCTCGAGAGACTAGGAAGCAATGGAACCCAGTGTGTAAAAGAGGTGTCTCATGTGAGCAAGGGATTCAGCATAATTCTATGGCTAGACTTTCTTCTGTTGCGAGGAGCTTCTATCGTAGTAGGCAATCCAGGTAAATTGCGAGGAATGACTTAGCATGTAGGATATTGTCTATAATGGAACCTCTGGAGGGTTGTGATTTATGTGTGCAGCATATTGATTAGTGACGTGAGTTGTTGTAAGTCTATGGGATAAGGAGGAGGCCAGGTAATACGTGCAATTATGAATAACTTGGGCGCTGAGGAGCTTAAGAGTTGAAGGGAATGTTATCAGCATCGTTAGAGTTTTCAGAAGAGGAAAATTACTGCACAGAATTTGTGAGCTATGAACAGCTACAGGACGCCACTAAGACTGCATTGCATAACTAGGTTAAGCATTTGAGAGGAACAGAGACAGCACATGTGGAAGGACTGTTGCTTTAGTTTCAGTATTTGTTTATCCTTTTTTTATGGATGCCGTTGCTTGTAATTCCCATCACGCAGCAATGGACTAACATTGGCAACAAAGCGTCAGTGTATTGGAGGATGTACACAATACCACAGTACCTGTAACCAATTTTAGAAGAATTTATCAAGCATAGGTTAGGCGACGGGATACTAGAACAAAGTAGTAGCGTGTGGGGGTCAGGAGTTGTAATCGTACCCAAATAATCCACAGGCAATTCAAGCAAGTATCGATTTTGGTACGACTATGGTCATTTCGACAGTAAGATGACCACAGATGCTAACCCCACTGCAAACATCATAGGAACAACTGAGAGTCTTGTGCAGTGCCGGTATTTCTCAATGATGGATTCGAGAAGTGGGTACCATAGTTGGAGGTGATTCCAGCAGACGAGCTGAAGACTGTGTTTTCGATACGTTGAGGACATTATCGAGTGAACCAGCAAAATTTCAACGTTTGTTAGGAGTTTTAAATGAATTAAACCCTCTGTGTCTTTTAGTTTATTTGGATGACGTAATTGTTTCTTTGAGAGACATGCAACAGTATAATCAGCGACTAGAAGTTGTCCAAAGATTACGGCTGCACATTTAACACTGACTTCCGATAAGTGTGATTTTGCACTGGACGAAGTGAGTGTAATTAATAACGATGATGTGATACCCGATCGAAGATTGGCACTGGATGTGCAAGATTGTCCAGCAGCAAGGATAATAAAAGAATCAGATTCTTTCCTGACTAACAGATGTTTTGCTATTGACAATTTAGACATTCATACAAGGAGAGGTCCCCAGCAAAGCGATCGAGTTTTTGAACTGTACGGTGGTGTAGGTTAAGGTCCCAGGTATCACATAATGCAGCCATTCACTCTGGTGAGCGAGCCCTCATTTGCGAGTAACTGATGGAAAGAAATCCAGATTTTGAGTGACAATAACACTAAAATAAACTGGTTGCATGGTATAAGCGATTGGATAACAGTTTCCCATGTAGAAGGTTGTGGGTTGGAATCTTGTCAGGTACAGAAAGATTTTTAATTTTTACATGTTTATAGAAATGTCTTTTATCATCATTTTGATTCAATTAGTTGAATTTTTGTTTCCATTCCTTTCTAACATAATTTTAATTACTGTATGAACTTTTTCAAGAGTTCCATTTTTCGTTTATATCTTTCTTTTTCTAACCGGAATTTTTGTGATTCTCAATTAAATCAAATTTATTCAATTATTTAAAAATTCTGATCTATCATTTAAAAACAAAAGACGAAATGATCTATTTTCAAGTGCAATAGTGTGAAAAATGGGTTTTTGTTACCAGATCTGCGACTTTTTCTGCATGATAAACGCCATACAGATATTTGAAACGTAGCTTGAATACCAATTACACTATGGACAAAATTATGCACATGAAAATTTAAATGAAAGACGGATTTATAACTAAAACGAAATTCAAGTAAAATGAGTACTAGATATAATAAACGCAATAAAGCGGATAAAAAAGAGGGTGATAAAACAGAAGAAATTAAATCTAAATTAATATATAAAATTAATTAAAAACACTCAAACAAAGATTTCAAGTGAAAAACAATGATAGGAAGAAAAGTGAGAGCAAACTAATATTTTGGTGTTATGATTGAAGTTACATGACAAAGGAATGGAATCAAAGAATAATATTTATATCAGTTAATTGAATAAAAATGATGATCAAAGTAATTTAAATAAAGATTTAAAATAAAAACAAAATTTACACCTGATATGATTCAAACACACAACCTCCTGTATGTGAAGCTGTTATCCTACTCATTTTACCATAGAACTAGACTATTTAACACAATTTTTTAACATTATGTTGAGTCACACAAAATACGGATTTTTTTTTCGTCAGTTACTCGCAAATGTGGGCCCCCCAGGGGTGAATACCAGCTGTGTGTGATACCTGGGATATTAACCTACATCATCATGCAGATAGTTTCAAAAAGTAGATCGCACTGTGTGGGACCTCTCCTTGTTAGTAAACGTCTGTTTTACAAATTTCCAACAAAAATCAGTGACAAATTCATCAAAGAAGTAACTTCAGAAGTTAAGAATGAATGTTAAATTATACAAGGTGCCAAAATTTGGACAGACTAGTATAGAAGTAAAAACCTATAATTTCTTGATGCAGTCAGAACATAGAATACAGTTTTCAAATGAAGTGCCCCCTAATGTGTAAGCCCTTAACCTGAAATTACATCAGAATAATGTATTAGTCACTAAAGTAGATAAAAGTAATTCTGTAAAGATAATTAATGATGACGATTACATTTTAAAAACTACACATTTACTTTAAGACAATGGAACTGCAGAAATTAAGAGAGAACTCCTGGTTGCTTTCTTCTATGAAATTAGAGCTGCTGTCAGTAATTCCAATATTTTCTCAGATTCAAAATGGAATAAAGCGTTCCTTGATGATAAATCCAAAGACGACTGTGTTGTTTTCCCACATTAAATTGCATAAAGAAAATGAGCCTATCTGTCCAGTCATTAGTGCTTGCCAGAGTCCAAATGACTATGTGAATAGCTTCTGTCAATTCAAAATAAAAGAGCTGTTTACCTTTCAAAAGTCTTACAGCACAGAAAATAGTCATTAAATGGCTAAAATTTTCAAAAGTGTTGTCTTACCATAGAATTCAATTTTTGTCTCATTTGACATAAAAAAGTTTGTACACCAATGTACCTATTGAAGAAACATTACGAATTGTTTTCAGAAATATTGTTAATTTTGGGAAAGTAGAACATCACTATGCAGCTGAATTAATTCAACTTGTTAAACATCCCTAGTTGTTCAGTTACTTTCAACTAGAAAACTTCCCTTCAAAAAGATGGACTGGTAATGGGATATTTGGAGAAATTTTTATGAGTGATTAGGAAAACAATTTTTTAAAGCAGACAAAGAGTTGTTTCAAAAACATTTTTATATTGTAGGTACATTGACGCTGTTTTTATTATCTATTCAGGCAGCCATGATATAGGCCAGGAACTTCCTCATTTTCTAAATTTTATGAATGATAACTTGAAATTCACCATTACAATTGAAACAGAGGTTTCTCTCTACTTTCTAGATCTCCAGATCACTCTAGAAGGTTCAAAAATACGATGTGACATCTTACATAAACCAAAGGCAAAAGATTGGAGTATTTCAGTACACTCATATTACCTAGATGAGCATAAACGAGCCTACTTTGTATGTATGATTTATAGGTTGGTAAAACTAGGCTGGACAAAGAGACAGTAGATACGGAAATTAATACAATTATTCAGGTCGGGCTAGCAAATTGTTTTTCAGAAACAGTACTCAAGAACTTGCCGAAAATTTTAAAGGCAGAAAAAAACATATGAAAATAAAATAGCTATCAAACTCATTTTAACACCATACATAAGCCATATTTCTGAAAAAAAAGTTAATATCTTTTAAAAAATTGAGATTCAGGTTAATTTTTGAACAAATAAAAAACTGGGAAAGCTGCTGTTTTTTAGTATATTTGACGAACTGCTTATGAACAAACGAGAAACAAGTAAATAAGCTGCACTGTTGAATATTTACTGATGTAAGTCTCCATGTGATTCTTTGCAAGAAAAAAGGGAAAACAATTATCTACTTTAATTATGCACTTTACTATTTTATTCTAATGGGACTGTAAAAAACAGTAATTACAGAGATATACTTGTTCTGTTATTTTGCATTAATCACATTATGTACAGTTTTCTGTTATCCATTTTATATAAAATATTAAACTTTGTATATTAAAAAAATCCTTTTATATACCGTTTTTTGCCTGATGGGTTGGCATGAAGTGTTTTATGATTTTATAAATCATATTTTACATAATGTATAATTTTTAAGACTAACTTTTCTTATGGACAAATATGTAACTAATGATAACGATGAAATGATGTAAAGGAGCGCCGCTGTAGTCGCACCAGCTGTTGATAAATTGTTTTCCTGACAGGCACAAGAGGCCGTTGCTATCATTCCACTGTAAGTTTTTTCCATGTTAGGTCATCGTATCTAGTTACTTTGCTATTTTGTTCACCTTGACGGCATTTCTAACGAGTTTTGATGTAGTTATGAAAGTTATTTTTAACACTTACATAGAATGGTACGAATTCTTCTGTTAAAAGTAATTAGTGTGCAGATACGTTGCAACTTCTTTGCCTAATAAAACACATTTGTTTTATATACGCTATGTAATTTTATATTTGTTACTGAACTTCATCACGTCATCTGAAGATCGGTAAAGCCTGAAACGCGTAAAGAGGAATAAAATAAACCGTTTTAAAAAGCATCTAGTACCCACTTTTCAGCGATCATCCAGCTTTCTTAAATTCCTTATAGTTTTTGTGGTAATAATGGTCGCACACTTGTATCAAGATTTTTAGTCAAATTTACGAACTCTAGAAGAGGACGGACAAGGGTAGCTTACGCAATGTTAAGTAAACCTGTAACAACTTCACATTTTCCTTATTTCGGGTTTTTGCACTAGGTCTTGATGTTTTAACGGCTTCACAAAACGGTAATTACGGTAAACGGCAGCATCATCTGCAAACGAACTAGCAGACTGTCCCCTAAATCGTTCATACAGATTCGGTACAGCGGAGGGCCTATAACATTTGTAGCACTTTTGTGCAGTTTCGACTATATCTGGATCAAATAATTTTTTTGTTTTCTTATGCCTAATGTCACATGTATGTCCTCATTCCCTTTGGTTATGCACCTTTGTAAATGTTTATTGATTTTTCTGTCAATTTGTCTCACTATAATTAACCTGTAATTAATAGAGGAAATTAGCGAAATTCGATGGCAGGAAGAACAGGACTTCTGGTGAGATCAGTAGAGTGTCACAAATACAAATTAAATTGGTGTAATGCTGGAGTCGGTCGCCAATGAATAAGAAAGTAGGAACAGAATAGGGATCGCACAATCGTAGCCAGGACAGTCATGCAGTCAAAACCCACCACAGAAGTACAAGCTTATATGTCAACTAGCTCCGTATATGATGAAGAGACTGAAGAAATATATAATGAGATAAAATAAATCGTTCAAATAGTTAATGGGAAACGAAAATTTAATTTTGTTGAGATACCGGAATTCGATAGCAGGAAAACGAAGATACGGAAAAATGGGGGAAAGAATGAAAGAGGAAGCCTCTTGGTAAAGCCTTGAGCAGAACATAATTTGATCATCTCCGACACGGTTTAAGAACCATGAAAGAACTGTGCATATATGGAAGAGACCTGGAGACACTGGAAAGATTCAGATTGATTATATAAAGGTAAGAGAGAGATTTCGAAACCAGAATTGAATAGTAGGACAATTTATTGGTTATGGACTGTAGATTAAAACTGAAGAAACTGCGAAATATAAGAAATTAAGAATATAGGGTCTTATTGAGTTGAAAGAACCAGAGGTAGTTTCGAGGATGCGTAAGGCAACGGCTGAAAAGAAAAGAGGCAACGACAAATGGGTAACTTAGAGAGATGAGATATTGAAGGCAGCACAGGATCAAACAGGAAGTAATAAGACTTACTAAAAATCCTTGGATAACGCAGGTGATATTGATTTTAATGGAGGAAAGGAGAAAATATATAAATGCAGCAAATGAAGCAGGCGAAAGGGAATACAAAGTTTAAAAAATGAGATTGACAGAAAGTGCAATATGGCTATGCAGAAACAGCTAGAGGATAAATATAAGGATTTAGAAGCATGTATCACTAGAGGAAAGATAGAAACTGCGCTCGGAAAATTAAAGAGGCCTTCGGAGAAAAGGGAGGCAGCTGTAAAGTGTTCAGATGGAAAACGAATCCTAAGCAGCAAAAAGAAATAGTTGGATGGTGGTAGAAGCATATAGAGAGTTTGTACAAGACACATGACATTAAATTCAGTATTAGTGTAGATAGGGAATCGGATGTCAACAAAGATGGGCTGGGAGATACGATACTGCCAGAAGAGTTTGACAGTACACTGAAAGACGTATGTCGAAACAAGGCTTCTGCAGTAGGCGACATTCCGTCAGAACTACTGATAGCCTGGGAGAGCCAGTCCCATGAAAAGATGAATGAGCAGGCGAATTACACTCAGACTTCAAGAAGACTATAATTCCAGTTCCAAAGAAAGCAGATGCTGACAACTGCGAATGTTTTATTAAGTAATGGGTGCAAAAATTGACACCAATTATTTACTGAAGAATGGAAAAACAGTTGTAAGCCGACCTCGGGGAGATTAGTTGGGGTTCCGGAGAAATGTAGAAACACGCAGGGCATTAATGATCACGTGACTTCTCTTAGAAGTGGCTTAAGGAACGATAAACCTAAGTTTATATAGCATCCGTAGACTTACAGAAAGCTTTGGACAATCTAGACAGTAATACTGCCCATGACATTCTGAAGGTAGCAAGAGTAGATCACAGGGAACGAATAGCTATTTACAGCTTGTACAGAAACCATACGGCAATTAAGGGTCGAAGGGCATGAAAGGGAAGCAGTGGTTGAGAGGGGAGTGAGACAAATTTGTAGCCTATCCGTGATGTTATTCAATGTGTACATCGAGCAAGTCATAAAGGAGACCAAGAGTAATTTGGTGTACGAATTAGTCCAGGAAGAGGAAATGAAAACTTTGACAAAATTACAATGTTACCAGTAAACCTTAGAGCCAAAAAAGGTCTAGGAGGAGGAGTTGAACGGAATGGAGTGTGTCTTGGAGAATATAAGATGAAAATCAACAAAAGAAAGACAACGATAATGGAATATATTTGAATTAAACCATGTGATGGTGAGGGAATTAGAGTGAGAAACGAGACTGAAATTACATGAGTTTTGTTATTTGGGCAGCAGAATAATAGATTATGGCCAAAATAGAGAGGATATGAATTGTAGAGTGGAGAAGCCTTTCTGACCGCATAACATTTCACAAGCTAACAGTTAAGTTTTGCGTAGGTGTAACTGGAAATAAAAGATCTTATTAAATTTCTTGAAAGTCATTCTTGCTAAAATTCATTCAGTTTTAAACGTAGTTGAATGAAAGAGTGATCATATTAGTTTGCTTTTGGCTATTGCACTTTATGGGCTAACATAATGAATACATGCCGCACAGGTTTGTAAAATACTTTTTTTTCATGTATATGTGCTTAAAAGAGTTTTCATATTGTGTCTTGTCATAAGTGTTCAACTCACATCTTAGTCAAATGACAGACCACAGATGACAGATGGAAGTGAAACGTGGATGAAAAACAGTTTAGAGGAGAATAGAATAAAAGCTTTTGAAATGCGGTGCTACAGAAGAATGATGGAGATTAGATGGATAGATCACGTAACTAGTGGAACGGTAGTGAATAGTAATGGTGAGAAAAGAAATTTGGGGCCCAACCTGACTCCAAGAAGGGATAAGTTTATATGACACATTCTGAGACATCAAGGGATCACCAAATTAGTACTGGAAGAAAGTGTGCGGGGAAGAAGTCGTAGAGGGAGACGAAGAGATGAATACAGTAAGGAGATTCGGAAGGATGTAGGTTGCAGTAGTTACTCGGAGATGAAGAGGCTTGCACAGGACAGAGCAGTATGGTGAGCTGCTTCAAACCAGTCTTCGGGCTGAAGAGCACAATTCGGTTTCTG
This sequence comes from Schistocerca piceifrons, assembly GCF_021461385.2. NCBI lineage: Eukaryota > Metazoa > Arthropoda > Insecta > Orthoptera > Acrididae > Schistocerca > Schistocerca piceifrons. Next base: position 632,558,012 of record NC_060139.1, read on the forward strand.
GATACGCATGTTAAATGTCGAGCCAGTATTACAATAGTTATTACAGTAAAAGCATTTATGAAGTGTTGTTCTTCAAATATTATTAAGTGGCCTTAATTAAACAGACCTTAAGAGATTCAGGGGCCACATGATACATTTATGATTAACTTAGTACAAAGAAGCAAATGCTACCAAAGAAAACATATAGTAATCAGATCAGTGAATAAGGCAGTTTGAATATCATTTCTATGTTAGTGTTTTCAAATAATTAAAGGGTAAAAGGTCTTCATGTCCATATTTGTTGCACTCCTCCTTCCTTCGCTGATTTCAAGTGACGACCAGTAGTTTTCTCACTTGAATTACAGAGAGTAAGTAATAGTGGGAGCCAGTTTATTGGCAAAATATATTTAGGTGTCACCTGTGTTGCTCTCATGGCAAAATCCTACTCCAAGGCTTCCTAGATTTTCCTTCTGTTTCGTGTTCTATTCGCAAAACAGAGTTTTCTACCAAATTTAGTCAAACACACTTATTAATTTTCTTAATTATCAGTATAATCTCTTGGTACCTCTTTGTCTAAATAGGCTGATGACCACTTTTCTTTCCTTTACTTACAGTTTACTTTATAATACCCAGAACATTGGTTCGACCCCAACTAGTTAAACTACTGCTCCCTATCGAAACATAATCTTTTGGTTAACGAAGTATAGTCCGTTACCTTTTTCATTGCCGTCATTAACGCTCAAAACTATATTCCTTTCATAGGAGTAACATTATTGGTAATTGTTCTTGTAATGTTAGAGGTAGGTGGTATACTTGTACTTACGCGTAAGAGGAGCTTAAGTGACCGATAGTGTTTTACATCTCCTTGGGGAACACCAAATATCACATCTGTTCTACTCTAAGATGTTCTGACGATTGCTATGAACTTTGACCTCTCTTATAGCAAATCGTCATTCACATATACTGGATGATCTCAAGGGCCATCAATGTTGGGTGGGGCTTACCTGAGCAGTCATATTTTGTCCACCATGTATACAGCATGTCTTGCATGACCTACGCAAGTGTCATTGCTCTGGATGTAACAACACTATACTGCAGCAGTTGGCTTAGGATTTTCAATCAGTATGCCTTAACGCACTCGAAAACTGGCTCTATGAGTGGATCACCACAAAAGAATCTGAATTTTTAACTGTGAAACCAAGTTTTTAATTGGAAAGTGTGATAAGTTTGTATCTGGCGATGGACAATACTTTCAGTGAATTGCCTTATACCTTTGCATAGAAATAAACATGTATTTTCTGTCGAATAGATGTCACAGATATCATTGACCGAGGCACCACAGAACGTTATATGTTAAATCCCATGCTTTTAAAGTATTGTCAGAGACTGTAACGAATCTTGTTTGGAACGAATGTGATTAAAAGAGAAACAAATTCCTGACAGGAGATTCAAACTGTATTCTCTGAAAAGAAATTTCAGTATGGCCCTAAAGGAGGTGATTTATATTTACGGAAATACAAAATATTTTTTTTAATTTGTTGTAAGCACAGTTTCATTACCATGACCTGTGAAGAAATACCAAAAATCGACAAACCAAATCCTTAGCTTCTTCAACTCTGTTAAGCCTGGAAAATAAACATTGCTTAACAGTGATTTTTGTACACTGTGGACAATGTAGCAGCTGGAAAGAACCTCCCTGTAGCAATTTTTTTACTAATACAAAACAAAAACATTTACGTCTAGCGTTTACTGGAGTGAATATTTGTTGTTTAACGAATGTACATTATAGGAACAATGGACGTTCCTCGGTTGACTCCGTATGTGGAAACATAGAGTGGAGCAAACAAGTCCACATGACTGAGAAACTTATCAGCTGTTTACAAACCACGATTGCCCGTCAAGAACTCTCCTTATGGAACAGAAAATGACGTAACCAACATACCGAAAATGAACGTAGAAACATCGCCTCGATCACGATTTTTTATTGACGACTAACCGGTTCCGATCTGCCCAGCAGATCATCTTCAGGTCTGGTGCCGCAAATTGCACACTGTCAAAAGTGGTACTAATGGGATAAAACATTTTGCTAACTCATTCGCACCACTGTTGAAAGACTGCTTGCTGCGGCGCCAGACCTGAAGATGATGTACACTATAGATCGAAACCGCTAATCGCCAATAAAAGAAATTGTTATTCAGACGGGGATTTTTTCATTTATTAATAAACCAAGAACCCAAGATCCCACGATCACGAATCCTCTGACATGGTGTCAACTATCAAGTACTGATAATAGCTGGAACTGGTGTTATTGTCCCCACATCTCAGGTTTAACTGGCAGCTTACGGTGCTAATACATTACACAATCGCTCCCTCTTTCACGAACTTTATTTACGAGTGCCCGATACGGGAGAATGGTGTTCCCATTTCATAGCTATTGCAGCGAACGTCCCAATGTCGTTACGCCTTACCGTTAAAGCCCAGCCATACTTGTCGCTCCCACAATAACTTCCAGAATTGTGGTGCAAGATGACAGTGACGCTATAGAAATGATTTCTTGGTGTATGTGAGGACATCAAGTTCGCACTACTGTACAGTCGTTACGCTACCCGATAAGGGCTGCTGAGCTATTGTCGCAAGGATATAGTCACGGAATGGCGCGACTGAATAGTTTGGGGAAAGAAGCTGGTTATGACGTAGCGAATGTACTGATCTTTAATGGCTGCTGAAGAACGCAATAAGGAGCCGACTGTTGTTCCGTACTTTACTGTTCCTATAACACTCCTGAATGGCTGTTCGCAAGTTTACTACGACCTGGTAATATCATTCTTCGTAAAAGTTTCGTAGAAGCAACTTCTTTCAGGTTTTTGTGATAAGTTGTGGGGCTTAGAACCGCAAAATGTCCATCGAGGTGTTTCACTGAAAGGAAATACATCAAGACTTTTTAATTGGTGCATGACGTTCAATTAATGCTCGCTGCGAAAATAGGCAGCTGCACAAAACGTTAGAGTGAAAGAAACTTGTGCCAGATGTGTAACTAACAAATAACAGATCGATGAAACTTGGACCATACATAGAAAGAAATACTACGATGTGGTGGAGAAGGTTACTCAAAGAAATACGCAGTGAGGTGAACAGAAATTCCAGTTTTATTCAATGACAATAATTATACTGAAGTCACCACCATTTATGATTGACCCCTGGAAACTATAAACGGAAGGAGTCAATCTTAACAAGATGCATGATCACTACGGGCTGCAATTCTTGCTCTGTCATATTGCCTCAAGGATGGTAACGAGTTATTGTGGTATGGCGTTCCGTACCTCCACTACGACCGTTGACAAGCGCTCCATGGACATTGTGAAAGTGCCGGAATACGTCTTCACAAACCACCCCGCACGTGCTCGATGGGATTCAGATCGGGGGAACTGGCAGGCCAATCTATTTGGCGAATATCCTCCCGTTCCACGAGCTCATCCACCTACACTCTTCGATGCGGTGAGGGCAGATACATTATGTCGGGTACACTGAAAGCTGTCCCGGCAGCAGAGCCCGAAGGCGAAACGAGCGACACCTGAGGTGTCCGATGCGAGGAGAGAGACACTCAGCGCCCGCTAGATCCCGAGACAGTAGCCTAAAGATGGCTGATCGTAGACAAAAGAGCCTTCAGCTGTTCGCGAACTGCGGCCAGCTCCTCCTGCGTCCATAAAGAGCATGCGGACATCCTATCCATCACGGCACGACTAACTTAAGCAGTGAACTGTAAAAGCGCACAGAGATATCTAAATATGCAACTTGCTACCATCGTGTCGTGTCTGACTCCTTCAAGAGCTGTACAGCTAGCCGTTCAAAAGAAGTGACACCTATGCTACAAATTGCCTAACTCTACACTTTACAGTTACAAAAATGCAAGATTACACTTGTGAAATAGAAAAACACGAACGAAAATTTAATAATTGAACTACTACGAAAGCACCGAAAGAGCCAAATACGTAACTTACTGCTGAGAAGGCGCTCAACAGGCGACAGCTGGAATCAGACTGACTTACTACGCAGAAACCAAAGGTTACTTGCTCTTCACAACCAACAAATGAATGACAGCTGCGCTGCAGACTGAATGAATTGACAAAATTCAAAGTCCCCTAGACTTAAAACTATTTAAACATAACTAACCTAAGGAGATCACACACATCCATGCCCGAGGCAGGATTCGAACCTGCGACCGTAGCAGCCGCACGCTGCCGGACTGAAGCGCCTAGAACCCCTCGGCCACAGCGGCCGGCAATGAATGTATACACTACTGGCCATTGAAATTGCTACACAACGAAGATGACGTGCTACATACGCGAAATTTAACCGACGGGAAGAAGATGCTGTGGTATGCAAATGATTAGCTTTTCAGAGCATTCACACAAGCTTGACGCCGGTGGCGACACCTACAACGTGCTGACATGAGGAAAGTTTCCAACCGATTTCTCATACACAGACAGCAGGTGACAGGCGTTGCCTGGTGAAACGTTGTTGTGATGCCTCGTGGAAGGAGCAGAAATGCGTACCATCACGTTTCCGACTTTGATAAAGGTCGGATTGTAGCCTATCGCGATTGCGGTTTATCGAATCGCGGCAATTGTCCTCGCGTTGGTCGAGATCCAAAGACTGTTAGCAGAATATGGAATCGGTGGGTTCAGGAGGGTAATACGGAACGCCGTGCTGGATTCCAACTGCCTCCTATCACTAGCAGTCGAGATGACAGGCATCTTATCCACATGGCTGTAACGGATCGTGCAGCCACGTCTCGATCCCTGTATCAACAAATGGGGACGTTTGCAAGACAACAACCATCTGTAGGAACAGTTCGACGACGTTTGCAGCAGCATGGACTATCAGCTCGGAGACCGTGGCTGAGGTTACTCTTGACGCTGCATCACAGACAGGAGCGCCTGCGATGGTGTACTAAAAGACGAACCTGGGTGCAAGAATGGCAAAACGTCAGTTTTTCGGATGAACCCAGGTTCTATTTACAGCATTATGATGGTCGCATCCGTGTTTGGCGACATCGCGGTGAACGCACATAGCGTGTATTGGTCATCGCCATACTATCGTATCACCCGGCGAGTTGGTATGGGGTGCCATTGGTTACACCCCTCGTTCACCTCTTGTTCGCATTGACGGCACTTTGAACAGTGGACATTACATTTCACATATGTTACGAACCGTGGCTCTACCCTTCATTCGATCCCTACGAAACCCTACATTTCAACAGGGTAATGCACGACGTCATGTTGCAGGTCCTGTACGGGCGTTTCTGGATACAGAAAATGTTCGACTGCTGCCCTGGCCAGCACATTCTCCAGATCTCTCCCCAATTGAAAACGTCTGGTGAATGGTGGCTCGTCACCACTCTTGATGAACTGTGGTATCATGTTGAATCTGCATGGGCAGCTGTACCTGTATATGCCATCCAAGCTCTGTTTGACTCAATGCCAAGGCGTATCAAGGCCGTTATTACGGCCAGAGGTGGTTGTTCTGGGTACTGATTTCTTAGGATCCATGCAGCCAAATTGCGTGAAAATGTAGTCACATTAGTTCTAGTATAATATGTTTGTCCAATGAATACCCGTTTATCATCTGCATTTCTTCTTGGTGTAGCAATTTTAATTGCCACTAGTGTACTTTGCGGTTATAAAACGTCAGATTATACCGTTTGGACAAAAATCATGGAACACTAAGAAAGCAAACAAGGAGATAAATACGTAACTTGCTGGTCTGTAGGTGCGTAACAGACGAGAGTTAGAAGTGCACAGGCTTCTGACCTCACAATCATTCAATACAGTACACTCACCAGAAAGGTTATTGCTTCTCCATGTGCAGCTTTCAGGAGTGCATTCCGTCCTGACTTCATTTTTTCATGGATCACAAAGTGCGATCGAATCGGGCAGCGCAGGAGGAGGAGCTCTTTGAACGAGAGGATATTCGGCGCTGGCCCACCCGCCCTGCGACTTGAATCCCACGTAGCTCGTGTGGGATGCGTTGGAGAAATGTACTGAAGCAGACCACGTGCAGCAGCGACCTTCCAGCAGTTGTCATCGGCGCTGGTGGGGGACTGGAGCGATCTGCCTCAACAACTCCATACACGGCTTGTGCCAGCGAGGGAGCACGTTGGGGAGCGTGCGTTGGCGTCCGTGACCTTACACACCCTGTTAAGAAAACTGTACCGCCAGTTTTCATCTTGATGAGACCATCAAGGATCACTGTGACTTTTGAGAAATTGTTGTTTATTAACAAAAGCGTCATTTCTGTTCAACTCATTGCATAATTCTTTCAATTACCTCCTGTAGTATACTCCAGCAGTTCTTTCTATGTGTGGTCCAAGTTCCTTCGAGCAATGTTACTTGCCACTGACAGGTCACACAAAAGTTGCTTTCGTCCTTTATTTTAGCACACCAGTGTCTTTGTTGCGAAGCTTGTTCAGTGAAAATCAAATAAACGCTACGACGAATTTATTTACAGATTTTTCAATGAAGGAAAAATATAGAAAGATTCGAAATTAACGTCCCATCAACGATGAGGTAATATGAGAGTGAGCAGACATTCCCAACTGGGAAAGGATGTGTCAGTGTATCGGTCGCGTATTTTCCCTGCCTGCCTAAGCGGCTCACAAGCACCAATAAAAGGTTAATCTGCATGACGTATCGCGGATTTGTGGCACCGTTAGCCTGAATGTGCACGACCTTGCACGTACTTCGTCAGTGAATAAACACACAAAATAAAACAATGCATCCTTTTTCCTTTCCTGTTTCGCTTCTACTTTTTACATTAAATTTCTATACTCCTTTCAACCGCAAACACCTCTTTTATTCATTTTTCAGTTTTTTTAAGTTTTTTACCAGTTATCTGAAAGCGTTTTTTCTACTACGTTTACAGTTATACTTATTTCTGTTACGCTTGGTAGACCATCAGGAACGAAGTGATCGAATTAAAATGGTTGTAAGACAGGGATTTAGTCTTTCGCCCCACTCTTCAAGCTACAAATCGAAGAAACAACGACGGAAATAAAAAGTTCAAGAGGCGGATTAAAATTCAGGGTGGAAGATTATCAATGATAAGATTCGATGATGACATTGCTATCCTCAGTAAAAGTGAAGAAGAACTACAGGATCTGTTGAATCAAACGAACAGTGTAAAGAGTACGGAATATGGACTGAGAGTAAATCGGAAAAATACTGACTCAATAAGAAATAGCAGAGATTAGAACAGAGAGAAAAATGACATAAAAATTGGTGATCATGAAGTAGACGAATCTGAGGAATTGTGATATACAGGCAACAAAATAACGTGTGGCACACGTAGCAAGGAGGACATAAAAATCATAGTGGCGCTGGCAAAATGGGCATTCCTGGCCAAGAGAAATTTTCTAGTATCAGCAATTAATTGAGGACGCAGGTTGAAAGAACTACTCTGAGATGTAAAGGTTGCTTTGCATGTCCATCATACCCCACTGCTCCCTAGGCCTGTTTAGAGAAATTCATACGTCTTCCACGAAAATATCGTAAACTTCATTAATGAAAAGGATGGACAAGTCGCACTCACAAAGGAAAACTAAGATGTAGATCGAATTTCAACTGATTACAATGCAGTCGTACTACGTTAGAAGCAACCATAAAATACGGGAAGTGGCTGTAAGTGCAAATAATATTCTAAGTCCTTCTGGTTAATTAATATGGGGATCAGATTAACTGGAGAATCACTGATTGTGAACATTAACGTCGAATTTATATCACTACGATCCATGGCACCTAGAGTTGTCGACACAAAGCTTTAGATTGAGAAACACGCAGTACAGCTACTGACAGTTTGATTTTAGACCCGAAAACCTGCATTGTCTTAAAACCAATAGGCATTGGTTTATTTCACCATGAATGTTAAAAGATAACAATAAAATTCACTGATCAGTTAGGTGCATATCATGGAAGAAGGAGTGTTCTATCGCAGAATCATAAATAATGACCCGATCATAGTGTTTAGAGTAGAATTAAGGGTAGAATGCTACGGGGAGTTTCATGAAACAAAGAGTGCAGAGCCGGCCGCGGTGGTCTAGCGGTTCTAGGCGCTCAGTCCGGAACCGCGCGACTGCTACGGTCGCAGGTTCGAATCCTGCCTCGGGCATGGATGTGTGTGATGTCCTTAGGTTAGTTAGGTTTAAGTAGTTCTAAGTTCTAGGGAACTGATGACCACAGATGTTAAGTCCCATAGTGCTCAGAGCCAATTGAACCATTTGAAAGAGTGCAGAGGGAAAACTTCACTTTTTCTTGAAAACATTCCTACACCACTCTGAGTCTTGTTTTCCCCTACAACAGAAAGGGAATATGAAACAAAAGCAAGGATAAAGGATAGGTAACTCCTTGGATAAAGGATCTTGTACTAGGAGGAGAGATCTCCGACGAATTGATAAGACAAGCTGTAGTCACGAGCTGAAATCAGTTATTGTTAAATACTCTTCTGTTATTAAAAAAGTTAAACAATCGAAGAATAACCCAAAATATTGGACCAATAATAAACAAGCAATAAACAATAGCGACTGAAATGAAGCTGAATGGTACAGAAAACAGCTCTGAGTGAAAAGCTGACACTACCAAGTCAATGACCACCAAATTCTGGTATAACTTCCTCACAGTCGCAGCAAATAATGCAACCATGAACACATTGCAGGCAAAAAAATTTTCTTCAGCAGACAGCAGACTTTAGTTTAAAACATACATTCTCTATGGAGATTAGAAAATTCATGAGGTCAGTAAAATGTGGAGCTACGTTTCTAGCAGAAATTTAAAATAATGTGCTGACTTCGTAGGATTACAGCTAAGCCGTCTTTTTAATCAATCTTGACTTACTTGATTTACTGAAAGAAATATGGCGTAAAAACAGCCATCTACAAAACAAGAAATAAGAAATAAAATTTACAGATTTCTTTGATTCCAGTTTCTTCAAAGGTGTTTGATGAAATGGTCAACGGCAGAACACTCATTCGTTTAATAGAGAAGAGCTTGGTAACTGCTTCTCAGTTTGGCTGTCGTAAAAGATTATCCGCAGATCAATACAGGTATCAAAAGTGAAGAGCTGGTAGAGTTAAATAAGAAAAATTGTCATGATCAGATATTTTCCGAACATTCCAAAGGTTTTGATTGTGTTGGTCACAAAATCTAGTTATGGCATTGACGACATACCTCTTCCATGAAAAAAAGGAGAGGGTCTCATTGTCAGACTTTAACGAGCATGAATGTAACCTCAAAGCGAGGAGACATTATGTAATTATAGGGTCGCACAGAGATCGGCACTGGATATACAGGTATTTCCATCATGCATAAATGATCTTCCGATTAATTTAGAGGTGTAAAACATGTAATGCCTCGTGACACAAGCATAACCGAGGATCCACATTCAACTATAACAGACACAGGTCATTTGATACCCAAACAGGTTTAAAATTTGTGCAAAACTAATAGTCTTAGTCTTAATCATGGTAGACTTATATTGTGCTGATTCAGACAAGTGGCAATGACCTGTTTGCACCAGAAGTTGACATTAAAGCTCACAAACCAAGCGAAACTCACTGTGTAAAATCCCTTGCGATCCATATGGTTAACAAATTAATCAAGATACTCAGTTCAGCATCAGGTTGGATTAATTACGCTCGAGATGCATTTGTTCGGGATTTTCAGCAAAAGGAGCTGCACTGACTTTGTCATAGGTTTCCATTCCAACCATAATAGTCAGCACAAAAAAGCCTTTGTCTGCTTGGCAATTAAACCTCTGATTAAGCTCCTATTGTCAAAATCTTAGCATGAATCTGAGCTGCATATCATCAACTACATTCCAAACATGAATAACTACCTCATCATGATTTTGGTATTATTTACAATAACATAGTAGCCAAATACAAAAATCGCTCTGAGCACTATGGGACTTAACATCTGAGGTCGTCATCCCCTATAACTTAGAACTACTTAAACCTAACTAACCTAAGGACATCACACACATCCATGCCCGAGGCAGGATTCGAACCTGCGACCGTAGCGGTCTCGCGGTTCCAGACTGAAGCGCCTACAACCGCTCGGCCACACCGGCCCGCTAGCCAAGTACACCGCCGATAAAAAATCGACACACAAAGGAGGAGTTGTGAAACATTACCGAAAGTTGGTAGGCGTGTTTCGACATCTGAAAGATAATGTCTACTAAATTTTACGCTATTCGAATAAGAGTAGCTCTACTAGCACCACTACGATGATACAAATTATGTTTGCTTTAAATGCACGCTGTAGCGGTCGCTAGCGCCAGTTACCTTTAAGTAGTGAGTTGGTGTTACCCAAGAATGCCTGTAAGGTGACGCCATTATCAACTTGCCACTGACATTGAACGAGGACATATAATAAGGCTTCTGCGGTATTGCGCAAACACTTGGCAGGAATGTAGCCACTGTACATGATTGCTGGCAGTACTGGCACTACCGAGAAGGAAGATCATAGTATTCTGCGTACGGCTCTGTCGCACCATACTGTATCTGTAGCAGCACTTGCTGCATTTGAGCAGCACTTGGGACCACAGTGGCACAACGAACTGTTACTAATAGATTACTTCAAGAAGAGCTTCGAGACAGACTCCCCGTAACGTGCATTCCATTGACCCCAAATCACCACCACTAGCGATTTCAGTGATGTCAAGAAATAGCTCACTGGAGGCAATGTGGATGTCTGTTTGTTTTCTGATGAAATCTGATTCTGCCTCGCTGTCAATGAAGGCTGTATGTTGTTAGAAAGAGATCAACTGAGGACCTGCAACCAATTTTCCTGCGTACTAGACACAGTCAGCCTACTGCTGGAGTTATACTATAGTCTGCAGTGCGATTTCCTATGACAGCAGGAACACTCTCGTGGTTATACCACGCACTCTGCCTGCAAATTTGTACGTCAGCCTAGTGTTTCGAGCTGTTGTGCTATCATTCATCAACAGCATTCCAAGGGGTGTTATCCAACAAGAAACGCCCGCCACACACTCCTTTTGCAACCCAAAATGATCTAAAGAGTGTCGTCAGATTGCCTTAACCTGCTCGATCATCACGTCTGTCTCCAATCGACGACATATGAGACATCATCGGACGACAACTCATGCATCATCCACAACCAATATTAACTGTCGCTGTGCTGACCGACTAGGTGCCACAAGTATGTCACTCCATCACAGAAACTGACAATCCGGCACATGTACAGCACAATGCATGCACATTCAACGTTATGTTGGTTATACTGGTTATTAATGTTTGATCATTTCACATTTTCAATGGCTTATATGACGGTTACATTAACCTGTGATATTGTAATATTGATCACTTCAGTATGTTACGTAGACAAATGTACTCCCAAAAGTTTAATATACTACACCAAATATTTTTTGATGTACCGATTTATTTCCCATCAGTTTATATTTGTTTACCATGTTACAGCGAAATCGGTACTACAATGGCATTAGTTTTTGAAGAGTATAAACTTATGTTTCTTTTCAACTATGAATAGTCTTGTTGGTATCTTTATTAATGGTGTGGACAGAAGGAATATTTATCATGAATCAAGTACTTACAGTATAGAATATCATATTTGCGGCTTATGCTATTTTGGCACAGCGGAAGGCGGCTCGATATCAGATGTGAACAGGTCGCTTTTGAAATGAAGGACATGGCCGAAAAATTTAGTTTTACTTCCTGTCTAATCGAAAACGAGCGTAGCATTCCAGTCCTGACCACGCTTACGAGGATGCTTCGAAAAAGGAGAAAGGAGGACGTGTGGACCTGCTGGAGCAGATGGAAATTTTTTATCATCTGAAGTCTTCTCACATAACTAAGGTCAATGAGCTGGTGGCGATAAAAAGCCCCAAGTACTGGCAGCCGTTTAAAAATTACCATGTTTCCAAGTGAGGAACTCACTGTATGTGAGAGGAAGTTAGTCTACGTGTTTTATTTATTGTTATTTCATACCCCTCCCCCATGTGGGGTGGACTGCCAGCAGTACAATTCTCCACTCTTCATCGGAGAGCATTCTTAAAAATGTAACAAAGCTGCGAGAAAGAAGACTGTTTTTGTTTTTTGTTTTAAATTGGGAAGATTAATGATAGACAGCTAAGAAAGACGAAAAATATATAAAAATTAAAAAAAACACAACTGCAATGTGGTGATATTCTTCTATAAAAAAGCAATGGATCACTGCACTTTCACTTAAAATCTGGAGGACGTGCAATGGGTGAAAGGTATTGAGGGAGGAGAGAAACATGTTCCATAGGAATGAGCGGTATAGGTGAAAAGATGGTAATCTGTTAGGCACTGAAACTACGGAGATGATAGATAGGAGCTGAGGCAAGTAGTAGGAACACAGACGGTGACAAAGAGAGTGAGAAGTAGGCTGCTGTGTGAGTATGGTAGTGGTTAGAGGAGGAAAGGGGCAGAGATGGATGGAGAGGGACAGAAGAGGCCTCATGTGGACTGTGATAGGTGGGGAAGAGTTAAAGCTAGAAGGATAGATAGATATGGAGGCAGATCTCATCGTCTGGGAGAGGGAGTTGGTTGAAGTTGCGTTGAGACAGGATACGGAGTGTATGTGTAGACATAGGGACAGAGGAACGTGTTTGTGAAGGTTGAGTAGAGAGTTGGTGATCAGAGGGAACACAATGGAGTTATTCGAATCTAATCCGCAGATTTTGTAGGAGATGCAGAGGTGTTAGATGTGAGTGAGGAGGGGTGGAAATTTGATAAGATTGTAGAGGTTCCACGTGGGGGAAGGTAAATCGATAATGAAACAAGGCAGAGGGCATGGCGTTTGAGGAATTGGAGGGACTCATAGAACTTTGTGGCGAGAAGATCAGTGAAGCATTTGCATATAAGAGGTTGGATTGGCTTAGGGATTTGCAGGTGTGGAGAACAGTGGAAGGGTGTAATCCCTAATTTTGCCCTGTTACTAGTTATAGACTATTGTGCGCTCTCTGTTGGGTGGTTGGTAGGTGAGGCTTACACACTAGTTGCCGGTTGACGGTTAGGCGGAGAAGATTTTGTATGTTACTTAAGCGGACAGGATGCCATAAATGGTAATGTCGAAGTCATGGAAATGGAAGGTGCTGTGTCGTCCGAACAAGTCACATCCAACGCAAAAGCACCACAGGCGCTAATATGGGAGCTGGTGCCAGTGCCATAGAGATTCGCCACTTGCGCGAGTTCCACCAGCGCCGCAGGCGGCGCTGAGGATGAAGATGACCGACCTCGCCTCGACCAATTGCCAGCTGAGTGCAATGCGCCAATGACTGGACAATAACAGACAGATGGCTACTCGGAAGATAGAAGAACACTCTCGTCTACTTGGTTATAGATCATCGTCCAGGGCTGACTTAGACAGGAAACGTCTTCATTGAACTCTTAGATGTGAACAGACAATTCTTGTAATTTACATTTTATACAGACTGTGAAGTTTTGTGTTATACTACATGCAGTGTTGCAGACGTCATTATTCGACAAGTTACAAAGATAAGTAAACCTGTTTAACTCATTTGTGTGACTTTGTTACTAATTTGTTGGTTTGTTGTAGTACCTTCGTTGTATCCCGTTACGTGACCCTGGGGCATAGTTGTGTAATAGTGTCATTGATAAATTGTCTTAGCGATGTACTGCATCAGAAGCCGTTTCTCGAACTCACAAACTCGGCTTCCACAATTGTAGCGACGAGGACTTTACAAAACTGGCGACGAGGGTTTACAGAAAAAGGTGTGAATTTGTCCTATACTTATTGCCTGGGTTTGGAGCGATTGATCTTGAGGAGCCATTGATTACATCAGGAGGTAAACTGATTGAGATGGATTTGAAGAGATGGTTGGGATTTATGGAGCGTTGTGTAGATGGCTAGGAAAATGGTGTCGTCAGCATATTGAAAGCCCTTCCGCTGGACTAGTGGAGGTGGAAGGGTGATGAGAAAGGAGAGGGCATTCTTTAAGGTATCGATAGATAACCAAGGGATGTGTTGCCTTTTCTTTGAAGTACTTGTTTGTGTCATTGCTGTGATTGGTGTATTTAATTCTGTTTGTGATACGTTGTCCAAGCACTGGAAGCTGCGAGCTAGGGGTGAGATAGCAGTGTTAGTACGTTCATGGATGTTGTGGAACAGATAGTAAAAAAAAAAAAAGTGGGCTTTCAGGTGTGAGGAAGAGTTTGGAGAGATAAGATGGAAAGTGGTAAACTGCAGCCAACCACTAGCAGATAATGTGATGGTTGTTGTGGAGGAGCAGCTTTTTCATTAATAAATTCCTGAGGTGTCTCTGTGTTGGAGAGTGGTGTGTGAGTGTATACTCGTCACGCTTTCGCAGGAAGGAGGGGTACATGATATGGGATCTCGAAGGAGTAGAGCTTGTGGAGGGAGGGTGATTCTGCAAGAATTTATGGTATTGGTAGGAATGTGGGTGCATATAGCGTCTAGTGGTTAAAAGGTGTGCTGCAAGAAGGGTCTGGCATGAAGGATATTGTCGGGTTGTTGAAAATCAGGAGGTGGCTTACAGTCTGCGCTTCTATGGAATCCCTGTCCACATTCCATTTGGTGCAGGAGTAGTTTTGGATAAGTCTTGGATAGAGATTGGGATAGCGTACTCCTGCAGGTGGAATGTGTGTATTAAATTGTGAGGAGTTCAGGTAGGTGGTCACTTCCAATATGTTTTGGGACTACTGAAGTGAGACAACCAAGGAGGTTGGGAGATGCTAGGACGACGTCAGTGGTGGTTTTGCTTTCAGAACAGGGTAGTGTGGGGTGGGAATAATGTTACCTTGCAGGGAGATGGTAAACTGACACTTTCACTGGAGCTCTAAAGGAGATGTACTCTGGATGTTGAGGTCAGTTGCAATGATATAGGGGGAAACGGTACAGTCTATGTGGGTGAGGAAATCATAGCGGTTGGGGCTGTTAGGTTAGATGTAGTAGGTCGGACAGGTAATGATTTAGGTTTGGCTAAAGAGAGAAAGAATAAAATGTTCAGTGGGAGTATCGTATATGGATTGTGGACAAACAGGGGTATTGTTGTGGTGGCAAGGTGTAGCTCCACTTCTGACTAGGGGAAGGGGGTTATCTGTGCAGTGGAGGGTACAGAGAAGGCTTCAGGTTGTGTGATAATGTTACAGGAACATTTCGTTTGTGTTCGGACAAGGTATGCATTAAAAGATCTTTATTGGTGGGTAGGGAGCTGATGTTGTGGTATACGATCTTGCAGTGCTGTCATACCTTATAGGGAAATGAGAGTGGTGTGTGTGGATGAGAATTAGACAGGGCTTAGACTATGATGTCCAGTGGTAATAAGAAAGTGGATATGGTTGTGGGAGTAGTTGGCTTGGGTGTTGAGAAGAAAGATGGAATGGGCAGCAAGTGAGATTTATTGAAGGATGTGTGGAGGTTGGAGTGGATGGTTTTGGAGGATGATGGTCATGAATTGTATAAGGACATCATCGATGGTAATCGAACAGAGGGAATTTCTCGTATGGGTAGGGGTATCGATCAGATGGTTAGGACAGCTATTTCTAGTTAAGTTGGTTGAAGCTTGGCTTTGGTTGGTTGCTTGGTTTGGGGAAGGAGACCAGACAGCGAGGTCATCGGTCTCATCGAATTATGGAAGGACGGGGAAGGAAGTCGGCCGTGCCCTTTGAAAGGAACCATCCTGGCATTTGCCTGGAGCGATTTAGGGAAATCCCGGAAAACCTAAATCAGGATTGTCGGACGCGGGATTGAACCGTCGTCCTCCCGAATGCGAATCCAGTGTCTGCTTGGCTTTGCACTTTGTGTAATAGGTGGTGTGGGAGTCACTGCAGCCATTGCAGGTAGGAGGGGCTTCAAGCTTAGGGAGCCGTTTAAGGAAATGGAAGTCTTTACAGTGTAGACAGGTGGGTAGGTTTCTACAATCTGCTGTTAGTTGATCATTGTAGCAAAGGCACTTTTGGCAGCAGTATGTCTGGGAAAGGGCTTTGAAAGATCTGACGTTTTTGTGGTGGTGGTAAATCAAGTCTCCCTATTGAAGTGAATATGTCTACTGGAGGTGGATTCAGGAAACACGTGAATGTAGCTAGTGGAGCCACAGTTACTTCGAACTGCTAAATTTGGATTGTTGTTCCATTCAGATTCCACTTTCCCATCTGTGATCCCAAGACTGACTTTGGTAAGCACTGCTTTGATGATGCGAGGACGGTGCGGAGGGTGGGGTGGTGTGCCAAGGGGCATTGTGTTGAGTGTTGTTAAGGAGGCTGTGGGACCAATGGTAAGACAAGGGATTTTGGAGAGAAGGTCACTGTGGAAGTTGTGGTTGAAGGACTTAAGCAATAAAGATTATTTTCTAGGGATAATTTATTGGGTGTGGAGGCTCGATAGGTATTACTTGATTTAGAGGGTGAAGGATCTGGGTTTGAGAAATTTATGATTTGGGTTGAAGGTATGGATGATAGGGGTAGATGGAGAAGACACGTTGTGTCTGTATTCTGGGTGTTGTTGGGCTCAGCTTTTGGTGTTTCTGTTGTGCGAGTGGGACTGATGTCACTGAGTTGTCCTTTTTTTGTTTTTTTTTATTAACCAACTGCTGGAGGGAAAGATGATTGTGGGATGGGGATGGTGGAATGTGACGTTGTTGGGGGTTACCTGACAATTGTGCAGACCCTTCAGCGTTGCAATTGTTGGTTGTTGTGGTGACGGTTGATAAATGGTGCTTGTGGTGTCATCTGAGGCAATAATTGCTCGGCAAGCTGATACGTGTGCCTCAGATGGGTGTTGAGTTGTGGCTCGAAGAGGAAATACAAGGGAATCTGGGGACAATGAAGCATTTGTTACTGCTGTGTAAGGGAGGATACTACTGTTAAGGAACGATAGATGCAGGGGTGTAGATGAGGGGTCGTGCTCCAGTGGTGACAGTGCGAGCGGGAGAAGGAGAGGTACAGGTAGTAGTTGTTGCGGGATGATGCATGAGCGGTCGCCGAAGCGACGCTGGAACGCTGTGACAATGAGGATCTCTCCGGTGTGACAGGGATGGAAGCAGCTACGTCGGTGGTGATACAGTGACGATTACGAACAGCAGCAGTAGCGCAACATAGAAGATCGAATGGCAACGGTGACGGCGGCGGCGAGATGGGAACGGCGGTAGTGACGAAGCACACACACAAAGTAAAAGTTTCGATGACACAAATAAACACGGAAGGAAGACTCGATGACGCAATAAACGCTGAAGGAGTACTCGATTATGCAAATAACACTCACAAGAAAATTTCGACGACGCAAGCAAACTACACTGACGAACCAGTATGGACGGAAAACATAGGAGAGTGACCCCCACTAGTACATGCAATACAGAAACTAGCAACAAGTGGACAAGTGCTTGACAATGCTCTAGCTTGTTGCACTATTGGTACGCAGATTCGCCTATCATTATTTGATCCACCCTCGTCCCATGTGGGAGGGGTAGGCAGGGAGTGTGGGCTGGTAGCCCTACAAACAACCGGCTCTTCAGCCTGTATAACTTTCCTCTAACTTAGAAGCTAGAACAGAAACCCTTCCTATGTATATCTGTTCTATACTAATAATAAAACTGTGCAAACCATCGTGTCTATCCGTTTGAACACTCTAACCTCCAAAAGTACTAGACGACTTTTCACAGGTTTTACACACGTAAGTTAAACGTTTATAGGGGTGGCATAAAAACTTTATTTTACCAAACTCGAATGACGAGAAAAAAATATCGTAATTTAAAGTTTAAACTAAAGCTGATATGTCTGTCCTTTTGTCTGCCTGAACACCCTAATTTCCAAAACTCCTAGACGAGTTATCATCGCGTTTTCACAGGTAAGTTGAGCGAAGCTTTGGACGACATATAGCCTTTACTTCTTCAAACTGGAACACGAAATAAGAATGTATCTTAATTTCAAGTTTCGTCCAACATCACCTGCTCAGCTTAGTGGTCCGCATGTATCATCCTCACAACATAGTACACCAAAGAAACAATAGGTGGCGCTGTTAGTTTCATAGTACAATAAAGAACCAATAGAAGGCCCTGTTAGGCTTTTTAACTCAGTGACAGATGTAATTTCGGACGTTTAAGATGGAATTAAGCGTCACAGTACTATCTTTATAAGTATAAGCTAACAGAAAATTTACATCTCTATGGTATAAGGATGTACCGATTTTGCTTTCTGTGTTAAAATTTTAACTTTCTTGCTTTGCTTCTTTCGCTACGTTTTATTTATATTCGACTTCCTTCCTGAGAAAGATGTTTACCTTAATGACAGAAGTACTTTCGAAAGTTAACATCAGTGTCAGAATTAAGCACCTTCACTAATACAAATCAACTTGGCTAGCATACACAAATTTATTGATTTCCCTTTTTCTATCTCTTTCGCTAGGTTTTATTTATTTCCTTTGCAAGTAGAAACGAATTCATTAAGTTGGCTTTGTGATTTGGGTGCCTACTCATTATATTTTGTATTCGTTTTGTTCACGAGTAAAAACGCTTAGAAAAATGTTGCACCTTTCTACATAGACCAAGGCAGCTGAGATACTGAGGACTACGCGCTCTCAAGAATCTAACGAAAATCGTGGGGAAAGACCTTCTGTGGTTCAAGAACATCAGGCTTTAAGTTGCTCTTTGGAAACTCCTGCCGAAAGAGAGGCGCGACGTCACGCTGAACGAGAGCGCGATGTATTATCTCACTCCTCTGAACCCTTCACTCACAGAGGATCAAAGTTACTTCTCTCCTGTGTAACATTACAGAAGCAGCAATTTTGACGGGAAGTGGTGCAGACGTGCCAGCTTTTATACCACGAGTCTCGCTTATACCTAATAATTTACGATTTCCCTTTAAACGTGTACAATTCCTGATGAGCTTAAATAATGCCAGAAACAAATCATAAGGCCAGATGGGCTTCCATGGGATCTGACAGCAGTGAACTACGTGGACGTTATCGTGGACCACCTGTTTCGCTTCATGCTTGAAGTCTCCTCCAATAGCTGCGACATCCTCCAGCAGGCAAACAGTCGTTGCTGCAAGGTAAGAATAGTGCTACAGTAGTTTGAGGGACATTATAGTGAACTCACATTGAGGTCTTGGCCCGCAAATGTCCCAGATTTTTACCCATTGGAACAAATATCGGGCGGCAGCTGAGTGCCTGTAAACCAGTATCCCGTAATTTGCGTGAATTTCTTGACCTGTACGTAGACATATGGTGCCACATTCTTCTGGAATCCGGTTAAGGACTTGTAGAATCGGCGCCAATTAGAATCTCTGTTGTACTGTGTTTGAAAAGTGGGACAACACGTCGTCATAATGTTTTGGCTCTTCGGTGTAAATGAATACCCACCAACCCTTTGTTTCTCAGCTAATCTAAAACAAAACAAGAAATAGGGAATCCCTATCAGTTCAAAGTAAAATTTAAAACATACCCCATTAATCACTCTCTCGACAATGAATATCTCGAGTCAAGGATTGAAAAGATTTGTTACCTACATGTTAAGCAGCAGTTCAGAATTGACACACTGTCGTCCGAGACAGTGGTTGTAAAACAAATGTTTTAAAATGACCAATTTCGGTTCAAAGTGAAAGATCCTCGGATTTGTAGGTAGAACTAAAATAATTAATCATTATACACTGAGGTGACAGAAAGCACTGGATATTTCCTAATATCGTGTCGGATCTCTCGTAGTGCATGGACTCAGCAAGTCTTTGGAAGTCCTCTACAGAAAAATTGAGCCATGCTGCTTCTATAGCCGTCCATAATTGCGAGAGAGTCTCCAGTACAGGATTTTGTGCATGAACTGATCTCTCGATTATGTCCCATGAACGTTCGGTGGGATTCACGTCGGGTGATACGGGTGGCTACATCATTCGCTCAAAATTTCCAGAATATTCTTCAGACCAGTTGAGAAAAATATGGCTCAGTGCCATAGTGCATTGTTATCTATAAATTATCCATCATTGTTTGGGAACATGAGGTCCATGTTTCAAATGGTTCAAATGGCTCTGAGCACTATGGGACTTAACTTCTGAGGTCATCAGTCCCCTAGAACATGGAACTACTTAAAACTAACTAACCTAAGGGCATCACACACATCCATGCCCGAGGCAGGATTCGAACCTGCGACAGTAGCGGTCGCGCGGTTCCAGTCTGAAGCGCCTAGAACCTCTCGGCCACTCCAGCCGGCCTGAGGTCCATGAATGGCTGCAAATGTGCTCCAAGTACCGAACATAACCACTCCCAGTCAGTTGGCCCAGAGGACCCACTCCACTCCATGTAAAGACAGCCTACACCATAACGGAGCCACCACCACCCCGCGCAGTGGCTTGTTACAGCCAAGGTCCATGGCCTCATGGGGTCCACGTCATACTCGAACCCTAACATCAGCTCTTTTACAATCGTGCTGACCAGACCACGGTTTTACAGTCGTCCTTGGTCCAATGGTCAGAAGCCCAGGAGAGGCGCTGCTTGAGATGTCGTACTGTTAGCAAAGGCACTCGTTTGTTCGTCTGATGCCACAGCCCGTTAACGCCAAATTTCGCCCACTTTCCTGACGTATACGTTCATCGTATGTCCAGCATTGATTTCTGCCGTTATTTCACGCAATGTTGCTTGTCTGTAACAATGACATCTCTACGCAAACGCCACTGCTTTCAGTCGTTAAGTGAAGGCTCAAAAATGGCTCCAAGCACTATGGGACTTAACTTCTGAGGTCATCAGTCCCCTAGATTTAGAACTATTTAAACCTAACTAACCTAAGGACATCACACACATCCATGTCCGAGGCAGGATTCAAACCTGGGATCGTAGCAGCACCGCGGTTCCGGACTGAAGCGCCTAGAACCACTCGGCCACAGCGACCGGCCGTTAAGTGAACGCTATCGGCCACTACGCTATCTGTGGTAAGAGGTAATGCCTGAAATTTGGTATTCTCGATGCACCCGTGACACTGTAGTTCGCGGATCACTGAATTCCCTAACGATTTCCGAAATGGAATGTCCTTTGCGCCTAGCTCCAACTAACATTCCGCGTTCAAAGTGTGTTCATTGCTTCCATAATCATGTTGGAAACATTTTCACATGAATCACCTGAATGCAAATGTCAGCCCCTGGTAGCTGAGTGGTCAGTGCGACGGAATGTCACACCTAACAGCCCGGGTTCGGTTCCCGGCTGCGATGGAGATTTTCTCCGCTCAGGGACTGGGTGTTGTGTTGTCCTTATCATCATCATTTGATCCCCATCGACTCGCAAGTCGCCGAAGTGGCGTCAACTCGAAAGACTAGCACAAGTCGAACGGTCTACCCGATGGGAGGCCCTTGCCACACGGCATTTCCATTTACCTGAATGCAAATGACAGGTCCGCCAATGCACTGAACTTTTATATCTTGTGTACGCGATACTATCACCACCTCAACACGCGCATATCGCTATCACTTGGCTTTTGTCAGCCCGGTGTATATCATTGTATCAAACATACTATGTACCAGAACTCACCTGACCGCATTGGTTACATAAGTAACCAGTCCAAATTACCTGCGAAATTGAATGTCACAGGGAAAAAATTGTGGTTTAATAGATTCCCCGTTATTCATAGAGTCCGCCATGCAACTGCCAATAGGTGGCATTTGTGATAATGAAAGAAAAATATAAATCGCACTGACTTAATAATAATTTTTATATTTCTGTTGAGAATACATTGTAGGAAATAGGTGAACAGACTTGTGGCTCTTTAAAGGTAAAAATTTATGGACACGTTATAAGACCTCCACAAAAATATGTAATGTAAATAGCGAACTGCGTTCGGATGCGCGGCGTTGCTGCAGGCCTGTGTCCGTCGCGACATGCTCCCTGTGGTGGTCGTTGCTCTAATGATGCGCCGCGAGCCGAACGGAGAGTTAACTACAGCGCAGGAGGGCCCATTCACCCGTTTCAAGCACAGACACACAGCCCAAGCTGTCACACTGTACACTCTTTGTCCTGTATCGCCCTGGACACAGCAAGAGTATACAGCACACCTCACTTGTCTCGTGCGCCCCGTGACGTATTTACTGCTACTCGGTAAGCCACACCCACCCGTCTCGGCGGTCAATTGAGGCGTCGTTTTTCCACTCGAGCATTTTTGGCTTCATGCTCTAATTTACTGGCTGATAGTGAAGATGTGGTACAAGCGTAACTGAGGTTGTAGCTCCATCAACGGAGTCAAATCTTCTGCAGGGACGGTATCAACAAACTGGCCTCTCGCTGGCAGAAGCGTGTTCGTCGCCAAGGTGATTGTTTTGAGAAATAAAAATATGGACATGAAAAATGAACGTGTTCAATGTTAATAAAGTTTGTTTTATTTAAAGGTTTTAAAAATTTTCACATAAGATATTCGGGGAGATTACTTTTCAGCATATCCTCACATTTCACTTCGTTGACTTTATCCCTCGCTTATAAACGGCATGCTTGCTCTGCTGACCACGAATGTAGTTTTCTAAAATTTGCTGCAAATCGACCTCCTTGCACACTTTTTTCCGTGAGTAAACTTTTTGAATTGCTGCCGCTAAATAGCTACACCCTGTACATTTGATCGTAGACTGATTATACACTCTCTCAAAAGTTCTTTATACACTTTATACACTTCTCTCAAAAGTTCTTTTCCCTCGTCCTTAATTCTTTGTCCAGAACAGATAAACAAAGACTCGGGAACAGTCCTCAGCCCGGAACAGAGTATTTCATATATTTCTATCATACTTTTTATTTTCACCTCTATCAAAGTCACAATGATCATTTCAATTTTCTCATAATCAAATCCACTATTCTGTAGGGTTATCAATAAAGAGCATATGTTAAGTGCGTTGTAAGCTTCTTTTCAAGTAGACAAAGTTATCATTGTTGTAGTAGCTTTAGCCGTATTAATTTAACTTTGTGTTCTGCCTTACGGCAGGTCTTGTCATGGGGGAAGGCTCGTCAGGGAGATCCACCGCATGAGCGTCTAGGGAAGGGATTCCAGTGGTGGTTTCCCGTTGCCTTTCACTGGTGATGACAACACAACACCCAGTCCCTGAGCAGAGAAAATCTCCAACCCAGCCGGGAATCGAACCCGGGCCACTTGGCGTGACAGACAGCCGCGCTAACCACTCAGCTATTGGGGCGGACAGCCGTATAATAGCTTTCAAATTTAAAATCAGAACTCCACAGAATCTATTCGTAACCTACACTGACTTTTCCTTATTGGTTTGACCATTAATAGGTCGTGCGGACTGGCCGCGCTGTTTGAGGCGCCATGTGACGGATTGTGCGGCCCCTCCGACGGAGGTTCGTGTCCTCCCTCGGGCATGGGTGTGTGTGTTGTTCTTAGCATACGTTACTTTAAGCAGTGTATAAGTCTAGGAACCGATGACCTCAGCAGGTTGGTCCCTTAGGAATCCACACACGTTTTTTAACCATTAAGCCTTGAAGCATTAAAGAAGATCGTACAGACAGGAGTAATAGGAAGAATGTTTGCCTCTTGGAGGGTGAGAGACCTTAGAATGGTCACAAGACTTTATAGCCTGATAATGGAGGCAGTCGGTAGTATACAGGACGTGGGCACTCGACGCATGGGACACTCCATTTCCAACTTAATGTGGGCAGCGAGCACTTAATTTACCATCATGTAAAGTGTGTATCGAGAGTACCTCGATTCAGTCAAATTGTGACATCCACAGTCACAGCTGACTGCAGGAATAGTCGTCAATTACGGCTGATTTTAGCATAGCCGGAGGACAATGCAGAGAGTGACTCATTAATTCAATGCTAGACAGAAGAACCAGTGAGGAGTACCAACACTGTATAGTACCAGCTTTGAACTAATACCTTCAGAAATCACAATCTACACATGCACTACCCAGCCGTTTGCCTTAAGTGATTTAGAGAGACAAGGCATTTAAATTTGGATGGCTGGATAGAATCTGAATCGCCTGCCTCCTGAATGAATAATTGCACATGTGGTTGCCACACGACACAGCACTCTGAGATTAACATCGGAGCTGAGACACGTACATTGAATGTTCGAATTGTTTAAGCTGTTCACTAGGGCTGATGCAGTGTCACTGAAATGTGGCCTTTTGTAAAATCAGCTTATATCAGTGGATTTTCTCATTTGCAGCTCGTGTCTTCACTATTATGACTGCCCATTCGTCTCTGTTCCATTTACATTATTTCCTTAGGGCCTCACGTGTCCGAAATACCACTACCTCGCGCTGGGCAGTGGTCATAACATTTTGGCTGTCAGTGTACGACCGTCTCACATGTCGCTTCGCCCTAGTGAGACTCTTGCTCACCATACAGGCGATAGCCGCTCATTGATTATAACCTCACAGAGACAGTAATCGTTACTATCTACACACATGGCCCGGCGACAACTTAAAATTGAAAGTGGTGTCCTAAGAGATACAAGTTATTGGCACTGTGTATTGAATCTGAGAAGGTAATGAGATGATACTCGAACCATAGAAAATAATAGCCCTATGTAATTGGCTGGCATTCAGTATATTTTCTGATCGAAAGTAGTTCAAAGTTTGGCTAATATTTTCAGTAAGAAAAAAGAACAAAATGGCATCGAAGCTTCTCGTAATGGCGTCCTTCTATAAAATTTTCTCCTTAAAATCATGTAAAATCTGACTTACAAACTCGAGCCTTTGAAGATAATCAACATTATCTCCGTGAGGAGATGACTGTCTGCGGAGAGCAAAGTCTCTCTTCTTCACAGTGGCTTTCAAACTTTTCATTAGTCAGGAGGTGTCGCTCGCTGTTCTAACTTCTGTTGGCAGAGTGACGTCACGTAGAGGTTATGATCCGCAAGCACAAATTTTTGAAATTGACAGTGAGTTGGTGAAGCCCCTTCAGCTCCTCGCTGCGACTGAGGGGCTGTAGGGGAACGGATACCACTTTCAGCATCATCTACCCTCTTAAAAATTATTTTTTTTTCTCATATTTGCTTGACGACGCTCTGTTTCAAGCACTCGTTACCAGGCAGTCTCAGTGTGTAACTTCCCTCGGTGTTAAAATTGTTGATGCACAAGCTAACGACTACAGCTTCTATTTTTCAGAGAGCCAGTGGCTTTAGGGGTGTAAGGAACCCCTTATTTGCAGATAAGAGCACACTTCTTTATTTCCAGTTTTTCTGTTTCACATATACGAAGTGAATGTATCAACACTGCCGTACGGACAGAGTAAGGAGCGAGCGGTAGGTTCCCTGGCTAGCAGAGGTGATTGGCCATCTGGCTCTTACAAAGCTATTGGGATGAGGTGCCGATGCAGTAATCATTTATTCTGGCAAGAGTAAAGTAATTGTTATTAATAAATATTTGCTAATAAAAGTTTCCTTTTGCCACTCAGACATTAGGAGGAGTCTACGGATTATAAATACTGTCTTTCACTAATCTTACAGTGCCAGGAAACAATATTAATAAATAAAAGAATAACTTCGGCATAACCGAAGATGTACGATCTTATACGAACTATACCGATTGTACGCTCAGTCTACAGTCGTCGGCAGGAGGCTTTTTGGTGTAGTCATACGTTGACGATTCTCTCGTATCGTTAATAGTTGGCTTATAATCAGTAGGAACGAGTTCATTTTACGGTGTTTCTTAAATAAACGCACCATAGTGGGTCCCGTTATAACACTTCCGTCTGCTACTGCTGTACCATAACCTTAAAATTGTAGGCAGGTAGAGAAATAAAACTATCTTGTTAAAGCAATTATGGTATAAAGCAACAGAGCAGTGTTACCCTCTGAGAAAAATTTTGTTATGTTGACCGTGTTGTACCTAACGGAGGTGGCTTATCGGAAATGAAAGTCAGAATTACGTAAATATTTGAACAGTAACAAACAACATTTTGCCTATCCACACTGTTTAACGGATAAAGAAAACGGTCGCCAGCCTAACTAGGCAAGAGAATGATTAACATTCTCGTTCAAGAAAATAGTTATTAGTAACTTTAATGGATAAACACAACCTATACTTTGTCACACGCGAGTGCAGTGCACTCTGACACATACATATGTTTACTGTAAGATTGAAACTAACAGTTAGAGCAGCACAAACTATTTGCAAAATTATAACAGATACCGAAACACACTATTACTTTCAGGGCTTACACAAACTGAATGGTTTTTATAACGTTATTATTACTATTCACTGCAGAATCATTAATTGGATATAGGTTAAGTCTCTCTCAGTTAAATACTTTACTATTTAAAATGAAAGTTAATTGGAATCCACTAACAGGTTGCTTCTCACTATCATTTGAATAAAGAAATAATGGTTTTCATAATTAATGGTCTTTCCGTTACTTGTTACCGAGCATTAACACAATAGACAAACTGTGGATCCTGTTATACTATTAATATGCACTTCTAATACACAAGAGAGACAAACACTTAGCAAACATGAGTATATTACGTTTCGCAACTGCAGTTTTCCACTTTGACTACAGTGAGAGACAAAATTAACATATATGTAAGATACTGACTCACCTTCTGCGATTTACAACAGGCAGTAATGTGATCATTTACTAAGCAAAACTTTGTAAGCCTCAGTCTTAAGAACTTTTAATTTGAAGTTGGTAATAACACATTAATAAGCAGTTTTACTAGGAAAATTATTTTCATCAAGCATCAGTAACTTTAACTCACTCTCTTGCCACATTAACTTTGACTTCCTTTTTACTATGTTCAAGAGGCATCAATTAGCAAAACACTGGGCTTTAATGATCTTTCAGTAAGGACACTCGGAAGTCACTTTTAGTTCAAACGGAGAGGAACCTGAGAGGTGTTATGATGAGGAGAAAAATCAAGGTAGGTACATAAATTCAAATATAAGTTACATTATATTTGAGCACACTAACGCATCCATTAAGCTGATCCTTCACTGTACATTACTATAGTGCTCCATTACAGTGATTGCGCAATGAGGTGGCAATTGCATATAGGTAGGTGGAATTCCAGGTAGAATTGCTGGACTCCGTCATTTCTTGGTGGCGATGATAGATACAAATTACAGAATAGTTCCAGCTATTTATCCATCCATCCGAGGCATTGGAAAGTAGCAGAAAAAGCCTCTTTCTGAACCAGCACAATATGCATCTTTTACATGGCAGTGCACAGTTTGGTAGCTCGTCCCCGACTGACTCTTGTTCCACCACAATTTGCGCGCGCAACACAGTTCCGTTCCCGAGGGGAACCACTACACCTTTTACATACAAACTCACTAAGAACCCTAAGTGAGGATCAGCAGTTTACATAACAGCAACCAAATACATTAAATAAAACAGAACATTTGCACATATTGACATTTCTACAAAAAATTATTCACACAGAAATTACAATTATATACAGTAAGTTTTGTTCCCTCCAAATGGGACAAAGAATTTAAATGACAGATACGCTACTTTGCATAGAACCAAACCATGACATCAAAGTTTGTACAAAGAAAGGAGTATACAATTTTGTGTTATCTATTCAATCAAACGCATTTACAGAAGCTTAACGATGTAGTATTAAATGAAACAAAAGCAAAATAAATCCGTACAGCATTAGAGCTATGGTGTTACACCGTCTAAAAATTATTTGCACAAGAAAAATCTTCCCTCTCCATTACGTAAAACAAAGATAGTAGTATTGCACTTTCAGAATCCGACGGCACTGCTACGGCTCTGTAAGGAGACATAAAACTAAAAGAGGATCACCACATAACAGGAAGGATTCCTACACGGCGGCTCAGTATGTCAGTTCAAGGACGAACTAGCTTAATTATCGCAAAACTCGGGTGGGAAAGCGTGTCCAGTTATAAGGTACGCCTATTATACCACTATTTACGGCCTCGCCGGCTAAACTGATTCATTTCTGGATGTTTTTGCATGTGGGGGTTATAGACGGAGAAGAGAGGGGAGGGCAGAAAATCTTCGTGCTCTCAAATTTTATCTTAACGCGCTTGCAAGAGGCTGTGTTCCACTATCATTGATTTTTCAATATTTTTACACTTCACGTGCCATCTACGGTCAGCGCAGCACTCAGCTACTGTACATTGCTGATTGTGTACCCCACGGTACATTCGTCACATTCGCATGGCAAGTTGTAAACATCAGAAGGTCAGATTACTGTCCTAATATCAATTTCACCTAACAGGCGCTCTGCCTTCCTATAGGTAGCTCCGCAGAATGAAAGGAATGCTGTGGGTTTATATTCTTCAGTTTAATGGGTGGATTTGTGCCCATGTGTCATCGAAAGCAGCTCTTGGTTTATATGAGTTTTTCCTTAAATACATTCTTAACATGTTTTAACTTTCATCCTAGTTTATCGTGAACTGAAACTGTTCGCTCTGTGTATGATAGAATGTAGGGCATAATGCTTCTAAGGTGAATGGAACAAACTATGGCCATATAATATGGTTTTTTTAATATAGCCATCTTCTTCAGCAGCTGTTAAATCAATTCTTGTTTTACAGATAATGACTCATTTTAAAATTAATGACATAGATGTTAGTATCCTACTTTTTGCTGACGACCAAGTAATGATTAGTCAGAATGAAAGTGACTTACAAGAAGCTGTCTTTAGGAAAAATAGTCAGATTTTTATTTTCAGAGATAATTCTTAAAATACAGAAATATGTAGTATAAATTCAAGAAAAAAATATTCAAGACTCTATACAATTCGAGTTTTACATATTTAAAGAAAGTTTTAAGTGAAGATATATAGAAAACGGTTCTAACCGCTCTTAAGTAATTGAATCTTATTCTAATTCGTGGGTTGAACCCACTACTTAAATATTGAGAGGCCGCGTTAGCCGCAGGTACGTAAGTATATCAATCTTAAGACTAATCCCGCGATACAATCTGAACGTCTCCATCACAAAGACAAAATCAGTGGCATTTTTGGGATACGATCCCATGCGAATTAAGACTGAAATTGACAAGTAGATCACAGAGCAAGTTAGCACATTTTAATATTTATGGAGCAGTATTACTTACAGGTCACACAATGAAACACAAAATAAGTTACTTCTATTTCACTATTTCCGTGCAACTTTAAGCAGAACATTTGGAAAAAAAGTCTGCAAAGATATTCTACGAAAGTTGTAGCAGGTTACGGCTATCCCAGCACTACTCGATGATACCGAAACATTCAGTCTTAAGAAGAGAGAAGAAAAGAGAATAAAAGCGTGTGAAATGAAGCCGGCCGGAGTGGCTGTGCGGTTCTAGGCGCTACAGTCTGGAACCGAGCGAGTACTAGGCGACTGATGACCTCAGAAGTTAAGTCGCATAGTGCTCAGAGCCATTTGAACCATTTTTTTTTGTGAAATGAATTTCCTTAGATACATGACTGGATATACTTTGATGGATAAAAAGAGAAATGATGGTAACCGAGCGGAACTGAACACGTAGAACATAATTGACTTAATAAAACAATATCATAAAAGATGGAAAAACATATTGACCATATGCCAGACGAAAGAATTACTAAAGCCGTAAAACAATGTAAACCAGGATGCAAGAGATCTTTAGGCAGACCAATGAAGAGATGGCCTGACCAATTTTGAAGGAGACGGAACGGTCCAATGGTTGATGTGGATGTAGACTTAGATGCAGTTGTACTGGTTTCTACGTATTTAGTTTACTACAATTAATTAAAGAGAATTTTACACCAGAGACTTTCATTTTTATTTATAAAACATCTTTTGTAGTCATTCTTGACTTGTTCAGATATTCTACGAACCGCTGCTTCTTTCCTCTTGCTTAATGGAGGTTGTCGAAAGAAAATTCTTTACACACATACACTTGGCAGTTTCTACCTTATCGCATTTTCTCTTACGCTCCATTGGCGTTATTCAAACATTACCTCGCTTTTGGAAATAGAACTGTAGTTTTGTGTGTTGTCACTAAGCGCACTATTACAGTGTAAATTCGAAAACACGGATGAACCTGGCGTGGCACATGGAAGAGGAGGGCGTCCTATCCCGCTGGAAGTCACTGACGAGATTCCTGTTGCTGTAACTGACAACGCGGCAAGTTATCCTGGTAGTGCTAGTGTTCGAGCAGTATCAGGAGAATTGTCCACCCCGTAGTCTAAATTACGGGATGTTTTGCGGCCTGTATTACACTTGTACGTTACAAGTGGACGACATGTGTCCAGGGAATATTCTATGGAATGACGAGGCACATCTGACGCTACAGGGTGCAGTGAGTACACAGAACTGCCGGATTTGGTGTACTGTTAAACCGTGTGTTGTGCACCAAGAACCATTGCACTCGCCTTATATGACTACATTGTAAAATTCTCAAGCGCCTTCATTCTCGGACCGTTGTTCTTCGAAGAAAATACATCCAGAGGTCGTGCCAGGTATGCCGCGACGCCTATACATTATCGACACCATTCTGTGCGGCAAGTGATTTCTGCTTCGGAAGAACGTAACGGTGTTGAAACCACAATGATGCAGGACCTCACGTCGCTCGCCCAGCGAAAGATCTGCTTAATGCAACCTTCCACGAACGTGCTATCTCCAGAGTTTTTCTAGAAGCAAGGCCTGCACGATTACCTGATCTGAATCCTTGAGACCTTTGGCTCATGGATATCTATATGAACACATGAACATGTTAACCAGGGACACTTTCGGTCACTACCTGATCTGAAGGCCACAATACAGGAACAAGTTGTTCTGATTCCACCGGAGCTGCTGGGAGCAGTTGCTGATCTCGTCACTTTACGGATGAAGCTTCTCGCCGGTGTCTCCGGTGCCCATATTGAACAAACTGTGTAAGCAGCGGTTAATAATAAAATGAACCTTATGCCTTTCTCACTTGTTTGACCTTTCCTACTCACTCCCCTTTCCTAATCCATTACATAGCTTTTAATAAGCAGCATTTAAATTTGAATACGAAAATTGAGAAAGAGAATTAATTTCAAAGGGAAGATTTCATTTGTTATTATTAAGCAAGAGGTAGAAATCCTAAGGGAAGGTTTCATAGGTTATTGTAAATGGGAATGTTGCGTAGCAAAAGAGATATAGAGGAGACGGTTATTGCGTAACGAAAGAGATATAGAGAAGACGGGAAGTTAGCAATGGAAACACCTCTATGCGTGTTTCCTGGATTCACAGCTCTGGTGGCCAAAATTGGAACTAATTTTTTCCAATATAAATCGGTTTCGTGGTAACGCATTAGCATATCTAACAAGTTTCGCTGTCATACCGTAATTACAGACCACACTGGACTTCTGTGAGGAGCTGCACTACAGCTAGAACCACCCAGTAGTTGGTCTCTCCAGGTGTCGGCAGCTACATGCGGATCACATGGTCATTGCTACGCTTTTTATACTCACTCCTTTTTGCCACTAAGCACAACAGATTTAATTCTTATATTCCCTAGAATATCTTATCCAGTGGGTAACGATACTTAAGATTCCATTTCTTAAGATTCCATGTTTCACTTCCGTGTAACTCCCCTTCTTGGCTTCCTCTTGAGTTTTCTGATCTTTCCGATATTTGTCGTATGTCCGTAGAGAGACAGTTAAATTACGTCTTGTGAATTGGAATTCTGACAGTTCCTCAAGAGTACCATCGTCAGGTACCACTTTGAAACAAACTGAATTTATTAGCTTCTTTTAATTTTAAAACAGCCCAGGCCGTAGACTGTAAACATTAGGTGCCACTCAGCATCGCTTCTGTTGTACATCTGTTTTCAACATACTGTATTGTTATGTTTATGATGTGCATAACAATAAATGTAATCCGCCTTTCGTTGCTGAATATTCTGTTTCCAATCAGGTATGTTTCACTTATTAGTTAAGTACAAAGAAAGAATTTTTAACTAAACTTAATTTGTTATGAGGCAAGCGGTGTTTCCTTTCTGCACGTAACTGAAATATGAACTCAGAAAGAATGACTTTAATTATTAATAGTAATATGTAAGAATATTTAGGACGGTGTCATAATTGAAGTAAAACTCGATCATTGTTACGTTCTGCCGCTTCCGCTGGAGGTCGTGTATATAAACATGAAAAGATGAACAGGAACCTTGGCATACTACCTTTCTAGATGAACGGAAAAAATCGTGTAAATACAGGATGTATAGTTCACTTTTTATTGCACATGTATCTGGTTGACGCGCTGAATACGCCATGAAGATCCCCATAAAAAATACTCCATAAAGAATCGTAAAAGTACCCTCAGGCCCAGCAAATAATGAAACAGATCTAGGAGGCACGCTGCTAGTGCAGTACTTACCATTCCTGTGCTCAGAACGCGAGGACCGAACCTGCCACACGGTAATAGAATGGCCCTGACGTTAATGGAAAACAACTCTGGTAGTTACTGCTTTACGGCCGTCTTCACGGCGTCTAAGGCCGCCAGTGTCCCAGACCCCCCCCCCCCCCCCCATCCCAACCCACCCTCTTCCCCACAGTTGGTCACGTGTCCGGGCCCCGGCGCAGTGTTTGAGCGGTTTTAATTACGCGCTTTCATGGCTACCGGGACGACTTGCTGAAAAGCGGGTACTCTCACGGACGCGCTAATGGAACACTGCCCCATCCCCACCCTCTCCCTCCCTCACTCGGACGCTTTTATCAGGCAGAAAGCCGATTTGTTAGGCAGACCCCGTCCGGCTTACGGGGTCTGCGCTCCTCCTCCCCGCTGTTATGTTTGCTTTATTTTTACTATTTCGGTGGTTGCGTTTTATAACACTCCAGCGGCGCGGAAAGGCAGCAAAGCATGAGCCCCGCTGCTTTACTGCCAACGACCATTCGCCGCCGAAAACAGCCCAATAAAAATGCGGCGTAAATCTTGGCGCTGCAATCGGATTAGTGGTTGTCCATCAAGCGCGCCGCGCAGACTGCACAATGTAGTACGAACGACTGCGTGGCAAGGTATGCTGCTCCAGTGGCGAGGAAAGCATTTCGCGCAGGTCAATGCAGTAATTTTCTATTGCGTCCTGTGCATGCTCACAGCTTTGGTCTATTACTGAGACTAATTCAACTATATACACAAAAATCGATTCACGTTTTCTCCTTGTGCAGCACAGATGAGAAAATCCACGAGTAATTTCAGGCACCCCTGATAACAATATGGCTTACACCAGTAGACAGTTAGTATGAGAGTAAGATTTCTATCTTATCTAAGGTTTACATCGGATATAGCAAAGCGGAAAAAGCACCAGTCACTATGTCACAACGAGGAGGAAACTATGTGCTGAGTGATCGTGATATCTACATCTACATCTAGATGGATACTCTGCAAATCACATTCAAGTGCGTGGCAGAGGGTTCATCGAAAGACATTCACAATTCTCTATTATTCCAATCTCGTATAGCGAGCGGAAAGAATGAACACGTATATCTTTCCGTACGAGCTCTGTTTTCCCTTTTTTTTGTCAAGGTGATCGTTCCTACCTATGTAGGTCGATGTCAACAAAATATTTTCGCATTCGGAGGAGAAATTTGGTGATTGGAATTTCGTGTGAAGATTCCGTCGCAACGAAAACCGCCTTTCTTTTCATGATTTCTAGCCCAAATCCTGTATCATTTCTGTGACACTCTCTCCCATATTTCACGATAATACAAAACGTGCTGCCCTTCTTTGAACTTTTTCGATGTACTCGGTCAGTCCTATCTGGTAAGAATCCCACACCGCACAGCAGTATTCCAAAAGAGGACGGACAAGCGTAGTGTAGGCAGTCTCCTTATTATGTCTGTTACAGACGGTCATTGAACAGAACTGTGTCGAAATACAATAGGACGCCATCTGTAGAAGTCTCTACAAAACTGCATGTCGCGCTCACAAACACTGTCAGCAGTACGAAGGGACCCCTGTAAATAGGCGAGCTCACCAGCTAAGCAAATTACCATAATCGGTAAACGAAAACACAAAAGCTGGACTTTGGAGTAACGGAAGATATTCACTTGGGCGAATGAATCTTGTTTAACACTGTTTCCAACTTCTGGCAGAGTTTACGTCCATAGAGTGAAATATGGCGGAAGTTCGTTTATTATTTGGTCAGCCATACCGTGATATTCCTTGGACCCCATTGTTAGTCTACAAGCTCGCACTACTGCCAAGGACTATGTGACCATTTTGGCTGATCAGATCCATCCTACGGTACGTTGTTTGCTCTCCAATGGTGATGCTGTGTTTCAAACCGACAGGATCCCGATTCACACAGCTCACATTGTCTAGAACTGGTTTTGTGAGCCGCGGGCTTCAATTATCGCATATCCCTTGGCCACGACAGTAACCTGTTCTCAACGTTATTGCGCTTTCCTTTGTGGTCTACTTTAGGGAGAAGGGTGCCTAATCGCTACCCACTTTCACCTCCTTTATTTGAACTTACCCCTATTTTGCAGGAAGAAATTAACATATTCGCTGCAGCGAAAGGAAGTTATTGTGAGAATAAACTATATGGGAGATGCTACTCTTTGCTGGTATCCTATCCTGGACACTGGACTAATAATATTCTACGAGCCGGCCGGGGTGGCGGAGCGGTTCTAGGCGCTGTAGTCTAGAACCGCGCGACCGCGAGCGCTGTTCTGTCGTATTGTATTGTGACCAACAAGCTCTAACGTACTTATAAACCTGTAAGTTAATGCATTCCAGGCTGTCAAGATGGATTTTGGCACTGTAAGAACACACTCATAAAATCGTATATTTAAGCGGAAAGGAGAATACAGAAGCGTATGCGCTATCGAGACTTCCCGAAGGGTTAAGCCTGAAAACATCTGTGGTTGAACAAGTGGGTAATATCCCTATCTTATTGATGCTGGATCAGGCAAAGAGAAGATGTCATCTGTAACTTTTTCGGAGTATGGCTGTACTGCAAGAACAAGACGACCGTTGGTCAAATGTTAGGCAGTCGCTGGAACACAACAAGAGTACAGACGGCATTTCTCGATAGTACGGAAAAGAACTCATTTGGTATACTCGCCACTTTTGGGGCCGTTGTGGTGCACGCAAGTGTGCTGATAAAATTAGAACATATTACTACTTCCCTGATATCACAAGGAAAGTGTTGAAAGAAATCGGGTCTTGTCAAACATGTCACAAAACGAAAGCGAATAATCGAGGGAGTAATGACTCGCGGTTTGAGGCGCCATGTACGGACTGCGGGGCCCCTCCTGCCGGAGGTTCGAGTCCTCCCTCGGGCATGGGTGTGTGTGTTCTTCTTAGTGTAAGTTAGTTTAAGTAGAGTGTGGACCGATGACCTCGGCAGTTTGGTCCCTTAGGAATTCATACGCATTTGAACATTTGAACTATTAGACCCCATAATTCCGGACAACCTCCTGGCCATCGTATGGTTGGACGTGTGTGGGCCAACACGAAGGGATAGAAGTGGATGTAGTAGGTACATCGTAGCAGCCTCTGATGTATGTCAAGGTGTACCTGTTGAAGGCAGAAACCTGTGTATTCCGAAACCATTGTTCGACGACTTCGTGCCGATATTTGGAAAACCACATGATGTAGTTTCGGACAATACAGCAAATTTCACACTTTTTGCTTGGGGAAACTCAGTCGCAAGAGAAGCTATCAAGCAGTTACTAACGTCCAGGTATTACTCCGAAGGGAACTCAGTTTAGGGAGTCTTCTGGGGATTAAATATAGTGTCCATACCGCCACAATAGGCAGACAAAATGGATTGACTACTTGACAAAGTCCGAATAAATTGTGGACCGCTTAGCAAGTACGACAATCCAGTTTACACCAGTGAAGCTGATATCCCGCAAAAAGAGAGGAATGAAAGGTGCGAATGATAGACGGGATACAAGTGAGAGTCCTCGGTGGGAGGAGAAAGTGAAACAAACTTTAGGTAATCTGACAGAACAGGCACAAGTTCGGAAGTAGGCCTATGGTAATAGGAGATTGCAGATGCAAACATTATGGGTGAGCAAGTGCTCTTGCAAACTCATTTGAAATCTTCACTCTTAAAGAGAAGAAATGGCAAACATTATATGGAGGTCCACGAGGTCCACTTGTAATACTAAGAATTCCACAACCTGGAGCTTACTTATTAGGCTATCCAGGAACAGACCTTATAAAAGGATTGTACTCCAATTAGGATGAGAGGAGAGGAGATGAAATTCAGATGAAATGTAAATACGAAGACTTGTCTGTGAATAATACATTTAAGCAGATGTTTTATGTATTTTTTTATTTTATTTTTTGTAAGTTTATTGTTGTGTCGTCAGCTGTTGAAGAACCGTGAGGATAATTTATGATCTGGGTGTATTTATGTGAAAACGTGTTCTAATCCTGATTAATTTTGCTGCAGAGATTGGAGTTTATGATAGTAATATATTTTATTTCAGTTGGTGATTGATGATTTCTACGTGTAGTGTTAAGTTCCTATTTCTGAGCAAGTATCGCCAGATTATCTATGCCCAGTAATGGTGTGTCAAACAGCTTCAGTTTCATGGATCTTGACAACACATAATTGAAATGCGATCATTCTATGCTACAAGTGTGGCGTGTAATGAATCTAATCCATATTTTACTGTCATGAATCATTAAACTGTATTAGTAAGGCAGCTGGTACAGGGATTTGTAGTGAGGAATGTTGGCCAAAATCTTGAGCTGAGAGAATTTATATGTATTCGAGCCTTCAGTTCATACTTAGCCAAGAGAACATACAATGAAACTTAAAGGAAAGATGGGAGACGCTAATACTTTTAAATATTTGTACCATAAACATCAATAATGCGGATGGGCGTCATGACACAAACCACTATGAATTTCCAGTGATGCAGTGGCAATGTCTATAGTGGCGACGTGAACCTTCAATTCGATCATGAAGTGAAATAAATTAAAAGAAAGCCCAAGTGATCGAAACCCACGAATTGTGAATATGCCACTCGAATGCGGAAGACCTTAGATGAGATGTTAACTATTGTGATTAGAGAAAAGAAGTGAATGTACCTTAGATTCCGTGTACAATCTATGGTATTCGTGCGGAAAATTGTCTGGTACTGCTAAATAAATAGCGATGGTGTAAAACCTGAATCGACTCCTGACAATCTGCAGATCTACGAGTATTATCATTTGTAAATTACGTTTCCCATTCGATATGGCAGAAAACAGCAACAATGTCACAAGTCTGGAATAATTCGTTTCTTTTTCACGAACTGACTCACTGATTTTGTCTAATCGTTGGTTTCATGTACCCCATCCCATAAAACGCCGAGATTTGATGATGAACCCAGTTTCTGGCGCGTCCCACTTGCTTCTCCACCAAGAAGGACTTCCCTTTTTCGCCTTCTAGAACCTCGAGATCTTCATCTTCCCTTCACAACCGTCGCACTGTTTCGCCGACGGCGTCTACATGTCCTACCAATGAGTTCAGGAGACGGATTTTGAACATTCTTAATTAGACCCAACTCTCACATTGTACGTGAATGGACAGTGACGAATTCCATAAAAACTTGTGACTATGCAAAGGACGATTATTGTAATGTAATACCAGTAGGTTTGTAACAGTGATTTCAACGTTAACTTTTTTTTCAGTTGAAAACTTATCACCTAATAGTTTAATCACTCCGTATGTGGTGATTGATTTGGACTCAGACAGTCAGAAGGTTCACGAATATTTCTCGTGATTTTCCATCGTTTTCAGGTGAGACCTATCCAAATGGGGAGACCTTAAAGTTAACCCCTTAATGTCTGAATAAAATTTTACATGAATGAAAAAAATTAAAAATAATGTCGCTGAATAAATACGCATAGGACTCAGGAGATGGCTGCTCGTGCCACAAGCGTTGATACCCTCATCTAGAATCTCTACCTACTGTCACTGACACGGAAACAGTTAAACTTTCCTTTATTGACGACACATTCACATGATGCGAATTCTCGACACTTGACATTAAAAGGTTAAACTACTATTGAAAAACTAACTGTTCTTTTGTACCCGAACATCCTTGTTGATTGACAGCTTTTCCTATGTTACCTTTAGTGATCGCCGCTATTGTGTTCTTCACAGCATTTGATACTGAGTACATTGCTTGTTTGTCTTTGGTCGTCCTTAGTAGTAGCGAAACGTGCTAATTAAAACAAAAATACGCTAGCACGAAAGGCATCGTGTAATGGGTGAGAGATGTGCTAATTTTGAGATGGAATGTGTACATTACTGTCATATTTGCGGCAGCGAAAGAAAGTGACTGTGAGAAAAAACTTTGTGTAGGCGATGCTACTTTTTGCCGATACAGCGTCCTTCACACTGGATTGATAATTCTTGTTACTGAGGCTTGAGATACTGCTGTAGAAAGATGTGTTTTTAAACACTTTAAGGCTGTGGAACTCCACAAAAAAATTTAAAAACTTTTGTTTTATTTTTCGACATTCTTATTCCGTATTTAGTGGCAGTTTGACGAAATTTGCGAGTATGTACTGTAATTTTAAGCTTTTTTCAGATTCTCCTATTATAAGTTGATCATTAGCAAATAGCATCGTCATGAAAAATAACTTTTACTGTGTCATTTAATGTAATTATTAATTGTTTTAGCATGTGGTTTATAACAGGAATTCAGCAAGTTTATTCCTCGCTAATTTGTGCTTTGTGATTTAACAGCTTTCCTGAAAACAGGGCATGCCACAGATTTATTCCATTCATGTAGCATGGGTCTGCTCAGCCAGGAAAATTTCGTAAAATGTAGAAGTGAATGCTGTAGTCGAACAGCTGCACATTTAGTCAGTTCCATATTAACACCGTCAGTGCCCGACGACATATCTATGTTTTTTTCTTTCTCGGACCACATTTTATATTTCTTCGATTGTTATCAAATCTGCAGAGTCGCTAGCAATTGTATTTATTTCTGGTTCTCCTTTATTATCAGTCCGCAAACATTTAAAATACTTAAACCATTTCTTTTCGGATATTATATTTAGCTGTCAAGCATCTCGTTATTGTTCTCTAATGCTTCTTAATTTTGTATGTTTTGTTTCATCTTCCATGAGCATTATGTTCTATTTCACTCACATATAGACTACAACTTCCAGTGTAATTTTTTATATTTCTTTCGTTGACAAAGCAGATTTACATTTATAGTCCCATGTTGTTCATATTATAAGACAATGAGAATGAATTTATATATGCTCTCTTCTTGTCTTTTATTAACTTGTTAACATTGTCGTTCCAAATCGCAAATTGGTAATCCCTTTTTCCTCTTTCCTAACACTTCAGTGGCTGCTTGTGGTTTTTCTTTAATAATATTCCCTCTCCATTTATGTTGTTACTTACTGCTCTCTCTTGGCATTTCTCATTTAATCTCTTTGGATATAGTAGGATGATACTACATTCTTACATCTGACTCAGTTTATGAGTGGTTTCCTCTATCATTTAAAAATTTATGACACTTTTAACTAAAAAACGATATACTATTTTTTTTACAAAAATGTAGGGTATTGTTAAAGCTTTGCCTCGAGTTGTCTATGTAAATTTGTGGATGTCACGATGTTTAAAAAATATGTTTTTTCTTCTTCTTTCATTCAACTTTAAGACGTGGCACTATTATTCCTCCGTTTATAAAATGGTACGAATATAGTCTTGCTGTATGTGTACAAAACAAGAATATATTCGTATCATATATATATATATATATATATATATATATATATATATATATATATATATATATATAGCTTTCGTCACCTGGATGGAGATTGCAGCAGCAGCTCTTTGTTCTTGTAATACTCCAAAAGAGATCGTCACATAATTCTTCAATTTTGTCGTTCCTAGTGACGTTAAGATATGTTTAGGGATACATAACTGTTGACTGTACTGGCGAGAGAAGGTCTGTATTTTGGAAAAGACTGTGTTGTGGGCAACTGAGGCGAGAAGACATACGACGGACTCGCTCTCTGTTAATAATGTAGCATAAAACTGTGGTCCAGCAGCAGCTTATATACTTGGGAGAAACGGCCTACAGTGAAAAATGGAGGTGCTGCTAAAAGCTACTAAAATATTTAAAGTCTGCAAGGGGTGTTGATCTCGGTATATTCTCGGTATTCCGGATTAGTTCTCAG
The DNA here is from genome assembly GCF_021461385.2 of Schistocerca piceifrons. Lineage (NCBI taxonomy): Eukaryota > Metazoa > Arthropoda > Insecta > Orthoptera > Acrididae > Schistocerca > Schistocerca piceifrons. Next base: position 632,598,060 of record NC_060139.1, read on the forward strand.
TGTGCTTCAAATTGAGAGACTCTGAGAGTGGACAAGCACAAGCTCACCGCAGAGATGGCGTAATTTCGTTACATTTGAATGACGAAGTAGTGACTTATTCCGAGAGAACATTCTTGAATTGTGTATTTACCTTACGGACAAAGTTAAAATGAAGCCTTGTATGAAAGTTGTGGTAGCTTTTCCGAGTGATGTTATAGACTAGAGCAAATCCCAAAAGTGGTCATCCCATACTGATGACAGTAATAAATTTCTCACCTAAAAAAACTAGTTTATTCGCCTGATTATTGTGATAATCTTCGGAATGCTGTTAATTAGTAAAAAATATTTGTGTACATTGCAAAGAGAGGCTATGTAAAGAACAACCACATAACAATGTGCATTTATCAGATACCATTTTCTTCATACTAAGATGGTTAGAAGTGATAAATGGAGTCTATTATGTGGAGTTCGATGAAGCGAAACTGCTTTTCAGATCTGGATTCGTTGAATAGGCGCTGAGATTATTGTGAACATATTAAATTTGCATGACAAGGTACTCAGTGATTCCGATTGAATAATCTTACTTTGTCTATTATGTTTTAAGTTTTGGCGCTACAACAGAATTTAAGTAAAGTAACTTTTTTGACGTAAATTCGATCATACGAGTTAGAAAGCCATAACAACTATATTGCATTTTTATAGGTTTAGCAACAAATATGCTATTGTTACCTAAAATTTCTTGTTTTGAGTTGACGGGCATGAGTAATGATAGCAAGGCGATCATGTGTAGGAATATTGTCGTGCAGTGCTGCTGGGCTTAGACACGTGTGTGGGTAATATCAACTGGAAAAACAACATACCTCCCTCACTCCACGCTCGAGTCGGACCTTCCCTTTAATAAACTGATAACCCCACAGTTTAAGCAAGACATGCCTCGCGGGTTTTCAATTTTTATAGCCAACACATTCTACACCCGATTTACGTAACCGGTAAGCAACCGAATAACACAGAGAAGTTGTCACAAGAAAAAACTAGTTACACCACTTTACGTTATTATGGTTCTGCATCGGACACAACAGCTCTTAATTTCCGTAAAGGTAACTTTCGTGCCGTGTTCCGTAAGAACAGCAAGATAGGAAAGTAGTCGGGCACACCACCTCACGAAACAAAAACACCCAAGCAGTCAGGAATCCTTAGAATCAATTGTGGTGAATGTGAGAGTTTCTGTGTGGGGTAAAAGGGCGTGTGTTTTTCCATCAGGGCAAACAAACGCACGCGAGACCTTTAAATCCTCATTTATTTCACATCTGTGTAGGTACAAGCGTAACGCGAGTGCAATGAAGAAACTCTGGGTACTGTATAATATGCAGAAGGGTCTATTAAGAGACACTCTAAAGGAAACACAGAATTATAGAGCCTTCAAAGTGCAACCAAAAGATTCACTTTTGAACAAGCTGTTGTCAGAAATAAGAATGTTTTAAATTGTTTTAATCATTAATTCGAATGTCCAAAATCTATACACCTTTAGCCATTTAAACCCCCTGTTGTACGTAGCCCAATGTAGATTACACTGTATAAAATATATATAAAATATATATCATGCTCAGTGCTGAATCGTCACTCTTTGATGTAAATGCGTCTTACGTTGGTATCTCTGCCCAATGTTGAATTCATCCTGCATATAAATAACACAAATCTATGTATTATGACATTCGTATCAATAATCGCAGCAATTGTCCCATGATCATCAAGGGCGACAAAGCCTTACAAGGATGTTTCCTATTTTTAAGCTGTTTCTTGCATAATATGACGCAGAGTCTTGTAAGTGAGTGTTAACAGACTGCAGCAGTGTAAGTTCATAGGCCTCCACGATCAGCGTAAACTTCAAACAATTCACGCAGCAACAGAAAGTACCAACTAAAGATCTAATCGTTAGCTTCGTCAAAAAATCACTGTTTATCAATGTGGCTATGCCATTAAGTTGCTGTAGGGGCAAACACCGCCAGACATTTGCAACACATTCTAGTTGACAGAGAAAATTCTGTGAGCAGACAGACGTTGCGCACAGCCAGCTCCTTCCTTTCAACTGTACCAGCTAATATATTCATCGAAGTGTTCGATTAGATAGCACAAAGTTCCTCGGCTGCTCCAACCAGGCAACATGTTTCTTGTCATCAACAGTCCAATGTCGATGTTGACGGGCCCAGGCGAGGCGTAAAGCTTTGTTTCATGCAGTCATCAAAGGTAAACGAGTGGGCTTCGGCTCCGAAAGCCCATATTGATGATGCTTCGTTGACTGGTTCGCACGCTGACACTTGTTGGTGACCCAGCACTGAAATCTGCAGCAATTTGCGGAAGTGGTACACTCCCGTCACGTTGAAAGATTCTCTTCAGTCGTCGTTGGTTCCGTTTTTGCAGGATCTTTTTTCGGCCACAGCGATGTCGGAGATTTGATGTTTTTCAAGATTCCTGATATTCACGGTACTTTCGCGAAACGGTCTTACGGGAAGATCGCCACTTCATCGCTTCCTCGAAGATGCTGTCCCATCACTCGTGCTCCCACTTTAACATCACGTTCAGACTCACAGAAATCTTGATAACCAGCCACAGCGGCAGTAACCGATCTAACAACTACGCCAGACACTTCTTGTATTCTACAGGCGTATACTGCCTGTTTACATATCTATGAATACGCGTGCCTATACCAGTTTCTTTGGTGCTGCAGTGTCGCTTCGGTCAAGCAGCTTGAGGATGTTGCCGATAGGAATCACTGTGGCCTGCTGGACGTGGCAATCTGAGGGATGTACGTCTCACATGTAATTAGACCAGTACACTATTGTGGCTGCCTCAGTTACTGCATTGATTTAATTCAATGGCGACAGTTGAAAGCCGGTCGGTGTGGCCGTGCGGTTAAAGGCGCTTCAGTCTGGAACCGCGAGACCGCTGCGGTCGCGGTTCGAATCCTGCCTCGGGCATGGATGTGTGTGATGTCCTTAGGTTAGTTAGGTTTAATTACTTTTAAGTTCTAGGCGACTGATGACCTCAGAAGTTAAGTCGCATAGTGCTCAGAGCCATTTTTGACAGTTGAAAACTTGTGCTGGACTGGGAGTCGGGCGCGGGTTTCCTGCATACTAGAGAGGCTCTGATCACTAACCCATCCGGACACAGTGTCATCGCAACTGCTTGGACTATACTAGTGCGCAGCCTCATCAGGCCAAAAACCTAAACTCATCTACACACTACTAATGTAGTGTCCCTTGCCCATTATCCTCATTAGTCGTGGCATTTCGCCGATTCCCGTTAAGAGTTAGAGGCTAGTGTGCATATGCGGCTGAGAAGATTACTGGTCCATCTCGACTGTATTTTATACGTGTGGATACGAAAGACTTGAGTTCTGGCCGCTGCACTAACAACTGAAGAGACACCAGGTGGGATGGAAATGTGTGCCAGAACATGCGTTGTAGGTACGGTGTGTGTAAGAACGTTGGGGTTGCCACAAAGAGCCGCAGAGGTAATGCATCAGTACCGTTCTGTATGTACAGTATGCTGGGTTCTTCTTTGTTTTCCGCCGTGCGGGACAGCCGCATGGTCTTGGTACCTTGCCACGGTTCACGCGGCTACCCCCGTAGGAGGTTCGATCCTCCCACGGGCATGGGTGTGTGTGTGTGTGTGTGTGTTGTCCTTAGCGTCAGTTAGCTTAAGTTAGATAAAGTAGTTTGTAACCCTAGGGACCGATGATCACAATATTCCAATTTCTTTTCTTTTTTTTCGAATACTGTAAACACCAAATTTTTAAGTGTTTACACAAATACAGGTGCTTAAGTAACAAATGAGGGTTTCGTTATGTTTCCGTTCGAACTGTTGCCTAATAATTGTAGTGCGTCAAGCGTAATTTAATTCCTCAGGCAGAACTGGATGAGTTAAATGTAGTAATTTCGTAGAACGGAAAAGGTACATTACCGGAGGTGGCTTCCAATTCAAAATATTATGCACACAAATCCCACAAGAAGTCCTAGAAGTATGTGAGAGGAATTACTGAACATCCTGTATATCTGTTTTAGAAAGCAGATGAAAACTGGCTTGACGCCTTCCTAAAAGACAGCCTCAGCCTCCATTTCATTCGAACTGGCTCTGTAAGCGTAGAACAGAACAAACTTAAGTTCAAAGAAATAATGTCCATAGGAATGGAGAGATTTATACTAAATAAATGAAATTACTGCGACACAGAACTGAGTGTCCGTGATACACAAAACATATCGGAACACTGTTACCGAAGCAACGAAAAAACATTCCAAATTTTAAAAAAGCGCGAAATACCCAAGATTGGTGATATTTTGCAGAAGTCCGATAGATACAGCAAAGATAAAAGCAAGATACATTTGACAGTTTCCACAACGGAACCCTGTCTCTAAATCTGGCAGAAAGTCCAAACGGCGTTCAATGTAGGCTTGCCCAAAGAGATTCTGGTCACATGTGAACCACATCACCTACAAGAATAACCTATAACTTCACTGCATGGTGGCGATGGTAAAGTTACCAATGAAAATGCCACTAACATGGAGTTACTAACGACGATTTTGCGAAATAATTGCGTAAAAGAAGAGGAAGTAAATATTCCGGAATTCTAATGAGGACAGCTGCTAACATGAGTAACTTAGAAGTGGACACCCTCGGTGTAGCAAAGCAGTTTAAAAAAAAATGGTTCAAATGGCTCTGAGCACTATGGGACTTAACTGCTGAGGTCATCAGTCCCCTAGAACTTAGAACTACTTAAACCTAACTAACCTAAGGACATCACACACATCCATGCCCGAGGCAGGATTCGAACCTGCGACCGTAGCGGTCTCGCGGTTCCAAACTGAAGCGCTTAGAACCGCACGGCCACACCGGCCGGCCTAGCAGTTTAAACTGATAAATAAAGACACTTACTCGGACACAGACTGTATACAAATTAGGGAGTATATTGATATAACAGCATACATGAAAGTCATATAGCCGGCCGAAGTGGCCGTGCGGTTAAAGGCGCTGCAGTCTGGAACCGCAAGACCGCTACGGTCGCAGGTTCGAATCCTGCCTCAGGCATGGATGTTTGTGATGTCCTTAGGTTAGTTAGGTTTAAATAGTTCTAAGTTCTAGGGGACTAATGACCTCAGCAGTTGAGTCCCATAGTGCTCAGAGCCATTTGAACCATTTTTTGAAAGTCATATACAACTCCTTGCTCGGCAAAAGATCCGTACATAAAGGCTGGGAAATTCAAAGATCACAGCAATATACAAGAAAACATGTAGGAGTAATTCAATGAATTAGAGACCCATCTCATTGACTTCGATTATTGTATTGTGTTGTATGTTAACCGGGGACCTAGAAACGACGTAGAGGCTCCATCCCCGCCGCAGCCACAACCCCACGACGACTACCGCAGTCCACTTTATCCCCCCCCCCCCCTCCTGCCGTCCAACACCTAACCCAGGGTTACTGTGCGGTTCGGCCCCCAGTGGAACCCCCTCCCCCCCCCCCCCCCCCCCCAGGGAACGTCTCACACCAGACGAGTGTAATCCCTATGTGTGCGTGGTAGAGTAATGGTGGTGTACGCGTGCGTGAAGAATGCGCAGTAATCGCCGACATAGTGTAGCTGAGGGGAACCAGCCCGCATTCGCTGAGGCAGACGGAAAACCGCCTAAAGACCATCCATAGACTGGTCGGCTCACCGGACCTCGACACAAGTCCGCCGGGCGGATTCGTGCTGGGGACCAGGCGCTACTTCCCACTCCGGAAAGCATGCGTTAGACCGCTCGGCTAACCGGGCGGGCTGACGTCTATTAGCAGGAAGATTTTTGATTCGGACGTTATGAATTTCCTCAAGCAAAACGATCAGTCGACACAAAGTAAGCAATGATTCAGGAAATACTGTTCTTGTGAAACACAGCTAGCTCTTTATTCTTTCGCGGTAATGAGTACCATCGACAGGAGATCTCAAATTGATTCCAAGAGGCTTTTGATACCGTTCCTCACAGGCGGCTTCCAATAAAATTGTATGTGTATGGGGCATCGACTCTGTTATACGACTGAATGCGTGATTTCCTGAAAGAAGGATCACAGTGCATAGTACCTCACAGAAAGACAGTGAGTGAAACAGAAGTGACATCTGGCATTCCCGAAGGAAATGTTATTGGCCTCCTGCTGTTTCTTGTCTTTATAGAGGACATATGATGCCACTGAGCAGCCATTTACCGTCTAGTAAAGTCGTCGGAAGATCAAACCCAATTGCTAAACGATTAAGACAAGATGTCTGTATGGTGTGGAAAGTTGCAGTTGACCCTAAATAATGAAACACGTAAGGTCTTCCACATAAGTGCTAAAAGGAAGCCATTAAATTACTGTTACATGATTGACCGCATAAATATAAAGGTTGTAAATACTTAATACCTAGGAACAACAATTGTGGACAACTTAAATTGGAACGATCACTTTAATAACGTTGCATGGAAGGCAAACCAAAGACAGCTCGTTGTTGACAGAACGCTTAAGTAACAAGCCTACTAAACCGACTGCCTACACTGCACTTGTCTATCCTTTGCTAGATTACTATTGTGCAGTACGGGATCCTCAACCGATAGAATTGAGAGAGAGGTCATCAAAAAAGTTCAACGAATAGTAGACCGTTTTTCATAATCGCGAAATAGGGGAGAGAGTGTCACGGATGTGATATGTGAGCAGCGTTGGCAATAGTTAAAAAAACGCATTTTTCATTATCAGGAGGGCTTTCACTAAGCTTAAATCTCCTATGATCTCCTCCGAATGCGAAAATGTTTTGTTGAGAGCCACCTACGTAGGGCAAAGTACTCATTCCAATAAAATAATAGAAACTAGATCTCGCACGGAACATTTAAGAATTTGTTTCCGTTGTGCTATTTAAGGTTGGAGTTATTTTTGTAGCAGGGAGAACAACTCTTGAGTGCCTATGAGCAGCCGCCGCCATTGGCAGAAACGTGAAACGAAACTCATAGTGGGAAAGAATTTTATTTTAGTCATCAGTCTTCTGACTGGTTTGATGCAGCCCACCACGAATTCCTCTCCATCTCAGAGTAGCACTTCAAACCTACGTCCTCAATTATTTTCTGAGTGTATTCCAATCTCTGTCTCACACTACAGTTTTTGATCTCTACGGCTCCCTCTAGCACCATGGAAGTTCGGAGATTATTTCGTGATGTCTTAACGGAAGTTCTGCCGTCATGTCCCTTTTTCTTGTCAGTATTTTCCATATATTCCTGTCCTCGCCGAATCCGCGGAGAACCTCCACATTCCTTATCAGTCCACCGAATTTTCAACACTCTTCTGTAGCACCACATCTCAATTGCTGTGATTGTCTTCTTTCTTGCTTCTACGGTACAGTGCTGTGCTCCAAACGTAATTTCCCAAAAATTTCTTCCCCATATTTGGGGCTATTTTTGATAGTATCCGCCCCCGGTAGCTGAATAGTCAGCGTGACGGATTGTCAATCCTCTGGGCCCGCGTTCGATTCCCAGTTGTTCTGTCATCATCATCCTATCATCTTCATCAACTGCAGGTCGCCGAAGTGGCGTCAAATTGAAAGACCGGCACCCGGTGAACGGTCTGCCGGGCTGCGGGCCCTAGCCATACGATTCAATAAATAAAATTTTTGATAGTAGTAGACATAATTTGGCAAGGGATGCCCTTTTTGTTAGTGCTAGTCTGCATTTTACGTCCTGCTTGCTCCTCCGTCATGTTTTATTTTGCTAGTAGGTAGCAAACTTACTTAACTTCATCTGATTCGTGATCATGGAACCTGATGTTCAGTTTTTTTAATTTAGCCATTTGTGCTACTTCTCACTACTTTCGTCTTTCTTCGATTCACTCTCAATTCATATTCGGTACTCTCTAGACTGTTCATTCCATTCAGCAAATCCTCTAAGGCTCTTCAGTTTCATTGAGGATAGCAATGTCAGAAGCGAATATTATCATTCACATCTTTTCACCTTCAATTTTAATTCCACTCTTGAACCTTTCTTTTAATTCCATCATTGCCTCTTCGATGTATGGACTGAAAAGGCGTCAGACTGCATCCTTTTTAATCTGAGCACTTCGTTCTTGGTCTTCCACTGTTATTGTTCACTCTTGGCTCTTGCACATTGTATATTAACCACGTTATTCTATAACATACCCCTATTTTTCTCAGAATTACAAACATCTTGCACCATTTGACACTGTCGAACACTTTTTCCAAGTCGACAAATCCTTTGAACGAGTCTTGAATTCATTATTAACCGCAACATTTCCTCAAGCCAAACTGATCGTCATCTAACACATGCTCAATTTTCTTTTCCAGTCTTGTGTTATGTTATTCTCGTCAGCAGCTTGGATGCATGAGCTGTTAAGCTGGTTGTGCAATAAATCTCTCACTTGTCGTCTCCTGCAATTAGGAATCATTTGGATCACGTTTTTTTGAAATTCAGATGGTACATCAACAGACTCATACAGTCTACACACCAACGAGAGTAATCGTTTTGTTGCCACTTCCTTCAATGATTTTTTAAATTCTGATGCAATGTTATCTATCCCACCTGACTCATCTGATCCCGAGTCTTCCAAAGGTCTTTTAAATTCTGATACTAATAGAGGATCAATTCTTGTTTCTTCTTCTATCAGTCCGCCCCGATAGCTGAGTGGTCAGCGCTGCGGTCTGTCACGACAAGGGGCTCAGGTTCGATTCCCTGCTGTTTCGGAGATTTTCTCCTCTCAGGGACTGGGTGTTGTGTTATTATCATTTCATCTACATCAGTGGAAGGCAACGAGGAACCACCACTAGAATCACTTCACTAGACGCTAATGCGGTGGACTTCTCTGACGAGGCTTTCCCCATGACAAGACCTGTCGTAAGGCAGAACACAAAGTTAAGTTCTTCTGTCATCTGTGAAGACTTCTCCATCGTAGAGATCTTCAGCGTATGCTTTCCACCTATCTGCTTTCTCCTCTGCATTTAACGGTGAGATTCCCATGGCACTCTCCATCGCTACTAGATTGTGATCTGAGTCTATATCTGCTCCTGGGTACGTCTTACAATCCAATAACTGATTTCGGTATCTCTACCATGATGTGATCTAACTGAAATCTTTCACTATCACCCGGCCTTTCGAAGTGTACCTCTTCCTACTGTGGTTCCTGAGCAGAGTATTCGCTGTTACTAGCTGAAATTCATTGCAGAACTAATTCCTAGTAGCAAGCCCACATTTTCTCGTAACCATTTCTTCTACTCCTTCCCCTACAACTGCATTTTATTCCCCCATGACTATCATCTCTGAATTACCTGTTAAATATCCTCATATACTTTTTCTGTCTCTTCTTCTTCGGCTTGCGCTGTCAGCAGGTTTACTTGAACTACCGCGGTCAGTGTTAGTTTGCTGTCAATTCTGAGGCGAAGAACCCTATCACTGAACTGTTCATAGTAACTCACTCCCAGCCCTACCTTCTTATTCATAACTGATACTTCTCCCGTTACGCCATTTGATAATAATTACCCTGTTCTCATTATGTCTTCTTTCCATTTCACTTCACTGACCCCCACTATATCTTGATTTATGCCTCAGCACTTCCCCTTTCAGAATGCCTATCTTCCCACCACGTTCAAACTTCTAATATTCCATGCCTCGACTCGTAGAAAGCTATCCTTTTGTTGGTTATTCAACCTTTTTCTCATGGTGGACTTCACCCTTGCAGTCGCCTCCCGTAGATCCGAACGGGGCACTAGCCTCGAATCTTTTGCCAATGGAGAGACCATCATGACATGTGGAAAAAAAAAAAAAAAGTTCATTTGGCTCTGAGCACTATGGGACTTAACATCTGAGGTCATCAGTCCCCCAGAACTTAGAACTACTTAAACATAACTATCCTAAGGACATCACACACATCCATGCCCGAGGCAGGATTCTAACCTGCGACCGTAGCAGTCGCGCGGTTCCGGACTGGAGCGCCTAGTACCGCTCGGTCACCGCGGCCGGCGACATATATCCTGCAATTGAAAAAGTGTCCTGTGGATACACATTATGCGTTTTTAATGCAGTGGTTTCCATTTCCTTCTACGTCGTCATACAGTTTATCATTTTTTTCGATAAGGAAGGTTGATAGGATTTTTATTAATTTTTCGTTGGCTGGAACTCGGTATGTCCATAGCGATTGGCTAACGAGAATCCGGTGCTGACAGTACCAGCAGAGTTTTTAGTAAGAGAGGAGGTGAACAATTCATCTTACAAGCAACTTCTTGAGTGCAAGGCAGGAAAATGCCAATGACGCTTACAGCATTCGGTGCCACACATATTATCTACCATTTATGCACAATATTCACTGCTAATGGCATCAGGGGAAGGGACTGGAAGTATTCAGTGATGAGCACAGCGTGGTTGAACTGCTTAGTCGCTGAGTAACTCACATCATTGCTACTGATGTTGATACAGAACAGAGCAATGGCAAGATAAACAAAGCAAATATACAGCAGTTGCCGAAACTGACATTTCGTCAGGAAGGAGTTTCGCAGAGTGAAAAAGAAATGGCAGACGAAATATTAGCGTTTCTGCAAGGTGAGTCAGTGGAATGTGTGGTGTCGTTTACGGTCGAGTGTACGGACAATGTACATGATAAGTATAATGATAACGATACGTTCTTAACAAGTGAACTTGTTTGAAATAGCTCTCGAGCTATATACAGGGCTATTACAAATGATTGAAGCGATTTCATAAATTCACTGTCGCTCCATTCATTGACATATGGTCACGACACACTACAGATACGTAGAAAAACTCATAAAGTTTTGTTCGGCTGAAGCCGCACTTCAGGTTTCTGCCGCCAGAGCGCTCGAGAGCGCAGTGAGACAAAATGGCGACAGGAGCCGAGAAAGCGTATGTCGTGCTTGAAATGCACTCACATCAGTCAGTCATAACAGCGCAACGACACTTCAGGACGAAGTTCAACAAGGATCCACCAACTGCTAACTCCATTCGGCGATGGTATGCGCAGTTTAAAGCTTCTGGATGCCTCTGTAAGGGGAAATCAACGGGTCGGCCTGCAGTGAGCGAAGAAACGGTTGAACGCGTGCGGGCAAGTTTCACGCGTAGCCCGCGGAAGTCGACGAATAAAGCAAGCAGGGAGCTAAACGTACCACAGCCGACGGTTTGGAAAATCTTACGGAAAAGGCTAAAGCAGAAGCCTTACCGTTTACAATTGCTACAAGCTCTGACACCCGATGACAAAGTCAAACGCTTTGAATTTTCGGCGCGGTTGCAACAGCTCATGGAAGAGGATGCGTTCAGTGCGAAACTTGTTTTCGGTTATGAAGCAACATTTTTTTCTTAATGGTGAAGTGAACAGACAGAATGTGAGAATCTGGGCGGTAGAGAATCCTCACGCATTCGTGCAGCAAATTCGCAATTCACCAAAAGTTAACGTGTTTTGAGCAATCTCACGGTTTAAAGTTTACGGTCCCTTTTTCTTCTGCGAAAAAAACGTTTCAGGACACGCGTATTTGGACATGCTGGAAAATTGGCTCATGCCACAACTGGAGACCGACAGCGCCGACTTCATCTTTCAACAGGATGGTGCTCCACCGCACTTCCATCATGATGTTCGGCATTTCTTAAACAGGAGATTGGAAAACCGATGGATCGGTCGTGGTGGAGATCATGATCAGCAATTCATGTCATGGCCTCCACGCTCTCCCGACTTAACCCCATGCGATTTCTTTCTGTGGGGTTATGTGAAAGATTCAGTGTTTAAACCGCCTCTACCAAGAAACGTGCCAGAACCGCGAGCTCGCATCAACGATGCTTTCGAACTCATTGATGGGGACATGCTGCGCCGAGTGTGGGAGGAACTTGATTATCGGCTTGATGTCTGCCGATGTCTGTCTAAAGGGGCACATATCGAACATTTGTCAATGCCTAAAAAAACATTTGAGTTTTTGTATGTGTGTGCAAAGCATTGTGAAAATATCTCAAATAACACAGTTATTGTAGAGCTGTGAAATCGCTTCAATCATTTGTAATAACCCTGTACTTGATCTTCCTTGTCAGACAGGGAGCCACAAATCCCGGCTTCAGTGAAACGTAGTAAAGGATAATCATTGTCCAAGGAACAGGCACTAAACATAATTACGTACATGGAGGATTATCCGCAGAATAGTAAAAAATAAACAGTTATAAACAGGTTTCGAATAAGGGTGCAGCAACATGACGTGTAGTGCTTAAGAAAAACTACGGGTATTCAAGGGAATACAAGGCGCACTTGTTAAAAAACTGGTTTTTGCACGTTTCAAGGATACTCGATACAATTTACAGGATGTGCATGATAGTGACCTACTACGTTATACACGTCAAATTGCGCCCGACATAGATTACAGTGATTGCAAGGAAAGCAGTGGATGGTTGCATAAATCAAAACAGTGCTACAGAACTGGAAGACGTAAGATAACAAAATAACTAACACAGACTCAGTTTGACGATGCGCGGAAAACTGCGGAATGGGCCAGAAAATTTTTAGATGAGATAAACAAACTTATCGTGTCTTTCAGGAAGGAATTTATTTTCAACTCCGACCAACAGGCAGTTGAAGACGAAATGTATAAGAAAGCAACCCTGGAAATTAGAGGTACCAAGTGAGTTATATCAAGAGAAACTAACATCAGTTCCTTAACTCATTCCTATACAATTATGTCGAATGTTAACCTTTATAGTGAAGTGTCTGGAAAGTTATTTTCCCGCATCTCGTGCTCGTGCGGTAGCGTTCTCGCTTCCCACGCCCGGGTTCTCGGGTTCGATTCCCGGCGGGGTCAGGGATTTTCTCTGCCTCGTGATGGCTGCGTGTTGTGTGATGTCCTTAGGTTAGTTAGGTTTAAGTTGTTCTAAGTTCTAGGGGACTGATGACCATAGATGTTAAGTCCCATAGTGCTCAGAGCCATTTGAACCATTGTTTTGGAAAGTTATTTATTGTGCTGCGAGAAGTTGGAGATGCTCTGTCCCCTACGATTCTTTCTCGTGTGCGTGATCTTACAAGGGCAGTATGAAATATTTATGTCACAGCAAGCAAGAGTGTGAAAATTGCAGTCAGAGAACTGCAATTATGGTATGAGAGCTGCTTTTGGCAAACAGCTGATCAAAATAACTTGCTTTTGCTTGCTTCCTGGTCTGCGTCTAAAAACCATACTCCTTTAGAGTAAACTATCCCTCCTGAAAAATATGTGACATTGCAAGTTCATGCTACCTGCAACCACTGGACAAATTCAGTCTCTGGATGTTTGGTTTCCCATGCCTATAAAATATATTATCACACTTTCTGCAGCTGCACCTTAAAGGATATCTAGTTTCGCCGTAATATCCAAGACAGATTGCTTCGCATTCGGTTACACGCTATCATTTTCCATCATTTATCATATGCTTCTGTACGCATTCTTTGAAAGTGGATGCCTAGCTGAACGTCCTGCACGGTTTGTAGCTCCGAAGGAGTTCGCCTTCGATCTTGACGGCACGCCATTTTCCATTTGATGTTCATGGCGCAAGTTAATAATTTCTTTTCAAAATTTCTTGAATGTCGACGACGTCCATTTTGCGAAGTGTAATACATACATCATGTAGAAGGTTGATCTCTGCATTTTCCGGACATTAACTTTCTGTGTACGCAGCTCGTGGTCTCGCGGTCGCGTTCTCGCTTCCCGAGCACGGGGTACTGGGTTCGATTTCCGGCTGGGTCAGGGATTTTCAGTTGCCTCTAGTTGACCAGGTGTTTGTGTTATCCTCATCATTTCATCATAATTCATGAAAGTGGCGAGTTTCGACTGAGCAAAGGTTGGGAATTTGTACGGGCGCTGATAACCGTGCAGTTGAGTGCCCCACAAACCAAATATCATCATTTTCCGTCGCCCGCCTAATCCACATGGTGCGTCAATAGCAGCTAATATGTTTCCCGTCACAATTGATGACACAACACTTTCAAATGAGCCTTACTAAAGACGTAACGTGCGACCTCGCACTCATGAGGTTCCTTGTTAGAAGTTTCAGAGGGAGAATGGTCGAATCCGACATGTCGACACCTACCCTCAATTTTTTCAAAGAGGAAGAATTTACCAAGAGAAAAACATTGTCATAATTTTAGCTGCTAAGGTACACTGCAAGTAGTTTTTTAATGTCAAAATTACTCACTTTTGCCGTATGGAGAATTGCTTACAACAGTGATTTCTACAGCCCCTCGTTTCTAGCGCGCGGTACTGCGAATAAACAGAGGCAGCCGTGATGAGGGAAGGCGGTGGCGCGTAGAGCAATGTGCAGAGTGCACACTAGTGAATTTTAAGGAGTTAAACTACAAAAGGTCTAAGTTAATTAATTTTTTGAATAAACTGCACTTCACATCGGCATCTAAATTGCTGGCAGATGTAATTGTTACACAAGTCACTAGCAGAGGAAAGAAAGTCAAGACAGCATGTCATGTTACATTACAGACTACTTCCATCAATCGAGACTATAATTTGTTGACTTTAAATTTTTCATAAGAAATCCTGTAGCACAGCACTAATGATAATTTTTGAATAAAGTTTATTTTACTAACATTGAAACAATTCCTTGTTTATTCTCTTAGTAATCACAAATATGTGAAATCTTTAATGGGCGGAAACAAACATTTTCCTTACAAGAGGCACACCTGGCAAAAGAAAAAGTAATGCGTTCAGGTATTTTACAGTAATTACTAGTTTTATTTAGACAGAACCGGAGTCAAGTCAGAAATGGTCGTAGCCGTTGTTCTGCGTATTGTGCTTACGTAATCAGTTTCGTAAGAAGTGTAGAGCAAAATGACAACGCAGAAATGACTGGAGTTCAACGTTGCTGCTCTACTGAAAATCCTGAAATGACTAAGAGTTATCCTAAATTTTATTGTCCTACAACTTCATGAAAAATGGTGTACACTGTTGAATTTTTTTACAGATTGGCCGAAACACTCTGTTAGTTCCGCTTCGAATCCAAATTGTATTAACGATCATTTCGTCCTCCTAAAGACCGAGGCATCGTTATGTCCAGGTCGAGGGTCCAAGAAAAGCACGGATTTTTTTTTCTACAAATGATAAGAAGAGGTTTCGGATGTCACACTGAAAATTCCAGTTTTAGCATCTTCGATTACAAGATGTTTGCAAGTCCTTTTTTTAAATATTTGGTCCTAGTTTTCCTTGATTTCCTGAAGACAGGTTTAACGCTGTGGTAACACTTACATCAAAGGCATTATTGTGTACGAATGTGTGCATTCGTCGACTGTGAAGTTACTCTTCTTTGCGTTCGAAAGTATGGGGTGCACGCACTACCTGAATGAAACCTGACTGGTTTTACGCACAGCATTTTTATGGCCCAACAGGACGATCTATCGTCACGTCACGTTAAATTATCTACAGTACAATTAATGACATCTCCTCAACAGTCGTAATTTTGCGAATTCCTGTTCCGTATAGTTTCCCGATTCTGCTTAACCAGGTCTATGCAGCCTGGAAATCAGTGACGTTAATTTCACTTGCAATGTACAGCGCCCATTCTCGTAATCTCCCCAAGTAACGGTGCAATGACTCTTCCAAGCACTTGAGAATTTCATTTTGTCAGTGTTTCATACTTCCTTTAAGTATAATTTCCATTTATACAATTCATGTTCAGATTTTATGAAGTGAAAGTGTCTTTGCACATTACTTAATTTTAAGTGTTTTCTCCCTCCTTCATTTAAACAAAAGCTTTAGAGCCTTTTGTCACTGAAAGCTATAACAGTTTTTTTTTTTTTTTTTTTTTTTTTTTTGGTTTGGAAAGTATGCTACTTTTGTTCTGGGCTTTATTAGGACAATTATTGCTCGAACCACAATTCGCAGAACCGTCTGTGTTATTTCCTGTTTCTTCTAACGTTCCACAGTTTCTAATGAAATGTCGACATCTTTCGAACGAACGCCCAAGAAATTAAATAATAAATAAAACAACTTCAGGAGGAGTAGATAACTTCGATTACATGCCATGTTAATCATATTTCATCTACATAAGGTTGCAAAAATTAATTGATTCCACATCACTGTGGTACTCTGGAACCTGCACAGAAACAGATGCTTTTACCAATTATATACGAAGAAATCAAAATGGAAATTAAGTTTTATCTACATTGTTGAAATTAGCAATACCACAAAGGCAGCTGCTAATTATTATGGATATTAAATGAGTTGGAAATTCGAGCGATAGTAATTGTGAACAATTGCGTCAGAGAAAACATCAATAGAAACTGAAATTAGCTTTATAAATTACGATGACTTTGTGCGGTATTACCCGTTTACTAATTTTCAGTCAACGAAACATGTGCCCCCCGTTTTGCACAAGCGCCATCTGCTAAAGCTGTGACAGCTGTGTACATTTCTTCAGTTGAAGAATAGTTACGAATTTGGCAATTTTCAATATCTTTTAAATTTCTGCAGTGTGTCTTAGGAGTTAAAATTTTGACATTATATTTCTTCCATTGCATTCTTCCTGTATAAATATTTGCAGGCCAGCTTTTGACATGTCAGGTTGAACTGATTCCTTGCTAGGGACCCAGTGATGGATATCTCGGACAGCAGCTATGTTTCCTGTGGACAACATTTTTGGTCGTTTTGAGGCTATGCGTCAGAGCCAATTACAGATGCTGAGGCCGATCTTGTAACTTCCAGTTACCTGTGCAGCAATTTTTTGCATCTGAGTTTTAGGACGGTGGTAATCATGTTCAACATTTGCTCACTACGTGACGAGGTGGACATGAACTTCTCTATTTCGAGTTAGGGTCTTACTTTTCTGAATTAATTCATACAATCAACTAATTGAACTCAACATGGATTGAGGTAAGGGTACTGGTGCTCATAAGTACACTTCTGGGTCTGTCTTGTTATCTGTTAATTAATTTCGCGGTCATTGGCTTTTTATGTGGACGGAGGACGTTGTAAGACGTTATAATTTCTCTTTCAACTCCATCCCTCTCTGACAAGGTATTACCGTGTATGTTCAATGATCAATTTTAAGCAGTGCGCGCTGGAAGTCAGGTCCATGCGTTGTAGCAACAAACAGAATTTTATTGTAATCTGTAGTTTCATTCTACAGTCTGTGATATTCGCTATTTTTGACTTCATTAAAACAGCAAATACGAGTAGTTAATACTTTCAACCAGAAGGCAAATACTTGTTTATAAACAATGATTAATGTATAATAAGGCGTCGCATAGCGACGGTGGAATTTCTTACATAATGTAATTCGTCGTCTTTGGGCGGCAATATAAACAGAAAAATACGGATAGATATGCGATCCTTCACTATTTTGTTCGCTGGAGAACAAATGAAGCCTTGAGCGCTAAAGACTTGTACTGTTTTTTTCTTAAGTAAGACGGACGCAGATTTGTGGCGGTCTGATCTAATTTTTTTACTAAATAAATAAAAACGTGTTCCGTCTAAGTTAGAGTGAAGTGTAAGAAGAACTGTTATATCATATCGTGATGACGCACGGATGACTCAAAAGGACAATGGCTATATAAAAGAGCGCTCAATCGACATGATACGCACATAAAAATCTACCGTCATTGTAGTACTAAGCTTAAGGTAGGATATATGTTTTAGTTATAATAAATATTTGTTCTGGGAATACTGAATCATTTAGCAGTGCTCATTCATATCATTTCCTCAGTATTATTTTCATTTTAATTATGCATTTTGTAAAGAGTACAGACACCAAGATCAGCAGTCCAGTGTGCGTGTTACATTGATAAAAAGAAAACTGTTTTATCGTCTTCTTGCATCAGCTTTAATATTGAATTTCCCTTTTTTGTGATGTTACAGTTGTTTTTGCGCCCTTACGAACTTTCTGGTCCCTTAGGAGATTGTTTTGTCATAACAATAACTTCACGACCGGGTATGATCGTATCTACGATCATGAAGTAATTGGAAAGACGATAACACAATTTCATAATCAATAGCACGCTAGCTGTGACTGCTTCAAGCCACGCGAAACTGCAAGTAAAAACTATTCACATTTCATAATGCAATATTTTATGACAATGGTCAATCCATGATTCTTACGCCAATTGTGATTGATAAAACAGTAAACGAAATCTCAATTTCCAACTTCTCCATTGAATAACAACATCACTTTTATTTTGTAACATCAGACTTGGCGCCCGGACAGGGACCTGACCAAAAATTAGTTCAGATTCTTGGAAAATTTTCTATGTGCTTGTGTTAATAAATGTTCTGTCGTTTCATGTACACATCATCTCTCTGTGAGAATGACGGGAAATATGCAGGTCAATAACGCAGTTTAATTATCGAGAGAAAGGAAAAGGAAAGAGACGCGAATTTGCTGAGACAAAATAGCGGTAACCAAGCCATCAAAAAGTAAGTCAGAATTTTGCATACGCAGTGTAGTGCTTCAGTAGCAACGTTGCTTTTCCAAGTCGATCCACATCCTTTCTATCTCCTTCCCGCTATAGAAAATCTGCCTTTTGAACGTAAGTGTTAATTAAAATTTTCGGGTTTCGGAGTAAAATTCTTCGTAGTCTGATAATAGAAATTATTTCTCTCCATTGTTAGTATAGCTATATATAAAGGCACATTTGCATGCCGAGCGTGAGTTTCCTCGGAAACACGAAATATTAATTAAATAAATGAACAGTGACAAATAAATAATCAATAGCACGCTAGCTGTGACTGCTTCAAGCCACGCGAAACTGCAAGTAAAAACTATTCACATTTCATAATGCAATATTTTATGACAATGGTCAATCCATGATTCTTACGCCAATTGTGATTGATAAAACAGTAAACGAAATCTCAATTTCCAACTTCTCCATTGAATAACAACATCACTTTTATTTTGTAACATCAGACTTGGCGCCTGGACAGGGACCTGACCAAAAATTAGTTCAGATTCTTGGAAAATTTTCTATGTGCTTGTGTTAATAAATGTTCTGTCGTTTCATGTATACATCATCTCTCTGTGAGAATGACGGAAAATATGCAGGTCAATAACGCAGTTTAATTATCGAGAGAAAGGAAAAGGAAAGAGACGCGAATTTGCTGAGACAAAATAGCGGTAACCAAGCCATCAAAAAGTAAGTCAGAATTTTGCATACACAGTGTAGTGCTTCAGTAGCAACGTTGCTTTTCCAAGTCGATCCACATCCTTTCTATCTCCTTCCCGCTATAGAAAATCTGCCTTTTGAACGTAAGTGTTAATTAAAATTTTCGGGTTTCGGAGTAAAATTCTTCGTAGTCTGATAATAGAAATTATTTCTCTCCATTGTTAGTATAGCCATATATAAAGGCACATTTGCATGCCGACCTTGAGTTTCCTCGGAAACACGAAATATTAATTAAATAAATGATCAGTGACAAATAAATAATCACTAGCACGCTAGCTGTGACTGCTTCAAGCCACGCGAAACTGCAAGTAAAAACTATTCACATTTCATAATGCAATATTTTATGACAATGGTCAATCCATGATTCTTACGCCAATTGTGATTGATAAAACAGTAAACGAAATCTCAATTTCCAACTTCTCCATTGAATAACAACATCACTTTTATTTTGTAACATCAGACTTGGCGCCCGGACAGGGACCTGACCAAAAATTAGTTCAGATTCTTGGAAAATTTTCTATGTGCTTGTGTTAATAAATGTTCTGTCGTTTCATGTACACATCATCTCTCTGTGAGAATGACGGGAAATATGCAGGTCAATAACGCAGTTTAATTATCGAGAGAAAGGAAAAGGAAAGAGACGCGAATTTGCTGAGACAAAATAGCGGTAACCAAGCCATCAAAAAGTAAGTCAGAATTTTGCATACGCAGTGTAGTGCTTCAGTAGCAACGTTGCTTTTCCAAGTCGATCCACATCCTTTCTATCTCCTTCCCGCTATAGAAAATCTGCCTTTTGAACGTAAGTGTTAATTAAAATTTTCAGGTTTCGGAGTAAAATTCTTCGTAGTCTGATAATAGAAATTATTTCTCTCCATTGTTAGTATAGCTATATATAAAGGCACATTTGCATGCCGAGCGTGAGTTTCCTCGGAAACACGAAATATTAATTAAATAAATGATCAGTGACAAATAAATAAAGCCTATGGCACACAACTGCAGCGCTGTGTCGCTGATAAAACAAAAGCACAATTACGTTACTCTTATGTTTGATTAAAAAAGGAGAGCTCTGGTTGAAGTGGTGCGAGAAGCACGTATTTTATTTTATTGTCTGGCACACCGCCATATTTCATGTTATAGAAGAATACTGCAAGTTGCAACCACACTAGGCACTCGATTCTGTAAAGAATTTATATTTATAAAAGTAAGTAGGATTATGAACTGTAGGCTTATTCATTGAATATATCTGATTTAACTAACTGTGTAACTTTTTTATGTTTAGTAGACAATCACCTCTGTACGACGTATTGGCATGGCTGGCAAATTATTGAAATATTGAGATTTAGATTATGAGTCCGCACCTACCGCAGCAGTCTTTGGAAACGATTTAATTACGAAGTCCGATTATTTCAGTTTTATTTCACAGTCAACTACGAGTAACATTGCCTTTACGAAAAAGCCATTGTCAAGCGTCTGATACTGAATAATTAAACGTCCACGTTCCAGATAAGCAAATATCAATTACAATTACAATCACCATCATACAGATAGAATAATTAACATATTTAAAATAACAATATTTTTTTTATTTATTTTATTTATTTTATATTGGCGACCGTGACAGGACTTGTTATTTTGTCATTTGTTACATTGTTCTCTTTGTTTCATGTAAAAAAATCAACTTTCTGGACCTGGACGTCAATGTATGAGAGATAACAAAATCTGAAGATATTTTCCAATTCTGAAATTTTGCCGGAAGACGCAAAGAAGCTTCCAGCAAAATAAGGTAAGACGCAGCATCTTTGCATTAGCAGGCTTGACCAGACGTATAATTCAGTGTATTAGCTTTTCAGTAAATTCTGTAGTGTTTCTTTTCCGCATAACAGTTTCAGTGATAAATTTCATTCTCAGTACTTTTCCCTAAACAATAACGTATGCAACAATACCAATACACGAGTGTACAATATGGCCGACTTCTGTACGATATCATGTAACATGGCCAGCAACCATTACCAATAATCTCAAATTCAGTTTACATTTTTAAATTAACAGACAGCCATTGTTGCTACGAGCGATTCATGCTCAACTACATTTTATTTTAAAATCAGTGTCAAAAATTTTCTTGAAACATATATCACGTGTGGCATGGTAATAACTAGAAAACAATACGCAAAAATGGAACAGCAAGGACGTACTATTCAGACGCAATCCGACTCGGACGTGAGACAAGTGTTAGAAAATGACTTTACGACAGCAACCGGTAGTGACGATTCATCAAACATTGACGCAAGTGTTGACGAAAATTTTGACGATAGGCCGTCCACTACAAAAATTTCAAAATCTCAATCAGAGCCCATGTTAATGCATGACGTCACGTCTAATGACGCGGCGGGGGCAGAGACCTTGCAAACGGTAAACATTGCCGACATGTTACAAATGCTAATGAAACAAAACGCAGAAAATATGGGAACCATAAGGAAAGAGAACGCCGAAATCATGGCAACCTTAAAGGCACAATTAGAGACACAAAATGAACAGTTAAAAACACAAAATGACGAAATCAAATCTGATCTCATAGCAATCAAGATAGGTAATGACACTTTGTGTAAACGTGTGGAACTTATAGACGCCACACTGACCAAACAGATGACCGAACTCAGTACTAAATTTTCCCAGCTTAATACGAGACAAGAAAAGACTACAACTGACGTAGCACTTTTACAGACACAAGTAAAAAACCTTAATGTCACGTGTGAAGTTCTTACTGAACAAATTCAAACATATCCTTCAGTACATGACAACCTAGAAAGACGAATTACTGACGTGCAGAATAAATTTGACGATGTTGAACAACACCTGATTGACATCTTACAATCAGATGCCACAGCTCATTTTCAAAATATTAATAAAGAATTTCATGATTGGGTTGAGAACAAAGACAAACATTTTGATAGATGCTTACGTGAAAATTTACCAACAATTGTGCACGACTCCGTAGCGCAATACATTACTAATAACAAACAGCTGATCAGTGACGCAGTACAATCCGTCACTGCACCCATGAGACAATTCACCGATCAACTACAGTCTGAATGTAACGAAAATATCAGTCAAAATGTACAGTTCAGAAACCAATATACATTCGAGTATGATACACACATTCCGCACACGACAAATACACAAGAACAAAACACACCACGACTACAACACATACCACGATGTGCAAACACAAACACAAGCTATTATCATGGTAAACCACAGCAACATTATCGTAATTACTCGCCAGCTGAACATACCAGTAATTACAGTGGAATAAATCCATATCACAATGCGAAGGAAGATGAAAGCTTAATGAAACACAGGCAATTTCAGATTTTTATCCCAGAAAAACGAACCATTCATCCGGTGATTTTTCTTAAATCTTTTAGTAACGCATTTCCACGCACTTGGAGTGACCGGAAAAAGATTTCATATATTGTCGGTTACATCCAAGGCGATGCAGCTGTCTGGGCATACAGTCAAGCTGACGTATGTACCACGTACAGTGAGTTTGAGCGTGCTTTTCTGAACAAATTCTGGTCGCAATCCGTCCAGGAGCGACTCAGAAGACAAATTTTAGAACCTGAAACTTTTAACAGTAAAAATGGTAACTTACGCAGATATTTTGAAAAATACTTGAACATGGGACATTTTTTAGACGAACCAGTCGCAACGCGTGATATACTCCGTGCGTTGAAGGCCAAATTGCCTTTCAACATTAAAGAAAAACTCCTACATATCCCGGATGACGATTCAGATTATTTTTTAACAGCTTTAGATTCGGTTGACATGTTACTTGAAGATCAGCGCTTCGCGCGGCAAAACAGCAGCCACAATGTTTACACTAGTGGTATGCAAAACATGCAGGCTTGCCAACTCAATTCTGGCGCGCCCACAGTTGGATACGCGGTACAACAAAAACAGCAAACTCACATGCCGTCTCAGTACGGAAATCAAAATCAACACGCGTATTCCAATACAAACAATAGTTACAACAGTAATAACATTTCATGCGGCAATCCATACAAAAGGCACCGCGGTAATAACTACAACGGTAACAACGGATACAAAGGTAATAACAAAAACACAAACAGAAATAGAAATAATTGTAACTACGAGCCAAGACAGCATCAAGGTTGGACTCGTAACGATCAGTACTTTCATTCAAACTCTGCTTTACCACAGCAGCCACCAGGACAAAATTGGAGCATACCTTACGACCGACAGGTAAGTTATAATGCGCAACAGCAACAACAACCGCAAAAGTTTGGAGATCATAATAGGCAATATCCGAATGTGAATATAATAGAAATGACACCTGATGCACAACCTCAATCTGTGTCAGTACCTAGTACAAATGCTAATCCAACAAACTAGAAACAGTCACTACTTTGCCCCAGGTCGTGGCTGAAGAATTCTTGGGGGGCGACTTCAATGTTAATCAGTTATTTGACACCACACTTGAACAACAGAATAATGATATGCCGAATAATTCTAAACAAAAACTACCTGTTTTATTTATAAGATACAACCACAATAACAATATATCAGATGAACTTTTACAAGACAGTACACAATGCCGTTTAAACACAAATGAAATTGTTTTAGCATCTACTACTGGTGTAGTAGGTGGGATTCCAACTACTATTGTCCTAGATACAGGTGCAGCTGTGAGCGTTTTGTCTTTTAATTTCTATAAAGAGATGTGTGAATTGGAACCTGTGCCTGAGTTTCCTGCCCAAAACTGTAAAATAACTACTGCACTAGGTAATAAGTCATGTAGGGTTACGAAGCAAGTTTTTGTAAACGTTAAAATAGGTAATGGAACCGTACAATGGCCATTCCTGGTTGTACAAAACCTTGTGACAAATTGCATATTAGGAATAGATATTATGAGCGAGAAGGACTGCATTATAGACTTCTCCAAAGGTAAATGTATTTTAAATGATAAAAGCAGGGTAATTATTATTGATTTGGACAGGAGAACTCTAAAGCATGACAAACACTGTACAGGGTACAAGGTTCAGTTAGTACTTGACAATGACATTCAAGACATGCAAACACACTCATCTGACACAGAGATAATGGACTTGAAAACATTGCTTGATCATAAGATAAGTGAAGCTACAGCTCTCAGTGTACATGAACGTATAAAACTACAGGAGGTGTTATCCAAATATTTACAAGTTTTTACCAAACGATTAGGTGTTATCAACACGTATGTATACAAGATTGAAGTTAAGCCTCACAAGATCTTCTACCATAAGACATATAACGAACCGTTATCTCAACGACCTGCTGTGTGGCAAGAATTAAAACAAATGTTAGACTGGAAGGTCATTGAACCATCCACCTCACCTTATTGTAGTCCTCTACTTGTTGTCAAAAAATCAAATGGAAGCATTAGGTTAGTGTTAGACGCACGAGCTATTAATGAAATAATTTTACCGGTTCACACAAAACCTGAAAATTTAGAAGAGCAATTACAGAAATTTCTAGATGCAAGATATTTTTCCACAATAGATCTCGCTAATTCGTTTTGGCAGGTGGGTATCACTCCTGATTCTCGGAAATATACTGCATTTATGTTCGGGGGGCGAACCTATCAGTTTTGTGTTCTACCCTTCGGACTGAATGTCAGCTCTGGGGTATTCATTACAGCCCTGGATACCGTGCTTGGCGACGATTTAGTTGAGACAGTCACACACTATGTAGATGATATACTGATAGCTACACAGTCTTGGAAGGAACACGTTGACACACTTCAAAGAATTTTAGAAAAATTTGCACAAGCTGGAGTCACAGCCAACCTAAGAAAATCAAAATTTGGTTGCAGTGAGATAAAATATTTAGGACATATCATTAATTCACAGGGCATACGTCCTGATCCCAGTAAATTAGATGCTATCAGAAACTTTCCTAGCCCTCGAACTAAAAAGCAGTTAAAATCATTCCTTGGGCTGTTGCTTATTTCAAGTTGTAAAGAATAAAGAGGAGGAACAGATAAGAATTATTGGGTTTGCAAGTCGTACTCTAACTGAATGTGAGCGTACATACTCCACTACTGAGTTAGAAACACTTTCCATAGTATGGGCATTCAAGAAATTCAATTATTATTTATTTGGAAAACATACAGTAATTTACACCGATCACCAGGCCCTGACATTTTTGTTAACTTGTAAACTTGTACATCCTAGACTATCACGATGGGCAGTTACACTTCAGAACTACTCTTTTGAAATTAAGTACATAAGAGGTAAGGACAACACCATTGCAGACACTTTGTCTAGACTTCCACAAGGTATGAATGATACCAACAGTGACTTAGAAAATATAAATGACTACAGGATTCTCTTAATGCAAGACAAGCAGTATCACCAATATTATATTGATATGTGCAGAAACATGGCTGAATTACAAAAATCTGATCCTCGCTGGTATAAGATAATAACATTACTGGTAGAAAAACACAATCATCCTTTGACTAAGTATTACAAGTTACACAATGATGTGTTATTTTACCGCCGACATCCAAATGCTACTAACTGGTGTGTATGCATTCCCAAAGAGTCTGAACGTAATCTAATTTGGCACACACACTTAGTTTGGGGTCATTATGGGACGAAAAAGTGTTTGGCAAAGCTCAGTACATACTGTTATTTTAGCAATATGAGAAGAAAAATTTACAGGGAACTAAAAACATGCGTCATATGTCAAAAATCAAAACCTCAGAATTTATCCACAAAAACAGATTTACATTCTATTTTACCCAGTAAACCCCTGGAAATTCTGTGTACTGACATCAGTGGACCGCATCCAGCAAGCTCTGGAGGCGTCAAATATATCTTAGCTTTTTACGATATATTTTCTAAACATGTAAAACTTTATGCTTTAAAATCCGCCACTGCAAATGCTATAATACGAAGATTCTCAAGTGATTACCTGACGCACGTGGGAAAACCTAAAGCAATTCTATCAGATAATGCAGCATACTACTCTGGGTACAAATGGAGAAATTTCTTGAAGGACAATAACAT
This sequence comes from Schistocerca piceifrons, assembly GCF_021461385.2. NCBI lineage: Eukaryota > Metazoa > Arthropoda > Insecta > Orthoptera > Acrididae > Schistocerca > Schistocerca piceifrons. The sequence continues at coordinate 632,624,279 of NC_060139.1, forward strand.
TAAAAGTATATTTATTTCGAGGTTTAGTCCACAATGTAACGCGACTGAGAGACTTTTCCGAGAATTAAATCGATTCATGAGGACCTATATTTCATCAAAACATACTAATTGGGTGTCCTACCTAAGTCTTTTCGAAGACGTACACAATAACTTAAATATTTACGATACGAATTACACACCTAACGAGATCATGTTCAATTGCAAACAGAACGATCAGTGGATAGAACCATTACCTAAGTTGTCAGATAAGGAAATCACACCTGAACAGAAAATAAAAGAAGTATTGACTACATTGACACATCACGCACAAATACGAAACAAACATCACAGAAACATAATAAAAAGAAAACAAAAATTCGAGGTAGGAATGCTTGTACTACTTCGTACTCATCATAAATCTGTAGCACTCAAACGACGCAACGCTAAGTGGCGTCTGCTATATGAAGGACCTTATATAATTGTTAACATACCGCATCCTGGTGCGTATCTGTTACAACATCCTAGAAATAACAAAATTATTGGGCTATACGCACACCAAGATCTTAGAGCATTTCATGCTGAATAATGTCAAAGTCATACCCATCAAAATATTGCTAAGCAACTCGAAAAACTCTGTTGTTACAACACAGATAATAAGTAGTATAGAAATTTTCATTTCAGCGGTTCCAGTGACGCAGTTGAAGACAGAAGAACTCTTCTTTCAGCGCGCGCCTCCACCTGAAAGACGGAATATTAAAGTAAAATTTATGATTACGTAGCAGTGGATGACATATTAATTTTTCACGGAACATTTGTTACTGAAGGTACCACTGACTTGGTGTGACACCTGACGAACTGACAGACGTCATCTGTGAAGCGATCTTTTACTTTGAGAAATAGATTAGACGCACATCTCTCAACACGAAAAGCATCTATCAGTAGTCAAGGCCACACAGACACACTACACACACGCACAAAACGCGAGGAATCGAACATTTTCTCTCTCTTACTGTTTTGAATATTTATTGAGTAGTGAAAACGCCTGGTCTTGCCTACTGATGTAATGAATGTTGTGTCTAACCTATCTTAATTTCAGATGACATCACAAAAAAAAAAACATCGATAATATCCCAGCAAAACCGCTAAAGAGGATGTAAATATCTGCAATTCATGTAATCAAATGTGACACAATGTAATAACCTATAGCTATGTAATGATGTAAACATGTTTATGTGCAACTGTATTATGTTTATGCTAAGAAAATATGTGACGTGTGTATGTATAATTACTTATTTTTTTAACTGATGTATAGTGTAACTGTTACTATGTAAAAATTTGAACAAAACGAGTGCCAAAAAGACATTGCATAGTGAACCACTGTTCACGGACATTAACGAACATTACTAACTCTGCAACTACGCGGAAACCTATGTGAAAGAAACTGTTAATGCCATTCATTATGCAGCGTATCTATGTAAACGCGATGAACGATTTCCTTGATTAATAACTACGAACATTTAGGTGAGCTATATTCAGCAAGAAACTGAAAATGTGAAGTGCATAATTCGTGCATCGTCTAGTGACATTACTACAGTACCCAACTTCAAGATGTTAACTGGATTAAATGGACACAAAGTGCCTGTCCAGAAAACAACACGACGGGTGGAAGAATTTTGGTTGGAACTTCAGGGAATGAAATGTTCTCGAAATGTGACGGACACTCTTACCTGGACTGTCCAAGGATCGACGCCAGCTATGTGCCGTCCGAGGTTCTGCAACCAAGCTTCCACGGAATGTAAAAAACGAACTGCACGTGGACCAATTACTCGACGGGTCACGTCTGATCTGTAATAAGCAATGCTTTTAGTCACAACGAACTGCATCACTACAACTATAATGGAAATGAGAAATGGACACGCTTATGTATTAATCACGTTGTTATACAACGATGTTACTATGATCAAAAAACTTTACCACGACGATACTAACCTGTAAAAAATTATTGTGCAGCGGATGAATATGAACTGTAATAACGACACGATGTGTATAGGTCAACGCACCTGAAAAATACGGACATTTTTCTTTGAAGTATTTCAAAACAATACTATGTAACTAAGAACATTCAACAATCTACGTTGTATTGTGTTATAACAAATATTGTAAATTTAAAACTAAGCTACCTGTCATAGAATGTAGTCTTCATATGTAATCTTGGTTGAATATTTTCTTTGTGCAACGACTGAAAAACGCGCGCACACGAACAATATGATCTGCAATACTGTGCCGCGTGATCTAACTGTACGATATAACGGCAGTGCCGCAGTTACACAGACGCTTCTGCGCATGCGCGCACTCTATCTGCCAACATAAGAACTTTTACGGCGCACCCGCGTCATTCAAATTTTGTATATAATGTGTACAATGTGTAATGTAAGTCATGTAAATAGTTGTAGATAACTTAGATTTTCTTGTGCCTTTAGGTGAATTGCTCGCCTGCAGGTGTGTCCTTTCGCCTCGCAATTCAGGGGGCAATATAAAGGCACATTTGCATGCCGAGCGTGAGTTTCCTCGGAAACACGAAATATTAATTAAATAAATGATCAGTGACAAATAAATAAAATCTATGGCACACAACTGCAGCGCTGTGTCGCTGATAAAACAAAAGCACAATTACGTTACTCTTACGTTTGATTAAAAAAGGAGAGCTCTGGTTGAAGTGGTGCGAGAAGCACATATTTTATTTTATTGTCTGGCACACCGCCATATTTCATGTTATAGAAGAATACTGCGAGTTGCAACCACACTAGCACTCGATTCTGTAAAGAATTTATATTTATAAAAGTAAGTAGGATTATGAACTGTAGGCTTATTCATTGAATATATCTGATTTAACTAACTGTGTAACTTTTTTATGTTTAGTAGACAATCACCTCTGTACGACGTATTGGCATGGCTGGCAAATTATTGAAATATTGAGATTTAGATTATGAGTCCGCACCTACCGCAGCAGTCTTTGGAAACGATTTAATTACGAAGTCCGATTATTTCAGTTTTATTTCACGGTCAACTACGAGTAACATTGCCTTTACGAAAAAGCCATTGTCAAGCGTCTGATGCCGAATAATTAAACGTCCACGTTCCAGATAAGCAAATATCAATTACAATTACAATCACCATCATACAGATAGAATAATTAACATATTTAAAATAACAATATTTTTTTTATTTATTTTATTTATTTTATATACTACATTTTCAACATAGTGGATATTTTGTACAATTTTCAGTGAAGAGCATGTTCATTCATTTGTCTGAAACGTTTAGGTTCCATCTTGTCTTCTCGCCAGATAGGATTTCATTTGTTGCTCACGCGAGAGCGGTGCTCTTAGCGGACTCACCACGTCACTGGCAAACGACGAAAGCCTTGCGTAGCACGTGATTTACTGACGAAAATTGCAGATAGTAAACAGAGACATGTGACAACAGGAGACGGGAGTGAAGACGTTAACAGTATTCCATACCCTTTACGACCGCGAACGGTAGATTCCCGTGTGTAAACTGAACTAACTATGTCTGTAACAGGGGAAAGTGATCCTAAAGTCCAAACTCTTCCCGCTGCAGCTGCAAATGACCTCGGTGCGTTAATGGAAATGCTGAAACAACAGTTTGACGCAGTAAATGAGACTATAAAAATACAAAACGAGACTGTTAACGCCCGATTAGATGCTGTAAGCGAATCAGTAAAAATACAGCTAGGCACAATCAAAACAGATCTGCATAAAGAAATTAAGGCTGAATTAAATACCCATTTGGGCGAAGTGCTAACTAAGATCAGTGATCAAATTCAGAAAATGCAGAAACAGGTGAAAAGTGAAATAGCTGAAGTATCTGGAACATTAAACACAAAAATTCAGGCAGCTACCAAAGAAATAAACTCAGTTAAAAATACAGTATCTGACATTGAAGGTGTAGTAGAGGATCTGTCGAGGCAATGTCGAAGAAAAGGTTAAGAGCACCGTGAAAGCACACGCGGAGGCATTGTCGGAACACTACGGTGAATGGATAAAGGGTAAAGGTCAGGGTGGAGCTTAGGGAGACTGGCAAGGATGTAACATATGAAATCTTAGCTGCTCCTGGTAAGTCGGGTGACACAGTGGTTTCTGAATTGGGACAGATTCGGAGGACTCTTACACGGGATCTTCCTGAGTGGAAGCAGCAAGTAGTGGACGAGGTCAGAATGCTGAGAAAATGGGTAGAAAATCCGCACACGCATTCGCAAACTATAGGGAACAACTCTACAGACTGTGACGAATGTCAGTCAACTCCGTATGGTTCACCGCCTGATTACATGCAAAACAACGGTTCTTTTGAGCCCCGAGTGGGGAAAATAAATGATCCGCCCACAATTGTGAGTTTAATGCAAGAGGAAAGTGTGATTAAGCATCGCACTTTTCCTGTTTTTCATCCGCAGAAGCGAGAAATACATCCCATCGTGTTCCTAAAGAATTTTTCCGGCATACCCAGGAGCTGGACAGACAGACAGCATATTCAGTTCGTCACTGGCTTTATTTCCGGTGATGCAGCATTATGGGGAACGGAAATGTTAGACACGTGTAGGAATTATAAAGAGTTTGAGAAAATGTTCTTGGCAACATTTTAGAGTAATGGGGTACAGCAAAGATTAAGGAAGGAGATGTATGGTGCGGAAATTTTCAATGAGAAGCATGGAAGTCTCCGGCGATACTTCGAGAAGTATCTAGCAAAAATTAAATCCTGGGATTCTCCAATTACCTCCAAGGACATAATTATGATTCTCAAAAGCAAACTCCCTGTGTCATTTAGAGAGAAACTAGTAAATGTGTCCGAAGAAGACACGGATGCATTCCTTTCTGTGCTGGATCCCTTAGATTTATTTAGCGAGGATGTGCGTTCCAAGGTTGGGAGCGGCAAATTCTTCCCTGGCAGCCAGCAGAATGCATCGCACGCGTACAACAATGCGCCGAAGGAGCTACTGCGACCGCTGTTGCCAACCTGCCAGCCGTTATGAAAACGCAAACGGCAATAACTTTAAACGGAAGCAGAAAACCAGTTACAGTAATCAGCAGAGATACCACCCAATTTACAACCACATCAGTACGGAAACCCACCCTTTAATTCTGCGCCTGAGCAGTATGGAAATTCTCCACAAACGATTGGTAATTTTTCAAATGGGCCAGTCTACAATCAAAGTTACAGGTCGAAAAATAGCAAGTGGCATGGGCAAGGCGGAGGCCACCCAGCACAACATCAGAACAACTTTTCACAGGATAGAGGACCGCGGAACAATTTTCAAACGGCTCCAAATGCGAACTTTCCTTCACAAGGAAATGGTTTTGCCGGCAACCAAAAGATCGGGCGACATCATCCGTCTCAAATATTCTATTCACAAGTGAATGCACCCAGTGGATTTTACCCCTTTACACCGGCATTTGTACCACATAACCAGCGCCAATATGGAACGGAACAAACACTTAAGGCCATGAATGACAAACAGACTATAAACATCCTGCGGAAAATTAGAGGCAGCGCCTTTCAGCCTCCAAGAGGTCGCTGCGGATTTTTAGTGGGGGTACTAACGAATACTCTGATTCTGAGTACGTTAATGCGATACTGTACGACCATGAGACCGACTTACGAGATGATCTTGAACTTGGCAAAGAAGCTCAAGACATTAATGACATTTATGACGAACAGGTCCAGGCTTCGATTAAGATTTCTATTGCCAACATTCCTCTCACAGCCATTGTTGATACAGGAGCAAACATCAGTGTCATGTCATCATGTCTCTTCAGACAGGTGTCCTCTGTTTCAGGGTTGCTCCATATCGGGAGCGATTAGTCCATTGAAACAGATAGTTTACAGACACAGCCTCAATTGCAGATAGAATCTGTTTTGGTTTCTTGTCTCCTGCGTTCTGGAAATTTCCTTGTGTGAACTGTTAATGATAAGTATTGTGTTGAACAGCGCACTGACTACATGGTAACGGCTACTACATGTAAACTTTAAGTATTAAATGTTAAGTATGGAAAAATTGTTTATAGTGATGGACATTGAACTGATATTTCTTCAACAAGCTGTAGCATGAAATTGAGGTTGCACCAAGAATTTCAATTTAACTTTAAGTTAGTATACACAAAAAAAGTGCTTGCGAGGTAATTGCCCGGAGCTATATAAATATGTAACGCTGAGAAATGGAGGAGGATGCGTAAATAAGCACTTCTCTCAAGGTACAAGAAGATTTATAGATTTATTTTTAGTAATGTAAGTGCTTGAAGATCTGTTGTAAAAGCCCACATTACCTGCTAAAAAAATAATTATCAAAACGTCCAGAAAGTGAACAGGAGTGGAGGAAATAGCTTAAAGTTCAGTTAAAGCGTACTGTTAAATGAGAAAGCAAGTGGTAACCCATATGTGTTCACGCAAAGAGAAAATAAGCTGTAGTGATCTAAGTTAGGTTGGTTGGTTGGTTGTTTTTGGGGAAGGAGACCAGACAGCGTGGTCATCGGTCTCATCGGATTAGGGAAGGATGGGGAAGGAAGTCGGCCGTGCCCTTTCAGAGGAACCATCCCGGCATTTGCCTGGAGTGATTTAGGGAAATCACGGAAAACCTAAATCAGGATGGCCGGACGCGGGATTGAACCGTCGTCCTCTCGGGTATGATCGTATCTACGATCATGAAGTAATTAGAAAGACGATAACGCAATTTCTTAATCAATAGCACGCTAGCTGTGACTGCTTCAAGCCACGCGAAACTGCAAGTAAAAACTATTCACATTTCATAATGCAATATTTTATGACAATGGTCAATCCATGATTCTTACGCCAATTGTGATTGATAAAACAGTAAGCGAAATCTCAATTTCCAACTTTTCTATTGAACAACAACATCACTTTTATTTTGTAAAATCACAAGATTGATGTAACCCTCATTTTCTCTATGTAAGTCATGGTATTCATGTTTCACATTTAATTGGACCATCCTGTTCCAGTTCAGATGGTCAATATCATCCACTGCATCACTTTATCTTAATATTCCGCACGATCGTATAGAGAATATGTTCGTTTACTGTATATATCAACGGATTCAGTCATTGTTAGCATCCCAGGGGTATGCTTGAAGTTCAGCCTTAGTCTCACATAAGAATTTGGTGACTCCTGGCCAGGATTTTTTGTGCACTGGCGATCTCATGACATATGCACTCGTATTATGGATAACCTTTATCGGGGTGTGACCTTCTGATGCACAGTCATTCGCAACTTAAAAGATTTTAACTTTGAAGTTTTACAATCCAAGACCGGAAACGAACATGGGAGCACCACAATAATATACATCTCATGCACCTAAAATAACATTAAGCTGGTGACGATCTGCTTATTTATTAGGTTTCATTCTGCAAGAAGTAGGAGATAAGGATAATCAGCCGTTATCCTGCTTTTTTATTTAATTGTGTTTCTGCTTCTGGAAGGGTTTCATTGTGATTTTTGTTTACTTTGGTGCTTATGGACTTTCGTGATAGGCGAAAAGTCTTGCTCGTAGATGCAGTTTCTCTAGCATGAACGAATTCGAGAAAAAAGAATTCGGTCATTGAGAAACCATATGTAGTTGCTTAACCTAGGATTTCCACCAAGACAGTACGCAACAGAGAGAGGCCAGCGAAATTCTGAATAATAATTTACAGGGAACTTGAAAATGTAAAGATTGCTATAGGCTAAAGTCCAGCAACCGTGCGTAACTTAATTACTAAATGTAACTATAGCCACATCGGCTGCATAAAACTGTTGTCAAATTGACCATGGTTTCGACAGCTCTAAGGCGGTCTTCATCAGAATACTAATTACATACGACTACCTAAAAGATGTAATGACATGGTTCAAAAATACACTATAATTATTAGGATTACTTCCATATACTGTACAAACATTGTACTTACATGTAATCACACCACAGGTGAAAAACAATTGAGCAAAAATGCCCTTGTCAGATTGAAATAATCACAAGAATAAAAATTATACTGTAAAAATATAACATTTTTGTCAATTGGAATAAAATGTTCCATCGAAATACAGTGGCAGTCACGAGGTAGGTTACAGAGAAACAACTGCATCAAGCCGCCGCTTCCGTCAGAGTAGACGGCTAAGAGTCCAAGGCGGCCCCTTTTTCGACACGAAAACAGATTCGCGCCATCTAGCAAGAAGTGATCGAATTACAGACAGGAGCAAATGAGGCACTGTATAGGCAATTTAACATTACAGCCGAAAACATGAATCAGTGCATGAAAATTACAACATACCGTAACGGTCTTATTTTATAAATGAAATATAGTTCAAATGTACATAAAAATGTAAAACTGGAACGGATAACGATGTTCACGAGTCTACATGAGAAGAATATCGCCATTCAGGCCATTTCTAATTTGCGGCTCTGTACATTGAAAGAAGATTTTATTGCGTGATTGCAACTGTTCGTTCAGAATGAGACAGTCCTTCAGAGATAGTTCAAAAATCTCTAGCTTTTCTAAGATGTTAAGCCTCAGCCTTTTTTCCCCGAGTGCAACATCTTGACGTCTTTTACATCTTTAGGATTATGTACTGTGATTAACAGATAGTCGGCGAAATTTGAATTGTGAACATTGGTGCCTTTTTTGCCGAGGAGGTGTTCCTTAAATCTTGTCGGAATACCTCCGCCTGTTTGGCCAATGTAACAGGCAGGACAATTGCCGCAAATCATTTTATAGACACCAGAAATATGCAGAGGGGAAAGTGTAGGTTTCAAGTTATGTGTGCTGCTACCTTTTAAAGAATTACTAGTGAAGAAGTATTTATTTTGAAATAAACACTGTATCTTGTAAGATATTGGACCCAGAAAAGGTATAGAGAAATTTTGTTTCTTTTCATTAGGTTCGTTATCAGAAAGGTGACTCTCTTATTGGTTTTCCTACTAAAAATACTATGTACTGTAGAAGGATCATAGCCATTATTGGAAGCCACAGTTTTAATGAGACTGATTTCAGAATTGAGATTTTCAGAAGAAAGAATTTTGGAGGTGGTTCTATGAATAGCTGAATGAAAATGGTCATCTTATAAGAATGCCGGTGTACTGACGTGAATGGAATAATTTGATCAGAACTGGTTTCTTTCCGGAAGATATTGAAGCTAACTTTGTCGTCTACTATCGTAAGAGTGAGATCTAGAGAATTAAATTGCCGGAACTCATTTTCGCGTTCAAAGGTGAAAAAAATATTTTAATGAAACTCGTTGAATATATTAAAAATTTATCAATACCGTCATTACGCCATTTGTATGTGATCAAAATGTCATAGAAGTATCTAGCGTATCAAACATTACTGGAAAATTTCACTTCTATAGAATTAATGAACAGATCTGCAAGGATTCCTGCTAAGGGGTTCCCCATTGCAAAGCCATGTAATTGCTGATATAATTTTTCATTAAATTCAAAACAATAGTATTTTACTAGAGTGCGAAGTAAGTTCATGAAATCGGTGATTTGTTCATCAGATAAATCTTTTTGAAAGAACATAAATTAATTTCTACTATGTCTAAGGCTTCAAGTACCGGCACATTTGTGTAAAGATTTTTAATGTCAAAGGAAATTAATTTCGTATCTCTATCACAGTTAACGTCTTTAATTTTACTGACGAAACCTTGACTACTGGAAACAGAATAATTGCTATGGGAAACGAACAATTCTTTCAATATGTCTTGCAAGAATTTGGTTAAGTCCTGATAAGCACTGTTCATACTACTGGAAATTGGTCTTTTTTATGGACTTAAAGCTGAGCTAGTAACTTAGGTGGCTGCGGATTAATGTTGATTAACTGCTTTTTATGGAAAGGTTTAAGAAGAGCTTTGGCATCGTAAATAGCGGTTCCGACTTCTTTCTGCAAACTTGGCGTGGGGTCCTCAAGTAGATCGGAAATACTGTTTTCCTGAAAGAACTGTAGAGTTTTTGCAACATATTCTTGTTCACTAGCAATGACAATGGTATTACCTTTGGCAGCCTGTGTTACCAAAGCGTCATTTTCTACGAGCTTGGTATTTATGGTTTTAATTAGTTTTTTATCAGAATTAACAATATTATGAGAATTTTTTTAGGTTTTAGCCGACAATATTACAAACAACATGTGCTACTGCCGTCTGACGGGAATTGTCCCCTTTTACATTGTCTAAGCCTGATTTTCAATGAACAAGAAACTTTTCAAGTACATTTAGGTTGGATACCTGAGGCATGACATATACTTTTAGCGTTTCTCTAGTAGCGTCATCGCAGCTTTTGTGAAATTAATGTCAGTTTTATTTATATATTCTACGACAGAGTTTTAAATAAGTCTCGTCTAGTCTGACGGAAGTGGCTGTTTCAAAATGATTCAAATGGCTCTGAGCACTATGCGACTTAACTTCTGAGGTCATCAGTCGCCTAGAACTTAGAACTAATTAAACCTAACTAACCTAAGGACATCACATACAACCATGCCCGAGGCAGGATTGGAACCTGCGACCGTAGCGGTCGCTCGGCTCCAGGCTGTAGCGCCTAGAACCCGGCCGGCGTGGCTGTTTCATGCAGTTGTTTGGCTGTAATGGACCTCGTGAGTGCCATTGTATTTCGATGGAACATTTTATTCCAATTGACAAAAATGTTATATTTTTACAATATAATTTTTATTCTTGTGATTATTTCAATTTGACAAGAGCATTTTTGCTCAAATGTTTTTTCACCTATTGTGTGATTACATGTAAGTACACTGTTTGTACAGTATATGAAAGTGATCCTTTATTTTTGAGCCATGTCATTATATCTTACAGGTAATCCTATGTAATTTTTATTCTGGTGCAGACCACCATAGAGCTGTCGAAACCATGGTCAATTTGACAACAGTTCAATGCATCTGAGGTGGCTATATAGATATTCTGTAATTACAGAGAACTGTTAACTTAGGAAAGTCCCCGGTAACACAGAATAGTAAGGACCAGTTAGAAAATGAACCTATGATTTAAAAAAATGTGTCGATGTCACGGAAACCACTGGCCGTAAGGAAATAACACAAAGTGGTTACGAATTCTGCACCATCTTCTCTACTGCCAATACCATTTGATCTTCAATCTCTTCTGATTAAGATGTTGTTGGAAAATAAGCAAGAATAAAAAAAAAGATGAGCCTTGCAAAAAGAGGCTAGAAAAGAAACAGCAGTACTAAAAGACAGAAAAAATTCCGAAGAGTTGAAACAGAAGACAGAGGATCAGGCGAAGCAGAATAGGTCGAAAAGTTCTCGCAGCAAACTGACGAAGGATCAGATAGAACCATGCCAGTCACTTTGAAAGATGAGGCGCGAATCACTATTCTAGTTCAAAGAGATTCAAGCAGACATAAATCATAGAGACCGTGGAACATTTGTCTAGTTATTCAAGAAAAAAAAAATGTAGCATTAAGTCGTAGATTGACGCAAGAGACAGTGTACAAATCATGAGTGAAACGGAAGAGAGAGGAAGAGTAAGTGTTTCATCAGTTGACCGAGAGGACCCGACGAATACATAGTAAGCCGAATCACATACCTTCACCTGTACAGCCAGCGATGCCAGCAGGCATTGTGTATCAGGAAATCAACGAAGACAAAATGCGAAACCACTTCGTCGCTGTTACTCCTTGATCGTTCACACAGCCTTCATCCGAAAAATTTGACTGGACAATTGCAAGATGGACTGCCGACATCATTCTCTGCAAGATATAAAATAAATTTTGTTTGTGCACACATCCAAGAAGAAGCATCAGGAATTATTTGAGTAACAGCAATAGGGGACAATGGTATGAGGAGTTTCAGAATGCCTTTTTAAATGAGTACTGTGCAAAAGACAAGCAAGAGCGTGTAAAATTGAGCATCTTAAAGGTAAACTGTACGCTGAATCGCAATATCATGATCCAGTACAGTATTTCAACGAGATTGTTAGACTTAACCAGCTTCTGGATGTTCTAAACAAGCAGAAAAAATTAATTGAAATTGGCCAAACAAAATTACGTATCCAGTTCAGAGAGACAGCACGATCACAGTCCAACGAATAGTATTTACACATTCTAGTGCTCGGTGCAAGAACTTCTGTTCGATCACAAGGCCGAAACAAGAGAACCTGTAGACTGTGTACAAACTCACTTCGAGCTAGAACAATACGGTCTGAGTAATCCGTCTTTGGTGACTGAGGCACCCCCACCCCCCCTGCTGCCCTCTGCCCCGCCTCCTCCCTACGTAAGGGAATAAGTGGGAAAGGAGTAATCTTCGTGGGCAATGGGAATCGCAGTATAGGCTTTGTAACAGAGGATGGAACGATCAGCGAACGGCGAACGGAAATTTTTCAAATCCAGAGCCCCGATTCACGAAGGAAACAAAGGAGGAAGTAATAACAAGAGGCATGACTGACTAGTAGCTCCCGCTCCGGAAAGTACGAGAACGTCAGGAATGGTGTATACTGATTTTCTGGAACTCAGGAAGACTCTACTAGAAGGTAGGAAGTGGTTACTTCTGGTTACCCACTAATCGATGTAGATACAGGCAGCTTCAACGTGTTTTAGACACTGAAAGTCAAATATCCCTGTTGCATAAATGTAATTGTGTTACATGTAGCCGAGAACAGCATCGGTTAGTTTTGAAAGTGAGCAATATCTGTTAACAGTAAAAAGAGCAATTACATGTTGACTTCGTATGGCTGGGTTACGATTTTAGTGCCAATTTCACAGTCATTCAACGGCTCAACATACAAACCTTATTAGGCCGTATTAGGCCTGGACTTCATGAAGAAATATGGGATGGTGATGCAAGAGAGGGATTAAGAAAAGTATTACACCTGCTTGGAATTTTATTCTCAGATGGACCAGGGACAGGCAATTTTTGTACAAATTAAAGATTAAGGAAACTGGAAATTCTTTGTAAAATTTTACAGAATCCCGCTGGAGTACAAAGATAGAGTACAGAAAGAGATTAAAGACATGTTACAAGAATATATTATTGAAGAGTCGATCAGCTCTTACAATAACCCCCGGCTGTAAAATGGCAAGGACTTGCCTATTCGGACAGCGCTTGATTCACTTAAAATCAATAGTGTAATTGAGACTGAAAGTAATACACCAGAAAACTTAGAAGAATACCTATCAGTAGTTACTGGAAAGTTGAGTTGCACCCTGTGTGTCGACAATACACGGCACCTTTGTGTTTCAGGCGGTGCTATCAAATTAGAAAATTACCATTCGAAGTAAATGTGTCACCGTCTGTTTTCATTAGGAAGCTGGGTTCCGTAAGCCCGGCAACACTAAGAGACGAGGTGGCGTCGCACGTGAGGTACGCATCATGGAAGTACGTGGTAGGATCACAACGAATTTTTGTGCAGATTATTAGCGCTTTAAAGGATCAGACAATTATGGTCATTGTAACTGAAGTTTTAGGCGCAGGGAGGTAGGCTTCCAAGGTCACCCTAATATCTGCAGACGACATTCGGCCAGACTCAGGCAAACTGAACGCAACAGCAAAACACTGAGTACCAATGACAGAAAGACAAGTACATACGTTGTTGGGCCTCATGAATTTTTATAATCATTTTACTAAAGAAACAGTCACAACAACAAATCCGTGTTGTTTGACGAGGTCGAATGTCACATGGACTTAGACAGAGGCTGCATATCACGAATTCGACCCAGCGAAGGAAGAACTGTTGGAAGCACCACTTAAGTTGCATCTTCACTTGAATAGAGACGTTTTTACGTCTACAGGCGTGTCACAGATGTGCCTTAGAGTCTACATTTTCTAAGATATGGAATGAGATGGAGAAGCTGTGAAACAGACTATCGCATTCAGGATTTGCTTCCTGAGTAATGCCTAAAGGAATTACTCAGTGACTAAGCTGGAGACATAGGCAGTTATTTCGAGGTTTATCAAGACTAGATATCTGTTAGTGAGAAGAATGTCCACAATGATCATCAAGCTCTTGAACTCGTGGTGAGCGCGAAACTGACACATGGGCGACTTGCCCGACGGGTTCTTTACCTTAAAGAATTCCGGTTCCTTGTCGTTTATGTGTCTTGCAAGAGGTGATTTTCAAGAGATTTGTAGAACCATATGTGCTGGCCTTGGGAAAGAACGATGATCCCACCTTGAAGGACTTCTAATTAAAGCGGGAAGATGGCGAAGCAGTCAATTTCCGATAAATTCAGAGGAGTTCAAAAAAAAAGTTCAAATGTCTCTGAGCACTATGGGACTTAACATCTGTGGTCATCAGTCCCCTAGAACTTAGAACTACTTAAACCTAACACACCTAAGGACATCACACACATCCATGCCCGAGGCAGGATTCGAACCTGCGACCGTAGCAGTCGCGCGGTTCCGGACTGAGCGCCTAGAACCGCTAGACCACCGCGGCCGGCTTCAGACGAGTGTTTAAGGTTAGGCGGAATAGGCAGCTGCTTAGGTCGGCGGATTTTAAGGGGCGACAGATTTTGCTGGATGGCTTGTAAGCTGTTACTGTTTCTTAAGCATGCTACTTACAGCTCTTGAAAGGAGAGTGCGAAATCACAATGAAATGGATATAAATAACATTGGAAACAATCAGCTCAAATTTAATGAACTGTTTTGTTAAGCAATGGAAAAGGGCAAGTTTTATTTTTGTAACGACGTCACGTCGTGACTATGTGACCAGTATTCATTTTATTCAGCGTCGTGCTTTCTCTCGCGGTCTACGTTAGGAAAGCAAATCTCGTTGCTCGAAATTAAGCTTTGTGATGAGGGACTCCGCTGACACTGTCACAGGAGTAGCCAGTACCGATATTTAAAAAATTCCCTATCAAACTTCAAATGCAAAGGGTTCTAAGTCATTCTAAAAGCCGGTAGCTTGGCTGGCATTTCATTTTAAGTTGAAACTGTTAAAGTTGTTTAGTGTTTCATTTGTGATTTATATTTTAGTATGAATTAAAATGTGTGACAATCAGAGAAGAGTAAGTGGTTCTCGGTACCAGAAAATGGTTAAAAATAAGACAATAAAGAACTATGAAATTGTGACAAAATTACTAAAATGGATGTGCTATTTAAAAATGTAACTCAGCCAGCTAGTTCCAGCACGATGAAAACAATCGTTTCAGTTTGCCCAACTGACATATAATCCGAATGGTGATACTGATACAGTTTCCGATAATCCTGTGACCTGAATGTATGAAAGCCTCAGCGATTATGTCCCTCAACAGGGTCATGTGGCACGGAAGTCGGATGGTGGTCAGTAATTCCTGCAGGCAACACATTGACTTTCCGAAGTACTTAAATAAAGATTTGGTTTTCAGAACCACAAGGAATGATCAGAAACAACTGGAACTATTATTAGTATAGCGTGCGGAAGCGTAGTGTGTTCTGTGTCCCTTGGTTATTGTTTAAAGGAACGTCACAATTTGCAAAATGTAATGACTGGAAAAAAGGTCAAACCCGATTTACTGTCCGTGAAAATTCAGCTGAACAAAGGAAATTTGTGTTAACTTTAGAAGCTAGATGACAACTCACGCCGACAATAAGAAAGAAACTATCGTCTCAGCTTGATAGAGGAGTAAAACACTGGAGGAACGTGCTAAAATGAGTTTTTGCTTTAGTCAAAAAATTTTCCATACAAGACCTATCTTTGAGGGCTCACAACTACGATTCTGAACCAACACAATGAGCAAATTTCGAGATGTAACAACAACTAGCACAAAGTCCGATCGTTTTCTAGCTAAACATATTGAACTTCATGGAAATAAAGGAAAATGGAGTTCATATAAATTCTGTCACAAAGTATGGTGAAGTATATTTTAGCCGAAGTAAACGAAACTAAATACCTTTCCACCATAATAGACTTCACCCCAGATACTTCACATGTGAATCAGCTGTCTTCTGTTATAAGGTATTGATCAAAAGGTGGGCTCCCTGTTGAAAGATTTATCTATTTTGTCCCAAATTAAGGACACAGATCACAAGAATTAGCTGATTAATTAATAAATTTACTGAGTAAATACGATTTGGACATTCACTTATGCAGGGGTCAGTCATATGACAATGCAAGCAATATGGCGAGTACTTATTTTGATATCCAGGTTGGAATAATACAAATCAATCCTCGTGTATATTCGGTGTGCAGATCACTCCGTTAACTTAATAGGATTGTGAGCTGCGAGTGTTATCTTGCAGCAGTTTCGTTTTACTTTTTGTTGCAACAAGTTTACGCTTTACTCTCTTTTTGGACGAGCCATTGGAATATTTTGCATTCAAAATGAAAGACTACAGTTTCTCTAAAACGATGTGAATCACTCTGGTCAGGGCATTAGGACGCCTACTATGGTCTCGTTGCTAGCCGGGTAGAAGCAATATCAGCTTTGGGAGCTATTCAGAATGATGAAACTCAAAGGGCTTCACTAAGATGCGAAAGGGCTTCACTAAGATGCGAGGCGACTCGAATCTCGAGGAGTCTGCAGAGTCTAGAAACTGCGATCATGTTGTAACAACAACGACTCTGTGCTATTGTACATATAAGCAATTCTTTCCATCTGATTTTTCGATAAACTTGTGTAATTGATGTCCTGATTTCATTTCTTCTTGTTTCATGCCATTATTTTAAGAAAACTGTAAGTAAGTTTCAATGTGAATATTATTGTTGTATTGTCAAATGTCAAGCAATATTGTAATAGAATTGAAATGTAACAAATGTTGAAACTGTTGTAAGATGTTTAAAATTGTAACCATGCGTCTAGTCCATACGTAGGCAATGTGTTAGGATATCTAGAATGCAAAACCTAGGGTGAATACCTGGTCTGTCAGAGAGCGGTAAAAGGTGGATGGCAGGCGATCGCGGGAAAATGCGCGGGGGCACTGCACGGCACAACGGGCACTGGAGTAATTGGAGTTTGGCACTGGTTTGAGCAACACCTTCTGGAGCGAGGAGGCTCTTCTGGAAGACATAGCTTCAATGAGCCTCGGGTATGCTGTTCCAACGCCCACACAGCATGACAAAATTCCATAGGCACTAAATGGAAAAGTATTGCGACGCTAAGAAGAATTAAAGTGCCGATTCGTCAAGAGCCATAGCTGTGGTTGTATGTGTGCTCTGTGCCTCGCCGTCTTACCGCTCGCCAACCGCCGCATCGATACTAGCAGGTTGAAACTTTTAGTACTGTATTCGTATGGATCAGAGAGTGAATTGTGTTTATTTGGTGCAATAATAAACTAAATTTGAATAGAACTTTTCCATCATTTAATTATCCTCACAACTGACATAGACAGGGTCCTTTACAAACGTTGTGCAATCCGAGTGTCCCGAAATGAAAATTAAAATTTGTATTAATAATAATTATTTGCAGAACTAGCTATATTAGAATGATGTTTAAAGAAATGTTTTGTTAATGAACCAGTAAATGAATAGCGAAGGTCTAACGAAGTCGAAAGATAACTTTGGTATTGACATAGTAATGACGTTTATTATTTCGAGACAGATTTAAAGGCGTTTAAATGAGCAGAAAATAAGATGAGAAGTACTCTTTTCATCTTATTTTCTGCTCAAATACTGGAAATCTGCTTATATACTGGAAATCTTGAATGAATAATAAATTCAGTAATGAATTTTTTTAAATACAGCGATCATAACAATTTTAGCCCCCCCCCCCCCCCTCCCTCATTCATTTGAATTCTGAAGTGTTCTAAATTGGTTTGACTAGCAAACGTTAAAGTCAGATTAAAAGTCAAAATTTATCAGTGTTTTATCTTTATTAAAATGGACATATTTTGTGTGGCACGAAAGCACAATTTCTAGGGGAACCTATGCCCGATTTTAATTAGATTAATAGACAGTATAGAGTTTTGTAGTAAAAATTATAGTGTAGTGTTACGTATTCGTGATTTTCCACATCAGTGCAAAATGTGAAACTATCGGTTCAATAGATTTTCTGGTTCTAAAATTCTACTATATTATGCAGTGTTACAACTTGTTGTTTTGCATGAATATATATCAACTTGTACAGGTAAGAAACTCAGTTAATGCCCAATTAGGCTGGCGACCGTATTATTATCACATTAGTAGCATCTTCTGGGTTGTTTTTGATCCATCCTGACGTGTAATTGCATTTCGAACTTACTTGACAGGCCATTGTTATTACAGAGTAGATGTAAGTCTGATTTGCCACCATTCAGGTACACACGGTCGCTATCTATGCGAAAATCCTTTCTCATAAGGTGAATCCCTCTCACTTACCATAGCATAGGCTTTAACGAGTACTGTGCCAGGGATTACAAATCAACTTTTTGATCAACTATATTGGAAAGATTTGATGCTAGAAATGATCTGGGACTGTGATAAAGTCGTACGGTTCTTTATCGGAATTCGTTCGAGAGAACCGTTCCATGTATGACATACTTGAAAGCTGGCATTGAAAAGAGTAACATAAATATGTGTAAAAAAGCCATAAAGAGGAAGAAGTCAAGAAAACTGAAAGTGGGCAAAACGGCCCAGGTTGATACTACTTGTGAAGGAAAGAAAAATTTTCGGATGAATAAATTTCTGGTTGTTATAGACAGATTGATATCTGACTGGAGAAAAGAAAAAAAACTGTCGGAAGAGTGTTATTTCAATTTTGAGTTCATAAGTATTCTTTCTGAACGAGACAACACGTAACTATTGAAATGTGCTAGAGAAGTACAACAGTGTTACGAAGGCGAGTTGGAAGAATTTGCGGGTGATGGATTTATTCATTTTAAAACATATTTGAAGAGCAACGAATTGAAAATTTCCTCCGTAAGTACTTTGAGTGAATCCACATTCAGGAAGTGATTCCTAATTTGGAAATGGCACTACGAATATTTTTCTCACCCACTGCGTTCTTTCTCGTTCCTTAAAAGACTCAAGAATTATTTGCGCTCATCCACGTTGCAGGGTAAAGTCAACTATCATGCTATCTTCTGTAGGAATTCGGACACAAGACCGCAACTAGCCTCTGAAGATGTGATCGGCGAATTTGCTACAAAGAAAGCACACTGGAAACAGCTTTGCCTGACGTGTGCGTGGTGAGTTCATTATGACGTATTTATTACTTTTATTTTTAGTATTATTAACCACAGTAGTTCGCAGTTATCTATAGATAAGTTACTAAGTGATACATGTATGTCGAAATGAGGAGCGGAGATACTTTTCTCAGCCTAGGGACTGATGGTACAACTTAATTAGGCACAATATATTGTATAGGTAAACTAATCTGGATGAAAGCAGTTGGCTAGTGTGTGCAAACCGAGTTTGTCAACAAGCTTGTCCGGTACACTGGCTTCAGTAATTCACATTTCGGGCTGTGAAAATGTTATAAAAATGTACTGTCTTCCTTAATTTTTAAAACACATATAGGCTCAACATAAGAGTGCTAGGTTGTTGTGTACTATGCAAAAAGACCAGACCACAGTCACTCATCGACCAGCAATGTTCCTCATAGCACGAAAGGGTTTATGAGATGTTGTAGCTACTGACTTTTTCATCCAGTGCTTAGGTTGCATAGCAGACACCAGTACATTCTTCTAATGGTTGAGCTCACTTCGAAGTTCGTAACTGTAACTCCCGTGAGAAATGTCAGTGGCAAGTTAGTGACAAAGCCATTCGACAAGCATTTCTTTAATGAGGTCAGATGAGTCAAGAGGGTTCTATCTCACAATGGTCAACAGTTTCGTTCTTGGACCCAGAAAAATTTCATGGCACATAATAAAAGACACACTTTGCAGATATCGAGCTGCCATCTGGACTCGATCCCTGCCAAAAAGATCATGAGAGAGATTATGAAGATATACTGGTTGTATGCTCATAAGGAACAAATATGTAACTGAATACTGTTAACAACTTGCCCCATGACATGATAGGTACTATGCCAAGAATAGTTCTGCTGAATCAACAGCCCATAGATGGGAAATCATTAGTAATACACCTGTCTGACAAAGATGCGATGAGATGGCTGTGAAATTAGTGGTGGAAAGAAATGCGGAGGAGACTAAGAGATATCATTAAAACTAAAAAGGAGCGATAAGGGAGATAAGTTTCACTGGCTGTGATGAAGTTTCCTTTAGGACAAGAAAGAGGTAATGGAAAACTAAATATTTCAGGCTCAGGTTTCTCTCCATCTATTCTAGACCATGCTGTGAAAGATGAGTTACCCATGATAATGTTGTAGAGATAGAAACCATGAAGAACGTTGGCAGCTGATTTTCTATCTCAAACAAAGTACTGCGAGTCTGAGATCATACGGCCGGTCCCACACTCATGGAAGGAGGTAAATTTAGAAGAGCAAGAAATACAAATTAATGCGTACTTAAATAGTAATTGATGGATGAATTCCCGTGGAAGTTGGAATCACTGTAACTGTGTGGAAAATGACAAGGACGGAAGCATTGGATAAAGTGTCAGATGAAATTGTCCATGAACGGCGTTTGTGTATTAGAGTTTTGATTAGGAATCAGTTGTGAGATGCACTGAGCCATGATTTTCCAGTCAGAAAGTAGCACTATGCCTTTAGGGATGATTTTTTTAAAATTGAGGCAGTGGTAGCTGAGCACTGACTACTGATTGGCCAGTAATGGAGAAGCACCGAGCTGTTGTGGATCCCTTTTAGTAATGTTTATTGAAAGAGCCTTTTGTGGGATGCGCTAAGCTGTTAAGAGTAAGGATATAATTGCATCACTCTGTGTACAGGTAAATGAGTCCAGTGAACCGAATATGTAAGATTTGGATGTGTTTACTATGCTGTTCACCGAGAGTACAGCTGGCATAAGGAAGAAGTCCGAATGCGAGATAATTCATAGACAATGACATAGATATTCATAAAACCAGTACATGGATGAAATAAAATAAAAATAAAAAGCTCCAGTGAAGGAGAGATAAGGCGAAAACTCACCAAGTACGAGACTAGGCTAACGAGTAATCAATCTTACAATTCTGATGTTGTGCGTTGCTTATGTTGTCTATTATGTTTTCAGTAACAAGTATTAAGGGGAGGGCAGTGAAGTAATTTGTAATGGAAAGAGGAGCTACATACACAGAGATAGAAGTGAGCAGCTGTTAGTATATTAGGTAATAGATAGCCTGAGGCCATAATTAGTTTAACAGCACATAAATTGCTGGATATCTTCAGAGTATTAACCAATATCTGAGGTGTTAGTAGACAGCCATGTGCAAGAACGAACAGCACACCCTCTACAAATCAACACACCCATCCACAACCAATATCTTGACAAGAAAAAAAGTAAAAGTATGTGATTTTTGTTATTGACCCATTGTGTACCAGCTTGCTTGTGGCTTAGCAGGCTGTGGATTTCTAATGATCACAGTAACATTTTTGTTGCATTGTAAAGACGTTACTCTATCAGCGTTAACTGAAGGTCAGTGGACTGATAATTAGTGGATGGTAAATTATTATCAAACTAATGTTTTATAAAATGTGTTATATATATCTAATGTAGGTGTCTAAAACAGAATTGTGAGGGCAATCACACCATGTGATGATGCAGGATTCAAGAAGGGAAAAGCCAGCTGCCGGAGGCTAATATTCTCTTATTGGGAGGGTGCAGACTATTTCTGGCTCACTGCATGGCAGTGCACGAATGGTCTCCCTACGCCAGGCCCACCTGTGCCCGCAGCGGTCTGCCCGCAGCTGAGCTGCTGGTCAACGACACCCCGCACTGGCTGCGTGGCACTGCCAGCACTTAACAACCTGTGCCACAGACCTAATGCATTACGCCACAGCCGAATGCTATAGGAGGACCAGTGTACACCGTGGTCGTCAGCAGCCCTCCTGCCACTTGATCGCATGAGGGAGCAGCTTAACCAACGCCCTTCAGCAACGTCAGGAGGCTACGCCTCGACGACACCTCCGTCAGCTGCTATGAGAAGGACCAGGCAGGCTGTGATTTGATCTGGAACAACAATTACTTTGTGTGGGTTCTATATGTGGACACAAGACACTTCACTATCGCGTTGCCCATGCAGAACTAGACATATCTGTATATCACGATTCCCTCTAGCATGCCAATCATTTCAGAACTTTAACATTGGTGAACACATATCATGCAAAGACTATCTACACATAAAAAGTTTGACTCTGACAGTCATGACGAACAGTGCTATTTTTACTTTATTTGTTACTCAGTGAGAACGAACACTTGTAGACAGCTTACTATATAGACATTTCTATGCGTCACTGTTATATGACCCCTGTACTACGATCATGAATACGAACAACACTCTACTACATACTAAAAAGTTTAAATATTTTTGTGTTTATATCAGACGGATATGGACATGCAACATCTAAATGGCTGACCCTTAATAATCAAACATGGATGTGTGGGGAAGCTGCTTATAAAAACTACAGTCATGGTCGCAAGTTGTATTGCGTTTCTAGGAACTGATGAATTACACCTCAGCAAAAAATAATTTTAGCGTAATGTTTCATTTCCCAAGTCAGAATAGTAGTCTGGAGAATTCGTGTGATAAACTGTATGGTTGGTCTTAACCAGTGAGTGTAACTCTGTTTTTCTCATGTATTTTCAGGGACACTATACATATTTTTGAATGTAATAAGTGTGTTTATCTCAATGTTGTTTTTCCAGCGAGAGTATGTATTTTTGTTCAAAATGTTTTACATTCCAGTTTTGGGAATTGGCCTGTTCGTCAGTTTTCTAGAACTATTTAATTACTCATATGCGTGATTCTTATGTAATGATGGAACTATTATGCTCACCATCAGAGGTGTTAAATGTTGTTCTTTGTCATAAACTTGTAATGTTTTATCATAGGTCGGTAGTAATTGAAGGTCGTTCGACTCGGTGGGAGCTACTTAGCTAGATATTGTAGATTGGTTTAAATATGACACCACCGGCATAAGATTTATCAAGTTGTACATACGTCTGTCACATAATAACACGACTGGTGATATTTTATCACATTTAGAATTTTCGTTACATTTTCATATCAACTTCTCTATTCATATATGACGTTTTGTATAACTTATCAATGTATTTAAGTGTGTTCTGTTCTTCACTGCTTTTGTCACTGGAGTGACAAGTCATTCTAATATAGTACGAGTGAGTGTTTACTCAATTTTTATTTATTCTTTTGTGAGTGTGACTGACTTTCGATTAATAAGCCGTTCACATGTGACTGAGAATTTGAAAGCAATGCCATTTTCAATAATTGTAAGATTAGGAAGTAAGTATGAAAGTAATTTAGTTTGCATGTACCCAAATAAAAACTTACTCTAACAACAGCAAACGAGAATAAAAAGGAAGAAGGAAAAAAAATCCAAAGCACAACTAACATTTCTTTGATGTGCTTCTGGTATAGATAAGTCCCAGAATGAATACATCAGCAACAATTTTAAAATCAAGCAAAGGATGATGTTACGGAAGACCTATTTCAAAACTTCTCTGTAACTTGATTAATAATCTACTATTAAAATTAGATTACCAGATCAATTAAAATTACTAGCGAAGTATGAATGCATGCATGCAA
The DNA here is from genome assembly GCF_021461385.2 of Schistocerca piceifrons. Classification (NCBI taxonomy): domain Eukaryota; kingdom Metazoa; phylum Arthropoda; class Insecta; order Orthoptera; family Acrididae; genus Schistocerca; species Schistocerca piceifrons. The sequence goes on from NC_060139.1 coordinate 632,647,835, forward strand.
CTGAATCAAACATCAGTGTTAGTGGTTCAAAAATGGCTCTGAGCACTATGGGACTCAACTGCTTAGGTCATTAGTCCCCTAGAACTTAGAACTAGTTAAACCTAACTAACCTAAAGACATCACAAACATCCATGCCCGAGGCAGGATTCGAACCTGCGACCGTAGCGGTCTTGCGGTTCCAGACTGCAGAGCCTTTAACCGCACGGCCAGTGATAGTGCATACCGTTAATACATTTTTGGAAATTTGTGGTAAGTCGTATGGGACCAAACTACTGAGGTCATCGGTCGCTAAGCTTACAAACTACTTAATCTAATTTAAACTAACTTACGCTAAGGACGACACACACACTCATGCCCGATGGAGGACTCGAACCTCCGTCGGTAGCAGCCGCACGAACCGTGACAAGGCGCCTAAGACAGCACGGCTACCAAGCGTGGCGTCAATACTTGATTTTACTTCTATGTCGTGGTGAAAAGTTTTCAGGAGAGGAGATGAACATTTCATCTTGGAGCTTAAGCGGGGGAATACTTCGTTTTAGCACCACGGAGACGGAACAATCGGTCTGTGCTTCTTTTCAAGCAGACAAGGTTTCTGGCTAGTGGTCGTTTTGAAACTGTCTCAGAGCCAATCACAGATGCCGGTGCCGATCTTGTAACTTGCAGCTTTTTTCTGCATCTGAGTTTTAGAATGATGGTAAACATATACATGTACAGTACCTGTACAAGACATGAAGTTGTTTGTTTCGAGTTAGGGTCTTAATTTTCTGAAGTAATTCACGTACTTACCTAGGGGAACTCGACAAGCGCTTAGGTAGTTTCACTGGCGCCATTAAGCACATTTATGGGTCTTTTGTTTATTCAATTTATTGTGCAGTCAGTGGTAGTTTACGTGGGCATAGCGAATTGTAATACATTATTAGCATTTCCTTTCCAACTGCATCGCCCTGTGTTAAGGTATTAACGTCTATGTTCGATAAAAATAACATTGTGCGCTTCATAATTCCTTGTATTAGCTTTTCAACATTTAGAGTCAGGTCCATTCCTTTAAGCAATAACCAGGACTTTACTGTGAACTACAGCTGCATTTCAAAGTTTGATGGACTATGGAAAGCAGAGTCATTGTTAAATGAAACGGGTTCAGATATTTTTAGCATCGCAGGGGAATTCTTAAAGATCAAATGTAGTTTCACAGTCTCAGCATTTCATATAAAAACACAGAGTTCACGCTGAAAACAGAAAATAACGAAACGGTTCCTCTTGTGATATAAAAGTGTTGAGAACATCTACTGGGAAACGTAGACTTTACGTTTATGGTAAACTGATGCACAATTATAGGTTCCTACATGCGGAGCCGCACGTTCATGCAACATTGAAAAATGGTTCAAATGGCTCTGAGTGCCATGGGACTTAACAGCTATGGTCATCAGTCCCCTAGAACTTAGAACCACTTAAACCTAACTAAGCTAAGGACATCACACAACACCCAGTCATCACGCGGCAGAGAAAATCCCTGACCCCGCCGGGAATCGAACCCGGGAATGCAACTTTGAAGAACGCTGTGCTGCGTAAAGTGATCGCCCGAGCTGTCGAATTAGCGACAGTGACGGTCTCTGACAAGAACCGAATGAGCTCCCGACAACATTCTGCGCCAAAGAATGTAGGAGCAAAAATATACGACGAGCTTTGAGGTACAGCGAAGGTAAAACAGACAAAGGAACCTCAGAACCTGTTACTGTTGTTCACTAACCGTCTACGGTGTGATTAAGAAAAAGGTTCACAAACTGACAAGGCGGAGAGCACGAGGACCGTCCATATTCAAGCCGTGAAAGTTTTGGGAGTAACGTGGCTAGCTGTACCTACCGCGAAATGGCTGAGATTCATTTGATTTATGGCACGGCCAATTGCAGTGCACCAGAAGCAGTGCCATTGTATCGTGCGAAATATCCCGATGAAAATGTTCCGTGCCAAACATCATTCGCAACTTCGCATCGCCAATTTAGCGAAACCAGCTAGTTCCTATGTAACGGTGGGTGCAAGAGCATAGTGTCTTGCAACCACAGGCCTCGAAGGCGCTTCGAACAGAAAGGTGTCGACACAAGCAAAACATCGCCACAGCTCAGAAGTTCACCTGAAATGAAACGTGGGTTATAGTGCCACATTGTCACCAAATTGCACCAAAATGTTGCCCAAAACCACCTCCGAAGTGTCGCATGGTGTGAAGTCGTCACACCTCCTCCCTCCCCTCTTCCTTTGACACCTCTGCGATGGAGATCAGAACAGCGACACCCAGAGTTTTAATTGATGCTCTTTATGCAACCCTCTGAGATCTTTTCGCGTCGATTGTGAGCGATGATGTGTCCGAAATGTTTTCCTCGGCCATCTATAAGAAAACCGAGTTTACAAATAGACAAGACTCTTCGAATTCTCTTTTCCATATTGTTAAAATAACAAGTCGTTCGAAGAATATGATAACATTTTCGTGGGCCAAACTGTGCATAGCTGAAACGAATGTACCAAATGAGCTTATTAACAAAATCGTCAGGAATGCAAAGAACCCATAGCTTGTCATCAACAGTGCAGCGTTTGAACAGTATGTTGTTTCTAACCAGATAATAATGCCGAATCTGTGTGTGTGTCTTTTCATGCCATTTGCTCTTGATGTCTTTCCAAATCGGATCTTTATCTTCTTCATGAGCAATGTCCTTTAAAGATGTTGTGATGAAGTTTTAAAGGAGACTTTCTGTATGTAAAGAATACTGAAATTTTTCTCGAGGTTGCCTTCTGTGTTACTTTTCTCAAGCCCAGCCGGTGCGAATGACAGTGCGTCCGCAACAATGTTCTTCTTGCCGGCAATGTAGACTACTGTGAAGTGGAATTCTTGCAGAAACAATGCCCAACGTTTTAACCTATCATGTTTTAGTTTTGAAGACATAAGAAATTGTAATGCACGATGATCACTGTATACTTCTACGTGCTTACCAGAAAGAAAGAAACGGAATTTGTTAAATGCCCAAACGATAGCTATAGCTTCTAATTCAGTAGCGGAATAATTTTTTTCAGATTTTGTTAGCACCCGGCTAGCAAATGCAATGGTTTTCTGAACAGTAGTGTCATTTTCTGTGGCTTCCTGAAATAAATGGGCACCAAGACCGACTTTAGAAGAATCCATGGTAAGGCAGAAATCTTGTAATAGATCTGGATGAGCTAGTATTGGCGCGTTAAGTAGCGATTCTTTCAAAGAATTGAATTCCAACTGTGCTTGTTCGTCCCAGTTCCAAATACTATTTTTTCCAGTGAGAGAACAAAGTTTTGGTGTAACTAGAATTTGCATATTCGGAAAACGACGGTAAAAATTTACGAGACCTAGAAAACTGCGGACTTGTTTTTTTGTGGATGGGACTGGAATGGCTCTGATTGCTTCTAACTTTTCAGGATCCGGCTGAATGCCTTCAGAAGAAATAATATGTCCCAAAAACTTCAGCTTTGTCCTACCGAATTCAGACTTTTCCAAGTTAACTGTAATTCCAGATTCTGCAAAAATACGTAACAAACTGTTGAGGATGCGATTATGTTGTTCCCATGAGGATTCTGCTATTAGAATATCGTCCACATATAAGGTGATGTGACGTTTTAAGAAATCAGGTAATATGGAATGTAGCCCGCGAATGAACGCTGCCGAAGAAATGTTCAAATCAAAAGGAAGTTTCCGAAATTGGTAACAAACGCCGAAACAAAGGACAGTTGTGTATTTTCTACATTCTGGATGAAGTTCGATCTGGTAAAAGCTGGATCTGAGATCAATAGAAGACAATACTTTTACACCATTAAAATTTTGAAGAAGTTCTTCCAATGTTTGCAGCCTGTCTGTTTCAGGAATGATGATAGTATTGATTTGTCTCGAATCTAAGACAAGCCTGATCGATCCATTTTTCTTCTCAACAACATGTAACGGATTGTTGTATGAGCTTACTGCAGGATCAATAATGCCCTCGTCAAGCATAGATTGTATTTCTGTTCTAACACGGTCCCTGTAATGTGCCGGAATTATGTATGGTCTAACACAAAATTTAGTATGGTCACGAACACGAAATTGGTACTGAAATCCCTTGATTGTTCCTGTTTTATGAGTAAAAACTGTGGAGTGTGCTTGTAAAATCTCAAAAAGGTCCTGCCTATCAGTGTCATTACAATTCTCAATTGTTTGAATTTTATTCTGAATTATTTCATTAGTATCAAATGCGCCGTCGATATCATCCCTGTTAGTACTTGCAGAGTGATTGTTAGTGTCAAGTTCCGTCTAAAATTCCGAACTGTTGTCTAACAGGAGGTAAAGCCGATTAATTTCTTCATCATGGTTTGAGAGCCAATCTTCAAATTTGAAAGCTGTTGCCTTACCTTCCTTCTCTAAACTTATTTCAGCATCGTGAAAATTTAAGATTGCTTTGTATTCATTCAAAAAGTCTACTCCTAATATAATTTCCGTCGACAGTAATGGAACAATAAGAAAGTTCATAGAGAAGCTGTGGCTCTGGCAAAAGAATTCTAAGTTGGTTTGTTGGCGTACATCTACACTTTTTCCAAAGGTTGCACCAAGTAATTTAATCTTACGTAACGGAAGCCTGGGGAAATCGTTCAATTTGTTGCATTTTCTAAAGGCTGTTTCACTAATTACTGAAATCGGACTGCCAGAGTCAAGTACTACCATAAATGTTACATCATTTACTGTAATGTGAATCACAGGATATGCAATGTTGTTTTGTTTTATGTCGTGTTCCTGGAGTAAGATGTCCTTAATGTCTTCCATTTTTACGTAATTAGAAGCTACGGCAGCTGCGTCATCAGTTTCATAAGTACGTTTTGTGGCTGCCAGCGGTGTGAGTCATTTGCCTACTGTCTCTTTGTTGGCGCGCGTCGTTATTGGGATTTGGAGAGCTAACTTCTACAAATTCACCTTGTCGAGAGGGCCCTGCCCTCTTTGAATCGAGCCAGTTCTGATGCAATTCAGGTCAGTCGTTACGATCATGTCGTCTGTCGTCATGTCGGTAGACCCAATAGTTTCTTTCTTGTCGGTCACGTGGTGGAGAATTACTCCCTGAATCGTAACTGCGCGCTGGACCGTTGCATCTAAAGTTATTCTGTCTCCCTTGATAATAATTATTTTGGTTCCCATATTGTCTGTTTCTCTGATTGTCTCTGCGATAGTCACTACCGCGGAGAGGTGATCTTTCCCTGTAATTATTACTACTCTTCCAACGGTTGTCATACGGGTGGTGTCTGTTTTGGTCACGATTTGTGTTGTGAGAATAGCCTTGTCGTGTCAAGTTATTATTTCTTTCATCGCGGAATTGCGACGGATGTGACCTGTAATTGTCGTGTTCCCGTTTTCGCGTTCTGCGATTGTCAGTGTCAATTTCTAATTCTTGTAAGAGTCCCTGAAAAGCTTCAGTGTCGTCTTTACAACATCCTGCCAAAATAGTATGTCGTAAATGTTCAGGTAATTTGATTAAGCAAATGCGGATGAGTTCTGAGGGGCTGTATGGGTTTGACAGGTACTGATTCTTGTGCAACATGGCTTCAAAATATTTCAGAAGACTGGAAAATTCAGATTGTTCGAAATGTTTCATCATTATGATGCTATGTTTTACTCGGTCTTGTGTACCTTGAGACCAATATGCTGCGAGGAAGGCATGATAAAATTCTCCTTCACTGTGACAATCGTGAATGACCGATCGCATTCATTCAGCTGGTTCATTCTCTAAGTAGCAACACATAAATTCTAATCTGTGCTCTAATGACCAGTTGAGAGGAAAACAATGAGAGAATTGATGGAGCCACGCTTGTGGATGAATGTCGTTGCCAGAATTCTTAAATCTTTTGAATTTACGTGAAGTAATGAACAGCTTATAGTCAAAATCATAGTGTCGGCGAACAGCATATCGGTCATTGTTACGTCGTGTCGGCGGTTCCATCTCAAAATTCGGTGCACCTTGCCAATTTCTTTCATAATTTCCGAAATGCACTGTGTTATTATTTTGTGACTTTTCGGTATTTCTAAGTCCCTCTTCCCGTGTTGGAGCGCGAGTGTCCTCTGAAATATGTAATTCTTGTATTACTTGTGCCAACTGATCTTGTACTTCCTGGATTTCTCTTTTGTGTTGCGTATTAATTTGATTCTGATTTTGTTTGAATTTCTTAATTTGTTCATACTCTTCTGTGTCAGTGATGGCTACAGGTCTTATGTCATTCAGATCATCATCTACCTTTGCAGATAAGTTAGTGAACTGATCCGAAAGTTCGGCTACTTTCTCCGATAGTATACTTATTTCCCAGTGTGTTTTTCTGAACCAAATTTCAGAGTGTCCATTTGTGTTGAAATCGTATCTACTGTGTCCTTTTAAGTTTTCCTGAGTTTTTGCAAGCTGCGTAACCGAATCGGTAGATGCAACCGAGTCAATTTTAGCTTGCAAGATCTCATGATTTTTATGAACAATAGTTTGCAGTTCTTTTATGGCTGCTTTGTGATTCTGTTATGTATTTTCATGCTGCGAAAAAATAGGTTGGAAATGCTCACAAATTTGTGTTTTTACGTCATTACAGACTTTTTGAAATTTCGATTCAATTTTATGTAACTCAGTAGTTAAATCTTCACGTGTTTGTTCAAGCGTATGTTCCACTGAGTCTAACTTTTGAAACTTTTGTTCCATTGTGTCTAACTTTTGAAGCTTTTGCAGTGTGTGTCTCTGATTTTGTTCCACTGTGTCTAACTTTTGCTGTGTTTGTCTCTGATTTTGTTTCATTTGTTGCATTAATTGCAATAATAATGTATTAGTGTCTGGAATCTGTTCCTCTATGCTTTTCAGTAGTGCATTTGCACCGGAAACATTCGCATTTTGACAAGCAGAAAATCTGCAGTATTTGCAAGATTGTGTCCTGTCATTCCCGGTTCCTGAGGCGGGCTGTTGCTGACCGATCGATCGATAATGCTTCCCTGTTCACTAATTGTTTCACTGTCCACACCATTGTTTGCCGCCCGCTCCATTTCCCCACGTATAATTACCAAATTTCTACGTTGAACATTAGTTAATTCATTACACGGTGGCGCTAACACACTGCTTTCGTCTTCACTGTCATTTCTCAGTTTAGTTTGGAGCCTAGTATTACGTTTTTCACACGCCATAATTGTCACAATATTTTATACGATAACACAGAAAAGCACAATTTGAAGAGCAAAAATAAGAAAACACATTAACATAGCACTGAAAATAATATCTAGTTAATCGCAAGCACAGCTGCGAAATACTTGGTGCAAATCTACATGCATGCCACAACTGTTTTACTGTACAACAGTGAAAGACTGGAACTACAAAGGAGATTCTCTCTAAAATTACACGCTAGCAATAAATAACAGCTACACTAATTACAGAAACTACAAGAAAAAATCAGAAGATTCCAGTGAGGTATCCTGGCAGGGTCGCCATATGAAATGTCCCCTTAGAAAAATTATACATGACTATGCTTAAACTGACACACAATATTTTTTTTTAGTGCAATGCAATCTGAGTTTCAGTAATCCCTACAAGAGAATGGCCCTGACTAAATTAACCTATACATTTCACAAATCACTTACCTCACAAAAATCTCCATTACTCGAACTACTGCAATACAGCGAGCGCCACTACTACCAGCTAAATAAAAGATTCAAACTACTGAAGGCACTAACTACTGATAGGCATTGTTAGCAAATGAAAGATTTTAATAGAGAACAAACAATGTATTTACCTTAATAGTCATAATATAAACAGCAGTTCATGACATCCATTCTTACAAATGTACAGTTTCTGATGGACGCACATCCAGATTATCCATTCTCAGAACTCTACCATCTCATTTCCCCACGTCCACCACTGCTGGTGGCTCACCTCCAACTGCGCAATGCTACGCGCTGTTAACATCCAGCTGCCCAACACTACAATGGCAGACAACAATGCAAACTAGCCACAGACTGCACACAGTGCAGCCAGTGATTTTCATACAGAACGCTACGTGGCGTTACCAATAAGAAAACCTAAACAGCCTACTTACACCTTTACCATTTAGCTACAATATAGCAGGTCATCAACTGGAAGCAGTTAATTTCATAAATTACCAGGGGAGTAGGCATTAGGAGTGATTTAAAATGGAATGATCATATAAAGTTGATCGTCGGTAAAGCAAATGCCAGACTGAGATTCATTGGAAGAATCCTAAGGAAATGCAATCCGAAAACAAAGGAAGTAGGTTACAGTACACTTGTTCGCCCACTGCTTGAATATTGCTCACCAGTGTGGGATCCATACAAGATAGGGTTGATAGAAGACATAGAGAAGATCCAACGGAGAGCAGGATCATTTAGTAATCACGAAAGCGTTACGGATATGATAGATAAACTTCAGTGGAAGACTCTACAGGAGAGACGCTCAGTAGCTAGGTATGCGCTTTTGTTGAAGTTTAGAGAACATAACTTCACCGAGGAGTCAAGCAGTATATTGCTCCCTCCTACGTATATCTCGCGAAGAGACCATGAGGATAAAAATCAAAGAGATTAGAGCCCACACAGAGGCATACCGACAATCTTTCTTTCCACGAGCAATACGAGACTGGAATAGAAGGGAGAACCGATAGAGGTACCCTCCGCCACACACCGTTGGGTGGCTTGCGGAGTATGGATGTCGATGTACCGGGTGATCTAAAAGTCAGTATTAATTTGAAAACTGAATAAATGACGGAATGATGTAGATAGAGAGGTACAAATTGACACACATGCTTGGAATGACATGGGGTTTTATTAGAACCAAAAAATACAAAAGTTCAAAAAATATCCGACAGATGGCGCTTCATCTGATCAGAATAGCAATAATTAGCATAACAAAGTAAGACAAAGCAATGATGATGTTCTTTACAGGAAATGCTCAATTTGTCCAACATCATTCCTCAACAATACCTGCAGTCGAGGAGTAATGTTGTGAAAGGCACTGTAAAGCATGTCCGGAGTTATGGTGGTTCATTGGCGTCGGATGTCGTCTTTCAGCATCCATAGAGATGTCGATCGATCAGGATACACTTGCGACTTCAGGTAACCTCAAAGCCCATAATCGCACGGACTGAGGTCTGGGGACCTGGGAGGCCTAGCATGACGAAAGTGGCGCCTGAGCACACTATCATCACCAAACGACGCGCGAAGAGATCTGTCGGACATTTTGTGAACTTTGTTTTTTTTTTGGTTCTAATAAAACCCCATGTCATTCCAAGCATGTGTATCAATTTTTACCTCTCTATCTACATTATTCCGTGGTTTATTAAGTTTTCAAGTTTAAACTGACTTTTTGATCACCCGGTAGATGTAGAAAGCGCGCAGACACGAAAATACCAAGTGGTTGCCTACCTGCAGGAGCCTAGGGCTACTTCACAGGTTTTCTCTGTGGGGATATATTTTTAAAATTCTCAGTAAACGTGAGCAGGTGCCGCCGAGTGTATTCACGAAAGTCTCAATGTCGTGTTCCTCTGTGATAACGCCACAGGAAGGCCTGAAACAGAAGGGCTGAAAAAGAATATGCACTCATTGCGGCTTCAGATTACGTTCAGATTCCGTAGAATGGTTTTGAATGGTGCGTAGTGGTTCCAGCCTGTACACGAGAGCAAAAATTGCAATCGCGTTGCAGTCCAATGTTCAGTGGGAAGCAGCTCTACAGTGTCCTCACAGAAGGGACTGAAACGTTTGGGAGTGCCAGCAACATCAAACATTTTCAAGAACGTCAGCCTGGTGCTCATCGCAATGAAAACTGCCGTTTTTGGTCGTGATATATACAAGACTCCACTCCGCAAGGAAAAGGGTAGTTTCATAGACACTGTTAATGCCACCCTCAGAGGGCTTTTCGTGTCGATTCTGAGCTGTGGTGTGTCTGAAACCTTTTCGTGGCCGTTCATAAGAAAACCAGCTGATAAGAACAGTGAGTGTCGCCGTTCTGACCTTCGTCACAGAGGCGTCAAAAAAAGGAGTGAAACGTGACACGTCCACGGTGGTGTCGTTCAGAATTGTGGTGAGACTGACACTATTACCCCACCTTATACTTCAGATGAACTTCTGAGCATCTGTCGACACCTTTGTGTCTGAAATTTGTCGAGCCCGAGGATGACGTCACAAGGCTCCCCACTTTCGCATCATTACACAGGTGGGTTGTAGGCACCGTAGGGCCAAATTTCAACAATAATGGGTTTCGAAAACGTGATCCTTTAATTCTGTTCCACTGAGAGGATTTAGAATCACACTCACTGAGTAAGAAATAATAATAATAAAAAAGAGTAGATCCTATTTCACGCTTTAGCGGTACAGAAGTATCTCAGAGACAGTGCGGGCTTTGTCAGATGCAGCAGGCCAACGAAGCCTCCAGTTCTGCTGCGACCTCATTGACTGCCTGTGGAGCGACCCATCTGTGGCTGCAATTTGTGCGGCGAGCATACGGACGTGCGGCTCAGCAAGCTTGTTCCGGACCACGCTAAAGGCCAGCGCTCACACACACTGACGCACTTACACTCGCGCACACACACTTGCGCGGGGCTCCGGTTGTGGATGTTCCAGCCTGTGTACGCACTCGCCGCGCCGGAATAAGCCCCGCCGGCCGGACAAAAGCGCGTAATAACACGAGATAATCCGTTAATCAGTGTCCACTCAGCGCGCCGCGACAGGCCGCGCCGGGATTTAGCGGGCCAGCTAACAACCCACCGCGCCGGAGCCCCTGCGTCTGCTAGCAGCGGCGGTGGTGCCTGCAAATCCAGTGCCTGCTGGCGGGCCGGCCTATCAGATGCTCCGCCCGCAGAATTGGCGCCGACACAGCGGCCGATAAGGGGCAGCCGGGGGGACCGCAGCCGTCCGCACCCTTTCCGGCGGGTCTACTTTCAACTGACAAATCGTATTGGCAGCCAGGGAGACCCGCACACAAAAACAGAGAGGGATTTTGTTCCGGTCGCTACCTCGGCCGATTTCGTACTTTGTGAGCACTTTTTTTCCTATATTCTACGCGCCCATTGGCCGTGGACACGCACCTTACAACGAGACACGCTTGTCTGGACACGCGCCTGGTCGTGAAACGCTTGTCTAGTTCAAAAATGCTATTTGTACGCACGACACTAGCATTTGCATTTTTGCAATACCTCTACATTTGTTACTGCCATTCATTACATTGAAGCAAAGAGTAACAAAAGTGATTAGACGCACCCACATTTTAGACGCGACACGCCCGCTCGGTTGCTGACGTGCACTTCTACGTGAGGTGTGACACTAGAACCATAAAAGTTTCCAGGTTCTGTTGTGTATGTTGACTTCCAGCTTGATTATGAGGCACATGTGGATTCTGATAGTCATTCCGCGAACCAATTTTAGAGCATCTATCACCATTTTGATGTTCATTATTAAGATCAGGCACTTTCAGTGTAAGTATGTTTAAATTCAAATAATTAATTTACCTTTGAGCTGCTTGTTGTAATTCCATTTTCGTATTCACAGACAACTATGTACTGGTTTATATATATATATATATATATATATATATATATATATATATATATATATATATATATATATATATATATAGAAGCAGTACTTAGTTGTCAGTGTCAGTGACCTCCGGTAGACCAGGCTCGAAAATGAACTAATTGGTTCGAAACTAGTCACCAAACATACATACTGCAACTATTGACAAATCCGTTAATAAACGCTTCCTGTCAACAAAATGTTGAACCTAAAAAGCTGACTAGTCCTGCTTGCTGCAGGAAGTAGCTTATTTTATCCTCAAACTTCTTTCTTCACGGACGATTTAAGGTTTTCGATGAGGAGGAGATGAGAGGTAGCAAACTCAGATACGAATCAGAGAGTGCACTGAAAAATCTAAGTCGAAACAAGGCCCCTGTAATACAAGATGCATTTACTGAGATCCTTGGGAAAACATACCATGAGAAAACTACTCCACATGGAATACAAGTTACACAGTACAAGCGAAATACACTGAAACTTGAAGAAGACAGTACGAGGGCGTGCTGAAAAGTAATATCCCAGAAATTTTTTATGTCAAATCTCTCAAAGCATTTTCAATATCACAAGCGTTATTAACACTCTACCTCTTTATTCTTCACATCTATGTTTTTATATCTCAACATAATCAATCCGGCGACGAAAACATTTATATCAATGAGAGGCATTTTGGGAATCGAAAACCGAATGGGGCCAAACCGGGACTGTATAGAGAATGGTGAATGGCAGAAAATCAAAGGCGTCTCATTGTTGCAGATGTCGCAGCGCTTGTTGTGGTCTGGAATTTTCACATTGAAGGAGGGGGTGCTCCGCCTGTGTACGAACTCTTCGAATTCGAAACTTGATTGCAGCACGATATTTCTCACGCACCGACTTATTTATGTTCTACGCCTACGTGTTACACGCATAATTCGGAGCCCTCTAGCGGCAGAGCGCTGGAAATACGTAGACATGAAGATTAAAAACATATAGAATGTTAACATTTGTCTCATTTAAAAAGCTTTAAGACTTTTCTCATAAGAAATTCGGAGATGTACTTAGCACCACTACCACGTAATAACTCAAAGTTCAAAAAAGGCAGGTGCTGCTAGGTTTCGAAAGTGTTGATCAGTCAGTGTAGTTAGTCATTATCGCGGAATTATTTACAAAATCTCAAGATAGATCATATTGGTTTCCAGAGAAATATGGGAACATGTGAGGTAATACTAACCCTACGACTTCTCTTAGGAGTTAGACTGTCGAAAAGTCAGACCTATGTCAATTAAACTGGCAGATTTTTGAAAGCTTTTGACGAGGATGACCAGAATACCCTCTCTGAAATTCGGGATGTACTAGGGATAAATTACCCCGATCGAAAGTGTGGCGTCACCGCCAGACACCACACTTGCTAGGTGGTTAGTATACGTCGGACCCGCGTGTCACCACTGTCAGTGATTGCAGACCGAGCGCCGCCACACGGCAGGTCTAGATAGACGTCCTAGCACTCACCCCAATTGTACAGCCGGCTTTGCTAGCGATGGTTCACTGACAAATTACGCTCTCATTTGCCGAGACGATAGTTAGCATAGCCTTCAGCTACGTCAGTTGCTACTACCTAGCAAGGCGCCATTATCATTTGCTGTTTATCTTGTGATGCATGTACCGTCAAACCGATGTTCACCAATTATGAATTAAAGTTAAGTATTCCAGTAGTTACTTACGTTCTTTGCTACTATAAATTCCCTTAACTGTTCCGGACCTCACGCCAGCCGGCGTGAGCTTAAACGCGTGCCTTTCGGCTACCCGTCACTGTGGATTGGCTGTGTGGCCAGTCCACAACAGAATGGCCATCTACAACTTTAATGTAACAAGACGAAGTTCAAAGTGTCGAAAGGAAAACAGTGGTTGAAAAGGGAGTGAGACAGTCTTGCAGCCTCTCCCCAGTGTTATCTGACTCTGTACACTGAGCAAGTTGTGGAGGTAATCAACAAGAAATTTCTAAAATAGATTAAAATTGAAGGAGAAGAAACAAAAGCTTTCATGTTTGTTGATAATAGTATCATTCTGTCAAAGACAGCAAAGGATGGAAGAGCAATAAAGGAACGCGAACAGTGTCTTGAATGTTTATAGATTTCACATAAAAAAATTAAACATCCGTGACTAAGTTACTCACTAAAAATAGGTGACGATATCTTCTATTGAGTAGAAAAATATCTGATGATGACGAAAGTAAAGACCATATAAAATGTAGATGGGTAAGTGCAAGATTAGTGTGTCTGAGGAAGACAAATTTGTTGACATCAAATATAATTTTAAATGTCAAGATGCGTTTTCTGGAGGTATTTGGTGGAGTATTACCTTTTACGAAAGTAAAGCGTGAACAATAAATAATTCAGAGAAGAAGAGAATGAAAGCTTTTGAATTGTGTTGCTGAACGAACATGCTGAAGGTTCGATGTAAATATCGGGTGCCATAACTGTTCCCCTCTCTTCTCCAACCTTTGACTATAGTAGTCTTTAACGATTGCTCTTACACATGCTACTGCTTTTCGAAAATAAACAGTCATTCAGCTGCCAAATGTGTACTGTTTCCTCGCATTATCTTAGTGCTTCGATGACAGATCCCTTTAGTGTCGATCTGACGGACGCACAGAACACTGATATTGACTCTTTACGTCTGCTCATTTGATGACTACTGCACTGAAAGACAATTTTACTATTATTGCAGAGTCTCGCGACCACTGTTGCTAACAGGTCAATATCTGCAGTCACTCACACGTGTTCACACCAAAAAGCAGATGGTTCAAATGGCTCTGAGCACTACGGGACTCAACTGCTGAGGTCATTAGTCCCCTAGAACTTAGATCTAGTTAAACCTAACTAACCTAAGGACATCACACACATCCATGCCCGATGCAGGATTCGAACCTGCGACCGTAGCGGTCTCGCGATTCCAGACTGCAGCGCCTAGAACCGCACGGCCACTTCGGCCGGCCAAATCAGAACACAAATACCTAATAATAAAGTACTCTACCAATTATTACTTGGTTCAGTGTTATTGTAAGTGTTAAATGCAGGACCCTGTGTTTAAATTTAAGGTGAACCACGATAAACCGATATTACAAATCAACTTCTCTAATGTGGATCAAAGTATACCGCTGCATATGTTCAAACGCAGTCCTATACGTAATGTGTTTGTCAAATAAGTCCGAGCAAAGTAACTATTGGCTATTACACGATGGTACACTAAATACTGATCTCTGAGTTTATTTCCTACTGTTCTGAAACGCAAAAGAGTTTGACTTTTCATAATTTAATCTCTTAATGTTCAAAACTGTTCTGGTATTGTATTAAATAATTACCAGAGCTAACATACTGAAGACTGAGTCTATTATGTTATCGTACACACGTCTTCCTGCTGACGTCTTGAATATAAAGGCGAAAATATAATTTGCCACCCATCGTACCTGAGATTTTCGTAACTGCGAGAGGTGGGAGCTGGGTGCCGTGGTGTCTTCGGTATGCTTTTGGGCTAACAAGACGACAATATCTACTCTGCTCCCCAGTTCAGACTGCGGAAATTCAGTAAAAAAGTAGTTTTCTGTAAGTCATAACTCCAAAAAATCATGTGTCACATGTATTGTTATCTTTTCACTGGGACCTGCTTTATGAGATTTGAGCGCTACACATTTATTTTCTCCAGCGACGTGCACATTTATTTAAAGTTACCATGAAACCTCCCATAGTAAAATTAAATTGATCAAAACTGGTTGTTGCTAACGGAGGCCAATATAACATTAACAAATTCAGACAAACACAGAAAGCAAGTTTGCTAGCTTTCGTCGGCACAGTACATTCCAAGTAAGTTTTCCACCTCCCTGAACAATGATGTCCACGTAACTCGACTCTCTGCACAGTACTGTTCCTTCACCTTGTACCACATGAATTTAAGTCAAAACCGCAACGTATCTGCCATCTGCCCGAAACGCTACTTTTTTCTTCCTTTTTCTTTCTTCTTGACATAATATCTTCCCCAAACATTAATTCGGCTTCCTCTCCTGTCTATAGGTAACTCTCTTCAATTCTTGATTCACATTCAACGCCTCTGAGTATTTCGCATGTTTAATGTCCGACAACGACTTCACCAATACGCTCCGCGAAGACCTACCACAATTTAACTTCTTCCCATAACATTATCTCTTTCGCCTTCTGCATCCTCCATCACAGTCAGAAACTCGATCCTAAAAAATTTCTTCTTCTCACAATTATTTCCATGAGCGCATCTCCATCCGAAAATCTATCCATCATTTACACATCATTCAACAGTCTCCTCTTTCGTTTAATTACATAGGTATGAATTTTGTCCTAATGAGAATAGTACTTGATTTACAGAGTTGTTAAAAGGAGTGCACAATAGTAGAAATTAAGACGTACATATTATGTGAAATGACAGTCTTCTTCGTGCGTTTGACAATTTATTTGAAATATTTACTACTATGACTTTTGCATGTCTGAACACAGGAGTGATATGCATTATTTGGCTGCCAGAGGCCAGAGAGGGAGAGAGAGTGTTGTTCACGACAGAGTGAGTGAACTGAAGATTAAGGATAAAGTGTGATCTGAAATGATGTTACAGTAAGACGACAGTCTTGGAGACAGGTAATTTGCGTAGAGTTTATTCTGATGCAAGCATTAGCCGAGTAATTGTTCGAGTGTAAAGACTTCACTGTTTGTAATAGTATCCAGGGTGAATTATAAATCATGTGTTCATTTTCTTAATTAGTTTCCTCCCACCACTGCTAGTTTAAAGTATTTCATTCAAAAGGGTAACAGTAATTTATCGTAATTTAAATACTGTGTGTAGAAGTAATTTCATGATGGTGTGGCCTGAAGACGGAGTGCATGAAAATACAGAGAAAAGGCCATTGTTCAGGTTAGTTCGAGTCATTTTTGTGTCATTAAATGGAGTGGATATAATTTCAAAACACTACAGTAATTACCAGACATTGTCATCTGTATACGAGGCTATCTGAGTGTCTAAACACGGTTGTTCTTATCACACAATCTTATTTGAACTGATCGCATAAAAATAAAAATGATTACTAGTTTCGACAAAATTAAATCACCATCTTCAGTTAATTTGTATACAAATGGTGTGGGCGAATAAACATATGTAACAAGAAAAACTACTACCTTCTCCCATTTATAAATAATGGACTGAAGCTTATCCTCACTGTTAGATGAGAAGTGTATTTCATGTATCTGATAAAACCTCCACTTTCCCGCCTTGCACTGCTGCATGGACAGTGAATCACATTTTCGGAAAGAGAACAAAAGGTCAATTTCCGAAATTAAAATTAAATAATATAAGGCAGTTTCCCACGCAGTTATTTATTTCAGGTACGTGCAGTCCGGCACTTCACGTTTTTGCAGTGTGCAGACAGAGTAGAGCCGAGCTACCAGCAAGGTAAGACTCTATTGTAAAGTCCAAACGAACGCTTTTAGAGAAACTTAGAAACATAATTCATAGTAAAATTTCATATAAAGTCAGTTGATGCAATTTTCTAATGGGACAACTTCTCAGTATCTAACAGTGATGTTTCATGAGAAAGCTAGTCTGAGTATTACTGATAGTCATTATTTATATTCAGTGTAATTTGCAAATAGATACAGTTTAGATTAATCCGTATCTTACACATGAAAAACAATTTGGATAAACTTTTTTGTGTACAAAAGCATGGTAGCAAAGAAGATTTTGAATCAGAATATGTAATCGGAATTTAAAAGCTATACAGTTTTGAAGCAAAACGTGATAGTTGCAGCACGTTCCTTCAGTTACAATAGTAGAATGTTACATTTAGAAAGTTTTACTTGTCGACATTTCTGCTCAGCACACATTCTTTTAGAAGTTTTTTGGTTTCATAGTTAGATGAAAACGCTCTGCTCTGTAACTGGATTTACAATAAAAGATTATTGATGGGTTTTAATCTTCTACTTATATTTACATGTTCTATTAATAAATGTTTGTGCACTGTATAGTTTTGTTTAAGTTCTGTAATTAACTGTGTTTAGTAATTTTCCCTCATCGTGTTCTAATATTTGCTATTTTCATTTGTTGTGATCCTCGTTTGTATCAAAATGTCAAAAACTACTAGCTCCAAATCAGTTGTGAGAGGTCTTGGGGTGGCTTGAAAGGTTACAATGAGTTTTTTTCTTTCTTAGTCTTTATAACTTATCTTGAATAGACAGTGACGTTTTCTTGAAGAGAAAAGAATACTTGTATGAGAAGAAAAGAACTTGCATAGTATTTTATTTCCAGGAGTAAAAGGGAGAATCTCTGTCGTTTTTTGTCATAGCCCTCATTCTTCTCTCATTCTTACGGTTACCTTTCTGCTTGTGTATCTGTACGGGTATAGTGTTCGGGTAAGTCTCGTTGAAGAATAAGTAACGTTAAATGAAATTCATTATATAGTGCTTTTTCATTTTAATGTCAACATCACGTTTTAACAGCTTATCTCTTGGATCAAGCGCTGAGTTTTTGTGATCAGAATTAGCCGGCTTGGGGGCAATGTTTTCAGCTGCTATTGTTGCTGTCTCACTGAGGTAATGACTGTTTATATTTATTATAAAGAATCTGTTTGCTTTGTCTTGACGAAGTCAATTGGACTTCGTCAAGATAAACGAAACGGAAACTGGAACAGAAACAGTGCGAATAGGAATTGAAGCACTTATAATTTTAAATTTCACGATCATATAAGTTTTAACCAAGCCAGTTAATTCTAAAGGTAATACTTCATCTTCTCGTTCCTTAGTTACTGCGTGAGAGAAATATATGTAGTCGTAAAGCGTTTATTACGAAACCTTTAGTATAGTTTTCTCTTCCTCCCTTATGACGGCCGTTCTATGAGATCTGAAATCATGATTCATTAATGAATCAGGCCAAGTTTGAACGTTATTTAATCTGAAAGATTATTCGTATTTCCATCTCGGTTCAGATCGCATGTAAAGGATGTTACAAGGCGCTTCTAATGAGTCGTTACACGTGGAAAACCTGAATAAACAGAGGTCTTCTCAGATGATAGGCAGACGTGATCAGAGGTATCAGCTTTGAGTAATTAGAGGTGAACATGAGAATGTGAGGAACCGCTACTGCGTAATAACACCAATTATGATAATCACAGACAAATTACTGCCAACGACATCATCTGCCGCACCACTGAAATTCGCGAGTACAATTTAACAGTGACGATAAAGATAACAGATACGCAAAGAGACACCAACGACATCATGAAAAAGAATTGGCATTCCAGAGGTAATTATCACAGTCGCGGAGTTTACCGAGACAGGCCCTTGGAATCAAAGAAATTATGGAAATAAAAAAGAAAAATATTTCAGCCGTAATAATTATTCTGAACGGTGTAATCAAACCAGTGGAATTCAAAACAATTTTAACCCAGAGCAGAATGCTGAGATCTTAGGAGTTCTGACCTATTTAATAATCCTGGATGAGACAGTGTGCCACAATAATGACGTTCGGCGCAGCCGAAAAACCATACGTTTCCCCACATAGGAAAACATTTCGACTAAAAGAACAAATATAGTTCCTTTGGAAGATATTAGACACAATCTGTTAGAGGAGAATGGCGATACACAAAATACTTTAGCTCACTGTATCTTCGCCATTACGACTGGAAAGCTTCAGTTACCCGTTGCTTTCGATTCAGTTACTAGCTTCAATGCATTCGCTAAATGTGAGAAAGCAGCTGTCTCTCCAGCATTACCACTACAATGTACAAAGATAAAATGAGTGGTTATGAGAAAGAGTATTAGTGTAAGGAACCAAATTCGATTAGATTTTGTGGCCGGGCGGTGCGGCCGTGCGGTTCTAGGCGCTTCAGTTTGGAACCGCGTGACCGCTACGGTCGCAGGTTCGAATCCTGCTTTGGGCATGGATGTTTGTGATATTCTTAGGTTAGTTAGGTTAAGTAGTTATAAGTTCTAGGGGACTGATGTTCTGAGATGTTGAGTCCCATAGTGCCCAGAGCCATTTGAACCATCCGATTAGATTTTGTATGTCAGGGTCAGTCTTCGACTAACTTTTTAATAGCCTCATTACATACTACAGAAATAATTTGTTTTTTTGATTTCTTAACATGAAGCGATTTTATACTGTAATGGCGCAGAGAAGGAACTGGGAGTTAATGAGACGTTGGTCTGCATGAAATACGAAGACTTGATTTCAAAGGAAGGGGAGGACATAAAGTGTTTAAAGTTTGTTTCTGCATTCGGATCGCAAACCTCGTGTAAGTCTGTTTCTACTAACATGGGTGATGTAGTGGCATCTTATCAGTGCTGTATTCCTAACAAAAATAGTGGGTGGACTCACCTAAAAAAATCCCGCATGTTGCATTACCGATCAGACTGCTGCACGTGTAGCTTAGCCTGCTTGCACTGGTTGTTCTCGGCATTCCTGTGGATTTTGACGCATACCTTGATGTAATCCTCGGGGATTCAGAGATTTAGTGGAGGTCCCACAATTGAAATAAACATTATGGATGAGAGATGACGAACTGAAAGCGAATACCTCAGTGTTGTCATAACTAAGTTCATTGTGTTGAAGCCGCTTTCACAGCCTGATGTGCTCACACGAAGGGTATCAATTCAAACAAAACCTGTTTTTAGGTTTTCAGGAATGTTCTCTCCACTGTTGCCTATGTAAACTCTGAAACCTTCTCTTAGATTCGGATAAGAAAGAAAAAGACGATCACACATTTTTCTTAGATTTTCTTCCCCTTCTATCTATGGGCTCACAATATCATAGGGTCATTTTTTACTGTCCAAAATATCGAGCTCTTTCATAAATGATCTGAATTATTCACTGTCATTCGAAATTATCCTTTGCCTCAAATTGTCGCTAAGGCTCTGACAGAGCTCTTTCCTAGTAACTAGGATAGTCAATCTGATTCATCCTCTTTTGGAAACTACTGAAACGTCTTTGAAGCAACCTTCAGAAAAATCTTTCTCTGCTTCCTTCGTGCAATCACGTGACAGTTCCTTCAGTTGTTGAATGGCTCTTATTGACCTCCTCATTGCCCAGTATGATGACGGAAGAGTATTAACACTCTCCTGTAGGAGCTACTGTGAGAGGATAATAATCGCTTCAAGAACATCAGGAAAGTGTGCAATGTGGCTCACGAACTCAGAGCTTGATACTGTTTCTACAGTTCCTTGAACTCTTCGCTTACAATTGATTTTCTAGTCCTGTCATTCGAACATCTATTGAAATGAGCCTTCAGAGCCTGATGGGACTTCCATACTGCTTGCAGTGCTCCAAAGCTTGAGGCCATCCAACGCACTGACAATAATTTAGATGTCTTCTTAACTTCTGTGCCTAACTCTATTTCAACAGCTGACAGTTCACGCTGATTCTTTGTAGGTTGATGATACAACGCATACAGCTTGTTGATATCATTCAGTTGCATCAGCAACCGGTGATTAGATTAGGTGGCACAAAGAATTCCATGTGAATAGTTTGCTGTACTTGTTCTGAACTCGTTTTAAAACACCTGAATTACTACATGCAATTACACTAGCACCATCAGTGCATCCTCCAATCAAAATGTCCTTCGAATAACTTTTTAAAAAAAAAAAACCTGCATCGAGCGACATTTCTTTCTATTGTTTCAGCATCTGTTCTTTTAAGTTCAATGACATCCAACAAGAACGTATTTAAACGACCATCGCTCATTTCAGACTTTAAATACACTATTAAAAAGAGACCTTGGAATTGTTCGATATTGTGGATGAACAGAGCTTCTTCCTCACAGTGTCCGCAACGCAGTATAAGATATTGTCACAAGTGAGTTCACTATGCAGTGTTTTGACTATAGTTAAGACAATTTTGAATTTTCAAATCCACAGGCTTGTGAAAGTTTAAATATGGTTTGTTACTTTTTGCTACAAAATATGCTGTGTGAAACACTTTCCTTGTACTTTCAAATTTGTCTTTCTACTGTTCACCTACAAGGTTTTGTAAATATTGTCGTGTCTTTCTTTTCGTTGTCTGTATGCAGTTCAATGGGCTTCAGATTTCATATGTTTATGATTTGTTTTCCCATTGGTGTTAAGTGAGTTTGTTCACTTCCACAAACTGGACCCACCGAAATAATACTCCATTCTGTATAAATGTACTCTCCCTGTGATTTACCCACACAAATATCCTACACATCTTTACACACTGAGCAACCCAGCTTGCCTTTCCTACACACTTACCAATCATATTTTTCCTTAATTCCATTCATGTACGTCCTTCCAACAAACGGGATACTTAGATACGTTTTGGAAGTCCCAATAACAAGGAATTACTTCACGTGATTGGCTTTTATCATCAACAATACCTAGAAAATGAACATCTTCTCTATAAAAAGTCAACATGAGTTTCTCAAAGAGAGATCCCGCGAAACTCAGCTCGCTCTGTTCCTCCATGAGATCCACAACGCAGTGGACAATTGCGCTCAGGTTGATGCCGTGTTCCTTGATTTCAGTTAGGCATTTGACAAATTACCACATTGCCGTTTAATGAAAAAAGAAATACGAGCTTACGGAGTATCGGAGCACCCTTGCGATTGGATTCAAGGCTTTCTTGCAGATAGAACACGACGTTCTTAACGGAACAAAATCGACAAATGTAATGGTAATATCCGGAGTACCACAGGGAAATGTAAATGATCTAGTAGAAAGCGTAGCATGCTCTATAAGGCTATTCGCAGATGATGCAGTTGTCTATACCAAAGTAGTAACTCCAGAAGATAGTAAGAATTTGCAGAATGACCTGCAAAATATTGATGAATGGTGCAGGCTCTGGCAGTTAACCTTGAACGTAAATTAATGTAACGTACTGCGCATACATAAGAAAAGAAATCCACTACTCTACTGCAACACTATTGATGACAAACAGCTGGAGACAGCGTCTGCTGTAAAATATCTAGGCGTAACTATCCAGAGCGACCTGAAGTGGAATGACAACAAAAAGCAGATGGTGGGAAAAGCAGATACCAGACTCAGATTTTTCGGAAGAATATTAAGGAAATGTAACTCATCCATGAAAGAAGTGACATACAAGGCGCTTGTTCGCCAATTTCTTGAGTATTGTTCAGTTGTCTGGGATCTCTATCAGGTAGGACTAATAGAGGAGATAGAGAAGATCCAACTCGTGAGCGGCGTGTTTCGTCACGGAATCGTTTAGCTGGAGAGAGAGCGGTATGGAGATCCAAAACAAACTCCACTGGCAGACGTTACAAGAGAGGCATTGTACATCACTGAGGGATTTACTATTGAAATTTCGGGACAGCACTTTTCAGGAGGAGTCGGACGACATATTACTTCCTCCCACATACATCTTGCGTGTTGACCACGAGGAGAAAATTCGAGACATTAGAGCCAATACAGAGGCTTACCCACAATCATTCTTCCCAAGCAGTATTTGCGAGTGGAGTAGGGTTGGAGGGATGTGATAGTGGTACCGAAAGTACCCTCCGCCACACACCATTAGGTGGCTTGCGAGGTATGACCTAGATGTAGATGTTCCGGGGCTACTATTCGTATACGACGTAGATGAAACATTATTAACTTCACATTTTTTCAAAACCACATGGACCATTTTCTGTAGTTGAAACTCTGGAACTCGGTTTACTGAAATAATCCACTATACTGAAAAATTGCGTTGTGCACTTACTTTAAAATGTAAGATACAGGGCTATAAAACAGCAAAGTAATACGTAGAACCGAACGAGCCAACAGAGCTGTTCACTACAAAGCCTTAACTTAACTGAAAAAGAAAACCTGCACAGCAGTACCCGCGTGTCGGCCGTGCAGTGGCTAACGGGGAATGTTCTTAACAATCGGACTGTAAACGTACAAACAAAAGGCACGATAATAACTCGACATAATAAATAGGTCTACGGTAATAATGTCATAGTAGAGGGTCAAGTCAAGAGCCGCCATTCCGTACTGAAGCTAGAAATATCAGCATAAGGAAACGGGAAATGTTTTCATTTTACTTGTATCGTACCTTACATATTAGGTTTCAGATAGGAGTCAGGTTTTTTTCATTGCTAATCTTTAGGTGCTCGTGCAGTTTGAAGTAACCTTAGCACTCACGCGGCGGCTTTTACATCGCCACGAAATGGTTTTCATTTTCGAATGCCCACTCATTATTACATCGGGCTATAGTGCCAAATCAATCAGTGTCAAGGTCATGAGCCGTAAGGTGATTGTATAGTTAACCAGGGATTACCTGGGAATAAAGCACGTAAATAGTTACATTTCCAAGAGATGGTGCAAATGTCGCCCATGCGAGAGCCTGAAGGCTGAAGAATACAACACCGGCGTGCCGATGGGCGGTATTGAGGGTTTTCAGGCATTATTATCATGTCACGCGATGTGAGCATCTAAAGGCGAATGTACATCGGATGCGTAACGCCGCACAGCGCCGCTCAGCCCGTCACAGAACGGTACAGAGCGGCCCTGAACTGCCAGGAGTGGATGATGATGATGATGATTTTAGCTTTGTGAGGCGCTCACCTGGGCGGTCATCAGCGCCCTTACACTTTACCAATCTGTACACAATCCAAACTATCCACTTTCATGAATGATGACGGAATGATGAGGACAACACAATCACCCAGTATCCGAGCAGACAAAATCCCCAACCCTGCAGAGGTAGCAACGCTAGCCACTAGACCATGAACAACAGACTCAGGAATGGGGCAGAGTCCTTGTAGGTGGCCATCTCCAGTGTGTGTGCGCGTGAGTGTCAATAATGATGGAAAACGAGAAATGTCGTCCAGAGCGCACAGTATCTTTGAGGTTCAGACACCGCACGGAACTTTTCATTGTTGTGCAGCGTGGCGCCGTTTGATGTCCACACAGGCGGCGCTGTGCAGGACGTCCTTGGCTTTGCACGGATGCCCGACTCCACGCACCTGATGTTCATTGTTCTTTTTTATTGCGTTGTTCGTCTGGGCCATTTATCAATGCTCAATTGACTTCACAGCTAACATATGATATGTGCCATAGCTCAGAACTGACTACAATTCAATGTAGAGAGACGACGACCGATGATTACTGTAATAAGAAAATATTTTCAACGTAAAATAGTAAGGAGAAGGTGTAACCCTCGGAAAAAAGTGAGGGAACGGCATCCGCCCGTGTTCCTCCTCTAACATGGCCCTGCATCTTATTATGAAAGAGGGCAGTCTGTCGACGTACAAGAAATGATACGAGACAAAGTAGGTAAAGTTGAGAGTTCTTTTGAGACAGACAAACAAGACCTTTAAGAAATATTTTGTATTCTCACTCTAAACTCAATCATTGCTACCTCAAGGGATCACTGAATCAGCTGTAAGTTTATGCAGTAGTCCACTTCATATCGTAAACAAAAAGATGGATCTGTAAGATTAATTTTTGATTCGAGACAAACCAGTACTATAATTTTACCAGGAACAGATCGGCCAAAAACCTTAGATAAGTTATTACAAAAATGCTTTGATGTGAAGATATAATTTACTCTTGACTTACAGTCCAATTTTTGGCAAATTGCACCCTTCTAATACCGAGTATTTTTTGTTACACTGAGTACCATTAGGGTCTTTAGTAACCCCAACGAAATTTATTTTTTATTAAGGATAGTTTTAATAGTGGTAGAATAAAATCTCATTTCTTATGTTTTCCACAATCTAAAACATAATGTCAGTGACATTACATTAAATTAAAATGCATATTTTTTTAAATTATTTATTTCTGTAAAATTTACAAGCGATTCTCATGAAACTACAAACATTTTTGATTACATTCCGAATTGACATTTATCACCCTTTACACTTACAGCAATGAATTGCAGAGTGGTTTTTACACACAGAACATCCCATTTTGAACATTTATCGGTGAATTTCCTAATTCTATGAGAAATGCCCAACTCTTGTAGTTGGTCCTTTCTGCCCAGTCTGGTGTAAGATGTACCCATATGATAAATGCAGTCAGTGGACTGATATCAATCATATTGTAAAATAGTACCATTGGCCACCTTCTGCTCAGTCTCTTTGTAGTGTACGTTCTCACCAGCTTGTCCGTGGTGTCTACTCCTGATTTTGTTTTATTATAATCCAGAATCATTACTGGCTGGCACTCTTCACGATCTTTCACCTCCTTCCTTGAATGCATTGTACTGAGCAAAGTTAGAACTTGTCCTTTTTCGGACAATATGAAACAATTGAAGAATGCTCTTGGATTCCTAAAACAGATGAATATTTGGCTCGACCTTTGGTCTGTGTGAAAGCTTGTGGTAGTTCTCCTTTAATTTTTTAATTGTTCCTAAGATTGGTTGGTTGGTTGGTTTGGAGAAGGAGACCAGACAGCGTGGTCATCGCTCTCATCGGATTAGGGATGGATGGGGAAGGAAGTCGGCCGTGCCCTTTCAAAGGAACCATCCCGGCATTTGCCTGGAGTGATTTAGGGAAATCACGGAAAACCTAAATCAGGATGGCCGGACGCGGGATTGAACCGTCGTCCTCTCGAATGCGAGTCCAGTGTCTAACCACTGCGCCACCTCGCTCGGTCTACTGTTCCTAAGAGTGTGAGATTAATTTTCAGAAGTTCTCTCGCCAAACTAAGGCTAGTGAAAAAAAAATTGACAGTTGTTACATTTCTGCCACTGTTTTCTAAGCCTTTCACCATATCTAAAGCAACTCTCTTGCCTTGACCAACTTCACGAGATTAATTTTCTTGTCGACCAATGTAAACTTGGACATTGAGAACGTAAGACGTTCCACTATCACATACAGCCCATAATTTCAACCCACATTTTCCTGGTTTTCAAAGAATATTTTGCCGAAATGGACATCTACCACGAAATGCCACAAGTTGTTCATCAATTGTTTCTTTGCTGTGAGAAACATATGCTTCTTGAAATGTGTGTACCCACATTTCAAATATTTCTCTAATGGGAGCCAGCTTGCCTGAAGCACGGTTGTGACGTCTCACATCTGCGTCATCAAATCGGATGCACCTTGAAATTTGCGTAAAGCGATTTCTAGCCATTCTGTCACTAAAAATGGGTCTACCATCCTCTTTGTTCCATAGATGTGTAACTGCTCCATTATGGGCCTTGTAAGCACCTGCTAGGATCAAGACACCGATAAAGCACTTCAGTTCAATGGCATCTACTGGTTTTCATTTACTACCGTAAACAAGACTACCCTCTTTGTTAGTCCACTTTAGAATTACATCAACAATATTTCTCCTAAGAAACAAGTGAAAAGCTGATTCTATGGTGTCTAGATTATTCACTGCGAATTTTGTTCCATCTCTCTTCTCTTCCACAAGCTCTTCTCAAATCGTGTTTACAACACAATTCTTCTTTGTTTTTAGACCCACACAAAATAAAATAAAAAAATAAAAATTACAAAGGGTATATCTTGGCGCTAGACACAACGCACATTTACAAAAATACAATGTGTACTTACATGTAACAGTCAGAAATATGTGTTGCTTCCTGTTGAGGCTGGACATCTGCCATGTCCAAATCTTCTTCTGAACTTCCGTCTGATTGAGGAATGTTCTCTTCCAAGACGTCAATTTCTCCATCGCTGCATGAGACATCAGAAACTATATCGCTGACATCACTATTTGAGTCTCCAGATAGAGGATCATCCTGCACTAATATTTCAAGCACTTCGTCTTTGGAAAGATGACGAGACATTTTCGACTAAATGCCACACACAATAGTAGTCTCCACTTGTGCGGAACAAGTAACTGTCGTCTTATAAAGTCTTGGCAACAGTCACAGATTACAACAATATTTACAAGAATAAAACAAACAAATAGAGCAAAAGTTACGGATTCAATGCAGCATTATTGGGTAATAATACTGCAAGAGAGAAATGGGGTCACTTTTAACCCCAATGGTATTCAGTGGTTCTCTCTTGATTTTCTGCAAAACTAAATATTTTCAAAAAGTTATATTAATATATTACGAACCCATTACTTAATTCAGGAAAAGTACGAATTTTTCATAATTTTTAGGAATAGGAAATAAGGTATATTTTACAGAAAATTACGGCCTGGGGTCACTATAGACCCCACGGTATTAGGAGGGTTAAGAAATATTTTGTATTCTCACTCTAAACTCAATCGTTGCTACCTCAAGGGATCATTGAATCAGCTGTAAGTTTATACAGTAGTCCACTTCATATCGTTAGCAAAAAGATGGATCTATAAGATTAATTAAGATTAATTCTTGATTCAAGACAAACCAGTACTATAATTTTACCAGGAACAGGTCGGCCAAAAACCTTAGATAAGTTATTACAAAAATGTGTTGATCTGAAGATATTATTTTCTCTTGACTTACAGTCCAATTTTTGCCAAATTGCACTGGGTCTTGATAGTAGAAAATACACAGCTCTTCTTTGTTTTGGAACGTGTTACCAATTTAATAAGTTACCATTTGGCCTTAATACTATTTTGCAGACATCCGTTTACTGCTAACATGTCACTTATGTTATAGTGTGTATTCACCATTTCACTACCAGTTATAGATGTAGTCAGATATTGCACACAGGCGCTTTGGTGCCCCACTCAGCTTGTGCCTTATGCAGCCGTTTGTGTCGCGTGTGCCTTATATATATATATATATATATATATATATATATATATATATATATATATATACATTAAAATGGATATTTTTTTAAATTATTTATTTCTGTAAAATTTACAAGCGATTCTCATGAAACTACAAACATTTTTGATTACATTCCGAATTGACATTTATCACCCATTACACTTACAGCAATGAATTGCAGAGTGGTTTTTACACACAGAACATCCCATTTTGAACATTTATCGGTGAATATATATATATATATATATATATATGAACTGAGATTGAAAAAATGAGTTTTACTGAATGAAGCAACAAGTTTACTGTTGCCAGTCACTGATTTATTTATATCCACAACATGTTTCAGAGGTTTAATCCTCTATCATGAGGTGGATTTACATGTGTTATGTGTGTGTTGCGATACGATTCTGGGGTAACTTGTTGTGGTGCCTAATGGAGAACCAAAGAAACTATTTCAGAACATGGTTTTGAGGAGGTTTTATGGGTAAAAACTACACATACATCTTGGGTGAAAATAAACGCACAAAATATAATACCCCCAGAGGTCAGAGGCTTCTCTATCATAGCGCATCACACGTAAGCTGTCATATTTTGTAAACAGAGATGGCACTTGGAAACTACTAGATGCAATGAACATATAGCGAAACAGAAACATTATATCAGAGTACAAAGATATAACAACATTATTTGGAATAATTTTTAAAAGATTATGGAGTTCTTTGTATGCATTGCTGAGTATTTCAAGGGGTACAGAAATCCTTTTCTGTGATGTTTGTATAACCTGAATATCATACTCATTTAGATAATCAGGTGACCTGATGCAAACTTTAAGGAAAATAAATAACAATTTTGCCTGGGATTCTGAGACAGAGATGAAAAAAGAAAAATGGAGGGAGAGAGAGAGACAGCGAGAGAGAGAGGAGAGAGATGGGGAGAGGGATACAGATACAGGGTGACAGTAGGAGAGAAACTTTTCTGGAACAGAGGGTTCTTAAGATTATGCCTGTTACATGTAATGACTATGTGAAGGTTGGGGTAATACATTGTCAACGCTTTAAAAATATGCAGATAGTTATAATGTATGTTGTTAGTTGATATACAGATAATTTGAAGCTGACAAGGAGTACAAGCTGTTGGTGTGATTATATTTGTAAATGAGGCATTCCATTTGGGAATGTAATGATAACATAACTAATTTTTTATTGTAAATATGGAGGTGTGTGTGTGTATGTGTGTGTGTGTGTGTGTGTGTGTGTGTGTGCATTGCAAGTTTAATAATGCAGGCTGTAGCTGAAAACAGAGATGATACTATTGTAAATGTTGTAATTTTTGTCGTTTGAGATGGATTATTTTCACAGGTGTTTGTGTATTTGAAGTTTTTCAAGGATGCATAGTTTTTTACTTGTGGGTGGGATGTGTAGGATGGCGATACTTGTTTCGTTAACATGGCATTTTGTTTCAAGCAGATGGATGGTTATTGCTTCCGTGTGGTATTTTTTTTTTATTTTTTAGTAATGCTGTGTCTTCTCTGAATCTATTCTCAAATTATCTATCTCTCTGGCCTATGTAGAAATAGTCACAGTCCAAATATTCAGTATTGTACATTACCCAGATGATGATGAAGTGGATTCATGTGTTGCTGTTGTGAGGTAACTTCTGCCTAATTTTGTAGTCAATAATAAAGGATATATCCATTTGAAGACCTTGTCGGTCTGATATAAAATACTTCTGAGAAATAGCATTGTATAGAAGATGTTATTTTCTTTTCATTTTCTGTGATGTGATTGCATTGCCACTGTTCAGTGTTTCAGGGTGTCTACTTTGGAGCTGCTATAGCCATTTGCAATGGCAGTTTATTTTATTATTTCAATTTGTTGTTCCCATTTATCCTCAGAGGATGTTAGTTGGAGAGCCCTGTTGATCATATACCTGAATGCTGCCATTGTTGTGGACTATGGGGTGACAGGAGGAGCTGTGGATGGTAGTGTGTTTTGTGGTAGGCCTCTGATAAATTTAAAACTGATGTCTAGCAGTCTTTATTCTAATGGTTTATACTGTCACCAGTTTGGTGCTCAACTGAGAATTTTATATTTTCGTCGGAATTGTTGAATAACTGGTTCAATTCATTGATATCATCTTTTGTGCCACAGATTAAACTGATGGTATCATTACATACCTACAGTAGTAGATGATGTTTTTGAGCAGGTAGTGATTGGAATTCAGGACTCCATCTTCTAAATCGTGTATGAATATTTCAGCTAACAATACAGAAATGTCTGACCCCATTTCTAGGCCATACGTTTGTTTGTAGAGTTTATTGCCGAATTTGAAACAGTTGTGTATGTTAGTTCAGTAATGCGAGTCTTTTAGTTCAGTAATGTGAGTGGAAGGGATTTTTTTGTGGTTTTGTAAGTTGCATTATTTATCTGCTGTGTGGAGTCTATTGATACAGAGGAATAAAGGTTTTGTATGTCAAATGAGACAAATGTGGCTCCATCAGGGACTTTACGTTTTTGACATATATTTTTAGGTGTTCTACTATTATTGAATGTATATGTTTCTTTAAGAATTTTACAGAGCTTTTTGTTGAGTTTGAATGTTGGACTTGTAACACTAAGATCGATTATAAATAATTTATACTGTGTAATTTTATGTATGTAACTATGAAATGTTTGGTCTTTACTGATTAATGTCTATGAATTGCCAGAGGGAAATTAAAGTTTGTGATGGGTATTTTGAAAAACCATAACAGTGTACAAAAATAATGAAACTTTATAAAATATGTATGCTCATAAAAGAGAAATTGTACTTTGAATACTGGTTCATACATAGGGAAGTTGGATTATATAATGAATAAAGCGTAGGGGCTTGGCAAGCGATAAAAGGTGGATTTGGGGGTCAGTCTGAGCGCCAAGAGAGAGAGCACATTAAGCAGTCAGTGGCCATCAGTTTAACAATCAACACTGCGGGTGCCAAGTGAGGCATTCAGGAACTGATTTATGATGGAATGGCCTTGGATGTGGTTTCGGCTGTACAATGGTGCTCTCACAGTTTGGAATGGCTCTGAAATGTTTAATTAACCGCCAAGAAGATTTGAATAGAACATCAAACCGCCAGAGGTGAAACCAGATAGCCGCCAAGTGCTTGCCACCTCTATTGCGCTACTGCTTCACCAACTTTGGAAATAAGATATGTGTACCAGTATGAACCAGCATGATTGTGTGTGAGTGTTTTTCAATAATAATTTCTGTGATAAAAATTCGTGTTTGAACTTTGAAAATGTCTTGTTCATGAAACCAAGCAGGGTCCTATCATGAACGTGCTAAAAACCGACTATCCTGTTTATGAAGAAACACTAACTTGTTTGTATTTGAATGCGCCTAAGTTTCAGTATTACAGCATATAAATGTCGCTAGTTAAATTACCTATTTCACAGGTAAAGTGAGAGGCACGTAATTTGGAACTAAGAAAACTTTATTTTGCTTTGAATTGTTTCTACCTTGAATGTGCCGAAGTTTTAGCGCTAAAGGGGCATAAATGTTGTTAGTTAAATTCACTTGCTTCGGAAGTAATGAAAGAGACACACAATTTTGGACCTACTTGAAATTTCATTTTACCTTGAACTTATTTCTGGAGTTAATAAAGAATATTGTTAGTGTAAATTTCTATAAAGCATTGAAAGATAAATAATTTCAAATGGGGTCGGAAATCATTGTTACTGTTATGCAAATTGTTTATGAAATGTGTGCATAGTTTGCTTATAAAGAAAGTGACTATTTATGGGTGCCCACTATATTCTTCTCTATTATGAGAAAGTTAAACTGAAGATTGTTTTGCTAAAGAAATCTGAAGTATTTCATAAATGAGAGAGGGTAGAAAAGTGTTCGTACAGCGCTATTTATCTGCATTTGTGGTGTGTGGGTTAGTTAGACCAGGACTTTTGTCATACTTCATTTAGTCTCATGAGGTCTTTGATAACCTTTTGGTTCTAAATTGGTTAATAGATGAGGTGGTGGTTATTATCAATAGGAAGAAAGTGCTAATTATCTTTCTGTGATTGCCAATTTATGCAAATTATAATTACTGCTTACCACTGGTCAGTTCGTCTGGTATTTATATGTGTTCAACACACTTTACCAAGATAGAAAGAATGAAATCCCCTTTCGCTAAATTATTTTTAAATTCTTTGAGATTAATGTTCCAAATTATTATGCCTAATTAGGCTGGCGACCTTTCATTATTTCATTCATGAAAAACTTTTACTACTTTCATTACTTACAAAATTAAAGTCATTCAGTTTTCTACTAATTGCCATAGTAACGAAATTCATGTTCGATACCCTCTGTCCATTAGGTTAACTCACGTTCAAACTTCAAAATTCCTCCCAGAGCGTAACACTTATTGAGTGTTAGTGTCATATTTAGGTGCTGATGTACTGTATAGGCGTTATAGACTGTTCCTACAATTCATTATAGGCCTGATTGGGGTCCCTGTCTTTCATCGTTATGTAGGTGCTTTTGGTCTCATTGATACAACGTTTTTGCTTCTTGGATGATGAGTAGGAAGTGTATGTTATTTGAGATGTGTTTAATCTGTTTTCTATTTTGGCTATTGGATTTTTAGGTATCCCTGTCATGTTGTTCCCCTGGAAGAAGGCTAAAAGTTGTTGCTCTGTTCATTAAAATAGATGTTCTGCCCTTGTCAGCTCTTACAATTATTGCGTTAATCGTATTTAATTTAGTCTTAATGGTACGAGTGAATGCTCCTTCTCTTTTCTTGATTGCTGGGAACGGTTTTGAAGTTTCCTTTATACAATTCCATTGATTTTATGGCACGTTGCTATTCTGTCATTCTGCATCTTAAAGGCAGTGGTTGAAATCTGTGTGGCGCTAGTGATGATTATTTCTCGGCTCTTTTGATCCATTGGGGCCTGAACGTTGTGTTTTAACGCTCTGTAACAGTAGTGCCTCTTCTTCTGCACTTAATGTTATGTCGGTGTCGTTGAGAATAGTTGTGTAGAATGTACGTCTCTATCGGCTATCTTGGTTCAAGTTTTGATGTAACTGTTGTTTAACAGGATCATTGAGAATGACCGTGGGTCAGTGGAACCGTGATGTCTGATCAAATGAATCACGTTTCTTGTTACACTATCCTGATGATCGTGCCAAAATACGATGTAATTCAGACGAACGACCGCTCGAAACACGCATAGCGCCATGGACGCAGGCAGTATTACGCTGTGGGGGATATTCACCTGGGACTGTTCTTTCTAGGGACCTGTGGTAGTAATAAAAATCAGCATGACAGCCGTGGTATAGGTGAACGCTACTGCGGAGCACTTTCATCCATTCATCGGCCATGGCTTCTTCCAGCAGGATAATTGTAACCATCTCAAGGTGAAAATCATTCTAGACTGATTTGAGCAGCATTATTTGTAACCCACATTGATGTCTTGGCAACAAAATTTGCCTGCTTCGAACCCAATGCAACGTATCAGATACACTGTTGGGTGAGCGCGTGCGAACACTGTCCAGTGACCTACAATTTACGGGAATTGCGTGACCTAAGCATAGACATTTACTGCCACGTATCTCTGGTAATCTACCAAGTACTTTCCAGTCTTTGTCATGCACAGTTACCGTCGTATTTCTTTCCATAAGTGTAACAACATGTTATTAATCTGGTTGGCAGAGGGTTTTCGCTAACGTGAGGGTATTCTTCTACAACTGGTGACCCTTTTTGAGAAATATAGTGTATCATCACTAAACAATATAAGAATTATAACCTATAAGGGGTAAATAATTTTTCTTTATAATCAAGTTGCACAATATCTTTTGTTTCTCACCAGAAAAAACATATCGAACAGAATTATGCGTGGTCGAAATAACTTGATCAAATCTGGAATACATGGATCGTATATGTTAGGTTGTGAAGCTGTTATCATCCAGAAGCTTTTTTTACTAGGCATGCTTCTTTCAGATGGTACGCTTTCCTCCGACTTTCGAACTGATTTATCCAGCCAGTTATAGGACGATCTATAATTTAGAACAGACCACCAAAAGCGATGTTTCTCCACGTTTTTCGCGTTGTCAGAGATGGAAGGTATAATAAGTTCAACAAAAACGTTTTGTGACAGTAAATGATGTCAATGTGTCAAAATGTCATGATGAGATACAGATAAAGGCTCTGATGCGAGATACTGGTGTGCATGTTCACTCAGCTGGCGATGAAGTAGACGTAGCCTACGTCAACCACTGCTAATAAAGTGCTCCACAGTATAGCTACCAATAAGCTCCACCCGAATGCCACTGTTACATGCTGACGTTCGGAATCCGCCCCTTATCCATTGGTAGCGAGGGTGCAGCACTCCAAGCCTCGGCATTACTGCACTCCCCTGTAGAGGCCATTATGGAGAGATGACCACACTGCACAGACTCATATTGATAGATATATGTCACCGCATATCGCTCGCTAACCATTTCGTGAAGCCTGAAGGCAGTTATCACTGCTCCACAGGTATGTCTCCGCGTTGCCCCCCAATCACTAATCTGTACTTGAGACATGGGGCGCACTTTCTACTACGCCTCATAATTATTCAGTTCGCGCTAGCGAGGTCTATTGAATGATCCTACTGGCTGTTATATCATTGAACAAACATTAAATACCTTCTAACGTCGTCTAGATGTTTGTGTCGGCCTTCGTTCATCACTCGCTAATGTCTGGCTCACCGCTGCTTTCTTTGAAGCGTGCTGAACACACTAGAAGCCTACATATCTACGACAGCTAGTAAAAGGCTGTCCCCGCTACACAGCAATGAGAAAGGCTTGTTTAGTAACGTTTGCATACTGTTCCTGCAGTTACGACGGTGAACTATCCCGTTTGCTGCTCTCACAAGAACTTTATGGACTGATCCTCTCGATTTCAATTATAGAAAAAATCACAACTGACGGTTCTAGGGCGAAATTAAGCACAAAACATTTCAAGCATTCTTCAGACCTGAATGGGATTTTCACTCTGCAGCGGAGTGTGCGCTGATATGAAACTTCCTGGCAGATTAAAACTGTGTGCCCGACCGAGAATCGAACTCGGGACCTTTGCCTTTCGCGGGCAAGTGCTCTACCATCTGAGCTACCGAAGCACGACTCACGGCCGGTACTCACAGCTTTACTTCTGCCAGTATCTCGTCTCCTACCTTCCAAACTTTACACTCCGCTGCAGAGTGGGAAGATTCCAAAATGTTCGGGAACATCCCGGAACATTCCAGATTATTGTGGAGCATTCCAGAACACTCTCGAATGTTGTGGAATGTTGTGAAACGTTGTGGACTATTCGAAGCCTTTGTGATATTTCTGGAATTCGTATATTGGTAGGAGTATATAAAGTCAACGGCCTTGCCGCAGTGGATACAACAGTTCCCGTGAGATCACGGAAGCGCTGTCGGGCGTGGTCGGCACTTGGATAGGTGACAATCCGGGCCGCCATGCGCTGTTACCATTTTTCGGGGTGCACTCAGCCTCGTGATGCCAATTGAGGAGCTACTTGACCGAATAGTAGCGGCTTCGGTCGAGAATACCATCATAACGACCGGGAGAGCGGTGTGCTGACCCCACGCCACTCCTATCCGCATCCTGCACTGAGGATGACACGGCGGGTGGATGGTCCCGGTAGGCCACTCATGTCCTGACGACGGAGTGCTAGGGGTATATAAAGCAAAACCTGTCATGGGTTCGAACGCCAGTCTCTTCTCAGTGACGAAGGGAGGACCCGACAAACTAGTGCAGTGTGTGAATAAAGACAAACAATCAAGTTTGAGTAGCCACAGTTATACAATGACTGAAAATAAATCGAAAGTAAAATGTGAAAAATTTGTAAAGTGTACTTAGTGTATTTGTTAGCAACAATTTGATTTGATTTGTATTTAGAAAGTGCTAAAACTTAAAAGAGGAGGAGTTCTTGCCAGTTCTGAAGCAAAACAGCAAAAACAAAAAGAACAACGAAAAAACGAAACAGACGAAGAGCGCGAAGCACGTTTAAGTTCTCAACGAACGACAACGAGCAACGTGAGGAGCAGACAAACCGAACAAGAACCAAATGGATGGATTAAAGAATCAAGAATTGCGACACAATCTTATAATAAAAGACTGCGAACTGAAGCCAGCCACGAAAATATTGCCGTACGAGAAGCGAGAACGAGGACAAGTAAACAGTACAATCCGACAAATGAAGCTTCCGGCTAAACCCCACGAAAGAATGTAACAATCACAAACATGTCGTAATCAGAAAAACGGAAACCTCTGCCAGTTTTGCAGCGCGAAAAAATTCAGTAGAGGAACACC
Source organism: Schistocerca piceifrons (assembly GCF_021461385.2). Lineage (NCBI taxonomy): Eukaryota > Metazoa > Arthropoda > Insecta > Orthoptera > Acrididae > Schistocerca > Schistocerca piceifrons. The sequence goes on from NC_060139.1 coordinate 632,684,393, forward strand.
AGAAGTCTGCTGCATGAATGGAAAAATTCGATTACCCCTATTGGAAGCACATTCGCACGTATTTGTATCGTGCATAACCGCGGAAACTCCAGGATTGAAAGACTTTCCCAAAAATATAAAACCATACAACACCTGCTCCCAAATGACCTCTTTCGATTGTCACTAATAGAGATGAATCAATTATGTTTTCTGCATCCACCGACAAATCTATCACAACATGGGATCATTACTACCACTACCCAAAAGGACCACAAATTTCTGCAAATATATGTCATCCGAAATGAAGAAACAGGATTCATTCAATGATGCACAAATATTATGGACTCAAAGTTCGAATGATTCAACCGTTATTTACGTCCCGGCAGATGTGAACTACACTTCTGAACTCTATTTCAGTGTTTTATGTATAATGTATAGCTGAAAATAGTCCAGTCACGATTTGAATTACTAAATATAGAGACGAGATACAGAAGATCGTACACAAATACAATCAACTGGTCCACATACGTATTCAAGACGGCTCCAGAGCGAATGATTCCTGATGACGATAAAGTTGTAATTTGACACGAAAAAGATCACCTGGAGAGAACGCACGTCGATTTAATGCACCTCAGATAGACGATAGATATTGAAAACACGAGCTGTGCCATAACTGTTTAACGAAGAAGAGGAGGACTACAATGCATTGCAGAGATACACCGTTCGTATAATGCTCTCCAACATCCATTAATATTTCTGCACGGTGAGACACCATTTTAATGCGAAACGAATCCAACCTGAATCAGGCGTAGAAACAAACAAAAAAGTCACCGCCAAGGCGTTCTATGAAGCTTAGAAGTCAGTGACAATAAACAATCACATTCTCAACACTGGCCGTAAATTCCAACAGTTCCTGGTAGATATGTATGCAAAAACAGAAGCGGAACGGATGCTTTACATTAGACTGAATCAGAAGAAACTACACGAAAGAATACATCCACCTTCCGGTGCAATCACAAATGACGGAAAACTGGCGACACTGGTGTATTGGTAATCTTACCCTCATGAAACATAGGAAGTCCGAGACACATCCACGAATACACACAAGATGCCATGATCTACATAAGAAAATATGGACGACCTGACCTCTTCTTAGCATTCACATGCAACTCGTCATGGCCATGAATCAAGAAAAACTATGATTCCGACAAGCCCCCATGCATCGACACGATATAATAGTTCTAGTTTTCTTACAAAGAAAAAAAAGAGATTTGTTGAAGTCATCACAAAATACCACAACTTTGGAAGCATTAGATACTGGATGTACACAATCGAATGGCGCAAACGAGGACTGCCTCACTCAGACAATCTCATATGGCTACACGACAGAATTAATCCCACGGATATCGACAGAATCATCCAGGCTGAATTACCCAATCCACAGGAAGATCCGTACCTGTACAATATAGTGGGGAAAGATATGATTCATGGACCATGCGGGCCATTAAACCCCAATTCGCAGCGAATGAGTGAGGGAAAATGTACAAAAAAAATATTCAGAAACCATACTTGGACGACACACAAACCAGAGTTGATGGCTATCCCAATACAGAAAACGATTACCCATAAACGGTGGCTGCACAACAAGAATACGAACACGAGGCACCAACGAACTGGAAATGGATAATCAGTGGTTAGTACCGTATAATACACTACTTTCCAAAATGTTCTAAGCGCACATAATCGTGGAATCTGCAAATCTTTGAAATCCATCGAATATGTCTATAAATTTGTGAACAAATGCAGTCACATGGCAATATTTCAAATAGATAAAGACAGCGATGATACATCGTCAATAACGAAGCAGCGTGGAGGATTTTCGGTTTTTCACAAACGAGCGCGAACCAGCTGTGCAACATCTAATAGTACATTTGGAGAATGGACACACAGTTTAATTCACAAGACACAGCCAGAAAAAAACGCAAGACAACAAAATGTGTGAAACGGATCCATTCGCGAAAACATTACTATATGCCGATGTCCTTACCTATCAGACGTGTATCACACGACGAAAACAAGGGATTCCAGTGCAAGATCACCCACGAAACATGAAAACTGGAGCACTAGGCCAAGTATACTCTGTACATCCGAACAACAACGAATGTTTTTACCTCCGGGTGTTGCTACGCGAATTCGGGGACCAACAACTTTCACAGATCTGTACCAGACGTACAAAGAAGCATGCCAACGCTTAAGACTACAAGGAAACGAAAACCACTGGGAATTAACATTACAAGAAGCCTCATTCGCAGCCTCAGTTGAACAGAGACTTATTCGCCATAATTCAAACAACATGTCGAATCCAAAGCAGCTACGGGACTCCTGCAAAAGAGTATGAATGATGGCATACTGTCCGGCAATCTCATCTCGAACTGGCCATCGAATTCAACGAGGACATGAAGGAAACACTCATACGCCTGGAAGATAAATGTTTAGCAGTAAATAGGTAGACCTTAGTACAACTTGGGATGCAAGCACCAAGAAAATATGGTATCAGTGTGCTGAACTTCGAAATTATAAAGGAAGGAAGCTACGTCATCAAAGAACTACTTCGATACATTACTCATGACAAGACACTCCTCAGTGACAATCAAAAGGAAATTTACAGCTTTATCAGGGACCGAATCGACAACAATACTGGCGGAATTATTCACTTCGGCGCACCAGGCTTCACCAGGAAAACGTTTCTAATACATCTACTGCTGGCGGAAATACGTACTAAACAACACATCGCACTTGCACTGGCATCATCCGAAAATACATCGCCACACTTGTGGAAGGAGGACGAACTGCCCATTCCAGCCTACAACTACCGTTGAATATAGCCGAAGAACAATGCCCGCTCCATCTCATGAGGATCTGGACGGGATGAGCTTCTAAAGCAATCTAAAATTATCTTCTGGGACTAACGCAAAATGACACGTAAAAAATCACTCGAAGCCAGGGACAGTACATTACAAGACTTGTGAGGAAGTTGTGAAGTGATGTGAGGAGTTTTACTCATACTCTCAGATTTACGATAAACACTTCCAGTTATCCCGAAGTCAACACACAGCAGATGAGACCAAGGTATGCTTTAAGGAATTACATCTCTGGCCACACATACAAATACTGTGTCAAATAAAAAATATGAGAGTTTTAGTTTCGACAGACGAAACAAGAGCACATTTTGCTCAACAGCGTTTACAAATAAATGAAGGCACATATCCTACTGGCCAGACAACCGGCCACAGTAAAATCAACAGTGATTTCTGCAACATAACCACTGCTGAAAACGAATTCATCGACCAACTTTATCCAAACGTTGTTTACAACTATACCAATCTGGACTGGCTGTTTGAAAGGGCAATTTTGGCAACTAAAAATAATGTTATAGACGATATCAGTTTTAATATTCAAAAGAAATTTCCTGGTGAAGAAAGAATATACAAATCAGTCCACACGATAGCAAACGCCGAAGTAAGTGCGATTTTCCCTGCAAATTTCTAAACTCTTTGCAAGTACCAGGAACACCGTTACACTACCGTCGACTTCAAATTGAATTTCCGATCGTACCACTCAGAAATGTCAACTCACTAAAACTATTTAACGGAACAAGGATGATCGTCAAACAGCTATCGAATAATATCATAGAAGCCGAAATTATGACTGGAAAGTACCAAGGTCACATACCATTTATCCACAGAATACCACTGATCGCTCCTGAACTGCGATTTCAATTTAGAAGACTACAATTTACAATCACATTATCCTACCATTTTGCGATTAACAAAGCGCTAGCACAAACTTTAAAATATTGCGGCATCAACCTCAAAGACTTCTGCTTCTCCCACGGTCAGTTATATCTAGATACCTCTCTAGTAGGAAATTCGAAAAATTTGTACATATAGACCCCAGATAACAGAATGAAAAATATTGTTCATAAAAAAAAGTGTTGGGAATAGTTAGAACACGTTTTCAATAAATCTTTTTAGCTCTTCCACTTTAACAAGTATCGTAAATAGTTATAAAATATTTTAAATAAATTATTTTTAACTCTTATACTTTAAATTTTATCCTTTTATTCCAGCTACCACACAGTCTCGTATCAACTCCCTGAGCGAAACTGGGTAGCGCAGCTAGTCTTCAATTAATTTTAGACATTTTATACAGAAGTATGAAATGTTTTATTGTTAAAGGAAAAAATATTTATTGTCAATATTGTTCAACGTCTAGAAACAAGAAGTATTTAGCTTTTTTAGTGTTATATTCCATATTTTTGTACCACATTTTATTTTGTTGGAATACTCACATTTTCATATAATTGGTAATTACGGGTGAAAACATATTATTTAAAAAATTAAGATTCAGTATTTATTAAATAACACTTCCATTTGATAATATAAAATTCAAATAAAGAACAAGAAAGGTAAATGTTTGCGTTTAATGGCTCCGGGAAATTGTCAATGATGGCTTTTTGGAATCCTTTTGATGAATTTGCAACACCATATGTTTTTATAGTAAACAGTCCCCATACATTTACAGTACACTGAATACAAAAATAGCTTGAGTGATGTTCTTCGACGTCAGAGCGTATTCATTTGCAATACGTTAATCTATAACGCTCATTTTAGTTGCTTCTGCAGAAAGGGAATGTCTAGAATGAATAAATTTTATCGGCAGTCTGTCTCATGAACGGCGGATAAACTGTTCGAAGAGACTGTTCATGAGACTAGGTCGTTTTTTAAATGGGTGGGACTGAAAAAAGAAAAAGGAAAATTAGTGACAAATTAGTTTCCAATTTGGAATGTAGATTTAATACTACACTGCTCTACAGGACAATGTTTAGTTGGACGTTGTGCCGCTTTGCCGTCCTTCGATCCCAGAAATGACTGAAGAAATCATGTAGAGAGTAAATATTAAGTCGCAACTTCGACACCACTTTAAAATTTTTCACTCAGTCAACTCAGAGGTGAAAGACACGCCAGCTGACAGAACAAGGTTAGAACTGATGGTGCTACAATCAACAACTTTTGAAATTGTTTCTGGTGTACTCCTTCGCAGCTACCAAGCCAAACAAAGCTACTTTTTGTAATGTTAGAGTAAGCCCTATAATATCAAAAATACCTTCATTCCAGTATCACCCTTAGTGGTAGAAGCAGAGAGTTGTTTTTGCAGTGTTAGAAGAGATTCTGCAACTTTTTAATTGAAGTTTATATTGATTTCATCACTGACACAAGCCACTTCATTACAATTACAAAAATAATTTTACAGTCCGCAAATAGGTGCACTGTTCACAATGAAAGCTATAAGTTTCTAATAGCCGAGGAATTTCAAGGGAAGTTTTCTATAGTCATCATATCATACTGATATTGCTTGGTGATGAGTTGCTTTATTAAATTATAATCATTCAGCAGTTTGCTAGCGAATGAGTCGTTGACAATTATAATAGCTTTACAACTAAAAATCGTTTACAACACTGCTATTTTCTGTCGTGTTCTACAAGAATGTTAAAAAAATACTGAAAGGAAGGTAATGATAACGTTTGATCGTATGCGTAGCAAGCATCTGACTCGAATACAACAATCCGATGAGCATCACAGTAACTTACGTTTGTCATTTCTCCCGCGTTCTTTCTCATTTCATAGGTAAATTTTAATAACATATTCTTCCCTTTTGAAGTAGCGTCCATGTGGTCAAGTGATATTCTTAATTCAACATCTGTTCGGTCTTTAGCATGTGGTTACCCGATTCTCATAAGTTCAGTATTTTTATATTTGAGGTGTCTATCTACTGAGTCAACATCCATCAGAATAATTTCCCGTTCTGCTATTGCATGTTCACTTTGTCTCAGTAGCGTTGTAAATGAATTTAATTCAGAAACAAACAGTCAATAAGGAGACTTTTTCGGCAGTGAAGGGTATTTGTAGATGCATTTTAATTTAAATTGTACTTAATTGTACTAAATAATACATTCACAGTGCAGCAGTAGAAAAGGAAATACACTTCCTTGCACGATGATGTCAGCTTTTATCCGTTTCAAAAAGTCTTTTTTTGAAGAGTACACAAATGAACCAGAGCTCCGCTTCCAAAAACTCAACATTTAATTTTTTTCTCGAATGTTTGAGGGCTTTGTGTAACTTTAATGTAACAATAGGTCCTCTGCAGTGCTAATTAGGATGAAAAGGCAGGCTGGCCAACTGCAGAGGTCTGTGCCTCTACAAAACCCACTGGACAAGCCCGCTCAGTAGGGGGTGTACAAGCAGCATCGTCAGTTCTATGGTCTCCGACAGAAGTAGAGACTGCCTGCCGCTATACCTGGTGTCTCTCGCAAGAGCGTCACCCGCTTTTTCTCTGACGTTTCTGACGATAACTGCATTAAGCTTATGCAGAGTGCAGCTAGAGTCATCACAAGCAAATAGTGCTCATCACGTCTTTCACGTGACGTCCAGTGTCGACGAAAAACGTATCTTTGTTCCCCGTTAAAAAAAAAAAAAAAAAAAAAAAAAAAAAAAAAAAAAAAAAAAAAGATTTTGAAGAGGAAACTTACACGTCTACTCAATAGAGCGACCTTTAATGTGTCCAATACGATATTTGTTTCATTCTTATGTATTAACAAGCACAGTGAAACAGTACTCCAGAATCGACAGCACCGATTGCTACCGCCATGCAGAAACGCTGCTCTGTCGCTGGTGAAGTACTGATTGAACTTCGAGTTTCACTGTCCCTCTTGGTGCATGCCGCTCACGCGAATATCGCACTAGACTAATGAGAGATCACTCTATCGCATGGGCAAGTAAAATGTCACTTAAAAATTATCTTGTTTGTAACATGAAACAGAGAGACGATTTTCGCCTACACTGGGCATCGCATGAGAGCCGTGATGATTGATGTTAGTTTAGGGCTGACTCAGTTACACTATTCAAACACGGAAGTAGAGACGTCTGCCGAAATACCAGAGAAAATGCACCTGACGACTCTTAGGGGAGAGACGGTGTATAAGGGGTGAACGTGCCTTGGCGGTAGAAGTCAGGCGTGTACTGTGATTTTGGAGGAGAAGAGAACAATAATCGTTGCTAATTTTTGCTGCAATTTCTTTCATTTGTTCGCCGTTTCCATTATTCTAAAATCGAGCAATATGACACGCTCAAGGATATACATTTCAGAAAGAGGCACACGTCATAATGTAAGTGTTAAACTGGCGTATAAATAGGCAAAGAAGTATGAGTTTGTAATATTATAGCTGTAATAATAACAGAGAATAGCGCGGACAAGAAAATAGACCTAAATACAGGGAAAGGGCAGGATATTATTCAGTTGTAATGCAAGGAGAAACATTATAAAATATTACAAAAACATAGTGCGCAACAAAATATTAAAGCTTCTCCCCACACTTGACAAAGGTAATAATCGGATACACGCCGAATGTTCCATACTCTTAGGAAAAGCGCCTCACATTTTCATCACATAAATACTCCTTGTCATGACATAAAATTTAGTACGGGCAGAAGTTAGTATCTGGCTGAGGACAGCGGATAGTATTGACTTTAGCAAGGTTCAAATGGTTCAAATGGCTCTGAGCACTATGGGACTCAACTGCTGTGGTCATAAGTCCCCTAGAACTTACAATTACGTAAACCTAACTAACCTAAGGACATCACACACATCCATGCCCGAGGCAGGATTCGAACCTGCGACCGTACCGGTCGTACGGTTCCAGACTGTAGCGCCTTTAACCGCTCGGCCACTCCGGCCGGCGACTTTAGCAAGGAAGAAGGGGCAGGAAGAAGGGGCATTACATAAATATTGGAATGAGATTCACCTTTTATGAAAGAAAGGACTTTCTGCAGACGAAAATAATAAAGTACGTTTAGACCTATAAGGTTGTCACTGTGTATGAACCGGAGTACACAGGGGCTGTGAATGAAGTATTTCTGAATCCAGTGAATCTATACCACTTCCCCCCCCCCCCCCCCCCCCAATGCCCCCCTCTCTCACTCTTTCTCGCACTCACTTTCACACAATTTTTTTATGCTGTCAGCAGTCACCCGACTGGTTCGTCGTGGCACACAACGAATTTTACTCTTACACCACCCATTTTGACTCTGTCCTCACTTACTTATTTGCTTGATGTATTCCAATCTCTGTCTTCCTCCACAGTTTTAAGCCTTACGGTTCCTTTGTTCGGCAGTTCACAGGAGAACCTCCTCATCGCTTATCGTACCGGTCCACCTAACATCATTATATAGCACCACATAGCAAGCGCTTCGTCGCCTGCTTCGACCGTAATGCGTCATTTTGCTTTACAGGTGACAGAATCCCTTAGCTTCGTCTACTTCGTACTCACCAATCTTGATGTTAACTTTATCGCTTATCTAATTTCTGCTACTCCTCATTACCTTCGTCTTTCGTTGGTTTACTACAGTTCACATCCTGCACTCATTACCTGGCGGGGGGGGGGGGGGGGAGGGGGAGCGAAGGACTACGTCCCTGTGTCCCTGTCGTATAACTTTTTTACCCTCACCGCTGCCCTCCAATACTAAATTGGTGATCCCTTGATGCCTTAGAACATGTCCTACCAACCGATCTCTTCTTCTAGTCAAGTTGTGCCACAAACTTCTCTCCTCCCCAATCCTATTCAGTAGCTCCTCATTAGTTATTTGATCTACCCATCTAATCTCCAGCATTATTCTGTAGCACCACATTTCGAAAGCATCTGTTTTCTTCTTGTCCAAACTAGTTATCGTCCATGTTTTACTTCCATACATGGCTACACTCCATACAAATACTTTCAGAAACGACTTCCTGACACTTAAATCTATACTCGATGTCAACAAATTTCTCTTCTTCAGAAACGCTTTCCTTGCCATTGCTAGTCTACATTTTATATCCTCTCTACTTCGGCCATCATCAGTTATTTTGCTCCCAAAATAGCAAAACTCCTTTACTACTTTAAGTGTCTCATTTCCTAATCTAATTCCCTCGGCATCATTTGACTTAATTCGACTACATTCCATTATCCTCGATTTGCTTCTGTTGATGTTCATCTTATATCCTCCTTTCAAGACACTGTCCATTCCGTTCAACTGCTCTTGCAAGTCCGTTGCTGTGTCTGACAGAATTACAATGTCATCGGCAAACCTCGAAGTTTTTATTTCTTCTCCATGGATTTTAATACCTACTCCGAATTTTTCTTTTGTTTCCTCCACTGCTTGCTCAATATGCAGATTGAATAACATTGGGGAGAGGCTACAACCCTGTCTCACTCCCTTCCCAACCACTGCTTCCCTTTCATGTCCCTCGACTCTTACAACTGCGTTTCTGTACAAATTGTAAATAGCCCTTCGCCCCCTGTATTTTACCCCTGCCATCTTCAGAAATTGAAAGAGAGTATTCCAGTCAACATTGTCAAAAGCTTTCTCTAAGTCTACAAATGCTAGAAACGTAGGTTGCCTTTCCTTAATCTAGCTTCTAAGATAAGTCGTAGGGTCAGTATTGCCTCACGTGTTCCAATATTCTGCGGAATCCAAACTGATTTTTCCCGAGGTCGGTTTCTACCAGTTTTTCCATTCATGTGTAAAGAATTCGCGTTGGTATTTTGCATCCGTGACTTATTAAACTGATAGTTCGGTAATTTTCACATCCGTCAGCACCTGCTTTCTTTGGGATTGGAATTATTATATTCTTCTTGAAGTCTGAGGGTATTTCGCCTGTCTCATACATCTTGCTCACCAGATGGTGGAGTTTTGTCATGACTGGCTCTCCCAAGGCCATCAGTAGTTCTAATGGAATGTTGTCTACTCCCGGGGCCTTGTTTCGATTCTGGCCTTTCAGTGCTCTGTCAAACTCTTCACGCAGTAACTTATCTCCCATTTCATCTTCATCTACATCCTCTTCCATTTCCATAATATTGTCCTCAAGTACATCGCCCTTGTATAGACCCTCTATATACTCCCTCCACCTTTCTGCTTTCCCTTCTTTGCTTAGAACTGGGTTTCCATCTGAGCTCTTGATATTCATACAAGTGTTTCTCTTTTCTCCAAAGGTCTCTTTAATTTTGCTGTAGGCAGTATCTATCTTACCCCTCGTGAGATAAGCCTCTACATCCTTATATTTGTCCTCTAGCCATTCCTGCTTAGCCATTTTGAACTTCCTGTCGATCTCATTTTTGAGACGTTTGTATTCCTTTTTGCCTGCTTCATTTACTGCATTTTTATATTTTCTCCTTTCATCAATTAAATTCAATATTTCTTCTGTTACCCAAGGATTTCTACTAATCCTCGTCTTTTTACCTACTTGGTCCTCTGCTGCCTTCACTACTTCATCTCTCAAAGCTACCCATTCTTCTTCCACTGTAAGTCTTTCCCCCATTCCTGTCAATTGTTCCCTTATGCTCTCCCTAAAACTCTGTACAACCTCTGGTTTAGTCAGTTTATCCAGGTCCCATCTCCTTAAATTCCCACCTTTTTGCAATTTCTTCAGTTTTAATCTACAGTCAACGGGGATCACTTCAAAGCAGGATTCATCAAGGAAGACTATCAATCTCCAATCAATGAAATTCCAGGCCGAAGATGTGTCTGGAGGCGTTGCAGCCAGCAGTGGGATACCAACCCGCCCCGACAACCGAGAATAATCATCGGGGATGCCCATTTCTTTTCATAGCAGGACCCCTTTGGTTGTCTTCTGAAACACGCTTACGTCATAGCGGTACGTCAAAAATATCATACGCCACGTTTCGTAGCCTTTCACAGCAGGCCATTCAGGGCTTACATTTGAGCAAGATAATGCCCGCCCGCCTACTGCAAGAGTTTCTACGGTTTGTCTTCATGCTTACCAAACCCTACCTTTGCCAGCAAGGCCGTCGGTTCTTTATCCAACTGAGAACGCTTGGAGCATTTTGGACGGGGCCCTCCAACCTGCTCGGGATTTTGACGATCTGACACGTCAATCGGTCAGAATTTGGCACAGCATATGGCTTGTGATGTCCGTCAGAAGGACGTCCAACAACTCTGTCAATCAGTGCCAAGCAGAATAATTGCTTGCTTTAGGGCTAAAGGTGGACCAACGTGTCATTTACTTGCTCAATTTGTTGGGCTCTTTCTCTTGAATAAATCTAGCAATTTTTCTGAAACTGGAATCATTTGGTCGTCTGTACATGCCTGTCACATCTACCTAGTACCGTCCCTTTCGGATAATTCCTCCGTAGTGAGTCTTAGTTTTTCTCTTACGGTATATCGATTCCCACTTGTTACAAACACGTCATGAGAGAAGTACTATCACTTCAGTATACTTCTTCCACTCTCTCCTCTTGGCCTAACAGTCGAATTGTCATAGTACTCTTAATGCTGCCATCATTGCTTTTAATTTCACCAAAGGTTGTTTTCGTTAGTCATTCAATCCTTTTCTAATTGGTGCCTCGACTTTGGTAGTTCTCTCCTCGATATCCGAATGGATGTCTGTTCCGGAGACTCTTTCCAAAGTGGAGATCAGTTTTGAGTAACAAGTCACATGTCCTATGGATATAATTTGTGTGTGAGCCGTGCTGTATCCTATCGATCTTGTTTCTCTGTGAGAGTCGCTGTCTTTGGCTGAGAGCCACGTCGGGGGCATTAGAGTGTGTGCGTATGAAGCGGAAGGTGGTGTAACCAGACAGCGTTCTGACTGGCCAAGGGACAGCCATGGAGTGACGGCCCAACCAGACACCACGAAGCGAGCAGCAGTTCCATGTGTAAGCGCAGTGGCGTGGCTGTGGGAGTAGATTTTAGGTGGCTAGCCCCCCGAGATCGTATACCGAGTCATCTGCATAGCTTTTGGTAGGTACCGTGTCGCCCTCGTCGGCGAAACACTTCGTTCTGGATTTCGTGCACTTCAAAGTCGACTGTCAGTACGAGGAATGTATATGTATTAATCTATCTGGCTGCTCGTCAAGACTACAGCGGATTTGTTGAGAAATTCTGTTGTTTGTGTAACATGGCAATGGTGTTTTTATGGTGTTCGGTGCCGTGTGACTCAGTTTTAAATTGGCTGTAACACCTACAGCTAAGAGTTTGTTCTATTGCATTTTAGGAAACACTACAAATGTAAACGGTAACTGATTCTGCTCTTGTTTGTGTTCAGGTGGATGAATTCAGTGCAAGTCATAAGCATAGTAGCCTTTGCGTGTTTGACATTTCCTAACCAACATGTGAATATGGATTGAGCCCAAACTCTTGAGCAACTTTATTAGTGTTTGTTTCCCGGTTACATTGTACTTCGTAAAAGCCTTTAAAATATAGTCCTTAAACTGAGAAGTCTCCTGGTGCACCCCTATATGTGGCACCAGAATACGATAAGAATATTAATAAATTAAAATGAAACTAGTATACTATAAACGATGGATGTCTTTGATAGACTACATGTCGCTGAACTAGACCCAGACGCAGACCCAAAGATAGTGTTTGTAGTCTGAGATTATTATAGTGCTGGAGTAAGAGACCGCTTGGCGCTCAGTTGTAAGTATCTGTCTGTGAGGGAAAGACGATGCAGTAGGCAGTTTGTATGTGCTTCCCCATATTGGGCAAATTGATTAGAACACCTTCTTAAGTCTAGAAAGGTTTAGGTGATTTTGGTTGTTTATGCCAAGCCAATTTTTAAAAATTTTATATGACTTTTGTACTGCACTTGTATAGGAGTTTTGGGTTTCTTAGCTTTCTGGATCAAAAATTTAAAAAAGAATTGTTAGGGCTTTGTTTATATTTGAAATGTGATGAGAATTTTTAGTTTGCCGAAGTGATTTAATTGTGACTGTCCTCCTACCCCATCCTGTGGGTACCGTTGGGTGTTTCTGTAATGGTGACTGGTCCCACTGGGTTATGACTCTCTGTGGTGGCGTCTATTTAAAGATTCTTGTTCTAAATTTCATTTTGTATGTTTTTGAAAAAATTAAAATCATGATTTAAGTATTTTCATATTAAGTGATGTGTAAAGTAACCTTTTAAATTAAATGTTTATTGAACTTTGTTATTTAACTGTGAATGGTGTCTGAAATATTATTTCCATTTACATTTTTTGCCCTGGCATTGCCTCCCACCAGCACATTATATTGACCGAATGTGGCGCACCATTCCAGATTGCCTTTAATACAGTATTTTTCATTGCCTTCTGCATCCTCATGCCGTTGATATTATTGCCCAGTCTTTCGCCTTGTAACCTCCCCACAAAATAAAATAATATGAATAATATTCACGTTTAGTGTAACCTCCCCATAAAATAAATTCCGTAACCTCTCAACAGTAAAAACAATATAATTATTTATTTCTTTCAGTGTAACCTCCGAACAGAAAAATTCCGTAACCTACCAATAATACAATGTGACTAATCTCTCAATAAAAAAATTGTCGCTCACTTATAACGTTTCAATAATGACTGTGAATTTAAACTGGTAAATTTTAGACGTCAGCAGTGCTGTGTCATGGCCCTGAAAGATCATTCTGAATAAAAAAGAGAAAATTCTTACCTCAATTAGGTCGCCGGATAACGCAAAAAATAGTTCAAATGGCTCAGGGCACTATGGGACTTAACATCTGTGGTCATCAGTCCCCTAGAACTTAGAACTACTTAAACCTAACTAACCTAAGGACATCACACACATCCATGCCCGAGGCACGATTCGAACCTGCGACCGTAGCAGTCACGCGGCTCTGGACTGAGCGCCTAGAACCGCGAGACCACCGCGGCCGGCCCGGATAACGCATATACAGGGTTATTGCAAATGATTGAAGCGATTTCACAGCTCACAATGCTTTACACACACATACAAAAACTCAAAAAGTTACTTTAGGCATTCACAAATGATCGATATGTGCCCCTTTAGTGATTCGGCAGACATCAAGCTGATAATCAAGTTCCTCCCACACTCGGCGCAGCATGTCCCCAACAATGAGTCCGAAAGCATCGTTGATGCGACCTCGCAGTTCTGGCACATTGTGTCTGTTCACTTCACCATTAAGAGAAAATGTTGCTTCATCACTGAAAACAAGTTTCGCACTGAACGCATCCTCTTCCATGAGCTGTTGCAACCGCGCCGAAAATTCAAAGCGTTTGGCTTTGTCATCGGGTGTCAGGACTTGTAGCAATTGTAAACGGTGAGGCTTCTGCTTTAGCCTTTTCCGTAAGATTTTCCAAACCGTCGGCAGTGGTACGTTTATCTCCCTGCTTGCTTTATTCGTCGACTTCCGCAGGCTACGCGTGAAACTTGCCCGCACGCGTTCAACCGTTTCTTCGCTCACTGCAGGCCGACCCGTTGATTTCCGCTTACAGAGGCATCCAGAAGCTTTAAACTGCGCATACCATCGCCAGATGGAGTTAGCAGTTGGTGGATCTTTGTTGAACTTCGTCCTGAAGTGTCGTTGCACTGTTATGACTGACTGACGTGAGTGCATTTCAAGCACGACATACGCTTTCTCGGTTCCTGTCGCCATTTTGTCTCACTGCGCTCTCGACCGCTCTGGCGGCAGAAACCTGAAGTGCGGCTTCAGCCGAACAGAACTTTATGAGTTTTTCTACGTATCTGTAGTGTGTCGTGACCATATGTCAATGAATGGAGCTACAGTGAATTTATGAAATCGCTTCAATCATTTGTAATAGCCCTGTATATCTGCTCCTATAAAAAATTTTCTGGCACAGCCGAGTGCAATGCTGGCCGATAGATTTGTCATGTATAAAAAGAACAACTGATTTTTCTTTGCAATAATCGGGATGACCATGGATTGGAGAAATTAGTAAATTCTTTAAATTGAAATGAAACGTCGCCAAAAGTTACTTTTTATGAGAAAGATTATTATTAAGAGATTATTTTTAAAACATTTACGTGGGACTTGAGATAGCAATACCACATATGCGCGAGACTGCTTTTACCTTATACTACAACGCTCAGGCTCCGCCATCGTTCCACCACGACCGGCCCAGCCATCACGGTACACACGACAGCTCGCTAGCAACTACTTATGCTACTGCTACACAGTTCCTACTGCAGTCAACACTGCTCTCTGGTCTCAGATTCTCTTATAGCTTACATATCGCAGGCAGCGCGTGAGCAATACATCCAAATTACATCTGCTCGAGTGCGCTAGCAACAAATTTCTTAATCATGGACCTCTTACAGCCTTTTCGGGACGGTTTCCTACTCCAAGGGGAGAAAGTTGCTCCGAAACTCTGTCTTCACCTCTATCGCTTTGACAAGGCCATTGGCATTTGGAGGGTGACTTACAGTCGTTGGCAACGACTGCTTATCATGTTTACTCAAAATTTAAGCAATGTTTGGATTCGAATCTAGTAGCCAGGTCGTTTTGATTACTGGTCAAAGATGTTATCCTTAGACCACGTGTCTGGCAATAGTCGTATGCGTGTGAGTGTATTCGGATATATAGTATATAGATCGATAGGTGATTCCGCTGGAAATCTTTCTACGGACATTCTGTTTCCTTCTCACATTAAATAAATTATCACACCCCGATGAGTTTGCAGATGACGCTTCAGCATGCAACATCACAGTGTTAGTACGTGTCACCTGATGTGCGCCGCCCCCCTTCCCCCTCCACACCCCACACCTATTCCCCGGTCTAAAAACACAAAGCAGACGCGCGACTATACTGCGTTGCCCCTCCACCACTAGCTTGGCTTTTGGACAGCATAGAGTTCAGATTCTCCTCCGACAACTCTTGTTTAAGCTTTCGGTATTTTCTGCTGTCTTCAGTTGTTCGATATGTTTCCAGGATAACTTCACGCCATGAGAGAATACTTTACCGGTTTTGCAAGTTCTGTTTTAGCCTAAGACCTAGACGTGCACGATACAATAATTTCAAGCAATCGTTTTCTATTTTGGCAAAGAATTCTAAGGTATGGGAGATTAATTTAAACATTAAGTAACTCTATACGGAAAAATCTTGCGATCTGAGTCACTGAAAAGTTTTGCTAACCTTGATATATTATAAATATATACTAATGTATAAGGGGAAACGTTGATAGCAAAACTATTGAAAGGTTTTGACTGATTTCCTTCATATTTTTATTCGAAAATCTAATAAACATTCGGACGGACTACCACATACTTTTTTTAAACAATCAGGTTTCCTTTTAAAATCGTATAAAAGAAAGCAAATGTTATGATCTGAAGCGAAAACGTGAGATTTCGTTCCCTTTCTCGCAGTGACGGCGTAGAACCGATAAAGCAACTGGAAACATTTGTGTACGGTGATATATTTTGTCCACTGTTGGATTGTCTACAATTATATTTTATTGCACAGTCTCAATCTGTGTACAGGTAGTATTTGTAACATTTAGCAATTTAAATTGCATGGTAGTTCTCCAAACATCAGTCCATAATACATAAAGAGACCGGTATAATACTCTGTGAATACCAATTGTAGACTGCTGGTGAAACGGCGTGACCTCATTGGGAATACAGGAAGCGAGAGGTAAGATGCTACACGTGCGTTGTTAAAGGATGCAAATTTTCAGATCCCTGCGCTGAAATTAATAGAATGCAGTTGCTTATTAGCTATCCTTCTTGCTGCCCGATTTGCAGTTCTACGAGCAAAATTAGAAATGATTTTGCTATTGTTGAATGCAAAAATGTTTCATATAAAACTGCGGATGTCGCTTACGATCGATTTCCTAAAGATAAGAGAACTACAGCGCAAATGGGTATCATGCGGTAAAAGAGATGATCCTATTAATGCGAATATGCAAGGATTTATTGACATCATTTCCTTTTCGAATATTATGAACGGGACTTAAAAATGAGCTTTTGCTGTTTTCTTCGAAAAGATAATTAAAGGGTGACTTTCTGCATCACAAAAAATTCCAAATTTGTGTGGAGATGCATCCAAGTCGCTGTAACCACCAGCAAGGACAACGTACATGTAACTGCCAAATATTCATCTTTTTTACAAACACTTTCTTTGTACTACCGTCTTTAGAATTATTCGTGCATTTTTATAGAGATCGCCAATGTGGGAAGAGAAGAATTCGCAGTCTGCTTTCTAAGCTTTTTTTCCGAAGAAGATCAATCGACAATCGCAGATGTAGTTCTTGACATAGACTTTACTGCTAACCAGGCAGATCTGCTAGGCAGATTAAAAATTAAGACATAACTGCTGAGGAGAGAAACTACGCATTGAAAAGAAGTAACAGAGTTCTGCAAGTCAAGTATTCGAAACATATTGTGGAAGTAAATAGATGTGTTTCTTCTACATCCACACGACTACTCTGTATTTCGCATTTCAATGCCCAGCAGAGAGTTCATCGTACCACCTTCCTGCTATGTCTCTTCGATCCCAGTCACAAACAGCGCGCAGGAGCAACGAAAATTTAAATCCATCAGCGCGAACTCTGTTTTCTCCCTACGTGAGTAGGCACCAAAAACATTTCTGATGTCCTCCGTCAGTCCTATTTGATGTGGATCCCACACCAAACAGCAGTACTCCAGAAAAGGACGTACAAGCGTAGTGTAGGTAGTTTCTGAGCAGACCTGATGCATCTAAGTGTTCTGGCAATATTTCGCAGTGTATGGTTCGTATTACCGACGATATTATTACGTGATCGTTGCAATAGAAGCTATTCGTAATTGTAACCCCTAAGTATTTAGTTGAATTTACAGCCCTTATATTTGTGTGATTTATCGTGTAACCGAAACTTAATGGGTTCCTTTCACTATTCATGTGAAGGACTTTCACATTTTCATTATTTAGAGTAAATTGCCAGTTTTATTCTTCAATAAAACAACTAGATAGTGTTTCGCACCACGCCAGATTATTTCTTACATTGACAGTTCCTTGGGTTCAGTCTCCGAGGAACTCTTTCTGGATTCAGATTACATAACCGAAAATGACTGCATCTCCGTAATTTTCAGAGGTGGGGTAACTTCTCCTTCAAGTGACTGGTTCAATAAAATTAACGAGTTTGAAGTGACATTTTGCGGTTTCCATGGGCGACGTATTGCTACGTGTGGTGCAAAAGATAATTTCTACAATGTCTGAGTTTCCCGAAATGCTTCACAAAGTGGTTTCTCTCTACGTTAGGCCAAGAACCTTCATTAAAACAAGGCATCTGAACAAAGACGATAAAACAGGAAATATAAAAAAACTTGCCGTGAAGAAAAGTCTTCAGAGAGATGCTTGGTGATCTTTCTGACCTACAGTGAGTATTTTTGGATGCTATAAGATGTTCTAGCACTTAACAAAAAGTCTTCCAAGGTGGCTATTATTTTATCATACAAGTATTCCTCTACTAAGTTTAGATTGAAGCTATGCTTAATAACTGTTTGCTTCAGACCTATATAACTTTCTTGAAACCCGGGTACACACAGCCATACTTAGGTAACGCAACTTGCCCAATCTTTTAAATGTTGTGCTAACGTTGTTGAAGCTACGAGGAAGAAATCTAACTTCCCCTCCCCTGCCCCTTCCCCCCCCCCCCCCCCCCGATCATTATCACAGCACGGCAGAGTACTTTCTTTCTCGCAGTTGGTTTTAACAGAAAACCTCTACATTAGTGATAAAAAAATATCGGTTGATTTTGTCGGAATTATTTTGATTTGCCATCGTATTTGATGCGTCAAACCATTAGCGTCGAGTAGTACGCTGTTGAAAGGGCCGAAACAGTGAGAAGGAGCAGAAATTATCGGTCGTGATGTTTCTGGAGATACTAACGACGAAGATTTTGATCCAATTACCACGCGGATTTAACAGTTGTGAAGCATTGCTCCTTTCGCTAGTAAATTGTATTGATGATTGATGCTTTAGTGTCAGAATGGCGATACGAATCTTGTCTAACTGTGGAATCTCCCTTGGAAAGAGAAAACGTTAGAAGTGAAAATGTAACTACACTTCGTGGGTGCGGGAACAATTAAACAGTATAAAACGTGACACTTATTGCCCACTTTGTTGTACACACTCCAATAAAAGCAGCTCCTCGACTGCTGACCGGAGAGACAAAGACAGCTGTCAACTATCGTTGGGAGCGGGCCTATTTGTTTTAGTTACGATTAAATATGATCTATTCGGGCTTCTCGATGGTGTATCAGGTGATAAATTATGTTTGGTGAAATGGCACCGAACCGCTGCTCTTAGAGCGACGGATTTCAATTTAAAGAGAGAATTTCCATACTTTATACACTTCGAAGTATTAATGAATACATGAATATAAATCACCGATTTATAATGCGGTTTTGGCGCTTTAGAGAGAAAACTGCGCACCACGATTTCAGGAAGCTATTTACCTACTAAACACGGGACTGCAGAAAATGGGACGAAGGAAATTCGACTTACCGCACTATTTCCGCTGAGAGAGTGCTTTTTCGCGTGTCCTCTGTTTCAAAGCGACATACCGGCGTCTATGTTTACCAGTTTTCATGCATTTGACCGAGGCCAATATTACTATCAAATCATCGAATGAACAGGTTTTTGACGTTTTAAAATAAGCCTTTAATTGCAAACGTATTTTGATTTTGTCAGTTCCCATAAGTATATGTGGATTGAAGCGCGGTCGTCATATTCTGCACTTAATAATAAAACTATTGCCTTGACCGTAAGTACTTACGATATTTATTTAGTAAATCGCGTTTCTGCATTATGCCAATAGTATTTTGTTGCTCTAAAAACTGCTGACTCCTGAAACGCTTGAGGATTAAAGGAATATAATAAAAATACTTGTGATCAAGACGAGAGTTTCATTAAGTGTTCAAAACTTGACGTCTCGTCACTGTCGACAGCTTGAGATAATGGCTTGAGAGACTGAACACCATCTCAGGAAGTAATGCGAGGCAGATAGGTCGTCAGTGACACGATGAAGCGATTATTCGCTTGTAGAGATGTAAGAAACGGGAAGGCGCCCTATGTCGGTTTGTCAGCGGAGAGATATGAACAACGCTTCTTTTCAGCAACATTTCCTTTATCGCATTACCGATTTGTTCAATTCGAAAACAAGTTGTGCAGTGTTGGACAGAAATTATTATCTAGTGCAACGTAATTTGTTAGGCAGTCTGATTTCGAGAATTTAGGATGGTGAAATACACTTAAGTTCCCTAATCAAGGTCTCTGAATGTCGAACGTGGAATCAAGGAGGACCTAAACATATTAACAGGCGGGTGCCTCTGATGTGAGTGGTAATCGAGTACACAGGAGTTACATGACTGCATGAGGCACGTAGTCTCGAGCAATAAAATCCTGATTTGGTTGTGATATGAAGGATTCCCCGCGAACCAACTATTTTTATTGCCCTCGGGTGTCCAGTGGGATGTAGTCGTTTACGTAATATGGTATTTCCACAGTATGTCTTGCCGTCAACTTCACGTGATAGCTGTAGAATGAGCATCTTCGCTACATCACGCCTCCGTTTACGCTCACCGTTTCCTTCCACTTCCCCCACTACCCAACCTCGCATCAGGTGGGGTGGTAGGGGGACATGATCGCCTAATGCTGGGTGCGAACTCCAGTCCCTCAGTGTTTCCGCCGCTCCTGTCGAGTGCGGGAGTCGCTTTTGGCAGACGTTTTGACTTCAGTGTCTTGAGTGTTGGGCAGCAAGCCTTACTAAGAGTACTCGTGTTTCAACAGCCTGCCTTAGTAGACAGTCCCATAATAAAGAGGTCCAGACCTTCCGTTTGTTCATGTTTCATTGAGTCCCCTGTAGGAACACAATGTTCCGCAACCACAGAATCGAGTTCGATGTGTCTCCTGTGGTAGCGACATTCTTGTTCGGCTGCTTACAGTCTGCCTCACCTCCTTCTCGAACTTCTAACAGCAGTATTCAGCCCTTACATGGGTAAATGTCAGCACCATAGCAGGAATTCTGTACGTTTTATTCAACAGTTGCACTTACGTAATGAGGACCTTATGGTGAGAACTGCGTGGCACTACGGTACCACTGCGTGTGTTCGACTTAATGCATGGGCAATGGCATGACAATGGAGGTAGTGAGACAGCAATGTTTGTTTAAAAGATTTTTAAAATAACTAGTGAACAAAATTATTGTTATCAGAAATGCAAATTGAACAACAGATAATTGTTATGAATTGAAGTGATTTTAACAAGGGAATCACTATTGCATTAGAAAGAACATAAAACAGAACCAACAAAACTTACAAGATAGTGAGCCATGCGCGGCTCGTGTTCGTGCCGTTATTGCTTGACATCTTGTCTTGGCGGTACTCCCGTCTCGTTTCTTATTCGATTTACTGGCGTCACTAAGTTTCTGACTTCCCTGCCCGTGAGTGGCAGCAGCAGCGTTTATCTATAAGAGCACCGTCACACTATCTTTGGAGCGACCAGGTCGTCGTGTGTCGGGAGTTGAGTGGGGATGGAGGGGTAGGAGGTTGAGCCGTGTGCGGCTCGCACTCACGCCATTTGATCTTTGGCATTTTGTCACATCGAGTGGCGTCTTGTTTCTTCCTTACTTACTGACGTAACGAAGTTGCTGGCTTG
Organism: Schistocerca piceifrons; assembly: GCF_021461385.2. Lineage (NCBI taxonomy): Eukaryota > Metazoa > Arthropoda > Insecta > Orthoptera > Acrididae > Schistocerca > Schistocerca piceifrons. Next base: position 632,705,869 of record NC_060139.1, read on the forward strand.
CCTCCTTGAGTGGCAGCAGCAGCGCTTATCGATACTAGTACTGTCGTACTATCTTGGGCGTGACCGCTAGTATTTAATGGTGGTGGTGGTGTGTGTGGTAGTCAGTTGGTTGGGACGGAACAGCGAGGAACTCTCCACGGCGCAAGGTCAGGCCGGGACCACTGGCGGCGTGCACGCACTGCCGGATTGCAAGGCGTTAGCTGTGAGAGCGACAAAGTTCATTGCCCACCGAACCTGGACGCTGAAGTTGAGCGATCAGTTAACCTGTTATGAAGCCTCATCTATTGTGACGTCTCTTTGTTCATTTGCAGGTTGTTGCTTCCTGGTCCGTTCAGGCTAGCATCAATGTATGATGAGTTGGGGTTGGCGAAATCTTGCAGCCATCTTCCTATATTGTGATTGTTAAATTGACTGTTACTTACCAGTGAAGTGCGCCAGCGGTATTTTTTGCTCTGTGGCCGTTAACGCCCCAGTTACCTGGCCTAGTCGTTAGTGTACTTTTCCGGCAGCGTGCCTTTCCTCGTTGTTGTTGATGCAGTCTGGCACTGCGTGTAGTTCTACAGCCTTTTAAGTTGTTTGGTTCATATTTGATTAGAGTGGTTATTGTTTCCTTGGCTGTTTTTAAACGCCAATTTCTGAAGACTTAGTGCTGTATGTATCCTTGTCCTTGGCCAATATTTTCCATCATTGTGCCATTGGTCGGTTCAGCTCTTGGCTGTCTGTCTCACTTCACCTTACGTTGAGCTACCTTCTCAGGCCAACCCTTGGAACACTTCTGAGCACCACTTGTTCTGTATGTTTTATACTGTGATTTTCAATTTAGTTTGAAGTATTGTGCAAGGCCGTCGGCTGTGTATTAATTCAGTTCTTTTTAAGTTTTACATAAAGGCCTTCAGCTATGTTAAATTAAAATTTTGAAGATTGATTTTATTTCAAAAAAAGAAAAAAAAATTCCTTAAAATTGGTTCTATATGAAATTGTTTGTAATCGAGGCCATAGCCGCTAATTGTTCTACGTGTTATGTGTGTCCTTCGGCCGAGGATTTACGCGAACCCCTTTTAATAAGGCCTTCAGCCGTGTGTATACTTTAAAGGAAAATCTTTTGTAAGAAGGAAGGTGTTTATTTTAAATTGTTTGTCTGACTTGTTGTTCAGGCCTTCAGTCGTTGTTTCAGATTTGTTTGTGGCCTTCATCAGTGCAATAAGTTAATATTTCTTTAATTAGGCTTTCAGCCGTTGTGTTGTAAGTTTAAAAAGAAATTTCTTGGTTGGAAAAATTGTTTATTAATGTGTTTTCATTATAGTTGTCCTTCAAATGCGTAGTTCAATTGCATGTTGTTTTTAAAAAAGAAAAAAGTTTACCTTCTAGTTTTAATCGCTTTTGACTTCTGAGCCAGGCATTCAGTCGTTCTTGTTTTTCATGTGGTTTTGGGCCTTCAGCCCAAAAAGCATCTCAAGTTCTTTAACGAGGCCTTCAGCCATATTGTTTAGTTATCTTTTAAAGCAATGTGTAAATGAATGGTTCTTAGAAAAATAAAGTTTTGTGTTTGATTGTGCAACTCACAGTAACTCTTTACGGCTCCATCCACAATCATAACCTAACCCAGTGCGCTCTCTGGGTACCTACCAACCTGGCTTCATATGGATAACAGATTTGGGAGCTCTTTCAAGATTCGATTGAGTTTTATTCAAAAGTACTAATAAACAGGTTTAAGATTCTTCAGTTAAGAAAAAATAAACACACACATAACAGTAAACTTTCAAGAGGTGTACACGATGAAACAGAATACTTGGCAATAGAAGCCATAAAGAAAAACAAATTACATGCATTACTTGAGCATAGCGATGCTAGATCGACCTGAACACTTCTGATGCGGACTAAATAAGCAATACAATTTTGTGACAAAGTGAAGAAGAAATCGATGCACTATACCAAGGCAAGCGGGTAAGCTACCAAATAATATTCCAACAACTGTGCTACACACTCCACTGCCCACATCCGAAGATCACCAACACACGAGGATAATGAAAGCGCTCATACAGTCTTAATGAATCCAAGGCAGTAAGGCTTTGTCCTCTGGATAAACCGGCGCCAGAAGCGAGATCTGGAAATCAGAAGACTCCACAGGCCGCTTGTTTTCTGGTTGCAGCGCGCCCCAGTGCAGGAAACGTCCTCCTTGGAATGTTAACGGTGCTTCACCTTACTCGCCCAGCAAGTTCCACACAGAGTCCATTCATATCGAGCGCCTCATAACCAAAACAGACCTCTTTTAACATAACCACCAGAAAAATCTCTCTCTTTGTCCCAGCCTGCTCCGTCTAAGCAATCCAAAAGGAGCCTTACAGTTCAGCACCACGGACATATTCGCAATTTCACCACGAGGTATTGATCTTCCAGCACGGTTCAGCCTGTCCCTCAATAATCGACCACCAGGCGAGACTGGCCAACAAGCTTTGACCAATTGGGGCTATCACTTTTGACTTGGCTACCATGTATCCTCTGGCCTTGATCCGTCTCTTCATTCTGGACGCGCAGTGTGATCGAGGTGGGTAGCCTCAAGACGTGCCAAGAGCGCTAATTTTCTCGCTATCGTACCTTCCAGCTTCCGCCCTCCAAAGCTTATAACAAAAACAGTATCGCCTTTATTAGAAATAGCAGGTTCACACCCCCGGTTATACCGTTCCACCTCTCTGTTATGGGCCCTTTGAATGTTTCTCTTTGCCCTTTCCCAGTTATCTCGAAGAACATCGGGTATTATTTTAATCTGGGAGTAAATCCGCAATGTCTCAGAAGTTGACAAGTTAGTAGTTAAGTGGGTGGGGGAAAAGCAAGATGTGGCCTGATGGGCCTCATGCCTTGCAGTGTTGGCAGCAGGATTCAGCCACAGCAAGGAGCGATTCCGTTTGGTTGCGCCTCGGCAGCGAAGGTGATCAACGTTGCCTTTACGTGTCGTTTAAAGCTTTCGGCAAAAGGAGGTTGAGGGTAATAAGGCATAGTTCTACATGGGTGACACCATGCCGAAAGCTAAAACACCGATAAACATTCTTTTCCTACCATCAAAGCACTCGGCTTAAGATTATCTAATATCTCCATAATTTTGACAATTCATATTTCTATTAGAACGTCGCACTCTCTCTCTCTCTCTTTTTCTCCCTCTCTGTCTCTCTGCCTGTATGTCTCTCTCTCACACATACAACCACACACGTCTGCGTAACGAATATTTAACCCACTGGCGTAGAAAATAATTTCCATATAGAAAGTTGAGGGGTAATAACAGCCGAATTCTGCCCGAATGCTCTCCAAGAGATATCGATATTTTCCATTAGCCATCTCCTCTGTAATAATGAACGGCGTGCGTTGTATGGTCCAAACGCATAGCTCGAACTAGACTCGGAATAAGTTATAATGGTAACTGAAACAGATATTTAAATTTTGCATATCGTGACTTCGTTGACCCCGTTAAATCGGCTATGAATTCGTATCAACCCACTGAATACCGTAAATTTGTTCTTGCGCAGTTTCGTATATACATAATTTTGGACGGAATACTGTTATGCAATGCGATGCGTCAGTAAAATTGCACCCCGTATGCATATATTCTTTTCTTCCTGTGTCAGCCTAGGTAAAGGTAAGCAGTTTTAAACTGTTCAGTGAAGAACTTACAGTTCCTCCGAGCTTATTTCACAGTGTACAGCAAAGACTGATGTAATCCTGATAATGTTCCAGTTTTAGAACCAAGCTGTCCAATTGACATCCAGAATAGATCTATCTGAAAATGCTGCGGACTGAGAGAACAAGTAGGAGGAGGCGAGAAGAAATAACGAGAAAACTTAAGGCGTCGTATTGATTGGCAGAAGCCATCTTCCGGAAGCAGGATTAGATTTATATTTAAATGAGAGACGGTGGAAGCGTTGAGGGTGTGGTGGACTGTGATTTGGCCGCAGTGAGAGAGGGAGAGAGAGAGAGAGAGGGGGGGGAGGGAGAGAGAGGGAGCCGAGTGAGGCACAGAATGCCGGTGAATAAAAGTTGACTTGGCTGCGCACTCACGTGCAGAGTACTGTGTGTGTGTGTGTGTGTGTGTGTGTGTGTGTCTGCTCCGTTCGCTCTCAGGCCACTCGTTCGGCGTCCTACGGCGAGCAAGAATTACGGCCGATCGTGACCAGAATGTACAACAGCTTACTTTAGATGCGTGACCCAAATTGATAACTCGCCAGAAGTGCCGCTGCGGTGCTCATGAAAGCTCCGTTCTCCACTGTTGCCGGAGGCCACTCTAACGAACCGAGACACTCTGATTTACAGACCTGAAAACTGAGATAAGCTCTCGGCTTAAAAACGTCAACGAAAAAAAGTACATTGTGGACAGAACCTGTGCAGAGTGACATATTTTACTCGCTGCAGAAGAATAATTAATTTACGCCAGAAGAGTACTAATCTAGTAATGAAAACCTTGTCCTGAATTGTTCTGTAACTTGCTTGTTGCTGCCTCTATACTACCAGCACAGATCACATTTATCTTCCGATAGTCTTCCGTCGACTTTCGTCTGGTTAAACGTTCCAGAACTACATGGGGCGATTTATCAACAGTAATTAACTTACTGTGACACATGTGCATCCATAGAGTGCAAATCTGTGACCGGCATGTCAGAGCGTACTTACCATTGTACCATGAACTAAGGTTTCTTCTCATTCCATGAAGTGTGGGAAGAAATACTGTTGTCACTCTGAGTAGTTTGATCTTGGCTGCGCGGTCCCTTCGGCAGCAATATGCCTTGGTTACAGATTTTCCTGGACCTCTCACTTGTTTCTTGAAGCATTTATAGGTAGGTTTACAGTGATAGCTCGCTTCCACCTTCAAGCTCTGCCACTTAAGTCTGAGTGACACACTTCAGTAGTATAGCTATGTATGTTCTGATCTGCTTTGGAATGCAAGGAATGATGATGTCAACACACCCAGTCTCGTTATCACTGGTGTCATGATACTTATCAATTCTGCCACATTCTGTGCTCCTCCACCCTCACTCCCCCCCCCCCCCCTCCCATTCACCCTCCTCTCCCCAATCCCCTCTCTCCCGCTAGTCAAAATCCAAGGTGGCAAAACAACCCAGTTGTGCTCTTGGAAAATAGAGAGAAGTCTAAGATGTTCAAACGAGCCAAGATTGTGGTTTCTAGCCTTATCTCCTCCATTTCTCTCTCCCATCTCTTGCTACTCACAGTATGGTATTATAAAAAGCCTGTGAATCAGACCGTAGTTGTGAAATTATGTGAGTTTCTAGTACCAAGTTCAAAGATATGAAGTAAAAACTTACACAATCTCCACTTCAGTAGGCACCTAGAACAAAAATTTTAATCTCTGAATTGTGGACGAATACGTACCTATGCAATTCATCCGGATAATATTAAAATGAGGTTGTCAGTTGCATAAAAATGATGATGCCTTCAATGAAATGTTTTATTTCTGTAACCTTCGCGTGAAATTAAAAGGCATTTACATGAGATGGTGTCAGATATTTCCATCGGAATCGCACACACACACACACACACACACACACACACACACACACACACACATACGCAACATGTTGTTTCACACCTCTATAAATACTGTACCGACTTGTCATTAAATTTCAAATCAAATTTGTCTACACAAAGTATTTCAACACCTGCCTCGCCTCTCTCTCTGTCTCCTCTCTAAATTTCATCTCTCAAGTGTGGCCTAAAACCGGTTACATAATACCACCAGTAGCTGACACCACTAGTAACTGACCCCTTGAATAGCTGACATACCAGTTACCTGTCACCCCAAGTAGCTGACATCTCTCCCAGTAGCTGACACCCACTGCATTTTGGGAACAAGTATTGACTCAACTGTCAGCTTTATCGTTAATATCACAAACACAAACACACACACACACACACACACACACGCACGCACGCACACACACACACACACACACACACACACACACACACACACACACACACACGTACACACACACACACACACACACACACACACACGCACGCACGCACACACACACACACACACACACACACACACACACACCAATCAGGACGGATCTCTTCATATCTCAGATGTCTGATAACACGCAGGCTGCTCAGAGAGAGACGATTCATCTCCACTTTCTAGTGTTACGTTCATGAAACACAAAAGGTGTATTACAGAAGGAATGGAAAGTAAAACCTAAAACCAATATAGACACAAAATTTATTTTAATATTTTTCACATATGTGATTTATTTATGTTCTTTGTCTGCACAAGTAATGTTTTTACATTCAGTGTTTTTACATATAGTGTTTTCACAGATTCACTGTCTGATCAGTTATAATGGATCACAGGATTTCCATAGAAAAGCAGACGACAAAGCATTGTGAACATGAGTTTAATCAGAATGGAGTATGTGAATTCACAACAGTTAAAAATATGGGAGTGACATCAAATTACAATTTATGCTGTACATTTTTCAGAAATATTTTTCAGATTTTTACAATATTGTAAGAAAATAATCACTTTTGATTGCGAAACAGAAGATGCTTCATGAATGGTGACCAGTTTGAATCCATACATATCATCTACATCTACATTTATACTCCACAAGCCATCCAACGGTGTGTGGCAAAGCGCATCTTCAGGCCATAGAGTATGTCTGGAAAATAAACGGAAATTTTCTTATAGGGGTATCAGAAACTTTTAAACACATTACACTATACAGAAGAGTCAACACTTAATACAAAATAAATGTTCTGAGAGTTCGACTCTAAGACCATTTAAAATCTTTACCAATTGCCCTCAAAGGGCGCTTGATATAAACTCTTCAAGGAATTTGAAAATTATGCTCATCATACAAATATCCAATAAGTTGATTTTAGAGAAACGTACATTTACAGTCTGTTTGAAGATTTACTGCAAAATAATATGTATTCTTTTACTGTTCTAACAGAAAAGAAAGTTCCTGATGTTTCCTCACGTCGCATGTGGTGTACGTTCTACATTTTTTATGTTTTTGTAAAGTTGACTGCGTCCTCTTTTGTTTTGTGTGCTAGTTTATTTTTACCAGTGTTTTCATTCTTCTTCTTGCACTCCTGGTCAAACATATAAGTGATATTAATCAATTAAAATCACAACTTAAGTTTTCCTCACAATCCAAGTTTCTTCAAATGTTATATAGTATAGTGTGTAGCTTACAGTATGGTATGGTGTTTTATTATAGATGTACCTATGTTACCCTTACCATAAGACAATAATTTACGATATCCTTCGTCTCAAAGGTGATTTATGACGTATTGTGGCGACTCATCCTTGAATGTACAACTACCCAACCATAGATATTATGCTGGTCAGTGAGTTTCAGCAGATTATCTCCATGGCAACGGACGTTATATCGGCATGCTTTAATGCTCCCGTTTCCATGCTGACAGACGGCATCCCCTGTTGGTACATATGTGGTCAGACGTATACCATGCTGTGGATGAATTTCGTTGGTGGAATCTAAACAATCGTTTCCATGGTGAGTTCGGATACATCTTCACATTTATACAAAGTTTCCATCAATTTTTGACAAAGATTACCGTCTCATATTTCTCACAGATTTTCCTGAAGGGTTCTATCACCCACCTAGCGTTGGTGCTCCTAATGGCAACCAATCTCACCCTCTGCACTTTTACAGGCCCTTATAGATCTGACCTAGTCTCAGGAAGTGAGGTGGAAAGTACCAGAAACCCATTTTATGGTGTAAGGTTGCAGGCTAGTACCCACTTTATCTTTCTGCTGAGGGATTCCAATGTGCATGTCGCTATAATTTCCCATACTGTGCTCTTTCGCTTCTCAGTAGCTGTCATTCAGTTCGTTATAAGCGTTTGTTGTGAACAGACATTGTTGCTAGATGCTGTTAGTTGATTTGATAATTAGCTCCATCGCACAGTTTACCTTACGAACTCAGTAACATTAAACACTTTATATTTAGCGTTTTTTACAGAAATACCACTCAGCATGGCTAAGAAGGACAGAGTTGGTGTTTCAGATCCAGTTTGATGCTATTGTCACTCTGCTTTTACATGAGGAGGATGATATTGAAAACGGTGGTGCCAAAACTGGCATGAAAGTAATTCCACATGGAGCAGTGAGTACGATATTCAGTGTGAACTGGATATATATCGGAGAGTGATGTGAGTGAGCGAGTTAATGAACGAACAAAAATAACACTTTCTATGGGCGTAGCCGATATAACTCAGTCTCCTTAGAGTGTGTGGATGAATTAATATTTACTCAAATTCAGGATTTGTGAAATTAACTTAAATTGATAATTACATAATGATCTTTGTTTTGTTTTACTGTTTAGACACTAATGCAAATAACTGCAATGCTCTTAGTTACCAAATATATAATTCAAATTTTTTCTGTAATTAACAGATTCTTTGCAATTTTAAAGTGATGCGCTAAGGGAACATTAATTTTTAAACAGGCAACTGTTATGTTTTGATTTTATAAATCTGTTTTGATGGCAATAAATACTGAATAACAATGGGAATAGCCTGAATTCATTACTTTGTATGTCTAAATGCCTGTCTAGAACATGCAGTAAGAATCTGGGTTATGAGGAAACCCCACCACACAGTTTATTTCTTAAAATATTCACGACACCGACTGAAATTTAAGCTTACGATAAGCCATTCAAAAAGTCAAACACTAAGAGGATAAAGGAATTCGCAGAAAAACTGTGGACTTGAATTCCAATATTTCATAGAGACTAATTAGCAACCAGGTAACTGCTAAGGTAACTAAAATCCCATAAAAATAGATGTTTCTAGAGAGTGTTACATCCAGAGATGAAATTCCCATAATTTTTGCTGAAAATTAGTGCATTCTGACAACAATTAGTCAAGGCCCCATTACATTGTTTTTCATTCCCAAACGTGTGACTTTGCAACTATTATTGTGTCCAGACAGTAGGAAGATATTCAGTGTGTTTGTGTGACAGAACGATACTAATTTTAGAGTATGGTAAAAATTCTATTTTAGAGAACAGCAATTAACTCGAAACAGAATAGCATCATCAAATCTATGTTGGAGGAACTGATATCAGTAGAAAATCCATCAACGTATCCGGTTAAAGTATTTATACCAAACTTAGAAACTATGTCATGAATAATGAATGAAATGTCACGAACACAGCAGTCATTGTTACAGAATCAGCAGACGATGTCAGAGAATCAACATATGTGTTGCCAAAATTCGCACAAATTTAGGAGACAAATGAAGCAAAGCAAGATCCTTGACCACGAATGTACTAAATGCGGCAAAGAAACTGTCTGCCGAAGTTAACGAAATTAAACAAACACAATCTGCTTTATCCGCAACTGTTCGGAATTTATCCAAGAGGTTGGATAATATCCCAATATACAGGCAGAACAGGAAGAATCGTTGAAAGAGCAATTTAAAATAAGGTAACAACTTGTAGAATACATTAATGCTTGGATATCCGAAAAGAAAAAGCAAACGGGCCAAGATATAGAAATGAAGGTTCAGGAGGTGGTTAGTAAAATAACGAAACATGTCACAGTGGAAAGGACTATGCGGAAAGTCAAACGGCAAATTGAGTTAACGGACTACAGCGAAAAGAATAAATCAAGATTTTCCATAAACCTTCTGAAGACGTAGTTAGAAAACTGACAAGAATATGAGAGATCTTGCTAGATAATCAATAGGGCAAGGATCAGAGAATAGACACATTTCTCAATCATGGTTAAATCAGTTGCACCACAGACAATGTGCATCATCCACGGTATTGATAGGAATAAGGGAAAGACTTTATTTAATTTCTATAATAATGGGTAAGGTCACCGACGAGTTTAATTTTTTTTTACAATTGTCAGCACCTTTAACCCACACTGACACAAATTCAGACTCGTTTATTTTACGATGATTCCTAGTCCTGAGAACGAAAGGCATGGTCGACAGGAAATATGATAGCAGCAATAAGGGAAAGGAAAGACTTTAAGTAGTGCTGGAGCTGTGATGTTGCTAAATACGATCACATTAGAACAAAATTTGGTACAGGCAGATAGTTTAAAATTTTTGCGCCGTATGAGAGAACAACACACCCTGATGTATTCATCCGTTCTTTTAAATGGGTAATGACTGGGTGCTGGATGGATGCAGAGAAAGAAAGTTAGTCAGAGGATAAACAGGATGTTTTTCCGAAAGGCTGATGGTATATCGCCAGTCCCATACCTTCTCGTACACACCAACATGAATAGTCGTTTTCTGCCACTTCTCCCAATGATATTAAAAATTCTGGTAGAATGTTATCCATCCCTTCTGCCTTATTCGATCATGTACAGGGCGATGCTGCGTTATGGGAAACTGAAGTTGCAGAAACCTGTAAAACGTGTGAAGAAATCGAGAGGGCAAATCTCACTAAATACTAGCCTTCTGGAGTTCACAAATGGCTTTACAAATAAGTTTTTAATCCAGAACCGTTCCAGGCATGGCAAGGCAGTCCTTTGAAATATATTGAGAAATACATTTACAAAAATAAGATATCACAACCATCCAATGACATACTGGGGTACGTTAGAGATTTTAAATGTCAAGTTACTCATACAAATAAGAGAAAAACTCAATACAATGCCAAATTCTTAAGTGAATATTAGATTATGTAGATCTGATTCATGAGGCGAAAAGGCAACGGCTAATAGTGGCAAATTTAATGGCCAGGGACATGGCCCAAAGGAACACAACCAGTGTCCGACGGAAAATCGAAAGAAGGGTAACAGCAACAGCAACCATAATAATTACAACAATCACATGAACAGTTGCAAACAACGGTGTCATGACAAAAGGGGTAATACAGGATATGGTTATGTCAGTGGTAACAATCAGTGTCAGCAACACTTAGAAAATAATCCGTCGATTGGAAGTGGCGATGCTGTTAGTTGTACATCTACATCAAACCTGTGAATTGATCAATGACCGCATTAAGTTCTGATGTGAAACAGGGGATGAACTGTTTTATGAAACTATTCCATTATGAAAGCATTTTAACATTAAATCTGTAAGAATTATTATTTGGCTTCCCTGTTAGAAATAAAGAAAATGTGTTTCACTATTTTTGGAAATTCAGTCCCTGTATGAGGAAATAGGGGATTAAAGATTTTATGGAAGTATTTAATTATGAAAGCATTTTTGAAGCTAAGTCTATGACTACTTGTATTTAACTTCTGCTAGAAGTAAAAAATACACATTTCACTGTGTTTTGGATACTCAACCCCTAAGGGTGTAAGAGGTCCATGACTAAGGAATTTATTGCTAGTGCACTCGAGCAGTTGTAACTTCGATGGACTGCTCACGCGCTGCCTTCGATATGTAAACTACAGTAGAATCGCAGACCAGAGATCAGTGTCGGCAGCAGTAGTGGTAGTAGCTCGCAGAGGGGCGGGTGGGTCAGGTAGCTCGTAGAGAGCAGATGTCGAATTGTACAGTTCACAGAGAGCACTTGTGTCCAGGAGTTCAGACAATTCAGCTCAGTAGTGGTGTTTTGTAGCTCGAGAAGAGCAGTAGAGTTATGGAATCACCAAGGCTGGTCGTGGAGAACGATGGCGGTGCCTGAGCGATGTAGTATAAGGTAAAAGCAAAATATTAATGTTCTTTATTGCGGCACGCGTATGTTAATTGCTACAACTGATTTATGTACCTTTGTTGTATCAAAGTCCTACGTAAACGTTTTCAAAAATCTTCCAATAATAATCTTTCTTATAAAGATAACTATTGACAGTCATTCATCTGAATGTAAAGTATTTACTAATTTCTGCTATCCACATTCATGCCGATTATCGCAAAGGAAATCAGTTGTTTTTCATACATAACAAAATCTAGTTGCCAGCATTACACTGGGCTGCGCCAGAAAAATTACTTATAAGAGCAGATATATACACTTATCCAGCTACATCACTGAGGTAAGAATTTTCAGATTATTCAGAATGATTTTTCAGGGCCATGACGCAGCACTGCTGACGTCCACATTTACCAGTTTAGATTACAGTCAGTTAATTATTGAAAGATTACATTACGAAATTTCTTTTGAAAGGTTATGTAAGAGTCACATTTTTATTGGGAGGTTAGTCACTTTTTATTGGGAGGTTACGTAATTTATCTGTTGGGAGGTTACACTTGGCGATAGCCGGCCAGGATCGTATTTTTTGTGATTTTCTGAGTAGTCAGTTACAGATCTGCTCTTATTTACCAAATGTTAAATGTAGTTTGCATCTGGTGCAACGCATTTACTAATTTTTCACTTCTTCTTTCACAGATCATCGACAATTTATTGCTCTTTGTTGTTATTGTATTTATTCCATTTTTGCTTTGTCTTTGTTTGATGTTGTGGTTACCTTTGACTTGCGAAAATGCTGCCAAAAACTGCCAACAGTACATCGCGATGCGTAATGAGTGCAAAAGAGACGATTTGAATAACATGACTGATAATACTAGCGACACTCAGTGTCATATTGATTATCCTCCAATTGCAGATAATCAGTGCATGCTGACCACCAGTAATGATTCAAATCTAAATGATGAGCAAACAAATTCAATTATGTCCACAGTAAATTTAACGACAATTGATGACGTGACACTTTCTGCTACAATGAACGCTGATTTGCTAAATTTACACAGTGAACAGATAAATGTTTCTAACGAAGATGAGCAATATACTCAAAATACCTCAGACTTATTTGATTCCGATGTAGTGACCAACAGTGCACATCCAATTAGCAAACCTTTTCATGAATCAGACAATGACCAAATTGTTACAAAAAACGTGACAAATGCAGATACACCATCACACAGCACAGAGAATAAAGTCGTTAATTCTGGAATCGATCAAGTTGTGGCATTATTACTACAACTTAATGAAAAACACGACAACAATTACAAACAAATTAGTGAACAGATTAGAGCCATTATCGTGCAATGTGATGATACAAAAGATCAGTTAAGTGAGGAAATTAAGGTTTGTACTAGGAATAGTAGTGAAGAAATCAGATCCGTTGCACAAGAAATACGTAATACCCATGCAGCCACAACATAATTACTCAGATGTGAAATTACTGCAGTTGCTAAACAATGTTCAGAAAACGCAACACATTTACAGGACGAGTTTAAATTAACGTCAGCAGAACTTTCAGGCACTCTGGATGCGAAAGTCGACAAGAAATGTGAACAACAGAACAGCCAAATTGATGAACGTTTTAACCAACTCCTACAAAACAGTGAAAGGCACTACCGTAAATTCATACAGGAACAGAACAAGGTAAAGAAAGAAGTCATGGAAACAACTACTACACAGAGACAGGAAGACAAGCGAAAGGAAAGATTGGATCATCCACAATTTCAGCAGTACTCGATTATGGATCACCTATGTCAGTTATCAATGACGAAACTTTCAACGAATGTAACTAAGAGAACACCTATCCTACGTTACCGTTAGGCAAAACTAAAGTAAAAGGAGCACTATCTGGTAAAGGAGTAGATGTAAAATTACAGGCACACTTATCACTTTGTATTGCAGGTCATATGTACCACTCAAATTTTTGAACTGTTCCCTTATTGACAGATATATATATTATATAAATACACAAATACGCACCTCAACCTCACAGACGTTATTTTAGGTACGAATTTTTTGATACAACATGACGCAATTATTGACTTTCAAAATTCCTATTTAATGTTAATGGATGGAAAGGTACAACTGGCATTAGAATTTCAGCACGCTTTATCTGCAGAAGAACAAGCAATTAATCGAGCAGAGGTCATTTGTACATCACGTAACATAGACTGTCATTCCACATTGTTCACAGATACGTATGTACACAACAACAATACACCAGACGAAGCCGACTATGACGTTATGCAGATGATTTCTGATAAAGCAAAACAGGAACGCAAATACATATGAGGAACGTACTCAGCTACTCAAAATTCTTTTACAGCAAGCTCCAGTTTTTGACAACATCCCTGGTACTATGTCCGGTTTCATGAATAAATTTCGAGTTAAACAGCACGACACATTTAAAGCCAAAACATTATCCCATTCCATACATTCACAGAGAACAAGTTAAGAAAGAATTGCAAGCTATGCTAGACCAAGGAATTATTGAACCGGCAGTTAGTCCATACATAAACCCGCTCCATATTGTTAAGAAAAAGGATGGCTCACTTCGCCTCGTACTTGATTTGCGTCATGTCAACGACATTATTATTAATGAAACAGATTGCCCACAGATATTAGAAGAACTTCTACAGAGATTTCATGGCACTGCTATTTATTCTACATTATATTTAAAATCGGGATTTTGGCAAATTCAGCTCCATCCGAACTGCAGAAAGTACACAGCATTTTTCTGTTCTGGTGATTGTTATCAATTTTGCAAATTACCGTTCGGTTTAACAATTTCTTCAGCAGCATTTATTCGCGGTTTGAGTACTATACTTCCGACAGAACTTAAAGACGGAATCACAACGAATGTAGCTGACAACCTTATCGCAGAAGCTAACTGGTTCTTGAACAACTGTTGCAAACTATTCTTGCACAAGGACTGACAGGTAATCTTAGCAAATCTCACTTTGGCAAAACTTCCATAAAATTTCTTGGACATGTAATTTCAGCGGAAGACATTGCGCCTGACCCGGAAAAACTTCAAGCTTTACGTGACATTACTGTTCCAACGATCAAGAAACAACTATGCAGCTCTCTGGGATTAATTAACTTTCTCCATAAATTTATTCATTACTCTGCTTTAGACACCCCTAGATTATGCCAGTTGACAAGTAAAAACACTATTTGTTCCTGGGATAGCCAAGCACAGTCTGAGTTTGTTAACCTGTAACATGCGTTGTTGAAAGCACCACTTTTATCACACCGAGATCCTACCAGTTATTTTTCCAGTGCAACCGACAGTTCTAACACCGCTCTAGGCGTACACATTTTTCAGGAAACTGAAGAAGACAGTACTACAGTAATTAAAAACATCGCCTTTGGAAGTCGCATTCTGTCACATGCTGAACGCAGTGCTTGAAACATTACGTATTGTATGGGCATTTACCAGATTTAGGCATTTTCTTTATAGTATTTATACAGATCATAGAGCTACACAGTTTTTACTTTCCGATAAATTTACACATGACAGGTTAAGCAGATGGAAGCTTTACTTACAGGAATTAAATTTTACAATTGTTCATATTCCCGGTACACAAAATATTGTAGCAGACGCACTATCCCGTTCTCTCAGCGTCAATCAGCAAGACATCGCAACCGACTTCTGCCAAGCAAATTTTAGCCTCATGCATATACAAGTTGCATTTGAAAATTTCATTTCGTCGTCATTACGAGACATAGCACATGAGCAGAGGAAGGACAACGTATGGAAAGAAATTAAACACCCTTAGCAAGATAGGAATAACGTTACCATTAGAAACAATTATACTACACGCAACAACATTCTGTTTCGCCGCTCTCACCCTGACAGCAACAACTGGTTATTATGCATTCCTGACGAGCTTGTTAACAAATTAATTTGGTATACTCATTTAAGTTACGCACATTATGGAGCCAGAAAATGTTTTCTTATACTGAGACAGAACTGTTATTTTGCTAACATGGAGAAACGTATTCGACGAGTTTTAGCGTCATGTAAAATCTGCCAGAAAGCTAAATCAGACATGACTTCACATATTTCTTCGTTACATCCCGTTGTACCCATTAAACTGAGACATATGGCCGCTGTAGACATTTTTGGAGTGATTCCCAGATCTAATAGAGGTTTTTGTTACTGTCGCTGTTGAACTCACTTCGAAATGTGTTACCTTCACTCCGTTACGCAAAGCTACTGCTAAATCTATTTCGTATGCATTTGTAAAACATTTTCTATTTCATGTAGGGCATGTATTGAACATAATTTCCGACAATGGACAACAATTTCGATCTGCTGTATGGACAGGTATGTTATGAGCTAGAAACATTTCTCCGATCTATATTTCCAGGTATCACGCTTCTTCGAACCCTTCTGAACGATTGATGACAGAAATTGGTGAAGTATGTAGAATATAACGCCATAAAAGATATATTGATAGGGACACATACATACTCTCATTCGAGGATGTAATTAACTCCATACCAAATAAATCGAGTATGCTATCTCCGACTCTTATATTGAAAAATGTTGAGCCACCCACCAAAATTAAAAAAATTGTATCTTTTCCTACATCTCGTCGACTACGCCACCATGAAGTAATTGACATTGCGCTCAACAACATCAAACGTGCAGCAGAGCACCGCAGAAGACAGCAAAAACAGGTTTGTACACGCCGTGAATTTCATGTAGGACAAAAGATATTAGTACATACTATTTATCCAACAGAGGAAAGAGCAGATGCAGTAAATTTGAGCTTCTATACTATGGTCCATATAGAATTCGCAGCATTCCTCCTCACCCCACTGTAGTACATGTCGAAACTTTGAGAACCAGAAAAACCAAGGGCAATCACCATAATTCCAAAATTAAACGCTTTATTGAATGAACATACTTTATGATTTATCACACTGCAATGCCATTTCCAGATATTAATATGACTGCTTATTGATGATGATCATATATTTTTCTTGGCAAGTGTCCGGCAAGGTAAGGTTAGCAGGACACTTTTCCTATCGTTGTATATCAGACCGTGCACATTTTCCATTTCTTTTGATGTATATTTGATGGTTTTCTTGTCGAAAGTAGAATTTTCTCTGTATGCACTATGAAATCTAAAAGATATAACAAACACCAGTTGACTTTGACATTTTGCCTTATGATACCCCAATATCTTGATTATTCTAATTTTTTTGCTATTATGTTATGATACTGTGCGATCATTTCTGCACTTGAAAATTGTCAATGGTTTTGACCTAATACGTTTTCTGTCATGCTATACTGTAAGCTTAGTCATATCACTAGAAACAAATTTTCATTTAATGGGTATATGATTTAAATGTAAGATATTAATCCATATTCATCAATTTTAGAAAGCAATACCATGTAAAAGAAATAAATTAAAAAACCACAGTGGTTGACTATGATAAGTAAATTTCACCATCGGAATGAACAAAAGAAAATGCAATACCTTGTCATGAAGAGTAAACGGATCAGAATTATCAAAGATTACCAAAATATAGTATATGCATCATATGATAGCAACCTTGACTGATTACTGTTCTTTTAGAGTTTGACGCAATTGCGGCAAACCGTCGAACAGACCTATGTATGTTAATTTTAGTGATGAAGTATGCTAGAAGTAAGAAAGTTATAATATATTAAATGACGACACTGATGAGTAATGCTGATAAATAAGATTAGGAATAATGAACTATTTTGGCAGAGGACAATAAATCATGGTTACTAGTTATTTGAAGAAAATGGTAATGAATAATGAAGTTTTTTTCATTTTTGCAGATGAAGATAATGATGAAGTTTATGTAGTTATTTAAGTATTTGCTGTAGTTCTATTTGACAGTATGTCGTATATCGTGTAGTATAATGACTGAATATTTTGGAAAGGGACAGGTAGAGTACATGCATGTTAAGCAGATGTGTCATTATCTGTTAACTAGAAATTCTCCACTTTTCAGTATAACACACATTTCTTCTTTCAGCTTAATAATCCACTTTGTATTTTTTTGAGGAGAAGCTTTTCATGAGATCAGAATGATTTCTGAAATATGTTGTTATATTAAGTGCTTCAAGCACTTGGTTATTAAACCTGTTCTAGTACTTGCATTTTCTTACCCAGCTATCTCTATCATTCGTGAATGTGAACACACATACTCTACTTGTTTGATAACCTTGCTACTGGTGACTCATGACGAATGACTTTAATAATCCTTATTTCCAGCAATAAGTCAAAAGCAAATATTTTCATGCACCAGCAATTAACTATTGATCCATATGCAATGCATTGCTAGCACCAAAAAATTATCAAAGATTACCAAAATATAGTATATGCACCATATGATAGCAACCTTGACTGATTACTGTTCTTTTAGAGTTTGACGCAATTGCGGCAAACTGTCGAACAGAGCTATGTATGTTAATTTCAGTGATGAAGTATGCTAGAAGTAAGAAAGTTAATAAAATATTAAATGATGACACTGATGAGTAATGCTGATAAATAAGATAATGAATAATGAACTACTTTTGCAGAGGACAATAAATCATGGTTTCTAGATATATGAAGAAAATGGTAATGAATAATGAAGTTTTTTTTCCTTTTTGCAGATGAGGATAATGATGAAGTTTATGTAGTTATTTAAGTATTTGCTGTAGTTCTATTTGACAGTATGTCGTATATCGTGTAGTATAATGATTGAATATTTTGGAAAGGGACAGGTAGAGTACATGCATGTTAAGCAGATGTGTCATTATCTGTTAACTAGAAATTCTCCACTTTTCAGTATAATACACATTTCTTCTTTCAGCTTAATAATCCACTTTGTATTTTTTTCAGGAGAAGCTTTTCATGACATCAGAATGAATTCTGAAATATGTTGTTATATTAAGTGCTTCAAGCACTTGGTTATTAAACCTGTTCTAGTACTTGCATTTTTTTACCCAGTTGTCTCTATCATTCGTGAATGTGATCACACATACTCTACTTGTTTGATAACCTTGCTACTGGTGACTCATGACGAATGACTTTAATAATCCTTATTTCCAGCAATAAGTCAAAAGCAAATATTTTCATGCACCAGCAATTAACTATTGATCCATATGCAATGCATTGCTAGCACCAAAAAATTATCAAAGATTACCAAAATATAGTATATGCACCATATGATAGCAACCTTGACTGATTACTGTTCTTTTAGAGGTTGACGCAATTGCGGCAAACTGTCGAACAGAGCTAAATTTCAGTGATGAAGTATGCTAGAAGTAAGAAAGTTAATAAAATATTAAATGATGACACTGATGAGTAATGCTGATAAATAAGATAATGAATAATGAACTATTTTTGCAGAGGACAATTAATCATGGTTTCTAGATATATGAAGAAAATGGTAATGAATAATGAAGTTTTTTTTCCTTTTTGCAGATGAGGATAATGATGAAGTTTATGTAGTTATTTAAGTATTTGCTGTAGTTCTATTTGACAGTATGTCGTATATCATGTAGTGTAATTATTGAATATTTTGGAAAGGGACAGGTAGAGTACATGCATGTTAAGCAGATGTGTCATTATCTGTTAACTAGAAATTCTCCAGTTTTCAGTATAATACACATTTCTTCTTTCAGCTTAATAATCCACTTTGTATTTTTTTCAGGAGAAGCTTTTCATGACATCAGAATGATTTCTGAAATATGTTGTTATATTAAGTGCTTCAAGCACTTGGTTATTAAACCTGTTCTAGTACTTGCATTTTTTTACCCAGTTGTCTCTATCATTCGTGAATGTGATCACACATACTCTACTTGTTTGATAACCTTGCTACAGGTGACTCATGAAGAATGACTTTAATAATCCTTATTTCCAGCAATAAGTCAAAAGCAAATATTTTCATGCACCAGCAATTAACTATTGATCCATACGCAATGCATTGCTAGCACAAAAAAATTATTACTAGTCCCAACTATTTCCAATATACAACTACATAATACTACCAGTTTAAGTTATATTGCTGGTCCTAAATATAATGCAAATTTTTCTGATATATTGATTCTATTATGTCTATGTATTATTGGACTAAACACCTTGAGTACTTGGTCCAGTGTCTTACATTTTAAATATGTCTTAAGTCACTTGCTTGATATTAGATATACTCACTAGCAGCTTGTTGCTACATGCAATAACTCCTGTTTTGAATAATGACTTCTATGTCATTTGTAATGCTTAATAATATTTTTTAATACTACATAAATGCTTTGTAACTGGCCAGCGAGTGCCAATAATTGCTGCAATGAGATTAATTCTGAATAATGTTTTGTAATACTACATAAATGCTTTCTGTGTGGCCAATGAGTGCCAATAATGATTCTAACCGAATGATACACTAGTGTAGTTCTGAATGATGATTAGCATAAGACTTAATGTATCGTTCACCTTATGACCTAATTACCACCAACTACTGCGATATCCGCATGTCCAGTCCATCATCATGGTCATGGAACACTATTTAGTTTTTGCACTAATGTTAGATTAATGTAAGATTATGGATTCTACAAGAATGTGGTGTTGACATATCAAACTGTCCACCACGCTGACCGACAGAGATGTTATTATGGTCCTACTATTTGATGTACCAACTGTACTACCAGAAGGACAACATGCATTCTTAACACTACATTTCAGTGTCTTGGCTACACCGATAAATGCTTTAGGGAAAGATAACTTGTTACAGTCATTCATCTGAATTTAAAGTATTTACTTATTTCTCCTATCCATGGTCATGCCGATTATCGTAAAGAAAATCAGTTGTTTTTATGCATAACAAAATATAGCGGCCAGCATTGCACTGGACTGTGCCAGAAAAATTTCTTGTAGGAGCAGATATATACGCGTTATCCGGCGACAGCATTGAGGTAAGAATTTTCAGTTTATTCAGAATGATCTTTCAGGTCCATGACGCAGCACTGCTGACATCCACATTTAGCAGTTTAGATTCACAGTCAGTTAATTATTTAATGGTTACATTACGAGATTTCTTTTGAAAGGTTATATATGAGTCACATTTTTGTTGTGAGGTTAGTCACTTTTTTATTGGGAGGTTACGGAATTTATCTGTTGGGAGGTTACAAGGGTAAGAATGATTCACTGACTCGTTTTCGCAAGTTAGGGAATTGAATGGATTCATTATTTGTTATTTTGTGAATGCTTCAGTTCAGGGAAACAAACAAATTTGATCAGGTACTGAAGTGCATATAATCTGTGCTGATTAGTCGCGTGGATGTGAATGCAAATCGGTTGCATTTAATTCAGTGCCTGCTTTCTAATAGACATGAACTGTTTGCAGATTATAAGATGCGACTGTTCTACGAACAGCTCCCACCATAATTATGTTTTTATATGCTTCCAGTATTCCAGTGAGGATGCGTGTGTGTGAGTCTGTGAGTGTCTGCCTTTCACTGAAAGTGCTTCTTGCACGAAAGTGGTTTAATTATATCAAGTTGTTTTGTTATGGGTTGGCAATATTACTCCTTACCCTTCCATAGGATTCAATTGTTCTGTGGTGTGACAAACGACTGGTTGAAATTATTACTTGTATGTGTCACAGTACTATGTACGACATTCCATGCGTAATAATTTATCGCAGGTGGGAGGTTGTGAAACGTGGCACATCATATAGACTTGCTTTTGTTTCACTTTATGGTCATAACTGGTTTATTAGATGATGTTACGGGATAATTAATTCGGTATTTCATTGGGCTGCACAGTTAGGTGCACACCATAAACATTACGACAACGGTTGACTTCTGGATTTGGTTGGTGAATGAGGGCATTTTGATGAACGTAATATCGTTTGCTGGGAATAGCCGTGGAACGAACAGAGGTATTTTACTATACGAGGGAGAGGAAAGGGTTTGCTACCCCTAGCGGAGGCGGCGGAGCTCCTGGAAGCAGGTACTGGAACGCCGTCGGCAGCACATTCTAAAATTAACACGGGGATCTCTGGACGGAAGTGTGCGAGGAGGCGTTGCGTCTGGCACACTATGAGAGCGCCGCTAAGGAACTTTTATGTTCTGAACAAAGGGAGAACATTCCTGAAATGAAACGGCGACTCCACGTCGCGTCCTGTTACCGGGTCACTGCTCAAAAAATGAAACAAATAAAATGGAATCTGTTAAAAGAGAGCGTTGGAGTGATATGGAAGTTCTGTGGCGCCCACCGTGGGAGCGATTAGCTAGACCAGGGGTCTCCAAACTTAGTCCGCGGGCCACATTGACTCCTCCACGAAGTCATAAGGGCCAAGATCTAGGCCAAGATCTACCTAGTGGGATTAAAGCACCCTAGTACTCCACGATCACCGTAATGTACGGTTAAAGGAAAGATGAAATCGCAAAAATCTAAGGTTGTGGGAATAGCTAGCACTGAAACTAACGACGATTTTTATTTGATTACATAATTTTGATTTGTGGACGTACCTGACCGAAATTCTGGCGTATTTTGTTCTGGAGAGTTTCATCGACAAAAAAGTATGTCACTGCACGTTCTTCACGAAAGCGTCCTGCAAAGTTAATGAAATCTCAAAATCATTGTTAGCAACACTATTACTGAAAGATGTAACAGAGGCAGAGTATGTTAATTCATTGTTATTTCAAGCGGCGCAACAATAAGTTTAGTTATGTAGTCTTGCAGCGAGTAGCAGAGCCAGGGCATATATTTGATAGTTCTGTTGCGTGATTGTGACTATGCTGCGAGTGTCTCACGAGTTTTTTAGTGTTTTATGCGCTGTACTAGTAGGTGAGACGACGAAGTGTGGGACGATTCAAAGTCTGAAAATCGAAATACGTATAGCACGACTTGAGTATTTTTTCGCTGTATTTTTTAATGGAACTACAGTGTAATTGTGAGTATAATTTAGTAATTAAATTTCCTTAAAAGTAAATTCTTTGCATTTTGTTTAGGCAGACTACTCCTTAGTTTTACCTATCTCTACCAGTAAACTTGATCCACAACTGGAGCTAATTATGAAAGGAAAAGTTATAGCTACATAAAAGTCACTAATTATCACTAAGATGTTAAATTTCTTTATGTGAATACTCTCTGTGAGTTTTCAAGATATAAATTAATTAGTTATTTTTATACATCAGTTACAACTAAAATATCCAATATCATTATGTTCACCATGTATTGTATTTTCTTTAAATTGCCTTTAAATAAAAATATTTTATACGATTTACTTGCTATGTGTATTGTACAACGTAATCAAAAGAAAGTGAAACCTCGCTTAAGAGGCATCTTCCATAATGATTGATTATTAAGGCTAGTCGCCGAAGTGGCGTCCATTTGAAAGTCTAGCACCAGACTCGTGAGTAGAATAAAATGAAAAGAATTTTTTTACTTAAAATGTTTTCGCCAAACTAGTCTGTTAACCGTTCTCTTTTTCCTTTTTTTCACTACCGCAAGGAGAATGGTCTGTCTGCTTATTGTGGATAGCCACAAGTTGAACCATTACCTTCCGCTTTGTAAAGATAGAGCTCCGACAATGTCGCGGTGTATTGGTCGCGATAGACCTCGAAACTCAGTTGTTGGCAGTATAGGTACCACCTCAAATATTTGGCGGGCCGGATACCGGGGATGTCCGGCCAGCTAACGCGGGCCAGTATGCCGGCCCTCGCGGGCTGGTTTCAGCCCGCGGGCCGTAGTTTGGAGACCCCTGGACTAGACCAATTTTTAGCGGCCGTCTAAAAACATACAGACGAGAAGGCCTGAGACTGGGTACGATGTGTTAGAATCGATGCTTCAAAATGGTATAGAGGGGGATTTTCTGATATTACAACGCGTGCGATTGGCACAGAGATAGTGAACATCGCTCGCATTCGTGTTGTAACAAATTTATCCGTCTGCTGCATGTGGAGTAATGTCGAAATTTTACGGAACGAGTAGGGACGCTTCGTCCGTTGGCTGCGACGAGTAAGGCACTAAGGCCTTGGGAGCCGGCGTGTAACGACTTCGCCCGTGGGCATCGTAGAAAAAGGGGAATTCGGCCAGCAGAGCCGTCGGGTAAAGAAGCCGGCCACGGGACCCTACCTTGTGCAGGTCCCGTAGCAGCCAGCTGTCCATTTGAAAGTACTTCTGAGACAACGCCCTGAACGTTGTATCAGCGTTGTTGCAGCTTGTGTTGGATACAGGTGAGAGCCTCACAACTTACGCAGAATAATTTCACTCAGGAGTTTGTTCACGCGTAATGATGAGCCTTTTTGATAGCGGGAGCCTCTGTAGTTGCAAATTTAGGGGGACCACTAGCCGGTGAGCTTCAACCATTTTCGCTTTTGTAAAAATTTGCTAAACTGCGTTATCCGTTCATTTCATCAAGGAGGAAGTCGCTGAAATCCTTCCTCCACTTGCTACACTTTGGCAATCCTAATTAATTTTTCTCAGTGTATGTTAATGAAATTTATCAGTCAATGTACTTATCACTAACCAAACTTGTCTCTCATTGGAAATAAACATTTTCGTGATTCTTAGTACGTTATTGCTCCCGGATTATACTACAACGCCCTACGTTTCGCTCACGTAGTAATCGTGAGAATAAGGTAGAATGATTACTGTACGCACACAGGCATTCATACAATACTTCTTCCCGCGCTCCATACATGAACTGAACAGGATGAAACCCTCATAACTGCTACAGTGGGACGTACCCTCTGCCAGGAACCTCACGGTGTTTTGCAGAATATAGATGCAGATGTAGATGTAGAAGTAGTTTTGGCAACTTCTGTTGCTCATCACTTATTAAAATGCAAACGAATGTGTCAATCACCAAAGTTTTATAAAAATATTTTATTGTGTAATCTATATTCACACAAGACAAAGGTGTATTTAGTATTGGGTGAAAATAGAGGACTATGGAATTATTACACTGCTTAAGCGGCTTTTGACACAGATTTGACTTAGTAGGTTAAGCGAATTTTGAGCATTACCAATCTGGGTTCGAGTAATATTAAGCAGAGATGGCGGCTCAAGCTAGGTTAAGAACTTTACGCTTTATTGAGCAGTTTTCCAGAGTTTGTTCACTTAAATTTGCTGTGACTTTCACATTTTATAAACTTGTTGCAAGGTGTAGAAAAATTTCCGCTACCAGTCACAATAAAAGGTTATTTATTTGTCAAACGACCGGTTTCGGGCTTGCGCCCATCCTCAGGTGTTTATACATTCGTGTACAAGTTTATATTGCTGGAGAACACTGTATAAATAAAAAAAATTATTTACTGGTGACTAAACAGATACAAGTGGGACAATTGTAAGTGGAAAGGCAGCATTTGCCGAAAATATATCTGTACTTACATAAAGATGAAGCATCATTATTATAGTTACGCTGTGGTGACAGTTTTTCCACTTAGTTGCACACTTATTATAATTTTCACACCCATATTTCAGTTTTATAAAGTTTAGCTACATATTTCACTATCACGATGTGCACTCGTGAAATACACTGTGTTTACATATAAACATGTGGGTTATGGTCAGTGTATTTCACGAGTGCACATCGTAATAGTAAAATATGTATCTAAACTTTATAAAACTGAAATACGCATGTGAAAATTATAATAAGTGTGCAACTAAGTGGAAAAACTGTCACCACAGCGTAACTATTACAATGACGCTTATTTCTTTATGTAAGTACAGATATATTTTCGCCAAATGCTGCCTTGCCACTTAGAATTGTCCCACTTATATCTGTTTAAGTCACCAGCAAATAATTTTTTTTGTATTTATACAGTTAATAAATAACCTTTTATTGTGACTGGTCGCGGAAATTTTTCTACTCCCTGTAAAGGAACAGTCACGGAGTTCAACAGCATCCACTATGGATAAAATTCTTTTAAACTTGGTGCAAGTTGTTTTTGTATGGCTCAGAGAATCTCCGACGCATCTAACACTCTGTCTGGGCAACTGCAGTACATGCGGGTCAGAACCTGCTGCTTAAACTTGACTATCACAGCGAAGGAAGTAAGAAGAGAAGCAGCTATGGGGCAGAGGTGCTGTAGAAACTGCAGGTGTCCCATTTATTTGAGTTATTTGCTTTGAAATGATTGACTTTAATTTACACAGGTACATCAGTCATAAGGAGTTTAGAATCGCGGTGAAACATGTTGTATTGTAAGGCTGTCATGTAAATTAGACAGATCTGCATTCTCAGATTGACGATACGTACATTGAAAGCGTTAAATAAGCGAATCACAACTGTGTGAACTGACATTGCAGTGTGGCCAAGGCAAAGTGAAATAGTTTCGGTGTAGGTAAATGATAAATTGTTTATCTTCACACGGCAGTCCAAGTATTGAGAATGTGAGCTTCTGTATGTCTCTCTCTCTCTCTCTCTCTCTCTCTGTGTGTGTGTGTGTGTGGGGGGGGGGGGGGGGCTACGCATGAACACGTATCCTGTTGCGTCGTGAACAGACGCTCTCCATTCCACATGTAGACTCAAATGTGTGCCTTTGAAGACGGGGTAACTGCTGCATAGGCAACAATTAAACTCGACCGCCTGTGTCAGTAGTAATAGAATGTATGCAAGGAGTATCTTAAGACATTATTTTAAATTATGAATAACTTATAATTCATTGACATCATCTAGAATGAATAAAAGTATGGCAGATTTTGGACAGTGAAAAACTGTTAAGCTGTATATGTTCCGGAGTTACTAAAGAACGAGTAATTGACTGATTCTCCTATAAGGAAATTTACAGTTCGTTCTGTTCAATAAACCTTAACCTTGACGGATCCTCCATAGTCCACACGATTGAGATTGTGTTAAGATGATATATAGGGTGATTAAAGTTAAACTTTCAAACCGCTTTAGAAATAACCTCATCTGTCAGAATGACGTCAAATTGCAACGGAATATTAT
The DNA here is from genome assembly GCF_021461385.2 of Schistocerca piceifrons. Classification (NCBI taxonomy): domain Eukaryota; kingdom Metazoa; phylum Arthropoda; class Insecta; order Orthoptera; family Acrididae; genus Schistocerca; species Schistocerca piceifrons. The sequence continues at coordinate 632,732,484 of NC_060139.1, forward strand.
CGTAGAAGGGGGAAAACGTATGGCAAGAGAAAAATAAATAGTTACAAAAAGTAGCAGCATATGGCAATGTAAGCATCACAATTTAATAGTGGTCGACTACAAATGACAAATGAATCATACAACAACGCCTAAAGGTGGACGTCTAACTTCCTGTACTACTCAGTGTGTATGGGTGTACAGGTGTGATACTGTTAGTTACGTAAACCCATCCACGACGCCAAGGTCATATGACATCTAATCGGAAAAACCGGTTTTTAATTGTCCTAGGGCCAAAAATTGCATGAAACGCCTCACTCACAACGGTTTTTAACTGTCCTGAGGCCAAAAATTGCACGAAACGCCTCAATCACATCAGTTTTTAATTGTCCTGGGGCAAAAATCGCATAAAAAGCATCAATCAAAATCAAATCGGATTATTAATTTCCGTGTGCCTGGCGCAAAACATGTTCATTATGCTATGCACCGTTTTCTGCAACGAGTTTAAATCGAGAAACAGCATGTCCCACAACTGATCGAAGTGTTTCCGGGGTCACGTTCGGAATGTGTTTTGCAATGCGTGCCTTCAATGCTGCTAAGTTTGCAATTGGAACACTGAACGCAACATCTTTCAGATAGCCCCACAGCCTGAAGTCACACGGATTAAGATCAAGTGATGTGGACGGCCAGGCTGTAGGAAAATGGCGGCTGATAATTCTAACATTTCCGAAATAGCGCTTCAGCAGCTGGTTAACTGGATTTGCAATGTGCGGAGGTGCGCCATCTTCCATAAAAATGATCCCATCCACACATCCACGCTGTTGGAGAGTTGGAATGATATGATTGCACAAAAGACACTCATAGCGCTTACCTGTGACGGTACAGGAAAACATATTGCGCTATGATAAATGATGCCCTTAACCCGCACCACACAGTAACCTTTTCAGGATGAAGTGGTACTGGTTGATTTGCGTGTGGATTTTTCGTTGCCTGTGTTCGGTAATTCTGAGTACTGACATATACTGTCAGATGGAAGTAGGCGTTGTCTGTCCACAATATCTTCCACGGCCAATCATTGTCCATTTCCATGTGAGCAAGAAATTATAAAGGAAAGGTCTCTCATGCTGGCAGGTCAACAGGGAGCAACTCGTGCAAATGGGTAATTTTGAATGGATAGCAAGGAAGGATGTTTCGTAGCATTTTACGCACCGTGCTGATGGGTATGTCCAATGTTCGGGCGATTCTTCGTGCACTACACGTTTGAATACAACGACTCGTCTCCTCCTTAATTTCTGTGGCCACTGCTTCCACTGGCGTCGAATCAATTCGATTCCTCACTCTACCAGGTTGCAAACCAAAAGAACCCGTCTTTTCGAATTTCCGTATCATTTTCTCCAGACCCAGGGCAGTCATCGGACCAAGCCCTTTTTTCAGACCCTTCAATGTTGGTAACTTCTGCAGGGCGACGTGTGCACAGTCATCATTCTGGTAATACAGCTTTACAAGCAGAGCGCGATCTTGCATTCAGAAAGTCATGGCGAACATCGCAAACGCGAAAGGAGGAAAAGCCGTGAATCTGGCGTGTTTATATTAACTTCAATTGGTCGTGCGTATGACAGGTGTTTTCATTTACGTATTCTGACACATACAGTGCCATCTATTGATCAATTTTATCATTTTTTTTTCTTCTGTCATACATTTTCCCCCTTCTCCGTTGCAATTTGACGTCATTCTGACCAGTGGTGTTATTTCTACAGCATTTTGAAAGTTTAATTATAGTCACCCTGTATTTTTCTGAGAGGCGTACGTCTGTTATCAGTTGTTTGATCATTTTATGCGTTTTTTTTTTCCGCCGGAAACTGTTAGTACATTACGTACAAGGGTGAGTCAAATGGAAACCTTAAATTTCTAATAACAAATCGAAATTTCGCGCCGTTGTCGTGTAAGTTGGTAAGCGCGCTACAAACAGCAAGCAGAATGCCCTGTAGGTGGCAGCATAGTGCAGATGCACACATACCGTCGCAGTATCAGCATAAAGACGGTCGCCCCACTTGCGACTTGCACCAGGAAGAACAGCGTTCTGTTATTCGGTTTTTGCGTAGTGAAGGTGTGAAACCTATTGAAAGTCATCGATGAATGGAGGTTCAGTACGGTGATGCATGTATGCCACAGCAGCAAGTCTACGAAAGGAGTTGGAAGTTCGCAAATAGTGTGACTTAGGTGGAAAATGCACTTCGTCCACGTCAGGCACATCGAGTTGTGACTCGACAGTTGAAGCCATAGTGTAGGAAAACCGCTGAGTGACACTGAATGACACTGCAGCATGTTTACAGATTTAGTCATGGGTTAGCACACCGCATTGTGTATGATGTGCTCCAGTTTCACAAAGTGTCTGCAAGATGGGTGCCACGGCAGCTGACTCCTGAAATGAGAGAACGACGTATTGATGCTTGTGAAGAACTTCTTCAGCGCTGTGAATGATAAAGTGATGGCTTCATTGCAAGAATCATTACTGGGAACGAAACCTGAGTTCACTTCCACCAACCGAAAACGAAGAGAGCGAGCAAGGAATGGCGCCATTCCTCATTCATCACCAAAACCAAAGGACCACTCAAAGACGCAACGGGAGGAAAGAAGTTCCGTTGCGATTAAGAGGCACGCCACGCGGTGCATGAATGGTTGCGCGGACTACCAAAAGAATTTTTTGTAAAGGAATTTATGCACTTTGTAAGCGCTGGAGGACATGCATTGAGCGTGGGGGAGATTATGTTGAAAGGTGATACAGCTTTGTACCACTTCTGCACAATAAATAATATTTAAAAAAATATTTAAGGTTTTCATTTGACTCAACCTCATATTTCTGAAACTTTTGTACGACTGTCTCATATGCGCCTGCCATCCGTTAGTGGATGACGAGTCAGCGAGCTGCACATTCAGTTGTACTGAGGACCTGACTGCTGATACACTAAACAAAGCACAATTATCGCTATTCTCGTAGTATTCGTAATTTTATAGATGGTTATTGCTGTAAGTTATGTTTTGTTTGTTCTTGTATTACCACATATCCGCTATCCTTGTGAAAGTGATCCACGTGAAGCATTTTGTACCCAAAAAGGATGCAGGAGACTGTAGCCAGACTCTTCGCTTTAAGAAAAACCTAAGTAAGTTAATTCCTGATAATTCGATGGGTGACATATAACGAATCCGTTCATGCATAATAGTTAATTGAAACCGACATATCCTTCGATAGCAATCTTTAACCGGTCAATGAAATGCAATAATTATAAACTGCAAGAACAGCTAGTTACCTCACTAAGCTGGCCCCAACTTCTACTTTCATCTCATTCATGGCACATTTATTTAATTTAACAGTTACACATTGCGGACAAGATTAGGGAAAAGCTCGTCAATTTTGGGCCTTAAACAGAGGAACACCAGCAGCCTCGACTGCCCAGCACCAAGAGCACAGGTCCTTTCGGTACCGTGTGGCCATGTCTTGCCAGCCTTGCGAGGTGCTTTGCCCTTGACTTCGCCAACGTGACACTCGGGAGCTGTTCTTTCAGGACACTCCCGCTTGGGTTGCTATTCTGAGCCCGGTGGTGGTAGAGCCGCTCAACGCACAAATTAGAAAGGCAATGCTGTAACGCCTCCAGCGTCTCGTTAGAAGACCACTACGCAGTTGCTCTCATTGCAGCTCTGTAGACGCCGCCGCGCCGACATGTGAGCAGTTTTTTCATGACGCGAGCCCGACTCGTCATTACCTTCCCGTGCTGCGCGCTCCATAATTCACACTCTGGTTAGGCCTCCGATAAGGAGACTTCATGCCGTCTAACCGTAGAACAGCAATGCGCTGCTTCCCGTTTTTTGTATAATGTGTGTCTGTGCGTTCCAGTGTATTGTTCCATTCAATTTCAAGGCACTCTTTGTCCACGATTAGGTGCTAATTTCAATATAATGAACACGGTTCTCATGTGCCAAATCATGGAAAAATCACTATCCAAGATGGAGCTATGCGACATAAACGGAAGTTGCCAAGCGTGTTACTACATCTGAAACGCGATGGCTATTCAAATTTCGCGCCAGTCGCGTACGAGTGCCGCTAGAAACGCCACTGTAAGGACGCAAATCAGGTTTGCTGGTCGTGAATGTTAGTCACCTTTGAGATTCGACATGGTGAGATAATGTTAGCCAAGATTGTCCTTTAATGCACCATTATTGACACCTCACTGGTGGGAAGGAAGTCGTGTGATAGGGCTACGAGCAACTGGATGTTCCTTCTGCGACATTGCAGAAAGACTTGGCAGGCATGTAGCCACTGTACATGATTGCTAACAGCAATGGTCACGAGAATATACTGTCGCAAGATGGCCGGTCTCAGGACTGCCACGTGGCACTACAGAAAGGGAAGACCGTCGCTTTCTGCGTATGGCTCTGGGGCATCGTACTGCCTCTGCGGCAGCAATTTGAGCAGTAGTTGAAAACACAGTGACACAACGAACTGGTACAAATCGATTAGTTCAAGGACAGCTCCGAGACGACGCCCTGTAGTGTGCATTTCACTGAGTCCAAACTGTAGCCATTTTAAACTTCAGTCGTGTCAAGTGAGAGGAACTGCAGGGCAAGGTGGAGAACAGTTGCGTTTCATGATGAAATTTCGTCTTACCTCGGTGCCAGTGATGACTGTGTTGGTTAGAAGGAAGCCAGCTGAGGGCGTGTAATCAACCAGTCTGCATGCTAGATACGCTTGACCTACACTTGGAGTTAAGATCAGAGGTGAGATTTCGTTTCACAGAAGAAGCACTCTCATGTTCATACCACCCATCCTGACTGCAAATTTGTACATCAACCTCGTGATTCGACCTGTTTTGCTGCCATTCATGAACAGCATTGTGGGGGGTGTTTTCTAGCGGATAACGCTGGCCCACCTACCAATGTTGTCACCCAATATGCCCTACAGTGTCGATATGTTGCTCGATCAACACATCCGTCTCCAACCGAGCAGCACATTTGGAACATCATCGGACGTTAACTCCATCGTTATCCACAAACAAAATTAACCATAACTGTGTTGACAGACAAGGCCAACAGGCGTGGATATCCATTCCACAAACTGAGGAGGAGGAGATCACAACGAGGTCATTAGAGACGGAGAACAAGCTCGGATTGGGAAAGGACGGCAAAGGAAGTTGGCCGTGCTCTTTCACAGGAACCATCCTGGCATTTGCCTGAAGCGATTTAGGGAAATCACGGAAAACCTAGATCAGGATGGCCGGAAACGGGTTTGAACCGTAGTCCTCCCGAATCCGAGTTTAGTGTGCTAACCGCTGCACCACCTCGCTCAGTCCACAAACTGACTTACGGCACATGTACAACACAAAACTTGCGTGTTTACATGTTTGCATTCAACATTCTGGCTGTTACAACGGTTGTTAATGTACAAGCATTTCGTATTTGCGATGGCTTATCTCGTGCTTACATTATCTTTTGATCTTGCAGTGTTAATCACTTAAATATGTTACCTGAACAAACGTATTCCCGAAATTTCATTACTCTACATTAATTATTTTTTGGTGTATAATCATTCTCGTTACGTGCGATTTAATTTCACTTTTTTTTTTGGTCATCAATCTACTGACTGGTTTGATGCGGCCCGCCTTTCCTGTGCTAACCTCTTCATCTCAGAGTAGCACTTGCAACCTACGTCCTCAATTATTTGCTTGACGTATTCCAATCTCTGTCTTCCTCTACAGTTTTTGCCCTCTACAGCTCCCTCTAGTACCATGGAAGTCATTCCCTCATGTCTTAGCAGATGTCCTATCATCGTGTCCCTTCTCCTTATCAGTGTTTTCCACATATTCCTTTCCTCTCTGATTCTGCGTAGAACCTCCTCATTCCTTACCTTATCAGTCCACCTAATTTTCAACATTCGTCTATAGCACCACCTCTCAAATGCTTCGACTCTCTTCTGTTCCGGTTTTCCCACAGTCCGTGTTTCACTACCATACAATGCTGTACTCCAAACGTACATCCTCAGAAATTTCTTCCTCAAATTAAGGCCGGTATTTGATATTAGTAGACTTCTCTTGGCCAGAAATGCCTTTTTTGCCATAGCGAGCCTGCTTTTGATGTCCTCCTTGCTCCGTCCGTCATTGGTTATTTTACTGACTAGGTAGCAGAATTCCTTAACTTCATTGACTTCGTGACCATCAATCCTGATGTTAAGTTTCTCGCTGTTCTCATTTCTACTACTTCTCATTACCTACGTCTTTCTCCGATTTACTCTCAAACCATACTGTGTACTCGTTAGACTGTTCATTCCGTTCAACAGATCATTTAATTCTTCTTCACTTTCACTCGGGGTAGCAATGTCATCAGCGAATCGTATCATTGATATCCTTTCAACTTGTATTTTAATTCCACTCCTGAACCTTTCTTTTATTTCCATAATTGCTTTCTCGATGTACAGATTGAAGAGTAGGGGCGAAAGGCTACAGCCTTGTCTTACACCCTTCTTAATACGAGCACTTCGTTCTTGATCGTCCACTCTTATTATTCCCTCTCGATTGTTGTACATTTTGTATATGACCCGTCTCTCCCTATAGCTTACCCCTACTTTTTTCAGAATCCCGAACAGCTTGCACCATTTTATATTGTCGAACGCTTTTTCCAGGTCGACAAATCCTATGAAAGTGTCTTGATTTTTCTTTAGCCTTGCTTCCATTATTAGTCGTAACGTCAGAATTGCCTCTCTCGTCCCTTTACTTTTCCTAAAGCCAAACTGATCGTCACCTAGCGCATTCTCAATTTTCTTTTCCATTCTTCTGTATATTATTCTTGTAAGCAGCTTCGATGCATGAGCTGTTAAGCTGATTGTGCGATAATTCTCGCACTTGTCAGCTCTTGCCGTCTTCGGAATTGTGTGGATGATGCTTTTCCGAAAGTCAGACTCATATATTCTACATACCAACGTGAATAGTCGTTTTGTTGCCATTTCCCCCAATGATTTTAGAAATTCTGATGGAATGTTATCTATCCGTTCTGCCTCATTTGACCGTAAGTCCTCCAAAGCTTTTTTAAATTCAGATTCTAGTACTGGATCCCCTATCTCTTCTAAATCGACTCCTGTTTCTTCTTCTATCACATCAGAGAAATCTTCACCTTCCTAGAGGCTTTCAATGCATTCTTTCCACCTATCTACTCTCTCCTCTGCAATTAACAGTGGAATTCCCGTTGCACTCTTAATGTTACCACCGTTGGTTTTAATGTCACCAAAGGTTGTTTTGACTTTCTTGTATGCTGAGTCTGTCCTTCCGACAATCATATCTGTTTCGATGTCTTCACATTTTTCCTGTAACCATTTCGTCTTAGCTTCCGTGCACTTCCTATTTATTTCATTCCTCAGCGACTTGTATTTCTGTATTCCTGATTTTCCCGGAACATGTTTGTACTTCCTCCTTTCATCAATCAACTGAAGTATTTCTTCTGTTACCCATGGTTTCTTCGCAGCTACCTGCTTTATACCTATGTTTTCCTTCCCAACTTCTGTGATGGCCCTTTTTAGAGACGCCCATTCCTCTTCATCTGTACTGCCTACTGCGCTATTCCTTATTACTGTATCTATAGCGTTAGAGAACTTCAAACGTATCTCGTCATTCCTTAGTACTTCCGTATCCCACTTCTTTGCGTATTGATTCTTCCTGACTAATGTCTTGAACTTCAGCCTACTCTTCATCACTACTATATTGTGATCTGAGTCTATATCTGCTCCTGGGTACGCCTTACAATCCAGTATCTGATTTCGGAATCTCTGTCTGACCATGATGTAATCTAACTGAAATCTTCCCGTATCTCCCGGCCTTTTCCAAGTATACCTCCTCGTCTTGTGATTCTTGAACAGGGTATTCGCTATTACTAGCTGAAACTTGTTACAGGACTCAATTAGTCTTTCTCCTCTTTCATTCCTTGACCCTAGCCCATATTCTCCTGTAACCTTTTCTTCTACACTTTCCCCCACAACTGCATTCCAGTCGCCCATGACTATTAGATTTTCGTCCCCCTTTACATACTGCATTACCCTTTCAATATCCTCATACACTTTCTCTATCTGTTCATCTTTAGCTTGCGACGTCGGCATGTATACCTGAACTATCGTTGTCGGTGTTGGTCTGCTGTCGATTCTGATTAGAACAACCCGGTCACTGAACTGTTCACAGTAACACACCCTCTGCCCTACCTTCCTATTCATAACGAATCCTACACCTGTTATACCATTTTCTGCTGCCGGTAAAAGGCAACATATCCTCCCCCCAACACCACTCACTTATTACCATGCGTGCACCTTCTCATCCCTGCCGTATCGCACACTGATGAATAAAACCACTCAAAAAAATGTTCAAATGTGTGTGAAACCCTACGGGACTTCTAAGGTCATCAGTCCCTGAGCTTACACACTACTTAACCTAATTTATCGTAACGACAAACACACACACACACACACACACCCATGCCCGAGGGAGGACTCGAACCTCCGCCGGGACCAGCCGCACGTTCATGACCGCAGCTCCATAGACCGCTGGGCTAATCCCACGCGGCAATGAAACTACTGATCTTACTAGTACTACTAATACTACCACTACTAATATTACTATCTTCAGGTGGATTCCGATTCGTTTTACATCACTGGTTGCATTGTGTCAGTTTCATGTACCGTATTCCAGCAGACAGAGAATAGATCATGCAACTGAATGTGTTTTATACATTCTAAGTAGCCGTAAAAACGTAAGTAGACTACCAAGCTGATTGAACTGGAGCTAAGAAATGAGTGTCACACACATTTTTCACTACATACAATAAAAACTGCTGTTGTTTAGTTCCTGGCTGTTTGGATATTAGCTGTAGTCTAAACAAGCTGTGGAGCTTAGTATTACGTAAAACAAACGTACTTACATTCTACTGAATGAAATCTAGGACTTATTTATGCTCGACTCTTCCCTTTTATACATTATCCGGGTTGAAACACAATACGATAAGAACAGCTGTGAAGCAGTTCTTAGCCTTTAATGATGCCTCTCACAGCATGAGAAGTTAGGCGGAAAGCCGGGCCTTACAACGTTGTCAAAATCCTGGAAGCACCGATTCTGTCATTCCATATTATATAAAAGGAAAACAGGACTGCGGCTGATCGATGCCTCGCAGAAAGCACAACAGCTACAAATTTATCGAATAATTTTATTACGCTACCAGTTCCATTGCCTCATTGGCATCATTTTCAGGTCCGTGTACACCAAACGAGATAAGCCATCCAGTCGTTTGTACTTACTAAAAGAACTACAACCTGGTTTTCGTAAATATCTTCACAGCAGATGTGGACACTTGTCAAGATATCCACAGAATCCAGTTCCTTTACTGAGCACAAATGACTAGATGGCTTATCTCGTTTGGTGTATAGGTGCCTGTAGATGATGCCAATGAGGAACAGAACTGGTAGCATAATAAAATTATTCCGTTAGATTACGGCAGTTGGGTTTTTGTTTTCTGCAATTAAAAGCACAATGTCACCAACAGACAGATGAGTTATAAGATAGTAAAGGTTGGAATTAGTTTTGTCACGACATTGTTTCGTTTGTTTCCTGTATTAACTAGAATGAAAAGACGAGAACAAGTTGAACTTCGTAAAGTAGAGTGGACAATAATAACAATAAAAATCTTACAGTTTCAATTGGATCCTAAACTCAAAAGCGTCGAACGTTCTGCTCTACGTCTGTCATCTATGATGTTCCACTTCTACCAATAGTTAAGGATATGTTCGTAGTCTGATAACCACTTACAAACTATTTCAAAAACGCTATGGATTCAGATGCTCACTCTTTAAGAGCGCTAACTATGCTTATGCGTATGTAAAGTGAAATAATGCTGTTTGATATACAGTAAGTGATAGACCAACGACGTATAAGGGGAACAAGAATTCTATGGAACCACAAAACTGTGACTTCGGCCAATACGTCATAATGCCATAACTTGAATATTAAACGATAAAAAAAGTCGGACAAAAGTGACGTACTCCAAAAGAATGACTAATGGATGGATGCCTGGCAGAACGTTTGGCCATCCGTAATGACTAATGGCTACAATTAAAAACATGCACGCAGAACTGAAAAATTATATGTAGCAGAGGAGGCCGCGACTGAAATTCCTCACCGGCTGACATCCATGTCGACGGACGCGCAGGCAGTAGCCACGGTTAGCACGCCATTCATTAGTCTTCCGGATAGCGGTGTAAATCAACGATTTTATCTGACGCCGGACCCGCGACAAATTTGTGGTCGTTGAGCAACGTTTGATTTACTGCTAATCAGCGCTGCAGTAAATAAAGCCTATCATTAATACTACATTACAAACAACGCGACACACATCTGCTGTTTTTAAATTACACGCGTTTTTGTACCGCCCACAACCACACACATCAGCCACTATAACCACTGTACTGACACACCTCTTTCCTGCTCAAACTTTTCCGGCTGTTTTTTGTTTAATCATTCAACCATAGTGTTACAGTAACACGCTAACATAGTGAGTTAGGTAGATATAGGTATGGCTGGGGAAATGCCCGCCGACTATATAATAACTGCAAACTGCATCGACAAGCCTTAGAACATAATAATTGGAAGTAGGGAGCAGTGGGAGAAAACAGTTAGACACCGTACGTGGGACAACGTTTTGTTCACCGATGGGCGGCCGGAGTGGCCGTGCGGTTCTAGGCGCTACAGTCTGGAACCGAGCGACTGCTACGGTCGCAGGTTCGAATCCTGCCTCGGGCATGGATGTGTGTGATGTCCTTAGGTTAGTTAGGTTTAATTAGTTCTACGTTCTAGGCGAATGATGACCTCAGAAGCTAAGTCGCGTAGTACTCAGAGCCATTTGAACCATTTGAGCCATCACCGATGGGTCGAAAACAGATCATGGCATTGGGGCAGGGTTGTACGGGGTTCAGCCAAGACTGGAGAGCAGCATCTCTCTAGGGAATCTGGCCTCTGTATTCCAAGCCGAAATTACTGCAATCAGGGCATGTATGGAGGAGAATATGAGTAGGTGCTACAATGATCGTAGCATCTACATCTATGTAGACAGCCAGGCAGCCCTGAAATCATTGGCAGCTCCTGCAACAAGAGCTATGATTGTTGCAGATTGCCACAGGGCTCTGGTGGAGATAGGGGGAAGCAATAGGGTGTACCTAGTGTGATTCCCTGCCCACTCAGGGGCCTATGGCAATGAACAAGCCGATAGATTGGCTAGGATGTGGGCAACAACTCCATTTGTTGGACTGGAACGTGCCTTGACAATCACGAAGGCTATGATGAAATTAGAACTACGGAACTGGCTTAGCAAACAGCACGTAGGATATTGGAGCAAGGTCCATAAACAAAAACACGGTAAGGTAATGATGCCCAAGCCATGTTTTAAAAGAAGCTCTGTAATTCTTGGATTGAACAGGAAAGAGATCAGACTCATGACTGGACTGGGAACTTCAGAAAACACCTACACACAATGGGTATAATGGAAGAATGGAAGAGGACCCTAAATGTAGGATCTGTGATGAGGGCGGAGAAACTGCATCACACCTAACCTTTGAATGCATGAAACTGGAGAGTAGAAGATACAGACTCTTCGGGACAACAAGACCTGAAGAAACTGTGTCTAACAAAAACCTGGTAGAGGGACTCCTTGCACTATTTAAGGACACTGGTTGCTTTACTAGATATACTGGGAGCGATACCGCACAATAAACCTAGTTTCGGGCGGGCAGTGACGGGTCAGACCTAAGCTGTTTTAGCTCAATCAATCAACACCCGTTGTAATGTGGAACTGACCACTACATATCTCGAGTAGAGGATCCGCCAGTACAAAACAAGGTAGAGAGAATTTTGTTGTCAGTAGAGCAGCTGTAACAGCAGAATGGTTAGATCAGGAGAGTGAAAGGCAACTCTGGTGCGACTATTTAAATGACTGACAATGTTGGCATAATTTAGACGTTCAAACAACATTTATTTTCCCAAAACAGACATAAATCATGCTAAACAAGTTATTGATTGAATACCGTAAACAACTAACAGGTGATTTAAGACAACTCTGGACGAGGATCTTGAGTGGCAGAGACAATTTAACTAGGTGATCAGAATCAAGTACTCTGGCCCTAAAAATGTGGATAACGCAATCTGAATTGATCTGACACTGAGCAGAGTTTGGTTGATCAAATTTACTGAAGTTTCTCTACATAGATGCAGCTGAGAGCAAATGGTGATTGAGATCTGCACGCCCTGACGATGCTGGAACGGCAGTACGTTACCCTGTTTGTTTGTTGCTGCGATGTAGCTTACAGCTGGCGAGATGTGTGCGGCGGAGGGGAGACGTGGCACCTGTGAATCGATCGCGGCCCCGAAAGAAATGCAAAAATCTCACGGTGAACAGGCAGACGGATCGCAATTTACTTTCTACCAGAGCCCTGAAATCTCGGTAGATTTCAGTATGTGACACACCCATTCGCTGGTCGTACCAAGGACCAATTTGGCTGATTTATACGACAGAGCGCACAAAGATACCAAAGGAAAAGACTCGCTTGTCCCTCGATTTGTGTCCTGACGGATCGCTGGCCGCTAGGGGTTTGTTGTCGGCACGTGGTGGTGTCCCGCTGTCTGCGCTGACTTCAAATGTGCAGCCTGCACTGTTAGACGACCGGGCTGTGTGATGCAGGAGCATCAGTTGGCAACGGCTTGTCGCAGTGGGTGGTCCCCCGCAGCTGGGCTGCTACATATGACTCATTATGGCAGCCCGCACCACTCGCCTTTCGTTGGGTGGCATGGGCCGTGACGTCCAGTCTGCCGTGTTGGTTCCGGAGTCTGCACAATACTCGTGTGGTCTAGTGCCATATTCTCACACAAAAGTCATTACATCGATATAATCAGTTTACGGAAAAGAAAATGATGATGAGTAAAATTTTTTGTACATAATTTATTTTATTTATTTTTGACTAAGGACGCAAATCCAAAACTAAATTTAATGACTGTAGCGCCCTGTTAACGTCGTATGGACATAAAGTATGTGGTGTGATGTGTCTTTGTTTGTGTATGCACGTGTTTTTGTTCGTTCGTGGTTAGTTCTACTCCTGTCTTGCACCCTAATTTTACGCTGGCGCCACCTCTATACCTCCACGAAACGCGCAGACTTCTCCCCATACTAAATACTAAATTCATCAGGTTACCTTCCATTCAAAAGGCTGTAGCACTCAGCGACTCTTATATTGACTTGTAAATAATAGATTTCAGCTATCAGTCGTTCTTTTTAAATTTTTTTAATTAGCAGATCTATATTTCAGCTAGAAACTAGCTATTCTAAACGCACTATCATTTTTGATCAATGCATGTAATGCCTGTTGGTCGGGCTCCATCCACAGTTCATAGAATGGCTAGTTTCTATCTGAAATCTAGATCTGCCACTAAAAAAATTTAAAAAGGACGACTGATAGTTGAAATCTAATATTTACAAGGAAATACTAACTTACTGTACTTCCCTATGCCTTTTCTAATACTACCAAAGCGATATTTCATGCATTTTATTCCTTGTATACTCCTCTTTTATTTTTAGATGTCCAGCGGCGTTATCCGCTCCGTCTACTCACTCAGGTGCTTGTGATTTGCCTGAAATCTATGTAGTGGCGTTCTATGATTGTTTACACGTAATTTTATATAGTTCAAGAATGTCTCCTCCCTCCCTTGTCAGGATAGCTGCTGAAATGAAACACGAGCATAATGCATTATACATCTATATATATATATATATATATATATATATATATATATATATATATATATATATATATATATAACAAAAAATAAAAAGTATTTTCAAATTTATTTAATTAAGCCCCCATGCAATATATATATATATGAGTCTCATCCAAGGTACATAATTTCATTTCTGCTTCCTATTTCCGGGTCTAGAGTTTGCCACACTACCATGACTTGCACTTGCCCGTGCTAATTCCCCATACACAATATTTAATTATTTAATAAAAATAATTTTGTCGAATTTTGTCTTAGTATATTTTGTAGAATTGATTTTTTATATTATAGTTTATTGGTAATGTAATTGTTTTATGAAATATTATTTTAAATTTTTAAAAGTAGATTTTATTTATTGTACCTTTTGTATCAGGGTTTATCAAAATTTTAGTATTTACTTTACTTGTCTCGATTTGGGTTGATTTATAAATAATTTATAGTTAATGTATCATAATTCTTATTAAATTATTTATAGAAATGAGATGTTAATCGTTTCCCAAGATATCTAGTTTCTTAAGAAAAAATTTAATTTTTTAAAGTTAATTGTTTTTATTTAATTTTTTATGTATAAATATTAACTTATTTATTCTTTAAGGGATAAGCTTTGAAGTTAATAACCTATAATTTGTTTTAATAAAATATAATAGTAAGCTTTAAACCAGCTATCTTTAAGATTACGTTTTAGTTCATTATTTTTATTTTTGATTTTATAATTATTTTAGGTTTTTTATTAAGATTATAAATTTAATTTTTAAATTTTTGTAATAATGATAGAATTAGTATATTTATTTGTATATAATTTTTACCTTGTTAATTTATTATAAGGAACTAGGCAAAATTGATTTCCGCCTGTTTATCAAAAACATGTCCTCTAGAAAATATTTTGAGGTCTGGCCTGCTCACTGAGCAAATTTTTAAAGAGCCGCGGTATTTTGACCGTGCAAAGGTAGCATAATCATTAGTCTCTTAATTAGTGGCTGGAATGAATGGCTTGACGAGAAATCAACTGTCTCTTAATAAATTTTTGAATTTAACTTTTGAGTCAAAAGGCTTAAATTTTTCTTTAGGACGAGAAGACCCTATAGAGCTTAACATTTTATTTTTATATAGTTTTTTGTTTGTCTTTCTATATTTAATGATGATGTTTTGTTGGGGTGACATGAAGAATAAATAAACTCTTCATTATTATATAATTTATTTATGTTTGTTGTTTTGATCCATAATTTATGATCATAAGATTAAGTTACCTTAGGGATAACAGCGTAATTGTTTTTGAGAGCTCATATCGACAAAGCAGATTGCGACCTCGATGTTGGATTAAGAAAAATTTTGGGTGCAGTAGCCCAGTAATTAGGTCTGTTCGACCTTTAAATTCTTACATGATCTGAGTTCAGACCGGCGTGAGCCAGGTCGGTTTCTATCCTAAGATTATTAATTCATATTAGTACGAAAGGACCATATGGTTGAAATATTTTTTATTTTATTGATTAAAATTAATTAAATTACTATTTTGACAGATTAATGTGTTGAATTTAGAATTCATTTATGTAGATTTTTTCTACAAATAGTATTGATACTTTATGATTTATTTATGTTTATTTTGAATTTTCTTTTATTAGTTATTTGTGTTTTAATTAGTGTTGCTTTTTTAACTTTATTAGAGCGTAAGGTTTTAAGTTATATTCAAATTCGAAAGGGTCCAAATAAAGTAGGTTTTGTTGGAATTCCTCAACCCTTTAGTGATGCTATCAAGTTAATTTGTAAGGAGCAGCCAATTCCTATTATATCTAATTATTTACTTTATTATTTTTCTCCTGTTTTTAATTTAATAATTTCCTTGGCTGTTTGAGTGATTTTTCCCTACTTAACTTATATATGTTCTTTTTCTTATGGATTTTTGTTTTTTTTATGTTGTACTAGATTAGGTGTTTATACTGTTATAATTGCTGGTTGGTCTTCTAATTCAAATTATTCTTTACTAGGTTCTCTTCGTTCTGTTGCTCAAACAATTTCATATGAAGTTAGTTTGGCTTTAATTTTATTATCTTTAATTATTTTAATTGGTAGTTTTAACATGTTTGATTTTATAAACTATCAGCTTTATTGTTGATTTATTATTATTTCTTTTCCTTTAGCTTTAGCTTGTTTTGCTTCTTGTTTAGCTGAAACTAACCGTACTCCTTTTGATTTTGCCGAGGGTGAATCTGAGTTAGTTTCAGGGTTTAATATTGAATATGGTGCAGGAGGTTTTACTTTAATTTTTTTTAGCTGAGTATACTAGAATTGTTTTTATAAGAATGTTATTAGCTTTAATTTTTTTAGGTGGTGATTTTTATTCTTTTATATTTTTTATTAAGCTTGCTGTTATGTCCTTTGGTTTTATTTGAGTTCGTGGCACATTACCACGTTTTCGTTACGATAAGTTAATGTACTTAGCTTGAAAAAGTTTTTTGCCATTATCTTTAAATTTTTTTATTTTCTTTGTTGGTTTAAAGATTTTATTTATTTCATTTATTTAGTGAAATTTTTTAAGAAAAGTTAATAGAAGAGTTAAACTTCTAGTTTTATGTTTTCAAAACATATGCTTTTCCTAAGCTAATTAACTTATTATTCCTTAATTAGCTTATCTCATGCGTTTGCAACATGTACATTAATTAAGAAGTATGTAAAGTAAATAATTGTTAAGATTTGTCCTGTTATAATATAAGGTTCTTCAACAGGCCGTTTTCCAATTCATGTTAATAAGCATACAACAACTACTATAATTCAGAATAAAATCTGGTTGATAGGATAGAATTGAATACCTCGGAATGGTGTTTTATTATAAAATGGTAAAATTATTAAGATTCTAATTGATAGGAATAACGCAATAACACCTCCAAGTTTATTAGGGATTGACCGAAGAATTGCATATGCAAATAAGAAGTACCATTCTGGTTGAATATGGACAGGAGTTACTAATGGGTTGGCAGGTACAAAATTATCCGGATCTCCTAGGAGGTAAGGATTGATCAAGCATAATATAATTAATAATGATGTTATTAGTACAAATGTAATAGAGTCCTTGAAAGTAAAATATGGGTGAAATGGAATTTTTTCAATATCTCCATTTAGTCCTAAAGGGTTATTAGACCCTGTTTGGTGGAGGAAAAATAAATGAATTGCTGCTATAGCAGCAATAATAAATGGTAATACAAAATGAAATGTAAAGAATCGATTTAATGTTGCATTATCAACAGCAAATCCTCCTCACACTCATTGAACTAAATCTGTTCCTAAGTACGGGATTGCTGATAATAAATTAGTAATTACTGTTGCACCTCAGAATGATATTTGACCTCAAGGTAAAACGTATCCTATAAATGCAGTTGCTATAACTAAAAATAGGATTACTGTACCAATTATTCAGGTGTGTATGTATATATAAGATCCGTAGTAAATTCCTCGTCCTACATGCAAATAAATACAAATAAAAAATATAGAAGCTCCATTTGCATGTAAGGTTCGAATAATTCAGCCATTATTTACATCTCGGCAGATGTGAACTACACTACTAAATGCTATTTCAATATTTGATGTATAATGTATAGCTAAAAATAGTCCAGTTACAATTTGAATTACCAAACATAGCCCTAGTAGGGATCCAAAATTCCATCAAAATATATTGTGTATGGGGAATTAGCACGGGCAAGTGCAAGTCATGGTAGTGTGGCAAACTCTAGACCCGGAAATAGGAAGCAGAAATGAAATTATGTACCTTGGATGAGACTCATATATATATATATTGCATGGGGGCTTAATTAAATAAATTTGAAAATACTTTTTATTTTTTGTTAGCTGTATGTCCGATTACGCTGTTTCTCGTAATCGATTGGCCCTGACTAGTACTATTACGCAATCTGACTGCATAGAACAACAACAAAGAATTAAATGAAAATTTCAGTTAATACAATTCATTAATTAAGTCCCCAGCAATTATAAAACCTACAAAACCAAAGCACAAATGTAATTGTTCTGTGTGTGGGAGTGTGACTCAACGTACACATCTGGCACGGTTCTTCTTCAACAAGACAAGAATTTTTTAAATACCAATTATACTGACGTGATAAAAGAAAATTAGAAGTACGATAATTGCGTAAGGAAAGCAGAATTACACTCTAATACAAGAACACACGCCAGATGCTTTGTTGACTGAACCTGTAATGACGCATTATTTAGGACACTGAAATAAAAACAAACGGAGTTAGTTACCTCATTTATATTGATGAAAATCATTCTAATCCTTACATTATATCACAACCAGAACTCTCCAATATCACATCTCAGCAAGCACTGCCTAATAGCACATCTCAACAAACACTCTCTGCTACAACATCTCAGCACAGACTACCACGAGACCTCGACATGCACTGACTTCTACGAGCTCTCTCCAAGCACTGACTACTACGAGTTCTTAACAGGCACTGAGGAGGCGGCTTAATAATACTCTTTGGCGCAGTCTCTGGCGCAGTGGCTCAGTGTAGCCACCTTTCATATGCCCCTCCTCCACAGGCCAGAATTTAATGGTATTTTTGCCAGCATTGGTGGTGAAAATACCACCAAATTCGTCCAGAAAAATACAGACAAAAATAAAAGATAATATTAATACTTAAATATCACATAATTACTTAAAATTTTGGCTTAGCACTGACCTTTCAATAACCTAATATATAAAATACAGTAGGCAATACAAATTCTTTTCATACATGTGGCTTTACATAATAGTTTACACAATACATAAAAAATCAGTTTATACAAATGTTCACATAAATGCTTACAATAATTAGTTTATACAAAAAAAGACACCAACAGGTGACATCTTTTCAGTAGAAGCAGTCCATCAGTGGCACCCAGTAAAGTTTAGCAGGTACACCCAGCAACAAGTTACATTAGTTCAGTAGAAGCAATCCATCAGAAGCACCCAGCAATGTTGAGCAGGTGCAGACAGCAACAAGTGACTTCATTTCAGTAGAAACAGTTCATCAGTTGCACCCAGCAATGTTGAGCAGGTGCAGACACCAACAAGTGACATCATTTCAGTAGAAGCAGTCCATCAGTTGCACCCAGCAATGTTGAGCAGGTACAGACACCAACAAGTGACTTCATTTCCATACAAGTAGTCCATCAGTTGCATCTAGCAATGATGAGCAGGTCCAGAGAGCAGTCCATGATATTCACTATCACCGATCACACTGTTCATCAGAGTATATAAGCACAAATTAAACATGTCCTAGTGGCACCAATCATGTAGAAAAAGTACAAGTAACAGTCCAAAATATTCACTATCCCTGATCACACAGTTCATCAGCAGAAATTAAACATGTCCTAGTGGCACCAATCATGTAGAAAAAGTACAAGTAACAGTCCATAATATTTACTATCACTGATCACACAGTTCATCAGCAGAAATTAAACATTTCTAAGTGTCACACATCATGTTGAAAAGTGCAGGTAACAGTCCATAATATTCACCATCACTAATCAGACAGTTCAGGCATGAACAATAGTTTGAATACACATACAAATGCTTTTACACACTAGACATATAAATTCTAATAAACACACAAATGATATCAGATAATTTTTATATTAACTATTACAAATACTCAAATATCAGTAAACCTATAATATTTATGGGTGTCAGTGCAAGCCACTACAAACAAATAAAATAATATTTACGAGATAGGTGGGTAGGATTAGGAAAGGAAAACACACAAAACACACTCATTCATCTTTCGTCCACATTAAGTACTACTGTGTAATTGAATAGTGTTAACTGTGTAAATGTAATTCTGTCAAAATCTGATGTTCATCATGTGTATCAAGCAATAGTGGCAGCAATGTATAACACTCAATAATAGTTAGGTCAACGTCATAGACCAATGTTTGCCAAGCCAGATCAAATGTACTGTTGTTGAACAACTGTCAGTGAGCCAAGATATGCAAATACTTCCTCTCTCAAAAAAAAGTATATACTGCTTAGTGATTTAACAAAGTGTGTGTATAGACTATCTTCAAAAAAAAAGTATATACTGCTTAGTGATTTAACAATGTGTGTGTATAGACTATCTTCCTTCTACTTTAGTGTTCTAGTCTGCTATCTTCGTCCTCCTTGTTCCATAAGACCAACAAAAAAAAAATATGCATCTCACTTACTTTACCTCTTATCCACCAAAACTCCAATAATCATCAACTTCACACAATCTCAATAATACCTCAATAATACCTCTTCAATACGTCGATACATATAAACCCTATTGCCAATATATGCTCCTCACTTACTTTACCTCTTATCCACCAAAACTCCAATAATCATCAACTTCACACAATCTCAATAATACCTCAATAATACCTCTTCAATGCGTCGATACATATAAACCTTATTACCAATATCATTTCACTTCCATAACAACTCTTTCCTCTAGTCAGTCTCCTCGAACAAGTACAGATAAAATCCTAATGCAAACCTCATCATCCCATACAATCCGAAGACACATTGTCAACACACAACCTCTGTGTAATCCATCTGAGCCAAATCTTCTACTCATTATGAATTATAAACAAAAGAAATGCATACATGACCTCTAACAGACTTAGTTCGAATAACTCTCAGTAATTAAGTACGATTACGGAATGTGAATGATCATAATATTTCACAGTGTGTACACCACTTCAAGAATTATGGCAGAAGCAAACATGTGGAGTATTTATTGTGTCAAGTGTCACTTCCTATTTCAATTGCTCGCGAAAAATGCAGTGTAATAATTGTCAATGGTCTAAACCTAGTTTTGGTATGTCA
Source organism: Schistocerca piceifrons (assembly GCF_021461385.2). Lineage (NCBI taxonomy): Eukaryota > Metazoa > Arthropoda > Insecta > Orthoptera > Acrididae > Schistocerca > Schistocerca piceifrons. Next base: position 632,753,133 of record NC_060139.1, read on the forward strand.
TGTCGTTAGCTTCCTTCCTATTAGCATAAATTTATACAGCTTCCATAAAACCTCAGCTCATGTGACTTCTATGAAGTTCTTTGTACCAATGTCGTTCGTCGAATTATAGCAGTTCATTTTCTTATCTTAAAAATATAAGGCACTGAGCGTAAGCAATACAAGCAATAGCGAGTAAATATACCAGTAGAGAACAGAATATCAACAAGTGTATGCAGCACAATTCTTACAACGAGGCTCTGCCAAGCAAACAATCTATAATTAATACAATAGTGTGACCTAAACTCTATGTCCATACACAGTATATCAGCATTTCTATACACCAAATTAAAGAGTAGTTATGACAACAAACAGAAATGTGTAAATATGCAATCCATACGCAAACAGGTCATTAGCATCATTTCAGCATAAGCAAATAAATGTTCATATGTCATCCTAATAAGTAAACATGAAGGCGCAAGCAGATAAATGACAAAGTGTAACCTACATACCTAACCACATCATCACAATAAATCAGGTGACAATTACAATTTAAATAAATAAGCACAGCAGACACATAATAAAAAAAATATGACATCAGTGAAAAAGCAGTGCAGCCAAGCGATGCATAATATACACAAGTTACAACCCAGTTCATTAATAATCATTGTCAAAATCAGTTAACGTACGCAAGCACGTCGCTTCACAAGTAATTTCATAGAACATGAAATTTAGCACAAAGTATGAATCACGTAATCGCGAGCAGCAAATTACGTCTAAAGTACGTACCTAAGTGGAAATATGTTACCTGAAAAATGAACTCAATTAATAGTTACCTTTTTAGTTTATTAGTTTCTTCTTGGAAATTACATTCTTTCTGAAATTTTCTCGATAGCAAGTCCTCTTAACGTCGGAGACACACAGAATTTACCTGAAGTTCTTAAATATTTTATAGAACCGTATCCTGAAAAATACTGAATGTTAATAACATAATTCATCAAGTCACTATAGCTTTATACTGAATTTAGTCGGAGAAATTAAACTGTGTATTTGTTTACGGCTGTCAGTGCATTCGCACTGAGCGCTCGATCAGCTGTAGGCGCGTGACGTAGGAAGCAATTGTTCGCGGTCAACGACTGCCTTGTGCGGCGCCCAGACTTGACTGTTGCTTTGAGTATGTGCCGCCGCCAAAAACCAGCGCGGTATCCTTGTACTCTCCGCACGTTTACATGTAGCTGTGAGTTTCTCTAAAGTATGTCATTCCACAAAAATTTTTACGTTAGATATATGATGTATTCCTTTAGAGCGTCGAGATTTAAGAGTTTCTACTTCAACAGTGTTATCATGAATAATTTTACGAATTCTATATGGACCGTTATAAAGCAGAAAAAATTTGCGACACAAGCCTTTTCCTTTGTGAGACAAACGGTGGGACTTAATTAAGACCTTCTGACCAACTGACAAGATTTTTGAACGACCCGGACGCTTAGCTGATCTCTCTCTTCTAGCAGCCGCAGATGCAATATTTCGTAGAGCCAGATTGACAACTTCAGAATGCCGCAGTTTCCGTGAAGGCGGAAAAGGAACTATTTCAGAAATGCGATTTGTCGGTGCTTTATTTTTTAATGTCAATATACGCGGTAAAGAAGTTGAATCATTAGGGAGTTCATTCAGAATGTTTTGAAAAATATGAAGATACTGATCCCAAGTTCTGTGATTCTGATGACAATAAAGACGACACAATTTATTGATTTCCTTCATCCATCTCTCTGAAGCGTTAGATTGAGGGTGAAAAAGTGAAATGAAAATTGGTTTAATTTTACGACCCTGTAGAGTACGAAGCCAAATTTTAGAACGAAACTGTGATCCATTATCTGATATAACCTTATCAACATGACCAACTTCTTTAAGAAAATGTTTGATGAAAGCTTTAGATACTGAACGAGCTGTTGCTTTGCGTAAAGGTGTAAAACACACATATTTTGATGTCAACTCCACTGCTACGAAAATGTACGCAAAACCATTAGTAGAACGAACCACTGGACCGAACAAATCGACTGCAGCCATCTCCTTTAATTTCGCTGGAATGATAGGAAACAACGGTGCTCTGTGAGAAACTGTTGGCCGCTTAGCCTTTTGACATAATTTGCATTTGGCCAGAACAGATCGAATACGTTTTTCCATATTACTGAAATAACAATCTTCTCGTAATTTATGAAAGCATTTTCTGGGACCAAAGTGTGCATAACTGAAATGCGTGTACCAAATCAATTTATTGACCCACTCATCAGGAATACAAACTAACCAAACAGAGTTGTCGACCGATTTTCGTTTAAAATGAATGTCATTGCGAACTAAATAATGCTGTCTAATCGTCACGCTTTCCTTTCTCCTCCACTTCTCCTTAATGTCCTTCCAGATTGGATCCTTATTTTGCTCCTTAGCGATGTCCTGGAGCGAAGACGAAATAAAGTTCTCAAACGCAACACCTTGAATATACATCAAACAATAATTGTTTTCCTTGCAGTCCTCTTCAGCACTTTGTTTCAAACCCATAGGTGCACGTGATAAAGCATCAGCAACAATATTTGAAGAACCCTGTATGTAAACAATACTAAAATCAAATTCCTGTAGGTACAACGCCCATCTTGACAATCTGCCATGAGTTAATTTTGTTGACATAAGAAATTCCAGAGCTCGATGATCGGTATAAACCTTATTATGTCTGCCAAACATTTTGTGAAAGCCCAAACAACAGCCAAAGCTTCAAGTTCCGTAATCGAATAATTCTTTTCGGATTTAGAGAGAACGTGACTTCCAAATGCAATAGTCTTCTGTACTACAACGCCGTTTTCTTCTATCTCTTGAAATAAGTGTGCCCCTAGGCCCTTGTATGATGAGTCCGTCGCCAAACAAAATTCTTTAGATAAATCCGGATGTGAAAGAAGTGGAGCAGCAACTAAAGCATCACGAAGCTGTTCAAATTCTGACTGAGCTTCCTCATCCCAACACCAATTAGATTTCTTTCCAGATAGTTCACATAAACGAGGTGTGGCCAAATCGTCTAATTTAACAAAGCGTCGAAGAAAATTACAGACACCAAGGAAACTACGAACATCACGTTTTGTGGTAGGAACAGCATAGTTACGAATAGCGTCTAATTTTTCTGGATCAGGAAGAATACCTTCTGTAGAAATAATGTGACCGAGAAATTTCACCTGAGAACGACCAAATTCAGATTTTTCTAAGTTCACTGTAATGCCAACTCTTGCAAAGATACGTAACAATGAATCCAAAATTATGTTATGCTCACTCCAAGAATGTTTAGCAATAAGAATATCGTCGACATATGAAGTAATATTGTCACGAAGATAAACAGGTAAAATTTCATTTAAGCTACGAATGAATGCTGCTGAAGATACAGTAAGTCCAAAAGGTAATTTCCGAAACTGGTAACAATTACCAAAGGCTAAAAAGGCCGTGTATTTTCTACAATCAGGATGGAGTTCTATTTGCCAAAAACTTGCGCGCATATCAATCGTGGATAAAAATTTAATTCCATGAAAATGTTGAAGAAGTTCATCTAAATTTTGTAGGCGGTCAGTTTCAGGAATGATGATGTTATTTATCTGTCTGGAATCCAGAACCAAACGAATTGACCCATCCTTATTAAGAACAACGTGTAATGGGCTAGTATAAGGACTGACTGCATGCTCAATAATGCCCTGATCTAATATGTACTGAAGTTCATTCTTAACCTTGTCTCTGTAAGCCAAAGGAATAGCGTACGCTTTCCCGCGAAATGGTGTGTGTTCTTTTACTTTAAATAAATATTGTAAGCCTTGTATAGTTCCTGTGTGATGACTAAACACTGTAGCATGTGAAGGCAAAATTTGGTGCAGCTCTTCTCTTGCAACGTCATCTGGCACTTCAGCTTTCTTAACCTTTTCATTAATTAATTCTTCGCTATTAATTATATCATCCATCGCGTCCCTGTATCTATTGTCATTGTCATGAATGAACACATTGTCGTCATAATGCTCAACGAAAACATCAGAAGTAAGAAACCTTAAACATTTTGTATCTGACTCAGATCTTGTTAAACACTCGAAAAATTTCAAACATTTCGGCATTCCGGCAACAGTCAAATTTACACTTCCTTCTTTAAAGTTCAAAATTGCCTTATGTGCGTTAAGAAACTCCATACCTAATATAATTTGGGTACTGAGTAATTGAACAATAATAAAATTAGCAGAAAATTCGTATCCTTGACAAATGAAATTTAAGTTGGTCTGTTGTTTAACTTCCACACTTTTTCCAGAAATCGCTCCTCGAATTGTAGTTTTTGAAATAGGTAACACAGGACAGGCAATAGTTCTTGCACATATACGAAAAACTGATTCACTAATGACGTTCAATGGGCTCCCAGAATCTAAAACTGCAGTGAACTTATTCTTACCCACACATACTTCAATAACAGGATGTAAAAATGCGTCTACATTATTTTCCTTTTCGTCTAACAAAATGTCTCTCATATCTTCCAGGCGTACGTAGTGTAAAGTCGTAGTGTCATTACTTTCTGAACCGTCTATATTGCTGCCAGAAACCGAAGCTACAAGTCATTGTCGATTGTTTGCGTCACGTCTTTGATTATTCGCGTCATTTCGCGGATCAATTTCTACTATTTGCACTTGTCTCTCAGAAGTTCTGTCACGTGGAGGATGCCAATTAGGTCCCTCCTGTCTGTTAGATGCAAATTCTTGGTTGTGTCTGTTATTAAAATTTCTGTTTTCCTGTCTGTCTGCATAACTACTTCTTGTATAATTTCGACTGTCACTTCTGAAATTATTGTTGTATCTACTACACTGATTATTTCTGTAGTAAGAATTTCTATTACTGTTTGAATAATTTCTGTCTTGATGATACCGATTACTGTTTCCGTATGATTGATCATTCCGGTACGAATTACCGTTATTATAATTGTCTGTGTAATTTCTGTTAGAACGTCTGTTATTGTCATAAGGCTGGTGTCTATTGTCCTGTCTGTTACGTCTGTCATTCTCAAAATTACCCATATAACGCCCGTTCCGATCACTATCCCTTTTCTCTGAAAATCTATTGTAATTACTGTTACTAAAGAAGTTACAGGAAGTCCCGTCGTCGTTGTCATACTCAAGTTCTTGCAACAAAGTCTTAAAGGTCTCGATGTCGTCTTTACATCTTCTGGCTAAAGCAATTTGTCTTATGGATTGTGGCAGCTTAGTTAAACAAATGCGAATTAATTCAGTCGGGCTGTAAGGGTTGGACAGGAACTGATTCTTTCGAATCATGTCTTCAAAATATTCTGCTGGCGTCCGGAACTCATACTGTTTGAAATTACGCTGCATAATAAGACTGTGTTTGACTCTGTCTTGCGTGTTTTCGGACTAATATGCCGATAGAAATGCATGATAAAAATCATTTAGATTATTACAATCTCTAATGAGTGCGCGCATCCGCGTCGCCGGTTCGTTTTCTAAATATCCACACATAAATTCCAGTTTGTGACTTAGTGGCCAATTTGGTGTAAGTGCGTACATAAATTGATCTAACCATGAACATGGATGTATGTCATTCTTAGAATTGCGGAAGATCTTAAATTTCCGAACAGTCAAAAAGTGTTTATAGTCAAAGTTTTCGCCTCGTGGCGACAAAGACCTACCGCGTCTGTCCCAGTCCGAATGTCGATTATTGTCAAGTTCACGCGCCTGGCGCTCTCTTGTAGCTTCTCGTAAATGAAATAAATTATTTTCTTCATACCCCTCTGCTATCTGTGATTCTAAGTTCCTTCTACTATCCTTTCCTACTATTTCGCCTTCAATTTGTTTGACTTGCTTTCGTAATGCCTCAAATTCCCTTTTCACGCGTTCATTAAATTTTCCCTGATTTTCAACATGCTTATTTATGTTCTGATACTCTTCGGTTTCTGCAAATGGCAATGGTGCTGTATCATCTGAATCTCTGTCCCCATTTAAACTAAGACTTGTCAATTTATCTGAAATCTCCTCAACTCTTTCCGATAAATCACCTATTTGTTCTTTCTGTTTATTTACGTCTTCCGTAAGTGTCGCGACTCGGGTTTCAGTATTAACACATTTAGTAGTTAACTGTTCATACTGTTGTGTTAGGTTATTTATTCTGTCATTTGGTACGGATTCCTCGATTCTCTCAAATATTTCTTCCTTATCGTGTGCACGTTGTAAATTTAACTCTGAAAATTTCTGTACTATCACGCGATCTCTTTCCTCCTGTTCTCTATCCTGTTCCCTTTGTTTGATTTCTACTGCAATTAATCTATTATTGTGAGCATTCAAAATCGGTTGTACTTCTTCTCTGATTTCTTTCTTTAATTCATCTTTCATATTTTTGAAACACGTCCCTATTCGTGAGTCTAACCGTGTTTCCAAAGTTCCCATCTCTGTTTTAATTGTTCCAATCTCTGTTTTATATTCAGATCCTAACCGTGTTTCCATTGTCCCCATATCATTTTTTAATTCAGATCCCAAAGTTCCCATCCGTGTTTCCATTGTTCCTATTCGTGAGTCTAACCGAGATCCCAAATTTAATATTGCACTCATCAAGTGCTGCATATCAGCCGGTTCGAAATTCTTTTCGCCCCTAACATTTCCCACAAAACCAACTTCCTTCGTCATAGCTGTAAGGCTATCTGTGTTCGATACTATTTCAGAATCGTTAATCTCGTATTCTGTGAATTTTCTGCTTGAGAAAAATTTTGAAATGGTTCCGGACTATCTTCCCGACTTATTAAATTGTTTTCAACTCCATTATTCATCACACTATTCTCCTGTGTTGGCGAGTTCGCCATGTTAACAATTTCGTCATTCTCACTATTCATCATTTTTGCCTTTTCATTGATCGCGTAATCATTTACAAAATATACAAAACTCGTCACTGTACGAAAATGACACACAATGTCTCTTTATCTCCAACAATACCATTTACATGAAAAGTTTCCCTCAAACACGATTAATCGAACAATTGAAATATTTGCACTAAATTGTCAAACCCGTAGACAAGACAACAATTTAAATTTTCAAAAATACCATTAGAAGAATGACAATTACCAAATCTACACATGTAATACAGACTACAATTACTAAACTCAAATTACTACAACAATACTACGCTCTACTATTTTTTACAATCAGAAGATTCCAAGGGACGATCCGAAGCAGCGGTCGCCACGTGCATGGGGGCTTAATTAAATAAATTTGAAAATACTTTTTATTTTTTGTTAGCTGTATGTCCGATTACGCTGTTTCTCATAATCGGTTGGCTCTGACTAGTACTACTACGCAATCTGACTGCATAGAACAACAACAAAGAATGAAATGAAAATTTCAGTTAATACAATTCATTAATTAAGTCCCCAGCAACTATAAAACCTACAAAACCAAAGCACAAATGTAATTGTTCTGTGTGTGGGAGTGTGACTCAACGTACATATCTGGCACGGTTCTTCTTCAACAAGACAAGAATTTTTTAAATACCAATTATACTGACGTGATAAAAGAAAATTAGAAGTACGATAATTGCGTAAGGAAAGCAGAATTACACTCTAATACAAGAACACACGCCAGATGCTTTGTTGACTGAACCTGTAATGACGCATTATTTAGGACACTGAAATAAAAACAAACGGAGTTAGTTACCTCATTTATATTGATGAAAATCATTCTAATCCTTACATTATATCACAACCAGAACTCTCCAATATCACATCTCAGCAAGCACTGCCTAATAGCACATCTCAACAAACACTCTCTGCTACAACATCTCAGCACAGACTACCACGAGACCTCGACAGGAACTGACTTCTACGAGCTCTCTCCAAGCACTGACTACTACGAGTTCTTAACAGGCACTGAGGAGGCGGCTTAATAATACTCTTTGGCGCAATCTCTGGCGCAGTGGCTCAGTGTAGCCACCTTTCAATATATATATATATGAGTCTCATCCAAGGTACATAATTTCATTTCTGCTTCCTACTTCAGGGTCTAGAGTTTGCCACACTACCATGACTTGCGCTTGCCCGTGCTAATTCCCCATACACAATATTTCGCCGACGGCGCTCTCATTGCGCTGGCAAAATTCCACCACGATATAGACAACACAGCATGACAGGCGGTGGCTCATAACACACCGAGTCTTAGCGTTGACACTCGTTCAAAGCGTGGACTGCTAATACCAGACAAAGTACATCCGAAAATCGAGACGCACATGCTCATAACGTACTGAGTCTTAGCGTCAACAAACGCCTAAAGGTGGACCACTAACACCATACAAAACACATCCGAAAATTGAGACGCACATGCTCTATGGTACAATTTACAGTCCTGACACCAAGAAAGACATAAAGTGACGTACATCCGTCACTTGGGCAGTGTACAAGAAACCACGGAAAGTAAACAGAAACAATTTCATTGGCCAAGATTATACTTGTGGAGGCTCTTCTACGGGAATGCTCAATTGCGGTCAAATTACGACAGATCTCTGTGCTCTCCTGGGAGTGGAAATCGGACAACAATTGTGAGGTCCAATGCACCGAAATCTAATGGAAAATTATGCTAAGCAACACTGTATCAACATTAAATTACGTTAAATAGTTCATCCGTAGAGACTATCTACATACTGTACATTCTCTTCCCATAGCAGTTGTCTTGTATCTTAGTACTCTAACAGGTTAATATCGCTCGTTCCGATAATTTCTGAGGCACTGATTTGAGAAGAATCTGTAGGGGCTGTGTATCAATTCCTCTTTGAATTATATCTTCATGACCTCTGCGATGGATTTGGTGGCCTCAAATCCGCATATTTGCTACGTTGGTCATTCCATTGACCTTGACCATTGTATGTCCTGCTACTGCTTTGTTGTTGGTCCCTAGAGTCCTGCTGGCCCTGGTTCGAGTTCTGTTGCACTCTCCAGTTTCCGTTTCTTCTTTAGTTGTTGTTGTTATAATTTCCTCGTCTTCTTCTATTTTCCCATGATGGCTGGTTATTCCCACTGAAATTTTAATTTTGGTTTCGATTCGATCGATATTATTCCCCATTTCGTACATCGTCATTCCCCTCTGGCGAATATGGCCAGTTGTGGGCATTATTTCTACTTCTTTCTCGCGAGTTGTGAATTTCATTCACATACTCGAGTTCACACAGCGCACTCTTGAAAGCTTCGATTGAATCGCTGCATTTACCGATGAGCAGTTGCTGGTAACATAAACGTAATTTAATGTAGTAGTGCCTTATAATTTACTTGAGACTATACAGTTGATCCAAGAATCGGTGGTTCTTGACCAGTGGTTCGAGGAATTTGACAGGACTGCGGAATCCCGACTCTTCTAAGTCCTTTCCTGACATGATCTCCTGTTTTATCCTTTCCTGTGTGTCTTGCGACCAGTATGCGCTAAGGAATGGGTCCTTAAATTCTTGGTAGGAGTGACAACTCCCTACAACTCCACGCATATGTTCTGCAATCGACCCTTGTAAGAAACCACAGATAAATTGGAGCTTGTACTTCAGTGGCCAAGATTTTGGTAGCACGTGATTGTACTGTGCCATCCGGGTCTTTGGACTGAATGCGTTGTTGGGAACCTAGGTGACTTGAAGATTGTGGATAGTCAAGAAAAGGTGTGGTCGAAAGGTTCGACGTATCCGCTGTACGAATTTACCCTCTTGTCCATGTATCCGTGCCAAAATGATCATCGTGCACTGTTATGGTAAAACCTCGTGTTGCCAGATTCACGTAATAACGTTTCTGACCTCCGTAGACATGTACAATGGTTCAGCTCGGTCCCTGACATAGTGCGTGTTACCGACGGAGCGTATCCTATTACGCGTTTCGCCGCGGCAGAAGCATATTCCTGATGCATTCGCCCCTGTGCATGGGGTGTTTCCTCATACAGCGGTTCGGAAAGTCGACAAAATTTTTTTTTTTACTTCTGTGATGCTCTCGATGGCGTACTACCGTACGAGATTGTGTTTGTAATTGCGCGACCCGCTCATGTGGCCTGCCGAGCGTCCTTATACAACTCGTTTTGTTGAGCTGCGACTCGGGTCTGAAGTTCTTTAACTTAAGTGATTTCGGCCTGTTTGAATTTTTACCTGTTCGATTCGCTTCGCTGCCTCACTCATTTTTTCGTGTTTCTTGAGCTATTTTTTTGCCTTGCTTTTGGAGAGTCTGCAGCAGCATTTACCTGCGAATCCCGTGTAACATGCACATGGTCATCGCTAATAATCTGACGTGGAGCCACTGTCAACAAAACACAATTACTTCTGCTACTCTGTAGCAAACGTGCTTTGCTTCTTGTAAGCATGCACTCTAATTCTGACCCAAACGAATTTAAACACTACACATTCCTATGCTATACAAATTCTGCTCTAAATTAAGTTCCCGTGAGCAACTGATTTCTAGTTGCTAACACCGGATTCAAATAACAGCACGCTTGTCTATGCTCACAAATGAATATCTCAGTCTATTCTAACAAATCATCACAACGCCAGTCGCCACCAGAAACAAACAATCAAATGACACAGAAGTCATAAAAACATCATGAAAATACACACATAGAATAATTAAGTATTAGTTCTATGTCTAGGCGCCAGCAATGCGAATCGACTCTACCCAGTGCACCATATTAAACATGGGAAAGACCATCTATGATGTGATGGTGAAAGATGCCATCAATTCAAAAGTCTGTGCAAGAGATGTCAAATTGAATGACTTCGCTAGACAACTCGATCTGATGGCCACAGAAGTTGGCGTCAATCCAAGATCCTGGCAGGGTCACCACAATGAAAGGCAACCCTGGTGGGACTATTTAAATCATTGAAAATGTGGGCATAATTTAAGTGCTCTAACAACACTTATATTCTCAAAACAGACATCAATAATGATAAACAAGTTACTGATTGAATACTGTAAACAACTAACAGGCGATTTAAGACTCTGGACAAGGATCCTGGGTGGCAGAGGCAGTTTAACTAAGTGATCAGAGTTAAGTACTCTAGCCCTAAAAATGTGGGTAACGCAGTCTGAATTGATCTGACACAGCATAGTTTGATTGATCAAATCTACTGACGTTTTTCTACATAGGTGCAGCTGAGAGCAAGTGGCGATTGCGATCCGTCCCCCCTGACAATGCTGAAGCAGCAGTGCGTTACCCTGTTGGGTTTGTGCTACGATGCAACTTGCAGCTGGCGAGATGTGTGTGGCAGAGGGGAGACGTGGTGGTGGCACCTGTGGATCGATTGCGGCCACGAAAGAAATGCTAAAATCTCACAGTCTAGCGATCAGGCAGATGGATCGCAATTTACTCTCTACCAGAACCCTGAAATCATGGTAGTTTTGACTGTGTGACACACCCATTCGCTGGTTGTACCAAGGACCAATTTGGCTCACTTATACTACAGAGCGCACAAGGATATCAAACGTGAAGACTGGTAAACCAAAAATGTATAAGTGTGCCCTCGGCAAACGAGTAGTCTGAGACATTTGAAGTGACACATTCAGTACAGTAAGAACTTCACAACAGGCTCCCCAATCCAAACTACTTGCAAGTGAAGTCAGTCTTAGGATGGGTACCAAATACTAAGCGTACATGCCAGAGCTTCGACCAGACGTGCTTACCATACCATAGTCCTGCACCCAAATGCATTGCACCTCTCCAGGAAAAACTATCCGTTTTGCTGCAAAGTGTACAAACGACACCGCCTTCACCCCATCTTGAGCCAATCACAGGGCTCTAGAGGCGGTAAATCTCAGCTACCACATGACAGCACAAACTCAGGTCGAACCGGGACAACAGGTAAGAAACCTGTGTCCCTGAAAAAAAAAAAGAAACCGGCAATTACTGACTTTTTTAAGTTTTCGCAGATTTTTCTGAAGTAATGTCTCTTCCCATGGCAACAAGTGAACACATACAATCTCAAAGATACCTAAATTGCCTGTGCCTTGGAGCTAATTAGTCCTAGCTATGAGGTGTAATAAAGATTCTATCTTCAAACGTTCATCAGATGACGGATTTTTCTTACACAACAAAGGCAGCCAGGAGAATTGGTTCACTGGCCTATTTGCACTATCGGTGAACACAAAAACAGGTGAATATTTACTACACATGGCTCTGCACGCAATGCCCTGTTTACGACTCCACTGTGTAGATGCTTTACTTCTGATTGTCGCCCCAGCCCAGGCTTCTGCTGGCGCCACAGAAGGTAGTGTGGCATTGTTTTGCTGGATACCTGTCTCAATGAGTGGCTGCCCTGTCTGCCCTGTATGGCTGTGGACCCATTCAGCAAGTTTTACTGAGGGATGGGCTCGCTGTCAATTGATTTCAACTCCCAATATGCTGTTTCAACGAGCTAAGAATCATAACAATACCTCACGCTTTTAGCATCCTACCAGGCTCCAGGCTCAGGCCGTTAACTTTATAGAGTCTTGCTGAAGGTACAGTGGGTTGTAATGAAATAAGAGAATAACTTGTCCTCTCTCAAGTGTTCAGTGACTTCGAATGTGGACTAAAACCAGGCAGACCTAGTGTACTGGCGGACAGAGACCGTCGAACATCGAGAGAGGCGGAGTTCGAAAAAATCGCATGCACTCAGCGGATGGAATCAGACGTGAGTTTTCCAAAGTTCAGTCCAGATAACTCAAGTACTATCCATAGGGAGTTACAAATAATGGGGTGCGGTGATCGAGCAGCTCCTCATAAGCTACAAATTTCAGTAGTCACTGTTGAGCGACACTTGATGTGGACTAAAGAACAACAATGGGGAGACCATTTTTGTATAAGCATGACAATGCATCCTTTCATAAAGCAGCATCTGTGGGCAATAGCCTGTGAACAATAACGATAGTGAAGTGGACTCTGTTGTCCAGAATCCTGATGCGAACCCAATGACCTTTGACATGAGCTAGAATGGTGATTTCTCTCTAGATCCCAGGTTCCAGCATTACTACCTTTTCTGGTTTCGCTTCTTGTGGAAGAATCGGCAGCCATCCCTCCACAGACATTTGGATGCCACACTGAAATCTTCCCCAGCAGAGTTTAAACCGTCATAAAGGCGAAGGGTGACACACTACGCGTTATTGTCCACTAACAGGTTCGTATACTTTTGTTCACATTGTGAATACGTGAAGATGATTCATAACAGCACTGAAAATAATGAATGTATAAAACCTTCGTGGTTGGGATTTTAAACAGCGACAAAGCTACTCGGAATCAATAAAAAATCTACAATGGCACACAAAAACAGAACACTGAAATTAAATCAGACGAATTCGATCACCCTACTTTTATACAGTGAACTGAGCTGCATTCCGTTTGTGTCGTTTCTAATTCGCCATGCTCCTTCCAGCTTTATTTGCAGGATAGGTTTGGGGTAATTTTAACGTGCCCATAGGACTTTGTGCTACATTTATTATGCCACAAACGTCTGCAGGACTACGACGGTTAAAGTCAACGAGTGACAATCAGTGTTATATTTTAAGAGGCTAGTCTTCACAATGACCACTGAATCTGAAGCTACTAGTCAGATTAAAACTATGCAACCAACTGGGATTGGAGTCCGGAACAATGCTCTTACCGACTGTGCTGTCTGGTCCAACAACCATCGCAGATTTACTACCTCCAGTAACACTTTTCCACTGACAATCCGAAGCAGAGGGAACGATTCATTCCGGAAACAAGTCTCTAGTCTGTGACTAAGAGTTTTTTCTCTGCAGTGTCCTTCCTCCAGCAATCCTAGATCAAAGACATATGTTGGAGAAGTTTGAGAAGTGTGGAAAGTAGAAGAGAGGTACTGAGGGAAATGAAGCTGCGACGGTGAGTCGTATATCGTGCCTGGATAATTCAATCGAAAATAGCATTGCGCATGAAATGCAAGTCGAGTTTTGGTATGGTATAAAATAATAATCAGAGAGAAAGTTTCAAAACAGCTTACACGCCGCAGCAGAGAGGAAGATTTATTCTACACGCAAAGTGTTTCTTTGTCTGCAGAATGGACTGGTTTTTGTTTATTTTGGGTGCAATTTATTTTTCTAAATTTATCGATTTGGCTTAGGCGAGAGTCATTTTCTACATGCTGAGGCACATGGGTCTATTCAGATTAGATGTTCATCCAAGATTGTGCCAAAAATTTATACTGCGCTTTGGTTTGGGAACTGGACACCATCAAAGGGCATTAGAGGAATTGCTTCACAGAAGTGTTCACTCATCAGTGTTCAGGGTGATGTGAAAATATCTTGTAATTTCTTTGGCTGCAGTTTAAGACCCAATGACTATGCCTCTAGCTAAAATAATATGAGTGAAACTTTCTTACTACCCTCTTGATATTAATTTCTTTTTTCAGTTGGAGTCAAGCGTGATTATGTCCTTTATATTTTTTACCTTCAATCGTAGCTTGTCAGACTTTCTGTGATTAACACTGGAGCCACTGGAGTCTGAGGTAAACCCATAGAGAGGTGTGTAAATGTGGACTGGACTAAGTCTGATAAATTGAACAGATATGTAAAAGAATGGTTCCAGTCTGTTATAATCAGAAATTTTACAGTCAGCTGATTTAGTGCTGTGCAAAAGAGAAAACCGCTAGAAACTTACGGATTACTCACTGAGGGACGAAGAGATGATCAGAATTACTACGAAAGCCAGAAAAAAATGTCTAGAGTGAGAGGCGTAATAATTCCCTTAATTAACCCCTCAGTCCAAATCGTCTACAGACTGAATTAATAAAAAAAACAGAAGTTAATAATTTATTTTAAATTCTTGAGGTGTTGTGCATTATTTTTTTCTTTCCTGACAGCTCTTGAAATACGACCTCATTGATATGTGTATCCTGGGGGCATTCATTGCAATGATTTAGATATATGTTTTATATAAACGACAACCCTTGTAAAAGGATTTGAGCATCAGTCCTCCAGACTGCGAGTGTATAGGTTTCAACACTGCATAACCTTGCTTGGTGGCCATACTGTCGACGTACTTGCTTTGAGACAATTGCATGCTGAGCAGACTACATTGTTGAAAGAACGCATGAGTGAAGTTGGTGACATTAATATTTATGTTACTGCCTTGGAAGGAAAATTGGTTACTCCATCGTTTATTTCATTAAAATTATTTCATGCATAATACGAAATACTGCGTATTTTTCATACAATTGACGAAAGCACTATTTCCTGTTGTATTTTTTGATTCGTAATCGTCGCTGTGAAGTGTTAAAAATGATAATAACTAAATCTGCTTTGCGACGTTAATTTAATTACCTGCAAATATTGGTGTTCCGCTATAGCTTCCGTTCTGTTTTACGGAATAATTAATTATGCACTGTCGATTTAGATTACATGTAATTGCTGCGGACAGAAATGTCTAAATATTTTTGCTTCATTTTTGTAAAAATAACGCCCGTAGAAATCAGTGCAGCATTACTCACTCGACTGTGTCGCAACCTCAGATCGGCGTCTGTTATTTATGAGAGCATGCACTCTGCCAAATTAGCAGTTTCGTAATAAATTATTCAGCGTTGAAGCTAAACTTGGTGCACGGTTTTAACTGCTGCGTTAGCGTCTCATAAATATTCCTCCTGAATTTGTACAATGAGACAACGATTTGTGAGACTTTCAGCACATGGGAAAATTTAAGGTCAGTTTCAGAAACGATTGCAATATTCACTGCATTGAATTTTTTCTCAGAAGTGCCTGAAATATACTTACATGACTATTGTCAAGAAACTGTGTGCTATCAGATGAGATTAATAGTCGACAAACGTTGTGTGAAGAATGATTATTAGATATTCTGTACTAAAATAATTTCTCTTCGTGATTAATACAATGAATTAATTATTCATCCCTTTAAGGATTTCAGAATCTTTACGCAGCGTTCAGGTTGCGTATAATGATACTTTATTGTGCTGCTAATAGGTGGTTGGTAGTTCACGCCGACATGTAGGCGTGATTGGAGGATGGACATCGAGTAACATCTCGGAGAAAATCAATGAACTTCGTAAGCCTGATATATAGTTTCTTTCTATGAACTGTATTGTGCATGAAAAGGAATATCTTCATTAAAAGTTAGCATAGAAATGAGAACATATGAAACAGTCCCACTAGATCAGCGACTACCAAGAATTCGGCACATGACTAGCGCTCATGCTTTCATGTCACAGCTCTCTTGTCTGGCTGCACTCTTCCCCCAACACACCACTTGACTTTCTGAGCTTGAGTTGGGGGGAAAGGGGCAAGCTGCAAAAGTGCTGCAATTAAATGGCAGTGCAATCACACTCCATACGAAGGGATCTCACATTTCATATTTTTCAGTAACACCGATCACAAAAAAACGGTTCAAATGGCTCTGAGCACTATCGGACATAACATCTGAGGTCATCAGTGCCCTAGAACTTAGAACTACTTAAACCTAACTAACCTAAGGACATCACACACATTCATGCCCGAGGCAGGACTCGAACCTTCCATCGTAGCGGTCGCGCGGTTCCAGACTGAAGCGCCTAGAACCGCTCGGCCACACCGGGCGGCCCAATCACAAAAGAAACCAATTTACTTAAATACCACAGTATAGTGAAAAAGTAATATAATTTTCATCTGGTACAGACAGTCGCAGTCAATTTCACAGATTTTTGCACTCACGTTACCACATAATCCCGGCTTATTTAATTTCATTATTGAAGGAAGCTTTTCAGATGTGCAGGGTGTTTTTTTCCACCGTGTACAAGCTCTAGGGATTGATTGATGAGAAGATACGGAACAAAAAAATTCTAATCAACTGAAGTAAAGAAACGAGACTGCGGTCTAATACGCGCTGTACCATGCAGTCACAGTTGCAGTTAGCATGGTTTCCTCCTAGAGGGTGGCACTGTTCTTCATACGCTATGCCTTAGCGCCCTCGCCTGCCATAGCAATTAGTAACGTTGCATCCGGTTCACTTCTCTTGTTAACTCAACTTTTAGTGGATATGATACAGCGTTGAGCCGGCCTGAGTGGCCGAGTGGTTCTAGGCGCTTCAGTCTGGAACCCCGCGACCACTACGGTCGCAGGTTCGAATCCTGCCTCGGGCATGTATGTGTGTGATGTCCTTAGGTTAGTTAGGTTTGAGTAGTTCTACGTTCTAGGGGACTGATGACCTCAGATGTTAAGTCCCATAGTGCTCAGAGCCGTTTGAACCATTTTTGATACAGTGTTGTACCCAATAGTTGCCTATTCGAATCGAGAGGTTGCTGACGTGGTGTTTACTTCCTGAAATGCAAATGGCAACGGGCGGCGGGCAGCAAGATTGTATCAGGAGACCTATCTCCGCCGACAACAATCGCAGCTTTCAATGTTTGCAACAGTGATTCCCCGTTTGTCTGAGACAGGGTCGTTTCATGAAGCAGGAAATCATGAATGACGCACCCGAAATGTTCGGACACCGGACTTGGAGGAAAATGTGATTAACACTGTGGAAGGCTGTTTCCGTACCAGGTACTTGCCGTGTGGAACATTCTCCATGATAAATGTAACTATCTTTATCACTTACAGGGCTTACTAGCCACGGACTTTCCACATAGGGAGCAGTTGTGTCACTGGTTTCTTCTACAGGCAACCACGATTCCGGGAATTGTGTCATCCATACCATTCACAGATGTGGCCACCTCTAAGCAGAGTATCTTCAGTTTTCATAACAGTCGTCTGTGGGATAGTATGCGGAACCTCCATGGGTTGGTGATTGCTAATCAGCAACATCGGTGCAGCCGGAATGTGTGGGCCGTGATAATTGTGCACCGTATTTTGGGACCATTCGTCCTTCACCGTCGCCTAACAGGCCGTAACTACCGGCATTTCTTGCGCGTGACTTCACTTACTTTGCTGGGGAGTCCACTGCTCCAGTCCACTTCGCCGTTAACGTCCGAACGCATCTTAATCGTGTCTTTCCTGGTCGATAGATCGGACGAGAGGGTCCAGTTGCATGGCTTGCCCGTTCACTGGATCTCAACCCGTGCGACTTGTGGTTACTGAAATCTATTTTCCACATTCACCACAAAGCCCTCAGTCAAAGTTCGGAGCCTGTTCCTTCTGTTGCCTGTTGCCACTTTCCACCTCTCTTTATCCTTCTGCCTCCTTAACCTGTCAAGATCTCCCCTGGCCTTGTCTAACTCTGCCTGAAGGGCGGCAATTTTCCCCTTTTGTTCTAGTATCTTCCTATCCCTACTACATATCCTACACAACCACGATGACTCTCATTTACTTCCCCTACTCCCACGCCACAACACTCACCCACATGGAAAAACTACAGCACCCATCACACCAAAGCCCCGACCTAACGATTCTACAGCATGTCAAGCACTTTTCACTTATGATTAACACGAAAGTATGATTCCACAAATTTGGTCTATACGCAACATCAATAAAAGCGACAAACTGCAGGGACGGATTCCTGACTGAAAATGGAGGAAAAAAGGTCCTACGAACCCGTGTCCGGAAACGCATCTGTATGTAGACAAACAAATAACAGTGCAAAGTTTCTGGAACAACAACTTAAACTTTACGCTACTTTCCGAAAATGTGAGTTAAATAATGAAGAGGTAAGCTACAGTTAAATTGCTGAAGAGAGCAAAGAACAATTAAATGAAATTCTATAGATCTACTGCAGCGAAACGAAAACAGGAAATACGACTATAACCAGACTTCAGTATCTCTTATCGTTTTCTGCTATATTATTTTCTACTATATAAAACCTTTAATGGTACGCTTAAACAGCACACTAATACACCTATTTACAACGTAATCAGTACTAAACTAAATGTTATTATAATATAAAATGACTTATCTTTACGAGAACCTAAAAACTCACACTAGTCGCCTGGGTACAGGGCTGCCAACCTCGTTTGGAAGTTTCTGCTTGTTTGTCCTATGTGTTGGGCCTGATAGGAGTTGCATGTGAGTTGATATGTTCCTGCGTTTCTGAATTTGTCTGCGGTTTTTCTGACTGGTCTGAGCCTTCACTGAACTGTGTTGTTTGTTCTGAATGTTATTGTATTGGGGTCACTGCTTTCTCAAGATGTTTCCAATTCTACATGATATTTTGTTATTTTATGTCAGTGTGTACCTTCTGGTTCTTTCCTTACATGGTATGGTCTGGTGTGTTGTCCGTGTGTACTTCCTCTGGGTTTTCAGATCATTTTGTAGTACTCTTGAGTGGCTAGCCACTATTTTTATGTTTTATTTTTACCTTGTTGTTGAGTTTGTTTATGATACCTGTTTTGTAGTCGTTTTCAACAGCAATTTGTTCGATTATATTTAGTTCCTGTGTGTACTTATCTTTGTTAAGACTTTTTTTTATCCTGTGGAGCATGTGTGTGAAACTGGCATATTTATGCACTGTCAGGTGGTTTGATGAGCGGTGGATAACACTGCTTTACATGTGGGCTTTCCATAGATGAAAAATTCATGTTGGTGGTTATTTCTTGTCATTGCAAGATCGTAAAAAAATTTAGTTTCTCGTTTTTTTTTTTTTTCTATTTCCATTGTGCAATGGATTTATGGGTGTACTGCGTTGACGTTACTGTGTAGCTCTTCTATCCTGATATGTGTTTCACACACGAGACAGGTTGCGTCATCCACATATAGCTACCGGTAGGTTATTCTCTTTGTTCGCCTTGGTGATGAGAGATTTCTGTTGTTTTAGTTTTCTGTGTATACTGTTTATAGTTTTCTCATCAGATGTCTTTTTATTTGTCTTTATAGACACCTAGAATTAGCGAACCAAATCTCCAGCTCCTCACTACTGTATGACATAAGGGAAAGAATAAATCACCACTCACAGTCAATAATGGAAATGACAGAAACAGGGGCATAAAATAAATAAACTCATGAACAGAAGCTGATCTAAAACCGACACACACACGCAACACACATTCCGTGGACGCTTCATTAATTTTACTGACATAAAACTCACAAAAGAAGAACAGAAGCTGCTTGAGGAAGGCCCCGAATACAATTTCGACACCCACATAACACATAATACCATAGAAAATATCATTACTGAGACTGAATACACCATAGGACAAAATGGAAAAACTAACACACCACACTTCAGTCCAGGCCCAACAAGAGTACTAGTGACAGAGGAAATGAAACAAATCATCAGAAAGAACAAACTGTCCATAAACGTGCTCCACAGGATGAACAGAACATCTCTTAAACTAGAAAACTACACACAGGAACTAAATATAGTCGAACAAACGACGTACTGGGTTTTATTATTTAAGAAGTGTTCGAGTCACTCGCATATGCGTGAACTTATTCCATATGCTCGTACTTTCGTTAACAGCGTGCAGTGGGGCACCGTGTCAAATGCTTTCGCGAAATATAGAAATATGAAAGCTACTGTTGCCCTTCGCCCATAGTGCGCAGTATATCATGTGAGAAAAGGGCAACCTGAGTTTTGCAAGTGCGATGCTTTCTAATAGCATGCTGACTCGTGGACATTTCCTTCTCGAGGAAGTTTATTCTATTCGAACTGAGAATAAGTTCAAAGACTCTACAGCAAACGGAAGTTAGGGATGTTGGTCTATGGTTCTGAAGGTCCGTTCTCTTACCTTTCTTATAAACTGGAGTCACTTGCGCTTTTTTTTCCAGACGCTTGGGACTTTGTGCTTGGCGAAATGCAAGCTAGGTTAGGGGCCTATGCTGTAGAGTACTCTTAGTAAAATCGAACTGGGATTCCATCCGGAGCCAGTGGTTTATTTGCTTTCAAATCTTTCAATTGTTTCTCTACGCCAGGTAAGCTTATTACTATGTGGTCCATACGGAAGAGTGCCCGATGGTCAAATGACGGTATGTCTGTACGATTCTCCTGTGTGAACGACTTCTTGAAAATGAAATTTAAACTTTCGGCTTTGGGATTGCTATCTTTAACTGCCACGCCAGACTGGTCAACAAGGGACTGAATGGACATTTCAGGGACAAAAATACATACGTGTTTCACAGTATATCATTATAAATAGTAATAGTTAAAAAAACTGAGTTAAGAATTAACCAAAAGTTACTCAACTGAAAAAACAGTAGTTGACAAAGTTAATGAAATGAGTTGAAAGGGTTTTAGATTCTGTGGCTCATGCCAGCATTCAGATGATACATGTGGTGAATGTTGACAGAACCCATAGAGATCGAGATCTTCTTTATTCTGTAGTCTATGGCATGGAAGTCGTGGACGACATTCAATGGATGAGTGACGTACTGCGTTATGGTACATCTGTATGCAGCTACAATATTCGTGACAGACGACGGGAGCTCCTGTTGCATGGGGCCTTAATTAAAGTCGAAGTCTCGTAACCGGTTGGCCCTGACTATTATTAGCACACAATCTGACTGCATAAAATAAAAATTGACAAGGAATTTTCATTAACACAATTGATTAATTAAGTTCCCTGCAACTATAAAAGCTACCAAACAACGATGCACAAGTGTAACTGTTCTGTGTGTGGTAGTGTGACTCAACATACATGTATCTGGCTCGGTTCTTCCTTAATACGACAAAATATTTTAAACACCATTTACAATGAACTAATAGAAAAACCAGAAATACTATAATTGCACATAGAAACCAGAATTACAAGTCTAATAAATGAAAACGAGCCAGATGCCTTGTTGACTGTACCTGTGAGCAAGAGGTATTGTCAATAAAGAGAACTGTAATATATTTTTACCTCATTATATATAGACGACAATTTTCCATTACACCAGCATCATAAATTAAAAGCCCATCTCCTTTCTCAAATACACTCTGACAATTGCAACTTCTTCCATTACACCAACCGTACAGCATCTACTCTCTCGCCCAACAGAACAGCAACTGCCCTCAACATCCTCTGAACTACTACTGCACCAGTGGAGGCGGCGGAATAATAATCTTTGGCGCAATCTCTGGCACTGTGACTCAGTGTAGCCACCTTTCATATGCCCCTCCTCCACAGGCTAGAATTTGGTGGTATTTTTGCCAGCATTGATGGTGAAAATACCACCAAATTCGTTCAAAAAACACAGACAAAAATAAAAGACGATATTAATAAGTAAATATCACATAACTAAATAAATTTTGGTTTGCACTGACCCTTCAATAACCTAATATATAAAAATACAGTAAGAAATACAAATGCTTGCATACATGTGATTTTACATAGTAGTTTACGCAAGTATCATTTCTCAGAGTAGTTAAACAGTTCAATCAATGGCACCAGCAATGACGAATAGGTGCAGATAAGAGTCTCATAACATTTCATAAACAGTAAATACACAATAAATCAGTTTACACAAATATTCACGTAAAATCTTTTCAGTAGTTGAATGAACAAGTAGCACTCCTCAGAGTAGTTGACAGTTCAACAGTGGCATCCAGCAATGGTCAACAGGTGCAAATAGCAGTCCCATAACATTTCATCAGCAGTATTTGAACAGCTCCAACAGTGGCACCCAGAAATGGCGAGCAGGTGCAGACAGCAACAAGTGACATCTCATCAGTGGTTGAGCAGTTCCAACAGTGGCACCCAGCAGTGTTGAACAGGTGCAGACAGCAACAAGTGACATCATTTCAGCAACAGCAGTTCCAACAGTGGCACCCAGTAATGGCGAGCAGGTGCAGGCAGGAATGAGTGTCATCACATCAATTGTAGCAGTTCCAACAGTGGCACCCAGCAATGGCGAGCAGGTGCAGACACCAACAAGTGACATCTCATCAGTGGTTGAGCAGTTCCAACTGTGGCAGCCAGCAATGTTGAACAGGTGCAGGTAACAGTCCATAATATTCACCAGCAATAATTAAACAGTTCATCAGAGTTCGTCAGCAGAAATTAAACATTTCCAAGTGGCACCCATCAATGATAATAGGTGTAAGCACGAACAACAGTTTGAATGCACACACAATTGCTTTTACAAAATTATTATCAATGCTCTGACACAAAACATACAAATTATAATAAACACACAAATGATATTAGATAATTGTCATATTAACTATTACAAATACACAAATATCAGTAAACCTATAATACAGGGTTTTTACAAATGATTGAAGCGATTTCACAGCTCTACAATAACTTTATTATTTGAGATATTTTCACAATGTTTTGCACGCACATACAAAAACTCAAAAAGGTTTTTAGGCATTCACAAATGTTCGATATGTGTCCCTTCAGTGATTCGGCAGACGTCAAGCCGATAATCAAGTTCCTCCCACACTCGGCGCAGCGTGTCCCCATCAATGAGTTCGAAAGCATCGTTGATGCGAGTTCGCAGTTCTGGCACGTTTCTTGGTAGAGGAGGTTTAAACACTGAATCTTTCACATAACCCCACAGAAAGAAATCACATGGGGTTAAGTCGGGAGAGCGTGGAGGCCATGCCATGAATTGCTGATCATGATCTCCACCACGACCGATCCATCGGTTTTCCAATCTCCTGTTTAAGAAATGCCGAACATCATGATATAAGTGCGGTGGAGCACCATCCTGTTGAAAGATGAAGTCGGCGCTGTCGGTCTCCAGTTCTGGCATGAGCCAATTTTCCGCGGGCTAAGCGTGAAACTTGCCAGTACGCGTTCAACCGTTTCTTCGCTCACAGCAGGCCGACCCGTTGATTTCCCCTTACAGAGGCATCCAGAAGCTTTAAACTGCGCATACCATCGCCGAATGGAGTTAGCAGTTGGTGGATCTTTGTTGAACTTCGTCCTGAAGTGTCGTTGCACTGTTATGACTGACTGATGTGAGTGCATTTCAAGCACGACGTACGCTTTCTCGGCTCCTATCGCCATTTTGTCTCACTGCGCTCTCGAGCGCTCTGACGGCAGAAACCTGAAGTGCGGCTGCAGCCGAACAAAACTTTATGAGTTTTTCTACGTATCTGTAGTGTGTCGTACCATATGTCAATGAATGGAGCTACAGTGAATCTATGAAATCGCTTCAATCATTTGTAATAGCCGTGTATTTATGGGTGTCAGTGCAAGCCACAACAAAGAAGTAAAATAATATTTAGGAGGTTGCGGTCGCAGGCTCGAATCCTGCCTCGGGCATGGATGTGTGTGATGTCCTTAGGTTAGTTAGGCTTAATTAGTTCTAAGTTCTAGGCGACTGATGACCTCAGAAGTTAAGTCACATAGTGCTCAAAGCCATTTAGGAGGCAGGTCGGTACCAATTATTTGGAATTAGGAAAGGAAAACACACAAAACACACTCACTCATCTTTCATCCACATATTAAGTACTATTGTGTAATTGAATAGTGTTAACTGCGTAAATGAAATTCTGTCAAAATTTGATTTTCAACATGTATATCAAATAGTAGTGGCAGCTGTGTAATAGTCAATAATAGTTAGTCAACGTCATAGTCATCATGTGAAGACCAATGTTTGCCAAGCCGAATCAAAATGTACAGTTGCTGAACAACTGCCAGTTTGCCAAGATACGCAAATACTTCCTCCCCCACCCCCCCAAAAAAGTATATACTGTTTATTGATTTAACGATGTGTGTGTGCAGACAATCCTCCTTCCATTGGAGTGTTCTAGTCTGCCATCTTCATCCTTCTTGTTCTATATAAACCAACAAAAGAAATATACTCCTCACTTACCTTATCTCTTATCCACCAAAACTCCAATAATCATCTGCATAACATAATCTCAATACTTCAACAATACCTCTTCAATATGTCGATACATATAAACCTTATCATCAATATCATTTCACTTCCATAACAACTCTTTCCTCTAGTCAGTCTCCTCGAACAAGTACAGATAAAATCCTAGTGCAAACTTCAATTCATCATCCCATACAATCCGAAGACACAGTGTCCACACACAACCTCTGTGTAATCCACCTGAGCGAAATCTTCTACTCATTATGAATGATAAAATACATTTTCGTCACCTTGTCCATCATAAAATTAAAGAAATGCATTCATGACCACTAACAGCCTTCAGTTTGAATAACTTTCAGTAAGTAGGTGCGAGTACACAGTATTAATGATCACATAAGAATTTGAATGAATAAATCGTAATATTTCACAGTGTGTACACCACTTCAAGAATCATGGCAAAACAGAAGCAAACATATGGAGTATTTCTTTGTGTCAACTGTCACTTGCTATTTCAATTGCTCACGAATAACTGTCAATGGTCTAAAGCTAGTGATGGTATTTCATGACGTCAGCTTCCTTTCTATTATAACGAATTTATACAGTTCCATAAAACCTCCAGTGCCTGTGAATTCAATGAAATTTCTTGTACCCATGTAGTTCGTAGAATTATAGCAGTTAATTTTCTTATCTTAAAATGTAAAGCACTGAGCGTAAGCAAAACATGCAACAGCGAGTAAATATACCAGTAGAGAATAGAATGTCAACAAGTGGATGTAGCAGAATCCCTACAACGAGGCTCTGCCAAGCGAACAATCTAGAATTAATACCATAGTGTAAGCTAAACTCTATGTTCGTACACAGTATATACGTATTTCTCTATACTAAATTAAAGAGTAGTTATGACAACAAAACAGAAATGTGTAAACGTACAATCCATTAGCAAAGCAGCAAGTATATACCTTACATAATAAATAGGTCATTAGCATCATATCAGCATAAGCAAATAAATGTTCATATGTAATCTCAATAAGTAAACATGAGGGCGCAAGCAGATAAATCACAAAGTACAACTTACATACGTAGCCATATCAGCACAACTAATCAGGTGACAAATATAATTTAAATAAATAGGCACAGCAGGCACATAATAAAAAATATGACATCAGTGAAAAAGCATAGGAGCTAAGCGATGCATAATATGCACAAGTAACAACACTGTTCATTAATAAAACATTGTCAAAATCAGCAAATGTACCCAAGCACGTCGCTTCACAAGTAAATTCATAGAGCATAAAATTTAACACAAAGTATAAATCACGTAATCGCGAGCAGCAAATTACGTATAATGTACATACCTAAGTAGAAATATATTACCTGAAAAATAAACGCAATTAATAGTTACCTTTTTAGTTTATTACTTTCTTCCTCGAAATTACATTCTTCCTGAAATTTTCTCGATAGCAAGTCTTCTTAATATCGGACACACAGAGAATTTACCTGAAGTTCTTAAATACTTTATACAACTGTATCCTGGAAAAACTGAACGTTAATAACATAAGTTATCAAGTCACTATAGCTTTTTACTGAATTTAATCGGAGAAATTAGACTGTGTATTTGTCTATAGCTGTAGGTAAGCGTGACGTAGGAAGTAACTGTTTGCGGTCAACGGCTACCTCGTGCGGCGCGCGGACTGACTGTCGCCTTGTGTATGTGCTGCCGCTAGAACACGGCGCGGTATCCCTGTGTTCTCTGCGTGTTTACATGTAACTGTTAATTTCTCAAAAGTATGTCATTCCACAAAAATTTTAACGTTCGATATATGATGTATTCCCTTAGAGCGCCGTGATTTAAGAGTTTCTACTTCAACAATGTTATCATGAATAATTTTGCGAACTCTATATGGACCGTTATAAAGCAGAAAAAATTTGCGATAGAAACCTTTTCCTTTGTGAGACAAGCGATGAGACTTAATTAACACCTTTTGACCAACTGATAAAGTTTTTAAACGACCATGACGTTTAGCTGATTTCTCTCTTCTAGCAGCTGCAGATGCAATATTTTGTAGAGCAAGGTTGACAACTTCAGAATGCCGCAGTTTCCGTGTAGGTGGGAAAGGAACGATTTCAGAAATACGATTTGACGGTGCTTTATTTTTTAATATCAATATAGGCGGTAAAAAAGTTGAATCATTAGGGAGTTCATTCAGAATGTTTTGAAAAATATGAAGATACTGATCCCACGTTCTGTGATTATGATGACAATAAAGACGACACAATTTATTGATTTCCTTCATCTACCTCTCTGACGCGTTAGATTGAGGGTGAAAAAGTGAAATGAAAATTGGTTTAATCTTACGACGCCATAGGGTACGAAGCCAGATTTTAGAGCGAAACTGTGATCCATTATCTGATATAACTTTATCAACATGACCCACTTCTTTAAGAAAATGTTTGACGAAAGCATTAGATACTGAATGAGCTGTTGCTTTGCGTAAAGGTGTAAAACACACATGTTTTGATGTCAATTCCACTACTACCAAAATGTACGTAAAACCATTAGTAGAAATGACCACTGGACCGAACAAATCGATTGCAGCCATCTCCTTTAATCTCGCTGGAATGATAGGAAACCACAGTGCTCTGTGAGAAATAGTTGGCGGCTTAGCCTTTTGACATAATTTGCATTTAGCAAGAACAAATCGAATACGTTTTTCCATATTACTGAAGTAGCAATTTTCTCTTAATTTATGGAAGTATTTTCTGGGACCAAAGTGTGCATAACTGAAATGTGTATACCAAATCTGTCTATTAATCCACTCATCAGGAATGCAACTAACCAAATAGAGTTGTCAACAGATTTTCGTTTAAAAAGAATATCATTGCGAACTAAATAATACTGTAAAATAGCTAAGCCTTCCTTTCTCCTCCACTTCTCCTTAATGTCCTTGTTTTGCTCCTTAGCGATGTCCTGGAGCGAAGACGAAATGAAATTTTTTTTTTTAGTGTGCAACTAGGCCTTTGTATGATGAGTCCGTCGCAAAAAAAAAAAAAAAAAAAAAAAAAAAAAAATATATCTTTGGATAAATCCGGATGTGAAAGAAGTGGAGCAGCAACTAAAGTATCACGAAGTTGTTCAAATTCTAATTCAGCTTCCTCATCCCAACACCAATTAGAACTCTTTTCAGAAAGTTCACATAAGCGAGGTGTGGCCAAATTGTCCAATCTAACAAAGAGTCTAAGAAAATTACAAATACCAAGGAAACTACGAACATCACGTTTAGTAGTAGGAACAGCATAATTACGAATAGCGTCTAGTTTCTCTGTATCAGGAAGAATACCTTCTGTAGAAATAATATGACCAAGAAATTTCACCTGAGAACGACCAAATTCAGAATTTTGCAAGTTCACTGTAATGCCAACTCTTGCAAAAATACATAATAATGAATCCAAAATTCTGTTATGCTCACTCCAAGAACGTTTAGCAATAAGAATATCTTCAACATATGAAGTAATATTGCTACGAAGATAAACAGGCAAAATTTCATTTAAACCACGAATGAATGCTGCTGAAGATGCAGTAAGTCAAAGCGGTAATTTCCGAAATTGATAATAGTTACCAAAGGCTAAAACGGCAGTGTATTTTCTACAACCGGGGTGGAGTTCAATTTGCCAAAAACTTGCGTGCATATCAATTGTGGATAAAACTTTAATTCCATGAAAATGTTGAAGACGTTCATCTAAATTTTGTGGACGGTCAGCTTCAGGAATGAAGATATTATTTATCTGTCTGGAATCCAGAACCAAACGAAATGACCCATCCTTTTTAAGAACTACATATAATGGGCTGGTATAAGGACTGGCTCAATAATGCCTTAATCTGACATGTATTGAAGTTCACTTTTAACCTTGGCTCTATAAGCCAAAGGAATAGCGTACGTTTTTCCCCGAAATGGTGTGTGTTCTTTTACTTTAAATAAATATTGTAAGCCTTGTATGGTTCCTGTGTGATGACTAAATGCTGTAGCATGTGAAGTCAAAATATGTTGCAATTCTCTTGCAACATCATCTGTCACTTCAGCTTTGTTAACCTTTTCATTAATTAATTCTTCACTATTAAACATATCATTCATCGCGTCTCTGTCTCTATTGTCGTTGTCATGAAGGAACACATTGTCATCATAATACTCAGCGAAAACATCAGAAGTAAGAAACCTTAAACAATTTGTGTCTGATTCGAATTGCGTTACACACTCGAAAAATTTCAAACATCTCGGCATTCCGGCAATAGTCAAGTTCACACTTCCTTCCTTAAAGTTTAAAATTGCCTTATATGTGTTAAGAAACTCCATACCTAATACAATTTGTGTACTGAGTATTGGAACAATAAAAAAATAGCAGAAAATTCATATCCTTGACAAACGAAATTTAAGTTGATCTGTTGTTTGACTTCCACACTTTTTCCAGAAATAGCTCCTCGACTTGAAGTTTTAGAAACAGGTAACATAGGACAAGCAGTAGTTCTTAAACATATACGAAAAACAGATTCACTAATAACATTCAATGGGCTCCCAGAATCTGAAACCGCAGTGAAGTTATTCTTACTCATGCATACTTCAATAACTTAATGTAAAAATGCGTCTACATTATTTTCCTTTTCGTCTAGCAAAATATCTCTCATGTCTTCCAAGCGTACGTAGTGTAAAGTCGTAGTGTCATTACTTTCTGAACCGTCTATATTGCTGCCAGAAGCCAAAGCTACAAGTCATTGTCGATTGTTTGCGTCACGTCTTTGATTATTCGCGTCATTTCGTGGATCAATTTCTACGATTTGCACTTGTCTCTCTGAATTTCTGTCACGTGGAGAATGCCAGTTAGGTCCCTCCTGTCTGTTAGATGTAAATTCTTGGTTGTGTCTGTTATTAAAATTTCTATTTTCCTGGCTATCTGCATGACTAGTTCTTGTGTAGTTTCGAATGTCACTTCTGAAATTATTGTTAGGTCTACTATCCTAGTTATTTCTGCAGTAAAAATTTCTATTATTGAATGAATAATTTGTCTTGATGATACCGATTACTGTTTCCGTATGACTGATCATTCCGGTAAGAATTTCTGTTATTATACTTGTCTGTGTAATTTCTGTTAGAACGTCTGTTATTGTCATAAGGCTGGTATCTATTGTCCTGTCTGTTTCGTCTATCATTTTCAAAATTACCGCTATAACGTCCGTTCCGATCATTATCCCTTTTCTCTGAAAATCTACTGTGATTACCGTTACTGAAAAAATTACAAGAAGTTCCGTCGTCGTTATCATACTCAAGTTCTTGTAGCAAAGTCTTAAAAGTTTCAATGTCGTCTTTACATGTGCCGGCTAAAGCAATGTGTCTTATCGATTGTGGCAGCTTAGTTAAGAAAATACGAATTAATTCAGTGGGGCTATAAGGGTTGGAAAGGAACTGATTCTTTCGAATCATGTCTTCAAAGTATTCTGCCGGCGTGCGGAACTCAGACTGTTTAAAATTACGCTGCATAATAAGACTATGTTTGATTCTGTCTTGCGTGTTTTCGGACCAATATGCCGATGGAAATGCATAATAAAGATCATTTAAATTATTACAGTCTCTAATAAGTGCGCGCATAAGCGTCGCCGGTTCGTTTTCTAAATATCCATACATAAATTCCAGTTTGTGACTTAGTGGCCAATTTGGTGGAAGTGCGTACATAAATTGATCTAACCATGAACACGAATGTAAGTCATTATCAGAATTGCGAAAGATCTTAAATTTCCGAACACTTAAAAAGTGTTTATAGTCAAAGTTAGATGTAAATTCTTGGTTGTGTCTGTTATTAAAATTTCTATTTTCCTGGCTATCTGCATGACTACTTCTGGTGTAATTTCGAATGTCACTTCTGAAATTATTGTTAGGTCTACTATCCTGGTTATTTCTGTAGTAAAATTTATATTATTGTATGAATAATTTGCCTTGCTGATACCGATTACTGTTTCCGTATGACTGATCATTCCGGTAAGAATTTCTGTTATTATACTTGTCTGTGTAATTTCTGTTAGAACGTCTGTTATTGTCATAAGGCTGGTATCTATTGTCCTGTCTGTTTCGTCTGTCATTTTCAAAATTACCGCTATAACGTCCGTTCCGATCATTATCCCTTTTCTCTGAAAATCTGTTGTGATTACCGTTACTGAAAAAATTACAAGAAGTTCCGTCGTCGTTGTCATACACAGACCTACCGCGTCTGTCCCAGTCCGAATGTCGATTATTGTAAAGTTCAAGCGCCTGGCGCTCTCTTGTTGCATCTCGTAAATGAAATAAATTATTTTCTTCAAAACCCCTTCCTATCGGTGATTCTAAATTTCTTCTACTGTCTTTTCCTACGATTTCGCTTTCAATTTGTTTAACGTGCTTTCGTAAAGCCTCAAATTCCCATTAATACGTGTTCATTAAATTTTACCTGATTTTCAACATGTTTATTTATATTTTGGTACTCTTCTGTTTCTGAAAAAACTAAGAGTTGTCAATTTATCTGAAATCTCCTCAATTCTTTCCGATAAGTCATCTATTTGTTCTTTCTGTTTATTTACGTCTTCCGTAAGTGTCGCGACTCGGGTTTCAGTATTGACACATTTGGTAGTTAACTGTTCCTATTATTGTGTTAGGTTATTTATTCTGTCATTTGGTACGGATTCCTCGATTGTTTCAAATATTTCTTCCTTATCGTGTGCACGTTCTAAATTTAACTCTGAAAATTTTTGTACTATCACGCGATCTCTTTCTTCCTGTTCTCTATCCTGTTCCTTTTGGTTAATTGCTATTGAAGTTAATCTATTATTGTGAGCATTCAAAATCGGTTGTACTGCTTCTATAATTTCTTTCTTTAATTCATCTTTCATGTTTTCAAAACATGTCGCTATTCGTAAGTCTAACCGTGTTGCCATTGTTCCCATCTCTGTTTTTAATTCAGATTCTGTGTTTCCATTGTTCCCATATCAGTTTTAATTGTTCCTATTTGTGATCCCAAATTTAATATTGTAGTCATCAACTGCTCCATATTAACTGGTTCGAAATTCTTTTCGCTCCTAACATTTCCCGTAAAACTAACTTCCTTCGTCATAGCCGTAAAGCTATCTGTGTTCGATACTATTCCAGAATCTTCTATCGTTAATCTCGTATTCTGTAAATTTTCCGACTGTGAAAAAATTTGAACTGGTTCCGGACTATTTTCCCGGTTTATTAAATTGTTTTCTTCTCCATTATTCACCATACTGTTCTCCTGTGTTAGCGAGTTCGCCATGTTAACAATTTCCTTATTCTGACTATCCGTCATTCTTGCCTGTTTCATCGATCGCGAAATCATTTACAAAACATACAAAACTCGTCACTATACGAAATTACACACTATATAACACTTTATCACCAACGGTGCCATTCACACGAAATGCTGCCCGACAAACACGATTAACGAACAGTTAAAACCTTCACAATTGTACAAAATTGTCAAACCCGTATACGACACATCAAAAATTAAATTCTGCAAAAATACCATTAGAAGAATGACAAGACAACTACAAATGTTCAATTACAAAATCTATACGAGCAATATATACTACAATTACTAAACTAGAAATTACTACAACAATACTACTGTGTACTATTTTTACTATCAAAAGAATTCCAAGGGACGATCCGAAGCAGCGGTCGCCACGTGCATGCGGGCTTAATTAAAAAGAAAAGTATAATATTTATGAATAAATGCAATAATTTTACTAGCTGTGTGACCGGTTACGAGGTCTCGTAACCGGTTGGACCTGACTATTATTAGCACACAATTGACAAGGAATTTCCATTAACACAATTGACTTATTAAGTCTCCTGCAACTATAAAATCTACCAAACAACAAAGCACAAGTGTAACTGTTCTCTGTTAGGTAGTGTGACTCAACGTACATGTATCTGGCTCGGTTCTTTCTCGATACGACAAAATATTTTAAACACCATTTACAATGAACTAATTGAAAAAACAATAAATATTATAATTGCACATAGAAACCAGAATTTCAAGTCTAATAAATGAAAACGAGCCAGATGCCTTGTTGACTGTACCTGTGAGCAGGAGGCATTGTCTATAAAGAAAACTGTAATACCTTTTTGCGTCATTATATATTGACGAAAATTTTCCATTATACCAGCATCATAAATCAAAAGCCCATCTCCTTTCTCAAATACACTCTGATAATTGCAGCTTCTTCCATCTATACATTACACCAACCGAACAGCATCTAGTCTCTCGCCCAACAGAACAACTGCCCTCGACATCCTCTGAACTACACTGAACCAGTGGAGGCGGCGTAATAATAATCTTTGGCGCATTCTCTGGCGCTGTGACTCAGTTTAGCCACCTCTCACTGTCTTCAACAGGTTACTATTTAAGTCAGCTGCCAGTGGCTTGTTTCCCTGAAGCGAGGAATTCATGGCACATATTGAGTCGGTAGTATCTGATAATCCTAATGAGCAACTACTGAACTGGAGTTCGTCATTTGTCGAACGCACGGTATGCCTGTGATGAAAAGAGCTAAATCTTGCCAATACTGTGCTCGATCTGGGAGGCAGTATCTGACGACGTTTCAGTCACGTGACTCGGCAAGGTATTCCATTCGCCGTGGCTAAAAGAGCGGGATTTCTCCTCCACAGCAGATATCT
This sequence comes from Schistocerca piceifrons, assembly GCF_021461385.2. Lineage (NCBI taxonomy): Eukaryota > Metazoa > Arthropoda > Insecta > Orthoptera > Acrididae > Schistocerca > Schistocerca piceifrons. The sequence goes on from NC_060139.1 coordinate 632,786,487, forward strand.
GTAACTATATTACCCACGGGTACAACAGCTGATGGGCCAGGTGGTTTTGATCTTTTGACTCCAGTTGCGCAGGCAGGCCATGGAGATAGTTGTTGTTGTGTGTGTGGGTTTCATGGAAGGTCGCTGTTACCGTAGCTTAGAAGGTTATTTGTCCTATCGAAGAGCTGGCAAATAATTTTCACTGATGGTTCAACTAAAGAAAAGCGTGTGGCTACTCATCATGTGACAGAACGGGTAGAACGAAATGTAAATCCGGCGAAGGACATTAGCAGCTGCAATTGCATGCAACTGACCGACGTAACACGTAGATATTTATTTAGTCATTTTTTTCTGGCATGATTATAGCCTTCAGGCGCTCTCCTACATCTAAACAGACTTCCATAGCGGGTAAACAGTACAATTTGTATGATGCATGAGCAATACATACCTACAATAGCAATAACAATTACAGTAATAACAATAACAACGTGGATAGTAATTAATGTGTGGAATTTAAGAAGTGGCAGTCTTGTTAACATTAAACAGTCGTCTCACTACTTCCTCTCGAATGTGATTAATCACGTCTAACAAAACCATCATACAGCGCAACAGAAAGAATAAATGTGGATAAGAAGGTAACTAGTCAGAGGTACAAATAATAGGCTAAAATTAGTTGAGATGGAAAGAAGATAACAGAAATACAAAGTGACCAGAAAATCGTAGAGGAGGAACCTATACCGATGATAAAAGACAACGCTTTTATCTCCTCCTGAATGGACAGTGGCTTTGGGTAACACGCATGTTACAGAATAAATTATCTCGTAGTCACATGCTTGAACTCGGAAGGAGTTGGAGATAGATTTACCGTTGTGCAAAAGTACAGCCAAGATGCTTTACATATCCAATTGGGTGCAGCAGTTGTGGAAAGAAGATATGGATTTGATATGTAAAGACAGGTATTGACGACACTGGTGACTAAGAAACCGATAAAATAAACAGAGCGTAGGAAAACCTGGCCGTTTACCAGATCGCATCCAGTGAGTACAAGAAACAGTGCAATGGTCAAATAATAAAACGGTGCACACATATCTTAGGCTATCGCTCATCGCTAGGTCGATCCTCTGCAGCTTTCTCTATTTGTTCCTTGTGGAACTACATCACGGTAGCAACGAGTTGGTGGGACTAAGGACTGGACTAACTAATGCTTAATATGAAGTGAAAATATTTTTCTAACTGTTTGGGCTGCATGTAGGCAGAAGAGAGGTTTCCCGCAAGCTGCGACAGTTTGTTTTTCTCAATCTGGATAATCATCCAAGATTATTACAGAGTCACTGACAGTTTTTTGAAATGATAGTTGCAATTCAGTGAGAAGTATTAGAGGCAGTTTTTCATGATAATTTCCACTGATCAACGTCAAAGAAATATTAGGATGACCTGTGATTTCTTAGAGATTAGCTTAATATCTAAGTTTGGGCCCATTGTGATACACGATAAAGATCATCATTCATCCCTCTTACGGCGCAGCAGTGTTCTTAGTTTACGGCTGTAATTCATGTAATACTGGATATGTCAGCATATAAAATGTAGTTCCACGAGTGAGGCACGGATGATATATCATTGATACAAAACGAGAAAAGCAACGGACCAAGGCCGTAACGCTGAGGGACTTCATAGAGTACATTTTTCCATGATGATTTCTCTTAACCTCAGAATACTCGTTTCCATCTGTTTTTGAGGAGCTGCAGCCAAAGCAGCCGACGTATTGCACTGTGTTAGATATTCAGATATTTCATTTTGATAAGTAACATGTTATCGAAATCAACCGAATCGAGAGCTTTGTTGAAATCAAACAGTGTTATAATAGTGGCTTTATGTCTGGCCATAGCGTGTTTGTTGTCGTCAGTCACTTTAATGTCGTTGCTGTAATGGTATTTTCGGAAGCCTCACTAATATTTACCGTAGCTCTTATTAGTTTTGAGGTAATTCGTCAGCCATTGACGAACAGTATATTCCTAGGTCTTGGATACCGCGTCAGCATGTGCAACCAACAAAGTCGTGTGCAGCGGGGCCAAAATCAATTTGATTCCGTATCTTGGTAGCAGTAACAAGCCCAGTGATGGTCAGACAACAACTGAAACTTGGCTTGTCTCCATGTACACTACTGGCAATTAAAACTGCTGCACCACGAAGATGACGTGCTACAGACACGAAATTTAACCGACAGGAAGAAGATGCTGTAATATGCAAATGATTAGCTTTTCAGAGCATTCACACAAGGTTGGCGCCGGTGGCGACACCTACAACGTACTGACATGAGGAACGTTTCCAACCGATTTCTCATACACAAACAGCAGTAGATCGGCGTTGCCTGGTGAAACGTTGTTGTGATGTCTCGTGTAAGGAGGAGAAATGCGTACCATCACGTTTCCGACTTTGATAAAGGTTGGATTGTAGCCAATCGCCATTGTGGTTTATCGTATCGCGACATTGCTGCTCGCGTTGGTCGAGATCCAATGATTGTTAGCAGAATATAGAATCGGTGGGTTCGGGAGGGTAATACGGAACGCCGTGCTGGATCCCAACGGCCTCGTATCACTAGCAATCGAGATGACAGGAATCTTATCTGCATGGCTGTAACGGATCGTGCAGCCACGTCTCGATCCCTGAGTCAACAGATGGGGACGTTTGCAAGACAACAACCATATGCACGAACAGTTCGACAACGTTGGCAGCAGCATGGACTATCAGCTCGGAGACCATGGCTGTGGTTACCCTTGACGCAGCATCACAGACAGGAGCGCCTGCGATGGTGTACTCAACGACGAATCTGGGTGCAGAAATGGAAAAGCGTTATTTTTTCGGATGAAACCAAGTTCTGTTTACAGCATCATGATGGTCGCATCCATGTTTGGCGACATGGCGGTGAACGCACATTGGAAGCGCGTATTCGTCATCGCCATACTGGCGTATCACCCGGCGTGATGGTATGGGATGCCATTGGTTACACGTCTCGGTCACCTCTTGTTCGCATTGACGGCACTTTGAACAGTGGACGTTACATTTCAGGTGTGTTACGACCCGTGGCTCTACCCTTCATTCGATCCCTGCGAAACCTTACACTTTGGCAGGATAATGCACGACTGCATGTTACAGGTCCTGTAGGGGCCTTTCTCTATACAGGAAATGTTCGACTGCTGCCCTGACCAGCAGATCTCTCACCAATTGAAAAGGTATGGTCAGTGGTGGCCGAGCAACTGGCTCGTCACAATACGCCAGTCACTACTCTTGATGAACTGTGGTATCGTGTTGAAGCTGCATGGGCAGCTGTACCTGTAAACGCCATCCAAGCACTGTTTGACTCAATGCCCAGGCGTATGAAGGCCGTTATTACGGCCAGAGGTGGTTGTTCTTGGTATTGATTTCTCAGGATCTACGCACCCAAATTGCGTGAAAATGTAATCAGATGTCAGTTCTAGTGTAATATAATTGACCAATGAATACGCGTTTATTATCTACATTTATTCTTGGTGTAGCAATTTTAATGGCCAGTACTGTATCTTGGAGTTTCTGTTGCTTGGCTTGTTACTGCTACGAAGGTACGGAATCCAGTAGATTTAGGCCCCGCTAGGCGCGACTTTGTTGATTACTCATGCTGACGTACATGCTTAATAAGTCGCACTGTTTCCCTTTGAAGGCTCCGTTTCTTGCGGTTCGTACGTTCACAGCAGGTTAGGCTTGGAGTCTGAAGATAACGCTCTTTGGCGTTGAAACTGGTAACATGTTTTGAATGAACGACGTTGGATTGCAGTGCAGCTGTTGGTTTTATCGTTATTCAAGTGAATAAATTAACGATTTCGGGCCGACCCCCCAATAGCGTATTGTCAGTTGATATCCGGACTGTCGAGGGCACAAAATAACTACGAATCTCGACAGAGTTTTCCGCTGTGTTTGCGCGAGCTGAGCGCCGGTAGGAAATGCGGCAGCTTTATCCGTGCTCGAGCACCGGCAGCGGCCCTCGCGCCGCTGGAGCGCCCCCTCGCATGTCTAGCACTCTTGAGAGCCGCGCACACAGCGGGCTCCAGCCAGCCGGCCGGCCGGCGCCGTGTGTGCACGGCGGGCGAGCGCTCTCAGCCGCGCGCTGCAGGCCCGCGCGGACACCGTGCCCTCAGGGCTGGAGACATGCCCTCTGTCACTGCAAACAGCGGGGACGCGCTCCGTAGCTGTAACGAGTACGTAGCGCCCCCCCCCCCCTTCCCCTCAGCTCAAACACTTAGCGACTTCCAACTGTTACATCGTACCTTCAGTACCGGACCATTATTTTTTTTCAGTTGTGAGAGAATATGGAAAACCTAGGCTACCTGTTTTTCGGTGAACATTAATACTCTTGCAACTCCAAAATTTCTTCTAACCGGCGCACTAACCATTCAACGGACGTTGCAGTTTCCGAGTACGTGATTACGAATAGTTTCGATAGCCGACAATATATTCGTTTCAGCTCCAGTTTAGACTACAACTTTTTTTTCAGTTCCAGACTATCAGTGCCATATATACTCTAACTTAATATATTTCGTTGTTTAGTACATCGTTTCGGTTACTGCTATCACAATATAAAAACTTAGCTATTTCAAAACGAGATTCACGCTCAGTGTAAAGAACCTACGCCTTATCGGCATGCCCAGATTAGGCATAAGTTTTTTATGCTGACGCTGGGACTTCGTTTGGCAAGTTCTGGGTTTTGATCCGCTGATGTGAGTCGCCGTAACGTCGTAATAAGTAAATAAATATATTAACCGACCTAAACGGTTTTATTCATAAAATATAGTCATCATGGACTCACTTAGCAGATTTGTCTGCTTCATTAGTATCTACTTCGGAAATCGGACACTCGTTGGGAGGTCTTGCGACAATGCGAGTTACTCGATCTGAGTACACTTGCGTTTTCAGGAAGTCGTTTGACTCGGCCAGTAGGCCTAAGTATTGTTAGGAAAAGACGAAACGTAGTCTTGAGTGAAGCACAGTTATTAGTGAAGTTTTCGGTGAAATAAATGACTAGGGTTTGCAAAGGAAAAGTGATGAGTACAAAAATGTTTATTAGACAATTCAGATGAAAAGACGAGAATAACAAGTTATGAAGTAAATGGCACTCGCATTTAAAGTGTAGAAAATTAACAATCACACTTAAATCACGAGAAGAAAATAGTGTAAAATCCGATGTTAGATTTATATACAAAACTTAACAGTTTTCATTACATATAAACTATGTAATCAAAAGTATCCGGACAGCTGGCTGAAAATGTCTTATAAATTCGTGGCTCTCTCCTTCGATAATGCTGGAATTCAATATGGTGTTGGGTTACCTCTAGCCTAGATGACAGCTTTCACTCTCGCAGGCATACGTTCAATCAGACGCTGGAAGGTTTCTTAGGGAAAGTGAGCCCGTTCCTCTCGGAGTGCAGCACTGACGAGAGGTATCGATGTCACTCGGTGAGGCCTGGCACGAAGTCGGCGTTCCAAAACATCCCGAAGGTGTTCTATAGGATTCAGGTCAGGACTCTGTGCAGGCCAGTCCATTACAGGGATGTTATTTCGTGATTATCGTGTAACCACTCCGCCAGAGGCCGGGCATCATGAACAGGTGATCGATCGTGTTGAAAGATGCAATTGCCATCTCTGAATTAATCTTGAACAGTGGGAAGCAAGAAGATGCTTCAAACATCAATGTAGGCCTATCCTGTGATAGTGCCACGCAAAATAACAAGGAGTGCAAGTCCCCTCCATGAAAAGGAGGACCATGCCATAACACCACCGCCTCCGAATTTTACTGCTGGCATTACACACGCCGGCAGATGCCGTCCACCGGACATTCGCCATACCCACACCCTGCCACCGGACAGCCACCTTGCGTACAGTGATTCGTCACTCCACACATCGTTTTTCCACTGTTCAGTCGTAATAGGTTTATGCTTCTCACCAGCGTTATGTGTGGCTTACGAGCAGCCACCCGACCGTGGTTCAAATGGTTCAAATGGCTCTGAGCACTATCGGACTTAACATCTGAGGCCGTCAGTCCCCTAGAACCTAGAACTACTTAAATCTAACTAACCTAAGGACATCACACACATCCATGCCCGATGCAGGATTCGAACCTGCGACCGTAGCGGTCGCGGCCCGACCAAGAAATACAAGTTTTTTCACCTCCCGCCTAACTGTCATAGTACTTGCACTGGATCCTAATGCATTTTGAAATTTCTATGTGACGGTCTGGATAGATGTCTGCCTATTTTACCTTACGACCCTCTCCAGCTGTCGGCGCTCTCTTACAGTCAACAGATGAGGTCGGCCTGCACTCTTTTGTGCTGTACGTGTCCACGTTTCCACTTCATCATCGCATCGGAAACAGTGGACCTAGGGATGTTTAGGAGTGCGGAAATTTCAAGTACAGAGGTATGACACATGTGACATCCAATCACATGGCCACGTTCGAAGTCCGTGAGTTCCCCGGAGCGGTCCATTCTGCTCTCTCACGATGTCTATTGACTACAGAGGTCGCCGATATGGAGTACATGGCAGTAGGTGGCAGCACAATGCACCCAATACGAAAAACGTATGTTGTCGGAGGTGGCCGGATACTTTTGATCACATAGTGTAGGTCCGCAGATGCATGTTTTCCTAGAAACAAAGGAAAGAATATTTTTTGCCTGTCGCTTATGGAGCCATAAGTTAAACGTCGTGTAACGAAGACGCGACAGAGGCATCTGGCAAGCGAGCAGAGAGAAGCTGTGTCCACTCCCTTATCAATTTTTTGTATCATTAATACTTTTTTCGGATAGAAATTCGTAGCAATAGTAGTGTTAGTAAGGTAAGTAAATCAATAAGAAATAAAGGTGAAATTAAGGTGATCAGCCATCAGAAGGCTCAATAACCAGCCTTTGCAGCGCGGACGTACAGGAAGAGCGGCAGTGATGTTCTGGATGCTAGCTACAGGAATGTGGAGCCAAGCCGCCTCCAGTCCCGTGGCCGGCTGCGGTACATTTCTCCGTTGAGGATACATGGCATGAACACCTCCACAGAGGTGGTCCCACTGATTCTAGATTGCGTTTAAATCCGATGGATCTGGTGGCCAGGGGACTACGGTAAATTCATTCCGATGCTCTTCGAATCACGCACGTACACTGCGAGCTGTGCGACACGTTGCATTGTCCTGCTGGTAGGCGCCATCGTGCGAACCCAAAGCAAACTGGGTCCCCAAAGACGCATAAGTATGTTGATCTGTCTACCTTCCACTATGACTAACGATATTACAAAGGGAATTCCACGAAAATATACCCCTCAGACATAACACTCCCTCCTCTGGCTCGGACCCTTCCTAAGATTTTATTGATTGGCGACTCCATAGTGTCCTGTGCACTACGACCAGATAATGGGTATACTTGAAAGGAGAGACAGCATTGGTCGTATATTTTTGTTTATTATCGCAAAATCGATTTTCGCTCACTTAGTGACCATCTTCAGTGTTGTAATATATAACTTAAATTAGTAAGCACAGGTGTCAATAAGCTTACGCCGTAAGCTTATTGACACCAGTGCTTACTCATTTAGGTTAGTCCGCAGCTCGTGGTCGTGCGGTAGCGTTCTCGCTTCCCACGCCCGGGTTCCCGGGTTCGATTCCCGGCGGGGTCAGGGATTTTCTCTGCCTCGTGATGACTGGGTGTTGTGTGATGTCTTTAGGTTAGTTAGGTTTAAGTAGTTCTAAGTTCTAGGGGACTGATGACCATAGATGTTAAGTCCCATAGTGCTCAGAGCCATTTGAACCATTCATTTAGGTTATATATTACAGCACTGAAGATGGTCACTAAGTGACCGAAAATCGATTTTGCGATAATAAACAAAAATATACGACCAATGCTGTCTCTCCTATCAAGCCTTCCTAAGATGTTTGCTTTCAGACGTTTCAAGCTGATGGAGCATAAAACGTGATTCGTGTTAAAAGGCCACCTGTCGCCACTCAGTTGAAGTCCAACTGCGGTAGTGACGTGCAAATTCCAGCCTTCGTTGTGGATGAACAGCAGTCAGCATAGGTGGATGAACCACGCGACCCCTTAGAGACCCACATACAGCAACGTTTGCTGACCAGTAGTTGAGGAGACGCTACTGGTGGCACCTTGCTTCATCTGGGCGGTCAACTGCTCAACAACTGCACCTGTTCACTAGTACACATATCCACAGTCGTCGTTCTTATCTGTCACCTATGCCCCGCGGTGCACCAATACTTGCCTTGGCGCCGGTTTTGTGTAGTACCATTTTGCCATGCACGGTATACTTTAATCATGGCGACATGTGAACAGTTTACAAACTTACCTGTTTCGGATATAATTCCACCCACCTCCCGAAAGCCAGTGATCATTTCCTTGTTGATCTTAGATAAATCACTCCGTTTCTGCATTACGACAACGACTGTACTGCTTTCCGCGTCCCCCCCCCCCCCCACCCAGTACGCTCTGTATGCCCTTCACTGCTGTCACTGCCATCTGTGTGTGGTTGTTGCATGTTCACGTCGAGTGTAGGCGGTTGTCACGTTGATGTGACTGGACCGTACGATAACAACGTAAGCAATACATTTCTTAAATGACTTGGTTTAGTACGACAGATGTTACTGCATAAGGGAGAAAAACGAACCCTTGTTGCAATGGTGGTTTGCAAAAAATACAGCATTCGTACAGGGCGCAGTGTTCCAACACAGCTTGTAAATGATATTTATGCCTAAATTTTCATGTACTTATGAGAAATTAATTTGTATTAATTAAGTCATCGGGGTATAGCAGATGTCACTCGTTTAACAGACTTGTTACGACAGATTTGCGTCACATGCTTCAAATCGGTACATGGGCATATTAAATTTACTAAACATATCATGAGAACAAAAATGGTTCAAATGGCTCTGAGCACTATGGGACTCAACTGCTGTGGTCATCAGTCCCCTAGAACTTAGAACTACTTAAACCTAACTAACCTAAGGACATCACACACACCCATGCCCGAGGCAGGATTTGAACCTGCGACCGTAGCAGCAGCGCGGCTCCGGACTGGAGCGCCTAGAACCGCACGGCCACCGCGGCCGGCTCCTGAGAACATTGCAAATCCATACGTTGCTGATAACAGGCCTAACTACACTTCCGTGTGCCAGCTAACTGATGTTTATTATCAGTATGAAGTTAAAAACTTTATTTTGAAGCTCCAAAATTTCACTCTGCTTCTGGAAATTGACAACAGCCCGGATGCAAGCTGTCAGCACCGATTTCTGAAGCAATGTTTGTGCGCGTAACAGTCATAAGAGTATGTGCCGTTGAATAGTGACCAAAACTATAATTTTAATTTCTTATTATTGCAAATCAGACGCTACTAAGCCACATGAAACAGTAACTGTACAATTAGTATTTAACACACCTATGCTACACGCAATGTCTGTGCGCGTAACAATTATAACAGTATGTGCCGTTTACTAACGACCAAAACTGTAATTTCAATTTATTATTAGTGCAAGGAGTAAGTCCAAATGAGACGCTACTAATCTACGTGAAATACTAGCTGTACGATAAGTATTTACGACACCCATCCCACACGCTACGATCTAGCTGCCAAAGGCTCCATTAGTAGACGAAATCACTATCATTCTACTGCGAGAGTGTATGTCGAATGGTCGGTGAGTGAGGAGACCATAGAGGGGACGTGGTGGATAGAGTATGATTTTCATTTGAGATGCTTCGCTGAAACATGGAGGACAGAGGATTTGTAAGATGTTTTCATAGGGTGGTTGTAAATTTGGAAAAGAAGCATCATGAACAGAGTTCGTATTTGCTGCAAGCGCTAACCGTGGATTATTATAGTCCATTGAGTGCATTCCGTTCAACACTATTTGGTTTTCAGGGCAAATAAGCGGTCATGTGTTCAGAGTTTAAATCACTATTCTTCAACCTCCGCTTCCAGTTACAATTATTTAATATGAAAAGTAAGGAGTAAATTTCGTCACTTGGTACACTTTGTCTGAATCAATTTTCATAGTTTGAGGCAATGCAAAAAGACGAGCATAGTTTTCAAATTAATGTAATTCACTTCTTAGTTATTAAAAAAATCGTAATACAGTTTAAATTTAAAGCAATCTTTTCATACATTTGCCAACATTTCATTAAGTTTTTCCTCATTGTTTGAATGCAGACCTTAACACAACCTTGTTGTTAAGCCTTGCACTATTTCGTGGACAGCTAGCTGCGCTTAATGAAAGGTAGCAATTTCTTATTTTCAAACGTCTTAAAGTAAATAATGAGGCAAACAGCCCCACGGTGATTTCTTTCGGGAACATAAAGTTCAGTGTTTAATATAATGCAGTAAAGAAGAACCGAGCAGAGTTATCTGTTGTGCAGGTAAGAATTTATGGTAGGGCCAAAATGATCCTTGTGAGGTGACATTACGAAATTGTGTTCATTGATAAATCTTTCGTATGTTAAGAGGTAACATTTTCTAACAATACACGACGTTAGCCAATATTTAGTGATCGTTTTAGGTGTATATTATTGGTAACAGTTCTTTATATTCTGTTTCCTTTACAGATTGCCAGATTCGCTTTAATTTCATTGGCATCGCCCCCCTCGAATGTAATTTACAGTTACGTTCAAATTAAAAATTAGTGTAGCAAAGACTACTCGAGATCAGAATTCATGGACGACACTGTAATCGGAATGTAGAACATTTAATGTAGAGGATTTGCTTTCACTTTGCTAGTAATACGTTAAGACACTATAATCTTGTAGAAACGTAAAACTAAAAGCAGAAAATACTACTAAAGTGTATAAAGTATACAGTAATGGTAATAAGAAACTTTCTTAAGCAAGAGGTTTTGTCACACTACACACATTTTCCAATTTTGAGCAAAACGTTTCACGAGTCGTTTGATAATTTATTTGCCTACCTTTTTATTATTCCTTAATGATTCATTCACCTTCGTAACTCTGCTACTCCTACCAGTTTAGAAACTCTGAAAAAGAAAGGAACAAAAAATCATGAATTTACTATAGAATGGAACACAGGTTTTCTGCTCTGGAGCCAGATGCCTTGTTCACTGTACCAGCAGTGATTTCGTTGCATAGTGTTGACCTAATGGGTACTTAGCGGAAGTCGAAAGCGTTTGTTTCCTCGACTTGTAGGAAAATATGGGTTTGTGACCCAAAAACGATAATGTAATGTGCTTACTTTTCAATTTGCTATCGATCGCGTCTATTTTGCATATATTGCGCATCATGAAATTTAGGGACGGTTTTTTCTAAAACGCATAGGGGGGAGGGGGGGGGGAGGGATATTGAGCCAAGCGACCGGCCACATATGAGCCCAATCGATGGACCGTATATGAGGTCTTCGCCTTGCTACTAATTTTCATGAAGAATATTCCAGAATGTCCCTAATCAGCGTGAAAATAGCGTTGTAAGGCAGTAACGTTAGAGCGAAATTAAACTCAGTAGGATTGAAATTTTTGTTCAGAAAACAGTGAATATAACAGCAAGTTCTCCATCTTAATTATTATCCTTGGCATTCTGTTACCTATGAAACTGAATAATTGCCTATGAAACTGTACTAATGGTTTGGAACAGCGTCACGGGATTGGTATAAGTAGGCTGCACGACCATAGCTGTTAACCTTCCCTTGTCTGCCTGTATGCGAGTTCTTCACCCCCGAACTTAAAACTTTCCAATTGACTTTTGCCTTTAGTTTCACGTGTTATCGTTAATATCTGTGTAAATATGCCGAAGCTTACAAAATACACCAATATTTATTCATTCCTTACATCATGATAAGATAGGCGGAATCATATGGGTATTTCTCTGCTACGGAAATTTGACTGCTCTCTAGGTTATATTGTTGTTAGGACTAACAAGGCACACCAGACCATGTGTACCACCGATTTAAAACGCGATTCAACCAACTAGTCCATAGAAACTCAACAGTAGCTTTGAAAAAATTGTCTATTGAGTAAAAGAACAGAAACGTGGTTAAAAATAATGACGTAGGTTCAGACCAGCTATAATGGATGTAACATAGATAAACTTTACACTTCAGGGAGCGCCTTAAAATTTTCCAAGATATACAGGGTGAATACAATTAGACTCAAACTTTCAAAACGCTGTAGAATGAACACTACAGGTCAGAATGACGTCAAATTGCAATGGAAGATTATCGGAGAAAGGGGACAACGTATGGCAGAAGAAAAAAAAATAGCGTGAAAATTGATCAATAGATGGCGCTGTACGTGTCAGAAAAAAAAGTTCAAGTAGTTCCAAGCATTATGTGACTTAACTTCTGAGGTCATCATCCCCTAGACCTAGAACTGCTTAAGCCTAACTAACCTAAGGACATCACACACACCCATGCCCGATGCAGGATTCGAACCTGCGACCGTAGCAGCAGCGCGGTTCCGGACGGAAGCGCATTGAACCGCTCGGCCTCATCGGCCGCTGTACGTGTCAGAATACGTAAATGAAAACACCTGTCATTGGTAGGACCCACTGAAGTTGGTATAAACACGACGGGTACACGACTTTTCCTCCTTTCGATTCTGCGACATTCGCCCTGACCGTCTCAATGCAGGATCGCGCTCTGCTTGTAAAGCTGTATACAAGAATGATGATTGTGCACACATCGCTGAGCAGGAGTTCGGACACTGAAGGGTTTGAAGAAAGGCGTTGGTCCGATGACTGCCGTGGATCTGGAGAAAATGATTCGGAAATTCGAAAAGACGGTTTCTTTTGGTATGCTACCTGGCAGAGGGACGAAACGAATTGCTTCGACGTCGTGGAAGCAGTGGCCACAACAATGCAGGAGGAGACGAATGGCGGTGTGGAAACGTGTAGTGCACGGAGCATTTCCCCCAAACATTGGACATAACCGTGAGCACGGTGCGTAAAATCCTACGAAACATCCTTCCTTGCTATCCATTCAAAATTACTCTTGCGCACGAGTGGCTTCCTGTTGACCTGCCAGCAAGAGAAACCTTTGCTTTAGAATTTCTTGCTCGCATGGAAATGGACAATGATTAGCTGGTGGAAGATTTTGTGGACAGACAGCCCAATTCCATCTGACAGGATATGTCAATACACAGAACCACAGAACTGCCGAATATGGGCAACGGAAAATCCACACGCAAGTCAACCAGTACCACCTCATTATTAAACAGTCTCTGTGTGGTGCAGATTTACGACATCATTTATCATAGTGCCACATTATTTCGAAGAGACAGGTGCTTCCGGCCCTGTTACCAGTACCGTCACTGGTAAGCGCTACGAGTGTCTTTTGTGCAGCCACGTCATTCCAGCTCTCCAACCACGAGGATGTTTGGATGGGATCAACTTTATGCCAGATGGCGCACCTCCGCACGTTGAAAATCCAGTTAAGCAGCTGCTGAAGCGCCATTTCGGAAGTGCTAGAATTATCTGCTGCCATTTCCATACAGCCTGGCCGTCCCGATCACCTGATCTTAATCCGTGTTTCTAGTTGTGGGGCTATCTGAAAGATGTTGTGTTCAGTGTTCCGACTGCAAACTTAGCTGCACTGAAGGCACTAATTGCACAACACATTCTGAACGTGACCCCGGAAACACTTCAATCAGTTGTGGAATATGCTGTTTCTCGATTTAAACTTGTTGCAGAAAATGGCGGACAGCATATTGAAAACGTTTTGCGCCAGTCACACGGAAATTAATAATCCGATTTGTTCTTTATTGATGCTTTTATGCGGTTTTTGGCCTCAGGGCAATTGATAACCGATGTGATTGATGCTTTTTATGCGGTTCACTAATTCCCACTATATTTAAGTTTAACCTATCCACTTCCCTTTTTAAATTTTCTAAATAAAACGACGAGGGTGGTAGAAATCTTTGGGTAACAGAAGATATATTGAATTTAATTGATGAAAGGAGAAAATATAAAAATGCAGTAAATGAAGTAGACAAATATGAGATCGACAGGAAGTGCAAAATGGCTAAGCAGGGATGGCTAGAGGACAAATATAAGAATTTAGAGGCCTATATCAATAGGAGTAAGATAGATAACGCCTACAGGAAAATTACTTGTATGAATATCAAGAGCTCAGATGGGAAACCAGTTCTAAGCAAAGAAAGGAAAGCAGAAAGGTGGAAGGAGAATTTTGAGGGTCTATACAGGGCGACGTGCTTGAGGGCAGTATTATGGAAATGGAAGAGAGATGAAAATGAAATGGGAGATATGATGCTGCGGGAATAATTTGACAGAACACTGAAAGACCTATGTCAAACAAGGCCCTGGGAGTAGTTAACATTCCATTACAACTACGGATAGCCTTGGGAGAGCCAGCCCTGACAAAACTCTACCATTTGCTGGGCAAGATGTATGAGACAAGTGAAATGCCCTCAGACTTGAAGAAGAATATAATAATTCCAAACCCAAAGAAAGCAGTAGCTGACAGGTGTGAAACTTACAGAACTATCAGTTTAATACGTCACAGCTGCAAAATACTAACTAGAATTCTATACAAAAGAATGGAAAAACTGGTTGAATTTGAATTCTGTAGAAAAGTTGGAACACGCGAGGCAATACTGACCCTACGACTTATCTTAGAAGATAGATTAAGGAAAGATAAACCTATGTTTCTAGCAATTGTATTTTAGAGAAAGCTTTTGAAAATGTTGACTGTAATACTCTCTTTCAAATTCTAAGCGCTGCAGGGGTAAAATAAAGGGATCGAAAGGCTATTTACAATTTGTACAGAAACCTGGTGGCAGTTATAAGAGTCGAGGGGCATGAAGGGAACCAATGGTTGTGAAGGGAGTGAGACAGGGTTGCAGCCTCTCCCCGATGTTATTCAATCTGTATATTGAGCAAGCAGTAAAAGAAAGGAAAGATAAATTTACCGATGACATTGTAATTCCGTCGGAGACAGCAATGGACCTGGAAGAGCAGTTGATCGGAATGGACAGTGTCTTGGAAGGAGGATATAAGATGAGCGTCAACAAAAGAGAAACGAGGATAATGGAATGTAGTCGAATTAAATCCGGTGATGCTGAGGGAATTAGATTAGGGGATGAGACACTTAAAGCAGCAGATGAGTTTTGCTATTTGGGGAGGAAACTAGCTGATGATGGTCGAAATAGAGAGGATATAAAATGTATACCGGCAAAGGTAGGTAAAGCGTTTCTGACGAAGAGAAAGTTGTTAGCATCGAGTGTGGATTTAACCGTCAGGAAATCTTTTCTGAAAGTATTTTTATGTAGTGTAGTCATGTATGGAAGTGAAACAAGGACGATAAGTCGTTTAGGCAAGAAGAGAATAGAAGATGTTGAGTCCGATAGTGCTCAGAGCCATTTGAACCATTTTTTGAATTTTCCAGAAATGTGTTATTATGTTATAGGCTAATTTGAATGTTTAATTTCTGATGAAGTCACTCATGGAAATGCCAAAACCAGGTCAAAAGACAATTTTTCCGACCGCGGCTGTAATTGCTGTAACTTTATTTAGTATTATTATTATTATTATTACTATTATCATCACTATTAGTGGCCGCAGTGAGACCCAAACCATTAACAGCCTAAAATCTTGCAATTTCTGGCCGTTCAAGAATCAAGTGATTTATGAAAGGTAACTACAGTGCACACATTTCAACTTGGTTGATTTTAAATGGGGCTGCATTGTGCTGGTCAAGCAAGTGCCTCAATGGAAAGAAGTAATGCAGGGGAAGTTTTTGTAACAGGTGTCTACGCTCACTGTGGATAGATAGCTTTCTTTTCTGAGAAGGAGTTGTGGGTAGTATTTGCGGTTCACTACGAGTTCCTTCACCATTAAATATAGCATACACACACACACACACACACACACACACACACACAAACACCCACGGACGCACGCGCACGAACTAAATACCGTCCATCTTTCATCATTTAAAAAAATAAAACTGTTCCAAGAAATGTCTTTCATTATACAGTTAAATTAGGTGTTAAATTTGGTGATAATGCGTGGGAGGGAGGGGGCAACGGACAGCAGGAGGAGGGGGACGAGGGGTAGGGAGGGTGGGGGTACTAGATAATGTCCTACTGTGTAATTTCACTCAGGGGTAATGGTCTAAGAAAGATGGGAACCACTGATCTACAGTCTCAGAGAATTTCAAACGTATCTCGTCATTCCTTAGTACCTCCATGTTCCAAATCTTCGTGTATCGATTCTTCCTGGCAATCTCTTAAACTTGAGCCCGCTCTTCATCGCTGCTACATTGTAATCTCAATCTACACTCCTGGAAATGGAAAAAAGAACACATTGACACCGGTGTGTCAGACCCACCATACTTGCTCTGGACACTGCGAGAGGGCTGTACAAGCAATGATCACACGCACGGCACAGCGGACACACCAGGAACCGCGGTGTTGGCCGTCGAATGGCGCTAGCTGCGCAGCATTTGTGCACCGCCGCCGTCAGTGTCAGCCAGTTTGCCGTGGCATACGGAGCTCCATCGCAGTCTTTAACACTGGTAGCATGCCGCGACAGCGTGGACGTGAACCGTATGTGCAGTTGACGGACTTTGAGCGAGGGCGTATAGTGGGCATGCGGGAGGCCGGGTGGACGTACCGCCGAATTGCTCAACACGTGGGGCGTGAGGTCTCCACAGTACATCGATGTTGTCGCCAGTGGTCGGCGGAAGGTGCACGTGCCCGTCGACCTGGGACCGGACCGCAGCGACGCACGGATGCACGCCAAGACCGTAGGATCCTACGCAGTGCCGTAGGGGACCGCACCGCCACTTCCCAGCAAATTAGGGACACTGTTGCTCCTGGGGTATCGGCGAGGACCATTCGCAACCGTCTCCATGAAGCTGGGCTACGGTCCCGCACACCGTTAGGCCGTCTTCCGCTCACGCCCCAACATCGTGCAGCCCGCCTCCAGTGGTGTCGCGACAGGCGTGACTGGAGGGTCGAATGGAGACGTGTCGTCTTCAGCGATGAGAGTCGCTTCTGCCTTGGTGCCAATGATGGTCGTATGCGTGTTTGGCGCCGTGCAGGTGCGCGCCACAATCAGGACTGCATACGACCGAGGCACACAGGGCCAACACCCGGCATCATGGTGTGGGGAGCGATCTCCTACACTGGCCGTACACCACTGGTGATCGTCGAGGGGACACTGAATAGTGCACGGTACATCCAAACCGTCATCGAACCCATCGTTCTACCATTCCTAGACCGGCAAGGGAACTTGCTGTTCCAACAGGACAATGCACGTCCGCATGTATCCCGTGCCACCCAACGTGCTCTAGAAGGTGTAAGTCAACTACCCTGGCCAGCAAGATCTCCGGATCTGTCCCCCATTGAGCATGTTTGGGACTGGATGAAGCGTCGTCTCACGCGGTCTGCACGTCCAGCACGAACGCTGGTCCAACTGAGGCGCCAGGTGGAAATGGCATGGCAAGCCGTTCCACAGGACTACATCCAGCATCTCTACGATCGTCTCCATGGGAGAATAGCAGCCTGCATTGCTGCGAAAGGTGGATATACACTGTACTAGTGCCGACATTGTGCATGCTCTGTTGCCTGTGTCTATGTGCCTGTGGTTCTGTCAGTGTGATCATGTGATGTATCTGACCCCAGGAATGTGTCAATAAAGTTTCCCCTTCCTGGGACAATGAATTCACGGTGTTCTTATTTCAATTTCCAGGAGTGTATATCAGCTCCTGGGTTCGCCTTACGACCCAGGATCTTATTTCGGATCTCTACGTGACGTTGATGTATTCTAACTGTAATCTTCTCGTACCTCCCGGTTTTTTCCAAGTATATCTCTTCCTGTTGTGATTCTTGAAGAGAATGTTCTCTGTTGTTGTTGTTGTGGTCTTCAGTCCAGAGACTGGTTCGATGCAGCTCTCCATGTTGCTCTATCCTGTGGAAACTGCTTCATTTTCATGTAACTATTGCAACCAACATCCTTCTGAATCTGCTCCTCTCTTGGTCTTCCTCTACGATTTTTACCCTCCACACTGCCCTCCAGTGCTAAATTGGTTATCTCTTTGTCCTATGAAGTAAGAAGAGCGGGTGTCGCAGAATATCTTATGGACGCCAGAATTTTCCAAAGGGGGAACGAGTCGATTTTAAATTATGAATATTGGTTTTTTCAAATTTTTCTCCAAAAATAAAAGAACTTTATTCAAAATTTAAAATCGACTCGTTCCCGCTTTTGAAAACTCTGGCGTCCATAAGACTTTCTGCGACACCTGCTGTTCTTAGTACATATAAAAGGGACGTGCCTTTACAACCAGATATAAAGAACATCTTTTATGAAGAAATGGCACCAACACCCAAAATTCTTCTTTTGCCGACCGCCTCACGGTATCAGCAGTTTGCACACCGAGAAGAAAGGGCATAGATTAGATATTCTCGAAGATTTAGAAATTTTTTAAACATCTTTCTCGAAATGATAGCATCATTCTTAATGAGCAGCTACAATTACGTAATAGAAACTTCTTCAACGGTATAAAGCCGTTACCTGATATTTGATTTCAGCTTTCTTCGTGCAGGTACCGAAATGTTTTTTCTATCTAAGTCAACTCATATTTTTTCGTTTATTAAATTGCTTGTATTGGCTGCATTCCATGTTACATTGTTTTCCATAGGCTGTGTCATTCAGCCCTCTTTGTATTTTCCGTAATAATGTTTTCATCCTTTAAACTGTAGTTCTAAGCTCTGATGTACACAAAATGTTACCTTGTCTACTGCTGTCAAACAAAATATTGACTTTTACTTCATGTCCTAAATAATGTTCATCACAATATTCATCTGTTTTTATTTCAATGTTACGTAGCCAGTGTATTTGGGGCTGCTAGATGGCACTCTTAGTGTTATGTTCACCTGCCCGCAGTTGCTAACGCGGGAGTCTCAGTCTGCTGCTACCTGTGGTTTGACAGGTGTGAGCAGTCCTTAGCGGCTTCTTTTTTAAAACATTTTGTGACTAAAGTTTTATCGTTTGATATTTATTTTATACGTGACTTGTAAGTATTCTTTCTTTCTTCTACTGTTATCAGTACTTACACTTTTATATAAAAAAATCCCATAATTTTGTACTTATACTATAGACCAATCTGAATGTTAATTTCTGATGAAGGCACTCATAGAAGTGCCGAAACCAGGTCAAAAGACTTAAATTTTGCGACCGAGGGTTGTAATTGCTTTAAGTGTAATTTGTAAATGGTCGCTGACCACGTACATCTACATGTATACTCTGCAAATCACATTTAAGTGCCTGGTAGAGGGTTCATCGAACCACCTTCACAATTCTCTGTTATTCCAATCTCGTATAGCGTGCGGAAAGAATGAACACCTGTATCTTTCCGTACGAGCTCTGATTTCACTTACTTTACCTTGGTGATCGTTCCTCCCTATGTATGTCGCTGTCAACAAAATATTTTCGCATTCGGAGGAGAAAGTTGGTGAGAAAATTCCATCGTAACGAAAAACGCCTTTCTTTTAATAATTTCCAGCCCAAATCTTGTATCGTTTCTGTGACACTCTCTCCCATATCTCGCAATAGTACAAAACGTGGTGCCTTTCTTTGAACTTTTTCATAGCCACATTTAATACTTTAATAATAATACTGTTTACAGCACTATGTAGCCACTGCTGTCAATTATTTCATTTAACTTTTGCGAAGCGAGTAATGAAATAATTTATGGATTACTGCAGGTACTATCTATAACCTGAAGAAGATTCTCTTGAAATATTTAGCACTTGTTACAGATATGTCTAAATCATCCGCGCTGTAGGTGACGAAGCACAATATATGTATGTAAACGGTGAACTGTGTGAAGAACCTGTAACCACAATGTCATTAATGCTACTAACTGAAGAAAAATAATTATTGACAACTTATATAATCAATATTAGAGTCTTACAAAATTGTGCTAACAGTAATGATATTTTCAAAATAATTTAGTTTCGTGACTGACAAAGATTCCAATCGTTTAATTATTACACCTCAGAAAATTTCGTTTTATCCTCAGAAGGGGGTAACTACCCTCAAGTTGGGAACCACTGCTATAGATACTGCAAGAAGGGAGCAGTTCAGTTGAAGAGGAATATAACTGAAAACGGAAATCACAGAATTTGGAAAGAAAAACATAGGATCAAAGTAGGTAACTGCGAAAACCCTGAATAACAGAAGAATTATTTCAGTTGATCGATGAAAGAAGGAAGTGCAAAAACGTTCAGGGAAATTCAGGAATACAGAAAGTTGCTGAGGAATGCAATAAATAGGAAGTGCAGGGAAGCTAAGACGAAGTGGCTGCATTAAAATGTGAAGAAATAGAAAAGGAAATGACAGTCGGAAGGACTGACTCAGCACACAGAAAATCAAAACAACTTTCGGTGTAATTTAAAGCAAGGGTGGTAACATTAATGATGCAATGGGAATTCCACTGTTGAATGAGCAGAAGGGAGCAGACAGATGGAAATAGTATATGGAAGGCCTCCATGAGAAGACCGATTTGCCTGATGTGATAGAAGAAGAAACAGGGGTCGCTTTAGAAGAGATAAGGGATCCAGTATTGGAATAAGAATTTAAAAGAGCTCTGAAAGACTTAAGATCGAATAAGGCAGGAGGGACTAACAACGTTCCATCACAATTTCTAAAATCATTAGAGGAAGTGGCAACAAAATGACTATTCACCTTGGTGTGGAGAATCTAGGAATCTGGTGATACACCATCTGAATTTCGGAAAAATATCCTCCACATAGCTACGGAAACTGCAAGAGCTGACAAATGAGAGAAGTGTGGTACAATCAGCTTAACAGCTCATGCGTTCAAGTTGCTGAGTAGAATAAAATATAGAAGAATGGAAAAGAAAATTGTGGATGTGCTAGTTGACTATCAGTTTTGCTTTGGAAAAGGTAAATGCACCTGAGAGGCAATTCTGTCGTTGCGATTGACAATTGAAGCAAGACTAAAGAAACACCAAGACTCATTCACAGGATTTGTCGACCTGGATAAAGCGTTCAACAGTGTCAGATGGTGCAAGATGTTCGAATTCTGAGGAAAATACGGATAAACTGTAGGGAAGGACAGGTACTATATGACATCTACAAGAGCCAAAAAGGGAATAATAAGAATGTACGACCAAGAACGAAGTGCTGAGATTAATAAGGGTGTAAGCAGTGATGTGGTCTTTCGCCCCTACTGTTCGATCTATACATCGAAGAAACAATGATGGAATAGAAGAAAGGTTTAAGAGTTGAATTAAAATTCGAGATGGAAGGATATCATGATACGATTCGCTGAAGACATTACTTTCCTGAGTGAATGTGAAGAAGAATTACAAGAGGTGTTTAATGGAGTGAACAGTCTAACGAGTACAGAATACGGACTGAGTGTAAATCGAAGAAAGTTGAAAGTAATGAGAAGAAGTGGAAATGAGAACAGCGAGAAACATAGCATCAGGATCGACGGTCACGTAGTCGATGAAGATTAGGAATTCTAATACCTAGACAGCAAACTAGCCAAGGACGGAGGAGCAAGGAGGAAATCAAAAGAAGGCTAGCAATGAAAAAAAGGGCATTCCTGGCCAAGAGAAGTTACTGGCATCAAACACAGGCCTTAATTTGAGGAAGAAATTTCTGAGAATGTACGTTTGGAGTGCAGAATTGTATGATAGTGAAAAATGGACTGTAGGAAAACCGGAACAGAAGAGAATAGAAGCATTTGAGGTATGGTGTTACAGACGAATTTTGAAAATTAGGTGGACTGAAAAGATAAAGAATAAGGAGGCTCTGCACAGTATCGTGGAGGAAAGGAATATACGGTAAACACCGAGAAGGACAAGGGACAGGATGATAGGACATTTTAACACATCATGGAGTAACTTCCAAGCTGCTAAAGGGAGCTGTAACAGAAGAAACTGCAGAGGAGGACAGATTGGAATGCATCCAGCAAATAACTGAGGACGTTGGTTGCAAATGCTACTCTGACATGAAGAGGTTGGCCGCAGGCCCAACATTCGACCACGCGTCTGCATTCAAGAAAGGACTGGAGCGTCTTCACTTCTCTGAAATACGTCGCAACTTCGACGAGCGTGGCTGCTCCTGACCCATGCAGTTAACATTACGAAAATTTCATCTAATTCTGAGGCACAAGCGTAATGGTCGACGTACCACGTGGTTCTAATTAAAGTGCAGCTACTGACAGTCCAGTGTGGTCTGTAATTATCGTATGACACCAAAGATAGACACTCTAATGTGTCACTGTCAAATTGATTCGTTTTGGAGGAAACTCAGTTCCAATTCTGGCTACTTGTGGCAAATTTGGCGCTGTGAATGCAAGAAAGACGTCAAGAAATGTTCCCATGTGTGATGGTTGAGGAAAATAACGTGGACATGAACGATCAAACAAGTGAGAAAGTCATAATAGAAATTTTATTGTTATCCACCGCTTACACGATTTGTTCTGTATGTGCTCCGGAATCATTGACGAGATGCTGCATCCGTAAAACTACGTGATCAACAGTTGTTCGTAGCAATTAAAATGCGTTCTTTTAAATAAACCCAGAGCCAACGTGATAAGGATTCAGATCGGTTGATGTTACGGCCACAGACCTGGAAAACCTCTGGAGATAGCACGTTCGTGGAAGGTTACATTAAGCAGACCGTTTATTGGGCGAGAGACACTAGGTGTCGCCCTGTCTTGCTTGAAATGAGTGGTTTCCACACAGTTGCGCTCTCCCAAAGCAAGAATGGCATGCTAGGCAAGTAGGTTTCAATAACGTGCAGACATCGTGGTACACCTGATAGACACTCAGGGAGTATTATCTCCAAAGAAGAACGGACCGACAATAAATGTGCTGGTGAATCAGCTCCATGCAGCCACTCACGGCGAGTGCAGCGGCTCTCCATGCACAAAGTGCAATCTAACAATACTCCAAACACAGCTGCCTATAGTGTAAAATGTGTCTCGTCATGCAATAGAACATTTCTCGGCCACAAATCATGAACTTCGATCCGTGCCAGAAGCCGAAGAGCAAAAACAGAGCGAAGCTGCAGATATTAAAGTTTCAGTTGTTGCATTATCTGGAACTTGTACGGGTACGAGTGCAAAATAGGCTTCGCAACTTTGCGGACTGTTGCCCATGGGGTAGACATTTCTAGTGACACTGCGCGAGCACTACCACTACCGTGGTCTTGTGCTACATGGCCAGTTACGTTAGCAGCAACCTTCTCAACTTTCACCGGGATAGGACGCATTCCTCTTGCAGGAGCCACACCGAGCTCACTCGTGTTTTAGAATTTCCTTATCATCTTCTTTAAAACATTTAATAACATTGGGCCTTTTCTCAGACCTTTCAATTGGCGGTACCCCTCAATGCAGCACAGTAATTCCTACTTTCACTTTAAATAGTTTCACTAACAGCACACGGTCTCTCTTATCAACAGGCATACAGTTCACTCACAATATGGCTTGTCAAATGACAGCGTAGATGTCATATCGTCATATAAAAACAGTTTACATTGACAGATTTGCACCAGGTGGCCACAATGGGAACTAATTTGTTTTCCAGCGTAAATTAGCTCTGCTTTAACGCCATTAGCACATCTAACAAGTTTCCTGTCATACGATAATTACAGTCCACACTGGATCTCCACAAGTAGCTGCACTTTAATTATAACTATCCGGTACTTAAATCCCTCGAGAAACGTCAGTGATCTGGACGCCCGTGAATTCAGGTTAGACATTGAGGCTGAAATAGGGGATGAAGAGTACGGCTCATGAGTTGACTGCTGCTTGTGATGGCGCCTAAAGACTGTCAAAAATTGTATGTCATTTGCAAAAGCAACCTCAAAAAAGCAATTTCTGGCATTTCACCAAAACTGGAATTTGACTTGGTTAGAGCATTAGTTTAGAGTTGTGCCATTTGGTATTTCACTTGTGTGAGAGACCCTACAAATTGGCAGCCCGTGCTGCATAAGACTGTCTGTGTGGTTTATGACACTGATTGAACAGCTGCACATCTGCAACAAGGTGCGTCTGCTGACTGTAGCACTCAGTTAATGAATCACGGAGATCACTGAAAAACAACTCAACAGGGACCGAGAGTGGTTACAATTTCTGCGTCACTTTGAATAAACGATTATTAAATGTAGCTCGCCGTAAATGGCGTAAGCAAAACAGAACAGTTCAAAACCATGAAAGTAGAGGTCCCAGTTTCCTGGAGATTCGTTGTATGTAGCGAACAGCAGGAGCCACAACCATGGCTACTGATTGACTTGTTGCTCCTTTCTCGAAACATACAAGAGCGCGCCACGTGGTTCTTTGTACTGTTGCGGTTGCAATGACATCTGGTGCTGCTGTAGTTCGTCTTCAGTCATATGGTATTGCTACTATAGTAGGAACTGTAGCTGTCAAAGCTGCAGAAATTAGCATACATGACATTGACATTGGGTGTGAGTGTGTCACTATCAACACGATAGGGTAAAACCTCATTTCCACTTTTACGTCTACTGTTGATACAAGCAAATAATCGACAAACGAAGTCAAGGAGGTCACAGAAGGTATGCCAATAACAGTACCCGGAAAGTCAAAATTTGCAGTCAGGTCAGTACCAAAATAGCAGCTAGGCGAGATTTGTAATAGCTCACGTGGTGACTGTTAAAGACTAACGCATGGTCAATTGCCTAGTGTGATGAAGCACACTATTCACAAACTGCCACACAACCTATTTTACATCGTAATATGCACATCCCAATTGTCATCATAGTCAGTTCTTTGAAGCTGTATGATAACTGCACACAATACACACTATTGCCAAGGCATGTACAGCTAGTTACTTTTTCCTTTCCTTTCCTTTCCTTTCCTTCCCTTTCCTTTCCTTTCCTTTCCTTTCCTTTCCTTTCCTTTCCTTTCCTTTCCTTTCCTTCATTGCGGTGATGGGAACCTGGTATTTTCTGCAGCCTTGGGAGCTCTTTCTAGCTGACTCGTGGCATGTAAGTTAACACTTTGACTGCTGTGGACGAGTTAACTCATGCTCCATCACTCCCCAGGTACTCAGGACATACTTGAACGTGGCCCCTGTGGTTTTCCTTTAAGCAATATTGATGTGTATATGCATGACATTCCGCTCACCTTTTACTGCTACGGACGAGTTGTTCCCACATTACAGCAAATAAAATAGTTTCAAGTATTTATCATACAACATATATACCTACTTCCATGCTTTCTTTGGAAAAGACCTCCTTTATTTAGCTTGAACCGTTTATGAAACATGGCGATTGTTGTGGTCACAAGATTTCCAATGCACTGGTATGGAAACGGACGCATCATACGGGACGTCCACAGGATGCAGAAATCAGTAACTCGAGAATAAAATGCGATATCGTTTGGCTCTCAATTTTAAATTAGGTTTTGATATCTACGTTTCATACACAGCAGTATGTTAGTTAAAATCAATCAGACTCAATGTTTATGCAGTGTGTTTTCACCTCTGCATGCTCTTTCTTATTTAGTCCGATGTGTAACTTAATTTGATGCAGCACAGTAAATATGATGAATAACCAAAATAAATTCAGTTCTTTGTCGAGCAAAGACGTCAGACTGTGAGACGTGCAAACATCAAATTTTTTCACCATATAGTTTTCTTGAAAGCGGATGATAAATATATCATCGTTGCTGGCAAGTCCGTATGATCAGAACTGGGCAGACCACGGGTGACCGTTCATCAGACATAAAAACCAGTAACAAGAGATGGAAATGAGATATCGTTCTGCTCTCAGCTTTAAATGAAATTTCTATATCTTGTCTAAATTTCATACAACTAATGTACGAGCTAATATTAACCATACACAAAGTATATGCAACACTTTATTACCTCTGCAAACATTTTAAAATGTGGTACAGCATTGTAACTATGACGAGTGTAGATATCACACTGTAAGATGTGCAAAAATTCATTTTTTCAGCGAATAGTTTTCCTACAGTCGAGCGATAAGTATTTCGTAACGGATGGAACGCTGTCTCTCAGCACAGGTAGCAGAATTCGACGAGCACTACACTGACAGGAAAGCCACACTCATCACGGAATGCAGAAAGCACATCTGTGGCAGTGAAAGGGTTAAAAGGATCAGAGAATCTGTTCAGCACTGAAAGCAGCTGTTCTAGGCAAATAAAATTGCGTTGTGCAAGATACTGGAAAGAATTCTTTCAGGAAACATAACATCTGAAACCAGATGTAGTACTAAGGGGAGAGTGTGGCCACAATAGAATGTTCGTTTAAATACATGTAGCAAGGACTCTAATTGGCTAACAATAATTGTTTCAATAGAAGGCGCAGGTTAACCCATATATGTGTGTATACAATCCTATTGATTGGCAGGGTTTAGAAACCTGTCATGGAGTGGGAGAGATTTTCTGCCGTCGTCCCGATACACTACCATCACTGGTTAACCATGACAATGTCTGTGAGTGTAGGAATTTGTTAAACTTGTTTATAAATTTATTATTGGTGGGAACTAGCAAGGTGTGCTGCAACAGTGTGACTACATTCCTACACTGGCAGAACATGCCAATTTTTCGAGGGGAAAATAAGCGGACTCTTACTGCCAAAGTGTCACAGAGAGGGCTGTCTGCATCTTAAGCCAGAGTACAAAGAATGAGTTGGGCTTATAATTTCCAGCCGTTGTTGCCATCATCTTTCCAATTCACACTGGGTAAGTGTGAGAAGAATGGGCTGGTGATGCAATTACTGAATCGACGAGCATGTGAGGCTAGTCGCCCCACATCAGCGTTTAATTGCACGATCTTAAAGTTCATAGGCAGCCAGTTCCTTCCATCATGCGCTTTGACGATTCTGCTAATGTTAGTAGTTACTTTTCTGCGTCCTTTCATTAAACTGTTTACGATTTTTGCATACTTCACTACATCTGAAATATAGTTCCATGTCATGCTTTCATGAGTCCACCCAACTGCGGCAAGGCTGTATTTTATAATTACAATCTTTTTGGCCACGTATTAAATGTTTACATACTTAATTCAATGGGTAATTTATTTGTCTGATGTTTCATGGTAATAAACTAAATTTTTATAGTGAGTAGTATTTTCTTTTCTAGATAGATGGGCCCCTTTTTAATATAGCCATGTGTCTTGTGTTAACGCTATTTTCATGCTTGATTGGACCACTCTTACTTTCCGTCAGTAAGACGTTTCTGTTGCATGACATTGTTTTTATTACATTTTCAAGATCTTATGGGGAGCTCCTTTTCCCTGTAGGTCACCAGGAATCAGACAGATCAGACGTGTGCTAAATAGTCCAAGTGATACCTCACACTAACTCCGTGCTGTGAGAGGGGGGGCCCATGTGCCTGTCATTTTCCAGCTGTAGCACCTCTGAACTGCTATCGATTCATCTACTGGTTGAAATATTAAACAAAGCGTATAGAGACACAAGCTGATCACATGATGCAATGACAAAATACAAATTCTATCGGCTATAACGTTCCGCAATACACATTAGTTATATGTAGCAGGAGAAAGAAGTCAATACGCAAATAACAGATCAAAAAGAGTAACATGAATAAAAGGGAAAGGAAACTGAGGTAATACCTATGTATTGACACTGGCCTTATTACTTGATGAATTTACTGTTCAGATTTTAGGGTTAATGGTGTAAGATTCGAGGCTGACCATGCATGGAGAGTGGAATGTTATATCCCTTAGTTGGACATACAGGCTAAAATTTTTGACTGAAAATGGACAGGCTGAAGTTAGATACAGTCGGAAACAGTGAAGTTCGTTGGCACGAGGAATAGCACTTGTGGTCTGACGAGTACTAAATGGTAACTACAAAATAATCTAGGAATACGGTACTGTGAACAGCATAGTGAATGCCTAATCGAAGCACAGATATACACAATGCCAAACCCCACTACAGTAATACAGGTTTATATGTCAATTTTGTATACAGTGATCTCCATTAAAATTTTCTTCATTCCTAACAGCCACTGTCACATTCACTTCAATCTTCTCGTCTTTCATTATTATTAATAATATAAATTAGTACTACTGAGATATTTATCTAATAACTAATCAATATCAGTCCCAATGCGTCCATTATTTTACCACTAGTTTACTATCATCATTTTTTATTAGTAATGCAAATCGTTATTTTGATCCTTATGTTATTTTTGTATGTTAGAGAGGTGAAGTACCTAAACCAGGAACCTCACATTTTTGACATTATTAATTTACTACTAATTCACATTGCACGTTTTTGGAGATTTTTTAAGCTGAAGATACAATATTGCAAAATCGCTCGCGTATAATCATGGAATAAAGTGTCATCAACAGCTAATGCGGTTTCCAGAAATTCTTTTAAGAGATTTTAAAAAATTAAAGAAATTTTCAAGCTCATACACATCCTTGGATATCATACGTGACATTGAATTTAAGTGATGAAAGGAGACAATACAAAAAGGCAGCAAATGAAGCAGACGAAACAGAATACGTACATCTAAAACATGACAGTAACAGAAAGTGCAAAATGTGTAAGCAGTAATGACTAGAGGACAAATGCAAGGCTATAGAACCTTGTAAAACTAGAGGAAAGATGGATATCACCTGCACGTACATTGAAGAGGCTTTTGAGTAAAGGAAAATCAGCTGTATGAGCATCGAGAGCTCACGTGACAAACCTGATTAATAAAAAGAAGGGAAAGCTGAAATACGAAAGTAATATATAGGGGGGCTATACAAGTGAAATTAACTTGAAGGCGGGATTATAAAAAGAAAACAGAGAATAGTTGAGATTGGAGGTACGATATTGTGGCCGATCAGAGTGGCCGTGCGGTTCGAGGCGCTACAGTCTGGAGCCGAGCGACCGCTCCGGTCGCAGGTTCGAATCCTGCCTTGGGCATGGATGTGTGTTGTGTCCTTAGGTTAGTCAGGTTTAATTAGTTCTAAGTTCTAGGCAACTGATGACCTCAGAAGTTAAGTCGCATAGTGCTCAGAGCCATTTGAACCATTTTTGAACGATACTGTGAGAAGAATTTGACAGATCACTGAGGAGTCGAAACAAGGCCGATTTCGTCAGAAATGCTGATATCCTTGGGAGAAGCAGCCATGAAAGAACTGTTCCATCTGATGCACGAAATGTATGAGACAAGAAAAGAACATCAAACCTCAACAATAATGTAACAACCCTAACATCATAGAATGCAGGTGGTGGTAGGTCCGAATATAACCTAACTATCAATTTAAAAGTCATTGTTGCAAATTACTAACGCAAATTCTTTACAGAGGAGTGGGAAAACTGCAGGAAGTCAACTTCAGGCATGATCAGTTTGGACTGTGGGGAATGTAGGAAAGCGGAAGGCAATTCTGACTCTTCTTAGATGATAGGTTAAGCAAAGGCAAACATACTTTTATAGCATTCGCAGACTTAGAGAAAACTTTTAAGAATGCTGGGTGGAATACATTATTTGGAATTCTGAAGGTAACAGAGATGAAATACAGAGAGCTAAAGCTTATTGAAACCTTATACAGCAACCAGATAACAGTTATGAGAGTCTAAGCACGTGAATGGGAAGCAGTGGGTGAGATGGGTTGAAGTCAGGGTTGTTGCCTGTCCCCAATGTTTTTCAGTCTGTTGATAGAGCAAGCAATAAACAAAACTAATCAAAAATATGAAGAAGGATTTGGAGTTCAGGGAGAAGAGAGAAAGACTTTGAAGTATGTCTGTGACATTGTCATTATGTCGGTGATTGAAAAGGACTTGAAGAGCTGTTGAACGGAATGGACAGTGTCTTGAAAGGAGGATATGAGTTGACCATTGACAAAAACAAAGGAAAGGTAACCGAATTAAGACAAATTAAATCAGGTGATGTTGAGTGAATTAGATTAGGAAATGAGATACTTAAAGCAGTGGATGTACCTGGCATTTGGTTAGAAGAATAACTGGTGATGGTCGAAGTAGTGAAGACATAAAATGTAAGTTGGCAATGGCAAGGAAAGCGTTTCTGAAGAAAAGAAATTTTTTAACGTTGAATACAGATGAAAGTGTTAGGTGGTCTTTTCTGACATTATTTGTCTGGATGTAATCTTGTATCGAAGTGAAATATCGACAACAAGAAGTTCAGACAAGGAGAGAACAAAAACTTTTGAAATGTGGTACAACTGAAGAATATTAAAGATTAGGTGGGTAGATCGTCTAACTTTTAAGGAGGTACTGAATAGTACTGAAGAGAAGAAAAAAAATGTGTACCAACTTCACTAAATAAAGGAATCGATTGATAAAACACATTCCGAGACATCAAGGAATAACAATTTAGTATTGAAGGAAGTGGAGGGTGGGGGAGGGGCGACTAAAAACTGTAGAGGCAGATCAAGATACGAATACAGTACGCAAGTTCAGGTGGATGTAGGTTGCAGCCGTTATCTGGAGACGAAGAGGCTTGCACAGGATGGAGAGCTGCATCAAAAAAGTCTCAGAGAGAAGATCACAACAACAACAATAGTAAAATATAACAACAGTATGTTTCAGTCACTTTAAAGTAAGTAATGTGGCCACCTCTGTCCAAAGTTCCGTTCCAGCTAAATTAGCAAGTATTTTTAAATATTCTGACAGATCACTACGGATGCCGTTGAAGAAGATATTTCGCTTCACTTATAGGGCACAACTTCGATGATCACTATGGTATACAATCTAGTGCTAATTTATTTTCATCAGGCGTTGGAAATTTCCTTACTTCATTTATTTAAATTTAATTCCAATCTAATATTACGTCGAGACAAAATTATTTCTGCTTCAATAATAAGATAAGCAATCAGGAAATTCTGGACAGAGTTACTTTAAAACGTGGAACTTATGAACTCCGTGACTTTCTTTGGGCCTTCCTGAGAGAGAGATACAGAGAGAGAGAGAGGCAGACAGACAGAAAGACACAGAGGTAGTAATGCAATGAGGAGAAAAGTAAGCGACATCAGTGTAAAACTGAGCATCAGTTACAATAAATATCAAACCATGGGAGATGTGCAGTTATGAATGAATATATTTTAAACTGGATTTTAATGTAGGCTCAGTTTTAGGTTTTGAGAAACGTTTTTGAAAAAGATGCAGTAAAGGCGCTATAAATCCAGTAAATACTCAGAAGATTGACTTCCTATGAATTGACTGTAACTGCTCCTAAAAAAAAAAAAAAAAACAAAAAAAAAAAAAAAACACACATAAGTTGAGGCCCGCAGTACTATCTCTGTATAAGATTATGGAGCTACCAGATTCATCCATTTACACGCTAGTACTCAAGATATTAGTTATCAAATAGATTTCGATGGTGAAGAAATAACTGTTTGATTCCATTTAGGGGAATGTATTGGGTGTCGTAAAGAGCCACATACTACGTATGGAAATAGAAAGAATAATAAGAAGAACTAAAATAAATTGTTGATAATAATGGATGTTTTAGCTTATGCATCTCGCTTAACTTGTGTCTTCGCAGAGGATTACAGGAAGGTTATTTGAGACGTTCACCAGGATTTTCTACTGTTTTGTTTCATGCAGAACTTTAACTGTGACATCTTGGATAAGGAAAGCATCAAGCTGAAATTCACGCTCGAAAAACACGTGCCAGGAAATGATAGAAATTCAAATGTCCGAGAGAGGGCAAATATAATTATGGAATATCTAAAAAAAATACCTCTGTCTGGCATTCTGTTATTGAGAGTTAATAGAATATGTTGCACCAGAAATTACGTGGAAATGAGAAATTAAATTCTTTACAGCTCTTGAAACAACAACATACATAACTTTAGCTTTTCAACCAAACATGAATTGGATTTACAATTATTGCAGAACATGCGATGCAATAAACATAACGTGGCAGTAAGATAGTGAGCTGTGATTGGGAGATGTAAATATGTGTAACACATCTGGATTATGAGCTCTCTGATTCATCTGTTTTCAAGAAAGCGGGTATGGTTTAAGGAATCGAGAAACGTGATAGGAGAGTGAGATTCTGAACTATTATTGCGGGATAAAAATTTGTGTTGCCTTGTAAGCTCTGGTTGATCTATTTACGAAAGATGGGTGTTGCTTAGGGAGGGAGGGACATGGTATGGCTTACGAATTAGGAGAGGTAAGTATATGGGAATGGGAGGGGCAGCGGTCGGGAATTGTTGGGGGAAGGGGATGGGAGGTCAATGTTCAAGAACAAAGGTTGTTTGGTCCAGAATCGGCATTGCATTCCTATTGCAGTCGTAATGTTACTCCTGCAGCGTCGTCGTTATTCCAAGTTTATTTTCTTAGACCCGTTTCTCAAGCGACCTTCGTTATTGCTCCCGCAACCCTACAGCTTCTAATTATGAACTGGAAATGCCTCTCCCAGTCTCCGATATTCCATCGACTTCGCTAAGTGGTTCATTAATTACTCAGGATATCTCGCTTAACGATTAAAAGACTCATTTTCTTCATTATTTACTGTCTTAATTTAGTTTTTGGGCCGTTCGTTATACCTTGGAGATTTATATTCTCTGTAGCTTTTGTTAAATCGTCATCCAAAGTTGTCTAGAATATCCGCTGGAAGTGCCACACGAGATCCTATCACCGTCATCTGCTTCCTTAAATAAATGTCGTTATCGTTTGGCTAGTAACAGTATCCACATTTTATGCTGGGCTTTAAGTAATGTTTTTAAATTGTGCAGTTGTTGGCGCGGGAATAACCATAGCCTAAAACTGCGTGACTTAGATTGAAGGTACAAGGTAAACACGAGTTGTCTTCTGTGTTCTAGTCTACAATTTACAATATGATGGCGCTATGAAAATTTATCAACTTTATAGTAAGGTGCTGCCGAGATCTACAGAATGAGAGCTATGTCCTGTAGGCAACCCACAGTAACGTTAGCCATGTGTCAACTTGTTTAGAGGAAAATTTTTTTGTATGGCTGTAGAAACTGGTAGTGTTGTTCGCACGTAATCAAATCAAGAAACCGTCATAAAAATCTTTGCTTCGCGTTGTTCGTCAAAGAAGGATATTTATCAAAACTCTGAGAAGCATTTAAGAAATAGGAAGCTGATTTTAACGGGGTCATTGACGTCCAGTAACTGAAAGTACAAATAAAAACCTCGTTATTGTACACAATACAATGCTGCACTATGAGCGATTAAAATTATGTGAAACACCAGACTTTTGGGCACATATAACGAAGTGTGAATTGAGTTTATTCAACATGAGCAACATATTTCCAAATATTGTGAAAACGCAAATGTGGAAAGGAATATATGGACAGTTGACAAGGCATGCAATTGATTCTTTGCACCGATTTATTGCTGTGAGTAACATGACTATTCACAACCTCATGCCTTCTATGAAACAGCACATATGGTAGTATCTCATTTTAATTTGCTACTTACATTCTTAACCCGTTTATCAATAATTACACTGCACACTATCCAATAGTGATAGAGATTCTAAACTTTGATCATTAACGAAAATGATATCTGTCTTGACTTTGGTTTCTACTTGGCGCTGTGAGCTACTGTACTGAACTTTACTGTTAGAACGCTAACGCTTAACAAACTGTTTTCCAAAAATCAATGGAGAATAATTGTAACTCAAATACCTGAATATCACATGTCACGAAAGTAGACATGAACGCAATAGCGCAGACAAAGAATTTATTTTTGAAACATGGAATATGTTTGATGCGAAGGAAACGAATTTACCAGTTCTAGCGTAAATAAAGTTAATGAGGAATGCGATTTCCGTTAGAAGGAGACTACCATTTTCATGAGCCCTTACGGTTGCTGCAATAGTGACAGATCCTACTCGCTGTGGTCTCGCTACCCTTGTATTTCTTGTACACGGAAGTAAACACCCGCTCCAGAGTTCGTCGTAGTCCTCGATCGTTTCTTGTTTGAAGCTGTCGGGTTACGAAACATTACAAGCAGATTTTTGACAGAGTTCATGAATAACATTTACCTAGCTGACTGCCTGTATCTGAATTTGGTCATCTCCTCTCGATCAACAATCCACACAGCATATTCTCTCCCTCGCTTACAACGCCTCTTACCATCCTACACCAGTGCAAGCAGTTGCCCACTAGGTAAATAAATATTTGTCCTGGAAATTGTACCACTGCTGTTGTTTTTATATCGAGAGACTGCATTCCTAATTCATTCATAGTCTTGTTCATAGCTGTAATTCAGCAGTTGCAGAATATTTTAACAAAGATAAAAAGTAAGTTATAATCTGCACAAGAAAATCTTTATTTGGTTCACTTTACTAGAGTCGACGGTTTAAACTGTCATCTTCAGAAGCTAAATCGGCTCAAATCATTAGTAAGTCAATGTAAAAATAGGATTTGACGTCAGCGTCTTTTTCTGCAGAATACAGTGACATTGCTAAAAATACACGGTATGTGCGACGACAGCCAACCAACACGCTGTATGTATGTATGCTGGTATATGTACATACAGAATGTAGGTTGACTGTTGTCACACATACTACTGCTTGCTACTCATCGCACATATAATGTATGTGCCAGTCCGTCTTATTGATTGTGTAGCAAAGGACACTACCGTCCAATTCCTATTTTGACATTGGCTTACCAATGATGGTTCAAATGGCTCTGAGCACTATGGGACTTAAGATCTGAGGTCGTCAGTCCCCTAGACTTAGAACTACTTAAACCTAACTAACTTAAGGACATCACAAAAATCCATGCACGAGGCAGGATTCGAACCTGCGACCGCAGCAGCAGCGCTGTTCCGGACTGAAGCGCCTAGAACCACTGAGCCACAGCGGCCAGCTGCTTGCCAATGATTTGAGCCAATTTCACTTATGAAGATGACTGTTTAAAACTGCTGAAACTGGGAAAGTGCACCAAATAAAGGTTTCCTTGTGTAGCTGATGACTGAACGCCTGATTTTTTATCTTTATTGAATTATTCATGGTATATATAAATCCCAAATGACCGTTGTGATACATTTTATTTGAGTCTCAATCACCCGTAGAAAGTTAACAATATGCTTCGCTGGATTCGGACATATCATCATAATTGTTACAGTCTCTTAATGAATCCTCGGCACTTCAGCTTACAGTTATCTCTCATGATGAGAGACTTGTCCAGCATATCAAACTGCTAGAGTTCTCGGATATCATTGATTTATTTCCTATGTCATAGTCACTTTTTACTTAGTTTCTGTTCCCTTAGTACATACATGATTCATATTACTTTCTTTTGCATCCAATACATCCTCCCTTAATGCGATTCTGTTACTTGGGTAAGTACCTTAGGCTGATTTTCTGCTACTGTGCTCAGTGTATTGCGAGGGAACAGAAACGATTTAATTGACTATTTCGTAGTCAGTAATTTGTCTGGCATCTGTGATTATCTCAGCGCCTTGCTGCTTTGAGTCAGCGTTGCATTATGTAAAGAGAGGACAATCTAACCATATGTTACCGTTGAGACACAGTGACCATGTTCTTCCTGGCCTGCTCTGTATATCCACTTTATCCGCATGAGTTGTTGTATTGGGTTCGTGCACAAGTTTTTAGCGTTTTTCCACAAGTCAAATAGACGCAGCAGATAAACAAAAAAAATGGTTCAAATGGGTCTGAGCACTATGGGACTTAACATCTATGGTCATCATTCCCCTAGAACTTAGAACTACTTAAACCTAACTAACCTAAGGACATCACACAACACCCAGTCATCACGAGGCAGAGAAAATCCCCGACCCAACAGATAAACAAAACAGACACTTCAGACATCAGTAATTTATTCTGCTTCACTATTTATAACAGTCTACCTGCACTGGGGTAACTTTTCGATTTCGCATCTGTAGAAATTACATAGTTTTGAGGCAAATAACTCGTAGAGACATGTTCAGAGCCCATTTTCCTCCAGAAAAGAAGTTCCTTGAAGGTTGTTCGACAGAGAGTGTTATATCCTAGCCAGTAATGCCACCCGAGCCCGCTGCCAAAAGGTTGGCAGCATCAAAGTCCGGACGCCGTCCGCATAAGCAGCGCCAGCGAGACAGCAAATCGCCGCAAGTCTGCGCGCGCCACCGCTGGCTTCTGGGTTCTTAAGCGCTGGAGTCGCGAGCGCTAGGACAGTTCTGTATTCGCCGCTCAGTTGTATACTCGCCACCGAATTGTGTACTTGCTAGTCAGTTGTGTGTTCATCGCAGCAGAGTTGTTGTTTGTCGTCAGCCGACGCTGACCTAGCCGCTCCGACTCGAACTAGACAGATTTCTGTAGACACGGAGTTCACTACTGTGTTAATAAAGATAAGTACCAACTTTTATTTAATCAGAGTGTTTGGGTTTCATCTTTCTGTTCACTGTTCCAGCGGACCGGTCGGCCCGCTATTAAAAGTGTGGCGGTGACTTCGTAAGCCGTTTCAACAGCGAATTGCTTGTCGCTACGAACACCGCCACAAAACTTGCGACGAGGACTTCCGAACTCGTGTGCAGGGCTGGTTCAACTTGTTTCTGGTTATACTAATTATAGCGATAAAATTTTGGGGGCTGGTTTAATTTGTGTTCACTATGTCTGCCGAATTACAACAGTTGATCTTGTTACAGAGTCAGCAAATACATTGTCTGGTGGAAGCAATCGCCAAACAAGCGGCTAATCCTCCAACACAAAAGGAACAAGCACAGGCAGCACCACCTTTCCGTGCTTTTGATGCATCAAGAGAAGAATGGCGAGAATATTTCGCGCAGTTGCAGGCGCACATGACAGTCTACAAAATCACAGGTACTGAGCGGCCGCTTTATTTAATTTCCACTGCAGGCGTGGAAGTCTATCGACTACTTTGTAAATTGTTCCCGGAATCCCAGCCAGAAGCTTTAGACTATGACGTTGTCGTTAACAAGCTTGCTGAGTATTTCGAGTCGCGAGTTCGTGTGGCAGCAGCCAGATTCAAGTTCTTCAGATTAAAGAAACTGCCACATCAATCTAATAAACAGTGGTTAACAGATTTACGGGGCCTCACCCGTCAGTGCCGATTTAATTGTGTGTGGCGCTTCCTACTGTGATGTCATGTTACGAGACGCTATTACTCAAAACATTGCAGATTCTCGTATTCGTGCTGCTATCTTAAAGTTGCCTGACCCGTCATTAGAGACTGTGATGAACATCATTGAAGCCCAAGATACTTTTGACTATGCTGAGTGTGAGTTAGATCAGCCATGTATTTCTCAAATTGCCTGTGCTAAGCAAGTTCTGTCACGCCCGCGGCCCCACCGGCAGAGTCAGACTGTAAACACTAGCCGGCCGCGTCATGTTAAACACATTCGTCAGCCGCGTGTGCAAAATGATAGAGTTAAGTCTTGCCCTAAGTGTGTTCTTGCTCATCGTCGTGAACGTTGCCCGTTAAGAAACGCGGTTTGTCACTTTTGTCAAAGGAAAGGACACATCCAGACTGTTTGTTTGCGTAAACGCAAGAACAATTCTAGTGCTGCCCAGCCCATGGATATTCATGTTCTTCAAAGCCAGCCCGCCCAGAAGGTCGCGTTTAAAGACTCTTCCACGGTTCGTGTGGGTAATAAACTTGTTCGCAATAAGCCACCCACCCAGCCCTCTGCTATGCGACCCAAGCGTAATTCAAACGCTGTAAAAAGTAATGTACAGACTGCAAGTGAAGCGGGAGTTGTTGTTCCACCCGCCCAACCCACGAGTTGTCGTAAGCAACGAACACGCGCTAAACGCGCTGATTTTGTGTCTTCCGCCTCCACTGCACCGATCCAGAGACAGTGTAATAAACTATTTGTGAAGCTACGCATCCAGGATAAGACCTTCAATTTTCAATTAGACACTGGTGCGTCTGTGACTCTCATAAATAGTGCTACGTATGCGGCTATCGGCCGCCCTAAACTTTCAGCGGCAAAACATTCTTTGGCTACTTATAGTGGAGAGCAAATTCCTGTATTAGGTGTATGTAGCGTGCCAGCCACATTCCGTGGCAATACAAAAACAGTTTCCTTCACAGTGCTCCGCGCTACAGACAGTGTAAACATTTTCGGATTAGACTGTTTTGACTTGTTTGGCCTGTCTATCCAAGACAATGTGTTGCAAATTAATTCTGTTGTTGTTCCTCAAGACAGCATAACCGATTTGTGTAAACAATACAGTGACTTATTTAAAGACGAACTAGGTTGTGATGCGAACTTTGCCGCTCATATTCCGTTAAAAGATAATGCTCAGCCTCGATTTTGTCGTGCTCGTCCAGTGCCTCACGCCCTCCGGGCACCTGTAGAAGATGAACTTCGTCGTTGGCAAAACAACGGTGTTATTCAACCCGTTTCAGCGAGCCAGTGGGCTTCTCCCTTAGTTATTATAAAGAAACCGTCTGGCAAGATACGTTTGTGTGCTGATTTTAAGTCGACAGTTAATCCTCAGACTGTCATTGATTCTTTTCCTTTGCCCAGACCGGACGAGCTGATGGATAAGTTAGGCGAAGCTCGTTTCTTTTCCAAAATTGATCTCCGTGAAGCATATTTGTAATTGCCCCTCGACGAGCAATCACAACAGTATTTTGTCATAAACACGTCGTTGGGGTTGTTCCGTTTTCTGCGTTTGCCTTTTGTTTGTGCGTCAGCTCCAGCTGTTTTTCAGCGTTTTTTGTCACAACCTCTGGCTAATGTGCCATCGTGTTGCAACTATTTAGACGATATTGTTGTGTCCGTTCGGACGCCTGCTGAACATTTCCGTAATTTGGAGTGTTTGTTTAAAGTGTTGTCTCAGGCAGGCCTACGTTGCAATATCGATAAATGTTCATTTTTCCTTACGGGGATGGAGTATCTGGGACATGTTCTTAATGCTCAAGGCATTCATCCCTCCCAGTAACATTTAGCAGCTATTCGTGATCTGCCCGCCCCTCGCAATCTGAATGAATTGCAAGCAGTTCTTGGCAAATTGACGTATTATATTAGGTTTATACCTAATGCATCACAGATTGCTGCACCGTTGCATCGTCTCCGCCGTAAGAATGTTCCGTTTGTGTGGTCAGCTGATTGCCAATCAGCCTTTCAGCAGCTTAAAGAGGCTTTATTGAATGATCGTTGTCTGGTCCATTACGACCCTTACAAGCCTCTGGTATTAGCTTGTGATGCCTCTTCTTACGGCCTCGGTGCTGTGTTGTCTCACTGCGTCGGTAACACCGAACGTCCTATTGCGTTCGCATCTAAATTGCTAAACAAAGCTCAGTGTAATTATAGCCAATTGGACAAGGAAGCGTTGGCTATTGTGTTCGGTGTCACAAAATTCCATCACTACCTCTATGGTAGACCATTCTATTTAGTCACAGATCACAAGCCCCTGACGTCACTGTTTCATCCGTCTAAATCAGTTCCTCAGCGGACAGCTCAGAGACTACAACGTTGGGCTCTTTTGTTATCACAATACCAGTAAGAGATACTGTATCGCCCTACAGCTCAGCATGCAAACGCTGACGCGCTTTCTCGATTGCCGATTGCTGCGGATGATGTCTTCGATTCCTCTGAAGACTCTTGCCATCAGATTGACGCCGATGAGCATCAATCCCTCCGGGATTTTCCGATTGATTATCGTCAGGTGGCACGTGAGACAGCTACGGATCCTCATCTGAGTTTACTATTACGTTTTGTTCAACGTGGTTGGCCGTCCAAGGCAAAGGACATATCGGATCCTGTGTTTCGTCGCTATTATCCGCAACGTCATCTGTTGTCTGTTTCGCACGGAGTTTTGCTGTTACGCACCGAGAATGACCAGCTTCGTGTAGTGGTTCCCCAAGTGCTCCAATCCAAGGTCCTCGACTTGTTGCATCACGGTCATTGGGGAGTGGTCCGCCGTCATTGTACATGGATCGGCATTGATAAGCAGATTACGCAGATGTCTACAGATTGTTCGACGTGTGCCGAACACCAAGCTGCTCCGCCTCAACGCTATTTTGAGTGGGCATGCCCTGCCGGTCGCTGGCAGCGAGTACATATTGATTTCGCTGGTCCATATTGACATTCTCGTTGGCTCATCGTGATAGATGCATTTAGTAATTTTCCGTTTGTTGTGCCCATGCAGTCTACAACGTCTGCACAAACTATACAGGCGTTGACTTCAATTTTTTGTATTGAAGGTCTTCCAGAAGTTTTAGTGTCTGACAATGGTCCACAATTTACCTCTGCTGAATCTGAAAGTTTTTGTTCTGCCAATGGCATTCGCCATGTTCTTACTCCGCCGTTCCACCCTCAATCGAATGGTGCAGCAGAACGTTTTGTACGCACATTCAAGGATCATATGGACCGCCTTCGTGCTACGCACTCTCGTCAGCAGGCCCTCATCACGTTCCTGTCGTCGTACCGGACCACGCCACGCGACGGCCCTTCGCCTGCGGAGCTTCTCTACGTCCGTCGTCATGGCACCCTACTACGGTTGTTGCACCCCCCGGATCGACCCGCCGCTTCTGAGCATCGCACGCGTTTTCAGCGCAACGACGCCGTTTTTTTCAGAGTTTATCACGGTCGCCGTCGTTGCGAACGTGGTACCGTGATAAGTGTCCAGGGTCGCGGTTTTTATACTGTTCAAGGTGCTACTGGGGTGCACAGGAGGCATCAGAACCAGTTGCGCCGCGCTGGCCGCCCGGATTCTGCCGCTCGTTCTTTGTCCACAGATTTGGTCCGCGGCGGGTTCCAGCCGCGCCTTCCGACTTCACTGCCGCCCCCAGGGCAGAAGCAGCAGCCGTCGCCGCTACCACGCCGACAGCCCGTCCCGTTGATGCCTCCCGCGCAGCTTCATCCGGGAGCGCCCCAGGTGGTCGCTCCGGCGCCTGCGGTCCCTCTTCAGTCGCCACCGCCTTCGGAGCTGATGGACGTCGACCCCTCAGCCGGGCCGCCTTCCCAAGCGGTGGCTGTGCAGCCTGTCCTGCAGCCGCTTTCCTTGGGCACCCCCAAGGAGTCTGACACCGCAGCGCCTTGTCCGGCGCCCACTCAGCAGCCGTCGACGCAGCGTCAGGAGACGCTGCCTCTCTTCGTGGGTCCCGACGCCCCGTCGCGTCCAGTACCAGAAGCTGCGCCCGTGGTCACAGGCGTGCACCCTGACCTCGG
Source organism: Schistocerca piceifrons (assembly GCF_021461385.2). NCBI lineage: Eukaryota > Metazoa > Arthropoda > Insecta > Orthoptera > Acrididae > Schistocerca > Schistocerca piceifrons. Next base: position 632,827,563 of record NC_060139.1, read on the forward strand.
TTTTCAGTCGGTGTTTCCCGAGGCCCCGCGCAGCCAATGCTGGGGTGCGGACCGGGGACTGCCACCGACAACAGTCTCCGCCCCGGTCTCTTCTGCTACGCCTGCGGCCAGACCCCTCCCCTGCCGTCGACGCTCGCCACGTCATTATTCAACGACGGTGCGGCGATTTGGGGGGGAGGAGTGTTATATCATAGCCAGTAATGCCACCCGAGCCCGCTGCCAAAAGGTTGGCAGCATCGAAGTCCGGACGCCGTCCGCATAAGCAGCGCCAGCGAGACAGCAAATCGCCGCAAGTCTGCGCGCGCCACCGCTGGCTTCTGGGTTCTTAAGCGCTGGAGTCGCGAGCGCTAGGACAGTTCTGTATTCGCCGCTCAGTTGTATACTCGCCACCGAATTGTGTACTTGCTAGTCAGTTGTGTGTTCATCGCAGCAGAGTTGTTGTTTGTCGTCAGCCGACGCTGACCTAGCCGCTCCGACTCGAACTAGACAGATTTCTGTAGACACGGAGTTCACTACTGTGTTAATAAAGATAAGTACCGACTTTTATTTAATCAGAGTGTTTGGGTTTCATCTTTCTGTTCACTGTTCCAGCGGACCGGTCGGCCCGCTATTAAAAGTGTGGCGGTGACTTCGTAAGCCGTTTCAACAGCGAATTGCTTGTCGCTACGAACACCGCCACAAAAGAGAGCGGGAAAGATGAGAATCTGAGGGCACAAGATCAGATGAATAAGGGTGTGGAATAACTTCCCAAACCAGATTACGTGCAGTGTTTTTTGTCAGTCTAGCAGAATGTGCGTGGGTATTAGCGTGGAGTAGCAAATCGAATAAAGACGAAGGTAATGGATTGATGATCACGAACTAGATGAAGTTAAGGAATTTTGCTACCTAGGCAGTAAAATAACCAAAGACGGAGGAAGCAAAGAGGACATCAACAGCAGACTAGATATGGCAAAAAAGGTCATTCCTGGCCAAGAGAGGTCTACTACTATAAAATTTCAGCCTTAATTTGAGAAAGAAAGATTTGAGAATGTACGTCTAGAGCAGGTCCGGCCAAACGCTGCACAGTGTGCAGACGTGCGGAAGTGATGCACATGTGCGCACGCGTGCGAGAGCGAATGACAGCGACATCTGTTATTAGTCATGTGTCCTAAACGAACGGCGGCGGCTCCACTTCCCTGTTTATGTGGTACAAGCAAGAGCGCAACATACCCAGTCTCGTTTACCCCTGGTAACCGTAACCTGAACAGAGAAGTACTGAGAAATGGCAGGTACTGTGAAAAAGCAAAGGACGGGAGATCTATGTTCTAAGTCGTTTAAAAATGACTGGGAACTGCAATTCTTTTTTGTAGCCGTTGGTGAAAACTCACAGTGTTTGCTATGCTGCCGAATAATAGGCGGCCAGCGTAAATTTTCAATTGAAAGACGCTACAATACATATCCCAAAGACGAGTGTAGTGTACTCAACAGTGAAGAACGGCAAGCAAAATTAAATGTCCTTAAGAAAATGGATGAGACACATCAACTCGATTATCATTTCTCATTACCAATGATATACGTGTTTGGATTTATTCCTTTCATAATTAAAAATTATTGTTTACTAACTGTGCATTATTGCTTCATTCTGCGCCATGTTACATCATTATCAGGAAAGTTGGTCATTAAACCGATTGTTCCAATGTATACTTACATTTAGGTATTTTTTAATGTGTGAAGGGCTACGCTCAGCTGAAGTCGATAAAACGTAACATTCATCTAATTGTCAGTTATTACGCAGATTTCAGACGGAACTGATGAAAGATGTAGCAATAATGCTATTGAAATAACAGGTGAACATCGAGACGTCTGCGGTTATCATTCTGTTCAGAGGTCAGTGAGACAGAAATTATGTGGGTGTAACTGAGGGCACCGAGAATTAGTTATAGGAAACCTTGCATTAGTTTAATGTTATTTGAAATCATGAATAAGGTTCGTTGGAAGTCGCTAAGTGCTCTCTTTCTTAAATACTAAATCGAAAACATTACGCGTATTTACGTGCCGTCAGTCAAGCTGCTTTAATAAAAACCCACGGTTGTTAGCTGTATTACTTGTCTTACTGGGTTAAACTGTTAACATAAAAGTAGAAATCTCAATGAGTAGACTGTGACAGTAGTTTAAATGTTTAATACGCGAAATACCTTCCCATGGTTGGTTTGCAAGCTGTGGAAAGAGCGCCGGTACAGAGTATCCCAACAACTGGATAAAGCGACATCTGTGCGTAGAAACATGCACTGCATGAACGCTGACGGCTGCGGCGTGCACGCTGTGACCCGGAAGTTGCACATGTGCAGGAGCACCGCACTCGTGCAGAATTTCTGGCCGGCCTTGGTCTAGAGTATAGCATTGTATGATAGTGAGACGTGGGCTGTGGGAAAACCGGAACAGAAGAGAATCGAAGCATTTGAGATGTGGTACTACAGACGAATTTTGAAAACTAGGTGGACTGATAAGGTAAGGAATGAGGAGGTTCTGCGCAGAATCGGAGAGAAAAGGAACGTGTGGGAAATACTGATAAGGAGAAGGACAGGGTGATAGGACATCTGTAAAGACATGAGGGAATGATTTCCACGGTACTAAAGGCAGCTGTAGAGGGCAAAAATTGTAGAGGAAGACAGAGATTGGTATACATCCAGCAAATACACTCCTGGAAATGGAAAAAAGAACACATTGACACCAGTGTGTCAGACCCACCATACTTGCTCCGGACACTGCGAGAGGGCTGTACAAGCAATGATCACACGCTCGGCACAGCGGACACACCAGGAACCGCGGTGTTGGCCGTCGAATGGCGCTAGCTGCGCAGCATTTGTGCACCGCCGCCGTCAGTGTCAGCCAGTTTGCCGTGGCATACGGAGCTCCATCGCAGACTTTAACACTGGTAGCATGCCGCGACAGCGTAGACGTAAACCGTATGTGCAGCTGACGGACTTTGAGCGAGGGCGTATAGTGGGCATGCGGGAGGCCGGGTGGACGTACCGCCGAATTGCTCAACACGTGGGGCGTGAGGTCTCCACAGCACATCGATGTTGTCGCCAGTGGTCGGCGGAAGGTGCACGTGCCCGTCGACCTGGGACCGGACCGCAGCGACGCACGGATGCACGCCAAGACCGTAGGATCCTACGCAGTGCCGTAGGGGACCGCACCGCCACTTCCCAGCAAATTAGGGACACAGTTGCTCCTGGGGTATCGGCGAGGACCATTCGCAACCGTCTCCATGAAGCTGGGCTACGGTCCCGCACACCGTTAGGCCGTCTTCCGCTCACGCCCCAACATCGTGCAGCCCGCCTCCAGTGGTGTCGCGACAGGCGTGAATGGAGGGACGAATGGAGACGTGTCGTCTTCAGCGATGAGAGTCGCTTCTGCCTCGGTGCCAATGATGGTCGTATGCGTGTTTGGCGCCGTGCAGGTGAGCGCCACAATCAGGACTGCATACGACCGAGGCACACAGGGCCAACACCCGGCATCATGGTGTGGGGAGCGATCTCCTACACTGGCCGTACACCACTGGTGATCGTCGAGGGGACACTGAATAGTGCACGGTACATCCAAACCGTCATCGAACCCATCGTTCTACCATTCCTAGACCGGCAAGGGAACTTGCTGTTCCAACAGGACAATGCACGTCCGCATGTATCCCGTGCCACCCAACGTGCTCTAGAAGGTGTAAGTCAACTACCCCGGCCAGCAAGATCTCCGGATCTGTCCCCCATTGAGCATGTTTGGGACTGGATGAAGCGTCGTCTCACGCGGTCTGCACGTCCAGCACGAATGCTGGTCCAACTGAGGCGCCAGGTGGAAATGGCACGGCAAGCCGTTCCTCAGGACTACATCCAGCATCTCTACGATCGTCTCCATGGGAGAATAGCAGCCTGCATTGCTGCGAAAGGTGGATATACACTGTACTAGTGCCGACATTGTGCATGCTCTGTTGCCTGTGTCTATGTGCCTGTGGTTCTGTCAGTGTGATCATGTGATGTATCTGACCCCAGGAATGTGTCAATAAAGTTTCCCCTTCCTGGGACAATGAATTCACGGTGTTCTTATTTCAATTTCCAGGAGTGTAATTGAGGACGTAGGTTGCAAGTGCTACTCTGAGATGTAGAGGCTAGCACAGGAAAGGAATTGGTGGCGGGCCTCATCAAACCAGTGAGATGACTGACGACAAAAAAAGGCATCTTTCTGATCGTAGTTCTTGGATTGCGTCTGCAAAACATCTGAATTGTTGACAACAAATCTCAGCGGTGATGATGATATCTCGGGGAAGCAATTTGCAGAGCACCACAACGTCGCTGTTCCACCACTTGCATGAAATTATCATTTCTGGATGAACAGAAGTCTTTGTGCGGGGACTTGCTGCTTTATTTGCTCTCAGCCACTACTTTCTTTTCCTTATGTTAACATAAAAACACTATTTCACCAGTTACTATACGGGATGAGCCAGCTGATGACGAGCAGGCAGAGATACACGTATGGCTACACACAGATTTTTTGTGATTTTTGCTGAGAGTATGTGGTACCAATACAACCGATTTTTGAATCTTCCCCATTGCATACAAATGTTGTACGACGGCGCAGTCATGACAGCTCATTACATTTACCGGTTCTCGAGTACAATGGCATGGATCATTGTGGATTAATGCGTTTAAATGATGCTCATCAAACCCGAAAGTCTTCCTGAGTACGGAGAGTCACTAATGTCAAACGATCCTCCGTAAAACCGAAACCGTTCCCTTGTCGTGCTCTGTCCAACTGCATCATCCCCATACACTGCAAAAATGTTTCTGACTGCCTCCCCTGTTGTCCACACTCTACTGAACTTACCGAGTGATAAAACAGTCAGTATAAATTTGAAAACTGAATAAATCACGAAATAATGTAAATAGAGAGGTACAAATTGACACACATGCTTGGAATGACATGGGTTTTTATTAGAACCAAAAAAATAGAAAAGTTCAAAAAATGTCCGACAGATGGCGCCTCATCTGATCAGAATAGCAATAATTAGCATAGCAAAGTAAGACAAGGCAAAGATGATGTTCTTTACAGAAAATGCTCAATATGTCCACCATCATTCCTCAACAATAGCTGTAGTCGAGGAATAATGTTTTGAACAGCACTGTAAAGCATGTCCGGAGTTATGGAGAGGCATTGGCGTTGGATGTTGTCTTTCAGAGTCCCTGGAGTTGTCGGCCGATCACGATACACGTGCGACATCAGGTAACCCCAAAGCCAATAATCGCACGGACTGAGGTCTGGGGAACTGGGAGGCCAAGCATGACGAAAGTGGCGTCTGAGCACACGATCATCACCAAACGACGCGCGTAAGAGATCTTTCACGCGTCTAGCAATATGGGGTGGTTCTAATAAAACCCCATGTCATTCGAAGCATGTGTGTCAATTTTTACCTCTCTATCTACATTATTCCGTGGTTATTAAGTTTTCAAATTTATACTGACTTTTTGATCTCCCGGTATATGCCGGAAATGTTCCGATTTCTCCATTTGGAACTCCACTTTCTAGCGTCCACAGCTCCACGCATTATCCCAAATGACAAAATGACAATACTTAAACTCAAAGAGCAGCAGTGAAACACAAAAGAAGATAATTAAACCCATAGCAGCCGAATACCAACACGCAAACGAACTTGTGCGTCGATCTGATGAATTTTCTCAGCACTCATGGCTTTCCTCGTCTTGGCTAAGCGTTTTCTCTGCACTTTCTCATACAACGCTCTTTTTGTCTGCATACCCAGCAAACTATATCACGTTACTTGGCGCATAGGACCATGTGTCCAGGTCTATTACTTTGGTTACACGCAAGGAGTTCACACATCTGCATCCTTCTAGGTGTCATAGTAGAGTCTATGCCTGACACAATGGTAACAGAACGGCTGCAAGAAGACAAACTGAAGGCTACAAGAGCCATACCCGAATAGTATGTAACATGCATTTTTTAGTATTATATTCGTTGCTGTTTCACACATAGAATCACCACTGCAGGTACCATATGCTCCAACTCACGTCTGAAGTCAGAAACCAGGAGCCGTTCTTAATTTTAGGCAGGAGGCTTCCTGATTTCCCATATAGACATACTGGGTTCATATAGCTAGCTATCAAGCCGCACCCAGCGGACGGAACATTTCTCCATGTTCCTTCAAATTCCCCCATATCTCCAGTACTGATCAGCCTAAAGAAGTTTCGACAGCAGTGAAGTATGCAGTATTACTTGACTTATGCATTTACAAGCGTCCTTTGACCACATATACAGGGTGTAAATTTTAAGATGACAAACCTGAATAACTCGAAAAATAAGCTTCACACGAAAATAATTGTAGAATCCAAAGTTGATTGTTTTCGAGCGGGACATCTGCTAGTGCTAAAATTAACCCGCCACTCCAGCCCCCAGGGGGTGGAGCGGGAGGCAATTTTAAAATTTCAAATGGGAACCCCCATTTTTTATTGCATAATCAGATTCTACATAACAAACTACGTACATTTTGTCTTAAACATTTCTTTTGATTCTTGGTAGTTGGCACTGTAATTCAAGTAAAATGTAAACGACCTAACAGCCGCGATATTCCGAAATAAAATGAAATAAAGGTGTGAACAATGTGAATTATGTCAATGAATGTATTAATGTCGTTTTCTACGTTTTTCCACGCGGAACTAAACGACTCAAATCAAGCAAGCACCCCAGTTGTGAGACTTCTTGAGAAACAAGAGTGATTACTCCGAATCTAATATAAAAATAGGTTCGTAGTCAGTTTAGTTTTTTAGTTAATGAGTTCACTCGTTAGTAAGTAGGATGCTTGGTTAGTTATTTAGCTTGTCAGATGATTTGTTTGATAATTAAAAGTTGTGTGGGCTTATGACCACCAAACAAACAAAACCTATCTGAATCTGCGGAAAAAATTAATATTTGGGTCAACATTGCAAAACTCTAATTCCTCTCTCTCAAACTCCACCCTATGGGGAGAGGGAGATTTTTGGTTTTAGCGAATCAAAATTTTCGAAGTAAATAAGCATTTTTTATTTATCTCTAACGATTTTTCACGCAAGAAGGAGAACATAGATTTTCTTGAATCTGATTCTGCAATAAAAATTGGGGATGTCCATCTGAAATTTTATAGTTAGCTCCCGCCCCACCCCCAGGGGGCTGGGGTGGTGGGCTAATTTTGGCACCAGCAGATGTCCCCCACGAAAATAATCAACTTGGGATTCATCGGTATGGCTGGGCTACGTAGTGATGTCCAAAGTGAGTGCGTCACCGCTGCAGGCTCACAACATCCTCCAGATGTAGTTACCATCAACGCAACTGGGCTGTGAACCAACGACCACAACTTTATATGCTTGTGGGTGGCTCCTGATCGACAGTACTTGTACAAAAAGTATAATTATTATTCAACTAGCGTCCACCTAATTAACCTTGAACAGCTGCCCATGACCCAGGCGAAGCCCACTGCTAAGCTACATTGTCCTTAAGCTGGTTCAGTAGACTTGGCAGTTTTCTACAGTTTACGCTCGCTGCTGCGAAGCAGTGCAGCTGGTCAACCATGCCGACAGGGCAGGTGCTGAGACACCAGTCGTGGTGATAAGTCCATGACTTGGCTGGTGGCTGGTGTAGGCTGGCTGGCGACTTGTGGCTGTTCAGGCAAAGGTTTCAAGCGGTGGTGACCCACTGTCCTAGTGACGCAGTAGAGGGTAGGGACACCCAGGTTGATGAAACCTGGAGTGATGGCTGGAAAGATCCGTCTGGCGGCATTGGGCCCCTATGCCTCAAAGCTGGGAAGACCTCCATTGGCACATCGGAACCTGAGGTTGCGACAGGATTACTGGCAGACGATCTCGTGAAAATGGCAGCAAGGGACCTAATGTCTAGGCCGTGAGACAGGAGTCGAGAATTCGCATCCGTACTGCGAATATGATAACTGCATCCAGAAAACAAAGTCGACGCAGCAGAGATGACCCACTCACACTGGGTGTCGGTACATAGCTCAGCTGTGCCGAAAATCTGTTCGCCTTGCTTGGGGTATATATGCGGTATATCCAAAGTGGGCCTTCTAACGCAGAAGAGGAGTACTACTGCATACTTCAGTGCCATCAAACTAGGTAGCAGCCTGGTCATTGCCTGGAGAACAGGGTTTCTAATGAGGAGTTTGCAGGTATGGTGAAAAGTTGTGTTGGCTGGGTCCGTACCACGTGAAATTGGAAGATTAAGGGTCATTGTAATACTTTGTGGATGGACAGTTCCCAACGTAACTTATAGTGACTAATACCTAACACTCGACTCGTTTGACTGCACTGTCTGGCAGCCACAACTGGACTGAGTGTACTGACTTGGTGTATACGCACTTCACACTGTCCACCTTCTTCTTTAGCGCCTTCGTGACTATATTACGCAGACCTTCGTGACTATATTACGCAGAGGTGCTTCGCCACTGATTTCCATTTTCTAGTGTCTCCGTAACATTGTATTGCTTGTACTACTTGTAAGCTGCATGCATGGATCAGTAAATTTACGTTAATGGTAAAAAATTAATGCATTAATAATAAATAATTCCCAATAAATTTTACAATATATACTTTTGCAAAATAGCACTACAAGTTTCAGGCAAAATAATAATGAAGAAGTTAAAAAATATCTGTTTATATTTAAAGAAGATATGACACATGTAGTTGCGTTTCAACCTGACTCAATTCTTATTTACTTTCGACTACTAGTGCTATGTGGTCAGCGAACCTTATTATATTAATTTTCTTTCCGTGAAAAAATTCTGTTAGGAAGTACTCGTCAATAATTTTTAACTAACACTCTAACGTTTCTATAAATTGCAACGTGAAGATATGAGAGCGAAGTAAATTTTGTTACCGCTTATGAGGTTCATGACAGTGTGTTAGAACTGTACATTTCCTTCGGCTTTAGCGATCGTGTATTATGTGAGTCCTTCGCATGAATCAGAGGCACTTCACGTCGCAGTTAAGGAATCAGAGAATCTTGAAATATTTTGTGAAATTTCCTTAGAAGTTATTTTTAGTATGTGAGTTCCACGAGGCATCACTCTTGTCTGCTGGGGTATCGTCTTGAACAAAGTGTCGACGTCCGGTGACGTGTCTAGCGACCGTTCGCACTGCAAGCAGTGATTCACAACGTTGTCAGCGCACCGGCGTCGAACATGACTGTGGGCATAAGTAATACCAAGAGACATTACCGATGTAGGACCATACTATATCGACTCCGATCACAAATGTGTCACAATACGAGAAATATTGCCTTTAAGGGCCTTAATGTCACGGTATGACATGCTCCTTTCCCGAGGACGCATCGTTCTGCCATGTTCGAATCTACTGGTGCACTCTTTGGTGTCGACGCTACATACTGGCACGTTTCCTACGAGTGTCCTCTGAATAACTTGAGGAGCCACTGACCTCTCAGCATACGAAGACTGCGCTACCGAACCCAGTGCTCCGTATCTAGTGCACGCACTCATGTTTACATGTTGCTGACACACTGCTTTATTCTATAATATCGGATTCCTTCCTGGTATTGCTCCTGGATGTTACAATTTACACAGCTGGTGTTTGTTGAAGATACTACCATTCAGCGTAAGTGAACATTTTCTCACCTAAACAGCAACTGGTTTGATTCATTATCAATCTAACATCCATTTTATCTTTTTTTTTTTGTTAGGAGTACATTATTGAAGATATTTCTTATTACCGAGATACTGAATTCCTTATCAGTTGTTAGCATAACAGGCGACGAAAATAGAGCTTTCTTCAACTTCAGTCAGAATTTGAGTGGTGCAGTACATCATCTGAGAGGGCACATACGAGATTAGGAAAACAATTCATATGCACTCCATGAAGAATTTCTTTCACCAAAAAGTCTACTTACAGCGAACATGTTACGAGTTTCTTAGTCGCTTCGACCTTGCCAATGTGCAATCTTTCAAAGTCGCATATCTGGCTGTATATTTCCTCTTGGTGGTAACTCGTGGGGTTTCAAACACAGGAAAGGGAATCTCACGGAATATATACACTGAAGTTCCAAAGAGGCATGCGTATTCAAAAACGGAGACATGTAAACAGGCAGAAGACGGCACTGCGGTCGGCAACGCCTGTATAAGACAAGTGTCTGGCGCAATAGCTAGATCGCTTACTGCTGCTAAAATGGCACGATATCAAGATTTAAGTGAGTTTGAACGTGGTGTTACAGTCGGTGCACGAGCGGTGGGGCACAGCATCTGCGATGTAGCGGTGAAGTAGTGCTTTTCCCATACGACCATTTCACCAGTGTACCATGAAAGGAATCCGCTGTAACATCAAATCTCCGACATTACTGCGGCCGGAAAAAGATCCCGCAAGAACGGCACCGATGACGACTGAAGAGAATCGTTCAGCGTGACAGAAGTGCAACCCTTCCGCAAATTGCTGCAGATTTCAGTGCTGTGCCATCAACAAGTGTCAGCGTACGAGCCATTCGAGGAAACGAGACAAAGCTTAACGCATCTCCTGGGCCATCAACACCGACATTCGACTGTTGACGACACCAAACATATTTCCTGGTCGGACGAGTCTCATTTCATATTGTATCGAGCGGATGGATGTACACAAGTATGGAGGCAAGCTCATGAATCTATGGAGCCTGCATGTCAGCAGGGGACTGTTGAAGCTGGTGGAGGCTCTGTAATAGAGTGAGGCGTGTTCAATTTTAGTTATATCGGACCCCTGATAGACCTAGATACGACTCTGACAGGTGGCACGTACGTAAGCATACCGTTTGATCACCTTCATCCATTCATGTCCATTGTGCATTCCGACGGACTTGGGAAATTCCATTAGGACAAAGCGACACACCACACCTCCAAAATTGCTACAGAGTGGATCCAGGAACACACTTCTGAGTTTAACCACTTCCACTGGCCACCAAACTCCCCAGACATTAGTGGTATTGAGCATATGTGGGCTGTCTTGCAACGTGTTGTTCAGAAGAGATCTCCAGCCCCTCGTACTCTTCTGTATTTATGGACAGCCCTGCAGGATTCTTGGTGTCAATTCCTTCCAGCACTACTTCAGACACTAGTCGACTCCATGCCACGTTGTGTTGCGACACTTCTGCGTGTTCGCGGGGACCCTACGCCATATTCGGCAGGTGTACCAGTTTCTTTGGCTCTTCAGTGATTAAGCAAAGGGCGCAAGGAGTATATTTGGTCACTGAAAAATCTCACCGCTTTCACATTTCACTACTAACAGACATGTATAAAGTAGCATAGGAAAAAGTTGGTAAAATTTGAAAGGAAACAATTTATCGGCACTTCCCAAAAACGGTTCGTGGCATTCTGACAAGGTTAATTATGGAATTCTTGCTAAAATTAAATGCCAGAAATAAATAGTCTTAGACAGGGAACATGGAGAAAAGATCATAAATAAGTGATAAATTGACGACAGAGGAAATAGGAGATCACAAATATTAAATAAAACAGTGAATGCAAAGGAAAAGGGACAGCTGAAAAGTTTATGTAAACAACATGCTGGAGAAGGCTTCAAGCTAAATTAGCAAGTCGAATCTGGTCGTTGGTTGTCTTGTAACGGAAAAGAAGATGAGGAAAGATTGGTCATGTTTTCTTGAAAAACTTACTGGGAAAGGAATACTATGAGTCAACGCAAACGAGAAGAAGGTAATGGTAGAACAACTGACCGTACAATTCATATGTCTGGACTACAGCCCTCTTAGTGGCAGAACAACTGACAGCACAGTTCATATGTCTGGACTACAGCCCTCGTACAATCACATCGTTTTCCTTACACAATAATATTCGTTTCCACTCTTTGGCCCGGGAGCCGTCCTGCCGCTGGCTTTTTTGGTGTCATACTTATAGTCCATTTGTTTTTAACCGTCTCTCGCTCCTTACTATAATGGATTTCGTTGCTATGTTCCTCAGTTTAATCGTATTTGTCAGGGAAGGCCATTTCTTAATCGTTAGGAATACTTTGCTTCCTTTTACCTCCTGCGGCACGTTCCTATTTGCAATTACTGCCTCAATAGCAGTCTTTCACAGAAGCTATTAAAACGCCTCCACGCGATTCCTCCCTTTACGCTCTCAGATTGCCGGCTACCTACTTACTGGCGCGAATTTACGGGCGATTTCTTTGAACCCTTGCAACTACATCGACTTACTTGTCGACAGATCCTTATATACAGAAAGAGATTTAACCCCACAGACTGAATGGCTGAGGTATCGTTTTTGGAGCAACCACCTTGATTACGCAACCCGATTCGATTCCAAACGTCCATACGACTTTTGATTACAGGTACATGAAATCACTGAAGTGTTCCCTGACATATCACTTTTTAAGGAAGGTTCATTGTGTACTTTTAATTACCCGTTCAAGAAATTTCCAATCATAAAAATTCATATTGTTGTTTTCATACTTTTTTTCACGATATTTTAAGTACAAAACCAGAAATACGGAAATATTTCTGAATAACCATGTCTACAATGCGATCCCACGTGGAGACTATCATTTCTGTTATTCTTGTCAGCGTCTTAGATGCATGAGCTGTTAAGACAATTGTAGCACAGTTCTTGGACTAAGCTGCTCTGGCTGTTTTCGGAAATTTGTAGATGAGATACTTTTCGAAGGTCTGATGGTATATCTGCTGCCTCATAATTGTACGCAACAGCTTCACAGTAGTTTGGTTGCTACGTGCTCTAATGCTTTTAGAAATTCCGATGTACGAGGGTTATTCCAAAAGTAAGGTCCGATCGGTCGCGAAATGGAAACGACTATGAAAATCCGATAAAGCTTTGCACAGATGTGTTGGGTAGTGTCTCTAGTATAACCCCAGTTAGCATCACGTCGCTCTTCTCATTTCTGAGCTCGCAGTGAGTGCGTAAAGATGTCTAGAAAATAGTGTCTGCCGCCAAGTACGAGGGCCTGGTGAGAAATTTTGCCTGAAGCTATGCAGCCAACATTACATAACTGTCGTGCTGTTTCGTCTTCACGACAATTCTCAGCCGCATTCTGCAGGGGCAATGAAGATGCTCCTGCATCGTTTTCAAATGGAAATGTGAGATTACCCACAATACAGTCCGCAATTGTCTCCCCCTGAGTTTCATCTCTGGTCACATGAACCGCTGTCTTTGAAGACAACATTTTGACACAGACAACGAGGTGTAGGCCAGCGTGGAGAATTGGCGGAAAGCACTGGCGGCTGCCTTCTATGATGAGGCTATTGAAAAGTTGGTACAACGCTATGACGAAAGTCTAAGTCAGAACGGCGACTACGTAGAGAAGTAGCTGAAAGGTGTAGCTAATTGTTACAAGTAAAACATTTCTGATGTTCACTGTGGTTTCAATTTGGCAATCAATCGGACCTTACTTTTGGAATAACCCTCGTAATATTATCTAAACCTTCTACTTTATTTGACTTCAAGTGGTTCGCAGTTCTTTTAAATTCTGACTCTTTAGCAATCTCTTCCATATCAACTACAGTTTTCACTTCTATAACGTCATCAGATAATTCCTTCCCTTCACAGAGGCATTCTGTGTACTTTCTCCGACCATCCGCTTTTTCCCTCTGTTTAACACTGGGATTCCCTTTACACTATTAACATTGCCACCCTTGTTTTAATTTCACAGACAGTTGTTATAACTTTTCTGTAAGCGGAGTCAGTCCTTCAGAGGACCGCAGATTCTTCTGTTTCTTCACATTTTTCCTTCAGCTATTTCGCCTTGGTTTCCCCGCAGTTCGTGTACGTTTCATTCCTATGTAATTAATGTTTTTCTATTCCTATCTCTCCTCGAATATTTCTGTACTTTTCTTTCATTAATAAAGTGAAGTATTTCTCCGGCTAGCCAAGGTTTAATCTTGGTTACCTTCCTTGTACATATGTGACTGCTCTGTTTAGAAATGTCCATTGCCTTAGCGAACTTCAGTCGCATGTCATCGTTCCACACTATTTCAACATCCCACTTCATTCCGCACTGGTGTTCCAGGACCATACTCTTATTCAATTTACTGTTAATGAATACTAGATATGATTTGACTCGCCGGCCGGTGTGGCCGTGCGGTTAAAGGCGCTTCAGTCTGGAACCGCGTGACCGTACGGTCGCAGGTTCGAATCCTGCCTCGGGCATGGATGTGTGTGATGTCCTTAGGTTAGTTAGGTTTAATTAGTTCTAAGTTCTAGGCGACTGATGACCTCAGAAGTTAAGTCGCATAGTGCTCAGAGCCATTTGAACCATTTTTTTATGATTTGATTCTATACCTGTTATTGGATAAGCATTAAAATGCCACAACTGATTTCGGAATCTTTGTCTGACAATCATATAATTCAGCTGTAACCTATTCACGTCTCCTCCTTTTGAGAATCTTGAACAGAGTATCTGTTATTGGTACCATAACTTAACTGTCCCCTGTCATTTCTATTACCAAGCCCATATTCTCTCGAACATTTTTTTCTATTCCTTTCCCTGCAACAGCATTCAAATCCCCTATGACTATTAGCCAGCTGCCTTCTTCAACTAACATGGCATGCATTTCAGTTACAAGAAGACATTCATGGGGAGTCCTGCTTCTTTGAAACAATGATTGTAAGACCGTGTTCGTGCCTGTGTAGACCACACCTTATACAAATATTGATGAGAGACAAATGTTACGAATGACATAAAAGTTTAATCTTTAAGCACCAGTTTAGTGATTAATATCGTCATCTAGTTTTCAGTGCTACTTTGTATTGTAACAGTCTCCATTTTCGGTAGTATATATATATGTTATAAGAGACGAGGGGTATGAAAGAGAAGCAGTGGTTGGGAAGGGAGTGAGACAGGGTTGCAGCCTATCCCCGATGTTATTGAATCTGTATATTAAGCAAGCAATAAAGGAAACAAAAGAAAAGTTCGGAGTAGGTATTAAAATCCATGGAGAAGATATAAAAACTTTGAGGTTCGCCGATGACATTGTAATTCTGTCAGAGACATCAAAGGACTTGGAGGAGCAGTTGAACGGAATGGACAGTGTCTTGAAAGGAGGGTATAAGATGAGCATCAACAAAAGCAAAACGAGGATAATGGAATGTAGTCGAATTAAGTCGGGTGATGCTGACGGAAATGAGACACTTAAAGTAGTAAAGAAGTTTTGCTATTTGGGGAGCAAAATAACTGATGATGGTCGAAGTAGAGAAGATATAAAATGTAAACTGGCAATGGCAAGGAAAGCGTTTCTCAAGAAGAGAAATTTGTTAACGTCGAGTACATATTATGTGTCAGGAACTCGTTTATGAAAGTATTTGTATGGAGTGTAGCCATGTATGGAAGTGAAACGTGGGCGATAAATAGTTTAGACAAGAGGAGAATAGAAGCTTTCGAAATGTGGTGCTACAGAAAAATGCTGAAGATTATATGGGTAGATCACATAACTAATGAGGAGGTATTGAATAGAATTGGGGAGAAGAGGAGCTTGTGGCACAACTTGAAGAAGGGATCGGTTGGCAGAACATGTTCTGAGACATCGAGGGATCACTAATTTAGTATTGGAGGGCAGCGTGGAGGGTAAAGATCGTAGAGGGAAAACAAGAGATGAATACAGTAAGCAGATTCAGAAGGATGTAGGCTGCAGTAGGTACTGGGAGATGAAGAAGCTTACACAGGATAGAGTAGCATGGAGAGCTACATCAAACCAGTCTCAGGACTGAAAACCACAACAACAACATATATATGCTACTCTGCAATGTAAGGAAATCACTGGTGCTACGCTGCTCCCTACTTTTTGCTGGTTGTGATTATTTTGGCCCGTATTCTGGGATGCTGTCATTTTCAGAAAGATAACTTAAAACTTCAGTATTTATTTTCTTAAATATCCTGTGGAAATATGGATGGAACGGTGGTGGTCGGGACGCTGTCACCAAGTGCCGGCTTCCCGGCTTCCTTATTTCGCGTCTGGAGTGGCGCTAGGGGTGGGTCTGCGGCCTATCGCCGCCTCATCCCCTTGCCTTTGCCCTTCCCCTTCCCTGCCGCGCCAAATTCCGCGACTGTAGCCGGCGGCCTAGCGCCTGCAATTTCACGGTCGGACGCGCTGAGCCGCCGCCACTGGCTACAGGCGCAGTAAGCACTCCCCTCCAGCGCCTGCAGACAGCTGAGGCACGCGTTCTGACACCTGCTCCTCTCTCAGCTTATGTCATCAGCTTCTTGCTGAGAGGCATCCTCAGGATGTGCAACTGGTAACTACATCAGCTAATGATGATGACGACGATCATGAAGTTGTTTCATTTAGGGTGCCTTTTTCGGTGATCTCAGAGTAGCACTTGCAACCGGCGTGCTCGTGTGTTTGTTGACTATGTTCATCTGTTTAAGGTTTTGGATAAAAATGGTAACAGAAGATTTCCGGCATTAGAATTTACCTACCTTTTGACAGTGGCTTTGTAAGGAAGACGTAGGAACGGACACTGTTTCAAGGCAACCTCTTGCTCTTGGTGTTGGAAACTGTCATTCAAGGACGGAAGTATCACCACTGATCAACAGCATGAGGATTCAGAAAGCAATTGGTACCATTACATTAAAAACACATAACATGTTTCCACAGGACATGTGACATGTAATTAAAAAAATTTGATTATTATCTCTTTATTAGCTAAGAATTTCGGATTAGAACCCTATTTGAATCTTCCGGAGAGGACTGCCAAAGGATAGGTAACCGTGAGAAAACTGAGTAACCAACGAAAGTATAATATGGGGCAATTGAAAAGTTCGTGCAAAGTCCGAGATAGGGCACCACCGGCGTGTATCGAGGTCATTTTTAGTTAGTGGCATCTTTGGAAAGAACGCACACCGAGTTTCAGCCACATTGGTCTATTTCTTTGTGTTTGGCGTTCGTGTGAATTAAGGAAGCCGAGTGATTGTCAAAAAATAGACGAAAAAAAATTTCGTGTAGTGATTAAACATTACTTTATGAAAGGCAAAACGCCTCAGCAGACTAAAGAGAAGCTTGATGAACATTACGGTGACTTTGCACCTTCAATCAGAACAGTTTATAAGTGGTTCCAAAATTTTAGGAGTGGCCATATGGGCACAAGTGATGCTGAACGTTCTGGACGTCCTGTGGAGGTTACGACTCCATAAATCATTTATAAAATCCGTGATATGGTGATGGATGAGAGAAGAGTCAAGGTGTGTGAAATTGATAGTGCTCTGGGAATCTCGAATGAACTGGTACATAATATTTTACGTAAACATTTAGTCATGAAAAAGCTATCCGCAAGGTGGGTTCTGCGATTGCTCACGCTTGACCAAAAACGGAATCGTGTGCAGTGTTGCAAGGATTGTTTGCAGCTGTTCATGAAGAATCCGCAGGGACTTAAAACGTCGTTTCGTCACTGTGGATGAAACATGGATACATTACTAGACTCCTGAGACCAAACAACAATCTAAACAATGGGTTACCAAAGGATAATCTGCATCAAAAAAGGCGAAGGCCATTCCTTCTGCCAGAGAGGTTGTGGCGACTGTCTTTTGGGATTCGTAAGGGATAATCTTCATCGACTATTTGGAAGTGGGTAAAACTATTACAGGTGAATACTATTCATCGTTACTGGACCGTTTGAAAACCGAGCTGCAAGAAAAACGTTGGCGATGGGACCGCAAAAAAGTCCTTTTCCATCACGACAATGCACCAGCACACACCTCAGCAGTTGTAGTCGCAAAATTAATGGAAATAGGGTTCCAACTCGTTTCACATCCCCCCTATCCTCCAGATTTGGCTCCCTCGGGCTACTGTTTGTTCCCCAATTTGAAGAAATGGCTGGTGGGACAAAGATTTTATCCAAACGAGGAGATGATTGCAGCAACTAATAGCTATTTTGCAGACTTCGTCAATTCTTATTTTTCAGAAGGGACCAACAAATTAGAACAGCGTTGGTGAAGTGTGTAAGTCTAAAAGGAGACTAAATAAAAAAGGTTTACCCCAAACACAAAAGTAGTTTTTAATTTTGCACGAGCTTTTCAAATACCACGTGTGCTCTACGAGTTGGAGCTTGGGAAGCCAGAAATGTCGATGTACTAGGGACGTTAGAAAATCTGGAAAAGGAAATGAAAAGGCTCAATGATAATATACTAGGACCAGTAAAATGAAAAGGGAAAGATGTAAGTATTTCTGGTCAGAAAAAAGGGTAATACCAACAGAAGTACAAAATTGTGTAATAGGTTTAGAATTCGTCGGTAATAGAAAGATTGGCCAGAGAGTTCCTGTACTAGTTCAATGTTAGGATTTTTCTCAGCAGAATCGACAGCAAAACAATAACAAAAATAGTTCAGGTGTACATATCGTCACAGTCAGAAAATGCTTGGGAAGCATAGAGGACGTAGCAGGAAGTGAAAATCTATTAATCATTGGGGATTGGAAGGCAGTAGCAGGGAAAGAATAGTGTTACGGAAGAATATGGATTTGGTAGTAGGAATGAGACAAATAACAGAGTAATTGAGCCAGGCTGGTCACAATGGGACAATGCACCGTCTCCTCCTCCCCAATTCCTCACCCAAACCGCAAGGTACGTGCAGCAACCCTGCTCCTCCACGCAGCCAGCAGCAGCAGCATCGTCGTCAACTAGTTGTAGCTATAGTAACAGTAGTAATCCTGTGGCTAGTGGTAGTTCCCTCTCCCATCATTTTAGTGAAGCAGATCAGTAACACAATACAGCAATTAGAACACTTGGTGATGGAAAGCTCTTGAGGAGCAGCAGAGGGGTACAGTGACTCTGTAGAGTTTCTGAAAGCTTGCCTTCCTGTTCTGGAAACAGAGCTCCTCACGCTTGTTAATGATGCACGGTGTCCGCCATTAAATGCAGCGCTGTGCTGTGCATCGAACTGTCGCGCCCTCTCAAACAGGCCTCTGGCAGTGAGGAGAAAAGCCTTCACTATCTTTGGGGGGAAATGGCGTGATATCGGTAGAGCACATCAATTGCCAAGTGGTTTTCAGTACACTTTGAGTGCTATACTGGACAGGTTTTCCGAGACAGAGTGTCGGCTTTGGCACTCAGCCGAAAACTACCCCTTGACATCTATGTGCATGTCTATGATGCAGTAAATGAAGAGTCCAGCTACACCAAGCATCATATGGATATAGCTAATAACAAGGCACGTATGACTCAAAAATAAAACTGACCAGGCTTGTTTCGCACATCAACCCAGGCTTCCCAGAAAAATATTAAACAGAATCCTGGGTGCACATCTCGATATATTGATACCTTGAAATTAATATGTGTTATGACTTTGATGGTATCGAGTTATCCGCCAAGGTCCAGGACATACCTAAATTTGAGGCACTGACTACTGGAATATCAGTTCATTTTTATAGCCTTAGAAACGCAAGTCACATGAGTAGGCCGGCCGAAGTGGCCGAGCGGTTCTAGGCGCTACAGTCTGGAACCACGCGAACGCTACGGTCGCAGGTTCGAATCCTGCCTCGGGCATGGATGTGTGTGCTGTCCTTAGGTTAGTTAGGTTTAAGTAGTTCTAAGTTCTAGGGGACTGATGACCTTAGGTGTTAAGTCCCATAGTGCTCAGAACCATTTGAACCATCTGTCTCAGAAGGACACACATGTAACCACAACTGGATTCCCTGAAAAGGAAAAGTTTCAACTTATGACAAGGAGAGGGGTTTTTCCGTATGAGTATCTGAAGAGTATGGAAAAGCCCAACGAAACAAGGCTTCCCAATATAACTTCATTCTCTAGAAACCTTTCAGGACGATATGCTCAAGGAAATGATGCGCAGCATGGTGCTATTGACCTGTGCTGACATGCTTTTTTTCTGTCAGTGAGAGATATGTGGGGACTTTGACAATGTGTCCATAGGCATGCCTGGGCAAATAACCCACGTATGCGTGAGAGTTTGAACGCATTCCTTGATTTGAGTAACTGGAGGTCAATAACCTATACGTGCACGTCATGCAACAATCACTGCCGGTTGACTAGTTTCGATGGGGCCTGAACACGAATGAGAGGAAATAGGTGGAAAAATCGAGAGTATGGTGGATGATTCTGATCTGGAGTATGTGGTGGAGGCAGGGGGGGGGGGGGGGGGGCACACTGATTTCCCTCAATGCCCAGAGCAACAAGTTCCGCGAGGAGGCTCCACCCCAAAACTGATAAATCTGGCGAATAAGTGGTGATACATTATTCACAATCACAATATCCAGCAGTGAGTGTGTGAAATCGTATGGGACTTAACTGCTAAGGTCATCAGTCCCTAAGCTTACCCACTGCTTAACCTAAATTACCCTACGAATAAACACACACGTCCATGCCCAAGGGAGGACTCGAACCTCCTCCGGGACCAGCTACACAGTCCATGACAGCAGCGCCCTAGACGGCTTGGCAAATCCCGCACGACTCTCCAGCAGTGTCTGAGATTGGGGATGAGGCTAGTTAGAATTACCCAGGCTATACCCTTCAAGTAAACCCCCTTGTGTAAGGAATATATTGATTTAAATATGACACTGAGGGCTGCCGTGATGTGTGACTTCCCGAAAGTTATTTTAAATTAATGAGTAATTCAATATTCGGCAAAACAATGGAGAATATGAGGAAGCAGCGTGAAATTTTAATTAAAACCGAATGGGATGGGCGGTATGGCATAAGAAAATGCATCGCCAGACTAAATTTTAAACTAGTCACAATATTCAATAAGAACTTTGTTGCTGTGGAGATGGCGACGGTGTAGTAGTGTTTCTAAGTTACTTTATCAGACAGATATTCCTCCACATAGAGGCCTTCAGTGTACTCTTTCCACCTATACCCTCTCTCCTCTGCATTTAACAGCGGAATTCACGTTGCACTCTTAATGTTATCACCCTTGATTTTCATTTCACCGAAGGTTATTTTGACTTTCCTGTATGCTGAGTCAGTCCTTCATTTCGTTTTCGATTTCTCCACATTCTTCATGCAAGCATTTGGTTTTAGCTTACCTACACTTTCTGTTTATTTCATTCCTCCTTCCATATGCCTTATTTTTCTGAACATTTTTGTACTTCCTTCTTTCATCGATCAACCGAAATATTTCTTCTGTTACCCATAGAGTCTCCTCAGTTAACTTCTTTGTACCTATGTTTTTTTTCCAAATTCTGTGAGTGTACTTTTTAGACATGTCAATTCCTGTTCAACTGTACTACCTAAAGAGCTATTCCTTATTGCTGTATATATAGCCTTAGAGAACTTCAAGCAGATTTCATAATTCATTAGTACTTCTGTATCCCACTTCTTTGTGTATCTATTTTCCCTGTCTAATCTCTTAAACTTCGGCCTGCTCTTCATCACTACTACATTGTCATCTGAGTCTATATCTGTTCCTAGGTATGCCTTACAATCCAGTATCTGATTTCGGAATCTCTGTCTAACCATGACTGAAAACTTCCTGTATCACCTGTCTTTTTCCAAATATACCTTCTCCTCTTGTGATTCTTGAACAGAATATTCGCAAATACTACTTGAAAATTATATAGAGAACTCAATTTTTCTTATCTCTCGTACCTAGTCCCAAGGCATTTTCTTCAACTCCTTCACCTAGAACTGCGTCCCGGTTCCCCATGGGTATAAGATTTTCATCCCTTCTTACGTACTGCATTACCCTTTCAATTCCCCATGGGGATAAGATTTTCATCCCTTCTTACGTACTGTATTACTCTTTCAATAGCCCCTCTATCTCTTCATCTTCTGCCGTCGGCATGTATACGTGAACAATCGCTGATGGTTGGTTTTCTGTCGTTTCTGATAAGAACTGCCGTATCACTGAACTGCTCACGGTAACACACTTTCTGCCCAACCTTCCTATTCATAACGAGTCCTATTCCCATTATAACTTTTGTGGCGGTGTTCGTAGCGACAAACACTTGGCTGTAGAAATGGCTTACGAAGTCACCGCCACACTTTTAATAGCGGGCCGACCGGTCCGCTGGAACAGTAAACAGAAAGATGAAACCCCAAACACTCTGATTAAATAAAAGTCGGTACTTATCTTTATTGATGAAGATACAGAAACACAATAGTGAACTCGGTGTCTACAGAATCTGTCTAGTTCGAGTCGGAGCGGCTAGGTCAGCGTCGGCTGACGACAAACAACAACTCTGCTGCGATGAACACACAACTGACTAGCAAGTACACAATTCGGTGGCGAGTATACAACTGAGCGGCGAATCCAGAACTGTCCTAGCGCTCGCGACTCCAGCGCTTAAGAAGCCAGAAGCCAGCGGTGGCGCGCGCAGACTTGCGGCGATTTCCTGTATCGCTGGCGCTGCTTATGCGGACGGCGTCCGAACTTTGATGCTGCCAACCTTTTGGCAGCGGGCTCGGGTGGCATTACTGGCTAGGATACAACAATAACATTTTCTGCTGCTGTTGTTATTACCCTACACTCATCTGACCAGAAATCCATGTCTTCTTTCCATTTCATTTCAATGACCCGTACTAAAACTAGGACATTTCCCTTTTCAGATTTTCTAGCTTCCACATAACGTTCAAACTTCTGACGTTCCTCACCCTGTCCCGTAGAACGTTATCCTTCCGTTTATAAACCTGTTTTGTCATGGTGACCTCAACCTTGGCAGTCGCCTCCTAGAGATTCTAATTGGGGAGTACTTTGGAAACTTTACCCAATGCAGACATCATCAGGATACTTTTCCGATTGCAGGCCACATGTCCTTTGGATGCACATTGTGTCTTCAATGTAGTGGTTTCCATTGCCTTCTGCATCGTCTTGCCGTTGATCATTGGTGATTCTTCCGCCTTTTTTCCCACTCAAAGGGCGAGAGAGTGCTCTGAACCTATACCCTGTCCTCGGCCCTCTTGAAGAAAGCCGTTGGCTGAATGAGGATGACTTCTTATGCTGGAAGCAATCGGATGCCATTGCTAACGATTTTTATTCAAAATTTAAGCGATGGCGTGTTCGAACCGGGAAACGAGGACGATTTGCTAACTTTTCAAAGACTCTACCCTTATACCAAGGGTAACACTTCTGTAATAAAAGATGATACAGGAGTCGATTTAGAAGAGATAGGGTATCCAGTATTAGAATGATTATTTAAGAGACCTTTTGAGGACTTAAGATCATATAAGTCAGAAGGCATCAATAACATTCCATCAGAATTCCTAAAATCATTGAGGGACATGCCCGGATTAAAAAGGGTGTAAGACAGCGATGTAGTCTTTCGCTCCTACTGCTTAATCCTTATATCGAAGAAGCAATGATGGAAATAAAAGAAAGATTCAGGAATTTAAATTCAGAGTGAAAGGATTTCAATGATATCATTCGCCGATGACACCGCTATCCTCAGTGAAAGTGAAGAAGACTAACATGATCTGACGAATCGAACGAGCAGTCTAATGAATACAGAACATTCACTGAGAGTAAATCGAAGAAATACGAAGGTAACGAGAAGTAGCAGGAATGAGAAGAGCGGGAAACTGAACACCGATATTGATGGGGTCGAAGAAGAAGTAGTTGAGGAATTCTACTACCAAGGCAGTAAACTAACCATTAGGGGACAGAGCAAAGAGGACAACAAAAGCAGAACAGCACTGGCAAAAATGGCATTCCTGTCCAAGAGAAGTCTACTAGTATCGAACACAGGCCTTAATTTGAGGGGGAAATTTCTGAGATTTTATGTTTGGAGCACTGCATTGTATGGTAGTGAAACGTGGACTGCGAAAAAACTGGAACAGAAATGAATCGATGTATTTGAGATGTGGTGCTACAAACGTGTGTTGAAAATCAGGTGGACTGATCAGGTAAGGAGTTTGGAGGTTCCGCGCAGAATCAGAGAGGAATGAAATATGTGGAAAACACTGCCAAGGTGAAGTTATCTGATAATAACAAATCTGTTATGACATGAGGGAATGATTTCCATGTTTATAGAGGGAGCTGTGTCGGGCAAAAACTGTAGAGAAAGGGAGAGGTTGCAATACACCAAGCACATAGCTGAGGACGTAGGTTGCAAGTGCTACTCTGAAAAATGGTTCAAATGGCTCTGAGCACTATGGGACTTAACATCTGTGATCATCAGTCCCCTAGAACTTAGAACTACTTAAATCTAACTAACCTAAGGAAATCACACACATCCATGCCCGAGGCAGGATTCGAACCTGCGACCGTAGCGGTCACGCGGTTCCAGACTGAAGCACCTAGAACCGCACGGCCACACAGGCCGGCTGCTACTCTGAGATGAAGAGGTTGGCACAGGAGCGGAATTCGTGGCGGGCTGCATCAAACTAGTCAGAAGACTGATGAATAAAAAAGGTGCCGCGCTAAAGAATTCGGCACGTCTCCATACACGTCCGATAATCCTTAAATTATTGTTCTACAGAACAAGAAGATTATCGGCCTAATGAAATGCGGAGCGAATGGCTCACCGATCTGGCAGTTTGTAGGTCTCCGAGAACCAATGTATGCCTATCACACATTGGACAGTACCACCCAGAGTCAGGCTAAGGGTTTCCATCACGCAGCATTGAGAGACTCTGATTAGTTAACCTGCAGTTGTCAAATATGGTGAAATCATTTGGTATATTCACTCTTCTGTTGGTCTTAAATGCAAGTATGATGAACCTGGGAGTCTCCAATTGAACAGCGCTCTTAACGTTTCGATAACACTGGGTACTCGAAAACGTCCCATAAGCGGAAAGATAGCGATAGCCATACACTAGCATTCAGAACTTTTAAAACCTTTAAAGGCTGCTTATCCGATACAGTGATGTGTGGCATTTTCCCTTTTATTTTATTGATGGTGGCCTCATTCTCCTCTTGAGCTCACTGGACGTATGAATTGCTGTCCATTGCACTCTGTACCCAAATAGCGATAGGAATAATTAGCCACATATCTTCAAAGTATGTCATAAGCAATTTTAGTGGTATACATGCAATATATCTCTCGTACCCTTCCGCTGTTCTATCTACTGGTTAGTCTAAGAACCCTCCAGCATTTTCTAAATCGTTCAGATCCCAGGGAGAAGTGGAGACATATATCTTGAGAGCTGATGCTACGACTAGTTCGCATGTATTGTCAATCTCAAGCCCATTAAGTTCATGTCGTATCTCACGAAACAGGACCGCTAAAGCATTACGTGTAAGGTCAATGTTACTGTAGCAGTACCATCGCTCTTCGTAAATGATTCATCGAAATATGTGAAACTCTTCAGTGGGAGGGTTAAAGCGTCTTGGTGTTAGATGACAATCATAATTTCATCGTTTTTGCTTAATGTGCCTAATGCATAACGTTCATGCGAGAAGTATTGCTGGTGTGTAATACGCTCGTCATATTCCACCAGTCTAGTTATATTGAATGACGCGAATGCGAGGCTTCAGACCTACTGATTTAAGAAACTCGTAGTTCGCACACGTTATCACCTGACCCTTCTGTTGTGAAGAGCCGCACTGTGTGTTGTGTACGGTGGTTTTTTTTGTGGCGGCGATCGTAGCGACAAACAATTCGCTGTAGAAACGGCTTACGAAGTCACCGCCACACTTTTAATAGCGGATCGACCGGTCCGCTGGAACAGTGAACAGAAAGATGAAAACCCAAACACTCTGATTAAATAAAAGTCGGTACTTATCTTTATTAACGAAGATACAGAAACACAGTAGTGAACTCCATCTACAGAGATCTAGTTCGAGTCGGAGCGGTTAGGTCAGCGTCGGCTGACGACAAACAACAACTCTGCTGCGATGAACACACAACTGACTAGCAAGTACACAATTCGGTGGCGAGTATACAACTGAGCGGCGAATACAGAACTGTCCTAGCGCTTGCGACTCCAGCGCTTAAGAACCCAGAAGCCAGCGGTGGCGCGCGCAGTCTTGCGGCGATTTGCTGTCTCGCTGGCGCTGCTTATGCGGACGGCGTCCGGACTTTGATGCTGCCAACCTTTTGGCAGCGGGCTCGGGTGGCATTACTGGCTAGGATATAACAGTTGACAACATCAAGACGCTAGGGACTGCTGCAAGCCCAAGCTGGTTGAAGGTCGCTGTCGCCGCTTATGGTCCAGCAAGTTAAAGTCACTGGCGTCGTTTCCGATCCTGACGGTTTTCTGCACGTTCGTCGTCACTGGTGGTTCTGATTTAGATGTAGTCATGCAATGATTTCCTCGCCACTAAAGTCGATGGGTTGCTCATCCTGGACCACAATACATAGCTCCAGATAGTAGACTTCTGAACTGTTACTGGGAGGTAAATAGCTTTGGTTGGAGTCTCAACTATCTTATACACTGTTACAACTGTTCGCGGATGATGTTGTGGTATATAGAGAAGCTGCAGCATTAGAAAATTGCAGCGAAATGCAGGAGGATCTGCAGCGGATAGGCACTTGGTGCAGGGAGTGGCAACTGACCCTTAACATAGACAAATGTAATGTGTTGCGAATACATAGAAAGAAGAATCCTTTATTGTATGATTATATGATAGCGGAACAAACACTGGTAACAGTTACTTCTGTAAAATATCTGGGAGTATCCGTGCGGAACGATTTGAAGTGGAATGATCATATAAAATTAATTGTTGGTAGGGCGGGTGCCAGGTTGAGATTCATTGGGAGAGTCCTTAGAAAATGTAGTCCATCAACAAAGGAGGTGGCTTACAAAACACTCGCTCGACCTATACTTGAGTGTTGCTCATCAGTGTGGGATCCGTACCAGGTCGAGTTGCCGGAGGAGATAGAAAAGATCTAAAGAAGAGCGCCGCGTTTCGTCACAGGGATATCTGGTAAGCGTGATAGCGTTACGGAGATGTTTAGCAAACTCAAATGGCAGACTCTGCAAGAGAGGCGCTCTGCATCGCGGTGTAGCTTGCTGTCCAGGTTTCGAGAGGATGCGTTTCTGGATGAGGTATCGAATATATTTCTTCCCCCTACTTATACCTCCCGAGGAGATCACGAATGTAAAATTAGAGGGATTCGAGCGCTCACGGAGGCTTCCCGGCAGTCGTTCTTCCCGCGAACCATACGGGACTGGAACAGGAAAGGGAGGTAAAGACAGTGGCACGTAAAGTGCCCTCCGCCACACACCGTTGGGTGGCGTGCGGAGTATAAATGTAGATGTAGATGAAGAAACCATTAATTGTATAAATCAATCTATTTTTCAGATAGGAATTTCTTGCAATTTTACACTCGTCACAGATTGTGCTGACAGGAAGTATATAAACTGGTTGACCACATCCGTAAAAGTTATTAGAGTTCTTCTTCAAAACCTGTCCTTTAGTGAAACCCAGTAGCCTTCCTACTGAACCTTCCTGGTTAATGTCAACCACTGCATTCGGTGTCTTTATTTTAGAATTAAGTTTCTATTGTTTGCACGTAATACAATCACTTTTCCAGACCGATTTAAAAACGTCGTTTAAATCGTCAATATCATATGCAGCGAGTTCTGTTTCCCAGTTTTCTTTTTCACCATTAATTTCAGATAAAGTTCATAGTTAATCTCTGTGATAACCTGAACGCTGTGGTCTGTCTCCAGTCCAGTCAATGCAGTATTCCGCTCCCCGTTGCTTAGATCGGTCTGTGGGAAGTAGTTCGCTCGTGATACTGATGATCTTCTTATTTTAAAGACGGAGTATACAACATTGCATCTGACCCTCAACTGATGAGTGGTCGTTTACTGCATCTCCTTATACATCTTTCTCCGCAAACATTAGAAGAGATATGATGCACAGTTGCATACACAGGCAAGTATTAAAGTTTTAGTACCGATGAAATTTCTAGAACACAAGTCTTCCGTCAGCGAAGTATCGTTGAAACTCTTCTGGTGGCTGCAGGTCTCCAAATGAGTCCAAAGAGTAGACGTTATTTGAGTTGTTTTTAGCATACGCCACCCAGTGGGTTGCTGGTTCCCCAGTAACATCTAAACTCACAATTTCACATTCTCTGTATTTTCACATAGTCTTCGGTAATATATCCTGGATAAAGACACCACGGAATCTTGGAATGCTGAATTTTCTCCACTCAAAACTGTGCAGATCTGCATCTGTAAGCGGTAGGACAGCTAACAGGCTTTTTTTTTATTGATGAAGAGACCTAGTCCTTTCTTGTATGGTTTCAGCTATTATCCCTTCCTGCTGCTTCCATCATGTGGTTATGTCTTGTTGCTCCCTCTAGCAGCCCATGAAAATTCTGTGCATTCGTGACTGTTCAGACAATAGCCGCAGCACCACCATCCAGTGAACCCACACTGAGAGACTTACGAGGGCAGAAATGAAGGAAAAGATAATTCTGCCTGATGTCTTAGGTACCAGCAGAATCCGCAGTGCTTTAATCGGTCATTTATACTCAGGGAGCTTTTAGCTGCATACATCGCTGTCAGGGTACAGTATCTCAAACACCCCTGCCCTGCCTTTTTCATCTTCTTCCTATCATTGTCTTCTTCTTCTTCTTCAGTGCACGACAGGTAGCATTCATAACTTGCTTGAAATTCGCACCTAAGCCTAATTTAATTTTACCATGCATGGTTCGATCAGCTGCAAATGCTGCAGTGCGCTGCCATATACCAATATTCTTTCTCGCACATATTGCCTCGTGCTCATCATTTAAAATTTGATATGCAGCTTGACGTTCTGGGAATTCTGTATGTTTTGTGTATGAAATATCGTGTTCCACACACAGCTCATAGAGCAGGTTAATCCCCTTATCACCACGAGCCAAACGCTAATGAAGCTTTGTACCAGATCCACAATAACTATATCCCAGAATGTGCAATTAGACTGGAGATTGTCGAGAATACTACCATCTCCTATAATGTGTCTCCTGTCGTGCATGTTATTCTATTGTGCTGGCTGTGCTCGATGCACCCCATTATATATAAAACAGTCAACATCAATCCAACTGTTTTGTCTTGCAGGAAAACCAACTCATTTAACTAGTACTGTATTCTCTCGAAGTCTTATGGCCGGCCAGAGTGGCCGTGCGGTTCTGGGCGCTACAGTCTGGAACCGAGCGTCCGCTACGGTCGCAGGTTCGAATCCTGCCTCGGGCATGGATGTGTGTGATATCCTTAGGTTAGTTAGGTTTAATCAGTTCTAAGTTCTAGGCGATCGATGACCTCAGAAGTTAAGTCGCATAGTGCTCAGAGCCATTTGAACCATTTGAAGTCTTATGACACGATCTATGAGAAATACGGATGGTACTGAGCTCTTCTGCATGTTCTATAGGCATCCAGAAATAACAGTGATGCTGCCATCCTCTAAGACGTAAGGTCTGGGATTTGTTCTATGCAATTAGAAAACTGTGAATATCGCACTCGACCAATTTGGAAATTATAACTTCTAAAATGCTATGTTATGTTTTTGAGATACATACCAACTCACCCACATTAAATTTCTGTTTACGTTGGTGCAGCACATTAATACTGTAGCATACCGTATCCATGATTCCATTATCATGAACATTGATAAGTCTGATTTTTGTTATGCTACATTAGGTTCGATTATACTGTGCAGTTATTTCTGGGAGTATATTTGTACATTTACATGAGCCACGAACATTAAAGTGAATCCACGTTTAACCTTTTATTTTCCGCGATACTCGCTTTCAAGTAGATGAATGTTCAGTAGTGATGAATACCATAACACTCCTTCATGATCTTGAAATACCTATTGTGAAATTCTCCATCGTGATTGGTTTGGAAGCTGCCCGGGCATCAGTTCATCCCTCTCTATAGCAAACGCTCGAACACGTCCGCGACATTTTTCCCAGTTTTTTCTTTTAACAGGTAATGTCCTGGTAAATTTGGAGTGTGCGTCAATAACCATTAAAGTATATTTGAATTCTTTATTCTCATGTGAATAATCTTTCATAACTGCAAAGCCCACCTTGCGTAACATTTAATCATAACATGCCCACAAAGGTATATTTTCCGTGCTCGTTTGTGGGGTTCTGGAAGTTTTTTTTTCTTCTTTTTGAGTCATCAGTCTTCTGGCTGGCTTGATGCGTGATGCTGCCTGTCACGAATTCCTCTCCCGTGCCAACCTCTACATCTCGGTGTAGCAATTGCACCCAATGTCCTCAATTACTTGCTGGATGTGTTCCTGCGAGAGTGGTTCTAGGCGCTTCAGTCCGGAACGGCGCTGCTGCTACGGTCGCAGGTTCGAATCCTGCCTCGGGCATGGATGTGTGAGATGTCCTTAGGTTACTTAGGTGTAAGTAGTTCTAAGTCTAGGGGACTGATGACCTCAGATGTCGAGTCCCATAGTGCTTAGAGCAATTTTTGTATTCCTGTCTCTGTCTTCCTCTACTGTTTTTATCCTCTACAGCTCCCTCTAGTACGATGGAAGTTGCCCCTGATGCCTTAACAGATGCTCTATTAGTCTGTTCCTTCTTATTGTCAGTGTTTTCCATATGTTCGTCTCCTCACCGATTCTGCGGAGAACCTCCTTATTTCATACCTTATCAGTCCACCTAATTTTCAACATTATTCTCTAGCACCACATCTCAAAGGCTTCGATTCTCTTATTTTCTGGTTTTCCCAGATTCCATGTGTCACTATCATAAAGTACTGTGCTCCAAACGTACATTGTCAGAAATATCTACCTCAACTTAAGACCCAAGTTTGTTACTAGAGGTCTTCTCTTGACCAGGACTGTCTTTTACGGTCTTCTCTTGGCCAGGACTGCCTTTTATCCCTGTTCTCCTTTTTACGTCATCCTTGCTCCGTCGGTCATGGGTAATTTTGCCGCCTAGGTAGCAGAATTTTTAACTTCGTCTGCTTCATGATCTCCAGTTGTAAACTTTTCTCGCTGTTTATTTTGTTTCTAATTACTTTCGTCTTTCTTCAATTTACTCTCAGGCCATGTTGTGCACTCGTTAGAGTGTTCGTTCCACTCAAAACATCCTTCAGTCCTTCTTCACAGTCACTGAGAATAGCAATGTCATCAGCGAATCGTATCATTGATATCTTTTCACTCTGATCTTCCTTTTATTTCCCTGATTGCGTCTTCGACGTATAGATTGAACGGCAGAGGTGAAATGCAACATCCTTGTCCCATACCCTTTTTAATGAGAGCACTTCTTATTTGGTCGTCCAGTCTTATTGTTCCCTCTTGGTTCTTGCACGTATCGTATATTAGTCGCCATTCTCTGTAGCTTACATCTATTTTCCTAGAATTTCGAATTTCTTGACCATTTTACATTGTCGATCGCTTTCTCCAGGTCGAAAAATCCTATGAACGTGGCATGATTTTTCTTCAGTTTTGCTTGCATTGTCAACCCCTATGTCGTAACTGCCCCTCTGCTGCCTTTACCTTTACTAAAGCCAAACTGGTCGTCATCACAACACATACTCAATTTTCTTTTCCATTCTTCTGTATGTTATTCTGGTCAGCAAAGTGGATACATGAGCTGTTAAGCTGATTGTGAAATAATTCTCGCACTTGTCATCTCTTGCCATCTTTTTCTTAATTGTGTGGATGATGTTTTCCCGAAAGTCTGGTATTATATCACCTGTCTCATACATTCTACACACCAGCGTGAACAGTCGTTTTGTTACCACTTGCCCCAGTGATTTTAAAAATTCCGGTCGAATGTTAGACATCCCTTCTACCTTATTTCATCTGAAGTCTTCCACCCATCCTTTCTCTCTCCGCTGCATTTTATAATGGAATTCCCATTAAACTCTTAATGTTATCATCCTTGCATTTTATTTCACGAAAAGTGTTTCTCATTTTCCTGTATCCCGAATCCGTCGTTTGGATAATCATTTCTTTTTCGATTTCTTCACATTTCTTAAGCAGCAATTTCCCTTAGGT
Source organism: Schistocerca piceifrons (assembly GCF_021461385.2). Classification (NCBI taxonomy): domain Eukaryota; kingdom Metazoa; phylum Arthropoda; class Insecta; order Orthoptera; family Acrididae; genus Schistocerca; species Schistocerca piceifrons. The sequence goes on from NC_060139.1 coordinate 632,859,368, forward strand.
TCCCTACACATCATATTTATCTCGTCCTTAAGTTTCTTGTATATCTGTATTCCTGAATTTCCCTGAACAGTTCTGTTCTTCCTTCTTTCATCTATCAACTGAACTATTCCATCCGTTACTCATGGTTTCTTTCCACTTGTCTTGCATGTACCTACGGTTTTCTTCCAAACTTCTGTGATTTTCCACTTTAGGGATGTCCACTCCTCTTTAAATGTACTGCCTACTCAGCCATTCATTATCGCCGTGTCTATAGCCTCAGAGAACATCAAATGTATCACTTCATTTCCTGGTACTTCTGTTTCCTACATCTTTGCACCATAATTCTTCTTGAGTTGACTCTTAAACTTCAACCTACACTTCATCACCACTAAGTTGTGATCTCCTCCTGGGTATGCCCTACAATCCGATATCTGGTTTCGGCGTCTCTGCCTGCCATTATTTACCACGACTAACAGACATTTATTGTAGAACACGCTTAGTCTTTCTCCTCTGTCGTTCAGTTGCCAAGCCCTTATTGTTCTGTGACCCATTTTCCTTTTCCTTCCCTACAGCAGTATTCCAGTCCTTCATGGCTATTAGATTGTTATCTCCCTTTAAGTTCTGAATTACCAGTTTAATATCCTCATATACGTTCTCCGTTTCTTCATCTTCGGCTTGCAACATCGGCATGTGTACCAGAACTTTCGTTGTCGGTGTTGGTTTGCTGGTGATTCCGATGAGAACAACTGTCACTGAATTGTCACATTAACTCACTCTCTGCCCTGCCTTCCTATTCATAACGAATCTTACTCTCGTTATACCATTTTCTGCAGCTGTTGATGTCACCCTATACCCGTATGTCCAAAAATCTTTGTTTTCCTTCCATCTCATTTCACTGATCCCCACTAAAATTAGACTATTCCTTAGCACTTTAATTTTCAGATTTTCTACCTTCCCTACCACGTTGAAACTTCTGAAACTCCTCGCCCTGACTCGTGGAACGTTATCCTTTCGTTTATTATTCAATCTTTTTGGCACGGTGACCTCCCCGTTTGCAGTCCCCTCCCAGAGATCAGAATGGGGGACTATTCTGGAAACTTTTGCCAATGCAGCTATTATCAGGTACTTTGCCAATTACAGGCCACATATCCTGTGGCTACACCTTGTGTCTTTAATTCAGTGGTTTCCATTGCTTTCTGCATCGTCTTGCCGTTGATCATTGGTGATTCTTCCGCCTTTAGGTTCCAACCCCAAGGGCGAGAGAGTGCCTAAACCAATATCGTCTCCTCCCACCTCTCTGACAAAACCGTTCGCTGAATGAGGATGAGTTTTATGCTGGAAGTAATCGGTTTCCATTGCTAATTTAAGCGATGGCGAGTTCGAATAGGGGAACAAGGACGATTAGATTACTAATCAAAGACGCCACTCCTAGACCACAGGTGCAACGTTAGCTACTTAATCGATCATACCTTTCTTTCTCAGATCAACCAATGAAACAACCTCTTTCGAATGAGCAGTAACACCGGCAGTCATGGGCAGTCGCAGTAGATCTATTAGTTTATTGGGATTGTTGTAGTAAATATACTGTGAGGATCGACTGCTGACTCTTTTATGCTGGGTATCAATACCATCGCCAATGCTACATCGAGCATCTAATATCAGTTATATAACGGTTTTGTATTTCGCACTGTGCCAGTTTCCTGCTTTGATATGTGCACCGGTCTTTTGCAGTAATTTACCACACATCTGCAAATTTTTGCGTGAATAATCTACAGCTTCTGTTGCATTTAGGAAAATGGGGTTCATTAGACTAGTTGTTCTTTGAAATTCTCTATCGCTTTTAATCTTATCGGCAGCATGCCCAACAAGTACGGTTTTTCACCACTGACACCGAATGTTTTGTCCGTTCTACTGTCTCTGCGATGGTTCGTGAAATCAGGAACGCCGTCGTCGTTGTGTAATTTTGCTCAGAGTTAAGGGGAGTTCGAACGGAAAAAAATTGTTTTTCACATTTTTGGATTTTTATCTCATATATATATATATATAATTTATAAACTCACATTGGAAGTATTTTATTTTTTAAATATAATCCACACCGGTTGGAAATGATAAAATTTTTTTCTGCATTACTTGAAGATCTAATAAAATCGGTAATTTTTTTATATAGAAGGCTGTGGATTGCTGTGTTATAAACTAGAATGTGTTGGTCATGTCAAGGATGGGCACCAGGTTGAGGAAGTTGAAACAAAGTTTGAGAGACAAGAAACTTTGTGGTGGTAAAACCATAAGAGGCAGGCTGACAGATAAAATGATTGATGAACTACAGCAGTATTATTTGATGGCCTTTAGAAATAATACTGAGGATCTGTTGAAAATGAAGCAGGCAGTATGGGCTACCTTCTTCCACAGACTGTCAACAGACGAAAAAACCAGTACACCACCAGTGCCCTCCTGGACCTGATTCATGGTGCAATTACCGCAATGCCCAGTACTCAAATAGTTCATATAGCTATAAACATTCCTTCCAAGCAGCACTCATGGATATCATAAAACCTATTTACAGAGACCTGGAAAATCCTGAATCTATGGCAATATCCTCAAATTTTTCCATGAAGAGGTTTACAACAGCGCCATTGAAGCCGAAGTGTTTCTTTCGATACTTTGACGACACATTCGTCATTTGGCCACACGGACGTGAGAAACTAGACGAGTTTTCGGAACACTTCAATGGCATCAACAGTAATATCCAGTTCACCATGGAGGGGGAAAAAGATAATGCATTGCACTTCCTCGACGTCCTTGTCCACCGTAAACGAAATGGGTGCCATGGCCACAGCGTCTACGGAAACAGCCACCAGCCATCATCATCCAGCACAGAAGCACACAGTATTACAAACATTGGTGCATCGTGCAAGAGTAATATCAGACGACGATGACCTGTCCCATGAACTGAGCCACCCACGCAAGGTTTTCAGGAATAACGGCTACAGCGGCCATCAAGTGAAAGAAGTGATTTCTGGGAAATATGAGAATAAGACCACCGACGAAGTGCAGGGAAAGAAACTTGCTTTGCTGCCATTCTGTGGCTCTGTGTCGGGCAAGATAAGCCGCCTGTTGAAAAGGCACAAGATCAAATCAATCTTCAGGCCTCCAACGAAAATCCGTCAGTTACTGAGACCAGTTAAAGACGCAGTAGGACTCAGAACACCTGGAGTCTACGAAATACCTTGTGAGTGTGGCCAGAAGTACATCGAACAAACAGTGCGCACTGTGGAACAACGCAGGAAAGAACATGAGAGGTATTATTCCCTACGCTATCCAGAGAAATCTGCTTTAGCCGAACATGCGTTAGAAAATAGTCACCACATAAAATTTGACGATACCTTTGTCGTGGCTCGCACTAACGGCTTCTGGGACAGTTTAATAAAGGAAGCTATTGAAATAAAAATTACCGAAAACGCCCTGGACAGAGACGGTGGCCTGCAGCTCAGCGCCGCGTGGGATCCAGCGATCAAGCGGTTGAAGAGGGCACATCGAACGTCGACTCAAAACATGCCCATATATGGCAATGTCGCGGGCACGAGTGACGTCACAGCCGGCAGCTAGCGTATATAAGGGCCCACCAACAGCCCACTGGCAGTCATGCCACTTGACAGTGACAAGGAGAACTTGGCCGAAAGCTCCTGTAGTTTTAAGCAATTGACGCGGTTGGAAACCCGAGAACATTTTATTCAGCAAAAAAGGATGTTTCATAGGATTTTACACACCGTGATCACGGGTATGTCCAGTGTTCCGGCAGTTCTCCGTGCACTACAGGTTAGCACACCACCACTCTTCTCCTCGTGTATTGCTGTGGCCACTGCTTCCACTGACGTCGAATCAATTCGTTCCCTCTCTCTATCAGGTTGCACATCAAAATAACTCGCCTTTTCGAATTTCCGGATCATTTTCTCTAGTCCCACAGCAGTAATCGAACGAACGCCTGTTTCCAGACCCTTCAGCGTCAGGAACTTCTGCAGAGCGACGTGTGCACAGTCATCATTCTGGTAATACAGCCTTACAAGCAGAGCGCGATCCTGCATTGAGACAGTCATGGCGAAATTCGTAGACGCGAAAGGTGGGAAAGCCCTGTACCCAGTGAGTTTATATCAACTTCGAGAGGTTAAAATATTCCATCTATCTGTATACGCATTCTCTGTCTACGTTCACCTGTCTTCTTGGAGTGAGTGCTTGACGTTTGTGAGTGCTTGACGTGTGTACGAACTTGTCCGTGGTGTGATTTAAACTAAAGTACTTGTGTGCACACCTTTACGGAATCGTTGACTGACATGACTGTCGGTTCCTACATGGGCCTGGTAAATCTGTTTTAAATTTAGACTGTCTTGTTTGAAAGCTATAATGAGATCTGCGCTATTCCTCACCAACTGTTTGAGGATTCTGGAATATGTTTGACTCAAGTAAAGTACATCAACACCCATATGGTGAAGAAAACAGAAATTTTGTAGAATTTCGTTCTGGGTTCCCACAACGACATAGTCAAATATGAATTTCACCGGTTTACTTTTTCTGGCAGAGGGATTTGACTGAATGTCGTGTATGTTAAACCATCTATCATCTACACCCTACAGCATATTTTGCAGAAACTGGTACTTGCCCTGTAATAGCATTTCTGAAAATACATATATATGTGCCCAAAGCAGACTCCATCTGGGTGTGTTAACAGTGGCATGAGAATATTTGCCTTGCCACAGTTTGATGAAACTACAATTATCACACGCATATTATCAAATAGTAATATCCCATTCTTCTTCTTCTTCTTCTTCTGGACTTATTCCGCACCATCACATACAGCCATTTACAGCAAAATTCTGACCCTACTTCGGGTTTTCGTCTTTAATGCAATCATATTACAGATTGTGCTACAATAGCTACACTTTATATTATATAATGATAGGGTAGTTAAATAAGGTAAACTAAAAAGATTTTGTGATAATACTTTTTTATTTACACATCAGCAATGGTATACATCACTAAAAGTTTACTGTTTCAGTTTCCAGAACTGTACAGCATTTAGCATATAAAGTTTTCTCGTATGCACAGAATTCAGGGTGTATTTCTCTTAGACTAATGTATGTTTCCTTAGCTTCGTTTTTTGACACCATACTTATGCAGTGTTCTAAATCGTCTGCATGCGCACTATACAAACGGAAATAGTTCACAGTATCTTTACCACAGTTTGAACACATGGCAACCCGCACTTCAGTCTTTCCAACACCAGGGATAGCACTACCTGTAGGTCAAAGAAATTTGTAATGGTTGAGTGTTGTAGATAAATGGATCCACCTCCAGATCACGCCATGAGTGCCATGTCATCGTACAGTGATGTTATAGATAGCACTTCAGCACTTCTCAATACATTTCCAATCTCGAACACAACATGCCAGTCAATGTCCACTGATGCTCCTGTACCAATACTTAAGCTCTTTGAACCACTAACTGTACAATTATAAGGATAAGAGAATAGCAGTAGAGCACTGGGAGGAACCAGCAGCTTCTCATTCATCATATCAGAACACCGCTCTTGTAACAACACTGGTATGTTCTGGGATGGTGCGTATGTTGCAGACCAGTACTAATCTGCATCGTGTGGTGAAGGGCACCTGGCTGGGTGTCTTCACTGATGAGTGGGATGGATAATAGCAGATCTTTGTCCTGCTTCCACATGCTGACTAGGTGCACTACAGGATCCCATGGTGCTGCTGCTGGCCCAACAGGTTTGAGGTTGCTGCAGGTCCCAACAAGCCAATGATGGCTGCTGCTGCCTGGACATGCCAGAGGTCACTGCATGTCCCAACAACATGGTGGCTGTTGCTGATCCAGACATGCCAGAGGTCGCTGAACGAAGAAGAGAAAACAATAAGAATCCCCAAAGAATCACATGGATTGAACAAAGACATGGAGCCCAACCACATGTACTCATTTTTAAACTTATGAGATGGAGGAGGCTGATGAGGATCTCGGTCGCCGTTGATGTTTCATAGTTCTTCCACGTAACCCGTGGTCTAGGGGAAGAGTCTTTGATTCATAATCAAAACGTCTTCAGTCCCGGGTTCGACACCCGCCACTGCCTAAATTTTGATAAATAATCAGCATTGGCGGCATAAGAAGTCAGCCTCACTCTGCCAACGGCCTTGTCAAAGAGGACGGAGGAGAGGATAGAGGTTCAGGGCACTCTCTTGTCCTAGGGGTGGGAAATTGCCCCTAAAGGCGGAAGAATCAGCAATGATCAACGACATGAGGATGCAGAAGGCAATGGAAACCATCGCATTAAAGACACGTAACGTGTATCCACAGGCCGTGTGGCCTGTATTTGAAGAAGTGTCATGATGATCTCTCCATTGGCAAAAGATTCCGGAATAGTCCCCCACTCGGATCTCCGGGAGGATACTGCCAAAGGGGGAGGTTACCATGAGAAAAAGATTGAATAATCAACGAAAGGATAACGTTCTACGAGTCGGGGCGTGGAATGCCAGAAGCTTGAACGTGGTAGGGAAACCAGAAAATCTGAAAAGGGAAATGCAAAGGCTCAATCTAGTTATAATAAGGGTCAGTGAAGTGAAGTGGAAGGAAGACAAGGATTTCTGGTCAGATGAGTATCGGGTAATATCAACAGCAGCAGAAAATGGTATAACAGTTGTAGGATTCGTTATGAATAGGAAGGCAAGACAAAGTGTGTGTTACTGTGAACAGTTCAGTGACTGGGTTGTTCTAATCAGAATCGACAGCAGACCAACACCGACAACGATAGTTCAGGTATACATGCCGACGTCGCAAGCTGAAGATGAACAGATAGAGAAAGTGTATGAGGATATTGAAAGGGTAATGCAGTATGAAAGGGGGACGAAAATCTGATAGTCATGGGCGGCTGGAATGCAGTTGTAGGGGAAGGAGTAGAAGAAAAGGTTACAGGAGAATATGGGCTTGGGACAAGGAATGAAAGAGGAGATAGACTAATTGAGTTCTGTAACAAGTTTCAGCTAGTAATAGCGAATACCCTGTTCAAGAATCACAAGAGGAGGAGGTATACTTGGAAAAGGCCGGGAGATACGGGAAGATTTCAATTAGATTAAATCGTGGTCAGACAGAGATTCCGAAATCAGATACTGGATTGTAAGACGTACCCAGGAGCAAATATAGACTCAGATCACAATATAGTAGTGATTAAGAGTAGGCTGACGTTCAAGACATTAGTCAGGAAGAATTAATACGCAAAGAAGTGGGATACGGAAGTACTAAGGCATGACGAGATACATTTGAAGTTCTCTAACGCAATAGATACAGCAATAAGGAATAGCGCAGTAGGCAGTACAGTTGAAGAGGAATGGACACCTCTAAAAAGGGCCATCACAGAAGTTGGGAAGGAAAAAATAGGTACAAAGAAGGTAGCTGCGAAGAAACCATGGGTAACAGAAGAAATACTTCAGTTGATTGATGAAAGGAGGAAGTACAAACATGTTCCGGGAAAATCAGGAATACAGAAATACAAGTCACTTAGGAATGAAATAAATAGGAAGTGCAGGGAAGCTAAGACGAAATGGCTGCAGGAAAAATGTGAAGGTATCGAAAAAGATATGATTGTCGGAAGGACAGATTCAGCATACAGGAAAGTCAATACAAACTTTGGTGACATTAAAAGCAACTGTGGTAACATTACGAGCGCAACGGGAATTCCACTGTTAAATGCAGAGGAGAGAGCAGATAGGTGGAAAGAATAAATTGAAAGCATCTATGAGGGTGAAGATTTGTCTCATGTGATAGAAGATGAAACAGGAGTCGATTTAGAAGAGATAGGGGATCCAGTATTAGAATCGGAATTTAAAAGAGCTTTGGAGGACTTACGGTCAAATAAAGCAGAAGGGATAGATAACATTCCATCAGAATTTCTAAAATCATTGGAGGAAGTGGCAACAAAACGACTATTCACGTTGATGTGTAGAATATATGAGTCTGGCGACATACCATCTGACTTTCGGAAAAGCATCATCCACACAATTCCGAAGACGGCAAGAGCTGACAAGTGCGAGAATTATCGCACAATCAGCTTAACATCTCATGCATCGAAGCTGCTTACAAGAATAATATGCAGAAGAATGGAAAAGAAAATTGAGAATGCGCTAGGTGACAATCAGTTTGGCTTTAGGAAAAGTAAAGGGACGAGAGAGGCAATTCTGACGTTACGGCTAATAATGGAAGCAAGGCTAAAGAAAAATCAAGACACTTTCATAGGATTTGTCGACCTGGAAAAAGCGTTCGACAATATAAAATGGTGCAAGCTGTTCGAGATTCTGAAAAAAGGAGGGGTAAGCTATAGGGAGAGACGGGTCATATACAATATGAACAACAACCAAGAGGGAATAATAAGAGTGGACGATCAAGAACGAAGTGCTCGTATTAAGAAGGGTGTAAGACAAGACTGTAGCCTTTCGCCTCTACTCTTCAATTTCTACATCGAGGAAGCAATGATGGAAATAAAAGAAAGGTTCAGGAGTAGAATTAAAATACAAGGTGAAACGATATCAATGATACGATTCGCTGATGACATTGCTATCCTGAGTGAAAGTGAAGAAGAATTAGATGATCTGCTGAACGGAATGAACAGTCTAATGAGTACACAATATGGTTTGAGAGTAAATCGGAGAAAGGCGAAGGTAATGAGAAGTAGTAGAAATGAGAACAGCGAGAAACTTAACATCAGGATTGATGGTCACGAAGTCAATGAAGTTAAGGAATTCTGCTACCTAGGCAGTAAAATAACCAATGACAGTCGGAGCAAGGAGGAATTTCTGAGGATGTACGTCAGGAGTACAGCATTGTATGGTAGTGAAACATGGACTGTGGGAAAACCGGAACAGAAGAGAATCGAAGCATTTGAGATGTGGTGCTATAGACGAATGTTGAAAAGTAGGTGGACTGATAAGGCAAGGAATGAGGAGGTTCTACGCAGAATCGGAGAGGAAAGGAATATGTGGAAAACACTGATAAGGAGAAGGGACAGGATGATAGGACATCTGCTAAGACATGAGGAAATGACTTCCATGGTACTAGAGGGAGCTGTAGAGGGCAAAAACTGTAGAGGAAGACAGAGATTGGAATATTTCAAGCAAATAATTGAGGACGTAGGTTGCAAGTGCTACTCTGAGATGAAGAGGTTAGCACAGGAAAGGAATACGTGGCGGACCGCATCAAACCAGTCAGTAGACTGATGACCAAAGAAAAAAAAAAGTTCGTCCACTGACTGCAACTGAGAGCACATCTGTCTTATTTCCCATTATCCCATGATATCATGATCACTTGACTGAATGTAGCACTTCTGCACTCATATTGGCTCCCACCAATTTTCAACCTGGGGGAGGTGGTGAATGCTGTGTTTCTGTTGGTTCCTGAGGAAAGTTGTGAGGAAAACGAGGCTATTTCAAGTAACCTTTGGTGGTAATATTGTGTATTAGCTCACTCAAAGGTAGTGAAAAAGAACGAAGATTGATGTGCCATTTCAAAAACCATGAACAGCTCGAGCACAGGCAGTAGTCTCTATGAGTTTAAATTCATCCTCCTGCATCGCTATTATCTGCTGAAAAGCATTCACGCCATGCTCATCCACTGTCCATTGTCACGTCCTTCCATTCCTCATGTAGGAGATTACAGACACAGTCCTCAGCTGTATGCTTACAGGCAAGACACTTCTTAAACTACTCTCTCTCAACAATTCCTCAATTGAACACATTATGACTGTACCTTTCCAGGTGGACACTACATAGTAAGACACTGCATTAACATCGTTCCAAACTGGTCTAAAATATCCAGAAAAAGGCATACTATACTACAATCGCCCCCATTTTTTTCATCTTCACACGATTCCTTCCTGTGTGACAGCTCTTCACTGGTTGCGGCACTTGGAACTAGAGCCTATGGTTCCCAGATGCACCTGCTTGCACCTTATCCTGTGCCCAGTGGCACCTCACTGACAGATGCAAATGACAGTGCACTCGGTACCTAGCTGGCTGACATAAGTGCAGGCAGCTAATATACAACTCTTCATTCCATTCCATTCCTCCATGCCTATAGCTATTATGGCATAGAAAGTGGGGACCAGGGGTGTGGGTGTGACCTCCATCCAAGTGAGGGAACCTTATCACCTGCAAACTGATGAAATGAAGACAATGAAAACGGAATTGAACAGTACATTGTTACTGAATTTTGTGTCCTGAGATCCTTCCTCTCCACCACTGAGTGAGTCTTTTCTTGAGCAATTTCCAGGTGAGGCATGAGAGGGGGGGGGGGAAGTGGGGAAGGGGAATGGAGGGCTGGGAGATATCCCAGGAGAAGAAAAAGTGGCTCAGCACAGAACTGAGGAAGTGTGAAAAAACGTATTCCATTCCTCATATGGGTGGGGAAGAGGGAGGGAGAACAGGAGGGATTATCCCTAGGGGTTTGTAAATCAGCCCTTGGTGGGTCAAAAACCAATTAACCTAGTAACAGATTAAAGGGTGGGAAAGAGGGGTAATTTACCACTGAATGTATACTTGCCCCTGAATGAGTGCAACCAGCACAAAAAATGCACCAGAACATTCTTTGCCCCACTACCCTTAAGATGATGTTCCCAGCAAACTTAGGAATTTTTTCTATGAAGTTATCTATCACCATGATCCAGAGGTTCAAAAATTAATGTTCTGATGCAAAACACCACAAAACCTGTTTTAGCGGTTTTGCAGAGAAAAATGGCTCGAATTTTAATTATACATTCCTTGGAATTTCATCAAGAAACCTCGTTTTCCCGTTTTTGAAAACCTATATTCGTCATCAAAATACACTGGAAAAAAGCCATCATTTTTGTGTTCCAAAACTACTAATTGTAGGGATGGTCACAAACGTAATTGCAGTTCGCAGCAAATCCTCGACATTTTTATCATATGGTTTTGAAGTGATATTCCTGGGGGAGCTTGAAAATTTTATGAATATCATTACCCCCTGTCGACATTCGTACGTTCAAATTTACTTCACATATGCATGTAAAATATTCACCTACTATCTGATCTGTGGCGTAAATGTAGTTTTAACTGACGTAGTGAACATATGGAAAAGGCTGAAGATTCATCGCAAGTGCTCTGAGGTCGACATCAAAGCTTTATGTCTCTGTGTAACCGGCACTCCACGCCTATACAGATATGCCCAACGTAGTACTGCGGTGATAAGAAATATGCTAAAAGGGGTTACATGCGTAAAAATATGTAAAAGTTACATCCAAAAATTATGTAAAACTCGGAATACTGCCAATTCAGTAAAATATATTAAATAATACTTTTACTCTTTTAAGATACAAATCATAAGCATGGCGTTTTACGATGAACTGCGATCGATGAGCGAAGAATCCAAGGAATGTAAGACAAACGTTTTCGTGTTAACCTTACATTATAAATACTTTCCTTTCTTATATGTGTGTAAGCATATAAATTTGTTGAAGTATATAAACAAACTCCGAAAACTTTACTGACCTCTAGAAATCGTTTTTTATAAGCAGCACACCCTGCTGTAGCAGGGAAAAGAAGGAAACCAGCAGAAAAACGCTCCTGCCAGAGCACAGAAAAAGGCGAATATGTTCCCCTTTAAATGACTCAGAGAGACATGTGGTGATCCAGCTGTTTCAGATCTCATTCCGTCCCCCTCACCGAAAATTTTGGCATGCTAGCATATTCGCGCTCTTTTTGCTGAAAGTGAGTAGTGGATATACAGTGGAGAAGACAGAAGTGAGTGTAAATGGGACAGGAAGAGAGAGGAGACAGTGAAGGAGGGAGAGAGAAAGCGACATGGATAGAGAAAGAGAGATGGATGTAGACGATGGCCATGGGAGGTAAAGAGAGAGAAGTATTGATGGTCAATAAGAGACAGTGGCAGTAAAAAGAATGAGAGGTCAATGGAAATAGAAGGAGTGAGTATAAAAGAGACAGGTGACCTTATATTATAAATGAACACTACACGGTTTCATTACTGTTTTGTATCTACGAAATGTGGTGACGAAGGGAATACGATCGCACTTGTAAATCCAGCATCCCAAAATCAGGCAAATCCATTCGCTTAGAAACCATATGCAGAAAAAAAGACGATCTAATTTATAGACCGCTGTACTTCTGTACTTGCTTAAGTCACGGTAACATATATGTTTTTAGCACGGTACATGTAACACAGAATGCCTTTAGTGTGTCAGCCATGCTGCTAATAATGCCGGAAGATGGGTACGTTGCCACTGCAGGCGCTCGGGTCAGCTTCGGCTTGGACTGATGCGAGACGTAGCCGCGGCTACTAATTTCTGCCAGAGAAGGCGGTGTAATTACTGATGGCCGCGCCGCGGGCCAGGAAGCGGCATTAGGAAGCCCGACCAGGTACCTGACGACCAGCAGTCGCCGGGCTGCCTGTAGCCGCTCAGATAACGCAGGGCGACTTCCATGGAGGAACCACCCATGCAAGGAGAGCAGTTAGAAGGATTATCTTTGGAGTAAAGAAACTGACAACGTTTCGTACCCTGACCGAAACGGAAAACTAGTTACCGCGTATGGTATTAGCTATCTGAAATATCATCTAGTTTTATAAACCCGTAGGTTTCCGCGGCTAAAAACTTTCTGAGGTACTAACGTGATGTGTTATAAATGCTGAAACGCTAAAATTCAAAACAGCCGCCGTTTCGGCGTTATTGGAGAGGTATTCCTCATGGTGTAGACTCATTTTAGGATTTTAGTATTTCGTAAAATGACACCGCGGCGTACCCTGAAGAAGTCTCACGAGCGATGAAACACGGGCGATAATGGTAACTGCCATTTTCATCCCACTGGGTTCCTGTTCGTGTACGGTAGACACATGGACCGACTGATATTTAAATAGTCGTTGAATGGGTATAAACCCCTTTTTTTTCACTATTGTTGAGAACTGAGTAATATGGTGTGATGACAACTCATTGCTCTCAGAAGAAAACTGTCTGGGAAATATATGAAGAATCACATTGTTCAAACGTTTGATTTCGTAGTTCTTGATACAGTTTTGCTGATGTCTGATTTTTAATTTCGTAGTTGCTAACACCTGCGCCAGCACCGGCAGATGTTTGCTTGTCAGTTTGAATTAGTAAATCATAGGAAGTAATTCAACACCGCATTGTGTGTTTTATTGCGAGGTGGGCATTTTACAGAAGTAACTTCGTTTTCCGGCATCGCTCTTAACTGTTTCAAATTGACATTATTCTATACCACTGGTATTATTTACTTTAAGGCTCACGTCCGCAGTGGCTAACGTTGTTTCCTCTGGATCACAGGGTTACGGGTTCGACTCTCGGCCGGGTTGGGGATTTTCTCTGCCTGGAGACAAGGTGTTTGTGTTGTCCTCATCATTTCTTCATCATCATCATTCGTGACAGCGTTCAGTTTGGAATGTGCAAAAAATCTTGTTGTTCTTGTTGTGGTCTTCAGTCCTGAGACTGGTTCGATTCAGCTCTCAATGCTACTCTATCCTGTGCAAGCTTCTTCCTCTCCCAGTACTTACTGCAACCTACATCCTTCTGAATCTGCTTAGTGTATTCATCTCTTGGTCTCCCTTTACGATTTTTACCCTCCACGCTACCCTCCAGTACTAAATTGGTGATCCCTTGATGCCTCAGAACCTGTCCTACCAACCGATCCCTCCTTCTAGTCAAGTAGTGTCACAAACACCTCTTCTCCCCAATTCTATTCAATACCTCCTCATTAGTTATGTGATCTACCCATCAAATCTTCAGCATTCTTTTGTAGCATCACATTTCGAAAGCTTCTATTCTATTCTTGTCTAAACTATTTATCGTCCATGTTTCACTTCCATACATGGCTACACTCCATACAAATACTTTCAGAAACGACTTCCTGACACTTACATCAGTACTCGATGTTAACAAATTTCTATTCTTCAGAAACGCTTTCCTTGCCATTGCCAGTCTACATTTTAGATCCTCTCAAATTCGACCATCATCAGTTATTTTGCTCTCCAAATAGTAAAACTACTTTACTATTTTAACTGTCTCATTTCCTAATCTAATTTCGTCAGCATCACCCGACATAATTCGACTAAATTCCATTATCGCTTTTGTTGATGCTCATCTTACACCCTCTTTTCAAGACACTATCCATTCCGTTCAACTGCTCTTCCAAGTCCTTTGCTGTCTCTGACAGAATTACAATGTCATCGGTGAACCTCAAAGTTTTTATTTCTTCTCCATGGATTTTAATACCTACTCCGAACTTTTCTCTTGTTTCCTTTACTGCTTGCTCACTATACAGATTGAATAGCATCGGGGAGAGGCTACAACTCTGCCTCACTCCCTACCCAACCACTGCTTCCCTTTCATGTCCCTCGACTCTTATAACTGCCATCTGGTTTCTGTACAAATTGTAAATAGCCTTTCGCTCCCTGTATTTTACCCCTGCCACCTTCGGAATTTGAAAGAGGGTATTCCAGTCAACATTGTCAAAATCTTTCTCTAAGTCTACAAATGATAGAATCGTAGGTTTGCCTTTCCTTAATCTTTCTTCTAAGATAAATCGTAGGGTCAGTATTGCCTCATGTGTTCCAATATTTCTACGGAATCCAAACTGATCTTCCACGAGGTCGGCTTCTACCAGGTTTTCCATTCGTCTGTAAAGAATTCGCGTTAGTATTTTGCAGCTGTGACTTATTAAACTGATAGTTCGGTAATTTTCACATCTGTCAACACCTGCTTTCTTTGGGATTGGAATTATTATATTCTTCTTGAAGTCTGAGGGTATTTCGCCTGTCTCATACAACTTGCTCCCCAGATGGTAGTGTTTTGTCAGGACTGGCTCTCCCAAGGCTGTCAGTACTTCTAATGGAATGTTGTCTACTCCCGGGCACTTGTTTCAACTTAGGTCTTTCAGTGCTCTGTCAAACTCTTCACGCAGTGTCATATCTCCCATTTCATCTTCATCTACGTCCTCTTCCATTTTCATAATATTGTCCTCAAGTACATCGCCCCTGTATAGACCCTCTATATACTCCTTCCACCTTTCTGCTTTCCCTTCTTTGCTTAGAACTGGGTTTCCATCTAAGCTCTTGATATTAATGCAAGTAGTTCTCTTTTCTCCAAAGGTCTCTTTAATTTTATCTATCTTACCCCTCGTGAGATAAGCCTCTACATTCTTACATTTGTCCTCTAGTCATGTTTTCTTTTTGCCTGCTTCACTTACGGCATTTTTGTGTTTTCTCCTTTCATCAGCTAAATTCAGTATCTCTTCTGTCACCCAAGAATTTCTACTACCCCTCGTCTTTTTACCTACTTGATCCTCAGCTGCCTTCACTACTTCATCTCTCAACGCTACCCATTCTTCTTCTACTGTATTTCTTTCCCCCGTTCCTTTCAATTGTTCCCTTATGCTCTCTCTAAAACTCTGGACAGCCTCTGGTTCTTTCAGTTTATCCAGGTCCCATCTCCCTAAATTCCCATCTTTTAGGAGTTTCTTCAGTTTTAATCTACAGTTTATAACCAATAGATTGTGGTCAGAGTCCACATCTGCCCCTGGAAATGTCTTACAATTTAAAACCTGGTTCCTAAATCTCTGTTTTACCATTATATTGTCTATCTGAAACCTTCTAGTATCTCCAGGGTTCTTCCATGTATACAACCTTCTTTCATGATTCTTGAACCAAGTGTTAGCTATGATTAAGTTATGCTCTGTGAAAATTCTACCAGGCTGCTTCCTCTTTCATTTCTTAGCCCCAATCCATATTCACCTACTACGTTTCCTCTCTTCCTTCTCCTACTATCGAATCCCAGTCACCCACGACTATTAAATTTTCGTCTCCCTTCACTACCTGAATAATTTCTTTTATTTCATCATACATTTCTTCAATTTCTTCATCATCTGCAGAGCTAGTTATCATATAAACTTGTACTACTGTAGTAGGCGCGGGCTTCGTGTCTATGTTGGCCACAATAATGCGTTCACTATGCTGTTTGTAGTAGCTTACCCGTACTCCTATTTTTTATTCGTTATTAAATCTACTCTTGCATTACCCCTATTTGATTTTGTATTTATAACACTGTATTCACCTGACCAGAAGTCTTGTTCCTCCTGCCACAGAACTTCACTAATTCCCACTATATCTAACTTTCACCTATTCATTTCCCTTTTTAAATTTTCTAACCTACCTGCCCGATTTAGGGATCGGACAGTCCACGCTCCGATCCGTAGAACGCGTTTTCTTGCTCCTGATAACGACGTCCTCCTGAGTAGTCCCCGTCCGGAGATCCGAATGGGGGACTATTTTACCTCCGGAATATTTTACCCAAGAGGACGCCATCATCAATTAATCATACAGTAAAGCTGCATGCCCTCGGGAAGAATTACGGCTGTAGTTTCCCCTTGATTTCAGCCGTTCACAGTACCACAACAGCAAGACCGTTTTGGTTAGTGTTACAGGGCCAGATCAGTCAATCAGCCAGGCTGTTGCCCCTACAACTACTGAAAAGGCTGCTGCCCCTCTTCACGAACCGCACGTTTGTCTGGCCTCTCAACAGATACCCCTCCGTTGTAGTTGCACCTACGGTACGGCCATCTGTGTCGTTGGGGGACGCAAGCCTACCCACCAACGGCAAGGTCCATGGTTCATGGGGAGGTGGGGAGTCAAAAATACTTGGACTGTGTAAAAATTGGACTTTGTACGGGCGCTGATGACCGTGCAGTTGTGCGACCCACAAACCAAACATCATCATCATCATATTTGAGGCTCAAGCTGAAGTTGTCATTAGATAATATCAGGCGCTGTCTCGCGGAAATATAAATGTACGCCATAAGTAAACTGATCTGAGTGTATTTCGTCAGGTTGTGGGATTATCAGCATCAATAGTGAGGTACAGACGCAGTGTTACAATGGTCAAACTACAGAGAAGCGAACGCACCGGACGCGTTCGACCCTAGGCTCCAGTGGTAAGACCGCATGGTCCTCTTCCTATAAGTAACCCAATTTTAGGACTCAAGGGATGTGACGATCTGAACGATTTCTATGTCCTCTCTCACGCTAGTTACATGGGGCCACTGAGATACAAAATGCTGTCAAGTTAGGACTTTCTGAAACCAACGATTCCACGTTCGTGGGAATCCAACAAAAAGAGCAACCGTATTGCAGAACCGTAATCTGCAGTCTCATTAAGCCAAGATCTTGCCGCTGTCGAACGAGACATGACGTAAGCTTCACACAGACAACCAAGAATCAAAGGCGATTGCTGAATGAGAAACGCGCTGGCCCATCTTTCCTTATACAAATAATGTAAACGGGGTTCCTTCCACATACTGCGGGACTTCTCTGAAACACTAATTGCTTCCAAATCCAGGTACGTAGTACGCTTCGTGCCAGTTTGACGTTTTTGTATGCTGCATTGATGATGGTGTAATTGTAATGGCTAGCAGTGTAGTAAAAGTCGGTGGCGGCTACAACGTAAGTACGTAAAAGTTCATGCGCACCCTTACTTTTGACGCCTTGTGAATTTATTGGTTAGCTTACTTTGTATGCAGTTTAGCGCAATGTAGATGCGGTAATCTGAAATGCACGGAACTAAATCTACCACACTGCGGTGCATTCTACTACTCTAGACTCTGTGTAACTTGGAATTAGCATCGAGAGCATACCTTCAAATGTGCACGTTTTAAGGAGCTCTTGCGAATGCTCAACTGCGTGACGTAATTGCCTATGGTCGAATACATACGGATTTGATAAACAATGTGCACGGTTCAGGGCGTTCACAGGTAGCCCGTATCTCTAAATTATAGGTTTACGCCACTGCCAACAGGCGGTAGCACACTGGAGCAGACTTTTATCTCCGTCTGCCTGGCATAAATCCCACTAGACGGCAATACGCTTCCCAGATGTGCCAATTCATTATCTAATAAAATTAAAGTGGAGTCGGTATTGTTGTACTGATAGAAAAACCTATTTTTTGGGATTCATAATGAGATATAGTGTATCACACCGTAATCCATTTGAGGTGCTGAGAACCCTAAGACTCGTCATCATCCGTTGTCGTACTATAGCACATAATCGTGCTTCTGACATCTGCTGATCTTACGGTGAGCCAGGTTTATCCGTGCTGTAGGCCCACATTTTATGTACGAGCATTCATGAAAAGCTATCTCACAGGTTTCTCTGATATCCTCTTGAATGTGGGATCGAAGAGGGTGTTATTTTGGCCCTTATGATATTCAGCGACTCATTTGTATTCAAATGACCATGTTGATCGACAGTACTATTTGAATGTAATCATTTCCACAAAAGGCAGTTTGCGTCTGGAGTTGATTGCTTACCGTGAAGGAGTCTGCCTTCATGTGCAGTGTCAACATGAACTTTGTTGAACCTGTTTTAATTGCTGACAGAAAACAAAATCACCAGGAGAAATTAGCCGTAAAGGAACTATTGCCACACAGACCAGATCCTTTGACTGAGGAAGTGACGAAATCAAATAAACGTAACTACAAGCGAACGTTTAACAAAGAAGTGTATGAATGTAATAAGAGTAAGTTGTTGTATGTGTGCAAAGTAAGAATTTCTGATTTTCAGTCCGGAAGTTAGTTCGTAGCTAATACATGTGTTGGAGATATTGTACATTTGTCCAAACATTATTTCGTTATTGCCGTAAACTGTACTTAATTATACACAAAACAATGAAATTTCACAAAAGTAATTCTTTCTTTTTTATACACTCCTGGAAATTGAAATAAGAACACCGTGAATTCATTGTCCCAGGAAGGGGAAACTTTATTGTCACATTCCTGGGGTCAGATACATCACATGATCACACTGACAGAACCACAGGCACATAGACACAGGCAACAGAGCATGCACAATGTCGGCACTAGTACAGTGTATATCCACCTTTCGCAGCAATGCAGGCTGCTATTCTCCCATGGAGACGATCGTAGAGATGCTGGATGTAGTCCTGTGGAACGGCTTGCCATGCCATTTCCACCTGGCGCCTCAGTTGGACCAGCGTTCGTGCTGGACGTGCAGACCGCGTGAGACGACGCTTCATCCAGTCCCAAACATGCTCAATGGGGGACAGATCCGGAGATCTTGCTGGCCAGGGTAGTTGACTTACACCTTCTAGAGCACGTTGGGTGGCACGGGATACATGCGGACGTGCATTGTCCTGTTGGAACAGCAAGTTCCCTTGCCGGTCTAGGAATGGTAGAACGATGGGTTCGATGACGGTTTGGATGTACCGTGCACTATTCAGTGTCCCCTCGACGATCACCAGTGGTGGACGGCCAGTGCAGGAGATCGCTCCCCACACCATGATGCCGGGTGTTGGCCCTGTGTGCCTCGGTCGTATGCAGTCCTGATTGTGGCGCTCACCTGCACGGCGCCAAACACGCATACGACCATCATTGGCACCAAGGCAGAAGCGACTCTCATCGCTGAAGACGACACGTCTCCATTCGACCCTCCAGTCACGCCTGTCGCGACACCACTGGAGGCGGGCTGCACGATGTTGGGGCGTGAGCGGAAGACGGCCTAACGGTGTGCGGGACCGTAGCCCAGCTTCATGGAGACGGTTGCGAATGGTCCTCGCCGATACCCCAGGAGCAACAGTGTCCCTAATTTGCTGGGAAGTGGCGGTGCGGTCCCCTACGGCACTGCGTAGGATCCTACGGTCTTGGCGTGCATCCGTGCGTCGCTGCGGTCCGGTCCCAGGTCGACGGGCACGTGCACCTTCCGCCGACCACTGGCGACAACATCGATGTACTGTGGAGACCTCACGCCCCACGTGTTGAGCAATTCGGCGGTACGTCCACCCGGCCTCCCGCATGCCCACTATACGCCCTCGCTCAAAGTCCGTCAACTGCACATACGGTTCACGTCCACGCTGTCGCGGCATGCTACCAGTGTTAAAGACTGCGATGGAGCTCCGTATGCCACGGCAAACTGGCTGACACTGACGGCGGCGGTGCACAAATGCTGCGCAGCTAGCGCCATTCGACGGCCAACACCGCGGTTCCTGGTGTGTCCGCTGTGCCGTGCGTGTGATCATTGCTTGTACAGCCCTCTCGCAGTCTCCGGAGCAAGTATGGTGGGTCTGACACACCGGTGTCAATGTGTTCTTTTTTCCATTTCCAGGAGTGTATAAGTTAGACATACTATTATTCTTATTCTTATTATTACTATTTTTACTGGCAGTGGCTGTGGTTGTTGATAAGCATAACTGTTATACAACAGATGCTGTTAACTACAATACTGTCCAAAATTCTGTAAACACCCAGAATGTACAATCACGAGCCGTCACTGGTAAAAGTGGTAGAGAGTTCGCTGTAATGGGTGACCATTCAATAGAACATTTGCTTGGTCACGGTTTAAAACCGTTTGGTAATACTCATTGTGCTGTAGTTCGGATAAGTTAGAAAATGTGTAACAGAATATCTAGGAAAGTTTGTACCCCCTGTAGTTTCGCGAGGGCAGCCACATACGTAATCTATGATTGGGAACTAGTCAAAACATCTTTTGGAAACCTTTACGTCTGCTTCTACAAAGTGCCAGAGTTTAAAAATAACAATGTATTTCACTTTCGACTGGAATTACGCTTATTTCCAGTATTGGTCGATTTTGGCTATTATCCCTCTTAAAAACGGTTATTTCCTGTAACAGCAGAAGCCACTAAGCTGTCCAGTCACCAGCATACGGCGGAAAAACACAAAATTTACGACAAATAGAGATGCATAAGTTTTACGTTTGCACACTAAGACTGGATAAGCTGGTAGCTTGCTAAGGCACGTCAGTCATCGTCTGAAAATGGCAAAATTACCGAAATTAGCCATATTAGAAATGAACAGCAGTTACAATCGAAAGCGGAGGATATCATTTCAGAAACTTTGTGCGACTTTGCCAGCCGCTCGAAGAATGGTGCTAGAGTTTAATCTCTTGATATACGAGGGTCATTCCAAAAGAAATGCACATTATTTTTGTAAAAATACAGTTTTCATTCTGCATGTGTGAAAGTTTTACAGCGTGTAGATACATCCTTCCTGCTTGTTTTCAAACTTAGTTCAACCTGTTCCCGTGAATGGTGCCGTCACAGCATGTCTTCAAGATGGCTGCTACACTTGACGTTCGTGAGAAGCAATTTGCTGTCATATAATTCCTGTGCTGTGAAAACGAGACAGTGGGAAACATCCACAAGAGGTTTAAATAGGTGTATGGAGATGCTGCTGTCGATCGCAGTACATTTAGTCGGTGGGCAAGCAGGTTACGTGATGAAAGCGGGCACGGCAATATTGAGGATTGTCCTCGCAGCGGCAGGTCTCGTACTGTACATACCCCAGACAGTGTGCAGAGAGTTAACGAATTGGTGACCGCTGACAGACGCATCATAGTGAACGAAGTGTCACGCTACGTTGGGATGGGGGAAGGAAGTGTTTGCAGAATACTGAAAATGTTGGCGTTAAAAAAGGTTTGTGCCAGGTGGGTTGCCAGGACGTTGGCAGTGGCTCACAAAGAAACAAGAAAAACGGTATGCAGCGAACTTTGGAACAGTACGAGAATGGTGAAGATGAATTTCTTGCAAGAATTGTGACAGGTGATGAAACATGGCTCCATCATTTTTCACCAGAGACGAAGAGGCAATCAATGGAGTGGCATCATGCAAATTCACCCAAGAAAAAAGGAAAAGTTATGGCTGCGGTGTTTTCGCGATTCCGGAGGACTCTTGCTTGTGGACATCATGCCAAGTGGAACCACCATAAATTTTGATGCATGTGTGATGACACTGAAGACTCTTCAAGCTTGACTGTGTCGTGTTCGACCACATCGGCAAAAGCAGGATGTTTTGCTCTTGCACGACAATGCACGGCCACATGACACTGGACTCGCATTCGGGAGGACGACGGTTCAATCCCGTCTCCGGCCATCCTGATTTAGGTTTTCCGTGATTTCCCTAAATCTTATCAGGCAAATGCCGGGATGGTTCCTTTGAAAAGGGCACGGCCGATTTCCTTCCCAATCCTTCCCTAACCCGAGCTTGCGCTCCGTCTCTAATGACCTCGTTGTCGACGGGACGTTAAACACTAACCACCACCACCACGGCCACATGTCAGTCAAAAAGCCATGGAAGCAATCACAAAACTCGGATGGACAACACTGAAACACCCGCCTTACAGTCCTGACCTAGCTTCATGTAACTATCATCCCTTTGGGAAACTGAAAGACTTTCTTCGTGGAACAAGGTTTGAAGATGATGATTCCCCTGAGCACGCTGCCAAACAGTGGCTCCAACGGGTTGGACCAGAATTTTACCGTGCGGGTATATAGGCGCTGATTCCAAGATGGCGTAAGGCAGCAGAGAGAGATGGAAATTATGTGGAGAAATGAAAATATTGTTCCTAAAGGATGTATCTACACACTGTAAAACTTTCAAACATGTAGAATAAAAGATGGATTTTTAAAAAAATAGTGGGCATTTCTTTTGGAGTGACCCTCGTAGTAGTTATGAACAACGAAATCTCCAGTTTTTGGCTTTAACAAGACATGCTGTATATTTCTAGAGTAATGTCTTAATAAATAATTAATATTTGTAATATTTACAAAGTTTGTAATTTTGAGTCATCGCTGGAGTAGCGTGTATTAATGTTCTTACACGGTTGCTGTACGACCTGTGACAAACACAAGTTGCTGGCCTCCCACGCGGAATGCAGGAACTACGAGCTAGCTACTTTATCCCCTGGTGCTTATATACAGCAACATCAGAGTTCCGCAGCTGCAGCCGGAAGCGATGCATCGAGCGGTCGCCGGCCGATAGCGCCCGCTGCCGGGCCCTTCGACAGCGGGAAATCCAGGTGGCGGTGCGGTGCGGTGCGGTTCCGCACAGTCCCACGCAGCGCCCTCAGGCGCCATTCGCGTCCATCACGGTAATGGCGGCGCGCTTCCTGTAGCCAATTACTGCCGCGCGGCAGCTTTACGGCATTCTGCTGAACAAAATGTCATGCGGCCATTAAGCGAGGCGTAATGAATTAGTCAGTATACTCACGTATATGACGTGGCGTTAGAGCAGGAAGCCGACAGCGGCGCTCTAGGGCCTGAATGTCAGCAATAGCGAAAAGTGTGTCGTGGTCCTCTACTCCGCATCCGTAAAGGCCATAACCTCTCACACCTAATAATTCCACATCACATTACATACTTTTACATGTTTATTTACTTTTTTTTCACACGGCGCCAGGCTGACTGTCGACTACAGGTTTCATCAAAACAATTAAGAGCGGGCTGCTAGATCTGTTGCCGATAGGTTCTGTCAGCACGCAAGTATAGTGACGGAAAAAATCGCAACACCGAGGAGTTGTGTGACACAAACGAAGGGTGGTAAACACGTTCCTACATCTGAAATATGATGTAAATTCAAATTTCGCGCCTATCACATAAGAATAGCGCTTGTAGCGCCACTATGAGGATGCAAATCGGATTTGATTTAAATACACGCTGTAACGGTCGTGAGTGCTATTTATCTCTGAGGCTGGACGTGGTAAGTCAATTTTAGTTCGGAATGCCTTTAAGGCGACAAAGACTCCATTGTCAACATCGCACTGAGTTTTAAAGAGGTCGTGTAATTGGGCTATGGGAGCCATGGTGTTCCTTCTGCTGTACTGCAGAAAGACTCGGCAGGAATGTAGCCACTGTACATGATTGCTGTATGCAGTAACTACGAGAATGTACGGTAGCAAAAGGACCCGGCTCTGGGGAGCCACGTGGCACTACCGAAACGTAAGATTATCGTCTTCGGCCTATGATTCTAGTGCATCGTACAGCGTCTGCAGCAGCAATATGAGCAACAGTCGACACCACAGTGACGCAATGAACTGCTGAAAATGGGTTACTTCAAAGACAGTTCCGCAGCAGATGCACTGTAGAGTGCGTTCCACTACCCCAAACCACCACCATTTGCGACTTCAATGGTGTCAAGTCAGAGCTCATAGGAGGGCAGGATGGCGTTCTATTGTTTTTTCTGATCATAACTGGTTCTGTCTCGGTGCCAGTGATGCCCGTGTGTTGGTTAGAAAGAGGTCAGTCGAAGGGCTGCAAAAAATACAACGAACCTCTGTGTCTGCTAGACACAGTGGACGTATGTTATGGGCTGGGGTGCGATTTTACATGACAGACGAAGCACTCTCTTAGTTATATCACGCACCCTGACTGCTAATCTGTACGCCAGCCTGGTGATTCGACGTAGGCGCTGCCATATATGGGTAGTATCCCAGGAGGCGTTTTCCAACAGGATAACACCCGCCAAAATACCACTGTTGTAAGCCAACATGGTCTACAGAGTGTCGACATGTGGCCTTGACCTGCTTGATCACCAGATATGTCTACAATCGAGCACATATGATACATCATATGAGACAACTCTAGCATCATCCACAAATGGCATTAACAGTTCCTGTATTGCCCCACAAACTGCAACAGGCATGGCACACCATCCACATACTGACCACCAGAACCGTACAACACAACGTAGGCACGTTTGCACGCTTACATTCGACATTCTGACGACTACGCCCGTTATTAATGTACTGCAAGTATTTCACATCTGAAATGGCTTATCTCTCACTTGCATCATCCTGTGATCGTGCAATGTTAATCGTTTATATCTGTTACATAGACAACTGTGTTCGCGAAATACAAATCAATAAAACGAAGACGCTACTTTTACTCCCATCTGGCTACTACAGCCGTCTGTAACTCCACTTACCTAATTTTTGCTGTTGTGAATTTTTCGCCAGCCACGGTAGCAGAGCGATTTTAGGCGCTTCAGTACGGAACCGCGAGACTGCTACGGTCACAGGTTCGAATCCTGCCTCGGGAATGGATGTGTGTGATGTCCTTAGATTAGTTAGCTTTAAGTAGTTCTAAGTCTAGAGCACTGATGACAGATGTTAAGTCCCATAGTGCTCAGAGCCATTTGAACCATTTTTGTGAATTTTTGAGTCGGCATATTACGGAGATGCTTCATGAAAGCAAATGGGAATCCCTCAAGGGAAGGCGATGCTCTTTCCGCAAGGCACTATTGCGCAAATTTAGAAAACCGGTACTTGAGGCCGATTGCAGGGCTATTCTACTGCCGCCAACGTGCATTTCGCATAAGAATCATGAAGATACGGTGCGAAAAATTACGGGTTTTGCGGAGGCTTTTCGATAATCGTTTGTCCCTCGCTCTGTTTCTGAATTGTACATGAGAAGCAATGACTAGTAGCGATACAAGGTACACTCCGCAATGCGCCATACGGTGGTTTGCGGAGTACGTTCGTAAAAGTAGAGGTTGTGGACGTGGTAACTGCATGATAATCTTAGTTTAGCCTCGGCATCCACGGTAAAACAAAAATTTTTCCCTACTGCCATCCCTTAACTGTGATCACTGTACACTATGATAAGCTAACACTTGTCCGACTCGGGCGCACTATAACAAAGATGTGTCTGAGCCGAGGTAAAATTTGCCGTTTTGAAAGCGCGCCGTAGCGCGTAGTGTAACGCAGTCGTCCTCCGTTTCTGATGGTGGCGCCGCTGTGGCAATCTCAGCTTTGGTGTCTCCCTCTGGTGGGAATGGGAAAAGGTACCCATTTCACGTGCATTTAAGGGGCGCTATGAGCTCGCTAGGCGGGCCGGCCGGTGTGGCCGTGCGGTTAAAGGAGCTTCAGTCTGGAACCGCGTGACCGTACGGTCGCAGGTTCGATTCCTGCCTCGGGCATGGATGTGTGTGATGTCCTTAGGTTAGTTAGGTTTAATTAGTTCTAAGTTCTAGGCGACTTATGACCTCAGAAGTTATGTCGCATAGTGCTCAGAGCCATTTGAACCATTTTCCTCCTCCTCCACCTCCTCTCTTGGCAGGTCCCCGGACTCGTACACGCTCAGTGAACATTCGCGCGCCGGAGGTCATTGGCATCAGTGTTTAGTGTGTGTGCATCGTTTTGTGTTTCGTGCAGTTACAACTCAACTGTTCACATGTGCCGTCGCCGTTCTCCGTGTTTTGTGCGCCGTGTCTCCAAGTGTTAGTGTTTCTTTTCGTCCAACGTGAACGGCTTCTTGTTTGTTTTTTTGTATCTCCATTTTTTGCCCGCCGTTTTTTGTATTGTATATCTCACCTCTCTGTCATGTTTATTGTTCCACTTAAGGCTGAAGAGCAGCGTACTATGCTGCTGACAGCCCGCCTGTATAGGTGTTTAAAATTACAATAAAGGAAAAAAAAAACCTCGCTAGGCGGCGAGTCTGGTCAGTTGGTCAGCCGTGTCAGTGTGGGGCAGTCAGTGTCTGTCTGTCGTGCAGAGTGCTATTATGTGTTAGGCCACCAGTCTGCTCGAGTTTGTTCAGGCAATGGTCATTGGCGGTTGGACCGATCGGTTGGTCGGTCGTGCACAGAGACACAAGATGACTTGTCCACCTTGAGCATGTGAGGTCGCCACGTGAGTCCAGTGGGCCGCGGCGTATAGCGAGGGATAGTGGCTTCGCGGCCGACACGAGAGCAACAGTAGTCTACCCACGACGTCGGTCTGGCCGCTGCGAGCTGCGACACCGTGAGACGGGAGATCGGCGCGCCTTCCTGCGTCCGTTGAAGCGGCTGGCAGCGGACGGTTCGGGAGAGCGTTTTGGGGGTGAGGCCCCAGGTCTTCGCCAGACGTCGCAGTTTATTAGAAGTAAAGTTGATTCGTGATATGTTGTTTCATTTAATTGTTAAATTCTACTTGTTTTGCTTGGTCAGTCTCTCGTCCCCAGCTTGCTCGTCTGTCCCTCGTCCGCATTTGTTAAGCAGTTAGTGTCTGTCTTTCCGTCTCCCGGTCTGCCGTACGTTAATAGCTGCCTCTGTCATGTTTGTCTGATTCGGTGTTAACGAATTTATTGATTGAAGTGTAACGGCCGAATTTCTGAAATTTGTTTTTATCTTGCCTATCATCTTGAGAGGCGGTATATGCGTAATGTAGAGTAAGTTTGGCCAACCTTGTATATTTTATGTAAGACTGCATCTCATGGGTTTTTATTTAAATGGTCATTTTAGTATATAAAGTTGCCACCCTTCCACCGTAAGAGGTTTTTTTTTTTTTTTTTTTTTAAAATCAGGTTGCACCTTCGGTGGCAAGTTAATTTTTTTAATGTTAGTGTTTTGTACCATTTCCGTCCCTACTACGGGGTGCATAGTTTATGTGCTTATGTGAGTTGTAAAAAAAATTTTGGTTTAAAGTAATCTGGTGTGTTGTAGATTTGCACCAGTGTAGTCTTTCAGAGGTTATTGTGAGCGATCGTGACTACGGCCGTGTCAAAAGGAAGCGGCAAGGTTCTCAGCCCGAAAGCTCATATTGTCAAAATTTGTTCTTTCTGCCTCTGAGTAAATTGTAACTTGATATTTAGAGGGTGCTTTCTCATTACAATTTTAAATCTGTTAAAAAAAATAGAAATAAAGGGGGGGCTTTTCGGAATAAAATTTCCATTTATTGAAAGAAATTTAATTTCTTTTCATCAATTACCCACTGGCAACTACTTCCACGCTCACATAGTGTGATTAAATGTGTTAATGTTCTTGATGAATCGCTAGTAAATAGAGTAAATTCTTAAGAAAAGGTTTTGAAGGTAAATTCACGGTTCAGTGGCAAAACAATAAGAAATAACAAATGACTTCTATTAAGAGTATGTTACAAAATGGTACCGAAGTTTCGTACAGTTTGATGAGTGGCACTTGATGTCCTAAATCAAATATGATGACATCTAACTACACTATAAGACAAAAGAAAAAAAGAAACCACATCACGAAGGAGTTAACCGAACGGACGTAAATAGGTAGTTGCGATGTACTGTGTACTTTATACATGGAGAGACTGACAGTAAGTCACCAGGTACTTCACTGCTGCCTGTTACGCATCCGGTTTTATCGACTTTAGACCAAGCTACTCTACATTTCAAAAATGGTTCAAATGGCTCTGAGCACTATGGGACTAGAACTAGTTAAACCTAACTAACATAAGGACATCAGACACATCCATGGCCGAGGCAGGATTCGAACCTGCGACCGTAGCAGCAGCGTGGTTCCGGACTGAAGCGCCTAGAACCGCTCGGCCACAGTGGCCGGCACTCTACATTTCTTGAAAAGTTTCGTGCCTGGGCCAGAAAATGATTCCATCACTGAGTCGATAAAGGTTCTCAAGACCAATGCTAATATGTGATGATGAACAACTCACGACTGAAAAATGTTTCTAGATTTATAGAGCTGCCATTTACTGATCTTGTATCGCTTGCTGTCGTATCACAGCAAAGGGCCTGAATTTTGTCAGCCGTACCCCACTTCTCTGATGCCTGCTACAGAAAGCATCGCTCCTGCGACACGCAACTCGCCCTTTTCACATGATATCTTGCGAACCATGGATGAAGGGTATCAGACGGATGCCACATTCCT
This sequence comes from Schistocerca piceifrons, assembly GCF_021461385.2. Classification (NCBI taxonomy): domain Eukaryota; kingdom Metazoa; phylum Arthropoda; class Insecta; order Orthoptera; family Acrididae; genus Schistocerca; species Schistocerca piceifrons. Next base: position 632,887,836 of record NC_060139.1, read on the forward strand.
TGACTTCCGGAAAGCGTTTGACTCGGTGCCCCACTGCAAACTCCTAACTAAGGTACAAGCATATGAGACTGGCTCCCAAATATGTGAGTGGCTCGAAGACATCTTTAGTAATAGAACCCAGAACGTTGTCCTCGATGGTGAGTGTTCATCGGAGGTGAGGGTATCATCTGGAGTGCCCCAGGGAAGTGTGGTAGGTACGCTGTTGTTTTCTATCTACATAAATGATCTTTTGGATAGGGTGGATAGCGATGTGCGGCTGTTTGCTGATGATGCTGTGGTGTACGGGAAGGTGTCGTCGTTGAGTGACTGTAGAAGGATACAGGATGACTTGGACCGGATTTGTGATTGGTGTAAAGAATGGCAGCTAATTCTAAATATAGATAAATATAAATTAATGCAGATGAATAGGAAAAAGAATCCTGTAATGTTTGAAGACTCCATTAGGAGAGTAGCGCTGGACACAGTCACGTCGATTAAATATTTGAGCGTAACATTGCAGAGCGATATGAAGTGGGACAACCATGTAATGGCAGTTTTGGGGAAAGCGGATAGTCGTCTTCGGTTCATTTTTCCCTCGTTCTGTTTGGGAGTAGAACAGGGAGGGAAGAGGCTAGTTGCGGTACGAGGTACCCTCCACCACGCACCGTATGGTGGATTGCGGTGTGTGTTTGTAGATGTAGGTGTAGGTGTAGATGCCTGGTGAACAGCCATAGCCTGATATTCTCCAGAAGATGTTGTGATTTCAGTGACTGCCAACAACTGTTGCTTACCTTTAAAGGTCACTAATACTGCCAGTACCTACCTTTTCAACACCGTCTAGCACTGGGAACGGCGTTCCATCCCAGTGAAACACAAGCAATAACACAGCAGACGACAGCATGCAACTATCGCCACCAAACTCGCTTCAATACCACAGTATGTTGTTTGGTTTCTAGTGTTCACTGTTAGACTGCATTATTCGCCTAATCAATTCAAATCAATAAAACAAAGACGTTACTTTTACTCCCATCTCGCTAGTACAGCCGTCTGTAATAACACTATATATATCAGGATAATAATGATAATAGAAACTGCGTAGCAATATTCACACAGTAAAAATTCGTGGTTGATGAGATTCATCTTGTAATTGTCTCATTGAATTGTAATCTGTACATAAAGATTTTTTATTCGTTGGAGCAAAAATAGAGGATGGGAGCTAAGCATTCTGAAAGCCGAAAAATAAGGGCCAACCCAATGTGCATAGACGGACTGTAAGTAGGCTGTTTAGGTTTTTATGTTGGTAACGCCACGTAGTGCTGTGTATGAAAATCTCTGACTGCGCTGTGTGCAGTCTGTGGCTGGTTGGACTCATTGTTGGAATATTCGCTTGTGTAGTTTTCGGCAGTTGGATGTGAACAGCGCGTAGTGTTGGGCAGTTGGAGGTGAGCCGCCAGCAGTGGTGGATGTGGGGGGAGAGATGCCAGAGTTTTGAGAGCGGACGATGTGGAAGTGTGTCCGTAAGAAAAAGGAAATTTCTTTAATTGGATGTCCCAAAAGGTAAATAAATTGTTTGCTTTCCATCAAAAATCTTTCATTTGCTAACTAAGCCTGTCAGTAGTAGTTTGAGTAACTAAGATTTTTGCGAGGTAAGTGATTAATGAAAGGTGTAGGTTATTGTTAATCAGGGCGATTCTTTTGTAGGGATTATTGAAAGTCAGCTTGCGTTGCGCTAAAAATATTGTGTGTCAATTTAGTGATGATGAGCCGAGATGGCCGAGCGGTTTTAGGCGCTACAGTCTGGAACCGCGCGACCGCTACGATCGCAGGTTCGAATCCTGCCTCGGGCATGGATATGTGTGATGTCCTTAGGTTAGTTAGGTTTAAGTAGTTCTAAGTTCTAGGGGACTGATGACCTCATAAGTTAAGTCCCATAGTGCTCAGAGCCATCTGAACCATCTTAGATGGTTTTGCTGTGGTCGTAAACAGAGTCGGCAACTATGTTGTCATGTTAATGTTGGAAATAAGAGAGGGGAAATGATAGTCTCCCACACCTAATAATGATGATGAGGTCCCACACCGCTGACTAGGAAAGGTCCTAGCGGAGGTTGTTTGCCATTGCCTTGCTACGTCCGTAATGGGGAGAATTTATGTTACTAATTCTACACTGTTTCGTCAACAAACAACTGTATTTAATGATGATAATTAAAAGATTTAGACACTCTACAAATCTTATAAAATCCCTCGTTCAATCTAAGTTCCCGTATTCACAGCAAGCCATTCAGTGCATTTTCCCAGCAGGAAAGTCAGTCGAATTCGATACTGCGCACAAACTTAAATATTTTCCAATGGGTGCTAAAGACTCCGTTTGTGAATACCCTAAAACCCCTACGGCAAGATCAGATACTCATAGTAAGGAGCAAAGTACACGTAAAGTATATAAACAAAAGGGGCGATGAAATGGTTTCCGTTTGAAGGCAGCGAATATGCAACGTAGCGTGAATCCGATGCAAGCATGTAAGCAACAGTATCTACGCAAGGTATTAGTGTAACGTCCGTATCTTTCCGACGTGCGTGCGTTAAATGCGGCAACGTAAACTGTGGCGACGTATTACCATACGCATCCAGACAGGACCAACGTGCTGTTAATATTTCCTTGGCTGTCGAAGGACAAACACAGGTAGACATCCACCGGAGAATGAAAAATGTGTACTGGGCCAGCAGGTCTGCGGAAAACCACCGTTCTGGAATGGTGTCCCAAATATCATGCTGGTGTCAATTCGACACAAGACTCCAGTCGATCTAGGACGCCAGCATCATCCGTTACGGAAAAAAATCAAGTATCCACCTTAGAGTCCTGATCTCTCCGCAGTGCGATTATCACGCTTTCGGTCGCTTAAAAAAGGCCTTGTAGGGGCGATGATTCCTGTCGGACGACGATAAGCCACAGACAGCAACGGACTGCTCAGCGCTGCCGGACACGGTGTTTCACCAAACGAGTACCTTCAGCCTAGTGCGTCAGTGAGATGATTGAATCACTGCTTACGGTGATTTTGAGTGATTGGCGTAGCAATTCTGGATTGTACGGCCTTCGAACGGAAAATCTTTGATCGCCTCTTACACTAAAGATAACAAAATAGAAGTATTAAACATTTTTTCTTAAAAAAAGACTTACGTTATGTTGAAACTTTCACACACTGGTTCCTATTTGTTACCAGTAATCCTTAAAATTATCTTTGCAATGCTTCATTTGCACTTAAGTTGTCTGTATTTCGTTTACTACCTACCTAATGGGGCGAATCTGTTTTCGTGTCCATCTCGTGGCTGGCTCGGCGTGTTAACCGTTTAGTCTGACGGTAGCGGCTGTATTATGCCGCTCTTGGCCCTAAGCGACCATGAGGTTAACAATTATGTACTACTTTTCCATTTTAGTTTTTATTCCTACGACATTCTGTTTGACGAGAGCACTTTTCCTCAGGCGTTTTAAACCATTGTGTGATTACACTGTTTGTACGTAGTTTATGGAAGTAATCCTATTAAGTGTATATTATTCCAGTCAGTGTCATTTTATTTTTAGGTATTTCATGTAACTGTTTATTCTGATGTAGATTCACCTGCTGCAAACGAAACCTTGGTCAAGTGACAAAATTTTTTGCAGCCAGTGTGGCTGTAGATATGTTCTGTAGTAAAATAACAAAATAGCTTATCTTCCGTAGTATCGTGAAAAGAAAATAATCTAAAATAATATCACGCACAGAGTGGCACATTGAACTGAGAATTAATTGTTTAATAGAGTTGATAATGCATCCGTCAACCGATTCTGCTAATCACGTCGTTTTGAGATGAGAGATGTTGGTCACCATGTCACACAATGAAAGAAAGGAGCGGCTGTACCAAGGATGAAACAGTTACTGTTCTATCAACACGGACTGCCCAGCGGTACGACAATTAGTTGCGTACCATTTGCAAGCATGACAGAGACTGGAGATGTGTGTCACGCCTTGAAATTTCTAGGCAGATTAAAACTGTGTGCCGGACCGAGAGTTGAACTCGGGCCGGGGTGTGAGTCGTGCTTGGGTAGCTCTGATTAGAGCACTTGCCCGCGAAAGGCAAAGGTCCCGAGTTCGAGTCTCGGTCCGGCACACAGTTTTAATCTGCCAGGAAGTTTCATATGAGCGCACACTCCGCTGCAGAGTGAAAATCTCATTCTGTGTCACGCAGTATCAGTTTTAGTCGGCTTGGAACCCGAGAGCAATTTCTGTTTTTCAGAGAATGCGCGTTCGTCTCAACCAGTTTCCGAGCGAACACTGCAAAGGGAACTGCGTGAAATCGCTCAGTTAGACGCTTAACACGTAATGTTGCAAAATGTCGCTCAGCCGGGAGGTGTTTCTGTCAAATATTTTTCGTAGTAGGATTTAGGCCTACTAATTCAGGTTTCCGTCATCCGTGAATCAAGGTGTTTGGTGACCAAGTGTAGCCCTTATTTCTATATATTCAATGAGTATGAGTACACACGCTTCCGTCTGCCAAGTTGACAACAGCCTATTCACAGGTAGGCATACATTCGTTTCATTCTTTTCTGGTTTCACGGACACTCATGCACCCCGTCGCACACCAACTAGTCCGCTAAATCAGTAAGACTATTTTGATAAAGGGGTGACGGATAGCAAACAGCATCCGCGGAATTCGGTAGTTCCATGGAATGCAACAACTAATGAATGGCTGTAGAAGGCGTGACATACATGAAGAACTTTGTAGACTTTCTCCCCCTCCCCCCCCCCCCCCTACCGCACTAGACGGTGTTATCATGATTTCGTCTGAAGGTAACTAATTTTTTTGGTCGGTGTGTTTTTCTGTCACTGTGCGCTACACAGAAATAGTCACGTTTGGTGCAATACTACAGGGTGTTCCGTTCGTTGACGAGCGAGCAGACACTTCAGGCCGTAGATGTACTGACAACTACAGACTAACATTACGACTCACGGAAATCGTTCAAGCTCGTTAAGCAAGGCCTCTAGGAGAAGGGAGTGCTCCGACGGTGTTCAGGATGGATGGCTATTAGCATGAAATCACTCACAACCTGAGTAACAAGAATGAGCGAGTGTAGATGAGATAGGGAATGGACAACACAGTAACAATATTGCTGTCACTATGATAATCTGCAATTACTTTAATTTCAGGTGCAAAACGCAGGGTGCAGCCAGTCTTACTGTGTCATTTCTGTGGCAAAATATTGCCCGCAAGCAGCTTTCCTACCGCTTCTCCCAGCTCTAAAAGTACCACACTGCTCCATTTAGCCTGCACCTAAAGTACGCTAATCCCTCCAGGCACCTCGTACTTGAGGAACAGAACACATAGGTGCAGGCCTGGAGATATCTGCGTGTGCTCCCACGTGAGCTCTCTCTAACTCTTTTTACGAGTGCGTGGTGAAAAGTAACGCCTCCGATATTTTAATGTGAAACCTCTTACAGGTTTTTAAGTAAAACACACGTTATTAACATTCTACATTTTTAGTCTTCTCGACCACATACTTTCAGTCCTCTACCATCAGGGGGCTCTGGATTTTAGCATGTAAAATGGAGGTGTGCAACGTATTTCGGTGCGAGAGGAAAAGCGTGCTGTAATCGAGTTTCGTATTCGAAGAGTTCATCGACACGTGGAATATCCTCTGCTTCCGCTTGACAATGCAGGTGAATACACGAGCGCTGCGACACCTGCAAGCATCATCACTTGGGATGCACTTTGATAGATATCCTCCATATAGTCGCCACTTAGCCCCATCCGATTTTCACCTATTTCGAAAACTTAAAAAACACCTTCGAGGGCCTCACTGTGATTGTGATGAAACAGTACCAGCAGAGGTGAGGTTATATCTCCGTCAATAAAGTCGAACATTATACAATGATGGTATCAACAAATTGGTCTCTCGTTGGAAGAAATGTGTTCGTCGCTACCGTGACTATGGTAGGATATAAGCGTGCAGACATGAGGAATACATATTTACAATGTTAATAATGTTTCGTTTAAAAATCTTTTAACAGTTTGTACATAAAAAATTCAGAGGGATCACTTTTCAGAACGCCCTCTTATGTACCTTCTAGATCAGGTATCTCATGACGACGAGCCAATAGTAGTCTCGCCTGGCATAGTGACTGGAATGTTATCCGAAGTCAGAATCATCCTGTTTAACCGTTACGAGGGGCTGCACGTGACATATTTATTTCCAAGCACACCGATTTAACAAGTCATTTGGACGTGCGTTATGCATTTCCTCCCTCAACTTCGCTTGTACGCTGTCGACTCTCACGTTGTCATTAATGTTTTGCTTCACACCAAACTCACCCAACACACTCGTTCCCAGCGTTTTGCCTATCAATTCCAATAAGTGTTTCTAAGACAGTTACTCAGTTTTTACATGCATTATTTTGTATCACACAAGGAATGTGTCACAGTTGTGTATCAGCCCTTCTAACCTAACTAGAAAAGTTGGGTCCAATACATTTGCTGAAGTAAGAGCAGTTTTGCTTTTCCTAAATATTTTTTCAAGTATGGCGGTAAAGCTATCAAATTTTGTGATTGTCTCCAATGCAACACACTTCACTACTGTTTACATGTAATCACGTGAATGTGGGTCACTGTGGGTCGGTATCATCTAAGAGATGCAATTAATTAAATCTCCAAATAGCCAAACCTTTTTCCATGGTATCTAGTACGTAAGTGTAGGTTGCCAATACTGATGTACCACACTACCCCTAAATCTGGAATCCTTCATTTATGTTCCCTGCTATAGATTAATACTACCCTTAGTTGATCAGACAGTATTACGGTACCGATTTGTGTTGACCATTGCAGTGATGTTTCTCTAGGGTATGTGCATTTGGCTACACTCAGAGCTGCCACTGAGTCGCCCATATGAAATATTGATGAAATATTTCTGTACTTCTCTATAGTCATTCCGAGTACTGTCTACCAGCGGAGAACAAAATAGTTAACCAACATCTGTTCCTGACCTGATGTCACAAACCGGGTATGTAGAAGAAACACTGAGGATATTAACCGTCTATAACCCGTCTTGTTAGCCACGTGTTTTTGTTTCCATTTTCGGTGAGCATAAGATCAGTTACGTATTTGAACATGTACTTCTTTGGGTTTGCTTATTAATAACTTTCCCGCTGCGAGTCACAATTTTCTTTTATTAGATTTTTACACGAAGCATTTCGGGAAGTGATTCACATTTTCAAGTGCATTTCTCTCTGTGTACTATGCCACTGTTTTTTTAGGTGTGGGGTTCTGCTTAATTTTGTTGACTATCGCAGTACATAAAAAATGCACAATTCATGGTTGTTATCATTCTTTATTCATAGTTACTGGCTAAATTTCGAAGAACTTGTGCTTACAGTTTTCTTATGGTCCAATTACACAGAGTATTACACATGTTAAACATCACAGTCAGTCTTCTGTTTACAGTATATATCGAGAGTAGCTTATGTAAACAGTTAAAAAGATATTTTTAGATTAGTCGACAGTAATAATGTTGTAGGTCTTCCAAAGAGTATGACATACTTTTGTACAGAGGGTATTTATATTAACTATCAGAATCATAACTTTCTTATACTATTTTCAAAGGTGCTCGTTTCTATGCAGAACTATTTGTATTTAAGTGTACTGTCGGAGCACCTGAAGATATTCACTGATTCACTTTCATATTTTGCTTTTAATATACGATCTTCATATTTTCTGTAATGTGAATACATCTCTAGTTCTTCTAATAAATCCATTTTATGCCCTTTGTATAAGCGGTGCAGGACTTTGACATTATTTCTGACGTTGTGTGACTATGGTGTGTGGGTAGGATTTAATGTGCTCTGTGTACCTGGTGTTGCAATGAACGCCTATTTGTCCTTGATAGAACATAGCGCATTCCTGGTATATTACCTCACATATTCCAGAGCCTTAGTGTGGGTCATTATTACACTTTATTGTGTATAAGTTTTTGTTGTAGAGTATTAGATGTAGGAAAATCTAATTTTTACTTTGTGGTTCTTTAAAATATTTGCAATTTGTGTGATACATTGCCAGAGTATGGGATGCTAAATATCAATTTGAATCTCTTTCTTTTGGTATGCAGTTTGTTTTTGGATCTTCTTTTGCTTTGTGCAGGAATATGTCAACCATGGAACGTTAGTTGTCCCATGTATCACTGACTGGTATGGTACTTGTTTATTGATGATTGAGTGACATGAAGGTTCATGGGTTGTGGTATTGGTAATTGTAATTTTCCTATAAATTTTGATTCTGCGTAGTGTGTTGCAATATTTATGTCCTGGTGATTGATGTCTCTGTCTTGTACATGTTCCTCTGTAAATGTAACTTTCTCAAGATGATTATTGAAGGAATTTAGAATACCTGTTATACCTTTGGCATTGCCTTTCGCTAACAGTGTTTTGTCATCTACTTATTTCCTTCAAAATTCCATTTTCTTTGGTATGTTTCTTGAATGGTAAATAATGTTTGTACCAATTCATTTAAAAATATTTTGTCTATGGTATAGTTATAGCGTTTTTGAGCAAAGGTTTGCAATGTCGAGTGATTAAGTGATAACTAAGCATGTAGAATGTCCAAAACAAAGCAGAAATTCATGTACCAAAAGCATTATTTAAAAAAAAGAAGTAGTACATAGAGACAAACGCACTTAAAAATAGGAAACATTTTCCAAAACGTGTCATGCAAAACATAAACAAAAGAAATTCGTAGCTGGTAGCAGAAAAGTAATTTATAAACAAAGCCATTCACAACTCCAGGCTTTCACGAACCATTTATAATGGATCAAAATCAAATTATTAGAACAAACCAAGCAATGCAACTATATATAAATACAAAAACCTTAAAGTGAAAGTACTAAAAGCAGTTGGACATACAAGATTCGACAAGAACTTTCAAAATATAGGTATAGTTCCAAAATATATAAAAGTTAAAATAATTTCAACCAGCAACAATAGCAAATCTTATAAAGCACAAACAAAAAAAAAAGTATGGCTGAAACCCGAAATAAGGCAGTTACACAAGAGGAACGACTTTGCTGAAACCCGAAATATGGCAGTTACACAAGAGGAACGACTTGGTAAACAGACAGCCACTCACCTTACAGATAGACATAGCAAGCAGCATGAAACCTACAGTTTATTACTGAATATACAAAGACATCCAATACATAGTCGACAAGGAAAACTTGACCATTTGTGTGTGTGTGTGTGTGTGTGTGTGTGCATACTTTCTTTGGCTTCCACATTTTGTTCACTGTGAAGGCCTGCACTAAGTCACATTGACTGTCACTGTTTTCAAACAACAGAAACAAGCTGGTGGACAGCAGAACGATTGAATGTTTTCTTTACGTAGTGTCTCTGCTGTTCTCTGTATGTCCATGTGTGAGTGACTGGGTGTACTTTTCATTTTCACTGTTCTATTTTTTAATTTTTTAAAATCTTTTTCATTTAATTTATTTATTATGTGTGTGAGTTTGGAAAGAGACATTTGGGGTGTTTATTTGTTGGTTCCATATGATAATTATTTGAAGGCAGAAAACAGAGTTTCTTTGCAGAGAGGTGTGTATTTATTTGTTAGTTGTTTTCCATCAACTGTGGCTTTTTGTAATTTCTTCAATTATCAGTTTTTGTCAGGGCCTGTTACTGAATTTGAGAATTTTCAAGTCAGTGTTAATGTTTGTTCGGTCATGTTTCATGCTGAAACGGTGTTCAGCAAATATAGAACGACAGCTCTTACCTTTTAATGCTCTTCTGTGTTTCGAGTATCTGATATAGAAGCTCCTGCTTATCTCTCCTATATACACTGATTTGCAGTTCGGGCATGTCAGTTGGTAAATATCAGATGTGTTGTGTTTTCTCTGTGCTTGTGTTGGTTTCCCTTAGTTTTCTCTGTACTGAGTTGTCTGTCCTGTAGGCTATTTTTGGCCCTTGTCTTTTGAATGTATTGCCTGTTCTCTGAGATGCTTAATTGTTGTCAGTGACAGTATAGCATTTGCTTGTAGTTATGGAGATTTCTTGTAAATGTGTGCTTGTGTGTGAGTTTGTGTTATGAGTGTTTGTAAGTTGGCGACAGGTTGGTTGTTTTTATGTGGTAGTGTCTCCAATACTTTTGTTTTAATTTTGTGATTTAGTTTCTCTATAATTTTCGTATCATATCCAATCTCTGTAGCTATTTATCTGATGTCTGTAATTCATTTTTGCAGTAGTCTTCATTGGATGGAGTTTTGTTGAGTCTTTATATTGGAAACCAGCTAGTGTATATGCACAGACTGAACAAAATATTCACGAAATATTCAACCATCAAAAAAGATTCAAAAAACAATTTCAAAGTAAAATCAAAGAGCGACTAAAAAGAAAACACATTTCCTATTGACAAAAATTGAAAAGAAACATCTTACATTCGTGAATCCAAAAGCAACACATCTAAGAGCTTAGCCAGAAGTACTTAAGGAAGGTGATCTAATACGATACAAGGTAAATTCTATAAATAGACCAGCGTATAAACTGTCACAGATACTGAATAAAACACTCATGACAAATTATAATTATGAAATAACATTTTCTGTAAAAAAACCGCATGATACAAGCTCAAGAACTAATACTCCATTAAGATGTTCAGTTTTCACCATTTGACATTACTAGCATTTACTGAATCACAGCCATAGAAGAAGGCCTGGCCGGAGTGACCGAGCGGTTCTAGGCGCTACAGGGTGGAACCGAGCGACCGCTACAGTCGCAGGTATGAATCCCGATTCGGGAATGGATATGTGTGATGTCCTTAGGTTAGTTAGGTTTAAGTAGTTCTATGTTATAGGTGACTGATGACCTCAGCAGTTAAGTTCGATAGTGTTCAGAGCCATTTGAACCATAGAAGAAGTTCTAAGAGTAATCCAACCTTATGACAAAAGCAACTTGCATAAACAGAGACTGTTGAATTCGTGGAACTCTTCCAGCTATCATTAAGTTACAGCCACTTGAGTTTTAATGGCAGGTTCTATAATCAAGCACTACACCTAACAAAAGGATCAGTTGTATCAAGTACCTAAACGTTGCAATACACCACGCACATTCAGAATTCATAGGAAATGTACGGTTAGCAAGACCACAACCCCTGTAACGTCAAATTACCCAAACATTCACAAACAGGCTGCATACAGGTCAGCGCCACATAGGGAAACTAAAATATCTTTGAATCAAGAAAACCTGCAACAAGAAATAAAAACAGTGAAACAGATTTCTGTTTCCAATAATTATACTACTTCCATGATTGACATAGTTCTACACAAAGTGAAAATAGATCCAAACACAAACTGTACCATGGAAAAACAAGACAAAAACAAATTTAAATCTAGCATCCCATATACTACCAATATATCACAGAATATCACAAATATTTCCAAAACTGCATAGTAAAAATTGGGTTCTCTATATCTAATAAACTACAGTAAAAACTAATGCATAGTATAAAGTGTAATCAAGACCCATATTCAGCCTCTGGAACATAGAAAGGAATGCCAGGAATTCGCATGTTCTCCTAGGACAAACAGCCCAAAATTTCATATAAGCATTGCAGTGCAGTCGTCCATGTTTCACTTCCATACATGGCTACACTCCATATAAATACTTTCAGAAACGTCTTCCTGACACTTAAATCTATACTCGATGTTAACAAATTTATCTTCTTCAGAAACGCTTTCCTTGCCATTGCCAGTCTACATTTTAGATCCTCTCTTCTTCGACCGTCATCAGTTACTTTGCTCCCCAAATAGCAAAACTCCTTTACTACTTTAAGTGTCTCATTTCCTAATCTAATTCCCTCAGCATCACCCGACTTAATACAGGACACTGACTTGAAAAATTAAGCCAAAATGTACTCCACTTGTTGTTCTTGTGGTCTTCAGTCCTGAGACAGCTTGGATGCAGTTCTCCATGCTACTCTATCCTGTGCAAGATTCTTCATCTCCCAGTACTTAATGCAACCTACATCCTTCTGAATCTGCTTAGTGTATTCATCTCTTGGTCTCCCTCTACAATTTTTCCCCCCACACTGCCCTCCAATGCTAAATTTGTGATCCCCTGATGCCTCAGAACATGTCCTACCAACCGATACCTTCTTCTTGTCAAGTTGTGCCACAAACTCCTCCCCAATTCTATTCAATACCTCCTCATTAGCTATGTGATGTACCCATCTAATCTTCAGCATTCTTCTGTAGCACCACATTTCAAAAGCTTTTATTCTCTTCTTGTACAAACTATTTATCGTCCATGTTTCACTTCCATACATGGCTACACTCCATACAAATACTTTCAGAAACGTCTTCCTGACACTTAAATCTATACTCGATGTTAACAAATTTATCTTCTTCAGAAACGCTTTCCTTGCCATTGCCAGTCTACATTTTAGATCCTCTCTACTTCGACCGTCATCAGTTATTTTGCTCCCCAAATAGCAAAACTCCTTTACTACTTTAAGTGTCTCATATCCTAATCTAATTCCCTCAGCATCACCCGACTTAATTCGACTACATTCCATTATCCTCGTTTTGCTTTTGTTGATGTTCATCTTATACCCTCCTTTCAAGACACTGTCCATTCCGTTCAACTGCTCTTCCAAGTCCTTTGCTGTTTCTGACAGAATTACAATGTCATCGGCGAACCTCAAAGTTTTTATTTCTTCTCCATGGATTTTAATACCTACTCCGAATTTTTCCTTTGTTTCCTTTACTGCTTGCCCAATATACAGATTGGAAAACATCAAGGAGAGGCTACAACACTGTCTCGCTCCCTTCCCAACCACTGCTTCCCTTTCGAGCCCCTCGACTCTTATAATTGCCATCTGGTTTCCGTACAAATTGTAAATAGCCTTTCGCTCCCTGTATTTTACCCCTGCCACCTTTAAAATTTGAGGGAGAGTATTCCAGTCAACATTGTCAAAACCTTTATCTAAGTCTACAAATGATAGAAACGCAGGTTTGCCTTTCCTTAATCTTTCTTCTAAGCTAAGTCGTAAGGACAGTATTGCCTCACGTGTTCCAACATTTCTATGGAATCCAAACTGATCTTCCCCAAGGTCGGCTTCTACCAGTTTTTCCATTCGTCTGTAATGAATTCGCGTTAGTATTTGGCAGCTGTGACTTATTAAACTGATACTTCGATAATTTTCACATCTGTCAACACCTGCCCTATTTGGGATTGGAATTATTATATTTTTCTTGAAGTCTGAGGGTATTTCGCCTGTCTCGTACATCTTGCTCACCAGATGGTAGACTTTTGTCAGGACTGGCTCTCCCAAGGCCATCAGTACTTCTAATGGAATGTTGTCTACTCCCGGGGCCTTGTTTCGACTCAGGTCATTCAATGTTTTGTCAAAATCTTCACGCAGTATCGTATCTTCCATTTCATCTTCATCTACATCCTCTTCCATTTCCATAATATTGTCCTCAAGTATATCGCCCTTGTATAGACCCTCTATATACTCCTTCCACCATTCTGCTTTCCCTTCTTTGCTTAGAACTGGGTTTCCATCTGAGCTATAGTTATTCATACAAGTGGTTCTGTTTTCTCCAAAGGTCTCTTTAATTTTCCTGTAGCCACTATCTATCTTGTACCCTAGTGAGATAAGTCCCTATATCCTTACATTTGTCCTCTAGCCATCCCTGCTTAGCAATTTTGCACTTTCTGTCGATCTCATTTTTGGGACGTTTATATTCCTTTTTGCCTGCTTCATTTACTGCATTTTTATATTTTCTCCTTTCATCAATTAAATTCAATATTTCTTCTGTTACCCAAGGATTTCTACTACCCCTCGTCTTTTTACCTACTTGATCCTCTGCTGCCTTCACTACTTCATCCCCCAAAGCTACCCATTCTTCTTCTAGTCTATTTCTTTCCCCCATTCCTGTCAATTGTTCCCTTATGCTCTCACGGAAACTCTGTACAACCTCTGTTTTAATAAGTTTATCCAGGTCCCATCTCCTTAAATTCTCACCTTTTTGCAGCTTCTTCAGTTTTAAACTACAGTTCATTACCAATAGATCGTGGTCAGAGTGCACCTCTGCCCCTGGAAATGTCTTACCATTTAAAACATGGATCCCAAATCTCTATCTTACCATTATATAATCTAACTGATACCTTCTAGCACCTCCCCTCATGAACCATGGACCTTGCGGTTGGTGGGGAGGCTTGCGTGCCTCAACGTTATAGATAGCCGTACCGTAGGTGCAACCACAATGGAGGGGTATCTGTTGAGAGGCCAGACAAACGTGTGGTTCCTGATAAGGGGCAGCAGCCTTTTCAGTAGTTGCTGGGGCAACGGTCTGGATGATTGACTGATCTGGCCTTGTAACACTAACCAAAACGGCTATACTGTTGTGGTACTGCGAACGGCTGAAAGTAAGGGGAAACTACAGCCGTAATTTTTCCTGAGGGCATGCAGCATTACTGTACGACTAAATGATGATGGCGTCATCTTGGGTAAAATAATCCGGAGGTAAAATAGTCCCCCATTCGGATCTCCGGGCGGGGACTACTCAAGAGGACGTCGTTATCAGGAGAAAGAAAACTGGCATTCTACGGATCGGAGCGTGGAATGTCATATCCCTTAATCGGGCAGGTATCTTAGAAAATTTAGAAAGGGAAATGGATAGGTTAAAGTTAGATATAGTGGGAATTAGTGAAGTTCGGTTTCAGGAGGAACAAGACTTCTGGTCAGGTGAATACAGGGTTATAAATACAAAATCAAATAGGGGTAATGCACGAGTAGGTTTAATTATGAATAAAAAAAAATAGGAGTGGGTGTAAGCTAATACAAATAGAATAGTGAACGTATTATAGTGGCCACGATAGACACGAAGCCCATGCCTACTACAGTAGTACAAGTTTATATGCCAACTAGCTCTGCAGATGACGAAGAAATTGAAGAAATGCATGATGAGATAAAATAAATTATTCAGGTAGTGTAGGGAACCGAAAATTTAATAGTCATGGATGACTAGAATTCGACAGTAGGAAAAGGGAGAGAAGGAGGTGAATATGGATTGGGGCTAAGGAATGAAAGAGGGAGCCGTCTGGTAGAATTTCGCACAGAGCATAACTTAATCATATCTAACACTTGGTTCAAGAATCATAAAAGAAGATTGTATACATGGAAGAATCCTGGAGATACTAAAAGGTATTAGATAGATTATATAATGGTAAGACAGAGATTTAGGAACCAGGTTTTAAATTGTAGTACATTTCCAGGGGCAGATGTGGACTCTGACCACAATCTGTTGGTTATGAACTGTAGATTAAAACTGAAGAAGTTGCAAAAAGGTGGGAATTTAAAGAGATGGGACCTGGATAAACTTACTAAAGCAGAGGTAGTACAGAGTTACAGGGACAGCATAAGGGAACAATTGACAGGAATGTGGGAAAGAAATACAGAGGAAGACGAATGAGTAGCTTTGAGGGATGAAGTAGTGAAGGCAGCAGAGGATCAAGTAGGTAAAAAGACGAGGGCTAGTAGAAATCCTTGGGTAACAGAAGAAATATTGAATTTAATTGATGAAAGGAGAAATCATAAAAATACTGTAAATGAAGCAGGGAGAAAGGAATACAAACGTCTCAAAAATGAGATCGACAGAAAGTGCAAAATGGCTAAGCAGGCATGGCTAGAGGACAAATGTAAGGATATAGAGACTTATCTCACTAGGGGTAAGATAGATACAGCCTACAGGAAAATTAAAGAGACCTTTGGAGAAAAGAGAGCCACTTATATGAATATCAAGAGCTCAGATGGAAACCCAGTTCTAAGCAAAGAGGGGAAAGCAGAAAGGTGGAAGGAGTATAGAGAGGGTCTATACAAGGGCGATGTACTTGAGGACAATATTATGGAAATGGAAGAGGATGTAGATGAAGATGAAATGGGAAATACTATACTACGTGAAGAGTTTGATAGAGCACTGAAAGACCTGAGTCGAAACAAGGCCCCAGGAGTTGACAACATTCCATTTTATCTACTGATGACCTTGGGAGAGCCAGTCCTGACTAAACTGTACGATCTAGTGAGCAAGATGTATGAGGCAAGTGAAATACCCTCAGACTTCAAGAAGAATATAATAACTCCAATCGCAAAGAAAGCATGTGTTGACAGATGTGAAAATTATCGAAGTATCAGTTTAATAAGTCACAGCTGCAAAATACTAACGCGAATTCTTTACAGACGAATGGAAAAAACTGGTAGAAGCCGACCTTGGGGCAGATCAGTTTGGATTCCGTAGAAATGTTGGAACACGTGAGGCAATACTGTCCTTACGACTCATCTTAGAAGAAAGATTAAGGAAAGGCAAACCTACGTTTCTAGCATTTGTAGACTTAGAGAAAGCTTTTAACAATGTTGACTGGAATAATCTCTTCCAAATTCTGAAGGTGGCAGGGGTAAAATACAGGGAGGGAAAGGCTATTTACAATTTGTACAGAAACCAGATGGCAGTTATAAGACTCGAGGGACATCAACGGGAAGCAGTGGTTGGGAAGGGAGTGAGACAGGGTTGTAGCCTCTCCCCGATGTTATTCAATCTGTATATTGAGCAAGCAGTAAAGGAAACAAAAGAAAAATTTGGAGTCAGTATTAAAATCCAGGGAGAAGAAATAAAAATTTTGAGGTTCGCTGATGACATTGTAATTCTGTCAGAGACGCAAGGGACTTGGAAGAGTGTTGAACGGAATGGACAGTGTCTTGAAAGGAGGATATAAGATGAACGTCAACAAAAGCAAAACGAGGATAATGGAATGTATTCGAATTAAGTCAGGTGATGCTGAGGGAATTAAATTAGGAAATGAGACACTTAAAGTAGTAAAGGAGTTCTGCTATTTGGGGAGCAAAATAACTGATGATGGTCGAAGTAGAGAGGATCTAAAATGTAGACTGGCAATGGCAAGGGAACGGTTTCTGAAGAAGAGAAATTTGTTAGCGTCGAGTATAGATTTAAGTGTCAGGAAGTCGTTTCTGAAAGTATTTGTATGGAGTGTAGCCATGTATGGAAGTGAAACATGGACAATAAATAGTTTGCACATGAAAAGAATAGAAGCTTTCGAAATGGCGTGCTACAGAAGAATGTTGAAGATTAGGTGGGTAGATCACGTAACTAATGAGGAGGTATTGAATAGGATTGGGGAAAACAGAAGTTTGTGGGACAACTTGACTAGAAGAAGGGATCGGTTGGTAGGACATGTCCTGAGGCATCAAGGGATCACAAATTAACATTGGAAGGCAGCGTGGAGGGTAAAAATCGTAGAGGGCGACCAATAGATGAGTACAGTAAGCAGATTCAGAAGGATGTAGGTTGCAGTAGGTACTGGAAGGTGAAGGAGCTTGCACAGGATAGATTAGCATGGAGAGCTGAATCAAACCAGTCTCAGGACTGAAGACCACAACAACAACAACAACCTTCTAGTATCTCCAGGCTGCTTCCATGTATACAACCTTCACTGGTAGCAGGAATAAAATTCACAGACGTGCAAAACTTAATGACGAAAGTAACTTTTCAGTAAGGTGTTATTGACAAGTAACATAATTCTACGAAACTTGGACCGTACATGGAAAAAACTGCTACAGTATAGTACAGAAAGTAATTGAACCAGATGCGCAGTGAGACGCACAGAAATTTCACTTTGATTCAAAGACAATGTCTCTGATTTCACACGATTTATGAAAGGACGGAATGTGGTACTTAATGCAATACTTAATCACCACGGACAGGCAAGGGCTACCATGCTGGCTATAAAATTTGTGAATATTTATGGTGGGGCGTTACATTAGTCAACCAGTGGGGTTGACAACTACTTGATGATCGCTGGTGTATGTGGAAGTGCTGCGATACGTCTCTCCAATACTCCCACACGTACTCGATGGGATTTAATGGGCACTCCATTCGTCGAAAACCCTCTCGTTCAAGTGCTCCTCCACCTGTGCTGTCCGAGGCGGTGGCTCATAAAAATGACGTCATGGAGTAATGCGCAATGAAGTGACACACATAGGGAAAGAGCAGAGTGTTAAGGTAATGTAGACTGGCGGATGTATCGCGTTCGAAAATTAGGTGGTCAGTAAGCCAAGGAAGATTAATCCTCTCCACACGTTAACACCTAGGTCACCCTAACTATCATGTTTGGCAATGCTTCTGTGTGAATTCCGTGTTCCCACTATTTAATTATTTGTTTATGGTTCATTTATATTTTTATAATTTTTTGCTTTAAATTTTTCTCGTATTGATACTATATTTTCTGCATATGCAAAGTAAAGTATGCTATACTGGAGTTTAAAGTTCTTTGCATTGTATGTGAGTAATGTATGTAAAATATTATTTAAATTCTTTTTTCCGTTGTATAATTTTCTGATACATTTTGTATTAAAAATATCTGTATGTGCAAATTGTTCATGTCGATGTAAACTTGATAGTTCAAGAAATGGTCACGCTTAGGAACAATGTAAGAAATAAGTGTGGTGTAAAAGCCAGTGTGGTCTTGCTTAAAACGAAAGTGGCTCTGGGAAGTGGAAAAGGTGGCAAGGTCAAATTGGCGCGCTACCTAGAGCAAGGGCGGGAAGTAAGTCACACAGTCTGTAGGCGGCAGAGATTGAGGCAACAGCCTTGTGAAGGAGGAAAAGCTTTGCCTGCAAATTTGCACAGTTGCCTCGGATGAAGACTGAAAATGGTTAGGCATACCTGCCGGTTGTTGGGCTACTTTATGCAAAACCGAACGACGCCAAGAAGAAGAATTGAGCCCATTCAGCAAGATACTTGCAGGCCATAATGAGGGTAGTGTAGCCGTCATAACTGTTCGCCCCACTCAAGCCTACAGCCACCAGATAAGACTTATTTTTATTTTACTTTTGTACAGCGTGAACGATTATTTTAAACTGTATTTTAATAATCATTCTTGAACGTTAAAGAAACTGGTTCACCCCTTTATTCCATCCTGTATGGGGTTCCTTGCTGGTTTTTGATCAATCTGAGTATCCTGTTTTACAGACATAGGAAGTGCCAAGTTAATATAGAGAGTCACGATTTAAATTGTTTTTGTGTAAATAGTGAGAAAGTTTTCTTAACTATTGCAAACTGTTACAGTAAAAGTTTGCTTACATAAAATTCAATCAGAGTGAAACCAAATTAAAAGAATCTGTCACTTCAAGAAATAATCGTTTTTGAAAGTAAATTCCTGTAAGAAAGGGATTTTCTTGAGTGAATTGTTCAGTATAAAAATTATGTGCATTAGTATCTAAGTAGTTTAGTGTTTAAATTTGTTGATTATGGAATGTGTTTTTCTAAAGGTCCCCCTCTGACGTAATTTTTTCAGCTTCCTTAAAGTTATCTGCTGGGCTTTTTCTTTTCTAAAAACGAGATGTATAATGGTGTGGTCCAACATTGTCTCCGTGGAGTAATATTTATATGAAGAAGCAAACAATCTGTAGCAAGAAAACAGGCAAAATTTATACTTGGCTGGCGACCGTTAGAAAAAACTGCAAACCACTAAATGAACTTGGAATTGAGTTATCCTGGCTTCAATATAACACTATTCATACCGCGTTTCTTTCTAACCGCTGGGTAATATCTTAGGAAAAGAATTGAATAGTCTGATTTACTTATCCATTAGACACAACAGTCGGTCAAATTCTGTAAAAAGGGTAACTCTACTTATTACCTTTTTCTATTAACAGTACTATCCTCCTATAGCGTACTTTTTTAGGAAACTAAAACAACTTTTAGTAAGAGGATTATACAAGACAACATAGAGAGGTGGTTTTCTATTATTTACGTAAAAGCATACTGAAGTACAATAGTAGTGGTAGGGTTATACCACCTGTCGTCAAATGAGGGTGAGTCCAGAACCAGACCGAATCTTCTCTCATCCTAGAAGAGCATGTGACCCCCTTTCCTCATTGGTCCAGTCTGTGTGATCTTGGCACCATCGCACACGATTCCGCCGATGTGCGGATGTCAACGGAACACGACGCACTTCTCGCATGACAAAGAGATCACACAAATGCAGTCGCCGTCCCACTCTTGAGCGTGAGAATGCATGCCTTGCAGTTCTGCAAAATGTGGTTGCAATTGCACTTTCTGTTTGGCATCAGTTTCTTCTTGCCTGTTTCGTATCGTAGCGGTCATCTGTTGCTGTAGTTTACCTTGATCAACCACTTCGTCTCCTTCAGGCAGCAGTGTGTATAGTTCGTACTGCTCCTCGTACACGTGAAACAGTGCTGTAACTAATACGAAACTTCTAGGTACACTCGTTACAGTTCGTCCTTCTTCCAGTGTACCGATGATTCTTCCCCGAGTGAAGTCTTCCAAATGTCATCTAGGGGGCAAATTGTTATGAAGAACACCACTACATTGCACTGTAACTGCCCTCTGGGACTGACACGCACAACATTTCCCGTTCTTTCAACCGCCTCATGTCGCGGAGCCAGCCTCATTTGGCTCTAGTGTCACGCTGACCTCACTATGTGACATGAAGCTTTCTCTGCGCGACTTAGAGACCTCTGGCAACATGTTCCTGCACTGTTATTCATTAATATGTTACGGTACTTTATCTATATCGTTCTTAAATTTAGCAAATCAGTGTATATTGGGTGAAAAGTAATCAACAGCTAGTACACAAACCAAACTGCAGTAGCAAGCGTCGACGAGCATGTCAGGGAAGCTGTAGCTGAGAAAAGAGTGAGGCAGCGTTGTAGCCGGTTCCCATGTAATTCAGTCTGTACATTGAGCAAGCAGTAGCGTAGAATAAAACAAACTATCGAAAGAGAATTAATGTTGAAACAGAATAAATAAGAAGTTTAAGGTTTGTCGGTGACACTATAGTGCTCGCAGGTAAGTACCTCGAAGATTAGATGAATAGAATGAATAGTGTTTTGATGTTAGATGAAAGATCTACATCAATATCAGGAAATGAGGTGTGATTGACCATAGTCGAATTAAATTTGGTGAAGTTGAGTAAATTGGACTGTAAATGTAGTACACATGTTTTTTATTGGACAGTAAAATAACCATGGCTGAAGCTGAGAAGATATAAAATGTAGATTGGCAATAGTTACGGAAGTCTTTCGAAAACACAAATGTCATATTCTAAACGACTACTCATGTTGGTGTGTAGAATGTATGAGTCTGGTGATACACCACACAATTCCGAAGACTGCAGGAGTCAACAAGTGCGAAAATTATTGCACAATCAGCTTAACAGCAACACATGCATCCAAGTTGCTGACAAGAATAATATACACAAGAATGGAAATAAAACTGAGGAAGTGTTCGATGACGGTTATAGTTTGGCTTTAGGAAATGTAAAGTCACCAGAGAGGCACTTCTGACATTGCGTTTAATATTGGAAGCAAGTCATAAGAAAAATCAAGACACGTTCGTACGGTTTTTGACTTACAAACAGCGTTAAATAATTTGTACGTAATTTGAGTAAAACAGACGTAAGGTATAGAGAAAGACAGGTAATAAGCAATACGCACAAGAGCCAAGAGGGAATAATAAGAGTGACCGACCAAGAACGAAGTGCTCGGATTGAAAAGGGTGTAAGACAAGGATGTAGTCTTTCACGCCTACTGTTCACTCTATACATCGAAGAAGCAATGAAGGAAATAAAAGAAGGGCTTGAGAGTGAATTTAAAAGTGAAGGCGAAAGGATACCAATGATAACATTCGCTGATGACATTGCTATCGTCAGCGAAAGTGAAGAAGAATTACATGATCTGCTAAATGAAATGAACCGTCAATAAGAAGAAAGTAATGAGAATTACTAGAAATGAGGACAGCGATACAACGTCAGGACTGGTAACCACGAAGTTGATGAATTTAAGGAATTCTGCTACCCAGATGGCAAAATCACCTATACCGGACGGAGCAAGAAGGACATCAAAATTGGCTAGCACTGGCAGAAAGAGCATTCCTGGCCAAGAGAAGTCTACTAGTATCAAACATAGGCCTTGAGGAAAAAATTTCTGAGAATCTTCATTTGCAGTAAAGTATTGTATGGCAATGAAACAAGCACTGTGGAAATATCGCAGAAGAAGAAAATCGAAGCCTCTGAGATGTGGTGCTACAGGAGTACGTTGAATATTTTGTGGACTTAAAAGGCATGGAATGAGGAAATTATCGGGACAATCGGCGAGGAAAGGAATATGTGGAAAACACTGACAAGAAGAAGAGACAGGGTGTAAGACGTATATTAAGACATCACGGGATAACTTCCATGGTACTACAGGGAGCGGTAAAGGATAAAAGCTGTAATGGGAGAGTTGGAATACATCCAGCAAATAAAAGAGGTCATAGGTTGCAAGTGTTATTCTGAGACGAAGAGGTTGGCGCGGGGGAGGAATTGGTTTCGTGGCGGGCCGCATCAAACCAGCCAGAAAGCTGACGACTGAAAAATAAACAAATTAAAAAAAGTAAAATAAAAATTAACTAACTAGCATGGAGGTTTCTTTTTTATAATCGGAGCTTGTTCACAGTAGGTAGACGAGATTGACGTGTAATTATATTTCTGTGAGGTCTGTTAGTTTTATTATTCTTTGTGAACAGTGGGAACGATCAAGCAAATTACAACGTTAACGTTATTCTATCCGTACATTGTAGATACGAGAATCTGAGGTCGACAGCTAGTTACTGTCGAAACCTGTCATGAAACAAACTACTCCACATCAAACGATTTTGGTTTGTAAAATTATCAATTACCGAGAAGAATGTTCACCACCAGAAGAGTGTTGCGGTGCGGTCAAACACGAAGCATAGGAAGACACACTTGGGTTCCTGTTGGAATGCCCTGTTTTTCACCCTATACTCATAATGACAGACTATCAGGAACCGCCAATAGGTGTCAACTGCTAAAGTAAATTTACGATGGTTTAATAATTTAGGGTTGCAGCCATTTGTAGTAAAGTGGTTTTAAAAACGTTGAAAGCATAAGTTCACCCATTCTTCGACCAAGCTCTGTCACTCCTACCACCGCCAGTATAGCATTTAAAAAATTGCTGATGACAAAGAAGGTACCATCGTCCCCATTAAGTTTAATAGGTCTGATACTAAATCTATTCCTACATTTCTGTTACTAACTACGGTTTAGTTACTTTCTTATGCACAATTCAATTTCAGTTTCCTTTTCTTATATAGTTTATTGAAAATTGATTTCATATTTACTAGAAACGTAAGTTTACAGACAAAAACATATATCAGGTTTCCTTGAAACGCTTCTGTTTGTCTCCTAGTTTCCTTTGGTCGGTCGCCGTAAGGTTTAAGAACTGTACGGTGGTTTAGAAGTTTCATAAGTTTGACAACCACTGTTTATTCCCTCAGTTCCTGTTCCTCTTGGGTACAGGACTTTTAACGATCGTAGATGATGAGAAGAGTAGAACCTCAATTTTTCCTAGTTTATCCGCTTGTTTTAAGTCCTAAAAACGTAAACTATGTGGTCTTATAATTTGATAACATTGCTTTATTAAATTTTTGCATGAACAGTATTTTTGTGTACGCAACGTCGGCATGCACTTCCGTGGATTACTTTAACGTGGACGTGCTCCCAGACAGGGATTCCTGATAGACGTCGGATAGAAGAGGGGGCTGATTCTACAAGTGCACGTTCTAGGAATGGTAGTTTCATGGCCCAGTCTCAGGTAGCTCTTCCTGTTTGTCCTCCCGGTTTAATGAAACTGTGTTATCGTACTGGTGATCCGCTCCTCCTCCTGTGTGACCTGGAGCGAAAGTCGTTCCTGAAGACTGGCATTTTCAGCCGAAACTGGTGTCAGAGTCTTCTGTGCCTCCTGGGTCCATGCAGACACATCTTCCTCTTAATCAGGGCTTGAACGGTGCTGCAGTCTCATGATGTTGTTGCCTTGTGGGAGTTTTCGTTTCATAATCAGATTTTCACCTATTGGTATTTAGCCAGTATCTATTACCTTCACTTTCCAGCAAGTATTCACTATTTCAAGTAAGTGTAGTTTCAGCAGTGGTCTTCTACATTTTAGTAACTCGGTGTCGGTTCCGTCTGTCATGTGGATTGTCCATTCATTTGTCCAGGGCTTAATACAGCTCCTCCAGGGATGTCACGTCTCCTTGGAAAATTTCGATATGTACTTCGGAGGTGGTGTTTGTTTCCGCTGTATCGTGCTCTTCACATCACAGCTACGATAGTATTCAATCCTAGTATCTTTTTCAGTTTCGCGTTGTTGAACATTAAGTTTATCTGTTTTGTTGGCCTGTTGCAGTAGTTTATGTGCTACTTCCTGCCTATCAGTATCTTTGTTATTTACTAACTTGTCCCAAGACCGTAGTTGACTATTCTGATTCCTTTCTGATTCCTCCCTCTGCATGGTTGTTCATTGCCTTGTACCTGATCTAGACTCCACTGAATTACTTTAAAAATGGCTCTAAGCAGTATGGGACTTAACATCTGAGATCATCAGTCCCCTAGGCTTAGAACTACTTAAACCTAACTAAACTAGGGATATCACACACACATCCATGACCGAGGCAGGATTCGAACCTGCGACCGTAGCAGCAGTGCGATTCCGGACTGAAGTGCCTAGAACCGCTCGGCCACAGCCGACGGCGCCTACTTTCGAAGCTTTCTCCGTATGCCTTCTGTTTTCCCTGCACTGTTAATTCGACCTCTTTGTTTCATGTCCTCCGACATCGTACACTTTCTTTCTGTCTTTCCCAGGCTTCCGTTGCTGCATGTTTGATGCTTTCTCTTATACTATCCTATCCCTTGTTGATGTCATCAGTTGTCACTCGATAAACAGCACTTTCACTTACAATAACCCGCCTCTATGGCTGTCGTAACTTGGATCCAATACCCTTTCATTTTGTGTTTTTCACTATTGTACAATTACGGCTGCGTACCAATGTTCAAGTACGTGGCTTAACCCAAGAAAGCGTCATACTTAGTAAAAACTGCGTTGGTCGTACTTATTATTGTGGTGGTATGATACGAAATAAAATATAAGCAGATTTAAAAAGTGGTCGAAATACATTAGGAGAAACATTATGTAATCATAATTGTTCGAGGCACATTCAGTAACGAATACAACAGATTTCTTTCTTGGCCAGTTTCGATTGAAAAAAATGCAGAATGGTCTTTTGGTCTAGTAGAATATCCTCGCTTCAGCCCCGATAGTTTCGTGACAGGTGGCACTGCTATAAGTAGCCTACAAAGTGGCGTCTGTAATGGACCTGAGTTCCAAACAGAGAGCTGTCTTTGAGTTTCTTTTAGCGAGGTAGCAGAGCGTCGCAGATATTAGTAGGCGCTTGCAGAATGTCAAGGAGACATGACAATGAACAAAAGTAAGGTGAGTCGTTGGGCGAGGCGACTGTTATCAAAGCAACAATCTCGCACTAACATGTCTGTTCTCCCGCATGCACACTGGCCGCACTCAGCTATGACTCCTTCAGTGCTGCCCTCAAGAAACAGCCCTAATATCAAATATCGGCTTTAATTTGAGTAAGTAAATTCTGAGAATGTATATCTGGAGTATAGAAGTTTTCTGACTGGTTTGATGCGGCCCGCCACGAATTTCTGTCCTAGGTTAATCTCTTCATCTCAGAGTAGCACTTGTAACCTATATCCTCAATGATTTGCTGGATGTATTTCAATTTATGTTTTCCTCTACAGCTTTTGCCCTCTACAGTTCCCTGTAATACCACAGAAGTCATTCCTTCGTGTCTTAACAGATGTCCTATCATCCTGTCCCTTCTCCTTATCAGTGTTTTCCACATATTTCTTTCCTCTCCGATTCTGCGTGAACCTCCTCATTCGTCTGTAGCACCAAATCTCAAATTCTTCGAGTCCCTTCTGTTCCGGCTTTCACACAGTCCATGTTTCACAACCATACAAGAAACTATGTTTTCATCAAACATTTTTTCCCATAACTTCAGTCAAAACAACCTCTTTGAAGAATAATGTACAGAAAGTATAGTGCCGATGAGAGGTGGACAGGTGTGAGGGTTCGGTTGGGTGTAGGGTGTAGAACGCATTTTAATTTTCTCTTTTGTGTCCCCCCCTCATGAGAATATTTAACGTTACAGACTTCTATCGTAGGATGTTTAATGTACTGTAATTGTTTTTGTTGATAATATGTATGTTTCTCCTGTTATAAGGCACGAGAACGGGCATTTTTGACGTTTTCGTAGAAGGGCCAAACTCGCTGCTCTTCAGCACGCTCTTGCGCCAACACCGCTCGTCAGGAAATCAAACCTAAGTAGTGCATTTTATAGAAAATTTTATCATCTTTAATTTTGTATAGGATAGTAATTTTCGAAAAAGACATACTTTTAGATTCAGAAACATAAAACTGAAGAAATGGGAAAATATTGAGGTCTTTTGCATTTTTCGACGTGAAGCCGACCTCCAACAAGGCAAGAAGATGGAATTCGTATACAAAAATAACCGTTGATATAAAAACTTCCGGAATTTTGTTGCTGGAAAAATCACCTTTTGACAGGGATATGAGATGCTTGCGTTAATGGAACTACCGAAGTGTGTCCAGGGTAAAAAATCCACATGTGCAAATTCAGTCAATTTAATGAGGTCACGTCTCGTGGACACAGTTTCAGTCCTACATTTTTCCCTTATTCTCAGCATTCACAACCGAAATGAATACTGAAACGACTGCGCACTTCAATAGTGTGAATTAACCAGTTTGTCCACATGCAGCTCGTGTTTCTCAAAATCCAGTAATCGTTCATTGGTTTATTGTGTTATTCTATCGCTACTGTAAATACCCCAACTTATTCATTGATCACACCAAACACATTTAACGGCGTTCACAAAGTGCTGACATTACTCGTCAGTGCTGGGTACATCGTGTAAAATCTCATTGTACCATCCCTACTGACTGCTGTTTGCTGAATTTCCGCAAGCGTTTCTGTCGTATTTCTAACTGTTTACAAGTACATGGCATGTCAGTGAGAAAATGAAGCCTGCCCATCAAACATAGATGAAGTTTGCGTTGGCTAATGGAAATCCAAAATTTATTTCAGTAGGTTCAACAGCAAATGCTTTTAAAAAATTAATTTTCTTAGCTAAACGGGTGAGGAGAACACGCAGTACCGCCAGTAAGAATTTAACATACTGCTGTGAAAAATACTAGATCAGGGCGTCGTAACCACTTACTGAGATTGGTATCACCATACCTTATTTTCAGTGGTATGAATTAGGTTAATCAATTACTTGAACGGTGGCGTCGACGTCAAGCTATTGCTGAAGAGTGAGTTTTGTCAGATGACTGACTGTGAAATCGTGCTTAACAACAGATGCTGTAGTGTCACCAAGTGCTTCCTGCGTTTTTCGGACGCCATAGCTTTCTACCTGTATCCAAGCTCCACAAATAACTTTGACCTGCTTGGCATGTCATTGTACGACATACTTGGGTTTCCTCCTGTTTCATTCACGTATGGGAAGAACGAGTGTTCAGATACTTATTTGCACGCTGTAATTAGACCATTCTTGTCTTAGCGATTCCTACTAGAGCAAAACTTAGTGGGTTGTAGTATATTCCAGACTCCTGGTTTAATGTTGGTTCTTGTAACTCTGTAAGTAGGCTCTCACGGAACAGTTGGCTTCTCTGTTGAAGCCTCTGCCATTTCAGATTTTTCAGAAACGCGCAGTGACGCTCCACTGTAGATCGAACAAACATGTGACCAAAATTGCTGCCTTTCTTTCTATACGTTGATATCTGATACGAGTCCAACACACAGGAGAAATATTCTGCATTGGGTCACAAGAAAGTTTTGAAACCAAACTTCTTTGTAGATTTTGTACTTTTATTCTGAGTTATTGTGCCTGCGACAGGTATACTGGAGCGAAGAGCACTGAGAAGTTCTGTGTGAATTCCTGCCAAACGAAAGATTATCAATAAAAAACCTAGCAGGTGTTAGATAAGTGAAGGTTTTCCTAACCCTTGTGTTGCGGTTTACGGCTTCTCTCGTTATCAGCCATGTCAGCTTCAACGTTTCTTCTTAGGGGTTTGGTAGTGCTGATTTATTATGCTATTGTAAATTTGACATTAAAGTGAACTCTGCTACTTGACGTTATAAAATAAGTACATTCCTCCATTTTTTATCCTAACAGCCGTTTTTATTTCGATAGCTTAACGCTTCCATACTGTGGAACTGAGTTGTCAAGCAGTGTTTACGAAGAA
The DNA here is from genome assembly GCF_021461385.2 of Schistocerca piceifrons. Classification (NCBI taxonomy): domain Eukaryota; kingdom Metazoa; phylum Arthropoda; class Insecta; order Orthoptera; family Acrididae; genus Schistocerca; species Schistocerca piceifrons. The sequence goes on from NC_060139.1 coordinate 632,916,033, forward strand.
TTACGGTTGTTTACGAGGGCAGTTTATAAATAAGCCTCGGATTGACTAAGAAAAAGAGAAAAAATCGGCAAAAATATCATATTTATAATCTCTTCTTACATGCTGACATTAGTTCTCCGCATAGTCGCCACCAAAATCTAAATACAAAAAGATCCAAACACAAAATAAACGCAGCATCACCCATTAATTATCCGAATGGGATGGAAAATGGTGAATGTGATGTACGTATATGCATACAAACAGATAACTAGAATTTCAGAAAAACTGCGTAATTTATTCAAGAGAAAGAGCTTCACTGACTGAGCAAGTCAATAACGTGTTGGTGCATCTATCGCCCTTATGCACGCAGTTATACGGCCTGACATTGATTGAGTTGCTGGATATTCACCTGGTGGATATCGCACCCAATTCTGTCCAATCATTGCGTTAGAGTTTCAAAATCCCGGCTGGTTGCAGGGCTCGGCCCGTAATGCTCCTAAAGTTTTCCACGGGATAAAGATCCTGTGTATTTGCTGACCAAGATATGGTTTGGCAAGCACGAAGACAAGTAGTAGAAATGCTCGCCGTGTGCGGACGGGAATTATCTTGCTGAAATACAAGCCCAGGATGGCTTGTCAAAAGGGGCAACGAAACTGGCCTTTGAATACAGTCGAATTGCCGCTGAGGTGCAAGGGTGCCACGGATGACAACCAAAGGGGTCCTGCTATGAAAAGAAACAGCATACCTCCTGGTTGTCGAACAGTATGGTGGGCGACGTCAGGCTGGTATCCTACTGCTGCTTGGGGCATTTTCCAACACGTCGTCTGCCTGGTATCCCATAGAATGGAGTAGAATTGTCTTCATTAATGATCCCCGCTTCGATCTGAGCTTCGATGACTCGCGAAGACGTAACTTGAGACTCCACAGACACCGGAGGATACCAACCTGCCTGTCGCCTGCCGTGTGGCCCGACAACCGAGAATGATAGTCTGGGGTGCAATCTTCTTTCATAGCAAGGTCCCTTTGGTTCTGATCCACGGCATTTTTCCAGCAAAGAGGTACGTCAACGAATTCTACGTCTCGTTTTATTAACCTTCGTAGCGAGCCATCTTGGTCTTACATTTCAGCAAGATAATGCCCTTCGCTCGCAGCGTGAGTTTCTACTGTTTGCCTTCGTGCTTACCAGAACCTAACTTGGGCAGCAAGGTCACCGAATCTCTCTCCAGCTGAGAACATTCGTGCCGTTATGAATAGAGCACTCCTATCATCTTCGGATTTTGACATCTAACCCGCCATTTGGAGAGAATTGGCAGCATATCCCTCAGAGCGACATCTAACACCTCTGTCAATCAATGTCGAGCCGAATAACTGATTGCATAATGACCAGAGGTTAACCAACGCGTTACTGTTCATATACAAAAGTCTACCGGTTTCCGCCACATTCACATAATTCCTTAGTGTTTCGTAGACTCCTTTTTTCCTAATTTGTTTTTAGATTATTTGTTGTACCGTGACACCAGTTCCTTTATCCCTTCTTTAAACAATGTTGCGCCCACGTGTTTCAGCCTGTTGTTGCCAGCATCCTTGACTTCTTCGCTGATAGTGGAGTACCGAGTAGCTAGCCATGCTGACGTGCAACAGTTTCCCACAGGGCTCCCTCGGCCTGAATATGTTCCATGTTAAGCTGACTTTTCTGTCTTGGTTCTAAGATTGTCAGGGCACCTCTAAAGCCTTTTATAAATACGTATATTCTTCTACACACTTACATTATTTTCGACTGTTAAAACCTGTAAGTAGTGATGCTTCAATAGGCATCACAACGGGTGCTGCCCCCACCGATTCAGCAGTATATTCTCAGTGAGGACTAATTTCTCCTACCTCATCACTACAACTTCGGCTGCAACGATCAGTGGCCTAACGCATTTCACGACTCCAATCTCCAGTGGGCGCCCCGCAATATGACAGTGCCTTTATTGTCCTAACCTCCGGTTGCAGATTACTGACTTGAGTGGACACATTGTTGTGATACTCAGGAAAGTGGTGGTTTAGAACATGCTCTGTGCCTTCCAACTCACTCCCTACCGCTTCACCTACAGGTCCTGATTCGGGTGATGCTTCAACAGGGGTATATAGCATCCTTTCACTCGGTATTTAGTTTTTCATTTACTTGTTCATCCTTTTACTCTGACTCGTTACGGATGCTTTTGCCTTTAGCGTCTAAGCACTCTCGTAGCACTTACCCTCATGAGTTTTCTTCAGATCAGAAATTTCATTTGAAATGCTCAATAAACAGTATCTGTTCACTTTGCTAATTCCTTATCACGTTATTCAAGTGTCGTATTTATTTGCGCGGCCTACTGTTTGAGACGTTTGTCCACTGGCTCAGAAAATTCTTTGTCACTCTGTAAGCGTGGTGTTTACTGGAGCAGAGATTTGCGTACCAGTTCTTTGTCAGGTTTTGTCAGTATATTATTTACCTGCTTGGCAAACCCTTTGTAAGGTTTTGCAACGGTAGTGTTTACCTGAGCAGAAATTCGCATGACTAATTCCCGATCATGGTTACTGATCACAGCTGCTATCTTTCTAAGAAAATTTGTAAACGGATCTGCAGTTTGACTAGTTCCTGAAATTTCCTCAGCATTTAATGATTGTGCATTTAATTCCGGTTCAGAAACAGTGCCATTAATTTCCTCCGTTGCCGGATCGGCACTGCTGACGATATCGATGACAGATTCAGCAGTTATCTCATTTACGGGTTCCATTGGCACTGCTTTTCCAATTTTGGTCATAACTAACGTTATTTAAAACTAATTTGTCTTATGATACAAATAATAAGTGCTACAACTACTGGCAGCAAAATTTATTTCAGTGTGTAGTTGTACAAGATGGAGACTACATTTTGAAAAAGAAGACGAGCCTCTCGCAGCCTCTGTTGCGTGCGTGTTGCCATAGAACTGCCACTATGCTCACGATCTTTAATAACAGTGAAATATACAGAATTTAATGTTTTCAGGAGTAAAAGATCTAATGCTTTAAGTTGAATTTTTAACTGCTCAGTGAGGTATTTGAAAAAAAATCGTGGCGGGCGAAATGGAAGCAAACAAACAAGAGTTTCACTTATCTTGATTTTTCCCGTACCTCTGATTCCGTTAACCATAAAGTAAAATCCCTTCTTTATGTATTGTTAATTATTTTCTTGATACATCCGTTTCTTATAATTTCTCTTTGTTCAGATACCGTGGATTGTTGCTCCAGCAGTGTACATCGAATATGAAACAAAAAGACACAATAAGTAATTATTAAAGGTAATGAAAATTTTCACACAATCGGGCCCCACGTTGGGAGCCCAATGTGGCGTTACTTACTGAGGAGGATTACTTTATAAGATCCTCAAAGGTACGACATTAATCTAATAATTTCTAAGTTGTGTAACTCGATACAGTACGACAGTCGCGACATGGAGGCAACCCACATTGAAGACGGACCATTTTTGATCATAGGAATTTCTATGCTTTTCATTAACAGGTTATCTTATTGTAGCCCATCCTCGGATTCTTTTCACGACCATTTGTTTTTTATCTGGTAACTGTGTAGTTTGACAGGCATTTTTGTTCGAAACGATAACCGATCAGACCCATGTAATTCATGCTGTAAAATGTTGTGTGCAGCGGGAAAATGATCGGATAAATTAAGTGGGAGGGGTGAAGGGTTCTGGTTCTTTGTTAAAAATCAGTTAATGAAAGAATATTAGCTGTGTTCGGTTGTTCGTCTCCGAAGAATCCACCGCCAACACCGCCTGTTTTCTCCCGGATAAATATAAATCAGAAGATAAATTGAGTAAATGGTAAGGAGACGAGGTAGTGATTCGGATTAATGATGTACTCGACAAAATATACAGACATAAGCATTGTTTATCCAGCAAATAGTTAATGGGTTACCTAACTTACATCTGCTGAACTTGAGTTCCCACGAACAAGAGACAAGTGAACAAGAAGATCACCGATGAATAGAAAACATACACATTTTTCAGTGTCTTTAAATTTTCCATCTATACGGTTTCTGAAAATATACTCTTTTGATCTTCGGCGTGTAATGTCTTTCACTAACTGGTATCCCATTTTATAAATGAAATTTTCTGTTATTGTACAGCATCACATCATTAATTAAATGAGAAGAAAATGGAGAAAACTGAAATAATAAAAAACATTAAAGCGATTTTCTCTGTTTGGTATGGATTGTTGTATTCCAACTTCCGGAAAGATGACATTGCCAAGTGTAGAAAGATGCCTTCTAAACCCCCACTGGAAGCGACTAAGTATTTGTTACTATTCAAGGAATCACGTCAGACCCCAGCTATCTTTCCTATTCATTTCGTGAGGGCCACGATGGAGTAGCTACTCGGCAATGTACAGTCTTTCCATGATTTGACTCCCTAAACGAGTAGGGAATGTCTCTAGTCAGCCCAATTTTATTTAAAAAAGAATATGTAATGGTTTCCTTTCCACCCTTTTGCGGGTAGTATAAAATGCTGTAATGAATTAGATCCTTATCTGGTACAAGCACCATCACGTGAGGTAGCGCGCAAAAATTTCCATAGGAAAGGAGCAGCTATATTCGTAGGTACTGCTGGAATGGGAATTCCAATCATTTCTTTCCATTGACGCCTGACGGTGTAGGAAAACTGGATCCTGGGTTTCAGTGGCAGTGATCGAGCGGAAGTACACCACTGCTCGTTGATAATCCATCCATGGAAATAAAATATTTGTCAGATAGAAGTATTTTGAAATGTTGATTAAAGACTGTTCGTCGTAACAACCGTCGAAGAACTAGTGTGTAGTGATAATTATTCACAGAAAATTTTAAGTAACCGGCATGCTGGCACGTAAATATCATTTTTATAGATATTTTTAAGTTTTGTACATAGGAGTTGGACAAAAATGCGAAAAAACAGCAAGAAATTCTTGCTTGAACATAAATGCAGATCCTAACCAAGCCTCCAGGTGCACTATTGTGTTTGACCACTAACAGTCTAACAGCACTTGTGGAATGTCCTCATCACGCTGCAAGGATCAGTCGAGGTCAGAACCGTGTTCTGTAAAGTTTTGAGTGCATTGTGTCGAAACTGGCAAATTGTTGGTAGTCGTATGGTGGGAACTTCCGGAACCAGGGTATTCGAAGCGTTTGGTGTTTTAAAAGAGGTGCCTTATAGATGATTTATGTCTCATACAGGGAAAGCGGAAAAATATCAACCCATAAGTCACTACGCGGAGGAAACTGTATTCACTGATCGTGGCATATGGCCGCAGGAGAGGACTGTGTCGAAAAATTAGAGGACGGCAGCTGCGAAAGTCACTGCAGAACTGAATGTCGTCCTCGAGAACCTGGTCAGCTCCATAAGCCGGGAACTCCAGGGCAATTTCAAAACCACTCATCAGTTATGCAAATGGCCCTAACAGGAAATTGTGGTAACTTAACGGTAAAATCTGGGCAATGGAGGATAGTCATTTGGTCCGATAGACTGTCTTCAACATCTGTTAGAGTTGACTTCCTGAAAGTGAAACATGGTGAGGACCCAGTGATGATTTTGGGTTCAATATCGTGGTATTCCATGGGCCCCATAATTACTCTGCAGGATTGTGTTACTACCAACGATTATGTGGCCGTTTTGTCTGATAGGTCATCCCATGATTCAATGTTTATTCCCTAATGGTGATGCTGTGTTCTAAGACGAGGAAGCCCTTGCTCATAGTGCTTACATCGTCCAAGACTGATTCTGTGAGCACGAGGATGGGCTGTCTCATCTCCATCGGCCACAACAGTCACCAGATGTCAATCATGAGTCCTTCTGGTCTATTTTGGAGACTATGTTTAGTGTCCGCTTTCCACTTCCATCATCGTTATCTGAACGTTTCATTATTGTACAGGTAGTGTGATATAAGATTCCTTCAAAAACCATAGAGGACCTACATTTATCCTTACCTGAGACAACTGGATCCTGTTTTGAACGATAACCGTTTTCCTGCACTTTATTAAGCGTGATAATGGGTTGTCTTTTTAGTGTACTTTTGTCTGCACCCTGTTAGTTTTGTACGTTTTTTTCTGATAATATATACCACGCCACACGTTTAGAGTAAATTTTACGAATTGAATAAGGAACTAACAAACAAACTAACCAACTAACATTGCCAGTGCGACGCCTGGAGGTGTAGAACGGAGTCAAATCTGTTGGATTACAGCATTTATTGGTGCACTTGTACGTTTAACAGTTATCCTCCTTGTGGAACCTCACACTCCTGGAGAACTAGAGGAACGGTATATCGAGTCTTTAAACATTTTTCATGACCTCTTCTTGCTCTCTGTGGTAGTTCTATGTGACTTTGCCCTCAAAAGGGCATAAGGTTCGCAAACGTCTGGCATTTTAAGCATTGTAAGGCCGTGCGTCTGTGCCTAATGGCACAGGGACGATCGTCGTTCCATCGTGGGACGTGTTGGGTCTCAAGTCAGCCTAATAACTTTTGGATCACTCCATCTGCTGGATATCCCTCACCGTTGTCATATATCCAGTTCCGTACACTCTCTCGGTGTTCAGAAATAGCCAGTTAGGAGCATAACATCTGATTTGCTCTGCTAATTAAAATATGGCTGAACAAATAAAGACAGATCTTGCTGGGACTGCGTAACAATGCTATTTTTGGGTGGTTCTGTCTGTCCTCGCATGTCTCCTCCCCTGCGGAATCCGCTCTTTATACAGATTGGCAATTTCATGTTATTTTTACTTTGTAGCTAGGTTCTCTTCCTGTCGCCATCTATAACTAAAGGGAAGGAATCCATGTTCGCCATCTTTCTGTGTATGTGTGATAGTTGTTCAACGTATCTTATTTCCGGAGCCGCGGACAGAGGAACAGTTCAGCATTTGTTTGAACGTGGTTGGAAAATCTGATAAAGACCACACATAGGCTGGCGGTGTACAAGACCACAGGCCAGCTACCCGCTGGGCGGTTTTGACCCGGGTCTGGCTCAACAAGTTTGCTCCCAAGCGAGCGCACTGCACGTTAAGCTGTACGAGTGAATATTTTGAACAATTCACCTGAAGGATGTTTGTGTAGATGAAGGTAACCTGGAATGAGTGTCTCAGTTCTGAGAGCGCGGGGAGCGGCTGCAGTTAGCGACGTTTCGGCATCTCTGGCGACGTTATCAGCGGAGCTTCCGGCAGAGGCTCCGCAGGTGGCCGGCCGTGTGAATTGATTCGCTCCCCAGGCGCCCGCTGCGTGCGAATAATGGCTCGATTGTTGCAGCCTGTAATTGATTACGTGCATTAGCGGCCAGCGACGCGTCCATTGTGCCGCGGCCGTTCCGCATTCGTGCCGTGTGCCCAGAGCATTGTTACGCAGTCTCAGCGAAGCCGGGGTCTCCTTTTCCAAAATCGTGTGCTGCCCCTACAGATCCTCCTGGATGATGCGAGTATATTGTCATTACATCAACATTTTCCGTGTAAGCTCTTGTTATACTGAATGTATCAAGTTGAGACAATATTTGTACTGGAACTATCGTAAGGACGTGTTTTTGAACAGGTCACTAGTCGATATCCAATAATATACTGGACTGTACCGCGTCCGAAGCATGTTTTACACAAGAGCATGTCTTGCGTGAATCGATTACTTGTCCTTGTTGCTTGTAACACATCAGCGTGAAAACCAGCCGCCAACCACGTTGTGATGAGCTGTTCGTGCTAAGTGGTGAGATCTAATCGCGAAAGTACTCTGAAGACTGCATTTCTGTAGAAAGCTTCGCTCATTCGTGTCACTGTAACAAATGAAACGAATTATATTCTTTTTACTAAATTGTCCTCTTCGTTGCCGTTACCCACTGCGAAACACTACACAGCTGGCAAGAATAGTAAACAGGGGACATTTCGATATAAAGGCATAAAGTCTTTGCGAATTTCATTCCAAGCACTCAGCTGGACTGTAACTATGCCTCGCAGGCAGGCGCGTGAAAAATATACGCAGATGTCAGCATTTGAGAGAGGGTGTGTAGCTGGGTTCAAGGAAGCGAGTAATCTGCGAATCGCTTTACAATTTAATATTAGGGATGCCACTATTCGACGATGTCAGGAATGGCTAAAACATGTCCGAGCATCAAGAATGAAGCGGTCGACCTAGGGAGACGACAGAACGTGAGGACCAAAAAATTGTCAGAGAGGCAATCAGAGCTCCGGAGTCATCATTACCACTTATCCGACGTACAACTGGTGCTTGAGTAACGAAAAGGACCATCAACAGGTGCCTCACAGAGCGGGGGCTGAGCTCTTGGAGCCCCTTGCGACAACTACCTTTGACCTCTGTACACTAACAAGCCAGTTTGAGATGATGTCAGGCATGTTCGGCTTGTAATCTCATGGTCTGGAGAAGAACTATCTTCAGTGATTAGCCTCGCTTCGAAATAAGCCTCGATGGCCAGCGAAGGCGTGTCTGGAGACCCTCTGGACAGTGATGGGAGACCAACCTGAATGTCGCCCCCCATACTGCCCAGAAACCAGAAGTGATGGTCTGGAGTGCTACTTCTTTCCGTGGCAGCACCCTATTGGTTGTCATCCGTGGCACCTTTAAGTCACGGCAGTATGTCGACAATATTCTACGCCTATGTTGTTTCCCTTCATGGCAAGCTATCCTGGACTTAACATATCAGCAGAATAATGGCCGCCCGCACACGGCGAGGGTTTCTACTGCTTGTCTTCGTGCTTGCCAAACACTATCTTGCCCACCATACCGCCGGATCTCTCCCCAATTGAGAACGTTTGGAGTGTTATGGGCATGGCTCTCCAATCAGCTTGAGATTTTGAAGTAACTCCCCATTTGGACAGAATTTGGCACGATGTCGCCCAGGAGGATATCCAACAACTGTATCTGTCAATGTCAAGCCGAATAGCTGCTTGCATAAGGGCAGTTTGTGAAGCACTTTATTTTGAAAATTATTCAGTTTTCCTGAAACTGTAATCAGTTGTTGCCTGAACATGTGCATGTGTGCATCACATCTACCGATTTCTGTCCCATTGGGATAGCTGCCTCGTTGTGCGTCTTTCTTTTTTTTGTGTTGAGTGTATTTCGTAAAAGTGTTCTCCTAGAATCCTACAAGAGAGACCAAATATCTGAATCAAAATATGGTTTGGATATTGTAATACCTGAACATAGAAAAAAACTACGTTATGCATAAATAAGAAGATAAATGGGAAATGAAAATGCTTTTAATGAAAATTGTTGCTATGCTAAAAACGTGAGCTCAGCTAGAGTAAAATATAGTTATAGATGTTCTGGTGCACTTGGAAGGGAAACAAGGCACAGGCATTATTTGATATGTTTGTATTTATTATCTGAAGCAAATGAATGTTGATACTTTGAAATGTTTCTACGACAGAAATACTACCCTTTTGAGGTCTCAGCTGTGTTATATATCAAGTGCATCTACTATGAATATCGATTTGATAGTTAGTAAACTCTACCATCATTGCTAGTTCCTTATTGCTGTTACTACATTCTAACTGTTAGTAAAATTAGTGGTTCTTTGTAATCCTCTCTTTCACCTTTCAGTAATGCTGAATACAAACAATTTGAGCTCCATCGTGTGACGACAAATGACCACTCACGGCAACTGGGTTTCACTACAGGAAAAATACGACTGGGGCATTACGGTAGACACACCACGAATAGTTGAGTTAGACGAGAGAGCCATTCGTGTGAAACGGCCTTAACGACAACCTTATACAATTGCAAGAGTAGCGTGCTTTCAACTTCCTTGCAATTAACCTTGCGGATAGATCGAATAGAAATCCATTCTTAAATGTAAAAAATTCCATCCGGTACGTCTACAAGGAAATGTTTTAAAACATGTTCCACATGAGAGCAATACGTGCAGCGAGCAACAAGTTGGATATAGCTAAACTTATTTTGTGCGGATGGTGCCCCACAACTCGTAAATAATTTAAAAAAAATCATATTTCAGAACCGCCAACAACTGCCGATACAATAATTCTCTATCTACTAAAGGTTTCGATCATATGATCAGTCTCCCGTATCATAAAATTATTTACAGCACGCTGCGCTGCAAAGTTTTTACTTTGACGTATAATACTTTAAAAGCCATCCTGTGTCACGGCCGTATTACACCGTCAGAAGTCAGCAGTAAAGTGAGCTGTGTCAGTGCAGTGTATATAACACAACACACTATTGACAACCGTGAAGAAAGCTGCCACTTAAGAGAGTCGTCATGCGAACTGTTGCAAAATATTTGATACCTGAAGTTTATCAGGTGATCGAATCTGGTAGGCAGCAAAATATTATTTCTTCAGCAAATCTTGGTGGTTCTGAAATATTTTAGTATTTATTTTAGTCGTAGCTGTGACAAAATATAAGTGACAGTGACCGGTTTTGCATATTAGAGCTCATCTTTATATCTTGGTTCGTTCGTTAAAGTGCAACGCGTCAACAATAGGGACTGCTTTAGCAACTGAAGATACAAAGTCAACATATCATATCTCGTATTTTTTTTCAAATTTGGCAGGTTATTAATAACTATCTGTCTTCTTGCCTTTTTAATGTAATTCACAATATTAGCTGTTTTGGCCTCCGATAGCTGTTACAAAATCGAAAAACACTAGTGATGCAATAATTAATTCATTAATTAATAATTAATAGTACATAAGAAGGTTAACATAATTGAATGCCATATCGTACTACTAAGAATATTCTGATGACAGTATCAAAGATAAATGCTTTTCGTGAAGGTTTGTAACGTCTATGCAACTAATCAAAGGCAGTTTGTTTATTACCGTACGCGTTTCGATTCTTTTATTTGGGGAGCATCATCAGCGCCCCGTAATACCTTTCCCTTCATACGTACGATAAACATATTATGTGGTAGATATAATATACTGCTATGTTACATTTTGCCTTGTTCTTTCTTGTCTTTTGGTTAGAATCAACTTATGTAACACAAATTTAGTAATGTGAACTTATCGTTCGGTGTTACTCATGATTTCCAGCGCTGTTAACTCATGCTTGTGGTCCTGGAGATTTATTCATTAGTTTCCATGTTCCAGCTGGCCGATTTCTGGTGTTCTTTCATCCACATTTGCCACATCGCATATATCACTTGCATTTTCCATTTTGTGATCAACATATGTGTCTTTTCGGTGTGTAGTGTTACCAACTGTTGTGTATTGAGCTGCCTTTTGTTTCTATTGGTTTAATACTCTTCATTTGTTATGTCTGTGTGTGTGTGTGTGTGTGTGTGTGTGTGTGTGTGTGTGCGTATGTTGTGTGTTTGTATGCGACTGCGTGCGTGTATCTGTTTGTGTGTGTGTGTGTATTTTGTGTGTGCAAATGTGTGTCTTTTTAAATGTGTGTGGGTGTGTGGGGAGAGAGACAGAGAGAGAGGAGACAGAGACAGACAGACAGACAGACAGAGAGAGAGAGAGAGAGAGAGAGAGAGAGGGAGAGAGAGAGAGGTAGAGGGGAGGGGGCAGGGGAAGTAGATTCATTAATTATTTATCCTGGTTCCATTTCGGTTTGTTATTATATTGGTAGCTAGAATGATCAGAGATTTATTGCTCTTATGGATTTGGTCATTGAGTATCTTGTTTTCCACTTCAATGGCTCTTTGTATACGAAAGTTTTCTTGCAATGTCACGAGCTTTTTGTTGTGATTATTCACTCTGATAACAGTCATATCACATCCCATGTTGGATGGTTCATGTCTATGTTTTATGAGGTGTTTGGCGAAGGTAGAATGGCTATTTTTATATTTCCAACTTCTTATATGTTCTTTATATCTAGTTTTGAAGTTTCAGCTGCTCATCCCCGTTTATATTGATTTACTTTCTTGGCAGTACAGCTGATGTATACTTGCTCCATGGTATTCATGTGGTTTGTCTGTTGTTTGTAAATGTGACTGGAGTATGTTACTTGTTCCGTAAGCTACGTGTAATCCCTGTTTCTTTAGTATATTTGCAATTTTGTGTGTTGCTTCGTTTTTTTACGTAAAACTGTAACATTTTTTCTGTTATTCATGTCATGTGTGTCATTGTTTTGTGTTTCTGTGTATGATGTGGTGTCTGCGGGGTTCTTTGATATTTGTGTTTTCTGCATGTTTTGATTTTTCTTTAGTTGTGTTTTAATTTTTTCGTTGAGTTTTTGTACTATATGGGAGTTGATGACAAAATTGAAAGTTAAAGCACTCCATGGAGTCGCCAATCAATAAAATTGAAAGTGCAAGTGACATATGCGATGTGACAAATGTGGGTGAAAGAACGCCAGGAATCGGCGAACTGAAACACGGAAACTAAAGAATACATCTCCAGGACCACAAGAATGAGTTAACAGCGCTGGAAGTCGTAAGTAACACCGAACGATAAGTTCACATTACGAAATTTGTGCCATAAAAGTTGATTCTAACCTAAAGACAAGAGAAAAACACAACAAAATGTTACATAGCTGTGTATTATATCTACCAGATAATATGTTTACTTTACATATAAAAAGAAACATGTATTACAGGCCACTGATGATGCTTCCCAAATAAAAGAAGCGAAACGTGTATGGGAATAAACAAACTGCCTGCAATTAATCGCATAGACGGTACACCCCTCCACGAATTAAACGCAACTAAGGGAAAGACGGAAAACAGAAAAAAATCAATTGCTTTTGTACACGCAGATACGTGAACAATTTGTTAGCGATGCCTTGACTGTTCCTTTTCTCATAAATACACAAATTGTAATCGTTAGAGGCCGCTAGTGACGAGGCAACACTCTGTGTAACATCAATGATCCAATAGTTTAAAATACTGTACATTCATCGTCATTAATTGAAATGGTTTCACGTGGTTAACGTGTGTGTCTAATAGTGAAACATACGATATAATACAATATGTAGCAGTGATATCCATACTTAAAATAAAATGTGTAAAAGCAGCGTACAGTCCGCTTATAGAAATCTTTCTAACATGAAAAAGAATATAAAATAATAGGTTGTGTGAAAAGTGATTAAATAAGGCATTAACTAATCAGCGCATTTTAGGAAGTCAAGCCGACGCCATCTCATGTTCTCTGTAGAGATGGGTCGTTCGCGAACTAATGGGCCCAAAGGAACGGTCACCAAGATGAACGGAATAAGAGAGGAATGAATTCTAAGGAACGGTATTTCATAGTTCACTTCGGTCGCGGATTTCTACTTCCTGGGAACGGGAAACGGCCGGTCTCGTTCCCTAACGGCCCGTCGGCTCGTCTCAAAAATGTGTGTAAAATCTTATGGGACTTAAATGCTAAGGTAATCAGTCCCTAAGCTTACACACTACTTAACCTAAATTATCTTAAGGACAAATACACACACCCATGCCCGAGGGAGGACTCGAACCTCCGCCGGGAACAGCCGCACAGTCCATGACTGCAACGCCACGAGACCGCTCGGCTAATCCCGCGCGGCGGGCCGGTTTCGTTCCAGCCTCGGTCCCGTTCCCGTCTGTCTCGGTCTCTGTCTCTCTCGGCCGGACTCGTCCTTCTTCGCGTGGCCACTCGTCGCAGTTCCACTGCCGACTGCTCATAGTTCAGTATCGAGTAGTAATTGTTCGTTTCGTTCGCTTCGCACGCGCATTCTAGATCTGCTTCAAACCTTTTTTGAACTCTGAACTGGTTCTTTTCGTATTCTATTCAGCGTCCACGATCGGTAGTTAAAATGTATTTTACAATTACGTAAATTACAAATAAATTACTTGGTATTCAATACATACTTCTTTTGAGGTATGAAAACGGCGTATCAGCTTACTTCACCATTTCGATAAACAGCGGAAGAAATACTTGTAAAAAGGCAAGATGTTTTGTTATTACACATGCATAGGACGTCGGCACGGCACACACGAGTGTCCATTTTCCGTCCTTTTTTTTATCCAAGGTAAAAGAACATGTTCATTGTTATGGAAGGCAGACCGACTTACAACCGAATGAAGCCCGTGCTTCGTAATCGAGTGTCTGGTGTCCCATTTTGTAAAGAAAATACGAAAACTCCTAGAATATTATTTCGGTGGTACAGGATGGTGCACGAAACGTCAGCCCCGAGTACTAGACTACTCATTGTCGTTTACTAATCGTCATCTATTGTTTCGAAGTTGCTTGGTTTAGCTTACTTGTTATTTCCTCACTGCCAAATTATTACATGTTTATCTGCTCTGCTCGTAGCGGTTAACAAATCGTGCATAATTGGCGAGCAGTCTGTACTCGGGGCCGGTTAATCGTGCGACACCTCATATTATTTCACTGCGATCAGCCCAATAACGCTACAGTTGGTTAAACGAAATGTTTTGCAGACTCACGAAAATTACAAGTGTGTGAGAATTCTGTTATGAATAAAAACTCTGTACTCCAGGGGGAACGATAGTGGCCCGTCTGGGTACCTTCTATCTTCAGTCAACTGTGCTACTAATTTTCAGTTTTTCATAAGAATCATATACCAAGCACAATGAACGGTGAACGAGTAAAAATGAACGGTTCCCAAAAAAGAGCGATCACCAGTGAACTAGTTCCCAAGGATGAACGACTTTGCCCATCTCTAGTCCTCTGTACGGAATGTTTTGTTTTCCTTTAGTAATTGTGTTTTCACCACACCGCCGCTGACAGATGTACGCAAACCCATGTGAAGCTGGTGTGGCGTACGAGGCTGTCCACAGTAGTAACTTCTGAGTACATCGGAACAGGCTTTCGAATTAAACTCTTTTACTCTATGTACTTATATAAATAAGGTCATGCATTTCTCAAAGAACATATTGTCGGTCTTCCGTCTGTTGGAGTAGCTTCATCTTTGGCTCAGAACTCCAAAGGCATAGTTTAAGAAAATGCAAAGGCATAGTTTAAGAAGCTATTTAAACTCGGAGATTAGGTAGCCAATAGTACTGCATGAGACAGAATATCGGTTAGCGATTCCCCGCATGGGTGGTGGACAAAGAGGACACGTTCTTTGGCTCCGCCTGCTGCCGTGACCACTCTCTGTTCTTCTGCTGGGACGCCCTGATATAATGAGCACATTTAAGCGTCATCACCCAGGATCGTGAGTGAGATGTTTGCCTGCTTTTGCGACCTTTGAGTAACTACACAGGCTGCTCGGAAAATCCCCTTACAAACTTCTAGGAGTTGTAGAGCGAAGTGAGCACTGATGTTTTGAATAGGGACCCACGTCCGGAAACGGCATCCAACGACGTTACAGGATGTAGAAGTTGTAGGTGACGGCGCCTCTATGTGTATGTACAAACGAGGTGATTCCATGATGATGTTACAAACTTTCTAGGAGGATGAAGAATACGTGTGTCAGTTTGAGGTAATGGTCGCTTTACGGGAAACGAACGTGTCGGAAGTTGTAAGCGAAAGCCGTTCTGATACCTCTTACAGATGAAGAAATGTGGCGGTACTGTTGTTACTGACACTTTACGGTAGGTAACTTTCAGAGGTGGAAAGCTGGACCAAAACAAAACAAAACAAAAAATAATCATGGGCTCTAAAACTCATTTCTTAAGAGAAATTAGCACTTGTCCGGTAGAGGAGATGTTTTTCACAGTAGTGAAGATGAATAAGTGCTCATGCGTCTCAGGAATGCGTCTTAGAACATACCTTTACGTGACATTTTTTCCTTTTCTTGGTCCTCCCTACCACCTCTGAAAGTTGCCTACCGTACAAGCTTAGCAACCACTGTACCAGTACATATATTCTACTGTCAGAAGTATCAGAACAGTTTCCGCTTATAACTTTCGACTTGTTCGTTTCCTTTACAGGCGGCCTTACCTTAAATTGATGCTATAGACTTTCTAGGATGATAGAGCAGGATAAATGTAGCATCAGGAAATCACCCTTTTACAGGCACCGGCACATATAACTTTTTGGATGACGTTTCCGAACACTGGTTCCTATTCGAAATATTATGTATTCACTCTCATCTACAAGTCCTAGAGGTAAAATAGGAATTTCCGAACACCCTGTGTGTTACTTGCATTTTCGGATTTCTTTACTTTAAGAAACTCTGTTGCGTCATTCATTGTGAGCGATGTTGGTTTCTTTGTTCAGGTTCACAATTTGCTTGGAACACGCGAGAATCAACCTTCATTTTATGTTCATTCATCTAAGTTTTCAAGCAGTTTGTCTCATTGATTTTGCACTCACAAATTGATTTTATCGGTGTCGATAAGAATACAGATTTATTGCTTTGGTTTTTGAAACTGTGTGGTCATGTAAAGTCACAGGATGCGTTGAAAGGCACTTGTATGTAAGATATGAGACTGTTTAATTGTCCTACCTAATATATATAACCTTATTCAATATTCACACAATTTGCCACTCTTACGAAGTCATTGTCCACTCCTCTGATCTCGGCTAAATCCTTCTATGCAGTGACTTAAGAACCACGTTTAAGAGAATGATATCAAGTTTCAATATACTTCAAGAAAAGATAAAATGATGTGACTTAACCAGAGAGGATACTTTATTTTTGAATGCAACTTTGAGCTCACCAGTTAAATGTGTGACTCAGTGGACATGCCTGTAATGAAGAAGATGTCAATATTTTGCTACTACATGGCTCATTTTCAAATTAGGTGTTGTAAGATACCGTGTGCAAGTCCATTTGTAATGCAAGGATTACTCAAACAAGGAGTGGTTCAACAATATAGACAGGGAATAGGTAGATGACATTTGTTGGTGAAGGCTGTGGTTCAAGTGTTCTTGGTACAGCATGTGTTAAATCCCGCTTTCATTACTCCGTTGCGCTATGAGAAAGTTCCTGGTCAGTACAGCGTACACCGTACAAGTTTGCTAGATCGCGTTGTCGTTATTGGTCAGATTTTAGTTATAGGGGATGTTACAGAGCTTTAACCCATCTGTGCACTACCCATCTGTTATGTACATTTACATGCTCTGGGTCCACTGGACACGTTATGCCTAATATGAGATCTCAAATGAAGACAAGTGTTATGTTGATAATAACGATCAGGAATATCTCTTTTTAAGGTTTGTCACTATAATATAATAATTATTATTACTATAATGTAACCATGTTAAAATCCTGAATAATTTTCTCTGAATAAATTACATTATGAAAACTAAAACTAAAACTACCAGCATTATTTATCACAAAAATTTTCAGAAATTGATGGTTTTGGTATTGATGTATAACAAGTTATTAAAAAAATCGCATTAATTTGACAGCTGTTGTACGCGACACTGCTGGTATACATATTTTGTGCACTTACAGCACACTGTCTTTGTCTTTTTATTCTTTTCACGCAGGACAAAATGAACACGTTCTCCTCTGATAACACACCGTGCTGTTACTATTGCTGATGCAATTTTGTGTTTGACAGACAGTGATGAGCTTCTCCGTACACAGATATATGGATTTCTGTACTTAAGAATTAAAAGATCTTCTGATCATAAACGGCTTGATCAACTCCAATGGAAGTTCCCTGAGGAACGGTCTTCCCTTGCAGAAAGGCCCTTCAAGATAAATGAGATGTTGTGCTCTGTAAAGAATAAAGGCGTTTAGAGCAAATATGTGCATTATGTTGCAAAAGAGAGCCATGGGCTAGCGTTTAGTTTGCCTTTTGCAGATATATTTTCACACTAGCTAATCCAGGTTTCCGTTTTGGATGTTGTTCATCTATAGAGTTATGTTAATGCATGGTACTTTTAAAGATTACATGCTAGTTCTCCTTTGCTAAATGCTAATCACTGTCTTCTCATTTGTAAATGAAAACAAACTTGAATTTGCTTGTATACTAATGTTTGGCTTCATCTCTTTTGGAATCTGTGTTTTATTCATTCTCATTGTTTCTATAACATTTAGGTTTTTACTCAAGAATTGTTCAGTCAATGATAAACTTGTAAAGCAGGTATCTAAAGTAACACATTTGTCTCTACCACCAATATTGCCTGCAAGGTCTTCACAGTGGTAAAGCCCAAATTTTTACAGTGTGGTTCACATGGTTCTCTTTCTGTATACAAAATCTCGTCAATAGCATAAGCAGTTTCGGCTTTGCGCATCCGGAATACTTTCTTTCCATACTGTCCAGGCTCATTTGACATTTATTGCACAAATCTATAATGACTACTAAGTGGAACTATTTCTTTATCCGCGGGAACGGTAATTTTGCGTATCATTACATCCCTGCACTGTCCTATAATTTTTTTCCATAGAGAGCGTATAGCAGCTAGCTCATATCCTAACGTAGCCTTTGTTGTTCTTATGCCATTTAGTCTGATGAATCTTCTCATTTATTTAAAATGGGTCAAAAAAATACTGTAGCTCTGTATAATGGATTAGATACTTAAACTAATTACATAGATTTTAATAGTACCTTCAGTTAATATTACAGACACTATTATCTCACAAGGACAAAATGGATTTGAATCAGGTCGTTCATGTGCAGACAATGTTTATGTAATTAAAAACATAATAGAGAAAGCAGAAAACTTGATACAGAATTCCATATATCCTTTACTGATGCTGAGAAAACTTTTGAACATATGAGCCGTGATAGCCTAGGGAAGA
Source organism: Schistocerca piceifrons (assembly GCF_021461385.2). Lineage (NCBI taxonomy): Eukaryota > Metazoa > Arthropoda > Insecta > Orthoptera > Acrididae > Schistocerca > Schistocerca piceifrons. Next base: position 632,934,590 of record NC_060139.1, read on the forward strand.
TGTGGATCTTGCTATCACACAATAGAGGTAGTGAAAAGTCTTTACAAAACTAGATGCATTGTAAGAATCACACGTAGAATCGATTAGAAAAAAATAATTATTAACCAAGGTGTTAGACATTGGTGTGAACTATCACCTACCGTTTTTAATATTTACATAGACCTCATCCTTCACAAATGGAAAAGTATACAAAGGAACTAAGACTACCAGCGAGGAATACATGAATCCATTTTTGTTTGCTGATGACATGGTTATTATTAAAAAATGAAGAAGACCTACAAAGACCTGTATAAAAGCTGAATGAAACTTGAATTTTTAGTAATAAAACAAAAAATATGGCATTCTGATGAAAATATCCAGTCAGATCAAAAACTCTTTTGCATAACTCAGTTTTACAACAAGTATCTCAAATCTCTTATTTAATTTGTGTTATAAGTAATGATTGTAATTTGATACTGAAATAATATCTTCAGATTCCAAACTGTCAATGGTACCATCAGCAGAACATTGGCCCATAATCTATTTTAAAGTAATGGCGGTTCCAGTTTTCTTCTATGGAAGTGAAAACTGGGTTACGACAAAAAAAAAGGGGAAATTAAATTGAAATATCAGAGATAAATTTCCTAATAAAGACGAGGAGCTGCACAAGGAGAGACGTAATTACAAATTAAGAGATTAGAACACAATGAAATATTTTCTACGTCAACGAAAAATTCAAAAGTATCTAAAATATTGGAGACAACAACTCCTGAAAATGCCAGGTCACCATATTCCCCAGCAGATCCCGATCTACAAGTCTAATGGGGAAAGACACACTGGAAGACCTCGGAAGAGACGGGAATGATTTTCTAGTTTGTTTGTGTGACCATCCTCCGAAGTAAGCATATAGACACTTGTTTTGTAAATAAAACTGCCTTTTCCTGCTGCTAGTTACTTTATTTATCTCATACGCGTTTCGCCTTCTCCTGTTCTAAGGCATCATCAGTGGGATTATTTGCTGATCTGCGTTTCCTCACATCTGATCTGGAGGTCGCCCTACCACTTTTATCAGTGCCATATAATCACATCTTTGTGTTCTCACGTTCCACCCACTGTTCACCATGTTCCTCACTCTTTTTTGTGGTGGACTATTGTTTTTTTGTCACTCGATACAACTATTTCGTCGTACAATGCATTTCACAGCCATGCCTTAGAACAGGAGAAGGCGAAACGCGTATGGGATAAATACAGTAACTACCAGCAGGAAAAGACAGTTTTATTTACAAAACAAGGAAATGATTTTGTTTGTGAGTTCGGAACAGGCAACTGCCTAATTATAGAAGGGAACATGATAATAATAATGATGATGATGAATATTGCAAGAGACCATACCTGATGTGTGGGGCTCAACTTCCCTTTCTTACAACAATTGCAAATCAAAACTTTCTCCGAGTCCGTTGGACCCAGGTTATGGATACTAGGTTTGAAACTGGGGTCACAGTATCTTACGAACTCACAGGTTGCAGTTTAATGTAGTGAACGGCTTTCAACTCACTCTGTGAGTTACCAATTCGATTCTACTCAGAGTACGCGAAAGAACTGGCCCCCCTTCTAGCAGCCGTGTACCGCAAGTCTCTAGAGGAACGGAAGGTTCCAGATGATTGGAAAAGAGCACAGGTCGTCCCAGTCTTCAAGAAGCGTCGTCGAGCAGATGCGTAAAACTATAGACCTATATCTCTGACGTCGATCTGTTGTAGAATTTTAGAACATGTTTTTTGCTCGCTTATCATGTCATTTCTGGAATCCCAGAATCTACTCTGTGGGAATCAACATGGATTCCGGAAACAGCGATCGTGTGAGACCCAACTCGCTTTATTTGTTCATGAGACCCAGAAAATATTAGATACAGGCTTCCAGGTAGATGCCATTTTTCTTGGCTTCCGGAAGTCGTTCGATAGAGTTCCGCACTGTCACCTGATAAACAGAGTAAGAGCCTACGGAATATCAGACCAGCTGTGTGGCTGGATTGAAGAGTTTTTAGCAGACAGAACACAGCATGTTGTTCCCAATGGAGAGACGTCTACAGAGATAAAAGTAACCTCTGGCGTGCCACAGGGGAGTGTTATGGGACCATTGCTTTTCACAATATATATATATATGGCCTAGTAGATAGTGTCGAAAGTTCCATGCGGCTTTTCGCAGATGATGTTGTAGTATACAGAGAAGTTGCAGCATTAGAAAATTGCAGTGAAATGCAGGAAAATCTGCAGCAGATAGGTACTTGGTGCAGGGAGTAGCAACTGACCCTTAACATAGGAAAATGTAATGTATTGCCAATACATACAAAGAAGGAGCCTTTATTGTATGATTATATGATAGCGTAACAAACACTGGTAGCAGTTACTTCTGTAAAATATCTGGGAGTATGCGTGCGGAACGATTTGAAGTGGAATGATCAAATCAAATTAATTGTTGGTAAGGCAGGTGTCAGGTTGAGATTCATTGGGAGAGTCCTTAGAAAATGTAGTCCATCAACAAAGGAGGTGGCTTACAAAACACTCGTTCGACCTATACTTCAGTATTGCTCATCAGTGTGGGATCCGTACCAGGTCGGATTGACAGAGGAGATAGAGAAGATCCAAAGAAGAGCGGCGCGTTTCGTCACAGGGTTACTTGGTAACCGTGATAGCGTTACGGAGATGTTTAGCAAACTCAAGTGGCAGACTCTGCAAGAGAGGCGCTCTGCATCGCGGTGTAGCTTGCTGTCCAGGTTTCGAGAGGATGCGTTTCTGGATGACGTATCGAATATATTTCTTCCCCCTACTTATACCTCCCGAGGAGATCACGAATGTAAAATTAGAGGGATTCGAGGGCGCACGGAGGCTTTCCGGCAGTCGTTCTTCCCGCGAACCTTACGCGACAGGAACAGGAAAGGGAGGTAATGACAGTGGCACGTAAAGTGCCCTCCGCCACACACCGTTGGGTGGCTTGCGGAGTATGAGTGTAGATGTAGTGTAGATGTCTATTAAACGGTAACTCCGGTTGCCGTTTTCTGGGCACTCAACGAGTGTGTTGCGAGCTCCGCTGTGCGGCACGCGAGGATCAGCTCTGCCCAGGACGAGCCCTGCCTACGACCTCGTTTCCTCATCGGCGGCTGCTTCGCGCGCCGGTCGGCCGCCTGGGAGACCGGCCCGGCGGCTCCCACTGCGACGAGCCGGGGAGCTGAGCCGCCGGCGCGGAACTCGCGGACGCCCGCTGGCTGTACAGGCGCTGCCGGCTGCCGGCTGCCGGCTGCCGGGGGATTTAGCCGCGATCCGTCACCGAGACGCGAGGATTTACATGCAGAGCTTCGCCCCTAACTTATGTTTGGGCTCTAGCGACGCCGGCGGCGAGACAAGCAGCGCCGGCATTCCGCACCCTGTGCGAGATGTACATGGCAGGCGGCTGCTTCTCAAACTACCAGCTTCTGGAGTTCTTCACCCTCCAGGATCACTCAGTGTCTACGGTCTCAGGACAGCACTGTCTATATTTTTCGGTACGACGAGGACACAACTAATGCTTCTCAGTACGACGAGGATGGGCAATCAGGTTTAGAAAACCGTTGGTATTCATTTTAAAAGTTATCACAAAGAATTCTCTTCCCGATTTAAAAGAGATACACCCTCTCACAAACAAAGTAAGATTAAATAAAATTTGAAAATATGTTTCTAGAAAGAAGGCGGACCATCTTTGAGCACGCTTATTATTTTTACGGAACCAAAGTAGTACATCTAAGTAAAACGTAGCATTTAACTTAAACATTTCTTATTTGACTAATTTCAAATTTATGAATTTGGTTACAAGGAGTATAGTCTGTTTCGATTTCATGTTGCCAATCATCATTGTCCTCATGTTGCCAAAGTATGTGATGTTACATATACATCCACTCCGAAATTCTGGGCTAACGATAGATGTCACATAAGGTATGGTTCAGTCGAATACCGCCGGCCCCTCCCCCCCCCCCCCCAAAAAAAAAAATAAATAAATTAAGAGAGAAGTTTGGCCAGGAAGACGTGGTCAGAAAATGTGAGGGGTCAGGAGTTAATAGGCAGATATGTCAGAATAAAGAAGGAAACGGCAACTCTGCTAAGGAAAGAGAAAAGGAAATATCACAAGTATCTAATAGAAGAAGCCGAAGAGGACTGCATCTATCGCAGGATAAGTCGCATGGACCAAAAAGTAAAGAAAGTAAAACAAAAATATAAGAAAAAAGAAGCATTTGTTAAAGACACACAAGGAATAATCCCCACTAATGACAATGAGGTAGAACGGTGATGGGCAGAGTACTTCGCAGAAAAACTAAACTGTTGTTGATGATGATGATGGTCTTTGGTTTGTAGGGCGTTCAACTGTACGAAGTCCCAATGTTTATACATTTTTTTTTCACAATCCAATCTAGTCACTATCACAAATGATGACGATGATGATGAAATGATGACGACAACACAAACACCCAGTCCCCGGGCAGAGAAAAATCCCCATCCTGGCCGGGAATCCAATCCGGGACCCCGTGATGCAGGGGCAGCAAAGCCACCCTCTAGACCACGAGCTGCGGACACAGCTAAACTGTGTGGATCCCATTAAGTTCTTGTCACTTGAGGTTCCAGACACTGTAGACAGCAGAGTAGAGACCCACCAACGAAGAATAAATACGACAGTCAAATACCCAAAAAATGACAATGCTTTCGGAGAAGATCAAATTGAAGGAGATCTAATAAAGAGTGGAGGACATGTACTGAGTAAAATAATTAAAAAACTGGTAAGAAATGAGAGGACGAATAGTATGTACCATATACTAAAGAGGAACGACTGGTATGTGACAATCGTAGAGGGATTGCACCCGTCCATGTAAGCTACTCGTAAAAAATTCTCCCTCACTGTGTATATGAAGAGAATGATCCTAATTGCAGAAGTCATTATTGGGGACTATCAAGGTGGTTTCAGAAGGAACAGATCAACTATACCATGTTTTTACTCCCAGACAGGTAACCGAGAAAGTTTGGGAACGTTACGTTGAAAGTCATATAGTTTCTGATCGTTTCAAAAAGCTCACATACGGTTGTGATCATAGATGTCTTGAAAGAATTTCAGTTTCCACAAAAGTTAATATAGCCAGTACAGGTGTGTTTAAAACATACCTATTACAGAGTGAAAATCACTATAGGAATGTCAGAACATTTTCAAGTCGGAAATGATCTTACACAAGCAGACGGATTACCTCAAATACCAAAAATTAAACCAATATTGAATAAAACTGGGCAATATCACACTACATCGGCTTGCGTATGCGGTGGATAAGTGATAGCAAACAGAACTTGCCGCTCATGACAAGTTCGTACAGAAATATTGCAAGGAAAGTAGAGCTACAAATTAACGAGGATAAAACGTAGTACGTGGTCATGAGCGATGTACACATTGACAATTGATGAGGTAACTCTTAAAAGTATATGAAGAACCTTAAGCTAATGTAACTCATCCACGAAATAGTTCATAAGGGGCTTGTTCGCCCGATTCTTGAATATTGTTCATCAATAAGGGTTCCTTACCAGGTAAGACTGATAGAAGAGACACAGAAAACACTATGAACAGCGGCGCTTTTCTTCACGGGATCGTTTAGTCGTTGTATATCACGGGGAGATTTAATATTGAAATTTCGGGACAGCTGAACAACATATTACTTCCTCCCATAGAAATAACACGTAATAACCGCGACTAGAATATTTGAGAAATTAATACCAATGCAAAGGCTTATCCTTCTTCCCCAGCGCCGTTCGCGAGTGGAACAGGGTAGGGGGATCAGTGAGTGATACTAAATATACCGTCCGACACAAACAATTAGGTGACTTGCGGAATCTGATGTAGATGTAGACGTACTGAAGTACAAGGAGAGCCTTTTTAGCTAGCAGAATAGAATGGAAACTGAGTTTAAGGCAAGGATTGTAGCAGCATATTTTGGCTTACGGGATGTGCTGTGCAGTAAAGCAGTTTCGAGAAGTTCTAAAATCAGGTTGCAGCAGAGTAGCTCTATACGACTCTGAAATACTTACATTAAGGAAAGTAGATGAACAGAAACTGCTAGTCATCGAGAGAAAGATATTGACGAAAATATTTCGCCAGTTACAGCAGTGCAGGATATAAAAAAACTAGGAACTTGGGAGACCTATACTCACAAACTGATTCTGTCCGAAGACTGAAGAGAATACTGATGCGTGCAGGACGCCTAATTAGGATGGAAGACGAAAGACTAGTACGAATAGCTTTCTCAGGGTATGTGGAAGCCGAGGAAGGCCAGGGGCGAGATAGAAGTTTGATGACAATAGGGATACTGTGACGTCTCGTTTTGTCTCGGTTCGATGGTAATGGTTGTCCGAGTGGAGATGACGTGGAACGGCGTCCGTCTATCACGACAACGACAATCTGCAACTATTATAAAAACAAACTCCTCGCGTGGTTTGGTTGTTTTTCAGATACTGTCTCTCAAAACTGATATCAACGTCTCGATGGAGCAGCACGCCGGAGTGTGTGCGCCGCCCTTGCTTGTAATAAAACCAAGGGTGTTCGTTGTCTATCGATCTTCTCGACTCACAAATATAGCGACTGCACCAGTCGATAACGCGATGACTCCCTTGATCTGAAATGATAACCAAAAGCCCTTTGGGTGTTCGCGACAGACTTTTCAGTTTACGCGAACTTGCTGACCGTAGTTATTATGTCCGGTTTGAGAATGGGTATTGAAACGTTGAAAATGTAATCTCACATCATGATTTTTGTGAGGATATTGAGTTGTTAATTATTACTCCAACGTCAAGGCGTCGCTACGTCGCGTATGCAACAACTACACGACGTAATTCCAAAGATAACATACCCTTGATAAATGTTCAGAATGCACCGTATTTCAGTGTGAACTTATTGCTGTTTACAGTTAAATTGTCACCAAATCACTTTTCACTTTTATGTTATCCTAAGAATCAGTTAATTACACAAATACACTTTAAATGTCCATTAAATGATGTATGCGACAGGAAGAATTAAACTTGAATTAAAGTTTATTGTACTTCGTAATTATTTCTCGCTACATTGAGCACACACACCGATTTTTCATTGATGGAATTGCGTCTGTTAACATCAGCAATTCTGACTCTGACGATAGCTTCTGACAACACGTCACAATTGTAAGTTCTTCGCGATTTCGTTTATCTGTTGCCTAGTCAAGTCTAATAATTGAGTTTTGTAGCGGCGATTAGTCTCTTTCTGTGACCTTTGATGTTCGTGACTATTAAGTATCACGAAGGCGCTAATTCCCATCACAAATCAGAAATCACGCGAGCTATTTTTCTGTCACATATATCAACTGTCCCGTTATCTGTGTAAACGGTAAAGATGATTTTACTTCAGTCCGACTTCTGACTAATACTTCCAACCGTAAAACTTTTAAACTTCATATCGGTTTTAAAACAGTCTAGTAGCGCTTAAAATGCTTACTATTATTGCAAGAGTACAAGAGAGAAGTGAACATCTCCATTGCCGAGTTACATTGTAGTCACAGCGAACTTCCAGCTCGATGCGGCTAAAACTCTCTTCTAGGATTAATCTTTGATCAGTTTATGGTCTGGGCTTTAACCTTCGTAAATAACAATTTTTTAAATTCTTTCCTTAAAGTTTCTGTTTCGTATCATATGGTATTCCTTCATTCAGTCCTTTCTTTATGATAAGCATTAGTATTTACATAATATTCTTGTTAATCAAACTGTCAAGAGTGTAAATATTGTTGTCAGTAGCTGTCGTCACTGTCAGGATGACTGATTTTTTATTTCTTTTTGCAACAAAAAGGTGTTCATTATAGGTTCTATAATATGGGCGTTACAATACGGAGGCGATGACGCTGAGAAGAGGAGAGTGGACCACGAAAGCCTGGTACAGCAAAGATAGGTGGGTGACTGTAAAGAACGCATATTGTCTCCCAGGCCAAAGAGACAATTAAGAACAAGAACAAGAAAGATGTGATGTTAGCTGTATACTCAATATCCGCAGCCCTCGAGTATCCTCTGACAACGAGATCCAAGGCTGACAGCATGCTCGAAGAGTCTGTACGCCGTTACCGGCAGCATCATGTCCCCTTTTCGAAGGGGCGCCTGTTCTGTTGAGGAATTCCTTGAAAAATTAAGCTGATTCTTATATTACGTTGTTGATTTCGTGTACTTAAACTTATGGCTTGAATTCTTCTGGGTTCATAAACATTTTATTTTTATTTGTTATTACTTTTATTTTGTAATTTTATGTAATGACACGTTCCATGACCTTGGAGATTTGCTCCTCAATTTGGTCCTACGGAACTTGACGTGCAAATAAATAAATAAAAGCAGTTGGCAAAGTCATTTGAAAGTCTAGTGTATGAGCCAGTCCTTACCCCTGCCAGGATTGATATCTTTGCCAGTGATGGACGAAGGTACATCGATGACATCGTAGCTTTAGCGGCTCCAACACAAGCGGCGGTAACTAGTCCAAGTGATTACTTGTCACGCAAGAACTACTCGTAAGAAGATTGTTATGTCATTAGCTGCAGAGCAGGCGGACAACCATCTCAAACAATAAATCACCAGCTATGCTAAGCTACCTTCTTTTCACTGCCCTCGGGACTCTTGTAAGCGCTAATCGCACTGTTTCGATGTATTGGTACGATTTTCTTATGATACTTGCTGCCAAACACGGTATTGCCCGGGCATTCACTTTGCCAACTTTCTACTGGAAACAAAAACACAAAAGAACTTTTTTGCAGTGAAGTACCAAAAAAAATTGCCTTTCTATTAATTCATGAAAAGTCGGACAAAAAATTATGCATACTATACAAATCCGCACTCATGTTCAGAAATAAAAACAGAACACTTGGAACGACTAGAAATAGGACGGTTATATTCACAGGATATATGTATCAGTACGTTCTGGAGAAAATGATTAGTACTTCGACAAGTGTCCTATGTTCTAGAATGGACACTGTCCGCCATGGCCCCTCATAACTTGTTCCATGCGTGATGGCATCGACGCGTGTAAGGCTTGAATGGTGTCCATTCTGCATTCATCTGGCTCCAAAGTTCCATCTGTGGTGGTTGGTATTGGACCACAGCACTGTACCTATCATTTAACCATATCGCACACATTTTAGATTGGCGAAATATGTCGTGATCTGGCAGGCCAGAGCAGAAGGCTGACATCCTGTGACACCGAAACGACGTGTTCGTGCAGCAACATGTGGTCGTGCCCTGTCTTGCTGGAAAATGTCGTCTGGGTTGTCGTGCAGGAAAGATATATCTACAGGCTGCAGGATGTCATTCACATATGTAGCACTGGTCACAGTGCCCTGAACAGCACCAACTGTGGTTTGTGGTTGTACTCAATATCACCCCACACCATAAGGCCTTGAGGTGACGTTGTATGTCTTGTGGGGATGCAGGCACTGTGATGCCGCTCCCCCTGTCTGCGGTGAACTAAAATGCGGCCATCATTTTCAATCAAGCAGATCGTGGATTCGTCCGAAATCACTGTCTGATAACATTGCTGTCATCAGTGACGTCGTCCCAAACACCATTGCTGTTCAGCACGTTCCAGCACATTCGTCGAAGGTAGGCGGAGAAATGGACGACGCCACACCATCCACGCAGTAATAACTGGCGACGGACTGTCACTCCTGATAGTGTATAGTGTGTGTCGCTGTTCCAATGTTGCGCCAAGGCCGAGGAGGAAGCATGTCTATCCTGCAATGCCATTCGTATGAAGTGTCGATCTCCTCGAGGGATGGTTTGGGTTTTGCGAACTGAACGATCTCGTCGTATTCTACGGCCTTCCGTGAACCATTCTGTACATAGCCTTGCACACTTCGTTCCCGACGAGCAAAAAATTTCCTTGATGGGTGCATCATATTCTTTGATGCCAGTAATACATCCTCTTTCAATCTCGCACATTTGGAAGTACGGTTCGCGCGTACGTGGGAATAATATCCTGCATGTCTGTCCAGCCACACTGACCCATTACCTTCGGTTTATAGCGACAACGGGAGCCGTAGGGGCATTTTACCGGTAGGTGGTGTTGCGCCGCGATATCGATGTTGACCTTGAACCCGTAGGCCAGTATGGTTCAATTGTTAATCATTTCTCCAGAACATACTAATTTACATGTCTTGTGAATATGAACGTCATATCTCTAGCCGTTCAAGGTGTTCTTTTTTTCTTTTCTTAACATAAGTTTATAATCACAGTATCCAAATAAAGTTCCTGTGTGCTGAACTAAGCTTCTTCTTGTGTATACATTGAGATTTCATAACCCTACAGGCGACTACCGTTTTCGGCTACAGCCGTTTACGCTTCGCAGTGCAAAGTTGTCCAAAGCGCTGTCGGGATCAGGGGTTTCCTTTAGTTTACTCGACATTTGAAGTGTCTTATTAGTAAAGAGTAAAGGTATTAAAAATTCATGCATATGCAACAATTTTTGACGCATCTCAGTGTTTACGACATATCTCCTGAACTACGCGTCGTACCATGATATACACGGTGTATGAGGAAAGTAATTAGAAAGTTTTTTTGTCTACCATAGTTTTTATTTTTCTGAACAATAATATTGTCCCTTTAAAAGTAGTTCCACTTGGCAGCTATACATTGGCATAGCCGTTTGTTTCCAGCCTTAGCAGTAGCGCTGAAAGGCTGACCCGTCGGTCACATTCTTTTGAATATTCTCCGAACTCCAAAGAGACGTCCTTTTAAGACTTTTTTATTTTTGGAAAAGAAAAAAATTCACAACGACTCAGATCAGATGAATAGACTGGGTGTGTGAGGGTGTTGGGCGGGGGGGGGGGGGGGGGCTGTGGAATAACAGAAATGCCTTTTGAGATCGAAAATTCCGTGATGGAAGTGACCCTGTGACACGAAGTATTATCATGATACAGCATTCACTTCTCTGCCATGTGCGGTCTCACTCGACTCAACATTTCCCTGAGAGTTTCATGGACACATCTTCGTGAGACGCTTCATTGACCGTTTTTCCTAGAGGAAAGTACTCTTTAAGCACGATACATCTGATTTCAAAAAATCAAACCAGCATTGCTGTGATCATTGATTTCCTCATTCGAGGATTTTCGGTCGAGGAGTTGGCTTAGTGTGCAACTCGTCACTATGCCATTTTTTCTCAAGATCGTACCCAAAAATCGGGGTTTTGTTACCTGAGATCAACCGAGTGAGTCATTCTTGGTCACTGGCAATCCTCTGAAGAAGATCGAGGCATACATTTCTTCGTCTGTCGTTCTGCTCAGTTGTGAGGTTTTTCGGCACCATTTTGGAACAAACATTTCGCATACGCAAATCTTCGGGCAAAATTTGACGTACGGTGAAAGTGCTTCAGTTTAGCAGGTTACCGATCATCTTAATTGTTAAACGTCGGTCTGATCACAGACTATCACGCACTTGATCGACGTTTTCGACGGTTTTTGAATTTGAATGTTCATTTTAAACGTGTTCACAGCCTTATAAAAGGTTTGTGCCAGAGACAAACTTTGTGCTCTTGGTAAGGAATTTTCCTCATAGTCCTGTTTCAACTTTTCAAAGGTCACACTCGCGGATTCCCCAAGTGTAACACAAAACTTGATTGAAAAACTTTGCTCTAAATTCCCCGGTTCCATGTCCGTAGCACACAACAGAAACACAATTTCGCTAATGACGCTCAAAAGTCACATTATGGCTGTACGGAGCTGAAACTCGGATTGAACGTCTGGAAGGGTTGAACACACCGGTGTACACAGGTAGAACAAAACAGCTTGGCCAGATCACTCAAGAGTTATCAGTCTCATTACTTTTCTAACGCCCTTCGTACATCTTCAGGTGCATATAGAGGTAAATGCAGCACAGAAGTAATACATTTAAACGTCATGCATAGTGCGACCGTTTTTCACGCATCATCTCATTGGTTATGTAGTCATATCTCTTGAACTATGATAGGTAGTCGTACTTATTCTCACAGCGATTCTTGCCGCACAGTAAGGGATGTGTGTACCAAGTTTGGTTAAAATCGGTCCAGTGGTTTATGAGGAGCTGTGGAACACACACACACACACACACACACACACACACACACACACACACCTACCTTCGTCCTTGTTTGTAATATGTATGAATTTGACTGTGTTGCCTTCATATGTACGTGGCGCTTTAAGAAATAGAATGTGCGTGGCACATTTGTATGTTCACGAACGTCCCATTGGAGCATGACACAGTCTGTATCTGTCACTCAACTTTTGACCATATACATACTGCAACCGTTCACTGTCTACAGTGCAACACAGTATACCGAAATTTAACTATGCAGACAGCGTGGTGTGTTCCTGAATAACGTACATAAAATCTAAAAATACCCTCGTGGGTATTGTGAAAATTGTGAAAATCCTTTGATCAACATTACGATTGCACTTTATATTTGACAATCACATGTCTGTGGTCAGAACAATTTCTTGATTGTTCTTTAGTGGGCGAGTAAGTGCAGTATAACTTCATGACCTCTTACGGTCCGTAGATAGGTTCCTACACAAGAACCACAATTCATTTTACTAATGTTCCTGAAGTTTCATTATAGTGCAGTCACAAATACCTTCATAATAATTCGTGTTCGCGCATGCATAAACACTATGAGCCAACAACACTTTCCATTTGTTAGCGATTACAGCACACTACAAAAGAACTTCGATCTACTGAAACCGCATTGCAACAAAGCATTAGTAGGAATATTGCCACTATCCGCATAACATGGTTTTCATTACGATAGAGCTCTGCTAGGTTGCTTATGAGGGTCCCGACACACGCTGACTGCCTCGTGTACGTGCTGACAACTACGACCATCTCCGACTACAAGGCCTCAGATCAAATTAAAAATGCCGGCGCGCTTCTTCAGTGTTCAAATATTGTGCAGGTGGGACGACAGTACGCTCACACTCTGTCACACTCGGCATCTCGCCGTGCTATACGGCAAGTGAAGTCATCAGTACGAGACAACAGGTGATAGAAAAATTTCCAATGGATATTTTTGGTGCCATGGGCGATGCCGTGTGGAACATTCAGAACTTACTTACGTTGTTACTAGTGATGCTGACTGGATGCTGTGACAGACGCTGACCTTCTGGAACATCAGTCTATGATGTTCATGTGGACTGTAATTTATCCCACTTACAAGGATCAGGCGATTCAAGTTGTGCTAATATTTGGTGCCTAATAAAAGCTGTAGCTGTAAAAGTGCTTATTTGTTCCTGTAGGTTATAGGATGAAACAAGTGTGATTAATCTTCTGAGACAATACAGTACGCACAACCACCATTTTGTGGCCCCTGCAGTATCCTCAAGCATTGCTGATTTGGCTGTTTGACACCCTGTGCCATCTGGTTTGGTTACTTCCGTCGTTTGCGCCATTTCTTCACGAATAAGTCTGTCGTACTCGTCGTTGATGCTAAAAGTATATTTGACAATCCAAATGTCATTTTCTTGTACATAGTGCTAGTGTATTATACATGTAGTTATTCTGTAAGCTGTAAGTGGACAAGATGACTTCGAAGTGTAATCAGCCATCGGTTTGTTTTCGTCGGGGCGGTGTTGGTGATGCTCAGACTGTACAGGATTACACATCCTCGTCGAGAGCATGGGAAAATTCTCTAACTTGTATCAACCCAGGCCGAGGTGGCTCACAGCTGTATAGCTGATGGTAACTGTTGTATTCTGCACCTAATAAACAAACAGTTTTGCGGTTTTCCGTAACATCCTTTGTTCCACGGTTGATAGACGTGTAAGTTATGCAGAACGTCAACGAAGTTTAGAACGTAGGACAGACGTGTTGCGGAACTAAAGCTGTGAGCGGAGTCGCAAGTCGTCCTCGAATTGACTCAGAGCAGTTACAGCACGCAATTAAATCTGCCAAGAAGTTTCACATCAGCGCACAGGGAGAGTTACGGGCCATGCCATCGCGTAACGTCCATAATGTATGAGTACTAGTCCCAGATGTGAAGATATGTGCTATTCACTGTGCCATATAGAGGAAGGGATTGCCGCCATTTTGTGAAACGAATTGTTAATAGCCGGCCGCTGTGACAGAGCGGTTCTAGGCGCTTCAGTCCGGAACTACGCTGCTGTTACGGTCACAGGTTCGAATCCAGACTCGGGCATGGATGTGTGTGATGTGCTTAGGTTAATTATGTTTTAGTAGTTCTAAGTCTACAGGACTGATAACCGCCGGCCGCGGTGGTCTCGCGGTTCTAGGCTCTCAGTCCGGAACCGCGCGACTGCTACGGTCGCAGGTTCGAATCCTGCCTCAGGCATGGATGTGTGTGATGTCCTTAGGTTAGATAGGTTTAAGTAGTTCTAAGTTCTTGGGGACTGATGACCACAGCTGTTAAGTCCCATAGTGCTCAGAGCCATTTGAACCATTTGACTGATAACCTCAGATGTTAAGTCACATAGTGCTTAGAGCCATTTGAACCATTTTTGAATTGTTAATGCGCTGACTTGCTTCAGTACTTTCTAGTAACTGACATTATCTCTGTAGCGATGACTCAGAAGTGCTTTTTTATATTTGTCGAGAAAATAAAATGAAATGAACTTATGGCACAGTTGGCCGGCAGACCCCATGTGGGGAAGTTCGGCCGCCGTATTGCAAGTCAATTTTAGTTGACGCCACTTCGGCGCTTCGCAGGTCAATGATGAAAGATATACAACACCTGCCGGGAATCGAAACCGGGCCCCCTGCGTGTTACTATTACTCAAAGCGACATTAAAGAAACTTTTACATTTATAACGCACCACACTATTACCTCAGTTCTGTGCCTAATTAAACAATTTCCTATGTGGAACACTCGATTTAGTCAGAGTGCACCAAATTCCTACACCAGTTACTACGCTAAACTTTAAATGATTCTACAAGACATGAGCACATGACAACTCTTTGCAATCACTACTCATTAACCAGAGTCTGATCTCTGCACAGTCTATGCTATTGAATTCTCGCTTCCAATGAAATACTTTCATGCTTTATCTTCTCTCGCCACTCGCTGTGGCCGCCCGGTCTGGAGCGTCTTGTCACGGTACGCGTGGCTCCTCCCGTCGGACGTTCGAATCCTCCCACGGGAATGGGTGTTGATGTCCATAGCGTAAGTTAGTTTAAGTTAGATTAAGTAGCGTATAAGCATAGGGTTCGACGACCTAAGCAATTTGGTCCTGTAAGATCTTATCGCAAATTTAATTTAATTCTTCTCTCACTCCGCTCTGTCAAACGTTAGATCTCCCTAGCAATCTCCACTATATACCACGTTAACCATTTACTACAAACTCACAGACAAAACTTGCACTATCTAGCTTTTGGCATGCCGAATAAGTCAGTACTCGCACAAAAAAAAAGAAAAGAAAACACCCCGCGCTGTGAGTACTACTGTTCCGCTGCGCCTAATTCTACGCTAACTCTCGCTTACTTCCCCCCAAGAATCATCGACGACTGACCTAATCCCATACGAGACCAAATAGCAACAACTTACCAAAGAAAAGGTAGAGCGATACCACGAATTTTAACTAGATCTTGGCCAACGACCGCAACGATAGTGACTGTATAACAACAATTTTGTACCTGTACATAGGCACCCACGAATAACTGGATCCTTTCGTGATATTATCTTTTGGTGATTGCATGTTATAGGCTTTTTTAGTGTTGTGAAAATGATTTCACAGAAGGAAATAGAATTCTGTTAATAAAGTCATCCGAGCTATAATTATATTATAACTTCGTAACGATCCACCAGTGACGATCTGTCTTTGTACCAAAATACTGAGAAAATATCCCTGACCAAACAGTGAAACTTTGAGGTGGATTACAGTTTCACACTATGTCGGTGACATGAATTGTACATGCACCATATGATCAAAAGTATCCGGACACCTGGCTGAATGTGACTTACAAGTTCTTGGCGCCCTCCATCGGTAATGCTGGAATTCAATATGGTGCTGGCCCACCCTTTGCCTTGATGACAGCTTCCACTCTCGCAGGCGTACCTTCAGTCAGGTGCTGGAAGGGTTCTCGGGTAATGGCAGCCCATTCTGCACAGACTGCTGCGCTGAGGAGAGATATCGATGTCGGTCGGTGTGGCCTGGCACGAAGTCAAGTTCAAAAATGGTTCAAATGCCTCTGAGCACTATGGGACTTAACATCCGTGGTCATCAGTCCCCTAGAACTTAGAACTACTTAAACCTAACTAACCTAAGGACATCACACACATCCATGCCCGAGGCAGGATTCGAACCTGCGACCGTAGCGGTCACGCGGCTCTAGACTGAAGCGCCTAGAGCCGCACGGCCACACAGGCGGGCGGCACGAAGTCAACGTTCCAAAACGTCCCAAAGGTGTTCTATAGGATTAAGGCCCGGACACTGTGCAGGCCAGGCCGTTACAGGGATGTTATGATCGTGTAACCACTTCCCACAGGCCGTGCATTATGAACAGGTGCTCGATTGTGCTGAAATATGCAGTCGCCGTCCCCGAATTACTCTTCAACAGAGGAAGCTGCTTAAAATATCAATGTAGGCCTGTACTGTGATAATGCCACGCAAAACAACAAGGGGTGTAAGTCCCTTCATGAAAAGCACGACCATACCATAACACCACCATCTCCGGAATTTTACTGTTGGCACTACACACGTTGGATGACGTTCACCTGGCGTCCGCCATACCCACGCCCAGCCATCGGATCGCCACATTGTGTACCGTTATTCGTGACTCCACACGACGGTTTTCCACTGTTCAATCGTCCAATGCTTACGCTCCTTACAACAAGCGAAGCGACATTTGGCAAATGAAGGTTCAAGGTCAACATCGCCATCGCTGCACAACACCACCTATCAGTCAAACGTGCCTCTGGTACTCGTTGTTGCTACAAATGAAGGTAATCGATCAGTGTGATTTGAGCAAACGTGCAGGATGTCCCGCAGACGTACGCGCGAACCGTACCATCAGATCAGTGAGTTTGAAAGATGGCACAGTACTGGTATGAGAGAATGTGATGCATCCATCCGCGGAACAAGTCATATTGCGGGCCGAAGTGTTTCGACAGTGCAGTGGGTGCGCGCATAATCGATCACGGATGGCCGTACAACACGACGAGACGGGTCAGGTCGCACCACTACAACCATCTCGAGAAGATCAACATCTCAGCGGGATGGCATTTCAGGGTAGATATGAGTCCTCCTCGGCTCTGGCGCAACAGTGGAACAGTGTAACACGTCGTACACTATCAGGGGTGACAGTCCGTCGCCGTTTATTACGGCATGGATTACGTGTGTGTCATCCACTTCTTCATCTACCTTCAGCGAAAGTGCAGAAACATGCCAGACAACAATGGTGTAAGCAACGACGTTACTGGGGACAGGACTGGCATCAGGTACCTTTTTCGGACGAACTCAAATTTTGTTTGTTTGAAAATTATGTCGGCATTTTGGTTTGCCGCAGTCAGTGGGAGCGGCATCACAGTGATTGCATTCGCGTAAGACATACGGTGCCAAAAAATCCACTAAAGCGAGTCCGTACACTACGTTTGTCCGTCCTCTACTAGAGTATAACTGTGCGTTATAGGGTCCTTGCAGGAGAAGACTGGCGGAGGACATGATAAAGTTGAATGAAGGGCAGCTTGTTTTGTATTATTGCGAAATAGGGGCGAGAGTGTCACAGGTATCATACGCAGGTCGGTGCGGCAATAATTTAGACAAAGTCGTTCCTAGTTGCGAGGGAATCTTTTCGCGAAATTTCAGTCTCCAACTTTCCCCCGATTGCGCAAATATTTTGTTGACGCCCATATATGTAGGGAGAAATGATCACCGAAATAAAATTAGTTGAATCAGAGGAGGCGCGAATGATTGGGTAATGACATGAAAGTGGACATAATACAGTCAATCAACTCAGGAGAGACGAAACGATATCACTAGTGATAACACATAATATATCTTAGGTTAATTATTACAAATAAATGGATGAATCTGAACTGTAATTTCGGAAGTGTGTGTGTATGAAATAGAAATCATAACAAATGATATTTGGCACTAAGATCCAAAGTGAGAGGAAACTTGACTTGAAGTTGTAGTAATCAACATCTTCTCAGTCATTAATAGAACATATATTAATAGCTTTAACTGTGGTTAAGGACCTGCCGTAGCTGTTAGAAGCAGATACGAACTACGGCAGTAAACTTTGCTACTAAATGAACAGACTTTTAATCATAAATTAATTGAACTGTGATAACGATATAGCGGTACATAGTTTACATCATCATTGTCGGTATGGGCGATAGCGACTGATGTAAACAAACTGTCATGTGCACAAGCATGCATTCTCTCATAAGAACTTCGGAGGTATGTCTCCCATTCTCACATTAATATTGGTATCAGAATTTTCGCCGTTCCTATCGAATTTGTTATCTTCATCTTGCTCAAATCTTTCGACACAGAACAGTAGGCAAATATTTTCAGATACATCCGTTTTTAATTATAGTCCTAAAGGAAACGACCAATTTCTATCCCTCTTTCTGCACAGTTAACTGTAAATTAATCCTTAAATTCACATACAAAATGCACATACACAAACACAAACACAAAATATTCACTTCAAATAGTAGAATCTAAATTTTTACATTCACAAAGAAATGATCCAGTACACCGACATATGTTGCACAACAAAATCACAAAGAGGCAGTGTTAATGTTGATGTGATATTGTCTACTACTTTAAAATGAAAAGATGAAAAAGTGTCCATCACAAAAATGTTTTGCACTTAACGTGATGGCACAGCGAAGAAATCAGTCAGATGGCTATCTTGTTTGTACTACGTTCATGTACGGCTTTCCTTCAAAGTACTTTACGCCCTATAAGTTCGTTTTAGTATGTGGGAAAATATACTTTGTTTCTGAATGTTTAAACATTACAGTCGAATGCTTTCCCTATACGTCAGTGACATAATTACATTAATTAATTAACATTTTTGAGAATGTAACTGAAGTCATAATAAGAGAACTTTAATTACTTGGGCAATGTGAATAATGACGAAATAAAGAGCCATTAAACTTGCAAAGGTGTTATAACTGCGCCGCAAGAAATTTCTTGGAAGTATTACTTAATTTTTGTTGCATACATTTTAGTGCTATGCAAAATTGAATATCGCTGTTCAGAAGAGAAGTTGTGCTATGGTACTTGAGCGACCCACACGTTAAACAGATCTGGAATTAACTTTCTTAAAACTCTGTTCAAACATAGATCACTGTAATGTTAAAACATAGCACTGAGTTATTGGCTTTTGGATATTGACGCTATTTTTCATTTATTTTTCTGAGGGCTATTAACTAATAGCTCATTGCATCCATGTGAATGGTGAGGCAGTCTATGACGTGTGAGTGGACAGAAATAACTACACTTATTAGGGATAAAAAATTAAATACATATGGAAAGGTATTTATTACCCGTTTGTCTATTTCGTCAGATGAAATGGATGTTAAGTCAGAGATTCTAAGAAAGTGCACCGACGTATCATGCTGGTGTTCCTGTAATGGCTGACCAGATGCACAGCAGGTGGCAGATCAACAGGTGCGTGTCGGAGCAGGTAACAAAGGCCTCACGCTGACCGGACGCGGTCTGCTGCTGCCCACAGAACATACAGCATCCCGTCGTCAGACCCTCAGGCCAACCCTCCCCCCCCCTCCCCCCAACCACACTTCCCACTGTCCCATTTCTGCTCATCCATCACCAAGACGCATGCTGGATATGGAGAGTAAACGCTTAGGATCCCATGTAGGCACCAGTATTTCAGGCAGCCACTGAGCTCGTCCTAGTGTCGGATCAAGCCTACCGTGAAAGTTAGCTACTGCAGAAAGCACGCGTTCCACGCTGTGTTGCCCTGCTACAGTATTTGTAAAACATTGACACGTGTGCTGTACCCTACTGCGCGAATAGAGCTGTTTCTGGCGTAATTTTATCATTCTACTTCCTGCTGAGTACTGACATGTTATATAAGAATTGTTACTGCTTAGATTCCTGTTAATGACCTATGTACAGCTGATATTGTTTGACACCCGTTTAGCGACTGCTTTTGTCAGTTTTGTCTGCATTTCTCTTACAGTAGCTAATAACTCGAGGCGGCACAAGTAATTAAAGTTCTCTTATTATGACTTCAGTTACATTCTCAAAAATGTTAATTAATTAATGGAATTATGTCACTGATGTATAGGGAAAGCATTCGACTGTAATGTTTAAACATTCAGAAACAAAGTATATTTTCCCACATACTAAAACGAACTTATAGGGCGTAAAGTATTTTGAAGGAAAGCCGTACATGAACGTAGTACAAACAAGATAGCCATCTGACTGATTTCTTAGCTGTGCCATCACGTTAAGTGCAAAACATTTTTGTGATGGACACTTTTTTCACTAAATCATAACCACCAGTGCGACTGTTATGTCAAACGCAATTGAAAGACGGTGACGTGGAACATGAGAATGGTACCACAATGAATTAAGAATGTACGTGACATGAATTTCTACAACCTTAAAACTATTAATTACCCAGTAATTTCTCTCAAACTGTAAGAAAAACAATACATATTTGTGCATATTGTAAATAAGAGTTCCTAGTTTCCTGTCATAATTGTTTCATGCATATCTATGACTTTACTATTACGAGCTTGGATGACTTACGCTTGCAGTTATTTGCTTGATGTATTCCAATCTCCGTCTTCCCCTACGGTTTTTACCCTCTACACCTCTCTCTAGTACCATGGAAGTTATTCCCTGATGTCTTAACAGACGTCTTGTCATCCTGTCGTTTCGTCTCGTCAGTGTTTTCCATATATTTCTTTCCTCGCCGGTTCTGCGGAGAACCTCCACATCAGTCCACATAATTTTACATATTTTTCTGCATTACCGTATCCCAAATTCTTCGATTCTCTTATGTTCCGGTTTTCCCACAGTCCAGTTTGCACTACCATAAAATACTGTGCATAAAACATACTTTCCTAGAAATTTCTTCATCAAATGAAGGCCTATGTTAGATACTAATAAACTTCTCTTGGCCAGGGACGCTCTTTTTTCCAGTGTTAGTCTGTTTCTTATGTCCCCCTTGCTATTTCTGACACTGGTTATTTTGCTGCCTCGGTAGTAGAATTCCTTACTTCGTCTACTTCGTGGATCTGCAATTATGGTGTTAAGTTTCTCGCTGTTCTCATTCTACTACTTCTCATTACTTTGATCTGTCTCCGATATACTCTCAATCCATTTTCTACACTCCATTCCATTCAACAGATCCTGTAATTCTTCTCCACTTTCACTGATAATACGTGTGTCACAATGAATCTTATCATTGATATCCCTTGAGCTTGAATTTTAATCTCACTCTCGGAACTTCCTTTCATTTCCGGCTTTGCATCATCGATGTATAGACTGAGCAGCAGAACCGAATTACTGTATCTCTGTTTTAATGCGAGTACTTCGTTCTTTGTTGTCCTCTCTTATTGTTCCCTCCTGGGTCTTGTACATATTGTATATTTGTATATCAGTAGCCTTTACCTATAGCTTACCCCTATTTTCTCAGAATTTCGAACTTGTTGTACCATTTGATACTGTCGAACAATTTTTCCAGGTTGACATATCCTTGATTTTTCCTCTGCCTCGCTTCCGCTGTCAACTATAACGTCATAACTGTCACCATGACGCCTTATTTCCCGAAGTCAAACCGATCGTCTTGTAACAGATCCTAATTTTCTTTTCCAGTCTTCTGTATATTATTCTTGACGACAACTTGGATACATAAGATGTTGATTCTTTGTTAGTCCTCGCACTTGTCCTCTCTTGCCGTTGTAGCGTATCGACCCTTTGGTACAATCTTGCGAATCAAGTTTTAGTGTAATCGTTTCAGTTTAAGCAGTTCCTCTTTTGCGACAGACTTCCCTCGCGGCATCGATACACTGGCAAAGGGTTCACTTAGCTGAACCTTTTTCCCGTAAATCTCCACCCTGCGTTGCCGTCACTCGATTATGGCACAATGCTGATATAAGAAATCTAATCCTATAATCATGACGTAGCACTCACTCACCTGTGGCAGAATCTCTACACATTGTTTAAATTGAACTATATCCAGGCAAAAGTCTATGTCCACCGATCCTAATGATTTGGCATCTTTACCCCAACTCCACGCATCCTATACCGTGTTGGGTCCCATTGCTTACGTTTCACCGGATCACTAGTGGCGAGCGACACATACGCCCCTGTGTCCAGCAACGTCCTGTAACACTTTATTCTGCTATTTCTATTATCGGTCAATCCACTCCTGCATACGATTCCGTAACATACACTCTTACTGTAGGTTGATCTGGTGTTTCCGTTGGCTTTAACACCTTAGTCTTCCCGGTCCTCTCCTTATAAAACTATTACTTTCTCTTACTTTATTCACATCACTCTGAGGAAGGGGACACTGCCTTCTTATATGCCACGTTCGTCCACTCCTGAAACTTTTAATAGTATTTGCAAACACTGTCCGTATACGCTGCATTCCAGTCGTCGAACCGATCACCTCACGCTCTGTGGCTAATCGCACTGCTGCACGCAAATCCATCCAATCCGCTGCTCGTACACGTCTTTACATTTCTGTATGCAACCCTCTTAAAAAAGAACATATTACCCTCTGCTCAGCTTCTTGCAAAATAATTTCATTAACTGCAACATCCTATGCTAATTCATAGGTATATCCATTAATGTTCCTCATCCTATCCTCAAATTATTCCACCGTTTCTGTATTTCTCTTAGTTATTACAGATAATTGTTCCCCATAGTATCTGGAACGGCTTCGTTTCTTGTATCTCTGAATTAACCCTTCTTTGGATTACTCAAATGTTGTGGCTCCCTTAAGAGCTTCTGTATATGCTACATAAGCTTTAGCTTCGCATATTAGTCTCAATTTTGCAACACTCGACAACTCTTTATTAGACGAACCTTCCGTCTCAGCCAGATTTCCGACGTCTCTCACAAAGACTTCCCACTCCTGTTGCCTTACTACAAAAAGGAACAATTGAACTTGTGACTG
Source organism: Schistocerca piceifrons (assembly GCF_021461385.2). NCBI lineage: Eukaryota > Metazoa > Arthropoda > Insecta > Orthoptera > Acrididae > Schistocerca > Schistocerca piceifrons. Next base: position 632,957,719 of record NC_060139.1, read on the forward strand.
ACAAATGTAGACCCCGTTGTGACAATCGCGTTTCTACCAACTTATGCAGCTCTGTATTGTCTCTGTTAATTCTGCTTCTTTTTCTAACAATACGTATGCTACTTCAAGCTCTGACGCAACATGCGTCTCTGGTTTTGCCAAAGCTTTGTCCTTAAAAACACTCATTATGGTAATTAGCATTCACAAGACAAGAAAAAAAAAATAACTCAATTCTTACAACTAATAATGAGCCATTTCGACTCACAGCATTGATTAGCCATATGCCCCTAACAATTACACGTATTTACCGGAACTGATTCTGTACATGGCGCTGAGTGGCCCTCAAGGTTACACTGTACACTTCTGACAGTCACTAACAAGTCGTAACTACCATTACCTTCAAAAATAGACAAATCTTTGGTTCTCTACTTCCAATAAAATCTACTTACAAAATACATGACCGTCAAACCTTTTCTCCATGACCAAAATAGAATCAAAATATTTGGGATTCGTCATACCATAGGCTGGACGTTCAGAAGCTGTAAGAAGCTGACATGAATGATCTGGCACCAGTGTTAGATGACCCGTGGATTGCCACCCGTGGGGAGTGAAATGAGATGTCAGGACAACAGTAGATTTGTTTAATTAACTTCTTTATTCTGGTCCTCGACTGTAATACTTTAGGAACAGCTTGGTAGAGGCGTCCAGCTGCCTCTCGTGAGAGACAGTAGACATCTGGCATTGCTGACGCCACAAATAGCGTGGCTGATTGTGGCATCACTTGAATGCCGCTGTTGGCAACGTCTCCAGCTGGGAAAGTGATGACAGGTTTCTGTGCAGCTGACGATACCGCAGAGGTGGCCATGACCTCCCTCCAACGAGCGGACGGCTCTCTGTCGCAGCAGAGGCCGTTCTTGTGAGTCAGGGCAGGCTGCCCTGTCCCATGGTCGAATAGGGGATCCCGTGCTGCGTTCCAGGAAGTCACTCTGTGTGTCAAAGGCTCACAGAGTAGGCTGGCATACTGAGATGGGAATATTTTATTACAGGAGCGGCTAAGTACCTATATGCTCCAGACGATGTGCATATAGATGATAAGGCAAGTAAAAAACTTCTGTGGTGGCAAATGAGGAAAGACTTTCATCCTTCCGCTAGCATACTGCAGTATGGGCTCTTGCTATACCAATCCCAGCTGGCTCTACTTCACAGTGCTTGTAGGCCGTGTTTTTCTTCACATTACATAACCCTCTTGCCTGGCTGTGGCTGGCTCCGTTGCAACTCACTTCCACTCTGGCGTACTTCTTCACCTAATATGGCCTCATACTATATTGCCGTCCTTTTTATCAATACCCATTACCTCAGGTTGGCCAAACTAGATTCTATTTAACACTAGACCTCCTGGCGGCTAGCCATTCTGGCCCTGTTTCACCTCTGAAGAACTATTCTAGCTATTGGTTTCCTTAACCCTATCACTTAATCTTACACATTTTTACAGAGTGCCTTGTCCTGCGCCTTAACTCAAACACCATGGGACTTATTTCATTACTAGGCTTCTTGCACAACAACTTCTCTTTTTCCAAACCTACTAGCTGAAATGAATCAATTATCCTTAATAATCCATCCTTGTGCATTCATCTCCATTCTGCTGCTTTTGTGATCAGGGTATTCAATCCACTGGAATCTGAATGATAGCTGTGTTTGAACTCAGTCTTGTACTATATCTTCTATGCACGAAACCAAGGACTACAATTAACAGAGTAAGTGCCGATGTGGTAGTTGGTATGACAATAGTCAATGTTGCACTTTTCAGTACTGATTGTCCTGTTATAAATTTATACTGCACTGAGCTTTCCAGGGAAACTTGTCCCTCCTGCTGGTTCAGAAGCGTGTTTATAGACTGCCCTAATTCTGCTCCTAGAGTTTGATTTAAGCTTGTTGGATATGCAGCAGGTAGCACTTCCATGGGCTCTTCTGGCCAATACAAACGAGGCTGAGAAATATTCAGGTGTGTTATACGTGAAATAGTGGCGGGCAGATGGAAAGTAGGCCCCATTATCTTGCACTTTGTTTCACTCAATAACAGTCCGCCCCGGTAGCTGAGTGGTCAGCGCGACAGACTGTCTATCCTAAGGGCCCGGGTTCGATTCCCGGCTGGGTCGGAGATTTTCTCCGCTCAGGGACTGGGTGTTGTGTTGTCCTAATCATCATCATTTCATCCCCATCGACGCGCAGGTCGCCGAAGTGGCATCAAATCGAAGGACCTGCACCAGTCGAACGGTCTACCCGACGGGAGGCCCTAGCCACACGACATTTCCATTACCATTTCATTCAATAACAAACCACTCCCGTTCAGTTCTAGTCTCTCTGCTGATGTACGGTTCCCCTGCTCCAAACAACTAGCCACTACTACCTATTGTCGAAGGTAGAGTACAACCAAAGAGCCTCGACTTGCTGAAAGTAAAATTACGACTCAATCACATTTTATGGCATTCTCTTACCTCAATCTGTCCCATTAGGAATTTCACTGTACATGAATCCTCCCCCTTTCTTATTGCCATGTTCGGACAGACTGTGATTTACCCTCAGTAGCATTTTTGTACCTTTGCTTCCTCTATTTCTACATATCTTCCCTTGTCTTCCTCCATTTCTATATATCATTCCTTGTCTTCTGCAATTAATAATAACCGTCACGTTTTTACTCTTACAGATTTCTTCAGTATCCCCCATTTGAAAGGATACGCATGAACTATGTAGCACTCATAATGTGCTTGTTTCCTTGCTACTGGCATAGAAAAGGAATTGTAAACTTTCGCTCCATCAGTTCTCGCCGATATTGTGGCTGCCTTGTGATCAGGTTTTAAAGCCAACCCCTACTCTGGTAGCAGTTCTTTCCTGACTTCCATTAGATCCTCTAAATACTGTTCCAGCTGCAGCAAGTTTAGTCCCAGCTGACCTCTTCTAACATTCTGCGTGGTGTCTGTTTGTTCTAAGTCGTGACTCCCTACCACCTTCGCGCAGCGACGCTCTGAGCGTGTCTTCTTTTAGGGAATTGACTAGTTTGAACCTGGCACCTGTTGCTGGTAAGGAGACGCCAGATCACACATGACATGTAGAGGTCAGAAGAGTTCAGTGACACTAGCGATGATGTAATCAAATATTTAATGATTTCAGCGTCAGCTCATTTCACTCCCTGTAATAGAATCTTAATACTAACTTAATTTAGTGGAAGGGGTTCAAGGATTTCCTATTTTTAGTTAGGTGGTAAAATAAAGTCGAAAAAGCAGTTAAGTTTACCACTGGAATTTTTATTCTACTCACAAAACATTGTCTATAAATTGTACTATTGATAAAAGGAAATATTTTAATACAGGATGATAAAAACCAACTGCGTCCAACAAAAATGTGAACGATTATTCCCTTAATGGATTTCCAAGTCCTATAATGGATCGAAGGATGACCTATGCCATATCACATCTATAATCTAGGTTTAAATTAAGTTTCATAAAAGAGAAAACTATCAAAAATGGTCTACAGTGACTCTCAATTATCTTTAATTACTTATTTAACGTGTCATAAATTACAGTGGCTGATGCGGCTTCTCAATAATTATATTACAGAAAAATCATGGCGTTTCAGATTTTAACTTCAGGTAGCAAATTGGAATACCACGAAGTTTAATTGATGATCGACACTAGTATTACGTAAAAAGAGGATGTAACAGATGAGACTTCTGCAGTTCTGAGTGAAGCCTTATGCGCTCTTATGCGGCATCGCGTACATTCATTACCTTGTCGGTGGTTAGGCAGCATCAGGGGCGGCTGGCAGCGCAGCTACACACACCTCGGCATCTCGGTAACAACTCTCTCGAACTTGTCCTTACTACTGTTTACCAAAGTTGGTTTAAGAAAAAGGTATCTCGCTGTGTTTTCAACTGACCAATCAGCTTCTCATGTTAACCTTAAGCTCCGCCTACAAAAATTCTGTCTATCCAATGAGAAACGTTATACTTTTCGTGGTGGGGCAATGTTTTTAATGTTTGTTACGTAACAGAGACGCATATAGTCTCACGCTAAAACTTGCAAGTGGTGTGGCCCTTTTAATGTTATAGTAAGATCTATACTGTTCTTCTGGAGGGCTCTATCTTTTAACATCGGCAAGGGGATGGACCTCTTGGTAGTCAGCCAGCGATGTTGGGGTCCCATTGTCCCACTCTTATCGTAGGGCCTTCTAGCCTACATGGCTCTGCTTTTGGCTTCTCGTTTTTCCCCTCGGAACTGCATCTGTTTCACGGTGGGGAGGTGTGACATGCATTTAGACAGTCTTGTGTTAGTCTGTGGTATTCCGTTTGCTCACTCATTGATCATATTACTTTAGTTAATGCAATGTCAGGATTTATTCGGAGCTATGTGACATATTGCCGGATTTGTTATCATGTCAGGGTTCATGGAAGGTGTTGGATTTGCCTGACACCTTACACTCTTACAGCCTGCTGCATAACCTCCTGTATTTCTGTTACTTTCCCTCATGCTTCCCAAACACTATCTTCTACGAACTGGAACCATTGTGTCATCACTACTTCCCTACCTAGGATTTCTACTTCGGTTTGTAATTACCTTATATTACGATTAACTGCCTCTTCTACACCTCTGGCATACCACATTACTTCTCGAGTCAGTTATCGTTGTAGTCACGTGTTATTCAATATGTCCTTCTCTAAACTCGCAATCTGTGTAGTGTGTCAATCACTCAAGCCATTGTTCCCCTTTTCTTCCACTGGTTACCATCACTTAAATTAACATCTGATATTATTGCTGTCCATTTACCTCATTTAATTTTGAATGTCATAACCTTATTCATTTTTCCAATCCATATCTGCAATCACAGGCTGAGTGATAATGATGAACTGGAAGCAGTAGCCAATATGTGTTTCTTTTATACCTGAGAGCAATGATGATATAAATTTTTGGCACGTTTTAAAGTTGCATACACTGCTGCAAATGTTATATATTAATAGCATCTGAAAAACTTTACCCAATTACATAAGATCCATTGAAATATGAATATGGAATATCTTGATATGGGCAATGCAGCTCCTTCCTCAACACACTTTCAAGTAAGTAGTAGTGGTTATGGTGGTAGTAGAATGTACTTCAACATACAGATTAAACAGGCGTAAACACGTTACCTTAGTAATTATGTCAGGTCATGCATTCTACACAGTGGCGGTTTTCGAAAATCCTCGATATAGTGGTGCCAGTCATATTATCCTGAGTGAGTGGCTTTGCCTATATGATTCTTCAATGTGAAATGCTGCTGTTTCATGTTGTGGGCTATGCCTAAGCTTTTTAAAGAATAACAGGAGCAAATATTTAAAAATTGATTGTATGCCACTTATACAATGTAACATGCTCTAGACAAACGTCTAATCTGTCAGTGATATGTGTACCAATTTTAAAAGAAAACATTTACAAATTTGAATGAGTTATTGCACAAAATTCTGCATCTGTTGTAAGTAATCATTGCTCAACTCTGTGACTTATACTGTGCATCAGTACATGGAAATAAGTCCGAACTGGCCATGTCTGATGTAGATCCTGAATTATGTTCTTATATAAGGGTTTACATACATCCAACAGCATTTTCCAGCTTATAAATGAAAATGTTAATTTTCCTCCATACAATCCCCTGTATGGTTATGTAAAACGTAGTCATCACCATGGTTGAGTGGGCCAAACACTATCATCACAAGCAGTTCACATTAACTGAATGGTTCTGCATTGATAATGAAATCCAGGAGGAGAAAAAGAAAAAGAAGTAGAAGAATGGATCACTCCTTTCTGATAATATCGGTATTAATAGTTGGTCCATTGGATTGCAGCAAGACAAACAGTATTTTGTCACTGCTAACAGTCTGATGGGATGTTCTTCGAGCATGTGCACGCACTTTAAAAAATATTATTTCATCCCAAATAACAGCTTTACAGAAAATATTTTCTGGCTCTGGTGGTATAGCATACATGACATTCATGGAAGCTGTAATACACCGCCACTGTTTATATCTGACGATGCTGTGACGGAAAATCAGGATAAAAAGTGCATATATGTTATTTTGATTGCCGTGTGGGGATTATCGTCTATTTGAGCCAATCACGTCCTAGGATTCGAAATCTGCTGTAAGGGGTAACACAAATATTATAGCTTTCGAACAACTCAATAGGAATTTGAAACACATTTATCAATCACTTGTAGGAACTGATACAATATTCAATGAATTTCTTACCATATGCAAAGGTTGTTGGCCTCACATACACTATGGGTTTCTAAAAATTGAGATATAAATTTGAAAAATTGGGAGTATGGACAAAATTTCCAGGAATTTCTTTTTAAATGAGGGTGTACCAATACATAGCTTGTCAATATATTGCATAACTGTGACAAATTTGCGCAGATGTCATGCTTTCATGTTGAGAGATTATTGCACAGGACAAACATTTGTTTGAAAGTTGATGGAAAAATTGGAGCTATCAAAGAAAACTTTAGACATTCTTCAGAAATGCAAATGATCAGTAAACATTTGAAATTTGAGTCAATGAGAATTTCAGTTTTGAATTATAACACCAAATTTCTCATTAAAAATCTTAAACGTCATAATATGGAAATTAAAACCCATTCTAAGTAGGTTACATTGATTGTGGGAAGGTTTAACGCTATCAATGTTTGGAAGACAGCAATAGTAGATCCAACATAGCTCACGTGAATATGGCAACACTGAAATTGAAAAAGTACTAGCAGATACAAAGAAAAGGCTTCCACACAGCTAGTCTGAGAGCACATAAGTTATACACTATCTCAAAGTCTGTTTAATAAGCAGAAGCACGTCGATAAAGTGCAAACTTATAGAGGCATGGAAGGCTATTTGGCGGAAAAATCGATTACGAAAATAAGTATAGCTGTAATGAGATCATTCGTTATCAGGAAAATGTAAGCCTGTGACTGAAAGTCTTAAATAATTCTGGCACACACCTGATATGATGGATTGAGGCTAAAGAGAGAAGATAAAGAATAAGAAAGAGGAAAAAAAGAAAAGTAGCAGAAGAATATACTAGTGCTAATTTTATTGACCATCAGAGAAATAGTGAGACAATTGGAACATACAGAGCCAGCAGGGAATAACCATATACGCTGAGTACACAAACTACAAGTTTAATTAAGCATGCAATGCAGGTTTGGAGTAGAGAACTTGAAAGAACCCCTGGTTTAGTGGTACCAAAAGAGTTGGCGCCTTGGTTAGCTTACTATATTTGCTTTCTGGAGGATATCAGTTCAAATTATCTTCCAGCCATCAAGATTTATGTTCTCTGTGATTACCCCAATTCACTCAAAGTAAATGCCAGGATGTTTCTTTGGAATGACATGGACAGTTTTCTTCCCCATCCTTAACAAAAATAAATCGAGCTTGTGCTAACCTTCTAATGTCCTCAATGTCAACAGGATGTTAAACACAAATATTCCTTCTTTTCACTCAACAATTATATTCTGAAAGAGATACTAATGTACACTGAAATAATAAATATGATCAACGTACGTATGAGAGACAACAATGAATATAAAGCCTGAATAGTAGGAAGTATCAAAATCTTATTACACCCTTCTTAGCTGGTAGACATAGCACAGGAAAACGATACAAAAATGCAATACAGACAAACATATAGACAGACACACACACACACACACACACACACACATATATATATATATATATATATATATATATATATATATATATACTACTGACTAAAATTGCTACACGAAGAAGAAATGCGTATGATACAACTGACAGGTGATTACACGTGTTCAAAGTGCCGTCAATGCGAACAAGAGGTGACCGAGACGTGTAACCAATGGCACCTCATAGCATCACGCCTGGTGATACGCCAGTATGGCGATGACGAATACACGCTTCCAATGTGCGTTCACCGCGATGTCGCCAAACACGGATGCGACCATCATGATGTCGTGAACAGAACCTGGATTCATCCCAAAAAATGACGTTTTGCTATTGTCCATCCAGGTTCGTCGTTGAGTACACCATCACAAGCGCTCCTGTCTGTGATGCAGCATCAAGGGTAACCGCAGCCATGACCTCCGAGCTGATAGTCCATGCTGCTGCAAACGTCGTCGAACTGTTCGTGCAGATGGTTGTTGTCTTGCAAACGTCCCAATCTGTTGACTCAGGGATCGAGACATGACTGTACGATCCGTTACAGCCATGCAGATAAGATGACTGTCATCTCGACTGCTAGTGATACGAAGCCGTTGAAATCCAGCACGGCGTTCCGTATTACCCTCCTGAACCCACCGATTCCATATTCTGCTAACAGTCATTGGATCTCGACCTACGCGAGCAGCAATGTCGCGATACAATCAACCGCAATGGCAATAGGCTGCAATCCGACCTTTATCAAAGTCGGAAACGTGATAGTACGCATTTCTCCTTCTTACACGAGGCACACAATAACGTTTCACCAGGCAACGCCGGTCAACTGCTATTTGTGTATGAGAAATCGGTTGGAAACGTTTCTCGTGTCAGCACGTTGTAGGAGTTGCCACCGGCGCCAACCTTACATGAATGCTCTGAAAAGATAATCATTTGCATATCACAGCATCTTCTTCCAAGAGATGAATACACTAAACAGATTCAGAAGGATGTAGGTTGCAGTAGGTACTGGGAGATGAAGAAGCTTGCACAGGATAGAGTAGCATGGAGAGCTGCATGAAACCAGTTTCAGGACTGAAGACCACAACAACAGCAACTTGTTTCGAAAGTCTAACGAACAAACTGTATGGATTACATCTGTAAAAAGCAACTATTCGCACAGGGGCTTCATCTTTTTAATGCATCTGCCACGTTGTATCATACTGTTCCAGACTCACTGGTTCTGCTGTGCTGCGACTATGAGGCCTGTGTCTGGTCCTCTGCTTTCATATGGACAATGCGAGTGACTCGAACTGACCTTACTCGTGTCAACAACATCTCAATTTGAAGAACATTTTGTGTGTTATCAGTGGGCTTCCATATCACTTATGTTTCACTATGAGTGTCCTCTCACAAGAACTGCAGCGTGCCACAACTTGTAAGTTCACCCGAGAAATTCATTACAACAGCGTGCCTTTGGTTAATTGTAGTAAAATAAAGAAAAGAATCTTCCGTCCCTCACAATCACTGTTGTAGTTCTATCCAACACGAAAAAACTTGTATGCACAATCTGTGTAATTTTAGCTGTGTTAAATCGAATCTACATATCATGATGACCTGAAAAGTAACCAGCTGAAATGGCTTGACACTTTCTAATTGATGTGCGAACCTGGCCTGAATTCCACTGGGGCAGTGATAGAACTGACGTGCTACGCAGCATCCTTCAGACACTATCAATTATTATTGTGCAATTTCTTCTTTAGCTGCGGGCAATCCCTCCAGAAGTGTCCCACAATATTTCCAAATAACTGCCACATTTTGAAATGTCTTCTTGTCAAAACCTTTCCATCTACTATACTTATTTGAGGTTAACACTTGCTCCACATATCTAAATTCTTCAGTCTCTCGTGCTAGTTCTTCTAAATCAACAAGTCCACAAGGGGGCTGGACAGACATTACCCACAAGCAATCTGTTAGTTTAATGCCTTCTACAGTATCAGTTACCACCTCAGACTCAGTGGCCAGCATATAAAATGCGCATGGAGCTGTGTGAACTTGCTTAGCATACTGTCTAAACTGCTCGTGTATCCCTAGCTAATCTGTGAAGTTCTGCACTGACGTCACAGGAAATACTGTTTCACACAGCCATTAGTCAATTCTCGCCCAGGGATCCCCTCTAATTATGGACCTTCATATCCTGCTTTGCAAGCTACACTAGCGCGAGGATACATAAACTGTTATAGTTAAATGCTCCACCACTCAAAGGTCTCTTCTGCACACACTTCACTGTATAAGATATTGAAGAAAAAGAGAAATTCTTGTTATTAAACATTACTTCTAATGAGCGGCTCATTTCCGGCAGCTCTGGATTGCAGCGGCTATCTGATTTGGTGAAGGCTGCCGGTCTTGCTCACCAGATGAAGGCAGAGCTCACCATCCGCAGTACCGTTGACAGAACCGACTGCGGACCTTTGGTGCAGAGCCGGGTGGAAGGTCTGAATCAGAGGCTCAGACGGTTTTGCGACCGTGTTGGTTGCAGATCCCTTGACTTGCGCCATAGGGTGGTGCGGTTTCGGGTTCCGCTGAATAGGTCAGGAGTTCACTATACTCAGCTGGCTGCTACACGGGTAGCGGAGGCTGTGTGGCGTGGAATGGGCGGTTTTTTAGGTTAGAAGGCCTCGGGAAAGTACGGGGTGGGCTGCAATCTCAAAGGGTGCATGGCAAATATAGGACGTGCTTGGATCAAGGAACAGTCGGAAAGTCCCTGACCTACAAGCGCTAATAGAAAGCACAGAAGCTGAAATCGTTATAGGCACAGAAAGCTGGCTAAAGCCTGGAATAAGTTCTGCAGAAATTTTTACGAAGTCTCAGACGGTGCTCAGGAAAGACAGATTAGGCAGAATTGGTGGTTGAGTGTTTGTGTCTGTCAGTAGTGGTTTATCTTATAGTGAAGTCGAAGTAGACACTCAGTGCGAATTGGTATGGGTGGAGGTTATACTTAACACCCGAACTCAGTTAATAATTGGCTCCTTCTACCGACCCCCAGACTCCGATAATATAGTTACTGAACAGTTCAGAGAAAATTTGAGTCTCGTAACAAATAAATACCCCACTCAAACGGTTATAGTTGGTGGGGGCTTCAACCTTCCCTCGAAATGTTGGTAAAAATACTTGTTCAAAACCGGTGGTAGGCAGAAACCATCTTCCGAGATTGTTCTAAATGCTTTCTCCGAAAATTATTTCGAACAGTTAGTCCACGAACCCACGCGAATTGTAAATGGTTGCGAAAACACACTTGACCTCTTAGCCACAAACAATCCAGAGCTAATAGAGAGCATCATGACTGATACAGGGATTAGTGATCACAAGGTCGTTGTAGCTAGGCTCAATACCGTTTCTTCCTAATCCACCAAAAACAAACACAAAACAATTTTATTTAAAAAAGCGGATAAAGTGTCACTAGAAGCCTTCCTAAGAGACAATCTCCATTCCTTCCGAACTAACTATGCAAATGTAGACGAGATGCGGCTCAAATTCAAAGATATAGTAGCAACAGCAATTGAGAGATTCATACCTCATAAATTGGTAAGACATGGAACTGATCCCCCATGGTACACAAAACAGGTCCGAACGCTGTTGCAGAGGCAACGGGGAAAAAAATGCGAAGCTCAGAAGAACGCGGAATCCCGAAGATTGGCTAAAATTTACAGACACGCGAAATTTGGCACGGACTTCAGTGCGAGATGCCTTTAATAGATTCCACAACGAAACATTGTCTCGAAATTTGGTAGAAAATCCGAAGAAATTCTGGTCGTATGTAAAGTACACAAGCGGCAAGACGCAGTCAATACCTTCGCTGCGCAGTGCCGATGGTACTGTTACCGACGACTGTGCCGCTAAAACGGAGTTATTGAACGCAGTTTTCCGAAATTCCTTCACCAGGGAAGACGAATGGAATATTCCAGAATTTGAAACACGAACAGCTGCTAGCATGAGTTACTTAGAAGTAGATACCTTAGGGGTTGCGAAGCAACTCAAATCGCTTGATACGGGCAAGTCTTCAGGTCCGGATTGTATACCGATTAGGTTCCGTTCAGATTACGCTGATACAATAGCGCCCAACATAGCAATCGTATACAACCGCTCGCTCACCGATAGATCTGCACCTACAGATTGGAAAATTGCGCAGGTCGCACCAGTGTTTAAGAAGGGTAGTAGGAGTAATCCATCGAACTACAGACCTATATCATTGACGTCGGTTTGCAGTAGGGTTTTGGAGGATATACTGTATTAAAACATTATGAATCACCTCGAAGGTGATCAGCATGGTTTCAGAAAACATCGTTCTTGTGCAACGCAGCTAGCTCTTTATTCGCACGAAGTAATGGCCGCTATCGACAGGGGATCTCAGGTTGATTCCGTATTTCTGGATTTCCGGAAAGCTTTTGACACCGTTCCTCACAAGCGACTTCTAATCAAGCTGCGGGCCTATGGGGTATCGTCTCAGTTGTGCGACTGGATTCGTGATTTCCTGTCAGGAAGGTCGCAGTTCGTAGTAATAGACGGCAAATCATCGAGTAAAACTGAAGTGATATCAGGTGTTCCCCAGGGAAGCGTTCTGGGACCTCTGCTGTTCCTGATCTATATAAATGACCTGGGTGACAAACTGAGCAGTTCTCTTAGGTTGTTCCCAGATGATGCTGTAATTTACCGTCTAGTAAGGTCATCCGAAGACTAGTATCAGTTGCAAAGCGATTTTGAAAAGATTGCTGTATGGTGTGGCAGGTGGCAGTTGACGCTAAATAACGAAAAGTGTGAGGTGATCCTCATGAGTTCCAAAAGAAATCCGTTGGAATTCGATTACTCGATAAATAGTACAATTCTCAACGCTGTCAATTCAACTAAGTACCTGTGTGTTAAAATCACGAACAACTTCAGTTGGAAAGACCACATAGATAATATTGTGGGGAAGGCGAGCCAAAGGTTACGTTTCATTGGCAGGACACTTAGAAGATGCAACAAGTCCACTAAAAAGACGGCTTACACTACACTCGTTCGTCCTCTGTTAGAATATTGCTGCGCGGTGTGGGATCCTTACCAGGTGGGATTGACGGAGGTCATCGAAAGGGTGCAAAAAAGGGCAGTTCGTTTTGTATTATCACGTAATAGGGGAGATAGTGTGGCAGATATGATACGCGAGTTGGGATGGAAGTCATTAAAGCAAAGACGTTTTTCGTCGCGGCGAGATCTATTTACGAAATTTCAGTCACCAACTTTCTCTTCCCAATGCGAAAATATTTTGTTGAGCCCAACCTACATAGGTAGGAATGATCATCAAAATAAAATAAGAGAAATCAGAGCTCGAACAAAAAGGTTTAGGTGTTCGTTTTTCCCGCGCGCTGTTCGGGAGTGGAATAGTAGAGAGACAGTATGATTGTGGTTCGATGAAACTAGCTAAGCATATATCTCAATGTAAACCTATAAAATAACACATAAAAACTGGCACTAGCACAGCACAAATAACAAGATGGTTTTCTTAGTACAAACAGCGTCAGAAAATCAGCTACACTCAAAGCGTAGTTCAAACAAAATCTCTCTCTGTTTAATACAATTAGTAACACTCACGGCGTGAAGATTAAAAGGAATAAATGGCTCTCGCTCAAAGACATTATACCCAGATGCCCGTCAATCAACAACCAAAACTTATCACAGTCTAGCTACAGACTTCCACGTGTAACGTTGTTTGACAGCCAGTAGACCTAATACACCACTCTTACACAACACAGTGCGCTGTATCGTAATACTCAATCACCAAGGCTCAACTACCAGCTCCTTAAGCACTAGGGTAGTGCTCCTCTTGACACTCAGAAATCCCTTCCTCCGCCTCAATTGGAGTCACTGAGCTCTCGCCCGAGAAAAGATTCGAACCATTCCACCAGGCTGTTGCGTCCACCCAACGACCACGCTCAGTGCTTTCCATTAGTGACACCCAATCGACGCCACCAGAGCGTACCAGTGTCCATCGCTCTAGGCTCTGCCATTCAGCCTTAGCTGGGTTGTTCCTTTCCGTCCATCAACTGGCTACCACGCTGATGTCCTTGCGTCCAGCTCAGCCAGAGCAGCACTTGCGGAAATCATGTGTCCGAGCAGTGCGCCCTCTCGTGGCGCCAGTGGGACATACCGCTAAAATGACTCTCTGGCCACTTGACGTGCGGCACACTGTGAGACTTTCGGAATATTATCACTCATACAATTCTGAAGAGGGCAAATTAGATAAATGTTACAACTGATGATCACCTTAATGCGTTATGTGTCCAAGAAGATGACAAGATTAACATACAGAAGAATGTAAAAGGAAATTGAGAATCTCTACAGTAACTGTCAGTTTGACTTTACAGATAGCAAGAGCACTAAAGACGTAGGTCTGATGCTGTCCTTGATAGTGAAAGGAAGACTTGAGAAAAATAAATTCAGGTTCATAGCATTTGTAGACTTAGAAAAAACTATCGACAATATAAAATAGTGCAACATATTCGAAACTCTGAGCAAAATAGCAGATATCTATACTGAAAGACAGCTAACATATTCTGTGCACGAGAACTAAGAATAAATAGTAAGACTGGATGATCAACAACGAAGTGCACGGATTAGAAAGGGTGGAATACAGAGTTCAGTCTTTCATCGCTACTGATAAATCTGTAAATCACAGAAGAAATATCGGAAACCAAAGTAAATTTGAAGAATGAGACTAACAGTCGGGGTGTAGGAATATCAATAGTAAGATTCGCTGATAATTTTAAAATCCTAAGTGAAAATGAAGAAGAATTACAGAACCTGTTGAATGGAGTGGGTAGCCTATAAACTACTGCTTATGGACTGAGATTAGTGATTTGCAACAGAAATGAAATAAGTGAGAAATTTAAATTCAAAATTGCTAGCCATGTGATAGACGAAGTTAACATGTCTTGCTCTTGGAAGAAAAATAACACTTGGTTCACGGAATAAAAAGCTCATATAAAGCAGACTAGAAAAGGCAAAGAGGATATCCCTGGCGAAAAGAAATCTATAAATATCAAAACAGTAGCCAACAGAATAGTGAGAAATCATTCCAAAGAATTATTGGAAATCATCCAGCACAAAAAGAATTAACAATAATATTTCTAGATTATAAGACACATACAAGTAATTAGATCCTAAAACAATAACAACACACTTTAAAAAAATCCTACCAAACAAAAGTTATGGATATCAGCAAACCCCAATTTGGGAAAATGTCAAATTGACCCTCTCACCAAATCCAGATTAAATTAGCAAGAAATTACTGAAACTGGTGAAGAAAGGGATCGGAGTCAAATCACAACCCAACCAAGGTCCACATGAGATATATTCCAAAACATAACATCACGAAACAAACCTGTACGACTAAGACTTTTAATAACGAAACTTTAAAGGAAAGGAATGTGATTTTCAGAAGAAGCTGAAGAAATGGAATACTGATGCCAACGACTTTACGAGGACGAGTAAATATATGGTAATTGAAGTAGTTCTAGAAAAGAAGCAAAGAACGCAGATGGTGGAATAGTAAAAGGTAGAAGCACTAGATAAAAAAAGAAGTCTTGGGAGAACTGGTATGTCATGAAAACAAGCTGTAAGTGGAAAATTTATCAGTTTGAAAAGCAGTAAGCAGATAAAATTATCAGGGCACAAAAGAGGTTTTATGAAAAGGAAAACCAGAAATCTATAGAATGAGACTTTAAAAAATACGATTCCAGAAACTATTGGGAAACGTTCAAGAACTGTATCTTCGCGTACACTTCACAGTCATTGTGGTTCATGAACCAAATGGAAAACTATCACTTAACAATGAAGAGAACTGTAAGCTATTGACAGTTTATTTTGACAAAATATTGAATGGTGCAAAACTGACCAAACAACTGGAATTCCGCAATAATATTACAAATGGAAATTCAAAACCATTAAGCATCAGTATAAATAAAAATTACAACAAGCAATTAAATCACAAGAAAGCTCCAGATGAAGATGGCCTCACGGTAGATATTTTAAAAATAGTGAAGCTCTATGTGTCCCAATATAACAGAAAAACTAGATCAGGTGTGGGATACTGAAACAGTTCCCCTCGGGTGTTCCACAAGGAAGTGTATTGGGACTGTTGCTGTTTCGGTTGTACATTAATGGTCTCACATATAATATTAATAGTAACCTAACTCCGCCATTGCCGGTCCCAAGCCCGGATCCTCATCTTACAAGTGATGAGGGACGAGGAGGGGGAGGAGTAACAACCTCGTAAAAAACCTGGGTCCATCTGGCTCCGGATGGTAGCACCCTGTGAGGGCCCCTGCCTAGGGTTACGGGTGAAAACCGGTCAACGGTCTCATAGGCGGATGAGGAATTTTTAGCTCCCAACGGCTGAGAGAGCGGAGGAACCAAAAATCTATAACCGCAAGCGTCTGTACCCAGATTGGGCGGCTTGTGGGCAGCGTCTGTTCCTCATGTTAGAGGCGGCTGTTTCAAGAAAACCTTCTAACGCTAACAACGTTAGTCGTATTCCTGGTAGGTTACGCTAGTAATCTCCCCAACTTTGAAGAATTTCAACAGTTACAATCTTAACGTATGATAGAAATGTCTTTCAATAACGAAACTACCCCAGGTGGGTAATCCACCGTCGCCTACGACGCAAGCAGTCCCATGGATTCTGGGGAGTCTGCAACACCATGCAAATCCAACAAGATTAAACCCAGAAAAATCTTCAACATAGCAACTCTCAACATAAACTCCCTTCTCAAAGTGGGAAAACTTAAGCACCTTACAGACCAGTTACACACGGAAGACATACAAATTGTGGCGCTACAAGAAACTCGCTTCACTGATGAAAACACATTTGAATCAAACAAATTCAGAATATTTAAAGGAAAACCTGGAAAAATTGTAATGAAGAAATGCCCTCAGCATGGCACAGCTTTTGCTGTAAACACAAAAATTCTGAACTCTGTCGAACATTTTTGGTCAACATCATCGAGAACATCTTTCCTCATTTTTCGATGTGCAAATAAAAAATACACATTAATCAATGTTCACGCTCCCACAAATGACAAAAATAATGCTAAAAATAGGGAAGAAACAGATGAATTCTGGGAAAACCTTAAGGATCATATATCAGAAATCTCAGAAAACAATGCAAAAATACTTCTAGGAGATTTTAACGCTCAGATTGGAAAAGGAAAGAAATTCCGCGATATTGTCGGCAACTTTCCCGCACACAAACGAACCAACAAAAATGGAGAAAGGTTAATTATGCTCTGTAACCAGTTTAAACTCAAGCTAATGTCAACACGTTTTAAACATCTTCCCAGAAAAACAAAAAACCTGGGTATCTCCGATAAAGAGTGTCGGAGAATTTCAAATAGATCACGTTGCCATCTCCTCCAAATGTGAAAAAGAAATATTGAACACACGTGTCCGAAAATCTCTAAACCTCGACTCCGATCACTATCTCACGAAAATAAAAACTAAACTGATCCCACAAAACAAACAGAAAAGCAGAAACGGTGAATATAAAAACAGAAATAAAATAAATTTTGATCTTACAACCCTGAGAAATTACAACCTTAAGTCCAACTCTAACCTCAAGGATTTTCAGAAAAAACTAAAGACATTCTCCCCTTCACAAAACCTCCAAGAATATCAGAACAACTTGATTGAGGCAACAGAAACAACCTTTCCAAAAAAGAGCAAACCGAGACACCCGTGGTGGGACAGCAACTGTAATGAAGTTCTGCATGAAAGACTTAAAGCCTGGAAAAAGTGGAACTCACATAAAACTGAAAACAACTTTGATAAATTTAAGCAAGCCAGAAAGAATGCCTCGAAAACTATTCGCAACACCAAGAGACAATATGAAAAACAACAACTGGACTCAATCGAAGAAAATTTCAAGAAATGCAACACGGCAGCTTGGTACAAAACATTCAACCAGAAACTCCGAGGATACCAGTCCCCTTGCCTAAACCTTATGAGAAATAATAAGACTCAAGCCACCAACAATACTGAAAACTGTGAAATCCTGGCTGAATATTTTGAGACACTCCTAAACTGCCAAACACCCATCCAGACTCTCAGTTTTACGCAACCAGAAACATTACCAACACATTCAACACCTCCGACACGAGAGGAAATCACAAACATAATCAAAAATCTCAAAAACAGGAAAGCATGTGGAGAAGACACAATTACAGCAGAAATACTCAAGCTTGGGGGAGAAACATCAGTAGAAGCACTACACAAAGAACTTGAACAAGTATGGGAAACCAAGAAAATCCCAAGTCACTGTAAAACTGCCCTAATTCACCCTTTGCTTAAAAAAGGTGACAAAAGCGATGTTAACAACTATCGTGGAATATCGCTTCTCCCAGTCCCATGCAAAATTCTATCAAAAGCCCTGCTCAATCGTGTATCACCAGTTATAGAGGGAAAACTTGGAGAATATCAAGCTGGCTTCAGACCAGGAAGATCCTGCGCCGAACAAATTTTTAACCTCAAAACAACAATGAACTATTTATCTACAAGGAGCAAGAAATATTTCATAACATTCATTGATTTCAAAAAAGCTTATGACTCAATCGATAGGGACACACTCATCAAAACACTTCGAGAATATGAAATAGATGAAACAACAATCACCATAATCAAAGAAACATTAACAAATACAACATCAAAAGTAAAATTCCAAGGAGAAATTTCACGGCATTTCGAGGTCAAAACCAGCGTCAGACAAGGATATGCGCTGTCCCCGGTACTCTTCAACTGTGTTCTGGATAAAGTCATAGCAGCATGGAGAAAACTCACGCAAAAACATGGAGTTGAGAAAGTCCAAATTGGAGGAAAGTGCTACAAAGCCATTGAAACCAACTGTTTTGCCTTCGCTGACGATCTCGCCTGTTTAGCTTACACACAAAAAGACACAATAAAACAAATAGAATTACTTAAAGAAACTGCTCAAAAAGCAGGCTTGCAAATATCATTTGAAAAGACAGAAATCATTACAAATATCAAAAATCCACCGAAGAAAACAACTACGAAATACGGGAAAATACTGGTATCTAAACATTTTAAATATCTTGGTGAACTAATTCAGCCTCTGGCAAAAGGTCATCCAGCCTGCAGGGCTAGAATACAAAAACTAGAGACAGCAACTCACTACTGCAGACAAATGTATTCAAAAAAATGTATATCCAAAAACGTTAACCTCAGACACTACCAGACTGTCATTAGACCGCAGATACTACATGCATCAGAAACACTGGCAAATTTTACATACGCAGAACAGATAGAAAATCGTGAAAGAAGAATTGTGAGGACAATTCTTGGACACAGGAAAATATCAGATGATCAAGGCAAGCCTGTATACAGACTAAAAAGCAACAAAGAAGTGTATACGAAGTGCAGCAAAATTACAGACGAAATTGGAAAAAGAAGATGCTCCTTTTATGCTCACATCATGAGGATGAACCCGAATAGGCTTACAAAACAAATATTTTCGTACACCGCAAATCTAAAAAATTAAAATTTATGGTTTATCAACACAGAAAGAGATCTAAAAGAAATGGACATAGATCAGGAAACAATATTTAACAAAAACCTTTTTAGAAAAAAACTGAATTCATTCACGGGTTTCGGTGTGAAAATTAAGAAGACTTGTGGAACTAAATGGTCTGAAGAGAGAAAAGCCGCCTTCAGCGCAAGAATGAAAGAAGTGTGGACTAAGAGAAAGAAGACTTCCCAGAAGCGCAAGAAATAACTGTTTTCACGGTCTTTAACGGCCAAATTTGTATAATAATAATAATTAATAGTAACCTTAGACTTTTTGTGGATAATGGAGTTATGTAAGAATTAATAGTAACCTTAGACTTTTTGTGGATAATGGAGTTATGTAAGAATGAAAGGTTGTGTTAATACAGATTTGTAAAAATGGGACACGACAAACATCAATAATTATGTAGGAATATCATTACTACTCTTAAAAGATAAAATCTTTTCGAAAGCCCTTCAGGACATACTAAATCCTCAGTTAGGTAAACAAACTAGAGAGTATCAAGCTGGATTTAGGTGTAACAGATCCTGTCCAGAGTAGAGTCTAAGCCTTACATAGACAATTAAATGTATGCAAACATCAAATAAAAAGCTGGAGATAGTATCTGCTAATTTTAAAAAGTCGTATGATTCGATGGACAAAGACTCCCTAGACAAAACCTTCAACGAATTTTCTGTAGCTAGGAAAATTCTGGAAATGACTACACGAACTCTTACAAACACAATATCTAAAATTAGATTCCTTGGAGGAGCTTCTAATTCCAAATTGTATCAGCGGTCAGAGATGGAGGTAGTTTGTCACAACACGTATTCACAATTATTCAATTTTTTGCTGAAAGAAGTGGTAAGAGAATGGAAAATAGAGTAAGAAAAAAAAAGAATTTAATAAGTACGTAAATCTGGTACATAGGAAGAGCAATAAACTGTTTATCCCCTTCAGACGATCTTGTGATAAGAGATGGAATCTAAGAGACTCCTAAGAGACGACTGGAACTTCTGTTGTTAACAAGTGACAAAGCAGATCTACAAATATCGACCAATGAAAGCCACTCACCAGGAATTTTATGAAACGAGTATGGCAAAGTAAGTCGTGTTTGAGTAACTCAGTCCGTACAGCATTTGCCTACGAAACGCAATGATCCCGAGTTCGAGTCTCAATCTGGCACACAGTTTTAATCTTTGCAGAAGAATCTTACAAAAAATATTAGGGCCAGTCAAGAAGAAACTTGGCAGTTGGGTTCTGAGGCCACATAACGAAATATACTCAGTCTGCCATAAAATAAGAGATGGAATCAGAAAAAGATGTGTTAGACTCTGTGGACACCTACAGAAAATAATGGAAGGTAGATTAACACATAAGATCAATATATTCTTCCAAAACACGAAAAATGAGGAAGAAAATGTGTGGGCAGTCAAGACAAAAAAAAAAAAAAAAAAAAAGACTTGCAAGAAACGCAGGTTAACAGACTAGAGGTCAAGAAATTCAAAGGAGTCCGCGAAGATAAAACAAACAGAAAAACAATTGGAACAAAAGATCAAAAGTGAGCAAAAGCTCATCCTGAGAAAATGAAGGAGTTTTGAATAAGGGTGGAAGAAAAGAGAAACTTGTTTGATGTGCTCCTTAAATGGCGTTAAAAAAACTGTGTCGTTGATTTGAAGTAGAAGTTTCTGAAAAGTATGTAGTGTATCATGGACTGTGGAAACATTGTAAAAGAAGAAAATCGAAGCATTTAGTATGCGATGAGACAGAAGGGTGTTAAAAATTTTACGGCCTGGGCAGACACAGATTGACGAGCTTCCCAGGAGAATCGGTGAAGAAAGAAAGAAATGGAAAACGCCGACAAGAAGAGGGAACGGGGCTCTATGTCAAGTGGTAAGACATCAGGGACTGAGAGGTTGGGTCAGGAGAGGAATACGTGGCGAGCCTCATCAAACCAGTAGGAAGACTGAAACACGAAAGAAAGGGGTTGCGGGGGGTGTCTGCTCTCTTCAAAAATAGATTTAGATCCTTGGTAGCATAGTGAGTAGTCATAGTCAGTAGACTAGACTTCATGGCAAGCCATATACATTGTTTGAGAAAATATAGAGTTCTGCATGAGTGTATTTATAGCTGTGATAAATTTCAGAGTGTTGGTCATAAAGCCCGAAACACCACGCAGTTTCCGTTGTTTTATCTCCTTTGTATTCAATGATAAACCTAGTGCATTGATTAATGTGCAGTAGTTTACTATTCAACGTTTTTCGTGTGAGATCTCGAGTCAGTTGTATCACATATAAAGTGACTCGTACTCTTGGACGATGTGATGAGACCCTTCGAGATATGTGGAATTTAGTAGTCATTCAGTGGATGTAACTTGTAGGAAAGACAGGACCTTCGCTGGATTGTAAAGTCAATATATTTCGTTAATAGAGAAATTCTGCTACAAACCAAAAATATCAGGGTCTTTTTGGTTGCTAATTCTCGTCGACCACTTAATTGTAAGACAAATATTGGTGAACTGAGTAATCGTATGCATTCAGTATTTGAAGCTTTCTGTAACCTTGATGATTTTCGACTGTTGCTGTCCTTTTTTAATTCCAGTAATTAATAACCAGGAACAATAAGACAGCCATAACTTATATGAAATGTACAATGAGTGAATGTGAGACAAATAATGGGGTAACTTCCTGTTATTTGCAATACAAAGAAAATGAAACTTCTCCTTATTTTAAAGAGACATAAAATAAGAAATACATTAACGGTTACCGCTGATTTACTCTTTATCTAAATACGTTATTGTAATCTGTAAACCATTATGTCATTGCACGGAATTTCTTTCTTAATATAACAGTCTAACCAACAGAATCTGATGAAGTTGGTATGTAATGTCAGACGCGTATAATGATGCGCTGAAAGAGAACATCTGCGCATTCCGGTGAAAAAGAAATGCAAAAGAATGTAAGGAATGACAAGAAAAAAAAGAGTTGTCTGTAGAAGAAGGATGGGAAAACCGTACGTGGGCGCCTTATTGAGCAGACAGAGAAGAAAGTAAAGAATACCGGAAGTAGCAAAGTAGTTCAAGAGTCATCGAAGGTGCCTGATGTTTCCATCATTTGTGATAAGTACTACGATTACGATGACCATTTCAGTGGCACATTGAAATCATTACCTACACGTTATAAACAAGTAGGTTCAAAAAAATGGTTCAAATGGTTCTGAGCACTATGGGACTTAACTTCTGAGGTCATCAGTCCTCTAGAACTTAGAACTACTTAAACCTAACTAACCTAAGGACATCACACACATCCATGCCCGAGGCAGGATTCGAACCTGCGATCGTAGCGCCTAGAACCGCTCGTCCACAGCAGCCGGCCAAAGAAGTAGGTAAGGACGAATAATTGTGGTGCATATGTGTTCGTGCTCTACATGGAATCTGCATGTTATGGACAAGACACCCCAAGACTGCGTATGTAATGACTCTTTATCCGAGAAATGAACATTCTAAAAAGAAATAAAATGCGCTGATCCCTCGCACGTGCATGGCAGCTTAATCCAGCCCGTATCTGTATAACTTCTGTGAAGATAAATTTTCGGTACTACGAATGGTTCTATAGCCTTCTGTTAATTACGTCATTCGGGCTTAAACACATTTTAAATACAACCAATAAAATCATAGACTTAACAAATTTCAGTAGTTTTATTAGTTAATCTGATTGAGCTTTCTCCACAAGCTCAACAAATCGTATATTTGGCTTTCTTGAGCATCTCCTGATCGCATTTCCAGTACTGGCTGCTAGGGTCAACCAGCTGTCATTTTATATTCACATTTCTATCATGTGATATATTGTCAGATAAGAATACACTCCTCGAAAGTTCAAGAATTTTATATGAATATTAGGAAATAATATAAGAATGCAAGTTCAGGCACTATGCGCTGACGTGCGCAAATAGTAAACGCGAAACTTCTATTGTTTCTTTTGTACCAACAACGACTTCTGAGCACCACTGGTTTCTGCCTGAAACTATAATTTGATTAGTTTTTTACTGAAGTACCAGTGCTTTTTGCATAAAACCACCGATGCTACTGCAAGACAGAAACTA
Source organism: Schistocerca piceifrons (assembly GCF_021461385.2). Taxonomy (NCBI): domain Eukaryota; kingdom Metazoa; phylum Arthropoda; class Insecta; order Orthoptera; family Acrididae; genus Schistocerca; species Schistocerca piceifrons. Next base: position 632,981,079 of record NC_060139.1, read on the forward strand.
TGGTACTTCTACGGATGTAGTGTATTCTAGCAGTCACTTACAGCGTTCAAAGCAACAGTCGGTGTGGGGATTGTGTTACGTGATCGTAGGAGTTCCTGACATGTGTTTTTCATTATAGTGACCATATTGACAGTGAAAGTAAGTATATATCATTTACTGTGACGTAAATTTGAGCTTGCCCCACTACTTGTATGACTATCATCGAAATGAAACCATTGGGTCATAAGGTCGTGATAAAAAATTGGTTTTATTTTAGAAAATTTTTGCTTGCTATGTAGGAATATAATTTGTTGTTGTCGTGGTGAGGTTGCGGAAGTGTCGAGATGTGGGATTTTGTCTAAGAAGAAAACGAATTTCCTTCGAATGTATCACATTATATAATGGATTGTTGACAGTGGTTCCTACGTGAAGCCACTTCCTTAAAACAACTGACTGTTTACCTTTAGAAAATTTCATCTTATACTCAATGCTTAATAAGATCATAACGATGAATTTTGAGAAAAATTTTACATATATATTACAAAGTGCTACCACCCCGTTAAGACAACTGATTCCTTATTTTTTGCTGATAATTATGTGATTCTTTCATTTTATTGGGACTCAAAGGGTTAATGGAATAAGTAAGTTTCGAAGATGAGGTTATTATCCAGTGGCACAATATGAGTGCACCCAGAGCGACGAGCGCAAATTGTGGAAGTCGGTCGTTGTCTAGACGTCTAGCAGACAGCCAGAAAACTGCGCGACACCGCCAACTTTTCCCGTCACTGAGCCGAGGTATCCCCGCAGAGAGCTGCGAGGGCTTCTTGCCAGCATTCGAAACAAACCAAATCCTCTGACAGCAAGGCGAAACTCAAGGCAAAATTCCCTAAAGGCTGGAGACCTGAAAGAAGCAGACTTTTTCAGTAGAAAATTTCTGGCGGTGCTGTCACAACTCTGACAGTCCTTTCACCGTAAGCGAGCTGCTGCGTGGGTGGAGCTATGACTTTATTTTGTAGCCCGTGTGAGGACAGCTTTAGCGAAGTATGGGTGTCCGCAGTGTACTGCTAGCCAGAATTTCTTTCACTGGTGAAACAAAAAGCTGACTGGTAGTGAGATATATGCAACAACATCAGATCTTCTCACTCACACGTGTACTTTACAACGCAAACAGAAGCAAAATTAGAATTGCGAATTTTCTTTTGACAGTTTACCCAAGGCCACCAATACAATATTCCACAACACACCTAATCGCCTGAAAACAATTAGATATGCTAATTTCACACGTATTGTCCATAGCGAAATTTGGGAAACATCGTAGTGTACTAATATTGCGAAAATTTTCATCTCCCAGAGGGCTGCAATTGAGCAAACTTATATTAAAACAATTGTGTTTTCTGCTTCAACAGTAACACACAAAGGACGGAAACGTGCAATTAGTGCAGGAAAGTCTATTATTTACATGTGCATAATATTTCTTATACGCGACGAGTTTTGCGTTTTATTGGTTTGTTTGAGGAACTCCTTTGGCTGCAAGCGGTGGAGGAAGGTGGTCAGCAGAAATCCTACAGCCACAGCAAGTGATCACGAGGTTCCTGTGCTATACGTAGTGCCAAAGGGATCTCAAAGTATTTTATGGCACTATCACGAAAACAGAAGACAGCAATTACATAAATATCAAGCGCAGGAACTGATAACTGTTAACAGTTAGCAGGGGTCTAGCTCTTGCTCATGAGAGGACAGCATATTGTAGACCATTACATGTTTTAAAACTCAAAGGAGTTATAGATCTTATCTGCAAGTGGGTATTGATTTAAATCAATGGCGAAAGTTAACAATTCGTGCCGGATCAGAAGTCTAACCGGTTCTCCTGCTTACTGGGCAGATGCTCCGACCACTAAGCCATCCAGACGCAGTTGTTATCGCAGCTGCACGGACTACCCTAGCACGCCTCCCGTCATACTCAAATTTTCAACTTTCAGATGATCGAAAGAACAGACACCAAATTCGTACGTTATATGTTTGTCTGGAATAAATAATGAGAGAAAATGAGAAACTAAGTATTTGGGCAATCGAAGGAAAGGAAAGAAAGGGTACGGTAAAATAGAATAGGGCAGAAGAAAAAAAGGTAAATATAATGTGCGAATTGTTTGTCTGTTTGGATGACGGAAGGGAGCTGCTGTGGTCAGAAAAATAAAGGAGCCGACGTCGTATTGAATCCAATATACATGGGTCACTGCTCGAAGTTTTCAGAAGAAGAATAAAAATTATAGCAATTCTGTATCTCATCATTTTCCCTATATGTCAGACACCTAGCGACGCCTTCCTACAATTTCAACATAACACCTCTCAATTCGGAGAACTATATGACTGAAAGGTAGATTATTAAAAATATTTCAACTAAAATTGGGTTCAAAGCAGATATATGAAAACTGAGTAGGTGAATAAATATAAAAGAAAAATCAAATGGTGGGACACAAACACATCATCTGAAAAAACAACATCACACAAAATACGAGTTGCCATGGCCCGGCACCTGGGAACGAACATTTCGTCCATTTTGCCATCTTCAGCCCCACACGCTTTTTTCAAACCATGAAGTTATCGTGTAGTGCCATAAAACTGGATATCGTGAATTCCAATCGTGGTTCAGCTGATTCACGCGAAAGTGTGACAACGTATGAATCAGCTGCACAACGATTGGAATTCACGATATCCAGTTTTATGGCACTATACGATAAGTTCGTTGATTTGGAAAAAGCGGATGGGGCCTGAAGATGGCAAAACGAACTGCCGAAACTGGTTGCTTTCCGAATAAAATAAAATATCTTAAAGCGTACGGCTGTTGGTAAAGTTTATTGAATTGAAAAGTACATACCAGCCTATCTCCCCTGGCCGTAATGGACAAACAGAGATTCTGTAGAAGGTGGCTGAACATCCGTGAAACCAGGACTAGACGACTAGGTGCAGAACGTCCCTGTCTCATTGCAGAACATGAAGGCCTCAGTTCTGCATTCTCCGTACAGCGGGATAGGCTACCATCTGTGGCAGATGAGACGATAAATTACAGCTCTTGTGTGGGCACAAGTGTGTCGGAACACACCGTTCAGCACACATCGTTGAACATGGGACACTGCAGCAGAGAACCTCTTCCTGTTCCCACGTTGAGCCAATATCGTCGGAGTGACGATTGTGGAGTGAGCGAAAACATCGAGAGTAGAGAGTGGATCAAAGGAAACTTATTTCCCGGACGAATGAATCACTTTTTTTGGTTGCACCAAGCCTATGGTCGCTTCTGGATGTGCCTTCATTCGGGAGTTTGGCTGTTGGGACGCGGGACAATGAAGGCAGTGTTCTTCTATGAAGAAATTCACCGGGGCTTTTATGGGATCTGTGGTAGAAATTGAAGACAGCATGTTAGCTTTGGACTGCGTAAACATTTTTGCGCTCACCTGCATCCCTTCATGCTTGATGTCTGAACCAAGGCTATGGCATCTTCTAGTACGATAACTGTTCGTTTGTCAAAACCAGAATCGTTCTATAATGGAGTTGAGGGGCATGATAAATCACACTGATGTCTTGGCCACGGAATTCGCCTTACCTAAATTCAAGGGAACACATGTGGGAGGATATCGGTCGCTAGATCCACCACCGCGCCGTAATTTCCGGGAAATGTATGATATGAGCGTAGAATGCATGCTAACCAGAATCGTTGCTGTATTGCGTTCCACCAGTTAACCAGTTAGGCAGGGGGCCACAACGTTTTGGCTCGTATACCAGTTCCCTACCAACAGCTGCCAGCCTTCCCACCACCCCCCGCCCTATGCAAACACACGGAAATTTCTTAAGGACAAACACACACGTCACACACACAGTATTCACCGATCGACTACCATCACGCTACAAGCAATGAATTAGCTCTACACATTCTGAAGCATAGCGATAGTGTATACCAGACAAAAATGAAACAAACTGGAAAGATAAAAACTACACTAGCAGAGGACAAAAACGGCAATAAATGAAGCTCTGGAACTAGTCTGTAACAACACATTTTTTATATTTATGAAAAGGAATTTAAGAATGTAAAATTAAAGATATTCCTCTCACCCCTTCCAGACACATCACACCACAGTCGCACTTCTCTCTCCTTTTAACTCTTTACTTCAGTAGTCCCTCCATTCTCCCACTAAAGCACAACGCTTCTTAAATGAAGCTGAATCTCCGAAATAACGTTCCACTTCTCAAATTTTCCACCTCGTTCCCGTACATAGCACAATATGTCCAGTTAAGAAGGAAGAGTTCCGCGGTGACTAACCTATCGACAGTGTTCAGATGCAAGAGAGCAAGCGACGTTCTCTGCGGTCCTTGGGAAAGCTCGCTAACCATCTGTCGTATTGCACAATAATCGTATAGCATGTCAGACGTGACAACATGCCCACGTAGTAACATCAGTATTGCACTCTTGAGACGTAATAGCTCTCAGAGATGATTGGAACGTCAATAATTTACGTAGCCATTGATGGTATGTACGCGTACGATGCTGCATCTGCATCGGATCATTGCCTGCAGTTGATTAATTATCAGTTGATTAACATTTTTATCAGTGAATATACACTCCTGGAAATTGAAATAAGAACACCGTGAATTCATTGTCCCAGGAAGGGGAAACTTTATTGACACATTCCTGGGGTCAGATACATCACATGATCACACTGACAGAACCACAGGCACATAGACACAGGCAACAGAGCATGCACAATGCCGGCACTAGTACAGTGTATATCCACCTTTCGCAGCAATGCAGGCTGCTATTCTCCCATGGAGACGATCGTAGAGATGCTGGATGTAGTCCTGTGGAACGGCTTGCCATGCCATTTCCACCTGGCGCCTCAGTTGGACCAGCGTTCGTGCAGGACGTGCAGACCGCGTGAGACGACGCTTCATCCAGTCCCAAACATGCTCAATGGGGGACAGATCCGGAGATCTTGCTGGCCAGGGTAGTTGACTTACACCTTCTAGAGCACGTTGGGTGGCACGGGATACATGCGGACGTGCATTGTCCTGTTGGAACAGTAAGTTCCCTTGCCGGTCTAGGAATGGTAGAACGATGGGTTCGATGACGGTTTGGATGTACCGTGCACTATTCAGTGTCCCCTCGACGATCACCAGTGGTGTACGGCCAGTGTAGGAGATCGCTCCCCACACCATGATGCCGGGTGTTGGCCCTGTGTGCCTCGGTCGTATGCAGTCCTGATTGTGGCGCTCACCTGCACGGCGCCAAACACGCATACGACCATCATTGGCACCAAGGCAGAAGCGACTCTCATCGCTGAAGACGACACGTCTCCATTCGTCCCTCCATTCACGCCTGTCGCGACACCACTGGAGGCGGGCTGCACGATGTTGGGGCGTGAGCGGAAGACGGCCTAACGGTGTGCGGGACCGTAGCCCAGCTTCATGGAGACGGTTGCGAATGGTCCTCGCCGATACCCCAGGAGCAACAGTGTCCCTAATTTGCTGGGAAGTGGCGGTGCGGTCCCCTACGGCACTGCGTAGGATCCTACGGTCTTGGCGTGCATCCGTGCGTCGCTGCGGTCCGGTCCCAGGTCGACGGGCACGTGCACCTTCCGCCGACCACTGGCGACAACATCGATGTACTGTGGAGACCTCACGCCCCACGTGTTGAGCAATTCGGCGGTACGTCCACCCGGCCTCCCACATGCCCACTATACGCCCTCGCTCAAAGTCCGTCAACTGCACATACGGTTCACGTCCACGCTGTCGCGGCATGCTACCAGTGTTAAAGACTGCGATGGAGCTCCGTATGCCACGGCAAACTGGCTGACACTGACGGCGGCGGTGCACAAATGCTGCGCAGCTAGCGCCATTCGACGGCCAACACCGCTGTGCCGTGCGTGTGATCATTGCTTGTACAGCCCTCTCACAGTGTCCGGAGCAAGTATGGTGGGTCTGACACACCGGTGTCAATGTGTTCTTTTTTCCATTTCCAGGAGTGTACAATGCAACAATACTCTACACCATCTGTATATTACAGCCCAAATGTAACACATCTGTGTAATTTGCGAACAGGTGGGCTCTAGATCAACAGATATGCACATAAACATCTACAGATCCTGTTTTCTTATCCGCGTGAAGTGTTCAATAAATAATGCAACACATTCTTTTTCTTTGTCGGTTTTGATTGAAATGCAGATTTTGCTGTGGACCATCAGGGAATACTCCCAATTCAGACCATATAGTTTCATAAAGTTCCGTAAGGTGGCTTCGCTATACGTAGATCTCAAAATGCCGGCTGTAATTGAGGTGCTTTCTAAGCAGAGTACTGTCACTGAATGGAAAACTAGAGCAAGCAGATATTCATAGGCGCTTGCAGAATGTCAGTGGAGACCTGGCAGAGAACAAAAACACAAGGAGTCGATGGCCGAGGTGTGTGTCATGAACGCAACAATGTTGCGCAAGCCTGTAAGATCTCCAGCGTGCCGCCTGGTCGCTCACACCTGTGACCCCTTAAATATTGGAACGTGCAGACACCCTCATTCGAGATGGACGACGGATCACAAACAAATCGCTGCTCAACTGTACGTTCTGCACACCAAAGAACAGCTCACAAAGCTTCAATGTACTGTTCTTCCTCATCCACCTTGCAGCCCACATCTCGAACGTTCCATTTTCTGTTTGTCTGGTTTAATGAAGGATGCATTACGCGGAAGTAGTGTTGTTGCAGTCAGTAACAGTAATTGCGAGCAGGGGAATGGATCGAGCGACGTGACGTGATTCAAGGAATTCAGTCAGTTATATGGCGAATTGCGAAAGTGGGAAATTGAGAACAGTACACAAGGCTGTGACTGTGAAGAGGTCCTAAACGAAATCACGAAGAGAGAGGAAGGCTGAGGGCTACGTAGGTTGAAGCATGCTAATTTAGAAAATATTATCTCGTTCCCAGAATATGCGAATCGACTCGAAAGTCGGGTTTCAAGAAAGAAACTGAATATGATCCGATGATGGACCTTGTAGACAGCTATTCCGATTTAGATGATTATGTATAGTAATTAAGTGTATAGCCATGACAGCAATTCGGAAGATACTGAGGTGGAAGCTGCACCCACTGCAGTGAGATCGTGTGAGCCAGAAACACTTTTGCTAAGGTCTTAGAGCATTTAGACCATCCAAGGTCACTGCAGATAGATTAACAAGAAGAGGAAAATATGATTTCGACAAAAAGAAATTAGATGATCCAGAAGACATCGAAGAGAGTTCTGGGTTAATAGAGGAATTTTAAACGTCATGCGGAATGAAAGGAAATAAAATTCAGTTAAATGCAGAAGAAAATTATAATGTGAGTAGTAGTGACGATGTGTTTATTTGTCCAATACAAGAAGTGGAATAAAACTAACTTGCGTGAAACAGAATAAAATAATATGGGACATGAGGAAGTAGATAAATAGGATAATAAAGAAATATAATTGTTGGATGGCACTGTTTGGGAAGTTAAAGAAGCAGAAGAGGTTACCGAAACCACAGAAGGATGTGAAGATAGTCGTAAAAGATGAAACAGTTTGTAAAGAAAACACAGATGTGGGGCAATGTGAGAAGGTTGTGCAAGATGTCGAGACAAGGGGAATGAAGAATCCTCCTGATAAGCAGAGAGATGTTAGGATGGAATTTGTGGCAGAACATAGCAATAAAAATGGATCTTTTATGGAAAAGAGAGAAAACTGTGAAAACTGTGATGAAGATACAAGAACAAAAACCGTGAGTGCCATCGGGATTTATGGGAATGAACTGTGCATACTTGTATACACAAGTGTTCAGTTTAGTGCAATCTCGAATGTGTTTCATGAAATAATCAAAAATCATCTGTCTGTAGGGGTCGAACCAGTAACAGGAGTTAAAATGATAGGTGTCACTGGAAAAGAGTGCATAACTGTTTACTACCAAATATTAATGGTCACCAAATTGTGAGGACAAATGTTCAGTTACGTACTCCTGGTGCTTCCTCAGTAGTCAGTGCAGAATTAATTCTGGGAATCAACTGCTTAATTTTAAATAGAGAGTAATAACTGGCTGTGATCAAGAGACGATCATGCTGAAGGGGAAGAGTTATCAATTCCTTTCGAAGTAGCCAGCATTGTAGAGGAGACCCAACTGAATCAGTGAAAATACAGTAGAACTGAAGAGAACGCTGGATTAGGAGATGGATACGAGAGAGAGCACATATCAAGCTTTAGCACAATATCGAAGTAGAAGCCAATTTTAGTGTGTAGTAGATCGGACTGATAACTTGTCAGCTGCGTGCACGGGGACATTGTCCAAATACCGCCGAGAAACAGCAAGTAGTGTGATAGGGTAAAAACATCACTTCGAGGTAAGAGAGCATGAAAAGTTCTCCAAGCCTCCTTATGACTTTCAACTAGCCAAGAAAACAGAGTTTCATAAGTAGATAGTAGGGCAAAGAAATGAGCTGAGTAACTCTTTGACAGTATTACTTTTAATAGCGTTGTGGGTTGGGTAGTGCAGAGGGTTAAGTTTTGAGACATTTGACAGTAGACAAAAGTGTCAATGTTACCAACAATGGGCCAATGTTGACCATAAAACCAGAAGTTTTAATAGATGTAGCTGTGCTGGATACTTTTGCTCCACTACGAAAGACCTCGGGAAATTTCATATATATTTTAGTGAAGTTCTTCTCGAAATCTGTAAAATTGTACGTGTTGAGAAAAGCGATAGACAAAGCTGTGTACAACAAGAGGACTCTAGATTATTTCATAAATGTGAGCGAGGCAAAGCGAATAGTGCCAGATGCTAGCACCCAGTTTTGTTTGAAATGGAAAGAGGGGATGGCTGAAAGACAAGTAGAAGTAATATATCTTTCAGCTTACCATCCGTCGAGTAACCAGGAGAACGCTTGGAAGAGAAACAGGACGTACGTATTGTTAGGAAAATCATAGGTCCTGCGACAAGTACTTGGTTGTGTTAGGAAAGATAGTCTATGAACACACTGAAACATGCGAATACTGGTTTTACTCAAGAAGATATCTTGAGGGCTGAGAGAAAATTATGTATAGAAGTGGAGTTATTAGAAATTCCTCTATGGAATGAAAGTAACATTAATGAGGAAAAGAAATTGCTTAAAAAGAAGATACAGGCACAAATTGAAGCTAGTATTCATACAGTAAATTAAAAACTGGCGATTGATTTCTCGCTAAAACTCACATAAAATCAAGTGAAATCAATGAGGAGCACAGTAAATTTAATTTTATTGATCAAGGACCATTGAAGATTGTAAACAAACCGCATGCAAATGCGTGTTATTTAGACGAAGGACGTAAGATAGAAAGAAATATGGGAACCACAAATTCAACGGGAATGATTCAGAATAAAGTGTCTGAATGATTAACAAAATTATATATGTGTATTGGTTTAAGTTAACATGAAAGAGAGAGGTGAATAACATTGTAATATTTCTTACACTGATTTCTGTTTGTGTGCAAACTATGTTTAAAATGCACATACTAGTAAACTTTTATTAGAGTTACAGAAAAGAGTTGTATTTAATGACATGTTAAAAAAGTAAGAATTGAGCTTCTAAGAAAATCTTTAAAAGAGAGAAAGAGGGAGATAGATAGAGAGAGAGAGAGAGACAGAGAGAGAAAGAGGGAGGGAGAGAGGGACGGATAGAGAGAAAGAGAGAGAGAGAGAGAGAGAGAGAGGGGGGGGGGCAGAGGGAAACTTTATGTCGGTTTTCACGTACAATCAGTAGCCTTCAGATGGTAGAATAAGTGAGGAGAGACTCGCTTGATACGGTAATGATGAACCATAGGGGAAGGAAGAGCAGAGACGAAAGGGCACTCTACCGTTCATTGTTGTTGTTTGTTGTTATGGTCTTTAGTCCTGAGACTGGTTTGATGCAGCTCTCCAGGCGACTCTATCCTGTGCAAGCATCTTCATCTTCTAGTACTTACTGCAACCTACATCCTTCTGAATCTGCTTGGTGTATTCATCTCTTGGTCTCCCTCTACGAATTTTACCCTCTACGCTGCCCTCCAATGCTAAGTCGGTGAACCCCTGATGCCTCAGAACATGTCTTACCAACCGATCCCTTCTTCTTTTGAAGTTGTGCCACAAACTCCTCTTCTCCCCAATTCTGTTCAATACCTCCTCATTAGTTATGTGATCTACCCATTAATCTTCAGCATTCTTCTGTAGCACCACATTTCGAAAGCTTCTATTCTCTTCTTGCCAAAACTATTTATCGTCCATGTTTCACTTCCATACATAGCTACACTCAATACAAATACTTCCAGAAACGATTTCCTGACATTTAAATCTATACTCAATGTTAACAAATTTCCCTTCCCTTTCCATTGCTAGTCTACATTTTATATCCTCTCCACTTCGACCATCATCAGTTATTTTGCTCCCCAAACAGCAAAACTCCTTTACTACTCTAAGTGTCTCATTTCCTAATCTAATTCCCTCAGCATCACCCGACTTAATTCCACTACATTCCATTATCCTCGTTTTGCTTTTGTTGATGTTCATCTTATATCCTCCATTCAAGACACTGTCTACTCCATTCAACTGCTCTTCCAAGTCATTTCCTGTCTCTGACAATTACCTTCTGTAGTATACTCTAGCAGTTCTTCCTATGTATGGTCCAAGTTCATTCGAGCTATGTTACTTGCTACTGACAGGTCACACAAAAGTTACTTTCGTCCTTTATTTGAATACAATGTCATCGGCAAACCTCAAAGTTTTAATTCCTTCTCCGTGGATTTTGATATCTATTCCGAATTTTTCTTTTGTTTCCTTTACTGTTTGCTCAATATACAGCTTGAATAACATCAGGGATATGCTACAACCCTGTCTCACTCCCTTCCCAAGCACTGCTATCCCTTTCGTGCCCCTCGACCCTTATAATTTCCATCTGGTTTCTGTACTTATTGTAAATAGCTTTTGGCTCCCTGTATTTTACTCCTGCCACCTTCAGAATTTGAAAGAGAGTATTCCAGTCAACATTGTCAACAGCTTTCTCTATGTCTACAATTGCTAGAAGCGTAGGTTTGCCTTTCCTTAATCTTTCTTCGAAGATAAGTCGTAAGGTCAGTATTGCCTCACGTGCTCCAACATTTCTACGGAATCCAAACTGATCTTCCCCGAAGTCGGCCTCTACCAGTTTTTCCATTCGTCTGTAAAGAATCCGCGTTAGTATTTTGCAGCTGTAACTTATTAAACTGATAGTTCGGTAATTTTCACATCTGTCAACACCTGATTTCTTTGGAATTGGAATTATTATATTCTTCTTGAAGTCTGAGGGTATTTCGCCTATCTCATACAACTCGCTCATCAGATGGTAGAGTTTTGTCAGGGCTGGCTCTCCCAAGGCTGTCAGTAGTTCTAATGGAATGTTGTCTGTTTCCGGGGCCTTGTTTCGAGTCAGGTCTTTCAGTGCTCTGTCAAACTCTTCACGCAGTATCGTATCACCCATTTCATCTTCATCTACATCCTCTTCCATTTCCATAATATTGTCCTCAAGTACATCGCTCTTGTATAGACCCCCTATATACTCCTTCCACCTTCCTGTTTCCCTTCTTTGCTTAGAACTGGGTTTCCATCTGAGCTCTTGATATTCATACAAGTGTCTCTCTTTTCCCCAAAGGTCTCTTTAATTTTCCTGTAGGCAGTATCTATCTTGCCCCTAGTGAGATAAGCTACTACATCCTTACATTTGTCCTCTAGCCATCCCGGCTTAGCCATTTTGTACTTCCTGTCGATCACATTTGTGAGACTTTTGTATTCCTTTTTGCTTGTTTCATTCACTGCATTTTTATATTTTCTTCTTTCATCAATTAAATTCAATATTTCTTCTGTTACCCAAGGATTTCTACTAGCCCTCGTCTTTATACCTACTTGATCCTCTGCTGCCTTCTCTACTTCATCCCTCAGAGCTACTCATTCTTCTTCTACTGTATTTCTTCCCCCCATTTCTGTCAATTGTTCCCTTATGCTCGCACTGAAACTCTGTACAACCTCTGGTTTAGTAAGTTTATCCAGGTCTCATCACCTTAAATTCCCAAAAATGGTTCAAATGGCTCTGAGCACTATGCGACTTAACGTCTGAGGTCATCAGTCGCCTAGAACTTAAAACTAATTAAACCTAACTAACGTAAGGACATCACACACATCCATACCCGAGGCAGGATTCGAACCTGCGACCGTATCGGTCACTCGGCTTCATACTGTAGCGCCTAGAACCGCACGGCCACTCCGGCCGGCTTTGAATTCCCACCTTTTTGCGGTTTCTTCAGTTGTAATCTACAGCTCATAACCAATAGATTGTGGTCAGAGTCCACATCTGCCCCTAGAAATGTCTTACAATTTAAAACCTGGTTCCTAAATCTCTGTCTTACAATTATATAATCTATCTGATACCTTCTAGTATCACCAGGATTCTTCCATGTGTACAACCTTCTTTTCGATTCTTGAACCAAGTGTTAGCTATGATTAAGTTATGCTCTGTACAAAATTCTACCAGACACCTTCCTCTTTCATTACTTAGCCCCAATCCAAATTCACCTACTATGTTTCCTTCTCTCCCTTTACCTACTCTCGAATTCCAGTCATCCATGACTATTAAATTTTCGTCTCCCTCCACTACCTGAATAATTTCTTTTATCTCATCATATATTTCATCAATTTCTTCGTCATCTGCCGAGGTAGTTGGCATATAAACTTCTACTACTGTAGTAGGCATGGGCTTCGTGTCTATCTTGGCCACCGTAATGCGTCCACTGTGCTGTTTGTAGTAGCTTACCCGCACTCCTATTTTTTTATTCATTATTAAACCTACTCCTGCATTACCCCTATTTGATTTCGTATTTATAGCCCTGTATTCACCTGAGCAAAAGTATTGTTCCTCCTACCACCGAACTCCACTAATTCCCACTATATCTAACTTTAATCTGTCCATTTCCCATTTTAAATTTTGTATTCTACCTGCCCGATTAGGGGATCTGACATTCCACGCTCCGATCCGTAAAACGCCAGTTTTCTTTCTCCTGATAACGTTGTCCTCTTGAGTAGTCCCCGCCCGGAGTTCCGAATGGGGGACTATTTTACCTCCGGAATATTTTACCCAAGAGGACGCCATCATCATTTAACCATACAGTAAAGCTGAATGCCCTCGTTCATTGTATGCCTTCAAAATCGCATCTTCAAGTCTGAATCTGAAAGTGTTTGATGTATTCTGTGTATGCTTTTTGTGTGTAGGATTATGTGTATTATGGTTCTTTGTTTGCCTGAAAAATAACATGTTCATGTTTGAATTTGGAATAGTATGACGTATCGTAGTTTTTATGAGTAGAATTTAATATATTTGGTTAAGGGACTGATAAGCTAAGATTCTGGAAAAGACATTCAATTTAAACTGAGGAATGTAACGTATTTACACGTGTTCCAATTGTTTTTTAGAACAGTTATACATCTTACAAATTTAGGGAAGTGTTTAAGTATGTTACGTTATACTGCTGGAAATTACAAATATGAACTGTGTTTAGAAGAGCAGGCATTACTTGGTGTAGGGATACATTTCGCTGAATTTATACTGCAAGGACAATACAACGAAATGCGGGGCAAGTGTATTGCAACAGCTAAAATCATAAAGAAATTTGCAGAAAATTTTAAAAATCTTATTTGACAATGGATTGGTCCAGTCCGACATTTGATACCTGCCTTGAAATTCGTTGTACAGGAACAACACTGGAATAAACAGTCTGTAAAATTCCCAGCTGCCAAGACACATTGCAAGCATTTTTTTAAAATTGAAAATTGCGGATTTCTTAGCTCGCCAGGTAGCTGGAAAAATGTGCACCCGTACCGCAGCTGTAGCAGACAACGTATGCACAACACGGCAAGCTCTCATCGACAAACAGATAACACGGCACGACGTGACTGTAATTTGTAAAGTGCATTTTAGTTTTCGTAGATAATTTATCTGACACAAGTGACAATTGAGGATGGTTACTATGCGATAGTAGTTAGCAGTTGCCTTTGTAATATCGCTAAGTGTTAACAATGGAGATAAAATTAAATTAAGTTTCTTTGTATTCCCTTCGTATATGCTTGCTAATTGCAGATGTCTTTGTACAGGTGTGGAATCCAGTTACTGTTTTCAACCTTGCAGAGATGAGAATGTGAGGAATGCAGTGTACGGTCGAAATCACCTACTTATGCTGAAGACCAGCATATGTGTTATTTGATTGTTAATTTCTTGATCATTCATTTAAATAATGTCGACGTTTAGTTGTAAATTGTGGAAACTTCAGGAGAAACAGGAAATAATTCTGACGATTTCGTTAATTGTAGTTCGAACAATGATTTTTAAGCTAATTAATGTTCAGAACAAAAATTAAGTATCTTCCTAACCGAAAGGAAACACAGCCAATAACTTTCAGTGACAAAAAAAGGGTGTAAATTTTTCGGGTAAAGGAATGCAGGAGGAAATGCTTATAGTTAAGCACTGTGTAAAACTCGTTTCGTTTCGTAAAATCTGAACGTAAACTGTAAAGATGAAAGAAAGATTTATACGAAGTATGAAATATTCGCCAAAATAAAATTCTCTAAAAGTGAAAGAGAAACTATTCGGAAGACTTAGAACTGCTCGTGAGAGTCAGTGTACCGTTATAGAAGGATAGTACCCTCTGAACTGCATGTGAGGTTACTGACTTCCAGGCTTCTTCGACGTAGTTAGATCTGGGAAATTATATAGAAAGAATGTCTCAAAATTACGAAGTGTACTTCAAGTGAACGTGTAGGGAAATTGTGTGTTGAACTTGTGTCTACGATCCTAATATTCAGTGCCTTCATCAGGAAGAAAAAGTCGTCTCTTGAAAGGGACGCAAGATTTACCGTACTTTCTCTAGAGGAAATGCAGTAGTAAGCGTGATACAGCGGTGGGCGAAGGGGCTCATTTCGTTCTCTTCCATCAGTATAATGAAGAGCCAACAGTTAGCCACCAAATTACATATACAGCACTGCAGTACCTCAAGCGCACAAGGCAAGAACATCTACGCAGTTCAGAGAACGTCACAATTGTTATGATATAGTGTCAGTAATTTCAGTCAAATTATTGTCGAATGGTTTTCAGAATAGAGGCACTTTATTCAAATTAATTTTAACATTAATGTCCCAAGCTTCACTTCACATCCCATTTCCTGGTAATAATATGTTTTTCAACGTAAGAGTGTTCAGAGTGATAATAATGACAGTGGTTTTTAATCATACCTTAAATTCTTGACCGTAAAGCGTTTGTCTCTTCAGCGGTGATTATATTTTAATCAACGGTCGTATTGCACTTTGTTTATTTCTTAATGAGAGATTTCATACTAAAAGTAGAATCAGTAACACCTAAGTAAATTATTACTAACTTCAGATACAGTGTTACATTACAAAATTGTTAAGGCTTTCGTGGCCACTTGTTGACAAACTACCTATTGGCTTCTGTCTCGCGTTCTTCGGCCGACGTTCATCTAATGATTTTTCTGACGTTTCGCCAGCACGAGGGGCTGGCATTGTCAAAGCTTCACCCTCCGTTGCCGGTGGTGAACTGGAGCCGAGCTCGGGGACGCAGACTGTATGTACCTGGCGCGCCAACGTCCGAGGGCTTCTCCGCGGTCATTTCCGGTGAGGTTCTCCTCTTGCTACCTGCGACGGTCGTTCGCTGCAGTACGGGAAGCCAGAATCCGTTGACTTTAAGACTTTCCTCTTTCTTGTTCAAACTGTTGGCGTGTTTTTGTATTTCTACAGCTTCTCTGGACAAGCGCGTGTGATAGTGCTTCTGTACAGACAGAACTTCCGTGTCGGCGAGTTTTATTACGTGCTCGGTCTCATTCAGTGCGTGCTCTGCCACGGCCGATTTCTCCACCTGCCCCAACCTGAGATGTCGCTAATGCTCTTTGATCCTGGTGTTGATGGATCGTGCAGTCATTCCGACATAAACTTTTCCTCATGTGCATGGTATACGGTATATTACCGACATTGCAAGTGGGTCTCTTTTCTCCTTCGCCGATTTAAGACACTCTTTGATCTTCCTTGTCGGTTTGAAAATCGTCTTTACGCCATGTTTGCGCAATATACGGCCGATTCTGTCCGTCACTCTGGGAATGTACTTTCTTTTTTTTCCTAATGTGCTTTGAGCCTTTATTTCACGAAAGCCTAAAGGGGTTTCAGTTACCTTCACATCACCAAGCTATCCAGTGACATAATATGATACTGTAACATATCTGAATATGTGATT
This sequence comes from Schistocerca piceifrons, assembly GCF_021461385.2. Lineage (NCBI taxonomy): Eukaryota > Metazoa > Arthropoda > Insecta > Orthoptera > Acrididae > Schistocerca > Schistocerca piceifrons. Next base: position 632,997,370 of record NC_060139.1, read on the forward strand.
TAAATGGTCTTCAGAATGAGATTTTCACTCTGCAGCGGAGTGTGCGCTGATGTGAAACTTCCTGCCAGATTAAAACTGTGTGCTGGACCGAGACTCGAACTCGGGAGCTTTGCCTTTCGCGGGCAAGTGCTTTACCAACTGAGCTACCCAAGCACGACTCAAGCCACGTCCTCGCAGCTTTACTTTTGCCAGTACGTCGTCTCCTACCTTCCAAACATTGCAGAAGCTCTCCTGCGAACCTTGCAGAACTAGCACTCCTGAAAGAAAGAATATTGCGGAGACATGGCTGAGCCACAGCCTGGGGGATGTTTCCAGAATGAGATTTTCACTCTGCAAAGGAGCGTGCGCTGATATTAAATTTCCTGGCAGATTAAAACTGTGTGCTGGATCGAGACTCGAGTGAAAATTTGAGAGAAGTTGGTAGTTACCAAACAATGTCCACTGTCTGATTTTCCAGTCTCTTTCTTATGTCATCTAAAAACTATGTAATTTGATGCCAGTGTCACTTTCACTATCACCATACTCTCAAGGAGTTCTTTCCATGTATCCTCAGCTACCCCTTAATTCTGAACCCATACCCGCTTCAACTCCACTTTCATTTTTTTTATTTTCTTTTAATGCCATAGTTGGAAATAACGCATGATGTATTCAAACGTGCATATATAGTTTCCTGTCACACTATACTTACCTACCTCCAGTCTCCAAGCCCTTTCCTCCTGATGACAACTTCCATCGTCTACAGTCCCAACATGTTTGACAGTAAACAGTCATTCGTAGATGAGTAACAGAACCATTCTCTACAAGTTCTTCGTCCTGTCAATGTGAACTTTTCGGAATATTCAGTGGAGAAAGACCTGGCGTAAAAACTAATGTGGAAAACCAACATTCGGCCATTAATACCCACATATGGCAATGCCATCTGTGGGCAGTATATGGACGAACGTTGGTTTTCCACATTAATTTTTACGCCAATGTGATGATGCCCCAAAATGATGAAACACGACATATCCTGTAAATATAAAATATTCTACAACCGAGACTGTTTTATTTCAAGAAATTCATAACTGGTTACTGTACCTAGCAGCTAGTATGGAATGGGAAAAATTTTAATTGCAGCATTATGTCTCTTTCAAGGACATACACGTTATCAATGGGTGTGTTGATAAATAAATATTCTGCTCCCAATGAGAATTATCTTTTCTTTATATTTTATACAACACGTTTCGGGAAATTATGCCCATTTTCTGTGAACTACGCCATTCTTTCCGTAGTAAAGAGAAAAACACACTTGAAAATGAGACTCATGTCCTGAAACACATCTTGTAAAACACAGAAAAAGAAATTCGAGACTAGTAGCAGAAAATATGTTTATAAACAAACCCAGTGATTTCACCTTCTCCGGCTTTCACAAACCATTTCTAAAGTGTTAGATCAGATTGGTAATATCAACTTAAGTGGTGGCTGTGCCCAAATCAGAAAGGTGCCGACACATATATATAAACTGGTTGCTGGTTAGTTCCTACACTTTGTCAATGTATTTTTTCAGTCTTATGGTAGTACGAAAAACTTTTGATTATAGGAGATGGATTATATATCCATGTCTGATTGTTGTGACGTCTGTTCAGTAACACTTATCTACCTATAACAACAATCACTGCAAAAATCAAAATCTTGTAGAAAAACATTACAGAAGTATAAAAGGGTGTTGAATAAGGCTATGTACTCTACGGAGACAAAAGAGTGCCGACATTCATCCATTCATTTCATTAACAGCAGCCGCTTACCTAACTGCCCACATATCTTCGTTTTACTACTGTTGGTGCAACAGAATAGCATATAAACTGAAACTTATATTTTTTCCGCCCTTTGCGAAATTTCGCTGCAATTTATTTCCGAGATTTCGCATATGTTATCCGCCGTGCGGCTGGCGCTCTGATTCGTCCCTGCGATACTAGGTGGGAACTGGGGTTAGGAGTTACAGCAGCTCACTTAATTGTCTTGGAATTGCAGTATAAGTGAACTTTGCGCGGTGAGCATGAACATCTTTGTCTAAATTGGAATCTGGATACAACTTGCTGCTACAGTGACCCTCGACACGTGTGACCGTCACATTTTGCAAGAAAAAGGAGCTAACCAACAAAATACGTAATTAAAATTTTTAACCCTACAAATAATTAATAACAGTAAATAACAGGTGGAACGGAATAATATTAAACATTCAATAATAATTTCTCTTCTCTTAAAAATTATTGAAATAAGATAACTTCTTGATACACTGATCTTTCTTACTCTTCCTGAGCTTCATCGGGCAGAAAAAGAATTAACTACCACATTTCAGTCAGTTTTGACCTACATCATACATTATCACTGGACCAGCTTCTCATCTTTGAGTATTTTCTGTTTTCTTGCTTCCACAGTCCTGTAATATTTTGGAAAGAACAACATTTACCGCCAAATCTGTTATTAAATGTATCTGAAGAGTCGATAGGGAAAGAGGTTTGAAGTGCTAATTCCGGCATTTGAGAGGAGAATGAGGAGAAAGAAGGATCTCTGTTTGCACATCACGGAATTGTATCCAAAAATTGAGAAAGTATTTTCATACCACATAATTATGCCACTCACCACAGCACTACAAGAAGTAATGAGAAAAATTAGACAATAAATACTTCTAGACGGCTGTTCACGTTTACATAACTTTTGTTATTGTTTACATTAGTTGTTTGCTGTTTTATTGTCGAACAGCTAAAGTAAACAACAACAAATATAATACGAAAGTGAAAAGCTGTCTGAGGATCAACCTTTCTGCTTGAAACCGGTGTTGTTGATGTGGTCTTCGGTCCTGAGACTGGTTTGATGCAGCTCTCCATGCTACTCTATCCTGTGCAAGCTCCTTCATCTCGCAGTACCTACTGCAACCTACATCCTTCTGAATCTGCTTAGTGTATTCATCTCTTGGTCTCCCTGTACGATTTTTACCCTCCACGGTGCCCTCCAATGCTAAATTTGTGATCCCTTGATGCCTCAAAACTTGACCTACCAACCGATCCCTTCTTCTAGTCAAGTTGTGCCAGAAACTTCTCTTCTCCCCAATTCTATTCACTACCTCCTCATTAGTTACGTGATCTACCCACCTTATCTTCAGCATTCTTCTGTAGCACCACATTTCGAAAGCTTCTATTCTTGTCCAAACTAGTTATCGTCCATGTTTCACTTCCATACATGGCCACACTCCATACAAATACTTTCAGAAACGACTTCCTGACGCTTAAATCTATACTCGATGTTAACAAATTTCTCTTCTTCAGAAACGCTTTCCTTCCCATTGCCAGTCTACATTTTGATTTCCTCTCTACTTCGACCATCATCAGTTATTTTGCTCCCTAAATAGCAAAACTCCTTTACTACTTTAAGTGTCGCATTTACTAATCTAATTCCCTCAGCATCACCTGATTTAATTTGACTACATTCCATTATCCTCGTTTTGGTTTTGTTGATGTTCATCTTATATCCTCCTTTCAAGACACTGTCCATTCCGTTCAACTGCTCTTCCAAGTCCTTAGCTGTCTCTGACAGAATTACAATGTCATCGGCGAACCTCAAAGTTTTTATTTCTTCTCCATGAATTTTAATACCTACTCCGAATTTTTCTTTTGTGTCCTTTACTGCTTGCTCAATATACAGATTGAATAACATCGGGGATAGGCTACAACACTGTCTCGCTCCTTTCCCAACCACTGCTTCCCTTTCATGCCCCTCGACTCTTATAACTGCCATCTGGTTTCTGTAGAAATTGTAAATAGCCTTTCGCTCCCTGTATTTTACCCCAGCCACCTTCAGAATTTGAAAGAGAGTATTCCAGTTAACATTGTCAAAAGACTTCTATAAGTCTACAAATGCTAGATACGTAGGTTTGCCTTTTCTTAATCTTTCTTCTAAGATAAGTCTTAAGGTCAGTATTGCCTCACGTGTTCCAACATTTCTACGGAATCCAAACTGATCTTCCCCGAGGTCCGCTTCTACCAGTTTTTCCATTCGTCTGTAAAGAATTCGCGTTAGTATTTTGCAGCGGTAACTTATTAAACTGATATCTCGGTAATTTTCACGTCTGTCAACACCTGCTTTCTTTGGGATTGGAATTATTATATTGTTCTTGAAGTCTGAGGGTATTTCGCCTGTCTCAACATCTTCCTCACTAGATGGTAGAGTTTTGTCATGAATAGCTCTCCCAAGGCCATCAGTAGTTCTAATGGAATGCTGTCTACTCCCGGGGCCTTGTTTCGAGTCAGGTCTTTCAGTGCTCTGTCAAACTCTTCACGCAGTATCTTATCTCCCATTTCGTCTTCATCTACATCCTCTTCCATTTCCATAATATTGTCCTCAAGTACATCGCCCTTGTATAAACCCTCTATATACTCCTTCCACCTTTCTGCCTTCCCTTCTTTGCTTAGAACCTGGTTGCCATCTGAGCTCTTGATATTCATACAAGTGGTTCTCTTCTCTCCAAAGGTCTCTTTAATTTTCCTGTAGACAGTATCTATCTTACCCCTAGTGAGACAAACCTCTACATCCTTACATTTGTCCTTTAGCCATCCCTGCTTAGCCATTTTGCACTTCCTGTCGATATCATTTTTGAGACGTTTGTATTCCTCTTTGCCTGCCTCATTTACTGCATTTTTATATTTTCTCCTTTCATCAATTAAATTCAATATTTCTTCTGTTACCCATGGATTTCTATTAGCCCTCGTCTTTTCACCTACATGATCGTCTGCTGCCTTCACTACTTCATCCCTCAGAGCTGCCCATTCTTCTTCTACTGTATTTATTTCCCCCATTCCTGTCAATTGTTCCCTTATGCTCTCCCTGAAACCCTCTACAACCTCTGGTTCTTTCAGTTTATCCAGGTCCCATCTCCTTAAATTCCCATCTTTTTGCAGTTTCTTCAGTTTTAATCTGCAGTTCATAACCAATAGATTGTGGTCAGAATCCACATCTGCCCCTGGAAATGTCTTACAGTTTAAAACCTGATTCCTAAATCTCTGTCTTACCATTATATAATCTATCTGATACCTTTTAGTATCTCCAGGATTCTTCCAGGTATACGTTCTTCTTTTATGAGTCTTGAACCAAGTGTTAGCTATGATTAAGTTATGCTCTGTGCAAAATTCTACAAGGCGGCTTCCTCTTTCATTTCTTCCCCCCAATCCATATTCACCTACTATGTTTCCTTCTCTCCCTTTTCCTACTGACGAATTCCAGTCACCCATGACTATTAAATTTTCGTCTCCCTTCACTACCTGAATAATTTCTTTTATCTCATCATACATTTCATCTATTTCTTCATCATCTGCAGAGCTAGTTGGCATATAAACTTGTACTACTGTAGTAGGCATGGGCTTTGTGTCTATCTTGGCCACAATAATGCGTTCACTATGCTGTTTGTAGTAGCTAACCCGCACTCCTATTTTTTTATTCATTATTAAACCTACTCCTGCATTACCCCTATTTGATTTTGTATTTATAACCCTGTAATCACCTGACCAAAAGTCTTGTTCCTCCTGCCACCGAACTTCACTAATTCCCACTATATCTAACTTTAACCTATCCATTTCCCTTTTTAAATTTTCTAACCTACCTGCCCGATTAAGGGATCTGACATTCCACGCTCCGATCCGTAGAACGCCAGTTTTCTTTCTCCTGATAACGACGTCCTCTTGAGTAGTCCCCGCCCGGAGATCCGAATGAGGGACTATTTTACCTCCGGAATATTTTACCCAAGAGGACGCCATCATCATTTAACCATACAGTAAAGCTGCATGCCCTCGGGAAAAATTACGGCCTTAATTTCCCCTTGGTTTCAGCAGGTCGCAGTACCAGAACAGCAAGGCCGTTTTGGTTATTGTTACAAGGCCAGATCAGTCAATCATCCAGACTGTTGCCCCTGCAACCATTGAAAAGGCTGCTGCCCCTCTTCAGGAACCACATGTTTGTCTGGCCTCTCAACAGATACCCCTCCGTTGTGGTTGCACCTACGGTACGGCCATCTGTATCGCTGAGGCACGCAAGCCTCCCCACCAACGGCAAGGTCCATGGTTCATGGGGGGTTGAAACCGGTAACAACGCTATTTGTATAGATAAATACCCTCATAAATAGGGGCTGAATACTGTTTTCTTCCTCGTAATAATGATATTCTATGTTATACACATATACGTTCTCAAAAAGTCGTTTTTGAAGAAATTGCCGGAAGAAAGTATTTATTCCAGATTTCACTAACACTGAGGCACTAGATTTTATTTGTGGTCCGTCATTTGGAATATGACTTGAGTCTAGGGACATGCAAAAGAGTACAGAGAACAAAAAAGCACTGCAAACGCGTTTTGTGAAAAAGTGGGTGATTGAACGTTTTCCATGTTCATTGCTCATTTATGTGACACATTTGTGATTTCGGCTCATTACAGCATTTTACATGTTACATATTTTTAAGGTCATATATGTGAAGTGCGTCAATGCATCATTCCTCTTGAAAGAAAATCCATTTAAACGGAACGGTGGATTGGCGCACATGACATTGAGATTTAACCTGAAATTGTCGTAATATGTCGAAATTGTGACCATGGAGAATAAAATAAATTGAATAGATTCTATTTGTGGTCCGTCATTTGGAATATGACTTGAGTCTAGGGACATGCAAAAGAGTACAGAGAACAAAAAAGCACTGCAAACGCGTTTTGTGAAAAAGTGGGAGATAGAACTTTTTCCATGTTCATTGCTCATTTATGTCACACATTTGTGATTTCGGCTCATTACAGCATTTTTCGTGTTACATATTTTTAAGGTCATATATGTGAAGTGCGTCAATGCATCATTCCTCTTGAAAGAAAATCCATTTAAACGGAACGGTGGATTGGCGCACATGACATTGAGATTTAACCTGAAATTGTCGTAATATGTCGAAATTGTGACCATGGAGAATAAAATAAATTGAATAAGAAACAAGTCAAGAAACGTCATTTCTCCGCCTTCTGTGCATTTGTCTTGTGACATCACGACTCTAGGCAACTTAATTATTTATTTACTTATTTTAATAGTCAAATCAGCTATATTAAACTTTGCTGAGCACTTAATTTCTATGACTTGTTAACGACGAGTTTGGATACTTAATTACTCAGTACAGAAAATTTAAATTTACCAAGTGTGACCCAAAGTGACAAGGTCGAACACAGTGAGCTAACTTAAGAGATACGGAAAGACTGATCGTTTCAGGCTCACAAGTAAGCTAAGACCTATCTTAAGAAGTTGGAAAAACGCCAACGTGTTACCACTCCACACATGTGGAAATAGCTGCAGTGCGTGCTCTCTGTCCCAAATCTATGATCAGGCAGTCACTCATTCAATAATCTTTGACGTGCTTTTATATTGGTTCAGATATCTTTAGTATACTATGAGAATCTCTAGAATACTCCTCGCAGTATTCGGTGCTGGTACTTGTGCGCTCCTGTTGCACTTCACACCTAGAACAGGATCATTACATCCCAATTTGCAATAAGCTTCTCGGCGCTAACGACAGTTCCAATAAAACAACAACGCCTGCTCATTTCAAAAAGGTATATTTAATACGGTGCATGTTTCATTTGATATTTTTACGAAGCTTTCCATTCGTCCCGTAGAAAAGAGGGCAGACCCCTTAAGTGCTTCATACGGTGCTTGTTTCATTTGATATTTTTACGAAGCTTTCCATTCGTCCCGTAGAAAAGAGGGTAGACCCCTTAAGTGGTTATGTGTCCTGCATCCCGAGAAATTTTGTTGTAACGAAAATAGGTCCCCCAGTTGTTTGACACCGTCTTCCTAAATTAGAATACGAACTATTTTGGCCATTTTTTGATGTGAGAAATACTGTATCGACGCTTAACACACTTACTGTTGTCCTTGTTTAGTGCGTGCTGTGGACAATGTAGACAGACGAAGTTTGCTCAATCTAGTATTGAAAGTTGATGTGAAGTGTTGTTATTTGCGTGAACTAAGCTTTTATGCATAAACGCAAATGCATCTTTTCTCGTAACTTGAAGAAAATGTATCCTTTCAGGAAGAGCCAAAGCTTTGTTACGAAATTCGCTGTAGAATTGACAATGCCACATTTTTAGATTGCACATAGTGGAAGCGCGAACACTGTCCAGCACAATAAATCAAACAATAATAAGCTGGTTTCTTCTGCTGCTGTTGCAACAACTAAAAATAAATTATTCCTTCACCAAAAAATCAATGGGTAAATTTGTTTCTCACATCGTAAGAAATTCTGCTTAGGCTGTTTCTATGAAATATTCCTTTAAAAATGTAAAACACAGCCAGCATAAACATTCTTTATTAAATGGCCATCACAAAATCAGATCCTTGATATTAGGCTCACAAAATTTTACACTATGACCTCATACTTCACCGTAACTTCTAACAGACATTTTATTAAAGTGAGCTCTGTAAGGGTGAAGCCACACATTACAAACACGAGCTTTAATTTGTATCAAGATAGAATGTGTAAATAGAAAATGCTTAGTTTCTGAAATTCCAGGAAATGAAGAGGCTACACTTCCTACAGCTTAAGCAACTTTAACATACCATACCGTTTGTCATAATGATAGCTACAACAAATGTAACTGAAAAAAATCTGTGATGTCAAGTTTAGTTGTAACGGAACCAAAGCTGATGCCATTGATAATAATGTATTAACTTCTAGTTTCAAACATCTTCTTAAGAAAGATTTTGGCCATGTAAACTTCGTAAGTTTATCCATTGATACCAGCAATGACAAATCAACAACGTTTCTCCCAGTATTAATTAAATATTTCATTTCTGAATTCGCGGCGCATCAAAAAAAACTGGAACTCAGTAGTATTGAAAATGTAACTTCTAATCTAATATATAAACATGTGACGTCAATTCTCCATGATCGCTGCCCAGATCCGAAGTTTGTGTGTTTATCTGCTGGCAATATGAACAATATAAATTGTGGAATTAACAGAAGTGGCAGAGAAAATATTTTTGCTAATTTACATGCAGTCCTTGATAGAAATCATCTTACAGATGTGGGCTGAATGGAACATATCATCCACAACAGTGTGGAAAGGTCTGTGTGAAATTTACAAATATTTTCATATTTGTGCTGTAAGAGTGGAAAGGCTCAAAGAGTTCTGTGTTTTTGCAAATTTTGTTTACTGTCAATGGCTAGGTTGTAGCAGTGCAAGACTGATGGCATTGCTTCCGCTCTTGAAAGAAGTTTGAATTTTTATTTTCTGTGCTAAAGTCATTTTTCTTCTCTGAGTAGGGTCGTCCTTAATCTTTTAAAAGAGTTTTGAACAATGGGAAATGTGAATTAACGTTGGGGTTTGCTCATAGTCAGATCAGTTATTTTGAAACAAGTGTTTGAGAAACCGAAAAGTAGAATGCCTACCTTGCAGAGAAAATATCTTTTCATGAATTACTCATATCAAAGATAAAAAAACAAGGGAGACAATAATTTTGTGAGTTTTAAGGTTAAATCTGTGTTCAAGGAATTGTATGATGGTGATCAAGCTACTGGCCACTGTGGGTTCTATCCCATGTTCATCTATTCTGCAGTGTAGCACTGGAATATTTGGTTTCATGGGGGAAGCAGTTTTCAGATTAAAATCGAGCTTGTTGGACCATTTTCAAAGGAGCTACAACGGGGTGATATAGAATCAAGTTATTGATCCAGAAAGTAAGGAGCGTAGGAATTGAAAAAAAAACTCTTGGGTGAATACTGTATTCTCGAAACGAATGTAGCTGAAAAATTAAATTACTGGAGCAATTATAGACGGGTTGGAATATTTAGTGTTAAAGGAAACGTGCATAAAAGAAGAAGTCCTACCTAAAACTATGGAACCTGCTCTATGTCCCCCAGTTCGAAATGACGGAAACGAGCAGTTTTCTTCAGAGATGGATCTGTATTGGCCTTGTGAAGAAACAAATGCTATAGATCGTACAACTGACAGTGAAGCAGCTCTCAGCTGTAACCTAAATGTTTCATGTGCTGACGTGCATGACAGGTTGCTATGCAACAAGCAGTTATGTGAGCAAATTTACCCAGATGTGAAATTCAAACAAGACTCTAGTAATATGAATATCCAAGTGCAATTCACTCGGAGTATTAATAAACGTTGTTCTGACTCAAAGTCCATTGATTCGGTATCATATTTCCGTCATCCAAATGTTTTGTTAATGCAGTATTTCAGATATTACTGATCAATTGATCACAGCCTTTTCACGTGTCCTGTATTTTCATGGGAGAATATGGGGGGCTTAAATTTCACATTGAACAATTCTGACAATTAAATTAACGTGATATATGCGTAACAATCTGTCATTTAATCTCGCTTGTAATCTGAGCGATTGCTGTTAGAAGTGAATGATCGGTCTAGCTAGCAATAAGCTTAACTTTGAAGTGTATCGCTGTCCAGGGAATTTATTTTGTAAAGCGTTAGTTGTGACGACGCTTCGTTGTAACCACATTAAGTTGGGCATAGGAGTTAAAGGTTACAAATTACATTTGTTACAGTCTTGAGGATTTCTCGGTAAGGACGACGCAGCATGTTATCTTGGATGGAAAGCAGGGAGACAATATCAATGGTTACCCTAAACTTTTCAGATGGTGGAGTAAAATGTAATGAGTTACTGCCTGATAAAAATTAAACAAATAGGCGATCAGATCGTGATAAGATTTCAAAGTAGCTCTTAGATAGTGAAATTACTTGAAATCTCCTAGTACCACGAAGTCGAGGTGACCCCATAAGCATATTAAAAATATATATCCCTTTGTTTTTAGTATTTTTATTTTACAAATGTATGACATAATCCCTCTGATTTAATTGTATTAAGTCATGTTTCGTTTGTTTTTATATTTACAACACATCAAAATTTATCCTTTGCTTTTGCACTGAATGCCACTGGGGCAATATGACCCCAGCTTAAATGGTTGAAACTTCCTGACAGAGACGAGGTACTGGTAGAATTGAGGGTGTTAGGACTGGTCGTGAGTCGTGCTTGGGTAGCTAAGTGGTAGAGCACTTGCCCGCGAAAGAGAAAGGTCCCGAGTTCGAGTCTCGGACTTGGACACAGTTTTAATGTGCCAGAAAGTTTCATATCAGCGCACACTCCCCACAGAGTGAAAATCTCATTCTGTTTGTTTGTTTCTTGAATAAAAGATTTATGAAAATGTACTGATGAATGTTATGTCGAACAGCTGTTCTGTAAAGCACCTTCAACAACGAAAACATTATTATTGACTTATCTTTGTACTCATTATGGTTTCTTGCATCAGCTGGTTTACCCAATACCACTTTGGTCAAAAGCACCCGGCAAGCACACTGGAAAAAGTATCTTTTTTTATTTTCAAAGCTATATTTTTCAAAATATATGACTTTTTCTCTCTGAATCAATTGTATCCAATGATGTTTTGATCAGTTTGATAATTACTATGCATTAAATTTTGCTTGTGTTTTTTTCTTTTTTTTGCTCTGAGCATCGCTAGTGTCATTATAACCCTTATTTAAATTTCTTTTCCTTTGATGAACTTTATATTTATGCATATTGAATCATTACTGTTACACTGAACAACGGTGATGTATGCTTTTACATTAGTTCATTAAAATGCTGCCAATATATCTCAGTAAATTATTTGGTGTCTACATGTCCCCAGTGACACACAGTGAGGGAAAAAAAAGTTCTGGTATTAGGAGGGTTAAATGTACAAATACGTAAAATTATGCAGTTTTCAAAACATTTAATAGTAACAACAATATTAATGATAGACAGTTATAATGTCAGCTCAAATAAATACCCAGTAATTCTAAGGATTATAAATGAAATGAGCATATAGGTCCAGTCATAGGTAAAGCAAGTTGCAGAACTCATCAGTTCATTGGTAGAATACTGGGAAAACAGCCAGTCTACAGAAGAGCCTGCTTACAAAGTACTTATGAGTCCCATCTTAATGTCTGCCACCCATACCATCTAAGGCTACTTAACTTATACAAAGAAGGGGAGCGTGATTAAGCACAGGTTTGACTGATTCGGGGAGAGCCAAAACGGGCAGATGCTAAAAGGTTTCGACGACCACTACCACCCGAAAGCCTCATTACAAAGTTTAGAGAAGCGTTATTAAGTGAAGGTATGTACATCTTTCCGCTACGTATGTCTCCCATAAGACACGATTTGACTAATTGCAACGCACGTTGAAATGGGCATAAACCGTGTCATCTGGTACAGTGCTGAGTTCCTCTGGTTCCATTTCAGTACGGTTTCCTCAGAATGTCTGTAAATGTACATTACGACCTAAAGTTGCACGTGAGTGATTCATTCCGTACGTTACGCACAAAAAATAATTAAATTTAGGGCGCTGTATGCAAAAAAGAGACCGATGAAAGGTTCATACATCATATTTCATAGATATCTACAAAATTTTACGTGTTTTTAGCCTACCACAAACATTTTATCTCTCTTCATGTCTTATAACGATGTTGTCCAGCTTTTCATTGTACATCTCTGTTGGAAGTCAGTCAATTATCACACATCCGCAAATGTCATAGTTAGCAAAAAGTAAATGGGCTTGGTTATACCACACATGTTGTTTATAATATGGAGTGTAACATACTCTGCTACAGCCACATTTCAGCCAACAGCCGACCCTACACGTGCTATAGCGTAGCTTGATTAGCGGCTGCGCGAACGGAAATGCGGCCTACGCCGGCGGTAATTGCTGGGTTGCCGCCCCTGCAGTCACGGCGGCGTGGTCGTATTAGCAGTCGTTACGTCACGGAGGCTGCCGAGGGTCGTTCTTCAAAACGACTGTCAAATGAATGACACAACACGCGACGGCCCAGTACAGTAATGGATGGAAGGGCTTTCGGACACGCTCGCGTTGTATGCTAATTCCAGCGCAGTTATGTTTGGCTTGCTATGCTGCAGTATTACGGCCCGCGTTCTCTGCGTTCCAGTTTAGAGCGTACGGCATGCGTAATTCTTTAATGTGTGTATGATATTTTGACAACGATTTTTTCTTCCCTTATTGCAAGTAACTATGTACTCAGCAACTTCAGTTTCGAATGCAGAGAATTAGAAATACATTCTGTCGAAGTTAAAGCGTAACATTGCCACTGCAGCGTGAAATTCCCTGTGAAAATACTTGAAACATAAATAAATTATCCCGGAATTGTAGCAAATTCAGTGCAAATTTGAGAACATTTCGAAGCAAATACTAGAAAACAGCACCCAAAATACTGCAAATTTACTACTTTCTGAAATTCTGCATTTAAAATATTGGCCAAGTAAGCAATTGAAGTGAATTTATTACGGAATATAGCAAGGTCTGGTAACAGCTATAGAGAAACACGTACTCTACAACACATGTAGGGCAGTAACGAAAGCACTTATCCAAATACACCGTCAGACACACAAAGAAAGTTGTAAATAATAAATAAAGGCTTTTATGCAGAAACTAATGCAAGATGATTTCTGGAAATCTTCTCTAAAGTTCCTAGCACGCCACACGTGAAACGCTATAGATGTCGGCTACTGTTATACTTTATACGGTAATCTAGAAACAACGGCTCTCAAAATTGAATATGTTAGTTTATACTGGATGAACCTACAACTGTGAGAGAGGAAAGCAAGGAAGAATCAAACAAAAGTAAAAAATGCTACTACGTGTTGAAGTTGACATTGGAACAAAGAAGCGCGCTGAAGAGTGGTGTATAGGGTGCTCGAAAATTCCTGTTACAGACTTCTAGGGCATGTAGAGGAGAATGAGCACACAATATTTAGAACAGAATCCAGTGTCACGTTCCGTTTCCGTTCTACGAGGGTCTCATTTCAGATGTGTTACACGTTCTCGTCTGTTGACGGAAAGAGAAAAGCCTCAGAGTGGCTTGTCCTGATAAGCAACAGGTTAAACAGGATGACATGTACTACCTGTTGTGGGTCCGTAAGCAAACTTTAACTTACGATACTCCTGTAGAGACAAAGGAAGATCTGATGGCTCGAGTTCTGGCCGTTGCACTAGAAGCTGAAGAGACACCAGGTGGAATGGAAGGTGTGTACCAGAACATGCTCCGTAGCTACACCGTCTGTAACAACGGCGGCGGTCGCCACATCGCATTGCTGTTGTAATGCATCAGTACTGTTCTATACATGCAGTGTGCTGAGTTCTTCTTCGTTTTGATGTAATTTAAATACGTAATGTTTATGTGTTAATACCACGAATGTGCTTAAGTGACAAACGAATGTTTTGTTATGTTTCCTCTCGAAATATTACCTAATAAATGTAAGGCGTCACACCTAATTCAATTTCTCGAGCAGAAGTGGATGACCTAAACGTCTGAACTGAAGCTGTTGTAGAACTGGAACGGTACATGGGTTCCTATTCAGAATATTGTGTAAACACTCCCCTCTACGGGTCTTAGAAGTCTGCAACGGGAATTTCCGAACATCCTGTATGATGTGAGCATCTACATGAAGATTCACCAACTACGATACATCGCTGAAAATGCGATCTTCGTTTAACCGGGAAACATATGAGACACCGAACGCAATACGTTTTGTATAATGAGATAGAAATAACTTCCCGTGGTCTACTTAGTCAAATATTTCTGCCAATCAATATCAATTGCGAAAATGTATTCGCATTTTCCGAATCTGGATCTGTGTCAACTGCTTGCAACACATGGTAAGGATTCGTACGCGGCACAAATTTTCATGTGTCACAAAGATGCGGATCCATTTTGTAATATTCACCACAGCTGTAATTGTCAGAACAGTTTCTGTTCCTTCAGATATGCGGGTATGTCTAGATGGAATGTAACGTGAGATGATACAGACACTGCATGGACACAGACAGTATAACCATCAATAAATCAAGTGCTCGTACAGACAGTATCGCTTAACTGCTGAACGAGTGTGAATGACGCGACCTTGCAGCCGTCGTGATTTAGGTACACCGAAATCATTTCGGCCGTCTGGATGGATAGTTTCTAAAACAAGGCTAAGGCCTGTCATCAGTTTCCATCACTGTACAGTCTGATAATGTGGTTCTTCACATGCATTTTAAGTTCGCATGAAACGAATCCAATCCTAGCTGACATTTGTGGTAATCAGTATAGGTTTACGAAAGAAAGAAACTGTAATACGAGTATTTTCTGAATAAATGCATCATTCTGAGAACCATCGCTGACAACATTCTCCTTCGTCCCTTACGACGGTCGTAGTAGTTAGATTAAGCTACGTCAGTTACGTTATCGTCATATTCGTCCATCGTGATGTAGGAGAAACCATTACGTTGAGAACCTACGGGACATACGATCTTGTTTAGCTGTTGGTAGAAATGTTGTTTGAGAAAGTTGTCCTACAATCACAGCGGTAGGAAGACAATCCCACATTACTAGCTGCATGTAGGAAGACTGTGCGCATTCCTGGCCAGTATGACGAACACATGACATTGCATGTTCAGGTTGCCTACATGTAGGGGGGGTCAGATGCTGTGTCAGCTGTAATCTGATACACATTTAGCCAGTAAGAATGCTGCCTCTTCATAAAAAATTCGGCCTCAGTAAAATGTATATATATCTCTCTCTGTCTCTCTCTCTCACTCTCTCTCTCTCACCCCCTACCCCCCATATATAAGAGTAACAGCCCAGCATTCAACCTGCCATTGAAACGAAAGAGCCAGTCACTATGCAGCCGCCATCTTCGTCATGTTGAAAAGTATCTGAAGGATCTAAATTTTGTGCCTTGTTCAAATGAGTATTTATCAAAAATATGTAAAGGATGTAGCTTACAGTAATTTTATGTCAAAAAATACACACACACACACACACACACACACACAGTTAGATCTCCCAATCACAGCCCTGTATTTTTCTTGCCATTCAAATGAATCAGACAATAAGACAGCTTCCTATGTCAACGATGATGCCCTTTCTCAATTGAATAATGTCCGTACGTGACTAGTGAAATGTAAATGTGAGACGTGGGGAGAAAAAGAGCAGCTTGATGCTTTGTCAACAGCTTTGTCAAGTCTGGAGTACTTTGAATTGATAGAAACCTGACACAGAATGCATATCATCTACATGTGTTTGTCTGCATGCAGCTTGGTTCTCGTACATACGCTCTCTTCCAGAGTAACCCAATGTTCTTTTAAAAATCAAGCCATTTTATAAAAGCTTTATTTCCTTTTCTGCATATGATTTTTGAATTAGATATGTGAATAAATATTTGCTCTGGTAGTTACATGATATAGAAACCTCTAGTTATCAACGATCTGATTTTTGCACCATGGTAAAAATACCGAATTTTTTATCAAAGCACATATATATATTGACAGTACTGTATATCCACACCTGTATTATGTATCGAAAATATGTAACTTTCAACTGAAGTGCGTAAATTGTCACTTTGTTCAAAAATATGCCCTCTGTTCAAATGTAGGTGAACAACCTGCATTATTTATTATATGTACAATAAGATATTGGCAAAATGGGTAGAACTTACAGTTTCATCACATTTGCATTGTTCATCAAACAATATAGGCTACCTAAAATTCTGCCTCCTCATTAAATTCCATCTCTCACGATTTTTATTCTTTACTCTTTCATTGATTTCGATGCCATAAATGAAGATCCTTTAAGGGAACATAGTTCATAAACATTTATTTTCGTTAGGCTGTACAAATCATGTTCCCAGCTGCTTCAGAGCCGACAGATACATAGTGAGGTGCGCTCAAGTGAGACGCTGGGAGACGATATATGACATACAGAGAATGCTGACTCTCTGTCTTACGCAGGTAAGCCAGCACGTTACTGTTCTGTTACTGTGTAGTCAATCGTTTTGTATTGTTGGTGCTGGGTTTTGTATCAAGGCCAAATTATTTATCATAAGCAACAGTCATACTTTTTACGTTATGGACATAACAAATTGCAGCTACATCGAGTGGAGATTTTGCAACATGTGATAGTCAATAAGCATATGAGTATAATATTTTCGTCGGACAGTTATAATCGTTGCAGATGAAAGTTTTAACAGTACCCACATTATTCATCATAAACAACAATCTTAGTACTCATGTTATGGATGAAGGTTAACTAGTAACTGATCCTTGACGAAATAGTCTAGAAAAAAATTATTGATGTTTCTATAAACAGTTCTCGAAATTTCATTACGCGATATATGCTGTGCACGTCCCTGTTCTAAAGAACATATTTGGAACTATGTAAGCACTTTGCTCGTTAGAAAAAAATCTGCACTTGCTATGCACAGAGGAGGTAGTGTTATGGGATGGAATTCCTTTCCATGGCTGCGTCACTCCTTATAGCACTCAAGAAAACGCAAAAGGCAAAAGGGTAAGATCCGTTTGACGACATTGTGCAATGTGAACGGTAGACGAACATTTCGGAGACGTTGATTGTCTAATCATCATGACAATGCACGCTGTCATAAAGCAGCATCTGTGAGGCGATGGATAGTGGGCAATAACATTCATGAAATGGGTAGGCCTTTCCGGAGTCGTGCCATGAACTCTTGGGAACATCTTTGGAATGAGCTAGAAAGTCGACTTCTCTTCAGACCATAGCGTTCAACATCACTACCTTCTTCTATTTCATTACTTTGGCAAATAATGGGCTGCCATCTCTACAGAAACATTCAGATACCTCTCTGAACCTGTCACCAGCAGAATTAAGGTTGTCATAAGGGAGAAGGGTGCACACATTTGATATTAATGTCTAGAATAAATGTCCAGATACTTTTCTTCAGATAGCGTAAGTGCCAGAGATAATAGAGATTCTGTGCTTTTTCGCACTTTATTCTTATTTGAAACTTCTTGCTGGGAAATAACCTCAAGGTACTTGTGCATAACTTTTTACTGAAACGAAGAGTGTGTATGGGAACTATTGTTCTAATATTCCCTCAACACCATACTCGTATTCACTTACAAAATTACTGTAGTTTTATTCATTTACAAACTTTCCTTATTTCTGTGTATCCCTTATTAACCCACTGTAATTTATTAGTGCATTATCACATTTCTGTTTATTTTTCTTTGTCAGTTCGTCTCTAATTTTCCCCTTACCAATCTTTACCTGTTGTCTGTTGCAAATAATACCGGTCTCCTAACCCATCCATTAAGCCATTAAGAAAACTATACTGTGCAACAGAATTGAAGGATAACTTTTTCGAAACTCACTAACTGTTTCACACTGCGGCGCATAAGTTTGGAATTTGGTTCAAAGGTGTCTGTAAACTTCCTGTGCAATGGTGTAAATGTATGGCCCCCTGCGACGTCACCCATGGGCTCGACGACGCTTCAGACTCCAAGGTGTCGACACGTGCGAATAAAAAAAGGCCAGAGCTCAGAAGTTCATGTTACGTGTAGAATGGATTATCATGTCCCACTATCAACAAATGTCACCAAACATTCAACCCACTGCCGCCGTGGACGTGTCACACGACGGAAAGGTCGTCACAGCCTCCCTGACCCACATTTCAGCATTTAATCTGAAGGTTCTGTGATGAGATCAGAAACACGAGGCCCATCGTTGGGATCACGCGGTTTTCTTATAAGTGGCCCAAGAAAATATTTCAGATACATCGCCAATCAGGATCGACAGGAAAAGGCATGGAGGTTTGCACAAAGGGCATCAATGAAACCATCTCTTCCCTTGGAGCGTTGATTACCACATATATCGCTGTCGAAAACGACATTTGCAGTGCGATAGACAGCAGGAAAACATTCTTGACAATTTCTGATAGTGTCGACTTCTATCTGACGCTTGAACCCCTCTCTAAGGGCATTGTGAGCTAGCAACCCCACTGAAAGCGGTACCATCTCTTTGGAGTGCATTGGGGCCCCAATTTTTGCTCTGGTGTACAGGGCGGCACGAGTAGCAACCGTTAAAAACTATTCGACGAAATCTGAATCTGACGTGAAGCAACAGAAGAGTCTTGCGTTGTTTCAGCGCTCCTGCTTCCCATCTTCCTGTGGCATGATCACGAAGGCGTGCGACATCTTCTCATGCGTGAATGAAACGGCAAAAGGTCCCTCTAATACTCCCCTGTTCGAAAATACCCTCGGTGGCACTCAGACACATGTATTGAGAATTTTAATGTGTGGTTACAGAGAAAACCTGCGTAGTAGCAGTAGTAGTAGTAGTAGTAGGCAACCACGTGGTACACGACCATTGCCAGTTGCCTCCCTACAGAGCCTAGTAGTTACTTCGAAGGTTTTCTCCGTAAAATCTTTTTCATATACTCACTATATGTGGTCCACTGCGGTTTTTGCCAAACCGAGGGATGCTAAAGGGACCCTTTTCCGTCTTATTCATGCATGTGTCGATGTCGCAACCGTCGGTGATCACACCACAGGTGGCATGAAACAGGAGAACTGAAAATGCAAAAGAAGCCTGCGCTTCTTGGGATAACGCTCAAATTTCGTTGAAAGCTTTTGAATGGCGACAAGTGGTGCCGTCTGTGCGCCAAAAGAAAAATTGCAGTCGCTCTGCATTTCAAAGAGTGACATCACTTTCAATTGGTTGCTAGATCACGAAGTCCTTAGAGAAGGGTTGAAGTGTCAGTGAGATGTCAGCAGTGTGAGATTGTCAAAAACCACTTCCTGTTGCTCACCACATTCTAAACTGTTTGTTTTCGACAGCGAAATGTTTAGAGATCAACGTCCCAAGGAAAAGGGTAGTACCATCGACTCAGCCCTGTATGCCCCCCCCCCCCCCCCCCCCGAGGCATATCCTGTAGATCCTGAGTGGCATTGTGTCTAAAATATTTCCCTTGGCCGCTCTTAGGAAAACCGGGTAGTTTGAACGCTCGGTATCGCAGTTCTGACCTCAGTCGCAGAACCGTCAAATGAAGTGGCGAAATGGTGGTAGGCGTGAGAGAGAGGGGGGGGGGGGACTAGACGATTTTCCCGTCGAGTGACAAGTCCCCGGTGGCGTTGAGCTGAATTTTGGTGAAATTTGTTGCCAAAGGCTCGTCATTAACCGACTTTACACGTTACATGAAATTCTGAGCTCTGGCCTTTTTTTCGCATGTGTCGAGACTTTGTTGTTTGAAGTGTCTTCGAGCCCGAGGATAACGTCGCCGGGCACTCCGCTTTTACACCGTTACAGAGGAAGCCACCTTTGAGCCAGATTTCAAATTTATGCGTCGCAATAGGATACAATGACGGGGTTTCGTAAAAATGATCCTTTAATTCTATTGTACAGTGTAGTTAGCTACAGAACACTTTTGGTTGAATATTTTTCATAAAATTCCTAGATTTGCGAGATCTGTAACGTTCCCACACTGCATGAAATAAACATACCTAACTAGAAGAAGTAAGTTGTAGTATGATGAGCCGGCCGAAGCGGTTCTAGGCGCTACAGACTGGAACATCGGGACCGCTGCGGTCGCAGGTTCGAATCCTGCCTCGGGCATGGATGTGTATGATGTCCTTAGGTTAGTTACGTTTAAGTAGTTCTAAGTTCTACAGGACTGATGACCACAGCTGTTAAGTCCCATATTGGTCAGAGCCATCTGAACCATTTTTTAGTCTGATGAGTCTAACAGTCATAGTAATTTAATACAGTACATACGACAATACTGCTTTAGCAGACATCTAACTAAAGTATCTAACGTCTGCATTCACTCATATCTAAGGGGATAACAAATCCAAGTTACGAGATTAGCTCACTGGACGAAACAGCAATCACCCCAGAAGGCTGATCGCTTAGAAGCACCGCAAACGGTGTAGTATTGACACTAAGCTGTCCCCTCCAACACCGACTTAAGTAGTGACTATGATGTGGCGAGTACGTGCCAGTCGGGTGTCTGGAATCTACACAGTAATATTGGTCGACATGACGTTTGGCGGGCGCATGTTTACGTTTCGTATGACGTTGTTCGATTTGATGGTATATGGGTGAGTACTGACCAACGTGTACAAAATGAGTAGTATACCATTCGAAATTCAAGTAACAAGGCATAAGAAGAGGGTGGTTCTGAAATGATATTAACGTACAGGGACCTGACGCCAGTGTTACTCCTTTTCACTGACATTAGATTTCAAACTTGAGGGAAATTGCTGCTGCCTGTGGATTTAAGTCCACCTCAACTAGCTTCCGAGTGAACATTGTGAAGGGAACTGCGTCTAGACTGGATCCCTAAATCAGCCGATCATATTCTCGTAGAAAATGGCTCGTACTATTGGAAATAGTAGGTGAGACGTAGTAATCGATAAGCTTGAAGGAACTTCTGTACTCTTTTCGATGGAGAACTGTGACAGTTGTCAAAACTAAAAAATGGTTGAAATGGCTCTGAGCACTATGGGACTCAACTGCTGTGGTCGTAAGTCCCCTAGAACTTAGAACTACTTAAACCTAACCAACCTAAGGACATCACACACATCCATGCCCGAGGCAGGATTCGAACCTGCGATCGTAGCGGTCGTGCGGTTCCAGACTGTAGCGCCTTTAACCGCTCGGCCACTCCGGCCGGCTGTCAAAACTAGATTTATTGTTACGAGGTATCGTCATTATGTCTCCTGAAGATGTTTAATTGATCAGTCCGGTGGACTTATATTTGCGGAAATCATCTGTCGTATTACAGATTTGGTGACTCGTCATCTTGTAAAACCCTTGTGAGGTTGTCGTAGTGCCGCCGACACGTCCCCCTGGATATCAGAGTGGTATGTACTGGTTGATCTCGCTGACAGTAATATCTATCCCTATGGCCACACATGAATTTAATGAAAAATGTCTCGTGCAACAGATAATTAATGAGAGAGGGGTAGTCCTAGTAAACGTCAGACCTGGGTATAGAATCCGAAGGTCAGTGCTTACCAGTAAAAGAGAGATAGTTACTACTCGATCGCTATCACGCGAGTGTTCGTTACTTCATAGAACAGTGATCGAAATGTAAAAAATTGTAACAAAATAAAATCTCACTGTAGATAGCCGTAAATCTGAATACAAGAATTTAGGTTAAATGAATTTAGACTGCTGAATAAGATGGTTGCCAGTTCAAAAGCACGCAAAATTGAATTTTAGCAAAGTGACAGCAATGATTCTGAAATCACGCAAATATCGTGCGACAAAGACAAAGCACCACCTTGACAGAAGGCACATGTGCTAACTTAACATGTTAAAGTCATGTGTTTGAAGAACACAAGACATTAATTCGGAAAAGAATGATGCTAGCTACAGTCATGATCACTAAAAATAATCAGTGAATATCAACACTTTATGGAAACTGTACTTTGTTTTGTAAATCGCAGCAATGCTCTATGTTTGTAAATAGCCTTAATTGTACGAAATTTTCAAATAGATGCAGAAGAACCTTTCATTCATTCCAATAGCGGGATGATTGCAGCATGGGGACATTTTAAATTCCAAATTGGTATTCAGATTAATTAAATTGATGAATTAATTACGCCCCCACACCTCAGCCCCAGATGACATGATAGGTTTTCCCCAGCTTGCATGCTACAGACTTGTCCTATTTGTAAGTGCTGCGATGCCCTCGTTTTCAATAACAAAATTAAATCAGATTGTCAGTAAGAGTGACAAAATAACCACAAAGGGAGAAATGAACAACAATTTGAAAATAAAAAAATTCAAGAGTAGTGCTTTGCGTGGTAAAACAAACATACATTCTGTAACCTTATGGTGGGAGAAATGCATCTTATTCTCAAAAATATGTTTCAGATTTCTACAAATAGAATTAGCGTGTCACTGTTGCTAATTCGTAATTTTTTCGCAACGTTTCGACAAATGAACACACGGTTTTTAAAAATAGCTGTATATGATCTGACTGACTGATTGTCTAATCATCGCCGGCTTAAACCGCTAAGGACAAGAACTTGAAATTTGGGGAAGGTGTGGATCTTTATACTGTAGGCGTCGTTTAAAAAGGGATTTTTCGAAATTCCAACACTAATGGCCTGAAATAGGGGATGAAGGATTTTCTTTGTAAAATGTCGCTCTTTAGGCAATTTAGAAGCTAGATCTCGTTCAGAAATAAAGCAATATGTGTTTCAGCATTTTTGGAGATTTAAACCTATGGGGGTGAAATAGTGGGTGAAAGCCTAATTTTTTTTAAATATGTCATTAATGAACATTGGTATTTGACTTCTCCGTTAGAAATAAAAAAAATATGTGTTTTAGTGTTTCTGGAAATACAATCCCTAAGGGAGTGTAATAGGGGAAAAAAAATTTACGAAAATATCTCCTTGCATAAAAAAAAATTTAAAGCTAAATTTATGAGAATGTTTATTTCACTTCTAGATTAGATACAAACTTATATGACCTTAATTACGTGAAAAGCTTAGAAGGCGTTGCAATTCGTGAAGAACATAAACATTCTATTAAATAGGAACGAAAAAAGAAAATATAATCTGCAGGCCGTACAGTAGAAGCGAGCGAAGCAGCGGGCGCTAAGCTAGTATATACTATATATGTTAAATATATGCGTGGCATTTGTTTCATGTCTTCTGTTGTGACCTAAGAATACTTCATCTGTTTACAGTGAAAGAAACTAAGAGGGCTAATAAAAGGGAAAGAAAACTGTTCGCACTCGGTACAGTGAAACGAAATCAGTTTTAGTTAGGTGAGAGGCCACTAAAAGCCGGTGGACCGTCAGCCTCCCGCTGTTCAAAGAATCACAGAAGCGCAAGGCTATCAACCGTTATTATTAGTTCTTCATTATGTAGCGGGGAAAGCATACAAATTGATTTTCTGAGTCACAGTTTTCCAAGCCGGATTAAACAGAGGATTATGGCTTGGCAGTCCGAGTAAGGGGGAAGGAATACAGAGCCTGTACAAAAACACCAGTTAGCAAATCCTTTGCAGTCGCTAGACGAGCAGAGGCTGATAAATTTGGTACAAGAAAAGTTTTCACAAAGCTTGGATGGAGACGTTATTATAACGGAGACGTTATTATCGTCTAGAACGTCCTCTCTTCATGCTTTCGGAAACTGGTGACAAGTTCCAGAAACGAGCTCTGAAAGTCATTTGTAGATAGAGAGAATATTGCTACTGGTTTTATTCGTCACTGTTACTATGTTAGCGCCATAATTTGAGTGCAAACTAATTTGTGTAAGGCTTGCTGTATGAATATTGTTACTCCTTTGTCTGTAAAGAGTTCTCCTTTCTCTTGAGAGTACTGAATTAGATGAATATAATTCAACCTCTACACATACTTGCTGCATACAAAACCTTCCTGTAATATGCTTCGGTAAAGAAGAACGATACAGACATCCTAACCGTAGTTTCAAAAGATTGTGAAATGCGAATTAAAAAGAAAAGAAAAACGCTATCTGTGTTCTTCTAGTCTGATAAGGTCGCTTTACAGAGCAGTCTTCAATGAAGCGGCTGAAAAAGATGACGATATCTTCAACACAGCTTTTTACCCACGCGTTACTCGAACAACCTCAATCCGTCGAAAAACAAGCTATATGACTCAATAAATTATTAGAGGTATGTTCGTTGCGTCACAAATAAATTCTGAAGATGACAATCTCGAACGTCGAATTTTGCAATTATAGTATGTGTGAAGTAATACGAATTGTCATTAAAGGAGAGCGATGAAGCAATTTTCAGTTCGCAGGACTACTAATGGGATTTTAAGGAACTGTAATTGTTTCATATAGTAGACACAAAAAAAAAAAACTCTGAAGTGTAGTGTCACAACGATGTGAGAAGAATTGTGTGATAAAAGAAACCATTTCCTATTTACACTTAAAAAAAAAAAGAAAGAAAGAAAAGCGCACCGCGAAAGAATTGTCCGAATGGGACGGAAATCTGTAGATGTTATGTACCGTTTGCCACAGTCTTTTAATGAACAAAGTAAGAGCATATGGACTATCAGACCAATTGCGTGATTGGATTGAAGAGTTCCTAGATAACAGAACGCAGCAAGTGATTCTCAATGGACAGAAGTCTTTCGAAGTAAGAGTGATTGCAAGTGTGCCGCAGGGGAGTGTTGTAGGACTGTTGCTATTCACAATATATATAAATGACTTTGTGGATAACATCGGAAGTTCACTGAGGCTTTTTGCGGATGTTGCTGTAGTATATCGGGAGGTTGTAATAATGGAAAATTGTACTGATATGCAGGAGGATCTGCAACGAATTGACGCATGGTGCAGGAAATGGCAATTGAATCTCAATCTAGACAAGTGTAATGTGCTGCGAATACATAAAAAAAAGCTCCTTCATCATTTAGCTAGAATATAGCAGGTCAGCAACTGGAAGCAGTTAATTTCATAAATTATCTGGGAGTAGGCATTAGGAGTGATCTAAAATGGATTGACAATATAAAATTAATCTTCGGTAAAGCAGTTGCCAGACTGAGATTCATTGGAAGAATCCTTAGGAAATGAAGTCCGAAAACAAAGGAAGTACGTTACAGTATACTTGTTCGCCCACTGCTTAAATACTGCTCACCGGGGTGGGATCCGTACCAGATAGGGTTGATAGAAGAGATAGAGAAGATCCAACGGAGAGCAGCGCTCTTCGTCACAGGATCATTTAGTAATCGCGAAAGCGTTACGGAGATGATAGATAAACTGCACTGGAAGACTCCGCAAGAGAGACGCTAAGTAGCTCGGTATGGGCTTTTGTTGAAGTTTCGAGAACATGCCTACGTATATCTCGCGAAGAGACCATGAGGATAAAATCAGAGAGATTAGAGCCCACACAGAGGCATACCGACAATCTTTCTTTCCACGAACAATACGAGACTGGAATAGAAGGGAGAACCGATAGAAGTACTCAAGGTACCCTCCGTCACACAGCGTCAGGTGGCTTGCGGAGTATGGATGCAGATGTAGATACACGTAGAGGAAAACAAATTACTAAAATTTTGGAAAAATTGGATGTCGAGCAAGCCAATAAGCGTTGGTCTACCTCTGGCCCTTATGCAAGCAGTTATTCGGCCTGACGTTGACTCATAGAGATGTTGGATGTCTCCTGAGGGAATCTCCAGACACGTCTTTGGTATCTAATCTCAAAGACTGGACTAGAACTGTCGTCAGGATGAGTCTTCCTCGAACTGAGGCCCGATGACAAGCGCAAATGTGACTGGAGACTCCTCGGACTGAGGTGAGATACCAACCTGATTGTCGCCCGCCACGCTTTATAAGTAAACAAACTACAATTGTCATTAGTGTTCTAAATTATTTAATGTGCTTTACAGAGGGTTATTTTTCTATTTACAGTAAATGGTTACCATTATGGGTACCTGTCTAGCTAATTTTTCCAATACATGTCATTGTTTACTGCCACCAGGGATCACTCTAACCAAAAGATTAATCAGAAGGTTTATTACGAGCTACTTGAAACAAAATAATGGCTTATGTTCATGTAACGTACACCATGTTCACATGTGGTCGGATCAAATCATACGAAGCAATTCCGTATCTGTAACAGCGCTTCTGGTCGACCTTGCATATCTATGAGATACGAAAGATACATAGTTCTGAGGACTCACAACAAATTAAAGTCAGGAAGTTTCCACACTGCACTGAAATTTCCCTATCCAGATAAAAATATAAATCTCCCTATCCTGTTCATAAAGCTCCCTACATCCAGCTCTCTGTGAGCCAGAGAATGAATTGTCGCCTCTGCCCTGCCTAGCACAGTCATCAGATATCAATATTGTTGGGCCTTTGTGGTCTGCTTTGGACAGAAGGGTGTGTGATTGCTATCCACATCCATTATTAGTTGAATTTCGCGTTGTTTTGCTGGAAGAATGACATAAAAATTCTCTGAGAACCATACAGAATATACATACTTATTCCTTCCCAAACAACTGGAACCGGTTTTGTATGCCAGCGGTTTTCCTACCCCGCATTGAGCTTGGTAATGTGTGGGTTTTTGAAGTTTCCGTAGCTTGGTCCACATCCAGATGTGAATTTAGTTAACTCTCGTGATATTCCTTAGAATATGCTCATAGAATTTTCGATGGAAAGGTTCAGCAAATAAGGGCAAAATGAGCATTGTCACTGTTTTTAATTTGTGTTGTATGTCTTATAGATATATTTCACGAAATAAGTGAGCAGTTTTAAAAGGGTGACTGAATAATCTAGTAACTACCGTGTTGTGGTATTCAGTATTAGCTGAATGAGCCGTGGCTGGCTCGTGCTATGCGTTGGGCCTTAGTGGTCTGCTTTGGACAGAAGGGTGTGCGATTGCTATCCGCCTCCATTATTGTCTGATTTTAACATTGTTTACTGGAAGAATGATTTAAAAGTCCTCTGAGAACCATACAGGATACACATACTTATTCCTTCCCGAACAAAATAATGGTTTATGTTCATGTAACGTATGCTATGTTCACATATGCTCGGATCAAATCATACGAAGCATTTCCGTATCTGTAACAGCGCCACTCATAAAGTAATTCTATCTGATCGCGGTTATCGCGATTATGCTGTTATTTTCTCTTTCCAGCTGGACTGTGTGCAGCCAGTTGGTAGGTTGGCGTGGAGCAGCACTCTCCGCGACACGTAGTTTGGCCGGGCCCGCTGGCAGCCTCTATGCTGTGTCGGAGTGTGTGGTGCTGTTCCCATTGCTGCGAGGCTCGTTGCTTAAAGATCCTAGAGATGAAAGTTGAGTTTTGACTTAATCTATCAGCAAGTCACGACTGTTCACATCGTGTCGTTCGGAGTTCGTTGTCGGCTGTTGGGATATTCCCGCAAGCAACAACGTAGTTTTCAAGTTGGCAAATTTTAGCCATCCTCTGGTGGAGTTTAACTGTTCTTGGTTATTTGAATTGAAGTGCAGCAGCGGAATCTTCTGCATTGTGGCCGTTAACGTTCCGGTTACCTGCCATGCCCGTTGACGTAAATTCAGGCACTGTATTTTCCTCATTGTGTTGTCACTGTCCAGCATGGTGTGTAGTTTGACAGTTCAATGTATAATTGGTGGTGGGCGCCAATACCTTCTACGTTGTTCCATTGAACTCCCTCTTGTGTGCTGATTGGGCGAAGTGGAGGCTAGCTTGTCGGTGGGTCCGTCGACTGTCTGTCGTTTGGGTTGTCGTCGGATCGACAATGGTTGGGCCGACTGCCTGTCTCACCTAAGCGAGCGTTAGTGTTTTAATTCCAGGCCGATCCTCGGAACTTCTGAACGCCCTTCGGTGTACTACCTTTTCTTGTTTGTTCTAGTTGTTTGTACTTGTATGGCTTCTAGCCGATTTATAGATTAAAGTTGTTTTGCCCTTAAGGCGTCAGATGGTTTGGGCCTTCAGCCTAATTTAAGAACTGTTTTACGTAAATCCTTTGGCATTTTTAAAATTCATGTTATTGACTCTTACGTTTTGGGCCTTCAGCCGATTTTGAATTTTAGTTGTTTGCTCTCAAAGTGTCAGATTCTTTGGGCCTTCAGCCCAATTAAGGAACTGTTTTAAGATAAGGCTTTGCCTTTTAAATTTCTGAATTTGGTTGACCTTTAAGTTATTGGCTTCCAACCATTTTTAAATTAAAATTGTTTTGCCCATAAGGCATGAGATCGTACGACGCATTCATCCGCTAATTAAGTTCCAAAACTAAAGCTGTGTTGTTTTTTTTTTTTTAAATTTCTTGGGTCTTGTAATGTTTGATCAAGTAAAAGGTTTTATGTTCGAGTGTAACTGACAGCCGCTTAATTTGGCCCCTTTCCACAACTTAAACTACCTGTCCTGTCCTGCGGATTTAGCAGGGCGTCTCAGGATGACCAAAAAACAAAGATCTCAGCAAGGGTATAAAAATTGCTAAACCTCAGAAGACGAGCTTACGGCTTAAAAGGTATGTATTGACACGGAATGCAACACGAAAATATGCAATCTGTGTCAAGTCTGCTATCATAATGGCAATGCAAAGACAGTGCCATCTACTGCCGTTTCAACGTACGCTGACGGAAGCAAAAATCGCAACACCAAAAAATAATTAATGTGATTAACGAAATTACTTGAATGCGTTTGTCCAGGTAACATATTTAAATGATTAACTTTGCAAGATCACAGATTAATGTAGGTGCGAGATAAGAAAATTGCTAATGTAAAATAATGGTACATTAACGTACGTCGTAACCACCAGTACGTTGAAACCAGTGACGCAAACGTGCATACATTGTGTTGTACAGGCAGATCGTGAATGTCAGTTTGTGGGATGGAGTACGATGCCTGTTGCACTTGGAAGGTCAATACGGGGACGGGTAATGCTACATGTGAATGACGCTGGAGCTATCGTCCGATGATGTCTCATATGTGCTCGATTGGAGACAAATCAGATGATCGATCATGCGAAGGCAACGAGTCGACGCCCTGTAGAGCTTGTTCGGTTACTACAGCGGTATGTGGGCCAGCGTCATTATACTGTTGGAAAACACCCCTGGAATACTGTACATGATTGGCAGTAGAACAGGTCGAATCACCAGAATGACGTGCTTGCGATAACCACTAGAGTACTCCTGCTCTCATATCTCCAATCTCACCCTAAACCATAACTACAGGTGTGAGGTCAGCGTTTGAAACACACAGACAGATTGGTTGCAGATACTGGTCTTCTTCTAACCAACACATGGCCATCAATGATACCGAGGCAGAACCAACTTCATCAGAAAACACAACAGCGTTTACGTTGCCATAACGCATGACGCTGCATTCCATCGAGCTGATGTGCCCGCCTTCATCGCCCTTGCCTCCTCCTTAACAGTATCAGGTGTAGTATATGCATTTCCATGATTCTCAGCTGAAATGCATAAAAATTTTTACAGTTTCTCTGACCGCATGTTTCCATGCATGCATAATAACGATAGCGTATTTGACTGTATTCTGCAGCTTGTCGTAAATGCCGCGTTATGTCATCTTATTCTCATTCACACTGACATCGTGTTTTGGATTTGACGTTTCGGGAAATGAGTTAGGTATAGTGTGTAGTACCACATTGTACCAATACATCTATAAAAACACCTGAAAAATTGATTCTGAGAGTTTCAAAGAATAAGAAGATAAACAGAATGTGGTTATAACACGCTACTAGAGATCCAAATGATTAAGTAACCCACTTCCCTAAATGATGCGTCAACGATCTGGGTCTTAAAAACAAAACTGAAAAAAAACGCATTTTCGAGAGCTCCTGCAGTTCGTCGAAGTTTATAACATGCGTCTCATGAATGAAAATATTACGGCAGAGATCTTTAATGTCTGTCTACTGCGGTTGAGGATTCGATCGCAGATAAATACTTGTGACAAGAAAGATTATGAAGATGACTGTTGCTAGTTACATTCCCAGTAATTTAAGTTGTGCTCCTAGATTCCTGTCTAACCGCGTACTCGGAAATCGCTACATATTCGGAAAAAATGGTGAATTACTTCTGACAAGAAACAAATATAAAGGTCATTGTCGGTTGTTTCACTCACAGAAATTTCATATTTCGTATTTCAAACACACAGAAATCACGAAATCATTACTGAGGAAGTGCGCTCTTACATATAAGTAATAACGAATATTGCAGAAAAATGTTAACTTACACGAATAACAATATCTCAGAACGTGTTGCATACATGAAGAGGAAAAAATCCATTTGTGGGAAAAAGTGCACATAGGCACTAGTAACGTCAGTTCACACTCATGTTATATACATAAGCAGAGCCGATGGCTTGATATTTAATGATGTTTAAACTCTTATTTGCATAAAAATAACATGTATTTGATATTTAATGATGTTTAAACTCTTATTTGCATAAAAATAACACGTATTTTGAGAGAATATTGACCGAAAACGTTTTTTTTATGTAATCATTCACAGTAACAACCTAACCTAACCATATTTCTAACAAAGGAAAATAGTCTACTACGAATTGACTTTCCTACCGGATGCGTCCTCTGGCGATTCTTTAGTAACACAATCACTAAATCCAAAGCTAAAACCGCTAAATACGTTTAAAATAACAAATTATAGGTGTACATAAACCACAGCTCACCGATCGACAGGGCCAGACCGAAATCCAAAACCTCTGGGTACAATTGTCGTAAAATCGGTGGGAGGACCGTTCGGTAACAAGTCTCAGAAGCTTACTGAATAGGATATTTCGGCAAAGAACCGAAAATGACGTCACTACCGAGACTATCCTAATACACCAATCGGTATGAACGATACAAAATAGGGCCCCTGGCTCGGAGCTGTTCTTGTAGTAACCGACTTGTCACTGTAGTGCCAACTACTGCTCATGCAGCATGATGAACCACAGTCCCAAAGCGAGAACGATGGTTGTCCCTCTCGGGTAGTGCCACGTGGCGGTCTGGAGCCCAGTGTTCTTGTGACCGTACAGTCTCGTGACTGGTGCTGCCAGAAGTCATCTGCAGTGGCTACATTCCTGCCAAGCCTTTCTGCGATATCACAGAAGGAATCCGGCTTCTGGTAACCCTATTACACGACCTCGTTCAGACTCAATGAGGTATTGATAATGGCGTCTTTGTCACCTTAAAGGGTTTCTTGACTAACATCAGCTGACTACGGCCAGTCTCAAAGATAATTAACGCTCACGACCGTTACACTCTTATAAGACTGGCGTTTAATTTAAAGAGACTTCATCTTTCAGATGTAGAAACACTTTCATTTATGTCGCACAATTACCTGGCAATTTGTAGGGAACGGGCACCAGCAACTCTTCCCACATTGAGGGCGCACGTTCTCATTGTTTTTCCTAAAAAGTTCGGCAGATCGCTGATCCTTTCCTCGAAGACTTCCGGAAACGCCTTACGGCCGGGTCCCAGCCGCCTACACAGCAGCAGGCAATATCGGCAGACGGAGAGACACGGTATCTCAGGCTGAATTATTAATCCGGATGCCGGCGCGGCGTGTTTCACAGCCATTGGCCTCCCGCCTCTCAATCTCATCGCTAATGCCGCTCCGCCAGCCTGCCTCGCAGCAGCAGCAACAACAACAACTTGTTTGTCAAAGCGGGGGCGCGAGCCGGCCCGGCCGAGCGCCTCTCGTGAATACTAAAATAAATCTCCGCTACGGCGCCGCCATCCATCCAGTGTGATCTCATATCCTGCGATATTGCCTGCACGGCCCGGCACCCTCTCAGTTTCCCTCCGTCTTCCCACATCTCACACACAAGAGCGACGTCAGTGTTAGTGGCCGCCTGTCTTTGGCACCGAAACAGGAATACTACACGCATTTGCGGCGTTAAGTGCGAGTGCTTTCTTAAATGTTCTCCGCCTGATAATGAAAACGGCAATTTATGTTTTCAAAGAAGTTTTATTGTTCAACATAACCTGCTCTAATTTCAATACATTTCATGCGGCGGTGTTCCAATGCCCTTATCCCCTCTCTCTAGTGGTCCTACGTAATTGGTGCCAGATACCCGTCTACAGTCGCACTGGCTTCTTGATTGGACGAAAAGCGTCGACCACCGAGGAATTTCTTCAGTTCTGAGAATAGATGACAGTCAACGGGAACCAGATCTGGGGAATAGGGTGGATGTTCCAGCACATCACAATGCAAATGCCTCAGTTTCCCCATATCGAAGACACTTTTGTGGGGAGTTGCATTGTCCTGACGGAAAACTCTTTTTTTTCTCTAAGCCTGATCTGTTATGACGAATTCTTGCGTCCAGTTTCCTTATACGCTAAGGGCAGTATTCTCCACTTATGATTTTTTCTGTTACAAGATAGTCAATCAACAATGATTGTTTCGCATCCCAAAACAACGATACCATGATATTTCTCCTCGATGGCAAAGTCCTTGCCTTCTTTGGAGATGAAAACCCGGCTGCATAGACTGCTGTTTCAATGCGGATTTGTATTGGTAAATCCAAGTTTCATTCACTGTCAAGTATCGATGCTAAAAATTACTTCTGTTTTTATTGTAACGCACCAAGTACTTTTCGTTAAGTGATGAGCGAATGCATTTGTGGTACTCAGTGAGCAGCAGTGAGTACACAGTGAGCACGCGTGGTACTCATATTGCGCAAAGCTTTCTCATGTTCAATTCGTCGCGCAAGATGTGGTCAACACTTTCGTTTGATATCCCTAGAGCATTAACAATTTAACACATCTTTAAATCCTGTCCTGTACTTTTTCGTTAGTTTCGAGTGTGCCTGAAATTTTTGGACATCTTTCTAGCAGATCGTCTTTGACGAATTAATGGCCACATTTAAACTCGGCTGTCAGTGTCTTCAAGGTGTAAACTTAAGGCTTGCATTTACAAGTCGCAAAGTGAATTTCGGAAGTGTTAAACATTCTTGTACGAAGAATTTAATCACTGCACGATAGTCGATTTCTTTCATTTTCAGCCGGCTGCTGTGACCGAGCGGTTCTAGGCGCTTCAGTCCGGAACAGCGCTGCTGCTACGGTCGCAGGCTCGAATCCTGCCTCGGGCATGGATGTGTGTGATGTCCTTAGGTTAGTTATGTTTAAGTAGTTCTAAGCCTAGGGGACTGTTGACCTCAGATGTTAAGTCCCATAGTGCCCACAGCCATTTTTTGAACCACACTGGAAAGAAGAATGAAACAAAACGAAACTTTACGGGTAGAAACGGCTCATGATGTTGTTTCAATGATTGCAAAAACGAGTCAGATTTACAGAGAACTCGGCAGTGAGAGCCCAGTTGTCATTATAACATTGCACCCTCTCTGGCCGAGATGTATGTACTGACTGGGCTGGAAACGCTGTCATAAACCCGTTGTATCCTCTCCTGAGGCACGATGTCCCACAACAGTCGTAACTGATCCTTTATCCCCCGATAATATCACTGGGACGAAAATGACGTCTGAGCTGGTCACACACGTCAGATGGGGACAGATACGAGGATCTTGCTGGCCAGTGGAGCACCTCAACACTACGCAGGCAGTTAGTAAAGATACCTGTGATGTGTGGTCGAGCATTGAGCTGTTGAAAATGACACCAAAATACTATCGCATTTGAAGTAACACATGAGGGCGCAGGATGTCGACGTATCGTTCTAAATGGTTCAAATGGCTCTGAGCACTGTGGGACTTAACTGCTGTGGTCATCAGTCCCCTAGAACTTAGAACTACTTAAACCTAACTAACCTAAGGACATCACACATCCATGCCCGAGGCAGGATTCGAACCTGCGACCGTAGCAGTTGCGCGGTTCCGGACTGCGCGCCTAGAACCGCGAGACCACCGCGGCCGGCCGTATCGTTCTGCTTCCCCACTTCCCTCAGTCAGTACCAGCCGTGACCAGGAGTCACACCCCATAGTTCCTGAAAGCACGACAACAGGAGTAACTTCACTCCGCCCCTCCAAAACATTGGAAGAATGCAACCTCTCCACAGGTCACCGCCATACCCACCGACAGTGGTCATCCGGGGCAGAGAAGAACGACTATTCAACGTAAAAATATATTGTGACGCCATTCACCAGCGCTCCGGGCTTCCCGGGCATGGCAACACTCCAGACATATCCTTATATGTTGTTAACGGCAGCCTGTGCGTGGATTGCTAATTCTCTGTTCCAGCTGCTGCTAGTCTCCGACCAATGGTACGGGATGAAGCATAATTCTGCAGGGATTGTTTTGCTGTTCTTGGATGGGAGACGCAGGTATGAATGATTACGAAGTGGTTGTTGCCCCATAGGGCGATCCTCCTGTGTGGTAGTAACATATGGTAGACCGGAAGGTTAACAACTCTGCCTACCCTTAGATACCGATGTAATCCATAGTTGGTCAATAGACACCTAGGAATGTCCCATTATATCTGGATACTGCACAGTTTCACCAATGGGCCAAATAGATACCTAGAATTAGACCATTTCAAACTCTTTGCGGTGCTTATAACGCTGTCACCAGCGTGCGACATTTACGTGTCCTTTACAGATATCATGAAACACTTAATATTGTTCACGCAGATACCAGGCCCGGTAACAATATTAAACATGAATATCACTAACGCATTCTGGCGGTAGTTCTGTCACAGGCAATTGCAACTCCTTAGATACGTGTGCGAAGTTACATCGACATCCAGCCACGTCTTCTTGTTTCACTTCTTTTCACGGGTTGTATATATATAGGTTAGAGGATACTTTGGTACAGTTAAAATGTACAGTTTTGGGTATTTTTCATTTCCCTAAGTGTGCCTAAGTGCCGAAGAATGAGGTCTTGAGAAGCTTAAAAATCGAATGTTACTATGAAAACTGCCAGTGTGCTCCAAAGAAAATAATATAAAGGTAAATTACAACTTGTTCAGCCTCATGGACGGAAATAGGGTACCGTGGAATTGTGACTGACTTAATGAGGTTAGAATAACCTTTCCAGCATACTTTCGGAATTAAATTCAGCATTTTTACAATCTTGTTATCAGGAACTACTGTGAAAGTAGTTCATTAATTCCAGGAAGCCAGCGTTTCGTACACCAAAATTTAAGTAAATTTACTACATATGTGTAATGATTGTAAAAATAAATTGCAGAGTAAAGCCAGGAAAGACGCCCAGCTGAAGTTTTACATAATCTCAGCAGTACCAATCCTTACTTACGGAAGTGAAATCTGGGAGACGACAAGACGCTAAAAATAGAATGCAATTCAAAAAATGAGCTTCCTAAGAGGAGTGAAGGGGTGTACAAAAGAACATCACGAAAGAGAGGAAGATAACAGGGAAAATTGGGAACATATAACCTAACCGAAAAAGTAAGAGACAGTAGGAAAGATTGGAAGGAGAAAACAGTATGCGTGGGAGACACCACGGTAAAGGTTCTCAAATATAAATGCTTAGGCAGAATAACCGCAGGGATGCCGTTCAAGAGATGGAATACCGTAATAGGCAATTTTTCTCAAATGTTAAGTGAGAGAAAGAAGAAACGTTTCACTTTATTTGATTGAAACGCAGTTAGCGGTAGGGTTTTCTTCCCCGTTTCTTTCTTACAATGGAGATGCATGCATGCTTCACAAGACATTTTCTCTTTGGCACTGATGCTGAAAATAAATAAATACACAAATAAAAAGAATCACGAAGACCATGATCAGCCAACAGCAAAGCAGCACAACATGTAATAGTAAGTAGTATTTATCGGAGGGTCAGCAACAGGGACCTGAGTCAGAGGCAGGACGGGAGGTTGGAAGGGAGCAAGGGATAACACACATCGCCGCTTCACACACTTCTCGCAGCCTTTCAACTGTACATGTAGGTTATGAGACGTGAATTTATTAATAATTAAAGATGTACATTGTGCATCTAAGAAGTGAGGTGAATGGCCTCAGAAAGCAGGGAGACATAAACAAAGTAATATAAACAAAGTACTTCTGCTGGCCTCCAAAATAATCACTATTAGCTACGACACACTTCTGACATCGGTTGTAAATCTTCTGTAAACTGTCAGAAAAGGTTTCCTGTGGAATCACTCGAAACAATGTGGTCACGCATTGCTGGGTATTCACAACATCTGTGAAGCGTAAGCCTTTCACGATTGATTTAAGGCGAGTAAACATAAACAAGTCTGCCAACGCCAAATCTGGAGGGGGGCGGGGCTGTTGAAGAACAGTCACCTGGTGTTGAGTGAGAAAGTTAAGCATGCTAGACGCAGTGAGTGAACGGGCGTTGTCGCAGAGGAAATTCTACTGTATATCCCGGTACAATTCTGGCAGAGACTACCGGATGCGTCGTTGCAGCCGTTTCAAAACTCCCTCGCGAACTTCCGCGCCGACAGCTGGGCCCTTGGGTGGAAATTAATGATGGATCAGAGGGATCGCATGGTCTCCAGATCGTATTAGCAGTTGCAGGTGTCCTCTCCTGCAATAATGATTTCGAAAAATTGCAGAATCTGATCAGACATGCCGATGTAATCTTCAAACTTTTCCATCCGTGTTCTTTTCTGCTCGTTTGTAGAAGTGTGCAATACAAACCAGACACAAATATTAAAAAGAAATCTTTATTTAGAAAACTACATGATACGTATTTAACCCACTACCTAAATACATTAGTGGGACCTAAATTTATATTTTTATTACAAATACTGCAGCTTATCTTTCTATTACTACATGTAAATATTCCTAAATAACAGTGCTTACACAGTCTTCGCTTATCTTCAACTCTTCAGCCACCATTCTCAAAGACAGCCGTGGCTTTTCAGCAGACATCCGTCACACTCGTTCGATGTTGCATGGGATTGTGTTTGTTGAGGTCGACCGGAATGCGACTCATCTTCGACACTTTCCGTCTCTAAAGCGTTTAAACCACTCACACACGCTTTTTTACTCACTGCTTCAACAGCGAAGTCTTACATTAACATCCTATGAGTCTCAATGGCCAATTTCCCTAATTTGAAGCAAAATGTTATGTTAACGCGTTCATACATTTTTGTGCTCCATTGCAATGACACGAGATCCCGATGTCTTAGCTTGGTCGCAGCGTGTACCACTGCTTCACAGCGCTGATCTGCGCATCAGGAGGCGTTTGTTGACCTGTCTATCAATGTGTATGCGCGGAAACCTAATCGTAACCTGTACAGTTTTTAACATAGGGGACCATTCACCGAACGTCAGACGCACTTTGTATAACAACAAAGGCAGTTCTTACGTTAAGATTGAAAGCTCGACAAGAAAAATCCCTGTCGACCTAGGTACACCGTTCGACAACGTAAAATAATGCAAGGCGACAAAAAAAAAAAAGGAAGAGGGGCAGTTTGAATAGTAGACTACGAAAGCAACGCTTGGATTAAAGAGCGTGTAAGTCAGGAATACAGTATTTTGCCACTACCATTCAATCAGTAATCCTAAGATGGAATGACACTGATAAAAGGAAGGTTCAGGAATGGGATTAAAATTCAGGGGAAAGAATACCAAAGACAAGATTTTGCTGACGACACTGCTAGACGCAGTGAAAGTGAAGAAGAATTACAGGGCCTGTCGAATGGAATGAATACGTTAGTGACTGAAGACAAACTGAAGAAAGGCGAAAATAATAAAGAGTGCTCAAATTAAGACTGATGAAAAATCTAATATCAAAACCGCTAACCAAAAAGTAGCTGAAATAAAGGTTCAAACACTTTACCCTCCTGTTGGTCAGGGTTCAAATCGTTCAAATGGCTCTAAGCACAAAAACATGGCTCTAAGCACTTAATATCTGAAGTCATCAGTCCCCTACACTTAGAACTACTTAAACCTAACTAACCTAAGGCCGTCACACACATCCATGCCTGTGGCAGGATTTGAACCTGCGACCGTATCAGCAGCGCGGTTCCGGACTGCAGCGCCTAGAACCACTCGGCCACAACGGCCGGCGGAAATTGAGGAATGCTGCTACTTTAGACTACTTCAGTTGGTAAAATAATCCAAGGCACAAGAAGCAAAGATGACATAGTGAAACATCCCCTTGAAAAAATTTATAAGTGATTGTGCTGATAAACTACTAATGTTAAATGATTTTCAAGCAGCTGAGCAAAACTCAACGTACTCATACAGTTTTCTCTTTACTTATTCTGATCATCACTAAACTGACACACAATGTTTTTAGCTCAAAAAAGAATGGCCCTGAGTGACAATAACCAGCCGGCCGGTGTGGCCGAGCGGTTCTAGGCGCTACAGTTTGGAACCACGTGACCACTACGGTCGCAGGTTCGAATCCTGCCTCGGGCATGGATGTGTGTGATGTCCTTAGGTTAGTTAGGTTTAAGCAGTTCTAGGTTCTAGGGGACTGATGACCTCAGAAGTTAAGTCCCATAGTGCTCAGAGCCATTTCAACCATTTTTTAACAATAACATTTACCTTTCATGAATCACTTACCTCACAAAAATCTTCGTTACGCAAACTACTACAATACAGCGAGCGCCAATACTGCCAGCTAAATAAAAGACTCTAACTACTGAAGGCACTAACTACTGATAGACATAGTTAGCAAATGAAAGAGTTTGATGGAGAACAAACAATGTATTTAGGATAATAGTGTTCAAAAGTCATAATATATATACATCACTTCATGACATCCAGTCTTACAAATTTCCTTTTTCTGACGGACACACGTCCAGATCTTCCGCTCTCAAAACTCTGCCATCTCTCTCCCCACATCCACCACTGCTGGCGGCTCACCTCCAACTGCGCAACGCTACACGCTGTTCACATCCAACTGCCCAACACTACAATAGTGAATATTCCAGCAATGTCAACCAGCCACAGACTGCACACAGCACAGTCAGTGAATTTCATACAGAGCGCTATATGGTGCTACCAACATAAAAACCTAAACAACCTACTTACAATAGAAAGCTGACTAGCGTAGGAGAAGAGTGCATTACTCTCGAAAAGACGTTTCTTGTATCTAATATCGGCCCCATTATGGGAAAGACAGTACTAAGAAAGCATGTTTTGGGCACAGCATTGTATGGACTTGAATAATATAATATGAGGAAACCGAAATTAAGAGACTGGAAGCACTTGAGACGTCACGCACCACACGGATGTTGAAAGTTAGGTAGACTGTTATGATATGATTTGAACGAATAAGGAAAGGGGTATGTGGATATCATTGAGAAGAACAATGGACATGATTATACGATATGAAATGAGACTTCAGGGATTAACTGCCTTGATACTAGCAGGAACTGTGGAGGATAAAAGCTCTGAGGGAAGACATACACTGATCAGACAGAGCATTACGACCACCTACCTAATATCCGATATGTCCACCTTTGTCACAGATAACAGCGGCGATGCGTCTTAGCATAGAAGCAAGGAGATCTGAAGGCAGCTGGCACCACATTTGTACACACAACTTACCTAATTCCCATAAACTCCGGGTAGGGGAGCGATGAGCTCTGACGCCACGTTCAGTCACATCCCAGACATGTTCGATCGGGTTCAGACCTGGCAAGTTGGAGGGAGGGGTGAGAGACGGCGCACCAATTGGATCTCGCCACTGCGTTCCTCCAACCACTCAATCACACCACTGGCCTAGTGAGATGTTACATTATCTTGCTGAAAAACGTCACTGCCATCGAGAAACATGATTGTCATGAAGGGGTATGTGTATTCTGCAGCCAGTGTGGTACGATACTTCTCGGCCGTCATGGTGCCTTGCACGAGCACCGCTGAACCCATGGATGACCATGTGAATGTGTCCTAGAGCATAATGGAGCCACTGCCAGCTTGCCTACGTTCCACAGTACAGGTTTCAAGGAGCTATTCCTCTCGGAGACGACGGATTCACGCCCTCCCATCGGCATGATGAAGAAGGTCTCGGGATTCATCAGACCATGCAACGCTCTGCCACTACGCCAACTTCCAGTACCGATGGTCACATGCCCATCTCAGTCGTAGCTGCCGATGTCGTGGTGTTAACGTTGTCACATTCAGTCTGACAAGTCTACGACGTCCGTCATGTGTAATGATAGGTGATCGCCCAATCTGACGACGTCTGGACGTGGTTTCACCTTGGTTTCGCAACGGGTTGAAACACTTACCACAGCACTCTCGATCACCCGACAACTCGCACAGTTTCGCAAATGCTCATGCCGAGCCTCCAGGCCATCACCATCTGCCACTCAGATAGATCGCACGCCTTCTCCAATCTATAAACGGACAACCCTGTCACTGATACTACATGCACCGTGCGTATCTGACGGGTAGTCATTCCTCACCAGATGACGCTGCTATCGCCTGGACGGGTTCATATCGAGAGTGGTGATCATAATGTTCTGGCTGATCAACGTAGATTGGAATGAACCCAACAAATGGGTGAGGGTGTGAGTGACAGCACTACTCTGAGGTGAAGATGTTTGTGCAGGAGAGCAAGTCATGACGAGGAGTAAAAAAATAAAATGAGTTGAAGACTAACAGAAAAAAAATAAACTGAAGAAACAGATGTGATGTCAAAGACAGCCTTACCCATAGCGAATGATAAGGCAACTCAGAATTTTGTTGTAACTCCAGGACCGGAATGTCGGTAGACGACGTCAAATGTAAACGGGTTCGAGATAATGACTAACAGGTTGCTACACGCCTGTCCCCGACCACCGGCGATGCAAAGTTTCAACGATTCAGTCTTTTGCTGATCTGGGGCATAGGCTATTCCTGACATACGTTGAATTACTTTGTAGCAACCCATAGAGGC
The DNA here is from genome assembly GCF_021461385.2 of Schistocerca piceifrons. Taxonomy (NCBI): domain Eukaryota; kingdom Metazoa; phylum Arthropoda; class Insecta; order Orthoptera; family Acrididae; genus Schistocerca; species Schistocerca piceifrons. The sequence continues at coordinate 633,038,463 of NC_060139.1, forward strand.
CAATATTTGTTTTCTTAAGAAATTAAGGTTTTTTCCTGAATTTCCTGTGTCTTCTTCCTTCAAAATAGCTTATACAAAGTGAATTTCTGCCTTTAAACGAATGTGTACTAACTAGGAGAGTATTTCATGATAAAGTCGGCAGTGGATCGCAGTTATCACTGTTATCTTACTGTCTCTTATGCAGCCCAATGTTTGCAAGGGCATCTCTGCTTCTGTTAACATTTATTTTCACCCGTTTCTGTTTTCTGTAGTGATTATGGTACACCATGCATAGCACGGCTGTACAAAGAAACCGAACTGAAGAAATAATATTATGGAAATGGAAGAGGATGGAGATGAAGATTCTGGGGATTTGATACGAGGAGAGGAATTTGGCAGAGCATTGGAAGCTCTAAGTCGAAACAGAGCCCTAGAGAAGACGGTGTTCCCTCAATATCATTAAGATCCTAGGAAGAGGCTGTCATGAGAAAATATTCCACTTACTGTGTAACGTTATGAGACAGGCGGATATAGCTTCAGAGTTGAAGAAGAATGTAGGCACTACATTTTCAAGAAAGGCAGGTGCTGACGGGTACCAATATTATGGAACCAACAGTTTAAATTATGATTGCAATGTACTGACAGGAAATATTTATAGAATATTGGAAGGACTACTAGAAGCTGACAGCAGAAATGGTCGCTTTGAGTTCCAGTGAAATATAGCAGCATTCGAGGCAATGCAAACCCTATAGATTGTCTTAGAAGATAGGCCAAACAAGGGCAAACTTACATTTATGGAATTTGTCGATTTAAGGAATGTTTTCATAACGCTGACTGGAATACACTGTTTGAAACTGTGAAGGCGTGTGGGATAAAGTACAGAAACAAAAAGATTATTTCTACTTCTTGTACCGAAGCTTAGCTGTACTTATAAAGAGTCGAAGAGCACTGGATGTAAGTATATCGAAGTTTCGTTGCCCTTATAATAGTCGAAAAACCTTAAAGGGAAGCGGATCTTAAAAAGAGAAAGAGACAAAGTTACATCAAATGCACAATATTATTCAAATTAGACACTGGGAACCTACTTAACGTAATCAAGGAGAATTTTGGAAATGATACTGAAGTTCAAGGAAAAGAAATAAAAACTATAAGGTTTGTCGATGAAATTGTCAGTCTGTCAAAGACGAGGACGTGCATGGAAAAGTAATTCAGCGGCTGGGTCCTGAAGAGATGTAAGTGAATATCAACAAAAGAATTAAATCTGGCGATGCTAATGGAGAATCATTAGGAACAGAGACACCAGAATAGCAGAAAAATAGCTGACAATGACAGAAGTAGAGAGGATATAAAATGAAGATGGGCAGAAGCAGGAAAATGCCTCCAAATTACGAACATAGCTATAAATTTAACCGTTAGGTACCTATTTCTGTGGCTGTAGGCTAGTACGAGTGATAAACATGCACGGTAAAATGTTCAGATACGTAATATTTTGTGTAAGGGGTCATTGACAGATGTAAGATACGAGGAATTTCATGCAGCAGGCATATTGTAAGGATGATGCAAGTCCCTTGTTGAACATTCGCAAAAGGCAGAGCCAATTTAGTATTATAAAACTTGCCGTCTGTTGTATTTTCACTAGAAGTTAAAATATGTAATAATTCTGTGAGACGATAATAAGTCTGTTGTTTTAAATTTGCCCCGTGGCTCCGACCTAGAGCGTCGTGTGTGTAATTGTACAGTAAAAACAAATAGTGAATTTCAGCTCTGTTTACTTTTCGTGAGCTATTTTATTCAGCAACGCGAAGAAAATATTGTTTCCAGGGAAATTATTCTTTTTTTCAATTACGTAACAGTTTTCCCACCAATAGTGTAGACTCAAATTGATGCAGATAAAATAAAATGTGCACCGACATGACATAATTCTTCACAGTTACCTACAACCACGAAATTTTATCACTAAATGACATTTTCAAAATCGTTACTTCAAATGAACATCAGAAGCGCAATTTCCACCCAGGTTATGACAGTTTAGAATCAGGTGGTAAAACATGAATGATATAGCGGAAGAATATTTAATATAAAAATACAAAACTGTTCAACTACGTCTTGTATGTTTTCTTCGAGACTATCAAAATAAATATTAACGTACCCTTCCGCCTTCAGTACAGAGAGAAAGAAAAAACAACATATTGTTTTTCATTTAACATTTCTCCTCCATTATAAGTTAACAAACAGCAAAACCTGTCAATGTCTGTTCAAAAAATTCCAGAACATTCGTAATTTCGCGTCAACGGTGTGTAGGAGCGAAACTGCCGGAACTTTCATTGTTGTATGCCTGTTAGTTATTGTCTAGATTTCTCTGAGCAGAACGTTGTGTCGCATATTTTACATATTCAGAGATGGCAAAGTTGGAGAATCAACGCGTCTCCATCAAATTTTGCGTGAAACTCTAGAAAACCTTTGAGGAGACGAACAAAATGATGCAGGAAGCCTAGGGTGATGAGTGCGTAAGACGTACTCGGTGTTACGGTTTAAAAATGGCCGGCCGGAAACTAAAGATGAGCGTCGTTCGGAATGGCCTTTGATGTCTATCGACGACGTTCATGTCAGAAACGTCAACAAAATTTGTGCCACAGCGACAAACTGTAGCCAAGTCAGTGAGAAAACGTGAGTAGGAAACTGCGTGACATGTGGCGAAACAATTCATGGCTATTGCATCACGATGAAGCACCCGCACATTCATGACCTATTGGTGAATGACTATTGTACTAAAAACTAAATCACTGTGCTGCCTCTTCCTGTACTCTTCAGACCTGGCCCCTACCGATCTTTTATCGTACACACATCAAAAAAAAGATTTGTGTTACCTCAGTTCCGAGAGTTCCGGAACCCCTACAGAAAATTCGAATAGAAATCAGCATAGACATCATTTCCGTCCTTTTTGTTGCTCATGAAAGCCACTTTGAATGTTGTACCTTATGCAGCGAGACCTTCAGCGGTGGTGGTCCAGATTGCTGTACACACCAGTACCTCTAATACCCAGTAGACGTCTTCTTACATCGATGCATGCCTGTATTCGTCGTGGCATACTCCCCACAAGTTCATCAAGGTACTGTTGGTCCAGATTGTACCATTCCTCAACTGCGATACGGCGTAGATCCCTCAGAGTGGTTGGTGGAGCACGTCGCCCAAACTAGTCCTTTTCAATCTATCCCACGCATGTTCGATAAGGTTCATGTCTGGAGAACATGCTAGCCGCTCTAGTCGAGCGATGTCGTTCTCCTAAAGGACGTCAATGAAAACGAATGCCTCGCCTATATGCTGCCGATATAGCTGCACACGCCGTACAGCCGTTACGGCGCCTTCCGTGACCACCAGCGGCGTGCGTCGGCCCTACATAATGCCATCCCTGAACAGCAGGGAACCCCCATCTTGCTGCGCTCGCTGGACAGTGTGTCTAAGGCGTTCAACCTAACCAGGTTGCCTCCAAACACGTCTCCGACGATTATCTGGTTGAAGGCATATGCGACACTTATCGCTCAAGAGAACGTGATGCCAATCCTGAGGGTCCATTTGGCATGTTGCTGGCACATCTGTACCGCAGTGCATTGTGCCATGGTTGCAAAGATGGACCTCGCCGTGGACTTCTGGAGAGAAGTTGCGCATCATGGAGCCTATTGCGCCTAGTTTGAGTCGTAACACGACGTCATGTGGCTGCACGAAAAGCATTATTCAACGTGGTGGCGTTGCTGTCAGGGTTCCTCTGAACCATAATCCGTAGGTAGCGGTCATCTACTGCAGTAGTAGCCCTTGGGCGGCCTGAGCGAGGTATGTCATCGACGGTTCCTGTCTCTCTGTACCTCCTCCATGTCCCAACAACATCGCTTTGGTTCACTCCGAGATGGACACGTCCCTTGTTGAGAGACTTTCATGGCACAAGGTAACAATGCGGACGCGATCGAACCGCGGTATTGACCGTCCAGGCATGTTTGAACTACAGGCAACACGAGCTGTGCATGTCCTTCCTGGTGGAATGACTGGAACTGATCGGCTGTCGGACACGCTCCGTCTAATAGGCGTTGCTCGTGCGTGGTTGTTTACATCTTTGGGTGGGTTTAGTGACATCTCTGAAGAGTCAAAGGGACTGTGTCTGTGATACAATATCCAGAGTCAACATCTGTCTTCAGGAGTTCTGTGAATCGGGGTGATGGAAGACTTTTTTTGATGTGTGTGTTTCCCAAGTTGAAAACCCGTTGAAAGGACGAGGATTTGCAACTATAGATGAGATCGAAAGACATTCGCAGACGGCACTTCGCGCGTTCCACCAAGAGCGTAACAACACTGCTTCCAGAAGTGTAAACGGAGTTGGGAGCGGCGTATCAATTGTTGAGGGGAGTATTTCGAAGGAGACCATGAGCAATAAGCTAGAAGTAAGCGTAAAAAATTTTGTGGACAAACTTCCGGAATGTTTTGAACTGACGTGGAATAAAAAGTCTTTTGTGTCAAAGATTCAGTTTCCTTCAGATTTGTTCTTTGTATCACATTTCAGTCTTTTCACTTTCCAACGGCTACACTCCGTTGTTCCCGCTTCTCTCGCAGTTTCCATCTTTCCTAACACCTCTCACCTCGAAAAATTGTATCTTTGTTTAGCCGATGCGAATCCACGGTTAATGTAAACGGAGAATACCCGGTTATTAAAATCTGGGATTATGGGCGGTAAGGGAAGAAAATTGCTTATTAACATGAAAAAGAGAAGTGATATAACTGTGGAGAGGCAGTACTTGTTTCTTACAGTAGATTGTACGATATAAGCTGATCAGTTTTTATACAATTTGAAGATCTTGAAGATAGCCCAAAAGAGAAAGTAATCGGTTGCTGAATAATAATTAAACTCGTGTGCAGTTGTTGTCGGAAATTCTTCAGACGCTCAGAGAAGATGAGAACAGAAGCTTTTGGAATGAGATGCTGCAGGAGAATGAAGTTAGAAGGGTATATTGTTTAACTAATGAATGGGTACTCAGTCGAATTTGGAAGAAAAGAAAGTTCACAATTCAACTAAAAGAAGTGATCGGTTGGTAGGACACACTCCTGAGGCAACAATAAATCGAATGTTATAGTGGAGAAAAGCGCATATATATATATATATATATATATATATATATATATATATATATATATATATATATATATATATATGTGTGTGTGTGTGTGTGTGCAGAGTTCAAAAATGGCTCTGAGCACTATGGGACTTAACTTCTGAGGTCATCAGTCCCCTAGAACTTAGAACTACTTAAACCTAACTAACCTAAGGACATCACACACATCCGTGCCCGAGACAGGATTCGAACCTGCGATTGTAGCGGTCGCGCGGTTCCAGGCTGTCGCGCCTAGAACCGCTTGGCCACTCCGGCCGGCTGTCTGGAGAGTGATGAGGTAAAATTGTAGATGGAGAACAAGGGTTGACTAGAGTAAGCAAGTTCAAATTAACGTAGTTCGCAGATCATTACAGCTCTCTCTCTCTCTCTCTTTCTCTCTACATCTACGTCTACATCTACATCTACATCGTACACTGCAAGCCCCCTAACGCTGTGTAGAGGAGGATACTTCTGGTATCACTAGCTGATCCCTCTTCCCTGCTCCCGTTTCGAATGGCGCATGGAAAGAAAGATCGTCGGTAACCCTCTGCATTAGCTCCAATTTTTCGAATTTGCTCGTCGTGGTGACTTCGAGAGATTTGTGTGGGAGGAAGCAATACGATGTTCGACTGTTACCGGAAAAAGCTCTCTGCAAAACGCGTCTCTTGCATCATCTGCCACTGGAGTCCGTTTAGCATGCTTGTAAAGCTCTCGCGTGGAGTAAGCGGTCACGTGACGAAACACTTCCCTCTCCGTTGGATCTACTCTATATCCTCTATCAGTACTGACTGGTAAGTATCCTAAATTTACGAACAATACTTAAGAAACTGTCGAACAAGCCCCTTGTTAGCCCGTTCTTTGGTGCATGAGTTACATTTCCTTAAGCATCTTCCTACGAATTTAAGTCTGGCATCTGCTTTTCTCAGCATTTGTATTATGTGGCAATTCCGCTTAAGGTCGTTCTGAATCTCTACTCCTAGATATATAACGGTAGATACTGTTTCCAGCAGATTGTTGTCAATTGTATAGTTGTACAGTATTAGCTTTCTTTTCCTTTGTATGCGCAATATGTTACACTCACTGACTTTCGGTGTCAACTGCAAGAGGGTGCCCCTTCATTAGTCCTCTGCAAGTCATCCGGCGAAACGATACTGTCTACTGGCGTTACTACTTTTTTATAGACAACCATATCGCCTATGAACAGTCTTAAAGAGTTTCCGACACTTTTGCAACAGCATTTCTATACACTTGTAAACGCTAATGGTCCTACCACATTTCCTTGGAGTACTCCAAAAATTACCTATAGCTCTGTCGATTTTGTTCCGTTAAGAGTGACGTGTTGAGTTCTGTCTGTAAGGAAGTCTTGCATCCAGTCGCAAATCCGATCAGATATTCGATAAGCTGGTACTTTTTTCACTAAGCGGTAGTGTGGGACTGTGTCAAATGTCTTCCTGAAGTCAAGGAAGACGGCATCAATCTGAGTGCCGTTCTGCACAGCGCTATGGATGCTGTGGACGAACAGAGCGAACTGGTTTGGCTAGACCTCTGTTTCGAAAGGCATTTTGATTTTTATTGAGCGGATTTTAAGTTTTCAAAAACATCATAACAGGTGATCTTAAAACAGGTTCCTCAATTCTAGAAAAATTGAAGTCAACGATATAGGCCTATAATTACGTGCATCGATCCTACGATTCTTCTGGAAAACCTAAATGACCTGCGCTTTCTTCTGGTCGCTAGGTATCCTTGGCAACGGCCTTGCCGCAGCGCATACACCGGTTCCCGTGAGATCACCGAAGTTAAGTCGGGCGTGGTCGCCACTTGGATGGGTGACCATCCAGGCCGCCATGCGCTGTTGCCATTTTTCGGGGTGCACTCAGCCTCGTGATGCTAATTGAGGAGCTAATCGACCGAATAGTAGTGGCTTCGGTCAGGAATACTATCTTACGACCGGGAGAGCGGTGTGCTGACCCCACGTCCCTCCTATCTGCATCCTCCACCGAGGTTGACACGGAGGTCGGATGGTCCCGGTAGGCCACCCGTGGCCTGAAGACGGAGTGCTAGGTATCCTTCGTTGCTCCAGCGGTAGGTGATAAAGTGCTGGTAGGAAGTTTTCTCGAATAATATTTGTAGAATCTTAACAAGGATCTCATCTGGTCCTGGTGCCTTCCCAATACTATACGATTATAGCTGATTTCCTATTCCGCTCTCTGCTATCTCAATATCTGTCATTTCGACGTTCGTAGGACGATTGAAAGGAGAGACCACATTACGATCTTCCGTGGTGAAGCGATTTCGGCCTCCTCTGTGTCATCTTCCGTTTCAATGCAAGTATCATCACTGGGTAAACGAATGGAGGATTAAAAACACTTTCTGATTTTACGTAAGACCAAAACCTTCTTACTCAGATCTGCCTCTATGTTTGTGTGAGTGAGTGTGTGTGTGTGTGTTTGCGTGTATATTTGTAGGGAGTTGTTAAAGCTTTATTAGTCGACCTCTCTTTTTTATTATAGCTCGTCTTATAAACTTTTAGTACGGCTGCGTAAAACTTGCAGTCGTACGTCCAAACCAACACATTACAATGATCCTCTTCACCGTTTCTTCGATATTTGGATTTCAAATAATACGTTGTCCACTTTGTTTCAGCTGGTTTCGTGAGCTTCGAACACAGATGCAGCTGCCTCCACTTTGAGGCGGCCCCCCCGTCTGCCGCGGCGCCGCCCACGCAGGCAGCGGCGCACCTTGTTTATTGATTGCCGCCGGCGCCGACCGGTGGCCTGTTCCAATTATTTGTCTGCGGGCGGGCAGGCCACTGAGTTATTGGGGCGCCGCGCACCAGGGCGACGGCAATACGTCTGGGGGCGGACGCGCCGGCAGCCTAACAGGTAGCGAGTCCGGGGCGCGGGCCCATCCCTCAATGTGGCCGAACGGCTTCCCCTAACAAGATTCGGAGCCGGCCGATATACGTCACCACGCTCAGGCGAATAAGCAACGCACCTCTGTGGACTTGTATGTACCGTACGAGAACTCCGGCACGGTACAATTTTAGAAATCACAGCGTTGCAAGCGCTACGAGGGCAATATAAAAAAATTGTCTGTCTTGGAGCGAAGGGGTATTTTTATCCAACGCTTGCATATACATCTGGACATAGTTCGCTTTCAGATGTACATTTTGCGTCCATCCCCTTGTAACAACAATGACTCTGTAATATTGTACATTTAAGTAATTCTTTTCATCTGATGTTACAATAAACTTGTGTAATTGATGTTCTGATTTCATTTCTTTTTGTTTCATGCCATTACGTTAAGAAAACTGTAAATAAGTATCAATCTGAATATTAATGTTTATGTCAAATGTCAAGTAATATTGTAATAGAATTGAAATGTAACAAATGTTGAAACTGTTGTAAGATGTAACTCTGCGTCTGGTCCATACGTGGGCAATGTGTTAGGATTTGTAGAATGCAAAACCTCGGGTGAATACCCGGTCTGTCAGGGAGCGGTAAAAGGTGGATGGCAGGAGAGCGCGGGAAAATGCTCGCGGGCACTGCACCGCACAACGGACACAAGTGTAGTTGGAGTTTGGCACTGGTTTGAGCAACACCTTCTTGAGCGAGGAGGCTCTCTTGGAAGACATAGCTTCACTGAGCCTCGGATATGCCGTTCCAACGCCCACACAGCATGGTAAAATTCCATAGGCACTAAATAGACAAGTATTGCGACGCTAAGAGGAATTAAAGTGCCGATACGTCAAGAGCCATAGCTGTGGTTGTATGTGTGCTCTGTGCCTCGCCGTCTTGCCGCCCGCCAACAGCCGCATGGATACTAGCAGGTTGAAACTTTTAGTACTGTATTCGTATGGATCAGATAGTGAACTGTGTTTGTTTGGTGCAATAATAACCTAAATTTTCCCAGAACTTTTCCATTATTTAATTATCCTCACAACTATCCTAGACAGGGTCCTTTCCAAAAGTCAAACTTTATCAGTGTTTTATCTTTATCAAAATTGACATTTTGTGTGTGGCATGAAAGTACAATTTCTAGGATAACCTATGCCCGATTTTAATCATATTAATAGACAGTATAAAGTTTTTTAGTAAACATTATAGTGTAGTGTTATATATTCATGAGTCTCCATGTCAGTACTGAACGTGAAACAATCAGTTCAATGGATTTTCTGATTCTAAAGTTCTACTATATTATGCAGTGTTACAACTTGTTGTTTTGCCTGAATATATACCAACTTGCGCAGGGAAGAAACTCAGTTGTCACGTTGGTAGTATCTTCTGGTTTGCTTTTGATTCATCCTGACGTGTGATTGCATTTCAAACTTACTTGACGGATCATTGTTATTACAGAGTGTATGTAAGTCTGATTTGCCACCATTCAGGTACACACGGTCGATATCTATGCGAAAATCCTTTCTCATAAGGTGAATTCCGCTCACTTACCACAGCACAGGCTTTAACGAGTACTGTGGCAGGAATTACACCCTAGGTAGATTCCAGCGCTGAAATACGGTTGTGTAAGAAACCCATATACGGCTGCCATAGGCTAGTCATCGGACTCCAAACATTTTCAGCCACAATATTCAGTAGATGTGCGAACTACTAAAATTCTGAGATATATCTGATGAGGAAAGAATTTCCATCAGTTAGTGCTTCGCTTTCCTCAATTTTCCTATAGATAAAGTTCCTTTGTCGTACGTGCTCTGCCTTTTTGAAAGATAAGTTGTAGTCCAAACCTGCGCAGTAGAAGGTAAAAGAGGGCCAATTTACACCGTTGCTTCTTATGGGTAGTCGACAGTTGGAGTAATATCGGCTGCTGTATCACCAGTAGGCAGTGAGGAAAGCAGAATTTATGCGAAAGGTACTTCCAAAAATTGAAGAAAATTACGTATAGGAGTTTAAAAAACATCTCAGTTCAGAACGAATTTTCAATCTGCAGCGTACTGTCCGCTGATATGGAACTCCCCGGTACATTAAAACTGGGCAAAGGCTGGAACTCCGGACCTCGGCCTTCCGCAGGCAAATGCTCTGTCGACTAAGTCCCCAAGCACTGCTAACAAATCGTCCTCTCAGCTGTACTTCTGCCAGTACCTCTTCTCGTACCTTCCACACTTCACAGAAGTCCTCCTGCGAAACTTGCAAGATTATCACTCCTGGAAGAAAGGGTATTTCGGAGTCACGGCGGAACTAAAGCTGTGAGGAAGGATCGTGATTCGTGCTTCGTTAGCTCAGTCGGTAGAGCACTAGCCCATGGAAGGCAAAGGCCTCGATTTCGAGACTCGGTCCGGCACACAGTTTTAATTTGTCACGAAATTTCAGCACCTCATTTGTTACGTGCTCTATGTTTCAGCCTGTGAGACAGCTTAAATATTCTGACTGCGAAAAACAAGGTGCTCAATACCAATTTGACAGAAACACACAGTCATGTTATTCAGTATATTACCAGCGACCGCCCTCAGCTTCACACGGGTAGCGCTAAGCGTCTACAACTGGACGGCTCAACTATCTTAGCGGTAATTTTCTATGAGGATCGCTGCCTAGAGCTACGATATACACACATCAAAAAAGTTTTGCATCACCCCGGTTCCCAGAACTCCTGAAGATAGACGTTGACTGTGGATACAGCATCACAGACAGAGTCCCTTTCATTCTTCAGAGATGTCACTAAACGCGCCCAAAGATGTAAACAATCATGCATGAGCAGCGCCTATTAGGCGGAGGGGGTCCGACAGCCGATCAGTTCCAGACATTCCACCAGGAAGGAGGTACACAGCTCGTGTTGTCTGTCTAACTAGGCTCTTTAGGATTTATGTTGGTAATGCCATGTAGTGCTGTGTATGAAAATCTCTGACTGCGCTGTGTGCAGTCAGTGGCTGGTTGGCATTGTTGGAATATTCGCTATTGTAGTGTTGGGCAGCTGGATGTGAACAGCGAGTAGCGTTAGGCAGTTGGAGGTGAACCACCAGCAGTGGTGGAAGTGGGGAGTAGAGATGGGTCGAACTCGTTCATTCCCGTGAAGTACTTCATTCATTTCACTCTTTGCCGTGAAGCGTTCAAATGAAGTAGTTGATTCATGAAGTACGGAAGCCTGGCGAAGTTGTCCAGTTCGCCGCTCAGCCGCGGCTACGCTCGCTTCGCCTCGCTCGTACAATAAAGCTTCGTAATACTTCATAATTTTACCAACAGATGGCCGAACTATGAAGTAACGTCCACGTAACGTTTTGCGTGTTACAGCGTCTGAGTTAACTTAAATACAGCATGGTCGAAGGGGACAAAGTAAAGATAAATAGAGAAGCCTGCACATACGAAGAAGGTATTACGTTTAACCTAGCTCGACATTTTCTCATGAAGCGCCAAAAAGAGTCTTCATCTGCCAAGTGAAACCTTATTTGTTGTATTTATGGACTGAAAACTAGGGCTACTAACGAAATTAAGTCCAATTTTATGTTCCTTTTAAAATTTAATCCAAAACAGAATGAGTATCTTTACCACTGTCACAAAGTCTGTATACCTACGTTAAGTAATTATTCAGAAGTTTTCCTGTAGACTTTATTTCTGTTGAGAATAATAACCCTCTAAATTTAAAACGTAAACTGTCACCTGTAGTCATTGGTACGATTTCAGGTAAAATCCCTCTTTATTTTATTCGGAAAGCAATTTTTGTGTCTGTTCACGCTTATACAATGGCTAGCAACTCGCGATCGCGTAGAAGTAGTGAAATTTGGGGTTTCTTCGCCGATTTAGGTGATGGGAAAGCAAAGTGCAACTGTTGTTGTAAGTGTATTTCACTGCGCGATTCGTCGACAGGCAGGAGAGGGAGGACTGAGTGAAGGGAGAATGAGTGACGTAGCGCCAATGTAGTGGGAGAGGGAGAGTGAGTGAACGAACTAGAAAAAAAGTGTGGAGTGTGCTATCTGTGGAGAGTTTGAAGTACCAGTTCATTGAAATTGAGTGGTTAGTTCACACTTCACTGGAGTGAAGCGTTCATTTGAACGACTCATTCACGAGCTCCCCATCACTAGTGGGGAGAGAGATGGCAGAGTTTTGAGCGAACGATCTGGACGTGTGTCTGTCAGTAAAAGGAAATTTGTTTAATTGGTTGTCACAAAATTATATGTAAAATGGCTTTCGAACGCTATTAAGGTAAATACATTGTTTGTTCACTATCAAAATCTTTCATTTGCTACCTATGCCTATTAGCAGTTAGTGCTTTCAGTAGTTAGAATCTTTTATTTAGCTGGCAGTATTGGCGCTCGCTGTATTGCAATAGTTCGAGTAACGAAGATCTTTGTGAGGTAAGTGATTTGTGAAAGGTATAGGTTTTTGTTAGTCAGGGCCATTCATTAGTAGGGATTATTGAAAGTCAGATTGCGTTGCGCTAAAAATATTGTGTGTCAGTTTAGTGTTGATCAGAATAAGTAAAGAGAGTAATGTCTGATTACGTTCAGTTTTGCTCAGCTGTTTGAAAAGCAAATAACGTAAAGGTTTATCAGCACAGTCATTCATAATTTTTTCTAAGGGGTGCAACCATATCGGCAGCTTATTGACGAGGCATTCGTCTTCATGGACGACAATTCGCTCCTCCATCGCGCACATCTTGTGAATGATTTCCTTCAGGGTAACGACATCTCTCGACTAGACTGGCCAGCGTGGTCTCCAGACATGAACCTTATCGAAAATTCCTGGGGTAGATTGAAAAAGGCTGTTTATGGACGACATGCCCCACCAACCAATCTGAGGGATTCACGGCGAATCGACGTTAGAAGTAGGACAATCTGGACCAACAGTACCTTGATGAACTTGTGGATAGTATGCCACGATGAATACAGGCATGCATCAATGCAAGAGGACGCGCTACTGTGTGTTAGAGGTACTGGTGTGTACAGCACTTCTGGAGGTTTCTCTGTGTGCTGGTACAACATGCAATGAATGGTTTTCATGAGCAGTAAAAAGGGCGGAAATTGTGTTTATGTTGATTCCTTTACCAATTTTCTGTACAGGTTCCGGAACTCTCGGGACCGAGGTGATGCATAATTTTTTTGATGTGTGTAAATCCAGAGACGTTCGTTAACTAAATATTTACACCAGATTGTAGTATAATTTAAACGATATGAACAATAGAAACCAGGGAAGTTCTCAGGAGGCAGGACTTAATTGACAAACGCCTTGATAGTTCACCCAGCTTGCAAGAAAAACTGTGAAGTCATACAGACAGACCTTCCTCTATCTATTAGTAAATTCTCTATCAAAATTCCTGCTCTATATCCTGAGATTAGCCTTCACGAAGAGATAGAAAAACGAAGAGGAAAACTTTAACTTATAACGTATAGTGATTAGTAGGCTACATAGTTTCACCCTCTTTGCGGCTGAACTATGCAAAATACTTTTCGGTAGATGGATACTGTTTGTAATGAATTCTACTCCAAATTTAATTTTTATAGATCTATACGGTTTAATCTGGGTGTCCAATTGCAAAAACACTAAGACGATGTGTTTCCGCACATATACGTGAATACTGTTTTCAGCACGTCAGGGGTTGAATTTCTAAAATTCCTTTGTGGGTACCTAAGTCCTATAGACAATGTTGGCTCACACATTCATCTCTTTAGGACCTGGGATGTTAATATTTCAATTTCTTCTTGTGTTAGACATTTTTCTTTTCTTTCCACGATCATTCTGTCATGTTTTTCCTCTAACGTAGTCCAGATAAGTAGTGTAGCAAAGGACAATATGGCCGACTTGGAGTTTTAGCCCATCTCCCCCTCCCCCCTCACCCTCCTCATCTCTTTTAGGCCTTAGTTATGGATGGTGGGATAATCATCATTTGCTGAAGCATATAAGGTCAGTCTGAATGGTTGCCAGATTTCTTGTGATTACTTAGAACCCTTATTACTACAGTCTATGACCAGTTATGGCTGTCAGATGTTTCTCCATGATAGCATGTACAGGAAAAAACTGTGTTCATCAGTGGATCAAAAATGCGAGGGTTGCGCAGAAAGTAATGGACCACATCCTTTTTCCTCAGTCGGAAACAACGCTAAAAGTGCGGAACGTTACGTATGTATTATTTGAAGTCTCACTTCCGAAGATAGCGAAGCTGCAGAACATTTCAAAATGGCGTCTCTGTATGATGTGCGTTACAAGCAACTTTCCGTCTTTGAATTTCTCACTGCAGAGACGTAAACTGTGGGAAATATTCACAAGCACTTGTGCAAAGTCTCTGGAGCATCTGTTGTCGACAGAAGTAGAGGAAGTCGCTGGGCACGGCGGACAAGGCCATCAGAAGGCGGTTCGAAGGAGATACACGATTTGCAGCAGTCGGGGAGACCGTCCACGGCTGTCACACCTGACAGCCCTGACCTAGCCCCCTCGGACTTCCACTTGTTTGGGCCATTAAAGGATGTCAATCGTGGAAGACATTTTGAGGACGATGAGGAGGTCATTCACACAGTGAAGCACTGGAAAAGTGGAAATTTCTGGTTCCTATGGAACCAAATTACTGAGGTCATCGGTCCCTAGGCTTACATATTGCTTAATCTAACTTCAACTAACTTATACAGCCGTGCCCGAGGGAAGACTCGACCCCTCCGACGGCGGAGGAGCTGCGCAAACTGTGGGAAGGCGCCTCAGACCACGCCGCTACCCCGCGCGGCACGTGAAGTACCGGTTCCGCCACCAGGACAAGCACTGGTACCGACAGAGCATACACGCCCTTGTTTCGCGCTGGAGGCGGACCATACAAACGGATGAGGATTACGTGGAAAAATGGGTGACCATTCTTTCGTGTGTGTAATTCTCATTATGTTCAATAAAGAACTGTTGAAAGAAAAAGAATGCGATGTATTACTTTCTGGGTAGCCCTCGTACGTTTTCTTCTAATATGAGCCAACCAAATGTAGAACACATGTAACTGTCATAATAATTTTTCTCTTGTGAAGATTTTTCTAATAACTAAGACCGGTAGAGAATAAACATATAATTGTACAACTAATTGCACAAATGTGCTTTATCAAAATATTTAGCAGCTGTAGTCAGTAGTCTGTGATAAGTATTATTAGTTGGTATAAATATGATACAATATGGGCGACACAATGAACAAATGCCTGTCCAAGAGAAGCCCACCAATATAACATCACAGTGGGCATAAAACCCCCCTCTAATAACGCTGGAAAATTTAAAAAATCCGAGGCACTTTGCTTGTCGAAACAATTACTAGCAATAATAAGTATTCAACGTTGTTAATGATGAAGCAGAAACTTTTATAGAGACATAGGAGCCTGTGCTTGGACCAAGCAACATTATCAGGACTAGATGTGTGCTTCATTTGACGTTTTAAACCATTAAGCGACTATCAATTATATTGCACTTCTGAGTCTGCAGAGAAAGCTGTTGGGATAACACCCCGCACTGAGAGGAGTGCGCGCCGCACCAGCTGCGCTGTCAGATCACCGAAGTTAAGCGCTGTCGGCCTAGATGGGTGACCATCCGGTCTACCGAGCGCTGTTGGCAAGCGGGATGCACTCAGCCCTTGTGAGGCAAACTGAGGAGCTACTTGATTGAGAAGTAGCGGCTCTGATCTTCGTTCCTGTGTTTTGCAGAAAGGTGGTCAGAAACAGGAGTTTTGGGCAATGGTCCACACTTTATTTCATGTCAGTGTTAAGAGTTTTGCCAATAGAGTCGAATACTACGCATCTTCGAGGCACCATTCTCTCCTCAGTCGCAAGGTGAAACCGAACGTTTCGTTTGCAGTTTTAAGGCTTAGATTTTCAATATTCAAGTTTCGCCCTTGAGGGAAAATGCTTTCTTTCTTTATGAGCACCGCCTGCACTATGCCTGCTCACGAAAAAAAATAAGTAAATAAATAAATAAATGGCTCTGAACACTATGGGACTTAACAGCTGAGGTCATCAGTCCCCTAGAACTTAGAACTACTAAAACCTAACTATCCTAAAGACATCACACACATCCATGCCCGAGGCAGGATTTGAACCTGCGACCGTAGCGGTCGCGCCGTTCGAGACTGAAGCGCCTAGAACCGCTCGGCCAAACCGTCCTACCCGCTCACGACAATTCGCCGGTAGAACTCTTACACCGTCGTCGCCATTGCACTCTGCTGAATGTCGTTCACCCTTGCGCCATTCGGTTTCTGCTACTAATTTCACAAGGATGTTCCGCATGAAGGACGAAGTTTCTTATCGTGTCTGCAACAAGCCTCACAACACGGAATCAAGAGTCATCAATCACACGCCTGACCGTGCTCATTATACAATTCACGGTTCATGGGGCATCCATTGATGGCACCAAAAGCAATTCGTTTCTGTGATTGTAGTGTATTATTTCCTGACAGACTGCCTTCAACCCAGCAGGATGGCCCCGAGAAACTCTTGCTGATGCCTGACATCTGGGAGCATGGGTCTTCCGATGACTCTGCAGTGTACACTGACCCCTGCCCGCCTACGCAGCCACTGCCATCTCCACAGCGGATCTACATCCACACCTACATTTATACTCCGCTAGCCACCCAACGGTGTGTGGCGGAGGGCACTTTACGTGCCACTGTCATTACCTCCCTTTCCTGTTCCAGTCGCGTCTGGTTCGCGGGAAGAACGACTGCCGGAAAGCCTCCGTGCGCGCTGTCCAGACAGCACCATTGCTGCACCAACCTGTGCCGTTGTATGGATGTCCTATCTCTCCTTTTTCGGTACATGTTCCTTGTGATTCGGAGGACGAATGTCGTGATTTGGTCTGATCGGCACCATCTGTTCTCGTTCCACAGCCAAACCCATCAGCAGCACCACGTCACAGAGTTCGCCCCCGTCATTTCCGCACCCACACTCTACGACGATGGTGAGCAATCTTTTTGTTTTGGAGGGGGGGGGGGAGGAGGGGATGAGGAGGGATGGCTTCCCCGTCGACTGCAACCGGCGCGCCTTGCGCTGCACACAGCTACGTGGGAGACAGAGGGAACTTATAAAACCACCAGTACGTCGACGACGAACTCGCCCTTCGATCGTTTGGTTCGTCCCTTGATGGGCGCCACGCATATACGCCACCAGAGGACGCTGAATTAACATGACCCCACGGACTGTGCTCTCATCAGCCGTTGAATCCTATTTAGCAGCCACAGTTCAGTGCTTTACCAGAGACTCAATGAACCTACAGAGTTATTAGCCGTAATACGGAGGACTTCAGTCAAGAAATGAGATCACTGTTGCATTGCGCTACTAAGCACTGTTAGTTACCACTTTCTTATGAGACTGTATTAGCGTTCAAGACTTATTTTTTCTTTCGAGTATTTACTCTCATTGCATAGGCGGTTTGAACCGTGCGTGGCTCGTGTTCGTGCCATCTCTTATTTAACACCCTGTTTTTACCGTACTACTGCCTAGTTGTGTTAATTTTCAATTACTGGTCTCACTGAGTTGCCGCCTTGCCTGCCCGTCAGTGGCAGCAGCAGCGCTTATCGGTACAGGCCCTGCCGTATTATCTTCGCTGGACTGCTACTACTTCCTCGTCGTCGTGTGTCGTCCAGTCAGTTGGAGACGCACCAGCAGTGCAGTCGGGAGGCAGCAATAGTGAAGCCGGGGGACGGAGCGCCGCTGAGGAGCCGACAGCCAGTGCTCGCCGACCGCTGGCGACACACATGAACTGTGCGACGGAGAGATAGGAGCGGGACGACCGTTGGCTCGTCGTTCGGTTGGTCGTCTCATCGGCAGACGTATATTTGCTCCTGTCACCGTTTCCGCGCCTGGGCAATCGGTCGGTTGGCGTGGAGCAGCAAGGAAGTCTCCGTGGCGAGTGTCTGGCCGGGCCCTGGCGGCGTCCACGCGCGGTAGGAGTGTGAGGGGCTGTTCCCATTGCTACGAGGTCCGTGGCTTACCGATCCCGGACACGAGAGATAAGTTATCGTGTCCCTTGGTCCGTTGACTGTCTGTCAGTTGGGTTGTCATCGGATCGTGAATGGTTGGCCCGACTGCCTCACATAAGCGAGCGTTAGTGTTTGAGTCCCAGGCAGACCCTCGAACGTCTGTTTACTGCCCCTTATTTTTTTAATTTGTTCTTGTTTTTTGTTCTTGTATGGTTGCCAGCCGATTATTTTTTAAAATTAGAGTTGTTTTGCTCTCAAGGTCTTCAGCCTAGTTTAAAGTTCTGTTCCACGTAAGCCCTTTGGCATTGTAAAAATTTTAATGTTGAGGAATTTTTAAGTCTTGGACCTTCAGCCGATTGTGAGCTTGAGTTGTGCTCTTAAGACCTTCAGCCTAGTTCAAAGAACTGTGTCACATAAGGCCTTTGGCATTTTTAAAAATTTTAATGTTGTTGAATTTTAAGTCTCGGGCCTTCAGCCGATTTTGAGTTCGAGTTGTTTGCTGTTAAGGCCCTCAGCCTAAATTAAAGAACTGTTTCACGTAAGTCCTTTGGTATTTAAAAAAATTAATGTTATGGAGTTTTAAGGTTTAGGCGTTCGGTTGATTTGAATTTAACTTGTTTACTTCAGCCTAGCTTGTTTACTTCAGCCTAACTTGTTTACTGCAGCCTAACTGAAGAACTTGCCTTTTAAATTTCTGATTATGCTTGCGTTTTAAGTTATTGGCCTTCAGCAGTTTTTAAATGAAAGTGGCTTTTTGCCTGTAATTAAGTCCCAAAGATTAAAGCTGTGCGCTTAAAAAAATGTTTTTGGGCTGTTCTAATGTCTGATCAAATAATAAAGTTGTATGATCGAGTGTAACTGACAGAGTCCGGAACCGCGCGACTGCTACGGTCGCAGGTTCGAATCCTGCCTCGGGCATGGATGTGTGTGATGTGCTTAGGTTAGTTTCGTTTAAGTAGTTGTATTTTCTAGGGGACTGCTGACCTCAGATGTTAAGTTCCATAGTGCTCAGAGCCATTTGAACCATTTTTAACTAACAGCCTCTTATTTTGGCCCCTTTCCACAATTTAAACCACCTGTCCTGTAATGCGGGTTAAACTGGGCGTTTCACGGTTGTTGCAGCATATATGCCAAGTAGCGCGACTCCGATGTTGATATATTAGCATCGGCCTATAGGCAAGGTACTCGTGTGGCATTCGTGTCTTTCCAAAGCGCATGCAGTAAATGTGAAAACATGAACTATTGCGACGTTATTATCAAATTCGTCCAAAAAGGAGCAACATCGTTTTATTATTTAATTTACTGGTGAAAGGCAAACTGCAGACATTCATTGGAGAACAAAGGCGTTAGAGGGATGGTACGTCGTCAATTGCTACTATATAATGGAACCCCATATTCCGTGCTGGGTGCTGCTACGTCCCCATATACCAAATGCTGTAAGGCAGAACCCAAGTGAGAGATACTTAAGCACCCACCTCTGGTCCTGACTTTTCCCTACGAAAATGTCACTTCCACAGTCTCTTAAAAATACCTTGAAGGCTCAACGATTCGTGTCGAACGAGGATGGTGCTGGGTTGGGTTGTTTGGGGAAGGAGACCAGACAGCGAGGTCATCGGTCTCAACGAATTAGGGAAGGAAGTCGGCCATGCCCTTTCAGGGGAACCATTCCGGCATTTGCCTGGAGTGATTGAGGGAAATCACAGAAAACCTAAATCAGGATGGCCGGACGCGAGATTGAACCGTCGTCCCACCGAATGCGAGTCCCGTGTCTAACCAATGCGCCACTCAAACGAGGATGGACAGCAGGCACTTACCGACATTACGCAAAGGGGGACAGTGCTTTACAAAACGGTTATCTTCAACTTGGTGCGTCGGCGTGGTGACTGTCACAATGCTCACGGCGATTTTGCCTGATCAGCATATCAGTTCCGTACTGTATGGCCTTCGAACGGAAACTTATTGATAGCCCCTTATATATCTCAATTCTTAATTATAAATATTGTTATCGAACTTATTAATGATCTCCTTGTAGATGGCTAACTGTCGGTATTGGCAACCTCAACTAACTAGAGCATCAATTGCACATTTGCCAAGAAATTGTTTCACACTAAATGGACCTTTATAACGAGTACTTTCATAACTTTGTAATGCGTGACTTTCAGTCACATACTTCTACAACTTCTTCTCAACGGGTCGCAATATTTCCTTTCATCTTACGTAGGTGGTAATCCATTACGTGTTCTCATAAAGAAAGTCCGAAATTGCCTTCTGCCTTTTGTGCTTGTAACCGTATCAGAACGGTGACAGCGTAGCCCTGTCACAGAGCTGGCACAATGACAGCGCACACCGGCCGGCTTCGCCCCTATACGAGCATTTCTTCCTTCGGTTCTTCGCGTGACGACCTCGCTTCGTCCGCGCATACACGTGTCACGCACGACTTGGCTTCGCCGTAGAGAGTGCCCGAAATACACGTCCCGCGACACCAGACCTGCCCGCTCCCCATCACCCCCGCCCACCACCGCCTCCTTCCCTTCCCGGAGAGCCTTTTGTGCGCGGGCCGTGACGCGACTCCCCGCAGACAGGCCGCACCCAGCGCGCCGCAGCCGCCAGCAAGGCGCAGGCAAATGCGTTTGTCACGGCGGATTAAGCAATTGTTGTTGGCGCCCGCTTCCTGTATATTGTTGGCGCGTCGCCTTATCTGCGAGACGCATGCCGGCTTAGCGAGATAGGCGCGGGCAGACGCTTACTGCGGATTATCTCCCCTCTTCCGGCGAGGCGCGGAACCGGGGGCGGGCGGCCGCCTGCCTCCGCGCTCTGTTTATAAAGCCATTAGGCGAGCCAGCTCCGCAGACGGCTAATTACTGAAAGCTTGTCGGATGACGCCGGATTCGCAGCACTTCTTGCTCCAGAATCGGGCCCGCGCCGCACGTACTGCTGCAATTTGCTCCTTCGTGACTCAGGATGGTCGTGTACCGCTACAATGACGGAAGGGCTTACTTCACTGTAATACATTTATAAGACGCCAGAGCGTGTTACTGAACATCAAATCGTCGTAATTATGCTTATAATAGGGATAAGAATAAGGGATCCAGTAAGTGCGGTACTGGACAGAGATTGGTTCGATTTTTGACGACATTTACACAAAAACAAAACAGAAAAATTTGTGACTACAATAATACAGCCCAGTCAGAAACTCCACTAGATTAACAAGCGCTAAGGATCGACTTGCGTTTTGCTATTTATAACCCCTCACACCCATCCCATCCCACCTGCCACCTTCCCCAGCAACGTTTCGTTTAAACCTCGTCGCCACCCATCCTGCTTGTATCTTAACTGGCATCATCAGAACTTCACACTTATTTAGACCGTATAAATTCTAATAACTGCTTTCTTATGGTTCAGTGCAAAGAATGGAAAAACACAAAATCAAAACCCACTTTGTTGTAGTACTGACGCGATTCTTTTCTCATTCTTTCTTTGCGGAACAAAGCAATGCCGTAACAAATGTAACAGCTCATAGAAAATGTATTCCTTAGAGTTTACACCTAGCCGTTTGGCTCATACGCCTTGACAAGTACTAATAAACAAGGACGTGGTATGCTTGATTTCTTAACAGTTGTCCTAATCCTGTCCCTTCTCCTTGTCAATGCTTTCCACATATTCCTTTCCTCTCCGATTCTGTGCGGAACCTCCTCATTCCTTACCTTATGAGTGTCTGCAGCACCACATCTTAAATGCTTCGACTCTCTCCTGTTCCGGTTTTCCCACAGTCCATGTATTATGTTAGTTAATCATATTATAACACACAAAGAGACAGAGAGAGAGAGTGAGACCGGGGGGGGGGGGGTGGGGGGTGAGGACAGAGAGGGACAGAGAGATGCACACCTACATTCACAAAATTCGCCCATTAATGGTTCTCCGAAACACCAGTCAGCTCCGTTAGGTCTCCTAAGTCACCTCAGATCAGAGGCACCTGCCAAGGCAGCATCAGACTGTATTTCATTTCTGCAGATGTTATCTCGGCATGTGATGGAAACCAAGTAATATCTCCCAACAAAGCACCTCGTATATATAAATGGCTGGATATCGAAACATGTTGAAATATGAATGACATGTGGAGCCACTAGCATTGGTCAAAGGGCTGTCGTTATCTTGCTGACAGCAGCACTGTATTATGTTATCTCATTCCCCTTCCCACATGAGCAGGATGGCCATCGTCCGAAACACCAAAGCTTAGCTCACTGATAAGAGAAGTCACGTACGTGGTGGGTTGTGTTGCTGTCTTTCAGCGGTGGCACTGTTCAAAGGAGTACTGCATTCAATTTATTACTGCCTGCTATCAGATGCTGACGAAGAAAGACAAAAAGAAAGTCAAATGTGTGTGAAATCTTATGGGACTTCACTGCTAAGGTCATCAGTCCCTAAGCTTACACACTATTTAACCTAAATTATCCTAAGGACAAACACACACACCCATGCCCGAGGGAGGACTCGAACCTCCGGCGGGGGCAGCCGCACAGTCCATGACTGCAGCGCTTAGACCGCTCGGTTAATCCTGCGCGGCAGGAAAGACACATTTTTGCATTCAGACGACAGCTAGTGCAGCATGTGTCAGGGGATGAGTGCTGCTATCTTATCACTACCATCAGTATTAAAAGACAACTATATTTATTACTGCACTGTCGTCTCATTTTGTCGTATGAGGGTAGTTACGCCGTGCAATAGACGTCAGTCGGGTGAGTTGCGGATGCGACCGTGGCACATCTCTCCACAGAGCATGCCTGACCCACTGCACCCACATCTGCAGCGCTCTCAGCAGAAGGGAATCTCCACACTACAGCCACAGTCACAACCTGTTCCTTAGAGCAGATCATAAAGAAAGTACACTTCCCATGTTGCTAAAACATACATTATTTAAAAATTTTCTTAAGAACTGTGCTACAGGAATTGCTATAAAATGATGTAAGCGTTATCAACACTTCACTGCAATTACCTAAACCTACTAGTTACCTTTGTAAAAAAAAATTACGTGAGCAACAGTTTAATTGTCGTTACGAACTGCCTCTTATTCAAAACAAAAAAGATACACGACATTTTTTGTGTGGTTTAGGTGCTTCAAATTCGCTGTGTCACTACGCGACGTATGCCGTGTTTGTAAGTACTCATTAAAATCATTAAAACCCACATACAATTAAATGTATATGATTGCAGAAGTCGAACCTAGCGACATTATTCATTCATAGATTACGGTTTATTAAGAGTGAAAAAGTGAGAAATTTGAAAATACAGTATTACAGTATCTAAGCAAGTCGGTAAATAGACAATTTATGTTGACAGTGATAACGTCACAAGGGTGATAAAGAATCGCAGCTTTTGTGGGCATGAAAGTACATATATAAAATTAACTACTGTATTAAAATGCTACAGTAAAAAACAAAATTAAAATCTTAATCGCCCTCTCAACTGGCATTAGGTGAAACAGAAATTCGAATTTCTTTTCTATGTTAATTTAAGAGACATTTATAACCAGTTACGAATGATACAAATATATGCACGCCCGTAAAAGCGACTACTTTTTAGTATCTTTATGAGTCTGAAAAGCCAGCATGAATGGTCTTCCTAACCGCCGTAAGGTTCAAATAACGCGCAATTTCAAATCAGTTACCTTCATGATAATATGCAAATATGTGTATCTACAAATATATACGTTGTAAATAAATATGTATGTTCGAATTACCTTATTCTCCACATTGTTGTTGTTGTATTCTGTCCTGAGACTGGTTTGATGCAGCTCTCTGTGCTAATCTATCCCGTGCAAGCTCCTTCATCTCCCAGTACCTACTGCAACCTACATCCTTCTGAATCTGCTTAGTGTATTCATCTCTTGGTCCCCCTCTACGCTTTTTACCCTCCACACTGCCCTCCAATGCTAAATTTGTGATCCCTTGATGCCTCAGAACATGTCCTACCAACCGATCCTTCTTCTAGTCAAGTTGTGCCACAAACTTCTCTTCTCCCCAGTCCTGTTCAATACCTCCTCGTTAGTTACGTGATCTACCCACCTAATCTTCGACATTTTTCTGTAGCACCACATTTCGAAAGCTTCTATTCTCTTCTTGTCCAAACTATTTATTGTGCGTGTTTCACTTCCATACATGGCTACACCCCATACAAATACTTTCAGAAATGACTTCCTGACACTTAAATCTATACTCGATGTTAACAAATTTCTCTTCTTCAGAAACGCTTTCCTTGCCATTGTCAGTCTACATTTTATATCCTCTCTACTTCGACCATCACCAGTTATTTTGCTCCCCAAATACCAAAATTCCTTTACTACTTTAAGTGTCTCATTTCCGAATCTAATTCCCTCAGCATCAGCCGACTTAATTCGACTACATTCCATTATCCTCGTTTTGCTATTGTTGATGTTCATCTTATATCCTCCTTTCAAGACACTATCCATTCCGTTCAACTGCTCTTCCAAGTCCTTTGCTGTCTCTCACAGAATTACAATGTCATCGGCGAACCTCAAAGTTTTTATTTCTTCTCCGTGTGTTTTAATATCTACTCCAAATTTTTCTTTAGTTTCGTTTACTGCTTGCTCAATATACAGATTGAATAACATCGGGGAGAGGCTACAACCCTGTATCACTCCCTTCCCAACCACTGCTTCCCTTTCATGCCCCTCGACTCTTATAACTGCCATCTGGTTTCTGCACAAATTGTAAATAGCCTTTCGCTCCCTGTATTTTACCCCTGCCACCATTATAATTTGAAAGAGAGTATTCCAGTCAACATTGTCAAAAGCTTTCTCTAAGTCTACAAATGCTAGAAACGTAGGTTTGCCTTTCCTTAATCTTTCTTCTAAGATACGTCGTAAGGTCAGTATTGCCTCACGTGTTCCAACATTTCTACGGAATCCAAACTGATCTTCCCCGAGGTCGGATTCTACCAGTTTTTCCATTCGTCTGCAAATAATTCGAGTTAGTATTTTGCATGCGTGAATTATTAAACTGATAGTCGGTAATTTTCACATCTGTCAACACCTGCTTTCTTTTGGATTGGAATTATTATATTCTTCTTGAAGTCTGAGGGTATTTGGCCTGTCTGGTACATCTTGCTCACCAGATGGTAGAGTTTTGTCAGGACTGGCTCTCCCAAGGCCGTCAGTAGTTCTAATGGAATGTTGTCTAGTCCCGGGGCCTTGTTTCGACTCAGGTCTTTCAGTGCTCTGTCATACTCTTCACGCAGTATCGTATTTCCCATTTCATCTTCATCTACATCCTCTTCCATTCCCATAATATTGTCCTCAAGTACATCGCCCTCGAATATACCCTCTATATACTCCTTCCACCTTTCTACTTTCCCTCTTTACTTAGAACTGGTTTTCCATCTGAGCTCTTGATATTCATACAACTGGCTCTCTTTTCTCCAAATTTCTATAATTTTCCTGTAGGCTGTATCTATCTTACCCCTAGTGAGATAAGCCTCTACATCCTTACATTTGTCCTCTAGCCATGCCTGCTTAGCCATTTTGCACTTCCTGTCGATCTCATTTTTGAGACGTTTGTATTCCTTTTTGCCTGCTTCATTTACTGCATTTTTATATTTTCTCCTTTCATCAATTTAATTCAATATTTCTTCTGTTTCCCAAGGATTTCTACTAGCCCTCGTCTTTTTACCTACTTGATCCTCTGCTGTCTTCACTACTTCATCCCTCAGAGCTGCCCATTCGTCTTCTACTGTATTTCTTTCCCACATTCCTGTCAATTCTTCCCTTATGCTGTCCCTAAAACTATGTACAACCTCTGGTTCTTTCAGTTTATCCAGGTCCCATCTCCTTAAATTCCCACCTTTTTGCAATTTCTTCAGTTTTAATCTACAGTTCATAACCAATAGATTTTGGTCAGAGTCCACATCTGCCCCTGGAAATGTCCTACAATTTAAAACCTGGTTCCTAAATCTCTCTCTTACCATTATATACTCTATCTGATACCTTTTAGTATCTCCAGGATTCTTTCATGTATACAACCTTCTTTTATGATTCTTGAACCAAGTGTTACCTATGATTAAGTTATGCTCTGTGCAAAGTTCTACCAGACAGCTTCCTCTTTCATTTCTTAAACCCAATCCATATTCACCTACTCTCCACATATTGCACTCTAATAGTTGCAGACGTAAGAGGAATCATGTCACCATTTCTAAACGATATGTTTAATCTCTGTTAATATTGGTTAGCCTTAGCGGCGTTAATAATCTGTTATGCATATGAGATATGCATATTAACGCCCTTAAATCTTAGAAAGCGCCTGGCCAGAGAGCTTACGTCAACTGTACTCAACCAACTTACTTCATCTTGTGTATGGTTGCGGCTCTATACGCAGCCCGATATTTGTAAGGTGTGGCCCACGGCTAGTAATATATATTGTCGAGTTGTAAATAGAATCTGTGAATTTATCTTATTGCAAGGTGGCACACTTTGCACATAATTGACTGACCATCAACACAGTATAACACAAGTGCTTGTATACAGATAAAACTGAAAGGTAAATTCAGTAGTCTGCAATAGCTGTATTTTATGAAGTCGATGAAACTCTCACACAACGGGTTTTGCAACTTAAGTTACAGCATTGGTGTATGTAATGCTATGTGATATGATTTAAGGAACTATTACAAAATGTAGTGGCGAGACAAAGTTCTCAGCTTTCTGTCCTGTGTTAAAATCACGGTGAAATGTCATCATTTAACTGATTAAAATATGTACTGCGGGCCTACGTCAAGCATCGTACAATGTTGTTCAGGAAGATATCACGTCTGGTCGTGCGAGTCTCAAATCGACATGAATAAATACAGCTACTGTAGACTATTGGACTTCACATCTAGTTTTATAGTTTAAAAGTTTTAGCATCTGCATCTAAACATCTGTGTTATACTCTGTGAATGGCCAATGAATTATATATAAGTACTTTTGTGGTGTCACCGCCAGACACCACACTTGCTAGGTGGTAGCCTTTAAATCGGCCGCGGTCCGCTAGTATACGTCGGACCCGCGTGTCGCTCACTATCAGTGATTGCAGACCGAGCGCCGCCACACGGCAGGTCTAGAGAGACGTCCTAGTACTCGCCAGTTGTACAGCCGACTTGGCTAGCGATGGTTCACTGACAAATTACGCTCTCATTTGCCGAGACGATAGTTAGCAGAGCCTTCAGCTACGTCATTTGCTACGACCTAGCAAGGCGCCATTATCATTTGCTATTTATCTTGTGATGCATTACCGTCAGACCGATGTTCACCAATTATGGATTAAAGTTAAGTATTCCAGCAGCTATGTACCTTTTTTGCTAGACTCAATTCTTTTAACTGTTCCAGACCTCACCCCAGCCTGCGTGAGCTTAAACGCGTGCCTTTCGGCTACCTCCTAGTGGCTTGGCTGTCTTGCCAAGTCACAACAACTTTAGCTGAGGATGCCCTGATTTTAAAATTATCTGTAACATAGTGTGTCTTCACAATTCTGAAAATGCTCGCGTTGGTCGAGTGAAACATGTGAAAATAAAGAAAAAGTTACATGCTAGCTGTGACAGCTTTACTATTTTAATTTCTAACGATAGCTGTTCCTCTGCAGGCAAATACCTGTGCTTGCTAGTGCTACGGACTTTTCGCTAGATCCGACACAAAATACAGGTTATATCAAAAAGGATCATCTGACTGAAAAAAATCGTAACTATTACGTTGCTTGAGATATGTGTTTGAACAACGTACTGTTGGAAAGAGTGAACTCTCGAGGTTTACATGGTTATAGCTAGGTAGCAGCAGTGTACGCCCACTTAAATTCTAGTAAAAATGGTGTCGGGACAACAGAAAGCCTTTTGTGTTCTACGTTTTGCGCAGTGCGCGTCAGTAATAACTGTTCAGCGTGACTTTCGTACTAGGTATGATGTGGAAGCGCAGAGTATTAGACGGTGGCATGAACGATTCCGAGAAACAAGTTGTCTGTGTAAAGGCAAATCGCCGGGCCGTCCCCGACACAGACGTCAAACGCATCCAACATAGTTTCACAAGGACTCCACAGAAATCCGTTCGCCGTGTAACTCGACAGTTCAAGAGGCCCCTGAAGTCCGTCTGGAGTATATTGCGTTGACGTTTACACTTGAAATCAACCATACAAAATTCAGTTACTGCAAGCTCTTCGTGAAGCTGACAAACAAGAACGTGTGGAGATCTGTAGTTTCGTTCTCGGCAAGCTGGAGGATGACAATTTTCTTCCACACTTAGTGTTTAGCGACGAGGCAACATTCCATTTAAATCGAAAGATGAACCGTTATAATGTCAGAATATGGGATACGGAACAACCACATGAAGTAGTACAATATGAGAGGGACTCTCCAAAATTTAATGTGTTTTGTTGAGTTTCACGGAAAATGGTGTGTGGTCAACTTTTCTTTCCTGAGAACACTTTTACAGGAAGCAAATATTTCGATATGCTTGAGAATTTTCTTTTCCCACAGTTGGAGGCTCATTCGAACCACTTCATTTACCGACAGGATGGCCACCGCCGCTCAGACATCAGGAAGTGCGGGAACTTTTAAATCTAAGAATTACGGAACGATGGAGCGGTCGCACTGGACCAAATGATTGAGCCTTTCATTACTGGCCTCGAAGGTCACCGGACCTGACTGTATGTGATTATTTCTCGTGGGGGTTCATAAAAGACTCTGTTTATGTGTCTTTGTTACCAACAACAGCGAATGAACTGAGACATCGCATAACAGCAGCTGTGGAAGCTGTAACCGAAGACATGCTCGCTGCACTGTGGGAAGAATCTGAACACCACATTGACATATGCCGTGCATCGCAAGGGGGTCACACTGAGCACCTATGAAAAGGTACGGAAAAAACTTTTTGAGTTTCCTGTTCACCAAAAAACAAAATTCATTGTATATGTCTATTGGCTGGTTCAAATGGCTCTGAGCAATATGGGAGTTCACATCTATGGTCATCAGTCCCCTAGAACTTAGAATTACTTAAACCTAATTAACCTAAGGACACCACACAACACCCAGTCATCACGAGGCAGAGAAAACTCCCTGACCCCGCCGGGAATCGAACCCGGGAACCCGGGCGTGGGAAGCAAGAACGCTACCGCACGACCACGAGCTGCGGACTATGTCTATTAGTTTCAGAAATATAGACGTGTAAGATCGGATGATTCTGTTTGATACACCCTGTATACTGCGGTAAGGTACACGCTGTGGCACAGATCCCCTCCCAAACAAGAATATCTCTGGAGAACACCAGACTAAGCAATAAGGATTTATGCAGGGAGGCTGCACCACGGGCTGAAAGGGAGCTTGCGGCCGAGTGGCCAGTCTGGCAATATCGTCCATCGTTACGACTGCGGCGCCGATCCAGGGCGGAATTACGTGTCAGAAGCAGGAGCAAGTTACGGGCGAATTTCCGGGAAGACTACACAGGGTGCTACTTTGCACCCAGAACCTGTGCCCTGCGTTCGCGAGGGACCTCCAAATTTCCAATGGCAGCTGCGTGAGATCCCTCACTATGGTGACTCTCACTGAAAAAACAATTCCACAGCATACTCATTTCAAAAAGTTGTTGATTTGGTATTGGAAATATATTCTCAAAAGAAACACGCAGCGTGAGTGGATAAAAAGAAGTGACCTACTGAAAGTGTAATTCCTTCCCCAGAGCATACACGAATAGTAGAAAAAAGCGAGACTATGCAAGTATTTTGTCCAAAGCATTGCTAAACATCCTATGGTGGTCAAATACCTCCACAAAAATCTGTCGCAAGTTCGGTGAAACGTCTAGCCGAGAAATCAGGGTACGAGCGCTTGCGCCATCCGGTATGGCGTCGTAGTGCAAACAGACCGGTCTTTACTATAAAAAAAACGTGAAATTAAGAGAAGGCACAGACTGTTTTGTGACGTGTTTAACTATGAAGCAAATGTGGCGCAAATAAATCTGTGCAAAAACACGATTACCATTTCGCAGTGAGTAAAATAAATTCCGTATATGTAACATCAAAAGAACCGTCATAAACAGCATACACTATAACATTTTAATGCCGGATAGGAAATTCTGTGCAAGGTAATGCCTTTTGTCTGGCTTATCAGTTATTTGACCTTTTAATGACATACGGAATTTTATTATTTTTGGCCTTGCAACTTTGAAATCTCAAATCTTATCTACGTACTTCATCCAGGTCTACATCTACAGACTTACTTCGGAAGCTACCGTACGGGGCACTGCAGAGAGTACCGCGTAATACTACTAGTCATTTTCTTTTCCTGGCCACATGGCAACGGTATACTCATCTTATCTCTGTCGTCGTTAGTCAAAATATACGTTAGGAGTAGTAGAGTCTTTCTGCTGTTAATCTCAGACGCCGGTGCTATAAATTTCCTCAATAGTGCCTTACGAAAAGAGAGTCGTCCTTCCTCCACAGATTCTCGTTAGAGTTCACGAGCCGTCTCCGTAATGCTTCCTTGAATGACCGAAACCATCGGTACCAAATCTAGCAGCACGCCTCTTGAATTGCTTCCGTGTCTTCCTTTAATCCCACCTGGTGGCGATTCCAAACGCTCGAGGAGTATTCGAGAATTAGTTGCACTAGTGGTCTATGTACTATCTCCTTCCCTAAAATTTCTCCAATAAAACGAAGTCGATCACTAGGCTTCGCTACTACGTCTGACGAGCACGTTCCATTTCACATGTCTTTCCAAAGTTACGCCTTGGTATTTAATCGATGTGACTGTGTACAGAAGCACACTACTAATGCTGCATTCGAAAGTTACAGGACTCTTTTATACGGCCAACAACGACATATACCAACGTAAAAGACGGAATAATCGTGTCCTAGAGTAAGGGCTGTGAAACTTATTGAGCACCGCTTGTTACTCAGAAATCCTTGTAACCAATTTACTGAACATCAAAACTCTTTACTAACATGTTACAAGCAGCACCAGACTCATTCCTTCCGCGGTCAGAAAAAGGGGACCCGTTCCGCCAGAGCCCGCGAGGGTTCAGAAAGGGATGGGATCTATTCCGCCCGTTTAAAGCAGGTAGAAGTATCTTTCGCACATGATGATGGCCCTTCAGCGCCTATGGCGATGAGACCGGAATGAGTGGCCACCGTGCGAACAGTTAGCGTTCTCGTGCGGGCCTTTTCTGCCCGGGAAACGGATCTCATCCTGGCCCATTCTTCAGTATAAACTTCGTAAATTCTCCAGGCAAGCAGAGCTTTCTATCATATGTATTTATGGCAGAAACTGTGAGACTTTTTCGTGTTTTTCGTGAATGTGGTTAAATGTGACATGGTGATTTAATTTTCTTCTCGTCAATTCCGTTAGACCGTATAAAGTCCGTAAAAAGGCTGGAAATAAAACCACGACAGCAGTGAAACACATAAATTGGCTGGAATTTCTCCTAGGAACTACAAGACATAACAAAATAAGTGCACCATGAGGATATTCTTCAATTTAGATTGGAAATTGCTATGATTAATGGCAAGATCTTTGACATCTTGTGGTAGCTTACCGAACAGGGATGCAGGAGAATACTCTATACCTTTGTGCACAAGAGTGAGGGAAGTGTGATCAAAATGGAGACTTGATTTCTGTCTAGTATTAATTCAATGAAAATTGCTAATTCCTGGGAAGAGGAGGTGATTGTTATAAACACCCCAAAAATATTTACATATACAACTTTTTATATTTTGAAATATATTTACAAAATTTATTGATTAATATTGTAACTGTATATGCTAATATGTACATCTGAAGTCACAGTTACTATAATTTGGTTTTTTTGTTTTTAAAAGTATTTACGTAAGTCTTTGTTTATGTCCTAATGTGTATATGAACACCTAGAATCATTTTTTTATGTATGTATGACACTGGGTCAGTCGTTGCGGTTGCCCTGCTACTTATATTATTTTTAAAGAATCAAGTTTGCCAAGATCGCCAGCAAATGTTTTCGTTACTCTGACCAGTTTCGACAGATCAACGCTGTCATCATTGGTTCTTGTAATATTATTAGCTGTAAATGCTTGCTACAGCACTACGTGTCTTTCGATGTAATAAGAGGCATGTACATCTAATAATGTTACAACATCCGCTGATGAGAGTGTAGACATATATGGAAATCGATAGTAGTAACGAAAAGGATATCTATCAGTTTTGTTAAACTTGATTCTTCACGAACAGTACAACCTCTTTTTTTCCTTTTTTTCCTTTGTAATTCCTGATTTCATTTTGTAGGAAGCCAATTTCGCACACCAGATTTGAAATTTGCCGCTTGCTGTATCTCGGATTTCAAATCTATACAGTTCCTTTCCTTTCTCTTGGTTTTTGACGAATTTATTGAGATTTTAAAGACGAGATGGTTTGTTTCATCATCTCAAAAAGTATGTAAATGTCTTGACTGCAGGAGCAGAACTGACAATTATATTTTATGTGCGAACTTTCACAAGAATTGGTGGTTCACTGTCTGTTACAGCTTAGTTCTTCCCACATAGGTGGAAGGAAACGTGCATTTTCTTCTTTATAAGTTTCCCCAAAGTAAGGTCAAAACGTTTGCAGTTTCTGCATCGCAGACACGAAATACTCAAGAAAACATTTATCAACCATATGGGGGTAAACCGAAAATATAAGACAGAAACCTTCCAGTTCCAATTTTTGCCTAATAGTCACGTGCATGTCCCTAAGTCGTAATACTTCGACACCAGGTCTGATTAAAATGAAATTGCAACCTTATCAGAACTGACTTCAGTTCCGTCTTTCATTATGTGGCTTTCAAAGTGTGAACACATCGATGATGGTGATAATTTCAAATCTATATCATTACATTTATTGAAATGTGTTTGAAATACTGATACGATTAAGTTTTCTTGTCGTTCAATAAAGAAAAGACATTGGAATATAAGGGTCATTAAATAGCCCGAGTAGCAATCGCGTCGAAGGACATTTTCATTCTAAGACATGAGCGCGCAAATTGCTTGGCAGTCTCAGTGCTATTACTTGCAGGCTAGTCCGGGTTGAGTGTGAAATGTTATCTGCTAACATAGTTGGTCTCGGAAGGAATGGGTCCTGTGCCCGATACAAGGTCCAAGCAGTAATGTCTCTTTTCCTTGGAACGATTGAAACTTGTTCTCCAGAACAATACAAACTTTAAAGAACACCAAGCACTAACATCTCATTTCTTTAGCACGGAGGAACGGTTAGGAATACAGCTATACTCGAGCTTCGCTTTAATCTTTAACCATATTTCATGGTTTTCTAGTCTCAAGAAGGAAGTATATCAAACACGAATAACTTACAATTAGTCACTTCCACATCGGATTGTGACGCAAGTCCGCAGGCTGCTCGACAGACACACGGTAGACCTCGGGCACCGGTTCCTAACTCCAGCGAGGCAAGCAAATTGTGATGTAACAACAACACACGTAGAAAAGCTTTCTTAGCCTACACAAGGACACAACAATAAACGACTCGCCCGTTTCAAGGATATCACACTCAAAACTAGTGCAAATGCAGATGCGGTAAAATTCAAAATTTACTAAAGCATCAAAATAGGAAGTATTAAAATCACTTTTTTGAGTCCTCGGTCTTCTGACTGGTTTGATGAGGCCCGCCACGAATTCCTCTCCTGTGCCAACCTCTTTGTCTCGGAGTAACATTCACAATCTACGTCCTCCAGTATTTGCTGGAGGTATTCCAGTCTCTGTCTTCCTCTACAGTTTTTACGCTCTACAATCCCCTCTAGTACCATTGAAGTCATTCTCCAATGTCTCAACAAACGACCTATCATGCAATCCCTTCTCCTTGTTTTCCACATATTCCTTTCCTCTCCGGTTCTGCGCAGAACCTCCTCATTCCTTCCCTTATCAGTCTACCCAGATTTTCAACATTCGTCTGTAGCACCACACCTCAAATATTTCAGTTCTCGTCTGTTCCAGTTTTTCCACTGTCAATGTTTCACTTCCATACAATGCTGTGCTCCAAACGTAGATTCTCATAAACATCTTCCTCAAATTAGGGCCTATCTTTGATGCTAGTAAACTTCTCTTGGTCATAAATGCCTTTTTTCGAGTGCTAGTCTGCTTTTGATGTCCTCCTTCCTCCGACTGTCATTGGTAATTTGCTGCCTAGCTAGTAGATCTCCTTAAATTCATCTACTTCGTGACCATCAAGAGTAATGTTAAGTTTCTCGCTGTTCTCATTTATGCTGCTTCTCATTACTTTCGTCGTTCTTCAGTTTACTCTCAATCCATATTCTATACTCATTATGTAGTTGATTCCATTCAGCACATCATGCAATTGTTCTTCACTTTCACTCAGGGTAGTAATATCAACATCGAATCGCATCACTGATATCCTTTCACCCTGAATTTTAATCTCACTCCTGAACTTTTATTTTATTTCCATTAATGCTTCTTCGATGACAGGTTGAATACTAGGAGCCAAAGACTACATCTTACACCTTTTTTAATCCGATTACTTCTTTCTTGGTAGTCCGCTCTTTTTATTTCCTATTGGCTCTTTTACATGCTGTGTGTTACCCGTCTCACCCTACAGCTTGCACCATTTTACACTGTCGAAAGTCTTGTCTACATTTTTCTTTAGTCTTGCTTCCGTCACCTATCGCAACGTCAGAACTGCCTCTTTGATACCTTTACCTTGCTAAAGCCAAACTGATCATGTAATATATCCTCAACTTTATTTTCCATTCTTCTGTATATTATTCTTGTCTGGAAAGTGGATGCATGAGCTGTGAAGCTGATTGTGCGATAATTCTCCCACTTATACGCTCTTGCATTCTTCGGAATTGCGTGGGTGATATTTTCCCGAAAGTCAGATAGTATGTCGCCAGACAAATCTTCCCCTCATAGAGGCCTTCAATGTACTCTTTCACCTATCCGCTCTCTCCTCAGCATTTAACACTGGAATTCCCGTTGTAGTCTTAATGTTATCAGACTTGCTTTAACTTCAACGGACGTTGTTTTGACTGTCCTGTACTCTGTGTCAGTCCTTCCGTCAATTATTTCTTTTTCGATTTGTTAATATTTTTCTTGTAACTATTTCGTCTTAGCTTCCTTGTGTATCTTATTTATTATATTCCTAATTCACTTGTATTTCAACATTGATGTATGATACTAACTCCATACCCCACGGGGTGGCAGACACCAAAGTGTTACAACACAAAAAGCTGTCGACGACCGAGAGGGGTTTTTCGAGAATTCTCACAAACGATGCTCACCGTGGAGTAAGTGGCGGCAACCTCGGGGCTCTGTTCCCGAGCAGGGAACCCAAGGAAGATACGGGCCAGATGCAGCCTCGGACAACACTAGCACCGGCAAACACGCCTCGACGACAGTCACACCGCTACACCGCTCCGTCCCACAAGGAGCACTATCAGAAAAACGTCTGGCTGTAAATACTGGCCACGCCTCCCGAAGAAGCAAGAACATTGGCCCTTGTACATCTGCTCATACCAGCCGTTTCTTCGACTGCCCGCGCCCCCAACGGAACGTGTCTCTCCTGGCCAGAGTCCACCAACCAAAGATCCTCTCATGATCTGAGATATTTTACAACTCACCTGACGTTAGGTCTCGACCACGCTGCATCGCTCACCCACTTTCTTTCTTTTTCTTTTCTTTTTTTTTTTTACATTTAGAGTAAATTATCATTCATCACACCAACTATAAATTCTCACTAAGTTGTCTTCTATCCTCCTACAGTCACTCAATAATGGCATCTTCCCATCACAGCGTCATAAGCAAAGGGCTGTAAATTGCTGGTCGTCCTGTCCGTCAGATCACTTATATTTATGTTGAATAAGAGTGGTCATATAGCATTTCCCTGGGGCACTCCTGACCATAAGCATGTTTTGCCGTCGAGGACAACGCACTGGGTACTATTAGTTAAGAAATTTTTGAACCATCCACGTACCTGTAAATGTAATCTGTATGCTCGGACCATCGTCAACAGTCAACAGCCGTGGGGCACCGTGCCAAACGCTTTCCGGAAATCTACGACTATGGTATGCATCTGTTATCTGTCATCCATAGTTCCCGTGATACCACGTGAAAAAAGGGCTAGCTGAGTTTCGCACGAGTGATGCTTTCTACATCCATGTTAATTGTGACAGAAGATTTTCTGTCTCTAGGAAATTTGCTACACCTGAACACAATACATGCTCAACAAACCTGCAGCAGACACATGTTAAAGATATTGGTCTGTAATAGTGCGATCTATTCTTTTACCTTTCTCATAGACTGGAGTCACCTGTCCTTCTTCCCAGTCACCTGAGTCTTTGCGGTGTGCGAGGGCTTCCCGATAAATGCGAGCCAAGTAAAGTTTCAACGCCGCAGAGTTCTCTCTGTAAAACGGAACTAGGATTCAACCTGAACTTGGTGACTTACTTGCTTTCGATACTTTACGTTGCAACTCTACGCCTGGGACGCCCATATCTGTGTCCTCAATGCAGGAGACTGTGTCACAAACAAATGAGAGTGCGTGCCTCTATACGACCCTCCATCGTGAAAAATTCGTAAACTTTGAAATTAAAACTTCAGCTAGCCTTTTGCTGGCTACTATTGCCATCCCAGATCGGTCCACGTGTGACTGGATAAAAACCTAGAATTTTCTCGGGTTGTCGCACAGATCTGTCGTCAACGTACGACGGTAGAAGTTGTGTGGTTTGCATATCGATCTAGTTAACGGACGCACGAATTTCTACCAGATTTTGCCTGTCTACATTTGCACGACTTTTATTTTTTGATGAGAGTGCAACGATCTCTTTTAGGTCACTATTTTCCAAATTTAACTATTAAATCACAGAGGATGTTTCCCATACCTAATCCACCTACTTGGCACATACGTCTCCAGAGCACGATTTACAATTCAATCTTGGGCGATAATTCCAATACGCCTGTCATATGGAAGTAAATAGTGTCCATTAACTTCCTAAATGGGATACTAACAACTGCTTATTCCTTCTTTCTGGATTTATTTGCTATCTCTCTTACTGGTACCATGATCATTAATACCTGTCTCTAAAATGACACTGTTGACATGGTCAGGCCTCTTCATAGCTTTTCCTTTTTTTCTTTTGAATCATCAGCCTCACAAATTTCTCTCCGGCCACAACCTCCTCACCTCAGAGTAGCACTTGCAACAAACATCCACAATTATTTCCGGGATGTATTCCAATCTCCGCCGTCCTCTACAATTTTTGCCCTCTTCAGCTCCCACTAGTACCGTGGAAGCTATTGCCTGGAGTCTTAAGAGATGTCCTATCATCTTATCCCTTCTCCTTGTCAGTGTTTTCCCCATATTCCTTTCCTCTTCGATTCTGCGTAGAACCTCCTCATTCCTTACCTTATCAGCCTAATCAATTTACAACATTCGTCTCGAGCACCACATCTCAAATGCTTCGATTTTCTTCTGTTCCGGTTTTCCCAGCGTCCATGTTCCACAATTATACAGGGCTGTACTCCAGACGTACATTCTCTGAAACTAATGCCGATATTTCATATTAGTAGATTTCTCTTGGCCAGGAATTCACTTTTTGCAACTGCTAGTCTGCTTCTTGGTTTACTCACAATCCATATACTGTATTCATTACATTGTTCATTCCATCCAGCACATTATGTAATTCTTCTTCACTTTCACCTAGGATACCAATATCATCAGCAAATCGAATCATTGGTATTTTTTCACCTTCAATTTTAATCCCACCCTTGAACGTTTCTTTTATTTCCATTATTGCTTCCTCGATGTACAGATTGAACAGTATTAGCGAAAGATTACATCCCTGTCTTAAATTCTTTTTAATCAGAGATCCTCGTTCTTCGTCATAGATTATTATTATTTCCACTTGGCTCTTGTACATACTGAACATTACCCAACCTTCCATAAAGCTTACACCTATTTCTCTTACGATTTCGAACATCTTGCACCATTTTACATTGTCGAACGCCTTTTCCAGGTCGACAAATCCTTTGAACGTGCCTTGATTTTTTTTTAGTCCTGCTTCCATCATCAACAGGAACGACGGAGTTGCCTCTCTACTGCCTTTGCCTTTCCTAAAGCCAAACTGATCGTCATCTGACAAACGCTTAATGTTCTCCGTTATACTGTATTTTGTTCTTATCAGCACCCTCGATGCATGAGCTGTCAAGTTGATTGTGTGATAATTCTCGCACTTGTCGGCTCTTCCTATCTTCGGTGTTGTGTAGATGACGTTTTTCCGAAAGTCTGAAGGTATATCGCCAGTCTCATACATTCTACACACCAACACCAGTAGTAGTAGTGTTTTTGCCACTTCACCCAATGATTTTAGAAATTCTGATGGAATGTTACCCATCCCTTGTGCCAAACCTCTACTAAATTCTGTTATTAATACTGGACCCCCTACCTCTTCTAAATCGGCTCCTGTTCCTTCTTCTATCACATCAGACAAATCTTCCCCCTCGTAGAGGCCTTCAATGTCCTCTTTTCACCTATCCGCTCTTTCCTCTGCATTTAACAGTGGAATTCCCGTTGCCCTGCTTATTTTACCACATTTGCTTTCAATGTCAACGAAGGCTGTTTTAACCTTTCTGTATGCTGAGTGAGTATGAGACGTGGCGTCTTTATATCACTCCTGTCTGGAGCCTGTGTATTGGGAAAATGACTCATGCGTGCCCGGTGACAGATGGTCTGGAGCGTGTTCAGTCGAGTACATAGTTCTTATTTTCATCCACCAGAGTACAGTAGCGGACAGAGACGTTCAAGAAACAGGTCAAGAGGATATTTTTGTGAATTGTACTGTTTATTTCTTGGAGGCTTTGTTTATT
This sequence comes from Schistocerca piceifrons, assembly GCF_021461385.2. Taxonomy (NCBI): domain Eukaryota; kingdom Metazoa; phylum Arthropoda; class Insecta; order Orthoptera; family Acrididae; genus Schistocerca; species Schistocerca piceifrons. The sequence goes on from NC_060139.1 coordinate 633,077,311, forward strand.
TATGTTTGTACAATTTTTATATGTTTTTAGTAGTGTGAATGATGCCTGAATGCGATGTAAAGTAAATATGCAGATCATTGTTATACCTACAAACACTGTACGAACTAGCGTAAGAAATTTTTAAGACCGTGTAAGTGCAGACGATCGGGAATTTTGTATCATATGTTAAGTAAGTTTATGGTTAAAGGAAAGCTAATTCGAGTACAAATCCATAGTTAATTATTTATTTCAGGAAGAAGTACAATTCTAAAGTGTGTCATCTGTTGATTGGTTAGTCATGAAAAGCGAGGAGTAACGCGGGAGAAAAATATTTTTCTATTGGCCTAAAAGAAAACTGAGCAGTCGGAACAGAGTATTCTTCGCGCGTCTTTTCTCTTGGAGATAGAGAATGCTTACAGCAGTCTAAATAGTCGGAGCCCAGCCTTTCAATGTTTATAGAAAGTATGGATTTTATAAGTAATTTGTGTAGAAAAGACAGTAATTACACATGGCGTATTGAGCAGGTTGGTGACTAAAAACTGGAGAGCCTTAGACACTGATAAACTGAATAGTATGACGACCATTTACCTTTAAGAAATTTTTTGATGTCGTCACATATTTCGTGCACCCATTTCGTCTTAGCTTCTAAACACTTCCTATTATTTCATTCCTCAGCGACTTGCATTTCTGTATTCTCGAATTTCCGTGAGTGCTTTTGAACTTCCTTTTTTAATCGATCAACTGAAGTATTTCTTCCGTTACCAATGGTTTCTTCGCTGTTACATTTTTTGTGCCGATGTTTCCTTTCCAACTTCTATGCCTGCCTTTGTTTTAGAGAAGTCCATTCCTCTTCAACTCTACTGACAACTGAACTATTCCTTATTGCCGCATCTACAGTCTTCGAGAACTTTCAAGCGTATCTCGTCACTCCTTAGCTCATTCGTATCCCCCTTCTTTGGGTATTGATTCTTCCTGATAATTGCTTAAACTTCAGACTAATCTTCATCACCACTACATTGTTATCTGAGTGTATATCTGATCCTGAGTACGCCTTACAATCCAGTATCCGTTTTCGGAATCTCTGTCTGACCGTGGTGACTGACTGAAATCTTGCCGTATCACCCGGCCTTTTACAAGTGCACCTCCTCCTCTGGTGATTTTTGAACAGAGTAATCGCTAGTACTAATTGAAATTTATTACAGAACTCAGTCTTCCTCCTCTTCATTCCTTTTCCCAAACCTATATTCAGCTGTAAACTTTTCTTCTACTCCTTCCCCTACAACTGCATTCTAGACCACCAGGACTATCAGATTTTCATTTCCGTGTATGTATTGTATTACCCTTACAGTATCCTCATGTACTTTGTTTGCCTCTTCGTCTTCAGCTTGCAATGTCGGCATGTATACCTGCACTATCGTTGTTGGTGTTGGTTTGCTACCGATTCTGATAAGAGCAACTCTATCACTGAACTATTTACTGTAACAGACTCTCTGCCATACATTGCTATTCATAACGAATGCCACTCCTGTTATACCATTTTCTGCTTCTGTTGGTATTACCCTATACTCATCAGACCAGAATTCCTGGTCTTCTTTCCATTTCACTTCACTGACCCCTATTATATCTAGATGGAGCCTTTGCATTTCCCATTTTAGATTTAATAGCTTCCCTACCTCGTTAAAACTTCTGGCATTCCACGCCCGGACTAACAGGACGTTATCCTTTCTTTGGTTATTCAATATTTTTCTCATGGTCACCTCCTCCTTGGATGTCACTTCCCAGAGATTCAAATGAGGGACTGTTTCGGAATGTTTTGCCAATGGAGAGATCATCAAGACATTTTTTCCTGTGGATACACGTAATGTGTCTTTAATGCAGTGGTTCCCATTGCCTTCTGCGTCCTCATGCCGTTGATCGTTGCTGATTCTTCCGCCTTTAGCGGCAATTTCCCGCCCCAAGGACGAGAGGGTGCCCTGTACCTCTGTCTGCTCTTCCGTCCGAGACCACTGGTGAACTCTATAAGGCCTAAAATAATCTTTGCGTGTGGTCTGTCTACCAAGTTGCTCAAGGTAGTTTCTGAAAAACGTAGTCAAAAGTAACAGAGTGTCTGTCCGTACCACCTGCAATGAATCCATGACGTTCCAGTCTATGTAGTTTCAAGTCGCCTATTACCAAAATTGCATGATCTGGGTATTTCTGCGCTACTAAGCGTAGACCTTCTTTGAATCTTTCTACAAATGTTATGGCGGAATCGGGTGGACGGTAAAAGCACCTGTTTACCTGGGCCTGCTATTAGCTTGCAGATCACAGTCAGACTCATTTCGAGCTCAGATAGACACAACATATTTGTCGAAGGTAGTGAACACATCCATCTGATAATGTCCAATTCGTCCTTTCAATATGCCTGATTAAAATTTTCTGAAGAGAGGATCGCATAATTCTTTATTTACAAACATCCGGTTTCGACAGGTTATGGGGTCGTCTTCCTGTCTTCAAACGGTTATGTTATAGAGTGTGGTCACTTTGAGTTGGACCACACGCTAAGATGTCATGCATAAAAAATGTAGCACAAAACAACTTGGCGTCTGGTTCACCTCAAATTGGAAACATTTCGTAACACAAGTTTTGAAGACTTGTAGACGGCAACAAAGTCTGTCGAAATCGGTGATTTGTAAACAGAGAAATATTTATGCGATCTTGGTTTTAGACAGTTTTTATCAAGCAAAACAAATCGCTCTTTCTAATTTCTCGGTATGTGAAAATTCAGTCAAATTTTCAATATATGTTCCATGCCTGTCTAAATTTTTCGGAGCTTCCTTTTTCGGGTTTCACCCAGATCTCGCTTCCGATAATAATTTGAGAGTGATAGGTTTCTGGGAGAACAATAAGTTCTGAAATTTTCTTGCGAATATTTCGACAAGTTACTGTTAAAGCTTTGACATTTCAGGTTTATTTGCTTTGCACTCGATCTGATTCCATTCTCTGGATATCAATTAGTGAGTGTTCATCAGAGTACCTCAAACTACCGCCCAGCGTGAAAATACATTGGTCACTAGTACTCCACTACCCGACCTGCTGCTTCCTTTGTATAGTGCATGCCTCTGATCTATCAAGGAGAGTGCTACAACTCTCGACTTCGTAAAGCAGGTTGAGAAATTGTCGCAGAATCGACAATGCCTTTCGCTGAGGCCTTCCAATCGGCTCCAGATCAAAGGATCTCGATCGACTCCGAGTGTGGCGCTGAAAACTGTGAGCTCTGCTAGCATCCAGTAAGCGAGACAAGACATCTTCAGCACTTCCGCCTGCCGCCTGTAGGAACGAAGGATGGCCTTAGAACCCAAGTGACAGGTGTCGCGGGTGACGATATGAGCAGCATCTTGCAGACGACTGCACCCTGCACCCTCAATAGCCGCAGGCCGGGCCTCTGTCAGAGCTCAGAGGAACCGCACCCCACTCTTCCCTTCCCCCCCCCCCCCCTTCGGAGGCACAACGAGTGCGTACTGGTCGTCTTTTCCAGAGGGGCTTCTTAATGCTCCTAAGCTTGAGCTCCCAACAGCCAATAAACCTCTCCCGCCATGTGCCCGCTCAGACCCTGGAGTACTTCTCCACTCACAAAGTGCATAGCTCGCCACACACGAGTGGATTCTCGCGACCGGTCAGAATCGCGGGCCGGTTCTGCTGGTATTTCTCTCGGATCTGGCCCCACATTCTGCGATCCAGAGTTCCCGCCTAAAGCGCAGGTCCTGCCAGGCGGATCCAGCCTCTCTGATACCACTGCAGTTCGGGTTCGCTCGTGCGTGGAGTAAATTGGCGGATTTCCGTGATTTATACACTGACACAGGACTGCAGTGCACGTGTAGCAACCCAGGGACCACTGGCGTAGGATTTGAGGAGTTGCGGCACTGCCCACCGCAAGTAGGTTGTACAGTGGCGTTTTACACTGAGGCAACAACGTCATGGGATAGCAAAATGCTCACATGTAAATGGCGGTAGTATCACCTACATAACCTGTCATTTGTAATCAGGTGATCCACGTGAAAAAGTTTCCCAAGTGATTACAGCCTTAGAGACCTTGAACATTCAATGGTAGTTGGAGCTACAAGCACGGGACATTTAAATTCGGAAATCGTTAGTGAACTAATCATTCCGAGATCTACAGTGTCAAAAGTGTGACGAGAATACCACCTACGACAACGGAGTGGCTGATGACCTTCACTTAACGACAAAGAGCAGCGGCGTCTGCGTAGAGTTGTCTGGGCAGACAGACAAGCAACACTGCATGAAATAACAGCAGAAATCAATGTAGGAAGTACGACGAACACATTCGTTAGGACAAAACAGTGAAATTTGGAGTTAATGGGCCATGGCAGCAGGCGACCGACCAGAGTGCCTTTGCTAACACCACGACCTCTCCTACAGCGCCTCTCCTGGCCTGGGTTATTCCCTAGACGACTGGAAAATAGTAGCCTGGTGAGTTCCCATTTCTGTAGGGTAGTGTCGCTTAGACAACACGAAGCCATGTTCCGAAGTAGTCAAGAAGGCGTTGGGCCAGACGTCGTGTCCTCATAATGGTGTGGACCGTGTTTACATGGAATGGACTTAGTCCTCCGGTCCAGCTGAAACGATCGTTGACGAAATATTCATTTTCTGAGACCATATGCACCCATTCATGGAGTTTATGCTCGCAAACAACGGTGGCATTTTTATGGATGACAAACCAGGGAAGCTTCTGTAAAGCTTAGAAGGTAGGAGACGAGGTACTGGCCGAAGTAAAGCTGTGAGGGCGAGGCGTGAGTCGTGCTTGGGTAGCTCATTTGGTAGAGCACTTCCCCACGAAAGGCAAAGGTCCCGAGTTCGAGTCTCGGTCCGGCACACCGTTTTAATCTGCCAGGAAGTTTCAACATGCTGAATAACTCGAGCGATTGATTTGCCCATCTAGAACGCCCAACGTCAGTGCCAGCGTTTATGGAACATAATCGAGATGTCAGTTCCTGCATAAAATCCTGCAGCGGAAACAGTTTCGCAGTTATGGACATCTATAGAGATAGCATGGCTCAATATTTCTGATGGGAACTTCTAAAGACTTTGTAAGTCCCTGCCACGTCGAGTTGCTGCTCCATGCCGGCAAAAGGGATCCGACACGATATTAGGAGGTATCCGATGGCTTTTGTCACCTCAGTGTATAGACATTTCATCTACTGCAGTACATTTTCACACTTGGAAAGGAGTTTGTGTCCTCGAGAAGAAGTTCGGACAACGGTAGAAAGAGAACTGCGGCAGTCGCGGGCTGTTCGAGCTTTTACAGTACAGTTAGTTCGTAATAAATGCGAAGTAAAGGACATAAAACAGTTTTTGGTAATAGTTTATAATAATGAACATAGTATAAACAACATTTTATTGGCACTCACTATAGTGTTGTTTTATATAACTCATCCTCCTCCCCCTTCCATTTTTTTGCTTCTTCCAATAGACCGACATGTCTCTCAGATTATTTTTGAAATAACTGAAGGTATTTTAAATCGATATTTGCATTGCTTCAAAATTGGTATTTTTGTCACCAAACGCCTTTCATTTCATTACAATAAATCGTCATCACTGGTCTGTAATGAGATATGTTTACAATCTGATTTTCTTTGTGCATCTAAAACCAGTTCGTTACAAAAGTATGTTACTCACGATATGTAGTATCCAATTATCACTAACATCAGTAAACACTGTCTGCTTGCATGTTTTTTATTTATTCCTTCATTTTAACTTTTGTTAGTTTTTATAACACTATAACACTTTGTTCCACAGTTGAAATACTGTTTGGAAATGTTTCAACCATCTCTTTGTACGCCCAATTCTTCTACATTTAGTTTGTGTGATGTTAGTGTGTCAGTTTTCAAAATTAGGTATTTGTCAATACAGTCGTATGAGGTTCTTGATGTGGTCATTGGTCCACCCGCTTTACGATACTTGTAGCAAGTAAAACTCACAGTCACCTGAAAACTACTCATTCATCAGTGACGAATTTCAAATATCACATTTCTCAAATTTCCATGCTAAAATTTGCCTCTTTTGGCGAAACAAAGCCGAGTTCACTCAATGTAACCTCGATAACATGCTAATGCAGTTCCAGCTAAGATAGAATACAGAAACAGTGGTTCATTAAACGAGGATCTGATGATAAATCAGTTCAAAGACTTATGAAAAAGAGCATTTTCTATGTAAATATGTATGTAATTTCTTCATTTATCTTGTTCTAAAGCCACACTAATTAACATGTCACCAACAATCGATGAGTCTAAAAAAATTACATCATTCCATAATAAAAGTCTGTACTTGGTCATATATTGTGGCAGGTAGGAAAATGCGGAAATATTCTCCTCTTTTCGTGCTATCACTTGTCAAATTCTCGTTTCGTCATCTCAAACCGTTTGTGGAGCTACAGGGTTAATATGGGTATTTCATTCCAACTTTAGCGCTGGTACGTGCGATCGGGAATATGTAAATTTTCTCGGGATGGGTGATAGAAATCTCCTCACATATCTAAAGAAAAATTCCATATGTCAGCTAAATTTTGTATGCACCAAACACAAATTCATAACGGTTCCTATTTTTCATTGGAAATTTTTCACATTTCAATCAGTATACTGCTTTTGTTCAAAATATGACCATTAGCGAAACGACAGGCACTTCATTATGATACTGACATATAAAGCTGTAACTGACGTCAAAGCCAAATTTTTTCCGAATAGTTTCTTTAAAATCGTTTGAGGAAGACGTTCACATTCGACGTATGCGCGCTTTTCTACCAGAGAAGCGCGTCAGCCACCGGCTCGCTGAAAACTGACGGACTTGGCTGAACGAGGCCCGTCCCAGTAATCCGCCAGTGTTTGTTCCTGCTGAGAGGCGGAGTCGGCAGTTACCAGATGTGTGGGTAACGGTCTGAAGGTTGTGCCTCCACTATGTCACAGGTGTGGATAACAGGTCTTCAAGAAATTCGCTGGAAATGTTGGTGGACAGTTGCTAAATCCACTTGTGTGTGTGGCCAGCTAATGGGCGAGGCGAGACATCCAGCCCACACTTCGGCTCTCCGTCCTGAGCGACGCGTCCTCTTAACAACCCGCCACTCACTCGGCAGTAAGCGCTGATCCCCTGCTTCGTGTACGCTATAAGGTGCATCAACAGCAGAGCCGGTGGGTGGAACAAGAGACCCCAGGGGAGCCCCATGCGACGTTCCATTTGCTCCGCGGCCACCACACCCCGAGGCAGCAAACTGCAGACGGCTGACTGCGGCCATAAACGTCTTCAGCTGTTGGCGAGCTATGGCCAGCTCCTCCTGCGTCCGCAAATAACGCGCACGCACACTACCCAGCCTGCTGCTACTAACTTAAGAATTAAACTATGAAAACAAACAGAAAAGCTAAATAAGTAATTTGCTAGTGTTTTGGTGTTTCGCAAACAGTGGCGACGTTTAACAACTTCTTAAGGGCTGTCACTGCACAATCAGTTGGGAAAGAGCTTCGAGACAGGTTACGTCCGTGCAGTATGTAGCATTAAGGGAACAAACCATTTCATGCACTGCAGCTGGGCAGAAGGCTGTTAATCTAGATCCGCAGAGGTGGTAAGAGCCACGCAGTTCCGGATCTTTCGTTAGCTAGACCGTGCGATGCCGAGATGATTTCTTCTCAGCAATATTTTGAAGAATCTCGAACATTAGAGACCAAAATTCTTTAATAGGCTCCGCAGCACCATGGTTTAATGTAGAAAAACTTGGTAACATGGAGCATGAGTCTAAAGAAGGTAATCTACTGTGATTCCATATTTGATAGAAATAAGGACATTGGGCAATCTACAGTTTAGCTTACTCATCAAAAATGCGTGCCTCGTTACACCACCCATGGTGTAGGGTAGTCTTTGCTTAGCAAAAAAACACCACTGCTTAAATTTTGAATGAAAATCATCAGCAGTAGCGGCTGAAAATATCCGACACAACACGTCACCCTCACTCTGCAAATGGCCTTGTCAAAGGAGGTGGAGGAGCGTCAGAAGTTCAGGGCAGTTTCTTGCCCTTTGCGTGGGAAGCTGCCGCTAAAGGCGGAAGAATCAACAATGAGTTAACAGCATGCGTATGATGAAGGTAATGGAAACCACTTCATTAAAGACACAAGGTGTACCCACAGGAATTGTGGTCGATGATTGAAAATGTGTTAAGATGATCTCCCCCTTTGGCGAAAGATCCCGGAATAACCCCCATTCCCCTCTCAGAAAAGGAACTGCCAAGGGAGAGGTGAACATGAGAAAAAGACTGAATAACTAACAAAAGGATAACATTGTAAGAGTCGGGCCGTCGAATGTCAGATATCTGAACGCGGTAAGAAAGCTAGAAAATCTGGGAAACGAAATGGAGAGGCTCGGTCTTGATATAATAGTGGTCAGTGAAGTGAAATGGAAAGAAGATAAGGATTTGTGGTCAGATGAGTATAGGGTAATATCAACAGCAGCAGAAAACGGTATAACAGGAGTAGGAAAAAAAATAGCTCTGAGCACTATGGGACTTCACAGCTGTGGTCATCAGTTCCCTAGAACTTAGAACTACTTAAACCTAACTAACCTAAGGACATCACACACATCCATGCCCGAGGCAGGATTCGAACCTGAGACCGTAGCAGACAGGAGTAGGAGTAGAAAGGTAGGACAGAGAGTGAGTCACTTGAACAGTTTAGTTACAGGATTGTTTTCAACAGAATAACAGCAAACCAACACATACGATGATAATTTATATATACATGCCGACGTCGTGAACAGAAGTTGAAGCGATAGAGAACGTATGTGACGATACTGAACAGGTAATTCAGTAAGTAAAGGCAGATGAAAATATAATAATCATGGGGGACTGAATTGCGGTTGTAGGGGAAGCATTGGACGATTTAAGTTGAGATAATGCAGAAGGAGAAGTGGTAATAGAAAAATTAATCACATTGGTATGTAAAATGTATGAGACTATCGATATACCATCATCCGCACAATTCCGAAGACTTAAAGAGCCGACAAGTGGGTGAATTATTGCACAATCAGCTTAACAGCTCATTCATCTAAGATTCTGACGAGAATAATGTAAGAACAATGGAAATGAAAACTAATGATGTGTTAGATGACAACCAGTTTGGCTTTAGGAAAGATATAGGCACAAGAGAGGCAATTCTGATTTTACGGTTGATAATGGAAGGGAGACTAAGGAAAAAACCAAGACTCTTTCAAAGGACCTGTAGCCCTGGCAGAAGCTTTCGGAAATGTCAAATTGTGCAAGACATTCGAAATTATGTGGAAGTAAAAGTAAACTACGCCTATAGGGAAACACAGGCAATATGCAATATGTACAAGAGCGAAGAGGGATCAATAAAAGTGAAAGAGAAGAATGGCGTAAGAGACGGGAATAGGCTTCCGTCCCTACTGTTCTGTCTATGTATCGAAGAGGCAATGACGGAAATAAAAGAAAGGCTCGAGAGCAGAATTAAAATCAAGGTGAAAGGATAACAATGATAAGATTCGCTGATGGCACTGATATCCTCAGGGTAAGTGAAGAAAAACTGCAGGATGTATAGAATGGAATGGAATGAATACAGAATATGTACTGAGAGTAAACCGAAGAAAGACGAAAGTAATGAGAAGTAGCAGAAATAAGAACAGCGAGAAACTTTACTTGAGAATTGGTCAAGAACTAGATGAGGAATTCCGATACCTAGGCACCAAAACACCCAATTACAGACGGAACAGGGAAGACATAAAAACCAGAAAGGGCACTCCTGGTCAAGAGATTTCTAGCAATATCAAACATAGGCATTAATTTGAGGAAGCAATTTTTGAGAATGCACATTTGGAGCATATCATTTTATTGTAGTGAGACACGAACTGTGGGAAAACCGGAAATGTGGAGAATCGAAGCATCTGAGATGTTGAGCTACAGACGAATGTTGAAAATTAGGCAAGCTGATAAGGTATCTAATGAGGAGATTCTCCAGAGAATCGGCGGGAAAAGGAATATGTGGAAAAGATTGGCAAAAAGAAGGGACAAGATAGTAAGTCATACGTTAAGACATTACGGAATAACATAAATGTTTATGGACAACTTTTACAACAAACTACATAAAATTTGACAAATAAGAAAATTCTTAGGAAGACGAACGCTGAGCCTCAGGGGCAGCAGGCAGCAGTAATCGTTCATGTGGATGACACTGCAAGGCCCAGTGGGCAGCATAAGAAAATAAACAAGTGACAAATAATAAACAGACAGATGGGAGCCAATATGTATTGAATATACTCAGCTGATCAGCTTCTTACCAAAACAGCTGTCTTTTGACTGACGTATTACAAAATCTCTATAGTGCCTTTGGGTCCCTGGTAATAAAGCATTAAATAACACATACAGACAGAATTAAACACTACACAGTTTTAAAACCAAATATAGTTGAATTATTATTATTATTTTCATAAAATGCAACACACTTGATAATATGTGTAGCAAGCAAATTGTAGGCAACAGTAGGTGCTTAACAAAATATTAAGTGCCTTAAAAACACTAGAAAACACGAGACGAAAGCAAATTTGGAAATTTGTGGTAAGGTCTTATGGGACCAAACTGCCGAGGTAATCGGTGGGCCCTCAGTTTCCGCACTACTTCATCTACCTTAAACTAACTTACACTAAGGACAACACACACACATCCATGCCCAAGGGAGGACTCGAACCTCCGACGGGGGGGATCCACGCGGACCGTACAACAGGCCCTAGACCGTGCGGCTATCCCGCGCTGCGAGACGAAAGCAAAGAGCAGATAACCTACAAAATAATGTAAAAGAAAGTACATCTTAAGGACACAGCAAGCCGCTACTCAGTAACGTGGACATGAAATCTTTAACTAAATGCGTGTTGGCCACAGCCAATATCAAAACAGCGAGAGGCTTTAGCTCACAACACCACACCGGAGAAATGACACAAATATCAAGTAGGTGAGGAGGGAACCAGGATGCCGCAACAGACCACAAAATTAATGACTGCTGGTAAAAGATCTCACTATAGTCCACAATGTGGATAGGCAATATTTCCCCAGGCAGGCTCACTTCCTTCAGCGGACGGATAGACGAGATTCAGGTTCACAGCCGACCTGCCGGTGCCAATATCGGTCCCCAGGCGGGGCAGAAACCTTACAGCTATGTTCGGCAAACCCGAAGCACTCACACGTCGTGAATAAACACGAACCTCCTACTGACACTGCTGCGAGCTAGTCCCATGCAGACGGTAGAGGAGAGACTTATATCCCGTCCGCCGCTGTTTACGCATGTACTCTTACAGCGAGGCATCCTCTGATCTCCCAACAACGGGCTAGAAGCTTACCTATGTCAGTTATAGTTGCACACGCACAGCACACATTTGTACTAACATGAGGTTTGGCCTGTTGTTGAATGAATCATTTGCAGAAGTGCGCCCTTGCAGGGAAAGCATTTGCAGATAGTGCCCGCACATGCAGTACATGGTACGTATACAGCAGCTTCTCATCTGGAACTCGCCACAGGGTCTTGTGGTCTACATTACTTGTTGCAGGTAACTGTCTTTACGCTGACTCTAGAGTTTTTGTCAGTTGCACGAAGAAGTTCCTCCTCCAGTTGACGCGCCCTCGCCCTTCTAGGTCTACACCAGTCGCGGATAGTAGGCTTGAACGTTCCATGCTCCCTTAGACGAAGATCAAGTGCTTCAGTCGTTCTCCTGTGTGGGCACCACCATTCTGGAAATCTCTCCCTATACAAACGTTGAACGCCACGGCCTTTAACATCAGCTAATCCGTACAGCGACTGGGACATGTCAAATCAGGATATCAGTACATTTCCAGTTCACTTGATCGTAAACCGTCGGTAAACTTGAGGCTACATGTTTGTTGCTAGTGGAGTAATGTTAGTCACATGTCAACAGAATCAATGCAGTGAGTGGTACATCAACATTCCCTTCGTTCCATTGGGAAATCGAACATTGGTGGTGAACCTACGACTTAAGACAGCAAGCTTCGGGGTTCTATCAATTGCAGCCATGAATTTAATAAAATGGCAAAGGTAATTTAAATCAGAACACAGGACATGATTTCGGCAAACGTTTTCATCCACGTACACCCGTCCTTTCTGCAGAAAAAAAGCTCCCCTCGGCTCTCAGCCGCCATATGCTTTTACTGCTGTCAATTAACTCGGCACCCTATTCCTTCGAACACAGGTAAAGCTTACCGCTATACCTTCTCTAGAGCCCACAAGCAAGAACGTTAACTACTGCCAACCATTTCATCATATGAATGAAGCCAGATTGTATGAGATGTAGAATCCAAGTACTAAAGATCAACTTCCTTATGAACATTAAGCAGCATGACACAGTATCAACAGTGAGAGTGCCCAACCCAATATGAGGCTGCTGGTTTTTGTCCTCATGGTATTTATTTTTAATGGGGAAGAAATATGTGTACCAAATTTGGTTGAAATCTATCAAAGTGTTGCCTTTAACCAAATATGCACATGTTACATACATATAAATGTCACATATATGTAACACATTTCAGACGTATTTGTACACACATCAGCTGCATCTCTAGCGAAGTTCGCCCTGCAGCTTCATTTCCCCTTAGTTCATTCTAACGAAACGTGCTTTGAACATATCATGTAAGAAAACGTTTCATTTAACGGTGGTGCATTTTATTTCTGTGTGTTCCCCATCAATAATATGAAGAAATGCAGAAAATGAGCTCTAACATATAAAAGCGTTTTCGGACCCTTTTGCACATAAAATATTTTAATGCTATGCACGTTTCCTGAAAGTTTGGCCATACCTTCTTCTTAGAGTAATGGAAGCCTGGCTTGGACATCGGACTGTGAAGCCGGACTTTAAGTGAGAGAGTTTATTTAAATGGTGAAACACGATTATTGGTGGTGCTTGTACGTGTGTGCAGCGTAGTAGTGAAAACGGAAAGTTCAGTACACAATTTAAGCGGAAAAGTGGGTGCCATATACTTGTATCCTCTTATATCTGCTGCGGCGCGTTGACTGAACCAGATATAGCGTTATCATGCTCACGAGAAGGCGATCACTAGATATATGTGATTTGACAATGAAAGTGAGTCAAATTTATGTATGAGAATAAAGTGGAAGCCTTAGAACGTATTTCAGAATATAGTCGATTTTACGGGAACTATGTCACCGCATTTAGTAAAAAAGCATCAATTCACTCCCCTCGCGTCGAACCTTATATTGTGTTGATCATTTCAATATATCAACCAGCGACAGTGCCCCAGTGCCCGGAGGACTGAGCTGACGGTGCTGAAGATCTAGTTACGTGTTGTAATCCACCACCGTAAAGCACATAATATTTCCTGTCGACTTCCGTATGTTATTCCCACGGGGCAGCTTACAGGCGGCTGTTGTCTTCAGTGACATTGGCACAATTTTCACAATGTGTCATTTTCCTATTTGCTTATGGGCTCTGTCCAGTGTATGTAAGGCCAGTCTGAAAGAAGAAATCTCTAAAACGTTTAAAACAATGTCGGCTGTTCCATTACGTTATGATTTACCTGTTACATAGTACTAGCGTTACCTGGTTATGTATTTATTCCAATCTGCTAATAGTCCATCTCCTCCTTCCCTATCTCGCCGTCCATCTTCCCCCTTCATCCCTCCCCGCGCTCTGTTTATCTCCTCTTGGCTCTCTCTCTTTCAACCTGCCCCACTCTCCGCTGTCCACATGCTGTTTCCCCATTTCCCCATCTGTCAGTCTGCTCCATCCCCCTGCCCTCTAAGTCCGTTTCCTCTTTCTTCATTTGTCCACCTCCACCCTCTGTCAATCTCCTCCTAACACTTCTCTCTATCTGTATCCTCCCCTTTCTTTATCTTCTGCTCTTCCTCTCGCTCTTCATCTACGTCCTCCTTTGTCTGACCATCTCCTTCTCTTTCATTTCTTAGTCCATCTCCTGCTCTTTGGTATCTCCCTTCATCTTCGTATTTTTCTGTGTATCTCCTCCTCTTCCCTTACTTTGTCCCCTATCTCTGTCTATCTCCTCCTCTCCTTCTCAGGCCATCTCCTCCTTCCCCCACTTCTCTTCCCATATTCCCACTCCCAACCCGAGGCTGCTGGTTCTTGTACTCATGGTATTTATTTTTAATGGGGAAGAAATATGTGTACCAAATTTGGTTGAAATCTATCAAAGTGTTGCCTTTATCCAAATATGCACATGTTACATATATGTAAATGTCACATATATGTAACACATTTCAGACTATTTGTACACACATCAGCTGCATCTCTAGCGAATTTCGCCCTGCAGCTTCATTTCCCCTTAGTTCAATATTGATTGCGTCATATGTCGTGTCGTACAGCGGTAGAATTTTACAGGTACGTCCAGTAGTATACCTCTGAAATGTGTTGCGAATAGTGTTAGTAGTAGAAAAGTAATAATTTAAAACATCAAGCATAATGTGATAGTGTACGTTTCCGCTGCCGTTATCACTTCCTTCTTTTCGAATAACGCTGTATACGTAAATATCTACGTCTGTTTTTATGACACACTGTCTGACAATTTTTGAAGAATAGAGACGCGTTGGACAGGAATAACGACGGTCAATGATGGACGACATGAATCAGAGTACATACATAATAGAGGTGGAGTGGTAAATTTACAAAGAAAATGGTACAGATTTCACCACATGGGAAAGCAGGATAACAGACATCAATTTCATCTGTGACACAGAACAGTCTCCCAACATGGTGTTCTTGCACTCTCACTGTAATCACGGTGATGTAACGGTATCTCGTGCGGCCATTGTGCATAATGCCTGCTCACATCAAAGCTCCTAGGCTAATCTTTGGTGTGTAAAGTGTTACCCTCTCATTGCACTAACTGGTGGAAAGCCACAGTGATGCGGGGTTCGACTGGGAATGTCCCTTTGGACCCCTACCAGCGTGCTCCTTGCACCAACGAACTCTATCTCGACTATGGCGTGCTTGACGTGGTCTGCATTAACAAGGTTTCCGAGAATGCAAACCAGCCTGATTTAACCGCCGCAAAATGGCTCTGGTAGAGATATGTATACCGGGAACGGCTGGAAGGTCTGCAGCAAGTTTAGGAGTGAGATGTAGTTCCTTTTCGCCACTAGGGCTATGTACCGATCTTATTGGGTTGAGACGGTCCGTCTACGGATACCGGCATGTTTTCGCATAGCATTTCAACCTTCAGCGGTCTTTCGTAATTGTGAGGTGACACTGTGGACACAGCAGTGATACTTTGGCCGGCTTCGAGCCATACAGCTGCTCCTTCACGATCGTAAGCACTGAAATGTTGTCGTAAAATACAGAATATCGTACTAATTGATTTCACAACAAATCTTCGCCACACACCTTACTGCGTGAACTGTCGAATGCATATAGAGTGTTCGTGCACAGGCTGAGCTGCTGTTAACACGTTCCGTCCTCTACATCTTCTTTTACATTGGTCGGCTCTTCCGTAGCAATTGTCGGTTGTTCTCTAGCACTGGCGGTTGTTCCTTAGCAAGTGCAGTTGTTCCTTAGAAATTGTCAAGTTGTGCACGTTTACTCCAAATACAGATTCCATTCGAGATTTAACACATCTTTATATTCCAAGTTAGGTTGGAATTGGTCTTTTACTGAAACTATTCGATTATTAATCAATGCGCAGACATTTGCCTGCAGGGGAACACCGACCGTTAGAACTGAAACTGCAGAACCGCCACAACCCCCATGTAAGATTTTCTTCATTTTACATGTTTCACTCGACTAGCATCTTCAGAAACTACGTAGCCGAGGACCACACGTTACAGATATCTACATCTACATCTACATTTATACTCCGCAAGCCACCCAACGGTGTGTGGCGGAGGGCACTTTACGTGCCACTGTCATTACCTCCATTTCTTGTTCCAGTCGCGTATGGTTCGCGGGAAGAACGACTGTCTGAAAGCCTCCGTGCGCGCTCTAATCTCTCTAATTTTACATTCGTGATCTCCTCGGGAGGTATAAGTAGGGGGAAGCAATATATTCGATACCTCATCCAGAAACGCACCCTCTCGAAACCTGGCGAGCAAGCTACACTCCGATGCAGAGAGCCTCTCTTGCAGAGTCTGCCACTTGAGTTTATCAAACATCTCCGTAACGCTATCACGGTTACCAAATAACCCTGTGACGAAACGCGCCGCTCTTCTTTGGATCTTCTCTATCTCCTCCGTCAGACCGATCTGGTACGGATCCCACACTGATGAGCAATACTCAAGGATAGGTCGAACAAGTGTTTTGCAAGCCACCTCCTTTGTTGATGGACTACATTTTCTAAGCACTCTCCCAATGAATCTCAACCTGGTACCCGCCTTACCAACAATTAATTTTATATGATCATTCCACTTCAAATCGTTCCGCACGCATACTCCCAGATATTTTACAGAAGTAACTGCTACCAGTGTTTGTTCCGCTATCATATAATCATACAATAAAGGATCCTTCTTTCTATGTATTCGCAATACATTACATTTGTCTATGTTAAGGGTCAGTTGCCACTCTCTGCACCAAGTGCCTATCCGCTGCAGATCTTCCTGCATTTCGCTACAATTTTCTAATGCTGCAACTTCTCTGTATACTACAGCATCATCCGCGAAAAGCCGCATGGAACTTCCGACACTATCTACTAGGTCATTTATATACACTCCTGGAAATGGAAAAAAGAACACATTGACACCGGTGTGTCAGACCCACCATACTTGCTCCGGACACTGCGAGAGGGCTGTACAAGCAATGATCACACGCACGGCACAGCGGACACACCAGGAACCGCGGTGTTGGCCGTCGAATGGCGCTAGCTGCGCAGCATTTGTGCACCGCCGCCGTCAGTGTCAGCCAGTTTGCCGTGGCATACGGAGCTCCATCGCAGTCTGTAACACTGGTAGCATGCCGCGACAGCGTGGACGTGAACCGTATGTGCAGTTGACGGACTTTGAGCGAGGGCGTATAGTGGGCATGCGGGAGGCCGGGTGGACGTACCGCCGAATTGCTCAACACGTGGGGCGTGAGGTCTGCACAGTACATCGACGTTGTCGCCAGTGGTTGGCGGAAGGTGCACGTGCCCGTCGACCTGGGACCGGACCGCAGCGACGCACGGATGCACGCCAAGACCGTAGGATCCTACGCAGTGCCATAGGGGACCGCACCGCCACTTCCCAGCAAATTAGGGACACTGTTGCTCCTGGGGTATCGGCGAGGACCATTCGCAACCGTCTCCATGAAGCTGGGCTACGGTCCCGCACACCGTTAGGCCGTCTTCCGCTCACGCCCCAACATCGTGCAGCCCGCCTCCAGTGGTGTCGCGACAGGCGTGAATGGAGGGACGAATGGAGACGTGTCGTCTTCAGCGATGAGAGTCGCTTCTGCCTTGGTGCCAATGATGGTCGTATGCGTGCTTGGCGCCGTGCAGGTGAGCGCCACAATCAGGACTGCATACGACCGAGGCACACAGGGCCAACACCCGGCATCATGGTGTGGGGAGCGATCTCCTACACTGGCCGTACACCACTGGTGATCGTCGAGGGGACACTGAATAGTGCACGGTACATCCAAACCGTCATCGAACCCATCGTTCTACCATTCCTAGACCGGCAAGGGAACTTGCTGTTCCAACAGGACAATGCACGTCCGCATGTATCCCGTGCCACCCAACGTGCTCTAGAAGGTGTAAGTCAACTACCCTGGCCAGCAAGATCTCCGGATCTGTCCCCCATTGAGCATGTTTGGATGAAGCGTCGTCTCACGCGGTCTGCACGTCCAGCACGAACGCTGGTCCAACTGAGGCGCCAGGTGGAAATGGCATGGCAAGCCGTTCCACAGGACTACATCCAGCATCTCTACGATCGTCTCCATGGGAGAATAGCAGCCTGCATTGCTGCGAAAGGTGGATATACACTGTACTAGTGCCGACATTGTGCATGCTCTGTTGCCTGTGTCTATGTGCCTGTGGATCTGTCAGTGTGATCATGTGATGTATCTGACCCCAGGAATGTGTCAATAAAGTTTCCCCTTCCTGGGACAATGAATTCACGGTGTTCTTATTTCAATTTCCAGGAGTGTATATTGTTAAAAGCGATGTTCCCATAACCCTCCCCTGTGGCACGCCAGAGGTTACTTTAACGTCTGTAGACGTCTCTTCATTGATAACAACATGCTGTGTTCTGTTTGCTAAAAACTCTTCAATCCAGCCACACAGCTGGTCTGATATTCCGTAGGCTCTTACATTGTTTATCAGGCCGCGTACACAGTCAGATATTTGTAATGTGCTGTGCTCGGTTACGTAGTTTCTGAAAATGATAGCGATGGTAGAGTGAAACACGTAAAATAAAGAAAAAGTTACTTGGGACTTGTGCTGCCTCTTCAATTTTAATAACATTATTATTTTGCTCGGGTGGTAGTTAACAGCATATATACAGGGTGTCCTATTTATCTTGACCACCCTAAGTAACTGTTTGTCCAGATGCAAATTACAAAACTTTTCAAGCAAATGTTCTTTAGCCGTCAGGGGGACATCAATCAGCATGATTACCTCAGTTGTAGCTTTGCTTTTTACAAAGATATGAACAGCGGTATGACTTTTTTTAAATGGAACCCTTATTTTTTATTCGATAATTCATTTCTTCTCCTAAAGACCTAATCAAAAACTATCACAGTGTAACTTTCACTAAAACACAACGTCATTTATTACATAACACAACATTGACGTTGACGCTCCCAGCGCTTAGTGCAGGTACTCGGGGTAATGGATCACATCCACGGGCTGACGTTGACTGAAGACGAATGTAAACATAAATAGAATGCAAACCCGTCATTCCGTCAACCATCGTCAGTTGAAGAGTTGTGCGAGTAGGAAGTACACCAACGAAGAGAAGGTGAATGTAAGTTCGCAGAACAGTAATTGCAATACTGTTTTCTTATGTTCGGGTACTTTTAGTACAGTAGTTTATTCCTTTTAAATACTGTTGTGTAGAGTAGGCATACAGTAAAGGCTGTCCTCCCTGCAAACTGCATTGACATAACATTTCTTTTATTGTTGTTGTTGTTGAAGGTAGGCGAAATGCTACGCAGGCAGCGAAACTGTACAGAGAGAAATATCTTGATAAGAACCCACCTTCCCGACGGATGTTTCTCGCATTCTTGGGACGCTTTAGCAAACGGGAAGTTTCAACCCACGACAACTCAAGCGTCGTAGCGCACAGACGAAGCTCTGAAATTACTGTTCTCGCTTCCGTTGCTATGAATCCACATGTGAGCACACGACACCATGAACACGAGATTGTCATTCCTAAAACCAGTATACGACGTGTTCTTACACGTCACCGGTTTCATCCTTACCATGTTCACCTACGTCAAGAATTGCATGGGATTGATTTCCAGAATCGTGTACAGTTCTGTCAGTGGGCACAGAAGCAAATCCTCGCCAACCCGAACTTCTTCTCCAATGTTCTATTTGTCGATGAATGTTGCTTCTCAAACACAGAATAGGTAAATGCAAGGAACATGCATTATTGGACCAGTGACAACCCACGATGACTTAGACAGGTGGAACATCAGCGTCAATGGAGAGTTACCGTCTGGTGTGGGATGCTTGGTACTACAATTATTGGCCCTTATTTCATCAATGGTAGTCTACACGGCACAGCGTATGCCAACTTCCTCAGACGAATTCTTCCTCTTCTTCTGGATGAAGTGCCGCTAAGAAACAGAATGCTTATGTGATATCAACACGATAGATGTCCAGCACAGAATGACTTGTGTGCACATCGTGTTCTGAACCGAAGGTATCCTGCCTAGATTGGTCGGGGAGGAACTCTTACTTGGCCTGATAGGTCTCCTGATTTAAATCCTCTGTACTTTTTTCTTTGGGGATGCATAAAAGACGTTGTCTATCGCGTTATTCCAACAATTCCAGAGGACATGCAGGAACGTATCCTGCTTGCTTGTAATTGTCTTCAGCAGGCAACACTGGGAACAGTAAATAATTCTTTCGTTCAACTGGTGAACCAGTGTACCTCTGTCCAGGGTCACCACTTTGAGCACCTTTGAATGCTCTACTCCTCGGCAATGGTACAGGAGAGTCAAATTCAATTTTGTGTTATATTTTTACTTGGTTTTCATTTGTTTTCTGACAACTTCAGCAAGTGGATGAGTTTGTGATCCTGGGCTCAAAGTCAGTGTTGTGGTATGTAATTAATAACGTTGTGTTTCAGTGAACGGTACACTGTGATACATTTTTGAATAGGTCTTTGGGAGAGGAAATGAATTACCGAATAAAAAAGTACAAGGTGCCATTTAAAAAATTCATACCGCTGTTCATACCTTTGTAAAAAACAAGGCTACAACGAAGGCAATCATGCTGATTGATGTCCCCCTGACGGCTAAAGAACAATAGCTTGTAACATTTTGCAATCTGCATCTGGACTAACAGTTATTTAGGGTGGTCAAGATAAATGGGACGCCCTTCATATACTTTGAATAATGCATGATATAACATTCTAATACTTATTTATTACGACAGGTTTCGTTTCCTGAGTGTTCTCCATGTAATAATAAAGAATATAATGATAGCGACACACAACATACTTGTTTTCGCATATGAATAACAACATAAACATAAAACTTGCAAAACAATGATTATAAGATCCCACTAATCAGTCTCTGTGGGACACTTTGAGACGTACACCATGCAGGAGAGGATTGGGTCAGCAACTTCCGTTAATCAGTAGAACCAAAAACCCTTCGAAGTTGCAGATTTTTACTCTTTATTCATTTGATGACTAGTTTCGCGCGAGACCCTTTTTCAAATCATCAGTTATCTGTGTGTAAATGGTCATAGTACATTTTAGACATCTTCCATTATTGACTTTGTTATGATGATTTTAAAACGGCTCTCCACCCGAAACTAGTTATCGAATGAATAAAAAGTGAAATTTGCAATTATATTGGTATTTCGTTGTATTCATTCTTTCTTACCTACAAGATGCTCAGTGACATAAACTGATCGTAATAAAGACAGAGTTGTGTCAAGGATTTATCCAAGAACAGGTTTAATAGCAGGTTAAGATTTTACATAGTGCGTTTCTAAAATGAACAACTCATGCTGAAGATCTTTCCTAGAAATGAAGAAGTGGTGTACATCACATTAAACTTTATAAAGTCTTTAAGGTGATGATGAATCTGTGGAAACCAGTTCAAGCAAAATAAAGTTATACGCTATATAAAACATTTTATCTAAGCTATGGACCACACCTTAAGATATTATATATTTTTAAAGCGCCATCTCAGCTTCCCATTGGACCACTCCTGATTTTGCCATGGTAACTTATCTAATATACTTATAATGAAGGCTATATTATTTGCTGTAATTGCTCTTTACTGATTGTGTGGAGTCATTTATAAAAGATATCTGCCTTTACTTGGAGACTGCCAATATCCAATCGTAGTGTGGTACGTGGGATAACTCAGAGTTATTCTTTGATTCATTGATACCTTTTGTGAAAAGAATTGTGTGGGTCGTAATAGTTACGTACGAGTCTACGTATGAAACGGCACCACAATAGCCGGCCGGAGTGGCCGTGCGGGCCTAGGCGCTGCAGTGTGGGGCTGAGAGACCGCTATGGTCGCAGGTTCGAATCCTGCCTTAGGCATGGATGTGTGCGATGTCCTTACGTTAGTTAGGTTCAATTAGTTCTAAGTTCTAGGCGACTGATGACCCCAGAAGTTAAGTCGCATAGTGCTCAGAGCCATTTGAACCATTTGACACCACAATAGGCGGCTAAGAACATATCTAATATGCACGATGTAGTCAGAGAAGGCAAATAGAAAATTATTTATTTTTTAATACATACAGTCTGGCTCAGCGAGCCACCTCATTTGCCTTAATCGTAGTATTTCGTGCATATTCATCCGTCCGTCAGATCTTTTATTGCTTTTCCTTTTCTTTCTCGCTGTGTGCGGACTCGTATCCCAAGCAATAGGACCATCATGAAATACGTAATCCATAGTTCTTTTTGAATTTCAGTCACATACACTCCTGGAAATTGAAATAAGAACACCGTGAATTCATTGTCCCAGGAAGGGGAAACTTTATTGACACATTCCTGGGGTCAGATACATCACATGATCACACTGACAGAACCACAGGCACATAGACACAGGCAACAGAGCATGCACAATGTCGGCACTAGTACAGTGTATATCCACCTTTCGCAGCAATGCAGGCTGCTATTCTCCCATGGAGACGATCGTAGAGATGCTGGATGTAGTCCTGTGGAACGGCTTGCCATGCCATTTCCACCTGGCGCCTCAGTTGGACCAGCGTTCGTGCTGGACGTGCAGACCGCGTGAGACGACGCTTCATCCAGTCCCAAACATGCTCAATGAGGGACAGATCCGGAGATCTTGCTGGCCAGGGTAGTTGACTTACACCTTCTAGAGCACGTTGGGTGGCACGGGATACATGCGGACGTGCATTGTCCTGTTGGAACAACAAGTTCCCTTGCCGGTCTAGGAATGGTAGAACGATGGGTTCGATGACGGTTTGGATGTACCGTGCACTATTCAGTGTCCCCTCGACGATCACCAGTGGTGTACGGCCAGTGTAGGAGATCGCTCCCCACACCATGATGCCGGGTGTTGGCCCTGTGTACCTCGGTCGTATGCAGTCCTGATTGTGGCGCTCACCTGCACGGCGCCAAACACGCATACGACCATCATTGGCACCAAGGCAGAAGCGACTCTCATCGCTGAAGACGACACGTCTCCATTCGTCCCTCCATTCACGCCTGTCGCGACACCACTGGAGGCGGGCTGCACGATGTTGGGGCGTGAGCGGAAGACGGCCTAACGGTGTGCGGGACCGTAGCCCAGCTTCATGGAGACGGTTGCGAATGGTCCTCGCCGATACCCCAGGAGCAACAGTGTCCCTAATTTGCTGGGAAGTGGCGGTGCGGTCCCCTACGGCACTGCGTAGGATCCCACGGTCTTGGCGTGCATCCGTGCGTCGCTGCGGTCCGGTCCCAGGTCGACGGGCACGTGCACCTTCCGCCGACCACTGGCGACAACATCGATGTACTGTGGAAACCTCACGCCCCACGTGTTGAGCAATTCGGCGTTACGTCCACCCGGCCTCCCGCATGCCCACTATACGCCCTCGCCCAAAGTCCGTCAACTGCACATACGGTTCACGTCCACGCTGTCGCGGCATGCTACCAGTGTTAAAGACTGCGATGGAGCTCCGTATGCCACGGCAAACTGGCTGACACTGACGGCGGCGGTGCACAAATGCTGCGCAGCTAGCGCCATTCGACGGCCAACACCGCGGTTCCTGGTGTGTCCGCTGTGCCGTGCGTGTGATCATTGCTTGTACAGCCCTCTCGCAGTGTCCGGAGCAAGTATGGTGGATCTGACACACCGGTGTCAATGTGTTCTTTTTTCCATTTCCAGGAGTGTATATTAAAAAAAAGGCTTACAACATACAGTCACAGTCATGAGACCAACACTAATATTTTCCTCTCATTAAGCCCAGGTAACAGCAGGATAATCAAAAATGTGATTAACTTTCCTGACTAAAAAAATGATGGCGTCACTTTCAGTTGATTGCACCAAGGAATGTTTCTTTTCCATTTCGAGTCGTATACCATGAACAAACTTACCTATGAGATTATACGAAGGTAAATATATTATGACCTGTTTACTATAAAGAACAATGATTAATAAAATTCTTCCATGAGGAAAAAAAAACTATTTCTTTATTGACTACCCACTTATTATTCCACACAATGCTTGTGAAAGGGGTTGGAAGAGGTAGTAGCAACAGGACATGAGCTGCTTGTAACGAATGGGTGGGAGTAGGAAGAAGGAGCACCCCGAGATAAAAAAAAATGCTCATTAGAGAATTGTTGTACACCTTAATTATCGTGAGGATGCATTTACGGATCGAAAAAACAATCTTTTTCCGTAAGTAAAAAAAATATTTTATCACAGAAGCAAAATAGCAGAAGGAAGCCTTGAGGTAAAGGTGGCATACACTTTTCTCCGTCGGTTCCTGAGGTAAAATAATGAGAATATGATAGCTCCTAGAAAAGGGTGGTCATTAGTGGAGCGATTATTGTTCTATTTTTACAGTTCTGGAATCGTCTGGAACAGAATCAAAAATTTCTGTTACGGCTTATTAGGCACCTACCTGCCGCAGACGTTGGCTTGGCACAGGTCAGGAAATTTCCGATGGCGAGACAGTGTCCACCTCCGCTACGGATTTTGACCAATGTTTATGTTATAGAATGGTACTTATGGACCACCAGAAGACAGTCCATTAGCTGCCGTTGTACTGCTACTTTCCCTTGATTACGGCAATTCATACCATCACAGGAGAGAAAAAAACTATCTAAGCAAAGCGATACTGAGATGCTTCTGTAATTAGCTAATTTCAAACGAACATGAGCTCACTACAAGTGCAATTTTAAGTTCTGTTAATAGCCTTGTATATGCTTTACTCATCGTTAGCAAAACTCGTTGAGGCCCAGGAAAGATATAGTAATGCGATAAACCAAAGCTATTCCCATTTCTTGCAGCTCCAGTTTGCCTTTCTACTAATTTAATAAAGAAAAATGGTTGAAAACAAGTATCGGTATTCCTCCTGGTCTCAGAATAACGCTATACGAAGTGTTTTATAATGAACACTTGTGTTTTAAGTCTTTGTAGCACTTACTGTATTTAACTTAAAATTGTAAATAGAACATCAAAGGAAAGAGCGACTGAAAAAGTTTTTCTTACAAGTGTTCAATGGCACACATCGAATCAGTAGGCGAGTTTTTCTGAACCTTGAACAGTGTGTCTGGAGTAAATTGTTGCAACAACTGCTTAGGTCTTCTTTCTTAAGTCGGGTACATCACCTAGTAGCCGAGGCACATAATCTTTTATGTCCAGCCAAAGATAAATCGAATGGCGTGTAAGAGCGGGTGAACGGTGTGGGGTGGTGGCGAAAGGGGTGGTGGGGAAGGAGGACGATGCGAGTTCTGTCAGTGTGGCGGCGCACCATCTTGCTGCTAATAAAGTTCTGAGGTGCAGCGTCTTCCAGTTGAGGAAAGAACCATACTTCTAGCGCATCAATTTAAGAGACTTCAGTAACAGCTGGTTCACCGAAAAAGAAAAGCCCGTAAACTTTCTGTCCAGACAGCGCACAAAAAACATTCAGTTTAGGAAAATCTCGTTGTAACTATGCCATGTTATAGAGATTCACTGACCCTCAACCGGGCACAGTATGTATTTTCACATTTCCGCTGAGGTGAAATGTCACTTCAGAGCGGAATACGACACAATGAAGAAAAACATCATCCTGCAGCAACAATTCATTTGCAAAGTTGGCACGTCACCTGTGGTATAGGCTTTATAGTTTGTAAAAACTGCGAACAATGACACACCTGTAAACGTCTTCCTAAAGGTCTCTACATAGACGTCACTTTAATTGCTAACTCACGACAAACCTGCTGAGCTCATTTCCCTCGGCAACACTTCAAATAATCTCTTACTCGTTCAACACATTCGTCAGCTACTCTTGTCACCCCGTACTTTTCCTTTTGCAAACACACCGATGAGCCAAAACATTGTGACCACTGATCGCCGTGACGTTGTATGCTGCCTGGTGGCACTGCGGGCACGTGACTTGGTAACAAAAGTATGTAAGCGGAGCAGACACAAAAGAGGGATTATCATAGCGAATATATAGGCTGCAAGTGAGGAAATCTACTGAGTTAAGCGACTTTGACAAATTGCAGATTATTATTACGCAAAGCCTGTGAATGAGTATCTCGAAAATGGCGAAGCTGTTGGAGTGTTCACGTGCTGCTGTCGTGAGCGTCTACAGAAAGAGGTACAAGGACAATGAAATTACTAAATGGTTCGACGTTCTCACTCTTCACAGAACGTGGGGTTCGGAGGCTAGTTTGCTCTAAAGCGGGATAGGTGTTCTGTGGCATCTCTGCAGAAAGACACAATACACGCTCAAATGTTTCGGGATACACCGTTCATCATACACTGTCGAACATAAAAAGCCGAACAGACTGCTCCTACATGTTGATCCAACGACATCGTCAGTTACGACTGAAATGCTCCCAGGTCCATTGAGATTCTCCAGTCTGTCAATGGAAACGTGTCGGCTCTTCGGGTGAATCACATTTTTGATATTGTAGGTCGATGGTCGTTTCCACAAACACCTTCATTTAGGTGACATGCGACTCGAAACGTAGAGCGCGCCACGGGGTCAGGCTGGTGGGAACAGTGTTATATTGTGGGAGCATTCTCCTGCGTTTGCATGAGACAGGTCCTAGTAATAGGAAACACACTTGATGGCCGCGAACTACTTGCATCCCTCCGTCGTTGTTGTCTTCTCCTATGGCGATGTCATGTTTCAGCAGTCTAATTGCCCGTGTCTCGGAGCCAGAACCGTGCTACAGTGGTTCGACGAGCATTTCAGTGAACTCAAGTTGATGCCTCGGCTACCAAAATCGCCCGATGTAAATCCTGTGAACCCATATGAATCGCTATCGGGGGCCATCAGCGCGTACGCCAATCAGCGGCCCGTTATTTATGCGAATTAGGTGACCTGTGCGTAGACATATAACGCCACATACCTCCAAAAACCTACCAACAAACTATCCGGTTGCTGATATGCAGAATTTTCGTTCAAAAGCCGGGCCAACAAGCTACTAAGCAGTTGGTGACAATGTTTCGGCTCATCAGTGTACAGCTGGTGTCCTCAAACAGATGATGACATCTATGGGTGTTTATTTCACTTAAAAGTTTACAGTGGAATTGATAAGGAAC
The DNA here is from genome assembly GCF_021461385.2 of Schistocerca piceifrons. Taxonomy (NCBI): domain Eukaryota; kingdom Metazoa; phylum Arthropoda; class Insecta; order Orthoptera; family Acrididae; genus Schistocerca; species Schistocerca piceifrons. The sequence continues at coordinate 633,104,188 of NC_060139.1, forward strand.
GCAGTTACACTGTACCAACAGATCCAGTCCTTGAAAACCGTAGAACACAAGAGATTTGTGTGCAATAGTCGCCATTTGGTTACTATCACTTTCTCACAGATGATACTGGAAACAGTACTTGGAGATGCGCACAGGTATACAATCAAAACTTTTGGAGCTGCTCTTTCATTTCACGTGTTATTTAGTAGCTGAGGAATCTTATTTTGCCAAGGTGTTTATTTATAGTTGTGGCCGAGACTTATGATGCATGCAATTCAATTTTGTCTCGTAAAGCTTCTTTGAATGTAATGTTTGAAGTAGTATGACTGGTGACATGAACGAAGAGTTTCTTTGCTTTAATAACATAGGAGTTAGCTAAGGGGAGCATACCGTGTAGGGGGCAACTGGCACTAAGGTCCAAATCCGCAACCGAGCGGGGTGGCGCAGTGGTTAGACACTGGACTCGCATTCGGAAGGACGACGGTTCAATCCCGCGTCCGGCCATTCTGATTTAGGTTTTCCGTGATTTCCCTAAATCACTCCAGGCAAATGCCGGGATGGTTCCTCTGAAAGGGCACGGCCGACTTCCTTCCCAATCCTTCCCTAATCCGATGAGACCGATGACCACGCTGTCTGGTCTCCTTCCCCAAACCAACCAACCAACCAACCAAATCCGCAAAACGGAACGTCCAGCCTTGTGCTTTGTTTATGATAATGGAATAACATAAGCTCACCAGGAAACGTACAGATTTAAGTCTAAATGGTAAACTGCTAGTGAAAAGCTGGACTCGGGGTGTAAAAGCTCTCTTGCATGGGTCACTTCCCGTCGAAATTTCCGCTTCTGTGATGCAACGTTGGATGGAAGTAGCTTCAAGCTTCTGTGAGTGAACGGTTCTGAGGAGCGAGATAATGCATGATGATCTCCAACAGAGTTACATAGCGTTTCGCTTTCGGAAGGGGTTACCAAAGGGAGAATTAAAGCCTGATGTTCTCGAGCTGCAGGAAGCCTAGCCCACGATCTTCACTGGATTCTTGAAACCACATAGTCCTCAGTCTTTCAGCAGTTCTTTCGTATTGAGAAAGACTCGACAGCTTTCTAGACTTTTTTTTGATACGCAAAACGATATAGAACTGTAATCAGTAGGTATTCAAATCACGCAATAAGCTTCATATATTCATTTTTCCTAGCAGTCGATAAGATTTTAATATAAGAAACGAAGTCAGTAAATCCATATGTCCTAGCCAAGTACATTCGATGTTAGTTTGTATTCGTAAAGATACCACTGAGACGCTCAATTCTATCACTGTCATGAACTTTCTGAGATACATCTGAGTTAAAAAATGCTAACAACACCTTCTATGGGTTCTTTTGTGTACTATGAAACAAACAACGCAATCTATTGTTTGTTTGTTTTTTTAATTGCATACTGCGCCGTGGTGATTAAACATCCGAAATATTTAGCTGAACAGATTATTTTAGGTAAAATATTAAATTGCTATCTCTTTTTCTATCCATGCTCTACGCTAAAGTTAACCTTTGAAAACTCCCTGAAAATTAATCGTCCAATAATCTTTGAAATTACCACGATCAAACAGACACGGCTGTTTCATACAAAACTTTAAATGAAAATGTTTTCTTCTTTGATCAGCTTTTGAAGAAATAAGGTACGCTCAAGTTATCTGTGAAAAGTACACGAAAATTCATGTAGTCGTTTTGATCAGCGTGTTTAAACAGACGCACTATATGACTTTACAGTTGTATTATTGGTATAGCTGTAAGTTGAAAGTAATAAATACTACATACTTTTAAAACCCACATATTCATTTTGAGATAGAAGGTATGATGATTCTACAGTGTAAAGAAATATTTAATATTCGTTTCAAAATTTTATGTAAATCGAGAAATAGCATTTTGCCTGTAACTGAACAACCTGATTTGCTCGTGTATGAAAATAATACGGCTTCACTCTCGATTGCTCACAGTAACTCTAGTACATGGTGTCTCAAAAAGTACAGTACAACTTAAATGTGTATGAGTACATCTGTAAACGTTTGCGGAGGAACGGCGCACGGTCGCCCTAGGGATTTGCAGCCCCTGCGGCGCCCTGCGAACAGACTTCTGCTGTGAACGTTTTAAAAGACAGCTATATTCGTTTCAGATCGTCCAGTATGGTGCCCCACATCAACGCCTGCTGTCTGCATAGAATTTCTCTATCAGCATCGTACCGACTTCAGCTAGGCTGGGTGCTTCCTATTCCGTGTTTGGAAGTTCTTTTGAAACTGCTTGTACGATTTGGTTTGAATAAACCATAACATTCACTGAGACTTATGTTGAACCGTTGTCATTTGGCTTCACTCAAGGCGGCCTGAAACAAACACAAAAAATAAACTTTGTGAGTTTGTCACATAAACCAAACATGATGTGAATTTCTTTATTGGTTTTGGTTCCGTTACACACTGAAGTAGTAGCGAACCTTTTTAGATACCTAGTATAATACAGCCTTTATGTATATATATCTATGTCTTACACTACAAGCCACCTACCGGTGGTTGGTGGAGTGTAGTTGTTTGTGGCATCACTAATTGATCCCCCTGCCATGTAACACGCGCGAATAGCGCGTGGGAACATAATGTTCGACAATCCTCCGTAATAACTCAAATTTCTCAAATTTTCTAGTCGTGATAATTTGGTGAGAAGTGTGTGAGACGAAATAATGTGTGGTCCTACTCTTCCCGAAAAGTACGCTCTCGAAATTTCAGCATTAAAACTCCCCATAGTGCACAACACCTCTCCTGTAATGACTGCCACTGAGGTTTGCTGAGCATATCTCTAACGTTCTCGTACCAACTAAACGATCCCGTGACGAAACGTGTAGGTCTTCGTTGGATCTTCTCTACCCCATCTATGTCCTACCTGGTAAGGATCGTATATTGATGAACAGTATTCAAGAACCGATCGAACAAGCGACTTATAAGCCACTTCCTTCGTAGCTCAGTTACATTTTCTCAAGATTCTTCTTCTGTAACTGAGTCTGTCAACTGCTTTTGCTACCATTTGTTTTATGCACTCATTCTACTTAATGCCGCTCTGGATAGTTACTCTTAGACTTTACAAACTATTTCCAGAAGTTTTTCATCAATAGTGTAGCTGTAGAGTAATACTTTCTTTTCCTACGTATGTGCAATATGCCACACTTATAGATGTTCAGGATCAACTACCAGGACCTGCACCACTCAGTAGTCCTCGATAGGTCATTCAGCCAGTGAGTATTGTCTTGTGGCGGTGCTACGTTGTTATAGACAACCGCATCATCTACGAACCGTCTTAAAGAACTTCAGACGCTTTTTGCTAGATCATTTATAAACAAAGTAAACAGTAACAGTCCTATCACACTTCCTTGGCGTACTTCGGAAATTTTTCTGCTATCGATTTTGTTCCGTTAAGAGCTACGCATTCAGTTCTGTCTGAAAGGAAGTATTGAATCCAGTCACAAATCTGATCCGATACTCGATAATGTCGCATTTGTTTCACTAAATGGCAGTGCGGTACTGTGTCAAATGTCTTCACGGAGGCAAGGAACATGGCATCAACCTGAACGCCGTTGTCTAAGCGCTATGACGCTCTTTCAGAAACAGAGTGAGCTGAGGTTTGCAAGATGTCTCATAGCGGAATCAATGTCGATTTTTGTAGAGCAGATTTTAATTCTTCAAAAATGTCATAATTATTTAGCATAAGGCATGTTCCATAAGTTTATAAGAGACTGATGTCAACGATATAGGCCTATAATTAGGTGCATCTTTCGTATGACCTGCACATTCTTCGGGCGCTAGGTACCCTTCGTCGCTCCAGCGATGTACGATAAAGTGCGGCTAGAAGGAGAGCAAGTTCTTTCGTATAATCTTTGTACAGTTTTATGAGTATCTCATCTGGTCCTAAAGCCTTTCTACTAGTGAGAGATTGTAGTTAGTTTTGTATTCCGCGATCATTTATCTCAATATCTGCCATTTCGACGTTCGTACGATTATAGAAATGGGGGACCGTGTTACGATCTTCCGCTGTGAAACGATTTCACAAAATTGAAGTGTCCGTAATTTTCTACTTATCTGAACGTAACAATAAATTCTATTTAACTATTACTATTATACGTATGGTCTGGTAACTATAAAAAGGCAAACAGTAACTTTTTATTAATATGATAATTATTAGTCTATTATTAACTATCTTCAAATTCACTGTTGTTATACAGGTAATTAATTAATTACCAAGCTTGTACTACTTCGTAATAAACGTTATCAGTGACTTATCTATTTACTAAATAATAGCTGAGATAATGGTCCTCTCAAAACTGCATTTTACTTCAAAATAGATATCATCACATTTATCGTCTTTTGCACAAGCGTAGTGTATCTGGAGTCTTGATGACCGCGGCCAGACAAGTAGTTCCAATCCTGCAACTATAACAGCGGTTAAAAGGGTGCAACTGCCCTGCCGTACATTCTGCCAGTGGCATTTCGTCTCGACGTCAGTGCGTCACGTTCTCCGATTCTGAAGGCGGTCGCAGCAACCGCCGTGTGTCCAGTCTCCTTGTGTCCTTGACCACTGCATGGCAACATGTGGCCGACGACGGATCCGGGGACCAAAGTGGAACTGCCTAAAGCCTTCCTTCCCACCGTATGCAGATCAACAAATGTCTACGCAGCGACATTCACTTACATTTATTTTAAATAAAATAAATAAATAAAATCTACACATTTCTCCAGGAAATGCTTTACATTGCTTTGTTTTACTTCTAACGGTGTTTGTGCCATTTATGATACTTTGCACTGTTGCGTCCCGTATTTTGACTCTTAGGGCTTCTTTGACGACTCAAAAGTGGACACAGATATCTCTTATATGAACACAATTCCGGATAAGAGGGTACAGCATTGATAGTTCTTCATTGTGGCAGTTATCCTATTCTGTTGAAATACGTTAAGCAACGCCCATGTCCTGTAATAATATATTTTATTTGCAGTTTTTACGTCACACATAGTCTGTTATTCCTCTTTTATCTGTATCCAGTTCCATCTGCCATTCTCGTATTATGAACGAAGTGATTTGTATCTTTGAGTTTGTTCTTCGTTATAATGTCTCAGTCACTTTTACTGAGTTTCCTCTTCGTAACCAGTACTGCGCTCCATTCTTTCTAATTATCAAGTGTAAGGTGTACATTCATATGAATGTGAGAACAGTTTCTGCAGAAGTGGTACTGTATGTACCTTCAAGTATCAGTAGCATGCTTCTGTGGATTGTGTGCGTTACTACATTTAGCTAATATGATCCTGTGCGACTACAACATAAAGTACTACGCAGGTAAATGAAGCTTAATGATATAGTCTGATGATGCCAACAAGTGAAGTCACTTACAATGATGAATCAGCACCATTTTGTTCATGAGAATAAGAGCAGGCTGACGGAACATTTATGTTTATTAATATTCTGCTACTTGTGAGCAAGCAATTTCAAGAACCTGTAGTCGGGTTTGTAGCCCATGACGGTTTCATTTTGAGCACCAAATATGCTGTTCTACAAGTATCTATTTCCAGTATACGAATAGTTGATACCTGTCACAGGTAATGTGTCTGAAACATGCTTGTGGAACGGTGATCCACCCAGAAGTGATTTTCGTAGTGCTTACTTGCAAGGGGCAAGGTTTGTGATAAAATCCATAATTGAATCTGTTCCACACTTTAGCTCAGATCTAAACTATAATGAACTGCAAATAAATGATGTACCTGTCGGATGATGAAATGTACCCCAGCAACCTGTTATGTGTTATTCGAAAAGAATAAGCAGACTGATAATTGCCCACTCTCACTTCCCATATCATTATAACATTGCACAAGCGCCACAGATACACGAACTGAGAAACACCAATATTTGTTTCACAGGTCTAAAGAATGAGTCAAATATCTTTTCCACTACGATCTGACCTAGAGAGCAGAGAGTACGGTTATCGGCAAACGTAAAACCGTTTTTCCTACTTTTTTCATGGATCAATGAATAATAGGCTACTAAATGTTATTGATATCATATATTCCCAGAAGAAGATGCGGTAGGCAGAGGGCAGATTTGGGTGCAGGTGGAGTGTGCTCCTCGCAGAGCACTTAGAGCGAACCAAATGGCTGCAGTTCCACGAGGAGCACTGCTGTATGCCTGAGGAAGAACGTCCTCGGGAAAATAAATGTAGCACATAAATTATTCAGCATGTTACCTGTTTCTTATGCAGCAGAAAAGAAGCAGGTGCGCAAGTACAACATGTACGACCTGCTCTGCCCGCCGTACAAAGAGGAAAGCAGCATGTTCGTAGCGAGCGGCAGAAGGCGAAAAGAGGGCGAGCAGCAGCCCGAGAAATAACGCGAAAGTGGAAGGGGTTGGGGTTGCCACCAGAGAAACGTGGTCAGAGAAGTGGTTGGAGGGCGGAAAGGGGGGGGGGGCAGGCGCGCGAGATGGGTGGCCGGAAATGGGGGCCAGGAGAGCAGTTAGCCGCGCCGAGAGCGAGCGGAGAGCAGCGAGCAGCGAGCACGTGTAATCCGGGCCGGCCTCTCCGCCAGGGGACGTGTAGCAACAAGTGCGACCGCCGCACCTCCCACCGCGGCTGGCCTCTGCTCGTTAACAGACGGCCGGCTCGACCAGAGGGGCTACACATTCCCAGCGGCTTGTATGGGGCCAGAGAAAGGTCGAAACCGGCGACTGTGTGGCCATGGTGACACTGGTCTTGCACGAGTGGCTGGCCGTGCTTCAACTGTCGAGTGACTGGAGTGTTGCACATAGCGCAAGACTCATTCCCAAAAAAGTAGTTCAAATGGCTATGAAAACTATGGGACTTAACATCTGAGGTCATCAGACCTCTAGAACTAGGAACTACTTAAACCTAACTAACCTAAGGACATCACATACATTCATGCCCGAGGCAGGATTCGAACCTGCGACCGTAGCAGTGGCTCGGTTTCCGACTGAGGCCCAATGTACGGTACAGCAGCATAAGCATGAGTGCAGTATACACATAAACTCCGTTTCAAATTACTTCTGGATTGCCAGCTACGAAGGAAGATTTGCCATGAAACTCGCGAGGGATGATCGGTACGCCTTCAGCCAATCCCACGAGACCTGCAACTGCAACAACCACCTGCCGTTCCCAAGTCTTCTTCCCCACCAGCGTATCACTTGTCGCTTGCACTATGCTTGAGTTTCAGGTACCCTGATGTTCTTTGGAATCGTTCATGTCCTCATTTTCTTTTCCTCGATTGGTACCGCTGAAGACATAAGATTTTACTTGTTGTTACTGTTGTTTGTTGCTTGGTGTGTGATGCTAAACTATGTCAGAAGCAAGTTCCTCAAATGTGTTTCAGCAGGAAAAATCGACCCTGTTTGTTTGGGCGTGGGATCGCTGTGTATGCAGCAGTCCAGCCAAACACTGTGAGCTTTATGTACCTACTTTGGACAGAGCAAACAAAAGAAACTTTAGTGAATATAAATAAGGAAATCTATCACAAATAGAAGAAGGCGGAAAATTACTGCAAATTGTTATATAGATATGCCGATTACCGGGACTTTGGTTTGATAAAGGTACGATAGACTGGTCATGTCGTATCGCAGAAAGAAATGTTCTACCCCCAGCAGATTGTAGGGCACGATTCAAAAAGGGGATGCTTTTCAAGGAAGCCGAAAATCGTTATTTACGGTTTTGAACAACCTGGTTTTTCCTTCAAAGGTAGTTGGGTGCACAATTTGTACTAGAGAACTGCTTGTAATCTCCTGGTGCGAATTCCTGGTGTGGTGATTACATATGATAGCACAAAATGGTTTTAAGAATTTAAACAGGGTAGTCAGCATTACACATTTGGCTGCAATAGGATAATTAATGTCCGCAGCTCGTGGTCGTGCCGTAGCGTTCTCGCTTCCCGCGCGCGGGTTCCCGGGTTCAATTCCCGGCAGGGTCAGGGATTTTCTCTGCCTCGTGGTGACTAGGTGTTGTGTGATGTCTTTAGGTTAGTTAGGTTTAAGTAGTTCTAAGTTCTAGGGGACTGATGACCATAGATGTTAAGTCCCATAGTACTCAGAACCATTTGAACCATTTTTGAGCATAATTAATGCTCGCATGATTAAATATTTCCAAATGAGGTAATTTATCATTAAGTGAAGTATTTCCTCTGGTGCAGGCCAGAAAATACTCTATGGAATAAATTCCTTACCATTTCCATAGGTAGTTCAATACCAGACATCGTCGTTGGTTACTGGAAGCCTGGTGACGCAGGACCGTCTTAATGCTAAGTTTCAATGCAATGAATTGGTTTGCGTGATCGTAATAACGATCGGGTTTCGTTAAATACATTAGTTTGCAGGCTCAACTTGTAAATGCATATACGACAGCGCACGGGTTGCGCGATCGTTGCCTCACCAAACCTCCAATATATTTAACAGGCTGGAAAAGTACATAAGAAGTTTTGATAAGTGGATTGCAGCAGTAATTATTTTTCTTTGAATAAAACATAAAGAATATTGAACATATAATTATTATTTCAGCATAATATTACGACAGCTATGTGTACATGAACTTTTCGTGTGATGATCAGAGAAAGAAGAAGAAGAAGACAAAACACCGCACATCACGTTCTACAAAAACAATCGAGAATTAAAATTTACAAAGAGATATTAACTATAAAATAAATGGAAAACCTTGCATTAGGCCAAAAGTTAAATCCTTGACTTTAGTGAAAGCCAATGATTTGCTTCACTGCCCTTTTGAATGGCGGAGACATTGTCTGTAACAGATTCTGGAAACGCCACACATTCACATCATTCATGGACTCAACGTTACATACAGCGTAATAATGTTAGATTAACATAGCTGTACGAAGTGGCTTTGTTACATAATTGCATTGTTTAGATGAAGAATAGTTTTTTAATAAGCAGATTCAATTAATTAATGTAAGAGATGATTTTGTTCACTGCTGTTGTTCAGCAGCTGCAGAATATTTCAAAAAAGGTAAAAAAGTCGGTCGTCAGCTGCACAGGAGTACATTTATTTGGTTCACTTTCCGGCTTCGATATTTTAAGTTGATATATTCAAATGTGAAATAGGCTGAAATCGTTGGTAACCTATCGTCAAAATGAGAATCGTACTTTAGTGTCCTTTGCTACAGAATCAGTTAAATAGAGTGACATCGCATAAAATATAAAACGTGCAAAGTTGATTGACTTTCGTCGTACATACTACATACGAGTTGAGATTTGACCATTAATTGTATGTTATTCATCGCGCATATGATATATTTTTAACCATGTCACGCTGTTTTATTGATTCTGTAGTAAAGGACAGTATCATCCGATTCTTATTCTGACGTTGGCTTATCTTGCTAACGTGAACCAAATAAAGGTTTTCCTTGCGCAGCTGACGACTGACACTTTTATCTTTGTTGTAATATAAGAGAATTGATTTTATAGTCACGACACTCATGTAAGTGATGTGATTATAACATATTGCTCAAAGTTTTGCAAAAATTGTTGGAGGTCAGGAGTTAAATTCTGGCGTAATCTCTACACTTGGAACTATTTCAGTGAATGTTTGTCATCCTCTCTCTCACCCCCCTTCCCCTTCTCCATTTGGGAGTAGTCGACAGAAAACCCAAGAAAACTGATTAGGGGGCATTCAGACGTTAACAGTTTCTGAATGAGAGAAGTTATTAATAACAAAAATGAAAACGGCATAGTATTCATTATAGATGCTAAGTTCTTTCGAAAGTTATTTATCAGAATAAGCTGCTCAGCTAATCTTTTATATTTTAATGGTCTCTGCTCAAATACTTTGAACTAATTTTCTCTTCAAGAAATTAACACAGTCATGAATTTTTAAACAACTTTTGTTTTCTTGCGTACATTTCTGCTCACTGATAACATAGCGTGAACCGTGTATTACGCAGAGCAGTTGCAATATGATGATGTTTGCAGTTTTTTTTTTAATAAGATTGAGGACATACTCGATTGTGGTAACAGCTGGATGGTTATGCAGGCGACGACCAAGGTGTAGGCGACGTTGTCTGCTATTGTGGGACATATCTCAGTGGCCAGGACCCCGCCAGAAAAGTCGACGACCGGAACAAGAGGCGAGGTGCACCACCGTAGACTTGGTTGTATCTGAGTTTGAGGCCACTGAGTTCACCATAGATTACATGTAACTGTTGTACAGTGGAATGAGTATTACGTAATGCACACCCTTACAAGTTGAGCTGAAAGAAAATCTTCGTTAGTGTATAACTTCTCTTAAGTACATGAAATAGATCCGTGTCCAGCTTGGGGGGCAGCATTATATTCAATTTTTTACAGCACAGCTGTGTCCAGTACCCTTCGATTGCTACCATTAACTTACAGTTTAAATTACCTGATGAGGTTAGGTTAATATCAGTGTTGCGTAGCGAACTCCCACAACATGCACTGAGTGAATATCCCTGTCTGACAATTCGTTATTTATGTTTACTGTACGGTTTTTAAATCAACGATGACAGCGCGCACAGCGGTTCACGTCGAAACTCAGGCTTGTGGCCGGGAGACGGTACTGTCCGCTTTGCTATGTCAGGATTTAGTGCCCGTTACGTGTAAGTTCCAATTACTTGATGAGTCTGAGTGCACCGAAAACATTTCTGTACACCTTGAAGAAAGCTTTCGCACTGGATTTAACACCATAAGTGAATCAGAGTTCACTGGCTACACCAAATTCAAATGCGAAGTGTTTCACATTGGTAGTTTCCATGGGTTATCTAGTTCCAGCTGTCCTCTACACACACACACACACACACACACACGCGCGCGCGCGCGCGCGCGCGCGCGCTAACACCTTGTCTGTTCACTAGCGTTTTATACCTGCACTTCGTTCCCATCTACACAGTAACACTTTCGTCGTTGAGTTCACTGTACTACGGTCTATCACCATATATCGTTTACAATACGTGATATTTCGTCACTCTCAAGTACCCCAATATTCTGTTTAGGTAGAATACAAATACATTAGTTACAAGATAAATGGAACTCACGTCATAATCCGTAATAACACGGTATTCATACAATGGTATATTTTCTCTCAAGACTCTGGCATGAACTAGTGAAACCATTAGATTCTATAACATTTGATCATTTGTGTCTATTCTTAGAATCAAAGTACACAGTGCGTGTTTGTATTAAGCCAAATGGAAAACGTAAAAACTGAGTAAAAGACAAAATACAGAAAATAAACATAGAGCAGCGGAGAAAATCTGCTTCAGTATTCTCCAAGCACCAAATCGAGTATAATCATTCAAAGTCAATCCATACACAGTACTGTATTTATTCACATGGCTTTCATTTCTATTAATACTGTAGTTAATATCAAACTAACAAGTAATACTTAACTGTGCCATATAAACCACAATGTCCTTGAGGAAAATATATTTTCTTTAAGAAAGGCCGACACGTGCAGCCTAATTTTAAAAGATAAATAGAAAACCAGGCGATACACTCATACCACCATAGGTACCAAAGGAATTCCTTGATTAAATGTCTCTCTTAGACACCTTATTACGCAAACATGGGAAATGAAGAAGTTTAGAGATTATTACAGCAATCGTAATGAATCGTAATGAATCGTAATGAAATCTTCCAACACGTCCAATTACCATTAGAAAATACTTTTCTAATATATTCAGTACTTTTATGATAACATAAGGCCCAAACAACTTTAGCTTCCCTTATTCACGGCATGCTGCACTGGTGTCAGTCTCCTTTCCACATGCGGCAGGAATTTAACACAGCCATTCTTTCAAACAATAAACTTAAAGGGAATCCTATCTGCAATAGAAGGTAATTAGTAGCCAGTAATTACTGTTCTTAATATCAGAGCAGTTCAACTCTCCTTCCTTTCACTACAAACTGCGGCCCAGCGTAAATATCAGTACACATCCCAGCAACTGACAGTCACATGAATGTAACTCATATTCAAAAACCAGCAACCAGAAATGTCAACACCTACAGAAACCCTCTATGTGCTTTAATGCAGGAACACAGTCTGTCAGCGGACTCGGTAGAGCTCATTGTCACTCAAGACAGAAAGAAATCAACAAATATTACAGTACCATTTAGCACAAAGAGCAAGCGCAGTTCAAGCTCACCACACACGCTGCAAATGCACGATCTTCCACCGTACAGGCCCAGCAGCATACTGACGTCCGATTTACAATCTATCAGAGTATGAACTTGAGAGCAGACGCCAGACCTCTTGGGGATGTCTCTTTACGAGGAATGCGTCACAACTCTATCCTCCCATTCTGTGTTGTCTCTCCCCACTTCCTCCTTGATGACCAACAGATAAACCATGTTTCTAACAGTGGTCTCGTAATCGGAGACGGTGGAAGTATTGCCAACTTAGGTTATACATTGGAACAGTGACAAGCATGGCACAGTAGAAGTTCGACTGGTGTGTATCATGTGGTGTACATTTTCAGACTGTTTACCATTTGTTCAAACAGTTCTACACACAGAATCCTAAACATTTGCAGGTTAGCATCATATGTGCAGACAAATCTATGAAAATTTGTCGCTGTGGAGTTATTACTCTGCAAAATTGTCGTATTATTCGTATTGCTTGTTTAACCTGCTGATGACATAGAAATGTTCTCCACATTCAACTATAAAAATATCATGTGTATTCCAACAGCTAGGTGGCCAGTTGGCAATTATCAGTATGTAATCAATTACAGTTCCATTAATGATAAGACCTGCTCTGGTAGACCTCATGGCATACAATTTATCATCTTTCGAAAAAATATCATGTAGTGCTATTACACAAATAACCCCACATCTAGATGAAGGTAGCAGTCTGGCACTATAAACTCAGAAGATATGTCGTGCTTTTGTTGCAAGATGGGATGCTCTGTATAAATACATCGATTTGATGATTTAACTTTCTGACATATAGCACATGTTTTAAGCAGTTGTTGTATATGTCTCATGATGAGAAAATAGCTATACAAAATGATCTTCCTTGCTTATTCTGTTGTGCCATAAGGCCCCCAAGCATAGTGCAGGTAGCAAATTAAGGCATGCTCACCTACACTTGAAATACAAACACGCTCATGTGTCAGAGCGTACATTCCATTTATAAAACAGACCCTCATTGTGTATTATGTAATGTTGGTTTAACTCTTTTGCTGGATTTTGTGATATTAGTGTTTTAACTTTACACCATTGCCGGTAAGAATTTTTCAAATCAGCAATATCTTTACAAACAACTATGAAATTCTGTCAGTAATTACTGTTTTTCTTTTGCAATATGTAATTTGTGGTGTGTTCTACCAGTTCTGAGCACTGAGTAAACCTTGTAATAGATGAGACAAAGCATCTGCTACTATACTATTTTTTTACTGAAGTGTGTATTATTTCAAAACTGTACTCCTTTAAAAACTGAGACTGAAGTGCAAAGTGTGTATGGAGTAGTTTACATGTCATAAGATTGAATCTTGATGATCATAGAGTATTTTGATATTTTTCTCATAAATACAGAAATTTAAATTCTTAAAAGCCCAAACTACAGCTAAGGTTTCCACCTTCATGGCAGAGCAGGCTCATTCACATTCTGACAATCTGTGGCTGGCAAAATTTGTAACATGAATATCATGCTTACCATCTTCTTCATGAAAATGAACTAAACATGCTCCAAACCAGTGAATGAGGCATGAGTAATTACACATTAATCCTGGGACATATCTAGATGATGTGAAATTTCAGAGTTCACTAAAGCATGCTTGATGGAACCAAACCTTTCTGGCAGTCCCTTAACTATACCCATTGTGCTTCTTTCTTTAATAGGTTTAATGTAGCTGCGATATTCAAAAGCTGATTAGGCATTAAATGTCTGAAAAATACGCATAAGCCTCAAAATGATTAAACCTATTTATTAGCTCCTGGATAACGAAAGTTCTTTATGTATCACTGTTTCTGGATCAGATATTATCCCTACTCAAGAAATTATATAGACTAGAAATGTAATTTTTTCTCTCACAATTTTTATTTTTGTGCATTTGCTGTAATCCTGCTTCTCAAAATTTCTGTACTGTTCTTTCCAATAAATGAGACTGCTCTTCCTATGAACCGGTATCTGTCATAAGATCGAAAATGTATAAGATTACTTTGTTTAGTAAGTCAGACTGTGTCCAAGACAGTAATGAATACATGTCAACTTACATTTGATCAGAATGTCAACACACAAAATTTGATAACTCTTTTCTTCAAATATGACAGCACTATTTTTTCTTTTGAAAAGTTTACCTGTAAATATGAATATAAAGCTCTCAAAGCGTTAATGGCAAGTGACTTATGCCATTAAAATTTTGCAACTGTTTATCTAAATTCTCTGGTCTAGTTCATATGGAAATGATGATTTTGTTGATAGACCTTGCATCTAATATCATTTCCACCTTGTATTACCACCCTAGTAATGGGCTGCAATATGGTGACATCAAGTGCTCTATTATTTTCCACTTCAGTATTTGCCACATTTCTTTTGTGACCACCAGTGTCTAGGTACATAGAGTGGAGTATGCCTCTGACAGTATATTTCATGAGGGGGAGCCTCCCTTTGATATTGGTACATATTAATAGTACCTGATTCTTTCTAAAAAACATACAGATACTTTAAAATCAATTCCTTTAACTCTACTCGTTGCAAGGAATCAATGGTTGTAGACTATGTAACCTTGTCTCTTACTTGATATTCATTATTCACAGCTGAACTACAGTGAAGAGGCATTCTATCAGTATCTACAGCTTTCATCTTAATTAACTTACTTTTAAGTCTTGGGAGTATTTATCATGCTCAGTCTTATTTTCAGATTATGGCTCCATTCCCTATTACAAGTTCCAATTGTGTCTGCATTTACTGTGCATGGTAACCTGGCGATTTCATGAATCCTCATAAAAGCATGTATAATTGCTTGAAATATCTAGCTTGAAATATCTCTTTCCTGTAATCACAGCATTTGCAGTGGTAAGTACTTAATTTGTCTCTAACATGTGTGTCACTCTTATATCACAACTGATTTAGTGAATTACTTACCTCACCCGCACTCTATCTCATGACTGCCACTGAAGGGTGAATTTCGTTTGCTGACTCACCATTGTAGGGTGGGGCTCTTCTGCCACCTTCGTTATACTTACAATGGGATTTTGTGTTCACCAGTTCACATCAATTCTATGGCCTTCTATAGAGCATTCTTACATGTTAGTATTCTTCATGTTTGATGGACTGAAGCCTCCCATATGAGTATTTTCCCAGTTGTTACTGTTATTGTTCTGCCACTGCCATATCCCATTAACATAGTGTGGGCTATTATTTTTTGTCATTTACTCATTTCCCATGAAAGCTTGGTAGGCCACAATCAGTTGACTGAGTGTTATGCAGCAAAAGTGATGCCAGCTGCATCACATAGGTGGGATGGTAGTATCTTATCTTTTCATGATCATAAAATTGCATGTGCAGTGAAGAAGACTGAGCTGTGCTATTGTTATTATTATTGTTATTGTTCAATTTTAAATCTTCATGTACTGGACTAAGTGAAACATAGACATGACATTTCTGGAACACAGATTAACTGGCCCTCAGGCCCAGTGGTAATTTTGTTTTCAATATTCGTAAAATAACTGTATGCATTATGAGTTTATCCCAATATACAATTTCATTCAAGTAGCTCTAGGAATACTTGTGTAGACTTAATTCCTTACTGTTAAATGTTACAGAACTGATTACCTCACTGTGGAATATTTCTTGCACATTCCTTTGTATCACTTGATAAAAGGGACAGGATGAATACATTCTTTAGCCAGGTGTAGAAACCTGAAACTGTCTGTGTTTTAATAAGCTCATAAACAGTAGAAAGGATGACAATGGAGATGCTACCCCCCATCCCATAAGAAATGTAGTTAGGAGACGTACTCATATTAACAACACCATTTCTGTCCATTCCGTCATATGATGTAGGACTAATATTTTGATCACTCATCTAGCAACAGAGGGCAGCACACAGTGCAAACAATGGACAGCTGTGTTGTATGCTACTAATCTGTGATGTGACACTATGTTGCTACTCTGATAAATCTCTACACAAAGCGGTCTCAATCTGGTTAAATTCTGTCTTAACTACTTCTTCAGAAGTGTTTTACTGAGACAAGACTTCAGTGGCATATTGTTGTGTAGGAAGTATTAGATCTGATTCCAGCTTATCATTTTTCTGTGTATCTTTACTGGAAATCCACTACCAAAATACCTCATAAAATTTTCTCTTTGTGGTCAAATTGATCCCTCATTTTAATTCCTGTTCAGATGTAAAATCGTTTACCTTTTCGTTAGGCTTATAAACAGTTTCTTTCAGTTGGGCTTGATCGCAGTTAAATCTTTTATCACGGCAGGAATGCTCTCCTATACAGTTTTTAGTTCTGTAATTCCTGTGGTTAATTCACCTTGCTGTTATGAGAAATTTGTCACATCATTCAACAAGCTTGACTGTTTTGACAACATAGCTTCCAAGGTATGATACATTGCAGTAAAAGCATTTGATATGGGGCTAGTAGTTGGATTACTTTCCTCACTCTTGGTGTTCGATTCAATTTTGTGAGCTGAGGCTCCAATGTTTCCAATGGCAGCACCAACGAATTCGCAATCACCAGCATTAGATTTTATTTCGTAACACGTTCAAATGTGTGTGAATTCTTACGGGACTTAACTGCTAAGGTCATCAGTCCCTAAGCTTACACACTACTTAACCTAAATTATCCTAAGGACAAACACACACACCCATGCCCGAAGGAGGATTCGAACCTCCCCCGGGATCAGCAGCATGGTCCGGCTCTGCAAGGCCCTAAACCGCTCGGCTAATCCTGCGCGGCCTCATAACGTGTTCCAGTTTTTGTTTTTATGGGATTCCCTATTTTTACAATGACACAGAACGTGGCTGAATTTACACTGCTGAAATCACGTTTTTTAAACTTGAAAGAAATGCACAAAAGTATCACTGAATATGAATATGCTGCATAGATGACTTTGTTCAAAAAGTGAAGACGCACTACGCCATTCAATGCGCTAGTGATGAAAAGTCATCTATCTTAACAACTAAGTTACTACTTATGGTACATAACAACAAAAATTCTAGGAAATAATTCCTGTTAAGAATGACTCATTAGAAGATTGACTAACTAATTAACGCACAGGCAAAGGAAAATAGTTAACGTTCGCCTTAGCATATATGTATCACTGCCACGAAAATCATGGATATTGTTCCAAGATACTTCTTTTTACCTCAGTTTTAAGATTTTCTGTTGATCGTTTTTTGTTAAGCTTACTCCTCTCCAAAATATTTTATCTTTTAACTTCACTTTGATTTTCGTTTGTTGATCACACGCAGTTGTGCATAAAACAGACACAGAAATTTGTAACAATGCAGTTACAATAAAGTCTCATACACAAAGTATTAACTAATTACTGGTCTTATAAACAAGGTGCTAATATAATACTGGCTTCCTTCTGTGGGTAATTACATTCGACAGTACTGTATGATTTTAAGATTTTAAACTGTGTAGTTAGCATTACATACTTTGCTGCAAGAGGATAATTTATGTTTGTTTGATGAAACAATTTCAAATGATTTAGTTTATTATTAAGTGAAGTATTGGTTCTAGTATATACCAGAATTTATTGTTTGAGATATATTACTTGCCAGGCACGTAAATATTTCAACTACAGATATCTTTGTGGGCAAGCAGAAAGGTTTGTAGCAAAAGATTGTATTAATGTTAAGTTTCAATGCAATGAAATAATTCACACGATAATAACAGCAATAACAGGTGTGCGTTGAAGACATTAGTTTCAGGCTAAACTAGTAAATGGTGAAATGCGCACGATAGTGCACTGATGGCATGATTGCTGAGTCAGCAAATAGACCGTGTCCAACATATTTACGAGTATCAGGCTGAAAAATATCATTGATAAAGTTTGGATTACTGGAATAGTATATTAATTGTATCTATATTTAATAAAAGGAAAAGCATTTTGAAGATACAATTATTATGTCAACATAAGATTACAACAATTTCTACACGATCATTTTGTGAGCCGGTTAGAGCAAGAAGAAGGAGAAGACGATGCAGCGTATTCACCTTTTACAGTAACAATCGAGAATCATTCAGGAAGAAATTACATTGTTGACTTTAGTGAAAACCAATGATTTGTTGCAGACTGAATATAGCTTGACTTTTTTTTTTATTATTTTCATTCCTGTACCACATGGAGAAGGGGGACCCTCTGAGGCCTTGAGCTAACGTTCTATTCTTTTGTTACGTCACATTACTCATTTTAAACTTAATCTATTACGTAACAAGATTTGTTTGATATAATCGAGATCTTATATGTAAGTAGATTTCGGATTGATTTTTGAGTTACAGTGTTCTGTATTCGAATTATTTAGGAATAAAGGAGAGAACTCACCGAAAGGCAGAAGCGCTGCGTCGTCGGTAGGTACACAAACAGAAGGTAAATTTTAGATATAAGCGCTAGACGTAGATGTGGCTGTTTAGAGGGCTATTTGGGATAAGGCACAACCAGTTATTTCAAAACCATATAATGTTCTGTTTGTGTACTTATGCTATTTTTGTATTATAAGCTTTGGTTCTGTGCCAGTACGTGTATGGAAATTTGTTTTACTGCACAAGTTGTCTTAGTTGTTTTTACAGCTCTGTATTACTTCTTTATCAGGACATTATTGTCAGGTTGTGTATATTTCTGTAAGGGTAGGTATACATGTGTCTGGGTTCGTTTGTTCATTGGGGGAGACAGTGGTCATGAGTTCTGTCCGGTAGCGTCAGGTTTTTGTTTGATGTATTTCTTATCGTAATCTAAGATTGTGTAGTCGTGCGTGATGCAGGTTAACTTGCGGTGCCTCATAAGCCTGTACTGTAGGAGTGCTGGGAGGGGGTCGGAGAATTCTGCAGACGATACATTGCTCAGCCACATAGAGTAGTAGCTTCTTGTCACTTGCACCAGCTAGGGGAGCTTCTTCATATCCTTTCACCGGTCTTGAATAGTGAATGTAGTGACATGTCAGTAATAATAACACACAAAGTATATATATATATATATATATATATATATATATATATACTACTGGCTTTTAAATTGATACACCACGAAGATGACATGCTACAGATGCGAAATTTAACCGACAGGAAGAAGATGTTGTGGTATGCAAATGATCAGCTCTTCAAAGCATTCACACAAGGTTGGCGCCGGTGGCGACACCTACAACGTACTGACGTGAGGAAAGTTTCCAACCGATTTCTCATACACAAGCAGCAGTTGACCGGCGTTGCCTGGTGAAACGTTGTTGTGATGCCTCGTGTAAGGAGGAGAAATACGTACCATCACGTTTCCGATTTTGATAAAGGCTGGATTGTAGCCTATCGCGATTGCGGTTTATCGTATCGCGACATTGCTGCTCGCGTTTGTCGGGATCCAATGACTGTTAGCAGAATATGGAATCGGTGAGTTCAGGGGGGTAATACAGAGCCCCGTGCTGGATCCCAACGGCCTCGTATTACTAGTAGTCGAGATGACAGGTATCTTATCCGCATGGCTGTAACGGATCGTGCAGACCCGTCTCGATCCCTGAGTCAACAGAGGCGGACGTTTGCAAGACAATAACCATCTGAACAAACAATTCGACCACGTTTGCAGCAGGATGGACCATCAGCTCGGAGACCATTGATGCGGTTACCCTTGACGCTGCATCACAGACAGGACCGCCTGCGATGGTGTACTCAACGACAAACCTGGGTGCACGAATGGCAAAACGTAATTTTTTCGGATGAATCCAGGTTGTGTTTAGAGTTTCATGGTGATCGCATCCGTGTTTGGCGACATCACGTTGAACGCACATTGCAGGCGTGTATTCGTCATCGCCGTACTGGCGTATCACCCGGCGTGATGGTCACCTCTTCTTCGCATTGACGGCACTTTGAACTGTGTACGTTACATTTCAGATGTGTTACGACCCGTGGCTCTACCCATCATTCGATCCCTGCGAAACCCTACATTTCAGCAGGATAATGCACGACCTCATGTTACAGGTCCTGTACAGGCCTTTCTGGATACAGAAAATGTTCGACTGCTGCCCTGGCCAGCACATTCTCCAGATCTCTTACCATTTTACAACGTCTGGTCTTTGGTGGCCGAGTAACTGGCTCGTCACAATACGCCAGTCACTACTCTTGATGAACTGTGGTATCGTGTTGAAGCTGCATGGGCAGCTGTACCTGTGCATGCCACTCAAGCTCTGTTTGAATCAATGCCTAGGCGTATCAAGGCCGTTATTACGGCCAGAGGTGGTTGATCTGGGTACTGATTTGTCAGGATCTATGCAGCCAAATTGCGTGAAAATGTGATCACATGTCAGTTCCAGTATAATATATTTGTCCTATGAATACCCGTTTCTCATCTGCATTTCTTCTTGGTGTAGCAATTTTAATGGCTAGGAGTATATATATATATATATATATATATATATATATATATATATATATATATATATACACATCTGATAAGTACTTTTTGTGTTATTATTACTGACATGTCACTACATTCAAGAAATTGTCCTTTTACACGTTTTATTAGGTTCTCTCTTTTCCTTGCTTTGTGTTAAAAAGTTTGTCGAAGTTCAGGCACTAGTCTCGGCTGATATCTAAATACATGGAATTATCTCTCAGGCCAAGCATGTCTCCCAGAGCGTTTCAATTTTGTCTTGCCACTTCGATTAGGTTTCAACCACCTGTTAGTCCAGTCCGCAGTTTTGCCAAGTAGTTGCTTGTTTGTCTGCTGACGCTGACCATTGAAACTACAGAAAACAGGTAGCCATGCCATCAGCATAGAGCTGTACCGACTCATTTTATACTGACCTCCAAACAGTTCCAGGAATATCTTTATAACTGTTTTTCTGCCCTTCTCTGTAATAATGCAAATAAATATTTATTTATATTATTTACTTACAGTTAAGAGTGTGTGGTGATTTGTTGGCATGATGTCGCACGGAGTTGAGCAAAAGGGGACGTTAAATTCACGTGCAGATTGGGAAAATTTGCTGAAAGGTCTTTGTCAGGCTTAAAACTGTTTATAGAGACGCTGCTTTAAAGAAAACAACTGTTTTCGAGTGGTGTTGAAGATTTCTGATTGAAGAGTGAGCGCTGGAAGATTACCGTTTTAGTGGGAGACCATCAGCCTGCAGAAGCTAAGTGATAGTCGATCAAATGAAGCAGTTAATCAGATCAGATCGACGACTGACCGTTGATGAGTTGGCACAAGAATTTCTGACCAATCATAGTTCAACTGACGCAATCCTGTCAGATGGTTTGAAGACGAAACGTGCCAGTGCAAAGTATGTCTCGCGGATGCTGGCTCCGGATCAAAAGGAAACTCATTCGTTGACTGTGGCTAAATATTTTGAAAAAAAAAAAGGCATAGATAACCCGACATATCTTGAGACAACTGTCACTGGTCACGAGACGCGGGTGCGCGTGTATGACCAGGAGCAAGAAAAAAGAGAGTCGTCAGACTGGCACACAACTTCCTTTGTGCGATGAAAGAAAGCACTTTATATCAAATCTAAAGCAAATGGCGCTCTTTGCGTTTTTTGACAACGAAGGTGTGGTGCACCATGAATTTGTACCAGTTGAATAAACTGTTAAGGTCCTTTTGAAAAGACTAAGGGAGGCAATACAAAGATAACGTCCCGCGAAATGTCAAGGTGGATGAACACTGTATTACGACAATGCTCCCAGTCACACATCGCATGCGGGAACATGGGTCGCAGTAATGAACATTCCATTCCTCTATCAGCCTCGCTACTGACCGGATTTGGCACCTGTGGATATCCAGCTCTTACCAAAGATCAAAAAGTGCCTTGAAGCTAACCTTTTTGCCACCGTAGAAGACGTGAAAACTAAGGTGATGGCTGGGATTTGGAAGATACCAAAAAAGGACTTTCATTCAAATGGCTCTGATCACTACGGGACTGAACATCTGTGGTCATCAGTCCCCCAGAACTTAGAACTAGTTAAACCCAACTAACCTAAGGACATCACACACATCCATGCCCGAGGCAGGATTCGAACCTGCGACCGTAGCAGTCTCGCGGTTCCAGACTGCAGCGCCAGAACCGCTAGACCACCGCGGCCGGCAGGACTTTCATTGTTTCGTTGTTTCTAGCAAAGGCGAAGTCGGTAGAATATATATATATATATATATATATATATATATATATATATATATATATATATATTTATTTATTTATGTGTGTGTGTGTGTTTGTGTGTGTGTGTGTGTGTGTGTGTGTGTGTGTGTGCGTCGCTACGGTCGCAGGATCGAATCCTGCATCGGGCATGGATGGGTGTGATGGCCTTAGGTTAGTTAGGTTTAAGTAGTTGTAAGTTCTAGGGGACTGATGACCTCAAAAGTTAAGTCCCATAGTGCCCAGACCCATTTGAACCATTTGTGTGTGCGTGTATGGGCGCTGAAGTGGAGGAGTCTATTTTGAAGGCAATAAGGACATATTGTGGTAATAAATAGTTACAACAAAATTACGGAAACTTTTTGACTGCTCCTCGTATGTCCGTCATGTGTAGGGAGTGGGGGATGAAGTTGGTTGATGTGCCTTTAATGTGGACTGCACGTAATCTTGATCGGTGTGTTATTGCGAGGTGGTGGAGGTGGGGGAGGGGGGATTTCTAGCTTAAACAGTCTGTATGGTACTCCACTATGTCATATTTTATTTAAGGAACGTTCGATGTCCAAAAATACATGAAATGTGCTTGATGATAGCTTTGTCGATGTCAGTTGTCAGTGGGAGCAATAGTGACTCGCAAATTTATGTTCGTTCTAAAAGCGTTAGAAGGTAATGCTGGCCACGTCCGCTGCCGTCAGTAACTCACAATGGCCACCGGCTCGTGCCGAAGGCGGGCACCTCACGGAGCGCTGCATTCGTTTACTGGGTAAGAGTGTGGCGAACCCAGGTTTCTTCAGCTGGACTGGTGAGCGCTGCCAATATTCTGTAACTGTAACTGTAAACTGGGCTGTGTGGCGATGGAATGTTGGGTGTGGCAAGGTATAGCGGCCTCGGCTTTAACCACAGAGATAACAAGGATGATAAAATCCTCCATGAAACACCCTCAATATCAAGGTGTGCTGCGTGTCGATAAGACACATGGCTGTGAGGCAAAACAGTCATTATCGGGTGGCCTCTGAAGAAACCTTGATTGTATTAGACAAGCGGTGATCTCTCTGTATCGACCCTTATTTCTCTAGCCGCTCGAGGTACAGTCGAACATAAACTTCCCAACTCGCGTTGGAATGGGTGGACTGCTGGTGGGTATCAATATCCAAACTAACAAGTGAGCTCATGTGGCCGCAATTAAGAAATGTGACACTGCACATTAAAACGTCTAGTTCCCAACAAGCAACGAACCTCTAGAGATGCAATATACAATCGAAACAGAGTTATACACCCTCTTGAGCTACAACAGAGCTGTTCTGTCTAGCAGAAATAATTTAGACAACCAAAATGAAGGTATGAAGATTAGTGAGCTCAGAAAGATGTCACAGACTTGGTACATACTATAACGAAACAGGTAGATCGCTACTTCAGTAACACAACACATCCAGAGCATTTCGAGGCAGGTTTCCTCCTCTTAAATATGCAGTCCGATAGCCTCAACCCAATGCGCTGTTTTAAATGGCAGTGATTTTTCATGCGACTCTAGAGTGTAAGTGAATAGCCGTTTCTGGCAAATGTGATAAGGCCGCAACGTCGTTTGCTCATATCCGCGAAAGTGTATTGACTGCTCAGGTGATCATCCTGCCTCGAGCAGACTGCAGCATTTACCTTGGAGAAAGGTACAGAAGCTCAAAACAGCCAAGCAAATCCCTTTGCTAGGGACGGGAAGATCTATAAACCATGACGTCTCCTATTTCACTACTTCATTTGCATCAGGTCTTAAAAAGCCTCAACAGAAATGGAAGTTACTAATAGTCGCATTTCTGCTTGCGTTTGTCAGTGCAGTTGCGGAAGGTGCTCTTACTCCGCAGTATATAACCCCCTCCAGAACATCCGAAAGAGCCTCTGTTGCCGACAATGTAGAGCTTCCAGCACCTCAAAAGCAGCCTCCAGTAAAATGGCTAGTACTGGTACTACTACTTCCCCAGTCTGTCAAATAAACCAAATGCGAAGCGCAAACTGCAGAAGACGATGTAAACTGAAGAACATATAAACTGTCTCATCATTTAGAACTCTTTCTATCTGACAGTTGTAATGATTCAGTTTTGAAGACAACTGACTATGATGCATGCCTGGAACGACTATCTACCCCTCCAGACTAAATTTCCGCCGCAGGGTCGCCACCACGATGAAGTGACAGGGCGAAAGGAAAGCCTCACGGATAATATGGTTCGCGTAGCCCTGTGGAACAACAGTGGGTTCGGGACGTATCTGGAAGAATTGAAACTTCTGGTGTAGAAACATCCCCTGTGCTTATGATAGATAGGAAACACATTTCAGAATTAGTGACACTGTAGACAAGCATTTGCTTCCGATTTTCTTCTCACAATATTTGTGTACGATAATATAGAAATAGTTAAGACCACAAACACACCAACGATTTGTGTCAAAATACGATACAATATGGTAATTAGTGCCAGTGGATTAATGAAAGAAAACCGGTATGTTTGTGCTATATTTTTTATTGGAATACACAACGTACGATGCACTTTAATTTACAATGAAGTTATATTATCTCATACTTCACCCCGTACAACGAGCAAAAATTGCGGTTGCACTACACTCCAAAAGGGTGGGATCACTTTCAATGGGGTTGCAACCTCCTGGTGTCCGGCGAGAAGGCCTTAATCGCCTAGGAAGTGTGAACAGTATCGCAGGGTCTCAAGAACGTCGCCCTGCTGCTCATCGCAGAGCAAGCTGTCGATTTCGACCGCGAAACGTGTGGGAATCAACGTCCCAAGGAAAGTGGTGGCTCCATTGGCGTCCCTTATGCCACCCCCTGAGGCCTTTTCGTGTCGATTCTGAGCGACGTTGGGTCTGAAATGTTTTTCTCGGCCACTTACAAAAAAGCACGCGATTTCAACACTAGGCGTATCGTTTCTAACCTCCACCGTAAATACGTCAAAAGAAGGGATGAAATGTGGGCAAGAGGGTCTGTTGACGACCTTCGCTTCGTGTGACACATGCATGATGGCGTTGAACGGAATTGTGATGAAATTTAGTGGAAATGAGACATCATTGAACCACTTTATACGTCATATGAACCTCTGAGCTCTGTTCTTTTTTTTCGCATGTGTCGATATCTTGCTGTTTGAAGCGCCATCGAGCCAGAGGGTGGTGTCGCAGGACGCCACGATTTT
This sequence comes from Schistocerca piceifrons, assembly GCF_021461385.2. Taxonomy (NCBI): domain Eukaryota; kingdom Metazoa; phylum Arthropoda; class Insecta; order Orthoptera; family Acrididae; genus Schistocerca; species Schistocerca piceifrons. The sequence continues at coordinate 633,129,681 of NC_060139.1, forward strand.
GCGCCGTTACAGAGGAAGGTTGTAGCCAAATCTCAAACTTAGACTACTGCCACAAGAGCATTTTCGGATGGTAATTCACACCGACTTTACAGACCACTGCTGTTTGTGGAATGGGGCTGGTCACACGACGCATTTTCGTGTGCGTGCTTATACGCGGAGTTAATGCTCTGAGGTGCATTCGATCTGCATATTTTTTCTGGACGGGAAACGCGCTGTGTTTTTGTGAACTGTCTTTGGGAGGCGGCCTTTCAGGAACAACGGCTGATACTAATTTGTTACACATACGCATAAAAGCGCTTTGGAGCGGCCAGTGAGTTGCCTAAATTCGATTTGGGAGTGTTTCTTGCGTTATTTGCATCAGTTAGCAATTACTGTATTTCGTATAGTTTAACGCGTTTAGTGAAAAATTAACACTCTCCAGATGTGTCTCAACAATGCATCTCCACCGATTTGACAAGTTCGCTGTGGAGGATTCGGTAACGTTTTGTGGAACAGTCTGTTCAAGTGTTACTGATGACATAATTGGGTAGTTTGTAGACAGGTTATACTACTCTCGCATTTTTGTCACTGAAATGGTCTTGTTGAACATTTTAATTTTTTTTAAATTTTTGATTCATCAGTCTTCTGGCTGGTTTGATGCGTATTGCCACGAATTCCTCTCTTGTGCCAACCTCTTCATCTCAGAGTATCACTTGCAACCTACTTCCTCAATTATTTGCTGGACTCTATGTCATCGCCTAAAGCTTTTGCCGTCTACAGCTCCCTCTAGTACCATGGAAGTCATCCCTGACGTCTCAACAGATGTTCTATGATGCTGTCTTTTCTCCTTGTCAGTGTTTTCCACATATTCTTTTCTCTCCGATTCTGCCAAGAACCTCCTCATTTCTTACCTTATCGGTCCACCTAATTTTCAATATTCGTCTATAGCACAACATCTCAGATGCTTAGATTCTCTTCTGTTCCGATTTCCCACAGTCCATGTTTCACGGCCGGGAATGTTCCATTTTGCTAGTACTAGGCTGCTTCTGACATCCTCCTTGCTCCGACCGTCATTGTTTATTTTGCAGCCTAGGCAGTAGAGTTTCTTAACTTCATCTACTTTTTGACCATGTTAAGTTTCTCGCTGTTCTCACTTTCGCTCTTCTCACTACCTTCGTTTTTCTTCGATTTACTCTCAATCCATACACTTTAGACTGTTGATTCGATTCAGCGGATCATGTAATTCTTGTTCACTTTCACTCAGGATAGCAATGTCATCAGAGAGTAGCATCATTGATATCCTTTCACCTTGAATTTTAATTCCACTTCTGAACCTGTCTTTTATTTCCTTCATTGCTTCCTCTCTGTACAGATTGAACGGAAGGGACGAAAGAGTATATCTTCGTCTTACACCCTTTTTAATACGAGCACTTCGTTCTGGGTCGTCCTTTCTTATTTTTTCCCTCTTGGTTCTTGTACATATTGCATATTACCCGTCTCTCCCTGTAGCATGCCCTATTTTTCTCAGAATATCGATCTTCTTGCAGCATTTTACGTTGTCGAACGCCTTTAGCAGGTCGTCAAATCCTATTAAGTATCAAACGATGCATCTGGACAGCGAAGTATTGATTATGGAAATGTAGAAACACACATGGCTGTGTCGTAGAACACACGGGACGAACAGTACAAAAACAGAGATAAAAATAGAGAATCATGGCGAGCATTTACAGATGCCATGTCGGGAGTAAAGTGGAATGACAGCCAGCCATCCACAAGCGAATTCCCGGTACGGGTCAGAACCACGGGTTACTTCTGCGGATATTTCTGACGGGTCCGGCCCGCCGATAGGAAACTCGTCGTCTCCCAGTAATTTACAGTCCCTGCAGGTTGCACTAACTCTCCGACCTTCCCGCAGGCTGGGTCCATTCGTGTGTGTGCGCAACATCGGAGGGTTTTCGTGATTTGTCGGCGAACCCAGAACTGCCGTCTATCCACGACAGGCCAGAGGCAATGCGCGACGGATTTCAGGAGTTGCGATTGTGTCTCACCACAAGTACGTTGCACACTGCAACGTTTTACCGGCATTTCATTTATTGTTGTAGATTTTCGCTCTTTGAACGTAGTTGATATTTACGACACAGAGTATGAAAAATTTGTGGCAGTTCCTGGCTATCTGAGACTTTGTAAAGTATAGTAATTTGTAATAACCATTAAATAATGGACATAAAACAGTTATGGGAAATAACCTACAATAATAAACACAGTAGAAACAACATTTTATTGGATTTCGGTATAGTGTTGCTTTATACAACTCATCCCCTTACACTTCTTTCAAGTGGCCAACACCTTTCTGAAATTATTTCTGATATTAATGAAGGTATTTTAAATCCATCTTGGCAACTACAACAAATTGCTTATTTTTGTCATCAACTGCGTTTCGCTTTATTGAAATAAAGCATCAATGGCCTGCCGTGAAACATTCTTAAAGTGTGGCTAGCTTTCTCCATCTAAAAACACTTGTAAAAATTGAAGTTGATGTTTCCTACGATATATTATGTCAGGAAACGGTAACTGGTAGTATAATTTTGAGAAATTACTTTGTTTGGCAATGTTGTTAGTTTTCATAACACTTTGGTACACAGTTGGAATACTGTCTATAAATGTTTCAACCACCTCTTTGTACGCTCTAATATCGTACATTCATGTTCGTGTAATGTTAATGTGTCAGTTCTCACAATCAAGGCATTTCACTATACAGATGTATAAGTTTTTCGATGTGGTCAATGGTCCACCCCTTTCACTATACAAGTTATAACTAAGACTTGCTGTACCCTGAAAATCATTCGTTCATCAGTGGCGAATTTTAAGTTTAGCTACATTTCTCTAGTTGCGGTGTTAAAATTGGCTTTTTTCGTCAGAAAAAAGCGGAGTTTACACAATGTAACCACGCTAACGTCGCAATGAAGTTACAAATACGAAAAAAAACGTGAAACAGTATTTATGAAACAAGGGACTGAGGACAAATCAGGTCAACTTCTTATGAAAAATCACATTCTCAGTTTAAATATAAACGTGTGATTTCTTCACCTCTCTCATTTCACCAGCAACCGACGAATCCTAAAAAAATTACATGTCCACTATAAAAGTCTGCAGTTACCGGTGTATCGCGGTAGATAAGAAAATTTCGCTTATTTACTATACGGAAAAATACACTTCTCATAACTTGCTAAAACTTCGTTTCCATGCCATAACCGTTTCTGAGATATGAGGGGAGTTGTATTTTAGTCTAGGTTTATTGCTGGAGCAAGCAGTAGCAAATGAATGTGGTACGTAACATCAATTTTCTCGAGATCGGCGATAGATAGAGCCCTCATCCAAAGTCTAAAGAAAAATTTAATGCGTTAGCTAAACTTCATACCCAGCAATATATGGTCTAAAGTGCACCAAACGCAAATTCACAGTGACTCCTATTTTTCGTTGCAAACTTTTCGAACTTAAGCAGTGTGTTTTTTATATACGAAATATCATAGTAACTATTACCATTAGTGAAATGGCAGGCATTTCATCATGAAGCTGACATATAAAGCTGTAACTGACGTAAAAGCCTATTTTTTCCGAACGGTTTCTTTAAAATCGTTTGAGGAAAATTGCGGGGTAGCCGTCGTGAGCGTGCCGTTCTGCTGGAGTAACGAGTGAAGCCACCGGCTCGCCGAAAACTGACGGACTTAGGTGAACAAGGCCCGTTACAGAAACCCACCCGTGTGTGTGTATCTGCTGGGAGGCCGGATCGGTAGCTACGAGAGCTGCGGGTAACGGCCTGAAAGTCGTTTCTTGACTAACGCACGAATTGGGACCGCAGGTATTAGAAACTTCTACTGGGGGTATCCTTGACCCGTCGCGGAAATCCGCTAGAGTAAGGCCATATGGATAACATGCAGAAATTAGACCTTGATGAGCACTGTCAGTTAACATTTCAGTAATGTTTGTCACAGCAAACAATAAAATCTATTCATCCATAAAATGTCAACAAACCAGTTTTTAGATTAAAAACGTGGTCTTCGTTGAAGAATGTAAGCGTCATGAGCTTACTATCGTATAGATTCTTGAGGGAAACAGAGATAATTAAAAAAATGATGACTGACACTTTTGCCACTGTTAGTTCCTTTTGTGCCATGTGCAGGAATACTTTGCTTTATGCATGTCAGTATACCATCAAAATTATAGCCGTCATATTGTTTCACATAACTGTGAAGCGCCGACCATGCTTATATAACAGCATACGTGACGTCCTCATTAACATCGATTAGACGGTGGAAAAGTCTATATTTATGCCGAATGCACATTCTAGGTAACTCCGTGCTTGTGACAGAATGTGGTTGAACACTTTTTCTTTATTAATCAAGTTTTTGCTGCGTTTGGTCTCACTAAGCCGTCACACGTTGCAAACGCCCCATCAGCCACAAAGACGTCAATGCTTAATCAAGTTTTTGCTGCGTTTGGTCTCACTAAGCCGTCACACGTTGCAAACGCCCCATCAGCCACAAAGACGTCAATGCTTTTCAATCCACAAGCATCATTTGGAAAATTCAAACTTTAATTGTAAACGTATAAGTATTTCGGTTGGTCTGAATACATTTCAGTCTCCTTGATGACCATGTGATCCTGTGTCTATGAATCTGAGATAAATAATTGCTCTGTTCTATGATTATTAGTTCAACAGAAAATTGCTTTTCATAATTGTAATATTCCCTGCCTGATCTTCATTGTTTAATCATTCTTACGTGTTTTCCACCTACGGATAACACACAGTGAGGGAAATTTGCTGTCTTCTCAAACTGGTCGCTGACACTTTTCCATTTTCCTATGGTCGGTTGTCCCACATATTTCTCTGTTAGCCTCCGCCATATGAACGTGCAGCCCCTGTGGCCGTGCGGTTCTAAGCGCTTCAGTTTGGAACCGCGTGACCGCTACGGTTGCAGGTTCGAATCCTCCCTCGGGCATGGATGTGTGTGATGTCCTTAGCTTAGTTAGGTTTAAGTACTTCTAAGTTCTAGGGGACTTATGACCTCAGTAATTGAGTCCCACAGTGCTCAGAGCCATTTGAACCATGAACGTGCATATTTGTCTAATAATGCCAAAAGTTGTTGATCGTCCGAGATGAAACTCAAAATGAGAGAACAATCGAATTCCTAGTCGATAGATAACTGTAAAATTTGGTTTGATCCATTGGAAATTGTCAATGAAAGCTAGCGGTCGTTCTGAGCCATGAGAAGAGAGTACTGTAATCCTTAGACCATGGTAGGGGGAAAAATATTTTCTTTGGATCAGCCTGAATTCTACTCCCTCCCTCTTTGCCCTTTGCTTCAACTCCTCTTCCTCGACCCCTCTGTTAACAGACTTGCTGTAGTAAAAAAGAAAAAAAATAAATACTGGACGGAAATCTGACATTAAGATTCAAGAAATGTCTTACGGCGTGAGTAGCTAAGTTTAATGTTTCGAAACGATATTATGCTGTCTCTATCATGAACAAGTTCTGTTGACAGAAAAACGACTGAATGTGTTCTCAATCGCTTTTCCTCTTTCCCTTTTCGCCTATAAACATGGTCGTTAACTTGACTCACGTTACGCGAATCTTGTGCTTACTTCAGATGATGAAGTAACTTTCTATACGATAACGCTGTTATTGCTGCTTGCCACAGTATGCACAGTACGTTTAACGATTTGGCTATTTTTCACAGATTGTGTGTATAATCTCTCACTCTCACTCTCTCTCTCTCTCCCTCTCCCTCCCCTCCACCTCTCTCTCTCTCTCTCTCTCTCTCTCTCTACCTACCTACCCACCTACCTAATGTTTGCAAAAAGTCAACTGGGTAATGTAAAAATAGAAGCTCATTCTTGCTCAAGATAGTACGTACACTGAACTGAATTACACTGTTCCTTAGAAATTGACATCTTAAAAGAAGTTCGAGGAGAAAGTAGCTATGTAATTTATAGGGGGAAAGACGTAGTTAGGAACTTCAGTCTCTGATTTCCGAAAGCAGAAAAGTGAACAAGTTTTAACTTTTTAGTGGCATGACTCCTACGAATATCTGTAAAATTCACCGTTCCCTGGGTTTTTGATCTTCCTGTGCCGTACGATGTAATTTACAGCTACTCACTTGGCTTTCTTTGTCCTAAACTGACTCCATCGCATCGCATTTGACCTCTGATAATGAAAAATGTACATACCTCTCGAGAACGAAACAGCAAACTCTCCAACAGTTAGGGGTGTGCTTTATAATTCAGGCTGGTCCCAGGAGCACAGGACAAGAAGGAAACGTCTCACACCAGAAGTAACTTCCTAGACACGTTCAAACGCACATGGGAAATGCTTCACCGTTCCTTGATTGAAGCCTGTGTAACACTTACGATACGAGGCCGCGTTGTCAACGCAGTACTGTGTAACTGAAGTGCTTCGTTCGTTTCCATGTTCGCTCTGTGACATAAGGGGATGTCTTTTATCCACGAATTAACTTCAATGCACTACCAACTCACTCTTTTAGATCTGAAAGCTAATTTATTTCGTCTCTTTTCAGTTCACGGTTAATCACTGTCAGTATGAAGAGCACCGCCTCCATCCTTTCCTTTTATCCTCTATATGTACCACGTCTGTCAGGATAAATCTCCCACCTTATTCCTGATTGGAATCCAAACAAAATATTGATTTTCCTTAGTGATCTTAGTGACCTCTGAGTAGTTATTTGGGGACATGTATCTTTTATTTTATGTAAGTACCGGCTTATCCGATTCACCTATGAATATCTTGATATCACTGCCTTGTTAGTTCCACGTGTTTCAGCTTAGGTCACTACTGATAGTTAGAGGTCTGTCTTTTGTTGCATTTCAGTGTTTGAATGCTGGATGGGATCCAATCATTGTTAATTTTTATCGAGTAAATGAGATCATAAGAACATACATTTACAGTTTCCTAAATCAAAAATTTATGTGAATATACCCGTTGTCTGGATGTTCTTTTGTTCAGAGGTGCAGCTCCATGAAATAACTTGATATCAGAGGTTATTTTATGTTGTGTCTAGACAAGACAGCCTAGACACAATGAGAGGAAGCCGAAAGGCACGCGCTATAAGCTCACGCTGGATGGCGTGAGGTCTGAAACAGGATACGTAATGAATGCTATAAATAAAAGTACGTAGCTTCTGGAATACTTAACTTTAATCCATCTTTGGTACATTGCTATTGACGATACAGGTGAGACTCTATAGTTTCAGACAATATACTGCTAATGGCGCTTTGCTAGGTCGTAGCCATTGACTTAGCTGAAGGCTATTCTAACTATCTGCTCTGCAAAGGAGCGAGGCTTCGTCAGTGTGCATCGCTAGCTACGTCGTCCTTACAACTGGGGCGAGTGCTAGTAAGTCTCTCGAGACCTGCCGTGTGGTGGCGCTCGGTCTGCGATCACTGAAGTGGCGACACGCGGGTCCGACATGTACTAATGGATCGCGGCCGATTTAAAGCTACCACCTAGCAAGTGTGGTGTCTGGCGGTGACACCACATTTTAATTTTGTGTTACGAATGAATGACGAAAGAAGCTATAAGCAACGTTTGTTCGTTTATAACTTGCTGCTCACAAAAATATGCAAACCACAAGTAAATAAACATGCGCACGAACACGCACACACACAGACACACACACACTGGTTATAAATTCTAAGATGGCGAATGTTGTGACTTGGCAAGACAGCCAAGTCACTATGAGAGGAAGCCGAAAGGCACGCATTTAAGCTCACGCAGGCTGGCGTGAGGTCTGGAATCGGTAAAGTAATTTATAGTAGCAAAGAACGTAAGTAACTACTGCAATACTTAACTTTAGTTCATAATTGGTGAACATCGGTCTGATGGTACATGTATCACAAGATAAATAGCAAATGATAATGGCGCCTTGCTAGGTCGTAGCAAATGACGTAGCTGAAGGCTATGCTAACTATCGTCTCGGCAAATGAGAGCGCAATTTGTCAGTGAACCATCGCTAGTAAAGTCGGCTGTACAACTGGGGCGAGTGCTAGGACGTCTCTCTAGACCTGCCGTGTGGCGGCGCTCGGTCTGCAATCACTGATAGTGGCGACACGCGGGTCCGACGTATACTAGCGGACCGCGGCCGATTTAAAGGCTACCACCTAGCAAGTGTGGTGTCTGGCGGTGACACCACAGCGAATATCAAAGTGGCCGTCACAAATATTTTGAATCGGAATATCTGTGTTTGCTGTGCAATGTCACTCTTAAGATGAGGCAGTCTAATTGAAATGTAGGCTACTGATGTTGGCACAAGGTCAACAGAGCAATATTTCATGACGACTACACGTCTTTTAGATCAATAAACATTTTTACACGTTTTTAATTTAAGCTGAAGACCAACTTAATGCACAGTTTAGCGTATCGCAATAGAGTCACTAACAGAATGCGTGCAAATTACGTTTAGAACATGTTAATTTAAGCTAGTTGACATGAGGACAGATGGGCTGAAAACATAAAAAAACCAAATGTGCCTGAAAATTGACAAATTAAAATGGAAAACTGAGGTGTTGTTATTATGAACATGAAGCTACAACATTATATTTCTAAATCTGCCTTCAAGAAAATGATTAAGTTAGAAATGGTTAATAATTAAAAATCGTCAATTTGAGATTCTTGAAGTGAGATATTCATGTGTCTTGCTTCGACTGTGACTGTTCATTTCTTTCACACAGCTGCTTTCAGGGAACAAGACAAACACTACTTTCTTTTCTTAGCTTTCTCATATTACCTTACGGAACGTATGCCCCACAAAGTCTGTTAACTCACTGACAAGAAAACATCACCAACTCGAATTCATATTTTAAAGAGAAATCTAGCACATTTGAAAGATATCAGTTCCACAAGTCGATCTCGTGCGAAATTTTGGGTCATAGATCTGATCGTACGCAGTTATGACCACCTGAAAGTACGGCTTTTGAACTTCCATGCGCACGGTAGTTTTGGCACTCGCTCTGCCCCGCTGCAATCGCCAATCCCTGAAGCTCGAATAACCGCACAGTGGAATGAGTAAACTGTTTGTGAAATACTGTTTTGACATTGGTAGCATGCTGTGTTCTTTGTGTCAAAGTGTACCGTTTCTAGCCAGTAGTTGGTGCGAGAGATCTGTCTGCTTTCTATGTTGCTATTCACGTGTGCAGTTTAAATGAGTGAAAAGAATCAGCGGGTCATTAAATAAGTAGCGTGGTACTATATAATTATTAACGTCGCTGTTCTCCGCTTTTTTTTTTTTTTTTTTTTTTTTTTTTTTTTTTTTTTTTTTGCAATTTAAAGTTATCAGCCTTAAAATGAAATACATCTACAAACCTTGTGTCAAAGTGATTTGCATGCTGACTTGTAAATCGAAAATCATTAACTTTGTTTCATGATAATTCCTCAGTTGGTTCGAGTAAATGGGTTGATTTCACGGCGTGTGTGCATCTGAAGAATATGGATACGAGAACATTGTTAAAATAATATTGAACGTACTCATTTTACTAAGGTTTGACGCTCCTGTTGATGTACTTCCGTGTTAGCGATTTAAAATTGGGTTTTTTGAAAATCAGCCTTATGGAAACAAAATTTATTTATTTTTGTATTTACCGAGACATGTTTCGGCACCGTCATCTTTTGTGAGTCAAATTTTTATTTCTGTAAAGTAGAATATGAAATTTATAGTAATGTAACTGCTGTAGCCATAAGAGTTACAATATGTACAATTTGTTTGGTTTAGACGATCAACTAAAAATTACATTGTTAAATGAAATGCATTATTATACACCGGTTTTTGTGCTACAAATATCATACCGCACAAATAAGCACTAAGAACACCTCAGCAAACTAAGTCTCTAAATCCAGAATATATGTTAACTTGCAGTCCTTGCTAGTCGGTCTACGTAAGCCCAACATGCAGAAATGTCAAAACTAGGTACTCTGAACACCTCAGAGCCCTAAGAAGTGATAGGACACACTCCACTTTTGCAGATCATCTAATACAAGAAAACCACCACCCAAATGACATGGACACTGATCTTAAGATCCTTTGAGAAAGCTACAGTCTCTATCAAAAGTTACAATAGAGGAGAACTACTTCATACAAAATAAATAGTACAAGGAAAGAGAGTCCTGAATGAAAATACAACACTGAAACAAAACACTGTTTGGAACACTCAGTGAGCTATACAAAGGCACCTCCCCACATAAAACATAACACTCAAACAGCCTCGAAGAGGAAAGGCCTTCCGTTTTCTCGGTTGCCTCTCCACCTCTCTTTCCAGCTCACTTTCTCTCGTATTCCTCCCCCCCCCCTCCACACACACACACACACACACACACACACACACACACACACACACACACACGCATACACATTAAATACATTCAGCCCTCTCCCAACAGTCACAGCGAACCAGTTCTGACAAAACATTCATAATTAACGCCACAACAAACACAAGACCAACGACGAACAAGTGAGCATCGGCAATAACAAAACACCTCTCATTGAGAATAGAGTCAGTGGGACACGTACGATCATAATATAGGTAGAGTAATTGAAATCATTCTTTTTTAAATACCTGCGAATTCTTATTATCAGCTCTGCAGTGATATTAGTGGAAACTACCGTTTTAACAGCTAATGGAGGGGACGGAATGAATAGAATTTACAAATATCATAATAAATTGAAATATTATTAGGGCTACAACTTTTTTCTGGCGTTTTTTCTCGAAGTTGGAGGTTTAATTATAAAAAAACTTACAAAACATTTACGATTGAAAGCAATGACCATCGGTGGCTACTACTTTCTCCCATCTTTCGGGCAACATAGGTATACCGCACGGACGAACTGAGCGTGTTTTGAGGAGATCCATGAATCGATTCAATTTTGCACTTGTTCGTATGACCGGTCGTGTTGGTTAGACAGGCATTGTGCCATTTATCAAAAAACGTGGTGGTCAGAGGGAGCAATGTCTAGAAAATGTGGCAGGCGGGGTAGGACTCCTCAGTTCTGCGTTTCCAGGTATGTTTTGTAAGGTTTTGCGACATGGTTTCGAGCACTGCCATGCTGGAAAACCATCTTTTCAAGTCTATCGCTTTTTGGACGTTTGTCTCTTAGTGCTCGGCTCAAACGCTTCAGCTGCTTGTGATTATGAACTCCTGTGACTGTTTCCGTCCGTTTCAGCAGCAATGTAAATTTTCTCGCTTCCACCGCCATGTCGGTCATCGACGTAAAAATCGCCGTTCCTGAAGTGTTGAAATCATTCTCTACATGTTCTATTACTAATAGATGCCTCACAATAGGTCTTACCCACCAATTTAGAACATCAGCTGCAGTTTTCTTCTTTTAAAGGAGAGAAGTAACACTTCCCGCAAATGACGAGAATTGGGTTCGTATGTTCATACATTCGATCGAGAATAGATATACGATGTAGTCATAAATCGACTAATAGTTTGATGACGTCACGTGTACAAGTGCCTAAGCTTATTGTATGACACTTAACGACCTATCACCTTCAACACCATAGGCCGCTACTGCCGTCTATTGCAAAACTTTGGAAGCAAAGTTGTAGACCTAATTATATACAAATCAATCACCTGCATTGAAGCATAGGGGATCTTTTCTGCACATGAAATTCGGACTTTCCGAAAGTAATGTCATGCCAGTTTCCATGTGCCAGCGATACGTTCATAGGACGCTAGTTAATGTTCTCAGAAAGTACAAGTCCAGCTTTATAAACGTGTTGAGATCCAACACAAATGCACACCCAGTGACGTTTGTATCCTAATAGAAATGATTTTGTACAGTGACTTAGGTTAGTAAAAGAATGTCAGAAGAAAGGCTGATACTCCCTATGAAAGAGGGCCCATGGGCTCTAGAAAATGGAGAAAGCGGTACACTTCCGACATATTCTTCTGTTTAAGTTCAATAGAGGGATCAGAGCAGCGGAGGCAGCCAGAAACATTTGTGCCGTGTATGAGGATAATGTCATTGGACAGAGCACCACAAGGAAATGGTTTTCTCCTTTTAAGGAAAATCGTTTTGACATTAGCTACCCTCCATGTCCACGTAGGCTTTCAGGGTTTGATGAAAATCGTTTAAACGCATTAACCCACAATGATCCACGTCATTGTACTCGAGAACTGTCAATGTCATCAACCGTGAGCATTCCACCATCGTGCGTCATTTTTAGGCGATGGTGATGGTTTAACAAACCGAGAAAGATTCAAAAATGCTCTAATCTGAAATCAGAGAAATCAGTGGGTGGCCTTATGTGCAGATCTGCTTGTTCGTCATCAAGTGGCTCGTTAACAACACCGGCCATTTCTATCCCGTATCGTTACCAGTGACGAGAAATGGTTTTTTTGAAACGACATAAAGTAAAGGAAAGAAATGGCAGTGACCAAATACAGCAACCACAAAAGATAATGGTATGCAGATGGTGGAAGAGTGGTGGTGTAAATTACTACGTATTGTATCCCCGAGGTGTAGCCATCAGCCGGCCTCGGTGGCCGAGCGGTTCCAGACGCTTTAGTCCGGAACCGCGCGACTGCTACGGCCGCAGGTTCGAATCCTGCCTCGGGCATGGATGTTTGTGATGTCCTTATGTCAGTTAGGTTTAAGTAGTTCTAAGTTCTAGGGGACTGATGACTTCAGATGTTGGGTCCCATAGTGCTCAGAGCCATTTTTGTAGCCACCACTGCTGACATTTACTGTCAGTAACTGAGGCCTCCTACAGACGCAGTCCGAGAAGAGCGACCGTGAAGACCGTGTGAAGTGATGCTACTCCACGATAACGCCTGCCCACATTCTGCTGGACAGAAAACGCTATACAGGAGTTTGGCTGGGAAGTGATTCCGCACCCACCTCAAGCACCTGATCTTTTGCCTTCTGATTTCCACCTTTTCCACTGTCTACTGAACAACGTTCCTGATGAAAATACTTCCGAACATGGCTCGACGAATTCTTCGCTTCAAAATCACATACTTCTACAGTCGTGGAAACGAAAAGTTATCCTAGCGTTGTCAGACTGTTGTAAATGGTGAAGGTGAAAATCTTATTGATAACCAAGATATATGTTATGTGTTATTTGTAGTGTTTACTAAACTTAAGCAAAAAGCTATGGATCTATGCACCAAATATCAGAATTGGACCATGTTCCGGGTATCTGTATTACACAGAACATAAGATTACTGAAAGTGGATAGACTGATACAAGCGGTCCAGTAAAGTTAATGTGATCATCGTGCAATAATTACAGTGGGAGCATTAGCAGTAAAGAGTATATAAAGAGTGTCGGGGGGACAGGGAAAACAGTGCATCGTTGTCGTATTGTGGAAACGGAGACTTATCTGATGTGCAAAAGGGCAGCACCACTGGCCTTCAGGCCAAGTTAGGCAGCAATTTCTAAATGACTAAGTATGTGAAGCGTCAGTGTACCGCCGTGGTTAAAGAATACCGCGCATCGCAAAACGGTGCTATCGAAAAGCGTCGACGTTGCATCTGCGGTGCACCACGGGACATACGTGACAGGGGTGAAAGACGACGGCGGAGAGGCGCATGGGCGAATGGATGTGCAACTCTTGAGCAATGACCGACCAGAGCATACCGGAAGTGCCGTTCAGCGAATGTGGCTGTGAATGTGCCTCCGCAGCTGGCACCCGGTGTAAGTAACCTGTTGGTATGTTGACAGCACTGTAGACTGTGGTAATATCGCTGACAGCGCTCTGCACCCTCGACAAGAGATTTTGTGGTTGGATGAACTAGCAGTTCACGACTGGAAAGAGAAGTGTATAGACATGTTTTTTATTAGAGGAGACTCTGTGTAGGTAGAATATCCATTGTAAAGTGAAGCGCAAGGAAATGTATCTTTGATTGGTAATGTTTGGGCAGTGGAATTATTGACAACTGTGTAATTTTTGGAACTGGATGTCACATGTATAAGGTAAAACTTTCTAAATACGTTGTTTGCTCTTCAACAAAATGTCTCTCTTGCTAACCATAGGCCTCCAAGTAGTTGGAGTCTACAGTAGTAGGAATCCATTTATTTATCTGTATGTAGTTGCTGCTTGCTGTAATTGCTGTAGATCGTGTTTGGAAGATCTTCTGTGAATTATAAAAAAAAAATAAAATAAAAGAAAATGAAGTGAGTTTAGGCAATGAACAGAGTTGGAGGAAGTTCCATATTTTTTCGAATTTTATTATTGTTACGATTTCTTGCTATTTGGGGCCATTCTTTTGTGTTAGTTACTGGAAGCCATGTTGTCGCTGTGTAGCAGATTGCATTGGGCTTGTATATTGTGGGTATTAAATGAATAGGTTAAGTTTGAGTTGTCTTTGTCAGGGAATATTCAGTATCTCAGTATTTAAATGATAAAAGTAATTAAAGACTTAATTTCACTGGTTCATCTACCCGTGCTGACTGCAGTTCATCGGCGACGTGTGCTGCAACCTATACGCCAGTGCCGCAACTCGACTTCCGCTGAATGGCATGATGTTTCCTTTACAAATGGCTGATGGCCGTTGGCGCGTGCGGTCTAACCCGTCTGACTGCAAACAACCTGCAACAATCGGCAGAAGCGTCCAGGTCAGAGGAGGGAGCTTTGTTGTCTGGGAAATATTTTCGTGGCCTTCCCTCGGTAACCTCGTCATTTGGGAGGGCGCAGTACTTGAACGTTAGTATGCATCTATCCATGAGGACCATGTCGACCGATAACGCAATTTTTTTCCCTCGGTACTGCGGTATGTACCAGTAGGACAACCCAATGTGGCACACAGCTCCCAGTGAACGTGCGGGATGAGTTTACCGTACTCGCCAGACTCCCTGGATTTAACCCAATCTAGAATCTGTATCACCATCTCGATCGGACTGTTCACGCCGTGGATCCTCGACCAAGAAAGCTAAAGCAGCTGTCCAAGGCAGTGGAGACGGCACGGCTAAACACCCTTGTCGGTACCTTCCACAACCGCATTAACTCTCTTTCTGCACGTGTCGATTGACTCTCAGTCTACATCCTGTATTCATTAGACGAGTCTTTCCATTTAAGAATTATTATAGACCTGCTTCACTCTCCCTGAGGCTAGCGAAGTTGTCAATGAATCTTATCATTGATACCCTTTCACCCTAAATTTGTATCCCGTTCTTGGACCTTTCTTTTATCTCCCTCATTTCTTCTTCGATGTACAGAATTTTGAGCAATAGAGATAAAAGCCTACCCCCTACTCTACACCCTTTTTAATCCGGACACTTCTTGTTCTAACAGTCTTACTGTTCCCTGTTAGTTGCTGTACATACCGCACATTACCTGTCTCTCCCTATACCATACCCCTCCTTTTCTCAGAAATTCGAACATCTTGCACCATTTCACATTGTCGATTCCTTTCTCCACGTCGATGAATCTAATGAACGTGTCTTGATTTTCTCTTCAGTCTCGCTCTCATTACCAAACTTTCCCGTACCCAAACTGATCTTCATCTAACAGGTCAATTCTATTTTCAGCTTGCACTCACGGAGAAAATTTGCTTGTGACCTGAGTTCTGTTCCGATGTTACTCAAAGAACATTGGTAACGAATCAACGTCTTCTAGATCGTCATATTCCATTGACATTAAATTGCAATTAATCTACACTACTGGCCATTAAAGCTGCTACTCCACGAAGATGACGTGCTACAGGCGCGAAATCTAACCGACAGGAAGAAGATGCTGTGAGATGCAAATGATTAACTTTTCAGAGTATTCACGCAAGGTTGGCACCAGTGGCGACACCTACAACGTGCTGACATGAGCTAAGTTTCCAACCGATTTCTCATACACAACAGCAGTTTACCGCCCTTGCCTGGTGAAACGTTGTTGTGGTTGTGGTGCCTCGTGTAAGGAGGAGAAATGCGTACCATCACGTTTCCGACTTTGATAAAGGTCGGATTGTAGCCTATCACGTTGCGGTTTATCGTATTGCGACATTGCTGTCGCGTTGGTCGAGATCCAATGATTGTTAGCAGAATATGGAATCGATGGGTTCAGGAGCGTAATACGGAACACCGTGATGGATCCCAACGGCCTCGTATCACTAGCAGTCGAGATGACAGGCATCTTATCCGCATGGATGTAACGGATCGTGCAGCCACGTCTCGATCCCTGAGCCAACAGATGGGGACATCTGCAAGACAACAACCATCTGCACGAACAGTTCGACGACGTTTGCAGCAGCATGGACTATCAGCTCGGAGACCGTGGTTGCGGTTACCCTTGACGCTGCATCACAGACAGGAGCGCCTGCGATGGTGAACTCAACCACGAACCTGGGTGCACGAATGGGAAAACGTCATTTTTTCGGATGAATCCAGGTTCTGTTTACAGCATCATGATAGTTGGTGTAGGGTGCCACTGGTTACACGTCTCGGTCACCTCTCGTTCGCGTTGACGGCACTTCGAACAAAGGACATTACATTTCAGATGTGTTACGACCCGTGGCTCTACTTATCATTCGATCCCCGCGTAACCCTATATTTCAACAGGATAATGCACGACTGCATGTTGCAGGTCTTGTACGGGCCTTTCTGAATACAGAAAATCTTCGACTGCTGCTCTGGCCAGCACATTCTCCAGACCTCTCACCAATTGATAACGTCTGGTCAATGACGGCAGAGCAACTGGCTCGTCACAATAGGCCAGTCACTACACTTGATGAACTGTGGTATCATGTTCAAGCTGCATAGGCAGCTGTACCTGTACACGCCATCCAAGCGCTGTTTGACTCAATGCCCAGGCGTATCAAGGCCGTTATTACGGAGATAGGTAGTTGTTCTGGGTACTGGTTTCTCAGGATCTATGCACCCAAATTGCGTGAAGATGTAATCACATGTCAGATCTAGTACAATATATTTGTCCAATGAATACCCGTTTGTCATCTGCATTTCTTCTTGGTGTAGCAACTTTGATGGCCAGTAGTGTATATTTACGCAACATTATTTACTACAGGAAGTGCTGTTATAAAGTTATATCTGGTGTTATACCATGGCTACGGCATTATAAACTGGCGGGATCTTTTTGAAGTACAGATGAAAATGTTATTACACCACAAAAAATGTACTCAGTGGAAACTAAATACTCGTGAGCGAATATTTGTGATACATCTGGCTTATCGGGTTCTGACAGATAGGACAGCTTGGCTAATTACTCCCGAATGCGGTACAAGCAGCGCAGACAATGGGACACGTGTTACTGTATCCGGCTGAGGCACCGCCGGCCGCAGAAGACCCTGCCCCGCCCACGTGATCGATTGGGGGCCCGCGGAGCGTGGTGTCCGCGCAATAACGCAGGCAGGCCGCGCAGCGGGGGCCGACGCCGCGGCCGGGCTAATGGCGCGGGGGCGGCGGGCCGCGCCGCGGGGCGCCTTCCGCCACACAATGAGCGGCCGTTGCTCGGCGCCAGTGTTGCCACCTGTATTTGCGGCCCCTGATCCTAGGTCCTGCTCAGGTTTCACGATCTGTAACTGTCTATGACGGATTGTTCTCCATTCTTGGATAAAACCGTTTGTTCCAGTGTTTGAGCAATGTTATACAGTGTATTAAAATTAACTGCGAATACTGCCACAGGTCAAGGTAGACGGCAACAGAAGCAGAAACGTTCCAGTATACATCCTCGAAAGAGCCTTTTGCGGGTTAAGCAGAAATTGGTAGTGGAAGGTCGGGTACCAACGGAGACAGCAGGTGTAACAGACAATCTGTGTTTTTTATTTCTAATATTGACAGCATTTGTTGTGACACTGCAGGAACAACTCTAGTCACAGGTCATTCCATGTCAAATATCGAAATTTTGGAACAATTTCCTACTCGACCGTCACTCATATAGAACAAATTGTACTGTATATGAACATTCGCCTATGCCCCACTGGTCAGCGCTGCGTAGAAGCAATACTGGCCGAGACATAGTCACTCGTTTGACGCGGATGTACACAGAACGATCATGTGACTTTGACTTTGAGCTGTTATATCTACGGCAATATTTTTTTTCGAAATACATAAAATTTGGCCATGTTGTACAATTTTATACGTTCTCTTAAGAATAATAATAAGAACAGAATTTTACGAGCCATAGTCAGCCAGAAATTATAGGCAACACCAATTCAAAAAATTGTCCTGCGAAAGAGTTTCAGAGTCTCGGGGACTAAATGTGTGACGAACGTGAAACTTGGCACTTGGTAAGCTAAAATCCCGAGGTCCTCAAATATAATGTTTCACCTATGTACCACGTTCCGGTGCTGAATACACTAGGTGCAACTTTGAAGATTTTTGTAAAAACATCAAAAGTGTGACATTTTCGACCTTATTTTACAAGAAACTGTGTTCTAGAAAACTTTCAACTGAACTTATAGGAAAGAGCAAGACTATAATTACTAAAAAAAAGTGTTTTTCAATATCCAACGCGGGCTAACAATGGTCTGTAATTAGGATCAAAGTTGGGAAAGACTATCGCGGCACGAAGAAAAGATGAACTTCGAATTCTTGTACATCGTAAACGCATGCTGGACATGACACTTAGTATGCAATAGGTCGGTAGCACAACGACGTGGAATACAAAATTTAATTCCCTACTATGTTTCAAGCAGTCTACAAATTCGTTGAAAAGGTCTTTCTGTGAAAATAGGGTACATTAGACACGTCTTTTACAAATACCGCTTTCTATTAAAGCTTCAAAACCAGTCTAATTTGGAACAACGTGGTGAAGCAATCCGCCTCCCCCCCCTCCCCCTCACCAGCCTCCCATGAGCTCAGTGGTTTTAATTTCCAACGCGGTCTACAGTGCTACATAACTCGAAGCAACGTAACTCTGTGAATGAAGTTTTAAATTTGGCTTCTTATATCTCGTTGATTAAAGGCGTGATAAACGTAAGATTTTGGACGCAAAAACTTAGTAATATAAGGTTTTCTAAAATAAAATATTATTTACACACTGCTTTCGAGATTTCTACAATATCAATTCAAACTTCATTTTTCTTGCAAAAATTAGAAAAGTTGGCCATTTTCAAATGGCTTTTACAAAATTTCTTTTCCATAATTGATATCAAACGATCGCAGCTGGAAAGAACATATTCTCAAAAACTCAGAAAATCACGTTTTCCAATGTGCGATAACAATTCCTGTAAATCATGGACAAATTAGAGGGAATATTAGACCGCGCTGGATAGCTAAATACACTTTGTTTTTTGGAGGTTACGGCCATGGTCCTCGTAATGAGCCCAGTTTGCAATGTTTTATATAACACAGCTTTTCGCAAAAAGAAGTTCAAAAACACCGCACCTTTTTTTCTTTTTACGAAATTTTCAACTTTGCTCTTAAGTGGTACATAACTGAAACGTTATATTCGAGTACCTTGTATTGATAGGTTACTACATGCCACATTTCAGGTACCTTACACCTTTAGTTCCAGAGATATAAGAAACCAAACTTGGAAATTTTATCAGGTGCCGATTTTTTCGAGAGATTTTGTCTTAAATTTCATGGCCGAGTATGGCTATCAAATTCTTTCGATTGTTATTCTTAAGAGAAAGCATAAAATTATACACGATGGCTAAATTTCACTCCATTCCACAAAATGTTGCCAGAGATATTGCCGCTCAAATTCGTCAGAAATTCACACTTGCCCTACTCAAAATCGCTCATGGACTCAAACAGGGTCTACATCTTTGCTGTTACTGATTCGACGAATGCTAAACATTACCAGTGTTAACGGGGGGGGGGGGGGGGGCGGCATGGGCGAGTGTTTAAACAGAGATTCCACGAAATCCGCATGGAATGCCCCTCACGGGATTTCCAATGGAAATAACAATGCGAGTCTGAGTGACGACAAGTACTTATAACAGATACGTATCTATTCCTGTTGAGGCTTTCGGTGCAGGAATAGAACTTTGGAGTGTTGTGTAATTTGTTCGTAATATCATGAATTTTAAACTACCAAATGATGTATACGGATTGTATCGGACAAAGCAGTTTAGGGACAAAGCACTGTTGTGGCAACAATCGCAGACCACACTTTGCACCCCGTTGAGGAGACGCCTATGCAATCCTAAATTTATGTGCTGGAATACTGATGGCATAGGATGTCGCAATACCACAGCCCGCCGTATTGGTGGGATAAGCTTCGACATGCTGTAATACATGGCTTTGGTGAGTATTATCAACGCAAGATGGCAACAGTGCGTAATGGTGTGCACACAATAAATGAACATCAATGTACAACAAAACGAACTACAAAAGTCGTATAATTTAGTATCCAGAAATGCATATACAAACAGTCATAACCAGTACATTGGAAATGTAGGTCATTACACAAAATTAAACTACAAAGTTACAACCAAAATTTCAGGATTCATATTTAATTAAGTAAGAATCTTGCAGAGACAAGTATCATTGTACAGTGAAAGGCAAAAAATAAAAATGTAAATCCGGATAGGAATATAAGAGATGAATGTGTACTTAATACAGATAACTATTTGAGATCCTGATAAAGAGTGAAAAAATAGCATCTGTTCCACCTCTTCAAATCACATACGAAGAGCTTTTAAGCTGAGATAAATGACATAATGTGATTTGAGTTGATGAGCTGAAAACGCCAATGGCTTATTGTCACAGATAAAGGAAGAAAAGGTCAGGGTAAAGTATTTACTGCAAGGCCTAAAAACTAGCACAAATGTAAAAGTATTATTCGAAGCTTGTAAGTCACAGTAAAATAGGAGCGTACAAATAAAAGTCTTTCGAGAAAACCAGCAATGGACAACGGAACCAAGCTATCGGTAGATAAGTGTAGAGTGTAACACGTGAAGAATTGCCTGTGACATCTAAGCCTTAGGAGTTTCAGAAAGTAAGAAACCAAACTTTGTTTTATTTAAAAAGTATTGAACAATTTTATGTAACTAATAGTCTGGTCATTGTCATATGACAAGTTAACAGTGAAAAAATGCAATGGTTATACATCATATTAAGTAACAAGTACTTCACAAGAATCTGCTCGCTGTCTACTTCAGGGCTGTAATAAGCAATCATTACACCATTACACATTGCTCGCTGTCAACCGACAGACGGAGTGCACAGGTGCGGCACGTTAGAAAATAAAAACTGAACCATAACTATACCGATTTCAAATAATGAACGAAGAAGAGGAAAAGCTACATAAGAACAAATTTTTCAGTGTGAATCAATGCAAATAACGCAGATTTACCCTAACTGAAAACCGTGTAAGCAAATATCGTATCGATTTGCCATCCAGCAGAAAGCCGATTGTCAATATACACATTTGTTGGAAAGCAGTGATGCCAAAAAGGTTCCACTGCAAGTATCAGAACACATAGTATGCAACGCACCTTTGTGGGGTTTTCACCTGATGTACCAAGAAAAGTACGGCCAGAGTTCCAAAAAATTTAATTTGCAGCCATAGTAATGGGTACAACATTGGAGGAAATATATGCAGTGATCGATCGCGGACTAAAAGGGCAAATTTTGTTGTGGATGTGAAATGTTGTATTGTAGTGGGCGCCCAGCCACATATGGCCAGAGTGTCGTTAGCCACAGCGTAAAGGGAGAATGGATGGAGGATTTTCTACACCATGTCGACAATGCGGTCATTGGAGGTGAAGCACATAAGTATGTGGAAGGAAATCGAGTATGCAGAAGATGTGTACCAGCAGTGCATCGACAGCAAGATTATAGACAGAAGTCTAATTAGGAACAATACAAAGGGATACAGAATTGTAATGGTAACCCGCTATCGAATTCCAATGGCGGCTGCAGGAATGCCGAGCTATGCTCTCAGTAAATTTTAGCACAACTAAAATGAAGAAGTTGAAATTCCGACATTAGAAGCAATCGCACTTTGAAATAAATTCAGTGGGGACATGTGAAAATTCGTGGCGACTGGGAATTGAACCTAGATATCTCGCGTTACGCGAACAGTCATCTTAATCGCTTCGGCTACCCAAGCACGATTTCCATCCAACCCAAATTTCCAACTTGTCTCACACTACACGAAAAGCATCTCCTGTCCATTGCTTCATGCCGATTCCTGCAAGAGATCGATTGAAGAGTGCATCTGCACTGAAGGACCATTAATTGCTGTCAGGACCTTGATGGCAATCAAAAATGGCTCAAATGCCTCTGAGCACTATGCGACTTAACTTCTGAGGTCATCAGTCGCCTAGAACTTAGAACTAATTAAAACTAACTAACCTAAGGACATCACACACATCGATGCCCGAGGCAGGATTCGAACCTGCGACCGTAGCGGTCGCTAGGCTCCAGCTGTAGCGCCTAGAACCACACGGCCACTCTGGCCGGCTGATGGCAATCAATAATCATTCAGTGCAGATGTACTCTTTGACCAACCTCTTGCAGCAATCAGCCTGACGGTAAAGGGCAGGAGATGCTAATTATGTAGTGTGTGACAAGTTGGGAACATGTATTCGATGGGAAGCGTGCTTGGATTCCTGAAGCAGTTAAGTCAATCACTCGCATAGAGTGGGGTACGCGCGTTCAAGTCCGGGTGGGGCGCAAATTTTCACTTGTCACAACTCAATTTATTTCAGAGCCTGTTAGCGGCTAATATCAGAATTTCAATTTCGTCGTCTATATATACGGTTGTGGTATCAAAAACTCTATAGTCTGATATTTCGGACCCTATAGTCTGATATTTCGGACATGTCCGGTACTCCTACATGTGAATTGCGTGGAGTACACGTATTTGAAATACAAATATGAAATGGAAAATTCGTACCTATTTTTATTCTGCATTTGAAATACTTTCTTTCAAAAAGCATTTTCAATTTTACACTGGTGTCCAAAAAGAAGGTACAATATGGAAATTTTACAAGATTGCACTTATTTTGCCACAAAACAGCATAAATATACGCTGATAACGTAGAAGAAAATGCGTAAACAATTTCTACCTGCATAACGGTAGATAAAAATGTTCTGCACTTTTTACAACCTGACGGATTTGCACACGCATTCTGGCAATTGGTTAGTGTGCTCAGTATGGGGTGTTACAGCCCGCCCGGTTAGCCGTGCAGTCTAACGCGCGGCTTTCCGGCCTGGGAAGGAGCGGCTGGTCCCTGGCACGAATCCACCCGGCGGCCTTTTGTCGAGGTCCGGTGAGCCGGCCAGTCTACGGATGGCTTTTAGTCGGTTTTCCATCTGCATCGGCGAATGCGGGATGGTTCCCCTCATTCCGCCTCAGCCACACTATGTCGGCGATTGCTACGCAAAAAAGTTCTCCACGTACGCGTACACCACCATTACTCTGCCACGCTAACATAGGGGTTACACTCGTCTGGTGTGAGACGTTGCCTGGAGGCGGGGGGGGGGGGGGGGGGGGGGGGGGGGTTCCACCGGGGGCCGAACCGCACAATAACCCTGAAAGAGTGGTTCGATGTGGGGTGGCGCAGGGGTGAAGTGGACTACGGTAGTCGTCGTGGGGTTCTGGACCACTGCGGGGGTAGCGGGGACGGAGCCTCTCTGTCGTTTCCTGGTCCCCAGTTAACATACAATACAATACAATGGAGTGTTACAACCTGTGGCAGCAATACGGAGAAGGTTGTGAATAATGTCATCAGTCTCATTCCGAGGCATTAACGCCCATGCTGCTCACAAATCTTGAAGAGTAGTTGGTGGATCCTGACGTGTTGAAACCCGCTTTTTAGTGCATCATAGATATAGTCTATGGGATTGAAATTGGAAAACCGAGCTGGTCATCTTGTCCGTGCAATATCTTCCAAGAAAACATCAACCACCTATGCTCTATGAGGTCGAACGTTATCGTCCATCGATACGACGTCTGGGCCCACAGCACCTCCCAAGAGCATGTCAAAATACGTGACGGTAGTTAAGCCTTGCTAATTCACCAGTAAAATTTCAATAAGAAGTATTCGAGTGGTCAGCGTAATCCCTGCCCACTACATTAGGGCTCCTCCACATTATTAGTTTCTTTTCTCAATATTTGGATACTGAAATCGTGTTCCACGATCTCTCCTGATGAGAATCCGTCGAGAATCATAAGACTCATCCGCGGAAAGACCATTGGCCCAATGTTCGACCGGGCAGGTGGCATGTTGATGACTCCACTCTAAACGTTTCCGTCTATGGATATGCATGCAGCAGGTCTCCGACAATAAAGACCACTACGCCAAGGCCTTCTGCACACCGTTTGCACCATAAAATGCGTCCAGTGGATGCTGCCAAGTCAGATGCGTGTACCCGTGCAGTACTAAGAGGGCACCGTCTTGCTTTTACAGCCAAGTAACAGTACTCCTTTTCTGATGTCACACATGCCCGGCTCTGCTTTGGTCTTCCTAATAAAGAATCGGTCTCTGTAAACTGTCGCCACACCCGAGAAACAACAGAGTGATTCACGTTAAGCGAGCGGGCCGCACACCTTTGTCTTGCTCACATTCTTCCTAGGTCCTCCCCCGCAGGAAGTCTGGTAGGCTCTTGTCTGAGCCACGCAGCAACCGTCTGTGACTGTGTGCACAGCGATTATGGATATAGGACTACCTGCGTTTGACAGGTGCCCTGACGTCATCGTTGGGGTGATTGTCCGTTGCGCTGAATGCCATATTCCGTGCACACATGGTTGTATGGACATCTGTTGACCCTTTGTATGATTATATAGTGAATGAGAAGTAGGACGGGGAAATAAGAATTTTTGTTTTAATTTCGGTCACCAGTGTATTCGAAATACGTCAAATAAGATATTTTGTATTTGTAAAACGCAAAACGCTTCCCTAGAATTTTTTATTTCACACTTCTTAGTTAACATTCATTTAACGAGTAATATTTTTGAAACAAAAGTAGCTCCATAACTGATACAGAAGGCGCAATAAGTGCCAAGGTACAACTCCAAATGTATGTGGCCTTTGAGCCTAATTATTGGGGAAAGAAGTAATATTTTATTACAGATTATACAGAGTGTTCGGAAACTTCCGTTACGAACTTCAAGGACTTGTAGAGGAGAGACAGTACATATTATTCCGAATACGATCGCATGTCCGGAAACGTATCGTTTCCGTTCCAAGACGGTTTCAGTTCAGATGTGTAACGCATCCACATATGCTGAGAGAAAGATAAAAGCTCTGCATAGAATGAGATTTTCATCCTGCAGCGAAGTGTGCGCTGGTATGAAACTTCTTAACAGATGAAAAGTGTGTGTCGGGCCGAGGCTCGAACTCGGGACCTTTGCCTTTCGCGGCAAATAATGGCAAAGGTCTCAAGTTCGAGTCCCGACCCGGCACACAGTTCTGTATACTTGAACTTCCTACAAACCATATTCGACCCGTTTTTGGAAGCTTTGCTCCTGAACGTCTGACATGCAATATGGTTTCAGCATGATGGTGCACAACCTCACTTCTCACGCGCGGGTCAGATGCATCTCAACAGACGATACCGAGAAAGATGGACAGGCCGAGGCGGTCTGGATAGGCCAAGGTGGTCAACACAGTGGTCGCCGCGATCGCCGGATTTAACTCCTATGGACCAGTTCTTGTGGGGTCGCATGCAAAGTTTACTTAGGCGTCTCCTGTAGAGACAGAGGAAGATCATCTGGCACGAGTTCTGATCACTGCACTAGAAACTGGAAAGATACCAGATGTGATAGAGAGTGCGTACCAGAACACGCTTCCTAGGTACCACGTTGGTGGTCTCAATACATACGGCCGCTTTTCTGTACGTTCAGTGTGCTGGGTTATTTTCTGTTTTGGAATAGTGTAAAAAAGTAATGTTTAAGTCTTAATACAAACAAATGCGTTTACGTGATAAATGGATATTTCATTATGTTTCCTTTAGAACTGCTGCCTAATAATTGTACAGCGCCACCCCTAATTCAATTCCTCAAGCAGAAGTGGGTGAGTTAAACATATTAATTGAAACAATCTTAGCACGCGAAAGTTAAGTACCCGGACATGGGTGCCTATTCAAAACATTACGTATTCACTTTCCTCTACAAGTCTCAGGAATTTGTAATTGGAACTTCGGAACACAATGTATGTTTACCATTACTCATTGTTTAACGTGGAGTAGTTGAACGGAACGGATAGCGTCTTGAAGGGAGGATATAAGATGAACATCAACAAAAGCAAAACGAGAATAATGGAATGTAGTCGAATTAAGTCGGGTGATGCTGAGGGAATCAGATTAGGAAATGAGACACTTAAAGTAGTAAAAGAGTTTTGCTATTTGGGGAGCAAAATAACTGATGATGGTCGAAGTAGAGAGGATATACACTCCTGGAAATTGAAATAAGAACACCGTGAATTCATTGTCCAAGGAAGGGGAAACTTTATTGACACATTCCTGGGGTCAGATACATCACATGATCACACTGACAGAACCACAGGCACATAGACACAGGCAACAGAGCATGCACAATGTCGGCACTAGTACAGTGTATATGCACCTTTCGCAGCAATGCAGGCTGCTATTCTCTCATGGAGACGATCGTAGAGATGCTGGCTGTAGTCCTGTGGAACGGCTTGCCATGCCATTTCCACCTGGCGCCTCAGTTGGACCAGCGTTCGTGCTGGACGTGCAGACCGCGTGAGACGACGCTTCATCCAGTCCCAAACATGCTCAATGGGGGACAGATCCGGAGATCTTGCTGGCCAGGGTAGTTGACTTACACCTTCTAGAGCACGTTGGGTGGCACGGGATACATGCGGACGTGCATTGTCCTGTTGGAACAGCAAGTTCCCTTGCCGGTCTAGGAATGGTAGAACGATGGGTTCGATGACGGTTTGGATGTACCGTGCACTATTCAGTGTCCCCTCGACGATCACCATGATGCCGGGTGTTGGCCCTGTGTGCCTCGGTCGTATGCAGTCCTGATTGTGGCGCTCACCTGCACGGCGCCAAATACGCATACGACCATCATTGGCACCAAGGCAGAAGCGACTCTCATCGCTGAAGACGACACGTCTCCATTCGTCCCTCCATTCACGCCTGTCGCGACACCACTGGAGGCGGGCTGCACGATGTTGAGGCGTGAGCGGAAGACGACCTAACAGTGCGGGACCGTAGCCCAGCTTCATGGAGACCGTTGCGAATGGTCCTCGCCGATACCCCAGGAGCAACAGTGTCCCTAATTTGCTGGGAAGTGGCGGTGCGGTCCCCTACGGCACTGCGTAGGATCCTACGGTTTTGGCGTGCATCCGTGCGTCGCTGCGGTCCGGTCCCAGGTCGACGGGCACGTACACCTTCCGCCGACCACTGGCGACAACATCGATGTACTGTGGAGACCTCACGCCCCACGTGTTGAGCAATTTGGCGGTACGTCCACCCGGCCTCCCGCATGCCCACTATACGCCCTCGCTCAAAGTCCGTCAACTGCACATACGGTTCACGTCCACGCTGTCGCGGCATGCTACCAGTGTTAAAGACTGCGATGTAGCTCCGTATGCCACGGCAAACTGGCTGACACTGACGGCGGCGGTGCACAAATGCTGCGCAGCTAGCGCCATTCGACGGCCAACACCGCGGTTCCTGGTGTGTCCGCTGTGCCGTGCGTGTGATCATTGCTTGTACAGCCCTCTCGCAGTGTCCGGAGCAAGTATGGTGGGTCTGACACACCGGTGTCAATATGTTCTTTTTTCCATTTCCAGGAGTGTAGAATGTAGACTGGCAATGACTTGGAAAGAGTTTCTGAAGAACAGAAATTTGTTAACAACAAGTATAGAGTGTCAGGAAGTCGTTCCTGAAAGTATTTGTATGGATTGTAGCCATTTATGGAAGTGAAACATGGATGACAAATAGTTTGGACAGGAAGAGAATAGAAGCTTTTGAAATGTGGTGCTACAGAAGAATGCTAAAGATTAGATGGGTGGATCACATATCTAATGATGAGGTATTGAATAGGATTGGACAGAAGAGAAGTTTGTGGCACATTTTGTCTAGAAGAAGGGATCGGTTGGTAGGACATGTTGTCAGGCATCAAGGGATCACCAATTTAGTATTTGAGGACAGCGTGGAGGGTAAAAATCGTAGAGGGAGACCATGAGGTGAATACACTAAGAAAATTCAGAAGGTTGTAGGTTGCAGTAGTTACTGGGAGATGAAGAAGCTTGCACAGGATATAGGAGCATGGAGAGTTGCAACAAACCAGTCTCAGGACTGATGACCACAACAACAACAATGTGAATCGTACCGAAATTATATGATAACGCCAAAGTAACTGAGTGAAGGAAGGAGCAAGGTCACACGCATTATAGGTAATAAGATATCTCTAAGTAATTCAAACAAAAATGTTTATAATGCAGCCATGCAAAAAAGTTAATCACTGTGGAATCTGTATTTAGGTTTCTTGAAGCTTCTGATACCTATTTACAATCAATTTAAAAATCCCCTACTTACTCAGTACGATAGAATTCACAGTATAATTCTACTGAAGACTTATCCACAGTCCAGGAAACTCGAATTAGCAGCATTAAGAAAAATAACAGAAACATCATTTGTTAGTGGTTAAATAAGCTGTTCAAAACCCACTGCTGACGGGCTTATATGGATGTCTTCAGGCAGAACTACAGAATACAAAGATTGCTAAGCAGCTTGAAAATGAATAAACGTATACACTGTGGTGTGCTGACAGAAATTTGTAGGAGTTTTGAGAGCTTCTATAATTTAGAGGAACCAGAAGCAAAGGTTGGCATATTAGCCTTCAGATCTTATCCCTTTTTCAAACAGAAATGGATACTGAAGGCCAGCAGAGAACACGTTAAAGAGCTGCTTTTTTCAGAAGTACGGAAGATGAAACAAGAAGAAGAAAAGGAGAAGAACTTGCAACATTCTGATAAAAAAAGGTAGAATTTTATTATACGTTTGTTGTGGACTGATTCTTCTGTGGCCACCGATAGTACCAACACTACAATAGACCCGGAACCATTACCGTATTTAAAAGATATTGAAAATTGTTTGGATTCATTGAACAGATATCCACCTGCAAGAAATTTTTGCCTTAAGATTGATATTTGGTTATTAAGTTCTATTTCTTGAACGACTATTTTCCTTTGGTGGAATAGTAATGAGTCCACGTCAGCGCCAAATAAAAGATGAAATATTAAAAAAAAATGTTGGTGTTAAAATCAGCGCATTAAATGCATGTAATTCACTAACAAGTGGTGTTTCATTTCAATAAAGGTATTTTGAAAATTCGTTTTTCCATTTAAATGCTTTTATTTAAAATCATTTAGTATTTACATTTGCACTAGAAAAAGTAACCAAGCATCTGTATTTTGAGTTTAAATACTTTTAGTAAACTGTTCTGCCCGTCTCTGTCGATACAACAGACACCGAACGAATAAAATTAATTGTGTTAAGGCAGAACTTTGCCTAATTAGCTTGGTGGATGGACAGACAATGAGTTCCTTTTGGAAGTAGGTGTGCAGGAGTCTGTGGCGAATGTAGACCTTACAGGGGAAAAGCGTTTGGAACCACCACGACATAGGTTATGTGGAGTGGGTGGAAGTGGCGTGTGTTCTAGGTTATTTTGCTATTTCTTTTGAACTAAGCGATGTTTCAATAACAGTGAAATTAGCATTGAAGTGATAATTGTGAGTCAGAAGAACACAAATTACCGTTGTGTGTAGCGCTGGGGTGCAGTCAAAATGGTTCAAATGGCTCTGAGCACTATGGGACTTAACATCTGAGGTCGTCAATCTCCTAGAACTTAGAACTACTTAAATGTAACTAACCTAAGGACATCACACACATCCATGCCCGAGGCAGGATTCGAACCTGCGACCGTAGCAGTCGTGTGTTTCCAGAATGAAGCGCCTAGAGGAGTGCAGTCAAGAAGGCTAGTAATAGAGCTGGCTGCTATACGCTGTGGTAAGTGAGTTATTACTGCTGAAAATTGTAATTTAAACGGTAGAGCGTTAGTGATGTCCTAGCGTAAAGTTAAAACCATTTCGTGTGATTAAGTGTACAGGATAAAGTGTGTTTATATATCCTGGAGGGATTACGATTAACTTAAAACTGCTAATTGAGGAATCAGAGATTGTAGATTACATTGTGTCCGCACGAAGAGGAAGGAGTAGCTCAGATTATTTTGATGAGTGTAAATCACTGCACTGCGATCTATCGGTAAGATCCTCCCGTGTCCTTCATGCCAATGAATCGACCTATGTTCGAAAGATGGCATAAGCTGCACGTGCATGTCCGTTGTGCATGCTGTGTCGTGAAACCACGAACTTACTTACCAATCTCCGTCTCTACGAATAGCTTTTTTCTGCACTGAGATAACCTTTCATAAGCTCCAGGTATTTACACTGATGGCCATTACAATTGCTTCACCAAGAAGAAAGGCAGATGATAAACTGGTATTCATTGGACAAATATATTATACTAAAACTGTCATGTGATTACATTTTCACGCAATTTGGGTGCATAGATCCTGAGAAATCAGTACCCAGAACTACCACCTCTGGCCGTAATAACGGCCTTGATACGCCTAGGCATTGAGTCAAAACGAGTATGGATGGCGTGTACAGGTACAGCTGCCCATGCAGCTTCAACACGATACCACAGTTCATCAAGAGTAGTGACTGGCGTATTGTGACGAGCCAGTTGATCGGCCACCATTGACCAGACGTTTTCAGTTGGTGAGAGATCTGGAGAATGTGCTGTCCAGGGCAGCAGTCGAACATTTTCTGTATCGAGAAAGGCCCGTACAGGATCTGCAACATGCGGTCGTGCATTATCCTGCTGAAATGTAGGGTTTCGCAGGGATCGAATGAAGGGTAGAGCCACGAATCGTAACACATCTGAAATGTCACATTCACTGTTCAAAGTGGCGTCAATGCGAACAAGAGGTGACCGAGACGAGTAACCGATGGCACCCCATACCATCACGCCGTGTGATACGCCAGTATGGCGATGACGAATACACGCTTCCAATGTTCGTTCACCGCGATGACGCCAAACACTGGATTCATCCAAAAAAATGACGTTCTGCCATTGGTGCACCCAGGTTCGTCGTTGAGCACACCATCGCAGGCGCTCCTGTCTGTGATGCAGCGTCAAGGGTAACCGCAGCCATGGTCTCCGAGCTGCTGCAAACGTCGTCGAACTGTTCGTGCAGATGGTTGTTGTCTTGCAAACGTCCCCATCTGTTGAGTTAGGGATCGAGACGTGGCTGCACGACCCGTTACAGCCATGCGGATAAGATGCATGTCATCTCGACTGCTAGTGATACGAGGCCGTTGGGAACCAGCACGACGTTCCGTATTATCCTCCTGAACCCTCTGATTCCATATTCTGCGAACAGTCATTGGATCTAGACCAATGCGAGCAGCAATGCCGCTATACGTTAATCGGCAATCGTGATAGGCTACAATTCGACCTTTATCAATGTCGGAAACGTGATGGTACGCATTTCTGCTCCTTACACGAGGCATCACAACAACGTTTCACCAGGCAACGCCGGTCAACTACTGTTTGTGTATGAGAAATCGGTTGGAAACTTTGCTCATGTCAGCACGTTGTAGGTGTCGCCACTGGTGCCAACCTTGTGTGAATGCTCTGAAAAGCTAATCATTTGCATATCACAGCATCTTCTTCGTGTCGGTTAAATGTCGCGTCTGTAGCACGTCATCTTCGTGGTGTAGCAATTTTAATGGCCAATTGTGTGAATTCCAGAGCATCGTGTTGGTAGCATTCGCCCAAGGAATTCATGGTCTGACACTATCTATTTCCTTCAGAGTAGCAAATATGATTATAGTACTCAGAAAGAGTGGTTGCCCTAAGTTATAATAGTAACCATGTCTCGTACAGGTCTCAGATACGAAACAACCCCAAGGGATGGAAAGTCCTCGTATGTAGCTATGAACCCGTGAAGCAATAAAGTGAGTTAGGAATTAGAGAAATATAGTGATGTGGAAAGCATTGTGATAATTAAATTAGTAGACAGAGCATGAAATTCGCTTAGATCATCCGCAACAGATTCATAGTAGAGTCAGGTAATTAATCGTTTCATTTGTACACAAATAGCTTAATTAGTTGAAAATCACGAATGGCTGCTGACAGTTATAAGTTTCTCTTCATGTGGGTAAGACTGCATACGAAAATGAAGAACCTTTAGTAAGAGTTTTTATACCAGCTATCACTTGTTCACTATAATAGTAGTGGGGATTTATTGTCCAACTATAAATATAAGGCTGATACAGTCGGGTTGTCCGTATGAAAACGCGGGTGTCGCATTAGGTAGCCCCCTCCATACTGAAATAAAAGCAAGCAGTCTGAGGAAGAAAGGGAGAGAAATACTGAGAGAACGTTATCGAAAAACTAAAGATAATTTGCAGCTCGTGGCCGCCACATATTGTCTAGACTACGGGAAGGTGATATCCACACATGAAGCCGAGATACGGAATGACGCTTTGGAGAAGGCAGCAGCGCACTGATGGAAAGAAAACAAAAAAAAACAAAAAAAAATTGCGTAATTTATTGTAAATATGTGGTATGAACAGTGAGATATATAGGATCACCAGTTTGGAAATAAATGTAGGACAGAATTACATTTTTGAATTGCTTCTTTAATGTTTAAGATAAAATTCTCTAATGCTAGAAATATGCCGGAGCCAACCTCTACAGCTATTGAGAACACAGTCTACACAAGAAAACAAATGGGCCGCCATGTCTGTAACGGCAGAGGCCCGCCTTCTCTAGACCGGGTCAGAGAAAGACGGTACCGCCGCCTCTTTTCCCTTCCCCCGTCCTGTCCAACTCCTTATCTCAAAGGGGGGAGTAGGACATTGTCCCGTAAATTGCGTAATGGCCAAGTTTATGGGTGACATAAAACGGGGAAGAGACAGGGCGGGGGTCCCGGAAGGAGACTGCTCAGATCTGAGTGCTTCTTGTTTATTGACATGGGTGGGGGTAGGGGGGGTGGGGGGAGGAGGTAGAATGAGCCGACAGTGAGGTTGAGGGGGAGGAGCGTCTCAGCCGAAAAGCCAGACCGCTGCCGCCACTCGTTCTTTTGAAGTTGACAGGAAACACGCCCCGATCCTTGCGACGGCACGGAATGGACGCCATTGTGAAGCAAATAGCTCTGCGCTGGCGGCGATTTAGCCACAACAAAGCAGAAGCACCAACAGCAACCGTGGAGTCTTAACAGCGTGGATAATGTTTCTGCAGAGTACACGTTGAAGTAAGAGTGCCACTGTCATTGAGTACTTGTAGTTTTGATGGTTTCAAGTTGTAACTCTCCGTTACATTCATTTCCGATTGATTGTATCACTGTCGAATACTTTGAGACGTAGCAGTACTCGTCGAAACAAGAAAAATATGCGTCCGCAAACGGTTACTTTTCGAGATAAACATGTGTTTTTTAGAAAGGGCTGCGCGACGCTTGGTTGCGGAGACTAGCTCAGTCATTGCACTGGCGCTCCTCAAATGTGTCGTAAGGGTATTATGATGGCTTACTCAGAGAACTCTACCTACCGTCAGGTGGCCTGTAGTCAGTTGTATGGTTCGAGTAGTGTTGTAGGCTACATTAGTTTTCGTCGTGTTTGTGTTCCTTACTGTATAGTACATTCAACCCTGGGTACGTGACATGTCTTACCTTCTTCCAAACGCGGATTCACTTATGTGTTTACTGTTATTGTGCTGCCTGTAAGTACAAATGGTGTAGTATATTTACATTTCTCTCTTTCATCACGTGTTAGCAATGGAAGCTTACTACTCGACAAGTGAAATGACGGAATGATATTCTGCTATGAATGGTTTAGCAAATGGATGTAGCCTGCGAGCTCGTGCCCCATACGCTGACAAGCTGTGCCTAAGACTTTTTCCATCGTCTGAGGGACACAGGTACCTCTGCACCTTGGAAGGAGCGTGTGCTACGTTCGATGGAAGGAACTCCCAGCACCAGTGTGCGACGATTAGCAGCAGCAGAAGGCGTGTCTCACTTTCTCATGTGGGTGGCGGAGGGGAGGGGGGGGCGGTACCTCATGAAAAATTTTTGTACCCATCATCTACAGCGCACACAGGCCCTAAGCCCACAGGATCGTCATGACAGACGGCGGTTCTGTCAACGGCTGTTGCGGAGATCTGCCACAGATCAACTGTTTACATCCAAGATTTTATTTGCCTATGAGGCAGGACTCACGAGAGACGGTGTTCTGAATTTCCATAACCAGCAAGTACGGCCAGATGTAAATCCCCAAGCAATTCAGGAAAGAGGACATCAACTAACTAACTGTAGGCGTACCCGGCAATAGATTGATAGGGCCATACGTTCTACCACAAAGGTTAACTGGGGCGCAGTATCTGTAATTTCTCATTAATGTATTGCCTACCTTGATGGAGGCTGTGCCATTACAGCTACAAATACAAATGTGGTACACGCATGATGGTGCACCGGCACACTTTCGTCGCAATGTGCGCGAATGTTTGACACAGACATTTCAGAACAACGGGATTGGACGGTAGGAGCACACACAGTGGGGTGCTGGTCCCCAGACCTCAAGCCCCTAGAACTTTAGTTATGGGGACACTTGAAAGATTTGGTCTACGCCGTGTCAATGACGTGCGTACAATTCAGGGTCCTTTTCAATGCATGCCAGCAAGTACAACAACAACCGTGTGTGCTTCTAAGGGTGCGTCAATCTTTACGCCGTAGTGCAGAGGGGTACATTGTAAAGAATGGACGCCACATTGAGCGCCTCCTATAAACACGTGTTTACCGCAGAAAGTATACATTTCCGGACCCATGTTTATGGGACTTACTTTTCCTCGAAAAATACTCGACACCTTCATTTGAACATCTTGTATCTTATTATTACTATTATTATTATTATTATTTGCGACGAGACCCTGTAGGATCACGCAAAGCATTCAGTCTCATTTGAGCGTTCTTTCTGATCTTCCACGATTATCTAATTTTTGCTCTATGGAGCCTCTTTCTGTCTTCAGTCCACATTGTCCCTGGTTTCTTTGGAACGTCATTCACTGACCTCACATTTCCCTTGTGTATCTTGTTCCGGTATAGATTTCTATCTTCAGTTTCTATTGGATCGGTTTTTGCTGCTTCTAGGTCCAGTTTGAATTGTGTAATCCATGGTATCGTTGATTCGACCCCTTGTATGTATATTAGAATTCTCTCGGTGAGTCGTTTTGGTGGTAGCCTGATGATCTGACCACAAAACTTCAACCTTCTTTTTCTGACATCTGCTGCTATGTTTGACATCTTCTCTATAGTTTTCTTAGAGTGTAATCTGTATCCCTCTTCTGTCAGCTTTGGGCTGAGGATTTTTCTCATAATTTTCCTTTCTTCCTTCAGCATGCTTACCATGTCACTTTTCGTATGGAGTGTTAGCGTCTCGCTTGCATACAGTATTTTAGGTTCGATTATTGAGTTGTAATGTGTGACTTTCGTGTGAATGGACATGCATTTTTTATTGCGTACATGCTGTGTCTTGCCGAACGCTCTCTTCACATTTTTAGTCGACTCTTCTGTGCGATCTTTCCTCCTCCCGTAGGTTCAAGGATTTCACCTAGATACTCGAAGTGAGCAACTTTGTTTATTTTGCCGTATTTTGTGTCTGATTTTGTCATGTTCCATTTTGAGCAGAAAAATTCAGACTTCTCGAAAGAGATGTGCAGCCCAACTTTTTCCACGCATTCCTTTAGCACCTCTATTTGTTTGATTGTTGTTGGTTCGTTGTCTGGTAGTATGTCCAGGTTGTCTACGAAGTCTAGGTCTGATATTTCTATTTTGTCCCGGCATCTTCCTAGTCGTGTTTGTTTCCAGTGTCCTTGAGTTTTCAGTTCTTTTTACCAATCTCTGATGACTTTGACCAGGCCTAGGTTGACTAACAGTGGGGATAATCCGTCACCATGGCGCACTCCAGTTTTGATCATGGAGGGATCAGAGATTTCACCCATGAATTTAACTTTAGATGTTGTATCAGCTATTGTCTGTTTGATTAATCGTAGTGCTTTTGGGTCGAGTCCCCGTGCCTCAAAGACGTTGAACAAGTATTGTCGTTCAACGGAATCATACGGTTTCTTGAAAACTATAAAGGTGCAAATGACAGGTTCATGCCTGATGGCCTTGTATTTTGGAATTGTTTTTAGATTGACGATTTGGTCACCGCATGAACGACCGGGCCGAAAGCCTGGCAATTTTGTGTTCTAAATGTTCTTGTGTTCTCTCGAGTAAGCATGCTGAGAAAATTTTGTAGGTGACTTGAAGCGGAGTGTTTCCTCTGTAGTTGTTCACATTCGTCCTATCTCCTCTCTTGTGCAGTGGATTGATAAGTGCACATTTACAGTCGTCAGGAGGTTTTTATGTTTGTCAGAGATGGTATAGATTATTTGCATAAGCTCCTATAGTGACTTTGGTCCAAGGATATTGGGTAATTTTGCAATGATGCCGTCTTCATCAGATGTCCCGTTGTATTTTAGTTTAAGTGTTTTTTGATCTCTCCTCATGTTGGTGGGAGTGATTCTGGTTGGGTGGAGGTACAGTTCTGTACTGTAAATCTTGTTACAGGTCCAAGGCAGTTAAGGAGATCTGAGAAACAACGTGCCAGTTCTTAATAATGGTCTTGGTTAGTTAGTGCTAGTTTTCCATCTGGTTTCCTAAATCATAAATATTGAAGTGTGTAACCGCAGGTCTTCCTTGAGAAGGTCCTGTATAATTCTCTCGTGTTTTGGTTGCAGAAGTTTGCCTCTATAACAACCAGTTGCTCCTTCATGTACTTTCGCTTGGTTTGCCTAATAAGTTCTGCAGCCTGTTTTCTTGATTCTTGGAAGCAACATAGGCTTACTAGAGATTGTTTTACTATTGTAGTCCTGAAAAGCTTGTTTGCGTATCTGTAGTGCCTTTTCACACTATGAGTCTCACCAAGGGTGTTTAGTGTTTTATCCGTGGATTAGTTCTTTTGCTTTTTGTATGATCTTTTTGTGGAATTCTTCCCATATTTTTGCTGGTTGTTTTTCCCATTCGTGTTTTACACTGGATTCCATGACCTTTTTGTGTCAAACGTTTCTATGTGCGATGTTTTCTGATGGATTTTCTTCGGCGTAAATTTTATCTTGATTCGAGTTAGATAGTAGTTCTGAATAAATATTTGCACCTCTGCGTATCTTAACGTCATGGATCTCCTTCTGGACAGGGTAGGAATTCTCTACGTTGTCTATTTGGAACTCTCCCATCTCTTGTATAGATGACCTGCATGTTTCCGGTTTTAGTTGAGATTTCCTGAGGGATGTCGGCATAATCTGTAGGTTATTGTGCTGGCATAGTTCGATGAGTCTCATGCCATTTCTGTTTGTATATTTGTGCTCCAGAAACTTTTCCACACTTCTTTGATGACGTTTTTCTCTGCTGATTTGTGAACTGACATCAACTAAAAAAATTCTAATATCGCATTTTGGGATCTTGGCCATCAGTGACTCTACGGTTACCCAGAATTTCTCTGCTGATATGGGGTCTTTTTTGTTATCCCCGATTGTGGGGGTATGTACATGGATCATGGTGTGTTTCATGTGTGCACAGTGTAAACGCGTTGTCATTAAGCTGTTTTTATATGATTGACTTGTCTAATTGAATTGATTATCTTCTTATGTACCATGGAGGCCATGCCATGAAGCGGAGCACCTTTGACGACTCGTTTGTCTGTCTTGCTCTTAAGGATACGGTAGTCTCCGTAATCCATTGTGTCTTCGTCTGTCATGCGGATTTTATGCATCGCAAGTATCATTATCCTCCGTTGTTTTCTCTAATGTTAGGTTGTGCAGTTCTCCTGGTTGGATCAGTGGTTTTCGATTGACATACCCAAGAAATGTAAACGTTTTTTTGTCGAAGTTTGCCAGAGAACTTCGACTTTCTCTGTAATCGTGTGAGTCCAGGTTCCCCAGAATCCGAGTTCCTGGTTGCCGTCTATTGACCGGTGGATTTGTTATCACCTGGGGTATTTTTGTTATTCCTCGCTCGAGTCGTGGTTCCTTGTAACCTTGTGCGTCCAGTGTTTCCACTGGAAGGTTGGAACCAGGGATCGTTAGTTCCTGAAGCATTCATTTGCAGTCGCACCCTCTGGGTGGACAGACGCCGATCAGGAAGCCGCCCACTCTGGAAGCCGTCGCGCCTGGACTTGTTGGGCTATTTTTGGTCCGCTTTGAGTATTTTATTTCCTCGATACCCTTCGTATCTGATGGTCGTTCCCCTGGGGAGGCGCCCGGTGTGGTAATAGCAAACCACCCCAATAATTTTTTTTGAGCAGTAAGATTGATTTGGCTGGAATATTGTGGGTCCTTGTTGAAATGATAAAATAACAAAGAGTCAGTATAGCCAATTTCACTCAGCAGGTTAAGTAAAATCTTACTTAATAAAGAAGTTTCAGTCTGGAACATGTGGAAAACACTCATAAGGAGAATGGACAGGATGGTTGGACATCGTTAAGACATAAGGGTATGACGTACTTGGTACTAGAGGGAGCTGTAGAGGGCAAAAACTGTAGAGGAAGACAGAGATTGGAATACTTCCAGTAAATAATAGAGGACATAGTTGCAAGTGCTACTCTAAGATGAACAGGTTAGCACAGGAGAGAAATTCGTGGTGGGCCTCATCAAACCAGTCAGAAGACTGACGACCAAAAAAAAAAAAAAAAAAGTTATTGGTATCACAGCAGGCAGAACGTATGCAGAGGTTGGCAGTAAACCTTGTGATGCTCCGCCATTCTGCGACCGTCTTGCAATCATATCTCCGCCTGTACAGGTACGTAGCGCCACCACAGAGCCGGCATAAGAAGCTGCTGCAACGAAGTCAACCCAGTCTGCAAGCAGTAGTGTCAGCCGAGGCAATTTGTAATACTAACCTGTATTGTGATAATTTATACGGTTACTCTCCATATCTCTTGGACTTGCTGTTCGAATTAAATAAACTTTTTGTGCTATTCGGATTACGTGTGCTGCTAATGGTTTCTACTTTCTGTCCAGCACCCAGCTATTCTTCGGCATCCCCTCTGGCTGATTCAACAGGCTTTTGTTTTGAATTATCTGTCACCATTAATAATTTTGACTAAGTACTCAATATACGCTTTTATATTTCTACTAGTTCATTAAGGCTGTTATTTGGATCCTCAGACAAATGTGTGTAAATTTGTGTTTCATCTAAAGAACTCATTTGCCTCCATAATTGGACTCTATGAACTATAGAAATCTCAGAGCTCACATATATGGCAGAATGTTAATTTTCTCAAACATTTATACGGAACATGGAGAGGTTGTTTTCACTTCCGTTTTTGTTGTTGTTATTGTCGTCTTCAGTCCAGAGACTGGTTTGATGCAGCTCTGCATGCTGCTCTATATTGTGCAAGCTTCTTCAAGTCAAAGTACCTACTGCAATCCACATCCCTCTGGTTCTGCTTAGTGTATTCATCTCTTTATCTCCCTATACGAGTTTTACCATCCAAACTGCCCTCCAATACCAAATTGGTGATCCCTTGATGCCTGGGAACAGATCCTACCAAGCGATCCCTTCTTCTAGTCAAGTTGTGCCACAAATTCCCCTTCTCCCAAATTACATTCAGCACTTTCTGATTCGTTACGTGATCTACCCGTCTAATCCTCAGCATTCTTCTGTAGCACCACATTTCGAAAGCTTCTACTCTCTTCTTTTCTAAACTATTTATCTTGCATGTTTCACTTCCATACATGGCCACACTCCACGCAAGTACTTTCAGAAAAGACTTCCTGACACTTAAATCTATACTCGAAGTAAACAAATTTGTCTTCTTGAGAAATGGTCTCCTTGCCATTGCCAGTCTACATTTTATGTCCTCTCTACTTCGACCATCATCAGTTATTTTGCTCCCCAAACAGTAAAACTCATCTACTACTTTAAATTTATACTCGAAGTTGACAAATTTGTCTTCTTCAGAAATGCTTTCCTTGCCATAGCCAGTCTACATTTTATATCCTTTACTTCAACCATGATCAGTTATTTTGCTCCCCAAATAGCAAAACTCATATAATACTTTAAGTGTTTCATTTTCTAATCTAATACCCTCAGCATGACCAGATTTAATTTGACTGCATTCCATTACCCTCGTTTTGCTTTTGTTGACGTTTCCCTTATACCCTCCTTTTAAGACATCCATTCCGTTCAAATGCTCTTCCATGTTCCAGGTCCTTTGCTTTCTCTGACTGAATTAGAATGTCATCGGTAAACGTCAAAGTTTTTGTTTCTTCTCCATGGATTTTAATACCTAGTCCATATTTTTCTTTTGTTTGTTTTACTGATAGCTCCATATACAGATTGAATAACATCGGGGGTAGGCTACAACCTTGTGTCAGTTCCTCCCCACCACTGCTTACCTTTCAAAACCCTCGACTGCTATAACTGCCATCTGGTTTCTGTACATACAATTTGTAGCTGCAGAAGGGATAAAAAAATTTCGAAATATCATTTGGTTCTACTGAGAAATTTTTCAATGGGTGAGACGTTGGCCACCAACTGATACTCTACACTCTCTTTAGACTTTTATTTGGTGTTAAGCATTTTATGGCTCCTGGAAAGTTATTGAAAATGTGTGTTTCTATGTAATGGGCACCATTCTGGACCAAGGTAAGTGACTTTAAACATTTACGAAAATTAGTTTTGTTTCTGTAGGTAGAGTATATACCAGGAACTGAGCTGTCTGTTGCTTGTCGTAGATGTGATAAGTGTGGCATCTCGACAACCTACGGATATTGCATCACATGACAGTCTTGGTGTCTCGATCAACGTGAGCAGCTGTACCTTGGAATAATAAACCGCGATCCTTCCGCTGTAGATTACCGACTCGCTCAGGTATACATTTCTCGTCCTTACACGAGGTACAAGTGACCTTCTCACAAACAATCAAAATTAAAATTGATTTCTGAATGAGAAACGCACCGCGTAATGTCTTTTTCTCGTGCGGTGTATGACTGGCACTACTTCTACACACCCTGGGGTTGCGCTGAAATGTTAATCATTTTCGTATTCAGGTATGTAGTACGCTTGATACCATCAGGAAGTTTTTTTTTTTTTACGTACCGTCATGGTGTTGCAATTTTTTAGTGGCCAGGAGCCAAAGGATGACATTTACTTCTATTTCATACGGATGGTCCTACTCACAATTCCTAGAATACACGGTAGGGGCTTGGGGTGTCTGCACAGTAGCAAGCTGCAACACTGACGTCACATCAAACACTGCCACCGCTCAGTTGCCCAACACTTTCATAATCTATTGTGCTATCTTTGCATTTTTGAGTGAAGACAGGGTTGTTTGAAGACGGTGAATATTTGCAGTGATTCTTTTGCAGTCGTCTAATGTCACGGTAGTGGGCCTCTGCTCATTTATGCGCATTTGAATCGACCGCCAGTCTCTGCATCAATCGTTTCTATTCCACATATCTTCCTTTCTTCCGCTGCAGTTTTCCAGCGTTGAGATATTTATATAAGAGCATCATCCATGACTGACGATTAAATGCAGAGTCACATTACAGCTGTCAGTGTATTGAGTGGTTCTGCGGCTATGTTTCCAATTGTTTGCGGTGCAAAATAAGGGTTAACTGTAGCATCCCGAGTTTTGATAACCACTGCTGGAAACGAGAAAAGCTAGGAACTATGGTTCATGTAACGACGAAAACGGTATAGCTGCGTCTGTGGTAAGAAGAACGCAGCAGTGCAGCGAGTATAGACGTTATGAAATATATGAAATGTGTTGGCAGCGGCAAATAACAGCATCAGCTGTACGACAGGATGGTGACAACGAAAATTCGTGCCGGATCCGAACTCTATCCCGGATTGTCCACTTTATGCGAGCGGTTATTGAAAGTCATACAGATTAAGAGGATCCGCTTGGCGACCGCTCGCGATAAGCGGGATATCCAGGTTCGGGTCCCGGTCTGGCACAAAATTTCACTGTCGTCATTCTCTTAAACAGCTGGTGCTCGTTCATATTCCCAACCCCGAGTACACTTCATATATGTTTCACATCCTTATTAAAAAAAATCAGATAAAACAGTTCATAAGTGCTTGCAAACGTTTGTTTTCAGATGCTAATGGTTATGAGGGCTCAATACATTTTCCTGTTTCGCATCGTGAAAGGGATTTGAAAAATAAGCTCTCAAATCTTCGTCCAAATGCAAGTGGAAGCCCGGTGCTGATCCAGCTCTGTATCTCCCTTCCTCCAGACTTGATCTATCGGTAGTTAAGAGCCCAATCATCAAATAAAATTTGGGGCAGAGAAACGAAGTTATTAGGAAGAAGTAGAAGAGATTTTTACCAGTAAATTTACTAGCAACTGATGAAGAAATTGCTAGCAGAGGAAGCATTAACTATGGAAACAAATATTGCTGGAAATACGATGGATACAATTTGTCCCAACGTTTAGGAATCTGGGAAAGAGGACGTAAAAGAACTCAGTCGAACAAGTAAAGGTAAAGCGTATGTTCCGTGTCAGCGTAATGCTGAGTTATTAACACTAAGTGTTTTCAGAAAGTAGTTCAGTGTTATTTTTTTCCTTACTCCCAACAGCAAGGGGTTATGGAAAAAGGGTGTTTTAGTTGCTCATCTTTAAGATAATGCAAGGACTGCGTCTTTCAGTTATATATACCATAAGGCCTTATGTATATAATTAATGGAAAACTATACAATTATTTAAGTAATAAGTAAGTTAGCAATAGTCGGAATACGACATGAAAAATCTCCATTTTCGTCACAAAACGCTCTGCTTAGTCCGAGGCTCATGGAAAAACAATATGTCAATGCAAAGGTGCACGCATTTAATCGCTCAGTTAAGAATAATTATTATTAAACTCATCTCGGTACTTGCACCCCGCCGAAGACGGTCGCTGGAGCCCGTGTGTAGTGTCAGATGCTGTGATGTGTGCCAAGAGCCCACATAACTCGTTGGCCCCGAGAGAGTCAGCTGTGACGTCACCAGTGACACCATATCTGCACTAG
This sequence comes from Schistocerca piceifrons, assembly GCF_021461385.2. Taxonomy (NCBI): domain Eukaryota; kingdom Metazoa; phylum Arthropoda; class Insecta; order Orthoptera; family Acrididae; genus Schistocerca; species Schistocerca piceifrons. Next base: position 633,172,671 of record NC_060139.1, read on the forward strand.
ATACGTAAACGTAGACACCATCCACTGTCGCATTCTCGTGTGAGCCTCTGTCGATGGCGTGACTGGATGCGATATGGAGGGACATGACGTCAGTAAGAAGCTGAGTACACCCCATTCTAGTCCTCACACCAAAGAAAACTCCCTAGCAGAATCGAATCTGAGTCCATATGGCAGACACCCACCCTGACCACCCATCTACTGAGGCGGACATCTGCGAGTGTTACCTACCGATTGTTCTGGTTACCGTGGTCCTACCAGAATATGACATTTGCTAAGAGAACTTCTGCCTGATTCATGCTTGGGATGTACAGAGATCGATCGTGATAGTATTACGCTATTACAGATATTCGTCTGTTCATCCCTGCAACTTGTAGTTATTACAGGTGATGAAGTCAATACCAGCGTTTATACCTTGCATTCGTTTGTGGCGATTTATTTACAATGACTTCGACAATTCCCATAAGGAAAACTGTCAGTATCGCAGTCATAAACGTCCTATTGAAAGGGGTGTGTGTAAATTTTTGTAGGAATTTTTCTTGTTTTGGATGTCTGGAATCGCGAATGTAAGGTCTGATTTGCTTAGACACGCTCATGCAGCATCAGCAGAGAGCCTACGCTGCACAAAGATTAGTTAGATCTGATCTTAGCTCTGTGAAGATGCGTGCCAGATTTATAGTGCGCGCAAAATACATGGCCGTTAGATGCGCAGTCGGCTGTGGTAGTGTGGGGAGAGTGGCAGTGGTGGGGGGTCGTTCAGTGCGCTGTAGGGGAACTGCCGAGTGCTGGAGGAGAAGTGTCGTTACTGAAGCCTACACTCACATTTTTGGTAAATATTTTACGGGATCCCTCCATGCCTACACTTGCATTGTGACCTTGGAGAGAGATCTTTGACCTCTTGTTTCGTTAGTATCTAAAAAGAATTCCGCCGAAAATGCTGGCTTGTTAATCATTTGTAACTTTCAGAGAAGACTCAAGAGTCAGGAATTTTGAGTTAAATCTACACATTTCTCTTGTTACTATGTACAAATTTGTTTCGTTTTGCCAAGACTCAGTGAAGTTTAAACAGTCCCACTTCCCTAACAGGTTGTGCAGACGTAATTGTAAGAGAATACTGAAACAGTGATTCATTACCTTTATTAAGTAAGGAACTGAAGAAAAGTAAAGTCAGCATGTTATGAAAAAGCACTTCCTCCTTAAATCTCGTGTGACTAGGGCCTCCCGTCGAGTAGACCGTTCGCCGAGTGCAAGTCTTTCGATTTGACGCCACTTCCCAGTTACTGAGCGACACAACACCCAGTCACTGAGCAGAAAAAATCTCCGACCAAGTGTAACGTTCCCTGGCAGCACACACACTGTTAATAAACTGAAATGACGTTTAATTGTACTATGTACGCCGCTATGAAGCAATTCGTATGTACTGTAATTGTTTAACAGAAATATTATTTAATTTTGTATAAAGGACATTGGTTATTCTTGTAATATTTTCTGTAATAATGTTCTCTATGTATTTATGATTGTAATATTTCTATACTCATAATTACGAAATATGTTAATATCTTCGATGAAAAAATGTAAAATACAGCCACAGAGGAAAATAATGTTGTAAGATTACAAAGAGATATTAATAATCAGCAATAGTATAAATTGCACTACATAATGTGCATTCTTTGTAGTCTTCCTCGAGAGCTGAGAGAGAGAGGAATCTGTGACGTAGCATTATATGCATGAGTAGACTTCTTTTGTCTGTATCGGTCTTTAGCCGCCATTAGAGGAGAAATTATAAAGGTGTGTAATTTTAATTATTGTTGTGGTCTAAATACATTATAATTTATCAAAATTGTGTATTAGTAATGCAAATTAGCTGGCCCATGTCATCTATAATATTTCTTTAAAGAATTTTCAGCACTTTTAGCGATTATCGTTGGTGTTGCTGGGCTGTGCCGCGACCGAACGATTTGCAGCGGCGGCACATTTAAAAAATTGTGCCGCTATAAAATTAACCAAACCAGTAAATCGAGAGCAGGTAAAATTAGCAGTGAATTACGAAATATTTTTCTTTTACAGCGATCCTGAGGCTGGCTGAATTTATTACTGGCTTTACATTTGTGCATTCATAGGCGGATAATTAACGTTGAAGTTGTTAATCTGTTGGTTCTTTCAATTTCTAAATCAAAAAACTTAAACGCATAGTGAAGTGTGTTTTGTCAATGATGATTAAACGTTCAGGTCGGCTTGGCAATATTTAACCATTTTATGCTAACAGAGACAGTCTTGTGTTCCATAGCTAGCACCGGGAAAGAATTCAGTAAATATTTAAAAACCCACTGCATTTAGAAAATGTGTGCCAACGCCGAAATACGTAAAAAATTTAATTTAAATAATTTTCCAAGTCATAAATGTTATTAAACAGTTAGTTTGAATTTATCAGCATGAGATGGTTGCTAAAGTTCACGTAATTTTAAATGTGCTTAATTCTGTCTAAATGAATTTTTATTACCACACGTCAAAAAGGGTTCTACAACAAAGTTCGTACTGAAAGAGTGAATAACAAAAATATTTAAAGCCATTTCTTCCACATTTTCATCCATCCATTCATTTTACAAAATATATATATATATATGAACCATGGACCTTGCCGTTGGTGGGGAGGCTCGCGTGCCTCAGCGATACAGATAGCCGTACCGTAGGTGCAACCACAACGGAGGGGTATCTGTTGAGAGGCCAGACAAACGTGTGGTTCCTGAAGAGGGGCAGCAGCCTTTTCAGTAGTTGCAAGGACAACAGTCTGGATGAGTGACTGATCTGGCCTTGTAACAATAACCAAAACGGCCTTGCTGTGCTGGTACTGCGAACGGCTGAAAGCAAGGGGAAACTACAGCCGTAATTTTTCCCGAGGACATGCAGCTTTACTGTATGATTAAATGATGATGGCGTCCTCTTGGGTAAAATATTCCGGAGGTAAAATAGTCCCCCATTCGGATCTCCGGGCGGGGACTACTCAAGAGGATGTCGTTATCAGGAGAAAGAAAACTGGCGTTCTACGGATCGGAGCGTGGAATGTCAGATCCCTTAATCGGGCAGGTAGGTTAGAAAATTTAAAAAGGGAAATGGATAGGTTGAAGTTAGATATAGTGGGAATTAGTGAAGTTCTGTGGCAGGAGGAACAAGACTTCTGGTCAGGTGACTACAGGGTTATAAACACAAAATCAAATAGGGGTAATGCAGGAGTAGGTTTAATAATGAATAGGAAAATAGGAATGCGGGTAAGCTACTACAAACAGCATAGTGAACGCATTATTGTGGCCAAGATAGATACGAAGCCCACACCTCCTACAGTAGTACAAGTTTATATGACAACTAGCTCTGCAGATGACGAAGAAATTGAAGAAATGTATGATGAAATAAAAGAAATTATTCAGATTGTGAAGGGAGACGAAAATTTAATAGTCATGGGTGACTGGAATTCGAGTGTAGGAAAAGGGAGAGAAGGAAACATAGTAGGTGAATATGGATTGGGGGACAGAAATGAAAGAGGAAGCCGCCTTGTAGAATTTTGCACAGAACACAACATAATCATAACTAACACTTGGTTTAAGAATCTTGAAAGAAGGTTGTATACATGGAAGAACCCTGGAGATACTAAAAGGTATCAGATAGATTATATAATGGTAAGACAGAGATTTAGGAACCAGGTTTTAAATTGTAAGACATTTCCAGGGGCAGATGTGGACTCTGACCACAATCTATTGGTTATGACCTGTAGACTAAAACTGAAGAAACTGCAAAAAGGTGGGAATTTAAGGAGATGGGACCTGGATAAACTAAAAGAACCAGAGGTTGTACAGAGATTCAGGGAGAGCATAAGGGAGCAATTGACAGTAATGGGGGAAATAAATACAGTAGAAGAAGAATGGGTAGCTTTGAGGGATGAAGTAGTGAAGGCAGCAGAGGATCAAGTAGGTAAAAAGACGAGGGCTAGTAGAAATCCTTGGGTAACAGAAGAAATACTGAATTTAATTGATGAAAGGAGAAAATATAAAAATGCAGTAAGTGAAACAGGCAAAAAGAATGAAGATGAAATGGGAGATATGATACTGCGTGAAGAGTTTGACAGAGCACTGAAAGACCTGAGTCGAAACAAGGCCCCCGGAGTAGACAATATTCCATTGGAACTACTGACGGCCATGGGAGAGCCAGTCCTGACAAAACTCTACCATCTGGTGAGCAAGATGTATGAAACAGGCGAAATACCCTCAGACTTCAAGAAGAATATAATAATTCCAATCCCAAAGAAAGCAGGTGTTGACAGATGTGAAAATTACCGAACTATCAGCTTAATAAGTCACAGTTGCAAAATACTAACACGAATTCTTTACAGACGAATGGAAAAACTAGTAGAAGCCAACCTCGGGGAAGATCAGTTTGGATTCCGTAGAAACACTGGAACACGTGAGGCAATACTGACCTTACGACTTATCTTAGAAGAAAGATTAAGGAAAGGCAAACCTACGTTTCTAGCATTTGTAGACTTAGAGAAAGCTTTTGACAATGTTGACTGGAATACTCTCTTTCAAATTCTGAAGGTGGCAGGGGTAAAATACAGGGAGCGAAAGGCTATTTACAATTTGTACAGAAACCAGATGGCAGTTATAAGAGTCGAGGGACATGAAAGGGAAGCAGTGGTTGGGAAGGGAGTAAGACAGGGTTGTAGCCTCTCCCCGATGTTGTTCAATCTGTATATTGAGCAAACAGTAAAGGAAACAAAAGAAAAATTAGGAGTAGGTATTAAAATTCATGGAGAAGAAATAAAAACTTTGAGGTTCGCCGATGACATTGTAATTCTGTCAGAGACAGCAAAGGACTTGGAAGAGCAATTGAATGGAATGGACAGTGTCTTGAAAGGAGGATATAAGATGAACATCAACAAAAGCAAAACAAGGATAATGGAATGTAGTCTAATTAAGTCGGGTGATGCTGAGGGAATTAGATTAGGAAATGAGGCACTTAAAGTAGTAAAGGAGTTTTGCTATTTGGGGAGCAAAATAACTGATGATGGTCGAAGTAGAGAGGATATAAAATGTAGGCTGGCAATGGCAAGGAAAGCGTTTCTGCAGAAGAGAAATTTGTTAACATCCAGTATTGATTTAAGTGTCAGGAAGTCATTTCTGAAAGTATTCGTATGGAGTGTAGCCATGTATGGAAGTGAAACATGGACGATAAATAGTTTGGACAAGAAGAGAATAGAAGCTTTCGAAATGTGGTGCTACAGAAGAATGCTGAAGATTAGATGGGTAGATCACATAACTAATGAGGAAGTATTGAATAGGATTGGGGAGAAGAGAAGTTTGTGGCACAACTTGACCAGAAGAAGGGATCGGTTGGTAGGACATGTTCTGAGGCATCAAGGGATTTAGCATTGGAGGGCAGCGTGGAGGGTAAAAATCGTAGAGGGAGACCAAGAGATGAATACACTAAGCAGATTCAGAAGGATGTAGGTTGCAGTAGGTACTGGGAGATGAAAAAGCTTGCACAGGATAGATTAGCATGGAGAGCTGCATCAAACCAGTCTCAGGACTGAAGACCACAACAACAACAACAACATATATATATATATATATATATATATATATATATATATATATATATATATATATATATTTCATTAAACTGGCGCCCAACGTGGGGCCCGAATAAGCAGTGGTCACAAAATACCCATGAGATAATTAGGGAATTATTGTAGTCGAACTTTGTTGGAGAACAAATAATAATTTTTTAATGTATTGCATATATTGCCTAACCAATATTGTGTGGTAATATCTGTATATGATTTTTTGCATGAGAACACTATATACCCAGAGGAAAGCTGAAGAAGAGAGCTCGTTATATTAAAAAATTAATTACCTACCACAATACCAGAGGGCAGCTGCACCCAAGATAGATCACCAAAAGGTAAAGCTACAGTGTAGTTGTCCTGTGGGTAGTAAAGTAGCCTCAGTGCGGTGTTCTCGGATCATTAGTGGTGTGCTTGTTGTTAGTGTTTTTTCTTTTTAAATGACAGGACATTTGAGTAGTGAGTCATCGTAGTGTTTCAACAAATGACCATCTCTTGTGTGATTATGTCAGTGAAACCTGAGTATTAGGTTATCTAGTTCAGATTTTGTTTCTTTTGTTGACTATGGTAAGATTGCGAAGTCAGAAAAATATAAACATGGATAATGAACAACAGTTAGCAAACAGCGATACCGAGTTAGTAAGTGGGGCAGAAAGTAATGTTAGTGGCGTAGTTCAGGAAGTACAATGTGAGAATCTGGGGGCAGAAGGGCAAGAAATGTTGTCACTGCCGGCCAGTGATTCAGTTGAAAGTAGAAATACTGTGCCACTCACACGCTCTAGACACGGACCAGAGAGTGGTGAGGTGTCAGAAGTGCAATCATTAAGAGTTATGTTCGAGCGCATGGTCAATTTCCAAGCTACGTTTGTGCATGAACAAGCAGAGCGTGACCAGAGATTGGTAGCTGAATTTGCACGTAAGCAAGCAGAACACGGGAAGGAACGTGATGCTATGCAAGCAGAACTCTACAGAGAACGGGATGCTATGCATGCAGAACGAGAAACGGAACATGATGCTAAACAAGCAGAGCGTGATCGATGCCAGCATGAGAGAGACTTGCAGTTAATGCAATCTTTGGAAACTATGCAAAGTGAGATTGTTAGTTTGAGACAAAACTATGAAACCATACCCAAAGTGGTGCAAGAACTGAGCGAAAGAGTAGATAATATCCATGTGGCTAACGCCAGTATCGTAGATGAAATCAGTGTACTGGCTAACAGGATGGAAAAATTAGAAATTGACACAAGTCAAGCAATAGAGCAGAAAATGTCCGAACAGGCGAATAAAATTGAAAACGAATTTACGAACTGGTTAGAGGCAAAAGACACCGACCTTAATCAAAAAATAGACGAGAAGGTGCACGCCGCGATTGAGGCCAAAGACTTGGGCTCGAGTGCGGAAGTGTAGGACCTAAGAAGGGCGGTGCGCAGCGGAATGTCAACCGTCGTCTTGCGGAGCTGGAAAACAGCTTGTAGCACGGCGACGCACAGGCGTGTGTGACGCCAGCCAGGTCCAACAATGATAGGGACTGTGAGACAGAACAGGCAACCATTGCTAGCGAAACAAACAAATGTCACTCCAAAATAGTGATTGAAGAAAGCCTGATTAAAAACCGACAGTTTCAGATCTTTACAACGGAGAAGAAATCTGTTCACCCTGTAGTATTTGTCAAGGGATTTAGAAACATTTTGCCTGGTGTTTGGAGTCATACACAGAAAATACAGTACGTTATGTCTTATATACAAGGAGATGCTGCATTATGGGCAACCGAAGCAGCTGACAGTTGCGACACATATGAGCAATTTGAAATGGCATTCTTGGCCAAATATTGGTCAACATGTATTCAGGATAGATTACGGAAAGAGGTATATAATCCAGAGCCGTATTCTCCACGATTGGGCAATTTGCGAAAATATTTTGAGAAATACATTAATAAGACCCGTTACTGGGACGAGCAGATTTCATCCCGGGATTTGATCAGACTTTTGAAATCACACTTGCCAATAAACGCAAAGGAAAAACTTATACACGTGCCGGAGAATGACATGGAACGTTTCTCGTCTGTTCTGGACTCAATTGACCTGATTCAGGAGGATGTTAAGGCAGCCTCTGAACAAGCTAGAAGTAACGGAAACGGTTACAGAAATGGTCGAAATAACACGCCTCCACCAAATAATGGAAACGGCGGAGGTAACAATAGGAGACAAGATTATGTAGAAAACGGGAATAGAGGTAGAGACCGGAACGGCAATAGTCCGCCGGTGAACAATGACCGGAAAAGGAGGTTCGATGACCGATATGAAACAGGCCCACCAAGCAATAAACCTGTTTAAGGAAAGATTATACCTGCGAAGTTCAATTTTTAATTTTTGTAGTCCTTGGATTATAGGTACAACATTTCAAAGGAACCTTAACTGCTACTGAAGTTTGATTAAATGTTATTAAGTCAAATGGTACGAGATTGCTATGAGTTCATTTAACGAAGACTCGTTGTCCGCATCCCAAGAGTCAATTAATTTTCTATTTACTTAAAACTATTATCAAAACTTATGAACCAATAATGACAAAAACATTTTTAGAGAACGTATTGCACCTTTACGTATCTCGGTAGTTCGATTTTGTAGCTCTTTCATCGAGACGCGCTATAGATACTTCAGTTTCAAAGTAATCAGTTTTTCATCAAAGTTTATAGTCAGATTTCCTGATAAGAAGTTTCAGGCACGGCACGATTTTCTTATATTTTTCACAATTAAATTTCTCTATCACTCTCGCAGCTGAATTTGGTCACCAACAATTAGGATTACGCAAGCTGTCATCTGTAAGTTCTGGTATACGCACCATTGAAAACAGGAAATCCAAAAATTAGCATTTAACATTAAAAACTCAACCAACGCTACGGATAAAAATTCAAACAGATAACTTATACTATTTATAGACAGCAGAAGGTAACCAATCATGAATATCGTGAAGTAAGTTAGTTACAGCATTTATGGAAGCCAGGTTACCAAGAGGAGATTAAGAACATATGATTTAGTTAACTAGAGTAACCAAAGGACATAATAAGCCCAGAAACGAAAAGAATCTGACAGTGAGAAACCGACGATATCTACATTCTGGAGTGAATTTGCTCCACGCCTCGTTGGCGGTACAATAATCTTTCTCCTTACATTTGAACAACCTCCTATAAAGTTGCGGAGAGTAAAAGCACCCAAAGTATAAAACACCACGTTACGTATTGTGGTGTGCGTTCTGTAAGACCTTCGGTACACACACCATCAGATTATTTGACTTGTCGCTCTAACGAAGTCTTATCGTGGCGTGTTTATCTTCTGCCGTTAGGTCAGACGATGGAAATGCCGCTTGCACGCTTAGAGTAGCAGATTGACGGTGACCAACTTTAAACAGAACTTGATTAATTTTCACACACATTTATTAAAATAATAAAAATCATAGATATTACGTAACTTGATTCTGGATGCTGTTTACAATTGACAATCTGAAGTTCCTTTGGTCTTGGTACGTTAATCTTATTCTCACATATCCCTGATACTTGACAAAGTGTCTATTTATTTATCTTCATGGCTATGTACAGGAATATGATAATCTTATAAGACGCAGACTGAAACTTGACTATAGACTGGTACAGACTGGTGCAGACCAAAGCAGACTGAGTAATCGGAGGTCTGTACACTCGTCATAATACCTCGCGCGTTCATGTATCACTGTGCGAGTGTGATCCGCGAGGAGAAAAGGTTCTACGTTAGCAGCAATCTCATTGGCTGCGTTTCATATTAATACGCGGATCGGCGGAAGCAGAATTTGGTGCGCCTTTATGGCAGCGCCATCTCGTAGTGCGGAGACGGACGAGCGCTGCGCCTGCGCTGTTGTGCTTAGCGGGGCGCGCTCTAGTGGGAAAGCTGAGTACGCGCTGACTACGCGGAACTATGTACACAACACGTATTAATCAATAAAGATGGTTTTCACTAATGTTTGCCGGTATTCTGGAAAGAGAATATTATCTCACTGTTGACGTACTTTAAAAGGAATTAATCCGAGAATTCCGGAAATGTCTTCCGACATCATTATTTGGATGTCGATACAATATTAAATTCCGGTAAGATTAGGTTAGATTAGATTACATGTACTTTTGATCCGACAATAAACATTGCGACCTTGCTATGTGTAGCAGAACTGTTTTCCTAATGTAACGATGCTAAACACAACAATAGACAGCCCTGCCCGCTAAACGATCCGAGTAAAAAGTACGTTTTAAATCGAGAGTTGCCCTGAATGGAGCTCAAAGTTCAGAATCGAAATGTCATAAATATGGGGAGTACCACTTTATGCGGTTCGCGTTTCCTCTTTTTTTCCCTTAGTTGAATTTGCGCCAATAACAAACAATTTAATATGAACCTATAACCGGAGAAATTAACTTCCTACAGCTGCAAGAATTAAAGTCCGTTACAGGGCCTAAATAGTTTTTACTGTAGATTAGATTGCATGCATATGGAAATGCAATTACTTGGTATAGCGGCCGGAATGGATATCGTTGTGGATGCATTGCCCTCGGCAGCAATAAATCAGCCCCTCATGGCTGCAGGGGTGGGAGGCGTCCTGAGGCCTACCACCGGCCGCTGCTCAAACGTTCTGCACCCTCCTGGTGATCCTGGCACACTGCACAGCTTCTATTCTTGATACTGTGAGCTACTGTTGTACCACACTTAGCTGCTAACACTGTCCCAGTTTGCGTAGCAAATAGGTGCAATATTATTTTAAGAAATGAATGGAAAGCCTCGGAACACCGTTAATTTATACTGTTGCCGTTGTATACAGTACTTAAACAGAACTACAAGAAATGTATTCGCAGTTGCGAATGTCGATAACCATCAACCGAGTGACTATAATGAAAATTTATGCCGGACTGGGACTCGAGTTTTGATTTCCGGCTTATCGCTAGTGGACGTCTTACCGTTAGGCTATCCTAGTAACACTCACAATCACATCCAAACTTTCATACGTCGTTAACCACCTGTCTACAACTTGTGCTCGTATGTCCATTATCTACACTCATGCTCATAAATTAACGATAATGCTGATACATGGTGAAACAACGTTCTGGTGGGTGGTTTGAGGGTTTGAATCAGTTCGGGGTATGGCCATGCGGTGCATTTGACCTGCGGCCGTCGTACATTAGCGCTGGCAGCAGTCCACATACGCATGTGGAGTGGTGCATGTCAGAGTACGGTGCAGCGTGTAAATGTGCTGACGTTTTCAGATTTGATAATGGTGACTGTGTGTTGAAAATGGCTCAAAGAACACATATTGATGACGTTATGAGGGGTAGAATGCTAGGGCGATTGGAGGCTGGTCAAACACAGCAGGTCGTAGCACGGGTCCTCCGTGTGCCACAAAATGTGATCTCAAGATTATGGCAACGATTACAGCAGACAGGAAACGTGTCCAGGCGCTACAGTACGGGTCGTGCACAGTGTACAACACCACAAGAAGACCGATATCACACCACCAGTGATCGCAGACGGCCACGGAGCACTGCAGGTATCGTTGCTCGGGACCTTACCGCAGCACTGGAACAGTTGTCTCCAGACACACAGTCTACAGACGACTGAACAGACATGGTTTATTCGTCCGGAGACCTGCAAGGTGCATTCCACTGACCCTGGTCACAGGAGATCCCGTAAAGCCTGGTGTCAAGAACACAGTACACGGTCCTTGGATTATGTTGACGGACCAGTCGAGGTATAGTCTGAACCATGATTCTCACCTGGTTTTCATCTGGCGTGAACCAGGAACCAGAATCAACCCCTTAATGTCCTTGAAAGGGTGGTTTGATGGTGTGGGGTGGGATTATGATTGGTCCAGGTACGCCCCTGCATGTCTTTGACAGAGGAACTGCAACAGGTCACGTGTATCGGGACGTCATTTTGCACCAATTTGTCCGCCTTTTCAGGGGTGCAGTGGGTCTCACGTTCCTCCAGATGGATGATAACGCACGGCCCCACCGAGCTGCCATCGTGAAGGAGTACCTTGAAACAGAAGATATCAGGAGAATAGAGTGTCCTGCCTGTTCTCCAGACGTAAACCCCGTCGAACACATCAGGGATGCTCTCGGTCGAAGTATCGCTGCACTTCTTCAAACCCCTAGGACACTTCAGGAGCTCTGAAAGGCACTGGTGCAAGAATGGGAGACTGTACCCCAGCAGCTGCTCAACCACCTGATCCGGAGTATGCCAACCCGTTGTGCGGCCTGTTAACGTGTGTATGGTGATCATATCCCATATTGATATCCGACTACATGGGCAGGAAACATTGGCGTTTTGTATCACACGTGTTTCGGGACGATTTTCTCAACTTATCACCAATACCGTGGACTTACTGATCCGTGTCGTGTGTGTTCACTATGTGTCTATGCTATTAGCACCAGTTTTGTATAGTGCCATGTTGGGTGGCACCACATTCTGCAATTATCCTTAATTTATGAGCACGAGTATATATTACCATACAGAGGAATGAGACCGCTCGGAATAAGCGGGAAATTCGTATTCGAGGCCCAGTCGAGTATAAATTTTCACTGTCATCATTCCTTTATGCAGCTGATGGTTGTCGTTATTCGCATCAGCGAATACGTTTCTTGTATTTCATAAAGGCTGTAGTCGGCGCAATGCCTGTTTCTTCGGACATGCATGCATGTTCGAAGGAACTCTGCATCGTAATTTGCAATAGCACAATCACTGTAGTAGCGTATTAAGCAGAATTAGTTTGACAAGTGAATAAACGACCTAGCAGATAATTTCGGAAGATACGTGACACTGTTATTGGCTGGTGCTATTACACACGGTGTTCCTAAATTATTCTTTTAAATTAATAGGGCAAGTAGAGAACATCAAGACAAATATATTCAATTATGATACACAGGGTGATTATAATAAAACTTTCAAAACGCTGTAGAATTGATACCACTGGTCATAATGATGTCAAACTGCAACAGAATGTTATCGGAGAAGGGGGAAAAAGTATAGCAGAAGAAAAAAAAATACTTAGAAAATTGATCAATAGATGGCACTGCATATGTCAGAATACGTAAATGAAAACACCTGCTATGTACAGGACGCACTGAAGTTGGTATAAACACGCCGGATACACGGATTTTCCTTCTTTCGCGTCTGCGACGTTCGCCATTACTGCCTCAATACAGAATCATGCTCTGCTTGTAAAGGTGTATGACAAGAATGATGACTATGACACGTCGCTCTGCAGAAGTTCCGGACAATGAAGGGTTTGAAAAACGGCATTGGTCCGATAACTGCCGTGAGTCCGGAGAAAATGATTCGGAAGTTGGAAAAGACGGGTTCTTTTGGTGTTCAGCCTGGTAGAGGGAAGAAACGAATTGATTCGACGTCAGTGGAAGCAGTAACCATTGCAGTGCAGAAGGAGACGAGTGGTGGTGTGCAGACATGTAGTGCACGGAGAATTGCCTGAACATTGGACATATCCTTGAGCATGGTGCGTAATATCCTACGAAACATCCTTCTTTGCTATCCATTCAAAATTACACATGGGCACTTGTTGCTTCCTGTTGACCGGCCAGCAACAGAGATCTATCATTTAGAATTTCTTGCTCGCATGGAAGTGGACAATGTTGGGTAGTGGAAAATTTTGTGGACAGACGAAGCCCACCTCCGGGTCGGATATGAGAACGGAGAATCCACACACAAGTCAGCCAGGACCACTTCATCCTGAAAAGGTCACTGTGTGATGCGGGTGTACGGCATCATTATCCATAGGGCCATATTTTTTCGAAGAGACAGGTGTTTCCGGTCCTGTTACCTGTACCGTCACTGGTAAGCGCTATGAGTGTCCTTTGCGCATGCACACCATTCCAGCTCTCCAACAGCATGGATGCGTGGATGGGATCACTTTTAGTTAAGATGGCGCACCTCCGCACATTGCAAATCCAGTTAAGCAGCTGCTGAAGCGCCATTTCGGAAATGCTAGAATTATCAGCAGCCATTTCCCTACAGCCTTGCCGTCCCGATCGCTTGATCTTAATCCGTGTGACTTCTGGATGTGGAGCTATCTGAAAGATGTGTTCAGTCTTCCGATTGCAAACTTAGCTGCGTTGAAGGCACACATTGCGCAACACATTCTGAACGTGTCCCTGGAAACACTTCGATCAGTTATGGAACATCCTTTTTCTCAATTTCAACTTGTTGTAGAAAACGGCGAACAGCATACTGAAAATGTTTTACGCCAGTCATACGGAAATTAATAATCTGATCTGATTTTGATTGAAGCTTTTTATACTGTTTTTGGCATCAGTGCAGTTAACAACCGATGTGATTGATGCTTTTTATGAAGTTTGCGGCCTCAGGACAGTTAAAAATAGACACGGCTCATACTTTTTATGCGGTTTTTGGCCTCAGGTCGATAAAAACCAGTTTTTCCCATCCGATGTGAGTGGTGGATGGGCTTACGTAACTAACACTATCACACTTGTACACCCATGCGCACTGAGTAGTACACCTTAGGCATTATTTTATGTTTCATTGTCATTTGCAGTTGACTTTTATTAAATTATGATGCCTATAGCACCAACTAGTGCTATATTTTGTAATTATTTATTTTCCTTCTGCCAAATGTTTTCCCCCTTCGCCGATAATATTCCGTTGCAGTTTGATGTCATTTTGACCTGTGGTGTTATTTCTACAGCTGTTTGAAAGTGTGACTTTAATTATAATCACCCTGTATATGGAAATGACGGAAACTTCTGATGCTAGGGATGATATGAACAGGGGATAGTTTTGTGTTCTAATTATAGTAATGGCATTTGCAGAAATTGTTCGAATGAGCGATCATTGGCGTGTGTGCATGGATTGAACCATTGATTGTCGTGCCTGAAGATTCCTCCAATGTACGCAAAGTTACCAAAAGCGATGGCAATTCTAGCGAGGTCTTCTTCTGATTTCACAACGGTTTCGTACAGCAGCTGCTTCATATGCCCCCAGAGGAAGAAATCCAGATAAATGAGGTCAGATGACGTGGTGGCTACCTCGACCGATCCATCGACTCCCGGAGGTGACTCTCAGATGCCTACTCGCAGCAATGCTGAATTGAGCTGGCGTCCCATTGTACTGTACATACATCCATTTTCTGTGCGTTTCCAAGCAGACCTCAGAAGCAACCATCCGTACACGGGGCAGTTCTGAATAACAGTACACAGCGACACTAACACAACACCTTACGTCAGCACCACTAACAAAATATTCCCTAACATTGCAAGTTGACTTTAGAGACCATGTGCATGTTATCGAAATATATTTGTTGTGATGTTCTCTATGTCCTGTATTAATTTGAACGAATAATTTCGGAACACCCTGTATACAAAGAAATTACAGCGCTGGAAAACTGTAGCAAATGCAGTGAGACTTGCAGATGATTAACGTTTCCTAAGAGGTTGGCAAGTGACCTAAAACATAAAAATAGATGACGTGTTGCACGGAAACATGCAAAAGAACCAGATATCGCCGATCGGACACTGGAAACAGTGATACACATAAAATATCTGCGAGCATACATACGGAGCAATTTAACGTGGAAGGACCGCGGAATATAAAATGCCAAATTACGATTCATTGAAATACACTGCTGTCAAGAATTAAACCAATAAACTGCTATTTCCCCGTCCTGTTTCTAATTCACGGTATAATCAAACAAACGGTCAACACATGTCTTTACTATAGCGTTCTGCAGGGAAAATGGCATTGCGATTAAGGGACAACCACGTCAACAATCACGTCAGGGAACCTATCAAGCGGAACAGCGTTTTCAGGGTAGTCCCACAAACGTTGTGTATACAGCCACTGACGTTGCAATATTGCGCCGTGAAGATTTTACCAGACTCTTTGCTGTGGAGGGCCATAGGAAGAATCGAAACAGGAGAGTTACTAGATGATTCGGCGTGATGGCTTCATGTGAATCGTCTTGTTGTTTCTCGTATAAGGCGACAGTTGTTTCACGGATAAGGTGACAGTTTATATAGACCAGAACTGTATCCTGGAGACTAGGATAGGGACGACCAAGTGTGCCATCAGAAAAAGTTGGCCGTTATGTGACTGTAAGGGCACGACGGTACTGCTTTAGTACTGTACTTCAACTGGCATCTGACCTCTCAGCATCTCCTGGACGTGTTTTATCGAGGCAAACAGTGTACAGAAGGCTTCAGCAGAGTTGCCTTTATTGTTGGAGACCTGCTGTCTGTTTACCCTTGGCGTGTCTTCTTAGAAGGAAGCGTTAGAGAAGAGCCGTCAACATGCCACCTGATCGGTCGAACAGTGGGCCAATGTTCTTTTCACAGACGAGTCTCGATTTGGTCTGGACAGTGATTCTCGACGGATTGCATCTGGAGTGCACGTGGAACAAGATTTCCGGACCAAGACATTGTGGAAAGAGACTGATATCGAGGATGATCCCTAATGATGTGGAACGGGATTATGTTGACCACTCGAACACCCCTTCATGAAACTGTACGAGTGGATCAGCAAGATTTAATTGCCGTTAGGAACCGTGACGATATCCTGGGATCTCATTCGCGTTGCTACGAGGTGCTGTGGGTCCAGACGTCGTATTAATGGACGATAATGCTCGACTTCACAGAGCACGGGAGGTGATGGTTGTTTTGATACTGAAACTGCACGCATGGCGTTGCTTGCTCGATCTCCCGATGTGAATCCCATAAAGCATGTTTCCGTTTGTTGCTTGAATTTTGGACACTAGTGTACTTATGATGTAGTTCCCCTACGCTGAAAGCAAATTACATAATCCTTCATTCGACTGATACGTGAATATTTCATCTTAATCTGGGCGCCACAACAGTCCTAGCTTCTCATTCCGTCACAGGTTCATTTAGTAACCACGAAAGTATCACTCTCATCCAAGTGTAGTGGCAGACGCTACAAATAAGCAGCTCTGCATCTCGTAGTGGTTTCTCTGTTATAATTCCTAGAGCGAACGTTCCTAGAAGAGTCAATGACCATATTGCTAGTCCTCCATATAATTCACAAAAAGAATATGAAGATTAAGTTACGGAGGTTCGAGCTGGTACTGCTAATGAACAACCGAGGTTATTGCACACTGCAGTGGAACAGGGAAAGGAAAACGAGCAATGACAGTGGATTGCGAAGTACCCTCGGCCACACAATATAAGGTTGCTTGAGGAGCGTAGGTGTCAGTACAGATCTGTCACGTACGTTATCTTCAAGAAACTATATAATGAATAAAATTATGAATAACTCCTGAAATGACACGAAAGTCGAGTGCTTCGTCACTACAATGCTGCTACGTACATAAAGATGCCACATGCAAAGTAAGAAGCATGTGCAGATATCTACTTGAACTGATGCGTAGGTTCGTAACGTATTTCCGTAAGTTTAATAAACACAACAGATACACACAGCAGAGACTTCACACATCAATAATACGAGTATATCCTTCTTCGCTATTCACAACAATCGGTCAACGCTGGGATAACTTTTCGATTCCGTGACTGTAGGAATGACGTGCTTTTGAGGTCAAGAATTCGTCAAGCTATGTTCGGAGAGCATTTTCATCAGGAAAGAAAGTTTATTGAAGGCAGTTCGATAGAGAGCGGGAACAGTGAAAATCTGAGGGTACAAAATCAGGTGTATAAGGTAGGTATGTAATGACTTACCAACGCAACTCTTCTCGTGGAGCTGCGTTACTTCACGCAGACTTTCTGGTCGTTGTTCTCGGATTGCGTCCGCAAAACGTCTCAGTTGTCGAAAATGATTTTCAGCAGGTATAGTTAGACCTCTGTGAAGCAATTCGTAGTACACCACATCATCGCTGTTCCTCCAGATGCATAAGAACATATTTTGTGGATGAAACAGGTGTTTGTATGGGTACTGGCTACTTTGTTTGCGCTCAACCAATCCTTATTTTTCCGTATGGTAGCATAAGGACATAATTTATAGTCACCAGTAAAGGAACGGACGGCCTTGTTCACGAGCCAGTTGGTGAGGTATACATACGTCCTCCCGCTGATTTTTGTGATTTTTGCTTAGAGCATGCGGTACCCAGTTCACCTGATTATTGCACCTTCCTCATTACATGTAAACGTAGCACGATGGTGGAATGATCGCAGTTATTACGTTTTACAGTTCTGTAAACTGACGTGGATCATTGTGGATTAAAGCGTTTAAAAGAGCTTCATTAATCTCCGGAAGTCTACGAGAAGATGGAAAGTCACTAACGTCAAAATGACCCTCCTTAAAACGAGAAAACATTTTCTTGCTTTTCTCTGTCCAACAGAATTACCCCCATATAGGCGCCAATGTTTCTGGCTGCCTCCGCTACTCTCACCCAGTTACTGAACTCAACACAGAAGAATATTTTGGAAATATTCCGGTTTGTCCACTTGGCACTCTATTTTCTAGCGTTCAGGGCTCCACTCAGTATATCCAAGTGACAAAATGACATGTAAACTGAAACAGTAACAGTGAACTACAAATAAAAAATGACGATCGATAAACAAACCTAGAGTAACAGTGATACCAACATACTACGAACTTATACGCCAACTCATAAATTAGAATTAATGCAATAATTTGTAGCTACAGTGATTTAGGTGGCGGGATGATATTGACCCCTTTATGACTGAATGAGTTTCTAGATCAGAGTTGAAAATTAAACATCAGGAGAACGCAGCACTTGCCAGAAGCGGTTGTAGCTTTTGAAGAATCAGCATCTACCGGCACTGGTATTCAAAAACAGTTAATATTCCTGTTATTAGCACAGCATTGGTATGATACGAATTCGCGACCCTCGGCATCAAGGGGTTACAGTGTGGTAGCAGAGTTTGAATGAGGAGAGAGGTCCTGCCTGTAGAAGGCCTCCCTACAAGACCTGGCGCCCTGCCTGCTGCTGCTGATTGATTTCCCATCACCGGCTGTCAGGCCTGTGTAATGGCTGTCGCCACATTCATCAGCAAATCTGATCACGTGTCGCGCCGTAATTGAGGTTCGTGACAGCTGCGTGCAGTGAAACAAACGCACCAAACATCGTGATGGAATTAATCTCTTCTTACCTATGTGTTTCTCACAGATTTTTACATTTGTACATTCTCCTAAGTTTATTTGTATGTTAGACAAAGATTACATCGGAGTTCTCCACACTAATCTCAACAGAACCAAACATTATTCTACAGTCATCAATAGGGTCTGCACGGTTGCAGATGTAGCCATATCATGTAATCCAAAAGCGTGTGCCGATGTGAATATCCGCGCGAATATCTGCGAATATATGGTCCGTGATATTAATTACTTCGTGGTTAAAAGTTATGCAAACGCAGTGCCACTATGTTGTCTTCAAAGTGCAGTGCCTTGGAGAGAGGAGAAGCGTTGTTGATATCTACAGTGGCTAACGATGATGAGGTTTCCTTCTTCCTTGTAAGGCGCACACCGTTATTCGAACAGCAATAGACCAGTAGACCGTTTGTTTGCACAGTACGGGCTTCCAAGCAGGATCAAGTTACTTGTTTAAACCGGTATATATGATTCTGTTGTTTAATCTTTAATATCTTGTGTTGAGGTATGCGAAAAACTGTGTTCGGATGTGAGACTTGTTGGAATCCTTTCGCTGGAAACTTGAGGCTGTTACCAAAGGGCGTCACTACAAGCGGCCGTACTTGGAATCCACTATTTGGAATACAACTATACCCCGCAAGTCACCGAACGGTCTGTGGCGGAGGGTACCTTTCGTACTAGTGTCAGTTTCGCATTTTTCTGTTCTAACCCTCTGTGGTTAGCGGGAGGAACGATTACTGGGAAGTACCGAGTGGGCACGAATCTCTCTAATTTGATCTCCATGTTTTTTCCAAGATAAATACGTAGGAGGAAGCAACGTATTTGTTCAATCTTCGAGGCTCTAAGAACGCACGCTTTCGGAACTTTACCAATAAATCACGCCGTGATGCGGAACACCTCTCTTGCAGCGTGTGCCGCTGGAGTTGGTCATATAAATGACACTGTCGCGCCTGTTAAATGAACCTACAACGAAAAATGCTGCTCTTCTTTGGATCTTCTCTATTCCCTCTACCGCTTCTATATGGTACGGATTCCATACTATCGAGGGATATTTAAGTACTTGCCGAACGTGTGTTTTGTAAGCTACTTCCGTTGTTGATAGACAACAGACTGCGATTAATTTTATGTGGTAGTTCCACTGCAGATCGCTCCGTTCACACACTCCTTTTTCATGAGAATAACTGCTTCCAGTGATTGTTCTACAAGTTTGTAATCATACAATAAAAGCTCTTTTCTGTCTATATATTCCTAATACGCCACACTTTTGTATGTTGAGGATTAACTGCCACTCCCTGCATCAAGCGTTGATACTTTGCAGCCCTTCCTGCATTTAGTTACAATTTTCTAGCGTCGCAACTTCTTGTACACAATCGCACCATCAGCGAAAAGCCTCAGGTAACTTCCGACGTTATATACTAGGTCATGTATATATGCTGTGAAAAATAGTGGTCCTATAACTATTTATTTTCAGCCATAATGGTTGCGTTTGTGAACCGTGACTGTGTGGGATCATTATTTATTTCAAGTTTCTGCTACCAGTCAGTTTTTATTTTATGGTTAACCTAATGCAAAGCGTTTCGAACTTGTTTTGTTGATCTTCAGGCGTTTATACATACATACAGCATAAAGAAATGTTACTTACAAATAAACAGTCGTAAACTAGATTAATCTAGAGCTCTTTGCCCATTGTTTGTTACTGTAGCGGCTGGTGTGGCATTTTGGGGGGGCGGGGGAGGAGGGGGGCACTGTATGGCTAGAAATAGAAATCAGTGATGTCTTCTGCTGGTTTTCTTCCTTGTGGTTGACTATGTATATCACAGTCTGTATAGGATGCAGATATATTTGCATCAGTTATGTGTTACGAAAATAGTGTGAAAGGCTTTTATATGACAGTTGATCACTTACAATATGATACTATATGTATGTATAAACGCCTGAAGGTGAACAGAACAGGTCCTATAACTCTTTCCTGGGGGCATGCCCAAAATTCCTTTTGCTTCTGAAGACTACTCTCCGTTCAGAATGACTTGCAGTGTTCTGTTTGCTAGTTAATCTTCAATCCAGTCACACAGTTTAATATTTCATGCGATCGTACTTTGTTCATTAGGCGGCGATGCGGAACTGCGTCGAATCCCTTTTGGAAGTCAAGGAAGTGCTTTCGTGTCCCATGGACAAGCAAAGCGAGTTAGTTTGCACACAATAGTTGTTTCCGGACCCCATGCTGGGTCAAAGAGAAGATATTTTCGGTCTCAAGGAACCTCATAATATGCGATCGTAAAATTTGTTCCAAATTCTACAACAGATCGCCATCAGACATATAGACCTATTGTTCTGTGCGTCTGTTCGATAACCCTTCTTGAATATAGGAATGATTTGTGCTTTCTTCCAGTCTTTAGGAACGCTTGACTCCTACGGAACACGCTGATATAAGAGAGGCAAGTTCTTTCGCATAACCTGTGTACAATCGAACTGGTATGTCACGTCCAGTGACTTTCCCTCTGTTGAACTACATCAGTCGTTTTTGTAATCCTTGTTCACTTATTTCCATATGTGTACCCTGTGTTCCCCTATCGTTCCACATGTGCGTTCGGTCCGGCTGCTGCTTGCTTTGAGGCGTCGGGCGGGAAGACGTTTCAGAGAGTAGCAGGCAGCGAAATACTCCCATGGACTAATCGGAAAGTCTTCTCGGCTTGTCTGACAAAGTGGTTACAGACGCTACCTATGGCTGAACAAGATACTGAGAGCTGCATTTGGCTGCCCTGTTTTCAGAGGAAGCCTCTCACCCTGCAAGATCGGAAATCGGGCATTAATACAGGATGGAATTACTCGTAGTTGGTAGCCTTAGTGTTGGGCGCATTATGTAGCCTATCAAGGACATGGCTGCCAAGAGAGAGAAGAAGTCCAGTGTGTACTCAGTGTGCCATGGCAGATATAGAACAGGCCCCGCAGGTGGTATGAAGAAGAAGTCAACCTCAGGTGGTGGTTCTTTTAGATACGAAGATGTGTGTCGATCTATCTGAAGTAATGATAATGATTCTTACTTCCAGACTTAAGCTGACCATGTATATAATTGTTAACAAAACCAACTGCAGACCTTTGGTATTGATCTGAGGCCCAGAGAGCTCTACGAACGTATAACTCTGTTGATTAGTGAATTGCGTCAAACGTAGAAACTCCTCGTGATCTGCTTAACATACCGCCTGACAAAAAAATGTTAAGCACGCCGAAGGGGAGGAAAAACGAAACTTCACGAGCATATGATAAGTGAAAAGTAATTAAATTATGAATTAATATTGTACAAAGAACTCGGCAACACGAGCTCATTTATCAGTACATAAGGCGTTGCATCCCCTCTGACCTGGATGTATATACCAATTTCGTTCGGAAGGGCGTAATAAAGCAATTTATCATCTTCTCAAGCAAGATGGCTCATAATGGTAGCAAATGGTCCTTGCTATGACGAGCACTGGCACTGGATGAAGTTGACGTCCCAAGTGTCCCATACATGCGCTAACGAGACGGATCAAGGCATCTTGTTGGTCACGGGTAGGTCACACAGAAGTGTGCCATGTATGGACGAGTATTATCCTATAAAAAAATACCACTAAGTTACTGTTGCATGTGGGGTAACACACGAGGATGTAGTTTGGTATTGCCCAAAGAGCCACAACAAACTCAGCAACTCTCGTAGATACCATTTGCGTACAAACTGACCTCCTTATATGTCCCATAAGTGTTCGATGTGTCCATACTGGGTCATATGAGTGGCCTTTCACACGAACTGCCCAGAATGGTCTTGAAATCAGTCTCGGAGGATTGTGGCTCGGTGACATGGCGCATTGTCATCCATAAAAATTCCACATTTGTTGGCTGAAAATCGTCTCCAAGTACCCGAACATAACCATTTCTAGTCAATGATAGACTCAGTTGAACCAGAGGACCACCGGCCGCTGTGGCCTAGTGGTTCTAGGCGCTTCACTCTAGAACTACGCTACTGCTACCGTCGCAGGTTCGAATCCTGCCTCTAGCATAGATGTGTGTGATGTCCTTAGGTTAGTTAGGTTTAAGTCGTTCTAAGTACTAGGGGACTGATGACCTCAGGTGTTAATTCCCATAGTGTTCAGAGCCATTTTGGACCAGAGGACCATGTGAACACAACCCATACCATTACGGAACCACTACCAGTTCGCGCAGTGCCTTGTTGACAACCTGGGTCCATGCCTTCGTGGGCTCAGCGCCACACTCTAATCTTACCATCCGCTTTTACCAACTGAAATTAGGAGTGATCTGACTAGGTCTCGGTTTCCCAGTCGTCTAGGGTCCTACCAATATGGTCACGAGTCCAGGAAATGCACTGCAGGGGATGTGTTACTGTTAGGAAGGGTCCTCGCCTAGGTGATCTGCTGCCATAGCAAATTAACGCCAGATTTTGCCGCACTAACCTAACGGATACGTTCGTCATAAGCCCCACATTGGTTTCCGCGAGTATTTCACGCACTTTTTCCAATCTGTTAGTACTGACAACTGTACGCAAAAGCCGCTGCTCTCGGTCGTTACGTGAAAGCCGTCAGCTGCTGCGTTGTCCGTAGCGAGATGGAATGCCTAAAATTTGGTATTCTCGGCACACTCTTGCAAGTGTGGCTCTCGGAGTATTGAATTCCATAACGATTCCCGAAAAGAAATGTCCCATACACGTCACGTTCAAAGTCTCCTAATTCCCGTCGTGTGGCCATACTCACGTCGGAAACTTTAGCACATTGGTCACCTAAGTGCCAATGACAGCTTTGCCAATGCACCTCCCTATTATATATGAAATGTGCGTGACACCACCGTCATGTGTATATGTGCCCTGAGGAGACAAAAGTCATGGGATGTGCATAACGCTGTCCCACTACTTTTGTCAGCTCAGGGTATTGTACTTACAATAACACCGCAGCGCTTCTACAAAACATGACATCTCTCGAAACATCAGCACCGTCACCCCTGAAGTTGGTCATCCAGAGTCGTGCAAAACTACGTTTCTTCACTGAACACAGTACGACACCATTCATCAGCAGTCTACGCTACCTGCTCACGACAGCCACTGAAAACGCAGTCGTTTGTGATATTTTTGGCAGTCTACACGTGAGACTAATTCCCAAGTCCGGCCACTGCTAGTTTAATCAATGGGGTAGTGTGGTACAGAGTGACCCAGGCAGTCCATTATTTGTTCTTGGATAGCCGGAGCAGATGTGAAGCGGTTACAATACGCTTGGTGCACAGTACAGCGATGCTCCCTTGTGGTCAGATGTGGGCGGCTGGAACCTCGACACCAAGTATGCCTGTCATCACGTTCCCCAGAAGTCCAGCAACGAACCAGTGGCACGTTCGTATGCTCCACAAATCTGGATATTGCACGATTCGGCTATCTCGCCAAATGAGGCCCACAATAAAGTAGAGAGCTGCTGCGAGTTAGTATAAGTAAAGGTTATACTTAACAACCGGAATGATTCAACAGTTGTTTCCTTTTACCGACCCCACGACTGAGATGACAGTTTTATTTAAAATAGGTGTTCAATTCACACAATTACAGTTGCTGATGACTTCAGTCTACCTTCGATATGTTAATGCAAATACAGGTGGTATCTATGAAATATCGTCCACAATTGTACTAAATACTTGTACTGAAATTTACTTCAAACAGTTAGTGGAGAATTCTACTTGAAGTGCAAATGGTTGCTAGGCTTCTAAGTGATAAATTATCTGAAGGGAGTAGAGGCTGTTATGACGTATACAGGAATTAGTGACCACAAGTTTGTTGGCAAGGCTGGTTACTGTAACACAAAGTTTCACCAAAAATCAATGCAAAATACATCTCTAAAAAGAATCAGATAAAAATTAGCTTGACACTTTCGTATGAGGTAATTTTCTTTCCTTCCATACTGTGTAAGAGACAAGCAGATGCGGCTTAAAACATTGCAGTAATAGTATCTACTAATACGGAGAGATTTACACCAAATAAATGAATACGTGATGGAACAGATCTTCGATGACATGCAAAATAGGTCCGCACGCTGAATCGACGGAGAAAGTACGCCAGATTTAAAGGAATGCAAAAATTACAAGATTGACGTTAGTTTACAGATGCATAGCATGGACTTTAATTCGAGACGCTTTTATCTGAATCCACGACGAAACTCTACCCTTAATCTGTGTGACACGAAAGATTCCGATCATATGTAGAGCATAAATGCGGAAAGACGTTATCAATACATTTATTGTGTGATACAAATGATAATACTGCCGATTGAAGCACTACTAAAACAAAGTTGTTAAACAGGATTATCCGATGCAGTAAATACTCTAGATTTAGAATTTAGAACTGCTGCCAACACGAGTAATGTGGATGTAGGTAACAACTTATGTGACTTAACAGAGGGAAGTCTTCCGGTCTAGACTGTATGCCAATTAGATCCCTAGCGATAGTAACAGCTCCAGTTGTAACAATCATAGCCGTTCGCTCGAAGAAGGATCCGTTTATAAAGACTAGGAAGTTGCGTAAGTCACGACAATACGCAATAAAGGGAACGTTGAGAGATATGTGGGAGGAAGCAATCTGTAGTCACATAACCAGCACTGATTCATGTAATCTGTTGTTGATAAACAGAACTAACTCTTTACTCACCCAAAGTAACGAATGTTATCGATAGGGATCTCACGTTAATTCAGTGTTTCCAGATTTACAGAAGGCCTTTATCAACGTTCCTTAACATTAAGTATCGTGTCAGTTGAGTGAGTAAATTCGTAATTTGGTGTCATAGAGCTTACAATTGTGGTTGATAAAAGAAAGTAGCCTAATGATCTACAAGTGACACCTATCTGGGTTTCCCTAAGGAAGTGCTGTAGTCCCTCTGAACTTCTTTACCTATATAAACGATTTAGGAGGCAAACTGAGCGACCCACCTAGTGTTTGCAGATGATGATGTTTTTTACTGTCTAGTAAGTTCATGACAAGATCAAAAAGGTTTATACGAGATATCTACACATTCAGAAAAGTGTCGATTTACCGTAAACAATAAAAAAGTATGAGACCATCTACACGATTATTAAAAAAAATCCGTTGCATTTCGATCACTCAATGGTCCACAAATTTAACGACTGTCATTTGAGTTAAATATTTGGGGACTACAGTTATGAAACATTTAAACTAGAATCATCACACAGATAATACTGTTGGGAAGCAAGACCAAAGACTGCATTTTATTGGCAGGATACCGGAAAATTTAACAAAACGTCTTTGAAAGACTGTTAGCACTATGCTTGACCTTCATGTTCAGAAGTACTGCTGTGGGCTGTGGGATGGTTACCAGACTACTGCCCGAGGACATCGAAAAGTTTCAAAGAAATACAGCTCGTCTTGTACCATCATGAACTGGGAGAGTGTGTCACAGGTATGATACGCGATTTGAAGTGTGGCACTTTAAACAAAAGCGTTTTTCGTTATGGCAAGATCTTTTCACATTTCAGTGACCATATTTCTCCTCTGAATGCGAAATTATTTTGCTCACCCTCACCTATATGGGAGAAATGACCATAGTAACAAAATAAGATAAATTAGAGTTCACACAGGAAGTTAATCCACAGGCAAGCGCTTAAACATGAATTGAAAACCTGTAAATTGCAGAACATATCATGTATGGGATAATCTATGATGTATTACTATGCACTTGTGATTGGCCTATGCGTTACAGGTGGAATAAAAATTACATGGTTCATGATTCCCAATCCCCAGAGCTCCAGACTTTCTAATGTGTCAAAATAGTTTACAAAATTTACTATCCATGGTTGCATATTCGAGATATTTATATTGTTAAGCTTCTTGATTAGAGTCTCCATTTATATAGAAATTTTCTTTATAGATTTATATATAATTTTTTTACATTTTCAATAATGAGTAATGTCCATATGGTAATGTATCTATTTTATTTTCCTACATATCCTTTATTATCATGAGAACTTAGTGCTTTTTTATTTACTTGAACTGTATGTATTTCATGTGTTCACTTTTAATTAAATTAAAGGTTCTATACTGTTCTCTATTCTTAAAAAATAATCTTTATATTCTTCAAAACTTATTTTGTTTCTAACAACACATTTCTTAACTCCTTGAGAATTTTTTTTCTATTTTGTTACCAACTTTATAAGCGTACATTTTTGCTCTTAAACCACAAAATTCTTCCATTACTTTTCAATTACATTTAGCCCTCATTTTTCCAACAACTTTCTTGTTTACCTGTGAAATACCATATGTATCATCTGTTGGCTAATCACTTGTATCAAAGTAATCAATCATTGATATCTTCATACAAATCTTCAGTTTTAATATTATAAATATAACTATCTCCATCTTGATAACTCAATAATGAAAATCATACATTAAGTCTTTAGATAAATCAAGTATACTTAAGCCAACATAAATAGGTTTATTAAATATTATTTTAGTTTTATTCATATGAATAGCGGCTAAATTTTAATTAAATATAGTTCTATGTTTAAAGTTTGGTTTAGCTACAAGTTTATCACATATTTTACCATTTGAAAATAATTTTATATCTTGTCTATTTCTTATATTCTTCATTGTTTTACCAAATACGTAATTATTCATTAATTTATAAAAGTCGTTTTCAAAATCATTTGTAGCTTTAGTTCTTAACTGTGTGTTTAGATCTATATGCTTCTTTAACCAATCAGATTGCTTAAATTTTAGAACCTTAGGTATTTTTGTAACTTTCATTCATAAAGATAAACATTGTTTAAGATTTCTATACTGTTTATCTAAGGTAGTTATTAATTTACTTTCATTTGTACCTGGAACAAGCTTTGATTCAGGAGCTAATGGTAAATCTTTATGTAAACCATGTAATTCTTTTGGATATTCTGGATCTACTTCAAATATATATCCATCTTGAATATTGTTTGACATTTCACTTATTTTTGTAGATGTAAAATTATTTGGTTCATCCTATTTAAATCCGCCATATGGTAAATGTTGGTTAATAGCATAACTATATAAGTTATTTGCATCTAGATACATTATATAATTAGATATTTCTTTTGTATTAAAATCTTTTATATATTTATTATTTGCTTTTACATATCTTTTACAGCATTGTGAAATTCCACCTCTTATCCCATTTTCAATCATTAGTAACATATCGTAATCATATACCAATTCAAGTTTTTGTTCAGTAATTTTTAACATTGCATCCCAAGATAAAACTGGTGCTGTAAAATACCAAGAAGGATCTAGATTATATGTATGTTCTTCTAAAATTTTTAAAAACTTCCCTTAACAATAATACATCAGTTTTAAGACATAAATCATGATGGTCACCAGGATTTTAATATTGAATTTTTCCCAAACTAATTTTGCATGTTCATAATCTTCATCACTTATATCACAATCATTCAGTTTATTGTAAAATTCTTCTTTTGGTGGTAATTCTGTTTCTTCAAATTTTTTCCCAGGATCCATGTAGTCATATGGATAAACAACTTTTCTAATTACTAAATTAAATAATTTTGGTGAAAAATCCTTTTTAATTTTTTTTAATGATTTTTCTTTAAATTTGATGTAAGTTTATTTAGTGAAGAAGCTATAAATCTAAATGTATCTATAAATCTCATTTTTAAAATTTTTGTATGTTTACCAAAGCAATATATTTATTTTCACTATTTGGTATTACTTCTATTTGTTTATCATCATAACCAAGTACTTTTACAAAAATATGAGAGTCACATCCACATCAATTATGCAAATAAATAGGTACAAAATCAGAATGTTTTAGTTTTAAATTACAGGTATTGCATCGTGGAACAATATATTTTCCAGTTAAATGATCATGATAATGAACTTTTGTATTATTTCTTGTACAATAACATTTACTTAATGTGCAAACTAGTTTTATGATACATTTTGTGTTCATCAAGTGTAAGTGGTTTCATTTCTTCAATTTCAGAATATATTCTTCCAATTTCTTCAAATTCTTGTTTTATGCATTCAATAAATTTCTTATGACAATTTGGTCCTCTATAAACAATATGATCTTTATAATTACCATATATATTTAATATAATTACAACATCCATGTGGTTCTTGTATTTGATATTTCATAGTATATGGTGTTTCAGGTTTTTGTTCACAATTATCCATTTTTAAAAGTAAACTTTCAAAATCAGCATGATAACAAATGGAACCTTTTGTGCAAATTGATAATTTTTAAAATATACAGATTCTCCTTCACCTGGCATTTCAACTTTTAATGGTTTATTAGTTAAACAGTTTATTGTAAGATTATCTAACTTTTCTTTTCTATTAAAATGTAATAAACATAAATCACAAATAAATTTTACTGTTTCATGTTTAGTAATATTACTTGATACAAGTCTAGATAAATTTTTTATATAACAATAATGTGAAAAACTATCTTTCTTAAAATGAAGTAGATTCACATGTTTTCCTTTTCTACATTTTGTAATTTTTAATGGATGCACTTGATAATTTTCATCTTCATCATCAAATGAATAAAAATAACTAGATACATTAAATATATTTTCTATTTCTGGAATATGGTCAACTAAAACATTAAATTCAAAGCTTTCAAGTTTTTTATCAAGATCAAGACCGACATTTTTATTTTGTTATTCTATCAGAATGATCATCTACAGGAAACAAAGCCTATTTTATAGCCAACAGAAAACACTTTTGATCATTATTTTTTACATTAACACATGCTTTCTTATTTTTAATTTTATCTGGCAAATCAATATAAGATGATCTTCTTAGTGGAACATATTTATTAATTGCTAGTTGTAAACCAGTAATTCTATTTAATGAGCATCATGATCCTTCTGTATGAAAATTAGTTATTTTTTTCCAATATTTGTCTTTTACCATTTTTGAATTTTGTATTAAAGTCTTTCTCTGTTAAAATAGTATAGTTTGGTGTTTGTTGTCCTAATTGTTGAACTTTTTCGTCTGTTTGTAGTTTATATTCAATATATAAATTAAAATTTATCCTTACACCATGAGGTACTTTCAAATAGTCTTCAACAGTCTTAAAAACATTTATTTTTACTGCTTTCAAGAAATGATTAGGATCAAGTATATCCATATTATTTTCTAAATTAGTTTTTGTAATCTGTCTGCAAATTCTTCCTCAGTAAAGTATTCTCTAATTTTTTTCTATCTCTCAGCTTTACAAATACATTTGAAAAAATGGAAATACTCCTTTTAATAGTTTATCTTCTATAGTTAGAAAAACATCATAAATATCATAAAATGGTAACTTTTTCCGAAGGTTTTCACTATTATTATTTTTAAAAAATCTGTATTATTTTCACTTGTATTTTTTCCAACATTATTTGGATGATTACTAATAATAATTGAACGATTATGAATAACAAATGTAATTAAATCAGCTTTATGTAAATTTTAATATCCTCATAAATTATTTATTTTAAGAAATTCCCAAAGTCTGGCAATGTTGAAATGTTGTAGTTGATTAGCAAGTTCTAGTTGAGCAGCAATGTTACTTTACATTTTGCTCTTCTATTTATTACAAAAAAATTTATTAGGTTTGTAAAATGAATTTTTAATAATGAAATAATAATTATTTAATAGGTGGATAAGTATTACTATTTAATAAATAATTAATCTGAAAGAGAATAAGTATTTCTTAATTTTAACAAACAATTAGCTTACCAATCAATTAGTTTGCTCTTGTATTTATTACAAAAAATTAAATAGATTAGTAAAAATTATTTTTTTAATAAAATAATAATTATTATATAGAAGGATAAATATTATATAATCATGAAGGATTATTATTTAAAGTTAAAGCTTTCTTATCCTTAATATATTCTAGGGTACACTTCTTACATTTATTAGTATGTTGATCTTTATGTGATGGATTTTTGTAAAAACAATTTAAATCTTTCATTCCTTGACAAATTTCACATTTCTTTCTTTCTTCATTTATAACTCCTTCATTATTCATTGTAGATGTACATTTTTATTCATTATCCATTTTTAATGATATTTTTGAATGTTCTTCACTTGGATTTCGTCTTAGATGTTCTTTAAAATAATATTTAGCAACACTTTTTCCACATACACATGTAATTCTATTTTTATTATAATTTTCTACATGATATTTATTTAAACATGGTCTACATATTGTTCTATAACCATCTTTTGTATATTTTTGTAAAGTGAAATCATCAATTATTTAGAAAATTTTGTTGTCACAGAAGAATCTTGTTGAACCTGATCTTTACACATTGCTTCAGCTGGCGCTTGCTCCATCTATATAAAAAATATTATTAGAATTGTAAAAAAGAAATTTTTTATAATTTTAAATTATTCATATTAATTATTTTAAAAGTGGGAATCATCAGAATCATCATGAGATTCATAATCCTGATTTTTAGATCGTCAGTTTCTATCAAATAAGAAATCAAAAGATCTAATTATAGTTTCCGATAAAGAATCAAATATTGTAATCTGTCAAATGATGTTGGTTTTTTATTTTTAATAATAGATCTACAAAGTGGACAACTTTCTTTTTCCTTTAACCATTCTACAATTTATTCTTTATGAAAAATATGCTTGCAGCTGGTTTTGACAAATTGATTCTTATTTTCATCACTTAAACAAATAAGATGATAAATATCTTTTTCACATACATCAATTAGTACATAAGTTTCTTTTAGTTTAGTTTGCATTTCGTTTTGGATCTCCATTTATAAGAAATAATTTTTATTGATTTATAAAAAAGTAATATTCTCTAATTTTTGTACTGTATCTTTCAATATATTTGTTACTTTAGGAACTATGTCAGATGGTTTATGCTAATCAATACGAAATAAAGATAGTTCAGTAGTACCAGCTCTAAGTACTTTTTTTGTAAATTCGCTGTATTCACAGAAAATATCATCTTTGAAAAAATACAACAAACCATTTGTGTATCTAAAAGCAGAATTCGTATTTGGATGTAATCCTGGAAATTTTCTAGTTATAGTTCCCAATGATTTGTATGTAAAAGTACATTCAACTATTTCTGCATAGAAATATTCATTGATGAATACAAATGTTCTTTCTGAATAAGTGTTTACTACACTATTCAATAAAAACTTTTACGTTATCCTATAGTATTTATTGACTTTCGATATCCTGAAATTAGTTGTAATGTATGAAAATCTACCATATAAAACATATTGTCAACAAATATTACAACTTCAACACTTTGTCTTTGATATATTCCATCTACTTTTTTAAATCTTGTGGTAAAAATTTTAAATAATTAGTTATTAATCTAGGTTTGTTCTCATTTATGGAAACCCACTTATTATGAAATATATAGAAAATTCCATTTGCAAATAGTAGGTGATCAAAATTTAAAATTCACATAATGATTCAATTGGTGTTGGTGATGGAATAGTAGTAGTAGTTGTTGATGCTCCATTAGTTTGTGTTCCATATAAACATTGAATAACATCAATGTCATCTTGAGATAATTATAAATGTGAACTTTAATAATATGGAAACATTATTGATTCAAATACATTTGAATGTTGTAAACCTTATGCATACTCACTTTCATGTACTAATACTTCAAATAGATTTGTTTGATATGTTGGTGTAATTCCTATTTGAAAAAAAAACAAGACCTAACAGATTTCCTTTTCCATCTAACTCTTTATGTCAATGTTGACCATTAAATTCATCTAAATGTGTTCTTATTTTACCTGTAATTAAAATATCAGGAACATTCATATTATGAATAAATTGAAAACCACTATATTTCGGCCATAATTTAAAAGCTGCAGTACCAATACTCTTTTATTTGCTCCATTATAATCCCATTTTATATTCCTTTTATTCCATTTATACATGATTGTTTTAT
Organism: Schistocerca piceifrons; assembly: GCF_021461385.2. Taxonomy (NCBI): domain Eukaryota; kingdom Metazoa; phylum Arthropoda; class Insecta; order Orthoptera; family Acrididae; genus Schistocerca; species Schistocerca piceifrons. The sequence goes on from NC_060139.1 coordinate 633,205,346, forward strand.
GACTATCAAATGAATCTTTTACACCACATCTTGGTTTGTTCATAAAACGTTTCTTCATTTAATTCACCAGTAACCTCAAGATTGTGTATTAGTTGAAATAACACTAATAATTCTCTTAATAATTCATCACTAACTTGCATTATTTCAGTTTCTGGTGAAATATCTAAGTAACCAAACTCAATTAAATATTTAGCTACCTTCTTCTTTTGCAGTTCTAAGCCTGATGCAGCTGCTATTATTCTCACAAACAGCAATAACAAAAATGACTTCATTTAAATAGAATTAAAAATAATATAATACATAACGTTTTCTCCATTTCAAATTTAATTTAATCATAAATACAAACAACATATTTTATGTAATGTTTATTTTTTGCAAAATTAATAAAAACCAATTCTCTTAAATGGAATCGATTGTAGACATCATCAACAACTAGCTTACATACAACAATAAAAATGTTTTAATGATTATTGATGATGAAAATAATCCATGGTTTAAAGCCAAAGATCTTGCTATACTTTTGGAATATAGTCAAACACAAGGCTTTTAAGCATATTGATGAAGATGACAAAAAAGTTTTAGAACATTTGAACCCCATTTAGACGTATAAAAAGGCAACGAAAAATCTGCTATTTTTATCAATGAAGGTGGCCTCTATGCTTTAATTTAAAAATCCAAAAAGATGAAGCTAAACAATTTAAAAGATATGTTACTTAAGAAGTTTAACCATCAATTAGAAAATATGGTGAATATAAGATTAGAAAAGAGATGATTGATGCTTTTAAATATTAAATAGAAGCTTTACTTGAAATACGTAAATTGGATAAAAAACAAATCGAAGATCTAAGAGAAACAGTTAATATGGCTTTTGATGTAATAAACACAAGAAACAGAGAAATAGATACACTATTAGCACATGTAGTTCCTAAAACTATTGATGACAGTTAAAGACCAGCATTCATTCTTTTAAAATTATTTGATGATGTTATCAGAACACAATGAAAACATTTACAGAAACAACTATATAAAATCGAAGATAGACATCTGAATTGTGAAGAAATGTTAAGATTGAATTATAATCCTAATTCCATAAATCTGTATCAAAGAATGAAAGAAAATTTAAGGATTGTCTGTCATCAGAACTATTTCAATATTTTTAATAACTATACACAAAAAAATTTATATATATGATATAATGAATCTTCACCAAACTGAACTGCTATAAAATTAGTGTCAGCTGAAGCAGACTTTAGTCTGCAACTACTGTACCTTTACTCACCCATTTATTGTGTGAATTATCAATACCTAACCATTTAACATAAACTTTATTATCTTTCTTTTTTAAAACTTTTTCAACTAAGTATACATCTGGATATATTGTTTCCTGTAGTTTTTGTTCATAAAAATTTCCTTTTATATCTTTCAACTTATAAGTAATTGGTTTAGAATGAATAACATCTTCAATTTCAATTACTTCTGTTGACCAATTAGCTGTATATCCTTTCTCAAAAAGACCTTTAAGTTTCCTAATTCTCACTTTATCACCTTTTTTAAAATTAGTGTCAGTTTCACTATGTATAATGTTAATTATTTTTAAATTATTTTCATTTACTTCTATTGGTTTCATTTTTATTGCAGAGTGTTTTGTATTGTCATCTTCATCAAATAGATCTTTAACTAGATTGATCTATTTATAATTTCATTGTAAAGCAAATTTCTTCCACATCTTTTCTTTATGTGTTCTGTTAAATCGTTCTACAACAGATGCATTTAATTCTGAAAAAGTAGAATAATGATTAATGTTATATTTCTTTGATAATTCTTTAAATTCTTTGTTATAGAATTCTTTACCATCCTCTGTTTGTAAAATGCTTGGTCTTCTATCAATAAAAATTTTTCAAAACGTTAAACTATATTTTTAGCTGTTTTATCTTTAATAGGAACAGCCCAAGAAAATTTCGAAGAGACATCAATAACAGTTAATAAATATTTACATTCTTTATTTATTTTACCTTTCAAATTACGTGAATCCTTTTCAACTAAATCAGCTTGCCATAAACAATCTATATTAAAAGAAACTACATTTCTTCCTTTAGAATCCTTTGTCATTGGTTTAAATAATTCATTAATTATTTCTTCATGAATATTATTTAAACCTTCACCATTTACAAAATTTTTGTAACAAATTTGCTCCTTTTAGATTTACAAAGTGTACAAACACTTTGAACTCTTTGTCTATCATTTTTAGTTGTTACTCAATGTCGATTACGTATATCAGCAAACTTTTAACACTTTAAACAATAAATATGATAATCATGTGAAGTATGATTTTCAATTTATAGAGATTAAAAATTTAATACAGTTTAAATTAATCTAATTTCTCCAATACTTCTAGATCTTTACCTACTTTTTTGTCCAAGTTTTGTTTAAATTTTGGATTCTACTGTTTAACATAACTTTCAACTGAATCAATTTTATTTTATGCATTAATAAGATTTCTTTTCATGTAATTTATTTCTTTATTATTATGCGCCATAATACCATCAATAAAACCATTTCTTTCCTTTAAGTCTAAAAGAAACTTGTAATAATCATCTTTAGTAACAGTTCTTATATTGCGTTAAAACACCTATGTATTCCGGTTTTGTAACAAAATTTAATAGTTCATTAACGAAATAATGTTTGTTACTACATCTTTACAACAATTTGATGATTTACATTAGCAAGTCTTCTACCTTTAAAACCAATATACCCTTTAGTTACATTAAAAATAAGATTAAATTCTTTATGAAATTGTTTAATTGCATTAGTTATCTTTGCATCTATGCATGATTATAGTTCTTCAATAATATTTTCGATATTTTCAATATTTTCTAAATTTTTATCTAGTTGTACTAACTACTTGTTCATTTTGATTAATTAGATGTCTCTTATTTCCAAAAATGTCCAATTATTAAAACTAAGGCATCATTAAAATTATAATTTTCGTATAACAATTTTAAAATGAATAAACATAAATCACCACATATTAACTCATCAAAATATTGTATTCTTTCTGTATTGTAATGTAATTGGCTTTTCCCTAAATAGTTAACTAATTGTTTTAGTATATTACTACCAAATGAACCAGAAACAACTTTTTTATTTATGTTTTTGTAGTAACAAATCCAATGTGTACCAAGATTATCAGATGTATCTAAATTTACTATACCACGTGCAATTTTAAATGGCTTATTTGGTAATTCATGAATCATGTATACACCGCAAGAGGGTTTAATATTTATTGTTTAGTAAGTTCTTCTATATCAAAACTACTTAATGCATTAGGATATTTACCAATTACTTCTTCAAAATTTTTTTTGCTTTCTTTATTCCATTACCTGCTTTCTTTTCCATTTCTATGTTATGTCTTTTTTGTTCTTCTAATTCCTTATCAGCTTTGTTTATAACAGCATTTGCAATTGCTGCAGATCCACCAGCTAAAGAACCAGTTGCTGCTAAATAAGGTAAAGCGACTAATAATAATGGTAAAAATCCACCCTCATGTTGTGTTAATCGTTTACCATCTTTCTTTTCTGTTAGATTTTCAATAATTTTTTAACAACAAGAATAGCTAATCTTACAAGTAAATTTCCACCAACTTTCTTTTCTTTCTTTCTTTTTTGAACATCTGTTAAAAATGGCTTAATTGAATTTAATTGTTCATTATTTAACTTTAATTTAATTGACTTTGGTTACTTTTGCCAATAGGTAGCAAAGTATAATCAATTGTTGAGTTATTCATTTATATAGTTAAAAATTTTATAAAGATTTTTATATTTATAATCCCCAACTATTTTCTTCAAGCTGCAGGCTAAGCCTGCTTCAGCTGGCGCAACATTAATTCCCATGCCTAATTTTCGTTTTCCATACATTATTCCTCTAACTGCTGTTCCTGCTACTTTTTCACCAAATGAAGCATCATTTGTATACATTCTTTCTTTTGCAGGTAATAGATGATCTTTATCAGCTATATGTTTTTTCTAAATCTTTATTATCTCTATAAGCACTATCATGTTTTTTACAAGCTTCATGTAATGGATTTATAGCTTTATCACCTTTAGCTATTCATTCTTCTAATTTTGTATCTGGACCACAATTATTATAACCTGGAAGATGCATTGGAAATGATAATTTGTTAATCAAAGTGTTTACTAATCCTTTTCCATAATTATCACTATTCCAAAATGTATGTGGATGATTATTGAATTAACCTAATTAAATATGGAATTCCTTTTGGATTATCAATTATAAAATCACTAAATTTATTTGTTAACATTTGTGCAATACTAGCATTTTCATAATGATAATTTTTATTTCCAGCTAGTTCTTCACCATGAATTACTGTTAATCTATCAATTAATTGTCTAACATCATTCATCCAAACATATTCAATTGATTTATCTGTACGTTTTTTAATTATACCTTTGCCCTTTTTCTCAGGTTAACTAAAATCTGAGGAATCTATAGTTGATTTTCTTCTTAAGTTTGGAAAATAATCATCAACAATTGATTCTATCAAATATTTGTATGTATTACCTTTACTTGATCTTATTTTATTTGGATTATTATCCGAATACAATGCACCCGAATTATATAATATATCTGCATAATTTGTGAAATCTAGACTATCGAATTTTTCCTTCATATCATCTATAGTAATTTGTTTTTCAATTCATCCATCTGTACCTTATTAATCCATCTGTACCTTCATATGTTTCTTCACCAATTTTTAATTTCTCTTCAGTGAATTCAACAAGTATATTACCAACATATTTAAACATGCCAACAAGTTTTAAATTAAAAACTATCTTGACTATGATTAATGTACTTTAACATTCTTACACTGACATCTATCTTTTTAGTTTCATTTATCTATTTATTTTCATTTTGATGACTACTTAATTCGTTTTCTTCTTCATATTTATTTAATTTTTCTTGTATTCTGATTCACTTAATGTATAATCATATCTTCCAGGAATATCATCAGACCAACCTTTTAATGATTTATATGGTGATAAATCTCCAAAATCTTCTATATGATGATGATACGGAATAATTTGTTTTTCAACTTCTCTATTTTCTTCAATTGCTTTGAGAACATTATCTCCTAATCCTTCGATTCCTTGTTTAACTTGTTCAATTGCATCAAAAACAGGTTGCTCTTCTTTTTTATATTTTTCATATTCTGTTCTTGGTTGCTTTTTCCAAAGCTTAAACTGTTGTTTTAAATCTTTAGCTTTCTTTTTATTTTGTTTAGCTTGTTTAACAACTTTTTCATCATACTTTTCAAACATTTATTATGGAAGAAAAAACATTAGTTATGTTTTAACATTTATGTTTAATATTTATGTTTATAGGTTATGTTTGATGATTATGTTTAACATTTATGTTTATGTTTATGTTTATACTTATGTTTATGTTAATGTTTAAGTTTCTGTTTATGTTTAATGTTCATGTTGTTAAGAAATGTTGTATTTTAATTTTAAACTTACACTCATTTGCCTTACTAGAGATATCTGTTGTGAAAAATCAAAAACTCATTATTCCAACATTTCTACACATTTCTTTAAAATTATCAAACTTTAAATCAACACCAACAAATTCATAAAAAATATGATTTAAATTTGTATCATTTTGTCTAAGGATATTTAAGAAATTTAGATTGTCTCTAACTGTTTAGGAATTTGCGAATAAGTTTGAGCTAAATAAAAGCAATCTATACCTTTGTGTCTGCCTCTAGTAATATATAATCATACAATATCTTGATTTTCAAAAATGAAATCATCGAATACCACAACTGAATTGTCTTCACATTCATGTAAAGGAATTATTTCTTCGTGATTTTCAATAAAACTAACCATATTTTCACTAATTTTTTCTTCCATTTTTACATTGTTTTATAAATTCTTGATACTTTGGCTGATCTAAGCTTTCTGAATAAACATATAAATGATTAATTTTATTCCAATTTAACCATCCTGGAGCTAAAATATAATTATCAGTCATTAATGTTGCTTTTCCACTACCACTTGGTCCAATTATCGCACATCTAATAGAACTTGGTAAAAGTTGACATGTTTATTTTTTAACTTATTTCCTGTAATTCTTATTTTAGGTTCCCAATTTATTTTATTCATTTATTTAATAATTTTTTTCAGTAGTAGATTGATGGAGTCTAAAGACAGCTTTGTCTGTCGCCTGTTTCAACATAGTGATAAATCTAGTATGCTTGGAAAAAGATTAACTGTTCCAATACGTGATAGTTATACTAATGATTCACTAGTTCATTTTTATTCACCTTTCTTAATACCAAATATTACAACAAAAAATAATAAACTTTATTGCGATGGAGAAACGATAGAAATTCCTACAGGTCAATATAGTTTTAAAAATTTAGAAAAACTTATTCATTCGGAAAAACCTAATATACATATTAAAGCAGATAAAATTTTATACAGAATTGTTATTGAAAGTGATGTTAAATTGTATATGGATATAGAAGATAGTATTGGAAGTTTACTTTGTTTTAATAATCTAGTTGTTTTACCTAATGATAAATCTGTAGCTAAAGATGTTCCTAAAATAATTCCTTTTGAATTAATAAATATAAATTTGGCTCTTGCTGATGGAATGTATATAAAACATAATGATCATTTTCATAAATATACTAATGTTATTGCTTCATTTAAACGTAATGCAGAAGTTGGTGGACCAGTAATTTATGAACCAAAATATCCTATAAATGTTCCTTTTTTAATACAATTCAAGATTTAGAAGTTACTATAATTGATGAAAATGATAATTTAATTGACTTGAATGGTGCTACTGTAACAGTTGTTTTATAAATCTCTTATTCGCAGATTGAAGTCTGCTTTGCTGATGCTAATAAACTTTTTCCTTAAAAAATAAGTAACTGCCAAAACAATCTTAGACTGTGTCATGAATAAAATTGAAAGTTATCAATTCTATTTATTCCCTGTGAATGAGAAAACAAAGATACAGGTATAGAAATAAATATTGGTAATAGTTGGATTCATCCAAATCATGCACAATTGTACAAAAATTTTAGTATTATTGGAAATGATTTCACAGATTATCCAACTTATGATGGAAAATCAAACATAAAAAATTAATTCATACTTATGCAGCAAAACTGTTTGATTTTATATTGATAAAGAAAGGAAATAATATTTTATTTAGAATTGAACATCCTTCTATTTCTTCATCTCTTTTACTTTATCGATTTTCATCTGTTACTGACAAAATAAGTTTAGAAGGACATATAATTAATACAGGAAAAATAAATAGTAAGAGAAATGAAGTTCTTTATCCACTATTGTTACTTAGTGGATTTTTTAAAGATTACGAAGAAATTATTTGGGAAGGAGATTTAACTGTAATTTTTACATGTAGTTCTTCTGGAGACACAATTTTACATTGGTCTGATAAAAATGATGCTGGAATTGAATTAAAAGACGCACTTCCTAAAGAAGGAAAAATAGTTATAAAATCTATGGAAATTCGTGTACCAGTTGTTAAATATGAACCAAATTATGAACTTGAACAATGTGAAATTATTCTTAAAATTCGGAAAATGCCTATTTCTTTTTATGAACTTCAAACACAAGAAGCTGCCAGATTATCTGGTAAAAACAGCTTTGAACTAGATATTACAAATTACTATAACTCTACAGAATTTGATATGCTGTACTTCATTTTGTTACATTTCAAACAAATCGTAAAAATAATCAACCAGTTGATTTCTCATTATTTGATCAGGTTAAACTACAGAATATATATTTAAAAAATAGTAGAAATGAAGTTGTTCCTCAAGAAATGTGGAATATTAATCCGCCAAATTATTTTCTAAAAGCATATGATGGATTTTTGTTTTTAAACTAATTACTTTAGTAAAATCAGATATTGATATTAGTCCATTTAGTTTTATAAATAATCATCCAATTTATGTAGTCAATATGGCATGTAGAAAGAATGTTGTAGCTACACAGAAAACAACTATTAACCTTTGTGCAAGTTTTAATGATAAAATTCCCAATGATACACTTGCTTATGGAATTATGTATGGTAAAAAGAATGTTACATATGATGCACAACATAGATTACTTACTGAAAATTTTTAATTATTGATATTTGCCTCTATATAAATGAATGAAAAGCTAAAAAGGTTTATAAAAGTATTAACTTCATGCTTATATACATTTCTGAAACATTTTAAGAAAGATAGAAAAAATAAAAACAAAATTTTAGTATCTTACTTATTAAAAGATTTCCGATTTATTTTATTATATTTTTTCTAGATAGCTCTTTTTATGTAGATTATGTTAGAATTTTGAATTTTTAAAATCGGTTGATATTTAACTGCGAAATTATCAAAAACTATTTTCCCCTTGCCCCTGTGAGTTATGCAACCATACTTACTTCCATGTGTTGTTGGTAGCAAACTTTTAGGGGAAGAGGGCCTAACCAAAAATGCAATCAGAATTCCAATACCTCTAAAAATAAAAAAGTTATAGTAAAAACGAATTTTCATAGTCTTGAGATTAAACAGAAAACCACAAGTCCAAAAGTGCTGAGTCGTGGTAGATACATGTTGCATGAATGAAACTGTACTTCATTTTATATGTATCTAACTGTACTTCGAGAGACATCTGTGACATTCGTCTCAACTAACTGGATTCTAACTTCTGTCAACAGATGGCACTGAAGTAAGTTCCATTCACATTAATGTGGGAACATACTTTACTTTACATGTAACTTTCTCTATTTTTGTTTTTAATTTTGATGTTCAAAATTGCATTCATCAATTAATTGTTCACACTTGTTCTCCAATTTTAAAATGGAATAATGTTAAGAAAATAATGAATTTGATCCTGAAACAAATTGAAGAAGAAGTTGATTTTTAGAAGATACTTTGTTAGTAGAACTTCAACTATATATACATTCATCAAGGTCTTTTACTTCAGCCAAACTTCACACATTCATTGACCATTGAGAGTGCACATATGAAAGGTCATTATAACTTATTTGTGTGAAGAGTGCTAGTCATTTGGGTAAAATATCCAACACACTCACCTGTGTACTTAATAACAGCCTGAATAAAAGAAGCGGTTCCGTTAATTCAGAACTTAGTCTTCATGTAGCGCTGTGTACATAGGGTCAGAGGAGCCCGAAACACACAAAATGTTCGTAGGACATTGTGAGGGATGTTTTGCAGTTTTTTAAAATCAAACCAAAGAGTGTAGTGTATGTATGATTAAAAAAAGTATTGACGAATTTTATAAAGATATAAACGTCGAACAGGTGGAAGTAAAGTAATTTGTAAATGTGGTAAAACTGTAAATAAGTGTTATCTCCAAAAAACATCTACAAACAACAGCTCATCATAATTTAATAGCTGCTAAAGCAGAAAGAAAATAATTTTATATATTTCATTTATTATATATTTACTACATTCACCTGTGGAGGATTCATGTAAAATAAATGATTTTTTATTATAGTTATTATTATATTATTTTATTAGGTAAAAGGGATAGTAGTTAAATTTTGTAGGTTCTGGATTATTAGATCAATCTCATGGAAAATAAAAAAATGTGAGTGTTAATGAGTAACTTTTTATTTTTTATGAGATTGGTCTAGCGGTGCAGAACCTACAAAATTTAACTACTCCTATTTCATTGGGAACTGTGTGCACTACGACCACAAAATAGCTACACTCACTGGTCAACGTTATTGTGACACTGGACTCCCCTTGCGCATCTATGCATTTGGCCCTGGCTTCATAACGCGCGATGACATCGAATCAGCACACGTGGAGGAGCTCTTGGAGCGATACGATGATCAGCAAATGTATTAGGTTGTTTATTCTTCCAAGTTGAATCCTATCGAAAGCATACAGCATATGTTGGGGAGGCATATGGCAGCATGTTCCACACCGCGTAGAAGGGCGACGTTTGAGATAGCTGGCTCAGAACCTGCTGCTGCAACAGCTTGCTGCCACCACATGCGTGGCCCAACTGCCCACTGTAGGCCTGGGATAGGGTTCCAAGCTTAATTCACCTGTGTTAGGTACAGTGTAAGTAGGCTGTTTAGGTTTCTATGTTGGTAACGTCACGTAGCGCTCTGTAGGGAAAATCACTGACTGTGCTGCGCGCAGTCTGTGGCTGGTTGGCATTGTTGAAATATTCGCTGTTGTACTGTTTGGCAGTTGGTTGTGAACAGCGCGTAGCGTTGCTCAGTTGGAGGTGTGCCGCCAGCAGTGGTGGATGTGGGGCGAGAGATGGCAGGATTTTGAGAGTGGACGATCTGCACGTGTGTCCATCAGAAAGAGTAAATATGTAATACTAGATATCATGAACACTTTTGAACACTATTAAGGTAAGTACATTGTTTGTTATCTATCAAAATCTTTCATTTACTAACTTTTCCTATCAGTAGTTAGTGCCTTTAGTAGTTAGAATCTTTTATTTAGATGGCAATATTGGCGGTCGCTGTATTACAGAAGTTCGAGTAACGAAGATTTTTGTGAGGTAAGTGATTCATGAAGGTATAGGTTTTTGTTAGTCAGGGCCATTCATTTGTAGCGATTATTGAAATTCAGATTGCGTTGCGCTAAAAATATTGTGTGTCAGTTTAGTTATGATAAGAATAAGTAAAGAGAGAAATGCCTAAGTACGTTCAGTTTTGCTCAGCTGTTTGAAAATCAAATAACGTAAAGGGTTTACCAGCACAGTCATTCATTAATTTTTCTCAGGGGAGTTTTCAACAGGGTAGACTCTGGAGATGGATCCACCAGTGTTTTGTCCTTAATAGTGTTCAGAGGTAGATCCACCAGCATTAGGTATAGGGTAGCATCCAGAAGTGGAGTCTCCAATATTATGTCAGGGTACAGATCAGGATGGAACCACCTGTATTACATCTACATTTAGAGGATGGGCGGGAAGTAACTAGGTATTATTGACTGGCTGTTGAGTTTTTAATATTGGTTGAATAATATTGGATGTAGTGCAAACAAACAGAACATTAAATAGGATAGCAATTTTTCATGCTGCGTAGTACCGGCGGTGGCTGCTAGAGACGGTACACTCAGTAAGAACAAAGATTGTCGATCGCCTTACAGTTAGAAAACGAGCATAGATTGCTTCACGCAACAAGGCGTGGAATTCGATCGTTCTTGCGTAGGGAAGGTGGGATACGTGGAAGGAAAGAAATTACACGATTCGTCCGGAAGCAATAAAGAACTGACACGAAGGTAATGCCAACGGGTTCGGTAAATGATGCAGCAAAAAGAGGTCGTCGATCAACGTCTAGGTATCCTGAGAATGTGGTGATTGTGCAGAACATGTTCATCGTAGCCCACGGAAATCAACATGTGGAACCAGAGGAGGATTCCCAGAAGGACGCGTCCATTACGAGAATTCCTTTCTGTGGCGACAAGTAGAAAGCTCTGAGATATTTACCGATTCATTGAACGTGTCTCGAAAAGACAAATTAGGCACCATAAGAGGGCATGTGTTTGCAGGCAAGATAGGACGAATTTTTCGGAAACATCAAGTGTAGATGGTCTTCCGCCCACCAGCCAAAACGGAGGCACTATTTGGTAGTGTGAAAGATGACCTTGGAATGCGGAAATCCGGGGTCTGTCAGGCAGTCTGCCAATGTGGTAAGACTTACATAGGTTAGACTGTGCTTACTGTCGAAGAACGGTGCGCAAAACACCATATTGCAGCAGCCTAACAAGTCGGTAGTCGGAGAACATTGCCTGAAGGAACGGTATGGAGTGAACTATAAGCATACGAAGGTACTGACATAGACGTTCAAATTCTGGGACTATCTCTTCATGGAATCTATTGAGATTCGACTAAGAGAATCTCTGGTAAATGATGATGGCTGTTACGTACTTAGCAAGGTATGGGGCCCCGCTTTTAGCATGGTCAAGAAAAGCAATGTTTTACTAGACAACGAAATGACTTCTAGGGCAGGCGGAGGAACAGCAGAGATGCCTCAAGCGCGCGCACGTGGGCGAGAACCTCGGATGGAATACTGAGTCGCCGGAAGCAGTTGTGCAAGGGATACTGGCCGCGGACGGCCGATGGAGCGGCTGATCAGAGGGAGAGGTGGTTGAGATAAAAGCGCGGTGGCGACTGCCCCCCATCAGTCAGTTCATCAGCGCACCAGATGACGGCAACGTGGTTGTTGGCCGATATATTGTGCCCGTTGAACACCGACTTCCAGCAGTTCACCTGTGAGCCATTTCGACATGAAATACACTGGTAGAAGCTGAAAAATCACAACTAACAATATTTCATTTCACCTAGGCATGTTACACGCAAGCAGATAACTTCACTGTCCACTCAAATCCGACCTCAGAGACAATATTTTAGACAGGTGCGATCCCCTCCAATGTGGTCTAATTTGTCTTTTCGAGACACACGTTCCCAGGTAAATGCCGTGTTTCTAGACTTCCGCAAGGCGTTCGATACAGTTCCCCACAGTCGTTTAATGAACAAAGTAAGAGCATATTGACTATCAGACCAATTGTGTGAATGGATTGAAGAGTTCCTAGATAACAGAACGCAGCATGTCATTCTCAATGGAGAGAAGTCTTCCGAAGTAAGAGTGATTTCAGGTGTGCCGCATGGGAGTGTCGTAGGACCGTTGCTATTCACAATGTACGTAAATGACCTTGTGGATAACATCGGAAGTTCACTGAGCCTTTTTGCGGATGATGCTGTGGTATATCGAAAGGTTGTAACAATGGAAAATTGCACTGAAATGCAGGAGGATCTGCAGCGAATTGACGCATGGTGGAGGAAATGGCAATCGAATCTCAATGTAGACAAGTGCTGCGAATACATATAAAGAAAGATCCCTTATCATTTAGCTACAATATAGCAGGTCAGCAACTGGAAGCAGTTAATTCCACAAATTATCTGGGAGTACGCATTAGGAGTGATTTAAAATTGAATGATTATATAAAGTTGACCGTCGGTAAAGTAGATGCCAGACTGAGATTCATTGGAAGAATCCTAAGGCAATGCAATCCGAAAACAAAGGAAGTAGGTTACAGTACACATTTTCGCCCACTGCCTGAATACTGCTCACCAGTGTGAGATCCGTACCAGATAGGGTAGATATAAGAGACAGAGAAGATCCAACGGAGAGCAGCGCGCTTCGTTACAGGATCATTTAGTAATCGCGAAAGCGTTATGGAGATGATAATCTCCATTGGAAGACTCTGCAGGAGAGACGCTCAATAGCTCAGTACGGGCTTTTGTTGAAGTGTCGAGAACATACCTTCACCGAGGAGCAAGCAGTATATTGCTTCTTCCTACGTATATCTCGCGAAGAGACCATGAGGATAAAATCAGAGAGATTAGAGCCCACACAGAGGCATACCGACAATCTTTCTTTCCACGAACGGTACAAGACTGGAATAGAAGGGAGAACCGATAGAGGTACTCAGGGTACCCTCCGCCACACACCGTCAGGTGGCTTGCGGAGTATGGATGTAGATGTTGATATTAATGAATTGTTAAATATCCTGGGGCTTCCTACTCCAGTTTCCTGCCAGCTCTCTGTCCCGACAGTAATTTGAGCGCGAGAAGTTGCCTGGAGAACAGTAAATTCGGGAACTTTGTTACGAATACTTCGGCAGTTTACACACAAAACTTTGGCAGTCGAAGTGACTTTACTCTGAACGCGGTTTGTTTTCGCTATCTGGTCGTCGTCTGGCGAGTTCATCAGAAAATTTCAACCGACCGCTTACCCTATTAATAACTCCATGTGCTCTCCACTAGTACTCTGCTACCTGAGTAGCTGCTTCCTTTGTGTAGTGACCCCTGGCTTATCAAGGGGAGCTCCACCTCGATCGACCCTGGGAACATTACTGCAACCTGCTAGCTCTACCTGCAGCCCACATGTGAGGCCAGCAGCCTTTACCAGATCCGCCAGCTCCTTAATGAACTGACAATGGCCTCAGAACCCAAGCATCATCCGTCGTTGGTGCTGACGTGAGCCACAATTTGCAGACGACTGGACCCTGCAATCTCCATAGACCTCCTCTACATCTCATATGAGATACCGAATACACATTGGCTTTTATTCAGGCCCTGAACGCTGTCCGCTTAAGGGGCTCCGCAACGAGCCTAACATGGGAGCTCCCCGTAAGTAGTAAACCCTCCCCTCGTGATGTTGCTATGACCATGCTGAAGAAGCGGCCACTTGTCCACTCACATTGTCAATGGACGAGGCCTGCCTCCTTAATAGCCCTTCGCCTCGAGTGACGCGCACGCTTTACCTCTCGCCACTCATCGTCCTGTGAGGCGTATGCACCGCGTCAGATAAACTGGAACGTGCATCGGCAGCAGAGCCCGTGGGCAAAACAAGCGATGCCTGAGGTGGCTCGTGCATATTCTCCTCCCACGCCACATCCCGAGTCAGCAGCCTGAAGACGACTGAGCGTAGCCAAAAGAACATTCAGCTATTCGCAAATTGCCGCCAGCTCTTCTGGTATCTGCACACACCATGCACACATCCTACCCATCCCAGGATTACCATCTGTGGTGTCACCGCCAGACACCACACTTGCTAGGTGGTAGCCTTTAAATCGGCCGCGGTCCATTAGTATACGCCGGACCCGCGTGTCGCCACTGTCAGTGATAGCAGACCGAGCGCCACCACACGGCAGGTCTAGAGAAACGTACTGGCACTCGCCCCAGTGGTACAGCTGACTTTGCTAGCGAGGCCACACTGAGAAATACGCTCTCATTTGCCGAGACGATAGTTAGCATAGCCTTCAGCTAAGTCATTGTCAACGACCTAGCAAGGCGCCATAGCTTTGATAATTAATATTGTGAAGCATGTATCATCACGAGCGATGTTCTACAAATGTGGATTAAAGTTAAGTATTACAGCAACTGCGTCCATTTTCTAAGTTCTCATTTCCTTTTAACTGTTCCAGACCTCACGCCAATCTGCGTGAGCTTAACGCGTGCCTTTCGGCTTCCTCTCGTTGTGACTTGGCCGTCTTGCTAAGTCACAACACCATCTTAAAAAAAGGCACAGACAGAAACCTAAATATGCAAACCTATATATAAAAGCACAAAGAGAAACCTAAATATGCAACTAGCTACCTCCTCACGTGTCGTTAACAGAGGATGACGCCTCGTGAGCTGTGAAGCTCGGTGTTGCGTGGAAATGAAAACCCTTGAACCATACCAACGTTTGCATGAAGCGATTTAGAGAAATCGTGGAAAACCGAAATCAGGATGCCGGACGCGGATTTTAACCGTCATCCTCCCGAATGTGGGCCACTTTGCTCCTTACTGCTACAAAAGTGCGAGAATTAATCACTTAAATAGTTAAAAACCATGAACGAAATTTAATAACTATACTACTAAGAAAACACAGAATAAGATAAATATGTAACTTGTCCTTTCCACGTGAGTACCATAGGGCTGTTAAGAGCCTAACTGACGTTTTTTAGGCTCAAAACGAACGGTCTCTGGTTCTGCAAAACAAACAAGTGAATAGCCGGTGCGCTACTGTAAGATCATTCTTACCTCAATAAAGTCGCCAACTATCTGCTCTTACAATAACTTTTTCGGCACAGCTCTGTGCAATGCTGGCCGATAGATTTGTCATTTTATGAAAGGAAGCAACTGATTTTTCTTTTGGATTGGAGAAATTAGTAAATTCTTTAAACTGAAATGAATGCTTGTTGGAAATTACTTTATATGACAAAAATTATTATTAGAACATTTAGAAAAGATTTTACATGGGAGTTCACATAACATTACTAGATATGCGCGAGGCTGCTTTTTACCTTATACAATAATACTCAGGCTCTGGCATCGCTGCACTGCGACCGGCCCAGCCAACATGATACACTATACCAGACCAGAGCAGACTCCAGACAAGCGAGACTAGCGCAGACTAGCGCGGACTAGCAACAACTTACTGCTACAGCTACACAGTTCGTACTGAGTCAACACTGCTCTCTGGTCAGCGATTCTCTTATACCTTGCATGTCGCAGGCAGCGCATGAGCAATACATCGAATGTATGGTTTTATATCGTCTAGTACCTCGGAGCCATGTGGCACAAGGAAGCCATTCTACACCTACATCTACATTATTACTCTGCAATCTAAGAGGGCTGCTGAGAATGTCTCCAATCTCTTTCGTGCAGATCGGGAACAGCAGAGGGTCTGTATCACTTCCCTGGGGAACATCAGATTTTATTTCTATTTTACTCCATGGCTTTCCAGTAGTTACTACGATTTGTGACCTTCTTGACAGAAAATCACGAATCCAGTCACACAACTGAAGCGATACTGAACAGGCACGCAATTTGATTATAAGCTGCTTGTGAGTAACGGTACCGAAAGCCTTCTTTAAACATAAGGAATCAATTTGTCATCCTCTATCAACACTCATTACATCGTGAGAATAAAGAGCTAACTGTATTTAACAACAACGATATTTTCTGAATGCTTGCTGACTACTTATCAATAAATCGTTTTCTTCGAAGTAATTCATAATATTCAAATACAGTAGATGTTCCAAAATCTTACTGTAAAGCGACGTTAGTGATTGGGATCTGTAATTTGACGGATTACTCCTAATTCCTTATTTGGGTATTCGTGTGACTTTCCAGCCTGCCGGTATGGATCATTCGAAGAGCGAGCGGTTGTATATGACTGCAAAGTATTGAGCTATTGTATCAGCATACTCTGAAAAGTCTCGACGCTGGTGTATTTTACATATGGCCAGAGTGTGGGTTTCCTACCAGGTTTCGAGACAGAGTTTCGTTATGGGAACTATTAAAATCGGCTTGCATTGAAGTTTGCGCTAAATTTCGAGCTTCTTGAAAACTTTGCCGATCATGAGGAATTTACATTTTTTTTTTAAATTGCATGTGTTTTTCGTTGCTACTGTATCAGTGTTTCGACCTGTTTTGTGTACAACAGTGCCATCTCTTATTAACTTTGTGGTATAAACCTCTCAACTGCTGTCGTTACTATTTCTTTGACTTCAGACTACAGCTGGTCTACGCTTACATAGTCAGCAGTCAGATCGGAAGAAGTGGAACCTCCGTCTTAAGAAGGCATCAAGCGAATTGGTGCCTACCTTTTTTTTGTTTTCATTGATATACTTAGCGTTAGTTTGTGGGTTTGGATGTTACGGTATTCAGTCTCTTTACGACTGCCTTGGGATCACTAATCCCTATATCCGTCAAGATGATCTTTATTTGCTCAAGATTGTTTGTTGCTAAGAGGTCAAGTATGTTTTTGTAGTCATTTACTCTACGAATGCGCTTTTGAAATAACTATTCGAAATAATTTTCTGAGAAAGTATTCAGTACAACTTCGCACGATGTTTTATGCTTACCGTCGGCTTTAAACATGTACTTTTGCCAACATATCATAGGTTGATTGAAGTCGCCGCCAACTTTAATTGTATGAGTGGGGTACTTATTTGAAACAAAAGTCAAGTTCTCTGTCAAATGTTTTTTTACCAACTGTATCATCTGTGTCACAGCAGGTTTAGAAATATATAACCTCTTCTCATACCCTTACAGGAACTATCAACTTCAGTGTTACTGCAAGATTATCTATTTATGACAGCAATAAACACCCCACATCAACTGCATTTAACCTATCGATTTTGAACGCGGTTAAGTCCTTTGAAAACTTTTGGGTGAAATTATTTCCGGCTTTAGTCAGCTTTCTGTACCTATAACGATTTGATGTTTAGTGTTTTCTATTTGCGCTCGGACCTCTGGTTCTTTCCTAAACACAGCAAGGACCATTTACAACTACAATAGGGATTGTTGCTACGTCTACCTCCCTGTGTTTGCCCTGCACCCTTTTGGACTGTCACCCTTTCTGTGTTTGCCAGAGTCTCACTCACCTAAAAAAAAAAAACTAAAAGTTCCCTCCATACAGCCCCCGCTACCTGTGTAGCCGCTTCCTATGTGTGGTGGACACCTTACCTCTTAATGTTCGTTTCCCTTCGTCAATAATTAAAATATCTACACTTATACCGCCAACACCTAGGAAGAAAATATAACTGTATGGTGACATACACGGACTTCCGAAGGGCTAAAAAAACAAAATTTTATTCGTAACAGGGTGCCATTCACGAAACATTCGCTTCTGTATCATCTGTTAACAAGCGTTTCGCAGTGCAGACATAGCACGCAAGAGCTAGCTTTTACTATTGTGCTACACACTCCGCTACACCAGTAGCGGCTTGATGCTGTATCAAACTGTATCGCATGGTAAAGCATCTGATTCTGTTAACATGCAAATTCTGATCTACTGTGTATATATAAATAAAAGGTGTGATAACTGCAGTAATATTTTGGTAGGTACCCATTAAGAACTTACTCCCAGATTCCTGCAAGAGACGGGTGGGATATATGCAGTGTGTCTCCGTTTCGTTAGCACTGTAGCGCATGTGATTTTATAAACCCCACTTTGTGTGAAGGCTGGTTGTTTGTCTTTTGCATTGAACAAGCAACTACATATTGTCTGAGGGACATAGGAAAAGACGGAGAAACCCTTTGCCTTCAAAATGTTGCTTGTCCTCGACCTATAAATATGCAGCAATGCACCACACGATCCACCGCCTCCTTTCTAATTCTATGTCCTAAGGAGACTTTGACCAGGAACTTAACAAAATGAAAATATTAGCCACAAATAATGAAATTAACCCCAACATCATTGATAAAATTTAAGCTAAAACGATGAAGAAGCAAGCCAGATGCCTATTGTCCTCAATGAAAAACACAGAAAAACTGGAAAGGAAATGGTGCAGATTACCTTTTATAGTGAAAATTTCAAATAGGATAAGCAAAATTTTGAAGGCAAAGGTTTTCTCTGTGTTTTTCTAAGTCCCTCAGGCAATAGGTAGTTGCTTGTTCAATGCAATAGAAAAACAATCAGCCTTCACAAATGTGGGGTTTATAAAATCACATATCGTGAGTGTCAGTCTTACTACATCGTACAGACGGGGAGGTCAATCTGCACCGGGCTTAAAGACCATCACAGAAGCTGAAGATTGAAGAAGTCTGATTCAGCCTTTGTGGAAGATTACCTGAACAATAACCACAAATACCTAATAGATGCAGAAGTCTTACACACTGTGGGGAAGGGAGCTAAACTCAACTAATCAGAAATTTTAGAGATTAAAAGGCAGATGTGTATTTCCCTACACCTATTATTAAACGATCAAACCCAATTCAATTATTCACCTCTTTTAGATGAGTTCACAACCCCATGATAGAAACAAAACTTTGAGCCTCAGTTCATCAGTAGATAAAAGGTTCATGGCTGATGTCTAACTTTAGTCCTGTCATGTCCGTGTACTTACTGAATAGTGTAATTACATAGATAATTTGTTAAGAAATGGTCGTTGACATAATTTTACATTAAGCTATGATCGCTACCTTAAGAAGTTCTTTGCCTTCTCATTATGTATATCTGTGCCTTATATTCTTTGCGAATTGTAATGTTCTTGAAAATGGGCTTATAATGCGGAACATAGTTTGTGGAGTGACATTAACAATAAAATTTGTGGAACAAGATAAAAACCAGTGTTTGTTTAGTTAATTATTACAACGGAACTGGAGCTGTAAAATCTTAACATCAGTCATAAAAGTATGTGTGCATCAGGTCGTTTTTTCTTTTATCGCTCCCAGTTTGGAATCAGCCTCCTTCCAAATTCGCCAAAAACTGTTTCTGTCGGAGAAGTTCCACTATGTTCCATGCGCTCCATTTGCGTAGGAGATGAGAGAGGGAAAAAGTTACACAACGAATCATAGTGTTATTGAAGGACCACAAAAAATTTATTATTTATTTAAAGCTTTAGTTTTTTTCTGCTTTTTTCTTCGTAGAGAAATATCGTAGATTATGAGATTTGACAACATCTTGTAGAAATCAACATCAGGACTTATGTTTCACAATAATATGGATAAATGATCAGCTGCATTGCCATTAGACAGGTCATTATATCGAGTGATCGTATTTTACCACTGTATGTGTGAACGAAATATGAATTTCATGGTTCCGTTACGGGTGTTAGTCGTGATAAGGCTCTCGCCATACAATGTCTCATTGTATAATTGTCATTGTCAAAGTCCTATAACGTTTTTAGTACAGTTGACTTAAAACAATTGTTTCTGTACAGGCTTACTTTGCTAGTTGTAGCAGTATGTCGATGTTGAATGTAAATAACAGACCATGACTGACATATCTGAAGGAAATAAAGAAACATGCTAGAAAAAGATATTATACCACCTAAATACAGTGTCCACTTAGTCGCTACATTATCTTCCCCTGAGTGCTTCACACATCGATAGCTAACAGCGTTCCAGCCTTATCGCTGCTGCAGGCGGGTCTGTTACGTCAAAGGTGCGTAAGCGATTCTGATGGTTGACGGCCATTGAGGAATTTCTGCGATTTGCCAGTTGTGATGCGCGTGTATCTTATTGAGTCTGCGACTTCTGACGTGGGCGGCGATTGGTTGCAGGAGTAGATCCTAGGCCGGCTATCTGTATACTTGTGCGTCACTGAGCACATGAATACGTGTGGGAGTGTACCCCACATTTTTAGCTTGTTTTAAATAACGTGCAACCCCATCCTATTACGATTCTATGCAAGCGATGTTAGTGTGGGTTGGAAGTAGTTGTTTACAGTGCAGAATTTAGTGATGTCATGCATGTGTGTGTGTGTGTGTGTGTGTGTGTGTGTGTGTGTGTGTGTGTGAGTGTGTGCGCGCGTACCTGGATTTCCACTGTTATATACTAGTCTGCTATAATCCTATGAAATCAGCCCCTTCAAGGCACTCTTAAAATGAACATCATTCTTTTTAACACATTATGACATAATTGTTTTTAACACAGTAACAATGTAAGCACACATTCCCTATAGTGAAAGGTAGACTTGGAGTCTAGAAAAGTTTTTTTGCGTGATAGATGCACTGCAGTAATCGTTAGACATCGAAGTGCAGTATTTATATGTGTCTTTGCCAGTGGCATGTATGTGTACAGAAATAATGTAACTTATCACCACTTTACGCAACTTTTTAATTCTTCATTGTGACTGGCGGTAGACGGGGATGATGGGAGGAGAGGCGAAGTGGTTTTTAATTTCCGACTAACACAACTGGGCTATTTCCGCCATCTTAAATTGCCTGATTATTTCTTCCACTTTTAATACTTCGCTGGGATTTCTGGGCTGGGAGAGGGGAAGGCCTTTTAATTCCCATTAACGCTATTGGGCAATTTCTGACATCGTGGCTTTTGGGCTTGGTTCTTTCATTTTTAATACTGTACTGTGACTGGTTTGAGATAGGGTAAGGGGAGGGAAGGGGAGAGGGCATTTAATTTCTTACAAACGCCATTAGACTATTTGTGCCACCTTTCATATTTAATACTTCATTGTGAGTGGTTGATCATAGTGAGAGGGGAGGAGAGGGGAAAGAGAAGTAGTTTGCCACTGTTAAGATTGCTCTAGCATGCAGGCAATCGGCACTAACGCTTGCAGTAGACACCAGCGGTATCCAGTACCTCAAAAACAAAAACAAAAAAAAAAAAAAAAGTTTAAAAGTGTTTGAATCCCTAAAGGACAAAAGCTGTTGAGGTCATCGGTTCCTAAACTTACACACTACATAAGCTAAATTATCTTAAGAGTAACACACACACCCATGCCCAAGGGAGCACTCGAACCACGGGCGGGAGGGGCCAAGCAATCCGTGATATGGCGCCAGAAACCGCACGGCCACTCCGCGCTGCTCAACATCTCATTTACGTACAAATCAGTACATTCCTACTTCTGCTATACTCGTACACTTTGTAATGATTGTTATTACATTCGCTATATTCAGTGAAAATATTTAACACGAAAATCAGTTACCCGAAATAATTGTTCGTGCTAAGTGAATCTGTTTGCTAGAAGATACAAAAAGAAAAAAAAAAGGAGCATACTTTGTATCTAATCTCTTGAAATTCAAGTCAAGTGCATTAATTCAGTTTTCCGCTAGCATTTACTATTGTAGATATATATTTTACTATTTAAGAGCGTCTATAGTACGTTATTATTTCATCATGAAAAATTGTTGTCCCTACTATTTATATGTCTTTTCCAGCATCAAAATGAGATATTTTTCGATATCATCCATCGTTTTACTGATTTCGATATCATGCAGTACTTAAAGGCAGGCGGTAACATATGAACCTTTGGAAAATTGTTTACTTTGGTCGGTCTTACAAGAAGAGACCAATTATTCGCAATGATGTCGCCACTGCAAGAAACATAAATATTTCTTTTTCTGTAATGAATCAACATAAAAACCACAGGGTACGGGACAGATACATAGTTGCACCAAGTTTACCTCAGCACAATCATGCACACACAACTTTCTTTATGACACAGTATCACTTGAACATACTGTGCGCGAAATCCACTGGGTGCATTTAGTATGGTCTTGTGTGACATAGCCAGGAGACTGTCCAAGCGTTCCCCCAGAACGGCCAAGGTGGTGCTCTCATCGGTCACATGTCTCGCGACAGCCACAATCTGATGGCACCGGTACTTCATTCCCAAAAAAAAGGTCGCAGGCTCCAGCGACCATAGTCGCATTCTAAGCCACGGCACAACCTTTTCATTTGAATTAAATATTTTCAATTTCTCCCTGATATCCTTATTTCTTTTATAATCCTACTATGTTCCTGAGGAATTTTATTTTATTAGCCTGTAATCTCATTTTATCTTGTTTTCTTAATTAATCAGTATTTACTACCATGTTGAACAGCAAAATTGTTGTCGAGATACCTTTAGAAAATTTAAGATAAGTTACTGTTATTTCTCTGTTTGGTGTGGTTCATTTTAGGTAACTCAAGCCACTGAAATTGTTACTATTGAAAATATTATTCTATTTATTTTTTCTTTCTAACTTGATCAGCATAATCTGTAAGAAACTTCATTCAAAAGTTGCAAAATGCGCCTACTATACTGAATGAACCCTAACTCCACCTACGAAATTTCGAAGTTGTTCAGGGATGTTTTGTGAATATTTGGTATAAGTGAGCCATGGTCTCCAGTGGCTTATTGTAGATTTACAATGTAATTATAAGGGGCAATCAAAAACCTCCGTTGGAAGGCCACACAGACACTTTGCCTACTTGCCAGTGCTTATATTGTATACTCACATCGGATTGGAATGTATACCGTTGAGACAGGCTGGACAGTGAAGGGGGAGGCGTGTTTGTAGCGATATGAAGTGCAATAGTATCGAAGGAAATTGACGGAGATCCAAACCGTGAAATGATTTGGGTGAAGGTCACGGTTAAAGCAGGCTCAGACATGGTAATTGGATGTCTCTATAGGCCCCCTGGCTCAGCAGCTGTTGTGGCTGAGCACCTGAAGGATAATTTGGAAAATATTTCGAGTAGATTTCCCCACCATGTTATAGTTCTGGGTGGAGATTTTAATTTGCCGGATATACACTGGGAGACTCAAACGTTCATAACGAGTGGCAGGGACAAAGAATCCAGTGAAATTTTTTTAAGTGCTTTTTCTGAAAACTACCTTGAGCAGTTAAACAGAGAACCGACTCGTGGCGATAACATATTGGACCTTCTGGTGACAAACAGACCAGAACTATTTGAAACAGTTAACGCAGAACAGGGAATCAGCGATCATAAAGCGGTTACGGCATCGATGATTTCAGCCGTAAATAGAAATATTAAAAAAGGTAGGAAGATTTTTCTGTTTAGCAAAAGTGACAAAAAGCAGATTACAGAGTACCTGACGGCTCAACACAAAATTTTTGTCTCAAGTATAGATAGTGTTGAGGATCAGTGGGCAAAGTTCAAAACCATCGTACAATATGCATTAGATGAGTATGGGCCAAGCAAGATCGTAAGAGATGGGAAAGAGCCACCGTGTTACAACAACAGAGTTAGAAAACTGCTGCGGAAGCAAAGGGAACTTCACAGCAAACATTAACATAGCCAAAGCCTTGCAGACAAACAAAAAATACGCGAAGCGAAATGTAGTGTGAGGAGGGCTATGCGAGAGGCGTTGAATGAATTCGAAAGTAAATTTCTAATTACTGACTTGGCAGAAAATCCAAAGAAATTTTAGTCGTATGTCAAAGCGGTAGGTGGATCAAAACAAAATGTCCAGACACTCTGTGACCAAAATGGTACTGAAACGGAGGATGACAGACTAAAGGCCGAAATACTAAATGTCTTTTTCTAAAGTTGTTTCACAGAGGAAGACTGCACTGTAGTTCCTTCTCTAGATTGTCGTACAGATGACAAAATGGTAGATATCGAAATAGACGACAGAGGGACAGAGAAACAATTAAAATCGCTCAAAAGAGGAAAGGCCGCTGGACCTGATGGGATACCAGTTCGATTTTACACACAGTACGCGAAGGAACTTGCCCCCCTTCTTGCAGCGGTGTACCGTAGGCCTCTAGAAGAGCGTAGCGTTCCAAAGGATTGGAAAAGGGCACAGGTCATCCCCGTTTTCAAGAAGGGACGTCGAACAGATGTGCAGAACTATAGACCTATATCTCTAACGTCGAACAGTTGTAGAATTTTGGAACACTTATTATGTTCGAGTATAATGACTTTCTGGGACTAGAAATCTACTCTGTAGGAATCAGCATGGGTTTCGAAGAAGACGTTCGTGTGAAACCCAGCTCGCGCTATTCGTCCACGAGACTCAGAGGGCCATAGACATAGGTTCCCATGTAGATGCCGTGTTTCTTGACTTCCGCAAGGCGTTCGATACAGTTCCCCACAGTCGTTTAATGAACAAAATAAGAGCATATGGACTATCAGACCAATTGTGTGATTGGATTGAAGAGTTCCTAGATAACAGAACGCAGCATGTCATTCTCAATGGAGAGAAGTCTTCCGAAGAAAGAGTGATTTCAGGTGTGCCGCAGGGGAGTGTCATAGGACCGTTGCTATTCACAATAAAGATAAATGACCTTGTGGATGACATCGGAAGTTCACTGAGACTTTTTGCAGATGATGCTGTGGTGTATCGAGAGGTTGTAACAATGGAAAATTGTACTGAAATGCAGGAGGATCTGCAGCGATTTGACGCATGGTGCAGGAAATGGCAATTGAATCTCAATGTAGACAAGTGTATGTGCTGCAAATACATAGAAAGAAAGATCCCTTATCATTTAGCTACAAAATAGCAGGTCAGCAACTGGAAACAGCTAATTCCATAAATTATCTGGGAGTACGCATTAGGAGTGATTTAAAATGGAATGATCATATAAAGTTGATCGTCGGTAAAGCAGATGCCAGACTGAGATTCATTGGAAGAATCCTAAGGAAAAGCAATCCGAAAACAAAGGAAGCAGGTTACAGTACACTTGTTCGCCAACTGCTTGAATACTGCTCAGCAGTGTGGGATCCGTACCAGATAGGGTTGATAGAAGAGATAGAGAAGATCCAACGGAGAACAGCGCGCTTCGTTACAGGATCATTTAGTAATCGCGAAAGCGTTAAGGAGATGATAGATAAACTCCAGTGGAAGACTCTGCAGGAGAGACGCTCAGTTGCTCGGCACGGGCCTTTGATAAAGTTTCGAGAACATGCCTTCACCGAAGAGTCAAGCAGTATATTGCTCCCTCCTACGTATATCTCGCGAAGAGACTATGAGGATAAAATCAGAGAGATTAGAGCCCACACAGAAGCGTACCGACAATCCTTCTTTCCACGAACAATACGAGACTGGAATAGAAGGGAGAACCGATAGAGGTACTCGGGGTACCCTCCGCCACACACCGTCAGGTGGCTTGCGGAGTATGGATGCAGATGTAGATGCAGATCGGAGCCGCACTGGGTTGTGTACCATATGTGCAAATTAAGTTGACCCTCGACGCGGTGGCTGATACCTACTCTCCTACCAGCCACTGTGGGAAGTGTCAATTTAGTTCGTCCGTATTGTATATGCTGCAGAAACGCACTCAAAGAAAATCTTTTTGATCGCTCCTTGTATTGTTAGAGTTGTTATTTTAGTAATTTTCATTTCTGTGAAAACGATTTCATAAGCAAAAAGGTTACAATATCCAGCCATCCAAGCGTACATCACGCAGCACAGAGTACGTTCATTCGTAGTGCGAAAGTAGTGCTCTGTGGTTGTCGTCGCTGCGAGAATAGCTCAGCACAAAGACATTGCTCCGCTCTTCCAATGCATTCAGTAAACCCATGAAAATGGTGCATATTGGCCAACTCATCCTCAGTACATCTGTCCATATAACAGCATATAACTGTTAACGTACAATGAACAGTGGTGGAAAAAAGGAAATATGACGCAACCGAGCAGTACGGAATGCAAGCTTGAGGACGAAAATTAACGTATTACTGTTGTCAACAGCAAATACCGTGAATAAATAAGCAATTTTTTTCCATACGGGACGCCCAGAACAGACCAGAAATTGCTAGTCTGAGTTGAAGATGTTACCACTGATGTGCTTAGCGTTGCGAGTGACAGCGCAATCAGAGGACTCAAAAAAGAACTAAATAAATTGCGGCCAAGAGTATAAACTGGACCTTTCTCTCTTGGTCAGTGTACTGCAGTACAAGCACCTATTTTTCCTTGAAGGTCTAACGGCAAAGTGTCCTGAAACCACCTGTGTGGAGGCTGCAAAGTAAAGGAAGAAACTAACGCCTAGTTTAAACCTAGAGCTATTCTCACGTCGCACTTACTTCGATCTTCCGTAAATGCTTCCATCAGAATATTTAGGTTACAATGTGATTTATTCTATTTCAATTTGAATTTTCTTTGTTTTTCTGTACCAAAACACGTTTAGGAACTTGGTTGGCCACATTTAAATTTCGAAAATATGTTTATTTGGTACCCAGATTTCCCCAAAATATTCTTTATTTTTGGTTCTCTGTTTCTTTCCCAATTAATTTAGACACAGTCATTCTAACTTTTAAATCACTTTTTCTCTTTTTAATCCACACACCTGGTATGGACATAGAGTGAGAAGTGATAGTAACAGGACCTCGGATAAATATTATTTGCATAGAAATGCACATGACAAACACACAGTAACCAGTTCACAAAGGGAACGCCTCTCTCGGACCCTCCCAAAACAACACATTGTATTGCCACTACCCGGAAATATCTTACAATGATCATTCAGTATGTTGTGCACGACTTCATACAGAAGTGTAAGCAGAGGTGGGCTATAGAGGGTGAAGAAGCTGTTCTCGAAGAAAAGCTGGATAGGAGCAGAAATGATGAGCGAACAAGCAAATATGGTAAAGAAAAGCTTCACTTGTCTGGTAGCTTTCTCCAAATGTATGGTTCAAAAAATGGCTCTGAGCACTACAACTTAGAACTACTTAAACCTAAATACCTAAGGACTTCACACACATCCATGCCCGAAGCAGGATTCGAACCTGCGACCGTAGCAGTCGCGCGGTTCCGGACTGAGCACCTAGAACCGCTCGGCCACCGCGGCTGGCTCTCCAAGATTGATTAGGAATGAACATGCAGCAAGAAACGGAGTCCAGCTCTCAGTGTCAACATGAAAGACTCCCTGTGAACTAAAACATGGTGTTGGAGCAGCGACTAGGCGCGCATGGGTAGTATCACTTCGTGAAGTAGCCGCAAGTGTAAGAGAGCAGTGTGAATGCCGCCGGCTGTCCTACATCGCGGCGGCAGAGGGCACTCGTGGTACAGATGTCCTGGAGGCGTGGCTCAGCGGACGTGCTCCATTGGTCCGTCGGATCCCGGACGATCGCTATCGGCGTCAGACGGACACTTGCAATAATTCAGTTGCCCACTTCGAGATGCCCTTGGGGTGGCATCAGTACGTGATACCAAACAGAGTACAAATAAATAACTTAACCCCGCAAAGAAAAGAAACTGACAGCGACAACAAGTGCTTGAATAATTTGAATCGTACAGATAAAAATCGGAATAAACTGAAACGGTGCTTGTATCTGACCACAATTTCTTAAATAATTTGTACTCCGCACATGAAAAATATGTAAAACATTAACAGCTATAACTTGTAGTGCGTTCTCGAACAGTTAAAGAAGGATTGTTGGAAAACCTGGTTCAAGGGCAATGCAGCTAGCTTAAAACTTGCAAGGACAGTGCAAAAGAGCAGAGCCTAATCAGATAAAACTAAGCAAGACAGAGCATCAAATAAGACAACGTACAGGAAAAGATTTTACAAAACTTTAAGCCCAAACTCACTCGCCAAGCAAGGCCAGACCAGCTGTACAACAGGAAATTTTCTCGTGATGCCCCCTCTGACACAAGATGATAAATGACCAATTTAAAGGATAAGACAAAATATTTAACTCCGACCTGCAATGACAAGAACAAATAACGGACGAACACCATTTAGCGCGAAGAACAGTTCTGTGTTTTCAAGCCTGTCGACAAGAATTCACGAACTCAAATTGGAATCCCTAGACGGAAGGCGACGTTCTTTTCGAGAAACACTATTAAGAAAATTTAGAGAACGGGCATTTGAAGCTGACTGCAAAACTATTCTACTGCCATCAATAGATACTGCGCGTAAGGACCACGAAGATAAGAGGCGATTCCACTTAACATTAACAAGAGTTGGCCAATAGCTGTGAACAGATTGTACTTGAAGTTAGCTTCGCGGCATGGGCTCTGTGTGACAATGAAAGTTCTGAAACGTGCTCATCGAGTGTAGCTCCATCAGTTGAACAGAAAAGGATTTTGAGGATCCTCATGATAATACATAGCTTTCGTGACGCAACATACTTAGTGGAACGAATTTCAAAGGAGTTTGTCTCGTGTATCTAATTATTGAAACCCAATAGAATTTGAAGTGTCTCTTGGGGTTTCATTAAGTGATGACATATCATTTGACAATAATAATTTGTACCTCGTGCCGTATTAAATAACGTTTATTGGAATTTCTTAACTTTTTGGGATAATTTACGTACGGTTAAGAAGTATTAAATAAAGGTCAGTGGAATTACTTAACGTTTTGGGATAATCAATGTACGGTTAATATGAACGGTATTGCAGTGCCTTGCTATTTACTATTATAACGCTAGCATAGCTCTCAACTTCTAATGTAGTACTGGTCTACTGACTACTGGGACGTGTAATATTAAGAGGCTGTTTTCTGGGAGACAGTGTTATATCTGTGATTTAGAGGTTATTATAGCATTGATAGAAATGTAACGGGTGTCCGCCGCCGGTATCTGACAGAATGTCAATCCAAAGGGCCCGGGTTCGATTCCCGGCTGGGTCGGAGATTTTCTCCCCTCAGATACTGGGTATTGTGTTGTCCTAATCATCATCGTTTCATCCCCTTCGACGCGCAAGTCGCCGAAGGGGCGTTAAATCAAAAGACTTGCACCCGGCGAACGGTCTATCCTACTGGAGGCCCTAGTCACACGACATTTATGTTTTATTTAATGTAACGGGTGCGCACAGGCCTTAGTACCTGGAATAAGCATTTCAGAAGGCTGCCATCCAATTACGCACAAGTGTTTGGTACCGAATAAGCGACAAACAGGCGAATCTACTGCTCTTCTACATTTTCAAGGTGTTTCAGTTTGTAAAGCAATATCTGTAGTTAAGTGGTGCGTGGAAGAGTAGTGAATGAAACTGAATAGTCTGCTCCGAACCTTGTCTCAGCACACTGCAATGTGCTGCCAGGCAAAAGACCAACCAGTTCGCCTCCTTTCTGCAGAGGAAACTGATCCGACTAATAGATAACCTTATCTTCTATTCTTGCTCCTGTACACTTTGATATTGGAGAAATTTTCCAATAAATAAGCTACACGTGATGATTTGGATGCTGTTAATTGATTTTCGAAGTATTTCCTCTTGGAACTCAAACGATTTACACTCCTGGAAATGGAAAAAAGAACACATTGACACCGGTGTGTCAGACCCACCATACTTGCTCCGGACACTGCGAGAGGGCTGTACAAGCAATGATCACACGCACGGCACAGCGGACACACCAGGAACCGCGGTGTTGGCCGTCGAATGGCGCTAGCTGCGCAGCATTTGTGCACCGCCGCCGTCAGTGTCAGCCAGTTTGCCGTGGCATACGGAGCTCCATCGCAGTCTTTAACACTGGTAGCATGCCGCGACAGCGTGGACGTGAACCGTATGTGCAGTTGACGGACTTTGAGCGAGGGCGTATAGTGGGCATGCGGGAGGCCGGGTGGACGTACCGCCGAATTGCTCAACACGTGGGGCGTGAGGTCTCCACAGTACATCGTTGTTGTCGCCAGTGGTCGGCGGAAGGTGCACGTGCCCGTCGACCTGGGACCGGACCGCAGCGACGCACGGATGCACGCCAAGACCGTAGGATCCTACGCAGTGCCGTAGGGGACCGCACCGCCACTTCCCAGCAAATTAGGGACACTGTTGCTCCTGGGGTATCGGCGAGGACCATTCGCAACCGTCTCCATGAAGCTGGGCTACGGTCCCGCACACCGTTAGGCCGTCTTCCGCTCACGCCCCAACATCGTGCAGCCCGCTCCCAGTGGTGTCGCGACAGGCGTGAATGGAGGGACGAATGGAGACGTGTCGTCTTCAGCGATGAGAGTCGCTTCTGCCTTGGTGCCAATGATGGTCGTATGCGTGTTTGGCGCCGTGCAGGTGAGCGCCACAATCAGGACTGCATACGACCGAGGCACACAGGGCCAACACCCGGCATCATGGTGTGGGGAGCGATCTCCTACACTGGCCGTACACCACTGGTGATCGTCGAGGGGACACTGAATAGTGCACGGTACATCCAAACCGTCATCGAACCCATCGTTCTACCATTCCTAGACCGGCAAGGGAACTTGCTGTTCCAACAGGACAATGCACGTCCGCATGTATCCCGTGCCACCCAACATGCTCTAGAAGGTGTAAGTGAACTACCCTGGCCAGCAAGATCTCCGGATCTGTCCCCCATTGAGCATGTTTGGGACTGGATGAAGCGTCGTCTCACGCGGTCTGCACGTCCAGCACGAACGCTGGTCCAACTGAGGCGCCAGGTGGAAATGGCATGGCAAGCCGTTCCACAGGACTACATCCAGCATCTCTACGATCGTCTCCAGGGGAGAAAAGCAGCCTGCATTGCTGCGAAAGGTAGATATACACTGTACTAGTGCCGACATTGTGCATGCTCTGTTGCCTGTGTCTACGTGCCTGTGGTTCTGTCAGTGTGATCATGTGATGTATCTGACCCCAGGAATGTGTCAATAAAGTTTCCCCTTCCTGGGACAATGAATTCACGGTGTTCTTATTTCAATTTCCAGAAGTGTAATTTAATTTTATTTTATTTTATTTTTATTTTTAATTATTTATTTATTTATTTTTTTGCACAAGCACTATAATGGAGAGTAATACAGATTTTCAGCATTTCTGGCTTTAATTTACATCTACATCTACATAGGTACTCCCCAAGGCACTGTAAAGTGCGTGGCGGAGGGTACCCTATACTGCTACTAGTCATTTCGCTTCCTGTTCCATTGGCAAACAGAGAAACTCTCCATTTGCTTCCGTATGACCATAATTTCTCGTATCTTATCTTCGTGGTCCTTATGCGCAGTATGTATTGGCGGCAGTAGAATAGTTTTGCAGTCAGCTTCAAATGCCCGTTCTCTAAATTTTCTTAATAGTGTTTCTCGAAAAGAACGTCGCATTTGAGTTCGCGAAGCATCTCCGTAACACGTGTTGTTAGAACCTACCGGTAACAAATCCAGCAACCCGCCTCTGAAGTGAATCGATGTCTTCCTCCAATTCAACCTAGTACGGATCCTGAACACTCGAGCACTACTCAAGAATAGGTCGAACCAGCCTCCTATATGTGGTCTCCTTTACAGTTCAACCAATCTTTCCTCAAATTCTCCCAATAAACCGAAGTCGACGATTCGTTTTCCCTACCATAGTTCTCACATGCTCGTTTCATTTCATATCGCTTTGCAGCGTTACATCTAGACATTTAAGTTACACTAGTAATATTGTATGCCAACATTACAGTTTTGTTCTTCCTAAGCATCTGAATCGCACTGATGGTCACTGCTCTCTCACTTTCAATGTATGTTAGTTAGTAAAAGGATACTTAAAAATGGAGCCGGCCTCGCATTTCAACGTTCCTCTCACAAAAGTAACATTTCTGTGCTAATCTATGAGAAGTATATCTCGAAAGAGCTCAAAGTAAGTTATGACAATGTTTTTTTTTTCTTTTTTTATTTTCCGACATCCAAAGATCTGAAGAACAGGTAAAAAATATAATCAAAATATTTGCATATTATGATTTCAGACTTGTCAGAAGATTCAATTATTTGAAGTTTGTAGGTTATATACTGACGGTAGATGACGAGGACTTCAGCAGCTTAACTCTTCCCATGGGAATGTATGTACTGCTCTTCCCCATCTTTTTATTTCTCAATCATTCGCCAGTTTTTGTTTCCAGTTTAACTGAAACGGAAATTGAAGAAACAACGCTCCCTGTTTTGGCGCAAGAGTGTGGGAATCGACGTAAAGGCCATTTGACATTTCAATTACAAGAGGCAGTCAAATGAAAACGCCACAGATGGAAAAAGGTAACTAACGTGTTTTGTATTTAAAAAGGAATTGCTGCATTAGTTGATACATTTATCCCACTCTGAGACAAAATGGTCATTATGTAAGTTTGCAGGTTTTCTTGGCCGTTGTCAGTGAAGTAAAAATATTCTCGGTTATTAGGTCGCGTCATGTTTCCTCTAAAATGATTGACGTTTCGACCCCTCTGCTGGGGTCTTCCTCAGGATCTTCCGATGTCCACTACTGCTAGAACATGGAAAAATGTTCGCGGTTGCCTATGTAACAATGATTACATCGAGGCGTGCACCTCTTCGTCCGATGCAAATTGATGGTCAGCCATTTCTTTCTTCATGGTTCCGAAAATGCGGAACTCGTATGTGGACAAACAGCAAAACTGAATTGCGCCATCAAGCCCAGAAGCCCAGGAATGTTGAGGGATAGCATCATTCTGTTGCAGGATAAATATCCGCCCACATGCTGCCAAGGTTGTTCTGACTAAGCTATGGAACTTTCTCTGGAAACCCCTTACACATCTTCCATAAAGTTCTAATGTCTCCCAATTTCTTATTTTTGGTGCCCAGAAGAAAGATTTTACTGGCCGTCAATTTGCTCCGGATGGAGAGAATCACGCGTGTGTACACTCGTTGTTCGGTGGGCAACGGCAAACTTTTTCTTCATAAAGTTATTGTCAGTGTAGTCTCACAGTTATGGTGATTACTTTTTAAATAATAAACAGTTTTCTTGCTTCTTTTCCATTTGTCTCGTGTTCATTCGACTGCTCCTTATTATCAATCAGTTCAGACGTTTTCGCATTTACTTGAACATGAATAGATGAAAAAGTTCCGTATCTTCGGGTGTTATTTTAGAGATCCATATCAAATGCCGCATTTTGTATCTGAAGTGGAACTTTGTGGATTCGTTATTAGTAACAGTTAAATTGGAAATCAATCCACATGGATAAAGAAATAAAAATAAATGAATAAAGACACAGACGTAACTGGAAAAAGGTACGGCATGAACACATTGTCTGAATGCTACCCAACCGTTAAATGAATATTTCTGTATGAGTGGGGTAAGTGGATTAAAATTTGTATCCCTATGCGAGCTTAATTTCAGTAATTTCAGTACAGGTAAAAGGCACTTCCACAGATGGAGAAAGGATGAATATTTGATGGCTATTGGTCGAGTCTAAGATAACTGCATAGCGAGTCCATAAAAACTGTACATGCACGAAGGAGATGGGAGGATCATACCGACAGATCAGACAGTTGACAGTAGTGCAATGTCTGCCAAACGTGTGGCGAAGAGATACGATCAGGAGTGATAAAGAGGCAGGAACAGTAGGTTCGGGTCCTTCCAGAAGATGGTATGATTATTCAACAGGCACTGCCGAATACGCCGAGGACAACAGCTCAAATGCGATCGGAGCTTACAGGCACTGGATCACCTTGAACTGTCGGTAAAATGTTACTGGAAGCTGTGTTGAGATCCCGAACTCCCAGTTTTTTTTTTATCAGTAACTCCATATCACAGACAACAGAGGCTCGAGTTGTGTAAATCCGGCTGTCAGCTTAGCCACTGAGTGACATTGTGCGATGTTCAACGAGGAGTATCGCCTTTGTGGCTGTCACATCTACACCAGCAGGTACGAATACGACCTAGTGAAGCCTAGGCTAACAGGATACAGCGATTATCAAGAGATTGGACATTACAACTAGACTTATTTGTTAATTGTTGAAGGGAGGCTGACTGCTCCCCAGTATACGGAAATAATATGTAAAACCTAACACTCTCGTGATTATGACACCCACCTTGGCTGCAAATTTGTACGTCAGTCTGGTGATTCGACC
Source organism: Schistocerca piceifrons (assembly GCF_021461385.2). NCBI lineage: Eukaryota > Metazoa > Arthropoda > Insecta > Orthoptera > Acrididae > Schistocerca > Schistocerca piceifrons. Next base: position 633,239,839 of record NC_060139.1, read on the forward strand.
TGCTGAGCAGCCATTCAGGAACGGCATTCCAAGAGGTGATTTCCAGTAGGGTTACGCTCGCGCACATACAGCTGCTGTAACCAAACATGCTCTACAGAGTGTCGACATGTTGCCTTGGCTTTTTCATTCATCAAATCTTTCTCCGATCGAGCACATACAGGACATCATCGGGTGACAACTCCAGCATTATCCACAAACAGCATTAACGGTCCCTCTATTGTACGACCGATGGAAGCAGGCATGGAGCTCAATCCCACAAACCGACATGCTGGGCAAGTGTGCATGCTAGCATTCAATATACTGATGGTAACACCAGTTATTAATGTACCAGCATTACACATGCGGCGCACCACGAATTCCTCTCCTGTCCCAACCTCTTCATCTCAGAGCTCAGGCTAGCACCTGTAACCTACGTCCTCAGTTATTTACTGGATGTATTTCAAGCTCTATTATCTTCTAAGTTTTTTCTTACACTCTAGAGCTCCCTCTAGTACCGTGGAAGTTATTCCGTGATGTTTCAACATATTTCCTACCATACTGTCCCTTCATCTTGTCACTGTTTTTCGTATTCTCTTTCTCTCGTCGGTTCTCCGGAGAACCTCCTCATTCTTACCTTACAATTCCACCTAAACTGAACATTCTTCTTTAGCATCACATCACAAATGGTTCGATTCTCTTCTTTTCCGGTTTTCCCACAGTCCAAATCTCACTGTCAAAAATGCCGTGCTCTAAACGTACATTCTCAGAAATTTCTTCCTCGATCCAAGGCCTATATTTGATATTAGTAGACTTCTCTTGTGATTCTTGAACAGAGTATTCGCTGCTACTAGCTGAAATTTGTTGCAGAACTCAACTACTCTTTCTCCTCTCTCATTGATTTCACTGATAACTGCATTCCAGTCTCCCATTACTATCAGTTTTTCATCTTCCGTTGCATACTGTATTATCCGTTAAATATCGTTATGCACTTTCTCTATCTCTTCATTTTCAGCTTTTGACGCCGGTAGGTATACCTGAAGTATGGTTGGCAGTGTTGGTCTGCTGTCGATTCTGACGAGAACAACCCTGTTACTGAATTGTTCACAGCAACTCGCTCTCTGCCATACCTTCCTACTCGTAAAGAATCCTACTCTCGTTATACCATTTTCTGCAGTTGTTGATATTACCCTGTACTCGTCTGACCAGAAGCCCTTGTCTTCTTTCCATATCACTTCACTGACACCCACAATATCTAGACTGAGTTGTAAAGTTCGGCTTTCAAGATTTTTAGCTTCCCTACTACGTTAAAACTTCTAAATTCTTCTCCCCAATTCGTAGAACGTTACCCTTTCGTTTGTTATTCAATCTTTTTCTCATGGTCACGTCTCCTTTAGCAGTCCTCTCCCGGAGATCTGGACTATTCCGGAATCTTTTGTCAATGGAGAGATAAGCACGACAGGTTTTCACTTGCAAGCTAAAATCCCTATGCGTGCACCTTATATTAGCTACACAAATGTATTCCCGAAATTTCATTAGTCTACACTGATTATTTTTCGTGCAGTGATTTTTTCCATTAATATATACTGACATGATAACCCAAAAGGCCCATGCTGCAGCTGAGGTCATAAACCCCTGCGAGTAATGTACGGATCCTTGATTGGAAGTCATTCCACCTGAAGTGTCATCCGCAAACGACATCTGGAATGTGGTATACCAGCCTCAAGCCAGCAGTCTTCATAAGTGACACAGCATACAGAGGCCGTTTTCCTTCATCTTACAAAGAACACAAGAATGTATTAGTGCCCGAGGGGACGACACCTTATACTGCTGTTGATGACGGGAAGGATGTTTAATCATTTAATCGTGTACATCTTCACAAAATTTGATAACTAGGGAAATGCTGATTCAGCGTGTAACACTCTCCATTTTCGTGATTGTAGTTTGTATTTTCGCCCATTAAAATGGTTCAAATGGCTCTGAGCACTATGGGACTTAACTTCTAAGGTCATCAGTCCCCTAGAACTTAGAACTACTTAAACCTAACTAACCTAAGGACATCACACACATCCACGCCCGAGGCAGGATTCGAACCTGCGACCGTAGCGGTCACGCTGTTCCAGACTGTAGCGCCTTTAACCGCGTGGTCACACCGGCTGGCGCCCATTAAAACCAAAACTTGATATCAATAGTGAGCATGAAACCAATTGTAGCCTGTAAAGGAAGGAAACGAAGAATAATTATCGTTCTGTATTGACTGTCAGGCAGCAAAGCCTTGGTGCGGAAGATTCACCTTGAACTTTTCAGTGGAATTTTTCTGGCCTGTGGTTAATTAGAAAATTAGTCGAAATCATTACAGATGCCCCGCATTCGTTGTGGAGGTCGGTAAATCATGTTTGAGCAATCTTCCCCGAATCAATTGTGGGCGGCTAAAATTCTGGAGGTGGTAAAAATTTAACCTAGGTTTTTGGCCTGAAATGGTAGAAGAGATGTAAGTGTTCTGTTCCTGAACGCCACCTTAAACACAAATTTCGTGATTAAATTCCAAACCTCCTAGGCGCCTGTTGAAGTGATGGCATGTGATGCGTTGGTTAGCATCCTACGTACTGATTGGCTATTGGAATGCTGCATGTGTGCCACAAATTGTAACTTCATTACGTATTATATGTTAAATTAGTTCAACATGAATTTGCATACGCGTTTATGGTCTGTCATCAGTGCAGTCATTAGGAAGTACTTGACAGCACATCACAGGTGATATTCCTGTATTAATTCACAGTGCTCAACTTCTTGTAAAGGGTTGAATTTGATAGTGGTGCTACGAAATGCACTCGGCACCTGAACTGTGGTCCATAAAAAACAGTAAATCGTCAAATTTATGTCATTGTTCTGATACCATTTCCAGTGCACGTTTGATCTAGACACCAGTTTACAAGCAGTAAATATCAGACTACATAAGATCTGACAAAGACACCTTCTCGGATCTTCTATGGTTTTTTGATAGTAACTTTTGTTTGCAAATCTAAAGATACACTTTACCTTCTATAAGTATGGAGATCAGATTAGGTGCTTTTGCGTAGATATACTCCTTCATTATTTGAGGAATTATGAGATTACCATATTGCTCTGACTTATATAACCTGAAGCCATTAACACCATACAGTGAAGCTGTGCCACTAATAAACTATCGACTTTCTTTCCACATCAACGTCTCTCTAAATCCGTCACTCTGCAAAATATCGGCTTTATGAATGTAGGTTCCAATATACTCCTATTACTTATGTATTCATTCTTCTGTCCTTCTGTTTATTTTGTGCGATAACACCTAAGCTTTTAAGTTTTAAATGGTGTAGTAGTGGGTAGCGATATCTTTTGCTCTATTATTTTTTTCATTTCTTAGAAGGTATTGAATTTCTGATGGCAATGTGAGAACTTTCGTCGGAATCCAATATCAACGAGCAACCGGCTGCTAAGCCACACTTGAGCCATTGACCAAAATTTTATTATTCCCAGGAGGGTCAAGTTTCTTTGCTAACAAACGACCTTTTTGGAAACTCTAACCGTGGAAATCTGCAAGCAGCACGTTCGGAATGTTTACATCCTTTGGTAAAATAAGATAGAGCAAATTTACCGTTCCTTAAAACTGGAGGCTTGACCGTTAGTTGCAATCCCAGCTAAGTAATATCATCACTGTTCAAATTCAGTGAATGGTTCAATGGCTCTGAGCACTATGGGACTTAACATCTGAGGTCATCAGTCCCCTAGAACTTAGAACTACTTAAACCTAACTAACCTAAAGACATCACACACATCCATGCCCGAGGCAGGATTCGAACCTCCGACCGTAGCGGTCGCGCGGTTCCAGACTGTAGCGCCCAGAACCGCTCGGCCACACTGGCCGTCTCAGTGAATGTACTGTACAATTTTGGCTCTTGCAGCTGTGATTGTTATCACTGTACATTGTTGAGCTACTTACTTAGCTGACGTTACATCGGGGCAGGATCCTATGCTCTGATTAGCTACTGGGTTGACGCATGCTTGACAAAACTTATAACTTGGTTACTTATAATTTGTTATATAAGACATTAATAGGAATCTGCATAAAAGTAAATGATCTCTGATCAATATAATCGTTAGAAAGTATTGACGAAAGTAATTTTACATTAATATTTGGTCGCAGGTTCGAATCCTGCCTCGGGCATGGATGTGTGTGATGTTCTTAGGTTAGTTAGGTTTAAGTAGTTCAAAGTTCTAGGGGACTGATGACCCCAGAAGTTAAGTCCTATAGTGCTCAGAGCCATTTGAACCATTAATATTTGGAACATATGAAAATTTATGAACAGCTCAAATTACTTCGTAGGTTTTCATGTTGTCTTGAACAATGCACGAAGTGAGAGTTCTGTACAGGCCATGAAGAGAGCTCTGTACGTTCCAGAGGCCAGTGGAGTGGTGTACTGGCAGGCACACTACACGGTCAGGCTTCAAGTCTTGCCAGCAACCAGCAATGATTTAGTTCACGCAGAAAGTCTTTGAGCCTTGCAGACCAAGTACATATTACGAAACTTGTATCTGCTGTTTATTTTTGTATTAAAATGTATTATTTAGATGAGTACAGTAATTTGTGCGTGCATTTGTAGAACATCTAACGATGTGAGCACACACCTCTGTAAGCATATGACTTCACATTGGGGTAGTGGCCGATATTAAACATGAATAAAATATATTAATGTGACAATGATGGCTAACTACCACTTACTACTGAATCAAAAGCGATATTGTAAATAACTTGTATTTATTGTAAATTATCTCACGATAGAAATTAGATCATATTGAACAAATCATGAATAAAAACAAATTAAACAAATTGGTCACTGTTCTTAGATATACTGCACTGGTAAGATTGGCTCTCAGCTCTCAATGTTAAATTGATGTGAAGTTAGATTTAATTATGCCCCTGGATAAGCAAATTGTAAGTGCGATCTGACTGTGTTCCTATAATCTCTTTTGTGTCTGAAATAATACGTACCTCAGACACCACCACCAAGAAACAAACCAAACAACATGCAAAAAGACAAATAACCAATAACGAATCGTAAGCAAAACTGCATGGATGCTTAGTGGATGGAAATAACACGGATCCAACAACTATTTCTGAACTCTACCGCCGCTGCTGCAAGTTTTACAATACCGTCTACCAGCGTGCTGGCTCCGTCAATACTGCTGGGGAGACAACTGCAGCTGCGAAGTCGCTGAATTAGGATAAGTCTTTCAAATATCTTGAGCAGAATAAACAACACAGAAACTGCTAATACCACAAGCCCTATATTTCCTCTAAATGGTATACAACGTTTTCAATACTGGCTCAACAACCTTTAAGATGCAGCCCAGTGTGTCTTGTACTAACGTGCAATACCAGTATGATAGCTCTGTGCACTGGTTGACTACGTTCATTGGTGACTGCCAGCCTATAAGGCGGAATCAACTGCAATTATACTAGTAGTCAATGCAATGCCTATTGTGGACGCTCATGCAGACTCTAGATCATACACAGCACAGTATTCAGAATCTACGTCCCTATCTATCTCAGAGCTACCGAACTTTGTGACTGTCCGCTTTCACAGTACAAAACGCTCTCTTCCGCCTCGCTCTGCCCGATGCTCTTGCGACAATCTTGCTGCCAATCTCTAATCAGCCAATCCCGACGCTGCAAAGGCCTCCCACATCTCCCTCGCGGAGTGCTACAATTTCTCCACCTATCCAAACATTTCACTGTTCAATCAGCGGGCGTTAACCCTCAGCGTTTCCCGCACTTTCTTATGAACTGCCCAATCAGAGCTCAGCCCATTTGCCACTAAAACACCGCGCAACCGGGCGGCGCCAGCATGTACGTTGGACGCTCTCTGTCTGCTCGACATTTCCCCTCTCTCTCTCACCTGGCACCCGGCGGAGTTCCTTTTTGATGCTCGCTGGTCAGTGGCCCCATCCCCTTGGACCCCCGGCCCCTGCACAATGCTCTTCCGGCGCTCGCCGGCATTCGCCTCCCCGGCTGCGGCTGTCCACTCCTCACCTCCACTGGCAAATTTACTTTGCTTACACCTACAGCATGCAACTAAATATTATCATTACCAAAGCCTGTATTATTTCAGACATGTGTTTAATCATCACGTATCTCTCTTTCTAATCCACCTAATAAGACTTATTAACCATTATATGGGTTTATGTACTTAAAAGATGCAGAATAATCTGCGAAATGAACGTCACAAATGAAAGCCACCTTTCAAGCACTATGATTTTGTCATTTGAACCAAGCCGTCTCGAATACGCCCAGCGGATTAAACACGACGGCTGGTGTGCTAGCCGGTCTGGATATGGATTTTAGGCAGTTTGCCACACGTGAATAGATGAATGCCGGGCTGGAGCCCACGTCACCCCTCAGTTACACGATTTGCAAACACTTAGAGAACGTCCGCACATATTCACATTCACTAGTCGCAGACATTCTGTAGCAAGGCGGTAAGGAGGTGATGATAGGAAGAGTATGCCGCTATCCTCTGACGTTAATAATGCCAAACCGATACTATCTTTGTCGACTCTATGTAGGTACAGGATAAAGGCAAAATAAAAGGAAGAAGAACCAACGCTAACGTCTTCAATAAAACAGGCGGCAAATCTCTTCAAGTTTCGACACGACAATAGTCTACCAAGGCCTGGTATCTGAATCGTGTATAGTTTAGTCAAATGGCGGTAATTAGTGGAAAGTTTTGTAGAATTTTTTCTGACTAATAAAGAGGATAAAATTTACCGTAAAACAGCCTGTAACACCTTTTTCGTCGGAAACAGTAGTATGGCGTGAAGTGCATGTTGAACTTGGCGTAAGTTCGGGCGCCACCACCAAAACTCAACTCCTCATGCCGCAGTTTCCTATCATACACATTTAAACAGCGAAATGAAAGCTCATGCAGCTACAAGATGATCAAATAACTTCTGTAAATGACCTAATAATTATGCTTTATTTCGTATTTGGTAACAATAATAATAATTATCACAATAATATATTATAACTGTAATAATTTTAATGAAATTTCAAGAAGTTCACGCTTCGTGCAACACTGCTCTCATCTTACTTCATTCGTTTAATAAACAAGAATTTGTACAAGTATATTACAGTTAAATACGGTAATAGGACTAATTTCATTTCAGTCTACACTACTGGCCATTAAAATTGCTACACCAAGTGTAGTGGGACGAAATTAAGCGTCACCCATCCACCAAAGTCAGCCCAGTTTGCAGGTGACTATAAGTTTAATTTAGTTTTGTTTATGTGTTTTCTTATTATTTATAATAGATGTGAATTATCTAAAAGTTTTGTATTTTTTTTATGTGTTTCATGTACGGAGAGATCGGCGCAACGAACGGGGACAGCATCTTCGTTGCCGCGACCAGGGAGGAAATTGCTGGCCGCTATACGTCGCGGGTCGACAGCCAAGGAGCAACAGAAGATCCTGGAACCGAGTTGTTGCGTCGTGTTTCTAAAAATTAAAAATGAATTTTTATACTCTTTTTGTACAACAATAATGAGCTTAGTCTTATTGAAAAGTTAGTCACTGTCTGTCAACGCTCAAGTTCACATCTGTATGTGTAGGAAGCTAATAAAATAGTGTATGCTACTAAAGTTGAAACACGTGTCTTGAAGATTTATTTATGAAGAGTTATGTGAACGGATTAATAATATATTTGACAAGATTATTGATTCAGACAGCGTTGGCCGAAACTTTGAATCTAAAAAGTTTATTTAATGTGTGATTCTGATATCGATTAGATCAAGATAACGTGTGTCGATATAATTTTCTGAGGAGAAACAAACGAAATTTAAATTCGAAAAAGTTACGAAAACCAATTGGCCCAAGTGATGTAATTCTCTGCACACGACTCAACTGATGTTTTACAGTTTCGTTCAAGAACCATTCTATGACAATTTAAAAAGAATATAAATCATTTTTGAAGTGAGTGTAACTGACGTGGGTGACGAAGTCTGCACATGGTCATATATCAAACGAAAACCTAAATAAAACGTCGTTACACCGCACAAGAAGAAATGCGGATGATAAACGGGTATTCATTGGACAAATATATTATACTAGAACTGACATGTGCCGGCCGGGGTGGTCGAGCGGTTCTAGGCACTACAGTCTGTAACCGCGCGACCGCTACTGTCGCAGGTTCGAATCCTGCCTCGGGCATGGACGTGTGTGATGTCCTTAGGTTAGTTAGGTTTAAGTAATTCTAAATCTAGGAGACTGATGACCTCAGAAGTTAAGTCCCATAGTGCTCAGAGCCATTTGAACTGACATGTGATTACATTTTCACGCAATTTTGGTGCATAGATCCTGAGAAATCAGTACCCAGAACAACCACATCTGGCCGTAATAACGGCCTTGATACGCCTGGCCATTGAGTCAGACAGAGCTTGGATGGCGTGTACAGGTGCAGCTGCCCATGCAGCTTCAACACGATACCACAGTTCTTCAAGAGTAGTGACTGGCGTATTGTGACGAGCCTGTTGCTCGGCCACCATTGATTGACCAGATGTTTTCCATTGGTGAGAGATCTGGAGAATGTGCTGGCCAGGGTAGCAGTCGAACATTTTCTGTATCCATAAAGGCCTGTACGGGACCTGCAACGTGCGGTCGTGCATTTTCCTACGGAAATGTAGGGTTTCGCAGAGATCAAATGAAGGGTAGGGCCACGGGTCGTAACACATCTGAAATGTAACGTCCACTGTTCAAAGTGCCGTCGATGCGAACAAGAGGTGACCGAGACGTGTAACCAATGGCACTCTATACCAACCCGCCGGGTGATACGCCAGTATGGCGATGACGAATACACGCTCCCAATGTGAGTTCATCGCGGTGTTGCAAACACGGATGCGACCATCAAGATACTGTAAACAGAACCTGGATTCATCCGAAAAAATGACGTTTTGCCATACGTGCACCCAGGTTCGACGTCGAGTACACCATCGCAGGCGCTCTTGTCTGTGATGCAGCATCAAGGGTAACCGCAGCCATGGTCTTCGAGCTGATAGTCCATGCTGCTGCAAACGTCGTCGAACTGTTCGTGCAGATTGTTGTCGTCTTGCAAACGTCTCCATCTGTTGACTCATGGATCGAGACGTGGCTGCACGATCCGTTATAGGCATGCGGATAAGATGCATGTCATCTGGACTGCTAGTGATACGAGGCCGTTGGGATCCAGCACGGCGTTCCGTATTACCCTCCTGAACCCACCGATTCCATATTCTGCTAACAGTTATTGGATCTCGACCAACAGTAGCAGCTATGAAGCGATACGATAAACCGCAATTGCGATAGGCTACAATCCGACCTTTATCAATGTCGGAAACGTGATGGTCCGCATTTCTCCCCCTTACACGAGGCATCACAACAACGATTTAATAGATAACGTCGGTAAACTGCTGTTTGTGTATGAGAAATCGGTTGGAAACTTTCCTCGTGTCAGCACGATGTAGGTATCGCCACCGGCGCCAACCTTGTGTGAATGCTCTGAAAAGCTAATCATTTGCATATCACAGCATCTTCTTCCCGTCGGTTAAATTTCGAGTCTGTAGCACGTCATCGTCGTGGCGTAGCAATTTTAATGGCCAGTACTTTAGATATCAGGTAAATAAAATGAGTAGAAACCAACGTTAACAAGTGGGAATTACGTAACAACACCGTGAAATACGGCTTGTTTATTGAACTGTGTGTATTGAACTGGGATCTAGAAACGACGGAGAGGCTTCGTCCCCGCCGTAGCCCTCAGTGGGACACAACCTCGAAACAGGTTACAGCAATCCACTCACCTCACCACCGTCCCACACCGAACTCGGTGTTATTGTATGGTTCGGCCCCAGTGGCAAGACAGCCAAGCCACTAGGAGAGGAAGCCGAAAGGCACGCGTTTAAGCTCACGCAGGCTTGCGTGAGGTCTGGAACAGGTAAGGGAATTTATAGTAGCAAAGAACGTAAGTAACTACTGGAATACTTACCTTTAATTCATAATTGGTGAACATCGGTCTGACGGTACATGTATCACAAGATAAATAGCAAATGATAATGGCGCCTTGCTAGGTCGTAGCAAATGACGTAGCTGAAGGCTATGCTAACTACCGTCTCGGCCAATGAGAGCGTAATTTGTCAGGGAACCATCGCTAGCAAAGTCGGCTGTACAACTGGGGCGAGTGCTAGGACGTCTCTCTAGACCTGCCGTGTGACGGCGCTCGGTCTGCAATCACTGATAGTGGCGACACCCGAGTCCTATGTATACTACAGGACCGCGGCCGATTTAAAGGCTACCACCTAGCAAGTGTGGTGTCTGGCGGTGACACCACAGTACGCGCGTACGTGAAGACGGTGTTTGCGCAGCAATCGCCGACAAATTGTAACTGAGGTGGAACAAGGGGGGACCAGCCCGGATTTGCGGAGACAGACTGAAAACGGCATTAAAAACCATCCTCAGTCGGGCCAGCACATCGGACCTCGACACTAATCCGACGGGCGGATTCGTGCCGGGTACCGGCAAGCCTTCCCGCCCGGAAAGCAGTGCGTTAGACCGCACGGCTAGAAATATGGCTTACTTTCATTTGGTGCGGTACTTTGGGTCCCAAATTCCGTGAGAACTGTTGCATACTTGCGATCAAATATCTTCAACAAGTGTATATGCTGCTGTTTGAGCCACATGCTGGCACTCTTTATCTGGAGATGACCTTTAAGACTGAAAGCAGCTATCTGCAAGAATTATGTACCCAATGGTTTTCAAACAAACAACAGTTGATTTCATCACGGGTAAGAAAATCACTACGTCACACCCATAAAACTCAACAGTTGAATTTCCATAGTCTTCATAGCAGTATGGTGGTCATTGTGGATCTTGTCTGCTAACTGCTGAGAGGGATCTCATCATACTCACTGAGGTAGTTAAAAATATTCTGCGTAACACCATCAATTTCAGTGGCATGCTGACCATAATTTTTACCTACTTTCGATTGCCGTGCGGGATCTTCATGCATCTGATGTGATACCGGACGTTTGCTGCAACTAAGTCAGGCCCACGCCCGGGTTCCCGGGTTCGATTCCCAGCGGAGTCAGGGATTTGCTCTGCTTCGTGATGACTGGGTGTTGTGTGCAGTCCTTAGGTTAGTTAGGTTTAAGTAGTTCTAAGTTCTAGGGGACTGATGACCACAGATGTTAAGTCCCATAGTGCTCAGAGCCATTTGAACCATTTTTTGAACTAAGTCAGGAACGGACCCAGTCCGACGTACTACCGTGTGTCCTAATTCACTGTTTTGTCCCTCAGCAAAGTTCAGAAGAGTCTCTTGCAGCCCCAGCTTACGAATATTATATGATAACTTCCATCGGTTATCGGGGAGCTTGTTTTGTTGAGCCAGGAATACGGGTGTAATAGTCGACACACACAAAAAAATATTGAAGTCAAAATCCGGTTGAGTGGATACGGCGTTTTCTCGGCTGCAGCGAATCTCAATCCTCCTGATCTCCGCAGCAGTTAGTTTTTGCTTAGAGTACTTTTTTAGACATTGTTCATGAGCGTTAATCACAATTTTGGCCGTCAGAAGGGCAGCTACCACATCCATCGGTTCTTACTTGCTTCCATAATTTTCTTCAAGACTACATCAGACCAAAGTGATGACACTTTTCTCCCATCATCCAGTACACCATCACGTAAAAAACAGTTCTCATTTTAATTCGTTATGTACGACTGTTTTATACATTTAAATTGAATTTGCCGACGACAAATAAGTTTTAAGCATCCATCCGAGGGTGCATTCGTAAGTAAATGTCGGCGCGACAGACAAACAGAAAGGAGTGGTCTTATTACCGTCAGCACCTCCTCACAAACGTCTTACCCCTCCATCACGGGAAGTATCAACTACCAACCACTCCCATAACACCACGACGCTGAAATTCGGCAATGGATGTGCAACAAAGTACGGTAATGGGGGGGAAAGGGTGAAGGGGGGTGGGGGGGGGCGTGTAGGAGGAAGGAAGTCCTAATATAGATGATCTCCCGAGCCTTGAAACTGCCCTAACTTCAACAGGAATTACACGTCATGTGGTTGGTCTCGCAAAAAAAGTCTGTCAAACACACTTTGTGGGAAAATTTATCCTCTTTAAATACGTTGACAGTGAACTTCACCGCAAATTGCATCGTTTCCGAGTTATAAGCGAAAACCCAAAATAAGTCCGCCGGCCGTAGTGGTCGTGCGGTTCTAGGCCCTGCAGTCTGGAGCCGCGAGACCGCTACGGTAGCAGGTTCGAATGCTGCCTCGGGCATGGATGTGTGTGACGGCCTTAGGTTAGTTAGATTTAACTAGTTCTAAGTTCTAGGGGACTAATGACCTCAGAAGTTGAGTCCCATAGTGCTCAGAGCCATTTGAACCATTTTGAACCTAAAGAAGTCCACTGTTTTCGTGATTTTTCCGTTTTTGACCCACTTCTGGGCTGAAATTTTGGTGTGACTTCAAAAATTTGGCATCAGCATCCTCGAAAGCATATAGATAGCTTGTCAAAACAACTTCCAGAGTACTTTCCGCTGTTTGACTATTTTGCGCACCACTAGACTGACGTAGTACGCCAGCAACCTATTTCCGCCAACAGAAGCTCATCGTGATCCGAAGCCTCGCATTTCACTAAGCTAGGACAACCTCTTGTGGGAACTCCAGATCAGTATAATTTTCAGAACACTGAGATCTGCTTCCTACTCGTTAAGATATAACTGTCACCCCAGACCGCCCGACTGCAGTTTCAGGGCAAATGAGGCCAGTATATCGGACGGAAATGTTTATAGACGGAAGGTTGTACACAAATAACCATAAACCGTCGCACTAAATCCCCGTCTGAAATGTTCAACTCAGAATTGCAGCTGCCTCATCCGTAGGAAGCTATAACATTGATCAGTGAGAGAGCAGCAGAGTGCCGCAACACAAATCATCCACCGGAATCGCAGACCGCCAGGGCGGCTGCTGCCGAGTGTCTGACGAGAGCGCTGGGCCCGCTACCGATCTCTTCCCAACCCTCCATTCCCCCGCTGCTATGAACACCGCGTCGTGAAATGTTGCGAAGCCGCATTTCATTCCACTCGCGACGGATGAACTACGTACGTTACTTTCGGCGCAGTGCGCTACGTTTTCTGGTGGCGAGATAAATTTTCGGCTTACACAGAACTCAGTCGACTGCGACTAAACGGCGCATCCCGTGACGCGGCGAAATACGATGACGTGCGCTGGTGGGACTGGGCTGCGCCGGGCAGCGCCGGATGCGGCAGAGCTGGGTGTCGCGTCCGTCACGGGACTGCACAGTGGGGCATGGCGGCACGAGTGTGTGTTTCTGTGTGTGTGTTTTTGTGTGCCTGTGTGTGTGTGTTTGTGTGTGCCTGCGTGTGTGTGCCTGTGTGTGTTTGTGTGTGCTGCAACAAACGAGCTGGTCGGCGCGCCGTATTTACGGTCGCTCACTGCTGCTGCTCCAGCCGCCGCCGCCCGTACAGTGCCTCCTCTCTATTCTATTCTATTGCCGCTACCGTAGCCGCTACGAGTGATGACTGCCAACAATTTGCACGCCGCATCAGCGCCAGAACTGTATCTTATTATGCAGATCACAAGTTGGCCAGCAGGGCGTGCCCTTTCCGCTGATGGAGGCAGCTCTTCCGAGGGGCGATTGATTCGAATTATGTCGCAGCGAATGCGTGTGAAACACAGCCTAGTTTTGGACGCGTCGACCAAATCAGCGAACAACGGCACTCCATTCTCATCGTGCAGCAGGATCAAATGACTTGATCTGATTTGATTTGATTCCATTTAATCAGGGAAACAAAACAACAATGGACTTGGTCCTCTGTTGCCTGCACTGACAGGAATTGGCGACACAAATATTTTACGTCTTTCGGTCAGCGGTGTTTTTTTTGGCAAATTAAATGTGATATGGATTCATTTCCCTCACCACGGAATCTACACTCTGTATTATCACCACGTATACAGGGTGGTCGATTGATAGTGACCGGGCCAAATATCTCACGAAATAAGCGTCAAACGAAAAAATTACAAAGAAGGAAACTTGTCTAGTTTGAAGGGGGAAACCAGATGGCGCTATGGTTGGCCCGCTAGATGGCGCTGCCATAGGGCAAACGGATATCAACTGCGTTTTTTTTCAATAGGAACCCCCATTTTTATTACATATTCGTGTAGAACTTAAAGAAATACGAATGTTTTAGTTGGACCACATTTTTCGCTTTGTGATACATGGCACTGTAATAGTCACAAGTACATGGTATCACGTAACATTCCGCCAGTGCGGACGGTATTTGCTTCGTGATACATTACCCGTGTTAAAATGGACCGTTTACCAATTGCGGAAAAGGTCGATATCGTGTTGATGTATGGCTATTGTGATCAAAATGGCCTGGGGTGTATGCTATGTATGCTGCTCGGTATCCTGGACGACATCATCCAAGTGTCCGGACCGTTCGCCGGATAGTTACGTTATTTAAGGAAACAGGAAGCGTTCGGCCACATGTGAGACGTCAACCAAGACTTGCAACAAATGACGATGCCCAAGTAGGTGTTTTCAGCTGCTGTCTCGGCTAATCCACACATCAGTAGCAGACAAATTGCAAGAGAATCGGGAATCTCAAAAACGTCGGCGTTGAGAATGCTACATCAATATCGACTGCATCCGTACCATATTTCTATGCAGGGACTTGCATGGCGACGACTTTAAACGTCGTGTACAGTTCCGCCACTCGGCATAAGAGAAATTACAGGGCGATGACAGATTTTTGCACGCGTTCTATTTAGCGATGAAGCGTCATTCACCAACAGCGGTAACATAAACCGGCATAATATGCACTATTGGGCAACGGAAAATCCACGATGGCTCCGACAAGTGGAACATCAGCGACCTTGGCGGGTTAATGTATGGTGGAGCATTATGGGAGGAAGGATAATCGGCCCCCATTTTATCGATGGCAATCTATATGGTGCAATGTATGGTGATTTCCTACGTAATGTTCTACCGATGTTACTACAAGATGTTTCACTGCATGACAGAATGCTGATGTACTTCCAACATGATGGATGTCCACATAGCTCGCGTGCGGTTGATGCGGTATTCATGACAGGTGGATTGGTCGTCGAAGCACCATACCATGGCCCGCACGTTCACCAGATCTGACGTCCCCAGATTTCTTTCTGTGGGGAAAGTTGAAGGATATTTGCTATCGTGTTCCACAGACAACGCCTGACAACATGCGTCAGCGCATTGTCAATGCATGTGTGAACACTACGGAAGGCGAACTACTAGCTGTTGAGAGGAATGTCGTTACACGTATTGCCAAATTCATTGAGGTTGACGGACATCATTTTGAGCACTTATTGCATTAATGTGGTGTTTACATGTAATCACGATGTAACAGCATGCGTTCTCAGAAATGATAAGTTCACAAAGGTGCATGTATCACATTGGAACAACCGAAATAAAATGTTGAAACGTACCTATGTACTGTATTTTAATTTAAAAAACCTACCTGTTACCAAATGTTCGTCTAAAATTGAGATCCATATGTTTGTGACTATTACAGCGCAATCTATCACAAAGCGAAAAAAGTGGTCCAACTGAAACATTCATATTTCTTTACGTACTACACGAATATGTAATAAAAATGGGGGTTCCTATTTAAAAAAACGCAGTTGATATCCGTTTGACCTATGGCAGCGCTATCTAGCGCGCCAACCATAGCGCCATCTGGTTTCCCCCCTCAAGCTAGACAAGTTTCGTCTTTGTAGTTTTTTCGTTTGACTCTTATTTCGTGATATATTCGGCCCGGTCACTCTGTATATGTTTCTTGAATCTACAGTCGTCAGTCAGTAAACTTACCATGAGTTTAAAGTGCTCCCTGTTCATGTTCAGAACTGCAGAAAGTCTCTTTTAACATAGTTTCTGCTTCAATAACTTGTCTTGTTTCTGTTTTTGGTTCGTAGTCGAGAGTTCTGCGTACTGTCTTCTGATCCAGACACGTAGTTTAGATTTTGTCGAAAGTCTTGGTGGTAGTTAGAACAGATTCTGGTCCAACAAATAGTGTCGTTGCCCTTGGCTAACCTATCAGCTTGCTCATTTCCTGTAATACCTGAGAGACCAGAGACCAAGAGGAGGGTTACTACACAGCTTTCACATGGGATTCATTGCATTAGGCTGTAGATGAGATTAGTTTCACAGTGTTGAAAATGAAGCTCATAGCTCTGTAGGTATGTACTTTGTAGTCCATGTTTGCTAGATTTCTTTCTTATCATATCTCTGAATACTGACCACTGTCTCTCATACATATCCTAGCTTGGGCTGATAGAGATCAGAGTTGCTTGGCTGTCTGCTACGATGCTTGTAGCACATACGTAATATTTTCCCGCTCTTACCCTGACAGCAAATATCTCAGGCTGGTAACCACCTTCCCTAGAGAGATTTAGCGCTGTAGTCCGCACCCCGCATAACACGGCCCCAGCAACTTCGTCGGTTTTTGACCCGTCAATAAACCATATTATGTCACGTGAAACGATATCGGGGTCCATTCTTTGACTGCTCCCTTCGTCCAGTTACTACACTGAAAGGTTCTTTGAAACATCCGGAAACTATTGGACACTAAGTAACCATTTTCCCAACCATTACTACATTTACCACATATGATTGTGAATACCCTAAAGGCAGTTACTTTTTTCCGGTCTGTAACCTGTGTGTCCCTGGCACTGCCCTCATTGTAACACAAAGTGTAATGGGGATATGGTCTCCATCCCAGCAATAGAAAAGTTGTTAATTCGGCTTGTTACGGCTAGGCAGACTAAACTCGCTGCCTTCGTGAGTTCCTTAGCAGCCAAATTCAGTTTTAGTTGGCTCCACAGTTCTAGTATATCATCCACGGTTATTCCTTGGCTTTCTTTCCATACCCATCAGCCTGCTATCTTAATGTATCTCCTGAATTTGCTGGTATTATTTTGAGAATTCTGTCCCTGACAGCTGTAGCTTCCACCTCTTCATGGAATACCTCCCAGGACGACTTTTTCGTTTACCTAATAGCAAAATTGTATTTGGCTAGAACCTCCAGCTATTTTACTCACTGTATTTTCTTCCTGCAAAGTTGAACATTCTTCTTACCAGAATGGGATATTCACTCTGCAACGGAGTGTGCGATGATATGAAAATTCCTGGCAGATTAAAACTGTATGCCGGGACGTTTGCCTTTCGCCGGCAAGTGCTCTACCAACTGAGCTACCTAAGCATGACTCACGACCCCGTGCTCACAGTTTCAGTTCTGCCAGTACCTCTGAAACATCCCCTTAGAAAAATTTATATCTTACTGTGCTGGAAAACCTCTTACGTTCTTTGATTTTCAAACAGCTGAGCAGAACTGAACGTACTCGGACAATTCTCTCTTTACTTATTCTGATAAACACTGAACTGACACACAATATTATTAGCGCAACGCAATCTGACTTTCAATAATCCCTACAAAAGAATGGTCCTGACTAACAATAATCTATACCTTTCATGAATCACTTACCTCACAAAAATCTTCGTTACTCGAACAACTGCAATACAGCGAACGCCAATACTGCCAGCTAAATAAAAGATTCTAACCACTGAAGGCACTAACTACTGATAGGAATAGTTAGTAAATGAAAGATTTTGACAGAGAACAAACAATGTATTTACCTTAATAATGTTCAAAAGTCATCATATATATCTATCAATTCATGACAACCATCTTTACAAATTTCCTTTTTCTGGCGGACGCACGTCCAGATCGTCCGCTTTTTCAAAACACTGGCATCTCTCTTCCCACATCCACCACTGCTGGCGGCTCACCCCCAACTGCCCAACGCTACGTGCTGTTCACATCCAACTGCCCAATACTACACAAGCGAATATACCAACAATGAGTCCAACCAGCCACAGACTGCACACAGGACAGTCACTGAATTTCAAACAGAGCACTACGTGGCGTTATCAACATAAAAACCTTAACAGCCTAGTTACACCTCGTCTCCTACCTTCCCAATCCTGGAAGAAAGGATATGCGCAGACATTGCTTAGCCACATCCTGGGGGATGTTTCCAGGATAAGATTTTCACTCTGCAACGGAGTGTGCGCTGATATGAAACTTCATGGCAGAAGTACCGAGTTCCAGTCTCGGTCCGGCGCACAGTTTCAATCTTCCAGGAAGTTTCATTCTTCTTAATAGCCTCCTTTGCAATTCAAAATAATTGTTTCACCAATGCAAATTCCTGTTTCTGCACTGCATGGATTGTGGATAGTTTGCTAAATACTAGGTCATGATGGCAGAAGTCACGTCACCTCCCATCTCCTCTAAAGGTACAGGACTTTTTAAAGAAGTTTTAAATTCAGATAAACGTGAGTTTAGGTCTTCATTATATGAGTCTCTTTCTGTCTTCCTAGGATGCCAACAGGCCTGATACGCCCCCTTTATATTATCAGGGATCCTGGATAAGGGCTACTCTCACCTGTTGTCTTTCCAGAAGGTGAATCAAGGCGACAGATGCCGCCTTACTATGCTGTTCTGACTGGCTTCCACATTACGGATTTGAACGTCAGATACGACAGTCTAGTTAATTGTACTCTGTCGAGACTGCCTGGGTCGGTACCCGCACTTTCACGTACAGGACCTTTGGAGGAGCATTATTAAGTGGTTTAAATATCCACATTTATGTCTCCATGGTCCCGAAGACTTCCTGAGATATCGTGACCAGCAGATTCCCCTCGTCCGACGGAGATATCTTGGACACCTTCTCCTTCAGTTAGTTTCTGTTCTGTCACCTCACAGACAAAAATTAGAGTACGTCCAGATAGACACGTCTGATTTTGAGGCCTTCACTTCTGTCTTCCCTAATCCTTAGGCAGAGAGCCATCTAAACTAGCTCTTCCTGCTGAAAATTGATGTTATCAAACGGATACCGTTGTTAGATCAACATCATCCTATAAATCGCGACTGCGGTACTATAGGCCTGTTTCTCTGTTTCCTGCTTGAGCTTCCTCTGGTTCTGGAAAAACTGGGAAGTGAGAGTAACACACACTTCTCTCGTCCTCGTATTCCCAGTCATGAAAGGAGGAATCTGCTGGTCTGAGACAGTCTTTTGTTGAAGAAAATTGTACAAATGTCTATAAGTACTATAGGAATTAACATCGTATGTCATCAGTCCCATAGACTTAGAGCTACTTAAACCTAACTAACCTAAGGACATCACACACATCCATGCCCGAGGCAGGATTCGAACCTGCGACCATGGCAACAGCACGGTTCCGGACTGAAACTCCTAGAACCGCTCGGTCACAGCGGCCTGCTTTTGTTGAAGATCTTAGGTTGAGTGAGGTCGTCCGGCATGAGGCTCTGTTCACGACACATCTTCGCATACGCACCTGCCCCTCAGTATGTAGCGCGTCACACCTTGCTTTAGTTTCCTCCTAACTTACCTGACTAACACGCATTTTGATATGAATCGAGTGGGCGCACCTCCAAAAGGGTCTTGTACACGGGGTCAGGCTCCCCTGACAAACTAAGACACGCTCTCGAGGTGCATAGAATTACTTACTTTCTCAGTATGTATGAAATTTTGGCGCAATTGATCCTTGTAGTTAAGTAAAATAAATGTCGTGCGACTAGGGCCTTCCGTCGGGTAGACCGTTCGCCGGGTGCAAGTCTTTCGATTTGATGCCACTTCGGTGACTTGCGTGTCGATGGGGATGAAATGATGATGATTAGGACAACACTCTGTCTCTGAGTGGGGAAAATCTCCACCCACCCGGAAATCGAACCCGAGTCCTTAGGATTGACATTCTGTCGCGCTGACCACTCAGCTACCGGGGGTGGACATCCTCGTAGATGAAAACGTATCATTAATTTAAACTTACTGGGTAATCCACTCAGCGCCGTAACTTATAGTAACGAATTCACATGATCGATTTCTAAATTGTACAATTTCACCTTCAGACGGGACCTTGACTGCCCAACTCAACCGAAACTAAGTTTTGTTGTGCAGCAATGAAATTTTTGTCTCTGTATATTTGCCGTTTGTGTCTGATGTAGACAAAAACTGCTATGTTTCGTTTCTGCAGCACCGCTACCGATTCTCGTTGTAGCTGGGTTTTGGATCGGTTTGTTCACTTCAGTGTTTCGGTTGAGATAGACTACAACAAGTATGTCTGAAAATGAAATTTTGTTAACTCGAAACCGGTGACCTGAAACCCACAAAACCGCTGAATAGACTATAGGAAGCAATTATATTAACGTTGCAAAGTCTGTCACAAGAGTGAGTGGCATATACGCCGTTAGTAATTCGCTCAAATATAGAATAAAGGTGATCTGCTGAAATTTATTTAGTTTTTTCCTTTCGCCGCGAGAGACAATGGCGATATACTTGGACTAAATAATTAGAGGTTCCGAAAAATTCGTCATTAAATAACACCATTTAATTTATTCTGAAATCGTTCTTTCTTTTTCTTCCTAAATAAGAAGCTCGTCGACTTTATGCCACCTTCGATCTCTCTCTCTTCGTTTGGGTAGAAATGTACCGGGTGATCAAAAAGTCAGTATAAATTTGAAAACTTAATAAACACGGAATAATGTAGATAGAAAGGTAAAAATTGACACACATGTTTGGAATGACATGGGGCTTTATTACAACAACAAAAAAAAAGAAGTCACAAACTGTCCGACAGATGGCGCTGGACAGCAAAACGTCAGTGACTGCGCATGACAATCGTGTATAGAAGGAGCTGTAATGAGAGAGAGAATCAGATGCGCCAGCAGTCGCAGCCTGAAAAGGCGCTTTTAGTGAAGCTGTATTATCAGGATGGGGAATGTGCTAGTTCAGCGTTACGATCCTATCCCCGTAGGAAGGGGATTCGAACTGGTAAAGGTCCGTTGACAAATGCAGCTGTGGCGAGAATGATTTCGAAGTTCGAAGCCACGGGTTGTTTAGACGTAGACCCCGTAGTGGCCGACCGAGCACAAGGCGTAATGCTGCTGAGACTTTTCAGGAAGAAATGGAGACTGTAGCGGGTTCGTCTATGCACGGGGAAGTCAGCACACGTTCAGTCGCACGTCGCACCGGCATTCCATACCGTACACTACTGGTTGGTTGGCACTGAGGCGTACCCTCCGATGCTATCCGTACAACATCCATCGGCATCATGAACTGTTACCTGGCGATTTAGTGAAGCGGTGGGCATTTGCGGTGTGGGCGTTTCAAAAGATGACGATTGGTTGAGTAACGTATTGTGAACCGACGAAGCTCATTTCACGCTCCGAGGGTCTTTCAACGCCCACAACTGCAGAATTTGGACTACCGAAAATCCTAGAACTGTCGTGGAAACTCCACTGCACGACGAGAAAGTCATAGTATGGTTTGGATTTACCACATCTACCGTTATCAGGCCTGTTCTCTTCGAGGAAATGCGTGATTCTGGTTTCGTAACTGCTACCGTGACGGGTGAGACGTACGCCGATATGTTACAGAATCGCATCATCCCCAGCCTGGCTGATAAACACCTGCTGGAACGTACGATGTTTATGCAGAATGGCGCTCCACCCCATATTGCTAGACGCGTGAAAGATCTCTTGCGCGCGTCGTTTGGTGATGATCGTGTGCTCAGCCGCCACTTTCGTCATGCTTGGCC
This sequence comes from Schistocerca piceifrons, assembly GCF_021461385.2. NCBI lineage: Eukaryota > Metazoa > Arthropoda > Insecta > Orthoptera > Acrididae > Schistocerca > Schistocerca piceifrons. The sequence goes on from NC_060139.1 coordinate 633,261,563, forward strand.
TCCCAGGTCCCCAGACCTCAGACCGTGCTATTATTGGCTTTGGGGTTACCTGAAGTCGCAAGCGTATCGTGATCGACCGACATCTCTAGGGATGGTGAAAGACAACATCCGACGCCAATGCCTCACCATAGCTCTGGACATGCTTTACAGTGCTGTTCACAACAGTATTCCTCGACTACAACTATTGTTGAGGAATGATGGTGGACATATTGAGCATTTCCTGTAAAGACCATCATCTTTGCTTTGTCTTACTTTGTTATGCTAATTACTGCTATTCTGTCAGATCAAGCGACATCTGTCGAGCATTTCCGATTGTAGACTGATCTGGAGATCAAGCAGACGAAGCCAGCATCTCGAGACGCTGTAGAGAACGTTGGGTTACAATAACGGTATGTGGGGGAGCGTTATCCTGTTGGAAAACACCCCTTGGATTGCTGTTCATGAATGGCAGCACAACAGATCGAAACACCAAACTGACGTACAAATTTTCAGTTAGTCTGTATGGGATAGCCACCCGACTGCTCCTGCTGTTATATTAAATCACACCCCAGTTGTAGTCCATTGTGTCTAGCACTCAAGACCGATTGCCAGTGGATCCTTAACTGGATCCCTCCTAACCAACACACGGCCATCACTGGCATCGAGGCAGAACCAGCTTTCATCAGGAAACACAACAGAGCTCAACCTGGCCTCTAATGAGCTCTCGTTTGACACTACTGAAATCGCAAATGGCTGTTTGGGATCAGTGGAATGCACGCTACAGGGGGTGTGGTTCGGAGCATCCTTGAAGTAACCGGCTTGTAAAGAGTCCTTTGTGCCACTGTGGTGGCAACTGCTGCTTATGTTGCCACTGAATATTCAGTACGATGCACCAGAGCCACAGACCGAATACGATAGTGCCGCGTGGCCGTGCGAAGCCCGATCCCTCTGGGACCGAACATTCTCGCGGCCACTGCTGTCAGCAGTCATGAACAGTGGCTATCTTCCTACCATGTCTTTCTGCTTTATCGCAGAAGGAACTTCCACCTTGTCGTAGTCATATTACATGACCTCCATCAAACTCAATGAGGTGTTGATAAAGGCATCTTTGAAACTTCCTGGCAGATTAAAACTGTGTGCCCGACCGAGACTCGAACTCGGGACCTTAGCCTTTCGCGGGCAAGTGCTCTACCAACTGAGCTACCGAAGCACGACTCACGCCCGGTACTCACAGCTTTACTTCTGCCAGTACCTCGTCTCCTACCTTCCAAACTTTACAGAAGCTCTCCTGCGAACCTGCAGAACTATCATATCAAAGCACACTCCGCTGCAGAGTGAAAATCTCATTCTGGAAAGGCATCTTTGTTTCCTTAAAGGCATTCCTGGCTAACATCAACTCCCCACTTACAATCACAAAGGTAACTAACGCTCACGACTGTTACAGCGTGTGTTTAAATCAAACCTGATTTGCGGCCTCATAATGGCACTTATGGGATTGGCGCGACATTTGAATAGATATCATTTTTCACGTGTAGAAACACGCCTACCAACTTTCGTCTATGTCGCACAACTTCTTCGTGTTGCGTCTTCTTTTCCGTCAGTATACAAGTGGGAGACCTTGTAACCAAAAATCTCGAAAAATTCTTGACCGTTTTACTTCATGTTTTTAAACAATATTCTCGTAAACATTCTGACGGACGTGGGCAGTGTGCGTTCATAAAGTACAATGTACAGGTTTTTTTCTTTGTTAAGACTTGCTGCGAGAAAGAGAGTGCTGTGCTGTGCTACAAATATGTGTGCTTTTGTTTCATTTCTTGCAGTCAGTTTCAGCTACGTTAGCAAGGCGTGTAAACCATTTTCCAATTTTTTTCTCACATATATATTCTGTTCAAAATGGCTCTGAGCACTACGCGACTTAACTTCTGGGGTCATCAGTCGTCTACAACTTAGAACTAATTAAACCTAACTAACGTAAGGACATCACACACATCCATGACCGAGGCAGGATTCAAACCTGCGACCGTAGCGGTCGATCGACTCCAGACTGTAGCGCCTAGAACCGCTCGGTCACTCCGACCGGCTATATATTCTGTATCTTTATAGATAATAATGACAAAAATCGTATGCACAAAAATGAGCTGCTTTGTTATCTGTCCATCCTGGGGTTTTACGCAAAACAGGAAAGGGGTATTTAGGCTTATATTTCTATCATTAGAGTACTGTTAAGGAATATGAATCGTCCGAAACTGTACAATCCCACCCGTAGATTAGATCTACGCGAAATACTATTCTCATAGATCCAGCAGATAGTGAGGCCTTTCTCATATCTCAGTATGCCAATGATCCCAACCCATTTACCCATTCATTTTAAGCGCCTTCAGTTTCCAATGAATGTTTCATTTGGAACAACAATAAAGGCTCAAGGTGAGAGATAGGCGTAAGAGGACAGAGAGAGATGGGAGAGGAAGTGGACATATAGAGGGGAGAAGATCTAGAGGGGAGAGGGGGAGTGGGGTCAGAAGGAATACAGCATGCGTATCAAGTTACCATATGTATTTCACAACTGCGTAGCACTGCCGGACTCGCTATCGAAACATAAAAGCCACACGTTTTAGTGTTTACTAATGTGCAGAGAGCGCAAATGACTTATATTCTAACAAGTACAGTAGATCAATAAGTAAGAACAAAGGTAATAGCGGGAAAGCTAACAGTAATTAACTCTTCTTTTTCAGACCACATATTTTACACAAAATGCTCGAAATTCTAGCCTCCGACGCCGTACAGCATACGGTAACAAGTCCAGTGGAGCAGAAACACATCACAGTGCAGCAGCAGCAGCTTACAAGAGGACCACGTCTACTTGCAATCACCTATTTCGTCCAAATGTATGTTATATGCCGATCGTCGTCAAAAATTAACGTGACAGAAGGGGAAGCTCCAGATGGCCAAGTGTTATACACTAGCACAGGTCGACGAAGGTATTAACCATTTACGTCACTGCACTTTGCAGGCAACAACTGACACAATGGAAGGGATAGGGAATGGCTATCCCAGGGCAGCGGATCTAGTTCCTATTATCCGACGGCAGAGGATCTAGTCCCTACATGATATTTTACTTTCTTTTCAATTTTGACTTTACTCTCACTACAAATAAACTGATATAAAGCTCAACATATTGTATTTATTAATATTTTGATGAAAGGCATGAGAAGGAAAGGCAAAGTGTAATTTGGGACTGTAAATAAATTTCGGCGAATTGATTGTAACACGTACACGAGCACTTCGAGTATAAAATTATCTACTTCTATTATTTTTCGGTTGATAATTTACGCGAGCTGGAGTAATAGTTATCGTTAACACAGGGAAGCAGTAGTTTTCTCGGCATCTTGCACACGTTGTAGACACCGTAGACGCCGTGGAACACGGCGAGATAGGTCAGGTCCCACCACCCAGACCATCCCCCGAGAAAATCGACACTTCATCCGAATGACACAGCAGGACAGATTTGTGTCCTCCTCTGGTGCGGCGCAACAGGTGAACAGTGTAGCACATCGTACAATCCGCCGCCGTTCATCACCGCACGGATTACGTGCGTGTCATCCACTTTCCCTCCTACCTTTGCCAAATGTATGGAAACATGCTAGACTGGAATGGTATGTGTAACGACGTCGCTGGGAACAGAAATGAAATCAGATAGTGTTTTCGACAGTGACTGCAGTCGCACAAGACTGACAGTGCCAGCTCGAGGCCCTATGGTGTAAGGTGCTATTTGGTACATCCACAAATCACAGCTGGTGCGTGTCCAGGGAACTGTGACCAGTGTGACCTACGTAAATGACATCCTGCGACCCGTAGCTGTACCATTTCTGCACAATTCAGACGACATTTTTCAGTAAAACAATGCACGACCACATGTTGCTGCTCGAATACGTGCCTTCTTGATGTCAAAGGATGTCGGCCTTTAGCCCTGGTTCGCCAGATCAACAGACTTGTCGCCAGTCGAAAATGTGCGGAATATGGCGAAACGACGGGTGCCGCTCTGTGACCCAGTGCCACCCACCACGTGAATGCAGCATGGGTGGCTACACCACAGGACGCTATTTGCGCCTCATACACGTGAACACCATCACGCATGGAACAAGTTATCACGGCCCATGGTGGGCTCTGTGACTAATCGGCACCAGGACAATTGCTGAACCGAGGTGACAAACGCTAATCGTTCCTGCAGAACATACTAATGTACATGTACTGTGAATATGGACATCCTGTCTCCAGTCGTTCAAGATGTTCTGAACATGAGCGTATTTTGAAAGAGGACAAAGATTTAGAAACAGACAAGTGTGTGAAGATCTATGCTAGGGATTTCAGTCCATTTGCTTAGCAGTATAGAGGCTATCTTAATTTAGGTCAAACATTGACTGAAACAGAGAAATAATATGGCTCAGGGGATATCACAAACCGTATTCTGTGGTATGCGACGCAATACGAAGAAAGCTTAGCAGAATGAAAAGCTTCTTTCAGACATATACTTTTTAGAATAACATAAAATGCATTTGGGGAATTCAGAATGAATTGGCCATTCAGAATTAATTCAGCGAACCCGCAATACACGTCCTGGAAAGGGATTTAAAAATTGATATAACTGGGATCATATTTGGTTGAAACACGTTAAGATTACAGAAACTAGGCTTCCGAATGGTTCAAATGGCTATGAGCACTATGGGACTTAAGATCTGAGGTCATCAGTCCCATTGACTTGGAACTACTTATACCTAACTAACCTGAGGACATCACAAACATCCATTCCCGAGGCTGGATTCGAAGCTGGGACCGTAGCAGCAGCGCGATTCCAGACTTAAGCGCCTAGAACCGCTCGGCCACCAAGGCTTCCGAAATCTCACTTAAGTTGGCGTTGCAGTATTAAAGTCTTGTACGGGTTCTTAGGCGCAAAGGGTCCAGATTTCGAGAGAAGGTTCTGCTTACTGCAGAAAACATGTGTTACAGGCGACCTGATCATGGCTGGAACTAAGAACAGCCAGTACTAATCGAAAGAAGATGAAGTTGCACAGAAATCCGTTCATATCTAAAACAAATAAATAACCCCAAGAAATGTCGAAAAAGAAAAAAAGGAGGAATAAAATCGACCATATTTTGGCCTACAAAGACTTAAAATGTATATTATATTGACGCTCGACTTGAAATACTCTGGAAAAAAAGGAATTTTCATCAACTTCCGAAAACTGCTCGTAACACTACAACGAATGCGTGCAGGATACATTGCTACGTAGCATAGCACATCAGGAAGGCAGACAGACAAATAGATAGATGGACAGACAGACAGGCAGGTAGGCTGGCTTCTTTAGCCTGCTTACGTTGAGCGTAGCTTAGCTTGGCATGGACGGCAGTAAAGCAGCCTGCCCAGTCTGCTGATGATGTGTGGCAGCTGTCGGGCAAGAATGGGCAGGTTGAAACCGGAATGTGTACACTTCTGGCATGACACAAGACAGTAAGTACGGTAGCCAGACTATGCTATGTCAAACTATTCTTTTCTACGTTAGTTCTTTGACCTACATGCTACATAATCTTTGTTTACCACTAGATTTCGCTTCTTCTACTACTCTGATACCCCACCAAGTCTACTGGTTGTTTGATAATGGTTTCCCACAGCACTCTATTATATGGTAAATTTTTCTGGGTAAATCAACGGAGAAATACCTTCGTATCGGAGCGATGTTTCGGCGAATTTAATACTACCATTCTTTGTCGAAGAGTCTGTCTCCTCTCAGATGCTGGTGCATACCCATCAAGGGTTGTATCTTTCATCTCTGGAATCGCATCTGGCGGGTAAATAGCAAATGCCTGGAAGAGTGAGTCCCAGGGGATAGGGCTTGGAGGAGAAGGGCGTGGGTGTGCGCCGGGCCTGTCGCAAGAACACTGCTGGCGCTCTGATCAGGGAACGCTCCTGGCCAGTTTTTTACAGCACTTCGTCCCAGCCGAACCTGAGATGAAAACAGCAGTCTCTGTTCACTAGACTTTCTGGAGGCTTATTTTTATTGCTTCCTCGATACACAGCTGTGTGTGTTTGAAGCTGCAGATGTATGCATTGAAGATGTTATATAGGCTACTTCTGTGCTCTACATTTCTCTGTAAGATGCAGCGTTGTATTTGGGCATCTGACGTAATGGATTACACGACAAGTTGTCCTTAGGGATCATTTGTGGAGCAACTACATCTCTAATTTTAGATAAACTAAGGGTAACCGTCTTTACAATATGCTTGTCCAAGACCCTGGAGCTTCTGTGCGAACTCCGGAAACTTGATGTCATTCTCCACCTTTTTCTTTACTTTGCGGCGATCAGACCTTGCAGCGTGTTTTATTTGCGCCCTCGACTAGCCCTTGCTGCAGAATGTTCTACGTGGGTGTTGTTAAGTCAGAGAACAGTCTTTGTCGCAGGTTGCTCAGGCTTTTGCGACAGTGTTGCACTGGGAGTTGGAAAGATGCAGTGTTTAGATGGAGGTTTATGTTCCACTTTTGCGGCACATTAAGTGACCAAATGAATCTTTTGGTTTCATATTTATTAAAATATGCCATGAATCAAACGCAGGCTCACTCCACAGGAGGCAGACACGTTATCACTCCGCTAAGCATACGGACTTTGACAGTATAAACCTAGCACCGAGAGCAATAGTGTCCTGCTAGATTGTGCAGCATGCTCCGCCTACCCTATTTAAGATCAATGCAAACACAGCATCAATCTCACTGGGTTTTCCTCACTTAGCGGCCTCAAGTTAGCAACGTATTTATATGTAACGTATTTATATGTACCCATACACATGCCAACAGGATTATGCACAATTTTAATGGTCCTTTAATTACCAGAAGTGCCTGTTCTATGATGCTTAATATGAAGTTGATGGCTTTTGTAACCACAGTTTTTCAATTCTGATATCTACAATATCAACAAAAGCAAAAAAAAGGATAATCGGGTGATGCTGAGGGAATTAGATTAGGAAATAAGACGCTGAAACTAGTAAATGAGTTTTGCTATTTGGGGAGTAAAATAACTGATGGTGGTCGAGGTAGAGAGGATATAAAATGTAGACTGACAATGGCTAGGAAAGCGTTTCTCAAGAATAGAAATTTGTTAACATCGAGTATAGATTTAAGTGTCAGGAAGTCGTTTCTGAAAGTATTTGTATGGAGTGTAGCCATGTATGGAAGTGGAACGTGGAAGATAAATAGCTCAGACAAGAAGAGAATAGAAGCTTTCGAAATGTGGTGCTACAGAAGAATGCTGAAGATTAGATGGGTAGATCACATAACTAATGAGGAGGTACTGAACAGAAGTGGGGAGAAGAGAAATTTGTGGCACAGCTTGACTAGGAGAAGGGGTCGCTTGGTAGGACATATTGTGAGGCATCAGGGGATCACCAATTTAGTATTGGAGGGCAGTGTGGAGGGTAAAAATCGTAGAGGGAGACCAAGAGATGAATACACTAAACAGATTCAGAAGGATGTAGGTTGCAGTAGGTACTGGGAGATGAAGAAGCTTGCACAGGATAGAGTAGCATGGAGAGCTGCATCACACCAGTCTCTGGACTGAAGACCACAACTACAACATCTACAATATTCAATACTGTAAGTTTTTTAGATTTATAAATTTTTATTCGGAATACTGAATGGTTTTGTTGCACTTATGGCTAACCTCTAATAAGCATGTTCCGCGAGCTAGCCTGGAACTGCCTGTTTTCTATTTTTCTAAATTGAGTACGTTTTATCTGTTTCTGGATTTTATGAGTGTTTTCAGTTGTTCTAGTTCCCATGTATGGACAGTTTAAGTCTCTCGAGTAAAATAAAGTAATTTAAGTTTCTTGTAGGTGATGGGGCTGGAGGGGTAGGAGGGGCTGCGGGTGGTATCGGACTTACTGGTAATTTACAGTCGCAGTTCATAGCTCTCATCTTTCCATCTTGATGTCGTGGGGCCAATACGCCACAAGCAGATCAGATGTATTGCCTAAACGTAGGCTGGAGAGTTTGTAGTACCTATTACCGGTTGTAGTAGCACTCTTCTGAGTACCTTTGCGAGACCATAGATACGAAGCGGTGCCAGTGTTCTAGGATACAATTTCCTGTTATCAACCCGAAGTGTGAGATACTTCACTACTGGTACAGGATCATTTCCCACTTCTTCGTACGGTGGCTCTTGTAGAAGTCTCACTATTCCGTCAGTATTATTATTGATATTATTTAAGTTATAGCATTGGATCTTCCTGCATTCTATCACACTTTGGTAGAAGGTTACACATTACTGGTGTGTGATATTATAGACCCCACTCACAGCATACACGTAGAATACAGCGAGACTCGAACTCTTTGCTGAACTGAAGCTGTGAGAGTTGATTGTGAATCGTAGTCGGATGACAGTCGGTCGCGAAAGGTGAAGATCGTTGGTTCGAGTCTCGTTCCACACACACTTTTAATCTGCCATTATCTGCCAGATTATTCTACATCTCAGATATTGTGTAATTATGCCAGCATCTTGATGTCAACTACACTATCCTATAAATTCGTGATTAAGAGCTCACACACTTCCGGTGCACTAGTGACTGGATTTAGTCTAGGTCCAGAATTCTTTCAAGTCACAAAAACAAAGACAAACAGAAACCTTTCAAGACAATGAATACCTGACTAACACATCACTAACGAGAGAAAATACGGCTTTTCTAAAGTGCTTGTTTAAATGTACGATGGATATTTGTGTATTAAATTCCGATCGGTAGCGAAATGGAAACCACAGCGAAAATAAAAAATGCATTATTTGCAACCGTGAGCTACACCTCCCAGTTACCTCTCTGCATAGTCTCATTGTCATAGACTCAAATATTTGTCGTAGTGCCTTCCCAGCTTTCCAATACCCTCGTCATAGGAGGTAGGAGCCTGTGCTTTGCGCCGTTTCTCTATGCTGGCCTACAGCTCATTGCCTGTTCCGACATGTTGTCTTCGTAGCTTACAGTCCGTGTGAGCAGAGATGAAACTGAGAGGGAGCCAAGTCCATGTTTAGTGGGTGATCAAATACTTTCCATCGAAAACGCTGCATGAGAGTCTTCATCACCCCTGCAGTTTGCGCCAGAGAATATTGTCACGAATGACCGTTAGTGATGTGGGTAGCAACGAATTAGAAAAAAATCAACGGATTTCTGTGGGAGAGATACTATTTTATAGGCATCTTTACGCGCTCACTATGTTCTCACAACTGAAAAGAAGGATAGGCAAACTAGGGGCACCGTCCAACACATCTGCAGAAAGATTTAACGGTTTTTCACTGCGTGTTCCATTTCGCGACCTATAGGACCTTAGTAAACGTATAGTCCTCGTATTTGAGGACTCATTAGAGGAAATTCCATATAAAATACAATGTAGAAAGTGAACGACATGAAAAGAGAAACTGAGAGGACAATGTAATGGGAGACAAACGGTTAGGGAGAGAAAGCCCAACTGCAGCAGCAGCAGCAGCAGTGCTAAAATAAACAGACGGGAGCTATAGAGCGCGCGAGTCTGGTTAGCGCGCTTGGCCTAACATTACGCCGTCCTCCACGCTTCCTTCTGCTAACAGAGTGCACCCCTCCCAAACGCAAAACCCCCACCGCCTAGCCCGGTACCTCCGCAGTAAGCGATGATGCAGGCTCAGGGTATCGTAGTAATAGCTGCGGTGTCCTCATTCTTCAGAAAGTCAACAGGATAATCTGCCATCGGTCTTGCGTGAGCCCCTCGCTAAAGCCGTGCTGCAGTCTAAACACTGGCGCCCGGAACTGCCGCGAACAGGCTGGAATCGCCTGGCTCCTTGCGCTCAGTCTCTGCACCAGGCGTTGCCAGCTGTGCGTTTAATTAATTTGGTCGACATTAGTGAGCGCCAAATATTGCCCTTCCGTTCGATAAACAAGTCAACACCGCCAGTCGCTGCCGCTTTACTCGCAATGGCAGAACCATTTAGAGTGTTTATCAGGTTTCTCCTTTGCTTGAATTTCCCTTACTCTATTGATCTACAACGTTCTCTTGCATTTATTTGAATATCGCGATTTCTTGACTGACTGGTGTTCTGCGAATTAATGATACTAGCAGGCTTGACTCCTGAAATGTCATGGTATACCGAATTTGAACAAAACCGCAAACAGCTCACAACTGACAATTTTTTCACGACCGGTTTCGCTGCGTTAAAAGTGCAAGAATACAATGGTCTTGCGGTTTGATTTGAAAGGCTACAGGCGACTGTAATTACGCATCCTGACAGCAATTACTTTAACTTGTAACCCTTCCCCTTGTCTACCTGGCCATGCATCTGTCAAACTGCCCTCTGACACCGCTTGTTGTTGCTAGCCTGCATTGGTGGTTATTACTTTTGTCAGAATTTGAAATAAAACTTGAATTCTGAAATACGTTAATGAAATGGTGGCCCAGACATTATTGTAGTCAAATATTAATGGGTGATTAATATCAACATGGTATTAATGGTTTATAAAAATAGCTAGAGTTTATTCGTCACAAATAAGGACAAACAACACGAGTTAACCGAGATAACAAATAATTCATGAACAATTGGCAACACTAATAGAAGCACCAAATAATTAACCCTCCACTGTGTGGCGTTTGGTTTGCAAGTACTAAGATTCATGTCTTTAATCTATTTACCGTGGTTCACAATACAGATAACGCAATCTGAAATTATCTGATACTGAACAGACTTTGATGTATTGTTTCAACATATAAGTTATACTACTTTGGTGCAGCTGAGAGCAAGTGAAAAGATTGCGATTCTGTTTGCTCTAACAAGCTGGATCAGCAATGCTATACACCTTTCTCAATCCATAGCACTGTCTCAGGTGACTGTTGTGGTGCAAGCGTCTGCAGAATAGCGATGTGCTGCGCCTGTAATTTGCTACCACGGACACGAAATATGCCCTTTTCTTGATGCAATAATTTACCAACAGTCGTATGTACTGCAGAAATTTATTTTATTTTATGAACTTCTATGTGCTACCAGTTTTGGCATTACACTGATGCCATCTTCAGGCCCCACTCGTCATAGCCGTAAAATCGCAATACACGGAAGGAGCCATATAATTGGATCCGTGAATCAACCGTCCTGCAACAGCTCTTGGTGGCCAGGCGACACAGCACAGTAGCAGCAGAGCGGTTCCGGACTGAAGCGCCTAGAACCGCTTGGCCACCGCGGCCGTCTACAACGGGGTACACAACATCAAACGTAAAGGCAGCATACCTGATATAAATAAAATTTCCCTCAGCACAGTGAGTTGTCCGAGACGACTGAGGTCTAAGCTGTCGCTACAGCAAACACTTCAGGGCTCATCAGCGAAGACAAGTGCCTCTGCCAAGTCATGCCCAGGATGAGTGTCCCAAGTGAAACCCACTCATAACAAGGGTCAAGATCAGAAACTCCTCTCCAGACTGGAGACTGGAGCCTAATTTGAAAGCCCCTTTTCTCCACTTGTCCCTTTCCATCGAACCTCACTCGCAAAGTTCACCCACGCAACAGCCCCGACATGGGTTTTCTGCCAATGACAAGACTCCACGAGCGCCATGTCTCCCCTTTAACTCATCTACTCTACCTTCCAGCCAAACGAAACGTTAATAATATTCTTTTCTCTGCTGGAAAAGCAGCCATTCCCTGACTTGGGCGGCAGAGGGACGACCACACCTGATGGATATATACATAGTGTCCAGTCCAAGGTGAACATGGAAACTCGTGGATTTTTATGGACGCCATTGCTTTACACAATGGGCGTTTATGACACTGACGAAGCGCCTTGGCCGGGCGATCCTCTTCTCCCCTGCGACCCCGTCTCTGCCATGGACAGAAACGCCTGACAGCTAGATCGCCTCTTCAGACGAAAGCATTGTCTGTACACCACTGCGAGAAATTCTTGGAACTAGCATTCTGCTTAGAGATGTTCCTCTCCCTAGTAGCTGCATCCAACAACCAAGTACCAAATATCCATTGCAAGACTTGTTGTTAATCAACAAAACTACCTGCCTGTTCTCAGTGCCAGAAAATACTATTCAGAGGAGAGCTACCATAAATATCCCATATGCATTAACTGTGCACATGCTTCTATCAATGCCCACTCATGTTGATAACCTGCTATCATCTCACAAAAATGATTTGTAGGGTGCAATAACAACATTAAAAAGTAGTCTCGAATATGGAAGTAGGTGAGAGAGTGACTTGTTCGCTCTCAGAAATAGTATCTTTACGTTGTTCTACATGGAAAGGAAAGCTTGCTTGTTATCTATATATTTAAAAGATTAGTTAACGACAACAAATAAAAGTATACCAAATAAAGTGTATTCTCAGTAGTGTCACTTAGATAAGTATATGCTGGTCTGCAGCACGTTGTCTGTTCCGACATGTTGTCTTCATAACTTGTAGTCATTTGAGCAGAGATGAAAAACAGAGGAAGCCATGTACTTGCTGTTTTGTGGGTGATAAAATAGTTTCCATCGAAACCACCGCAAGAGATTCCCCTGTAGTTTGCAGCTGATAATATTAGCACAAAAAAGGAAATTTATGAGAGTTAGTGATGTGAGCAGCATAGAATTAAGTAAAATCTACGAGCAGGTACCCGTACTTAGCGGAAGACATTATTTCTTAGGCATCTTTACATATTCCCTTTGAGCTCAGAAATTTAAAGGGCGATGTGGCGCATTCGACACTGCCCGACACATTTGTGCAAAACTTAATCGGTTTTTCACTGTGGTTTGCATTTCGCGACCGATCAGACCTTAATAAATGAACAACCCTCATATTTCAGGTTCCATTACAACGTTCGTAGTCACAGAATACAACCCGATTAACAAGGGATGTTGGCAGCAAATAATTACCAGGAAAACTTCGTGGCGAATGGTGTAGAGGATGTACTATGGCAAAAAAAAGTGGTTCAAATGGCTCTGAGCACTATGGGACTGAACATCTGTGGTCATAACTCCCCTAGAACATAGAACTACTTAAACCTAACTAACCTAAGGACATCACACACATCCATGCCCGAGGCAGGATTCGAACCTCCGACCGTAGCAGTCCCGCAATTCCGGACTGAGCGCCTAGAACCGCTAGACCACCGCGGACGGCATATGGCAAAAAGAACAGTAGGAAATGTAATAAATATGATTGAAATGTGATATAAGAACCATAAAATAAGCTACCACCAGTGGAGCGCCTGTTTCAGGAACGTAGAACATTAACCAGCCCTGTTACTAAAAAGATGAGAAACCGCGGAAGAGAAAATTTATCCAATATTAAAAATCGGGAGCAGGAGTTAATTAAGTTGTTGGGCCTACATGTGCATCCATGTGCAAATTGAATGCAGATGAAGGACTAAACGTATTAAAAAAACCTTCTATGGCTAAATTTTGATAAATAATCAGCATTGGCGGCCGAAGACTTCCGGCATAAGAAGTCAACCTCATTCTGCCAACGGCCTTGTCAAAGAGAGCGGAGGAGCGGATAGAGGTTCAGGGCACTCTCTTGTCCTAAGGGTGGGAAATTGCCCCTAAAGGCGGAAGAATCAGCAATGATCAACGACATGAGGATGCAGAAGGCAATGGAAACCACTGCATTAAAGACACGTAACGTGTATCCACAGGACATGTGGCCTGTAATTGAAGAAGTGTCATGATGATCTCTCCATTGGCAAAAGATTCCGGAATAGTCCCCCATTCGGATCTCCGGGAGGGGACTGCCAAGGGGGAGGTTACCATGAGAAAAAGATTGAATAATCAACGAAAGGATAACGTTCTACGAGTCGGGGCGTGGGATGTCAGAAGCTTGAACGTGGTAGGGAAACTAGAAAATCAGAAAAGGGAAATGCAAAGGCTCAATCTAGATATAGTAGGTGTCAGTGAAGTGAAGTGGAAGGAAGACAAGGATTTCTGGTCAGATGAGTATCGGGTAATATCAACAGCAGCAGAAAATGGTATAACAGGTGTAGGATTCGTTATGAATAGGAAGGTATGGCAGAGGGTGTGTTACTGTGAACAGCTCAGTGACCGGGTTGTTCTAATCAGAATCGACAGCAGACCAACACCGACAACGATAGTTCAGGTATGCATGCCGACGTCGCAAGCTGAAGATGAACAGATAGAGAAAGTGTATGATGATATTGAAAGGGTAATGCAGTATGTAAGGGGGGACGAAAATCCTATAGTCTTGGGCTACTGGAGTGCAGTTATAGGGGAAGGAGTAGAAGAAAAGGTTACAGGAAAATATGGGCTTGTGACAAGGAATGAAAGAGGAGAAAGACTAATTGAGTTCTGTAACAAGTTTCAGCTAGTAATAGTGAATACCCCGTTCAAGAATCACAAGAGGAGGAGGTATACTTGGAAAAGGCCGGGAGATACGGGAAGATTTCAATTAGATTACATCATGGTCAGACAGAGATTCCGAAATCAGATACTGGATTGTAAGGCGTACCCAGGAGCAGATATAGACTCAGATCACAATATAGTAGTGATGAAGAGTAGGCTGAAGTTCAAGACATTAGTCAGGAAGAATCAATACGCAAAGAAGTGGGATACGGAAGTACTAAGGAATGACGAGATACGTTTGAAGTTATCTAACGCTACAGATACAGCAATAAGGAATAGCGCATTAGGCAGTACAGTTGAAGAGGAATGGACATCTCTAAAAAGGGCCATCACAGAAGTTTGAGAGGAAAACATAGGTACAAAGAAGGTAGTTGCGAAGAAACCATGGATAACAGAAGAAATACTTCAGTTGATTGATGAAAGGAGGAAGTACAAACATGTTCCGGGAAAATCAGGAATACAGAAATACAAGCCGCTGAGGAATGAAATAAATAGGAAGTGCAGGGAAGCTAAGACGAAATGGCTGCCGGAAAAAATGTGAAGACATCGAAAAAGATATGATTGTCGGAATGACAGACTCAGCATACAGGAAAGTCAAAACAACCTTTGGTGACATTAAAAGCAACGGTGGTAACATTAAGAGTGCAACGGGAATTCCACTGTTAAATGCAGAGGAGAGAGCAGATAGGTGGAAAGAATACATTGAAAGCCTCTATGAGGGTGAAGATTTGTCTGATATGATAGAAGAAGAAACAGGAGTCGATTTAGAAGAGATATGGGGATCCAGTATTAGAATCGGAATTTAAAAGAGCTTTGGAGGACTTACGGTCAAATAAGGCAGAAGGGATAGATAACATTCCATCAGAATTTCTAAAATCATTGGGGGAAGTGGCAACAAAACGACTATTCACGTTGGTGTGTAGAATATATGAGTCTGGCGATACACCATCTGACTTTCGGAAAAGCATCATCCACACAATTCTGAAGACAGCAAGAGCTGACAAGTGCGAGAATTATCGCACAATCAGCTTAACAGCTCGTGCATCGTAGCTGCTTACAAGAATAATATACAGAAGAATGGAAAAGAAAATTGAGAATGCGCTAGGTGACGATCAGTTTGGCTTTAGGAAAAGTAAAGGGGCGAGAGAGGCAATTCTGACGTTACGGCTAATAATGGAAGCAAGGATATAGAAAAATCAAGACACTTTCATAGGATTTGTCGACCTGGAAAAAGCGTTCGACAATATAAAATGGTGCAAGCTGTTCGAGATTCTGAAAAAAGTAGGGGTAAGCTATAGGGAGAGACGGGTCATATACAATATGTACAACAACCAAGAGGGAATAATAAGAGTGGACGATCAAGAACGAAGTGCTCGTATTAAGAAGGGTGTAAGACAAGGCTGTAGTCTTTCGCCCCTACTCTTCAATCTGTACATCGAGGAAGCAATGATGGAAATAAAAGAAAGGTTCAGGAGTGGAATTAAAATACAAGGTGAAAGGATATCAATGATACGATTCGCTGATGACATTGCCATCCTGAGTGAAAGTGAAGAAGAATTAAATGATCTGCTGAACGGAATGAACAGTCTAATGAGTACACAGTATGGTTTGAGAATAAATCGGAGAAAGACGAAGGTAATGAGAAGTAGTAGAAATGAGAACAGCGAGAAACTTAACATCTTAACATCAGGATTGATGGTCACGAAGTCAATGAAGTAAAGGAATTCTGCTACCTAGGCAGTAAAATAACCAATGACGGACGGAGCAAGAAGGACATCAACAGCAGACTCGCTATGGCAAAAAAGGCATTTCTGGCCAAGAGAAGTCTACTGATATCAAATACCGGCCTTAATTTGAGGAAGAAATTTCTGAGGATTTACATCTGGAGTACAGCATTGTATGGTAGTGAAACATGGACTGTGGGAAAACCGGAACAGAAGAGAATCGAAGCATTTGAGATGTGGTGCTATAGACGAATGTTGAAAATTAGGTGGAATGAGGAGGTTCTACGCAGAATATGTGAAAAACACTGATAAGGAGAAGTGACAGGATGATATGACATCTGCTAAGACATGAGGGAATGACTTCCATGGTACTAGAGGGAGCTGTAGAGGGCAAAAACTGTAGAGGAAGACAGAGATTGGAATACGTCAAGCAAATAATTGAGGACGTAGGTTGCAAGTGCTACTCTGAGATGAAGAGGTTAGCACAGGAAAGGAATTCGTGGCGGGCCGCATCAAACCAGTCAGTAGACTGATGACCAAAAAAAAAAAAAAGGCTCTAAACTTGAACTAGGAACACCTCTGAAGAGGTTCATCGTGGCTCTAGTCTGAATTTGGGGAACGCGAAAACACATCGGGCTACGACCATAAAACTCTCCAGGAGCTAGTAAGGGGTTAATGGGGGACGGGGGGGGGGGGGGGGGTTGAAGGGTGTGTGTGAACTGTTTGTGTGGAGAAGTTGCTTACTCGATTGAACTATTGCTTGAAATGGCAGTAAAATATAGAAAAATTTGTGGGATATATTATCAATAACAGACGAACCACTACGCCATCTATATAACAGTGTGACTAAGCTTTCTCGACCCACCAGATGTGTTTCTAGTCAAAGCAGTTATGTGCACATCCTACAAGTAATCCTGTTTTGTGTCCCCTACATGTTTTGAAAAGGAAACTGAGGATATCTTAGGTTAAAATCATTTTGGATTTAGGAAAAGAAAAAAAAAGGAAAAATAGAAAGAGAGAGAGAGACAGGCAGTTCTGCTGTTTTAGTTGAGTATGGAAGCAAGACTTAAGGAAAATGTAGACACCATCAAAGGATCAAAAATTAAAATAATGCAAAAGTATTCGAAATTCTCAGAGAATTAGCGATCAGCTAAGGGGTTTAAATACAATATATCTGATTGTGATTTCTAAGAAGGAACAATAACAATGGAAGGCGATAAATGATGTGCATGGATGAAGACGCTTGTGAGACAAGATGCTGGCTTTTTATCCGTAGCGTTCAATCTGCACGTCAGAGAAGCAACGAGAGGAGTGAATGAAAAGTTCAAGAGTGGATAGCAGTGATAAGGATCGCTGATCACATTGATGTCTTCATGAAAGCGAGTGAGAACTGCAGGACGTACACAGTGGAATGATAAGCAGAGCATAGAATACACAGGGCGTAAGTGGTAACTGTTTACAACGTAACACTGTGACGAAGGGGAAGTCGGAGAAGAACAATTTGATGTACTACACAAGCGATTGAAGAAGCCGGGAAACAGCATCAACGTAGCCTACAAAAGCCACCTGAATTACAGGACATGCGCACTTATGTGAATTTTAACAGCGTGCCGGCCGGTGTGGCCGTGTTGTTCTAGGCGCTTCAGTCTGGAACCGCGTGACCGCTACGGTCCCAGGTTCGAACCTTGCCTCGGGCATGGATGTGTGTGATGCCCTTATGTTAGTTAGGTTTAAGTAGTTCTAAGTTCTAGGGACTGATGACCACAGATGTTAAGTCCCATAGTGCTCAGAGCCATTTGAACAATTTTTTAACGGCGTAAAATGAACAACAAAATGGTTTGTTTCTCTGGCCTTCTTATTACAACTGTGCTTGTAACGATTAAGTTTAGATGGAATTGGAAAAGCAATTAGTTTCTTAAAACTTGTTCAAAAGTCTTTTCCTTACATTCCCGTAAGTCGAGAGGTTAACTTACCAAGGTTAACAAAGGCCGGTTGCATGAGAGGCTGAAAGGATATGACAATTACAGTGGGTGGATAATAATAAGAACACAACATGACAAATTTATGCTTGAACATAAATGCAGCCGCCAGTCTAGCCTGTTGGTTGCACTGTGGTAATTCACCATGAACGGCATATGTGCATTGTCCTCAATACTTCGCAAGTATCGGAACAGTTTTCTGTGTAGTTGTTAGTCCGTCATGTCGGAGCTCATTGAGTTCGAACGTGAGCAGATTGTTGGTGCTTGTATAGTGGATGCTTCAGCAATAAAGGTAGACGAAGTCTTTGGTGTTTCAATAGGCACTGCATCGGACATTTATACCGCATGCAGAGGAAGCGGAGGAAGATCATCCCTAAGTCTCACCGGGGACGGATGTGTGTTGTGTAATCGTGATAGACGGTGTTGGCGAACCCTGTCAGCAAAAAACCAACTCGAATGGAGCACCATAAGCAGGTAATAGCAGGGCGAGGTAGATTTGCAAAACCGCGCTTGAGTAACTAATTCCCGTTACAGGAAAACGTGGTGCCGAAACCATAGTGCCAGGACTGTAGAGCAGTGGGAGGAAGTCGTTTAATCGGACGAGTATTGCTCCACACTGATTCCAGTTTCTGGACGAGTTTACGTTCCAGGAGTGAAAAACGGCGGGAATGTACTTATAATATGGGCAGCGATATTGTGGTATTCATTGGGCTGCATGGTGTCTGTGTATTATCGTATTTCTGCCTGGGTACATCCCATGGTACCGTGCTTTTGTTACCCAGTGGTGATGCTGTGTTCCAAGACAGCAGGATCCTTGTGCACACTGCTCACCGTGCATAACTTGTTTTGTGGCCACCACAGTCAAAAGATCCGAATATTACTGAGCCTTTGTGGCCTACTTTGCCGAGAAGTGTGCGTGATTATTATCCCCCTCCAACATCCCACTACTTTGCAAGACTAATGGTACACAGTTCCAAAATTACGGAATGTTAGCAGGATGTTTTTAATACCAACGGCTTTCTCATACTGTATTAGGTATGGAAATCTGTTTATTATGTTTCCATATTTATTCCACCGCGTGTATATAGCGCCGCTCATGCGCTGGTCATTGAAATGGCATTCGGAAGCTAATTTGAGATTGTTTCTCGGCTTGATAAGCCACAAATCGTTTATAACAAATTTCTCGTCTCGACTTGCCCTTCACCACAGTGCATGTACTACTCGTAATGTTCTACTGGCATAGAACCAGAAATGTTAGCTTTTGCTCCATCAGTTCCCTCCGATACTTTGGCTACCTTGAAATAAAAAGGGTAAGCTTTCGTGCTCAGGTTCTAAAACCACCCTCAACTACACCGGTAGTTCCTTCTGCACTGTCGTTAGATCCTCTAAATACTGCTCTGGCGACAACCAGTTTCTACATCTAAATCCTCATCCACAAACATACTCCGCAAGCAACCGTAGCCTGCGTGATGGAGGGTATACTGTACCACAACTACTCGTTTCCTTTCCTGTTCCACTCGCAGATAGAGAGAGGCAAAAGCGATTGTCTATATGCCTCCGTATGAACCCTGAATTTCTCGTATCTTATCTTGGTGGTCCCTATGCGAAATGTATGTTGGCGGCAGTAGAATCGATCTGCAGTCAATTTCAAATACGGGTTCTCTAAACTTTATAAGGGGGTAGTGTTCTTCGAAATGAATGTCTTCTTCTCTCCAGGGATTCCCACTTGAGCTCTTGAAGCACATCCGTTAACAGTAGCATGCTGGTCAAAACTGACGGTAACAAATCTCGCAGCTAGCCTCTAAATTGGTTCGATGTCTTCCTTCAATCCGATCTCGTGCGGATCCCAAACACTCGAGCAGTACTCACGAATAGGCCAAACTAGCGCCCTGTATGCAGTCTTCTTTGCAGATGAACTACACTTTTGCAAAATTCTCCCAATAAATCGAAGTCGACCATTCACCTTCCTTACCAAAATACTCAGATCTTCGTTCCACTTCATATAGCTTCGTAACGTTACGCCCAGGTATTTAAACGACGTGACTGTATCTGGCAGGAATTTACTAATGCTCTATCCGAACATCTCGGCTTTGTTTTTTTCTACTCATCCGCGTTAACTTACACCTTTCTACGTTAAGAGGCAGCAACCATTCATCACACCAACTAGAACTTTCGTCTTGGGCATCCTGTATCTACCTACAGTCAGTTACCTTCGACACCTTCCTGTACACAACAGCTTCAGCAGCGAACAACCGCAGATTACTGCCCACTCCGCCTGCTAAGACAACATACTGAGTTCTATAACTTAAGAAGTCTTCGCGTCAGTCACGTGTTGGGAGCTTTTCCTACGCACTTACCCTCGTTAATAGTCTGCAGTGGCGTAGTGTGTCGAATGCCTTTCGTAAATCTAGAATTATGGAATATGCCTGTTGCCCTTCATCCGTAGTTCGCAGTATATCATGTGAGAAAAGAAACAGCAGCGTTTCGTACGAGCGATGTTTTCTAGAAGCTTTTTGATTCCTGGACATGAGCTTTTGGGTCTTTAGGAAATTTATTATATTCCGAATATGCTGAAGAATTCTGCAACTAACCGAAGTTAGGGGTATTGGTCAGTAATTTTGCGGTTCCGTTCCTTTAAACTTCATGTATACAGGAGTCACCTGCGCTTTCTTCTAGCCACTTGGCACTTTGCACTGATCAAGATATTCGCTATAAATGCAACTAAGTAAGCGACCATTGACGGAGAGTGTGGTGTCACCGCCAGACACCACACTTGCTAGGTGGTAGCCTGTAAATCGGCCGCGGTCCTGTAGTATACGTCGGACCCGCGTGTCGCCACTATCAGTGATTGCAGACCGAGCGCCGCCAGACGGCAGGTCTAGAGAGACTTCCTAGCACTCGCCCCAGTTGTACAACCGACTTTGCTAGCGATGGTTCACTGACTAAATACGCTCTCATTTGCGGAGACGATAGTTTAGCATAGCCTTCAGCTACGTTATTTGCTACGACCTAGCAAGGCGCCATGTTCAGTTACTATTGATATTGTGAATCATGTACCGTCAAGAGCGACGTTCACCATTAATGGATTAAAGTTAAGTATTCCACCAACTACGTCCGCTCTTCTAAATTCTAATTTCCTTGTCATGTTCCAGACCTCACGCCAGCCTGCCTGAGCTAAAACGCGTGCATTTCGGCCTCCTTTAGTAAAACGGTGTTGGCTCTCTTGCCAACCACAACACTGGCGACGAGGCAAAACCGCGTTCTTATCGATATTGCCCTGATTTACTTGTGTAATGGGGTCGCCACAATCTCCAGACGTACTGTCCGAATTTTATCGCTTACAGAATCAGCAGACGCAGGCCTTACTGGATGCCCTTGGACAGCTCGTCCAGGGTCAACGTGCGATGCAAAACATTGTGGCAGCAGCCGCTCCACCGGTAACGCAGCCACAACACGCGGTTGCACCAATTTTTAGACCTTTTGATGCTGCACTGGAAAGCTGGACGGAGCTGTCACGCCAATTTGGATTCCATCTCGCCGCCTACAGAATTCAAGATAAAGAGCGACAGCCTTTTTTGTTATCATCAGTCGCGGTAAACACGTACCGTGTGATAGTCAAATAATTTCCCCGACGCGACGTAGCAACTGTGTCCTACGAAGAAATTTTGTCTGCATTAGATGCTTATTTCAGAGAATCAGTCAATGTAGTTGCGAAACGGTATACCTTCTTTCGTACACAACGTACGGTAGGTCAGACTAATCAGGAGTGGGTTGCCACCTTGCAAGGCCTTACTAGGGATTGTGCATTTGAGTGTCAATGTGGACCCCCTTATTCCGGTGCTATGGTACGTGATGCAATTGCACAGAACGTTTCTGATGTTCGTATAAGGGAATAGATTTTGAAACTAGTCAATCCCCCCCCTTCAACAAGTGATGGACATATTGGATCGGCAGGACACACTTGACTTTGCTCAGGAATCATTTGAAACTTCGCCACCCGTGTGTCAGGTTAACCGGCCCGCCGGGCGAGCTGCATGGAACAGTAAACAGTCCTCGCACCTGGCCGCGCAGCTGCCGCCAGGCTCTCAGCCACGCGTGCCGCGCAAATGCAGTGCTAAAATCATGCCCGCGGTGTGCTTCTAGACATTCGCGTGGGAATTGCCCGTCACGCCAAGCTATTTGCTTTTTCTGTAATAAAAAAGGACATGTTCAGAGTGTTTGCTGGAAAAAGCTCAGATCAGAAACTCACAACCATTCCAGCTTTGCGCTGGATTCGAACCAAGGATACTCAGGCTCGTGAAACTTCGCCCATGGAAATTCATGTAGTTCATTCCACTCTGCTCAGTGCCACTTTCTCTAACAGTGACTGTGTTCATCCCATAAATAGTGTGCGTCGACATCGCCGGAAATCCCGTCAAGTCGCAAGTGATTATGTACCAGAGTCAGTTCACGTTGCATGAGACAGTCGCTCTTGTCGTCACCAGGACAATAAACTTTTTGTAGACTTGGACATTAACGGCAAAGTGATACCTTTCCAGCTCGATACCAGAGCTGCAGTTTCACTGATCAATCAAGACACGTACAAACATCTGGGTACACCTCCGTTGCGTGCCGCAAATGTTAAGTTAACTAGTTATTCAGGTCGAGATAGCACTGTGTTAGGACAGTGCAGCCTTCTTGCAACGTACAAAGGACAAACAAAACTTGTGTCGTTTTATGTCCTTCGTTCTTCTTCTGCAGTGAACTTGTTTGGTATCGATTTATTTCAGTTGTTTAACTTGTCTATAGTGAATCAGGTCCTATCAGTGAACCAGACTGTGCCTTCCGACAGTGTTTCTCGTCTATGTGAAGAATTTGCAGACTTTTTGCACCGGGACTTGGTTGTGCTAAGAACTATAAAGCACATTTGGAACTGAAAGTAAACGCGCGACCGAAATTTTTCAGAGCGCGCAATGTTCCCCACGCAATGCGTGATGAGGTCGCAAAAACATTACACTATTTGGAATCACAAGGTGTAATTGAACGACGCAGGCTTCTCTCTGGGCATCACCCTTAGTAATTTTGCCAAAACCTTCGGGAAAATTGAGACTTTGTGTGGGCTTCAAGGCAACAGTGAATCCACAACTAGTGATTGCAACTTTTCCTTTACCCCGCCCGGAAGATCTTTTTGACAAACTGTGCCCGGGTAAATATTTTTCGAAGTTGGACCCCGCAGATGCGTACTTGCAAATACCGGTGAACGAAGGATCCCAGCGCGTTTTGGTGGTTAGCATGCATCTTGGGTTGTATCAGTTCAAACGACTGCCAATCGGGTGTGCATCCGCCCCTGCATTGTTTCAGCAATATCTACAAACTGTTTGTGCGTTGGTCCCTACTGCAGCAAATTATCTGGACGATATTGTGATCTCTGGAAAGACGGAGAAGAACATTTGCCAAATCTCAGAACAATATTTCAGGTCTTGCGACAAAATGGTCTTCGCTTGCGGAAGGAAAAGTGTGTGTTTTTTGCTCGTGATTTGCCATACCTGGGACATGTACTCAATGCCCAAGGCATACATCCCAGTCCCACGCACCTTCGTGCCATACGAGACTTGCCTTCGCCGCAGAATTTGAAGCAGCTACATAGTGTGTTGGGAAAAGTAAATTGCTATAACAGATATGTGCCACATGCCTCTTCCATTTCAGCTCCGCTTCATCGCTTACACTGTAAAGGTGTTCCGTTCGTGTGGACGACGGAATGCGAACGCGCATTTCGCCAGTTGAAATCGGTGTTGCTTTCCAATACTTGCCTTAGGTCATTAGATCCCCAGAAGCCCCTTTTCTTGATGGTGGATGCATCGGATTTCGGGATCGGTGCTGTGCTTGCGCACAAAGATGGATCGCACGATCGCCCTATTGCCTTTGCGTCCAAATTGCTCTCGTCCGCGCAAAGAAATTATTCACAGATCGAGAAAGAAGCATTGGCTCTCGTATTTGGTGTTACAAAGCTTCATGATTTCTTGTATGGTCGTCACTTTACCATAATCACAGACCACAAACCTTTGCCATCGCTTTTTCATCCGAACAAGCCTGTACCTCCACGTACAGCGCTGAAATTCATTCGTTGGTCTATTTTCCTCTCACAGTACCGCTACGATATCTTGTATCGGTCCACTGCTAAGCACGGAAACGCCGTTGCGTTGTTCCACTTGCCTGTTGCTGAGGATAGGGCATTCGATTCCTCCGAACTTGCTTGCATGTTCAACAATCAGCACCACCGCGGAAATTAATTGCGTGGCCAAAAGCCACTTCCCCTTGGCAACGTTTACACATCGATTTTGCTGGTCCATTCTGGAATGCTCGATGGTTGCTTGTGGTAGATTCATTCAGTAATTTTCCTTTTGCTGTCCGGATGTCTTCCACGACGTCATCTGCCACCATCCAAGCGTTATCTGCTATCTTTTGCATTGAAGGTCTTCCACAGAATATTGTTTCCGACAATGGCCCACAATTCATGTCTGCAGAATTTCAGTCATTCTGCAAGGCCAATGGTATTCAACATCTGACGTCCGCGCCGTTTTCTCCACAGTCAAACGGTGCCGCTGAACGATTGGTCAGTTAAAAGAGTCGCATTCTCGAGAGGACGTGTTATTGCTCTTTTTGTCCTCGTATCGCTCTCAGCCCCGAGATGGTCGCTCGCTGGCTGAGTTGCTCCACCGTCGCCCTCATCGAACCTTGATGTCTTTGCTACATTCCTGTTCAGCGGCAGACACCTACTTTTGCCCCAGGCGACGTTGTCTACTACCGCCACTACCGAGGTTCACGCCGTTGGTTCGAAGGTCGCATTCTTCGCTGCCTCGGACGCGCTATGTATCTGCTTTTGGCGGCTTCTGGTGAGGTGCGCCGGCATCTCAAACAGCTGCGCCTCTGTCGTCGCACGGGATCTGCCGCTCGCCGTCTGCTTTCAGCGGCGGTACCGTCCGGTCAGCGCCCCGGGGACCCATCTACTGGCTCGCCTCAGCCCCAGGTGTTACGGACGCTGCCTTCCATTTTGCCCCATGGCGACGCGCCGCCGCCGCCAGTTCTCCCGCCGGCGACGCCCGCAGTAGACGCTTCGCTGCAGCCGCCGGGCGCCTCCCTGGATCACGCGCCACCGATCGCTTCCCGGGACCAGTTGTCCTCTGACATGGAACTCTTGCCCGCTGCGGACTATATGTCGTCTTCACCTGTCGGGTGCCCTGACCCGATGGAGGTCACCCTTCGGCCCCTCCTGTCTCTCTGCGGGCGCATACACCGCATGTTGGCGTGCACCCTGGAGCAGGTTTTCAGGCGTTTCCTAGCTCCCCGCGGTCCGAATGGCGGGTTGCGGATGGCACAGCCTCGCATGTTGTTAGGCTCCCCACCTCGTCGCATACAACATGGGGTCCTCCCACGCCGGGCGGTAGCCTTGTACCACAACCGTACGCCGATTTGCGGGGGAGAAATGTGGTGTCACCGCCAGACACCACACTTGCTAGGAGGTAGCCTTTAAATCGGCCGCGGTCTTGTAGTATACGTCAGATCCGCGTGTCGCCACTATCAGTGATTGCAGACCGAGCGCCGCCACACGGCAGGTCTAGAGAGACTTCCTAGCACTCGCCCCAGTTGTACAACCGACTTTGCTAGCGATGGTTCACTGACTAAATACGTTCTCATTTGCGGAGACGATAGTTTAGCTTAGCCTTCAGCTACGTTATTTGCTACGACCTAGCAAGGCGCCATGTTCAGTTACTATTGATATTGTGAATCATGTACCGTCAAGAGCGACGTTCACCATTAATGGATTAAAGTTAAGTATTCCACCAGCTACGTCCGTTTTTCTAAATTCTAATTTCCTTGTCATGTTCCAGATGTCAAGCCAGCCTGTGTGAGCTAAAACGCGTGCATTTCGGCCTCCTTTAGTAAAACGGTGTTGGCTCTCTTGCCAACCACAACAGAGAGTACACTTTGTGAAACCGAACTGAAATTCCATCCGGACCTGGAGACTTATTTGTTTTCTGTTCATTTACTTGTTTCTCTACTCCAAGGATGATTATTAATATGTTATCCATACGGGTCTCTGTACAATGGTCAAACGACGTATGTTTTTACCATGGTCCTGCGTGAGCGACTTCTTAAACGTGCCAAGCCAGACTGGTCAACCAGGGACTGAATGGAAGCCTTAGACCGACTTAGCGATTTTACATTGAGCCAGAATTTTTTTGAGTTCTCCGCCAGATCTTTAGCCAAGAAACGACAGTGGTAGCTGTTGTATGCTACGCGCATAGATCTTTTCACAAACGCGTGAATCTCTACTGATCTTTGCCCGTCGTCATTTACTCATCCTGTATTGAACTGAGAGTGCTACAGCGTTTGTTTCCTCAGCATTTTCGAATTTCATTGTTAAAACACGGTGGAAGTTTACCGTCCTTGTTCCACTTACTAAGCACATCGTTGTCCAAACCACGATTTACTATCTGTTTATACCTTGATCATAATTTCTCTATGTCCTTTCTGGAACTAAGAGATCCTAGGTCATTTTCTAAGTGAGATGCTAAGAACTGCTTATCTGCTCTTTCTAGCAGAAAATCTCTCCTAGCCCTGTTGACTGATTATTAACTTTCATCATATAGTCACTGTGATATTATGACTATTAATCCCCGTCTGTACTCTGACGCCATCGATAAGGTCCGGGCAGTTTGTAGCTACAAGGTCCAAGATACTTCCAATGCGTTTGGGCTGCCAAACTAGCTGTTCAAGACATTTTTCGGAAGACATGTTGAAAAGTGTTTCGCATGACTGTCTGTCTGTACTTCCTGCAATTAATCCATACGATTTCCGGTCTATACTCGGTAAGTTAAGGTCACCACCAATTATTTCTACCTATGGTGGGTATTTACGCACAACTGACTATAGACTTTCTTTGAATTACTCTAGAACTGTCACAACGTAATCGAGTGATGCGCGACCGGATAACTACACTATCGGACTTTATTTCAAGCTCAGCAGGACAATGTTTTTGTCGACTGCAGGTAACACTCCCTCTCCTACGGCGTCTAACGTGTCTTTCCGACATATATTCCACGACTCGCTAAATATCGCAGAGCTTTGGACTTAGGGCATCAGCCAGCTCTCCACCCAAGAAAAATTTGAGCGCGAGAGCTTTCCTGGAGGGCAGTAAATTCGAGAAATTTGTTACGAATACTTGGCAAACATATTGGTAAAATTTTTACAGTCGTACTGCGTTTAATCTGAACGCGGTCTCATTTCCCTATGTGCGTACCGATTAGTTTTGATGAGAGTACGTTAAACTACCTTGTTGCCTAAAATACCCCATATGCACTCCACAAGGAAGCTGTTACCTGATCATCTGCTTCTTATAGGTAGGTAGTGCACCCCTCACCTAACGGCGCGCGGTCTGGTGCGCTGGGGCGTCTTGTCACGCTTCGGTCCACGCGGGCTCGCCTCCGCTCCCCCCCCCCCCCCCCCGTCCCCCTCCGACATCCCTCGTGCATGGATGTGGGTGTCGTCCTTACCGTAAGTTATTTTAAGTTACATTGAATAGTGTGTATTCTAGGGACCGATGACCTCAGCAGTTGGGTCCCATAAGACCTAACCACCAATTTCCAACAAAAATTTCATGGCCTATCAACGGAAGTCCTACTAATAGCCACCTGATAAAGCAGGTCCAACAATCTGTAGCCAAGACCGTCATGGAGATAACGATGTGTTTGGTTGAGACCCTCCATTCGGCTCCAAGCCAAAGGACCCCCAATCAACTCTGGGAACGATGCTGCAAATTGTCAGCTCTGCTTGCACCCGCGTGCGAGACCGGCAGTCCTCAGCACCTCCAACAGCCGACTGAGAATGGCTTCAGAATTCATCCGATAGGTGTCGTTGGTGCCGACGAGAGCCACAACTTACATACCAGTGCACACTGTACGCTAGACAGCCGCATGCAAGGCCGTTTCCACATCTCCGATGAGGTCACCCCTGTAGACATACGGATTGCACAATGGCTTTTTTTCTCTGAACGCTATCTTCCTGATTCACTCCATAAAGCGCCTAATATCGGAGCTCCCTATGACTATTAAACTCTGCCCACTTTTTCCTGATCGGACCCAGCTGAAGGAGCGGCCATCAACCAGAGGTTGAGTAGGCAAGGTAACACGGCCAGCTCCGACTTTGTCCCTCCGTCTCGAGGGCTGCAAACGCGTTACCACCCGCCCCTCACTCTGCAGCTCCACCGTGTCGAGTAAACTAGAAGGTGCCTCGGCAGTAGAGCCCCTGTGCGAAACAAACGACACCTGAGGTGTTCCATGCGACGCCACAGAATCTCCGCCACCCCTAGTCTGAAGGCGACTAATAGCAGCCAACACCTCGTTCAACTGTTCTTGAACTGCTGTCAGTTCCTCCTGCGTCCGAACTCAACAGGCACACGTCCTACCCATCCTAGAAAGACTAACTGAAGAGTACACAGTAAAATCTGGCATACACATAGACAAGCAACTTGTTATCCTCTTGACGTGTAACCACGGGACGCTGATGTCTCAGTGAGCTACGTAGCTGGCTGTTCAGAAGAAATGACAACTGAGCTACAGACTGAAAAAAGAAAATAAACAGCGAGACTAAACTTCTTAAACACCAAAACACGCAAGTGATTAAACAAATATGTACTATTAAGAAAACACAAGAAAAGCTCTATACGTAATTGATGTCTTGGAGATGTGTCACAGGCGACAGCTGGCGCTGAACTGAGTGGCTAACTACGCTGATTACAACTGCCACTGGTCTCATAGTAAACATCTGAGTACGTAATAACTGAATATTCTCTTACACAACGCGAGATTAAACACTGAGAATCGGAGGCTGGAGGTCTACTGAATATTTACCATGTGCAAAGGTCGTGGAATCAGGAAAACAAAGCGACACTAGCGATTTCTGCGGCGGAAAACTGCAGTAGAGAGTAAACTCACTCAAGACAAAAGATCGAAAAATACGCAAGTTCTTGCAACAAAAGCATACAGCACTATTAAAAACAGCAAAATAATCAGCTATTGTTCACGTCTGCTCGGATGTAAGTTGAGCAGCACTAAACTAAACGATGTAAACAAACTGAGCACAACCGATAAGCTGCTGCTGCTGCTGCTGCTGATCCCCACTTTGCTCTGAGGCTCGAGGTCAACTGGATGACCTCTTACAGACTGTTACATAGCTTCCTGTACTCCTCTCGTGCTTCCCAAACATTATCTTCTATGGACTACAACCATTTTGTCATTACTACTTCCCTATCTGAGCCTTCTACTTCGGATTTTAGTTCCCTGATATTCTTATTATTTGCCCCTTCTGCGGCTCTAGCAAACTGCATTACTTCTCCTGTCGGGTACCGTAGCTTTTTTTTTTTTTTTTTTTTGGGGGGGGGGGGTCATCAGTCTTCGGACTGGTTGGATGCGGCCCGCGACGAATTCCTCTCCTGTTGTGGAAATCTCTTTATCTCAGAGTTGCACTTGCAACCCACGTCCTCTGTTATTTGTTGGATGTATTCCAATCTCTGTCTTCCTCTACAGTTTTGCCTTCTACAGCTCCCTCTAGTACCATGGAAATCATTCTCTCATGTCTTAACAGATGTTCTATCATCCTGTCTCTTCTCCTTATCATTTTTTTCCACATATTCCTTTCCTCTCTGATTCTGCACAGAACCTCCTCATTCCTTACCTCATCAGTCCACCTATTTTTCAACATCCGTCTGTAGCAATAGCACCACATCCCTAATGCTTCGATTCTCTTCTGTTCCAGTTTTCTCACAGTCCATGTTTCACTACCATACAATGCTGTACTCCAGACGTACATTCTCAGATATTTCTTCCTGAAATTAAGGCCGATATTTGATATTGTTAGACTTCTCTTGGCCAGGAATGCCCCTTTTTGAAATTGCTAGTCTACTTTTGATGTCCTTCTTGCTCCGTCTGTCACTTGTTATTTTACTGCCTAGATAGCAGCATTCCTTAACTTCGTCTACTTCATGACCAACGACCTGATATTAAGATTCTTGCTGTTCTCATTTCTACTACTTCTCATTACCTTTGTATTTCTTCGATATACTCTCAATCCATACTCTGTACTCATTAGACCGTTCATTCAATTCAGCAGATCATTTAATTCTCCTTAATTTTCACTCAGGATAGCAATGTTATCAGCGAATCGTATCATTGTTATATTTTCACCTTGAATTGAACCTTTCTTTTATTTCCATTGTAATGGATGGGTGCCATGAGATACCATATTAAAAATCGGAGAGAATTTTCCAAGTAATTTATTGTTTTCTTAGCTACAGTGCCCTCGTACACCTTGGTCTGGGTTACAGGGCCCCGCAATGTTGAGGAGGCACCCCAATGGCCTGTGCAACGAAACGCTGTGTCGTGCCGGCCTTGTATGCTAGCGGCAGACTCAATGGCCACCGTCCTCGTTGTCTCAGCGCTGCTCCGCTGGGAGCCGTAGGCCAGCCCCACTGCTGTTTCTTCCTTGCCCACTATCTGGCGTCCGAATCTGTGGCCCTCTCCTCAGGAAGTCTCCGGCGTGTGTCGGGAGCCAAAGAGTGGTCCACCGCTGGCTGGCTGTGGACCCCGCGCCGGCCTCAGAGGATCGAACCAACGACCAGCCATGGACTGGGACGCTTGGGCCCATCTGTTGCTGCGTGTAGCCCGGTGGTGTGATACGCCAACCATCCAGGAGAGCTGCCACACAGGAATGAATATGGTTAGAAAACGGCACCTATTTATACTCGACTGTGTGCCCCTGTTTTGCTAATGTGTCGCTCCAAGTCACTTACTCCCAATACCTAGGTTGCTCCAGTGGGCCCCTTCTGCCTGTAGCTTGCGCCATGCGAACTCCTGCGTTTATGCATTTCGGTGGCTTGACGGCCCAATGGCCTCCATTCTACTTCGCAATCGTTGGTATGCAATCCAGCCCACACCTGGCTGTAACTTGTGCTCAGAATATAACACAAAACTAACTTTCCCTATCCTAGATCCTGGTGCCGCTGCATTATTCCCCTCTTTGGAAAGACCCAGTCCTTGTGTCGACCCTTAACTAGCTCTCAACCTGTTTGGGTCGGCACCTATGGCATAATTCCTTACTACTAGGAAACTTAAGTGTGGTCTAGTGCCCTCTTAAGACCATGATATGAAACAAAACGTAAAATTCGTTACTGGACGATCACTCGTCTCACGCCCTCGTTATCCTAACTACTGGGAATTGGACTACGTGGTTCCCTCTTGGAACTAGCTCTCCGCTTGATGCGAAATAATACGACACATAATAAAGTTATGGCTGCAATGACACTTGACACAGAGGTGCTCAAGATGATAGTTATTTGCCGTTGCCTTTTCCTATACTGAGCGACATCTTGAACAAGCTGTTCGGCTGATATGCGCCCCTCTTGCTCTAAAATGAAGTGTTTTACGGATCTCAACAGATCTGACTCCAGAGTTTGATGTAACAGGGTCAGATTCTAAAGTGGCATCTGGCCAGAACTGCTGTGGCTGCGTAAGATTCAATTGCGTGACTCCTGAAATTGACGCTGGCAGGTGGAAGGTTGATCCTATTATGTTACACTTAGTTCCATTGATTAAAATTCCGCTTCCCTCGAGCTCTATCCGTTTCGCTTCTGCAAATACTCCCTGCTCAAACAAGTTGCTAATAGTACCAAATTCTCGTAGGTGGAGAAAATCCAATGCAAGCTCAATTTTGCCTCCACGATGTCCCTTGCACCGTCCACGTGTCCCATATTTGTAGCTGCACAGATTTTTTTGCGACATTCGCTATTTTTGATCCAAAATAACACCGATAGTGTGACCACTTTCATCCTTAAATTTACGTTATATTAACTGGTGCAATAACCACAAAGTTCCTGACACAGCACTGTCGATAACTAAAAATTTAAACAGGAAATCGTACGAGTCTGACATCGTTCAACACATATTTATTGCGGCTTTGCCGCAAAATTTTCTCTGACTTATTTATTTCTCTAGAATTGCATTCGATTTCTCCTCCAACAACAACACTCCACGTACGTCAGAAGCTACACGTCCCTTTTCAGTGACCTGAGGACAGGGATCACCATCACCCTTCCTCCCTCTTCAAAAAGACTGCTGCCTCAGCGGGCTCACAATACTGGAAAACACATATAAAATACAATGAATAATTAATCTATTCAAACCCAATGATACATAACACGAAAACAAGAAAAAAACTAATACTTTCTGGATCGCAAAGCATACGGTACTTTATGTTGTACTCTTATCTTCCTGGTTTTCTCTGTGCCTAGCACCCCTCTTCACTCTCTCTTTCTTCCTCTTTTCTTCCTGTGACACACCGGGAACCACATCCGGGCAACCCTTAAATGGCCGTAAGCTCCCAATTGTACTATTGTTGTTCTATTTGGCAGCTGAAGCTTAACATTAACGAGGGATGTGGTTTCAACAACTTGGTATGGCCCTTGATACCTCGTGACGAACTTCTTCGTTTTCCCTTTTTGCGTATAGGGGCTGGACAGCATTACCCATTGCCCCACTCTATACTGCGGTAAACTTCCTTTCCGCTTTACTGCGTCTTCCTGCATTTCCAAAGCCTTTATATTCGCCTTTTGTACCCGTTTCCAAACTACCCGAACTGTGCTTGCGAATTGACGTACTGGTTCACAGGTCCTTCCTTTCTGTAGCTTCACTAATATGCCTCAAATACTCGGCCCGCTATGGTGATGCGAATACACATAAAAACTCAGCATCTTCCCGAGTGTTCTGTGTACCCGTTCTGTTCTTGCCTTCGCCTGTGGATGCAACGCGGTCGTCCTCAACTTCTTTACGTTCAACGATTTACACAGTTCATTCATTAAATCCAACAGTAATTATTGTCTCCGGTATATCAAACTTCAAAATCCGGTTGTTTACTAACGCTTGCGCGACGATTGCTGCCTTTTGATTTGGCATAGCCACCATCTCCACATACATTGAAAAATAGTCTATTATTGTCAGGACGAAGCTGATCCCCGACGGTGTTCGCCTAAAAGGTCCAAAGACATCAATCCCCGGCAAAGAGAATGGACATGTTGCTTAAGGTAATCGTTGTAGCTGTATCTGTTTCCGACTCAAATCTGCTCTCTGCGCACATGGTATACAATTCCTTACATACTGATCCACATCTCCTTTCCTACCTCTCCAGCAATACCTCTCCGCCACTCGCCTATTCGTCGCTCTACACCCTCCATTACCAGATAACACGTGATCATGTGCTTCCTTTAAAACCTCATCCATCAACTTCGCTGGCACTGCTACCCTTCCCCCTAACTTCATTTCCCTGCACAGAAGACCGTCGTACATATTAAACTGTGGCTGTGTCCAATACAATTTACAATCATTGTCAGAGTCCTGTAATTCTTGCCATACCGCTAGGTCATAACCTATGACTTCTAGTTTTGCCACCTCCCTGCTTAGTGCACCATCTTGTAGTCGAATTCACTAAGCATCACAGCCCATCTAGCGAGTCTAGTGGACGGATACTTCAACCTCAACAACCACTTCAGTGCAGCATGATCTGTCACTATCCAAAATTTTCTCCCATACAAATAACATTTAAAATATGTGATTCCGTAGATTACGCTAAGCATCTTCCTCTCAGTTGTTGAGTAATTCCTCTCTGCTGCATTCAATTGCCTAGACGAATAGGCTACAGGATGTTCTTTCCCATCTATTTCCTAATAACACACTCTAATGCTTCATGCGACGAATCGCATGCCAGTATAAACTCCTTTTCAAAATCTGGAAACGCAAGTACCGGACTTGATGTTAACAACATCTTTCAGTTTGTCAAACGCTTTCTGACACTCTTCTGTCCACTCACATTTCACACCCTTCCGTAACAATCGCGTCAATGGCTGTGCTAAATCTGCAAACCCCTTCACGAACCGTCGATAGAAATTGTTTTCGGTTCCCGAAAATCCCTTACAGCCTGTACCAACCTCGGATCTGTTCGCACTCCGTCTTCTAATGCAAAATGACACTTCTCCAAGCTCAACGTCAAACGAGCTGCTCTTAACTTCATAAAGACTTCCCTTAACCGCTGTCTACGTTGCTCCATACTATTTGAAAACACTATAGTCATCCAAATAGACCAGACACTGCCGTAGTTTCAAACCCCTAAAGACACTGTCTAGCAACCTCTGAAACGTTGCCAGAGTGTTTTTCAAACGGAATGGCATTCTATTGTACTGGTAATGGCCTCCAGGTGTAGAGAAAGCAGTTTTTGGACGATCCTCTGGAGCCAGCTCCAACTGATGATAAGCACTTGCCAAATCCATGGTAGAAAAGTACTGGCACTGTCCTAAGTGAGATGGCTGGTGTGGCCGAGCAGTTCTGTGAGCTTCAATATGAAACCGCATGACCGCTACGGTTGCAGGTTCGAATCCTGCCTCGGGCATGGATGTGTGTGATGTCCTTAGGTTAGTTAGGTTTAAGTAATACTAAGTTCTAGGGCACTGATGACCTCAGATGTTAAGTCCCATAGTGCTCAGAGCCGTTTGAACCATTTTATTGTCCTAAGTGATCCAAAGTCTGGGATATGTTTGGAATGCGGTATGCGTCCGTTACTGTCTTATTATTGAGGTATCGGTAGTCTCAACAGAACCTGTATTTTTTAGCTCCATCCTTATGTTTTTTAGGCACAACTACAATGCCTGCTCCTCAGTAACGATTCCTATGCTCTATAATACCGTCCGCAAGCTGCTGATCAATGAAATCCTCCACAATCGGCTGGAAATACCTTGGTATTCTGTATGGTTTATGGCAAACAGGTGCTTCATTCCCTGTTGGTACCCTATGTTGAACTAATGGGAGTTTTTGGTAACGGCCCTTGTGGAAAAAACAAATCCTTAAATATCCACACTAATTCCTCCATATGCTCGCTTTCTCCTCCTTTCAAATGCTTAATTTTGTCACGCAATGCAGTTCTATCGGCAGTTAGTAGTTTATCGCCTCACCTACCTCTCGAACACCAGTCTTCGTCATCTGGCACATCCAAATTTGCTACTAAAACTCCTTTCCTCAAATTCGCGTCTTCAGCGCTAAAAGTATCCACGTTCATGGGAACTGCTCACCCGCCGTTCCCCTCCTGTACGCGTACAACACTACGTTTCACAAAACAACCCAATGGACCTAAGACTTCATTATCCCGCAGAGGTTCAATGACACATACCGTACCCACAGTTAGATTCGACTCCACACTTACCCAAAGAGATTTCCCTAGACACACACTAATGCGAATTAAGCCTTCATGCTAATGTACGCTGTTCCATTGGTTTGTTCATTACGTTGAACGGCCCTTGTGACAGCTCTGCACTGGCAACAGTTTCCCGTAGCTGAAATAAGATTCCCCCAAGTTCCACAGCTCGTTGTCCAAGGTCAATTTTGGCATTATGTTGATGCAAGAAATCTACTCCTAGGATCATGTCATAGCCCTCGCTTACCCATGGTACTACCTCCATGTACGCATTAAATCGGACTTCCTCTATTAGAAAGTCAACTATCACCGAATCCAAAGGTGTGACCTCCTTATCCCCACCCCAAGCAACCTATAACGTGTTGAGTCTAACTTCCTTCGTCCCATTATATTCCTAGTATCCGCTGGAATAGTGCATAGTGGATAATTGGGAAGATGCTTGGAAACTACATTGACTCACATCAAATCAACTGCGATGTTTAATTAAAGTACGCCATTCGACATATCGAAAGCGAAGAAAGGGAAGACTCGATAGTCTGTTAAGGAATTAGCAAGAGTGATAGGGAAATTTGGAATAGGGTACGGAGGACAAATACACGAGCACGGTAGAAATAGGAAGAAGCAGTTGGCAGTACGGCATGAACACCACAACTTCGCACACGCCGAAGGGAAAGACAAAGAAGTATTTTGCAAAGTATCAGGGAACATATCAAGTGACAGAGATTACGTCGCCAGTAACTGTCAAGATTCAGTTTCCGTCGAGAACGATAATTGTCCATGTAGGGTGGCTGAGATCTTTCCAAGGTTATTCCAGGAGATGCGGGGCAGAAAGAGAGAGTGAAGAGAAAGGTGTCGGAAGATAGAGGTTATGAATGAAACGGTACCGAGGAACCCATATGGATTAAGGCGTAAGAGATAGTCATTTAAGAAATTTTTTGGTTAGGTATAGATGTAATTAGTAAAAGCAACTGCGGAGCAGCAATGAATTTAAGGGAGAGGAAAGTAAAAGGGATTTTCTGCCAGTAGGTGAGTGTCAGATTAGGACGTGTTGAATAACACCCATGGTCTTGGGGTAGCGTCTTTGATTCGTAATCAAAACGTCTTCGGTCCCGGGTTCCAATCCTGCCGCTGCTTCAGTTTCGAATAATAATCAGCATTGGTGGCCGAAGACTACGGCATAAGAAGTCACACTTATTCTGCTAATGGTCTTGTCAAAGAGGGCGGAAGAGCAGACAGAGGTTCAGGGCACTCTCTTGTCCTTGGGGCGGGAAAATTCCCCTGAAGGTGGAAGAATCAACAGAGATAAACGCCATGAGGATGCAGAAGGCAATGGAAACCACTGCTTTAAGGACACGTAACGTGTATGCACAGGGCATGTGGCCTGTAATTGAAGAAGTGTCATGACGACCTCTCCATCAGAAAAAGATTCTGGAATAGTCCCCCATTCGGATCTCCTGAAGGGACTACCAAAGGGGAGGTTACCATAAGAAAAAGATTGAATAATCAATGAAATAATAACATTCTACGAGTCGGGGCATGAAATGTCAGACGCGTGAACGTGGTCAGCAGGTAATAACGAATACTCCGTTCAAGAATCACAAGTAGAGGAGGTATACTTGGAAAAGGCGGGGTGATACTGGAAGATTTCAGTTATATTACATAATGGTCAAACAGAGATTTCGAAATCAGATGTTGGATTGTAAGTTGTACCCAAGAGCAGATATAGACTCAGATCACAATATAGTAGTGATGAAGAGTAGGCTGAAGTTTAAGACATTAGTCAAGAAGAATCAATACACAAGGAAGGGGCATACAGATGAGATATGCTTGAAGTTCTCTAAGACTATAGATAAAGCAGTAAGGAATACCTCAGTAGGCAGTACAGTTGAAGAGGAATGGACATCCCTTGAAAGAGTGATAACAGAAGTTGGGAAGGATAACATACGTGCAAAGAAGGTAGCTGTGAAGAAACCATAGGCAATGGAAGAAATACTTCAATTGATCGATGAAAGTAGGAAGTACAAAAATGTTCTGGGAGACTCAAGAATACAGAAATAGAACTCGCTGAGGAATGAAATATATAGGAAGTGCAGGGAAGTTAGGACAAAATGGCTGCATGAAAAATGTGAAGAAATCGAAAAACAAATGATTGTCGGTAGGAATGACTCTACATATCAGAAAGTCAAAACGACCTCCGGTGACGCTAAAAGCAGGGTAGAAACATTAAGAGTGTAAGCGGAATTGCACAAGAGAGCAGATAGGTAGCGAGAACACATTTAAAGCCTCTATCAGGGGGAAGACTTATCTCATGTGATACAACAAGAAACAGGAGTCGATTTAGAAAAGATAGGGGACCTGGTATTAGAATCAGAATTTAAAAGAGCTTTGGAGGACTTAAGATCAAATAAGGCAGAAGGAAGGATAAGATTGCATCAGAATTTCTAATATCGTTGGAGGAAGTGGCAACATAACGACTTTTCACGTTGGTGTGTAGAATGTATGAGTCTGGTGACATACTATCTGACATGCGGAAAAACATCATCCACGCAAATCCGAAGACGTCAAAAGCTACAAGGGCGAGAATTATCGCACAATCAGCTTAACAGCTCATTCATCCAAGTTGCTAACAAGAATAATATACAGAAGAATGAAAAACAAAATTGAAGATGGGCTACATGATGATCAGTTTGGCATTAGTTAAGGTAAAGGCATGAGAGAGGCAAGTCTGACAGTGCGGTTAACAACTGAAACAAGACTAAAGAAAGATAGGATTTTACAACCTGGAAAAAGTGCTCATATTAAAAAGAGTGTAAGACAAGGATGCAGTCTTTCGCCCCTACTGTTCAATCTGTACTTCGAGGAAGCTATGATGGTGTGGCGGCGCTACAATTTCGGACAGGGAAAGTTAGTTTTGTGCGATATTCTCAACACAAGTTACATCCAGGTGCGGGACGGATTGCCGTGAATTATGCATACCAATGGCTGCGATGTAGAATGGAGGACACAGGGCCGTCAAACCACTGAAAAGCTTAAAAGCAGTGGTTTGCATGGCGCAAGCTACAGGCCTAAGAGGTACTGGCGCAACCTTGGTATTGGGAGTACGTGACTCGTAGCAGCGCGTTAGCAAGACAGGGGCACACAGCCGACTATAAATAGATGCCATTTTCTAACGAGATTCATTC
The DNA here is from genome assembly GCF_021461385.2 of Schistocerca piceifrons. NCBI lineage: Eukaryota > Metazoa > Arthropoda > Insecta > Orthoptera > Acrididae > Schistocerca > Schistocerca piceifrons. Next base: position 633,300,075 of record NC_060139.1, read on the forward strand.
AAGTGTGGTACCTCTCCTGGACGGTGGGTCGTATCACACCACCGGGCTACACACAGCAACAGATGGGATACTAGCATCCCGGTCCACAGCGGGTCGTTGCCGCGCTCTCAGCTACGCCAGCGAGGAAGACACGGCATTGGGGCTGGCCTACGGCTCCCAGCAGAGCAACGCTTACACAACGAGGACGGTGTCTGCTGAGTCGGCCAATGGTGTACAAGGCCGGCACAACACAATGTTGAGTTGCACAGGCCGCTGGGGTGCCTCCTCAGCATTGTGGAGCCCTGTCACGCAGACCAAGGTGTACTAGGGCACTGTAGCTGAAAAAACAATAAATCACTTGTGAAGTTCTCGCGGAGTTTTAATACGGCACCTGCTGGCACCCACCCACTACATTTGGTGTCAGAACAGCGGACATCGTCTGTACAGTACGTCATTTGAGCCCACCGCCTGCATTACGCTCACAAGATGTGATGAGTATCGACCAGTTTTCTTTTGAGTGTTGGATGGTTTGTTGCCTTTTCGTGTTTTATGTGTATGGCTCCTGGCAAGCCAAGTTGTAGATGTTTTGCGTGGGAATAGTCTAACATTCTGCGTTGTGTCTATTTGTTCTATATCGTGTCTCCCTACCACTTTTGCGCAACGACGCTCTGAGAGTGTTTTTTAGGGAATTGACTAGTTTGAACCTGGGACCTGTTGCTGGTAAGGAGACGCCAGACCACACATGACATGTAGAGTTCACAAGAGTTCAGTGAGACTAGCGATGATGTAACCAAATCCTTAATGATATCAGCGTCAGCTCCACTGCACTCCCTGTAAAAGAATCTTAATACTAACTAAATTTAGTGGAAGAGGTTCAAGGCTTTCCTATTTTTAGTTAGCTGGTAAAATAACGTCGAAAAAGCGGTTAAGTTTACCATTTAAAATTTTATTCTACTCACAAAACATTGTTAGTAAATTGCACTATTGATAAAAGGAAACGATAAAAACCAACTGCGTTCAACAAAAATGTGAACGAATATTCCCTGAGTGGATTTCCAAGTTCTACAATGGATCGAAGGATGACCTATGCCATATCACATCTATAATCTAGGTTTAAATTAAGTTTCACAAGAGAGGAAACTACCAAAATGGTTTACAGTGACCCTCAACTATCTTTAATTACTTATCTAACTTGTCGTAAATTACAGTGGCTGATGTGGCTTCTCAATAACTATATAACAGAAAAATCATTGCGTTTCAGATTTTTACTTCAAGTGGCAAATGTAAACACCATGAGCTTTAATTGACGATCGACACTAGTATTACGCAAAAAGGGGGTGTAACAGATGAGACTTCTGCAGTTCTGAGTGAAGCTTTATGCACTGCTATGCGGCATCGTGTGCGTTCATTACCTTGTCGGTGTTTGTCAGGGGGCGGTGGACAACACAGCTCCATTCACCTCTCCGTCTCGGAAGCAACTCTCTCCTAAGTTCTCCTTACTACAATTGACCGAAGTTGGTTTAAAAAAACTATCTGGCTGTGTTTTCATCTGACCAATCAGGGTCTCAATGTTAACCTTAAGCTCCACCTACAAAAATTCTGTCTATCCAATGAGAAACGTTATACTTTTCGTGGTGGGGCAATGTTTTTAAAGTTTGCAACATAACAGAGACGCGAAAAAGTCTCACGCTAAAACTTGCAGCTGGTGTAGTCCTTTTAGTGTTATCGTAAGATCTATACTGTTCTTCTGGAGGGCTCTAGCTTTTAACATGGGCTGAGGGGTGGTCCTAGCGGTTAGCTGGCGACGTGGCTGTCTGTCCCTTATCGTAGGGCCTTCCAGCTTAACACGGTTCTGCTCTCGGCTTCTGTTCTCGTTTCTCCCCTCGGAACTGCGTCTGTCTCATGGTGGGAAGGTATGACATGAATTTAGGCATTCTTGTGTTAGTCTGTGGTATTCCATTTGCTCACTCGTTACTCGTATTACTTTGGTTAATTTAATGTCACGATTTATTCGGAGCTATGTGACATACTACTGGATTTGCTTATCATGTCAGGGTTTTCATGGAAGGTGTTCGATTTGCCTGACACCTTACATATCACCACCCTTCGAACTTAATTTTTGTACTGAAGTTAGGCAAGCCAGTCAAAAATTATTCCGTTATCTAAATTTTGTTGCCTACTGTTTAGCCATGTTATTCTGTTCTATGCTAGTTTGAGTCACTAATTTATATTTTTTTATTCTTCCACATTATTATCAAAAATATGTTTATATTGACAAGGGAAGAATATTTTTATTCTATTATAATTATTATTTTTTAATTATTTTTTTTCCTTATTTAATTGTGAAGTTTGTTTTTTAAGAAGTTTGTTATCGAATGTGAGGAGTCTTCCACATCGATTTTCTTAGAAAAATTGTTTTTATAAATGTAGTAATTAAGTAAAATCTATTCCTAACACATTTTCTAAATATCATGTACAAGCATAATGTTTTTGTTTCGAGACACTCATTTCAACATTGTTACACTAAGAAATAAGAATTCCTTCCAAGAATTGCTTTGACAAAGAAATATACATACACAAGAACTGAGATATTATCCTAACAAATGGTACAAATGTTAAAAATAAGCGAAAACAGCCAAAAAGATAATTTTTTAATCTTTGTTTTTATAAGGAGAAAATAAGTAAAATATAGTTATTCTTTTATTTTTATGAGGAGAAAATAAGTGGCATACAGTTTTAGTGTTTATTATGCCTTACTTTTGTTCTTTATATACTGTCCATTTCAGAACTAATGTCTTATTTTTATCGATAGTCTACTTTTTACTCAAGTCCATAGTCAATTACTGTTACTTTGTAGTTTATTAGCTGTCTGGTATGCTTAACTTATTTAGTTTTTCACACGTTTCTTTTGCACAATTCCTACGTCACATAATTTAATATAACACATTCACACAATCCTATGAATGTTTAAGCATGAGGTCGGCGAATGGCTTGTTTTTTTTTTTAATTTTTTTTGCACGAAGGATTTGAGCGAGATGGATGTGGGCAAGTATTTGATGTACAGCTTCATTCGTCGTTCCTTGTTGGCTTTGCAAGTGTGTGTCGCTGTTGTGGAGGTCCCATAATTGAATGGAGCTGTGAGTGCAGAATCTCGTGGTTTATTGGCTTTGTATGCATGTAAGTCATCGTTATGTGTCGCTGAAAACGGTCGTTTTCGTTGTAATACTTCGCAGACGACTAGTTTACAATAGGATAGGGATTTGGGAAGATATGTCGTCTATTCTTCACCCATCTTCTTTCTTGGTCTCAATCTTGTGAAACTTCAACTTTTGTTCTTCCTGCTTTTTCTCTGCTTCTTACTTGATTCTTTGTTCTTCTATGGGCAGGATATGGAAATATTTATTGATAACTAGTCGCTTTGAAGTTCTCCTCCTAGTAACAGTTTGATAAATGGTTTGGGCTTGTCATTTATACTTTGTGGACGTTTTCTTCAGTTTCAGGCATCAGCGTGCTGTTTAATAGCGGTAGTGTGACTTTTACACATATTTTTTGCCAGTGGTGGCTTGCCCAAGCTGTCTTCTCATCGGGCCGTTTTTTGCTCACTCCGCTGAGTCGGGGCATCCCGGGGTTTACGAGCGGTGAAAGTCCGGTGTTTGCTTGTCAGTCTCTGCACCGGTCACTTCCGTGTTCTGCCACACTGTGGTTCTGTGTTCTGTCCCAGCAGGGTTCTGCCACCCTGTGGTTCAGCAGATTTACTGCCCACTTCAGCTACCATTGGTCTCGCTGTCCTTTCCCTTCTCTCGACGCTTCTGCCTTGTAGGAATCGTGTCTTTGCTAATTACATCCTTTTCTTTCTTGATACTTCTCGCGTTACAACTTGTGGGTCATTGCATCTGGTCTTTGTTGGAGTTTTTACAATGGTTCTTACAAAAAGTTTTGCTTATAATCATCTAACATATGTCTAGCACCTACATTGTTTTACGCCTTCTTAAAAACCTTTACAAATTTCGGCGCCCTTTCCATGTTACAATTCTAAGATATTTTGAGTCTTAACTTCTACAAAAATCCTCAAATTAGTTTTTTATTTTTGTGTAGTGTCATGGTGTATAGCTTTTTAGTATTTCATGCTGTTAGACTATCTACACTTTATCCCTTCACCTTAATCTATGGTACTATTGGTGTTATTTTTGTTTTTGTTTTTATTGAAACTACTTTCTTTTTCCCACCTTCCTATCTCTTCATTCTTCTTTCTCCTGACGATCTTATCTGCAACATAATCTTGAAATATTGTGCTGATTATTTACCAGTAATAAAATTAATCTTCAAACTTGTACTGAAAGTGTTTAATACTGCCAGTCTTAGGTAAAAATACCTCTGCTTTATCTCGTAAAATACCCTATAATTCTCTTTTACTGTGTTCCGAAATACCTTGAACTTCTTGCAATTTTTCGTCGATTTCTTTATGAAATTCTAACATGAGTTGAGGCGATTCTCCCTTTTGTGCATACCATTCTAATTCTTCATCATCTTTATCTCACGTCATTCTTAATTGCTTGTTTATAACTGGTGTTTCTCCTAATTTTAGCTTTTGCTTAAAGAGAAGTGTGACATTCCCGAATGTTCCGCTACCTTTCCCAACATCTAATATCGCTCGTCTCTCGTTTAAAAAATCTGCACCTATAATCAAATCCACAGTTAGTTTAGGTATAATCACGAAGTTGGCTTCGATCTTTTAACCTTGACACGAAAGAGTTAACCGTGTTTGTCTCGTAACTTCCGAAGCATTGCTTCTAATAGTACCTCTTACTTTAATCTTATGTGTTTGGCAATTTCTCATTGACATTACACTGCATGAATAAATTTTCTGAGATCGCAGTCAGTTCACTTCTGCTATTAATTGCAATATTGACTGGGATGTGCTTTACCATGGCCTTCACAATTGGTTGAATTTGAAAGGGTTGGTTCTGTTCTTCTTCTTCTTGCATCAACGAATCCTCCACTTAATCATACATGAGTCTTTTTAGGAATTTCCCTTGTGAATTCGAACTTTCTGTAGGGTGAGCTTCGACTGCTACTTCTCTCTCTTTTATTTAATCTTCTCTATGTCTTCGTTCATTTACGCTTTCTTCAATATCCTCTACTTTTTCCTCATCCTCGTCTATCTTCTCCTTCTTCGTCGCTTCTTCCACATTATCGCATCTAAATGCTCTAATTATCGCTTCATAACTTCCTTCATTATATACGTTGGGTTGTGTGCCCACTTGTAACTTATCTTCAGCTTCTGTCGACTGCGCATCATCCTCATTGAATTCGCTTTCCCTGGTTTCCATCTCAAATAGCTCCGCAATACTCATTACTTCGTCCTTTCCTCCTACATTCGTTGTGCATGCCTCTGGTAATTCATCTTCCTAGTCAGTATTCTCCCAATTAATTTCGTCCAACACGATTTTGTTATTTTCCTGTCTTCGTTTTCATCTGGTCCCTGCGGATTTGTTTCTTCCCTCTTCTCTTCTCGTGATAAGATTTTTACTTCTCTGTTCAAGGTGTTGCAATTGTCCTGGGTCGGTGCGTCATTCTCTTTGGCATGGGCGCTTAACTGTCAACTCGAACGTTTATCGGGGTTTGGTGGTCTTACCTCCATCTCTTCTATCTGTATTCTCTTTTCTTGTTCAGCTTGTTGACAGTGGTTTCATTGTTGATAATTTGTCGATCTATTGGTTCTCCAGTACCCGTTCCGGTTGTCGTTATACCCTCTGTAATAATTGTTGCCATTCCTGGGAGAATTATAGTTATTGCCATATTCTCCTCTAAATCCATAACCGGTTCTTTGTTGAAATCTATTGTCGTTTCTTGGTGCGAAGTTATCACGTGGTTCGTAATTATTGTTTCTTCGTACTGTGTCTTGTGGATTCCACTGCTTTTTGCTTTCGTTTTCACGTGCGCTTCGTCTTTTTCTTGCGTCGTCTTCTGAAAATATGAACTCTAGTTCCCTTAAAATACCTTTAAATGCTTTGGCGTCATTGCCTCCGCGACCTACTAATGATTGCTGGTATTTCAGTGGTGGCTTCATCGTGCATAATTTAATCAACTCTCCGTCACTGTGTGGTACATCTAAGCATTGACTTTTGTTTGCCATTACTTCGAAAAATTTCACGGGACTCTTCTCTCCTGAATTTTCAAAATATGGGTTCTGTAATAATTCGTACTTCACTCTGTTCTGTGCTTCGCTGGACCAATATCGTGAGAGAAACTTCTCTCTGAAATCTTCGTACGATCGCCATGTCGCTGCAACATTCTGCATGGTTTCTGCGACTGTTCCTGACGTGTGTGCACACATAAAGTCTAATTTGTGTGCTAGCGTCCAGTGTTCTGGTAATCCTACTAGGAATTGATCAATAAAAGTTCGTGGATGTAATGAGTTTCCTTCTTGAAAGTGTTGAAATTTTCTGATTGTGCGGAAATGATCGTTGTCGTACTTCGTCATAGTTCCATATAAAATTCGCGATTCTTCGCCACTTTTGTTTCTGATCATTTCTTCCGTCGTTCTTTCCGGTTGTGGTAGATCCATTGGATATTGTCCACTGTAACTTTCGCCTACCCTTGCGTAGTATCGTTGGAGTGGTACGCAATAATATTCTTCCATCGGTTGTGACGGGTAGCTGAATCGACACCCCCGGGATAACAAGGCCGTCGAGCAGTGTTGGTGACGTCACACTAAGCGGCCTATAGCCGACGCAGCAGTCCACGGACACCTCCGTACAGACGCGACTGATGCTAACGATCTTCTGTCCGTCATACAGGAAGGAGCCAACTACACTCCTGGAAATGGAAATAAGAACACCGTGAATTCATTGTCCCAGGAAGGGGAAACTTTATTGACACATTCCTGGGGTCAGATACATCACATGATCACACTGACAGAACCACAGGCACATAGACACAGGCAACAGAGCATGCACAATGTCGACACTAGTACAGTGTATATCCACCTTTCGCAGCAATGCAGGCTGCTATTCTCCCATGGAGACGATCGTAGAGATGCTGGATGTAGTCCTGTGGAACGGCTTGCCATGCCATTTCCACCTGGCGCCTCAGTTGGACCAGCGTTCGTGCTGGACGTGCAGACCGCGTGAGACGACGCTTCATCCAGTCCCAAACATGCTCAATGGGGGACAGATCCGGAGATCTCGCTGGCCAGGGTAGTTGACTTACACCTTCTAGAGCACGTTGGGTGGCACGGGATACATGCGGACGTGCATTGTCCTGTTGGAACAGCAAGTTCCCTTGCCGGTCTAGGAATGGTAGAACGATGGGTTCGATGACGGTTTGGATGTACCGTGCACTATTCAGTGTCCCCTCGACGATCACCAGTGGTGTACGACCAGTGTAGGAGATCGCTCCCCACACCATGATGCTGGGTGTTGGCCCTGTGTGCCTCGGTCGTATGCAGTCCTGATTGTGGCGCTCACCTGCTCGGCGCCAAACATGCATACGACCATCATTGGCACCAAGGCAGAAGCGACTCTCATCGCTGAAGACGACACGTCTCCATTCGTCCCTCCATTCACGCCTGTCGCGACACCACTGGAGGCGGGCTGCACGATGTTGGGGCGTGAGCGGAAGACGGCCTAACAGTGTGCGGGACCGTAGCCCAGCTTCATGGAGACGGTTGCGAATGGTCCTCGCCGATACCCCAGGAGCAACAGTGTCCCTAATTTGCTGGGAAGTGGCGGTGCGGTCCCCTACGGCACTACGTAGGATCCTACGGTCTTGGCGTGCATCCGTGCGTCGCTGCGGTCCGGTCCCTGGTCGACGGGCACGTGCACCTTCCGCCGACCACTGGCGACAACATCGATGTACTGTGGAGACCTCACGCCCCACGTGTTGAGCAATTCGGCGGTACGTCCACCCGGCCTCCCGCATGCCCACTATACGCCCTCGCTCAAAGTCCGTCAACTGCACATACGGTTCACGTCCACGCTGTCGCGGCATGCTACCAGTGTTAAAAAGTGCGATGGAGCTCCGTATGCCACGGCAAACTGGCTGACACTGACGGCGGCGGTGCACAAATGCTGCGCAGCTAGCGCCATTCGATGGCCAACACCGCGGTTCCTGGTGTGTCCGCTGTGCCGTGCGTGTGATCGTTGCTTGTACAGCCCTCTCGCAGTGTCCGGAGCAAGTATGGTGGGTCTGACACACCGGTGTCAATGTGTTCTTTTTTCCATTTCCAGGAGTGTATAATTAGAACCAAAGACCAAATTATACATATTCTTGTAAACAGCATAAAGGTTCATAACGAAATACCGATTACATATACGGGCAGGAATAAGTTTAATCGATTGAGGAACTTTGCCACTATTTTATAATTGTCAGAACACTATTTAGCTTTAAAACTCGCATACAGGTGGTGACAAATGCCAGCTGACAGCAGGACTTAACATTTTCAAGCTATTACACTGAAAGTAAATTATCTTAAACACTGTCATACATAGCAAAACCCTCACAACTTTCGTTTACAATAATGTAACAAGAGTTCGCTTTATCTCATAAAACACATGACTATTATGAATTTACTCATATGTTCATGGTGACAGCTCTTTTCAAGAATTTTTACAAGTGTATCCCCAGTAATAAAGAATGGAAACAAAAGATAGATATCAAATATTCTCCTTTTAACATAGACATCACTGAGCACAAGATTCTGTCTTGCACTGTGATACTAAGGGACTGCTCTTTCCTTTAAGAAAAGCCTGACAATTTGCTATTGAAGATACACTTCTTGAAACAATATTAAAAATGCTATGAAAGGTAAGGAAATGAAAAACAACCATGTGCATTACATGTAAGAATGTGAGCAAAAGGCTGAGGATCTCTTTACTTACCATTTTCAATCTCTCTACAGCTTTTCCACGTAGAAATCACCAACTACAAGTCTCATTATTGCAGTCTGTTACTAACAAAGTGCTTTTCTATTTAGAAAACCTGACAATTTGATGTTCATTCTGGTACTGAAGATAAACACTTTTCAGAGCAGTTCTAGAGGCTATTCCTGCCCGTATATGTAATCGGTATTTCGTTATGAACCTTTATGCTGTTTACAAGAATATATATAATTTGGTCTTTGGTTCGAATTATAGTTCGCTCCTTTCTGTATGACGGACAGAAGATGGTTAGCGTCAGGCGAGTCTGTACGGAGGTGTCCGTGGACTGCTGCGTCGGCTATGGGCCGCTTAGTGTGACGTCACTAACACTGCTGGACGGCCTTGTTATCCCGGGGGTGTCGGCTGAATGCATTGCACTGTACTCTTCGCGACCTGGCTTTCCATTGTCAGGTATTGGTTCCGTATCTTGTCTGGCTAACCTTGCTGCTTCATTGCACGATTCAAACTGTCTTGAAACATACATTTGTGGTTCCGAATGTGTTTGTGATGACGTTTGTTCATCAAGAATTTCGAAACGTGTTTGTTGCTGTGCAGGCTGTCTGATTTCACGTATGTTACTGTCAGCCTGTGATTGGAATCGCAAATGCGTAATATCTTCGTCAATTGCTTGTTTTTCCGGTGCGGTAACAGATACGGATGTGGTTGCAGACTCTGTGCTTGTTCGATCCTGTTCACTACGCTCTTCAATGGTTTGCAACAACTCTGTTCGCCATTTCTGAAATTGTCGCTTCGTTTGCGCTTCTATTTTGACTATGCGGTTATCATATCTTTTCAGCGCTGCTTTTGTGATACGTTTGTGTAACACACTGTTTTCAACAATTTCACGCGCTGTACCTGCTGCTTGTCTAGGAATTTCGTTTATCTGTTTCTCTAGTTTCTTGACTTCTCCCTGGGTGTTGTTACGTAATGTTTTGATCTCGTCCTGAATGTCACTACGCAATGTTTGTACGTTCGCTTGTACCTTGTCAATGTCTGTTCTCAATTGATTGTGACCTGTTATTAAGTTTCCTATCACTTCTCGAGATTCTTTTGCGTTGTCTTCAATATGACTTAGAGGTAACTGAATTTTTTTGTTTTCTTCTTTAATCGCACGCATTTGTCTCGTGGTTTCTGCATTCTGAATTAGAATTTGGTTCGCTATGTCTTTATTTTGCCTTGTCATGGTTTGCGTAATTTGTTGTAATAATTCTGCCCGATTGGTGGGTCCTATTGCGTATTCTTCCGACGTCCTACGCTCTATGTTTTCCCCCAAGTGTTGGTTCGCAACCGTTCGCATTGAATTGCTCGCATTCCTGGTACTCTGTGGTGAGGGAGCTCTGATTACTTGTACTATGGGTTCTACGTATTCAAGACGCAAGTTAGAATCCTCATCGACTGTCTCTCTACTTTCCTGCGCCTCTGTCGTATGCTGATTTATGTTTTCTATGCCTTGACGTACATTTTCCTCGTTATGGTGCGTTATATGTCCTATTTCTCGCGATATATGTCCTATTTCTCGCGATTTCCTGAAAGTAGCACAATACACTTCAGAGTTGATCCCTACACTATGAGGTAGGACATCAAACAGAATAACCCCGTTAGAGTCAAAAAAGATCGTTCCCATGAGTTTACCGGCAAGGATGCGGCTTTCCATCAGAGGAGAGGTCGTGTGGCGCCACTCTATGGATTACCATTTTTGCCGGCCGGGGTGGCCGAGCGGTTCTAGGCGCTACAGCTGGATCCGTGCGACTGCTACGGTCGCAGGTTCAATTTCTGCTTCGGGCATGGATATATGTGATGCCCTTAGGTTAGTTAGGTTTATGTAGTTCTAAGTTCTAGGGGACTGATGACCTCAGAAGTTAACTCCTATAGTGCTCAGAGCCGTTTGATTACCGTTTAGTTGCCAGTTCGAAGTGATGAACCAATGTTTCATCGCCTGTGACGATGTTCGAAAAAAAGTTGTCACAATCAGCCTCGTAACGTGCAAACAATTCCGCACAGATGGTCCTCCGTTGCTCTTTGTAGTCATCTGTTAGACGGCGGGGAACCCAGCAGCCACAAACCTCCCAGCGCCCCATATGGTGGACGAATATGTCAGCACTACCAAGAGAGACGTCCAGTTCAGCACCGATGTGCTCTATTGAGGTCGATAGAGCACCACGAATGAGAGTGCCCGCAAGTTGCAGCATTGCAGGTGTCACAGCTTTATGCGGCCGACCGGTATGCACATCGGACAAGTTTGCGTGACCTTATTCCAGTAATGACGGACGCCTTGTGCAACGATTCACTGTGCTTTTGTTCAGTGCCAGGTCTCCGTAGATATTCTGAATGTTGTTGTTGTTGTGGTCTTCAGTCCTGAGACTGGTTTAATGCAGCTCTCCATCCTACTCTATCCTGTGCAAGCCTCTTCATTTCCCAGTACCTACTGCAGCCTACATCCTTCTGAATCTGCTTAGCGTATTCATCTCTTGGTCCCCCTCTACGATTTTTGCCCTCCACGCTGCCCTCCAAATCTAAATTGGTGATTCCTTGATGCCTCAGAACATGTTCTACCAACCGATCCATTCTTCTAGTCAAGTTGTGCCACAAACTCCTCTCCTCCCCAATTCTATTCAATACCTTCTTATTAGTTATGTGATCTACCCATCTAATCTTCAGCATCCTTCTGTAGCACCACATTTCGAAAGCTTCTATTCTCTTCTTGTCTAAACTATTTATCGTCCATGTTTCACTTCCATACATGGCTACACTCCGTACAAATACTTTCAGAAACGACTTCCTGACACTTAATTCAATACTCGATGTTAACAAATTTCTCTACTTCAGAAACACTTTCCTTGCCATTGCCAGTCTACATTTTATATCCTCTCTACTTTGACCGTCATCAGTTATTTTGCTCCCCAAATAGCAAATCTCCTTTACTACTTTAAGTGTCTCATTTCCTAATCTAATTCCCGCAGCATCACCCGACTTGATTCGACTACATTCCATTATCCTCGTTTTGCTTTTGTTGATGATATTCTGAATATCCTTTGAATATCTGTCATGCTCTGGTTTTCCGCCAAAGGAAACTCAATGATGGCCCTCTGTTTGGAATATCCATTATAAACGCTGCATGTAAGTGCGTTAACCATCGGAACTTCATGAAAATATAGGTGCTGAAGCGGGAATACGAGAACTGATGTCCCACAAAAAAATCCTCATTTTTTTCCTGCCGAAATTGGCCGAGGAAAAAAAAATGTTGAATTATTTATTGGGTGCACCTCGTAATGAAATATACCCAAATACGGCAGTGGAACAGATTCTGCCGCGTACTAGAATCATAGAAGCGCGACGTAGCAGCGGAGGCCCGTGTTTCAATCGTCGCTGGCAGCGAGTCGCCGGCGCGCCTCTGCCGGCCGGGGCGCGGCTCGCACAGGCTCCCGACTGCAGGCGCTGCCCCGCGCTACTTACCGGCCCGTGAAACAGGAGCCTGCGAGCGGCCAGGCCGCGGCCCGCTGAGCGGAAAACGCGCTTCCGATTTTAGCGCCGACACCAGCCGGCCGGACGGCGTCTGTGGAAAGCACGGCGCGGCCCGCCCCAGGCCCGACACACGGCCGCCTTTTTCCGGACGCTGGCGGAATAAAATCTGAACTGCGGCAGAGCTTTCCGCTTGCCTCCAGATCTTGTTTTGCACAACACGCCGACGGGAATGAAATATGATGCGGAAATTGAACGAGCAGTGCACAGCAACCGGACGGAATTCTTTACAAGAATTTTCTTTCTTTTTTTAAAAAAATGTCTGTGATACGCAGAAACGCGCATCATATCATTTATACTTGTGAACTCCCTGACTCGAATCCAGTTCCTATATAGACGAATGGAATTCACTCTACGCTATTACACTCAAGAGACAAAGAAACTCGTACGCCGCCCTCGAGCATGCAGAAGTGCCGCAACGCGACGCGGCATGGACTCGACTGATGTCTGAAGTAGTGCTGGAGGGAATTGACACCATGAATCCTGCAGGGCTGTCCATAAACCCGTAAGAGTACGAGGGGGTGGAGACTTCTTCAGAACAGCACGTTGCAAGACATCTCAGATACGCTCAATAATGTTCGTGTATGGAGAGTTTGGTGGCCAGCAGAACTGATTAAACTCATAAGAGTGTTCCTCGAGCCACTCTGTAGCAATTCTGGACGTGTGGGGTGTCGCATTATTCTACTGGAATTGCCCAAGTCTGTCGAATGCACAATGGACATAAATGGATGCAACTGATCGGACAGGATGCTTACTTACGCGCCACCTGTCAGATTCGTATCTAGACCTATTAGGGGTGACATATCATTTCAATTGCACGCACCCCACGCAATTACAGAGCCTCCACCAACTTGAGCAGTCCCCTGCTGACATGCAGGGTCTATGGATTCATTCTGTTGTCCCTATACGCGTGCACGTACAATTTAAAACGAGACTCGTCCTACCAGGCAACATGTTTCCACTCATCGACAGTCCACTGTCGGTGTTGACGGGCCCAGGCGAGAAGTAAACCTTCGTGTCGTGCAGTCGTCAAGGGTACACGAGTGAGCCTTCGTCTCCGAAAGCCCATATCGATGACGTTTCGTCGAATGGTTCGCACGCTCACACTTGTTGATGGCCCAGCATTGAAATCTGCAGCAATTTGCGGAAGGGTTGTACTTTTCTCACGTTGAACGATTCTCTTCAGTTGTCTTTGATCCCGTTCTTGCAGGATCTTTCACAGGTCGCAGTGATGTCGGAGATTTGATGTTTTACCGTATTTCTGATATTCACGGTACACTCGTGAGATGGTCGTACGGGAGAATCCGCACTCGGAGACGCTGTCTCCCAGCGCTCGTTCGCCGTCTATGTTCAAACTCACTTAAATCTTGATAACCAGCCAATATAGCAGCAGTAACCGATCTAATAACCGCGCAAGACACGTGTTGCCTAATGTAGGTGTTGCGCGACCGGAGCGCTGTATTCTGCCTTTTCACACATCTCTGTGTTTGAACACGCACATCAATACCAGTTTCTTTGGCGCTTCCGTGTATACTTTCGTATCGGCCACAGGTAAAACATGTTTCTCGATTGTAGACATGCTTTACCAAACGAGTGATATTTATGTGTAGCATACAAATGTAAAACTGTCGTCTCGTGGCCGGCCGGATTGGCCGAGCGTTTCTACGCGCTACACTCTGGAACCGCGCGACCGCTACGGTCGCAGGTTCGAATCCAGTCTCGGGCATGGATGTTATAGTGCTCGGAGCCATTTTTTTGTCGTCTCGTGAACTTCGATTTGACGTAAACGGTATTGCCGAGAGGTACGAACGATCTCAATAAAAATGGCTCTGAGCAGTATGGGACCTAACTTCTCAGGTCATCAGTCCCCTAGAACTTAGAACTACTTAAACCTAATTAACCTATGGACATCACACACATCCATGCCCGAGGCAGGATTCGAACCTGCGACCGTAGCGGTCTCGCGGTTCCAGACTGTGGCGCCTAGAACCGCTCGGCCACCACAGCCGACCGTTCCTTTATTATTCTCGGTATATTTTGCATACATTCCTCACTCAGTAGCGCCATTTGAGATTTTATATTTATTTTTTTACACACTACTGTACAATATGGCTGGAGACTGTACTTGTTGTGAGAGGACACAAGGAGATTTAGCCGCTGTCCATAAACAGCTAGAAGCTGTTTTGGCTACCATCGACATGCTTCTTCTAATGTTCAAAGTTGCGGCGACATCGGGGTGCGGGTGACGAGATCTGCAACATCTTTGGTGCCATTGGAACCCCGTGGTGCCCGAGGTGTCGCTGCGTCTTCTGATACGCAGTACCTTACCCGTCCGTCCTCAATCGAGAGTGGGTGGCGAAAAGTGGGTTCGCGTGTTACTGGGCGGAAAGGACAGAAGGGAGCAGGCCGCGCACCTGGCTTAGCAACAGGTACGAGGTGCTAGCCAGTGTTGATGGGGCATGTCTCTCCTGTTGGACCAGTGGCCGAGTTTCCAGCCCAGTCCCGACAAGGGCAGAGGGTGGTTATGCTTGTCATTTGGAACTCCAGTGTTAGGCATGTGATGAAACCTCGCAGGGAAATAGCAGAGAAGGCGGAAAAGAATGGCCCGTGGGCACTTAATATATCTGCTGGGGATCTCGTCCGTGGAGGAGGTCCTGCCGGCGGCTATCGTGCGCCACTTGGTGAAACCAGCTTCATGTATCGGCACATATCGGCACGAATGACACCTGCCACTTGGGTTCTGAGGCATCTTCGGCTCTTTTCGGCGGATGGCTGATATGGTGAAGGGAACTTCCGTCGCACGTGGGGTGCAGACTAAGATGTCTATTTTTAGCACCGCACCTAGGGTTTATCGCGGACCTTCGGTTTGGTGCAGAGTAGAAGGTGTAAATCAGAGGATCAGACGGCTCTGCGATGGTATCCGGTGCGAATTTCTCGACCTCCGCTATCGTGTACACAGTTGTAGGGTTCCCCCTAGTACGTCAAGAGCGCTACTACGGTGGCGGACTACCAAAGACTATTTGCCTGATAAATTAGCCGCAATATTCTCAGAGAATGTTTGTCGTCGCAGATCGGAGACAGAAAATGTTAAATGATTTTAGAAAAACAGCAGGAGAATCCAAGGAGATATCCCAGAATTGGTAAGGCTTACTGAAGATTATATAGCACAGATAGTATTAGGAACAGGAAGTTACTGAAACTGGACGTTAATCACAACGAAATCCTGAATTCAGATTTCAATATTTATCATAAGGATAGATTAGTCACCAAAGCTGGCGGATTGTTTATTCCAGTACAGAATTCGATAAAATTTAGTGAGATTGTCACAGATTCCAATTTTGAATTAGTATGGGTGAAATTAAATATTAAAGATAAGTGAAAATAGTAATTGGATCCTTTTTTAGACCACTTGGATTGGCTCTAGTCATAGTACGCTTCAGACAGAACTTGCAGAATATCGTTAATAATTTCGCTGATCATGCCGTTGTGATAGGGGGTGACATCAACCCGCCAGGTATAGAATGGGAGTGCCATGCTATCAAATCTGGTGCCAGAGACACGGAATCGTGTGATATTGTTCCGGATGTCTTGTCTGAAAATTACATTGAGCATATAGAGAACCAACTCGCGACGGTAACGTCTTAGACGTTCTGGCAACAAACAGACCAGAACTTACCGAATCAGTTAAGGTAGAGGAAGGTATCAGTGCTCATAAGGCTGTGATAGCATTTTACAATGAATATTAAGAAAAGTGGGAAGATTTTTTGCTGAGCAAGAGTGACAGGATACAAATTTCAGAGTATCCGAACAGTCAACATCAAATGTTCGGTGATGAGGACGAGTATGTATGGAATAAATGGAAAAAAATTCAAATGCATCGTCCAATATGCCCTAAACAAGTACGTTGCGAGTAAGTCTTAAGAGATGGGAAGGACTCACCACGGTTTAATAGCCGTTTTAGAAATCTACTACGTAAACAAAGAGAACTTGATCTCAGAGTCAAGAGAAGTAAAAACCTATCTGTCAAGCAAAAGCTGAACGAAGCGAAAGCGAGCTTAAGCAGAGCAATGAGAGAAGCGTTCAGTGACTTTGAAATTAAAATTATGTCAATCGATCTGAGCAAACACCCTAAGTGTTTTGGTCGTAAAGTGGACTGACAAGGCAGCCAGTCCACAGTGACAGGTAGCCGATAGAAAGGAAGGCACGCGTACACACACACGCCGACGGGCGTCAATTCTGGAACAGGATAACTATTGAATGGTAGCAAGAAAAGTACGTAACTGCTTTATACTTAACTTTATTAGTTGATGACTACAGCATTCTTCTTGAGACATTTATACTATAACTCTCAAAGTAGGTAAGGCTAATGAGAGAGAAAGGCTTCGTACAACTGGGCTGTAGCTAGGTTCTCGTACAACTGGGCTGTAGCTAGGTTCTCGTACAACTGGGGCGAGTCCACTCTCGTATCACGAGACCTGCCTTGGTGGTGGCGCTAGGTCTGCGATCACAGTGGCGACACGCGGGTCCGACATGTACTAAATGGACCGCGGCCGATTTAAGCTACCACCTAGCAAGTGTGGTGTCTGGCGGTGACACCACAGGTCATATGTAAAATTAAGAAGTGCGTCAAAAATCATCCATTCATTCACTCAGTGACCATATTGGCACGGAAAAGGAGAAAGGCTGAAATACTGAATTCGGTATTCCGTAATTCTTTCTCCACGGAAGCTCTTAACACAGTTCCTCGTTTCCATCATCCTACGAATGTCGAAACTGAACATATTGAGATAACCGACCGTGGAACAGAAAAACAACAACAATCGCCTCGTTGTGGAAAGGCATCAGGAGCAGATGAGATACCCATAAGATTCTACGAAGATTATGCGAGAGAACTTGCTCCTGTTTTAGCAGTAATTTATTACAGTTCGCAAGAGCAATGAAGGGTACCTAGCGACTAGAAGAAAGCGCAGGTCATTCCCGATTTTAAGAAGGTCCGTAGGAAAGATGCACACAATTGTAAACCTATATCGTTGACGACATATATCTTAGACGACAATCTATTGCAGAATTATGGAACATGTTTTATGCTCAAGAATTATGGCATTTTAGGAGAATGAAGATCTCTATAAATATGAACATGGATTCCGTAAACAGAGTTCATGCAAAACTTAGCTCGCTATGTTCCTCCATTATATCCACAACTCAGTAGACAATGGTGCCCAGGTTGATACCATGTTCCTTGAATTCAAGAATGCATTTGGCGCCGTCCCGCACTGCCGTTTAGTGAAAAAAAGAGCAAGCTTATCGAGTATCGTAGCAGATTCGCTACCAGATTCAAGACCTTCTTGCAGACAGAACTCAACACGTCGCTCTTAAGGGAATAAAATTGACAAATGTGAGGGTAATTTACGTAGTACCCCAAGGAAGTGAGATAGGACCGTTAATGTTTGCAATATACACTCCTGGAAATGGAAAAAAGAACACATTGACACCGGTGTGTCAGACCCACCATACTTGCTCCGGACACTGCGAGAGGGCTGTACAAGCAATGATCACACGCACGGCACAGCGGACACACCAGGAACCGCGGTGTTGGCCGTCGAATGGCGCTAGCGGCGCAGCATTTGTGCACCGCCGCCGTCAGTGTCAGCCAGTTTGCCGTGGCATACGGAGCTCCATCGCAGTCTTTAACACTGGTAGCATGCCATGACAGCGTGGACGTGAACCGTATGTGCAGTTGACGGACTTTGAGCGAGGGCGTATAGTGGGCATGCGGGAGGCCGGGTGGACGTACCGCCGAATTGCTCAACACGTGGGGCGTGAGGTCTCCACAGTACATCGATGTTGTCGCCAGTGGTCGGCGGAAGGTGCACGTGCCCGTCGACCTGGGACCGGACCGCAGCGACGCACGGATGCACGCCAAGACCGTAGGATCCTACGCAGTGCAGTAGGGGACCGCACCGCCACTTCCCAGCAAATTAGGGACACTGTTGCTCCTGGGGTATCGGCGAGGACCATTCGCAACCGTCTCCATGAAGCTGGGCTACGGTCCCGCACACCGTTAGGCCGTCTTCCGCTCACGCCCCAACATCGTGCAGCCCGCCTCCAGTGGTGTCGCGACAGGCGTGAATGGAGGGACGAATGGAGACGTGTCGTCTTCAGCGATGAGAGTCGCTTCTGCCTTGGTGCCAATGATGGTCGTATGCGTGTTTGGCGCCGTGCAGGTGAGCGCCACAATCAGGACTGCATACGACCGAGGCACACAGGGCCAACACCCGGCATCATGGTTTGGGGAGCGATCTCCTACACTGGCCGTACACCACTGGTGATCGTCGAGGGGACACTGAATAGTGCACGGTACATCCAAACCGTCATCGAACCCATCGTTCTACCATTCCTAGACCGGCAAGGGAACTTGCTGTTCCAACAGGACAATGCACGTCCGCAGGTATCCCGTGCCACCCAACGTGCTCTAGAAGGTGTAAGTCAACTACCCCGGCCAGCAAGATCTCCGGATCTGTCCCCCATTGAGCATGTTTGGGACTGGATGAAGCGTCGTCTCACGCGGTCTGCACGTCCGGCACGAACGCTGGTCCAACTGAGGCGCCAGGTGGAAATGGCATGGCAAGCCGTTCCACAGGACTACATCCAGCATCTCTACGATCGTCTCCATGGGAGAATAGCAGCCTGCATTGCTGCGAAAGGTGGATGTACACTGTACTAGTGCCGACATTGTGCATGCTCTGTTGCCTGTGTAAATGTACTTGTGGTTCTGTCAGTGTGATCATGTGATGTATCTGACCCCAGGAATGTGTCAATAAAGTTTCCCCTTCCTGGGACAATGAATTCACGGTGTTCTTATTTCAATTTCCAGGAGTGTATATAAATGATACAGTAGAAAGCGCCGGATGCTCTGTAAGGCCGTTCACAGATGATGCGGTTGTCTATTACAATGTAGCAGAACCAGAAGACAGTATCGATTAATTGCAGAAGGACCTACAGTGGATTGAAGAGTGGTGCAAGCTCTGGCAGTTGACCCTGAACGTAAATAAATATAACATATTGTGCATACATAGGAAAAGAAGTCCAATAATGTACAGCTACACTATTTATGACAAACCACTGGTGACAGTACCTACCGTGAAGTATTTTGGAGTAACTATCCATAGCCACCTTAAGTAAAATGAACACACAAAACAAATGGTGGGAAGAGCAGATGCCACACTCAGATTCATAGGAAGATTTTTAAGGAAATATAACTCATCCACGAAGGAAGTGGGATATAAGGCGCTTGTTCAACCGACTCTTGAGTGTTGTTCGTCTGTCTAGGATCCCTACTAGGTAGGGCTGATAGAAGAGATCCAACAAAGAGCAGCGGGATCGTTTAGCCGGCGCGAGAGCCTTACAGAGACGTTCAACAATCTACATTGGCAGACGGTACAAGAGAGACGTTGTGCATCACGGAGAGATTTACTGTTGAAATTTCAAGAGAGCACTTTCCGCTAAGAGCCGGACGACATATTACTTCCCTCCACATATATCTCGCGTAATCACCACGAGGAGTAAATTCGAAAATTTTTGGCGATACAGAAACTTACCGGCAGTCATTCTTCCCATGCGCTATTGTGGAATAAGGTTTGACTGATAAGTTAGCGGTGCAAAAAGTGTCCTCCGTCAAACACCCCCAGTTGGCTTGTGGAGTGTGCTGGAGATGTAGATTGTAGATGTAGAAGAGTGATTTGCAGAGAAGTCACGTAGAGTATTCGTGTAGTGAGTCACGAATATCATCTTTCGCAGTGCCTAATCTCGATAAAGTGCGGAGTAACATACAGGTAACGCTTTTCCGACATATATCGATCCACATATTTGCTGCACATGCACATGCATTCACGTCTACAGCCTGGACAGTGCTGCACATCATACTCGCCTCTACTTCATCGGCTTGTCTTTCAATATTTCGTCCCGCTGTCGTAGATGACGTCCCAATTCGTACCACACTTTGCAATAAGACTGGACGTTCAGATTAAAGTCTTCGCAACTAAAATGTTCATCATTCCTTTGCAGATCATATTGCTTATAGACAGTATTAAATTCATTTAGAGCACTTCTCTCGCAGCCTAAACTACACCAAGAATTAGCAACGTAAACAATGACAACATTACAAAAAGAAATTCACGTACATCTTTGAATGCATATAGCATAGCAATACGAATGTCCAGCACTACCACAGTACAAAACGTTACCATCTTTCGCCATTACACAGGACAAAACTGTATTGGTTATATATATATATATATATATATATATATATAGGGGCTGGATATATTTCGTAAACCACATCAAATACTGACTAACCGATTCCACAGACAGAACGTAAGGAGAGGGGCTTGTGTAATTGGTTAATACAAACCATAAAAAAATGCACGGAAGTATGTAATCAGTGCCGTTTGTTGCATTGTAAAATGTTAATTACATCCGGAGATACTGTAACCTAAAGTTGACGCTTGAAACCTCCGACGTTCAGTTGCGTGTTGTAAAAAACACGGGCCACGGTCGGCGAGCAGCATCTGCAGGGACATGTTTACGATGACCGTGTTTACGAGTGTGGCTGTAGTGCACTGTTGTGGTTTGGTCTAGCTGTCGTAGTGTCCGCATGTAGCGCTTGCTGCTATTGTTATTCTGCATTCGTCTCCGCACGCAGATCAACTGTAGTACACCGTGTTACCAGACGTCTGCGATAGTGTAGTGTTGTAGGAACTGTGACCATGGTGTATTCGAACTCTGAAAAGGCGGAGATGATACTCATCGACGAAATGCAGCTGAAGCCTGCAGGGTGTATGCAGAACGGTAAACGGACAGAGAGCATCCAACGTGCCGCACATTGCAAAACATCTACCGCCAACTGTATGCAACAGGTATGGTCGTAGCACGCAAACGGGTCCGTAACAGGCCCGTCACGGGAGAAGCGGATGCAGTTGATGTGTTAGCTGCTGTTGCCATGAACCCACACATAAGTACACGGGACATTGCGAGAGCCGGTGGACTGAGTCAGAGTAGTGTCATGCGCATACTGCATCGTCACCGCTTTCACCAGTTTCATGTGTCACTACATCAGCAATGACATGGTGATGACTTTAATCATCGACTGCAATTCTGTCAATCGGCATTAACAGAGAATGCGTTGCAGTTCTACCTGTTTACCGATGAAGCGGGTTTCACAAACCACGGGGCAGTGAATCTACGGAACATGCATTACTGGTCCGTGGACAATCCTCGCTGGCTCAGACAGGTAGAGCGACAGCGACCGTGGACTGTAAATGTATGGTGCGGAATCATTGGCGACCACCTCATTGGTCCTCACTTCATTGCAGGGGCCCAAACAGCTGCAACATACATCGCGTTTCTACAGAATTATCTGCCAACGTTGCTCGAAAATGTCCCACTGAACGAGTCGACGTATGTGGTATCAGCATGATGGTCCACTTGCACATTCCGCAATTAACACTAGGCTGACCCTTGACAGGATGTTCGACGGGCGTTTCATAGGACGTGGAGGATGCATAAATTGGCCAGCCCGTTCTCCTGATCTTACACCTCTGGATTTCTTTCTGTGGGGTACGTTAAAGAAGAATGTGTACCGTGATGTGCCTACAACCCCAGAGGGTAAGAAACAACGTATTGTGGCAGCCTGCGGCGATATTACACCAGATGTGCTGCGGCGTGTACGATATTCATTACGCCAGAGATTGCAATTGTGTGCAGCAAATGATGGCTACCACGTTGAACATCTATTGGTCTGACATGACGGGACACATTATATTCCACTCCGTAATTGAAGACGGAAACCACGTGTGTACGTGTACCTCACCCCTCATGGTAATGTACATGTGCGTCAGTGAAAAAGACCAATAAAAAGATGTTAGCATGTGGACGTAATGTGCTGTTCCAGTCTCTTCTGTACCTACGGTCCATCACCGTTCCCTTTGGATCCCTACGTAATTCGGTGCTCTCCGATAAACACGATCGAACAGCGGAGGAGTGGTACTCAAGCGTCAAATTTAGGTTACAATATCTCCGGATTTAATTAACATTTGACAATGCAACAAACGGCACTGATTACGTATTTGTTTATATGTTCAGATGTGCTAACAAAACTAACGGGGTTCCATTTAAAAAAACGTAGGTTTGTGTTAAAAGAATACTTCCGTGCATTTTTTTATGGTTTGTATTAACCAATTACACAAGCCCCTCTCCTCATGTTCGGTCTGTGGAATCTATTCGTCAGTATTTGATGTGGTTTACGAAATATATCCAGCGGTAAAGTTAGGTGGCTCACCCTGTATATATATATATATATATATATATATATATATATATATATATATATATATATATATACTATAATGTTGTTGCCTCATAAAAGCAAGCACTACACACAGAGGAAATACTGCATAACTTACTAAAAATCAGTGTACATCTGCAGTGAGTGTCAGCTACTGGGTGTGTCAGTTACGGGTGTGTGTGTGTGGGGGGGGGGGAGGTGGGGGGAGCGGTCGCCTCCCGCGACAGCAGTGGTTTAGTGTCGGCTACTCTGAGAGGTGTTAGCTACTAGGCTGTTGGCTACTGGAAAAATTGGAAATTTGTGTTAAGTTCCTATGGGACCAAACTGCTGAGGTCATCGGTCCCTAGGGTTACACATTACTTAATATAACTTAAACCAACTTACGCAGAGGACAACACACACACCCATACCCGAGGGAGGACTCTAACCGCCGACGGGGGCAGCAGCGCGAACCGCGGCTATGCGCCCTAGACCACGCGGCTACACCGCGCGGCTGTTAGCTGCTGGGGGGGGGGGGGGGGGGTGTTAACAACTAGGGTGTTACTAGACTGTCACTATGAAAAGAAAAGTATAAGAAGGGCAGAAAAGCCACAGTGGAAAGGGCTGCAGGAAAATAGTGAACAGATCGGTCGTCGGGAGGGCTCAAAGCAACATGCGGAGAAATTAAAAGCATTGGTGTCATCATTGAGAGTGTAATTGGAATTCGACTGTAAAACGCGGAGGGGAGAGCAGGTAGGTGGAAACTTTAATAAACGTAAAATCTATAGATGTGGATATTGTCGATGGTAGTTTCACTGTTTCACCACAGGCGATGGTACACGTAGCCGATGGTTGACAGCTACTCCAATCATCCACAAGTATAACTGCCTCTGAAGTATATGGCGTAGTTTTCTATGAATCATTCAGTTAGTTTACGTAGTTTTGAACACAGACCAGATAAGACTACGTTTTAGTGGTGGCTGAAATACCACATTTTCATAGGAGAAAAGGAGAGAGGTGTGGTACATCATGCAGTGTGTGTGAGTGGCAAACCTCTTTGCCTTTTTACATTACATTGGATATTTTACAGATCATATTGGGTGTTTCATGTTAATATTATGCTGTTACAGGTGGGAGTGAGATGGAAGGGACATGGGACGGTGAAAGGTTTCCACTTGATGACATCATCGAAAGGTCAGTGACGTAGGGGCAGGTAGGCAACATGTGCTAACACTTGTATTTTGTGAGGTCAAGTGGACACCATCTTGGGTTGTGACGTGAGTGGTACTGCATATTTCAGCACCTTATATAATCGCAAAGTGGCCGAAGCTCAGAAAATTCGTGTCAGAAATTTAATGGACGTACAAACGAAACCATAGTTGGCGTGAGTGCACCTGTAAGACATATTGCGGGTTTTCCCGCCATTTATTCCGTTCTTCGAGCTTCTCATAAGACGCTACTATGATTGTTTCACAATGAACGCACAAGAAGCAGAAATTAGAATCTTGCCGGCGTTTTCTGTCATTTTTCTTGCACACTTCCAGTCGACGACGGCGATGTGATACGCAGAAATAGAGAAGAGAGCTCGTGAGAGAAAAGAAGGAAAAATACGGCGGAAAGAGTTTCAATATACGCGACGGGAATAAATTTCGCAGGCTGCTTGTTCTGCTCCGTAGCAAACGAGCTATTGAAATATTTCTGTCGCTGCCGGAACCAGACGGAGAGTTCCGCAGGGATAAATATTCGCTGCCGCTGCCGCTTGTCTGTTGGAGTCTTGAACGACGTGGGAAGCAGTGGGCGTTCGTGGGGCACGGGAGCAAGCGGTGACGAACCATTCATTCTCGAAGCCCGTTTATGATCGCCTTACCTCTGTGCTGTCTAGTTTCTTCATCAATGATAACAGAATTCATATTTTTTAGTTCTGCCAGGCACTTAAATGTGATTTGCAGAGCATCCATTTAGATGTAGGTGTAGTGAGATATTAGGTCTCATGGGTCGTCTACAATGCTATTGCTTAGTTCCCTAAATATAGATGTAAACTGATCATCTCGAAAGAATGAAGACAAAGTACTATTTGAGACTTAAAAGGAGAGAATGCCAGGCCGCGCGGTTTGAGGCGTCATATCATGGACTGCGCGGCGCCTCCCGCCGAAGTTTGAGTCCCCCTTGGGCATGGGTGTGTGTGATGTTCTTAGTGTAAGTTAGTTTAAGTTAGTTTAAGTAGTGTGTAAGTCTAGGGACCGATGACCTAGGCAGTTTAGTCCCTTAGGAATTCACACACATTTGAACATTTGAAGAGACTGCTGAAGCGTCCTAATAAAGGAGAACTTCGTAAGAATGTACCCGAGAGGAATATGAGTTAGTTTTCTTTTTTTGTTTGCCCCCTTAAAAGAGAAATTGGAACTTGACCTAAGCGTACTGACGGCTTTTGCTTATATTTCCTTCTCTACCTATACACTGCACCCAATATCCCAAAAAACTGCTTTACCCACGCAATGTTTCCTCCTCTTACGATTCATATAATTTGAACCTACCTGTTCCTGGACGTCGTAGTAGATCGTTCACTGTCGCTTCATATATAAATGCTTTTGTATGGACTTCTTCCATAGCCTATTCTTTTAAGTACTGTTTTCATATCTTAACTATCTACTTAAGTTTTAACGCAATGGCTGACACAACATTTTAATTGATTATAGTTTCTTCTCTGGATTTCCATGATTTATTTTTCAAATCCACCCTCCAGGCAAACATTTTCATTGACTAGTTTTATGAAGCTCTCCACGCTCTTCTATCCTGAGCAAACCTCTTCATCTCTGCGCAAGTACTGCCATCGATATTCCGTTGAACCTGTTTACTGTGGGCAAGGTTTGGTTTTCTTCTTCAGTTTTGACCGCTTCCCTCAATTCCTTCCTCTGTTAGGTTCCTTAATGCCTCAGAAACTAAAGTATATTATTAACGTTTTGTCTCTTTGGTCAGTTTGTGTCAACAAATTATCTTCCTCCCTTAATTACAGCCTATCACCTAAAAAGCTAAAATAGGCATACATATCACTTTTCTTTGGATAGTTATAAGTTATGTACTAATTATTTATTTCTGATACTTAATTTTAAAAAAAGAGATAAAAAGTTACTTCTATTCTTACTACTAAAACTAAACTCTTTCCGAACAGGCCATGAAGTCCCAAAGGCACCGACCGGCCACCGTGTCTTCCTCAGACCACAGGCGTCACTGGATGCGGATATGGAGGGGCATGTGGTCAGCACACCGCTCTCCTGGCCGCATGTCAGTTTTCGAGACCGGAGTCACTACTTCTCAATCAAGGAGCTCCTCAGTTTGCCTCACAAGAGATGAGTGCACCCCGTTTGCCAACAGCGCTCGGATGGTCACCCATCCAGTGCTGACCCAGCCCGACAGCGCTTAACTTCGGTGATCTGACGGGAACCGGTGTTACCACAGCGGCAAGGCCGTTGGAATTTCTACTACTACAAAACTACATTAAACATCCTTAACAAATTGCTCGGGAACTAATTTACTATAAACGCTACAGAATTTGTTCTCTGTTCTTTGATTTATTTTGGTGCATTTATTTGTAGATGGTTGTTTCCGCTACTGTATCCGTCCTCATGGAACCCCAGTCAACAGCCATAGTCTGCTGGGTTCCTTGAGCGTCGGGAAGCACGTCATTAGCGTTTCCGCTGTAACGAGTAATTCCACCCATCAATTTTGCTTCCTAAAATCCACAGTTCAATTACCACTAGCGCCAAAGCAATATAGATTCTTGGGACAGTATTTCACTCGGTGGCCGCCGACCTCAGTTATTTTCTCTCCATCGGCAGAGTATGTTGTATAGCCCGGATGGGAGGGTAATGACATACGGTTGAATGCCTCGTGAAGTCTTCTTTGGAATTCCTGGATACTGCGGCTGCAGTATCGTCCAAGATGCGCCAAGTCGACTCGCTCTTTAGTGCTGCTTTAGGATCCCTTATCCTTATCCTTAATAGCTGACGTCCATACCCGCTGCATCTTCATTGAGTGTGCAGTCCCATAATGTGTGTTCTGGTGTGCCTACACCGCCGCAGGTGCAGCTATCATTCATCTGTCTTCTGATTTTGTATAGATACGTGGCATAAGGCCCATGAACATTTAGGTAACGTTTCAATCGATTCGATGGGTTAAAAAAAGTCTTATTTTTTCTCCTCTCCCTGGTGACAGGGAGACATTCGTAGGTTCTCCTGCCAGTGCCTGAAGTGTCCGATTCATTTTGCCACAGCTGTAGTATGCGATCTTTTATTGCCCTTTTCGGCCTGGATTCAGTTCTAAGCACCCTTCGTACTTCCATTTCATTGCCTTTTTGTAACCAGTAAAAGGATTCCCTTTTCCTAATTTCCAAGTTCAGTAGGCAGATTCCTAGAATTACTAACAAAGCAACACTCGGGGTATGAAGTAGGCGCCCGTTATTCTTAGTAGCACTCCCCCGTTAACTCTTCTCACTGCTGAGGCTGGCTTCATTAGTTGCAGTCTATAAGCCAAGACGCTCACTCCATATCCTACGACTGATGCAAGTATGGATTGGTGGCATACTCTGATTGTCTTCCAGGGAAGCCAAAACTGCCAGTTTGCATTGGTTATAGTTTTATTAATTACATTGGTACCTCTCCTGCCTGTTTCCTCTATATGATGTTCCAAGTTACGACGTTCGTCCAGAAATATTCCTACATATTTCGTCACTACGCTTTTCCTATTCGTTGCAGCCCATAAGACAATGTGCCTACGGCAGTTTCCCGACACCGTTTGCTGCATCCACCTAATCCTGCTTCTAGCCTGGTGTCTTGTTCCCATTTACCCAGAATTTAATTGTTCTGCTTCCTGTTTCCTTCCGTCCTTCCACTGCACCTATCCTTTTTTTTTTTTTCCTCGCTCTATACGTTCCAATTAGCTGGATGTAATTTCCCTAACCGTTGTCAGAAGATTTCTTTGTTCAGCTACCTTTTCCATTGCTTCACTGTTAACCACTTGATCCAAGTATTTTGTTTTCTGTATTCTCCTCCGATCCCACATCTCGAATGGTTTAGTTTTCTCTCTTCCTCTCTTCTTCAAAGCCCAGATTTCGCAGCTGTGCAGAAAAGTACACAACGAAGGAAACAAGCCTTCCTTCACTCTTCTTAACTCTAACAAGCGTTTCTTTTTCTGGAAAGCATGCAATATTTTCTAGCACTATATTTCAAAAACTTTTATTTGCCGCTTATCTGAACTATTTGTCGTCCATATTTCACCTCTGAATAAGTAACCCTCCATACAACTACCATCTGAAAAGGCATCTTAAGCCTCAAATTTATTTTCGATGCCTGAAAAGACCATGCTTTCTTAGAATTGCTTTTGCCTTTATTGCTAGCCAGTATTTTAAACCCTCCCGAATTTGGCCATCGTCAGTTTCTTTTCTAAATAAGAAGCAAATCTCACAGACAACTCTTTATTGTTTGATTTCGTAATGTAGTTACTTGAGGATAACCAATGTTTAAGTTCTTGTTAATCTCCTTATCTCTTTTCTACTATTTATTGATTTCGTTGACAATATCTTCCAAGCCGTTCATTTCAAATATATTCGTCCTAGTTGCAGTGTTAAATGCTGATTTTGACTGCATAACTGAGAACGTCACTCTGA
This sequence comes from Schistocerca piceifrons, assembly GCF_021461385.2. Lineage (NCBI taxonomy): Eukaryota > Metazoa > Arthropoda > Insecta > Orthoptera > Acrididae > Schistocerca > Schistocerca piceifrons. Next base: position 633,328,477 of record NC_060139.1, read on the forward strand.
ATTTCGTACTACATACACAAGCAAAGTCGACTAGTGTTTCTGAAACAGCAGTGGTCCCGCCCTTGCTTCGTAACAGGTTTCAGGTGGTGGGTGTAATCGATGTGCAACCATGACATCATTTGCTCTACCTTTCCCATTACGTCAGCGACTTGAGAACCCCTTTGGTGCTGTAATCTTTAGCAACACTTTCTTTCAAAGTCAACGGGTGGCGTCATCTCCAATGTCAGCTCACAGAATACTTGTTTCGGCATATTGAATGCATTTTCTTACGGCAGAAGGCCAAAATACAAAGCTTCTTGCGATACTCTCATTTGATGCAATTTTGCTGATTCAAGCACGAGAGTAGTTCAGTATGCCCCGCAGAGCCACGCTTCAACGCTCCTCTATCCATCAGAAAATCCAGTAAATTGGATTGTCGTCAATTTACATTTATGGAAAAATCTCACGATACATTTTATGGTTTAACATATATGAACAACATTCTCCAGTTCTCCGTACTCTAATGCAGCGTCAACCATATTGTTCATAAGTTGTTTGCTAAACTGACCAATATCGTCTAATGTAAACCCAACTGGCTGACAACTGATGCACTGTGAGCTCTAGCAGTAGAGTGGTTTACCGCCAAAAGCGGATACAGGTTACACAAAGTGGAGTCCGAGCGGAAATAGACCTGAAATTGAGGCAGTTATTGTCACGACGTTGTGAGACAACAACACAGCGCCTAATAAATTTTCCACAGAATTAATTTTGTAGTCACAATATAAATGTGATAAAATTTTATTACTTTATTAATGTTATTTAATTAAATGTCAAAGAATTAATTCAAACGCAGTAATTAAATTTTGTATTGTAATTATGATGTAGTAAAAAACGCTGGCACAGTCAGGGAAGTTTCTTGTTGTATAGAGCCAAAAAATACATTTAAATTAAGGAGTATTGTCACTGGTCACGTAATCGAGTAGTCGGGAAGAAGTAATCGGCAGAGAAAGTTGATAGCGGCAAGTGATTAAGTGCAGACGCGGTGCGGGGTAATGTAAGGAATAAACAGAAAGTTTCTTAATATATGGCCGGACATATTTTTGTGGCTGTAAATGGACACAGTACACTGTCATCAAGTAGAATTGATGTTCAAGAAGAGTACTGTGGTCCCAAACTTGTTATTTGGTTTACGGGAAACAAGAGACTGTTGCCATACGTTGTCGACGAATAACGTCTCACATCGTACGACCAGCAGCTCATCAAAGTAAGATCCGACCTTTTTCTTATTAGTATTGTACAAGGCTAGTCAGCGTAGTAGTTTTAATTGACTGAACAGTAAAGTGTTCAGTACAGCAACTGTTATCTCGTAATTGGTCTTCACCTCAGTCATTTTCCTAATAGGGTGCTATCATGTCACCTTTAATGAGTCCGAGAATACAATAGTAAAATATTGAAAGAGATGAGCGTATTTAATTTCTGTAACTCAGGTAAATAATTGAAATTTACCAAACGTATAAATATCTAAAACTGCCATTTACAAGCAGTAATGACTAACAGTAAAAGAATAACAGCGTAATTAAAATTAATTTTGACAAAATATTACTTCAGAACAACACATTTTATGCCATGTGTGCGTTGCAAACTCCGCTGACGTTTGTAAATTACGTAGCAGTGTTGTGTAAAATCACTTATTCTTCGCTAAATGAGACATTAAGAACTTTCCAGAAGTAACATGCTATATCAGAAAACAAGTAAATATGAATATGTTTCCAAAATCGGTAACAGTTAGCATTGCAGTGAGTACCGCGAAGCTACTCATTAAGCCAAACGTTTTGCAAACTGTTAATTTCTAAGTGCATGTTTTCAGTGCAAACTATTCTGCTGATTTTCTCACTAACTTTAATTCATGTTATTAGCCATGTTGTCACATCTGAGCGCGAGCTAGTACCGTTGGTTGCGTTCTCGCCTGATTACAATTCAATGATTAGGTTGTAATTATAGTTTCTAAATAATTAATAATCATATAGTAACTTTTGTTACGTTCTTACGTAATTTGCAATCTAAAATTATAAGAGATCCAGCATTTTTACTTCATATCTCACTAACTATTTCTTATTTTTAACTTTGTTGTCAAAATTTCTTTAGATCGGTATTGTGCAAAAGTTGTCACGCAATAACGGTTCGGTTATAATCGTATGTTCACTTACCAAGATATTCTCATTCTTCGGAATAGATGGCTTTCGCAAACGACAGGGAATACTGGGTACACGCGTCATTTAACAGTCTCAGTTAATCGGAAATGTAGGTCCGTTGTAACGCAACTGCGTTGTTCACCACGGTATATGCACGTTATGGAGCAACTGCCCCACATTAATTCCTCCTTATTGAGTTCATATCAGTTTGTGAATCTGTGGTCTATTGGTGGTGTCTTTCGCTAGTAGACAAAAGGCGTAGGCTCCAGGTCTGAACTCAGCCACTAATTAATTCTGAGTCAAAATCATCAACATAAGCGCCTAAATACTTCCGGTATAAGAAGGCACACTTACTCCCCAACAGCCTCATCGAAGTGTGCGAAGGAGCGGACAGAGGTTCTCGTTACTCTCTTGTCCTTGGAGTGGGCAACTGCCCTAAAAGGCGGAATAATCAACAATTATCAGCGGCTCTGGATGGAGAAGGCAAAGGATACCAATGTACTAAGGCTACATGTTTATCTACAGTACATGTGGCATGCAGTTGAAAAATTGTCAGTTATAACCTCACCATTGGCAAAAAATTCCGGATAAGTCGCCAATCGAATCCCCGGGAGGGGGCTGCCAATTGTAAAGGGACCATGAGATAAAGAGGAATAACGCAGGGATAACGGTCCACGAATCGGAACATCGAATGTCAGAAGTTTGAAAGTAATAGGAGAGCTAGAAAATCTGAAAAGTGAGATTTAGGGAGATCAGCGAAGTGAAATAGAAAGAAGGTAAGGATTTCTGGTCAGACAGATTAATATCAACGGAAGCACCAGATGGCAGTAGCAGTGTAGGGTTATTCACGATTGAGAAAATAGAGCAGTCATAGGGCTGGTCTCTTCATAATCGACAGCTTGTAAGTAGGCTGTTTAGGTTTTCTTATTGGTAACGCCACGTAGCGCTCTGTATGAAAATCACTGGCTGTGCTGTGTGCAGTCTGTGGCTAGTTTCATTGTCTGCCATTGTAGTGTTGGGTAGCTTGATGTTAACAGCGCGTAGCGTTGCGCAGTTGGAGGTGAGCCGCCAGCAGTGGTGGATGTGAGGAAGTGAGATGGTGGATTTTTGAGAATGGATAATCTGGAGGTGTGTCCATCAGAAACAGTACATTTGTAAGAATGGATGTCATGAACTGCTATATATATTATGAATATTAAGGTAAATACATTGTTTGTTCTCTATTAAAATCTTTCATTTGCTAACTATGCCTATCAGTAGTTAGTGCCTTCCGTAGTTTGAACCTTTTATTTATCTGGCAGTAGTGGAGCTCGCTGTATTGCAGTACTTCCAGTAACGAAGATTTTTGTGAGGTAAGTGATTTGTGAAAGGTATAGGTTAATATTAGCCAGGGCCATTCTTTTGTAGGGATTATTGAAATTCAGATTGCGTTGCGCTAAAAAAATATTGTCAGTTTAAGCACAGTCATGTATAACTTTTCTAAGGGGACGTTTCAAGCTAACTAAGGCGCCAACGATGGTTTAGATACTCTAGCCGACGTCGGAAGTAGACTAAGAAGACACAGAGAAAGAAAATGAGGATACTGAATGGATAACTCCGTACTTAAAAGGAGATGAAAATCTAACAATCATGGGGGATTGGAAGGTGGCTGTAGGGGCTTGGCAGGAGGGAGGGATGAGACAGGTGAAAGACTATTGTAGTTCTGCAATAAGTTGCAGGCGGAAGTAGAGAAACTCTGTTCAGGAATCATAAGAAGAGGAGTTGTACGTGGAAAAGACCCGGAGACACAGATATTTCCATATGGGTTACATCATAGTTCGAGAAAGTGTTCGTAATCGGACGGGGCGTGAGTAATGCTTGGGTAGCTCAGACGGTAGAGCACATGCCAGTGAAAGGCAAAGGTTCCGAGTTCGAGTCTCGGTCCGGTACACAGTTTTAATCTGCCAGGAAGTTTCAGATACTGGATTATAAGGCGTACATAGGAACAGGTATAGCCTCAGATAAAAATTTAGTAATGGAGGAACTGAAGTTTAAGTGAACCGTTCGGTAGAATCAGTGTGGATGAAAGCGGGATACGGAAGTACTGAGGAATGGTGCGACGCGTTTGGAGTTCATTATGGATGTGGATACTGCTACAAGGAATAACAAGGTAGGCTCTACATCTCTAAAAGGACCAATCAAAAAATATTGGACAGTCAAAAATAGGTGCAAGGGAGGTAACTCCGAAGAAATCTTGGGTTACAGTAGAAGTAATTCAGTTGAAAGAATGAAGTAGAAAAATGATCAGTGAAAGACAGGAATATAGCAACATAAATCACTTAGCAATAATAATAATAATAATAATAATAATAATAATAATAGGATACCCCAGTCAGAATTAGAAAACATCAAACAACAAGTACAACAAATACTGGAACAAAATAATGTGCAATCAGAACAAGAAGAAAATACAGTAATGGTCTCAAACATCCCAGAGCAAACAAACAAAGAACAACACGCATCAATTAAACAGTCAGAAGAAAACGAAATCTTAAGACAGCCACCAGAACAAGCACAAATAGAACACGAAGTGACACACATGTTAGATATAGAAGAAAAATTTCAGCTGACATATATAGAATACAAAGACACAAATACAGACATTAGACCATTCTTGCCTAGACCGCCAAATAACCCACAAGTCGAAACAACAATAAAAACTATCAACACACTCATACACAACAAAATAAATGAAAACACAACTATGGAAGAGTTACAACTACTGGTTTATATAGGAGCACTCACTACACTAAATATACACACTAGGCAGAGATCAGAACCAACCAACACACAGAAGAAACCCACAAAACCAGCATGGAAACACAGGCTACAGATCAGAATAGAAAAAATGAGAAAAGACATCGGACAGCTAACACAATTTATAAGAAATGAAATGTCAGAAAAAAAACAAAAAAGGTTAGGTAAAACCTCACAACAAGAAGTGATAGAGCAATTAGATGAAAAGGAGCAGAAATTACAAGCATTGGCCAAACGACTTAGAAGATACAAAAAAAGTGAAAATAGAAGGAAACAAAACCAAAAATTCAACACAAACCGAAAGAAATTTTACCAGACAATAGATAACACACACATTAAAATAGACAATCCACCAAACATAACAGACATGGAACACTTCTAGAGCAACATATGGTCAAACCCGGTACAACATAACAGGCATGCACAGTGGATACAAGCAGAAACAGATACGTACAAGATGATACCACAAATGCCTGAGGTGATAATTTTGCAACATGAAGTCACCCAAGCAATTAATTCTACTCACAATTGGAAAGCCCCTCAAAAAGATAAAATAGCAAATTTCTGGCTAAAGAAATTCACCTCAACACATTCACATCTAACTAAATTATTTAACAGTTACATTGCAGACCCATACACATTCCCTGATACACTTACACATGGAATAACTTATCTGAAACCTAAAGATCAAGCAGACACAGCAAACCCAGCTAAATATCGCCCCATAACATGCCTACCAACAATATACAAAATATTAACTTCAGTCATTACACAGAAATTAATGACACATACAACACAGAACAAAATTATAAATGAAGAACAAAAAGGTTGTTGCAAAGGAGCACGAGGATGTAAAGAGCAACTGATAATAGATGCAGAGGTGACATATCAAGCTAAAACCAAACAAAGGTCGCTACACTACGCATACATTGATTACCAAAAAGCTTTTGATAGTGTACCCCACTCATGGTACTACAAATATTGGAAATATACAAAGTAGATCCTAAATTGATACAGTTCCTAAACATAGTAATGAAAAATTGGGAATCCACACTTAATATCCAAACAAATTCAAACAATATCACATCACAGCCAATACACATTAAGCGTGGAATATACCAAGGAGACTCATTAAGTCCTTTCTGGTTCTGCCTTGCTCTAAACCCACTATCCAACATGCTAAATAATACAAATTATCGATACAATATTACTGGAACATACCCACACAAAATCACACATTTGCTATACATGGATGATCTAAAACTACTGGCAGCAACAAATCAACACCTCAACTAATTACTAAAGATAACAGAAGTATTCAGCAATGATATAAATATGGTTTTTGGAACAGACAAATGTAAGAAAAATAGCATAGCCAAGGGAAAACACACTAAACAAGAAGATTACATATTGGATAACCACAGCGACTGCACAGAAGCGGTGGAAAAAACAGATGCCTATAAATATCTAGGATACAAACAAAAAATAGGAATAGATAATACAAATATTAAAGAAGAACTAAAAGAAAAATATAGACAAAGACGATCAAAAATACTGAAATCAGAATTGACAGCAAGAAACAAGACAAAAGCTATAAATACTTATGCTATACCAATATTGACCTACTCATTTGGAGTAGTGAAATGGAGTAACACAGACCTAGTATCACTCAATACACTTACACGATCACAGTGCCACAAATATAGAATACATCACATACATTCAGCAACAGAAAGATTCACATTAAGCAGAAAGGAAGGAGGAAGGGGATTTATCGACATAAAGAACCTACATTATTGACAGGTAGACAATTTAAGAAAATTCTTTATAGAACGAGCAGAAACTAGCAAAATACACAAAGCAATCACTCATATAAATACATTGGCTACACCACTGCAATTTCATAACCACTTCTACAACCCTTTAGATCACATAACATCAACAGATACGAAGAAAGTAAATTGGAAAAAGAAAACACTACATGGCAAGCACCCGTATCGTCTAACACAGCCACACATCGATCAAGACGCATCCAACACATGGCTAAGAAAAGGCAATATATACAGTGACACGGAAGGATTCATGATTGCAATACAGGATCAAACAATAAACACCAGATATTACAACAAGCATATTATTAAAGATCCCAATACCACAACAGATAAATGGAGACTTTGCAAACAACAAATAGAAACAGTAGATCACATCACAAGTGGATGTACAATACTAGCAAATACAGAATACCCCAGAAGACATGACAATATAGCAAAAATAATACATCAAGAGCTTGCCTTACAACATAAACTTATAAAACAACATGTTCCCACATATAAGTATGCACCACAAAATGTACTGGAGAACGATGAATACAAATTATACTGGAACAGAACCATTATAACAGATAAAACAACACCACATAACAAACCTGACATCATACTCACCAATAAAAAGAAGAAATTAACACAACTAATCGAAATATCCGTACCCAATACAACAAATATACAAAAGAAAACAGGAGAAAAAATTGAAAAATACATCCAACTGGCTGAGGAAGTCAAGGACATGTGGCATCAGGATAAAGTTGACATTATACCAATTATACTATCAACTACAGGAGTCATACCTCACAATATCCACCAGTACATCAATGCAATACAGCTACATCCATACTTATATATACAACTACAGAAATCTGTAATTATTGACACTTGTTCAATTACCCGAAAGTTCCTAAATGCAATGTAACATAAACCGTACAGTTAAAAGGAAGTCACGCTTGATCAAGGTCCGCGTCACCTTCCATTTTTAACCAGACATAACGTCTGAGACAAGAAAGAAATAATAGTAATAATAATGCACACCAGCCACGCCGAAATGGCTGGAGGATTATGTGAATAAATTGAAAACATGAAAAGAAATGGTTGTCGGGGGACTGATTCAGTCAAAACACTCTTCGATGTAATTAAAAGGAAGGGTAGTAACACTAAGCGAGCAATGGCATTTCCACTGTTGAATACGGAGCAAAGTGTGGAGGTGGCAACAGTACTTTGAATGCCTTCATGAGAGGGAGAACTTGCCTGATGACTTGATGGAAGAAGAAATTAGAGTCGATAAAGAAGACGTGGGGCATTTTGTATCAGATTCATAATTTAGAATACCCCTAGAATACTTGAGATCAAATCAAGCAGAATTGACAGACAACATTCCACCGGAATATCTAAAGTCACTGGGGGAAATGGAAATAAATGATTATTCAGATTTTATGTAGATTGTACAGGATGAGGAAGCTAAGTCATAACACATCTTGTATTTCCACAACCGTAATAGATACAAAGATGCCGTTCGGACAATGAATTACAGGGACGGGGGATACTTGAATACATCACATTTCATGATTGTGCTATTTCTTATTACAGAGATATGAGGCCATCTCTGGTTTTTTTTAATTGAACCCTGTGTTAAATTTTAGCGTAACATGATGGGCTTAAGAAGACGGTTTCAAATATGTGTCTATCATAATATTTAGGCGAATGGCCGGTCGTTGTGGCATGAATGTGTGTGATGTCCTTAGGATAGTTAGGTTTAAGTAGTTATAAGTTCTAGGGGACTGATGACCGCATATGTTAAGTCCCATAGTGCTCAGAACCATTTGAACCATTTAGGTGAATAATTTTTGAGACACAGATATGTTTTCGTATCGTGTTCGTCGGTCGAAGCGGCGTTGTCCAATGCGACCCTTCCTGTTGTGTAGAGTACATGGTAAATGTCTCGAGTCCGTCCTTACACAAACACGCCCATTTACCCGACAATAGTAATTTATTCTGCGATATTTTGAGCAAAAATTAACTGATGCTGTCACGCAAATATTCAGTTATTTGACAACTGTGATACCAAAATAGTAGACAACATACAGTATTAAAATACTACAAGATGTTAATACATTTTAAGTAACAGAAATACAAATGTAAATGAGGAGGCCTTTATTGCTCACAATTATTTCGTACGTATTTTTTTTTATTTGAATATATTTACTATTGATCACAATACGAAGCAAATACACACAAAGGTGCAAAATACACACTATATGATACAAAACTTTACTGAAGCATGGGCTCAAAATGCTTCCCTTCTGCTGCAATGAACATTTGTAGTCGCCGTTAGAATGATTTGTAAACGGCTGCGATGATGTCACGTGAGATACCAGTGCACACTTCGATGATACGTTGCTTCATATCGTCTGGCGTAATTGGTATTTGAGCATAAAATTATGTTTGATTGCTCCCCACAGAAAAAAATCTAGAGGGGTCAAATCAAGAGACCGGGTTGGCCACTTCACTTCAGCACGTCGTCCTATCCAACAATCCGGGAACTTTTCATTTAACAGTTCTGTAGCCACACGGGAAGAGTGAGCAGGGCAGTCGTCATATTGGAATCACATGCACTGACGCGCAGTTAGTGGTACCTCTTCCAGCAAAATGGGCAGAACGTTTCGCAGGATCTGTGCGTAGTCACTGCCATTTAGTATACACGGAACGACGTATGGCCCTATAATGACATTTCCGACGATACCACACCACACGTTAACACTCCACGAATGCTGATGCTCTACCTGTCGAAGCCAATGAGGATTCTCTATTGATCAGTAATCCATATTATGAGAATTCACATTACTGTGGTTGGTGAAAGTCGCTTCATCAGTAAAAAGCACCCGCTGAAAAATCGTTGGATCATATTGTAGGCGCTGCAGAGCAAACCGGTAAAATTCCTGGCGCCGTTCAAAATCCACACCGGAGAGAGCTTGATGTAATGAGAGGTGAAACGGGTGTAATCTATGCCGGTGCAATAAGCGTGGAACACTTCTCTGACTTATACCACATTCCGAGGCGATACGTCGCGACGAAACACTAGGGTCGTTATGCGCCAACGCTAGAACGCCCTCCTCATGTACCTCGCCAGTTTTCTGCATTGTCCTCTGTGTGGCGTTCCATGATCCCGATGCAAGTAGTTTCTTGCAAATACGTGCAAGAAGCTGGCGCGTAGGACGCTCACGATCAGGATACATATCTTTATATCGCTTTATTGCTATAAAAGTATCTCTTCTGCTTTCACTATATACTAGAAGCATATCTAACTTTTCTTTGTGGGTGTACATGTCTGCTCCAACAAACTGTGACGGAAATGCGATGTCTCATTACCCCAGCAGCACATTTATAACCTTGTCCCCAGCTACTTCGTGCGTCACCTTGCGGCGTTATGAGGCAGGAAAACAACGCCTTCCCTGTTAAGTTTCTCAGTGGTCAACAGGAAAGGTCGCATTGGACAAGGCCGCTTCGAAGAACGAATACGATACGGGAACGTATCTGTGTCTCAAAAACTATTCGCCTAAATATTATGATATACACATATCACTGTCCAAACTGTCCAAACGGCATCTTTGTATCTATTACGGTTGGGGAGATACAAGTGGTGTTATGACTTTGCTGCCTCACCCTGTATAAGACAGATGTCGTTGAGACGTGGTGGCTTCTGTGAGGATGCGAGCACCGTCTTACTGGCGCCAGTTGCGTGCGTCCCGTAAATTCCGGCACTCGTCGTAACACATTTGCTTGGTTTTGTGATCCCTCTGGGGTGGTGTTGTAGTGAGTGGTATGTGGGACACGGGACTAAACGGGTTGCCTGAGTAGTCGGCGTCCTGGCGATTGCAGAGAGTTGAATCCGTTGACCGTTGGGAGTAAGCGTTTTCCTGTAGCGTTGACCATTGATACCGGCGAGTTTAGCGGGCAAGAAGCGCCTCTCATCGTCTGTGGATTGGTTACGGAGTGCATCACTCAGTTGTGGTGTGCTAAATACGCCGAGATGTAGTGAAAAATTTGTCAGCAGCTATGAGCAGGAGGCCAGTATTATCCAATGCCTACCTGGAGTCCTGAGACTACTGGCCTCCTTGGTATTTATTTGAAAGTATGTGTGAAGACTGTTCAGTTAGTGCTGTACTTAAAGATTGTTAATTCCGCCCTGTGTGAGCTGGCCAGGAATCCGGTTCCTTTGTGCCATTGTGCCAGTCTGGAGGTTTCTGTAAGATCCAAGCTAGTATTTGGCAATTTTTATACTGGTACTTGAAGTCATTTTTTGTTATCATTGAATATTTGATACTACTGATTTTAATTTCTGTTTGTTGTAGACCTTATGGTCCTTCCAGGATACAGTTACTGCACTTGCCTGTAACTAAAGTTGTGTGCCCACAATCTAAAAGTATGCAAGTGTGGGTCATGTGTGTGTATGCGTGCATGTATTTGCACACTCTCTTACTCCGTGTTCAGGAGCCCTTCGGTTTATAGGCCTACATTTGGTGATTATCCCAATTACAGTACCTATTAGTCCCTAAGAGGCCCCAGTAAAGGTATACCTTGACTCATTTAATCTCGTTTGATTATTACGTTTTAATTGTTTTTAATGGCCTTATACATTGTCTCTTGTTATTGTTAGGAAGATTAACTTGCAATATTTATGAGCGGGCCACTCCCATACGGAAGTTTTGATAGTTGGTTTCCTTGAAAATAATCTTTAATTATCCATTCAAGTATTGCTGTGTATGTTAATTTCTGTCAGACTTGTTTACTGTTTTTTATTTAGTATGTTGAAAGCCTTGTACCGGCAGCCACTCATATACCTTAGTTTTAATAATTGGTTTCACTGAAAATAGCTACGCGGGGTAGCCACGTGGTCTGAGGCACCTTGCCACACTTCGCGCGGTTCACCCCATCCAAGGTTCGAAGTTTAAGTTAAATTAAGTAGTGTATAAGCCTAGGGACCGACGACTTCAGCAATTTGATCCCAAAGGAACTTACTAAAAATTTTCAATTTTTTTTCCTTGGTAATATTCCTTAGTTGCCTTTTCAGCATTGCTGTTGTTGCTACTTCTGCACCACTTGTTAGCGGCAGACACAGTGGTAGGGCATCAGTGAAGTACTACTGCTTACTTCGGTTTATGGGATGCGTGCTTTTTAATTTCTTTTATTTATCATTTGTTGAACTTATATTCAACTCCTGTTATGGAATTAGCCCACGGTTGTGATGCCAGTCGCGCTGACATAGTGCCACCGCATGTTTATTTAATCAATTAACCGTTTGTAATCGAGCCACCATTGTATTGCACAGATGACATGTTCCTCGAGTGCCATTTGTAGTTTTATGGATAACGCAAATGTCCTTATGCGTTGTCATATTAATTTAAAAACTTCAACTGTTTGTATGGATTTGGCAAGAATCTTGGTAACTGTTAGTTGGCTTCTGATAGAACTGTTATTAATAAGAGATATTTGTTTGGGAATGGTCAATGACGCATCAAGTTGGGCCACCATTCAAAGTATTTCCCTTAAATTAATCTCGATCCTTGTCCTGGGTCTCACTGGTGCCATCAGACTCCGAAAAATATCATCCACACGATTACGACGACAGAAAGAGAATGTAAGTGCGAAAAATATCGAACTTACAGCTTAAAATCTCATGGAGCCTAGCTGCTGACAAGAACAGTATAAGGAAGAATGGGAAAGAAAATTTAGGTTATGTTAGATGATGATTAGTTTGGCTCTGGGATAGGTAGAGGCACCATAGAGTCAATTCAGTCATGATGCTTGATAGTGGAAGCAGGGCTGAAGAAAGATCAAAACGCTCTCATAGGATTTGTGACTTCGAAAAAGTGTGCGCAGGGTATTCGAAATTCTGAGAAATATGGGTGTAGGCTACAGGCAAAAACGGCTGATGCACAATATGTGCAGAAATCAAGAGACGACAATAAGACTGTAAGGCCCAAGATCGAAATGTTCGGATTAAAAAGGGCGTAAGACAGGGATGCAGTAGCTTTTCGCAGTATATTTCTTAACTAGTTGCCCATACTGTTCAATATATACATCAAAGAAGCAATGGCCAAAATAAAAGAAAGGTTCATGCGTATGATTAAAATTTAGGGATAAAGGATGTCAAGGGTAAGATTTACTGACAACATTATTATTCTCCGTGAAGGTGAAGAAGAATTACATGATCCGGTAAGTCGAATGAACAGTCTAATGACTAGAGCATATTAACTGAGAGTAAACCGGAAAAAATATAAAAGTAGTGAGAAGTAGCTGAATTGAATACAGTAGCGAACTTAACATCAAAATAGGCAAAACAATCCGTAACGGACGAAAAAAGGAGAATATAAAAAGCAAAGTAGCGCAAGCGAAATGGGCACTCCGGGCTAAAAGAAGTCTACTAATATCAAACATTGATCTTAATTTGGGGAAGAAATTTCTAAAGATGTACATTTGAGCGACACATGGTAGTGAAACATGGAATATGGGAAAACCCGAAAAAAAACGAGAATCGATGCATTTGTGGGGTAGTGCTGCAGAAGAATGTTGAAAATCAGGTGGATTAATAAAATAAGGAACGTGAAGGCTCTCCGCAGATTCATCGAGGGAAACAACGTAAATAACATACGGAAAACGCTGGCAGGAAGAAGGAACAGGAAGATAGTACATGTGTTAAAACATCAGGGAATAACTTTCATGGTGAAAGAGGGAGCTGTAGAGGGTAAATTCTGTGGAGAGAGACAGAGGCGGGAATACATGTTGCAAAAAACTGAGGTTGTTGGTGCAAGTGGTATTCAGAGAGGAAAAATTTGGCCAGAAGGAGAATTCGTGGTGGGCTGCATGAGACTAGCCAGAAGACTGACTACTCAAAAAAAAAAGAAAAAGGTCATTCAGTGAATGTAGACGGTGAGATTCCAATATATTGTTTAGGTTGACTATGCTTATCTCACGAGTACAACATAGGCTGTCTCACATTCACAATAGTTATTTCAGTGACAGTAGCTGGGAGAAAAAATGCTGCTTCTGAGAGGACAAGATTCGTGCCATTACGTAGTAACTCTCCACCTCGTGGTTCTAGTCTCATCATCTCTTCAGGTCGACACCAGTCATAGTAATGTACAATAACCACGAGTTTGAAGAGGGAATTTACTCGATCCGAGGCTCTTTGGAAGTTAGGATGTGCGCTAGGATATTCCATGGGTATCCTCGAGTTCCTGATTTCTCTAAAAACGACTGTACAGCACACGATTTGCGTAAGTCTGAATAATTCAGTACGGTATGTAAAAAAACTCGGGCCCTCTTACTCCCACGTCACAATATGCCGATCCTCATAACTACACACGAGAAAAGGAATATCATTTCAAGTAAACTGACAAAGCAAAATGAAAATATTACCAGCAAAAATGCATAAAACTAAATACAACTACTTACACAGATTCTCATTAATGCACGTTCTATTGCTGATTAAATAAACTCCTCCATTATTCACTGTAAAGGATGTGGCCCTCTGTAAGGTTTCCGATACGCGGGAGATTTGTCCACAATTAGAATCCTATACACTGGTATTGCCGGCATTGGTCGACATTCAGTGAAAACTCTAGTGATAGCTTCTCCAAGTCTACTATGTCTTCTCATTTCAAATGCTCATCTTTTGCATGTAATACAGTTCCATTGACAGTTTCCTTATGGCTAAGGTCTATAGTTGACCTGTTTAGATCGGTCTCAGTTAGAATGTCCAGACCGACAACAAAAAATCATTTTACCAAACTCACTTCACTGACATCGAAATAATCTACACTGGTAAGAACACATGTTCGCCAAATACTAACGGTATGCGTACAAAACTACTCTGTATAAAACATCGGAAGATAAGTCAATCGTAAACAAGGAATTAGCCGGTACTTCTGTACCTACACTTACCCACAGAAATTTGCCTGTGCCCTTTTGTACTTTATCACGTTAATCAAGTCTTAATGATTTTATGCCCAATTTAATTGGTTCCACCTTGATGGCAGGAACCATGATAGAGCGTCATTTGGAGTAGTACCCCCTGCTGGAACAATGATAAAGAATCCCTTCGTGCACTGTGAAATCCAACCTCAAGACTGCGCAGCACCCTTCACCAACGCGGGGACAAACTTTCGTACTTCCTCGAAACTGTTTTGCACCAATGCGAACCTAGTGTCGCTGAAGGTAGTGATGCCCCGTAATGGTTTTCTAACCCATCTAACATATGACCGGAGGGTTCAAATTTCTCATATCCAAGGGGTCCAGACTCGCCACAGGCCTGTGGACGCACGTCTATAACCACTGATCTCTATAGGAAAGATGTTTCTTTCGTGTACCATTTCTGTTGCCACTCCATTCCGCATTGATGGCGGCGGCCAAGTCATTCGGAGCTTCAGTACACACCGTGCTTGACATCCATTGCTCTATGCTCTGCGTCGTGAACGATAACTCCCTTGGGCTCGCCATTCTCAATCAGCTGATAGGTCTGAGCATTTATCTTGTTTGCCCTATCAAGAAAACTCTACACCGATTCTATCCGACTCTTAAGCACTCCATTTATCTGCTAACAGAAGAACCTAATGCGTTTCAGTTTCCTATAGCGCTGCTAGAGCCCTTCCTTAAGCTTTTGAAATGTACGCGCAGTTATCAAGCCCACGTGATTCATCATGTATGCCATTGGTCACCATTAAGCACCACTTTGCCATTTGCAACAGTCATTCGTCTGTCCAAAGCTCCATCCTTACTAGTCCTTCTGAGTCACCACTGAATGCCAATACGTACGCCGTTGTATGGCCCAGAAAAGCGCTATTGAGACTGGTTCCAGTTGAATCTAATGAAGATGCACTCACAGTGGAATATGTTTCACGTTTAGTCACCTCAGCTAATTCCTAGTGCATCTGCGTGTCGTCTGTCCTCATCTGGGCTATCTTGTTCATCAAGGACTTGATTTATCCGCGAGTGATCACTCGCCGTGTTTTTCGTCGCAGTACTGTGGAACCTGTACCCATTAAGATCTAAAATAGAGCAGTTACAGAGAACAAACAAAATAATAATAATAAAGGCATTCTCAGTACTTTAATATATCATCATCCACCTTGGCTGTCTACATCGCTTGGCAAAATGACCTTAGTGCTGGCATATGTGGCCCAATAGATTGCACTGCGTACCTCCCACTGGCCGTATGTCAGCATAACCTTCCCCAGTGTGCATCAAAAATTGAGAAAGGTTGGCAGGACCCTCAAACTTCAAAAAAATCCACCTTCCTGTTACAGCAAGTTGTCCTAGCCATCCCCTTAGCTGCAGAGACCGGGGTGTGAGACATCTACAGTGTCAGTGATGTTGACAGAAGCAGATTGAAGGTGGTTCACATCCCAGATTGGCTGCAGTGGAGTGATGGCAGATGTTGGACGCAGACCGTTATGAAAACAATACTGGCTGGAATACTCCTTTATTTCACAACAAGAAGGACGGCGCACTATTTGTTCCCTCAGGTGATGGCGGCAGCGGCGTATTGGGATGGATGGGATCAGTCTGCGACCCCAGCATGGTGATGTCATTTATATGTGCCCACTCAAGGCGATGGCGGACAATGGCAGCATATCCCACAAACAGGGCGATATACAGTGTCAGTGTTTACTCGCTAAGGCAGTGATTACTGGGCAGCTGAAACCTGCGGCCCACCGGAAAGGAAGTCGTCCTCGGACAGAAATTAGCCAATGAGTGGCCCGACTGCGCTAAGCCGCCAAGTCAACAGCATTCTGACTAAGAACAGGCTGCAGTCTGCAGCTATTGGCGACTGAGTCTGATGGTCACAGCTTCCTAGTTCATGTCAGACAGCAGACGAGTGGAGACGCCCCCTCGATTAGCGGTTTGGGTTGACTACATAATTAGAATGTCAGTGTTAATCTGGAAGTTTATGTACAAGCGTGGTCGATAGTAGTATATGAAATGGCAGCGGTCCAGAGCGCTAAGTCATAACATGTCTGATGCATAGGGCGTAATCGTTATGACAGCATGTGCACTACCTTTCCCGTCGTGGTAGCACCTTTGGAAGCCCTGTTGGTTGTTTAAAGTGTAGCAACACGGCGCTGGACGGCGTTTTCCGCTTTGCCAGCTCATTCAGTACCTCTTCCGGCATACTGAAAGCGTTCTTGCGCAGGACTCAGGACTCATAGGTATTGAAACTTCTTGAGATAACCTCCTTATGTTATGCTGAGTCAGTTGTAAGAGCCATTCACTACACCAGGCCGAACCGTTGAACAAGGACAGGAATAAATGACCTTCTTACACACTCTTAAATCTGTCAGTGGCTCAGAATGGAGTTCAATATTTGGCGAAATTCTTTTTTTATCATTTTCCTAATGCCATTTGAATCCAGCCTAAAATAATTTCTTCTGGACAAATCGTGCTATTATATGGACGAATGTTTATTTAAAAACCGATAACCTGTTAAAAAAAGAAACCCGTTTGTTAGTGCAGGTGCATTACTTGGACCGATAAGTAATCAGAAACTTTCTGGCAGATTAAAACTGTGTGCCGGACCGAGACTCGCACTCGGGACCTTTGCCTTTCGTGGGCAAGTGCTCTACCGCTGAGCTTATCCAAGCACGACTCACGCCCCGTCCTCACAGCTTTACTTCTGCCAGTACCTCGTCTCCTACCTTCCCAACTTTACAGAAGCTCCTGCGAACCTTGCAGAACTAGCACTCCTGAAAGAAAGGCAAAGGTCCCGTGTTCGAGTCTCGGTCTGGCACACAGTTTTAATCTGCCAGGAAGTTTCATATCAGCGCACACTCCGATGCAGAGTGAAAATCTCATTCTCGGTAAGTAATGTGTTCATCAAAGTTAAAACTTGCACACAATTCCTGTGAGCTGACTTATTCCACATTCCACATTTCATCGATACAGTTTATGGAACATATACCTAACCAACTAACTAAATTAATGAAGTAATGTTTTAAAATACAGTCTGATGGAACGATGTATTTCTTCAAGGTCGGTTTTGTAGTTGTAGTATTTTATAGCGATGCTTGCTAATAGATGAAAGATTCGATTCAAATTGACACTGGTCGTGGAAGCCCACGAAGTTACAACGTTTGTTGCTGAGAGAATTAGGGAAAACTACAGGTAGTGTGTACTTTCCACTGAAGAGGTCGCTCTTTTAGCAGTTAGGTGATGCCTGTGGTCTCTCTCTAATAGCACCAAGGAAGCATTAGAACTTAACATTGCGTTCCTACAAGCGGAGGACGAGAGAATGATTTTCTTGGTCTCATACGATATCAGACAATCCTGGACATTGGACCAAAGGTCTGTTCGTCAAAATCTTCTTGGTAAAAAGCCGTATTACTCGGAGTAAGGTATGTCATCTCCAAAGCCTCCGCAGACACTAACTACAGGTTACTGTCGCTATTGTCATCTCCCTCACGCATACACACATCAAACACACAATATATATATATATATATATATATATATATATATATATATATATAGTCATAAAAATACATACATATATAATAATTTATCCAAAAAAATCTGTATTGAAGTAATTAGCTGTGATTTTTCGAAGTGAAATACAGCTGTATATGGTTGAAAATAATACGCATTTTTTTTCGAACGAATTTAATTGGCTTTCCGTGTAAGAGACGGCGTTGATTGCAAAATCTGCTATCGACACGGCCCGACAGTGCGCAGCGCCGCATTACTGAAACAGTAATTAGAAAGACGCGGCGCGGAGCGACACATGGCGGCGGCGGCCATGAAGTGCGCCGGTATAAAACACGGCAAACAAAGTCTGGCTAATTAGGTCCCCTCGCCAGAGTGGCGGCGCCATATCGGCCCTCAAATCAAATTAGCTTGCAGCAGCGCCGGCACCCGCGCTATGATACCGGCAGCAGTTAACAGAGGGGCCGCCATAACGCGCACATAATTAGTTCATCACGGCCTTCAAGGTTCGGCAGGACAACACAGGCCGCCCGCTTTTTGGTCGGCTCTTCGCTATTGCGTCCTATCTCGTTCACACACAGTCGAACAAGGACGCGCATGTGTACCACCTAATAACACCGTGAATCGAGTAGTTCACAGATCACCCTTTCACGAGCGGTTTCTGTGTGGCTATAGGCTTTTGAAACCACTGACAGGAAGTACACGTTTTATAACTTTTGACTGTTTCCATTTCTTCTCAGTTTTTTGACTGTGTTTGCCATATATTCCATCTCATCCTGTCTGACTGGGGTACTCTCAGAACTGTATACCTGTGATAGGCAGCATCCTCTAAATCTCCTTTTCATACTGTATATCTACCCCAACAACTTTCGTTGTCAACACTGCTATTGTCGGGTACCCAAAAAAACGTCACTGCTGGACGGTTCGACTACAGAATGTGTTATACTTGAATACCACTGAGAGTTTCCCACACATTATCTGAACAAATGATTTTTGTAAATGAAAACACACAGGACAGTGCTGTTATTTTCATTCCTAATGTATGAGATATGCTACCAAGAACCGATGGAATACGCAGTCAAGGAAAATGACTTTTAAGATTCAATTGTACATTCCGATACAAATCAATGAAGTAGTAGCAAATTTACTTTAAAATGCTATGGATAGTTTAAGCCACAAAGATCTTTTTAGAGTTGTTATGAGCCCAGAGACGTAAGTGGCACAAAGATGAACCCAATTAAATACGAAAATTGTGGATATACTGAACCACAACGTTCAACACCATCGGCAAAAATTAATCAGAAAGGTGTTCTTCAGCTCCACTACAATGCAAGTTACTTATTACATTTAATTCTTTGAGTCGCAATAAAATAATTATTTTAGGATTTTAAGATTTTTACATAATTTACCTTTATCATCATAGTAAGCAATGAACACAAGATGAAGTTGCAAAAATGTAAACACTCTATTGTTTTAAGAAGGTATTTTCACTTTGGAAGCGCTGGTACATTCAGTTTTCAACCACCCACAACTTCATGAGATACATTTGAGAGCAATTTGGGTTTTTTCCTAGACACAGTTCCACATCTCTAAACTTCCACGAACACGTAATTCCCCAAACAAATTATAGTCCTAAAATTTAACATATTTATAACAAAAGTGCATACTGTGCAGTGCTTTGATTTCGAAACCGCTCATAAAGCAATAGTAAAATGGCAAATTTACATTAGAAAAACTTTAGATTTACTTCCTTTCACTGTCAATGATCGCCTCAACATGATCACTAGAGGGAAATCACATGTCACCATATCCTATAATCACTTAGCACTATCTCAGCGCCGGCTGTTGCTTTTAACGCTGTAAGTGATTGCTACAATGCACTACATTCGTAGAAGCAGGTCAGTGTACCGCTTGATGTCTATGTCTTGCAACAGCGTCGGTTGTTTCAGGTGAAAGACATTGAACGGTGGTTTCAGGCAGAAACCACTGATACTCAAAAAGTCAATGAACTGCACTTGTTTTTTGTTGCTAAACTTAGTAACGTAAAAGTATATATCAGAAACCAATTTAATACACCACGAACTGCTCAGGGTAAATGTAGAATTAGCTGGATAAGAAACGAGACTAGATATCTGTACAGCAAGAGGCAGTGTGCATCTTTGTACCTCCACGACGCTAGGCTCATAAGCACTTGAAAATAGTCCTGTCGTCTGAATGTGGTCGTCTTCTTAAAAAAAATACTGTTGTAATTGTATCCATTTCGTAACCACGGTTACAGATACCAAGAACCGTGACATTAAGTATCCAGGCAAGAAGGTCCTTCGGCTTCACCACTTTCAGATCATCCACATTTTCTTTTACTTTCGTATATTTTTCTGCAACAAACTTGTAGTTCACTTGCATCGGTAGAATAGTAGTAGGCTTGTCTAATCAACATCCAGCGGCTCCGCTTTAAATTCCCGGCAATGCAAAGGAATTACTTGGTGCGAGGACTGGAAAGGGGTGCAGTCAGCCTATTGCTATCAATGGAGGAACAACCTAGGCGATAAATAATGGCTTAACGAATTGGAAAGCTGACAAACTTCCGAGAGAGCGCCGCGCTAAAGCCGCAACCTCTGCTTTAGTTTTTTAATGTTCACTGCCTTAGGAAATAGGATAAATGACAAAATTGACCTAGTGTTAAAGTAGTAACTGATAACGCTAAAGATTAAGGAAGATCCACAATCTTAATACGATTTTCACTGAATGGCATATCATCACTTAAGAGAGTTTTGCATTAACAGAGTTTAGATTAGACTAGATGGCCAGACAACACCTATGACGATACGAGTGGGTGACTGCCGACTCCGCAGCAATGTGGTGTCTCTTTTCAGTTGAGGAAGTAACGTCTGTTGCCCATACCTGCACCACAGCTATTTAAATTAGCAAACAGGTCGAAGATCCCACGACACTAAAAAAACCTGATGGCTCCTACAACACTAACGTATTTCACTCCAACGTGCCGTGAAACACGCTGATGTTACCGGCTGAGAGGATTTCGAAGATTGACCGCGCGTGAGTCTAATGGACTAAGGTATCGGACTATGGTTCCGAATTTGGTGAAATTAACAGAAAAAGCTAATGGACTTTAGCCTTGGGTGTTAATGAAAGTGGGAAAATCGTAAATGAATGAAAAAAATGAACGGTCTCCAGCCCAATTAGGCACATTAACTTGGAAACACATTTTTGAGAAAATTGAATATTTGTTATTGAAGTTATTTTTGGTGAGATTTCCCTTTTGAATAGCAAACAGGACGAAAACTGACACATTGCGCTGTGTACTGTGTAGCAACAGTTACCAATAGCACACACACCATTAAATTATGGGGAGAAAATTTGCACCAAACTCATACCAATGGCAGCCACACTCAAGAGCATTACTTAATCAAATACTGAAATGTCACTGCATGAAGTGCAGAACTAAACTTGAACATGACGGGTTCCTATCTTGATTGACATGAAAAAACAAATAAAAATGAGTAACATCATAAATACACGGTTTAAGCTCCTCCATATACAGCATTTTTCTTTAGTAACAGCAATAGTTCAGTTTTTTCTTAATAGGAGGAGGACATGATGGGGACGCATAAACTAACATCGTTTCACTAGTCAAAATTCTGTGATTATCACAATAGTAAAGACTAACACTAAAAGCCAATCATTCACTTCACTTGGAGTAGTTCATACATTACTTAGCAAGACAGTAAAATACAACAGTGGGCTTCATTAATTTCAGAAAAGGAACCATCCATGATAGAAGCCAAACCCAAACTATTTTTGAAAATGAGCATATCTTCACTTCTAACATTACTACTGTAAATCTGTTCAGTAAAGATTTGCATGTATTTGTCTTTTAACCACCTGTGAAGCAGGTATTCTAGACAATAATATTTACACAATCTTGCACTGTAATCCTGCAAATCCATATTTTATAATAAACTAAGGATTATTTAGCAAAAGCCTATCCAACCTCACTTTTGTAGGTCTTAGCTTTAACTTTTACTACTCCTTATTATTTTAGATAAAAAATCATTTTTAAACACATGAATGTAATAATTTTTTTCATTTAAATCAGGATACTCGGTTTTAGTAACACTTAGTTGAGGACCCTGCGTAGGTTCGTGATCAGGATTGAAAATATGGTTCCGGACACGAATTTAGGTTTCATATGGTTATTATTGAAACAACACACAAATTAACTGATCCATGCCCATATACATTACTTAACTGAATGTATGAAGTATTTGAAGCGGTGGCGAAGATTGGTGGCAGGTGACATGGCCACTAACTGTACTCACGGTCCTTGATGTACGAATGCTCTATAAAATATTTTCTTGACGTCGGATTTTCAACATATTAGAAATATTCCACTGTGCCGTGAATACCAAATGATAGTCAGATCCCCGCCCGAGGCATATTCCTTATAATGCAACTTCCAATTGCCTCTCTTAGCACATCAAAGTGTACTGTGCTAAGGCTAGACACATACTAGGTGTCATTTATCTGGTACGGCCGTCAAACATCATGGACGTCGAAGACCCATAGAGGTCTCTGTACCATCGCGCCGTAAGCTGTGGCGGCGCGCTTCCTGGCCCGCATTTAGAATGAGGGCGCCACAGTGGAACAGATGGTTGCAGCGGCCAATAGCGGCGCCACCGATCGAGTACTTAAGCGCCTGCCTGTCGCTCAGCCTGCGCCTCTCCTACCTTTTACAAATACCTTCAAATCCTCGAACGACATGCTCTTCGCCTCCTCTATTGCATCCGTTTCACATCCCCCACGCGGATCCTGTACGACCTTATCCCGTTCCACCACCTCCTCCTTTTCCTCGAACGGATACGGATCCTCTACACCTCCCGTAAACTTGATCGCCCTCACCCGCTTATCTCTCACATCTTCTCCCACCCCCGTCCGCTGCCGCACCTGTATTTCCATGTCCCACCTGCTCTCCATCTTTCCACTCTCCTTACCCTTTCTCAATGTGGGTTCCACCAGCTCCACCTCCCTGATGATGCCCTCCTCCCCTCCATCTACCACTCCTATCAACTTTGATCCTCCCCTCCCAATTCCTGTGTATTTTCCTCAGGGCACCCTCTCTCCTTTCTCTCTCCCTTCCCTCCCTCCTCCCTTCCTCACCCCTCCTCCCCCGTCCTTCTCCTACCCCCATACCTTCACTCCTCCCCCCATCTCCTCTGCCATTGGCGTCTCTGCTCTCCCCTCTCCCTCCCCCACCATCTTCTTTCCCTCTTGGCAGGTCCCCAGACTTGCACATGTTAAGTGATCATTCGCGCGCCAGAGATCATCACCATCAGTTTTTCGTGTGTGTGCCGTTGTGTTTGTGATTCAGTGTTTTTCGCCGCCCACGCTCCTTCGTTCACGTGTGTCGTCTACATCATCAGTGTTTGTGCACAGTGCCGACAGTTTCCTTGTTTTTCGTCGAGTGTGAACGGCTTCATGTTTTTTAATTATTGTATCTACTGTTTTTTAACCGCAATTGTGTTACTTCTCTGTCTTCATTGGTTTTCTCTGTTATTGTACTGCTTGTGGCTGAAGAGCGGAGTAAAATTTTCCGCTGACACCCCACATTGTATGAGGTGCAAAATAACAATAAAAAAAAAAGCTCAGCCTGCCAGTCAAATCACTCCGCATTAGACAGCGTATTGACTTTCGTGTTTTCGAATGGTTCAAATGGCTCTGAGCGCTGTGGGACTTAACATGTGAGGTCATCAGTCCCCTAGAACTTAGAACTACCTAAACCTAACTAACCCAAGGACATTACACACATCCATGCCCGAGGCAGGATTCGAACCTGCGACCTTAGCGGTCGCGCGGTTCCAGACTGAAGCGCCTAGAACCGTTCGCCCACAACGGCCGGCTTTCGTGTTTTCTTTACGAGTGGACGTGGTTGTCTTGTTTTGTTTTCGTAACTCTGTTTACCGGTCTTGTTGTGTCGTAAGGTCCTTCGTTGGTCGTGTCCGTCCTCTCCACTGTGTTGTTGTTTGCTGACCGCTCCGTGGGTCCCGCCGCGTTTCCGTCACTACAACCCCGCTTCTTTTCCTGTCGCCGTTACAACAATTTACACATAGGAGCCGCTCAGTTCGACCGCCAGACCAGCCTTTTATATCGCACCATGCCACTTCTGTTATGGAGGGACTTCACTACAGCTTTTACGTATTACAAATACAATTGCCCTAAGCATGAACCAGCTTTTAACAAACATTTTCTTTTTATGAACAAATCTTAATATAATATTTTTCATATTTACATTAGAAAACTTTCCTGCCATAGGTCAAGGAGTTTAATCAAAACAGAATACACACTTCATAAATTGCAGATACAGAGTTACATAACATAAACCTACTTCTAATCGATATAAGTGTAACACTCCCATACAAATTTGACTGTTGGTTGTGATGTAATTGGCCATTTTCATTATTTATTCTCAATTTAATAAAGCAGTTACTAGTTGATTTGCTTTAGCATTTCGTTCCAGTGACCAAACCAAAACCTTTCGGTTTTGGAAATGTCACATCTTTGCCACGAAAGAGCTGGGTGAATGTTGTGTAAATTTAGTGAAATAAACCTTATTTTTAAGTATTTTGTACGGGAATGGTGAATGAACAGCAAAATAATGCATATTTTATAAGTTAAGATGTAAAACCCGTCGGGCGCTGTTAATGTAGTCGACAGCTTGACTGTTTCCACAGTGAAAAATTATTTCCAAATGTAGTTGCATACTTTTTAATATTACTCTGAAATTTACGAATCAATATTGTCAGCCCCAGTACAGTACTGCCGCAGTTCATGAGTTTGTTCGGATAAGTATTGTCTGATTGATTAAGTGTGCCGTAAATGGAGTAGTTGTATGCGCACTTAATTGAGAAAATTGTTCTTTAGCAAAATATTAATGTAAAATTTTGTTTAACGATATAAAATTTGTAATCAGGAGCTGTCGCTTTTACTTTCATCGATTCTGTCTCCCATATGCTATAGTATGTTCGTTTACAGTCTACTGAATGCTGCACTATCGAATGTTATTAAGAATCATTATTCTCATTTTCATATATGTATGGCCTAAATTGTCTCCCTCTAATCCTTTGTTAATTCCGCCAACATTTGCCCTAAATATTTTTGTTCTTGATACAGTTTCTGCTGCACCTCTCTCATAATTTTTGTAACCTCACTCCTAGGAATGTAGTTTTAAATTAATCTCCTCTTTAATTTTTCTGTCCGCTACGTCATGTTTATTTAACCTTTCCTCTTTCTGGCATATTTCACTATGAAATTATACCAGGAACTCTACCAATTTTTCTGTCTATCGAGGTCAAAATTGAGTCTGACTGTGAATTTATCTGGACATGATTAGAAGACGTAGCCGAACTTAACTATCGGATGTTTTTACCGGCCACCTAATTCCGCTGCAACACTTGTAAAATGATACAAAGAAGGCCTACGCTCAGTAGTGCTGAAATACCAAGAACTTGCAGTTGTAGTTGGAGGCGACTTTAATCTATCGAATACAGACTGGAAAGTAAATGCATTCACTGCAAGTGGGACGAAAAGATAGCCTTGTGAACTACTTTTGAACGTTATCTTGTCTTGAACAACTAGTTAGGCAAAACACTTTAACCTTGTAGCTAGAAACAGGGCTGACCATCTCGACTGGGTCAGTACAGAACAAGTTCTCCTGAACTGTGTTACACGGAGAACTGCTGTCCCATGGAAACTGAATAAGTGCTCCTAATAACATGGCGTTTTTTTCTCGATATTTTCGCAATACTAATTATTTTTGTAAATATTATGATTTCTGTGTTATTAATTATGATTTAAAATTGAAGGAATCACTGCATGAAACAAGTTTTTTTTTCATTTTTTAAAAATGTGAACCTTCAAACTAAGCAAGGTGTTTCCCGAGAAAGCAACAGGATTCTCAAAGTTTCCCATCAGAGGAAATGTTTGGGAACTCCTCGTACTGAGACAAGGATTAGTGATAATGATTTCATTATAATGACTGTGGTTACTAAAGTTCATAAACACTTGAAGAAGACTAGAAGCGTATTTATGCTAGAAAAAGGAGATGAGCACTTGTTAGCAACCCACTTAGACAATAGACGTCATTTAGACGGACATTGAGGAATTACCGATAAAGTCTAAATTGATTGTATTTTGAGCTCTAAACAGGTATGGTCTAAGTAAGCGGATTAAGCACGGAAAAGACTCGCCGTGATTTATTAATAAGATCTGATGGAATTATATCTTTCCAGAAACATATGACTCTCAACTTTATTTTCGATAAGGAAATATGGGCAGCAAGGAATAGATCAACTGTTCCTGAGGTACTGGCAGGACTTCCCCATTAAATACCGACCGAAAACTCAACACTTAAGAATGGTTTTCTTTAGCTCTGTATGACCCAACAGATAATTCAGATATTGCACAGGTGTTAATTTTTATATGAGGGATAAACAAAACTTATGAAGTATATGAAGAGCATCGGGACGTTCGTAGTATCCACGGATAAGAAAGTTTGAAGGGAGTGGAAGATGCTGTTCAGAAAAACAAATTTTGATGGAAAAACTTAAGATGTATCACAAGTGATGGTGGTAAAAATAGGCGTGGAAAAATAAAGATGTTGTAGCTCTCATGTCAAAGGGAGAAAATTATGAGGGTGAATGAAAACCATTTATTGTACGTTCCATCATTCATCAACAGTCTTTCTACGGAAAACGCCTGGATATGTCAGAAATTTTAAAGCTAACTCATGTCAGCTATATAAGATCACATGCTCTCAGCCATCGTCAGTGCCTCAATTTTATTGAAAAACTTGAAGAAAAGATTTACAATAACGTACACCACTACTATGGCGTAACTGTGGAAAATCTCTGATCGATGTTTGAAGCACCGAACAACAATCTAAATTTTCTTGTATGAAAGGAACGGCCCTCTGGCTGAGATAAAAAACAGTGAAGGCTTATCGAGATTATCATTTTATACCGATTTAATTAAACGTAGCACCGACCTCAATTTAAAATTGCAAGGAAAATATCCAGATACGGGATGATTTGTACACTCATATCAAAGCCTTTCTTGTAAAAACTGTTTTATTTTAGTCTTAACTGAACAAAAAGTGTTTCATGCATTTCAATACACGTCAAACATTCAGTCAGCAACCAGAGACTGCTTTTCTTCTGGATTTCGCAGCCGAAAGTTTGAGTACTTTAAAAACAAAGTTTGAAATTCTTTTTAAAGATTTTGCTGTAACTGCAAACAATATAGATATTTTTCAATCTCCTTTTAACGTCGATATAGGAAATCTCGCACTAGTAATTCAATTGGAAATCACTGATCTGCAATGTAGTGATTTTTATGAAGATAAGCATACAAAATCATCACTGCTGGAGTCTTCCACTGTATCGTTTGATCAGCTGCATAAATTTGCTCGTCGCTTCTTCTCCGCTTTCGTTACTACTTACACTCTGTGATCAAAAGTATCTAGGCGCCTGGCTGAAAATGGCTTACAAGTTCGTGGCGCCCTCTATCGGTAATGTTGGAATTCAATACGATACTGGCTGACACTTAGCCTTGATGACAGCTTCCACTCTCGCAGGAATACGTTCAATCAGGTGCCGGGAGGTTTCTTGGGGAATGGCAGCCCACTCTTCACAGAGTGCTCCATTGAGGAGAGGTATCGATGTCGGTCGGTGAAGCCTGGTACGATGTCGGCGTTCCAAATCATCCCAGAGGTGTCCTATAAGATTCAGGTAAGGGCTCTGTGCAGGCCAGTCCATTACAGGGATTTTACTGTCGTGTAAGCACTCGGCCACATGCAGTGCATTATGGACAGGTGGTCGATCGTGTTGAAAGATGCAATCTCCATCCCCAAAATGCTCTTCAACAGTGGGAAGCCAGAAGATGCTTAAAACATCAGTGTAGACCTATGTTGTGATAGTGCCACGCAAAACAGCAAGGGGTGCCAGCCCCCTCCATGAAAAACACGGCAACACCATAACACCACCGTCTCCGAAATTTACTGTTGGCTGTACACACGCTGGCAGATGACGTCCACTGGGCATGCGCCATACCCACATCCTGCCATCGGATCGCCACATCGCGAACCGTGATTCGTCACTCCACACATTGTTTTCCCACTATTCAATCGTCCAATGTTTACCCTACTTACACCAAGTGAGGTGTCGTTTGGCATTCACCGCCGTGTTTTGTGGCTTATGAGCAGCCGCTCGACCATGAGATCCAAGTTTTCTCACCTCCCGCCTAACTGTCATAATACTTGTAGTGGGGTTTGATGCAGTTTGGAATTCCTGTGTGATGGTCTGGATACATGCCTCCCTAGTACACATTACGAGGCTCTTCTACTATCAGCTGTCTCTGTCAGTCAACAGACGACATTGGCCTGTGTGCTTTTGTGCTGTACGTGTGCCTTCACGTTTCCACTTCACTATCACATCAGAAACAGTGGAATTAGGGATGTTTAGGGGTGTGTAAATCTCCCGTACAGACATATGACACAAGTGACACCCAATCACCTCACCACGTCCGAAGTCCATGATTTCTGCAGTGCACCCTATTCAGGTCTCTCAAGGTGTCTAATGACTACTGAGACCGCTGATATTGAATACTAGGCAGTAGGTGGCAGCACAATGCACCTCATGTATAAAATGTATGTTTTTCTTAGTGTCCGGATACTTTTGATCACATAGTGTACTTCTGTGAAAAAAAGTTCACCAAAATGAAATATACAAATGTATTTACAGACCTAAACCAACCGATGAGCATTTGAAGTCACTGCCAACAATTTAAACTAGTAAAGTTGATCAACAGCTCTAAACAATTCTTAGTGCGAAGTTACAATTACATAAACCTCTTTAATCATAATTACAGCACTTTATTTCATTACGTCAGTTGCCTACGTAGGACACTCACGTATGGTAAATTCTTAGGAAATCTTATATAATTAATTACAGTTAAACTGATGAGTTACGTTATATACGCCAATTAATGGTATCTTAATTAGTAATAAATATGTTGAACACCAAGGAGATGACACCAAAACGCCAAGTAGATGACAGTATAAATTTTTTAGACTCACCATTAGAATAAAGACTAAAAGACATATGTTTGAAATTTATCGGAAACCTGCCACAATACATATTACAATCCACAGCTCCTCTTGTAACCCCACAGCCCACAAAATGGCAACATTACGGTATATGATCAATGGAGCTAACTACCACTCACTGAAGACTGAAGACAAATGTGAACTAGAAATTGGAATAATAAAACAAACAGCTATGGCAAATGGTTATAACAGCTTCATAGTAGACACCCTAAAACATTCAATAGTGGTAAAGGAATCACTTCACAAGAAACAAAAAGAAAACATCGTCTTCCATACAGCCCCCTTTTTAGGTAACATTTCATATCAGATTCTGCGTGTCTTCAAACGAAAAGGCATAAGCATATCCTTTACCACAGACCAGAAGACTGGACAGAGGTTACCTAACAACATCAGTACACGAAACCCACTTCATCACACAGGTATGTACAAAATTGAATGTTTGGACTGAACTGCTTCTACGTTAAGTCAGGCAGGCATATCATTTGAGATTAGTTTCAAAGAACAATTGGCAGCACTAAAAAACAAAAAATACCACCCACCTGCTTGAAACAAAACACCATATTAGCAATGTAAGTATGAGAATCCTACACTTCCAACCGAAAGGCAAAAAACTAGACGTCCTTGAAACACTTCAAATATACAAACACGAAACAAAATATTCTGAATCAATCTTAAATGACAAAATGGGCAATATTTACAAACTGCCTCCGTTATTAAATTTGCAATGCCCACACACTCTCACACACACAAACCCACACCTTAATGCTTACCATAAGTTATGTTACCATGACAGCCCCCAAACGTTCAAGGGATTGACCTCATTTACAAATATATCATCACATCAAAAGCTTGTACCCCCCTGTCGGCTTGAAAGTACATTTACATCAACTACTGGCACGAACTGTACATCCATTTGCATATTTTAAAGCGTTGACCAACGTACACTCCTGGAAATTGAAATAAGAACACTGTGAATTCATTGTCCCAGGAAGGGGAAACTTTATTGACACATTCCTGGGGTCAGATACATCAGATGATCACACTGACAGAACCACAGGCACATAGACACAGGCAACAGAGCATGCACAATGTCGGCACTAGTACAGTGTACATCCACCTTTCGCAGCAATGCAGGCTGCTATTCTCCCATGGAGACGATCGTAGAGATGCTGGATGTAGTCCTGTGGAACGGCTTGCCATGCCATTTCCACCTGGCGCCTCAGTTGGACCAGCGTTCGTGCTGGACGTGCAGACCGCGTGAGACGACGCTTCATCCAGTCCCAAACATGCTCAATGGGGGACAGATCCGGAGATCTTGCTGGCCAGGGTAGTTGACTTACACCTTCTAGAGCACGTTGGGTGGCACGGGATACATGCAGACGTGCATTGTCCTGTTGGAACAGCAAGTTCCCTTGCCGGTCTAGGAATGGTAGAACGATGGGTTCGATGACGGTTTAGATGTACCGTGCTCTATTCAGTGTCCCCTCGACGATCACCAGTGGTGTACGGCCAGTGTAGGAGATCGCTCCCCACACCATGATGCCGGGTGTTGGCCCTGTGTGCCTCGGTCGTATGCAGTCCTGATTGTGGCGCTCACCTGCACGGCGCCAAACACCCATACGACCATCATTGGCACCAAGGCAGAAGCGACTCTCATCGCTGAAGGCGACACGTCTCCATTCGTCCCTCCATTCACGCCTGTCGCGACACCACTGGAGGCGGGCTGCACGATGTTGGGGCGTGAGCGGAAGACGGCCTAACGGTGTGCAGGACCGTAGCCCAGCTTCATGGAGACGGTTGCGAATGGTCCTCGCCGATACCCCAGGAGCAACAGTGTCCCTAATTTGCTGGGAAGTGGCGGTGCGGTCCCCTACGGCACTGCGTAGGATCCTACAGTCTTGGCGTGCATCCGTGCGTCGCTGCGGTCCGGTCCCAGGTCGACGGGCACGTGCACCTTCCGCCGACCACTGGCGACAACATCGATGTACTGTGGAGACCTCACGCCCCACGTGTTGATCAATTCGGCGGTACGTGCACCTGGCCTCCCGCATGCCCACTATACGCCCTCGCTCAAAGTCCGTCAACTGCACATACGGTTCACGTCCACGCTGTCGCGGCATGCTACCAGTGTTAAAAACTGCGATGGAGCCCCGTATGCCACGGCAAACTGGCTGACACTGACGGCGGCGGTGCACAAATGCTGCGCAGCTAGCGCCATTCGACGGCCAACACCGCGGTTCCTGGTGTGTCCGCTGTGCCGTGCGTGTGATCATTGCTTGTACAGCCCTCTCGCAGTGTCCGGAGCAAGTATGGTGGGTCTGACACACCGGTGTCAATGTGTTCTTTTTTCCATTTCCAGGAGTGTATTACCTCAATCTTGTCCGCCTGCTTAGCTGAGTGGTAACATATTTTCCTCCCATGCAAGCGGGCCCGGGTTCGATTCCGGGTCGGGTTGGAGATTTTCTCCGCTCGTTGACTGGGTGTTGTGTTGTCTTCATCATCATTTCATCATCCCGATGTGGCGTCGAATGAAATACGACTTGCACTTGGTGGCCGAACATCCCCGAATGGCGCCTCCCGGCCAACGATGCCATACCCTTATTTCCATTCACCTCGGTCTTAAGTCAGTTATTACATGTAACAGATATAATCTTAAGACCCCCTGCTTTGCGAAATTTGCTCTCATACAATCACTCCTTCTACCCTCTCTCTCCCTTTCACTTTCACTTTCTCTTTCTTTTCCTCTCAGTCTGCCTCCACCCTAAATGTCAATCTGAACCAAAATTGTTATCTGTGCATAATTTTACCACTGTAGCCAACATAATTATTGTACTTTAAGTTTGTAATTTGCTACCTGGCTGAAAAACGAGTACGAACTAACTTGTGAAAACTGGATTTATATACCACCTCAAATATTTATTCCAACGCATCTATTCGACACCTCAAAAAAAAAAAATCTCCAAAATCCTTCAAAAATTTGTTCTCTAATAATGTTGTTACGATGTATATTCATTGTACTTTGTGACAATATTTTCTCTTCTGCTATGCGATCCTTGAATGTAATAGTTTCCGAACGCCATATTTGTTTACAAAATATGACAGTACACAGTGAAAGGAACCTGTGACCACTGCAGGTACTCTGTTTTACTTCTTTTATTTTTACCGTTAGACATACGTTTAGTTTTTTGTCAAAGGAAACCTAAAACCAAGTTATGAAACAGTGTTTGTTTCTCCACTAGACAGTGCCACAAGTTCCTCCAAAAAATCGTAACACATCACGCACACAGACGTTATACTAACGAGTGTAGATCCACCAGATGATGGAGTTTTAAACCTTCGAAACGCGTCGTGGAGATAAATAAATTGTCTGCCAACAGTAAACTTGTTTCATTTAATATTTTAAAACTGATTGTTGTACGTTTCATTAGTGATTGGATTCGTCCCTGAAACTTCCTCACAATTAACACTCATTAAGTAAACACCTTTTTCCTTAGGAAACCATGTGGAATGGGTCATAATGTTCTATTGCAAAAAAATAAGTACTCAAACAGATTTATAACACGGTATTGAAAGTTTTTGTTTATAGTACAGCACATCTTATTTTAAAAGACAATTGTCTAAAGATATTTGTTTATGCTTGTGTATCAAAATTTATCGAAAAAAGATTTAGCATCATCGTTAATGAAATTCATAGCATGCACAGCTACAGCACTGAGGGCATCTCTTATGAATTCGTGATAGCTAACGACGAAAAATCAGAATTGGGATTTATAAGTAGATACTTGTAGGTAAAGGGTTACCATGCGCCGGTGCAGAAAAGATATTGTAACATCGTTGCAGTAAGTTGCAGCATCGTCAGGATTGTCCGGACAGACGTTATACTAATGAGTGTAGATCCTTTCGACGAAAGGCGCTTTTCCCGAGCCCCAGCAGTACGGCTGACTGATTACGGAGTTGTCGGAGCCTCTGCTTTACAGAATGGTAGTTTACAGGAGAACGCGAGACTTATATAGTGTCCATCTATAGTAGCCAAATTGATCGATCCAGGCCAGAGAGTGGTTTTTGAAACGGTTATAAAAGACTGAAAAAAATAATGCTAAACAGTCTTCATGCGAAGCATCGTTCGTTAAGCGAGTCAGTTTCTTGCATTTTCTTCGCCTCGTTGTGCGAATCACCCGTTATTGGACGTGCTCATTAGCAGGGTTAGACTGTAATAATAATTTAAAAAATACGACGGGCCGGATACCATGATATCTGACTCTTTACCGCGGGCTAGATTGATGGTGTTCGCGCGCGGGTGTTTGTCCGCTACACCAGGATTTTGTTCAAATTTTACGCATTGTTTTTTGTTATAGTTAAAACGATACTGTTCAGATTTCATTTCGTTATTTATTATACTGAAAATGTTTACCTAAATATCACAAAAAACGATTCTAGTATTTCAAAACTGATCTAGTATTGGCAATAGATTAACTTTCAACATCACAGGAAGCTATTATGAAAACTTCAGGTCCTAAAAAATATCTTTCATTTTATGACGATCGTAATTTTCATTTCATATAATACTGGAACCTTTTATAATTAATATTCAGTTATATGTTGTTGTGCGTGGAAGTGATTGTGAGAGAGAATCAGGAACATACCTAATGCCAAATATTTTATTTTGTGACGATCTATGTGAGATCCAAGCCGTGGGGACAATTCCTGGGAAGCACCACGAGTCGTGTGACATGTGTCTGTATGGTGCAAAAACTGGCAGTTGAAAGTTTGAGGTCGTCCACATGAGTGCTAAAAGGAATCCGTTAAACTTAGGTTACACGATAAATCAGTCAAATCTAAAGGCCGTAAATTCAACTAAATACCTAGGAATTACAATTATGAAAAACGTAAATTGGAAGTAACACATAGAAAATGTTGTGGGGAAAGCTAATCAAAGACTGCGTTTTATTGGAAGGACACTTAGAAAATGTAACAGATCTATCAAGGAGACTGGATACGCTATGCTTTTCCGTCGTCTTTTTGAATACTGCTGCGTGGCGTGGGATCCTTACCGGATAGGATTGACGGAGTACATCAAAAAAGTTCAAAAAAGGGCAGCACGTTTTGTATTATTGCGAAATTGTGGAGAGGGTGTCACTGAAATGGTACAGAATTTGGGGTGGACATCATTAAAACAAATGCGTTTCTCGTTGTGGTGGAATCTTCTTAAGAAATTCCAGTCACGAACTTTCTCCTCCAAATGCGAAAATATTTGGTTGACACCAATCTACTGTGACTTCTCTGACAGGAAATCACGAATCCCGTCACACAACTGAGACGATATTCCATAAGCACGCAATTTCTCTACGAGCCCCTTGTGTGATACTGTGTCAATAGCCTTCCCGAAATCATACTACCTTCCTTGAACACTGGTGTTACCTGTCTACCTTTCCAGACTTGAGTCATAAATAAATATGACAGTGTGGAAAGTTTTAAACAGGCCTTCTTTGAGGAAAAGCAAATGGAAGTGTCAGATAATTTCTGGTCAGGGGAAAAGTGCAGTCGAAAATGAGTCACAATTTTGTCCTATTTGAACACTAATGTAGAAAGAGAAGAGGTTATTGTGAGGGTAGAAAATACATTTCCCTTATGCTGGAGAAATAAGATCATTTCAGTACCCGCAGATGATATTGTAAAATTTGTTGATTGATTTTCTTGAAAGATAAGAAAATCTGCTTATGGAGGAGAGATTCTAGGCCTCCCATTAGACAAAATGAGAACAGGTGCGAGGTACATGTGAACAGATTAGGGGTGCAAAGAATTAGTAATTTTAGAGGAATGCACCGAGAACGAGTGGGTGCTGCAGGAAGCTTATACAATGATAGAGACAGGAATGTCGACTTCAGGCGACAGCAGTCTGCTGTCTGGGCGGAGTGGCAAAGGCTGGAGGAAATTCGTTCGTTCTTTTCTTTTCTTACAACACAGCTGACGCACCTATATCAGATGCCGCCAGTGGCAGTGACTCAGCCTGCCAGTAGAATGCTAGGAATGTTTATACTCCTTATGAACCTAAATAAACTACATTAGCTGTTCTCAGATTTTGTTCAAACTTTACACATTACTTTTTGTTATTGGTAAAAACGATAACTTCCAGATTTTAGTTTGTTATTATTCATAGATTGGAGAATAGAAAACTTTACTTAAAAATCACAAAAAACCATATGGTGCTTCAAAACTGATCTAATAATGGCAATAGATTAATTTTCAACATCATATGGGATATTAGAAAAAGTTCAACTCCTAAAAACAAATTAACTACAATTTTTCATTTTATAACGTTTGTAATTTTTATTTGTCATTCTTGGAACCTCTTAAAATTAATATACAGTTATATTTTGTTATGTCAGTGAATGGAAATGATTGAGAGAGCGAATGAGAGACATACGAAGTTCAAGATCTTTTATTTTATGAAGCTCTATCTGAAATCCAAATCGTGTGGAAAATTCCTGGGAAAACCCATGAATCATGTGACATATGCCTGAGTGAACATGCTTTTGTAAAAGGTAGCTGTAAAAGAAATAAAGGGCGGAATGAGTTTGCAGACACCGACAAGGAAAGAAGGAGAGCACCAAAAAGTAATTTCAGCTGGCATCCATACTGCTGTAACAATAAATGTGTAATAACAGGAATGAATTATTTGGAGGATGCTATCATTACCACAGAGCATCATGAGGAGGAAATCATTTTCATAATCACTCACTACCGAGAAGAGACTGGAATAGCAATCGTAATCATAACAGTGGACAGAAATTCATGCAGAACAGACCCACACCAGATGGAGACAGGGACAGAATTAATTGAAATTAGATTGCTTAACCCTAGGAAAAACCAGTTTGGTGCCAGCTCATTGCTACAGAGGTTAAATATACAGCGGGAAAGACTGCTGTAACACCTGCGTAGTGCGTTGGAATCATTCAAATAAATTTTCTTAAGTAAGATGATGCGGCAGACATGCTTTTAGAGGAAAAGGAAGTAACACAACACAGGATATTTACCCAGTGATTAAAGTCATGGTGGCAGATGTGCAATTAGAAAGGGACACTCAGCAGTGAGAGCCTAATTTGAGAGATACCTGAGTTAATATTTCAAAGATGTCCCATGAGTTTCGCTTGGCCTCTGCTGTCACTCAAGAAAACAAAAATAATACGAGCTATAGTGGGCAAATTCAAGAAGTAAATCAATAATGTAGGCTAGAGTTTTTTGACCAGTACTTACTCTAACAAGAAATAGCATGGTGGAACCTAAATTGCCCATTGATGTAATAATAGGCATGGACTTTATGAATGATAATCGAGCAGAATTAGAATTGAATGAGGGAAGATGAGTTTGCAAAAAGGAACGAAGGTACACATCCATTTCAACGTGCAGGTTTTTCAAGCACAACCCAGTGAGTTATTTGAAATTATGACTTGAACATAAAAATTGTGGAAAAATAAAAGCAAGCCAGGATTGTCACCAAGGGAGACAATGCCAGGAAGGGGTGGTGGAAACCATAAAATTAATGAACAGCTGGAACAACCTCAAAGCAATAGTTCATAAGAAATGGAACATGTACTATACAGAGAAGCCTTTCACTGAAGAATGACAAAAGCAAAGTTTAAGGTAAATACCATCACAAATTTTTCGTACTTGCATTTGCCTACAGACAAGATGTTTTCAGAAATCGGAGAGTGTTAATCGATGGAGTGGCTGAAGTAGCTGGTTTGAATTATAATAGTCCATTGCAGGTGGTTGATAAAAAAGATTTGTGCTTTTACATTTTCCAGAT
The DNA here is from genome assembly GCF_021461385.2 of Schistocerca piceifrons. NCBI lineage: Eukaryota > Metazoa > Arthropoda > Insecta > Orthoptera > Acrididae > Schistocerca > Schistocerca piceifrons. Next base: position 633,365,731 of record NC_060139.1, read on the forward strand.
TGTCAACAAATCGATACAAGAATGTCAACTGCAAGAGAGATAGACAGTCCAAGACAACTCAAACAATTACTACAAAAGTTTCACAGGGTGGAAGTTTCTCCTCCATAAATCTAGGATTGGGTTTTTGGCAAGTAGAGTTACATTCTTCATGCAGAAAATATACATATATCAGTTCTGTAGCCACTTATTTGTAAGGAGCATATCATTTGTTGCTTTTGTTTGCAGATAAGACAGGATCCTCAGCCAGTCATTGAATCACCATGTGAAAGTGATGCTGACGATCTATTAACAGCAGAAAAATCATGGAAATTCCATAACAGAATTGTAAATGCGCTGCTGATTTCTGTGAGGAATCGTGGTGGGGGCTGGTAACAAATATAAATCGTGTTTTGGAACAGGTAAGGTAAAATTCTTAGTCACATTGTCACAGCAGAGAGGATACAGAAATATGGTCAATGTTCAGGCCTGAAAAGAAAAGAACTTGCCAACAACACGGCTAGAATGCAAGAATACTGATAGGTCAGAAATTCCTAGTAAAATATTTCTGACTTCCAAACAAACAAAAGGGGTTATGTCACAAAGTCCTTTCTGTGTATATTGGACCATTGAGGATAAGAAGAAATACTCATGAAAATGCATTCGAGATGGTATTAATTAAATCCAGAAAATATGTTGACATGCACCACATTAGCTACATGAAACTCGTCTAGGAGTAAAATACAAGATATGGACGCAGGTCAAGAAGCTATTGCATGTGAGGATTTGACTGTTCTGTACTAATCTAGATCGAACAGTTACAGTGTGTGACACTGATCCATGTTGCACGAGTATGACAGGTTCCCTGTGTATAGGAAGTGGCATAGTGCCAGGAGTTACAATGAAATTTAATGGATGTAATTTTTACGATGTATTCCTAAGATTTCGATCTATAGCAAACTCGAAAATTTTATTGATATCTTAATTTTTACAGGGGTAGAGAAATTCAAATTTATCCTTCTTGCACACGTTAAATATGCACATAAAATCCGGTGTGAGGCAAAAATATTGTTTATTAAATAAATGTTATCATAGGAATAGTTTGAAGTTGTAGACTTGAAGCACAAGAAAATTTTTTGGCATGTAAAATGTGGTCTGAACTGTAAAATTAGTTTTGTTTTATTTACATTCCACATAAGTAAAATATCGTAATTTTACTGACCAATGAAGTAACTTTCAAATGAGTGACATGCCCTGCTGTACAAGGGAAAAGAAGGGCAACATGGAAAAATGCTCCCATTGGAGGACAACAAAGGTGAATACATCCACATTTAGAAAACTAACTGAAAAAAATGGGTAGCAGCTCTCATTCTACTTTCGTCAACAGAGTTTAAAATTTTCCGAAAAATTTAGTCATTTGAGAGTATTCCTGCTTCTTTTGAGAGAGGAGGAGACACTCCCAGTAGGAGAGAGATAGAAAAGTAATGAATTCTGGAAGATGGTAGACAGTGGTACAGAAAGAATGAAGGAGATAATTTCATTCTGAGAGAAAGGGAAGGTCACATTGGCAGTGACTCATAGCTCACCATGAGAGAACAGTGCAAGGGAAAAAATGAAGAAGGCAGTGCAAATGGAAGAGGAATAAACAGAAGGAGAAAGCAGAAGTGAGTGAGAGCCAGTGGTAATGAGAGACAGAATCTATGACAAAGACAACGATGAAGAGAAAGCAGTAATGCAAGAAATGGATGAGACAGTAGCAGTAAGAGAGAGAGAAAGAAGGAGACAGTGACAGTGAGACAAGACAGTAGTAGTAGGACAGAACACAATGTTTCTTAAACCACTGGATCAGTTACAGCCAAACTTCGTGTACATAATCACTAATTGCCTAGAAAGAACCACTGTGGGGGTATGAACCACCAACCTCTCAAAAGGGTGGTGGTGAAAAAGAGCATTGCTCACAATGAACATATATCCACACCATATTCATCTAGCATTTGAGAATGAAAGCACTTCGTGACTTAATCTGAAACACTAGCTGACACACACCACAACGTGAAGAAGGGAAATAGGTTTATCGCTTACTACATATTCGCTGTTAATGATGTGACACTACAGCATCAGGCATGACCTTTTAGTTTATTACGTCATCACTACTAACTCTATTTAAAACACAGACAGTATTCACATATATCCCTAACGTAGCTGAAAAAATATATCACTGTATGACACAAATCAGACAATACGTCAGACACACTGAGATGCGTGAAAAACTGTCGCATGATGCATGGCATTTAAATTTCATATTTCTGTGTTATGAACTCTTTTCGCAACACATTTCTCAGACTGTATCCTCATATACCACTGGACATGCCTGTAAAGTTATATCATTATATGGCATATAGCTCAATGGATATGACGTCATAAACATAGAGCTCCACGGAAACGAAACTACAGTGCGAAATTCCCTACATATGCATGTGAAAAGGTATGAAGTATATATGAAACACTTTCGACATGTGCGCATGCTAACAACAGACAGAAAGCTCCTCCTAACTCTTGGATTAGTTTCAACTAATCTTGGTACTCACATTACCTACTATCCAGAAGAGACGAGGTACTGGCAGAAGTAAAGCTGTGAGTACCGGGCGTGAGTCGTGCTTCGGTAGCTCAGTTGGTAGAGCACTTGCCCGCGAAAGGCAAAGGTCCCGAGTTCGAGTCTCGGTCGGGCACACAGTTTTAATCTGCCAGGAAGTTTAATATCAGCGCACACTCCGCTGCAGAGTGAAAATCTCACTCTGGAAACATCCCCCAGGCTGTGGCTAAGCCATGTCTCCGCAATATCCTTTCTTTCAGGAGTGCTAGTTCTGCAAGGTTCGCAGGAGAGCTTCTGTAAAGTTTGGAAGGTAGGAGACGAGGTACTGGCAGAAGTAAAGCTGTGAGTACCGGGCGTGAGTCGTGCTTCGGTAGCTCAGTTGGTAGAGCACTTGCCCGCGAAAGGCAAAGGTCCCGAGTTCGAGTCTCGGTCGGGCACACAGTTTTAATCTGCCAGGAAGTTTCATATCAGCGCACACTCCGCTGCAGAGTGAAAATCTCATTCTGGAAACATCCCCCAGGCTGTGGCTAAGCCATGTCTCCGCAATATCCTTTCTTTCAGGAGTGCTAGTTCTGCAAGGTTCGCAGGAGAGCTTCTGTAAAGTTTGGAAGGTAGGAGACGAGGTACTGGCAGAAGTAAAGCTGTGAGTACCGGGCGTGAGTCGTGCTTCGGTAGCTCAGTTGGTAGAGCACTTGCCCGCGAAAGGCAAAGGTCCCGAGTTCGAGTCTCGGTCGGGCACACAGTTTTAATCTGCCAGGAAGTTTCATATCAGCGCACACTCCGCTGCAGAGTGACAATCTCATTCTGGAAACATCCCCCAGGCTGTGGCTAAGCCATGTCTCCGCAATATCCTTTCTTTCAGGAGTGCTAGTTCTGCAAGGTTCGCAGGAGAGCTTCTGTAAAGTTTGGAAGGTAGGAGACGAGGTACTGGCAGAAGTAAAGCTGTGAGTACTGGGCGTGAGTCGTGCTTCCGTAGCTCAGTTGGTAGAGCACTTGCCCGCGAAAGGCAAAGGTCCCGAGTTCGTGTCTCGGTCGGGCACACAGTTTTAATCTGCCAGGAAGTTTCATATCAGCGCACACCCCGCTGCAGAGTGAAAATCTCATTCTGGAAACATCCCTCAGGCTGTGGCTAAACCATGTCTCCGCAATATCCTTTCTTTCAGGAGTGCTAGATCTGCAAGGTTCGCAGGAGAGCTTCTGTAAAGTTTGGAAGGTAGGAGACGAGGTACTGGCAGAAGTAAAGCTGTGAGTACCGGGCGTGAGTCATGCTTCGGTAGCTCAGTTGGTAGAGCACTTGCCCGCGAAAGGCAAAGGTCCCGAGTTCGAGTCTCGGTCGGGCACACAGTTTTAATCTGCCAGGAAATTTCATATCAGCGCACACTCCGCTGCAGAGTGAAAATCTCATTCTGGAAACATCCCCCAGGCTGTGGCTAAGCCATGTCTCCGCAATATCCTTTCTTTCAGGAGTGCTAGTTCTGCAAGGTTCGCAGGAGAGCTTCTGTAAAGTTTGGAAGGTAGGAGACGAGGTACTGGCAGAAGTAAAGCTGTGAGTACCGGGCGTGAGTCGTGCTTCGGTAGCTCAGTTGGTAGAGCACTTGCCCGGGAAAGGCAAAGGTCCCGAGTTCGAGTCTCGGTCGGGCACACAGTTTTAATCTGCCAGGAAGTTTCATATCAGCGCACACTCCGCTGCAGAGTGAAAATCTCATTCTGGAAACATCCCCCAGGCTGTGGCTAAGCCATGTCTCCGCAATATCCATTCTTTCAGGAGTGCTAGTTCTGCAAGGTTCGCAGGAGAGCTTCTGTAAAGTTTGGAAGGTAGGAGACGAGGTACTGGCAGAAGTAAAGCTGTGAGTACCGGGCGTGAGTCGTGCTTCGGTAGCTCAGTTGGTAGAGCACTTGCCCGCGAAAGGCAAAGGTCCCGAGTTCGAGTCACGGTCGGGCACACAGTTTTAATCTGCCAGGAAGTTTCATATCAGCGCACACTCCGCTGCAGAGTGAAAATCTCATTCTGATTACGTATCCTGTTTCAGACCTCACGCCAGCCTGCGTGAGTTTAAGCGCGTGCCTTTCGGCTTCCTCTCATTGTGTCTAGGCTGTCTTGTCTAGACACAACAGTAAACGAAGACGGGAGTACGAGTAAATACCAAGACCACAGGGAATATCTCAGTGCACTGATGAGCTAAAACATTAGGACCACCTGCTTAATAGATTGTTAGTCAATCTTTGGAACAAAATACATTACCGATTCTACGTATCAGGGATTCAACAGTTTGTTCCTAGGTTTCTGGAGGTATGTGGAACTTGATGTCTACGCACAGGTCATGTAGTTCTTGTAACTAACGGTCCGCTGTTTCGCGTACGCGATGATGACGCCCGATAGCGATCCAGATGGGTTCCGTAGGATTTACATACGGCAAATTTGATAGCCGAAACATCAATGTTAGTTCACTATAGTGCTCCTGAAACCACTTTATCATCCTTTGGCACCGAGGCATGGACAGTTACACCTCTGAAGGATGGCATTGTCGTCGGGGAAGACATCAAGCATCAAGGGTCGCAGGTTGTTCGCAGCTGTCAGCGTGACTTCGGTTATTACCACAGGTCCCATGCATGTGAAGGATAATGTCTCGCATTGTTGCCACCAGCCTGCGTTCGTGGCGCGCTAACGTTTTGAATGTTTGCGGAGACAGTCATCGACCTAGTGCAGCAAAACTGTGATTCACCTGCAGAGGTGACGGTTTTCCATTGATCGACGGTGGAATCCCGATGGTCCTGTGGCTACTGCAATCGTAATTGGCGTCAACATTAGAACATGTAGCGGTGGCCTGCTACGGAGCACCATGTTCAACAATGTGCGACGAACAACGTGCTCCGAAACACATATGTGTGCACCAGCATCATGCTCTTTCGGCGGAGGTGCCACAGATCACCATCTATCCTACTTTAGAGGGTAGACAAGCTTTCGAACCCCACGTTCTGTGAATAGTCGCGGACGCCCAACCATTTAGCACCTAGTGGTAGTTTCAGTGTTCTTTTACCTCTTTCCGTAGATGCTCACTACAGTAGCACGTGAACATTCGACCAACTTCGCCGTTTTCGAGGTACTCGTTCTCAGACTCTGCTTAATAATAATGTACCCTTTGTCAAAGTCACGTATCTCAATGTATTTCCGAATTTTCAGCCCATATCTTCGCTAGAGTGATCCCCCGTCCGTGTCTGCTCCGCTTACCTACTTTTGTTACTGCGTCACGTGCCGCTGACATCACCAGTTGGCATACAACGTCGCGGTGTGCAATGGTAATGATGTTTTAACTTATCAGAATATATGCCAAGGTGCTTGTTTCATGTGTTTTCGTTCAAGTCCTATATGACAATATTGGTGTATAACATAGTTGTATTTCAGCGTCATTATGATGACTTAAATATTCGATTAGTATATCATTTGCGACTTTTATGCATTTACTCAGGGAGATGACCTGAAGAAAATAATAGCATCTACTTCAACAAACAGTTTAGTTATCTTGTGACACAAGTATTTTCTGTATGAACATTGATATAACAACAGGGATTAACACTGCACCTGTTTGGACTAAGTGCACCTCCAGTCATTTAATGTTTTTGCCTTATCACTTATAGACTTATCAGGGAATGAAGGGCATAGTAGCAAAATTACACTCCTGGAAATGGAAAAAAGAACACATTGACACCGGTGTGTCAGACCCACCATACTTGCTCCGGACACTGCGAGAGGGCTGTACAAGCAATGATCACACGCACGGCACAGCGGACACACCAGGAACCGCGGTGTTGGCCGTCGAATGGCGCTAGCTGCGCAGCATTTGTGCACCGCCGCCGTCAGTGTCAGCCAGTTTGCCGTGGCATACGGAGCTCCATCGCAGTCTTTAACACTGGTAGCATGCCGCGACAGCGTGGACGTGAACCGTATGTGCAGTTGACGGACTTTGAGCGAGGGCGTATAGTGGGCATGCGGGAGACCGGGTGGACGTACCGCCGAATTGCTCAACACGTGGGGCGTGAGGTCTCCACAGTACATCGATGTTGTCGCCAGTGGTCGGCGGAAGGTGCACGTGCCCGTCGACCTGGGACCGGACCGCAGCGACGCACGGATGCACGCCAAGACCGTAGGATCCTACGCAGTGCCGTAGGGGACCGCACCGCCACTTCCCAGCAAATCAGGGACACTGTTGCTCCTGGGGTATCGGCGAGGACCATTCGCAACCGTCTCCATGAAGCTGGGCTACGGTCCCGCACACCGTTAGGCCGTCTTCCGCTCACGCCCCAACATCGTGCAGCCCGCCTCCAGTGGTGTCGCGACAGGCGTGAATGGAGGGACGAATGGAGACGTGTCGTCTTCAGCGATGAGAGTCGCTTCTGCCTTGGTGCCAATGATGGTCGTATGCGTGCTTGGCGCCGTGCAGGTGAGCGCCACAATCAGGACTGCATACGACCGAGGCACACAGGGCCAACAACCGGCATCATGGTGTGGGGAGCGATCTCCTACACTGGCCGTACACCACTGGTGATCGTCGAGGGGACACTGAATAGTGCACGGTACATCTAAACCGTCATCGAACCCATCGTTCTACCATTCCTAGACCGGCAAGGGAACTTGCTGTTCCAACAGGACAATGCACGTCCGCATGTATCCCGTGCCACCCAACGTGCTCTAGAAGGTGTAAGTCAACTACCCTGGCCAGCAAGATCTCCGGATCTGTCCCCCATTGAGCATGTTTGGGACTGGATGGAGCGTCGTCTCACGCGGTCTGCACGTCCAGCACGAACGCTGGTCCAACTGAGGCGCCAGGTGGAAATGGCATGGCAAGTCGTTCCACAGGACTACATCCAGCATCTCTACGATCGTCTCCATGGGAGAATAGCAGCCTGCATTGCTGCGAAAGGTGGATATACACTGTACTAGTGCCGACATTGTGCATGCTCTGTTGCCTGTGTCTATGTGGCTGTGGTTCTGTCAGTGTGATCATGTGATGTATCTGACCCCAGGAATGTGTCAATAAAGTTTCCCCTTCCTGGGACAATGAATTCACAGTGTTCTTATTTCAATTTCCAGGAGTGTACATAAGATGATTTCAAATCCGGTCATGGTAGAGGGGTGAGTGACGTGACCAGACGAACATTAAATGTTTTCATTTTAAAAGCACTGGTTACCAAGTATTCGCCTTCAGTATCTTGACTACGTTTAAGGGTATATGTGTCACGCTCTAGATGAATGTGTTTCCTTTTGAATTTTAGAAACTTTGCTTCCACATCCTAGTTTTCAGAGATTCCATTTATTTGATCGTTTTTAGAGCCACTGGAATTGGTTGTCACCTAGTTAAACCTGACACCATCGCTAGGTAGTGCTCATTGTTTAAATTTTTGTTGTATTTGCCCCTCTACCTATTCAGAGGGGCACCTCTGGCAAAAAGTGTTTGTGCTAGCGGGACGTTCTGAAAAGTTGAAAGCTATTAGTCTCCTCTCTTTTCTTTTTATCTCGTGATAAATAATTTGACTGGAGGGACTCTCTTAATACAAACGTTTTGACAGATTAATGAGATTACAGTGATTGTATGCTATTTTTTAACTTTCTATAATTTAATCGGATGCTGGCTATACTCACTGTTTTTATGGATGGGCTTTAGAATCATTAAGCATTGATGAGAAGGGACAGGAGTCACAGGCACAGCAAAAGTACGGCCTAGGGGAAGCTTCACGTATAGCAGGTCTTTGTGGGAGTGAAAGTTGACTCGGTGATCGTCATACCTGCCCCTTGGAATTGGTTTCTTTATGACACATGGCCAAGCAGAAAGCATTAGTTCTGAGTGATGGAACTCTTTGAGGAAAAGTGCACACAGCAAAGAAACACCTTCTAGATTTCGGAAAAAAAACGTGACCAAACAACTTTGACATACTGTAGGTTCAGAAGATGCCGCAGAATTGGCGCAGAATAGCCTTGAGCACAGTTTTTAGCTTTTTCCAGCGCCTGTGAAGCGAGGTTAGATGCTGGGTGAGAGAACATAAATTAAAGAAATTGATGTGGCATGACGAGAACGTAACAAGTAGAAGGAGGTTTCTTAGAATAGAGAGGAGGAATTTGAGTTCATTTGTTTCTTAGCATTTGACCTTTTCTTGTGGAGGTATTTTGTCAAAGAAACAATTACGTTATTAGCAGGCAGATGCAAATTTTTAGGGGATTGGTGGTCGAGATTTTCTTGGAGGGAAGACAGAGCAAGTTCTTTCCTTACTGACTTTGAGAGGCGACATCGTTGCAGGGATTGGCGCTAAGCCCGCCGACTCTCTGCAGGCTGTGCTCTGATGTGGATCAGCTGACTGTGGACCAGAGTTCGAGTAATCGGAATAACGACTCTAATATCTTACTCCACGGTAGCCAGATCCGGTGACACTGTTCTGCACATTTTAAACTGAAGAATATGGTGAGCTTAGCTATCAGCCACGGTATGTTAGGATATTCCGAAATTCATAATTCAGGTTCATGACGGAAACAACTGCCCTGCAGTTTTCAGCGCATCATCAAACGCATAGGCTTCCTTGCTTTTCTGTCCAATCAAACACTAACTGTCATTGGAGTGTAGGGTGGTTGAGATATGTTCCATAAAGTCATGTGTGTGATTATTAGCAACCCTCAGGGTAACTTTATCAAGCCATAGTTTCAGTTTTCTAAGTCTAATATTAAACTCTATGCTTGTAAGTTTGGTGATTTCAAGATTGATTCACATGTGTTTTCATTTTAATGCTTTCATTTATAATGAAATAAAGAGTTCCTTCATATCTTTATACCAGACGTTAAATAATTTTTTAATAAAAGTATGCAAATTCCCCATCTTAAAATTCTTTGTTAAGGCCACGATACAACATCAGTCCATTTGCGCCCTTTACTTCAGCGTTGAGTCTGACGGGCGTGTCTCTTCCAAGGTTAATTCATTTACATAAATGCGGTGTTTTGCAAGGCGACTCGTCTATGAAAGAAAGACCAATATCCTTAACGTTGGTTTGCTGCAGACTTCTCGAACACATTCCGAGTGCAAATACAAGAAATTTCCTTCAATTAAAAAAACTTCTATCCCCAAATCAGCATGGATACAGAAAAAATCGGTCGTGCAAAACTCAGCTTAGACAGATTCTATGTTCGTAAGTTTCCGGAAAGCGTTTGAGATGGTGCCCCTCTACAAACTGTTGACGATGGTCCGAGCATACAGATTAAGTTCCCATACACGTGAGTGGTTTGAGGACTTTTGAAATATACGTTGTCCTCAACGACGAGTGTTCATCACAGGCAAGTGTCATAGGATTGCTCTTGTTCTGCATATACATACATGATTTGATTGACAGGGTAATACTTGCTGATGACGATGTGGCAAACGAGAAGATGAGTTGCCTTAGGAGGATACAAGATGACATAGACAGAACCTGTGATTAGTGTCATGAATGGCAACTCGCTATAAATGTTGAAAATGATTGAGTAGGGAAAACAATCTTGTAACGTCCAAACACAGCATTAGTAATGTGCTGCTTGACATTGTCACATCAATTAAATGTCTCGGCGTAACGTGGCAAAGCGCTATGATATGAAATGAATAAGTCAGGTTGGTAAAAGGGAAGGTGAATGGTCGACATCGTTTTGTTGGGAGAACTTTGGGAAAACCTAGTTCATCTAATGGGAATAATTGGAGGGAAGACCACGCTCTTTTCGCGAGGCTCTACTATGGAAATTCAGAGACTCAGCATTTTAGGCCGAATGCAGATCGATTCTACCTCCATCAACGCATATTTAGCGTGAAAACCACGAAGATAAGATACAGATTTGTTCTCGTCAGAGCGCTTACTGACAGTCGTTTTCCCCTCGCTCTATTTGGTAGTGGAGTATTGATGGAAATTAGTAACCGATGTACGTGATATCTTCCGCCATGACCTTAAAGTTGCTTGCAGAGTATGTTTGCAGATGTAGATGTAGATCATAACTGAACTCGTCTCTTCATTTCACTGTAGCTACTATAGCTCCTTCATCGTGTTCACTAATTCACCTTATTTAACTCCTTTACCACGAGTCATGAATCATCACATAATCAACGTATCTACAATCACTTGTTTGGCGCCTATTTATACTGTGTCCATTGTCTCATCCATGATTATCACCGCTAACTGACCATAATCAACGAGCTACATTTTACGTACCTTACGGTTAGGAATTGTATTGTAAACAGTCGTCGTTTATTTGCTCTCACGATAAAATTCTAAACTATCTGCGATGGACAGTTCTGTTTCCGATGCATTGTGAGGGATGCTACCACAGTTCTTCGCTGATTCGACGTCCTTGTCCGGACATAACAGATGGTTCCCACTAACCATCCCAAAGAAACTAGTGGCTGGAAAACATTTTTAGTCGGATGAAGAGACTATGGATGCTGCAGCTAGACGTTTTCCAGATATTCAATTACTACACAGCAGGGATGGGAACAACTAACTGGAAAATATTTCAGTCACGTTGCACATTAACGTCAAAGTAGACTATGGTGATAAACACTTGTGTTGTATATAATGACACGAGGCAGACAAACGTATACATTTTCCACGTAACTTCTTATTGCTGCAACTATTTTAAGTTCTTGTATATGAAGAATTTGTCAATATTCGACAGAGCTTTCTGTCCGGTTAGCCCTTTGTGTAAACATCAGCCAGATGTCTCTTCACTACACGTGTTCCTCACGATTTAACTGCAGGAATAATTGTTTCTTATAAATACCAATACTTAAATGTACGAGCAGTTTCTCTATGAGATATGGGTGAATTCTACTCTACGAGAAAAAGCTTTCTTTCAAGGTAGTCTGTTATAAGGTCAAATGGAATTTCAGTTACATCATTTATGACCCGGATTGTTTTACGGGGCGTTTCCTTCCCTCTATATTTCAAGGCGAGGAAGAATTTCGGTCGTTAATCATCCTTGGATAGTGCTTTTATGGCTTTACGTCTTGGCTGGAGGCGTTGGCCGGCGGTCTGGGGGAAGGAGAGCCCTGGATTTAGAGAAATAGAGTAAAGCAGCTATCTCAGCTATTTTGTTCGCAGTCCCCTGCTACGTGTCTGTTGATTACTGACATCGGCATATTTTTCTTATAAATAAGCGCCTTCCATCTTGTGCAGAAAAGCTTCTGCAGTGAATCTGATTCTAAGACATGAAAAATGGATTACATTATTTCTTTCATATTTTTGATGGGTTAGATAACATAAGAGAAAATTATTTTAATTTCGTATGCGCCGAATGAGGAAACGCAGTTCAAAAAAGGCTTTCCTCAGAATTAGAAGTACTAACAAACTTTTAGCTCAGCGAATGTTTCAACCATCTCTTTTAAACTTGCGTATCACTGCTAGATAAAAATCATGATATAACATTTTGTGTTTACAATATTTATTCAGCAGTGTTTCACGAATTCAGCATAATATAAATTATTATGTCATCTGAATATGGGAGACCATGGCACATTGTCCACAAGGGCAGGATGGCCAGTAGGTATTATTTCGTTAAACTGACTTTCGAATACGACACCGCCCAAGGACATAGGTGGCAGCAATACTGTCGTCTTTCCGTAAACGCGTCAGTATAGTTACACTGTTGTGCAAAGGAGGGTACCCATTTCATGTTTTCTTATTAGTGAAAGTAGATTGTGCTTCCCCAAGATATTTTGTTGTGTACTCCAAGACAACCCTCTTACTACACAAGTAAGTACAATGATTAAAGCCCATAGATTAAGCGTTATTTTGACGCTGTATACGGCGAAAACTGTTTCAAACATTTTGGTAAAGAAACTTAAATAATTCCTATATAGCGATGGGGCATAATGGCACATTTAAATAAGGATACGTCGGTTCACGTTGTTAACCTGCTCCGCTGCCTTTTTGTAAGTCTTTTATTTAGTTTAATAGGTCCATCGTACCCAAAATCTAGGTCATATCCAATGTAGAAAAACGTGCTTGAAGTGTACCTTACTAAAGCTAATGTCTGCCTATGCGGTCTGTTTACTATTGTTGAGTCGGTCACAATGCCACTTTGATCCACACTCCAGGGGAAGTTTTTGTACGTAGGCTACAGCCTGTACTGTCGCACTTACGATACAGATTGAAAATGGACATTGGTGTCCGAAAATCATCACAACCAAAAAAAAAAAAAAATAAAAAATGATGCTTCTCAGAGCAACTTATGACGGAGCCCCAAGCATTTAATTCAATTACTACAAAACTAGTTTCTGATCTATTTTTCTCGTGCATCATACTGTAATTTCGGGTACACTTCGAAAAACAGAAGGAGTTAACCAGTTTGGCTATACCTTTGCAGTTGCCTGTCAACGTAAGATACGACAATGTTGAACCGACTACAGAATGGAGGATTTTCGGAACGACATCCGGCTCTCTTCATTCAAACAATAGTCAGACACAGTGACACGATGTGCTAACTTCAACAGTCACAACGAAGCCTCATCTCTTGACAACCTGAACCACATTTTGACAAGGCTGAAGCTGACACTTGGTGACCTCTCGAATGTAGATGAAACTGAAATCACTGAAGTCCAAAAGCTGCAGAGAATAGTCGTTCAAGGGGATTGAGTCTAATAGGCTGGTAACATCTGCTGAAAGACGTTCACTTGTCACTTTGGATTTGGTTTTCATTAAGAGTTCCTCGTCACATCTAGTAAGTTCCATGTTTCTATTCGCTTGGCATAAATGTAATTTCAATTCACCTTATTTAAGTGTTAAAATAATGTGACAGGTCTCGGAAGATCGAATCTTTTAATCAAATTCTGCTGTTTGTTTATGAATACTGAATCACCTATGTGTACATCTCTTTAGGCATAGCAATGAGTGAACCGTAAGGAAATATTACCTAACACACACTGCACTTTCTTACAACAAGCCAATGACAAAACACTCCTGTAGACAGCTCATCTGAATTCTCTATGTGTCAGCTGAGCAAGAAACGGGCAACGGACTGTTAAAAGTAAGTTCGACATTCGCCTGAAATCACTAAGCAACACAGTGTCCCCCGTAAGTGGGAGTGTACGTCGGGTCCAATACCTGATTCATCGAAATTATTCTTTAAACAAATTACTGACGTTTTAGTTGTAATCTGTAACTATCACAATCATCATTAGCCATTGCTGGATGAAGTTCCCGTCTACACATGAATTACTGTCTTCAGCAGTAGGCATCAATGTTCTTACTTTATAACAAGTAGACTGTTTTTGTTATGTTATACCAAGAAGGAATGGAAGAATCCATAATAAGACTCCTACTGTATTTTTTGATGCCATCCAACCACGCTTCATTAACACTATTCCTACCCATGCCCTTTCATTTTCATTACGACATAATTATAGGAAAGACTTCATTCTATTAAACGTTACAACAGATTATTTCTTGTTTCTCTTAGTGATAATGAGATTTTTGCAGTAAACATCCACTATCGTCGGCAAATTAGAAGTTTGGTTTGGAAAACGCTATATAGTTTACGAAAAGCACTACAGAAAACTATTACTCAACATTTTTTTTTTCTTTTATCATGTGTCCTTAATACGAAAAGATCAACAACTTTAGCATTATATTTTTATTATGTCACTTTAACTTTAGTTTCACTGTAATTTATTTTCAATCTATGAAGTATTTCCATTTGTTGAAATGCATCAGCTCCAGAGGCAAACAGGATAGCACCAAACGAATGTGGTTCGAGTATATGCCATTTACACGTATTCCAGCTCTATTCTTCTAGTCCTAAGCCCAGAAAATTTCCTCTAGGATAATCGTTCCCAACATCATAACCCCTGATTGTTGTCAGATATTAGCTAGTACCCCCTCACCCCCTCCACTCACCATCATCAGCATCTGCTTGTAAAAATTAGAGTGAACACGAACTTTCATTGAACGCTTGTATTTCTTTTCATGACGAAAGATAAATGATATTTAGATTTTGCAGTCGTTTTATTAAACTACGAACTAATAACTCAATTAGACAATTGTCACTGCTTATTTCTAAGATACTTTTTTTCATTGACTGAGGAATCAATTCTCAGCGCAACAAGAGTGCTACCTACAGTTTCTTCTCAGAAGAGAGAGCTAATTATCCACAATATTAATTTTAGACACCTGCTAAAAAACATAGTTTCTCTGCACTACTTTTCTCCCTAGCCACACCACTTTCACCATACTCTGCAAGCCGAATTAAAATAAAACAAGCTACAACGTTATACTAACGACCGTAAATGACTTGATTATGGGATTCCTTCATTCTGAACTGGCACGACATGGACGACTTCAGGATGAAAATGCTTTGTGTATGACCACTGCCACTAAATATGGTAATGATAATAATAGTGCTGTGTAGATGCTATAAAAATTTAACAGCTACTACACAGTTACTGTGTTGTTATGCTGTCAGTATGTTCGTTTATCTGTTGTGAGTAACGAGGCAATTTATGGACCATTGCAGAAACTATCTAAAACTGTGAGATGGCATTTTCATAAGATATTTGAGGATGTGTCACGTACATGTCTCAATTCCACTGTCACAGATGAATGGTACAAAGTACAAAGTATTTTTGTAATGGGTGGACTATCTGAGAAAGGTCTTGCACATACACTTGTTTCACAAGTTGCTGTAATCTCCACCACATTGTGCCACACATTAACGCTAACATTTTCTTTTAATGTAATCACTGGTAACTAGTGTAATCAGTTCTACAAACTTACAAAATTGCGGTAATACTAATGATATTTTCAAAATGATTTAGTCTCTTGAGTTAAACACAATCGAGCACTTTTATTTTTAATTCTCAGGAAAATCCATATTATCGCTCAGGGGTAATTGGTAACCACTGCTCTAGGACCACTGGGAATAATTTTGAGGGTGTGGAATATCTCGGCCTGGTACTTTTCTGAATTTTAAATTCCAGGCAATCCTATATCAATGAAATATGTATTCATTTGTACATTCTCTTAGTTTGAATCATTGCCTTCGTTCTCCAAGGTAGTATGTCCAGATTTCATAGAAATTTTTGAGTATTCGTTGCCCCGATACGTAATTTCGTCCTGGGCCCTCAAGTTGGTTCACCTTGGAGTATTCTCTCATAAGACCATCTTTTTCTCTTCCCTCAAGAAAAAAGCTTTTCTTCTTTTTTATGGCCGGAAACATTTCTATCACACGTCTCGAAATTTTTTTAAGTATAATAACAATACGGCATTATTCCAGTTTCGGAGAGTTATATTCCATTGCAAATATTCTGTAAACCTTTTTGAAGGCTCCTTTTTATGTCTTTTCCTCCTCCTTCGATGTCTACAGAAACCAGTAGCAACGACTCCAGGCGCTTTCCCCGAAAAGTCACTATTCGTAGTGCTAGCTGTCTGTTTCTAATTCATATACTGAAACATACAAACACTTAAAAAAGACATGGAGTACTTGTACAGCGTTATTTCCGTTCTTAGTTTATGTGTCACCTGAAACCTCGGTGACGTGTACTGTCAAAACCACGTCAAATTCTGCTTAATTTTCTGTACGCTCAGAGACATTTCCGATTAGCTTTATTTAGATAACCTTGTCCTGTCATGTTCGAAACTTTTCTTTGGCTTTCAGCAAATGCCTCGTTCAGTAGATATTGTATTTTCATTGGTTCTTTACGTATCTGCAACATCTATAAATAAAGTCGGCGTATCGTCTTTGTCTGGCAAACCTTAATTTTCAACGATGCAGGCCAGGCTCCTTATTTTAATCTGGCAAACCACCGTATTCTTAAATAAACTCTGATAATTGACGTTTCTGACTCTTGCTTACTTTCTTGACTCTACTTTTACTATGCATCTTACTAATTTCTGTTCACTTATGAAGTAGTTTCGGATTTCAGGCCCTGAAAAGTGTTACATTTGGATAATCAGTATTAATTACGTGAGAGGTGTGGTGTCACCGCCAGACACCAGACTTGCTAGGTGGTAGCCTTTAAATCGGCCGCGGTCCATTAGTATACGTCGGACCCGCGTGTCGCCACTATCAGTGATTGCTTGCCGAGCGCCGCCACACGGTAGGTCTAGAGAGACTTCCTAGCACTCGCCCCAGTAGTACAACCGACTTTGCTAGCGATGGTTCACTGACAAAATACGCTCTCATTTGCCGAGACGATAGTAGCATAGCCTTCAGCTACGTCATTTGCTACGACCTAGCAAAGCGCCATTACCAGTTACTATTGATGCTGTAAAACATGTACCGTCAAGAGCGATGTTCACCATTTACGGATTAAAGTTAAGTATTCCAACAGCTACGTCCTTTTTTGCTAAAGTCTAACTTCCTTGTCCTGTTCCAGACCTCACGCCAGCCTCTCATAGTGGGTTGGCTCTCTTGCCAATCCACTACAACAGGTATCAACAATCTGAGTCTGGTCTCGTCTAACTGAAACTCTGTACACTATGAGTACATACGAGTACCGAGTCTATAATTCCATTTCATCAATTTTAAGTTGTTTCTTTGTCTTTTGTTCTTCATTGCAAAAGCAGGCAATCTGAAAAACTGGATTCAGTAAGAGTTCAAGACTACTATTTTCATGCAAATACACTTCTTCATCCTGTATTTATTAAGTTGCTAACATGTAATTTTATTTTAGGTGTTTTAAGTTGCAATGTGAAACATAAACATCCACTTAACGTTTTGCCTTCTGCTACATGAGATATTTTCCGAAGCTATCCAGGTACGTGTATCAACATTTGGACATTCGTTTCCGCTAGATGCGAAAATTTCAAGTTCTTGGCAGGTAGCGCAGCAACGCAGGTTGAACGTTGTATCTGAACGTTGTATCTGTCCAAAAACGCGTGCACGTATTCCATGGTAGTGTTCATTTAGTGCAGTTTTTCTGAATGTATTATTGTCTGATAGCATTTACTTTTATCAGAATACTCAAAATTAACAAAGTCCGACACAAGATAAAAATATAATAACGAGCTGCAACCTGCATATAGGTTCATTCAAAAGTGTACGTGTACTTCCTATGCGTTATTGTATTCAAAACCTTGGAAACGCCTACGCTACAAACTTACGCCATTAGAAATTCTTTCATTAATAAATCTGTCTAACCCAGTCTTCAAACTTGTCTCTTCTTTCACCCCTCGATAACATTAAGTACGATGACTTGCATTCGTACTCTCAGAGGATTACGTGCGCATATAACTGAATGAACGAAAGAACTATCTGGATAGAGCTCGAAGAGCACGACCGAATTTTTAGAGAGAAAGCGAAATTTAACCGTCACCCTACTTAAATCCTCTGAAGCCCAGCCTAATTTGGCAGGGAGAGAAGTTTTCAGTGTGCGAAGTATCTGCCAAAGTGGTGCAGTAAATAGACGGTTTAATAACTGCTCAAAGAGGCTTGGAGCGAGAGGCTAAGTTTGTTGGCCACTGCCCATCAGCGAGCAATACAGTTTCTCAATATCTCCTGCTGGGCGCAAGCGGCTCTCACCCAGTTTCTCGTCAGAGCTGTGTATCTCTAGAAATCGGCGAATTATTCCAAAAATTTACGTCAGCTACAGGAAAACACTTACAAGAATGAGTACTTTATTAATTTATTCTGTCTGATTCACTGAAAAAGCCACGGTTGTCGCCCGTCGTCGTGTTTCCCGTAATTTTACACGAGTCAAACTCATTTAATGACATTAAATCAGTTCGTAATACCAGATACACATAGACTTTTGTACTTCACTGTGAACATAAACCAAATATCATTTTTTTCAGTAAAACTGAGCTTCCAGTGATGGTGCTTTATTTTAACTAACATATTTCAACGCAGCACAAAATCAAGAAGAAACATTCATCTTAACAACTCAAGCATTCGAGTTGCTAAAAAAGAAAAGAATGGAAAAGAAATTTAAGGATATGTTAGATAACGATCAGTTTGGCTCCAACCAAGCAACGAAGGAAAGAGGCACAAAAATGTTAATGGAACCCCATAAAATTAAACCTGTTACATTGAGGTATTAGTTATTTGAACTGCATTACTGAACCAAGGTAATAACGAGGACAAAATGATAGTGATAATGCCATCTTTGTATCAAGATAACAGATTATTTTATTCCACTCGAAGTGATTATATGAACTGTGATCATGGCGGAGCACTATGAGAGAAGCTACGGTGTTAATGTTTACACCAAACAAGAAGAAACCTTACGATATGTAACTACTAGACAGTGTATAGTTTTTCAGGAGAATCTGAACGTAATGTTCCTCCTATGTCATTCAAGAACGCACTAGTACGTAGTGGACTGTTGAGATAAGGTACTTAAATATCGATGCCTGAAGTTTAAATACCGCTCAGCACGCTCTGAAGGATACTACTTTAGTCTGGTTACCCCTTATGCGCAATCATCTTTACAACTCAAGCATTCGAGTTGCTAAAAAAGAAAAGAATGGAAAAGAAATTTAAGGATGTGTTAGATAACGATCAGTTTGGCTCCAACCAAGCAACGATGGAAAGAGGCACAAAAATGTTAATCGAAAGACAGGAATACAGGAACATGCATCAGTCAGGAATGAAATAAGCACGAAGTGCAGCGAAGACAAAGCGAAAAGACTCCAGGAAAAATGTGAATATGATCGTCGAAAGGACTGACTCAGCATGTAAGAAAGTCATAATAGCCTTCGGTGGAAGTAAAAGCAAGGACAGCAACCATAAGAGTGCAGTGGAATTTTCGCTGCTAAACGGAAAGGCGAGAGCTGAGTAGGTTGGAAGAGTAGATTGAAGTCGGAGAGACTCCGTCTGATGACGTGACAGAGGAAGAAACTGGGGTCGCTGTGGAAGGAATAGGTAATACAGTAGTAGATTCAGAACTTGTAAGATAATTAGATCTGAGATCAGAGAAGGAAGAAAGGATATATAATCCTCCAAGGGAATTCTAAAATCATAGGGGAAAGTGGCAACTAAACGAATATTCAAGTTAACATGAAGAATACATGGAACTGCCGACATATCTGCAGACTTTCGGAAAAATATTATCCATTCTGTTTAGAAGACAGCAAGAACAGGTAAGCGCAATAACTATCACACAATCAGCTTAACAGCTCTTGCGTCCATTTTGCTCGGGAGAGTAACAAGCAGAAGAATGGGAAGGAAAACTGTGGATCTCTGAAGTGATGATCAGTTAGACTTTAGGAAAGGTAAAAACTCCAAAGTGGTAGTTCTGACGCTGCGATTGATAATGGAATCAATACTAAAGAAACCTCAAGACACCTTCATAGGATTTATCGACTTACGTAAATCGTTCGACATTGTAATATGGTGGAAAAGTTCGAAATTCTGAGAATGAGACTACGTAGTAGGGAAAAGCATGTATACTTGGTATAACTCCATCGTAGGAGGAGAAAGGGAGGAGGGCGACGTGTAGCTTTCCTTTGGAAAAGTCTTGGTTCATGTGGAGCAATTGATATACTGCGTTCATATTAAGAATACACATGATGTAATCATTACACTATGTACTCTTCAGTGCTTCTGAAACCGTAATGGATTTCGTTTAAAATGGTGCGGGAGCGAAGCTGTCTCGTGTATTGTCAAATAAGATAAGAAGGTTGCGTTTTATGCTGAGCGTTACTAGCTCATCTCTCAGCGATGATACAGACGAATAGGATTACTGGCGCATTTATGTTGGACAGTACTGCCAACCAAGTGGTCCCACTAACCTGCAGTGATGTGAGCAGTTGCAGTTAAGATGTAAAAAAAGACGAAAGAGAAAAAATGTAACTTCTAATGTCATTTAATGAAATTCTACATGTCAAAACTTCGGCAATACTCTTCTTAGACGACCAGGCGGAAAACATAACATGCTTTCGATCTTAGCTAAAATCGTATTGTAGTTTGTAACAAGAGTGGTGAAAATTCCTAACTTGCACATAGAGTAATTTTCTTGTTCAAGGTATCGCAGGGATATAACCACATACTTAAATATTGAAGGCACTGATTGCATTACAGTCAGTCGTCTGGTACTCCATGAACATCGAGGAACACATTTTAGAACTAGAACTGTCATCTCATAGATTAATAACGAGGCGATCAACGACAGAAGACCCGATGCCACCGGTAAACATCACATTTTCTCATCTTCTTTTACGACGTTCTGAACTGCATTTCGGCAGTGACGTTAGAGAAAGCTTCCAGCATTAATTCCAGTACCTCTGGTTGCTTAAATGTGAAACGTATGTGCAACCAATATGTAACGTATATGCAACAAACATGCTTATGTTTGTCTGTGGAAAAGGACTCGATAAGCCACCTGAGCTACCAGTAATCGAAGTCTAACCTGCGTAACAGTGTGTGCGTGCTGTACAAGTGTCAGTTTCATTGTCATTTAAACCCTCAACAGATCGTAACATGAAAAACCTAAAACTAACATTTGGATGAGCTATCTAACTGCGTATTTGAATAAGAATTTACAAGTGATATAGGATCTGACTTGTTCAATGGAATTTACTGGATTAGACTACATGACATGTGTGGTGTCTCTGTTTTGGCCCTAAGTTTTGCGCTCACCTCTTTAGGTGACTGCCTTTTCCCATGTGGTTTACAGCAGTTATCAGCAGCACACAGCAGCAACGGCTAAAGCTTATTGTTACTAAGAATGAATTTAATAAAAAGGAGTTTTCTTGGTTCCTGTAAACTACTAAATAACTTTTGAGAAGGGATTTCATTAATTAAGTCTATTTAAAACTTCAGAAAATCGGACTAACAATCGCGATCCTAACCCTGCAATTGCCTTTGTTCTATGCTTGCGAATTTTACCTTGAATTCCATCTTCAAGCGTAGTTAAGCCATCTAAATCTCTTCTGGCCATAAAAATGAAGTGAGGCCTTAAGTGTGGTAAGATCTACTATCACCGACGTGAGGACAACGTGACACTTCTTCCGTCTCCTAGATCTCGACTAACACTACAACTTCCAAAATGAAATATTCACTCTACAGCGGAGTGTGCGCTGATATGAAACTTCCCGGCAGATTAAAACTGTATGCCGGACCGAGACTAGAACTCGGGACCTTTGCATTTAGCCGGCAAGTGCTCTACCGACTTTGTTTTTAATTTAATCTCATTTTGCTCGTTTTCGTTCGTTGTATCTGCTCTGGGCGGACGTCGAAAGACACCCGTTTCAGTTCGTTGCTGACCCATTAACTCAGTTTTTTTATTACAGAGGGCCGGTAGCCATCTGACCGAACACGCTGAGCTACCGTACCGGCAACTGAGCTACCCAAGCACCACTTACGCCCCCTCCTCACAGCTTCAATTCGCAGGAGAGCTTCTGTGTTTGGAAGGTAGGAGACGAGGTACTGCGGAATTAAAGCTGTGAGGACGGGGCGTAAGTCGTGCTTGGGTAGCTCAGCCCGACACTTCACAAGGGAGAATACACCGCAACGCTTCAAGGGCCTGACCATCAGATCCGGTGTTCACACTTGGTACTGACTAGGAGGTTACTCGCATTTTAGCCCAACCATCGCGCGACGACATTCGACATGCTAGTACAACCGGAGTCTCCTGGGCTATAATGCATTCCGCTTCTAGGTAAGCCCCTGGTCATGATGGCATTCAAAACCGTGTCCTCCAGGAGTTGACGGATAAAACCACTGAGTACCTAACACACATAACGAATGCCATACTAAAACACCAACACTTCCCCGCCTTTTGGAAGACGGCCAAGGTCCTGATGTTCAGGAAGCCGGGGAAAGACCACAGCCTCCCAAAAAATTACCGACCCATCAGCCTTCTGAGCTCGCTCTGCAAGATTGTTGAGTAGGTGATTCTCAAACGCATCAATAGGCACTGCATAACAAACGACATCCTGAGACTGGAGCAATTCGGCTTCAGAAATCACCACTCCACAACACAACAACCCTTACGGGTCGTTGAACATATAACACATGGCTTCAACACAAACAAAGCAATAGGGGTGTTGTTCCTGAACATCGAAAAGGCTTTCGAACGTCTATGGCACAGTGGCCTCATTCGCAAACTCAGCGTCGCGGGCTTCCCCGTCGGGCTGGTGCGTCTCATACGCTCATACCTCACAGACAGGGGTTTCAACACTGACGTACAGGGAAAACAATCAACACGACGCGGTATACACGCGGGAGTACCCCAGGGAAGCATCATAGGGCCCCTACTGTTTGACCTCAACATAAGCGATCTCCCAACCACACACAACATACCGATGCCAATCTACGCGGATGACACAGCCATCCTCGCGCAAGACTGGAAACTATCAAACATTACGTCACACTTACAGACTGCACTCAATGTGGCTGAGCCTTGGTTGGAGGAATGGCGTGTTAGAGTAATCGTCGACAAGTTCTGTTCACTAGAAGACCGAAGCAAACGTGCAAACACCGATACTGCAGACCAATAACTCTACATGCACGCCCAATACGTTTCCGTGAGAAAGTCAAATACCTCGGTGTCTTGCTGGAGGGGGGGGGGGGGGGGGGACACCACATACAACACATGACCAACCGAGCAAGCGCGAGGCTCAAACACCTCTACCTTATGCTCAACAGGCTTAGCACACTGAACAGAAGGTTGTCGAGGTCCATGTACATGACACTTATTCGACCCCTGATGCCGTACGCAGCTCCTGTCTGGCCATACGTTGCGCCCTCACGCCTGCGCCGTCTGCAGCTCAAAATCATAAGCAATGCTCCACGATACACACGCATCGCGGACTTTCACCGGGAATACCGATTCGAGACTCTCACGGAGGTAATCCACAAACTCACCACAGGACTATACAGAAACTCCAGACATTCGCAGAACACGTTTATTCTGAATCTGGGGTACTACTACCACAACCATAGATAGAAACATAAAAAACCAAAAGACATACTTTTAAAGACCTAACATCTATGGCCAAGTACACGCAAACACAACGGTACAGGTGAGCCCCTGTTAATCAGACGCCATTACTGGATATCCAGATGGAACACACTTGCCAATTAAATGGCACCACGTAGGGAAGCCGTACTGTACACTGCGTACAGAGAAGCTCCACCCCTCCCTGCCCCCCCCCCCCCCCGCCCCCACACACACACACAGCCAGATGATCAATGGCCGATCTCGTACTACTATATAACGATCTTGATTGTTCCAGGAATGCAGTGGCTGCAGCAAACTGGGATACATCGCCATCGCTTGCCACGGTAATGATGCATGATACCCACACTAACAAACCCAGCCTTGCATGTACTATCGCAGCTAGTAAGCCACTACTGCTCTTATTACCCAACCCACCGTCGCAAAGGTTTTTTTCTCACGGTACGAGCCGTGGCACTTTTTTCCCTCTGCTCTTCAAATTGCTACCCTCATTCGCGTTTCGTCCACTATCTATCACCTGATGGACCGTGTTAATGCGTAGTCTTACCCAGACGCACAGATAACATCACAGCCCAGCATCCTGTGATCCACCTGTTACATAACTAACATGTTGACGGAGGTGACAGTAGAACATTCTGGTCACCACATTAGTGTGGGCGTGGAGGGGCCACATCTCTATTTATAGTCGGTAGAGCACTTGCCCGCGAAAGGCAAAGGTCCCGAGTTTGAGTGTCGGTCCGACACACAGTTTGAATCTGCCAGGAAGCATCACTACAACTTCCACTCGCGCGGACAGACCTCGTCACACAACAATGCTTAGAATCGCGCTCCCATGTTTCGCCCTCAGTTATTATCGATATCTGAGTGCTTACACAATGCAAAGAATAGCGTTATGTTGGATATATTCTTTAAAGTAATGGAGAGTTCTGACACACTCCTTACAAATATCTTGTTATTTCTAGCGACAAATCCCTTAACTTGGTTACATATCATTTCTATTGGTTTCAGATTACAGCGGTACGGTAGCAACAGCATTTCTAGATGCTCTCGATGCTGTAAAAACTTTTTGTTTCCTTGTTTCTACGATTCTTATCTCTCTGGTTCGTGGGAGTCCACATCTGTGGTGTAAGACACTGGACATACCCAAATAAGGAGTATTTGATTTTTCATTGTCCTCGCTAAAATTTAAAGACGTAACTTTTTATTAAAAAAATGATGATTAAGTATGCACCAGTAAGCATATATTTGCTGAATTTTGTACTTAAATGAAGTAGGTATTTAAAGGGAACGAAAAAAATGGCGACAACGAGACTCTAACAAGTGCCTCATATGGTAGCCGATTATCAGACCCCAATAAGATAGCGTACGTGGCCTTTTTCATGAACACAAACGCCTTATGTTCAGTAAAAAGTGTTTCTCGAGAAACTTCAAAATCGATTTTCTCTGTAATCCAATGTAAAACATTTAGAAACACTTTTTTCTCGCCATTTTTGAAGATGTTCCGCGCGCGTTTCACTACGAAACAAGAACCAATGTCAGCAATTTTTACACTACGTATTGCCATCGGAACAATCAGAGCACTAAAATGTTTAGAGGACTGTGACTTGTAAGGAATCCGTGATCCCACGAACATAGATGCTAGTATCCGACACTCAGGTCGATAGCAGACGGGAGTCGATTGTCAAGCGCTGCAGGCGGCAGTGAGACTAGTGTCGAGTGCGTAGTAGTACTGGAGAGTGTCGAATGAGCAGTAGTGTGGGGGAGCCGGGCAAGATTGGTGGTCGAGTGAGTTGTAAACGGTAAAATTCAGTGAGCACGTCCCCCTGATCGTCGTGGGGTCGACCCTCACTAATACCGATTCGCGAGTGATATGAAACCGAAAGTGACAAGTGCCGAATTACGTGTTTCGCGTCAACCGCGTCGGCCAGCAACAACCATGGATTTCAGTGAGGATTTTTGTGAATGTTAACCATCAGCATTGCGTGTGACGAAGCACTGAAAATCAGCCATCAATAAAAACATATAACCCTAATTAGACGTGTGAGGCGAAGGTAGCAACTGCCTCAGAATTTGTGTGTTAATAGGAAATATATATCAGTTTGTACATCGCAACCTTTGTGCTCCTTAATAATAGACAACCTTTCAATCATTCCACTATTCAGTCTCAGAATAGCCGCACTCGATTGAAATACCCCTGAAACCACAGCAGAAAAACCGATAGCCTTTCATCCATTAAGCACACGGTCACATAATCATAATAATTAACTGTTTGGCGGCTTCGATAAATTACACAAAATCCAGCAAAGGAATTAAACGGTAGTGTATCATCTTGGCTCCCGTGAGAAGGACAGTGCAATCTTCGGATCTGAATAATGGTTTATTAAGCACCATTTTTGGTTTCAACGGAAATACATTTGCAATTATAGGACGATGTTAGTGCAAGAGCAATCCGGTATTGTCGTTACCGTGACTAAAATCAGGGTGTTTCAACTAGAAACATTGTAATGTAACGGATTTATGGTGAAATTAGAAATCGCGGGAACGAAGCACATTATTTAGATAAAACAGTGCAAAAGTGACTGAGAAACAGTAAACAATTTGTTTTTTTACGAGTTAAAACGACAAGAGCAGTGTTAATAAACAATGTATTGAAGTATGGACAGGGAAACCTGCGTGAATTGCTATAAAATTCATATTCTAGGAAAAGACGCGTTTGTGCATAATCGAGAGTGAATCAGCCAAAATTCCGTTACGAAAGTATGGGGAGCATGTTTTTAAGTGACTTTGTATCCGAAATTATCTTTTGAACGGTGTGAATCGCTCAATTTGATGTGGTCCCATAAACTGTTACCGCATTTGCGAGTGTTGACTGGCGTAATTGTTGGATGACGTCACCCAGACTCTGTGAGCGGCTAACCAAAGCATCTGAAGCAGTGAAGAAGTTGCACACGCTGCGACAGGAAGGATTTGGATAGTGGGGATGTATCACACTGACCGGTGACTACAGCGCAGCCAAGTGGTTGATGTAGAAACAACGACGACGTGGAGTTTGACATCTAGAGGTGAACCCTCGAAGTATACGACGTCTCCGCCACCTACCCGCCGATCAACGAACGTTACAGCAGCTCCATCCCGTCGCCAACCACCGAACTACGAGACTGCGTCAGCGCGATTCGCCGCGAGCTTCGCTTTGCACGCGGCACTACACACCAACTACAACGAGGCTTCGCCCGACAGCCGCCGCCCCCGAGGGGCCAACGCCAACACGACTAGTAGCGCGACTTCAAACGTCAAAACATCGCGACTTCGACAAACGTCGAGGGGTGAGTGAGGACGATTTGCTGGCGCGAGACTAATTAATACTGCACTATCTTCAGAGCGCGGGAGGAACTTCAAATTAAATTTGACAATTGCAGAAATTATAAAAACAATATTTTTTAACTTTTCTTTGCGAATTTGCTCTGAAGCATGGTATGCTAATATGTGTGTGTTTTCATGCTGTACAGCACAAAATAGTATCTCATTTGCATTATTTATTGTAAACTACATATTTATGTGTCTTTTAAGTTGTGTGTATGTTACTTTGAGATTTTGTGTATAGATGCAGTCATTGATGTTTGATCTGGATGTTCAATTGAGAGGTCTGTTCTGCCAATCTGGGTTAACCTAATGCAGTGAAGGATTATTTCGTTATTAGCTAATTAGTGAGTGTTTGGGTTACTAGGAGGTTATTTTTATTTTATTTTATTTTTTTTCTTGTCAGTGCATAGTGAATAATTGAGAATGGATCCTGAATTGAAAGAAAAGGTTGTGGAGGAGGTAGTTAGAAAAATGGAGATAGGGCAAGAGGACAAGGATGAGTCAGGAATTGGTAGCAGTGGAATGTCAATGGACAGCGCATTGGGTCATTCAGCTGGTTGCCCTGAGACACCAGTAAAACCTATTGGAAAAGAATTGAGTCTAGAGGATGGAGAATCACAGTTAACAATGTTTAAGATGCTCCAAGAAATCAGGAAAAGAAAACAAAGAAATCAAGAAAAGTATAGCAGAGATGTTCCAAGAAAACCAAGAAAGCTTAAGGAAAAGACTGCAGGAATTCCAGGAACAGATGACAATAACTCTTAAGGAGAGAGATGACAAGCTTCAGGTAAAGGTAGATCAACTCCGAGAAGAGATGAACGATACGAAGGCTGAGATAATTGGAAAAGCTGAGGGAGATGTTGAGGGTGTCAAAACTGAACTGGAAAGGAGAATGCAGAAAATTGAGACACAACAACACCAGCAGATTAAAGATGTGGTACAAATACAACAGCAGTGCCATGTTAGTATTGGTAAATTGGGAAATAGGCAAGTGAAATTGGAGGAGGCTGTTGAACATATAGTCACAAATGAGATCAAACAGCTGCAGGAGGGAGTCCAACAGCTAGAAACTAAAACCGAAGGGATTAATAGAAAAATAAATAGTACCACCTAAACAGTAGGGGAGGGGAAGTTCGTTACATTAGTAAATGCTGGTAATAGGTATACCAGGACCAACGTGGGGCAAAAATATAAACCCAAAGGGGCATTGCATCCAATGATATTTACTAAGTGGTTACGAGGAGTTTTCCCAGCACACTTACGAGATGCAGATAAAATTCAGTTCGCAATAGACAGAATGAAAGGTGAAGCTTTCACCTGGGGAGTTAGGAAGAAAGAAGAAGTTACCAGCTACAGTCAATTGGAGGAAGAGTTTTTAAAGAAATACTGGTCCAAAAGTCACCAGTGTGCAACACTTGAAGATTTGCTGCATCGCAAGTCCCTTAAAATCTGGAGAGGTACCTTGAGAGAATTTGCTGCGCATTTATGGGAGTTGAATGAAACATTGGAGCAACCATTGAATGACAACATAATGATATCAGCAATTAAAAGGAGGTTAAGTCGTAGGATGCAAGAAAGCTTATCTGGAAGCCTGTTTAACGATAAATATACTTTAATGGAAGTATTGGAGCAATTAGAAACTATTTGTGCACAGGAAAACAATCAGATGTGTGATCAGAACCAAGATGGAAATAATTACCATGAAAGTCATTTTAATGGCCCACCAAATTACTGAGGTAGAGGTGGGGGTAATGGATATAGGAACTGTGGCAATGGTCGACAGTTTTACCACAATCATACGAGAGATGATGATGACAGGAATTATGAGAGGAGAGGAGATAGACAAAAGGATCACGAGGTACAAATTGAAGAAATAAGAGAGGTGCAGGGAGCCAGCAGCTCTTTTGCTGGTATACCAAGTGGCGACTGGTATGCTCCCAGCTGGGTGAGACTTTATTTCTCATTTCAAGTTTCACTCCTCTACCATCTTTCTCTATCCTTAGGTGAAGAAAGTTAGTGTGTAGTAGTTAGGATTGGTGGTGGTCATCCAAGTAATTCAGTCAGGAACCAAGTAGCAGATTTATAGTTGACTTAAAATAAGGATAAGTAGTTACTGTGGATGTAGAGTATGAGATGTCAAAGAATCAATAAGTTAAAATCAGCTTAGTGTCAGTACGTTGCAAGTTATTACATCTACATCTACATTGATACTCCGCAAGCCACCCAACGGTGTGTGGCGGAGGGCACTTTATGTGCCACTGTCATTACCTCCCTTTCCTGTTCCAGTCGCGTATGGTTCGCGGGAAGAACGACTGTCTGAAAGCCTCCGTGCGCGCTCTAATCTCTCTAATTTTACATTCGTGATCTCCTCGGGAAGTATAAGTAGGGGGAAGTGCCAGAAGTAATAAAATGAGAACCAGATCAGACAGCCAATGTTTATAAAATGTGGTGGGAAGCTAATTGGTCAAACAAGAGTTTGTGTAATCTTACAGAGTTGTTTTATGAGGCATAAAAATGTCAAGCAATTGTAAGAGGGTTGAAGTAATGTATCAGCTTGTAAGTAGATGAACATATAAAGAAACAAATACATGAGGAGATAGTTGTTCGAATAAATGATGTGAAATATGATGAACGGAGAGACCAAGGAGACTGGAGCAGTACTTTTATGTAGTTATTCCAGCGAATATGGAGGGTTGATGTAGTTTGAAGATGTATATTTATTTGCAGTTGAAGTTGCTGTTAAGTTGAGGGAGTTATGTGTAATGAAGTGTATTGAGTATGAGATGTTTGAAGTATTGAAGTATATGGAGGAATGATGTAGGTTGAAGATATATATTTATTTGCAGTTGAAGTTGCTGTTAAGTTGAGGGAGTTATGTATAATGAAGAGTATGGAGTGTGAGATGTTTGAAGTATTGAAGTATGTCATTTAGCACATGAGCAATATCTGTTTGCAAGTTGTTTGTAGGTATACATGTTGATCTGAGGTATGCTGATAAAACAGGAAGTGTAACTTATGAGCAATGAGTAATTCGAGTGGAAAATTAGCTATCAGAGTCAATTATGGTTATACTTAGGTCAAGCTCTAGAAGCAGAATTCTAGCACTGTGTAACGAATAATAAATATCCATATAGCAGATCTGAATAGCATTTAGTATTATTGAATTTGTAGAGGTACAAGGAATTGTAAAATAATTGCATAAGTCAAAATATAAATGGTTTATATTGTTCTCGTTTTCAATTTCGCTTGTGTTAAAGACTCAAATGAATAAGTTGTGAATTTCCTCCTTTACTTTGATGTGTGTTGGCCAGGTGAGTTATAGTTAGAGTGATAATAGTATGGACAGCAGGAAACCCGCTGAAAGGACGACATACCAAAGGAGTAGTTACCATTCAACTACTTTGTTTTCTTGTCTTTGCTGTAGCAAGTTATAAAGGATTAACCAGTAATAAATATGTAGTTAATGGCTCGTACAAACCTTTGAAAGTGAAGAATTTTGGTAATTGAATGTAAGACAAAGTTTAAAAAAATATTTACCATGCTATGTGAATTAAGATATATTGATGTTGTAGAATGTTTCTGTAGGGGCAGTTTACTACCGGAGTCAATAGGGTATTATTTGTGATACGATGTAATTTTCAGTATTTGAATTAGAAATTATGTTCCTCATTTTCATTTATATACTGTGTGTAATTATTTCCTATTATTCTTTTTCACCTGTGGCTACAAAGAAGGTTTTTAGGGCGGGGATGTGAGAGATCCGTGATCCCACGAACATAGATGCTAGTATCTTACTCTCAGGTCGATAGCAGTCGGGAGTCGATTGTCAAGCCGCTGCAGGAGGCAGTGGGACTAGTGTCGAGTGCGTAGTAGTAGTAGAGTGTGTCGAGTGAGCAGTAGTGTGCGAGAGACAGGCAAGAATGGTGGTCGAGTGAGTTGTAAATTGTAAAATTCACCGGAGTATGACGAGTGAGCACGTCCCCCTGATCGTCGTGGGGTTGACCCTCACTAATACCGATTCGCGAGTGATATGAAACCGAAAGTGACAAGTGCCAAATTACGTGTTTCGCGTCTACCGCGTCGGCCAGCAACAACCATGGATTGCAGTGAGGATGGTTGTGAATTTTAGCTATCACCATTGCATGTGACAAAGCACTGAGAATCAGCCATCAATAAAAACATATAACCCTAATTAGACGTGTAAGGCGAAGGTAGCAACTGCCTCAGAATTTGTGTGTTAGTAGGAAATATATATCAGTTTGTACATCGCAACCTTAGTGCTCCTTAATAATAGACAAACTTTCAATCATTCCACTATTCGGTCTCAGAATAGCCGCACTCGATTGAAATACCCCTGAAACCACAGCATAAAAACCGATAGCCTTTCATCCATTAAGTACACGGTCATATAATCATAATAATTAACTGTTTGGCGGCTTCGATACATTACACAAAATCCAGTAAATGAATTTAACGGGGGTGTTTCAGACTGTACATTATTTTTGAAACAGAAATTACATAGTTAATGTATGATTAAGAAGAAACGTTGATGGCTGTTGATACAATAAAGTATCGTAAAGTTTAAATTAAAGTGGTCTAGTAATAAGATATGGAATACGTAAGTTGGATTGACTTCCAACAGTGTAACAACAGCAGTGTAAATGTGATGCGGCTGCTGATAAATCATTGGTCTGTGTTTCCTTACTTCAGGTTTCTTCTTACAATGAACGATGTACAGTACATCGTGGGAGACCCTTCCTGGGTGCCGATGAAGAGCTCAACAATACTGAAGACAAAGATAGTGATTTTCGGTATGGCAGAACTGGCGCACGAAGAAACCCTGCTTTTAGTTATGAAATAAAAGCTTCAAATTAAAATCCAAATGAGTCTGTAGCTCTATTTTGCAGCGTTTGGTCAGCGTCTCTACCCCATGTGAGCTGCAGCTGAAATAACTCTTTGGGACTTGCAATCTCAGATATAAGTTTCAGCTGGCACACACAAATTCCCCAAAAAGAATATAAAATAACTTCTGCATGATGGAAATTTCTTCAAATCGAATTTCCCAAAAAGTCAACCTAAAATGGAAATCCTCCGGCACAAAAAGTGGTGCAGCGGGGCCATAGGAATCTGGTGAGCCCAGAGCAAAACGCCAAGTTAAGTAACAGAATTATTCTGGAAGCCATACAATTGAACTAAGAACAGATGAAAATACTTCTTGGCGACATGAACATAAATTCGCTTTTGAAAACAGAGAAACTAAAAGACGTATCTGAAGTATTTGACAAATACCATATACAACTCTTGTATCTTCAAGAAACCAGATACACTGATGAAGATATTATAGCAGCAGAGGGATATAGTATTCTCAAAGAAAAAGAAAACAAAGAAAGGAGAGAATCCAATGCGAAATGGCACTCCATATATACGAATAGAATCAGCCTTAAACAACAAAGGTGTCAAAGATCAACAACTGTACAGGCTGTCAACAGGAAGCTTTTAAAGAATCAGGTATTACTAACTGAGGAGGACCTCCAAAAGAACAATACCACGGTCTTCTGCAACACATTAAAGCAAAGTCTTCTAACTTACCAATAACTAATTTGTTCTTGAAAAACAGCACTTACAACCAAGAACACTGTAAAAATAATAGCAAGCTGTTTCAAGAAATTGTGAAATTGTGTGGAACCAGGTGTAAAATTTCTAGAGCAAATTCTGAGAAGCACTTACGCAAACTCAGTACCACCTAACATGGCTGAAATCCAAAACATCACTAAATACTGAAAGAATGATAAGGTCCAAAGATAAGATTTAGTAACTGCTGAAATATAGAAAACAGTACGTGTTGTAACAGTCAAGAAGCTACGTAATAGCTTCCAAAATGTCAGCGAAACAGGTGCTACACTAGAAATTGAAAAATTGGATTAATTCCCCCAAACGAAAAAAGAAGATAAAACTGACTTCAACAACTATAGCGAAATTTCTTTCCTTCCTGTGACTTACAAAATTCTTTCAAAAGCATTTATATAATATCTGTAGACTTCAAAACAGCAAATGATTCGATTGATAACGAAATATTATTGAACGCCTTAAGTCTTTGCACTAACAACAAAACAGTGGCAGTCCTAGAAGACACACTAACAAATATAAATGCAAATTTAAATATTTACATGAAATTGCCCTGGCTTTTGAGATCAAAACTGGTTTAAGACAAGGAGATGAATTGTCCTCAATGTGGTTCAGTTGTATACTAGCTAATGTAA
Source organism: Schistocerca piceifrons (assembly GCF_021461385.2). Taxonomy (NCBI): domain Eukaryota; kingdom Metazoa; phylum Arthropoda; class Insecta; order Orthoptera; family Acrididae; genus Schistocerca; species Schistocerca piceifrons. The sequence goes on from NC_060139.1 coordinate 633,398,814, forward strand.
TCATGGAAAGGGAAATGGATCAGGTGAAGAAGCAATTTAAAAAATCATAATTGAGAGAAAAGGGGATAATCTGAGAACAGATTTTTTTGGTTTTTGCACACGATTCTGCAACCTTAGCTGAATCTACAAGATATGCAGTGATGCAGATAAATGTCCTGCAAGAGGCAGTTTCGAAAGCAGGCGTAGGTATATCTTCCGAAAAATCAGAGTAAATTAAATACGCAAATGAGATACCTACATACGTGGAAGCTGATTATGAAAGAATAAAAACAGTCACAAAATTTAGATATGTAAGTAAAATAAAATAACCAAATGCTTTGGACAAAAAGCCAACTTAGCCACCACAAAGAAAATGGATGTGACTTTTCAATTAACAAAAATTATGTACAACAAGAACCCTTTACTAGTACGTGCAAACATCCGGCACTACAACACTGTCATTAAACCAGACTGTCTTCATGTTTCAGAATGCTTTTTCTTTGAATACATCCAAAGAATTAAGTGAAATACGAGGGTGTACTGAAAAGCAATGCATCTGAATATTTTATGTTTAAATTCTTAAAGGTTTCCAAATGAAACTAACATTACTAAGATTCTACATCTGTATTATTAATTTCCACGTATTTATCTCTAAACATAGCCACCCTAGCGATAAACGCATTACTCCCAACCGGAGACCAGTTTGTTGATACCGCCACTGAGAAAGTTTGTCTTTTTTGATGGAGCTACAACCTCAGCCCCGACTGCAACGCTTGATCAGTATCAAAGTGAAGTTCTCGAAGGTACTCCTTACGTTTTGGAAGCAGATGAAAGTCAGATGGTGCCAAGTTGGGACTGTATGGAAGATGATCGATGACCGTGAACCAAGGCCTTCGGATTGTTGCCGATGTCGCAGCGCTTCTGTGTGGGCTGTCATTGCCGAGCTGAAGGAGAGGGTGCACCACGCCTGGACGAACTCTAAGAATTCGAACCTCGATTACAGCGCACTGTTCGCCACGCACCAACATAGTTAAGTTACACAACGCCATGTTACACGCTACCCTTTGGAGTCCTCTAGTGGCAGAGGGCTGCAAATACGTAGATATGAATAATAATAATAATGTAGAATGTTAATAACGTTCGGTTTACTTAAGAAGATTTACAAGTTTTCACATAAAACATTCGGAGGCATTATTTTTCAGCAGGTCCCATAGAGAAGAAAGAAATGAAAACAATCAGAAAAATCTTAGGACCAAAATCTGACAATGGCAAATGTAAGTAACAAGTAATAAAGAAGCTTAAGCTAGAATTGAGTGAATGTTAGACACAATGAGGAAGAAAATAAGTCTATTCTATGAATACGACAAACAGGTTGAATGAAGAAAGAATAACAAAAAAGATTTTATAACTTTTTTGACAGGAACTCAAGAACATCGCTGACAAGCATGACAGAAGTGAAAGCAGACTTGAGGAAAACGGAAGAGGGGAAAGTGAGAAGTTCAGACCAAAAGTAAAAAAAAAAAAGTTTCAAGGGCTTCCAGGAGAAAATACAGGAGCAATAAGGATAGGAGGAAGAAGACAACAACACAGGGAAAGGATGAAAATCTACTGGAGAGAAATAAAGTGGAAAAGGGAGAGGGCATATGTTATTTCATATAGTCCTCAATATGCCAAAAAACATTTCTTTGTTTTTCCCATACGCTTTCTTACAGCATTCATCCGACTGCGAAGAAACTTTGGTAAGTCTTGTGCGTGTACGAGTTGTGATAAATTGTAATTCCTTAAAAGCCACAGTCATCAGCTCTAAAATAAAAGAATAAACGTACACCTAAGCAAACTTTTCGAAGAATATGGTGAGCTTCCTTCAGCTGTGACACGTCTGGATAAACGTGCGAATCAAAGACCTCATCCTGAACGGGGAGATGCACCACAGCAGCCCGCAGGACTGACTACGAGGACTGGTGTGATGGGGTAGTGTTGATGTGGTTTTTAGACGGTTTACTACATCCCACTACATGAGCACCAGATTGGTACCCACGTCCCATCCGAGTTACACGATTCACTAACATGTGGAAAACTTTCACTCTCTTCCACATATATAACACTTCACACAGATAGTTGCAACACACACATTCTCTACTAGGGATCCTAATGGAATGTCGAAAGGAAGGAAATCCAGCCACCCCTTAAATTAACCGCCTCATATATATTTTTAGGCATATGTCAACAGCATCGATGTACTTGCAGAAATGTATGATACACATTGTGCTCTCTTACAATACATTTATTTTACAGGTACTGTAATACAGCACAATGTGTATCACACGTTTCTCCAAGGGTCCTAAATACATTAATAAGCATGACAACCCTACATCGGTGCCCAACAGAGACACAACAAAAACAAGACACAAGAAAAACAAGACGAAGAAGTTCCTTTAGCTGCAACTTGTATCTTTTGGACTGAATTTATGTCATCATATTCCGTTTTTCTAAAATGAGGACTGTTTCATTTTATACTCTAGAAGGCTCGTGGGAAGGATTTTGTTGTTTTTGGTTACTGCTGGCCTTTAAGGATGACGCTGCAGACCAGTTCACCAACATTATAAAGCAATACTTAGAAGGAAAACAATTACGATACTTCTGCAGTGCTTGGGTCTGTGTTGTGTAATAACATTATGAATAGCACATGAAAAGCCACAAGTTAGTCAAATTTTAACATCTTATTAGCAATAAGTTTTCAGAATGGTTTTTGTAATAATGCTCTCTATTGCTTACTCGAATTTTCATTCTGGTACATTTGATCTTCTCCGAAATGATCTGGTGGGTCGGATGGGCGATCCTACCTGATATAATTTCTTGGTGCTACATGACGTTAATATGAAATACGTCTGTAATTAGGATAGAGTTATTACCAAAAATCGGTATTTGTACTATAGGCTGAAAGGGGCAGTGGACTGATAACTCATTGTGGCGATTGCGCATCACTACCAGTTACCGTTCTTAAGGTTATCAGGTCTGCTGACACTTCCAAAGTTGCTTTGACAGTAAATCCTCCATCCGGTATTTTTAACTCTTATACACATCACATGTCTCCATAAAAATATTCTCATGGTTTTCCATTTCTTCATTGTGGTTGAGACTCGAAAAGCCCTTAAAAGTATAAAAGAATGACCTTTTTATTTCAAGGATTGTGAAATGTTTCTTCTTGTTCTCCCGATTGCCTTCCTAGTTTTTCATAATTGAGAAAACTCTAATATTTTTGTAAGATTTTCAGTTAATTAATGACAATGTTGCACTCAGTTTTCACGTTACCACTCAATAATAATTTTTAGTTAGTGTTGTGAAAATATGGGTGATCACTGACGTCTGCAAACGGCACAGCAACTATATCCGACGTTTGTTTCCACTATCACATATGTATATTTATTCGTGCGCCCTGTTCACTGTTTTAAGGCAGACTGTATTAATGTCTTTTACAAAGTACGAATCCACTTGGTCAGGGTCACAGGTGGAATTGGCTTCACACAAAAATGTAGCAGCATGGTTGTTCTTCGTGGGGTTCACAGACAGTGAGTTTGAAGGCCATAAGAAATGCTTCCCGAAGACCAGTTCAGATTATTGATTCAGAAAGGATAGCTTCAACAATACCCTCGTGCGAAACGATAGGCGTTCCGTTAATCATTACTTCTGAAACAGTCGTTGCTTTTTATTTTTTTAATTTTTTTTTTACCTTTCCGTCATATTCTGCGCGTATGAAAACTATTCCAGACCCTTATCACTCTCAGTGAATTAGAAATATTGAAGTAAATTCGAAAAGCTAATGTAAACAGCGATTTTACTAATAGTAGGCCATGAACCACGCTCGTTAGCTATTCAGCCTAATAATAATGGCACTTCCCAGAAGCAATAGCAAAGCAGCAGTCACCCAAAAACCTGTGTGTTATCTCAGTTATCGTGAAGGGTATACAGGGTATCCCAAGATGAACGGTCAGTATTCATGAATATGGCAGGAACTATCATCCGAAGCATAAAGTCAAGCAAACATCGCCTATAGAATACACACCTTAATAGCAAAAGAGCACTTCGTAATTTTTAGTACTGTGATACACACATCCTCTACTGAACAAGTGCTTATTATTCCATAAGGTGCCAGGGCTCCAGCCGGATCGTGTTGACTTCTTGCCACAGTATTTCGGATGGCAATCGTTCAACCATTTTCAGGTGTATACCGTCGGAAACTGCTAGTTTTTATTTTTCTTTGTTGTGGTTTCATTCCCCTGCCCCTCATGGACAGAGGAGGGCTGGCAGCAACACAATTCGGCGCTGTTCAGCCGAGTGGCATTACAAAAAATAAATAGAGAAAACTACACATAAAAAGAGCAGAAAAAGGGGATATAAAAACATAGAAATGGGAACAATGGAAGTTAAAATATACACTGACACAGGGAGGTTCATTGGGAGACAGTTAAAAAAGTCGACATAAAGTTAAAAGAACACAGTTGGCGATTTGTGGGGCACTTTAAATACTCTGGAGTCACACACACAAGTTAAAAAGTCGGCCACAGTTGAAAAAGAAACCAGAACGAGAGACGCTTAAAAGAAAGACACTGTAAGTCATGGAGCACACACAAAGAATAAAGACTGCTAGTTCACGGTGTCGGCTTTATAGCAAAAATTGGCAGGAAGACGCATGCTCATTGGCGGCCCTCGCAGGAGCGTCCTCTAATTAAGTCCTCCCCTCTCTGTGGCGATCAGGAGAATGCGTAAAGGTGAAACTAAATGTCCACCCTCTGTCGGAAGGAGCGTTTGCGGCAATAAAAACGAACTTCAGATGTCGCCAGAAGTGTCACTATGAATAAAATGTTTCCTCTCAGAAGAAATTAAAGAGATCAGTGGGTCCCAAGCCTTGCCAAGTTGAAAACCGCTTTCACGATTTATAAGATCTCGTACTAAACATATTTCCACACATTGCTTTAGTTACTGAATCACTACAGGATCGCGGCGGGGCCAAGAATTTTGTGGCCAAACAGTCCATAGATGTCCTATTGAGCACGGGAAGAGTGTCTGCTTACTGCTTGTCTTTATCAGCATCGGCAACCCTTTTTTTTATTTTAACTTCCACAACTTTCCGACATTTTGCTGTTTACAAAGTCACCGTGTTTATCGCCTGTTTTTCAATTGTTTAACATCTTTTTATTATGTTCTTAAATATTCTGTAGGAACAAGAGTGGCGTACTAAGTTGCTGACAGCCCGACCCCTCTGGGGGGTGGGGAATCTAAACCCAATAAAGGACAAAAAAAAAAAAAAAAAAGACGGAGACATTCCAATCGATACTGAGTTTTAGTTCGCTAGTCAACTATCGACAGGGCGCAATCGTCAGGACTTGCCCCTGTAGCTTTGGGCAAGAACCGATTAGCCGGCCGTCCAGAACTTTTCATTGTACCCACTGCTTGCGAGAGCTTTTATCACAGACTGCCTCCGACACACGTCCCGCACACCAAACGGTGTCGTCCTAGGAAACCAGCCACATACGCTACTGGCCATTAAAACTTCCACATCAATAAGAAATAAATGTGATAAACAGGTATTCATTGAACAAATATATTATACTACAACTGACATGTGATTACATTTTCACGCAATTTGGGTGCATAGATCATTAGAAATCAGTACCCAGAGCAACCAGTCTGGCCGTAATAATGACATTGATACGCCTGGGCAGTGAGTAAAACAGAGCTTGGCTGGCGTCAACAGGTACAGCTGCCCATGCAGCTTTAACACGATACCACAGTTCATCAAGAGTAGTGATTGGCGTTTTGTGACAAGTCAGTTGCGAGACCTCCATTGACCAGACGTTTTAAATTGATGAGAGATTTGGAGAATGTGCTGGCATGGGCAGCAATCGAATTTGTATCCAGAAAGGCCCGTACAGGACCTGCAACATGCGGTCGTGCAGTATCCTGCTGAAATGCAGGGCTTCGCAGGGAACGAATTAAGGGTAGAGCCACTGGTAATGACGAATACACGCTTCCAATGTGCGTTCACCGTGATGTAGCCAAACACGGATGCGACCATCATGATGCTTTAAACAGAACCTAGATTCATCCGAAAAAAGGACGTTTTGAAATTCGTACAACCAGGTTCGTCGTTGAGTACACCATCGCAGGCGCTCCTGTCTTTGATGCAGCGTCAAGGGTAACCGCAGCCATGGTCTCCGAGCTGATAGTCCATGCTGCTGCAAACGTCGTCGAACTGTTCGTGCAGATGGTTGTTGTCTTGCAAACGTCCCCATCTGTTGACTCAGGGATCGAGACGTGGCTGCACGATCCGTTACAGCCATGTGGATAAGATGCTTGTCAACTCTGCTGCTAGTGACACGAGGCCGTTGGGATCCAGCACGGCGTTCCGTATTAGCCTCCTGAATTATAATTACAACCACAATCGGATAACATTCGACGGTGAGCGAAGTGTTGTAAATGCGTCCTACTGCCGGCTGTGTCTCCAGCAATAACATTATGTATATAACTCTATATAATTTTCCATGTGAAATCGTTCAGTCCCTTAAGCGGTCGGTCCGTTGAAATTGCAGTCTCCCACGTTAAATCCATACTTCCCTTGCACTTGGCCACTGTCATTTTCTTTACACATCTCGTAACAATGACCACACTCGCACAAACTTTATAAGCGTGCCAGTTATAGCGAACCGATCATACATCCCCTACTAGATATCACACTTTTTCAAGGACCTGAATGCGGGTGACACCAAACAATATTGAGCAAAAATCTACCATGAATGGACATACCTTATTTGTTTTTCTTGCAAAACACACAAGAGCGTCTTGCGAAGACAGATGTAATCGTCTTCTAAGCAACCAGATGTCAAAGATACGATCGCAACGACCATGATACTGTCAACGTGCATAAAAGGTGTTCTTTTTTCTACGTACACACACAAGTCACACTAACGATATCCGTGTTAAAAACTATACACATAAATCGAGGTGTGGTGTTGCTTCCGAATAAAGAGGTCTTCCACACAAATACAGGGACACTGAATATAGACGGTGATCGCGGGGTGTGTATTAACAGACCGCAAGTGCCAGTGCACGTCACCAGTGGTGTAAATTTGTAAGGAAATCACCCTTATCACTGAATTTAGAAAGTGATTCGGAAAACGAACGTGGTATTAAGGCGATAATTGCAACTAACTCTTGCCGCTGCTAGATATTTCCCACGCTACAAACAGTGTTGGTAAAGCATTTCATCTCGACAACGCATGGATGGTGTAACAGAGGTTCTGCAATACATCTGCGGGGCTATAGTCAAGGGAGGAATATGGTTGATTGAGAATGATCACATAGGGTACATGGTGTACTGTGTGAGGAATCACTTAAAAATGCAATGCTAGGTTGAAGTCATAAGTAATGTACAAAACTCTATGACCAATAAACTGACTTTTCAAATGTGTAGTACTACAGTTTCTGGTATAAACGTTGTCTTTGCTTTGGAATCAAGTCTCTCCATTCAACCACATATTTGCGTTGGATCCTGTGATGATGTCTTCCTGATTACAGCCACTGGTGAATCGTATCCATTGCACTCTCGGATATGAAACGAGTCTACTTTTTCGAACGCTTCTGCTAACCAGAAGTTGTATTCACCTATGTCACCAAACATTCTCTCTATCCTCATTTCTTTGTACCATCCATATGGTTTTATGAATGTTAATCCACATTTGAGATCCGATGATGGCACCTTCAGATTGCTGAAACCGGTCATCTAGTAAACGATATTGAAGCGATCGTGGCTTTTCAATTATTTTAAAAACAGAGTGATCGCCCCGTGACACATTATGTGTTCACTGCAAACTGTAAAGTATAAAAACTCTGCTAACGTCACATGGTAGAGAACCTGATAAGACATTACCACATTCCTCTCTTCCATTGTATCATAAACAAATATAGTCTGCATGCTGGCATCGAGCATATGTGGCGATCCTATTAAATATGCAGGTACTGATCCACTGGAGCGGGTGGCCAGTATTTGATAGGATCGCCACATACGCTCGCAGAAGGTATCTCATTTTGATATACCTAAAGGGAGGGACACGGTAACACATTACTGAGTTCTCTATCGGGTGATGCTAGTGGAACATTTATAGTTCATGGTTTTTCTCTGTTGAATGATACAAAATAACTAGGATAGGGAGAATATTTGAGTGACATGATGAATGCGACCTGAGGACTGCAGATTTCCTTTGCGCTGCAGTAACTGTATGTAGTCTGGAGACGCACTGCATGCAGTAGCAAAATTCTCGTCCTTGTACCAGTTCCCATATGATGTGCCATATTCCTAATTTTCCTAATAAGAAACACCTCCATAACTGCTCGCTTCTCTTTTCCGCTACCTTGTGTAGCAGGAGATAGCTTCATTTGACGCTGGCTGCACACATTGTAAACGGTTGGCAGAGCTATGACAACATGTTCTCATTTCCACCAAATGGTCAAAACACGGTCCTGTCGCATTAATTTTACTCACCCTGTGTCTCCACGGGATGCAGAAGGTCTTGGATACAGTACTATTTGACTTCCACTGAGTTCCAACTTAAACTGGACCGATCACATGGATATAGCCGCAGGGAGGGCGCACCAAAGAATGAGGAAGAGTTACAAGACGTCGAGGGTCTGTCTAGAGAACCACGCTGGAGGTTTGCCATTTGGGGTCCTTAGCAGAAGCGTTCGAAAAAGTTGACTCGTTTCGAAATACGAGACTGCAACGGATACAATTCTCCAGTGACTGTAACCATTAAGAAACATCTTCATAGGATCAAGGGCAAATATGTGGTTGAATGGAGAGGCTTGATTCCAAAGCAGAAACCGTTACACTATACATCTGAAAAGCCAGTATAATGGTCATAGGATTTTGTGCATTACTTATGACTTCACTCTAGCATTGCATATTTTAACTGATTGCTCACGTACACCATGTACTGTATTCTCAATGAACCATCACCTTTCCTCGCCTATAAACACGCAGATGTATTGCAGAACTTCTGTTACATTGTTTGTGTCGTATCGACGTAGAATGCGTCATCAATACTGTTTGTTAGCGTGGAAGATATCTAGCAGCGGCAAGAGAAAGTTGCTAATATCACCTTAATACCACTTTCCCTAGCCAAAACACTTTCTGAGTTGATTGATAAGGATGATTTTATTACAAGCTTACACCTCTCGGACGTAGACTCACACATTCTGTCTGTTAATACACACCCTGTCATCACTGTCTATATTTGTGTGGAAGACAGCTTCATTCAGACGTAATTCCATACTTTATTTTATAAAGCATCTACAGTCTATAACATGGATATGGTTAGTGATACTTGTTGGTGCCAGCAGAACCAAGACCACCTTTCACGAAGGGTGTGACAGTAACATAGTCGTTGCGATCGTGTTTTTAACATCTGGCCTCTTATAAGACGATTAAGTCTCTTTTTGTAAGATGCACTGGTGTCACTCACAAGAAAAACAAATGAAGCATTTCCATCCATAGCGGATTTTCGCTTAGTATTGTTTGATGCTACATACATTCAGGTACTGCCAAGGTATTATACCTACTAGGAGACGTATGATGATTTACTGTGATGGGCAGGCTTATAAAGTTTGTGTGGTCATTGGTCTCACAAGTACAAACAAAATGGCTGTGTCCAGTCGTATGGAGGTTATAGATTCCACGTGGATGGTTTAAAGGCACCAATAGCCCTGAGGGCAATGAAGGATTTCACGTGGAAAATGCTAGTCATACGAGGGATACAGATCCTGATATTTCCAGAGCCACAGCCATTAGGAAGAGATATTTCCAGTATTTCACCCATTGTCGAATGTCCATTATAATTATCCGGGCTGTTATGCCGTGTTCGGTTGATGAATTCTGTGGTGATTCTCAACGTTTCGTCTCCGACTGCGGGAGACAACTTCAAGGGGGTCCGTAGCTCGATGGAAGGTCCAACACACACACTGACTCGCTACTGACAGTAATAGTTGTGTAATAAAAGGTAGCTGGTTTCCTAGGATGACATCATTTGGAAAGCAGGGTGCATGGTGGAGGTAGCCCGTCGACGAACAAATAAGCATTTCCAGCTTAAGTCTCTCATGACTGGGGGGTACAAAGTTCTGGCTGGCTGGTTAGTCAGTTCTTGCCCGCAGCTGCAGGGGCAAGTACCGATGCTGCCGCCCTCTGTATAGCTGCCTAGCGAACTAATACTAATATTGAGTATGTATTAGACTATAGACGATCAGTTTGGCTTTAGGAAAGCTAAAGGCACCAGAGAGGTAAATCTGTCATTGTAGTCGATAACGGAAGCAAGACTAAAGAAAAATCAAGACACGGTCACAGGATTTGTCGACCTGGAAACTGTGTTCGACAATGTAAAATGGTGCAAGACGTTCGAAATTCTGAGAAAAATAGGTGTAACATATCGGGAGAGACGAGTAATATACAATATGTGCAAGAGCCAAGAGGGAATAATAACAATGGGTGACCAAGAATGGAGTGCTTGGATTTAAAAGAGTGTAAGACAGGCATGTAGTGCAAGAGCCAAGAGGGAATTATAAGAATGGATGACCAAGAATGGAGTGCTGGGATTTAAAAGAGTGTAAGACAGGCATGTAGTCTTCTGCCCCTGTTGTTCAATCTGTACGTCGAAAGAGCAGTGATGGAAATAAAAGAAAGGTTTAGAAGTGGAACTGAAATTCAGGGTAAAAGGAAATCAATTATACGATTCGCTGATGACATTGCTATCCTGAGCGAAAGTGAAGAAGAATTACATGATCTGCTGAATGGACTGTACAATCTAATATGTACAGAATATGGACTGAGAATAAATAGAAGAACGACGAAAGTAATGAGAAGAGCAGAAATGGGAACAGTGAGAAACTTTACGTTTGGATTGGTGCTCACAAAGTAGAAGAAGTTAAGGAATTCTGCTACCTAGGCAGCAAATTAACCAATGATGGTCAGAGAAAGCAGGACATCAAAAGCAGACTAGCAGTTGCAAAAAGGGTATTCTTGTTCAATGGAAGTCTACTAGTATGAAACGTAGGCTTTAATTTGAGGAAGAAATTTCTGAGAATGTACGTTTAGAAATGTTGGTTGGTTGACTGCTTTTGGGGGGAGGGGACCTTAGGTCGTCAGTCCCATCGGATAAGGGGAGGATGGGAAAGGAAGTTGGCCATGCCCTTTGAAAGGAACCATCCTGGCAGTTGCCTGAGCGATTTCAAGAAATCATGGAGAACATAAACCAGAATGGCTGGACCTGCATTTAAACTGTTGTGCTCCAGAATGCGAGTCCAGTGTGCCAATCACTGCGCCTTCTCATTCACTTTATACATTTCGAGCACTGCATTGTGTAGCACTGAAACATGAACAGTCCGACTGCTACGGTCGCAGGTTCGAATCCTGCCTCGGGCATGGATGTGTGTGATGTCCTTAGGTTAGTTAGGTTTAAGTAGTTGTAAGTTCCAGGGGACTGATGACCATGGATGTTAAGTCCCACAGTACTCAGAGCCATTTGAACCGTTTTTGAGAGAGAGCCATGAACAGTGGGAAAACCAGAACAGAAGAGAATCGAAGCATTCGATATGTGGCGCCACAGAAAAATGTTGAAAATTAGATTGACTGTTAAGGTAAGGAATGAGTAGGTTCTGCGTAGAATCAAAGAGTAAAGGAACATGTGGAAAACATTGACAGAGAAAAGAAACAGCATGATGGGATATTACTTCCATGGTACTAGAGGGAGCTGTAGAGGACAAAAATTGTGGAGGAAGACAGAGTTTGGAATACATTCAGCAAATAGTTGAGGATGTAGGTTGCAAGTACTAATGTGAAATGAAGAGGAGAGGAATTTGTGGTGGGCCACGTGAACCAGTGAGCAGCCTGATAACTCAAAAAATAAAAAATAACCAGTTGGATTCTCTCCACAATCTCTGTGGACACTTGAGTGATTCAGTATCGATCAGTGCCAAGTGTTGGCTCTGGATGCACTGATAACATCCGAATGCCTACCACTCCAATCATCCCCAGATGCCTTCTATGCCCAAGGTAGTGCACTCTGGCACACATGCATGTCCACAAGTGTGAGAGACTCTTCCAGCCTCTGAGATTGGCGCTGGCAATGTATGAATAAACAGGCGTGCTGTGTCTCGACATCTGGGAGGTGAGTGGGCTGTGTGTACGAGTTTTTTTCTGTGATCTCAGACATCTAGCTGTGACAATTACTGGGATCGTTGTTTAGTGCTTCTCAATAAATTGCAGTGCGCTCTGTCTTGTGGTGTCATTTGTTGTTACTATGCTATTACATCACAGACTGTTACTCTTCCTCTTGCTCCCCCTCCCCCTCCTCATCCTCTCCTCCCACTTCTTCTGCTCACTCTTTGTCCAAGTGTAGCTGACAGAACCAACTTATGCGTCATATAGTGGTTTAAAAGCCCAAACGCAACATCAAATTCCCGATTGAACAATGTATTGTTTCTGATAGTCATATTGTGACCACACACACCAGTTCAACTTCTCTGCAGATTTATTAAGGATATAGCTTGCTCCTGAGATGAAATTTGAAATTTTCAGCTACTTCTAACATAATGGACTTCCTACAAAATTATATAAGTGTGCCAGTTCCCTCTGATAGGATGCAAGGGAAAAAAATATCCAATAGGAATTGGAAACTGAGTGGTTACGGGATCGAATCCTGCCAAATATTACAATCCTAGTACCAAACAATAGGAAGCAAGGAGAAATTGTGCCAAACAAAGGTTATCTATTTAATTAATTAGTCAACCAGTATGTTAAAGTGAGGAAATATTTCCTAGACGTTGGGATTTGCCAGGCACACACTTCTTTGTTTGCTGTTTGATCTGACTGTGATCGACAGCATGTCCATGCCTATCAGTGGCACGTGACAGTATGTGGCCACCTGAGGAAGAGTGGGAGAGAGGGAGAGAGAGTGTTGGTTTCAGTAGAAATTTATCATGTACCAATATAAAAGGGCTGCCACCACACGAGGCTTTTGTTTGGGGGACTAGCTCGACTTTTTCTCTGTGTTGTGCATGAGGCTGCTGGCTGTTTGTCAGTCTACAGCAGCTGTCGTAATATGCAAATTGGCTAGCCTCATGAAGCAGGCAGGCAGTGGGTGCGCAATGCCCTGCAGTTAGTAAGAAACATTTTTAACAATCTGCTTAATGTGGTGAGCTACGTTGATGCTATTCCTTGCGTGATCAGGGTAAAAAAAGCGACAGATTTAATTATTTCTATTAATGCATTTTACAAGACCTGCATCTTCCAAAACAATAGAGAATGGTGAGCAAGAGAAAATCCCAACAAACTGAATTATTTGTAAATAAACAATATACCCTCTGCTTTGCAACCCATAAACTGTATATTAACAATATTCCACACATCGCCTTGTCTATCAGAAAGTGTTTAAACAATATTCCATACACTGCAATCGATTCTTCGCCAAACAGTCGATTAGCTGAGTCATTTTACCACCAATTTCCCAGTGGGAGAGGGGAGAGGGGATAGAAGGTTTCTCAGAGGAGGATAGGTTTATTATCTGATAGATGTAGCTAATTACTCAATTGCTTGAATCTGTGAGAGGAGTTCCCAGAGTTGTGGGAGAAGAGGAGCGACCAGGGGAGGAGGAGGGGAAGGAGGAAGGGAGGGAGAGGGATGTGGGGTTTCTCAGAAGGATGGGTTACCTCCAAGGGGTCATCATCCACTTAGCAGAACGATAGGTAAAGGACCAGTCAATCAAAATAGAACAATAGGTTTGCTTCTGAATGTGGGCTTGCCCCTGATATAGGCAGTCCACACTAAGAAAATGGCGTGATGCCCCCTTTGCCCCACTACTCATAATATCTGTGAATACTGACTACTCTTTCTCAGACACACTGTATTTAGCAAACATCACTCTACCTTATTTGAAAACGAATGGGCAGTAGTGTATAAATCACTTATATCCTTCTTCTATCCAAAAGTTATTTACTTTTTTACATGTTAACTCCAATTGCATACTATCATCCTGGCTGAAGCACGCAAAACATCGATATCCTTAAACTTGAACAAAAGTACAAGTTTTACCTGTAAGATAATAGCATTGTCCCATTTTATCTAACTGGAAAATGCACAAAAAAGCAAGATACGAGTACATCATTACACCTCAGTAATAATTTAATATGAAAGTATGTCTGAAGTAACAATGTCAATAAACGGAGCCGCCACTATCGATGCGCCCTAGCGCTGCCCCCTGTTCCCTCTATTAGTATGCAGACAGGTCTTTTTCTCTTGATTTGAAAACTGTGCATCGTGAAACCAGATAGTGTGAGAGTTAAAGTTAGGACCAGTGTCAATGAATTCTGACACGAGGCAGTAGACAATGCAGAATTACAGCCAGCTAATGGCCCACTGTGTAGCTTTAGGGGTTCGACTGAGTCTTCACCAAATTAAAGACAGATTACAAATAAAAGAAATATGCATAAATTATTAATGCAAATGATGTGAATATACAAGCCTTGTAACCCTGTGATCAGTTCTCTGTGGAACAGAAACTTCTACTGTGTGATTAATATGTAGGCGATTAGATGGAATACTTCCGTTTCTCTCAGGCATGACAATGTTTTTTCTTTACTTTTTGTCCTGTATCTTGGTACCCAGTTACCGGCAGTATGTACACCAAGACGTCTGAAGCCTGGTAACATTTGGTCTGCAATTTCTATGTGATTTCCCTCTTGCGTGTCTCTCTACGAAAATTCAACTTAGTATGTTCAAGCAGAAAGTTATAAATGTCTTGCTGCAAAGACATGCAACAAATATTATCAATTCTACAGTCACTTGAATTGTTCTTGTTCTATACTTATACTGAAACTTAAGTTTCCTCTATTGAATGCAGGTCACTTCCAATATAGATGGCTACAGTTTAAAGTGGATGATAGTTTACATATCAAAACAAACTGTTCAACTACAGTGAAACCAGTACATTATAAAAAAGTGAAAATAACACTCTTTTTACGGCCTACAAAGACATTACGATAAGGAAAATCATTGTCCTTTTTTAAATTTTTAATTTTCTAAGACGCCCGCAGACAGGTGTATAAATGGCAAAGTATGGCTTTCGCGTTAAAAATAAGAAAATATATACCAAAATGTTGAAAATATATACCAATATGTTGTGCAACATCGTCCAAGGTTGAGGTTGAATATTCAATTTTTTTTGGGCATCCTTAATATTTCAACTGTAACTGTAACTTCCCCGCACAAAATTTTCTCGTAAATACAGAGATTTTCCAATTCAAAATCTGTAAATAATATTATTTAACATTACGCATGCTCTCTCACATTCATAAATTGATGAAAATTGGTTTCAACTCATCATTGTTACGTCATTAGCTGAAGTGTATTTATTTCCCGTAGGTCCATTTCAGTTCAGTTTGCTTAATAATGAGACACAGTGATGTCGACATTTAACGTCGCCACTGCTGTTTCTGCGCGTGAAGTGGGAGATAATGTGTTTGACTTCGGAGGAGTTCCTTTTAGACGTTCAGGCAATTATTCGAGCTTTGTGTTTGATGACGAATCGCAAACAGAATGTTGAAAGTTTTGTACGAAGAAGTAAAATGAAACCAAGTTAGAGATCCTCAACAGTTTACGGCATACCGCAAATCTCCCTCCGTTACAGGAGCATCGTCCTAAGTGTAATCAGATAGTCGACAGTTTCATTCTTCTTCATAGGACATTCTTCTGGTTCCCTTATTTCATCGTTAGTCTTCCAAATTTTCTGATGAGGCCGGCCACGAATTTCTATCTTGCATCAGCCTCTTCACCTCAGGGGATTACTTGCACGATACGCCCTCAATTATTTGACGGATGTATTCCAATATCTGTCTCCCCCTCTGTTTTTACTCTCTACATTTCCAATAACACTGATGTTATTTCCCGACGTCTTAACACACGCCCTGTCGTCCTGTCAAATCTTTTTGCCAGTGTTTCTCTCATGCTCCGTTCTTCGCCGATCCTGTGAGGAACCATCTAAAACCTTACGTTACCAGTCTATCTAACTTAAAACATTCATCTGTAGCGCCACACCTCAATTGATTCCATTCTCTTCTGCTTCGCTTTTCTCACAGTCCATGATTCACTGCCACACGATGCAGTGCTCCAGACAAACATTCTCGGAAATTTCTTCCTCTTTAGTCCGATGTTTGATACCAGTAGATTTCTCTTATTAGGAACGCCCTCATTGCCTGTGCTAGTCTGTTTCTTCCTTCCTCATTGCTGTATCCATCATGGGTCATTTTGCTTACAAGGTAGCACAATTCCTTAACTTCGAATCTTCGCGATTACTTCAGTCTTTTTCCGGTTTACTCTGAATCCATATAGCGCAATCATTAAACTGTTAATTCCATTCGACAGATACTGTTATCATCTCCACTTTCACAGGGATAAAATGTCACCAACGAATCTTATTATTAATATCCTTTGATCTTTAATTCTAATCACACTCTTGAGCGTTGCTTCTTCGATGTATGGATCGAACATTAGGAGGGAGAGACTGCAACCATGTCTTACTATTCAGAGTACTTTATTCTTGGGCTTCCTATCACATTTGTTCCTTTTATCCCTATACCTTACATATTTATAGAATACTCTTATTTTACTCAAAATTTTTAATTATTTGTTCAATTTTACGAGCATGTGCGGAAAAGTAATACCTCCGAAAGCTTTATGTGAAAACTCTTGAAGCTTTTTAATTTAAACAAACACTGCCAGCATTCCACATATTTTTTCCCTAGTCTAAGTATTTATTTCTCAACATTCTCACCCCAGTGACGGTCCCATTGCTCCGAACGAGAGACCAGATTCTTCATGCTTCGCTGCAGAATGTTTTACTTTGTTGGCAGAGCCACAACCGTACCTTCGCTTCCACCGCTTCATCACTATCAAAGTGAAGTCCTCGACAGTGTTCTTTGTTTTGGAAACCGATGAAACACTGATGGGTTCATGTTGGGACTTTATGTATTGTGTATGACTTCGTGCACAACGTTAACCAGAGGCGGGCGACAGAATGGTGCAGCCACTCTCGTCGCAGGAAAGCAGGACAGGAGTAAAACGATTAGCAAACAAGTTAAGACAACAAACAGAAAATTTACTTAACCTGTATTTCTCCAAGTGAATGAAGACTCATTGCAAGTAATGCAGCAAGAAACAGAGTCTAGCTATCAAAATGTCAACAAGGCTAAGGCTCGCCTTGCTTAGCACGAAAGATGGTGTCATAGCAAAGACGCTCCAAGTTGGTTGACATGATGGTGCTGGCCCTCCTATGTTGCGGCAGCACAAGCCGCTCATGGTTCAGAACCGCTGAGGGTGTGGCAGACGCGTGCTGCTGGGTCCATCAGACATCGCATGACCGCTATCGGGGTCAGACAGACATTGGCAATCCTGTTACCAACCGTAGAGCGCCATTGGTTTAGTGGAGATGAGTGAGCGATGACGGTGGGTAGAGCGAGGGGGGGGGGGGGGGGGGAAGGAGGGTCTGGCTGCAGATGGCACTGAGCAGATGGGATCCGAAAAAGAGACCACTGCCAAACTCCCACTCAAGCAAAGGCACATGCCCTGAGCCTTCTTTGGAACACAAGCCGAAAGACAGGGCAGATGGCGCACATCCAGGTCCAGAGCCAGAGCGACGCAAACGAAGGTAGAGTCCTCTCGATGACAGCAGGGAGGCCTGAGGCGGCATGTGGAACAGTCGCTAGGAAGAATGGCCCATCCCCAGATGGCAGTGCTGTCGAGATGGCGGCGACCACGAAAGGGAGGGCATCGACTTCCATTGGCTTTGGGATCAACGACGATGATGCAGTGCCCATGGGAGCAAGATGCAGCGACGGCTGCTGCATTCAGACAGGCAAAGAATTTGAAAGCACAAAGCCTATGGCAGGATCACGCAATTCACATGGATGAGTTTGGTTTTGGTGGCGTCTCAGCAGTCCCCTCAGTCCCTGTTGCAGAAACATAGAATGTCCAAAGAAATGTGCGGTTGTGCCTTGCTTCCAGTACCTCTGTCCACAATAACAGATGCTCTTAACGTAAAATAAAATTCCACTGGCAAAACTAACAACTAAAGGTACAGCACAAATATTTTACAAAGATCAAATCGTTAGTCTGATACTTTGCCTTTCTGAGCGGAGAGGGTGCCACCCACTGTGCTGAATGAAGCAACTAAGCAAGGTGCGGTGGCGCCATCCATGTGCCAACTCGGCCAGCTATCGCCATCACGTCACAGGGAGCGATAAGAACAGCAACAGAGCTTCATCTCTGGCGTGAGAGGCACAACGTTGGTCCATCAGTTGCTTAAATGTTCGTACACGACGTTCAGCTTTGCCATTGGACTGCGGATAGAATGGTCCACTTGTGATGTGGCTAAGCCTGGAGGAAGTGCAAAACTGTTCAAACTAAGCAGCCAGAAATTGAGGTCCATTGTCAGTCTCAATCACTTCAGGCAATCCCTCGAGGCAAAACATCAACGATAAAACCTGTATAGTGGGACGAGCCGTAGGGGAGTGCATACGAATCATGTAGGTACATTTCCTGAAAGTATAACAATAAACTGGTAGTCAAGATCGCAGGAGTTCTTTTTATTCCATGATTACCGGTTTGTAACCTGTATATGTCCTAAGGTATGTAACCAAATTTATATGCATACATGTTATAAAGGTGGAATCCAAGCCAACTTCTATAGGGTTTTCTGTCGTACCTAGATCCGATGATGGCGGCTTTAGTTTCTCCGAAACCAGTAATAAAAGGAATTCCTCCAATCTTGGCTACCGGTTTATTGTTTTACAAGCATCAAGATCGCTCCCTACAAAATATTCTGAGTGTGTCAATAATGATATACCATTGTGTTTTCCAGAAAGGACTCACGAAAACCAAGTGCAAATGTTGCCATGGTGCTAGAGTTTTGGGCTATTCAAAGAACTGCTCAGGTGGGGTTGGCTGAACATCAGCCGAAATGCACAAATTGAACAGTTGAGTCCTCAGTGCCAATAGCGTCATTAACATCAGCGCCAGCTTGGCATTGAACGTTCCAGGCCGTACCAAGTCAATGACATTGTGCCAACTGCTAGATGCGAAGGATAATGGTGTAGCAAACGAAGCACGTTAGGCTGGAAAGTCTGGTCATTATCGGTGTGAAGAAAATGAGACCTTTCTCAACAGTAACGGCACATCGATGGGCAAATTATCAGCGAACCATAAATCTTCGAATCTGTCTGCCTGATCGCGGGCAACCTGCAAATGAGAATCTGCTATTGTAGCCTGGGCAATTTCCCAATGATTAAACAGGAAGCTGTGCAAGGCATCCATGTTTTGTGCATGAATATTGCAACAAGAGGCAGTGGACTCGTTCAATATTGAATGTGGGCCAACAGAGAGGTGAGAAAGAGCATCTGTGTTGGTATTCTTAGAAAGGGGCTGATACACTGTCAAATCAGTATTTGAGCGAAAGAAGATACCACGGTTGCAGCTCAAGTCCTTTCCGAGTGGCCGCGTGACCACTACGGTCGCAGGTTCGAATCCTGCCTCGGGCATGGATTGTGTGATGTCCTTAGGTTAGTTAGGTTTAAGTAGTTCTAAGTTCTAGGGGACTGAAGACCACAGCAGTTAAGTCCCATAGTGCTCAGAGCCATTTGAACCATTTGAACCTTTCCGAGTGGAGACTGACGGTGAAGGGCTAAACTTAGATTGCAGAAGTTTGCTGTCAATGCCCACGTATAATTTTCTGCCAAAAAGGTACTGGCGAAACTTGGTGACACCACAGACCATGACGAGAGCCTCCTTTTCAATTTGCGAATAATTACACTGAGCTTTGTTCAAAACTACGACGCAAGGACAAGCGGACAATCAACAGCATCAAATTTATACGACAAAACTGGCCGATGCCATAAGAGGAAGCACCCTCATCCAAAACCACCGGTCTGGCTGGTTGAAAATGAACAAGGCAACTAACTATCACAAAGCAAAGCATCTTCCGCCTTCTGAAATGAGACTGGCACTCTTACGATCAACCAAATGAAACATTCTTCCTGCGTAAGTGATAAAAGTAAGCCGCGAATTGAATGGCGTAATACGTTAGCTTCCCTAAACAGACAGCAATTCCCGCCAATTGCGTGGAGTTGGAAGGCCACACGCAGTTAGCGAATGCGGTGGCACTGGGTGAACATTCTGGCTGGTAATGACATGTTTAGTCTGGAAAAAACACACATTTGTCAGTGTTACATTTGAGACTTGTTGTTATAACACTACTTGAAATGAAGTACGAAGACTGCTAATGAGTTCTTCAGGAGTATGACCTGAGACGAGAATATCACCTAAATAATTCTAGAAGAGGGATTTTTGCAAGCAGCTGCTCCAAGAGCACTGAAATATGGCGGGTGTAGAATCACTACCAAAAATTTGAAGAGCCCCAGATGAGCGTTAATGACGAAGACTTCTGGACACTGGTCACCCTGAGGGACTTGCTAGTAAGTATTGCGCAAATTAGTTTTGGAAAAGTAACGAGCGCACCAAATTCTTCCATCAGTTCTTCGGGGGCACAAACGATAACTATAAAAGACTCTTTGAGGATTCACAATTTTCTTAAAATCGGCACTCAACCGGACTGCGCCGGACGGCTTCTTTAGAATAACAAGAGGGCTGCCGAATGACTGGCAGTAATGGGTGCTGCTACCCCACTGTCTGGCAAAGCAGTAAGTTCTACAGCTACCTGTTCTCTACGAGCGTCAGAAACAGGACAAGCTCTAACAAAACGTGGCTGTGCATTGTCCTTCATTGTGACATGGGCAACAAATTTGTTGACTTTGCCTAAATCCCTAGGAAGCAAATTCAGATTCTGCACATAACTTAGCTACACTCTCCCGAGGATCAAAGGAAGAAAAGGGAAGTACATCATCCCGAATGCTTAACGCAAACAAATCAAAGAGCCTGTAACCTCCGCCTCCATAATCGGCCTACTGGATTGCGATATAACTGACCGTGATCGCATGTGCGTAATGAAATTTTACAGTGAATAAGGCTATTTACCGAAGGAAAATAGCACCTGCTAGTTGGAGGAAAGTGTACAACAGACTCTTCTGAAGGAAGGATCTATTCTAAATATAAGCTAACTGATGATAATTCTGAAACGGGTACAGTGTTGTGCAATCGCTCACGAACCGCACAGGGGGAAAAAGGGTACCACGTAACATTTACAACAAATCACTGAGGACACAAAGAAAAGACTGATTAGCTAAAGAGAAGGGGTAATGAAACGGTCGCCAGCCCGCTAGCGCAAGGAGACTCCAGAAGCTTGAGAAAGGTAATGGCAAAGAAAGTTAAGCATATTAACACTGCCGTAGCAACAGAAGGTTGCCACGCTTTTCCACAGCACAATAGTTCACGACAAAATAAATGAATCCAAAAGCATTGAGCTTTAGCTACTAATTCTGAAACACTAAATTTTGAAAGTAACTTTAAATGAAATTACTGGTTAAATAAATGACTGGCTAAACATAGTTATGTGAAAAGAATGACTTTCGGCGACCTCAGTGTAACGTGACGCAAAACTTAGAAAAAGGCAAGCAATTTACTTTTGATTGTGGAAATACTGAACTGAATTTATTTTAAGCAAATGAATAATCGGTTTTTCTTTTAAAATAGCAACAATAAAATACATACGAACCCAGCAGAAGTCACTCGCCGAACTAAATACAGAATAAATGAAACTGAGCACTCTTAACTTGTGCTGAACCTTTAGTTATTAGCTTTGCAAGTGGAATTTTACTTTACTTTAAGTAGCATCTGTTATGCAATACAAGAATAAACAGTTACTGGCGCAGAAATTTTAGACTGTAACTGGCAGTAAATAGTTTATTTTTGTTATTCTAACGACACTCGGTGATTGCATTGAAAGGAAAGTGACCTCGCGTGGTAATAATGTCTGGTAACAATGACAACACAGGTGCCCTACAAGTTTTAACAATTGCATGTTATTATTCAAGTTATTCATACTTGGTGAAAGAAATATTGCTGGGCAAAGCCTCTACATTACTGTGTCCGTGATTAACAATCTTACGATGTTGTAGCTGTACGGACGACGAAGAATGTAGCCGACGACAATGTTGAGCTACCGTTGTTGCTACCGCTGCTGCTGCTGTTCGATGAGAAGATCCATGAGTCGCCTCCAGAGCCACGTTTAATTATGGGACAGGCAATAATTGGAATTGCAGCTTCCTCCACCTATCCACTCCCACCATGCTCTCGCGGGTTAACAGATCAGGCGCGTCTATATTGGCGCGAGCATAGCTGCACACCACGGCGGCGGGAGTGCCTAACAAACACTTCTGCACTCTTCCACAACTCAAATATCACCGCTCTATCGGGAGGAAGCTCTGTAAATTTCGGAAAATTGCAGGAAAGCTATAAGTTCCCAAGAAAGGAATGCCCTGGCCATTATAGGCCGGCAATCTGTGGCGTGATGTTTGCCAAGCCATTCGTAAGTTCCACGGCCTGGCAAAGTCACTGAAGCTCTGGTGTCAAGTTAAGACAGACTGATCTTCAAGAAATTTTAAGAAAAATAATTTTTTTCATTCACGTAGCATTGCAAATGAGTTGCGAGTCATTCCTGAACAGCTATTATGGTTCAAATGGCTCTGAGCACTATAGGACTCAACTGCTGAGGTCATTAGTCCCCTAGAACTTAGAACTACTTAAACCTAACTAACCTAAGGACATCACAAACATCCGTGCCCGAGGCAGGATTCGAACCTGCGACCGTAGCGGTCTTGCGGCTCCAGACTGCAGCGCCTTTAACCGCACGGCCACTTCGGCCGGCAACAGCTATTAGATTGTTGTCTTGTGCTAATGACATTGTGGGTCATGAAAAACACGCTGCACCCTTTGTGACTTGCGTGAAGGTGTAGCAGACAGTGTGGGGCAGGGGAGGGCGCCATGTGTGAAGTCATCTGCGTATTCATAAAGCTGTTCATCATTTCAAGCAGTTGTCTCATTTGGTGACTCTTAAACTGATTAAACTGTTAGATCAACTGCACTGCAGCCACAGTAACTAAAACTAGACAGGAGCAGAGATGTTTAGCGAACAATTCAACACAACAAACAGAAAGTTTGCTTAACTATTATTTTTCCAGGTGAATAAAGACTCCTTACAAGTATTGCATAAAGAAACAGATTCCAGCTTTCACAGTATCAGCAAAGACGAGGCTCGCCATGCTAAGTACGGAGTATGGTGTTTTAGCGAAGACGCTCCAAATCCAAGCGGGCTGAGTTTCTGCCACCGGCCGGCCTACTTCCCCGCGGTGGAGGGATCTCGTGATACAGAGCCGGGGGAGGCGTGGACCGACAGGCGCACACTATTGGATCCGCCAGATTTCGAGCCACCACTATCTGCGTCAGACAGAAACGTGCAGTTCTGTTACGAACAGTAGAACGCAGTGGGATGGTATGGGTACGTGATAGCACAGTATGGAGTAGGGCTGCTTATGAGCCCACCCACTGGTAGTGTGGCCATGCGTTCGCCATGCAGCCACGATGTGCCCGCTGATAATACACGGTCGGCAGCTGATGCTCGAGTTTATACTCATGTCAGAGGTATTATTTGCTTTATTGTAAATATTACGGTACACCAAAGCAATGAATACCTATAAACCATTATAACATTTGCGTAGAATTTGACCTGTCTTATGTTGTACAAAAGCGCCATCGAATAAAAAAGTAATAACAGCTTATAGCAAGTCTGTTGCGAAGAAAAGCAAATGAATTTACATTAGTGTGAATGTTTTTATATGTTACCTCTTCACATACCGTTTTCATTTCAAATATTAGGCTGTAAAACTTTTGTATTGTATTCCTATATTTGTCAGTGAGTGAAACTTTGTTTTCGATGTATTTCCCTGTGCGAACAGAGCGCACTTCAGAGTCGATTTCCACATTTACTTCCCTCTGTGTGCAAATGTAACATATACTGCTTCGTTTGAAAACAGTAAAGGCAGATACACAGGTTCAGATAATACCAACAGAGGATAGAGAAAAGGTTTACTGTCTTCACTTCCTTACTTGCACAACATCACTAAAAAAACCAAAACAAATAAGGAACAATCTGTTCAGTGACAAATGCCGTAATGAGCACTGCAGTTCCGCAAAGTAATACATTGTACAGACTCACAGCAACTAAAAGCAGTACAAAACGACCCAGTTTCTGCTGTTCAGTTCAGTTCTGTAATTTGATTAACTGAGATGGTTATGGGACAAAATGGCGAGATCATCAGCCCCTCGGTTCCGAAACTAGTCACAGAAGAAGGGGGGTCTGCTAAAAGTGGACGGATCCAGTGTGGGGTGTCAAATTATAAAAATCATTAAACACAGACAGTAAAGGCATAAAAGGTGAGACAAACTCTAAAAAACTGGAGAAAAGGGGGGCGGTCATTGGTCACAAACTGACAAGACTGTAAAAGAAATCCCAATCACAACCAACCTGCCCCTGCTCCAAGACTAAAGTAGAACCTTATATCTGGAAACGAAAACCATTTTCACGGAGCAAACTAAGGATCAGTTCAACCATCCATGGATCGTCTGCTAATATTAAATTTAAGGAATCAGAAAAGCCATACTTAACACGAAGGGCTGAAAGAAGGGGACATTCCACCAATATGTGATATATCGTCAGTCTGGCTCCACAACCACGTGGTCGGGGTGGGTCATGATGTAGGAGGAAAGAATGGGTGAACCGGGTATGAACAATGGGTAAGCGGCATAAAACAGTGAACTCCTTCCGAGAGAAGTGGAAAGAAGAGCGCCAAACGCATCAGAGCAGTAGCGCTCCAAATGGCATTCCACTGTTGGGCAAAGAGAGCTTTTGACGTAGATCCGCATATCCTCAGCTGGAATCGTGAAACAGGGAGAAAACAGCTCAGGTATAAGTAGTTGAGCCCGTTGTCGTCAGGGGGCTCAGCCATATGGGTACATAATAATCCCACCACACGGACTGGGCACACATGCTGGTGACCTAACAGGATGGAAGAGGGCTACAGTGGGAAAGGGAGAGGGGAAGGAAGGGGAGAGAGGAATCCACAGGATTGATGCAAGGGAGGGAATTCTTCCCGATATGGCTAACACCACAAACAGGAAAGTTTGAAGTGGAGGTCAAAACTCAAGTGGGGACCTAAACGCCAAAAAAGATGAAAGAACAGGCAAAAGGAACAAAATTGCAACCACTGTAGGAAACCAGGTGGATAGCCAAGTCGACATAAATCAGAATACCGAGAGAAGGGAAGGTGGTGGCAACGGGGAAGGAGCGAGGTGAGGGAGGGAGGGCAGAGTGAAGAAAATGCAGGCAGGCTGGGAGGAATTGACTGCAATAGCTCGGGGCTCCGTGTGCGTCACGCACGAACCACGAAAGAACCGCGAGCCCCCAGGCGGGCTGTTCAGTGGGGAAGTGGGGGAGTGGGAGAAGAGGGGAGGAGGACCGAGGAAAAAAAACATCAGTATTATGGACTTAATTTTCTGGCCACAAATACCAGACAAAATAATAATCAAACAACCCTAGTTTTTTTTATCTGTTAATAAATTTAATTTTATACAATCTTAAGAGCTGCCCTAATATTTACGAAACAGAAAGCAAATCTATATTCATCACCATACAATTGTCTTTAAATATCTTTATACTAGTATCACCATGCCTGGAGTGAGAATCCTCGTCGTCAAACACTTTGCTCCAGTCTTCGATTTTCATAATTTCGTGTTGGACAAAAATCTTTCACACAAAAGTACTGTTCCGAACATGCTTGTGACTCGAGCAGTTGCTCGAACCAACTGCGGGAACTATATCGAGGAAGATTCTGGTAAAACATGTCAGTATTTCTTGCACTGCTAAGCTTTTCTCTGAGCACTATACTGGAAGTCAATAAGCTGAAACTGTATTTCAGGGGTCCTACTTCGAACACCCTCTGCAAAGTACATCCAAAATACTAAATTAATTCCTGATTGATTTAAGCCAATACATCAACTATAAAATTTTTCTAACAAAGCTTGTCGCACTGTAACAAATACAGGAAACTGTTAATTTGCAACTAGTGCAACATTCGAGAAGCGCACAGTTGACCATTCAGGAAGTTGCTTTATCCACAAATGGTTCAAATGACTCTGAGCACTATGGGACTTAACATCGGAGGTGATCAGTTCCCTAAAAGTTAGAGCTACTTAACTAACCTAAGGACATCACACACATCAATGCCCGAGACAGGATTCGAACCTGCGACCGTAGCGGTGGCGCGGTTCCACACTGTAGCGCCAAGAACCGCTCGGCCACCCAGGTCGGCTTTATCCACAACAGCAATTTTCTTTTAGAACCCGAAATGGTCTCTAAAAATTCCTAACTATTGATGGCTACCGTGCAAAGTTGTATTCACTATTTTCAGTTGCTTTTTAGGGTCAGTCAAAAATGAAGATATAATTGGGGGTGATCGTTCTCGTATGGGGATCCACAACTCCATCTCAGCCATTTCTTCTCACTAATTTTGTTCAACCACGTGCGACAATGAGATTTAGACACCGGTAACACTAACGACACGAAGTAGAAAATCTTGTGCTGCCACGCATGCGTCGTTAACAAACGAGTGATGTTAGCAGAGAGGTGGAGGGGGAACCGGTGCCGCAGTGACCGCCGGCAAGCAATGCGGGCGAACATGAGCGCTTGCGTCCGCGTGAACCCCATTTGCACTGTCGATGACAGTGAGCCAAAAGCGTTGAACTGTTGCTGCAAATGTCGCAGCGCTGCTCGTACGTGGTCAGATTATCATGCTGAAGTATATGGTGTTCTGTATGTGGATGAACTTTTCGATTTTGATACACAATTACAGCACGCTGTTTCCTACGCACCGACATAGTTACGTTACACACCGCCATGTTACATCCTACAACTCTGTGTCCTCTGGCGGAAGAGGGCTGTAAGAATGTAAAAATAAAGAATAAAGATTCAGAATGTTAACGACGTATGTTTTGTTTAAAAATCTGTAAGATTTTTCACGTAAAAAATTCGGAGGCATTACTTTCCTGTACTCCCTCGTATACAGTCGAATGCTTTTTCTAGTCGGCAAATCCTATGAGCGTGTCTTGAATTTTCCTGTCTTGCTTCCATTATCAAGTGACACGTCAGAACTACCTCTCCGCTTCCTTTAGCTTCTCTAAAACCAAACTGATCGTCATCTAAAATATCCTCAGTTTTCATTTCCATTCTTATGTGTCTTATTGTTGTCAGCAGTTTTGATGCAAAGGCTGTCAAGCTGAATGTGTTATATTTCTCGCGCTTATTTGCCCTTCCTATGTTCGGCACTGTGTGATGATATTTTTCTGAAAGTCTGATACTACGTCACCCGTCTCCCACATCCTACACATCAACCTGAATAGTACTTTGGTTGCCACCATTCCAATAATTTTAGAAATTCCGATGCAATTTTATTTATCCTTTCTGCCTTATTTCATCATCAGTATTCCAGAGCTCTTACACATTCTAACACTGGATCCCCCTCCCCTCATAGAGGCTTTCTGTGTAATCTTTCCACTTGTCCGCTCTCTCCTGTGCTTCTAAAGGTGGAATTTCCATTGCGTTCTTAATGTTACTATCATTTCTTTTTCATCTCACCGACGATTGTTTTGTCTTTTCTATATACTGAGTCAGTTCTCCCAACCATTTCCTTTTTGATTTTCTCTTATCTTTTTTCCAGCCATTTCGCCTTGTTTACTCTCTACTTTCTATTTAATCCATGGGTAATTAATGGATTTATATTGCTGTGTTCCTGTCTTTCGCTGAACTTTTTTGTACATACCCATTTCGCCGGTCAACTAAGGTATTTCTTCTTTTGTGCAAGGTCTCCTCGCAGCTGCATTCCTTCTACGTATGTCTGTCATTCCAAAATCTGTGGTTACCCTTTTTACAGATGACCACTCCTCTTCATTCGAACTGCTCGCTCTGGTATTCTTTATCACAGAACCCATGTCCTTAGCTAACGTCGAACGTGTGTCATCACTCCTTAGAAATTCAGTAACCCATGTTCTTCCACACTGATTCTTCCGTACGGTTTTCTTAAACTTCATTCTCATCATTACTGCATTGTGATCCGATTCTTTATCTGGGTATAATTTACATTGCAGTATCTGATTTCAGAATCTCTGTGTAGCCATGATGTATTCTGGGTGGAATATCCCCATATTACGAGTCTTTTTCCAGGTATGCCCCCACTTCTTGACCAGGTCTTTCGCTATTACTACCGGAAATCTACAGCAGAACTCAGTCTTTGTCACATTCCTCCTCATACTCCTTACCCCAAAACCGCGTTGCTATGCACATCGATTATTAGAATTTCTTATCTGTTTGCGCACTGAATTAACCTTTCAACGTCGTTATATACTTACTTTATCTCTCCATTTCCGCTTGCGACGTTGGCACGTATAACTGAACTGTATTTGTCGGTGTTGGTATGCTGTCGATTCTAATGAGAACGACAGTATCGCTGAACTCTTCATAGTTGCCAACTCCCTGCAATACTTTCCTATTCATAGCTAATCCTACTTCTCTAACAACTTTTTTTGCTGCTGTTCACATTCCCCTGTATTCGTCTGACCATATATACTTGTCTTCTTACCATTTCACTTCACTAACCCTCGCTGTATCTGGATTGAGCTTTTGTATTTCCATTTCAGATTTTCTAGCATTCCGTTCAGAGGCAGTTTCCAATCTCAAGGGAGGAGAGTGCCCTGAACGTCTCAACGTTTCCCTCTCTGACAAGGCAGTTGGCAGAACGAGGGTGACTTTCTTATGCCGGAAGTTGGCCGCCTTGCTGGCGATTTCTATTCCAAATTTAAGCGGTGAATTGCTTCGAAACCAGATCATTTTGATTACTCGTCTAATACATCACCCCTAGACCACGGGTGATTCATCCATAAAACATTATACGCCACTGAAAAGCATTACTAATAGCTAGACATGTGTATACGAAACTATCTACATTTTTTCAGTTTGTGTGCTGAAGTTTAAATTAAATGTGTACATCTAATTTTCAATTATGACATAATGAAGAAAGGAATTTCTCCCTCAACTATATCTCATTCCTTATCTTTACCTAATATTATGTATATGAATATTCTAAACATTACCATAAGCCCTCCCTCTTCAGGCCACGAGTTGCCTACCGGGACCATCCGACCGCCGTGTCATCCTCAAGGAGGATGCGGATAGGAAGGGCGTTGGGTCAGCACACCGCTCTCCCAGTCGTTATGATGGTCTCCTTTGACCGGAACCGCTACTATTCGGTCGAGTAGCTCCTCAATTGGCATTACGAGGCTCAGTGCATCCCGAAAAATGGCAACAGCGCATGGCGGCCTGGATGGTCACCCATCCAAGTACGGACCACGCCCGACAGCGCTCAACTTCGGTGATATCACGGGAACCGGTGTATTCACTGCGGCAAGGCCGTTGTCCTAAACATTACCAAAAGGGCTGATACTAAACGATTACAAGAATCCCTATTTATGTATTACAGTTATACTGAATTCCGAAATCCTACATTAATTATATTAATAACGTTATCATGCGGAAACATAGCACCTCGCAAAAATCTGTTAAACATTGCTCTCGATTGTTCCAAACTCAGGTATGTGAATCGTTTCTAAATTCAAGTCCGAGGCGTGTTAATGCAATTGAAAATGTAATCGCTACACTTTCATGAACCCAAATGGTTATTATCTTTCCATAAGAAAATGGTCTTTAAAAATACTTAACCTCTTTCACTTTCACTGTTTATTCTTTGTTAATATCAAATTTTATTTCACGTCCAATAGATGTCACCGTATCTGTATAACAATAAATTTGCAGTGTCCGATTCTACAGCTCAGAGCTCAATATCTCTTTCAGTTCGAGGCCACCTGAACGATCCCATGTTCTGCCAGGACTATGTATTGGCAAGGGGATTATGGAGGGGTCACTTTTGAGAAGATAATTCGTATATAGTGGCTCAGGTACGGGTGCTACATTCGTGGTCTGGAGAATGACTTCTAATTGAGTGTCCTACAATAAATGTTAGCCAGTGTCCTATTACGCAGGTGATGATGAATTAATAGTCAGTAGGCAGTGTCGCTTGTTCCCCTCAGCCTGATCGTGGAAATACGTAGATATAAATTTACAAGAAAAATAACCCCTCCCCTTCCCCTCCCCTTACCTAAAGCGAGCAAGAGGGGATATTTATGAGTCACAGTAGAAAATGCAGTACGTGTCTCAAACACGGACCAGTGCTTTGAGAGGCGGTGAGTCATGTGTAATGACGAGGAGAACTGCTCGGAAAGTTGAAACCATTATACACTGAAGATTGAGAGTCCAGCCGCGTTCAGTGAGGTGAAAAGTTCCCAACATTATGAAGTTGGCTCCCCTGGCGGCGCTGTCTATATATTCGCCGCAGCCGGAGACATCAGCATCTTCTAGTGGAGGCACTCAAGCCGTCCGCATCGCATCGCGGCAACGGCAGAGACAACAGCCCCTAGACAGAGACGGAGGGAAGTGTTTGTCGTTCGGCTCTCACAACTTTCTTTGGAACCAGCCAAACGTTTTAAGCCACCCTGTTTTTCTCCCTCCTCCTTAACTCGGCTCGCTTTCCTCGTCGAGCGTTAGCAGAACATGCCCCGTGGCTTCTGGCGATGAGACGAGTTCTTGAACTTAACCCCTTTCTCTTGATTGCAGATCGTTGAAGTAGAGTATGCCGTTTTTATTAACGTACAGTCACTCTTTATGATAGCCTGTGAAGGATGAGCTTGTTGAAGCTAATTTCTTATAAGAGAACTTAGATGAACTTAAAAACTTCGAGATTGTTCCTAAATGACAATATGGAGCTATTAATGATTGAAAATCTACCTGCTTGAAGTAACCTAAAACGCTATTGTCGTAGTGCCTTAGACACTTCACTGCAGACTACATCGTTTACAAATACCTTTATATATTACCTAAACGACATGAGGTTTTCCAGGACGTACGAGATTAGATTTACCAACACGAAATGATGACTGTAGCACATTGTTCATTCCTAAGAATTTAACTGAAAACCATTTCGGAAACTATAATTACTGAAATGTTAGAGTTATTAATTAGGAGTTCCCTATTCATACGATTCATGTGATACTGGAAGGACATAGGAAGTGTTATTTTTCTTTTTTTCTAAGCATAAGTCTTTCTACTAGTATTATAACATCTTCACCTTTTCACGCTCCACTAACTCTCCCATACACTGTAAAATTGATTATTTCAGCCGAACTTCCCTTACAATTTGTTCTGCACATTGTAATCACTGATTTTAGCAATGTCTTCCTTCTCTGCTGGTCCTTCTATTACCAGTGTAATATTACTTGGCAATAAATTCAGAAAAACGCTTCAGAGTAAAGATGACAAATTTTATTTTATTTCATTACTAGTTTCGGCTGCCAAACTGCAGTAGTTGCACACTAACCAATGTATTTTGTTTTAATTTGAAGACAGCCTGTAGATAAGCCGCAATCTACAGTTTTAATACAGCATATCGCTTTTCCCCATCCTGGATATGTCGAACAGTAAAAGACACATTAAATTACCTCATATTTGGTGAAGAACCAACCACCTAATTCTGTCCTCAGACTTTCTACACTGAAGCGCCAAAGAAACTTGTACAGGCATGCGTATTCAAATACAGAAATAGTTACAAGATATAATACGGCGCTGACGTCGGTAACGCCTAAATAAGACAAGTCTCTGGCGCAGTTATTAGATTGGTTACAGCTGCTACAATGACAGGTTATCAAGATTTGAGTTAGTTTGAACGTGGTCTTATATTCGGTGCACGAGCGATGGGACACAGTGAAAAGTGGGGATTTTCCCGTACCACCGTTTCACGAGTGTACCGTTAATATCAGGAACCCGGTAAAACATCAGCTCTTCGATACCGCTGGGATGGAAAATGATCCTCCAAGAACGGGACCAACAATACCTGAAGATAATAGTTCAACGTGGCGTATTTCTAGATACGACTCTGGCAGGTGACATGTACGTAAGCATCCTGTCTGATCACTTGCGTCATTCGTGTCCGTTGTACATTACGACGGATTTTGGCTATCCCAGAAGGACGTTGCGACACCCCACACGTCCAGAATTCCTACAGAGTGGCTCCAGGGACACTCTTATGAGTTTAAACACTTCTGCTGGCCACCAGACTCCCCAGGCATGAACAGTATTGAGCACATCTGGGATGCCTTGGAACGTGCTGTTGAGAAGAGATCTCCATCCCCTCGTACTGTTACGGATTTGTGGACAGCCCTGCAGGACTCCTGGTGTCAGTTTGCTGCAGTACTACTTCAGACATTAGTTCAGTCCATGCCACGTCATGTTGCGGCACTTCTGCGTGTTCGCGGGGCCCCTACACGATATTAGGCAGGTGTATCAGTTTCTCTGGTTCTTCAGTGCAGTATACATACTTCTCCAGTTTTTATTTTTCACTTACTTCGCAACAAGCTTTTACAGTGTGCCATTTTAAAAGACACCTGAGTTAGAGGATAGTCGTGCAGTAGCGGCTGGCTTAATTTTTTTGAGTCTATTGTGTCAAAGCGGTGGTTAATCGGAGCGCTACTATATTATTCTCTTATTAGAAGTCATGTTGCATTACTTGAGCAGTATAAAGATCTTTACGTTTTATTTACAGTACATCGAAAGTAAAGGAGCTTCAGTCCAAGGCTTGTAGAAATGGGTTTGCAGTACCGACCGTTGTATTTTCTTTGATAATACCGGTTGTTAATGATACATTGCACTAACTCTTTCTGAATACATAAGCACAGCAATTCGTTTCGCTATTTCAGCTCAGTAAACCACGTTTAGCTCACTGTTTACAGAGATCGCAGAACTTGTAGATTCTGGTTTTCTTAAATAGAGATCAGGATATCTCTACATGAAATGACAGCAAAATTGCTTTCAAGCAGCCTTATTCTGTTTGTTGAACTGGTGAGGCACTTGCAGTTGTTTAGCCGAAGTAAATAAAAATTGGAAGAATTCTTTTGTATTGACGGCGCATGAACTGAAGATCTAAATCTTACGTAAATTGGTTTTCCATTTCTTCATCAAAAGTATTCTTGAAGTCGCCCACCCTAGGAGTTCATGCTACGGAACTACCTTGCTAACTGCTCTTATCTTGACTCAGACAGTGGCGTGCGGCGGAAGTACAACAAACGCTTCAACTGCCTTCCTTGCGGTCATTATGTTAGATATGACCTTCCCCACAGACATTTTCATGCACTCTTCATTCTATTTTCCTTTTAATACTGAAGGAATTAGATTATGAAATGAGACGCTTAAGGTAGTAAATGAGTTTTGTATTTGGGGAGCAAAATAACTGATGATGGTCGAAGTAGAGAGGATATAAAATGTAGACTGGCAATGGTAAGGAAATCATTTCTGAAGAAGAGAAATTTGTTAACATCGAGTATAGATTTAAGTTTCAGGAAGTTGTTTCTGAAAGTATTTGTATGGAGTGTAGCCATGTATGGAAGTGAAACGTGTACGATAAATAGTTTGGACAAGAAGAGAATAGAAGCTTTCGAAACGTTGTGCTACAGAAAAATGCTGAAGATTAGATGGGTAGATCACATAACTAATGAGAAGGTATTGAACAGAATTGGAGAGAAGAGAAATTTGTGGCACAACTTGAATAGAAGAAGGGATCGGTTGCTAGGGCATACCCTGAGTCATCAAGGGATCACCAATTTAGTACTGGAGGGCAGCGTGGAGGGTAAAAAGTCACAGAGGGAGACCGAGAAATGAATACACTAAACAGAATCAGAAGGATGTAGGTTGCAGTAGGTACTGGGAGATGAAGAAGCTTGCACGGGATAGAGTAGCATGCAGAGCTGCATCAAACCAGTCTCGGGACTGAAGACCACAACGAAAACATAGTCATTTTCCACAATGTCAATCTGAAAAGAAGTATGCAAAAGAAAATATAATTTAAAAATTGAAATTACGTCTGGCCGAAGCTAGAAGACAATCACGATACGGTACTGCAGCGCCTGTGTTGTTCAGACACACGAAACAATGTCCCTTCGGACATGCGCGCATTTCCAAAGGAAAATGCACTGCGGAAACTACAGCTGTTATGAAACACATTAAATGTATTCGCAATTCAGAATACGAACAACCATTAGCTGTATAACAGAATAGTGACAGTGAAAATTTGTGCAGAACCGGGATTCGAACCCACGTGTCCCGCTTAACGTGAGTGGTCGCCTCCTTAAGGCGAGCGCTCGCGATAAACGTGAAATCCGGGTCCGAGTCTCTGCCCGACATAAAATCTCATTGTCGTCACTTCATTATACAGTTGACGGTTGTTCGTTTTCGCAACCGCGTGTACATTTCATGAAAATCAATCAGGTGGGTCTGTACCACACGAACACGCCTTAGGATTTATCCATATTGCACGTTCTTTTATAGAAAATAAAATGAAAACTTTCTTGGATGTCACTCCTTACATAGAGTCATGAAAAAAAGATATTCACACACCATTGTTCGAGTAGAATAACTTCTTTTATTGCATCTAAAGATCACATCCACGGATGTTACTTGGTAAACTAACAGTATGGGGTTTCCTTTCTATTTTGTACATCTACAAAAATTAATTAAATAAGTATATAAAAATTCTGTGCCAGCTGGCTTCACACAGTGGGGAAGAGGTATTCATACATACAAAGAAAATTATTCGCTATTCTTTTAGTAGGCATTGTTTTAGAGCAGTCTTACTTCGCACTGTATATTTTCTGGCCATTCTTTCAAACGTACTCCAAAGATGTTCAGTTGGATTAAGGTCTACGCTCTGTGCCAGAATTTGAGGATGTGGTGAATATGGCAAACAACAGCAGAGGAACAAATTCTGCTCTACGCATAGGGTCACTATTTTGTTGGAAGCAGTAATCTGTGCCTAAACCTAAGCTGTCGACACCTTTAGCATAATTAAATACTGAAATTAATCCACGTTACCTTCAACAAAAACAAGTTACTCAACATCAGATGTAGCCATACATCACCATATTTTAACTCCCCCACTACCGTTCTTTTGTGTGGATTGAATGTGTTTGCCATACAACTCGGCATTTGGTTGTCTCACACCAAAATTCTACCATCTTTTACAAATGTGTTAAAATTACTTTCATCTACGAAGAGTACGTTGTCATAGAAACTTTTGTTCTTGCTTCTATGCTCACGACCAAATTCAAGTCTCACATTCTTTTTCTTCTTGCTGGTGTGTGGTTTTCGACTATGTACCCTAGCTACATAGCCTAGACTACTTAAAATATAGGGAACAGCACTTGTTGTGATTTATTTCCAGGACTGATCATTAACAAGTACAGACAATGTAGAAGCGGTCAGTTTAGGAGCCGGCCGGAGTGGCCGAGCGGCTCTAGGCGCTACAGTATGGAAATGCGCGACCGCTACGGTCGCAGGTTTGTATCCTGCCTCGGGCATGGATGTGTGTGATGTCTTTAGGTTGGTTAGGTTTAAGTAGTTCTAAGTTCTACGGGACTGATGACCTCAGCAGTTAAGTCCTATAGTGCTCAGAGCCATTTTAACCATTATTTTCAGTTTAGGATCTGTTCTCTTTGCATTAGCTTCTGTGGTCGACCTCTTCTTTCACTAATAAAGACGGTATTTATTTCTCTAAATCTTTATATTGTGGACAGTACAGTTGTCTGGCTTCCGCCTCTCATGTCAGCTATTTCTGAAATTGACTTTCCATTTTCATATTAGGATATAAACTACTTGCCTTTCCCCTGCAGTTGTTTCCTTCCTTTTGCGGTCCATTTGGCTGTGGTACAGCCTTCATTGTGTATCAGAACCAATATGCATGAGGTTCAGCCTGACACTGCAGGAGTTCCTTGCAGCTAATGGTTCGTCAGTCATTTGTATATTTACATATCCAGTAGCCGGCCGGAGTGGCCGAGCGGTTCTAGGCGCTTCAGTCTGGAACCGCGCGACTGCTACGGTCGCAGGTTCGAATCCTGCCTCGGGCATGGATGTATGTGATGTCCTTAGGTTAGTTAGGTTTAAGTAGTTCTAAGTTCTAGGGGACTGATGACCTCAGATGTTAAGTCCCATAGTGCTCAGAGCCATTTGAACTATTTCGAACATATCCAGTAGTGTATGAATACATTTTTCCTTATTGTGTGAAGCCTTTGTAAGAGGTATGCGATGTATGCGCTGCCTGCAACAGGCAAGACTTAGGAGAGTCTCTGACCAGAGAGCAGTATGTAGTTAGTTGTTGCTTTTCGCTAGTCGGCAATAGTCTTGAGTAGTCTGCGTGAGTCGGCAGTAGTCGGCGGTAGTCTGCACGTGTCTGCGCGTGACGGCAGTCTGCTCTGGTCGGGACTCTGGAAGATGAGTATTATTGTAGAAGGTAAAGAAGCAGCCTTGCGCATATCTAGTAATGTATGTTAACTGTCATTCAATTTCTTTTATTAAATGCCCCAATAATAATTTTTATAGTATAAAGTAATTTTTTATAAAAAAAGCATTCATTTCAATTTAAAGACTATATACCGTCCATGATCATTCCTTTCAAGAATCACAAAGCATAGGCCAGCATTGCACGAAGCTGTGCCGAAAATTCTTTATGTGAGAGCAGATATATTCGCAGTTTTTATTGAGGTAAGAATTTTTGCTTTTTTTATTCAGAGTACAGGGCCGTGGCGCAGCGCTGCTGTCGTCATAAAATTTACCAGGTTACTGAATTATTTTTTTTTATTTTGGTGTTTAGGAATTTTTCTGTTCGAACTTAACATTAAATGAGAAAAAAATTTTGTGGGAACATGAAATGTGAATGCATTTCAGCACAGAGATCGTAAATGGGAGCCAATTTTGTTCAGAGGTTACAATATTTAAAATTCATTTAATTAATATTTTTTGTGGGGAGGTTACACTTGGTTCTTTTTAATATTTTTGTAGGGAGGTTACACTTGGTTCATCATAATCATTTTTAATATTTTTGTGGGGAGGTCACACTTGGCGACATCCGGCCAGGATCGTATTTCTTTGTGAATCTTCTGAGAAGTAGTAATGTATTAACTTAAACGTAGTTTGCATCTGGCGCAACGCATTTACTAATTTGTCACTCTTTCTTTCACAGATCATCGGCAATTTGGTGTTCTTTCTTGTAATTGTGTTTGTTGCATTTATGCATCGTCCTTGTGTCATTTGTGCTTAATTTTGATTAGTGAAAATGCCGCGAAAAACTGTTAAAAGTACATCGCGATGTGCAATGTGTGAAATAGCCGACTCTAATAATTTGACCGCTAATACTTGCGACACTCAGTGTCTTAATCATAGTCCTCCATTTACAGACAATCAGTGTGTACTGATCACTAGTAATGATTTTGATCCTAATGATGAACAAATAAATTCAATTGTGTCCTCTGTTAATTTAACGACAATTGAACGCTGCCCAGTTTAATACACCCGATTTGCAAAATTTGAATTGTGAACAGATAATTTTTTTTAACGAAAGTGAAGAGTGTACTCAAAATACGACAGATTTATTTGATTCCGAGCTAGTGACTAACAGTGCACATCCGATTGGCAAACCTTTTCAAGAATTACAGAATGCCCAAATGGTTACAGAAAACGTGACAAATGCACATACACCATTACACAGCATAGAAAATAGAGTCGCTAATTTTGGCTTGGATCAAATTATGGCAGTATTGCTACAGTCTAAGAAAGAACAGGACAACAATTATAAACAAATTAATGAAAGTCTTAAACAGTCGAAAAAAGAACAAGACAACAATCACAAACAACTTAGTGAAAATCTCAAACAACAACTTAATGAAAATAATGAAAATTTCAAACAACAACTTAATAAAAATAATGAAAATCTCAAACAACAACTTAATGAAACACTAGATAACAATTCCAAACAGCTTAGTGAACAGATTACAGCCATTGCCGTGCAATGTCATGATACTAAAGAACAATTACGTGAGGAAATTAAGGCTTGTACTAGGAACAGTAGTGAAGAAATTAGATCTGTGGCACAAGAATTAAATGATAGACATGCAGCTACAACCAAATAACTTAGAGACGAAATTAGTGCAGTCGATAAATAATGCTCTGAAAACGGAACACAGTTACGCGACGAGTTTAAATTAATGTCAGCAGAACTTCCGCGCACACTGGATGCAAAAGTAGACGCGAAATTCGACCAACAGAACAGTCAAATTGACGAACGTTTTAATCACCACCTACAAAACAGTGAAACGCGTTACCGTAAATCCATACAGAAACAGAATAAAGTAAAGCGACAAGTCATGGAAACAATTACCGCATAGAGACAGGAAGACAAACGTAAATTGTTTACGAAAGCAAAAACATACGTAGACAACAATATTGCTACAGTATCAGACGAAATTAATACTATCAAACAGTTGAACACCGTATTGCGTGATGAAATTTCCGATCTGAAATCAAAAACAGATACACACACAGTAGATTTTTCAGACAGTGACCGACAGACTTGAACAATTAGAACTAATACAGGATTCCGATGTCATCAAAGCAGACGTTAAAAAATTGAACGAAACCACACGTAAAATACAAAAATAAATTAATGCTTGTGACACTAAAAATGATGATCAGGTAAAAATACTGACTGAAGAATATGATGAATTGGTCAGTCGTATTGACGTTATTGAAAGTAATAATGACAGCAAATCAGATGATACTTCACCGATTTTGTTTAATCAAACACCTGAATTCCAAAATTTACAGCAAACGATCAGTGAGATAGATTCGTCCAATAATACGTTACATAGAAAATTGTCAACTTTACAGCAATAAGTGACAGAGATGAAAAATGTTTCGGTCATTAACACGTCACAGCATATGGCACATTCTGAACATTTGTCACACACAGCCAGTATAATTTAGGTAATTTACAGAGAGTACATGACTTAGATTCCGAACAATCACAGACAAATAGATTCTCATACAATCCTGAACCTGTTCAGACGTACAGAGACGATAATTTTGATTACAAACATTTTCGATCAGTGAGAAAATTTAAAGTATTCAAAAATGACAGAACACAGATCCACCCCTTGGATTGGATACAACAATTTAGCTTTGCTTTTCCACCGACTTGACCCATAACACATAAACTTGAATTTATTTGTAGTTTTTTGGAAGGCGAACCGGCAACTCGTATGAGACCGACTGCGAGACAATGCTGTTCGGTAGAAGAATTTCAGAATGCTTTTCTGTCAGCATATTAGCCAAAGACGACACAGCGCGGAATTGGATGAATTTATTAGTTTACCGAATTATGAGAACTCAAATTTTTCCACTGTCACGCAATTTTTTGAACACATGGTCCAACAAAACCAGTACTTTAGTGAATCATACAGTGAATCTGCACTTATTCAAATATGTATTTCTAAATTACCACGATCATTATAAGTGTCACTTTTAACGGGTCAGCAGAAAGAAAATATTTCGGCATTCAGAGATCTGTTACAGCTTTTGGAAGTGCAGCAATCGGATTATTCCTTTATAAACAAAAATTTTTCATATTATAACCAAGGTCAACAAACACACAGCAATTACGACCAGCCACACAATTTCAATAGCAAAGGTAATAGACGCTTCAGGAACGACAACCACCAGAACTTTACTAACTGACAAAATTTTAATTATCAGTATCGACAAGATTATCAGCAACAGCGAACGCATTTTGGTAACAATAGAGGTTTTTCACAACAACAGCATGAAAGCCAACCGGTTAGCATACCTAACCAACAATGTAATGTACAATGTCAACCAAGCTTTAATGTTTCGCCGCCTACACGTATGGCGTCATCTCCAACAAATAGTAACGCACAGCAACAAGGGAATCAGTACGTACAGAAAACACACTATTTCAATTCCTATCGCAATGCACCGTATAGAAATGACTATCATGACAGACGTAAAAGTAACGAACACAATTTTCAGCGTACGTTTAATAACAGTCGGTCTTACCAACAGCAAAATCATCGGCAGCAACATATTATAATGAATGAACCAGACAGTAGGTAGCATCACGAACGTAATATGTCAGGAAGAAATAACAGAACAGTACAAATAATTGAAATGCCACAGCATCCTCCCGAAAATAATGTTGTTGTTGTTGTGGTCTTCAGTCCTGAGACTGGTTTGATCCAGCTCTCCATGCTACTCTATCCTGTGCAAGCTTCTTCATCTCCCAGTACCTACTGCAACCTACATCCTTCTGAATCTGCTTAGTGTATTGATCTCTTGGTCTCCCTCTACGATTTTTACCCTCCACACTGCCCTCCAATGCTAAATTTGTGATCCCTTGATGCCTCAAAACATGTCCTACCAACCGATCCCTTCTTCTAGTCAAGTTGTGCCACAAACTTCTCTTCTCCCCAATCCTATTCAATACCTCCTCATTAGTTACGTGATCTACCCACCTTATCTTCAGCATTCTTCTGTAGCACCACATTTCGAAAGCTTCTATTCTCTTCTTGTCCAAACTGGTTATCGTCCATGTTTCACTTCCATACATGGCTACACTCCATACAAATACTTTCATAAACGACTTCCTGACACTTAAATCTATACTCGATGTTAACAAATTTCTCTTCTTCAGAAACGATTTCCTTGCCATTGCCAGTCTACATTTTATATCCTCTCTACTTTGACCATCATCAGTTATTTTACTCCCTAAATAGCAAAACTCCTTTACTATTTTAAGTGTCTCATTTCCTAATCTAATTCCCTCAGCATCCCCCGATTTAATTTGACTACATTCCATTATCCTCGTTTTGCTTTTGTTGATGTTCATCTTATATGCTCCTTTCAAGACACTGTCCATTCCGTTCAACTGCTCTTCCAAGTCCTTTGCTGTCTCTGACAGAATTACAATGTCATCGGCGAACCTCAAAGTTTTTATTTCTTCTCCATGAATTTTAATACCTACTCCGAATTTTTCTTTTGTTTCCTTTACTGCTTGCTCAATATACAGATTGAATAACATCGGGGACAGGCTACAACCCTGTCTCACTCCTTTCCCAACCACTGCTTCCCTTTCATGCCCCTCGACTCTTATAACTGCCATCTGGTTTCTGTACAAATTGTAAATAGCCTTTCGCTCCCTGTATTTTACCCCTGCCACCTTCCGAATTTGTAAGAGAGTATTCCAGTTAACGTTGTCAAAAGCTTTCTCTAAGTCTACAAATGCTAGAAACGTGGGTTTGCCTTTTCTTAATCTTTCTTCTAAGACAATTCGTAAGGTTAGTATTGCCTCACGTGTTCCAACATTTCTACGGAATCCAAACTGATCTTCCCCGAGGTCCGCTTCTGCCAGTTTTTCCATTCGTCTGTAAAGAATTCGCGTTAGTATTTTGCAGCTGTGACTTATTAAACTGATAGTTCGGTAATTTTCACATCTGTCAACACCCGCTTTCTTTGGGATTGGAATTATTATATTCTTCTTGAAGTCTGTGGGTATTTCACCAGATGGTAGAGTTTTGTCATGACTGGCTCTCCCAAGGCCATCAGTAGTTCTAATGGAATGTTGTCTACTCCCAGGGCCTTGTTTCGACTCAGGTCTTTCAGTGCTCTGTCAGACTCTTCACGCAGTATCTTATCTCCCATTTCATCTTCATCTACATCCTCTTCCATTTCCATAATATTGTCCTCAAGTACATCGCCCTTGTATAAACCCTCTATATACTCCTTCCACCTTTCTACCTTCCCTTCTTTGCTTAGAACTGGGTTGCCATCTGAGCTCTTGATATTCATACAAGTGGTTCTCTTCTCTCCAAAGGTCTCTTTAATTTTCCTGTAGGCAATATCTATCTTACCCCTAGTGAGACAAGCCTCTACATCCTTACATTTGTCCTCTAGCCATCCCTGCTTAGTCATTTTGCACTTCCTGTCGATCTCATTTTTGAGACGTTTGTATTCCTTTTTGCCTGCTTCATTTACTGCATTTTTATATTTTCTCCTTTCATCAATTAAATTCAATATTTCTTCTGTTACCCAAGGATTTCTATTAGCCCTCGTCTTTTTACCTACTTGATCCTCTGCTGCCTTCACTACTTCATCCCTCAGAGCTAACCATTCTTCTTCTACTGTATTTCTTTCCCCCATTCCTGTCAATTGTTCCCTTATGCTCTCCCTGAAACACTCTACAACCTCTGGTTCTTTCAATTTATCCAGGTCCCATCTCCTTAAATTCCCGCCTTTTTGCAGTTTCTTCAGTTTCAATCTGCAGTTCATAACCAATAGATTGTGGTCAGAATCCACATCTGCCCCTGGAAATGTCTTACAATTTAAAACCTGGTTCCTAAATCTCTGTCTTACCATTATGTAATCTATCTGATACCTTTTAGTATCTCCAGGATTCTTCCAGGTATACAACCTTCTTTCACGATTCTTGAACCAAGTGTTAGCTATGATTAAGTTATGCTCTGTGCAAAATTCTACAAGGCGTCTTCCTCTTTCATTTCTTCCCCCCAATCCACATTCACCTACTATGTTGCCTTCTCTCCCTTTTCCTACTGACGAATTCCAGTCACCCATGACTATTAAATTTTCGTCTCCCTTCACTAACTGAATAATTTCTTTCATCTCGTCATACATTTCATCAATTTCTTCATCGTCTGCAGAGCTAGTTGGCATATAAACTTGTACTACTGTAGTAGGCATGGGCTTTGTGTCTATCTTGGCCACAATAATGCGTTCACTATGCTGTTTGTAGTAGCTAATCCGCACTCCTATTTTTTTATTCATTATTAAACCTACTCCTGCATTACCCCTATTTGATTTTGTATTTATAACCCTGTAATCACCTGACCAAAAGTCTTGTTCCTCCTGCCACCGAACTTCACTAATTCCCACTATATCTAACTTTAACCTATCCATTTCCCCTTTAAAATTTTCTAACCTACCTGCCCGATTAAGGGATCTGACATTCCACGCTCCGATCCGTAGAATGCCAGTTTTCTTTCTCCTGATAACGACGTCCTCTTGAGTAGTCCCTGCCGGAGATCCGAATGGGGGACTATTTTACCTCCGGAATATTTTACCCAAGAGGACGCCATCATCATTTAATCATACAGTAAAGCTGCATGTCCTCGG
Organism: Schistocerca piceifrons; assembly: GCF_021461385.2. Classification (NCBI taxonomy): domain Eukaryota; kingdom Metazoa; phylum Arthropoda; class Insecta; order Orthoptera; family Acrididae; genus Schistocerca; species Schistocerca piceifrons. Next base: position 633,442,076 of record NC_060139.1, read on the forward strand.
GAAAAATTACGGCTGTAGTTTCCCCTTGCTTTCAGCCGTTCGCAGTACCAGCACAGCAAGGCCGTTTTGGTTAATGTTACAAGGGCAGATCAGTCAATCATCCAGACTGTTGCCCCTGCAACTACTGAAAAGGCTGCTGCCCCTCTTCAGGAACCACATGTTTGTCTGGCCTCTCAACAGATACCCCTCCGTTGTGGTTGCACCTACGGTACGACCATCTGTATCGCTGAGGCACGCAAGCCTCCCCACCAACGGCAAGGTCCATGGTTCATGGGGGGAGGCCGAAAATAATAGCATGTCAGATAGAATTTGACTAAATTCAGTACAGGTTGCATCTTCCAGTAACGCAAGCAATACTTTTGACACGCAGAATCTGGTTCACGAAAATGTTATTACTTTTGACGACATCAGAGACACTCTTTTGCAGGAAAGACCAGTTACTCAAAAAACCATTTCACACCCTGTCATCGAAGTAAAAATTGGATCATCGAAATTTTCAGCAGTAATCGATTCTGGATCACCTATGTCAGTCATAAATGAGGAAACTTTCAACGAATGTAATAAAGAGAATACCTATCCTACGTTACCATTAGGCAAAATTAAAGTAAAAGGAGCAGTATCTAGTAAAGGAGTAGATGTAAAATTAAAGACACATTTATCATTTTGTATTGCAGGTCATACATTTCACTAAAATTTTTGGATTGTTCCCTTATTGACGACAGACGTTATTTTAGGTACAAATTTCCTGGTACAACACGACGCAATTATTGACTTTCAAAACTCCTATTTAATGTTAAAGGATGAAAATGTACAATTGGCTTTAGTATTTCAGCAATCTTTATCTGCAGAAGAACAAACAATTAATCGTACAGAGGTCATTTCCGCATCACGTAACATAGTCATTCCACATCGTTCACAGATACGTACGTACACAACTATAATACTCCAGACGAAGCCGCCTATGACGTTATACAGATGATTTCTGATAAAGTTAAACACAGCAGTGCAAATACAGACGACGAACGCACGCAACTACGCAAAATTCTCTTACAGCAAGCTCCAGTTTTTGACAACGTTCCTGGTACTATGTCCGGTTTTATGTATTAATTTCAAGTAAAACAGCACGACACATTTAAAGCCAAACATTATCCCATTCCGTATAGTCACAGAGAACAAGTTAAGAAAGAATTGCAAGCTATGCTTGACCAAGGAATTATTGAACCAGCAGTTAGTCCGTACATAAACCCTCTCCATATTGTTAAGAAAAAGGATGGTTCACTTCGCCTCGTACTTGATTCGCGGCACATCAATGACATCATTATTAATGAAACGGATCGCCCTCAAACACTAGAAGAACTTCTACAGAAATTTCATGGTACTGCTATTTATTCCACATTAGATTTGAAATCGGGATTTTGGCAAATTCAACTCCATCCGGACTACAGAAAGTACACGGCTTTTCTCTGTTTTGGTGACTGTTATCAATTTTGTAAATTACCGTTCGGTTTAACTATTTCATTAGCAGCATTTATTCGCGGTTTGAATACAACACTTCCGACAGAACTTAAAGACAGAATCACAAGGTACGAAGACGACATTCTTATTGCAGAAGCTAACTGGTCTGAACACAGTCTGATTCTTGAACAACTGTTACGAACTTTTCGTGCACAAGGACTCACAGTTAATCTCAGTAAATCGCATTTTGGCAAAACTGCTATAAAATTTCTTGGGCATGTAATTTCAGCAGAAGGCATTGCGCCTGACCCGGAAAAACTTCAAGCTTTACGTGACATTACTGTTTGTACGACGAAGAAACAACTACGCAGCTTTTTGGTTTAATTAACCTTTTTCGTAAATTCATTCATTACTCTGCTTTAGACACCCCTAGATTATGTCAATTGACAGGTAAAAACACTATTTGGTCCTGGGATAGGCAAGCACATTCTAAATTTGTGAACCTGAAACAAGCTTTGTTGAATGCACCACTTTTATCACATCCAGAGCTTACTAGAAATTTTTCCATTGCCACCGACAGTTCTAACACCGCTTTAGGCGTACACATTTTTCAGGAAATTGAAGAAGATGGCACTACAGTAATTAAAAACACCTGCTGAACGCAATTATTCTGTTACAGAACTTGAAACATTATGTGTTGTATGGGCATTTACGAGATTTCGGCATTTTCTTTATGGAAGACATACGACCGTTTACACAGATCATAGAGTGATACAGTTTTTACTTTCCGCTAAATTTACACACGACAGATTAAGTAGATGGAAACTTTATTTGCAGGAATTTAATTTTACAATTGTTCACATTCCCGGTACACAAAATATTGTAGCAGATGCTCTCTCCCCTTCTCTCAGCAACAATCAGCAAGACATCGCAACCAACTTCTGCAAACCAAATTTCAGCGTCATGTACATTCTACAACTTGCATTTGAAAATTTTATTTCGTCGTCATTACAAGACATAGCACAAGAGCAGAGTAAAGACAACGTATGGAAAGAAATTATACACCTTTGGCAAGATAGGAATAATGTTACCATTAGAAACCATTACACTGTACGCAATAACATTCTGTTTCGCCACTCTCACCCTGACAGCAACAATTGGTTGATATGCATTCCTGACGAACTTGTTAACAAATTAATCTGGCATACTCATTTAAGTTACGCACATTACGGAGCCAGAAAATGTTTTCTTGTACTGAGACAGAACTGTTATTTTACCAACATGGAGAAACGTATTCGACGAGTTTTAGCGTCATGTAAAATCTGCCAGAAAGCTAAATCAGATACGACTTCACATATTTCTCCATTACATCCAATTGTACCTGTTAAATTGAGACACATGGCCGCTGTAGACATTTTTGGTCCGATTCCCAGAACTAATAGAGGTTTTTGCTACATCTTTGTCGCTGTTGAACTCACGTCAAAATTTGTTACCTTCACTCCGTTACGCAAAGTTACTGCTAAAATTGTTTCGAAACCATTTGTAAAACATTTTCTGTTTCATGTAGGGCATGTATTGAAAGTAATTTCAGATAATGGACCACAGTTTCGATCTGCTATATGAACACGTATGTAACGAGCTAGAAACATTTCTCCGATCTATATATCCAGGTACCATGCTTCTTCGAACCCTTGTGAACGACTAATGAAAGAAATTGGTAAACTGTGTAGAATATACTGCCATAAAAAACATATTTATTGGGACACACACATACTCTCATTCCAAGATGTAATTAATTCCATACTGAATGAATCTACTATGCTATCTCCGACTGTTATACTGATAAATGTTGAACCACCTAACAAAATTAAAGAATTAGTAACCTTTCCTTCATCTCGTCGACTACGACACCATGAAATAATTGACATTGCGCTGAACAACATCAAACGTGCCGCAGAGCGCCGGAGAAGACAGCAAAAACAGGTTTGTACACGCCGTGACTTTCACATTGGACACAAGATATTAGTACACACACATTACTTATCTAATAGAGGAAAACGTAGATGTAGTAAATTTGAGCTTTTATACGCAGGTCCATATCGAATTCGCAGCATTTCTCACCCCAATGTAGTACACGTCGAAACTCTGAGAACCAGAAAAACCAAAGGGAATCACCATGTTTCCAACATCAAACCCTTTATTGAGTGAACATACTTTATGATTTATCACACTGTAATGCCATTTCCTGATTTTTTTATATGACCACTTATGCAATTTTATTCACATGAACACTTACTGATGATTTTCGTATTTTCTCTTGGCAAGTGCCCGGCAAGATAAGGTTAGCAGGTCGCTTTTCCTGTCGTTACACATCAGACCGTGCACATTTCTCCAGATGAACTTACACATTTTATGACCACTTATACAATTATATTTAGGTGAGTACTTACAGATGATTATCGTAGTTTTTCTTGGAAAGTGCCCGGCAGGGTAAGGTTAGCAGGTCGTTTTTCTTGTCGTTACACATCAGACCGTGCACATTTTCCATTCTTCATGTATGTATGATTGTTTTACTGTTTTGTTTGTATGCACTATGAAATATTTAAGATGTAACAAACACCAGTTGATTTTGACATTTTGCCTTATGATATCTAAACATCGTGACTATTTTCCAATTTTTTCTTTCTTTTGCTGCTACATTGTGATACTCTGTGCACATTTTTTGCACCTGTACACTGTCTATGTTTTTGACATATTACGTTTTCTGTCATGCTGTGCTGTATGCTCAATTATATCACTAGAAACCAGTTTTTATTTAATGGGTATATGATTTAAATGCAGGACATTAATAATTGTTTATCATTTTCAGAAAGAAATAACGTGTAAAAGAAATAAATTGTGGGAATTTCACCTTCGTAATGAACGAAAGAAGATACAATACCTCGTCACGAAGGGTAACTGGATCACAATTAACAAGAATATACTATACACATCGTACAATAGCAGTCTTAACTAATTTTTCCTTTCAGAATACGAGGCGATTGATGCAGGCTGTCAGATAGAACCACACATCTTAGTTTTAGTGATGAAATATGCTAGAAATAAGGAACTCTATACTATGAATAGTTGAATGATGATGAATAGTGATACAGAATATGCTAATATGGATAATGAAGTTTTTCTTTACAGGTGATGATAATAATGGAATTATGGTGATATGGATAATGAAGTTTTTCTTTGCAGCTGATGATAGTATTGATAATGAAGTTTTTCTTTGCAGATGAGGATAATGTTGAAGCTTATGTATTTATGCTATGTAGTTATTTAAGTGTTTATTGCAGTTCGTCTTGACAGTATGTCTTATGTCGCGTGGTATGATGACTGAAGGTTTTGGAAAGGACAACTAGAGAACATGTATATTTAATACACATTTCATTACCTGTTAATTCAAAGTTCACTACTTTTCAGCATAATACGCGTTTCTTCTTTCAGCTTAATAATCCATATTGTATTTTTTGCTGGGGAAATTATTCATAAAATTAATGTGCTATAAGCAGTTGGTCATTAAACCTGCGTCATTCATGAATGTGATCACATATACTCTATTTGTTTCATAACCTTGCTACAGCTGACTCATGACGAATGATGTTACACATCTTCATTTGCAGCAATAAGTCAAAAACAGATATTGTTATGCCCCAGCAATTAATTATCGATCCCAACGCAATGCATTGCTAGCACAAAAAAAATTTAAAAAAATGTATTACAAGTCCCAAATAATACTACCAATTTAAAAGAGTTATGAGTAATACTGAATGATTTTTTCCAACCACAGACTTGAGTAATAGTTACAGAGTGTTAAATTTTTAAATATGTCATATGTCACTGGAATGATGAGTTCTGAGTATTGGTGAATGATATTTTGTAATAACGCACATGCTCTACACTCATTAGCTCCTGTTTTGACTGATGACTTCTGATGTTTTGTAACTGGCCAATGAGTGCCAATAATTATTTTTAAATATGTCATCTGTCACTTGAATGATGAAAAATGTTTTATAATATTCAATACTTGTTGACCAATGAATGCCACTGTTTCTTATATTTTAAATTTGTATTATGTCACTTTCATGCTATATATATATATATATATATATATATATATATATATATATATATATGAATACCAGTAGCTTGATGCTACACTCATTAGCTCCTGTTTTGAATGATGACTTCTGATGGTTTGTAACTGGCCAATGAGTGCCAATAATTATTTTTAAATATCTCATATGATTCAATACTTCCTGACCAATGAATGCCACTGTTTCTTGTATTTTAAATTTATGTTATGTGACATTCATGCTATATATATGAATACCAGTAGCTTGATGCTAGACTCATTAGGTCCTGTTTTGACTGATGACTTTTGATGATTTGTAACTGGCCAATGAGTGCCAATAATAATTTTTAAATATGTCATATGTCACTTGAATGATAAAAATGTTTTGTAATATTCAATACTTGCTGGCCATTGAATGCCACTATTTCTTATACTTTAAATTTATATTATGTCAGTTAAATGCTATATATAAGAATACCAGTAGCTTGATGCTACAATCTTTAACTCCTGTTTTGACTGGTGACTTCTGATGATTTGTAACTGACCAAAGAGTGCCAATGTTCTCTGTAAACAGATTACTTATGAACACTATTCTGTAATACTTCATACATGGTACAGAAATGTTCAGTAACTGGCGATGAGCACGACGAATTACTGAAATCAGTAGATAGACTAGTGTAATTATCAATGATGACTGGCATAAGACGTAATGTCCTTCACCTTCTGATCTAATTACCAGAAATTACTACAATATCCGTTTGCCCTGTCTATCCTCATGGTCATGGAGCACTATTTTTGGTTTTTGCACTACTTCTACGTTGGTGTACCTTACAAGAACGTGGTGTTGACACGAAATGCTGTCCACCACCTTGAGCGATGGAGATATTATTATGGTTCCACTGTTTGGTGTACCTAATGTACTACCAAAATGATAACATGGAATATTAATACGACATTTCAGTGTCTTGGCTATACTGATTAATACTTCAGGGAAAAGAACTTCAGATTATCTCACTTGGTGTTGTGCTTCTGTAAAAAGATATGGACTTTCAGTGCAGCTGCGTGCAACCTAATGTGCTACAACCATGATGCAATCCTTCCCTGTCCTATCCTAGTTCTTGTAAAATAGTAAAAAACAATTATTACAGTGCGTGTGCACTTTATGTCATTTGTTAATATGATTTGTACTCATTGCGTATAAATTTTGTGATGTGCTGATATATTCTGAACTACAGTGCATGTGCACTTTATATCATTTGTTAATATGATTTCTATTCATTGCGTATACATTTTGTGATTTCCTGATATGTTCTGTACTACAGTGCGTGTGCACTTTATATCATTTGTTAATATGATTTGTATTCATTGAGTATACATTTTGTGATTTCCATATATGTTCTGTACTACAGTGCATGTGCACTTTTGACATTTGTTAATATGTTTTGTACTCATTGCGTATACATTTTGTCTTTGCTTGATATGTCCTGTACTCAGTGCATGTGCACTATATTTTATTTCATTTTCTGCACTTATATATATTTATATATTCTGTGATTGTAAACTTAGTTAAGTAAGAAAAATTTGTTGCTCATGACAAGTCCAATTGACTCACCATCGCTGCCAAATTTTTGCCCCCCCAGTGGAGGGTTATGTAAGAGGTGTGCGATGTATGCGCTGCCTGCAACAGGCAAGACTTAGGAGAGTCTCTGACCAGAGAGCAGTATGTAGTTAGTTGTTGCTTGTCGCCAGTCGGCAGTAGTCTTGAGTAGTCTGCGTGAGTCGGCAGTAGTCGGCGGTAGTCTGCGCGTGTCGGCAGTCTGCTCTGGTCGGGACTCTGGAAGATGAGTATTATTGTAGAAGGTCAAGAAGCAGCCTTGCGCGCATCTAGTAATGTATGTTAACTGTCATCCAATTTCTTTTAAAAAAATGCCTCAATAATAATTTTTATAATATACAGTAATTTTTTTAAAAAAAGCATTCATTTCAATTTAAAGAATATATACAATCCATGATCATTCCTTTCAAGAATCACAAAGCATAGGCCAGCATTGCACGAAGCTGTGCCGAAAATTGTTTATGTAAGAGCAGATTTATTTGCAGTTTTTATTGAGGTAAGAATTTTTGCCTTTTTTATTCAGAGTACAGGGCCGTGGCGCAGCGCTGCTGTCGTCGTAAAATTTACCAGGTTACTGAATTTTTTTTTATTTTGGTGTTTAGGAATTTTTCTGTTTCGAACTTAACATTAAATGAGAAAAGAATTTTGTGGGAACGTTAAATGTGAATGCATTTCAGCACAGAGATCATAAATGGGAGCCAATTTTGTTCAGAGGTTACATTCAATAAAAAATATTTAAAATTCATTTAATTATTATTTTTGTGAGGAGATTACACATGGTTCATGGTTCATTTAAATTTATATTTTTGTGGGGATGTTACACCCTCTAATACAGAACTTTTAATGTACTTTTTACTGAAGGCTGCTTTAGTTATTCCTTTTATATGTACAGATGAGGAAAGTAACACGTTACATTTAGTTTACCAAATAACATCTACGGCTGTGATTTTAGTCCTGATGAATAAAGTTAATTTACATGAACAACGGTGTGTGAATACTTTTTTCCATAACTGTAGATAACTGAAATATAGCAATGAAATTAATCATTAACCATAAAAAAAAAGATTATCACCGGCCGCAGATTATCTTTCGTGTACTAGGAGGTACAGCAACTACCATCAGACACGAACATCGGACAAGGAACTGAACAGAGAATGAAGGTAAACGACTCCAGTGCACATGAACAGTCGAGCTTGCTACTGCCTGCTGTAAACTTTTGTTATCTGGAGCGGCAAGAGAAAGCACAGCATTGGCCGGCACTGTAAACCGGACAATACTACACGACTCTCCCCTACCCCTTTCATATCAGAAATAAAACAGCAGAACCAACCACGTGAGTGAGTGGAATCAGGCGGCCCTGAACGAAATAGGGTTAAAAGACTTTGAACAGCAGTTCTTTAGATCTAAATGCTATAATTATCGTTCCTTGCCTTATATTCTGTGTCGAACGGCACTGATATGCTCCACGGGCCATCGCTCTTGTTCTGTTCTTTGGTACGTGGTACTGCTGGCGCTACTGTGCGGCCGCTGCGAGACATGCGACCGGTGCGACGGGAGCGCAGGCGTGGCCGTGTTGTGTATAGGGGGAGACGGTGGCGGGCAGAGACGAGTCTGCAGACGGACCGGGCGGTGACGATGGCCGAGGTTAGAGTCTCCGCTTCTGCTTAGAGGTGGACAGTCAGTGACGAGGATTTTCTGTAGAGACACAAAATAAGCAGTTCTGCGGGATGTCAAGCCCAAAACGTCGCCGAGTTGACGCGAGCATCGGCACAGGACGGGAACAGACAGCACAGGCGGCGCACACAGCGTGGCAGGGAGGCGAGAAACGGCATCAGTAGACTGACAGAAGCACAATGGAAGTGCTTTTGAATTAACATTGGTGTCGTGGTGCTCTTGTGTTGAAGTTGAATCAAAATGTTACCTGCAAAGGTACATTAAGCGAAGTCAGTTGTAGCTCACTTCGACCGGAGCTACTGAGCGTTTGGATATGGCAGCCCGGGTCGTCCTAAGTGAATATTGCGTACTGCATGCGGGGTGTGCCACTTCGTAATAGAAAACACATTGGACGTGATCTAGCAAGATCAAATGCAATGTAAAATCTTGTTATAACAGTCTATCTGTTCTGTACTTCGTGGTTTTTTATGTTGATTCAGTACGGACTTTGTTACTGAACCTGTAATTCATTCATGTGTCTTGTAAATATCTATATTCTCTTGTAAATATGAATACCCCACAGACTCGGTGATTCAAAAACGATGTCCCAGAGGAGAGAGTCTACATTGGTGATTCAGTAGCCTTGGAACATAAGATAATGTCGTATTCAGGGATACGACAAGAACTATCAACCGAAGTAGAAAGGTCTAGTAGACATCTGCTCTAAAATCCAATGCTTAAGAGCTATGAGCACTTGCGCATCTTCACTACTGTGAAAATGGCTCTGAGCACTATGGGACTCAACTGCTGAGGTCATTAGTCCCCTAGAACTTAGAACTAGTTAAACCTAACTAACCTAAGGACATCACAAACATCCATGCCCGAGGCAGGATTCGAACCTGCGACCGTGGCGGTCTTGCGGTTCCAGACTGCAGCGCCTTTAACCGCACGGCCACTTCGGCCGGCCACTACTGTGAAACATTTCTTCTATTCAACCAATGTTCATTGCTGTTAAGGAATCATTTTAAAGCCCATGTTTACAAGAAAGATTTTTCTTGTTTTGGTCTATACTGCCGCCTCCAAAAACGAGGAAACCCTAGAGCTTGCGGTGGAACAGATATGTTTCACGATTAAGTGCTCGTAGTTCTAAAGGTATTATTTCAGAGCACATGTTTACTGGACGTTTTTGCTTCGAATGGTTATTCTTGTCATATACGAGTTAGTTCTATGGGCCAAGACTATTGAATCGCCAGTGCAAACTTTGTCCTATGCTGTTGAGTGAATTTCAACGCAACAATGTGATAAGTACTATCTGTGTTATTATTTCGGCCCTCTCAGAATGAGAACTCGTGGTACAGTTCTTATGGTGTGATTTACTTTCGCAAGACAATGTGCATAGACCACCAAAAAGAGTTGTGCATTATAAGAACAGGAACAGTGATCAGTTAGAAGCTGTTGTGATAGGGTTTCCGAATTAAATGCGTTAGAGGAAAGGTTAGTTGGAATATAAACGGAAACGCGGGATTTTTTTTTATCAATGTCTCCCATGCAAGCGATTTAAAAAGGGTCGTAGCCGGTCATTTGACGTAAGATACTAAAGGCGAAGGGGGTATTATAGAATTGAAGACACAGTTTGCTAGAATTCTCCATCCCACAAAAACAGACTTCAACGATATGGTCTCCTCTATTGACACCATATCTGACATGATGAAATGTCTTTATAATGTGGTTTGACTGATTGAACAAATGGATGCTCTTAAATAACAGGACACTGGAAGCTTAAATGTATCCTCATTTCAATAGTGTTACGGTAAGTAGGACACCCAAGTCCTTAGTGGAAGTGAAGATTTTGGCAGGAGCTCACCAGAAGTTATGTAAAACGTGATACACGCGCATGCAATTAATAAGTTATCTGAATTACGCGAGTGGTGCGAGCAAGCGGTAAATGAACAGAACGAGATTTTCACTCTGCAGCGGAGTGTGCGCTGATTGAAACCTCCTGGCGGATTAAAACAGTTTTAATCTGCAGGAAGTTTCATATCAGCGCACATTCCGCTGCAGAGTGAAAATCTCTTTCTGGAAACAACCCCCAGGCTGTGGCTAAGCCATGTCTCCGCAGGATCCTTTCTTTCAGGAGTGCTAGTTCTGCAACGTTCCCAGAAGAGCTTCTGTGAAATTTGGAAGGTAAGAGACGAGATACTGGCAGAATTGAAGCTGTGTGGACGGATCGTGAGTCGTACTTGGGTAGCTCAAATTGTAGAGCACTTGCACGCGAAAGGCAAAGGTCCCGCTTTCGAGTCTCGGTCCGGCACAGAGTTTCAATCTTCCAGGAAGTTTCAGTAAATGAACAGTTTGGAGAGTTCATTAACAGCTTTCTCTCCGCTGCATGGGCCTTTTTATATCCATATCGCGGAGGGCGAGATGGTTGCCCATCTTATAGAAGACATTAAACCATTTGATTGCACTCGAGTGGTGTCCCGCGACTTCATTGTATGATTTTTCTTTCCTTCTCTTTTCTCTTAATTTGAATCATCAGTCTTCTGACTGGTTTGATGCAGCAGTAAACGAAATTCCTCTACTGTGTCAAATTCTTTATCTCAGAGTAGCACTTTCAGTCTATATTCTTAATTATTTTTTGGATATATTCTTGTTTGTGACTTCCTCAGCAGCTTTTACCCTTTACAGCTCCCTCTTGTACCATACAAGAAGTTATTCCATGGTGTCTTAACAAATATCCTGTCAATGTGTACCTTCTACTTGTAACGTTTTCCATATATTTATTTTCTCCTTCTTTTCTGAGTCAGTCTTCTAACTGGTTTGATACGGCTCGCAAAGAATTACCCTCCTGTGCCAATCTTTTCATCTCAGAGCAGCAATTGCAAACTATTTCCTCAGTTATTTTTTTGATATACTCCATTCTCTGTCTTTCTCCACATTTTCTTCCTTCTACTGCTCCGTCTAACATTGTGCAAGTTACTCGCTGATGTCTTAACAAATCTGCTATCATCCTGTCCCTTCTTCTTGTCAGTGTTTTTTACATATTCCTTTCCTCGCCGATCCTGTGCAGAATCAATTTTGATGTTAAGTTTCTTACTATACTTATCTTCTTTACTTCTTATTGCTTTTTCGTGGTTTACTATCAGTCTATATTCTGCATTCACTAAACTGTTCATCCTATTAGAGAGATCCTTTAATTCTTCAGTTTCGCTTAGGATATCTATCTAACCAGCGAATCCCATCACTGTAGTCCTTTCATCCCGATTCCTAACTCCAATCTTGAGGCTGTCCTTCATTGCTTCTTTGAAGAACAGATTGAGCAGTAGGGGTAAAAAACTGCATCCCTGTCTGATCCCCTATTTACAACCAACACTTTATTCTTGGTGTTTTAATCTCCTTTTTCCCCATTGGTTCTTGAATATATTTTATATTATCCATTTCTCCCTATAGATTTTCTCCCTATTGATTACCCCTACTTTATTCACTATTTCGAACATCTTGCGCCTTTTTATACTGCCAAGCGCTTTTTCTATCTCTACAAATCCTACGAGCGTGTCTTCATTGTCCTTCATTCTGCTTCCCTGGTGCGTTTACTATTCTTAAAGTCAAACTGATCGTTATGTAACCTATCTTCAGGTTTTGTTTTCCATTCTTCCGTACATTATTCTTGTCAACAAGTTTAATTCATGAGTCCTTAAGCTGTTTGTGCGATAGTTCTCTCACGCTACCACTCCGACATGTTCTACAGACCAACTTGGATAGTCGGTTTGTTGCCACTTCCTCCAATCATTTCAGAAATTCCGATGGAATGTTAAATATTCCATCTGTGTAATAATAACCGCAACTATTCCGAAGCTCCTTTAGATCCTGACTCTAATATTGAAACCTCTTCCACGACGATTCCTCTTCTATTACTAAATATTGATCTGAATCTATTTCTCCTGGATATGACTTACAATTCAATATCTGAGTTTGGAATATTTGTCTGTCGATGATGTAATTCAGCTGCAATCTTTTCCTGACTCTAGGCTCTTTCCAAGTGTACTACTAAGCCCATATCATTTAGTAACCCTATCCTCTACTCCTTACCTACAATGGCATTCCACTCTCATGAATACTGGATTTTCATCTTCCATTACGTACTGAATTCTCCTTTCAATATCCTCATATACTTTCTCTTCGTCTCCTGCTTGTGATGTTGGCATATATACCTGAAATGTGGTTGTCAGTGTTGGTTTTAATTCCATTCTGTTGAGAACTATTGCAGTAACACACTTCCTGCTTTATATTCCTGGTAACAACGAATCCAGCTGCCATTAAACCGTTCTCTGCTACTTTTGATGTTACTTTATGTTCATCTACACCGGTTCCCGTGAGATCACTGAAATTAAGCACTGTCGAGCGTGGCCGGCGCTTGGATGGGTGACCATCCAGCCGCCATGCGCTGTTACCATTTTTCGGGGTGCACTCAGCCTCGTGATGCCAATTGAGGAACTACTCGACCGAATAGTAGCGGCTCCAGTCAAAGAAAACCATCATAACGACCGGGAGAGCGGTGTGCTGACCACACGCCTCTCCTATCCACATCCTCACTAAGGATGACACGGTGGTCGGATGGTCCCGATGGGCCACTTGTGGCCTGAAGACGGAGTGCTTTTATATTCATCTGACCAAAAATACTCGTTTTCTTCCTGCTTAACTTCACTTATCCGCACAGTTTCAAAGTTAAGCATTTCCTTTTCAGTTTCTGTGGCTTTCCTACAACGTTCAGTCCTGTGACATTCCACACCCCGACTCGCAGAGTGTTCCACAACCTTCATAGTCCCCTCCAAGAAGTTTGAATGTGGAGCAATTCCAGAATTTTTCTTTCTCAGTTACAGGCCACATGTCCTGTGGATACACATTATGTGCCTTTAATACAGTGGATTCCATTGCAGTCTGCATCTGCGTACCGTTAATAATTGCTTATTCATCCATCTTCTAGGGCAGTTTTCCATCCGAAATGCTGAACTTTGTCACCTCCTCCACCCTGTTCCGCAAGGCTGTTGGCAGGACAAGGGTGACTTTTTGTGCTGGAAGTCTTCCGTCGTCATTTCTGATAATTTTTATTCAAAATCTAAGCAGTGGCTAGGTTCGAGCTCAGGACCCAGGGTGTTCTGATTACTAGTTAAAGACGCTACTCCTCTACCCCTAGACCACACCTAGCAATTTAGAAGATTACGAGACTGAGACATTTTGGTATGTAGAACAGGATAGAGAAAATGAGCCTCCAGCGAATATAGTTGATGACAAAGGTTCGTAAGACAGATGTACTTTTCTTAGTGGTGTTTCTTACGTGGAGTGTCATTTTGGGAGAGACTGTGATAAAGAGAGGTTCCCGAATACATGTGAGGAAAGTGATCGTGTGTATCTTAGGCAATGCAGTAAGCTTGATAGGACGAAGGCCAAGCTGGCAAGTAAGATCCTGTCACAGCTTTGGGGACTTTCGAGTTGGTGTGCAGATTTCTGCAACGATTATTGGGCTGATTTCGTTTTATCTAATGCTAGGGAATAAAAGGTATACTACTATCTACTCAGTAGAGCTTATTAACTGTAACTGTAACTGTGCGGCTTTGTGGACGCTGTTGATCCATTTGTTATACAGTTGAAGTTCTCGCCATTGTGATTGTGAGGTTTGTCACTGCAGTGTTCCCCAGCATCTTCGATGTTAGTAGTGGATAAATAGTACTTGTGCTAACAGAGCGCAGCCGCTGCGAGGCACATTACTGACGGGATTGCCTGTGTAGCCTTGCTGGGGACAGGCGCGGACAACGTCGGGCTGTCAGCTAGACTTAGTACGAGGGCAGTTCAATAAGTAATGCAACACATTTTTTTCTGAAACAGGGGTTGTTTTATTCAGCATTGAAATACACCAGGTTATTCCCCAATCTTTTAGCTACACAACACTATTTTTCAACGTAATCTCCATTCAATGCTGCGGCCTTACGCCACCTCGAAATGAGGGCCTGTATGCCTGCACGGTACCATTCCACTGGTCGATGTCGGAGCCAACGTCGTACTGCATCAATAACTTCTTCATCATCCGCGTAGTGCCTCCCACGGATTGCGTCCTTCATTGGGCCAAACATATGGAAATCCGACGGTGCGAGATCGGGGCTGTAGGGTGCATGAGGAAGAACAGTCCACTGAAGTTTTGTGAGCTCCTCTCGGGTGCAAAGACGTGTGAGGTCTTGCGTTGTCATGAAGAAGGAGAAGTTTGTTCTGATTTTTGTGCCTACGAACACGCATCAATAACTTCTTCATCATCCGCGTAGTGCCTCCCACGGATTGCGTCCTTCATTGGGCCAAACATATGGAAATCCGACGGTCTGAAATCGGGGCTGTAGGGTGCATGAGGAAGAACAGTCCACTGAAGTTTTGTGAGCTCCTCTCGGGTGCAAAGACGTGTGAGGTCTTGCGTTGTCATGAAGAAGGAGAAGTTCGTTCTGATTTTTGTGCCTACGAACACGCTGAAGTCGTTTCTTCAATTTCTGAAGAGTAGCACAATACACTTCAGAGTTGATCATTTGACCATGGGGAAGGACATCGAACAGAATAACCCCTTCAGCGTCCCAGAAGACTGTAACCATGACTTTACTGGCTGAGGGTATGGCTTTAAACTTTTTCTTGGTAGGGGAGTGGGTGTGGCGCCACTCCGTTGATTGCCGTTTTGTTTCAGGTTCGAAGTGATTAACCCATGTTTCATCGCCTGTAACAATCTTTGACAAGAAATTGTCACCCTCAGCCACATGACGAGCAAGCAATTCCGCACAGATGGTTCTCCTTTGCTCTTTATGGTGTTCGGTTAGACAACGAGGGACCCAGCGGGAACAAATCTTTGAATATCCCAACTGGTGAACAATTGTGACAGCACTACCAACAGAGATGTCAAGTTGAGCACTGAGTTGTTTGATGGTGATCCGTCGATCATCTCGAACGTGTTCGCACGCTCCGCCATTGCAGAAGTCACAGCTGTGCACGGCCGGCCCGCACGCGGGAGATCAGACAGTCTTGCATGACATTGTGGCGATGATGACACACGCTTTGCCCAACGACTCACTGTGCTTTTGTCCACTGCCAGATCACCGTAGACATTCTGCAAGCGCCTATGAATATCTGAGATGCCCTGGTTTTCCGCCAAAAGAAACTCGATCACTGCCCGTTGTTTGCAACGCACATCCGTTACAGACGCCATTTTAACAGCTCCGTACAGCGCTGCCACCTGTCGGAAGTCAACGAAACTATACGAGACGAAGCGGGAATGTTTGAAAATATTCCACAAGAAATTTCCGGTTTTTTCAACCAAAATTGGCCGAGAAAAAAAATGTGTTGCATTACTTATTGAACTGCCCTCGTAGAATGGACAGCCATGTATTCGCCCGTCAGCACGGGCCGCGGGGTGTTGTGATTTGTTGCTGAGGCTGCAGGCCTGGCACACACTTAGAGGCGGGCAGTCACTGACAGTGAGTTGCTGGAGACATGCCGAGGAAAGCAGTTCAGCGGGAAGTCAGGTCCAAAGTCCTCACCGAGTGGGTGTGCACATCCACATCGGTCGGCACGGGTGGCGCAGTCGTGCGGACAATACCATGATGGAGTTGGTGAAAGTCATACCACACACACACACACACACACACACACACACACACGCACATACACACACATACATACACACGGCATCGCAGAAAGGCGAGCAACGATTTCTGCTGATTGCAGGACCATAATGAGAGTGCTATTGTGTTAATGGTAGTTGTAAATGCTCATTTGTCTGAGTCACAGTCTTAAATGAAACGGTACACTAAGTACCGTCAACTGCAGCTCATTATGGCCGTGAGTATTGAGCATTGACTTATGGCTTGTTTTGGCTATTGCACGCTGGCCGGCTTTAACTGAATATTATGTATTGCTCTTGGGGCGTGCCAAAATGAATGCTGTGACAAATAAGCAAGCCGATTAATATTAGTACGCATATTGCGATTGATTGTGGAAGGTTAAACGTAATGCAAAATCTCGTTACAACTGTGTATCTGTTGAGTACTCTATAGTTTTAATCTTGCTTCATGACCGATTTTGTTATGGAACCTGCGGTTCATTCATGTGCGTTGCAAATAACTATATTTTCTCATATGAACGAATTATTTGTACCTGTGATTTGTATAGTGATCACTTAGAAGTAAATATGGGTAGTTCAGTTGTAAGTATTGGTATTTGCTGTCCTGGAGACTGGAGGTGGTCAGCAGTAGTCAGGCCAGGAGCAGCTAGTGGAGATCTCACCTAGTTTTCTATTATGGAAAATTGTATATTTTTTGGTATAATAAGTTACTATTGTCATAGCTATTGAAGCCTTCTGTCTGTGTTTTATAAAGTTTTATTTGGTTATTTGGGTTGCTGAATAGTACCAAGTTTAATTGGTCTGTATTAATTATTCATGAAGATATTTTGTATAGTTCAAGCCTTGAAACTTCCTGGCAGATTAAAACTGTGTGCCCGACCGAGACTCGAACTCGGGACCTTTGCCTTTCGCGGGCAAGTGCTCTACCATCTGAGCTACCGAAGCACGACTCACGCCCGGTACCCACAGCTTTACTTCTGCCAGTACCTCGTCTCCTACCTTCCAAACTTTACAGAAGCTCTCCTGCGAACCATGCAGAACTAGCACTCCTGAAAGAAAGGATATTGCGGAGACATGGCTTAGCCACAGCCTGGGGGATGTTTCCAGAATGAGATTTTCACTCTGCAGCGGAGTGTGCGCTGATATGAAACTTCCTGGCAGATTAAAACTGTATGCCCGACCGAGACTCGAACTCGGGACCTTTGCCTTTCGCGGGCAAGTGCTCTACCATCTGAGCTACCGAAGCACGACTCACGCCCGGTACCCACAGCTTTACTTCTGCCAGTACCTCGTCTCCTACCTTCCAAACTTTACAGAAGCTCTCCTGCGAACCATGCAGAACTAGCACTCCTGAAAGAAAGGATATTGCGGAGACATGGCTTAGCCACAGCCTGGGGGATGTTTCCAGAATGAGATTTTCACTCTGCAGCGGAGTGTGCGCTGATATGAAACTTCCTGGCAGATTAAAACTGTGTGCCCGACCGAGACTCGAACTCGGGACCTTTGCCTTTCGCGGGCAAGTGCTCTACCATCTGAGCTACCGAAGCACGACTCACGCCCGGTACTCACAGCTTTACTTCTGCCAGTACCTCGTCTCCTACCTTCCAAACTTTACAGAAGCTCTCCTGCGAACCATGCAGAACTAGCACTCCTGAAAGAAAGGATATTGCGGAGACATGGCTTAGCCACAGCCTGGGGGATGTTTCCAGAATGAGATTTTCACTCTGCAGCGGAGTGTGCGCTGATATGAAACTTCCTGGCAGATTAAAACTGTGTGCCCGACCAAGACTCGAACTCGGGACCTTTGCCTTTCGCGGGCAAGTGCTCTACCATCTGAGCTACAGATGGTAGAGCACTTGCCCGCGAAAGGCAAAGGTCCCGAGTTCGAGTCTCGGTCGGGCACACAGTTTTAATCTGCCAGGAAGTTTCATATCAGCGCACACTCCGCTGCAGAGTGAAAATCTCATTCTGGAAACATCCCCCAGGCTGTGGCTAAGCCATGTCTCCGCAATATCCTTTCTTTCAGGAGTGCTAGTTCTGCATGGTTCGCAGGAGAGCTTCTGTAAAGTTTGGAAGGTAGGAGACGAGGTACTGGCAGAAGTAAAGCTGTGGGTACCGGGCGTGAGTCGTGCTTCGGTAGCTCAGATGGTAGAGCACTTGCCCGCGAAAGGCAAAGGTCCCGAGTTCGAGTCTCGGTCGGGCACACAGTTTTAATCTGCCAGGAAGTTTCATATCAGCGCACACTCCGCTGCAGAGTGAAAATCTCATTCTGGAAACATCCCCCAGGCTGTGGCTAAGCCATGTCTCCGCAATATCCTTTCTTTCAGGAGTGCTAGTTCTGCATGGTTCGCAGGAGAGCTTCTGTAAAGTTTGGAAGGTAGGAGACGAGGTACTGGCAGAAGTAAAGCTGTGGGTACCGGGCGTGAGTCGTGCTTCGGTAGCTCAGATGGTAGAGCACTTGCCCGCGAAAGGCAAAGGTCCCGAGTTCGAGTCTCGGTCGGGCACACAGTTTTAATCTGCCAGGAAGTTTCATATCAGCGGACACTCCGCTGCAGAGTGAAAATCTCATTCCAGTTAAAGCCTTGTTCAAGTCTGTCTGAGTCTCACGCAATGCTTCGTTTTTAATAGTGTTTCCTATCTTTTTGAATTACTCTTTGTATGGTTAAGAAAGTGATAGTAAGAATACTGAACTTCACA
Organism: Schistocerca piceifrons; assembly: GCF_021461385.2. NCBI lineage: Eukaryota > Metazoa > Arthropoda > Insecta > Orthoptera > Acrididae > Schistocerca > Schistocerca piceifrons. The sequence continues at coordinate 633,461,261 of NC_060139.1, forward strand.
TCAGCCCGAATACCACTCAACCTAAATCGCACGCTGCAATTTGGCAGAAGAGTGTCTATACGCATTGTACATTTAGGGGCGTAGTCTGATCATCGTAAGATATAAGATCTAAGAGTGTATTACAGACGTATCTTATGGTTCAAATGGTACAAGTGGCTCTGAACACAATGGGACTTAACATCTGAGGTCATCAGTCCACTAGAACTTAGAACTACTTAAACCTAACTAACCTAAGGACATCACACACATCCATGCCCCAGGCATGATTCGAACCTGCGACCGTAGCAGTCGCGCGGTTCCGGACTGAAGCGCCTAGAACCACTCGGCCATACTGGCCGGCTTATCTTATGGTCCTGTGTGCTCTTTCAGCCACTGTGGTCAGGAACATGCCATGAATGGGTTGGATTAGAATACAACTAACGGTGCACAAGCAAGCGCGTGCAGGCACGTTAGTGATCCCTCCCAGCAGCCTTTGTGGCAGGTCTTGGGTGAGTCGGCGCAAGTGACTAAACTGCAGTGCAAAGATGATTGTTGTATTATCATTGCTGACGGTTTGACCCACTCGGACTTGAAACTCCATTGTAAACGAAGCAAGGTGTATAGATTACAAGCTAGAGTTGTTCACTAAAAAGAATAGGAGTAGTGGCACTTTAGTTTTTAGGGTGAGAGGATTTCTGAACTAAATATGTTGGAGGGGAGGTTGGCCGGAATATAAATTGTAATCAGAGATTAATTATCGTTTTCTTCAGTGCAAGGGGGCCGTACTGATTCAAAGAACATCGTGGATGGTGATGTGGCAGAATGTTCTAACGGAATGTTGTTGTCACAAGTTCTACATGGTGCAGACACAGTTTGCTACGTCCCTCCACTCCATAGCTGCCATCCTTAACAGTAATGATGTCTCTACTGATTTCATATCCAACACGATGAAATGCTTTTAAAACATAGTGTGGTTTAATAAAAAGTATTAATAAAAGGCGGTAGATAGAGAGGTTAAAGATTCATGCATTCTCGTTCTATATGTGATATGAACAGCAGGGTAGGTAAGTCCATAGTGCAAGCGGGGACGTTGATGGTACTTCACCAGCAGTTATCTGGACGGGTGATAACTGCATATTCTGTGAGGAAGTTAATTATTACTCATGCAAGCAAGCAGTAAATGAATAATTTGATGAATACGTTACTAGCGTTGGCGCCGACGTGCGCGCATTTTGTATCCAGACACGGAGGTCGAGATGGTAGTTCATATTGCAGAAGGCATTAAACAAGATTGTAGGGTTTGAATGAAGTAGCACGTGCCCACTTCAGCTCTTAGCAATTTAGGAGATTCAGTGCACCAAACTGAGGGGCTTCGCTACGTAGACCAGGTAGAGAAAATGTACCTCCACAATACGTTTGATGACGGAAGGTCATGAGACATAAGTACTATTCTTATGGGGATCTCATCCGTGGGGTGAAATTTCAGGGGTAATTGCGTGTGACAAAGGAAGAAGCCTGAATCTGTGTAAGGTAGGTGTCGTAGCGGCCACTTGTCAGTTAGAGGGCCCACACAACAGACAAGGTAGGTGAGCTGCCGACCTCTCTTCAACATCTCAGATCAAAACATCGCCAGTGGATGTAAACATCCACAGACTTTCCGCATAAACACGGCTTAATTTGTGAAAAGCCATGTGACAGAGATCCACCAATTGGAACTAATGTGACTACGTGTAGCACTCCGCAGAATCTGCGTCACAAGCACGCCAGCAGAGTCAGACCGGCTGCGTGTACCTACAGCTAGGATAGCTCCGGCCAATACTTACGCCGTCTCTAGCTTAGTAGACACTCGCCGTAGATTTCAGTAGAAACTTGTGTCTTTCTAATGGTGTGCAGTAGTATTCTGGTTATTATTTTCTTTTCATTGTGTTTTACACTTATTTGGCTTTTGCCACCACCAGAACTGTTGTGCTTCTTGTGGTTTTTGCGTTTGCAAATTAGTGCACGCCAAGAGGCGTTTTTAGTTATAATAAAGTGTGTTCAAGCTTGGTCATCAGTACACTGCAGTTTGGAGTGGGACGTATCTTAGGAACTGCAGTGAACTGGGTAGGGCACAGGGGCAAGTTGACGGATAAGCTCTTGTCACGCTTTGGAGGACTTTCAAGTTGCTGTCTGGGCTGTTAACATGGGTTTTGGGCTGATTTAGTTCTGCCTACTGATAAGGTATGCAGGGTACACTTGTCTTTGCTCAGAACAGCTGATTAACTATAATTGTTACTGTAGATGCTCGGCTTTGGGGACGCTCCTGATCCGCTACGTTCTTGTGTTACATTCGAAGGTCTCTTCCTTCTAGTGGAAGGTGTACCGGGGGTGGCAGGAGTTTCGAGGGACGGGGGAACGCGCCGTGTCGAATCTGCGACGTTCCTCGGCGCCAGCTCTCTTATTCTTTGGTATGTCGTACTGGTACCGACAAAGTGAGGCCGCTGAAACATGTGACCGACGGTGGCGTTAGTTTATTTAACGGTGCAGAGAACAGTGTCAAGGATAAATGTCCAACGAAGAGTGAATTATGGGCGGGCGTAGCATAGACTACGATCTGCTTCTCTCATGCCATATGCTTTCCTCTGCAGTTTCAATAAGTTTAGATTATTTTTGAAGAATAAACAACATTAATCTTCAATATAATCTATTTGAACAAAACTTACTGTAATGAGATTTTCACCCTGCAGAGGAGTGTGCGCTGATATGAAACTTCATGGCAGATTAAAACTGTGTGTCGGACTGAGACTCCGGTCCGGTACACAGTTTTAATCTGCCAGGAAGTTTCATATCAGAGCATACTCCGCTGCAGAGTGAAAATCTCATTCAGGAAACATCCCCCAGGCTGTGGCTAAGCCATGTCTCCGCAATATTCTTTCTTCCAGGAGTGCTAGTACTGCAAGGTTCGTAGGAGAGCTTCTGTGAAGTTTGGAAAGTAGGAGACGAGGTATGGCGGAAGAAAAGCTGTGAGAACGGGGCGTGAGTCACGCTTGGGTAGCTCAGCTGGTAGAGCACTTGCCCGCGAAAGCAAGGTCCCGAGTTCGAATCTCAGTCCGGGACACAGGTTTAATCTGACAGGAAGTTTCAAAACTTAATGTGATTTGTGGATTCAGATCTCTGTAACTACAGCAATTACATGCATCAGAGTCTTATTGGGTTAGTTTGGCTTACTTACTTGCGTAATTTAATGGAATTTCTTACGTGATCTAGTGTCGTCTTCGAATAGGGCACTGACTATCGCTTTGAGCAAGCATAATAGTGCTTGGGCAGTAGAGGAGGTCGCGCTGGTGACTGTCGTGAAGGCTGACGAAATTTTTACGTAAATTCGAGGTAAGGCGTGGACCATCAGATTTGTAAAATATTGTACTGGATAAAATGAAGGATTATGCCTTGTGGTAAAGAGATGTACAATACATTAGTTATTGAAAGCAATATCTTTCTGAAGATAATTGTGTGAGGAGCAATATTGCATTTCACTGCGGGACTAAAGTATGGACAAAAATAAAATGTAAAAATGGTTCAAATGGCTCTGAAAACTATGGGACTTAACATCTGAGGTCATCAGTCCCCTAGAACTTAGAACTACTTAAACCTAACTAACCTAAGGACATACCACACATCCATGCCCCAGGCAGGATTCGAACCTGCGACCGTAGCGGTCGCGCGGTTCTAGACTGAAGCGCCTAGAACCACGTGGCCACAACGGCCGGCAAAATGTAAAACAAGGATACAGTGATGAGGACTAGATTAACACATTTATGTTCTGTGAAATGACGAGAAAGTAACGTAATTTACAGAAAAATTAAGGAGATGTGTAATAAAATGTAAACAGTTCGATTACATGTCAATAATTAGGTTAGCTTTAACTGTAAGTTCAGTAAACAATGTGTATAACGTGATGTGTGAGAAATACTAGCCATATCGCAATGTATTGGATATAAAACCATGTATATTTCGGACGTGTTCGAAGGAAGAGGCACTACATGCATAATTAAAGCGATACTGACCAATGATCCCTTCAACGCAGCACATCACGCTCGAACTCATAAGGGAATCGGAGAAACGCCATGAGTAATGTGGCTTAGCTGAGTATTGAGGTCTGGAGGGAGTTGCGATGACCACTGTGTCCGGGTGGCTCAGTGATCAGGAGACCTGGGTTCGGATCCCGGTGCAGTACAAATTTTCACCTTTCCTCATCGACCTAAATAAATGGCCGCTACCAGTCATATGTCCTAATTCCCTTGTGTCTTATCAGACCAGTCGCCGCCTACAATCAGTTCAACTCTGCCATCTGGATGGACCCATGCTCATTGTGCCCCTGTACAACTGATAAACGAAAATTACGGCTCTTAGTCACATTCCCAAAATACCGCTCATTTCCTAGGGAACAACGAAAACATTAGACTCATTACTTCAGGAAAATTTGCAGTTTATTGAAAGACTGAAATGTTGATCGAAGGTAATTGAATGTACGCTACAGATGAAACAGTATGTCTGAGAAAAAAAGGAAATATCTCGCGAGAAAGGTAAGAGTGGCGACCTCTAGCAGTAACTAATGTTGAATTTTGAGCCTTCTCTGCACGAGATGAAGGTAGTGGTATTTTCCGACGCTTTACTCAAATGCTCTTTATTGTGGCAGACGTGTGTTTACAAAGGCCTTCCTTATATACTTACTAGGTAGAAAGAGGAAGAGAGAGAGAGAGAGTCTTCGTTGGTTTGTGTGTGCATTTACAAGTGTGTTTGTGCACTTTACAATTCATCTCGGATGGCGGAGGAGCTATAGCGCTCGTTGGTAGACAGAGGTAACCATTGACTATGTAAGGTGTCGACACTAGCCCGACTACAGGGAGACATTGAAGAATGAAAATATATAGCTGCTCGTCTCATGTGACCCATTTTCAGCCCCTGTTGGAACAGCCAACAGCCACCAATGTATTATGTATGAGGAAATCGATGACACGGCATCAAACGCCCCTGAGAAGCCGGACTGCTAGCAAAGGATCTCTTAGCAAACAGCTACCGCTAGTGTGGACACATTGCATAAACAGTGGGAGACAGACGAGGAGAAAGAGGCAGAGAGAGAGAGAGAGAGAGAGAGAGAGAGAGAGAGGGAGAATCTGTAAAACAGAATACGCCCTTATCTTACCAGGGCAAACACAGTCTTTGTTTATGGTAATGCGCATACACACAAGAGCGGCTAAGACACAATGACAGACAAAATTAAAATTGCATCCTTTCATTAGTTGTTCTTACCCACTACAAAATTGTTTTGGTAGGCGTACTCTTAGACGTCAGAGTCAACACTCTGTGGCATGCAATCGTTAGCGTAAAGCAGATGCAAGTAAAGCAGTACTAGGAATTTTTCACGTCCACTGTCGAGAACTGAGAAAGAACACTTAAAATCGACTACTGTCTGGATCAGCCATGCGAAAATGCTCCTCATCCCTGTCGAAACCAGTTAATGTCGATCTGGAGCAGACGATTTTCTCTTCTATCTACACCACATTCGGCAGTTTTGTGCCGATGGATTAGAAAGTTACACTCTTGGAAATTGAAATAAGAACACCGTGAATTCATTGTCCCAGGAAGGGGAAACTTTATTAACACATTCCTGGGGTCAGATACATCACATGATCCCACTGACAGAACCACAGGCACATAGACACAGGCAACAGAGCATGCACAATGTCGGCACTAGTACAGTGTATATCCACCTTTCGCAGCAATGCAGGCTGCTATTCTCCCATGGAGACGATCGTAGAGATGCTGGATGTAGTCCTGTGGAACGGCTTGCCATGCCATTTCCACCTGGCGCCTCAGTTGGACCAGCGTTCGTGCTGGACGTGCAGACCGCGTGAGACGACGCTTCATCCAGTCCCAAACATGCTCAATGGGGAACAGATCCGGAGATCTTGCTGGCCAGGGTAGTTGACTTACACCTTCTAGAGCACGTTGGGTGGCACGGGATACATGCGGACGTGCATTGTCCTGTTGGAACAGCAAGTTCCCTTGCCGGTCTAGGAATGGTAGAACGATGGGTTCGATGACGGTTTGGATGTACCGTGCACTATTCAGTGTCCCCTCGACGATCACCAGTGGTGTACGGCCAGTGTTGGAGATCGCTCCCCACACCATGATGGTGGACGTATTTTTACATAAGTTTTGTACATGTGCTCTATTTTGTTTACGTCAGCGTGTTCGTTTACTCATCAATAAACCTTATTTCATCCAAGTTCGCCTTGCTATATACCTTCGACTTACGGTATTCCGAGAATTGTGTGACGTTGGAGAGTCTACATCGTAAATTTTTTGGAAGTGATTACTTGGTTGCTGGATGAGAGGCATGGTGACGTATTCCTTTTATGTATGTGTGTTACAAAGTAAATCATTCAGTCTTTGACAGTCACAATGGGCGTTACTCCAACAGTTTCTTTTTTTTGCTTTGTAGAACTTTTAAATAAAATGTGCTTTCACATTAGAAAATAAAGATTGCGGACAGAAAGGCCAGTTATTTACAGTGAGCAGACAGCTGCCTCTTTTAAAATGTAACTTTCAGTTATAATAGGAGTCGTTTTTATGAACGTAAAAAGTGCAAAACTACTTGATGAGACCATCTTGCTATCGTTTCGAACAAGAGTACTGCTTTTCAAAAGTTTGGACGTGTATAATAGGCAGACAGTAAACCAATACTGGGGAAAGATAGTCCAACTACGTATTGTCTTAAGTATTAATTTTTTAAATCTATTGTCATTAAACAATTTAGTTACGTATCTACTGGCTGGATTGTTTCAGTAATGATGTCCCTGATGTATCAGTTGGAGTTTCTCTATTTTACTCACGTAATGCACGGTTTAATACTCTTATTTCATACTCAAATACACATCTGACCGTATGCTACATACAATTCATACAAAACGATCGGTATCTAAAACGATACCTGTGACTTTTCTCCGAAACTTGTTCGTTATACGTATCTTCAAATTATTTTGGGATTTATCTTTATTGGATGTATGTTATGTATAGGAAAGTGTGTATTAAACCACACGAAGATTTACCATAAACGCAGTTCTCCAGACAATAAATTCCTTCTTTGATTGGCACTCATTATATCGTCTGGGGATTAGAGTATTTGTTAGTGTGTGTTACAGTTATTACTGAAAGCTATTCCTTTTCTTTTACGACATCTGCCATTGCAAACGGTTGTTAAATTTTCTTCACTGTCGTCGTGGAGTTGCCTCTCTATGGTATTCTGTCACTCTGATATACACATAACACATAACAGTACACCAAATTTGAACATTTACAGCCTGTGTCATTGTCCCACAGTTAAATTAAAAATGGTTTCCATTCTCCAACGCTGACAAACATTCTCCGAAGGTTTGCCTTGATTCTAAGACAGGTGTGGGAAATGTAAATCGCCTCTTAAAAATTTTCAGTTATGACGCCTTCTGCCCCGCTATAAGCTCATGTGATAATTACTTGAAAAGACACATCTACAATGGGTCAGAATTAAAACATCTTCTCTACCTGTAGGAGTAGAGATTGAAAAGAGTAATAAAAACAATAATACTGACAGTCTTGAAAGCTCTTGCTTTTTCAGGGCTGGCTACAAGGCACCATCTCACTCAGATCGCTACCTCAATTTCAACAGACTTGTATCCTGCCACTCACTTGGATACTAGATACTTCACAGTATTGATGGCCTTGGGTTAGTTTACTTTTTGTACGCTGCTTGATACTAGTGCATGAGAACCGATCGGATCTGGAACCATATTGCAATTTTGTTTGTACCTTGTCTTCAGTTGTTCAATAAATTTCATTGAGCCTTAAGAAAAGTTTGTAATTACTTTCCTCTGTTAGTGATGCGATAAAGAGTAAATGTTAGGAAATCTAAAGCTTTAGAAGCATCCATCTCGTTACAGTCGGGCAATAGTGTTTAATACAGGTAGGCTACGTAAAGATGTACGCATCCGTGAACGTTAAATTGAACTAGCTTTTCAATACCACTGACTTATGAAAAGCTATTGTAGTTAGTCTAGCCATAAAAGTACCTGGGACGGACAACATCTGAAGAATTCAGCAGTAACAGAGACAAAGTAGAAGCCAAAGCAAATGGTAAGCCTCAGTTAATTGATAGGATACTGGCAAACTCTAGTTACCTAAATTAATTTGTCATTACATTACGTGGTTTCCACTTCCCCGAATAAACCATTAGCGTACCACTCGTTAAAGCTGATGTTATGCTCATCGTCTTGTACGAGAAATTCAAGTCTGTGAGCTCTCGCTGCTGCTTGCTCATTGAAGCGAAACTTCCGCTTTTAAAGCCACGGCCGGTAGCGTTTCACTGTGGGCCGGTAGTGGCGCTCTCAATAGATTTTCCCGGCCGGAGATTACATGACGTCCGGTGAAAAGACACGGAAGTAGAACTTACAGGATGTAGAACTTACAGCCAGAGGCGCTTCCGTTGAGTCATTTCCCGAGCATTTCACTCTGAAATGTGACAAGCAGAACCATTGACGGTATGCGTATATTTTCCTCAAGGATTGCGGGATGCAGTATGTCAATAGCTTCACCTCCATACTTTGTACGTCCGTCTGGCTTTTAGCAGAGGTAAAGAAGGAAAATTCAGTATATGGTACCTTCCCTTTGCAGCCGTATCGCCCTGCTACAAGCTCTCGAAAATTACCCTCCCATTAAACAAATCTTCCAAACAGCGGAGCAAACGTAAATGAGATCTTTGAATTCCCTTTGAAATACTTCTCTGACGTACGTGGGAAGGGCTGACGAAATTGCTCAACTGGATGTGAATGGCTTTTTACAGTGCTATACGTTTCTAAGGCTCATACCCTTATGGGCTTCAAACTTGCATAACGGAACACAATTTCAGAACACAAACAGGTAAATCGTTCAAGCTGTTTAAAAAATTGAAAGCGTCCGTAATTGTCCACGTTCTCACTATTAAAAACAATCTATAAGCCAGTCAATATGAATTATCCTAAAGACGAACAGCATCCTTCTAATAAAGAAACATTTAGACATTGCAAACAAGCATTTAAATTAGTGTATAGAACCCAATACTTCAAAGCTTCGCCTGGAATGTTCGAACTTACGAAGTTAGAGCTCTTTCGTGTCATTAGCTCTTTCATAATAAACCCTAGGAAAATTTGCAGCCTTAATGAAAAAGAATCCTCTCTTCCACTGAAATATCATGGTAAATTTCTAATTTCTTACAGTTCTGTGAGCTAATATTTTTATCTCCTCTTTCCCCATGCGTTTATGTTGTACGACTGTTAAGGTGTTGTTCCCTTCTTCCATTATTGTTTTGCTTATGTATCAGTGTTATACGTATCATTCAAGTAACAAATCTTGGTTCACTGTTCTATATGATACACTTAATGCCTTAACTTAAATGTTTGTTTTCCTTCCTGTCTGGCCAATATTTCATTTACGTTTACACATGTAAAGGTCTGTAATAACTTTAGTTGATGAAGTACTGGAATCAGACATTGCTCTTAGAATACGGAAAAGGCGTAGCATTCCACTCATTTCGTAGTGATTTTTTTTCTCTCGCACAGGTAATTCAATATGTGTAACTTGTTTGTGTAATCTACACAACGGCAAATATGATAACATCTGTAAAGGGCGTAGTAAAAGTCGGGTAAGTTCAAAATGGCTCTAAGCCCTATGGGACAACATCCGAGGTCATCAGTACCCTAGACTAACTAACCTAAGGACATCACACACATCCACGCCCGAGGCAGGATTAGAACCTGCGACCGCATCAGCAGCGCGGTTCCGGACTGAAGCGCCTAGAACCGCTCGGCCACAACGGCCGGTAGTCGTGGAAACCTGATCACGTAGATCGAAGGGAAATATATATCCAACTATAAGTGCGGTACAGAAAATAATATGTAGAATTGAAGTAGAGAGCGAAAAGATTTCGTTGCTTAGAAGGAAATATTATCAGCACATCGCATTGTAGTCTTGTCTGCAAAAACTATCTCCGTCCTTTGGCATATTGTTTACACTGCAAGAGTTTGGTCCTGTCTATACTCGGATATTTTCCATGAGACAACTGTAAATAAAACTGATATAATTCATTCGATTCCTATTACGACACAGACATTTCTTGCCGGCCGAAGTGGCCGTGCGGTTAAAGGCGCTGCAGTCTGGAACCGCAAGACCGCTACGGTCGCAGGTTCGAATCCTGCCTCGGGCATGGATGTTTGTGATGTCCTTAGGTTAGTTAGGTTTAACTAGTTCTAAGTTCTAGGGGACTAATGACCTCAGCAGTTGAGTCCCATAGTGCTCAGAGCCAGACATTTCTTAATCAGCAACATACATATGAAAAAAGACTTTCACCCCACAAAATGAGTAATGGATTGTCGAAATTAATCATTAGTGCACTAGTAACTTACAGAGAAGAAGAGCTACTTGTTAATGAATTACTGTCTTGAAATGGATCGTGGTTAATCAAATAGCGAATCTCGTAGCTGGCCTTTGGCTTTACACCATTATACTGGGAATGCAAACGACATTTTCCATTTTTTTCATAGCGTCCAATGGTCCTCTTAGCAACCAGTGTAAATCGCAGGTACTATCTTTCTATTCGTGGTGACCGGCTCGGTTTTCATAGCCATCATCTAGCCAAAATTAACTTATCCATTCCACATGTACAGCAGGTGCTCCTAGCCGCCGCGTTCTGCTAAAACGTATCAGTCACCAGCGGAGCAATTTTGTTCAAATGATGGTTGTGATGACCGAAAGTGGTCATCACGAAATTTTTTCCTCTTCTACACCTCACAGCTTTGGCACTGAGCCTGTTTCGTCTTTACAAACTGTGTGTCGATCTCTTAGGTATGTAAACTCTGGTTAGTTTGGGAACTTGCTTAGTGTCTACGAGGGTTGTTTTTTAAGTAAGGGCCGTTCGCGCGTATAGTTCCGTAGTTCGCGCGGACGCCGCAACAAGTCACTGCGTCACTTGCCGACATCCTTCCCGTTCACACTGATGCAAGTTGCAGCTCTGTAGCTGACGTGTACGCGTCGCTGTGCTACTTTATAATGTTTACGATTATTGAATCGCCCACCGCGTGTGAGATACGGTCAGTGATACGTTTTTTGACCACGAGAAGGCTATCAGCTGCAGAAATTCATCGTCAGTTAACAGAAGTTTATGGCTTGAATGCCATGAGTGAAGGTAAAGTGCGTCAATGGGTTGGAGAGTTTAAAAATGGCGGTCGAAACGTCCATGACGAAGAACGCTCAGGCCGGCCCTCTGTGATCACTGATGATTTGGTGGCTGCAGTCGAAACAAAGATTCGTGAGGACAGAAGATTCACAATTTCCACTCTTTCTTTGGAATTTCCACAAGTTTCAAGATCGGTTTTGTACAAAATTGTGTCTGAAAATCTAAACTTTAAGAAACTGTGTTTTCGGTGGGTATCCAGACTCCTCACAGAGGACCACAAAGGGAAGAGATTTGCCACTTCATTGGACTTTTTGATTCGTTACGAGGAAGAAGGGGATGACATGTTGAGTGAAATTGTCATTGGAGATGAAACATGGGTATCCCATAACACTCCCGAAAGCAAGCGACAATCGATGGAATGGCGACACACAACCTCACCCGTCAAGGTCAATGCCAAATAGACGCTGTCAAAGCGCAAGATTGTGGCAACTATGTTCTGGGACCGGCGCGGTGTTTTGCTAGTGGACTTTATGCCACGAGGAACGACAATCAACTCAGATGCCTACTGTGCAACTCTAAAGAAGCTCCGCAGAGCAATTCAAAACAAAAGGCGCGGCATGCTGACAAAAGGAGTTTTGCTCCTGCACGATAACGCTAGGCCTCACACCTCTCAAATAACTCGGGGTTTGATTGATTCTTTTGGCTGGGAAGTTTTGGACCATGCACCATACAGCCCCGACCTTGCTCCTAGCGATTTTCACCTTTTCCGGTACCTGAAACACCATCTTGGCGGGCAGCGCTTCAATGACGACGATGAAATGAAAGCGGCCGTGAACTCCTGGCTGTCGGAGCAGGCGGCCGAATTCTTTGAAGAGGGAATTAAAAACTTAGTTGTACGGTATGACAAGTGCTTAAATAAACAAGGCAACTATGTAGAAAAATAGGTAAAAGTGTGTAGAATCAGAAAATAAATGTTTTTTTACCAAAGTATATCTTTTTTAAAAAATAAAAACGGCTCTTACTTAAAAAACAACTCCTGTATTCCTTCCAGATGCTGCGGTATTTGGTTATTATGCTCCGAATTGGCCCTACTTTTATTTCTTGTCGCAACGTTTCGTTTGTTATGTGGTCACTCCTTTGGCAGCCCCCCCTCCTCCCCCACCGTCGGAGTCCTCTCTCGGGCATGAGCGTGTGTGTGTTGTCCTTAGCATGAGTTAGTTTAATTTAGATTAAGTAGTGTGTAAACCTAGGGATCGATTACCTAAGGAGTGTTGTCCCATAGGAACTTACCATCGCCACCATCACTTCTACACTTCATGCGTTACCTCAAGTTCTTTATCGAGATACTCAGTATTGACGACCAGGAGGAACTTCTGGAAGAGCCATGGTCTTAAAATTTTACTCTCGTTTCATGTCTGGTATAATTTTACATACATTGCGAATAGTGCCACCTATATATCCAAATCTATCCAATTTTATATCTAGATTGTTATTAATGTCTAGGCCAATAATCCCAACTAAGTGAAGGATAGCATCTGGTCTAAACTCACACTATCCACATTGATTTTGGATCCGGCCTCATAGTCTTTGTTTTGGAAATACCAGCATTGTAATGATGGAAACATCATTTTCTTTGCACATGTCGGAATACTGGTCATAGCAACTTTGCACTCTAACACAATCACATAAGCAGTGCAGTTATCATTCATGTGCATATAGCATCCAGGTGCTTTCAGTCAGCGCTTCCATAAAGTGCTGCATCCTTCAAAGATTCTTTCAAACGGGCGTCCAGCAGTATTTGAAATCAACAGCTCTCCCGTGGACGAAAGTGTTGAAATACATTACCATTATGGATTGGTGTACTGTAATAAACATCGTAGTCGATAGTGCAACACAGAACATGTGTGGAGCCAACGAGAAAACGATTGCGTATCTGTGACGTTACAACCATATTGCCTGACCTGGATGTATACTATAGCAATTATATACTGTGTAGGTGTTTACGAAATGAACCTTTCATCCCATAAAGTCAGATATGCGGGCGAATGATTTGAAATCACAATTCCCGATGTCAAATCTATCCTCTCTGTAAGGCAAAACAAATATAATATTTTACACGAATAGAAATCTGATCACTTTCCACTTATCTGGTGATATTTCAGAGCACTAACCACAGTAACTTTATGTTCCAACAGCATAAAATTCCAACAAGTATCGTTATTTTTATTTATAAGTGTACAGCATCCGAAAAGATGTGGTACAAGTAGGCAGTTGACCTAATTGGTCTCCTTCTGGGTGGGTGAAGGCGAACTAATACTCACTGTGAGTTGGCAGTCTTCGCAATCGTGCGTGTTGCTAGTATTCTATGATTTTTACAGGGAAATTGGAGAAGTATTCAATATGGCGAGTGTTTTCACTGAATCTCTGTTACCTTTCCCCCCCCCCCCCCCATTTAAACTGGTTGGTTGGCGGTCACAATGACAGCCTCTTCACCTCTGAGCATATGATGCAGCCGGAAATGTGAGAGGAAGTGCCGGCGTGGCTGGCGTCGGCTAGGGTCTCCAGTCGTCTACCGACCACTACTCCCTGGCCTTTGGATGAGGCTGCATGCTTCATGATCGCGAGTATTTGGGACTGAACTTTTTTTATTTTTGAAACGTTGTGGCGGAGGAGGGTGCTTGTGTTCTCAAATGTGATTTATCAAATGTTTTCATGAGATTCTCAAACACTGAAGATATGTTCCATTATGAAGAAGAATCATCGGAGGGTGGTGGTGAATATTATAAACAACCCATGTGACTCCTGCAAATACTGTTAAACAAATTATTTAATAGGGTACTGCAAATGGACCATTTTTGATATTGTACCAGCTATCCCTTTGTCACCACCGTTAACCAATAAGAACACAGTGAAACTTCCTGGCAGATTAAAACTGTGTGCCCGACCGAGACTCGAACTCGGGACTTTTGCCTTTCGCGGGCAACTGCTCTACCATCTGAGCTACCGAAGCACGACTCACGCCCGGTACTCACAGCTTTAATTCTGCCAGTATCTCGTCTCCTACCTTCCAAACTTCATTCAAGAACACAGTGTTCTGAGGAGGGATGAAAACCTTCGTCTGCTGATTTGGATATTTGGTTCACGTATGTGTTTTCACAAACAGGGAGTAATCACCTGAGAGACGGAGGCCGGGAGCGAGTCTGGAACTACCAGACCAGTGGAATGCCGTCAACTAAAGCTGAGTTTGTGGCTGTGAGATCAAAGGAGGTCACATCTGGTCCGCTGTCAGTGGTATTTAGTATCACGGCGGCTAACGTATCTCATGTTAATTTAAACTGCGGATAACCACAGCCAAACCTCGACATTTTGAAATAAATAATCCGCACTGGATGTATAATACTTTTACATGATAAGCCACGACCTGTTTCGCACAACTAGGAGACTCATGCACAGTTGATAAATATTGTATTAGAAAGAATCTTTATCACATCAGGATGCGTCTTCTAGCGGCAAAAAATTGGACATGTCTTTCAATAAAAATGTATTCTACAGCCACTGTGGATTATTTCTTTTGTGATATATTCCATTCAGTGTTGCGTATATTCACTTCATCATGGTGGCGGTAGAGGTTGCAGACGTGAGCTGTACCCAAGTGGCAGAGGGGTGGACCCCTGTCTCCCACAAACTGAATAAATTAAGAATATGCTAAGCGAATTTAAATATATATTGTTATTGACATTGGTTTGAATATCCTATCATGAGGTCCTTTCGTTTCAGCACAGACTGAGCCTTTTTCCCTCCAATTTCCAGACAATGAGGGTTGGGGAAGTGCATGAGGGAAGAGGGAAGTGGGGAGGAGAGGGGAGTGCTTGGGGATTTCTCAGGAAAGGAAAAACTGAACACAAATGGGAGGGGTAACAAAAAAGTGCCCCTTTTTCCTTAGGAATGGTGGGAGAGGCAAGAGAGAGAGAGAGAGAGAGAGAGAGAGAGAGAGAGAGAGAGAGAGAGACTGGTATAGTATTTCTCAGAAGGACGATTATCTCACGGGGCTCGTAAATCAAATAGCATAAAAATAAATTAAGGGGAGGAGAAGTGGAATAACTGGCCCCTGAATGTATGCTTGCTCCTGGTGTATGCAACCTGCACACAAAAAAGATGCCGGTACCAGAATTATGCTTGTATCAATATTTGATAGCGGATTCATTAAAATGCGACGACACTAAAGTTTTGGCTTTAGTAACTTTTGTCAGAACTGGTCTGTGTTGTGTTGCCTGTAAGAATAGTTAGTGCACGTGCCAGAGGTTTTGGGTGTTTCAAGTGGTTAAGGGAGATTTACGAATATATACTCTAACATAGATAAGTGTCAGCCATGAGTGTAACTTTTCGATAATAGTTATATTGCTGGATAGGAACGGTATTGTGTATGTGGAGTAATTCCTTACCGAGATTTATTCCCCCAAAACGTTTCTCGATCGTCTAATGAAGCACAGGAACACAATGATTAGAGGTGGATTATAGAAGATAGCGTATTTTGCCCATATGTATTGTTAATGACAAGACCATTTAGACTAATTTGCCCAGGTTGACTCACTTCTAGGAGGAAATTCCAACTGCTACAATTATTTTTGTAGTAAAAGTGATGAATGACAATTTCAGTTAGGATTTGCTAGTGGGTACGTGAGAGAGCAACAACTCAAGAGGCTGATATTTTAAAAATATCAAATTTAAATTGAAATATAGAGTGGAGGTGGCACCTAGGATTTATTTAGAGTTTTTTGTATTGTCTATCTCGATTAGTGTTGGGCTATTAGTTTTTTGCCGTCAGTCATTCACGATCGACTTTTGATTAATGTAACAAGTTTACATTTTTAAAGAGTAGGAGATATACTTTTATGAGTCAAGAATAAATTTTAGTCTTCGAGTAATTATTTACCCACGATGATTTTTGAACAACTGGTTGTGAAAGGGAAAGAATTAATTCTCACATTTAGCAAGTATTGTGAACATTATCAAGTTAACAATTAGATCCAGACAATTTGATTCAGAATAATTAAAACCAAAGATGGTCATTTTCAAAGACTAGCCCCTTATAGCTTAACACATTAAACCAATTTCGTAAGAGGTTGCCACTGAAAGATTACGAATAATTAAATACTGGAATTAGCCAGAACATTTCTAAAAGATTTTCCAAAGGAATGAACTGATATGTATCTAAAGATTATATTAAACATTTATTAGTAAAGGAACAAAAAAAACAGAGGTAGTACCTAAAGAAGTTTATTTAAGGGGCCTTAGTAACAATTTGTATCTCTGAATTTGGATGCCTGATTCTATTACGAAAATTACTTTAATTCTGACTGTTTTCCACAATTTAGTTATTTGTAAGTAACTGATGGTTTATAAATGCTAAAGCCTTAACCATCGTGATACTGAAAGTTGCATATTTACGCTAGATGAGATACACTCCTGGAAATTAAAATAAGAACACCGTGAATTCATTGTCCCAGGAAGGGGAAACTTCATTGATACATTCCTGGGGTCAGATACATCACATGATCACACTGACAGAACCACAGGCACATAGACACAGGCAACAGAGCATGCACAATGTCGGCACTAGTACAGTGTATATCCACCTTTCGCAGCAATGCAGGCTGCTATTCTCCCATGGAGACGATCGTAGAGATGCTGGATGTAGTCCTGTGGAACGGCTTGCCATGCCATTTCCACCTGGCGCCTCAGTTGGACCAGCGTTCGTGCTGGACGTGCAGACCGCGGGAGACGACGCTTCATCCAGTACCAAACATGCTCAATGGGGGACAGATCCGGAGATCTTGCTGGCCAGGGTAGTTGACTTACACCTTCTAGAGCACGTTGGGTGGCACGGGATACATGCGGACGTGCATTGTCCTGTTGGAACAGCAAGTTCTCTTGCCGGCCTAGGAATGGTAGAACGATGGGTTCGATGACGGTTTGGATGTACCGTGCAATATTCAGTGTCTCTTCGACGATCACCAGTGGTGTACGGCCAGTGTAGGAGATCGCTCCCCACACCATGATGCCGGGTGTTGGCCCTGTGTGCCTCGGTCGTATGCAGTCCTGATTGTGGCGCTCACCTGCACGGCGCCAAACACGCATACGACCATCATTGGCACCAAGGCAGAAGCGACTCTCATCGCTGAAGACGACACGTCTCCATTCGTCCCTCCATTCACGCCTGTCGCGACACCACTGGAGGCGGGCTGCACGATGTTGCGATGAGCGGAAGACGGCCTAACGGTGTGCGGGACCGTAGCCCAGCTTCATGGAGACGGTTGCGAATGGTCCTCGCCGATACCCCAGGAGCAACAGTGTCCCTACATCTACATCTATACTCCACGAGCCACCTTACGGTGTGTGGCGGAGGGTACTTATTGTACCACTATCTGATCCCCCCTTCCCTGTTCCATTCACGAATTGTGCGTGGGAAGAACGACTGCTTGTAAGTCTCCGTATTTGCTCTAATTTCTCGGATCTTTTCGTTGTGATCATTACGCGAGATATATGTGGGCGGTAGTAATATGTTGCCCATCTCTTCCCGGAATGTGCTCTCTCGTAATTTCGATAATAAACCTCTCCGTATTGCGTAACGCCTTTCTTGAAGTGTCCGCCACTGGAGCTTGTTCAGCATCTCCGTAACGCTCTCGCGCTGACTAAATGTCCCCATGACGAATCGCACTGCTTTTCGCTGGATCATGTCTATCTCTTCTATTAATCCAACCTGGTAAGGGTCCCATACTGATGAGCAATACTCAAGAATCGGACGAACAAGCGTTTTGTAAGCTACTTCTTTCGTCGATGAGTCACATTTTCTTAGAATTCTTCCTATGAATCTCAACCTGGCGCCTGCTTTTCCCACTATTTGTTTTATGTGATCATTCCACTTCAGATCGCTCCGGATAGTAACTCCTAAGTATTTTACGGTCGTTACCGCTTCCAATGATTTACCACCTATGGCGTAATCGTACTGGAATGGATTTCTGCCCCTATGTATGCGCATTATATTACATTTATCTACGTTTAGGGAAAGCTGCCAGCTGTCGCACAATGCATTAATCCTCTGCAGGTCTTCCTGGAGTACGTAAGAGTCTTCTGATGTTGCTACTTTCTTGTAGACAACCGTGTCATCTGCAAATAGCCTCACGGAGCTACCGATGTTGTCAACTAAGTCATTTATGTATATTGTAAACAATAAAGATCCTATCACGCTTCCTTGCGGTACTCCCGAAATTACCTCTACATCTGCAGATTTTGAACCGTTAAGAATGACATGTTGTGTTCTTTCTTCTAGGAAATCCTGAATCCAATCACAAACCTGGTCCGATATTCCGTAAGCTCGTATTTTTTTCACTAAACGTAAGTGCGGAACCGTATCAAATGCCTTCCTGAAGTCCAGGAATACGGCATCAATCTGCTCGCCAGTGTCTACGGCACTGTGAATTTCTTGGGCAAATAGGGCGAGCTGAGTTTCACATGATCTCTGTTTGCGGAATCCATGTTGGTTATGATGAAGGAGATTTGTATTATCTAAGAACGTCATAATACGAGAACACAAAACATGTTCCATTATTCTACAACAGATCGGCGTAAGCGAAATAGGCCTATAATTATTCGCATCTGATTTATGACCCTTCTTGAAAATGGGAACGACCTGCGCTTTCTTCCAGTCGCTAGGTACTTTACGTTCTTCCAGCGATCTACAATAAATTGCTGATAGAAAGGGGGCAAGTTCTTTAGCATAATCACTGTAGAATCTTAAGGGTATCTCGTCTGGTCCGGATGCTTTTCCGCTACTAAGTGATAGCAGTTGTTTTTCAATTCCGATATCGTTTATTTCAATATTTTCCATTTTGGCGTCCGTGCGACGGCTGAAGTCAGGGACCGTGTTACGATTTTCCGCAGTGAAACAGTTTCGGAACACTGAATTCAGTATTTCTGCCTTTCTTCGGTCGTCCTCTGTTTCGGTGCCATCGTGGTCAACGAGTGACTGAATAGGGGATTTAGATCCGCTTACCGATTTTACATATGACCAAAACTTTTTAGGGTTCTTGTTTAGATTGTTTGCCAATGTTTTATGTTCGAATTCGTTGAATGCTTCTCTCATTGCTCTCTTTACACTCATTTTCGCTTCGTTCAGCTTTTCCTTATCAGCTATGATTCGACTACTCTTAAACCTATGATGAAGCTTTCTTTGTTTCCGTAGTACCTTTCGTACATGATTGTTATACCACGGTGGATCTTTCCCCTCGCTTTGGATCTTAGTCGGTACGAACTTATCTAAGACGTACTGGACGATGTTTCTGAATTTTTTCCATTTTTGTTCCACATCCTCTTCCTCAGAAATGAACGTTTGATGGTGGTCACTCAGATATTCTGCGATTTGTGCCCTATCACTCTTGTTAAGCAAATATATTTTCCTTCCTTTCTTGGCATTTCTTATTACACTTGTAGTCATTGATGCAACCACTGACTTATGATCACTGATACCCTCTTCTACATTCACGGAGTCGAAAAGTTCCGGTCTATTTGTTGCTATGAGGTCTAAAACGTTAGCTTCACGAGTTGGTTCTCTAACTATCTGCTCGAAGTAATTCTCGGACAAGGCAGTCAGGATAATGTCACAAGAGTCTCTGTCCCTGGCTCCAGTTCTGATTGTGTGACTATCCCATTCTATACCTGGTAGATTGAAGTCTCCCCCTATTACAATAGTATGATCACGAAACTTCTTCACGACGTTCTGCAGGTTCTCTCTGAGGCGCTCAACTACTACGGTTGCTGATGCAGGTGGTCTATAGAAGCATCCGACTATCATATCTGACCCACCTTTGATACTTAACTTAACCCAGATTATTTCACATTCGCATTCGCTAATAACTTCACTGGATATTATTGAATTCTTTACTGCTATAAATACTCCTCCACCATTGGCGTTTATCCTATCCTTGCGGTATATATTCCATTCTGTGTCTAGGATTTCGTTACTGTTCACTTCCGGTTTTAACCAACTTTCCGTTCCTAATACTATATGCGCACTATTTCCTTCAATAAGAGATACTAATTCAGGAACCTTGCCCTGGATACTCCTGCAGCTTACCAATATTACGTTAACTTTTCCTGTTTTTGGTCTCTGAGGACGGACGTTCTTTATCAACGATGATAATGTCCTCTCTGGTAAGCCGTCAGGTATTTTATCGTTTCGCCCAAGGGGGGGTCCCTCTAACCTAAAAAACCCCCGTGTGCACGCCACACGTACTCTGCTACCCTAGTAGCTGCTTCCGGTGTGTAGTGCACGCCTGACCTGTCTAGGGGGGCCCTACAGTTCTCCACCCAATAACGGAGGTCGATGAATTTGCAACCATTATAGTCGCAGAGTCGTCTGAGCCTCTGGTTTAGACCCTCCACACGGCTCCAAACCAGAGGACCGCGATCGACTCTAGGCACTATGCTGCAGATATTAAGCTCAGCTTGCACTCCGCGTGCGATGCTGGTTGTCTTCACCAAATCAGCCAGCCGCCGGAAGGAACCAAGGATGGCCTCAGAACCCAAGCGGCAGGCGTCATTCGTTCCGACATGTGCTACTATCTGCAGCCGGTCACACCCAGTACGTTCAATAGCTGCCGGAAGGGCCTCCTCCACATTACGGACGAGACCCCCCGGCAAGCACACCGAGTGCACACTGGCATTCTTCCCCGACCTACCCGCTATTTTCCTGAGGGGCTCCATAACCCGCCTAACGTTGGAGCTCCCTATAACTAATAGGCCCGCCCTCTGTGACTGTCGGGACCTTGCCGGAGAATCGGCCACTGGCCCAACAGGCGAGGCATCCTGTGGTGGCTCGGAAACGATGTCATCACCACTAGGAAGCACCCCGTACCTGTTGGAAAGGGGTAAGGCAGCTGCCACGCGGCCAGATCCCACCTTCGCCTTTCGGCCAGGCACGCGCGAGCCCACCACTGTCCGCCATTCACCCTGGAGTGATGGCTGACCGGTAAGATGCTCACTGCCGGAAGACGCAGCGACATCAGGGGTTCCATGTGATTCCAAGGCCACCGAAGTAGGCATAGGTCTCACCACAGTTGCCCCAACGCCACTACGAGCCGACGCCTGCGCCTCGAGCTCGATGAGCCTAACAGACAAAGCCTCCACCTGCCCCCGAAGAGTGGCCAATTCTCCTTGCGTCCGCTCACAACAACCACAGTCCCTACACATGACTATGTCTACCCTACTCTATACGGTGACAAATTCCCAAGATAATCTTCTGATGAGCTACTCTGATAATCAATTTGCTGGGAAGTGGCGGTGCGGTCCCCTACGGCACTGCGTAGGATCCTACGGTCTTGGCGTGCATCCGTGCGTCGCTGCGGTCCGGTCCCAGGTCGATGGGCACGTGCACCTCCCGCCGACCACTGGCGACAGCATCGATGTACTGTGGAGACCTCACGCCCCACGTGTTGAGCAATTCGGCGGTACGTCCACCCGGCCTCCCAAAAAAAAAAAAAATGGCTCTGAGCACTATGGGACTCAACTGCTGAGGTCATTAGTCCCCTAGAACTTAGAACTAGTTAAACCTAACTAACCTAAGGACATCACAAACATCCATGCCCGAAGCAGGATTCGAACCTGCGACCGTAGCGGTCTTGCGGTTCCAGACTGCAGCGCCTTTAACCGCACGGCCACTTCGGCCGGCTCCCGGCCTCCCGCATGCCCACTATACGCCCTCGCTCAAAGTCCGTCAACTGCACATACGGTTCACGTCCACGCTGTCGCGGCATGCTACCAGTGTTAAAGACTGCGATGGAGCTCCGTATGCCACGGCAAACTGGCTGACACCGACGGAGGCGGTGCACAAATGCTGTGCAGCTAGCGCCATTCGACGGCCTACACCGCGGTTCCTGGTGTGTCCGCTGTGCCGTGCGTGTGATCATTGCTTGTACAGCCCTCTCGCAGTGTCCGGAGCAAGTATGGTGGGTCTGACACACCGGTGTCAATGTGTTCTTTTTTCCATTTCCAGGAGTGTATTTCATTTATGTAGTGGTATATTGTTACATGATAACTTACGTATTCTTACGATACGTGTAATGAGAGAATTTACAAAGACGTCGCTTCATTAGTAGTGAGTTGGCTTGTGCATTAGCGGTGCTGAATGTTCATAGGTCTTGTTTTTGGTAAATGAGCAAAAGCCAAATAAGAACCATTTAATCGAATGTATGTGTTAGTACTGGAAGGCAGGAACTACTAATTCGATGAAGTACTTACTGGTCACGTAGTTCCTTGTACAGTGTTTCTAGGAACCTATGTTCTTCCGAGAGGTTGGACAGAATTCTATTGCTCGTCTCCATGAGTAATTACCAGTTTTATTTAATATATATTTTTCCTCGATTTTCTCGTATACCGAGACGAAGTGGTACCTGAATGCCTTAACACGACTATTTAAATAGACACTTGTAGGTGGCAGTACCACCACACTGCAAGCTCTTACAGTGAAAATTGAACAGATCAAATAAGTCAAATAATCAGATACGCCCTTATGAAGCCCAATGTTGTGGAAGTTCGAGAATCTTACTTTGTTTATGTCAGGAGGGACGCTTAGGATATGTCAAGAGATTTTCAACAGTAGATGGAAAAATACGTGTTGGGTAGAACTTATATTCATTCTTCTCGTCTTCGACAAAATGGAAATTACTTGAAGGAAAAAACAGAAGAAAGTTTAAAACGATTGTCGGGTACTCGGTGGAAATCTCATTACAATTCTGTTTCAGTGGAAACAGTGTTGAGCACAGTGAAAGACATGAGTGACCCATCCAAGACATACCTTGATACAATATTTGTAGTAGGCCTCCACCTTTCAGCTATACGTGACATCACATTTTTTACTTACATCAACATCTGGTATACGGTACTGGAGGATGTAAATTTAGTCCACCTATATCTACAGTCTGCCAAAAGGACTTTGGATAAAGGACTCACTAAATTAAAAACTACGAATGAGTTTTTGTTGACGGAACTAACTAGAATTGTGGATAATGCTGTTACTTTTGGTACCAAATGTGCAATGATATGGTCATTAACAGTGATGAATGACAAATAAGAGGGGTAAATAAACAATATCGGATGAACTATCTTATAATGCTGAATTATCGATACAAGAAGTAGTTCGTCGATCAGTGTTTGAATGCACACACCGATTTATACAAGTATTGTCACAAAGATACACAGCCATGAAGGAAATCATCAAAATTTTCCATATTGTTGAAACTAAACTTATTCTCGAGGTTTTCGATACGCTGTCGCTCTTGCACTAAAGAATTCGATAGCAATTTAAGATGAGTTAGATTAAAAGCAGTTGTTGCAAGAAATAAAAAGGTGTAGCAGGCATTCACGTGTAGCCGACGCGTGTGTGAACGTATTTGCTGCTAGACGGACAGCCTAAGACATCCTTCGTTCACCATTAAATGAGATTTCAAAGAATCATTACCCTGTACATCACTTATAATCCATTATTTCTTTGTAATTTGTGTCTCAGTCACCTCATATCAGATAATATTTTTTAAATTGAAACTATAAAAAGTTATCGTTGCTCTACCCTGTATGTTAAACTAGGAACGAATTGCCACTCTGCCGATTTAATCAACGGAAGGAAAAGCTTTAAATTGAGTCGATTTCAACGACGTCATTGAGAATTCAGCAAAATAAAGGTACGAAAATATTTACTATTATAACGTCAATTTTCTTTACTTTTTTAATTTTTAGTCTTCTGACTGGCTTAATGCGGCCACCCACGAATTCCTCTCCTACGCCATGCTCTTCGTCTCAGAGAGGTACTTGCAACCTACGTCCTCAATTATTTGCCGGAATTATTCAAATCTCTGTCTCTACAGTGTTTGTCCTCTACAGCTCCCTCTAGTACCACGGAACACATTCCCTCATGTGTTAAAAGATGTCCTATCATCCTGTCAGTGTTTTCCACATGTTCCTTTTCTCTCCTAACCCCATAATTCGTTACAATTTCAGTCCACCTAATTTTCAACAATCGATTGCACCTCATCTCACATGCTTTAATTCTCTTTTGTTCCGGTTCTCCCACAATCCATGTTTCACTACCATACAATGCTAAGCTCCAAACGTACATTTTCAGAAACATTTTCCTCAAATTAAGGCCTATGTTTGATACTAGTAGATTTCTCTTGGTCAGGAATGCCCTTTTTGCCAGTGCTAGTCTGCTTTTGACGTCCTCCCTACTTCGTCCATCATTGGTTATTATTTTGCTGCCTGGGTAGTAGAATTCCTTAACTTCATCTACTTTGATACCATCAATACCGATGTTAAGTTTCTCTCTGTACTCATTAGACAGTTCATCCCATTCAGCAGATGACGTAATTGTTCTTTACTTTCACCCAGAATAGCAATGTAATAGCGAATCGCATCATTGATATCCTTTCGCCTTTAATTTTAATTCCATTCCGGAATTTTTTTTATTTCAATCATTGCTTCTTCGACGTACAGATTGAACAGTAGGGCTGATAGAATACATTCCAGTGTTACACTCTTTTTAATCCGAGCACTTTGTTTTGCTCGTCCACTCTTATAATTCCATCTTGGCTCCCTAAAGCTTATTATTTTCAGAATTTCAAACATCATGCACCATTTCACATTGTCGAACGCCTTTTCCAGGTCGATAAATCCTACGAACGTGTCTTGATTTTCCTTAATTTTCGCTCCCATTATCAACTGCAACGTCATAATTGCCTCTCTGGTGCCTTTATCTTTCCTAAAACCAAACTGATCATCATCCAACAAATCCACAGCTTTCATTTCCAATCATCTGTATATAATTCTGGACGGCAAGTTCTATGCTGACTGCGATAATTCTCGTACTTCTCAAGTCTTCCAGTCTTCCTAATTGTGTCGATAATGTTTTTCCGAAAGTCAGATGATATGTCGCGACTCAGACTTTCTACACACCAATGTGAACAGTCGTCTTGTTGCCATTTCCCGAAGCGATTTTAGAAATTCTGATGGAACGTTATCTATCCCCTCTGCCTTATTTAATTTTCATTCCTGCAAATCTCTCGTACATTCTGGTTGTAATATAGGCTCCTCACTCGTTTCGAAATCGACTCCTGATTCTTCTCCTAACACATTAGCCAAATCTTACCTCTCACAGAGGCCTTCAAGGTATTCTTTCTCCCTACCCTTTCTCTCCTATGCATTTAACAGTGGTATTCTCGTTGTACTCTTGATGTTACCACCATTGCATTTAATTTCACCGAATGTTGTTTTGACTTTCCTATGTGTGGTGTCAGTCCTTTCGACAAACATTTCCTTTTGGATTTCTTCGCATTTTTCATGCGGCCAATTAGTCTTAGCTTCTCTGTACTTCCTACTTATTGAATTCCTCAGCGAATTGTATTTCTGTATTCCCGTTATGTTCCTGAACATTTTTGTACTTCCTTCTTCCATCGATTAGCTGAAGTATTTCTTCTGTTGCACAGGGTTTCCTTTCAGCTACTTTTCTTGTACATAATTTTTCTTTCCAGCTTCTGTGATTGTCCTTTTTAGAGATGTCCATCCCTCTTCAACTGTCCACTGAGATATGCCTTATTGCTGTATCTATTGCCTTAGAGAACTTCAAGCGTATCTCGTCATTCCTTACTGCTTCCGTGTCTCACTTCTTTGCCTATTCTTCATCACTTCTACGTTGTGGTCCTGGGCAGGCCTTACGATCCAGGATCTGATTTTGGAATGTCTCTGCCCTACCTTCCTATTCATAACGAATGCTACTACTTTTATACTATTTTCTGCTGATATTACCCCATACTCACCTGACCAGGAATTCTCATCTTCTTCCCATTCCACTTCAGTGACACCTACTATATCTAGATTGAGCCTTTGCATTTACCTTTTCAGACTTTCTAGCTTCTCTACCACATTGGTACAATTACTTTTGACATTCCATACCCCGACTCGTAGAACTTATACCTTTCCTTGGTTACTCAGTCTTGTTCTTATGGTCACGTCCATCTTAGCAGTCCCCTTCCGGAGATCCGAAAGGGGGACTATTCCGGAATCTTTTGCCAATCGAGAGATAATCATGACACGTTTTCAGCTACAGGCCACTTGTACTGTAAATAGACATTATGTGTCTTTAATGCAGTGGTTTACAATGCCTTCTGCATCCTCATGCCGTCAATCATTGCTGATTCTTCCGCCTTTAGGGAGAGATTCTCATCCCAAGGACACGAGAGTGCTCTGCAACTATGTCTTCTTTGGCAAGACAGAATGAGGGTGACTTCTTATGCCGGAAGTCTTCGGCGCTAATGCTGTTTATTTATCAAAATTTAAGCTATGGCGGGTTTCGAACCTGGTAGTGAGGACGTTTTGATTATTGATCAAACACTCTACCCCGACACAACAGTTGTCCTTTAATGTCAACGCTAATTGTGCGAAGCTAACTGATGTAACTGTACTACAATAGTTTCCAGACAAATAAAATAAAATGTGACGTGGGTATACTATTCTTTATTATATTTTTCCAGTCTTCCTGGTAATTGCTGTGATAAATGCTGATTCGTATTCTAAGTTTCGCACTATATCTTTTATTCATGTATATTACAATCACATGAGCGTCGAGTACACACACTGCCGGCCGTTGTGGCCAAGCGGTTCCAGGAGCTTCAATCTGGAAACGCGCGACCGCTACGGTCGCAAGATCGAATCCTGCCTCGGGCATGGATGTGTGTGATGTCCTTAGGTTAGTTATGTTTAAGTAGTTCTAAGTTCAAGATGTTAAGTCCCATAGTGCCCAGAGCCATTTGAACCATTCGAAGTACCCACACTATAAATAAATTTGTCAGTCATTAAAAATGTAAATATTCATCTTTTTACGAAGTTTACACTACAATTAGGTAAATCTCGAAGAAGATCAGGAGCTTTATTTAGCTGATGGCACTGATTTACCGTGATCCGACTAAGCCACGTACCCTGTAATTATTAGAGGCAAGAAGGAGAGATCAGTTACTGGTACCAGAAGTTCCCGCAGCCATACGCTATCAGGTGACTTGCTGAGTATTGGTGTTGATATACATGTAGAAGTTGAATTAGCGATAGCATATAACCATGACTGTCAACTGCCCCTGGATCACGGGGTCCCGGGTCCGATTCCCGACCGGGTTGGGGATATCCTCTGCCCGCGGACTGGGTGTTTGTGTTGTCCTCAACATTTCATCATCATCATGGCTGGATTGGACTTTGTAAAAAAATTGGACTGTGTAAAAATTGGGACTTTGTACAGGCACTGATGACCGAGCAGTTCACTGCCAAACAAACCAAACACCATCATCATCATCATCATCATCATCATCATCACCATCGTCAAAAAAAGTTGCTGCGTGGTTTATCATTTCTACCCGCTTGTTACAATTGATGGTCTATTAGACGACACAAAACTAACAATCTGGTGCACCATCATTCTTCTGAATATCTTGTGCAGTTTACATTTTGTTTTATTTTGGTACCAATTACAATTAACCTTCCTGCAATCATATAGTGACAAAGACAGGTTGCGTTTTTGAAGACTTCCGGCATAAGAAGCCACCCTCATTCTGCCTTGTCAAAGAGGACAGAGGTGCAGAGCACTCTCGTGTCCTTGGGAATCTCTCCCTAAAGGCGGAAGAATCAGCAGTGATTGACGGCATGAGGATGCAGAAGGCATTGGAAACCACTGCATTAAAGACACATAATGTCTATCTACAGTACAAGTGGTCTGTAGCTGAAAAACTGTCATGATTATCTCTCGACTGGCAAAAGGTTCCGGAACAGTCCCCCTTTCGGATCTCCGGGAGGAGACTGCCAAGAGGGAGGTGACCGTGAGAACAAGACTGTTACTGTCACAAAGATGCAGCTTTAAATACACTCTAAGATAGTAAAAACTTCCAAACTTTACAAGCTGCACAACAGCGTGAGACTCAGTGTCTTTCTGAAGTCCTCCCTCCTGTACAGCATTAGTGCAGGCATTCTATACATCTTAGCTCTTCCCTGTCTACTTATTTTCCTATCTCCGTAATATATAAATTGCTAATTTTAAGCAGGTCTGTTTCCGATTAAGTGTCAACCACACTCAGAGAGAGAAAAAAGGACGCACCATGAAGGAATTATCCGAATGGGAAGAAAATTGGCAGATATGGTGAACATGTGCAGAAAAATGATTACGGGGTCAGAATAATTGGATTATTCATTTAAAAGCAAGAGATTCAAAAATTGAGCAAGTCAAGAAAGCATTGATCCATCCCTTGCTCTTATGCAAGCAGTTATTTGACTTACAAGGTGACCCTCCGTACTGTAAATCACGGATTTTATTGAGCTT
This sequence comes from Schistocerca piceifrons, assembly GCF_021461385.2. NCBI lineage: Eukaryota > Metazoa > Arthropoda > Insecta > Orthoptera > Acrididae > Schistocerca > Schistocerca piceifrons. Next base: position 633,489,865 of record NC_060139.1, read on the forward strand.
CAAATATATACCTGAGTACCTGTCTATCCGTTTTTTTAGCGACGGGCCTTGGTTTTTGAGAAAATCGATTTTGAAGTTCATTGCGTGCCTTGTATACCCATAACATAACAGGTATTCCGAGATAGTCAGCGTAGCACAGCGGTAAAGATTCTCAGCTACCGCGTCGGAGATACAGTGTTCGAATCCTGCTCAAGTATGTTTTTTTTTCCTTCAAAATCGACCGATTTTTTCAATTTTATTTCAAAGAATATCAACAAACAGTGTAAGGTGTGCGAAACTATAAAGATATATTCAGTTGTTATTTTTTAAAATATTCATTCCATTTGTAGTTCGCAGTTGGAGTACCAAATTTTCGTACAACTGTCGCTTCTTATATTACCTGAAATCGATCTCTGCCAATCATCGTTGGTCCTAACGCTCAAAAACAGCGGAATTAATTGGGAAATACAGAAATGCAGTCGTGTCCTGCATGAAATCTGAGAAGTTCACGGAACTGGTGTACGAAGAATTTTTGCGTTCCGTAATTCTTCCGTACGTGAGACAGAAAAAATTTTGTACATTGTCGATTCGTGAGGAGAGCAAACCGATTCAAGTTTATGCGATCATCTGTTCACTGATGAAAGGAAAGCGCGCACCTGCACCCTAAAAGTGGTCCCACCAAAGTAAGATCGTTGATATTGTAACAAATCCCCACCGCTTTACCCTAATTACTTATGTGAGGCAAACAGAGCAACCATCAATCGACGAAATTAGAGAAAAATCCGTTTTATATGAAAACCGATACTTCAGACCCATTCTCATCAAGTCAGTAGTCGAAAAACTCCCAAATCCGTCTGATAAAATACGCATTAAGAACATTTTTTACAGTACACAGTCAGCCACACTATACATAGATCATACTTACTCATTATTCCACTCATCTATCATAGGTTATGATTTCGAGTTTCGGTTAGGCGCGCAGTTGTAATCTGTCGCTTTAATCTGCCACCAAGTTTCATATCAGCCAACACTCCACTGCAGAGTGAAAAATCCATTCTGGGAACAATCCCCCGGCTGTGGCTACAGTATCTTCCTGGAGTTCTATCCCCGCAAATTTCTCAACGAAGTCTGGTAATTAAGAGATGAGATACTGTTGGAAGTAAAGTTGTGAGGACATGTCATATGTCGTCCTTGAGTAGCTGCGTTGGTGGAGCACTTTCCCGCGTAAGGCAAAAGTCCCGAGTCCGAGTCTCAGTCTGGCACAAAATTTTAATGAGCTATAAAGTTTCGTCTGTAACACAGTGCGAAGAGGCGGATGTAGTGTCTTGTATAAATATTATATCGCCTTATGTAGCTTGTAATGGTTCTTTATTTACGTGACCATTACGGCACTCCAACCCCAGTTCTCGATACCAGTAATATCGTACCACTTTTCTGCGAAGTAACAGACATATTTTTGTGACAGTATTCACATTTGGTTTTATTAATGTATAAGTACTCCGATGTATCGATATATTACAGTAATATGGTTCTTGTGTGTATTCATTTCCGTGAGACTGTCATAATCTTTGACTTACTTGCAACCGTTTTGGCTCGAATGCGCACAGAGCAAATGGTTCAAATGGGACTTAACTGCTAAAGTCATCTTTCCCCTAGAACTTAGAACTACTTAAACCTAAACTAGCGTAAGGACATCACACACAGCCATGCCCAAGGCAGGATTCGAACCTGCGAACGTAGCGATCACGCCGTTCCACACTGTAGTGCCTAGAACCGCTCGGCCACCCCGGCCGGCCCGCACAGAGCAGTCTTTGTTTCACTTTGCAGAAGTTAAGTTGTTATTTCGCTTTGTAAAAGAACAGTCAAGTCTTGGGTTTGGTTAAAGTGGAAATTAAATATATGAAGATTGATACAAAACTGTTTTCTTGATGATGTGACAATTAAGAAGAAGTATATGTGAATTTACAAGAAGTTTAATAAAAATGTGGACCCTGAACGCCACGTAAAAAATTATTTCTGCCATAACATTGTTCTGATCTGGGATTGTTTGATCATTAAGAATTTCCTGCAAAACGCATTTCTTAGGTCTTCAAATATTGCTAAAATACAGATCTGGGCCTTCTAGCAGTCAAAGTGGAATCAACCTAGAATCACCGATAGGTTCGAGCATCATACAAGTGTTTCGAATATGCTTCAGGAGCTCAAGTGGGAATTTCTGGAGGGAAGAAAAGATTCATTTCGAAGAACATACAGGGAAAGTTTAGAGAAACGACATATTAAACTGGCTGCGGAACGATCCTACTGCCGCCAATATACATTTCATGTAGGGACTACGAAGTTATGATAGGAGATGAGCCATAACAACTTCGACGAAATCAACGTCGGAATCCCAAATTAATGACTTTTTTACAGTGACTTCATTATTTTCATTGTGACGATACCATCCACAGTCAATAACTTTGTTGTCACCCGATAAAGCGAACATATGCTGCGTGAGCAACATTATTAATCTGATATCTAACCTACTTTGCAAGTGGTGGTATTGTTAGAAGCTTCAGGTTGCTAGCTACGAAGGTTGGTAGCAAAGCAACCGATCCAAATATAAATTTGATTTCTGTGGGTGTACGCCCGGTTTATGTAGTATAAACCAGTAACGACGCACATGAAATCTGCTGCGTCTGCACTGCCTCACCACGTATCTGGGTCAGTCCCTTAATAGTTTTGAGCAGTGTGGAGTCGGAATTACTGGCGACTCGAACGCAAACAGCCGGGACAGTGTTGTCGGTCTCTGCGGCTGTCGCCGCCGCGTGGTCGCTGGAAGCAATTTGCAGGTGGGGCACGCACCGCTGAGAGACGGGAGGCGGTCCAGACGCAGCGCCTCGCCTCGCCTCGCCTTTCATTCGCGTCGTCCAATTACTGCGGAACGGCCGTCGCGTCGCGGCGCCGCCGGCACCTGGACCAATTGCCTGTTTAGCCGGCGCTGCTGGCGGAATTAGCCGCCGCCGTGTACGGCGACAGCCGTTAAGCTGCCGTGGCCCGCCCTCCCCCGTTCCCTGGCCACGGGCCGTTATGCTCATTCCATCTCCGGTACGGAACACGGCGGCCATAGTTGGCTGAGAGCCTTCGGATTTTACTCAGCGTAACGTTAGAAATTGTGCTGTTGCGCGGAAGAATGTCGCGTTTAGCTTTTCGGCGGAAATTCTCGCTGTTTGCCGTCAGGAATCGTTTCTTTTCATTGCCTCTTGTCCCCACTGATGGAGCTTGCTGTTTGCAGGGTATGGCGCGGAAAAAGGTGTTGAGTAGCGCTATGCCCCTGTGGTTGTAACATACGGATTTGTCTTTCTTTTTATATATGGGGCATATCACAGCTACCTTCCATTCCTCTGGTATTTCATGCTTTACCCAAATTTGCTCGATTAGCTTGTGGATTTTGAAACAGAGTATTTCGTCTCCAGCCTTGAGAAGTTCAGCAGGAATACCGTCCTCACCTGGAATTTTACCATTCTTAAGGTTTTTAATCTGGTTCCTTATCTCTTCAATGGTGGGTGGAGGATATTCTGGGTCTACTGTTACTGGTTCATCAAACTCAAGTAGTTCGGTTGGTTCATCAGAGTTTAGTAAATCTCTGAAGTATTCCATCCATCTTCTTCCAATTTTTTGATCTTCTGTTAACATTCTTCCATTGGCATCTTTTATAAATCTGTGTTGATGGTATGTCCCTCCTTTAAAACTTTTCACTTTTCTATCAAGTTCTTTATACCTATTTCCATGAAAGTCATGTTCAGCTTCCTCCATGATACTTTTAACGTATTTTCTCTTTGCTTTCCTCAATGTGGCTTGGGTCTGCCGTCGCGTTTCTTCAAACTTCGATTTTTCTTCTTCATGCATATTGCATTGTATCCACAGTAGTTTGGCCCGTTGTCTCTCCCTGATAGCTCCCTCACACTCCTCATTGAACCACACTCTTTTTTCCCCTAGTTCGCTTTGGGATTACTTCTTGGGCTGTTTCTTTAATGGTCTCTGCAATCGCCTTCCAGTTCTGATCTGCTACAGTATCTCCTTCCTCTTCATTCAAAGCCTCAAAACGGTTTGTTAGTGCTATCTTGAAAGTTCTTCTTATATTATCTTCAGTCAGACTCTCATGGTCATATCGAGTGACTCTTTGCATTCTTTTGTGCTTCCTGGCTCTCCATATTGATTTCATCCTTCCTCTGACAAGGAAGTGGTCTGATCCACATTCCGCACCTCTTGCCGTTCTAACATTTTGTATCCACTTCTTTATTCTCTTCTCTACAATTAGGTGGTAACAGAAAATAAAATATAACAGAAAACAAAAATATCCGCAATATATCGATATTTTATCAACAGCCCTGGTACGCACCACATGAGTCTGCAACTGAAAGAGTACTTACTGCACCATACAAGGCGATTCGTTATCATCTGAGCCCACAAACTTCACAGACAGCAAGCCAGTCGCCTCATCTGTCAGAAGGCCAATAAGATTCTTGTTCTAAGCTTGTATGCTGTAAGGAATATCTGTTTAATCTCTAGACGCCTCGAATTCTTAGATCAAAGAATCTGTCCATGTAACGTAAATCGACTTTAGGAAAGTTTGGCTTCACAAACTGGTACCAGAGTCAGTACATATGGAGTTTGGAGAGGTTCAGAACACACATACCAATACAGACAGGCTTCGTTTAATGAAAGCTTAGCCATCTCCAGAGCGACTAATCCTTTATTGAAGATAGTGGTACACTTTTGATTTAGACTGGTGACAATCTCTTGCAACATAATGCCCAAATCATTGGCGCACTAAATGAATTTTGTGACAGTTTCTAACATTCTCAACAGTTTTGCCGAAAACTGAGTTGCACATTAACGTACAAAAATGATTTTTAAAATGACATGTCTCAAGGGGCCTCTGTTCGATATTAACTTTAATGTACTCCTTCACACTCAGACACTGCTGCGACTCATTCCAAGATGACGTATTCCCAGCCTGAGAAACTGCTAGAGGTCTAGAACGTATCTCTGTTTATTTCCCAGCGTTGTCATCAGATAGAGGATGGGATCATATCACGGGATTAGGTGTTCTGAACACAGTTACAAATTACTGTGCATATAATGCAAATCATTGGGATATTCACGGTTTGCTTCCAGGACATATGCTTTCCCTGTATCAGTAGCCAGTCTTTAGTTCTTATCTTCCAGTCCGACGATTTCATCTTTGGACAGCGATCAGAACTCTCAACATTGTAGATTTTGTGGCATGGCATACGCATAGACATTGCTCAAATCCAAGTAAAGGATGTAACTCAAACCTTCAGATGGCCTGTGCTCCTCCGCAGTCACGGGTGATTCGCGTTGGCGTACCTGTGGATACACTGGCAAAGATATCCGTGAATCCTGCACTGGAAAAAAGAGCAGCTTATCAACATTAGTCAACAGTTCAATGCTGATTAGTGTCTTCTTTAACAGTGTGTCCCACGAAATCACTGGCATGATGTAATAGAAGGCAGCATCCAGAATGTATATGGAGGCGTAAACTATGTAATTCCTCAAAATTGTCTGTGAGCAAGTGCACATATGTCTCTGTGTACAATTCAGTATATCCCTCAAACTCACAGGCGTTGAACTCCAGCCAAACATTCACCATGTGTCTTTCTTCCACATCCATCTACACCTGCGTTTATATACATACTCTGTAAGCCACCTCACGGTGCGTGGCGGAGTGTATGCTGAACCACAACTAGTCATTCCCTCTCCCGTTGCATTCGATGACACGGAGAGGGAAAAACAACCATCTATATGTTTCCATCTCAGCCTAATTTCTCGTATCATATCTTCGTAGTCCCTAGACTAAATTTATGTTGGCGGCAGTAGGATCGTTCCGCAGTCAGCTTAAAATGCCGGTTCTCTAAACTTTAACAGTAGTGTTCTTCGAAATAAATGTCTTCTTCCCTCCAGATATTACCACTTGAGCTCCTGAAGCATATCCGAAACACTTGCATGCTGATCGAACCTACCGGCAACAAATCTAGCAGCTCGCCTCTGAATTGCTTCCATGTCATCTTTCAATTCAAACAATCTAGCAGTCCTCGAGCATAGGTCGTATTAGCGTCGTATCTGCGGTTTCGTTTATAGATGAACTAGACTTTCCTAAAATTCTCCCAATAAACCAAAGTCGACCATTCGCTTCCCCACCGTAATCCTCTCCGTTCCTTTCCACATGGCTTCGCACCGTTGCTCCCAAGATATATAAACTACGTGACTGTGTCAAGCATGACACTACTAATGCTCAACCGAATATTGCTTTTTTGTTTTTCCTACTCATCCGCATTAACTTACATTTTTCTACACCTAAAGCCAGCTGCCGTTCATCACAGCAACTAGAAATTTTGTCTAAGTTATCTGGTACCAACCTACAGTCAATTATCTTCCTGTACACCACAGCATCATCAGCGAACAACCCCAGATTGATGCCCACTCAGTCTGTCATATCATTTATGTATATAGATAATAGTAAAGGTCGTATCACACTTCCCCGGGTCACTACAGATGTTACATCTGTCCTCGCCATCGATGCAAACATACTGGGTTCTATTACTTAAATAGTCTTTAAGCCAGTCACATATTTGGGAGCGAATTCCATATTCACATACCTTTATTAACAGTCTGCAGTGGGGCACCATGTCGAATACTTGTTGTAAATGTAGAAATATTCATTGTGCCTGTTGCCCTTCATCCATAGTTCACAGTACATCATGTGAGAAAAGAATAAGCTGGGTTTTACACGAGCCATGCGTTTACCAGCATGCTGATACACAGACATGAGATTTTCTGTCTCTAGGAAATTTGTTATATTCGGAACTTAGAATACGCTCAAGAATTCTGCAGCGAACCGATTTTCTTCTTCGCTTCTTATACAGGAGTCAGTCAGTTGGCACCTTGCGCTAGTCAGGAGATTCGTGATAAATGCAAACTAAGTAACGCTGTTTCAGTTGTTTCTCTACACCAGGGACGCTTACTATATGCCATCCATACGGGAGTCTGTGCGATGATCAAACGTCGGTACGTTTGTAGGATTCTCATGCGTGAATGATTTCTTAAACGTGGGATTTAAAACTTCAGTCTTCTTTTTTATATCTTCTACTGCCAAGCCAGACTGATCAGCGAGTGACTGGATGGAAGCCTTAGACCCGTTTAGCGGATTCACACAGGCCAAGATTTTTTGGGTTCTCCACCACATCCATAGCGAAGGTATGACGGTGGTAACTGTTGCGTGCTTCGGGCATAGATCTTCGCACAGATGCAAGCATCTCTACTAATCTTTGCTTGTAGTCATTTACGCGTCCTCTTTTGAACAGAGTCCAGCAGCCTTTGTATCTTCAGCACTTTCCGTTATGGCAGTGCCTCTGAGTTTGCCATGGATATTGGTTATATCAGGCTGTATTGTTTCATAGAGTCTCGCCTAAAATCCAGGTATTCGTATAAGAAGACATCCGTTTCCCTACAAGCTGAAACTTTGCATCATTAGAAAATTCAGCTGAAGAGATACACATTTCCTCACAATGCATTGTCTCAGAAAGTTTCTGGAAAGGGGCCTGCATACATTGTAAGGAATCCAGGAGGCTTATTTTTGGAGATATTGGTTTGGAGAATGAGTTTTACTGTCGAATATGCTACTAACTTTATTTTTCTCCAACACGGAAATACCCAAGTGTTCAACGTGAAAGTGAGGATCATACACACTCGAATTATGGAAGTATACGGAAATGTGTCGTGGAAGTTTGCACTTCAAGTTTCATGCACTGTGAGCTGAACTGTGTACCTTCCGTATTAGATGACAGTGGTCTGTACAAGGAGTTTCCACTTTTCTACCCAAAGGTGGCCCACGAATACAACATTTAAATGCCTACTTGTATAAGGCATCATTATCCCGTTAAATGGGCGTTGTAATGTTTCTGCTATGAAGCCCATTAAAATCCCATGCAAGGTTATCGAGCTCAGACAGAAACCATCTCACAGGACTACCTTAACAAATGATTCTAATTTATTATGACTGGAATAATATGAGCCACACAACTTGCTACACTGCCACACACGATACCTGTCGCTCTGTGAGAATATGACGGGCATTGGGATCACCTTCAGAGTGCGTCATAGGAACTACTAAGCACTCAGTCTATACAACAAGTGTCATTGTTTCCGTGGTGGACTTTGCTAAACTTTAAGAACGTTTTATCGTCAGCACTTTGACAAGTGATGATCCCTGCCTCAAGGAACCAGACTGATGTCTTTCTAAATACACACATGTAGTAAAAGTGTTCGTATATCTTCAGCAAAAGTGCCACTTACGCTGGTTGTTATTTAGTTAGGAGGAAGGTAAGCAGGACAGGTTTTTATCCTAACATAGTTCTTGCCTCTGGAGAATAGCAGTAAATCTACTTGTTCAGGATACTGAATGATTAATTTTCTCACCTACTTCCAGACCACAAACAAGGACCACATAATTATGATTTTGCCTCTCAGATATTTGCAGGCCTTGGATTATGTGGGGAATGAACTGCCTTCGAGGTTACCGCGCCTGCAGACATTAGTGACCATGCAAAACTGTATTAATCCTTCTCATCTATATTATGGATATTAATACGTGCCTCTTTGGAAATAATATCAGGAGTAAGAGGACTGAAACTGTGCTCAAGCCCACTGACTGGATCATAAACATGAAGTTACACATGGAGGCTGAGTACATATCTGACTAATTTACCAGGTCCTCTTCCCTTCATATTGGAAAAAAAACCTCAGCATGATGTTCTCAGTAAAAGGTCCTTACCAAAGAGCACTTGACACGCCCCACAATATCACCCAATCCTTCCACCTAAGTTCAGTGATGCTTTTCTCTGCAACATCATTAATGCCAGCTTCAGGAGCATATGTCAGCTCATTGTAGAGAACTGCCTTGAACCTGATGGCATGATATCTCTGAGTGGTGATTATTGCAGACAGCTCCCATTCTAACACTGCTCTACATACGTGAAGGAAGATAGAGGATCCTGAAACTGGGCACTGGTGTTAGCAATGAAGGACTGCAAGACCCTATCAATGAAATAACCCGCAACCATAGTGTAGTCTAATTTTGCTCTGTAAGTTACAAGGTGTTGGTGAACAAGACGGGTTGTGGGGCTGTTACTGTTTATTCTTAGACCAGGGACCTCGTGATGATCATGATGATGGGTCCACACCTACTACCACTAGGTAGATGGTAGCCAGATGGGACTGGATGAGGTGACACTGCCAGGTAGGGCATGGTAGCCAGATGAGCCACTCAAAGTGACACTAATGTCTGTGGATGCATCAATGATGGGTCTGGCAGAAGTTCCCACAGAAGTTGAGGTGCAGAAGCTAGCCTGCCTTAGAACATGTCTCGCAAGGGCAGTAAAACTAGCTAGTCAAGTAATTATAAAAGACACACTATAGTCTCTAAGGATCATGTCATTCACACACACACACACACACACACACACACACACACACACACACACACACAGAGAGAGAGAGAGAGAGAGAGAGAGAGAGAGAGAGAGAGAGCGAGAGAGAGAGAGAGAGAGAGAGACATACACGAGGACTAGTATGTTTAGATAGATAATAAAATATTCCGCTTGCCTCCAGTTGCCTTCCAGTCTTTAAGTCTCATTAGCAGTGTTACAGGTTGAGATGGTAGAGATGGTGCAACATATTTCTAAAGTTACTGTAGAATCTTGTCATCACTATTGCATATTCGACTTGCTAGAACAAACAAGCAAGGATGAAACTCCCTGACAGGTTATAAAACTATGTGCTGGAACGAGACTCGAACTTGGGAGTTCATATCAGCGCACACTCCGCTGCAGAGTGAAACTCTCATTCTGGAAACAAGCAAGGATGTTTGCTAGGTATACTACAACAGGAGTCGACATCACCCACCCACACACCCATCCACTGTACTATGCCAGTTTCTTATGTTTCATAAGGTTATTTTGGATTACTGCTACAGCTTATTGTACAGCTATGTCTGGGTAAAGGTTGGTAATGTCAAGTGATAAGAACTGAACACCTTGGGGGAATACTTTTCCTTTCAGTTCTTCAGCTAGCATAATGTTTTTTGTTGCGAAATATGTCGTTTCCTATCTATAATTTTTTCTCATTATATTTCTGTGACAGTTTGTATACTGGGCTACAAACAGAGTTTACTACGGGACATATCGGATCACCATCTTAGTGTACCTTTGCCTGTGCTCTTAGGCATGGTGCATTTGGATTAATGCATGTAATATATTTCTTTTCAGTTTTTGTCAATAGAAAATGTGAGTTCTTTAACTGTTCCTTAAGTTTACTTTGGAATTGTTTTGTTGGGTCTTTTCAATGTTTTGTATAGTATTAGCATCAAAGAACTCATTTTTTTTCTGTGTACTCCTTGTACTTTCACCACAATAAGAGTATCGCTGTTGTCTGATTTTGTGAGTATGGACGGGTTGTTTTCCAGTTATTCTTCTCTGTACATGCCATGTTTATAGGATTTAAAAGCAATCCAACAAATGCTTTTATTTAAATTTTATTGTCATTGCGCGTCGAAAGTTCTATAGCAAACTTATTTTAAAAACACATGACTGCTAAGTATAAGACAGGCAACACTTATTCTCATGATTTCTTAATTTTGTTTCTAAAGCAACCCTTCGATAACAACACACCCGTTTATGTCAAGGTATTTTAGTGTGACATCACCATTTTTAGTATGCTACCTTGTGTTACAAAATTACAAATCGCTAATGCAGTAATGTCAAAATATTATAATTCCGTATTTCATTACTACTGGCATAGAAAATATGTTTAAAAACGCAGTGTTTGTCCAACTTGTGTGCGGATACGAAAATAACAGTAAAGTACTGTTGCAACCGGTCATCAGTTCAAAATGAATGTTTGAATGGGATTTTGGCTCTGAAGTAGTTCTTCAAATATTACAATCTCCTGATCGTCCCTGATCAGAATTTCTGTAATATATAATGTTTTCTCTGAAAAACCTGGCACTTTTTCAAATTGTATATCCACAACCCGTATTGCATTCTCAGTTAAATATATTGACCGCGTACCTAACATATATGGTTTCTTCCTGATGACGCCATATGTTGTGTTTAACTCAGCATTACTGACTCTGTTAATGATGGCAGTAACAGTACAGACACCCTTTGCTCCTTCTTAATCTCTTCCTCTTTTCTGCCTCGATCCATAACTTGCTGTAGCATTTTCAGACGGCCAGCTATTGGCTTTAATGTTTCTGACAAAAATTGATCTTGTTATAACTGTCCTAATATTAATAATCGTAACTTCCTTCGAATAGCCTTCCACATTTCAACAACTTTACACTTTTCTGCTTCATACTTACCCATTTTTTACATGCCATACAACTTAGGTACTTTCCGACACTTCTGACGATGATGGGAGACAAGTGCCTTAGATTTTGCCTCCATACATATTCGTTAGCTTTGTGCTGACTTCGGCAAAATTCTCATTGACATACAGTTCACATTTATGTATTCTAGCATCCAGCACCTTACCATTTCCTACCACCGCCTCAATAATATATTCTAGTTCCACTAATTAGCACTGAATTCCTCGATTTTGATATCAACGAATAGAGATGTGTGCTCTGCAGACTCCAAACGAGTGTGCAACACATGTGTAAATTTCTCCACAGTATAAGTATACAAATACAGTTCTGTTTCGGTATGCTGTCTTCTATGCATAATCTCATCGAGGTATCAACTATATCGACCCTCACTAAATTTGCTAATTCTATATATAACCAGAAAGCCATACTGCCAATTATTCCTGCAACACCTGCATATGCTAATGAATTCATTGGCTGATATGTCAGTTCCGACATGTGCTTGATAAATGAGTTTTAAATTCAGATTGTCCTCTTTAAAAGCAATAATAAGGTTTGCATTATCTCAGATCAAATGCTTCAGGACCTTTGAGCATGTCTGGCACATGGAAATTCAGACTAGCATACGGCAGCCAAAGCAAAAATATCTCCACAACTCTTCCTAATTTTTCACTTCAGCGTCATCAGATATGGCTAGGATGTTCCATCTTACTTTTCCAGGTGGTGGAATATCGCTTCTTTTGCTGAATGTCTAGTACCTTTCGGCTTCAGTGTAATGGAATATCCCCCAGAGTAGCTGATATTTTGGCTGCAACACGGTTTTTGAAAAAAGTACACAAATACTGAAAGTGTTAACGGTGTTAGAACAATATTAGTCTTGCCACAATCTGAAGGCCCAGTAAGTAAAGGACAAATATTATTTGGAAGTGATGATCCATTGTTCCTCACAACCTTGTATCCAGCATCATCACTGCAAGACCATTGGCTTAGTAGAAGACCCTTGTGGCTGAGGTAGTTTTCACTCATTCATGGTGGTAACTGTTCATTTACATTAGAACTCAGAGGGTTTACGTGGAAATAAATAACACAGATTTCGCTCTTAAGTTTTATAATTATTTACATGTAGTTGGATATATAGACAAAGTTAGTAAGATCGTAGTTCTGCTCGCACATTTGATACATTTAAGTCACTTATTTCTTATGATAGATGTCGAATTTGGTGAGATAACTCCAGCAAATTATTCCACACATTTCGACTGGTAGATATGTCACTGCCGTCTTACACTACACTCTATCTCATGTATCACATAGCTGGTTTACTCCTGTAAATGTAGGCACCCTCTGTTCTTAAACATTTTTAAATGTTTCAGGGAAGTTCCCTACAAGTATTGACTGATCATCAAGTATCACTGACAGAGAGTGAATGTTTCCATTGAACAAGACTGAAATTACCACTGACGTATCACAGAGTCAATGCCATTCATCTATGAACAATATTATTTTTAGGTCACTGAATGTAAGGTTTTCAAATACTACCACCAGGTAGAACTCCCGATTCGATATCACACCAACACTGACATGCTTGTAGCTACTGGTGTTCCAACAGTTAGCTTGACTGAAGAGCATGATTTCCTCGTCAGGTGACTATTTCTGGAATGATTTCACCTCGCCTGTGTAGAAAAGGATTTATTAGTTGAGCATGTTTTTTTCCTATTCATCACTTGAGCGTTATTAATTGTACTGCCTTGCACCGGGTGGTGTTGATGTACGAGGGTTATTCCAAAAGTAAGGTCCGATCGGTCGCGAAATGGAAACGACTATGAAAATCCGATAAAGCTTTGCACAGATGTGTTGGGTAGTGTCTCTAGTATAACCCCAGTTAGCATCACGTCGCTCTTCTCATTTCTGAGCTCGCAGTGAGTGCGTAAAGATGTCTAGAAAATAGTGTCTGCCGCCAAGTACGAGGGCCTGGTGAGAAATTTCGCCTGAAGCTATGCAGCCAACATTACATAACTGTCGTGCTGTTTCGTCTTCACGACAATTCTCAGCCGCATTCTGCAGGGGCAATGAAGATGCTCCTGCATCGTTTTCAAATGGAAATGTTAGATTACCCACAATACAGTCCGCAATTGTCTCCCCCTGAGTTTCATCTCTGGTCACATGAACCGCTGTCTTTGAAGACAACATTTTGACACAGACAACGAGGTGTAAGCCAGCGTGGAGAATTGGCGGAAAGCACTGGCGGCTGCCTTCTATGATGAGGCTATTGAAAAGTTGGTACAACGCTATGACAAAAGTCTAAGTCAGAACGGCGACTACGTAGAGAAGTAGCTGAAAGGTGTAGCTAATTGTTACAAGTAAAATATTTCTGATGTTCACTGTGGTTTCAATTTGGCAATCAATCGGACCTTACTTTTGGAATAACCCTCGTATATCTCAAAATCCTTAGCCGCTGTCGTCTCTCCAACAACTGGGTGAACTGTTTAGTGACATCTGTAAATACATATAATATTTGTGACCTCTACTGCCCATTCATCAATGTTATTATATCTCTGATACTAAATTTACAGTTAACTCTGTCTGTCCATGAGTGGTTAAACCAATTAGGAGAGTATTGTAAGTGATTTGTGTGTGTGTGTCCTGAAGTCACAGTTGTAGCTGTTGCGATGACTTACACTGGTTACTGAATATTGGCTGTCTGACTGATAAGCATCTCAGGTCAGAGACAACTCATTCACATAGTACATCTTGCACAGTGCTTTACATTTAAAGTTACTGCAATACCATACCTGGCATGGCCTGTCAGTGAAAGTGTACTCTGTATAATCTACAAGCGTGTGGGTTGAAAATGAAACATTTTTTGTAGGGTATTGTTGTTTACAGCAGTCCTCCGAATTGCTGATTGTTGCTGTTGCTGTGAACACCTCCATTTCTTGGTCCAGTATTTGTTCTCCAATCACTGTAAAAATAATGACAAAAAATCCCAAAATATAATGAGATGTGGGACGTAGGATAAGCAGGAAAGGTGTGATTGGGACCTAATCAATTACTGATGGTTGCACAGAAAACATATACACTTTATTAAAAAAAAATTCTCTCAGCAATCATTTTTAAAGATTTTACTACCCTGGCGGCCGAAAGCCTCATTAGAAGATTTGCCAGTTATTGTTGACTGAAGGCCACATGCAATGTTACACACAGTCAACGGCTGAAGGCCTGATTAAGAAGGCTCAAAATTATTCGTCGGCCGAAGGCCAGAAGCAATTTCAAAAATACACAACGGCTGAAGGCCTGAATTACCAATAAGGTGGACAATTACACGTTAAAGATACCAAAAAACTTTTAACAATCTTAATAACTGTAACAAGTTTTAGTGACGACTGAAGGCCTTATCAGACAGAACTGATATTATTTGTTGGCTGAAAGCCACAACCAGTGTTACAAACAGTTAACAGCTGAAGGACGGAACTGCATGTAGGGAAGGCAATAACATGTTAAAACATTAGAGCGAATTTTAAGCAATTATGACAACTTGTCCAAATAAGACGGAGTGATCCACAGACAATGCTCCCTTGATCGACCTGAGGAAGGTGACTGCATCTGTGTAAGTGATGAGACAGGCAGCCAAGAGTTGTACTCACGTAACAGGATAGCAACTAACACTAGGGGTAGCTTAAGCGCCGACCATCCGACTAACCAATCCGCCTAACGTCCAATCACTGGTACAACGATGGAATATTATTAGGCAAAGGCGACGAGGCGGACAGCACCACGTCTTCGGAAACACACTCAAGACCGAAGGAAACACTAGAACCAAGGTAGACCTCCCAAAAACTTCTCCACAGTAGAATTCAAGAGGGGTCGAACTACACGCCGTGTCGGACAGTATCAACACGTCGAGGAAAGGTACACTGCCGGAAAGTACGCTCATCTCCAGGGTAGGTAACTGGGGCGTTAGCGGCCACAAGGCACAAATGCCGCTGGCTGCACTTCACTAGTAAGAATAATACTAAGTGCAAACTGACATCAAGGAGTAGAAGGCGGCTACTAGCTTCTGCAAACCTGACAGACTCCACTTGCTGCGGTTGGTCTCAACGACCCCGGGAGCAGCAGCACATAAAACAACAGCGAGATCTCAATCAGTGGAGGTTTCAGTACTGGACACGTTCACTCAACTTCAAACGTCCTGGGTTTGGTCGTCGGTTTCAGCCACTCGGTCCGACAGTGCCTGCCCTTGCGCTGCGGACCTCCTCGCTGCTCTGTCCGAAGCCGAACTGATGTCCGTCCGCAACTCCTCACCAAATCCAGTATGCATACAGCATTAAAATAGCTGCTCATTCAAAAACACAAGATACACACGGATCCGGGAAAACAATTCCACCAACTCACAATACTAGAACAAGTCACTGTGAAACAACACAGACAAATTATAAGTCGGCACAAACACAGAGAAGCCAGAAGCGGTCGAAAGACCAAATGCGCGTAGTCCGCTGAGACGACCGACCGAACGACCAACCAACGGCCGTCCCCAATCAAGTCATGCACGGCAAAGATACCAGTATAAATCGCCGACTGACTACATTGCCATTAGGTCACTTCGACGGGCGTACACACACACACAAGTGAAAGTTGCACTACTCAAATATCACGGTCCATTCAAATAAAGCTCGCTGAATCCGGTCCCTGACGTTGTCGTGCACTCCCGCGACCACATCCTTCCGTCGGACAGTGCATGTGTGTCGCCAGCGGCCGGGCGAGTACTGGCTGTCCGGACCTCACTGCCGCTCCGTCCCAACTCCACTCGCTCGACACACGAAGACCCGGAAATACTAGAGGCCACTGCAAAGATGATACCACACTACGCGCTATAGATAAGAGTTGCTGCTGCCACTCACGGACAGACAAGGTGAGCAAACGTAGTAGCGCTAGTGGACACACTAAGAAAACGAGACGCCACTATCACTATTGTAAGATGCCAAGCTACGAACGACATCAACGCAAGCCGGACACGGCTCATATAACACCACACAAACATTATACTGATGATAATATACATGGACACTCACTGCAATTGCTGGCGTTTCTTGCCTGGGTGACTGGATACACATTTCTAGAATGATGTTCGATTCGAATATATGCAGTAGAGTGTGTTGGTTGACCCAGTCAGGTAATGCATCTTCTTGCCATTCTGTTGCATTGGCATTATTATTGCTGAAAAATATTTCTACTGTCCACTGCTATACAGTTCTCTGCTATTATGCTTTTCCACTCTTGACCAAGAGAACAGTGTATACATTTCTCTGACAGACATTTACAAGGAACAGACTTGTCAATTTATTCTTTGCTTAATGCAAACATCTCATCAACTGAACACATGAGATCTAGATGTAAATACAGGCACAAATCAAAACAACGTGCTTACACCAGCGATATGTGCTGTTCACATTCAATTATTCTAGTGAAATCGCGAAATTACAGTTTCTGCACAATACAGCAATCGGAAACTGCATTGCCTGTAGTTGCTGAGCGGTGGTGCAGGGGTACTCGGGGTGGGGGCTAGCCATGTGCGGCTGTTCAGGGTTGGAGTGTCTCAGTGGGAACATAGCCCTAATGACAAGAAGATCCTGATGTCAGCATTCCTGGAATGACCTTGATGCACTTGGGTGTAAGCAATAGTGGCGGAGTTCTAGGAAAGGCCTTGATGATAAGAAAGTTCTGATGCTAATATCTGCGAAATATATCAAGCACAATTGCCTGAGAAATGAATGTCATGACCTTGAAGATAAGAAAGCGCTAATTCTGATATTAACGAATTGTTGGCCAGAAACGATAGTGATCTGCTACTGAACTAATATCAAACTTTGTGGTGTTTTCAAGGAGAGACAGACTCTGATATTTTTCTTCAACTTAATGGAGAATTTTAATTATTTTGTGAGAACATATGGTGAACCACAAAATTTTTGGGGCGTAATGTGATTTAACTTCGATTTTTTGAGAGCTAGCTTAGTTGGAACTTCGACACTTAAACACAAACTATGGAACTGCATTATTTTAGCTTTCGGTGGTCACCTCCAGGATTTTGCTTATAACACTAACATGGGGTGCTGCCTTCATTAACTGCAAAAACGTTCATTGTGCAGTTGAATAACTCATCAAATTTTAAGATATAGTAAACTTTATTTAATTTAAAATCAGACTTACTTGATGTCGTGAGAATTACACAAGCAGGTCATAGTAGGAAGCAACTACCTCAAGTGTGACGCTTAGCTCTCAGTCTCGTCTCGGACAACCACCAATATATCATACGTTCCTTCTCGAGAGTCAAAAGAGGTGTGCCTTTCCTCCCAACGTTAGAAACAATTTCAACGCATTATCTAGAATTTGTATTCTGTATTGTTCTCTATACCTTCTCCGCTGAACACTCCGCAAGTTCTGCACAGTCTTTTAAATTACTGTAAAGTGCCACATTACCTATAAGCCCCTAACGAAAATAATAAGAGTTCATTATTAAGCCAATGACAGAATGTAAAAGGTAAAACAAATTATGTTTTTTCTCAAAAGTTTCATCCAAATCGGGTGAAAAAGACTGCATAGCCAAGAACACCAAATGAGACCTAAAAAAGGGGTTTCTAATTTTTTAAGCAAAAAATTAATATTTTCATGAGGAGCGAGCTACAGAGGCGAACGTAGGTTTGTTTGCACTACTTAAAACAGTTTTTTGACGTACATCGGATAGCTTGGAACTTCCCTCATAACGTATCATACGACACAGGTTGATTGGAGCAACCAGTACCCCACGACGCGCCTGGTGGTACGAGGAGATACTTGTCGTATTATCGCTGTCGTCCCAGCATGCACAGGTCAAGTCACTTCCACCTATTTCATGTACCCTGCCATTGCGAGTTGCTTCTGCATCATATTGCAAGTCACATCATGTATCGTACCGCATACCCTATTGCCTCAATGCGAACCGTGCCTAATAGGGAAACGCGCAGGGCATGCGCTTCATGTTTGACAATAATCGAAGGGTGGGGGCGCTCCAGACTGCCGGGATGCAGTGTTGCAGAGAGGTCAAGGAGGCACCGAGTCTGCAGTCACCGCTGCTCTGTTCTGAACGCAGGACGACTATAATTCAGAGTTCACTAGTTGCGGAAACCAGAGCACATTAAAGAGCAGGCTATCAGATGCCTGCAGGTAGCGATCGAGCGTTACTGTCGGCGTTACTGCTCTGGACAGACACAGGCTAAAGACAGTCAGCAGAGCATGGTAAGGAATGTTAAGTGTGTGTTGCAAGCAAACGATTGCATTATTTTTTGAACCGATCAAATGTCAGTTAAATATTCTCTAAGACAGCGAGGAAGTAAACAAGTAAACCAATGTAAAGGGAGGAAATTAAGGCGGGTCTAAACGTGCAATCGATCGGAATGTTAGTTTCTACGTTATTAACGTTGAAATTTTATCGAGATTCATGATCTACAAAAATCAATAATTATTTAACGCCTTGGTCTACTATTCCCAAACAGGGCTTCAACGAATAACATTTGACGAGGTATGTCAAAGTATACTATTAAAAGAAAACAAAAATAGTTATTAGTTAAAGAAACATAAATCTTTGCGTATTTTCGTTTGCGGAGCTTACAAAAAATAACAGAACTGATATTACCTACAGAACAGACGATTCCAGATATCTATAATATTAAAAAATTACATATAACATTTTCTATTTAAAAAAGAACTTTAGACGAAGACTAGGTTAAATAAAAATAATCGAAACAATAAATGAAATTATTTTGCAAGGAGCAGTCTTTTTAGACAATTTTCTAAACCTTGTATTGTGATATTTAGAAGATATTCTGCAAATACTGTAAGTATAGATTTTAATAACAAAAGCTGTTTTTCATTCAAGAATATACAACTTTTATTCTTAGACTTTTCCGTCTATGTTGAATATTTAATCAGGTATTAAATATTTTTTCATTGTATACTCTTTCTGCAATGACATGTGAGTGTATGATATATTTTCAACTACGGGGAACGTCCGGGTTTGGTATATTTAACTAACCTATGTGAAGTCGTGGCCAACGGCTTGTCGCAGTGGTAACACCGGTTTCCGTCAGATCACCGAAGTTAAGCGCAGTCGGGCTGGGCTAGCACTTGGATGGGTGACCATCCGGACTGCCGAGCGCTGTTGGGAAGCGGGGTGCACTCAGCCCTTGTGAAGCAAACTGAAGAACTACTTGATTACTGACATACGGCCGGGCGAGGGGTGTGCTGACCACATGCCCCTCCATATCCGCATCCAGTGGCGCCTGTGGGCTGATAATGACACGGCGGCCGGTCGGTACCGTTGGGCCTTCTTGGAATGTGTGGGAGGAGATGTGACGTCGTGGCTAGAGTGATTCATATATTGCGTCAATTTGTACAATTTATCTACAACAAAACTATTTATTACTGGTACTTTGTACAATCAAGTATAAAAAACATTAATACGATGCAAAGACCCCCCCCCCCCCCATCCAGATACATGTGAGGGCATATGAACGTACCTCTCTCAGCAACTGCTACGTCGTCGCCTTAGCCAATACTTCCCTCCCGGTGGATGGCACGCCCTCGCGAGTGAATGTACCTCACTACACCTAGGACCACCTCGTGACACCCAGCTTTGGAAATGCAAGCTCCTCGCGGCGAATCCCACGGTCGCTCCTAATGATGAGGCACTAGCATCTCCCCACCACAGAGACCTTCCATGCAAGGCACTATGGTGACAGGCGACGGTTGACGGCCGTGCATAATGAAGATGCAATAATATTATACGGTATTGTAAACACTGGCGTCACCACCCGGCTCGCCAACACGCAGCGGCTTCCTCGTCGCTCCAGTCCCTTCACATGCCAACCCTTCATGCGCTGACATCCATCGTTACCCATGCTTGGCGTATGGAATGTGTTGTCAACTGTTGTGACACTATACATATACTATACATATAACAAGCAGAGATTAACCTCAATAAGGAGCGACGGCATAAGATCATTTCAAATTGTTTTAATTCTAAATTACGTCGGCCAGTGTTTACAACCGTCCACAGTGTACGCTAATGCTATAATTATCAACATTTTATCTAACTTTAATCAACGTTTCATACTAAACCTTCGTGGCAGATTAAAACCGTGTGCCGGACCGAGAATCGAACTCGGGACCTTTGCCTTTCGCTGGCAAGTGCTATACCATCTGAGCTATCCAAGAGCGACTCACACCCCGTCCTCACAGCTTCACTTCTGCTAGTACCTCGTCTCCTACCATCCAAACTTTACAGAAACTCTCCTGAGGACCTAGCAGAAAAAAATGTTCAAATGTGTGTGAAATATTATGGGACTTACGTGCTAAGGTAATCAGTCCCTAAGCTTACACACTACTTAACCTAAATTATCCTAAGGACAAGCACACACACCCATGCCCGAGGGAGGACTCGAATCTCCGCCGGGACCAGCCGCACAGTAACCTAGCAGAGCTAGAAGGGTTGAAAGAAAGGATATTGCGGAGACATGGCATAGCCACATTCTGGAGGATGTTTCCAGAATGAGATTTTCACTCTGCAGCGGAGTGTGCGCTGATATGAAACTTCCTGGCAGATAAAAACTGTGTGTCGGTCCGAGACTCGAACTTGGGACCTTTGCCTGTCACGGTCAAGTGCTCTACCATCTGAGCTACCCAAACACGACTCATTCTGGAAACATCCCCCAGGATGACAAAGCCATGTCTCCGCAATATCCTTTCTTTCAGGAGTGCTCGATCTGCTAGGTTCGCGGGAAAGCTTCTGTAAAGTTTGGAAGGTAGGAGACGAGGTACTGGCAGAAGTGAAGCTGTGAGGACCAGGCGTGAGTCGTGCTTGGGTCGCTCAGATGATAAAGCACTTGCCCACGAAAGGCAAAAGTCCCGACATCGTGTCTCGCTTCGGCACACAGTTTTAATCTGCCACGAAGTTTCATATCAGCGCACACTCCACTGCAGAGTGAAAATCTCATTCTTGGAACGTTTCGTACTTTCGACAGTACAAAATCATTTCATTTTGACTGGTTTCCTTTATGCGATAGTAAGTGAGCATATGGGATACTTGCGGCCATGGACACGTCAGTTTTTACTACTTTCATTTTCTCTAAGATGTAACAAATATAAACTACAGGCCACTAAATATCGCAAGGTGGGCTAAAGAAATGGCTCTGAGCACTATGGGAATTAACATCTATGGTCATCAGTCCCGTAGAACTTAGAACTACTTAAACCTAACTAACCTAAGGACATCACACAACACCCAGTCATCACGAGGCAGAGAAAATCCCTGACCCCGCCGGGAATCGAACCCGGGAACGCGGTCGCGGAAAGTGAGAACGCTACCGCACGACCACGAGCTGCGGATCGGAATGTGGGCTCTATTCAGTCATACACGGATATCTGTTATGGTTTGCACAGTCTGTGGGTGTTAGCACGTCAACGACTGTCGGAAAAATGTAAAGATCAGCTTACCTGTCTGAAACTGGAATTGCTTCATTAGCTGGTAACACGATTTTTTGGAAGGTCTCATTGTTCAGAAGGGTGAACGCGTGTCCGTGTTCTGTCACCAATCGCAGACACTGCGTATTCAGCTGTCAGCCAGACATCTTGACGCCATTCAGAAACCTTTCAATGCGCATTCCTCTTTTGGGGTGCTGGTTTTCCAATTTTTCTTGTAGCCTTTGAAAAGCACCTTTTTGGCGTCACTGCATGTGCTTCGTGAGATATGCACTACTCTTTCCCAGAGAATGTAAGGTTCGAATTAAAATTCTGCTAAACACCAATGACATACCATGTTTACTGTAAACATTTCATTGAATCGAAATGCTAAGCTTTTGAATCCAGTAAACAAACACATTTTTCACGTACTTAGCCATATTCTTGCCATACATGTTCTGAGTTAACTAATCGCTTCTTTCGAATACGTCAAAAAGCAGTTCAAAGCGAGTTACAGACAGCGAAACAAGAGTGCAAGGGGGTTTCAAATGCGTGAATGCAGTGAACATATAGTCCGGGGAGCCAGCGGCATTTTCGATTAGCCATTTGGAATCATTTGCTTTTGCTTATAAATGGTAGTTATCATTCTGTCAGTCGATGATATTATGGGAAGATGGCGATGGGTGTGGGGGCTGGCTATGCACCCACGTGTAAAACATATTCAAAATGAAGGTACAGGTAATGAAGAGAAATCGGAGTATGCGTTTATTTGTACTGTACCTTGAACGGAACAGCTTTTCAGCTGACGAATTATAGGTGCGTAAAATAAATTGTTCTAGATAAATACGTGAACGTAGCGTTCAAGGGTGCCGGATTAAGCCGGTATTCTCTTTGAAAGTAAAGCTTCTGTCAAACTCTGTAAAGCTTTCAGATTCCTTTATTACGAACCCACTAATGAAATTAACCCATTTTGATGGCATGACGTGGCAACAGACAGTCAGTAACATCCTTAAGAAGATTTTCGTAGATGTGTAGAACTATCCACATGGTATTAGTCCTAACAATGCAACAAAAAAATGGCTCTGAGCACTATGCGACTTAACTTCTGAGGTCATCAGTCGCTTAGAACTTAGAACTAATTAAACCTAACTAACCTAAGGACATCACACACACCCATGCCCGAGGCAGGATTCGAACCTGCGACCGTAGCTGTCCCGCGGTTCAACAATGCAACAGATGCACATTCGTTAAGCTTCTGAAATCTGATGTTTTTAATTCCAAAACGCTCTCCACTATGTTTGGTACCCGACAGGATAACAGCCATGACATTATCGATATTGTATTTGCAGTAATGGATAACAGTGTAACAACAAACTGGCATATCTAAATGAGAACATGCAAATTAATTTTACGATGGGCAATACGTTTGGGGCCGACTCGATCTGATGCTCTGTCTCATTTAATGTACACGACAGGACACCATTATAATGGATACGAAATAAACAGTGTATTAAATATGATTTACTTACCGGTACTGTGTAGGTACAGTCCGAAATCATACACTCTGCTTCGACGAAAATATCATCATTAGTGTTCATTTAATGTTGATGATGATTTTGCACGCCCACTAGCCATATCGATAATTCAAATTAAAAAGAAAGCTAATAGATAAACAGCGACCGAATAGCGAATGCGAAAAACGTTATAGACCCCACACGTCGATGTTACCCTCCAGCTAATTACTCACAACTGACACAGGACGCCCGGACGCTATGGAGTGTGAGTTGAGACGGGCAACACTAGTGCTCTCGGTAAGCAGGTGAGCACACACCCGAAATTATGCGAGATCGACTTGACGGAACCCGGTCGCCTGCATCGTGCACGGTCGTCCGTGCGCTGGCGAAGACGTTCATTGCTACTAATATTTCTCTTCGTCAGATCCGCACAAAGCATCTCGTTATCACTAGAGGCCTAGGAGGTGAAATTATACGCATTAAAAACTGGAGAATACAAAAGCATAATGCTTTTCAAAATCAGAATATACGTATTTAAAAAAAAGGCCTGTTAAATATTCATAAAATTCATTGATTATATCTCAAAATTTTTAATAAATCAATCAACACACAAAATCATTATTATATATCCGCATAACTCATTTCCATTACAACCGCAATAAATTACTCAGTATTTCTGTAAATTTTCTGACGGTTACACGGGCAGCGGAGACTGTGTGGTGTGGACTGGGCGGTTTTTTACGTTAGAAGGCCTCGGGAAAGTTCGGGGTGGGCTGCAATCTCAAAGGGTGCATGGCAAATACAGGACGTGCTTCGATCGAGGAACAGTCGGAATTGTAGTTGTAAATTGTTGTAGTTGTGCTGGGAAAGTCCCTGAGCTACAAGCGCTAATAGAAAGCACAGAAGCTGAAATCGTTATAGGTACAGAAAGCTGGCGAAAGCCTGAAATAAGTTCTGCAGAAATTTTAACGAAGCCTCAGACGGTGTTCAGGAAAGATAGATTAGGCAGGATTGGTGGTGGAGTGTTTGTGTCTGTCAGTAGTGGTTTATCGTGTAGTGAAGTCGAAGTAGATACTCCGTGCGAATTGGTATGGGTGGAGGTTATACTTAACAGCCGAACTACGTTAATAATTGGCTCCTTCTACCGCCCTCCTGACTCCGATGATATAGTTGCTGAACAGTTCAAAGAAAATTTGAGTCTCGTAACAAATAAATACCCCACTCATACGGTTAAAGTTGGTGAGGACTTCAACCTTCCCTCGATATGTTGGCAAAAATACTTGTTCAAAACCGGTAGTAGGCAGAAAACATCTTCCGAGATTGTCCTAAATGCTTTCTCCGAAAATTATTTCGAGCAGTTAGTCCACGAACCCACGCGAATTGTAAATGGTTGCGAAAACACACTTGACCTCTTAGCCACAAACAATCCAGAGCTAATAGAGAGCATCATCACTGATACAGGGACTAGTGATCACAAGGTCGTTGTAGCTAGGCTAAATACCGTTTCATCCAAAGCCACCAGAAACAAAACCAAAGTAATTTTATTTAAAAAAGCGGACAAAGTGTCACTAGAAGCCTTCCTGACTGATAATCTCCATTCCTTCCGAACTAACTATGCAAATGTAGACGAGATGTGGCTCAAATTCAAAGATATAGTAGCAACAGCAATTAAAAGATTCATACCTCATAAATTGGTGAGATATGGAACTGATCCCCCATGGTACATAAAACAGGTCCGAACGCTGTTGCAGAGGCAACGGAAAAAGCACGCGATGTTCAGAAGGACGACTAATCCCGAAGATTGGCTAAAATTTACAGACGCGCGAAATTTGGCACGGACTTCAATGCGAAATGCCTTTAATATGTACCACAACGAAACATTGTCTCGAAATTTGGTAGAAAATCCAAAGAAATTCGGGTCGTAAGTAAAGTACACAAGCGGCAAGACTCTGACATTCTGCGTGCTGTCTGTTTGTTCTACACTCCTGGAAATTGAAATAAGAACACCGTGAATTCATTGTCCCAGGAAGGGGAAACTTTATTGACACATCCCTGGGGTCAGATACATCACATGATCACACTGACAGAACCACAGGCACATAGACACAGGCAACAGAGCATGCACAATGTCGGCACCAGTACAGTGTATATCCACCTTTCGCAGCAATGCAGGCTGCTATTCTCCCATGGAGACGATCGTAGAGATGCTGGATGTAGTCCTGTGGAACGGCTTGCCATGCCATTTCCACCTGGCGCCTCAGTTGGACCAGCGTTCGTGCTGGACGTGCAGACCGCGTGAGACGACGCTTCATCCAGTCCCAAACATGCTCAATGGGGAACAGATCCGGAGACCTTGCTGGCCAGGGTAGTTGACTTACACCTTCTAGAGCACGTTGGGTGGCACGGGATACATGCGGACGTGCATTGTCCTGTTGGAACAGCAAGTTATCTTGCCGGTCTAGGAATGGTAAAACGATGGGTTCGATGACGGTTTGGATGTACCGTGCACTATTCAGTGTCCCCTCGACGATCACCAGTGGTGTACGGCCAGTGTAGGAGATCGCTCCCCACACCATGATGCCGGGTGTTGGCCCTGTGTGCCTCGGTCGTATGCAGTCCTGATTGTGGCGCTCACCTGCACGGCGCCAAACACGCATACGACCATCATTGGCACCAAGGCAGAAGCGACTCTCATCGCTGAAGACGACACGTCTCCATTCGTCCCTCCATTCACGCCTGTCGCGACACCACTGGAGGCGGGCTGCACGATGTTGGGGCGTGAGCGGAAGACGGCCTAACGGTGTGCGGGACCGTAGTCCAGCTTCATGGAGACGGTTGCGAATGGTCCTCGCCGATACCCCAGGAACAACAGTGTCCCTAATTTGCTGGGAAGTGGCGGTGCGGTCCCCTACGGCACTGCGTAGGATCCTACGGTCTTGGCGTGCATCCGTGCGTCGCTGCGGTCCGGTCCCAGGTCGACGGGCACATGCAGCTTCTGGTATGATTTTTTTTTTCCTAGTAATTTAATTGAAAGCTTTGTTGCTTTGGTAAAAATAAAATTGGTTCTTTTTGTCGTGACAAAATAAATTACTATTAATCACACCAGATTTGTCGGAGAACAGCAGCAACATGTTTAATTGACCCAGCTTTAAGAAATTCTATTACCTTTTAGCGGAAAATTCGTGCGGTACTCTCCGACGTTAGAAAAGTCGTGGTGTTCCGTTCGGAGCAGGAGGCGGCTGTCTTTTCTCCTTCGCGATATCGAAAATTACTAAAAAAAATGAAACATAGGTGCATCGGTTTTTTTTTTTTTTTTTTTTTTTTACTGATCGATAGCAGCGTATAATAGTTTATAGCTATCGTGATATTCTGCGCTTTTCAGGAGCGCGGCAAAGATATCTGGTTACAACATTCATTGGTATATCTTAGAAGTTCGCACATACTGACGCAAATACAGAAAAAAAACTTTTACATATTAAAAATCGCAGTGATAAAGGCTGTAATGTCACAATGCCTCCCATGTGAGGCATGATGATTCCGGAAGGATCATCAGGACTCACATGTAGTTTCAAGACATTACTGTGTTTTATCATCTGTTTACTTTAGTTCTAACATAAAATTGGAATGAGTTTGTCATCTAGTTATTTTATGCTTCCAGTACAGTTATGAAAACAAATGTCTTTCAGTGTCTTTTGTGCACTTTGGCACTTCTCTCAGTTCATTGTAAGGTGTTCTTGCACTGTCATCTTAATTGCTGTTACTGTGAAACAAAATATGACAAAAAACAATCTTAAGTCTAACACACACAAAGATAAATGAATAATACTCTATATAGGAAACAAAACATGTCAGTAGACAAACAAACACAGATACATTGAAATAATTATTTAAACAGTCCTCTAAAATTGTCTGTGACCTGTTTGGTCTCGTAATGTTTTTTTTTATCCGTTTCATTAGATTCTTTTAGAATGTCGTTGTTAATCAGGACGTTTCACTTGACACTACACTGTACACTTTTATTTGTCACACGCTCACTTAACCGGAGTCTGCAACGTCTATTCTCGTTCGGTGAGCGGCGTCGTCCGAGAGGTCACGACCCTGGGTAGCGTCTTTTTTTTGTGTTCGCTCGTGCTGCCTCTCTAGTGTGTCGCATCAAGCGTCATGTCGTTTACATGCAAATAAACAGAAAGAAACCTGTGTTAGGTTCGTGCTATAATGTAGACTTACAGGTAAAGGTTTTATAGGATTCTGGACAGGATTGATAACCTTCCCCTCCAGTTAACGTTTCAGTGCTCAGTAATGCCTTGTCTTTATTTAACTATTTATCGCAAAATATCCGACGTGACTGATTAAATGGAAATTAATTTGAAGCTAAGACTTCTCTTTTTACACAATAAATAAAGTTCATAATTAAGTTGCACTGTGATAGCTTTAGCAATGTCTCTTGCGTAGTTGTGAGACGGAAAACATTCTAAGGTCAATGACACGCCTCCACAGCGCGCGCGGCGGTTGTGTTTCAAATGTTAATTGTTGAGTTCAACTGCAAGCAGCTCCGAGCTGTTGCCGGTTACTTGTCCAGTGCAACACGTGCTCGTGTATGCTCGTATGAAGTTTAACGTGTGTCACTCGCGCTCTGCTAAAATGAGAACACGCGGAAAACACACGTCTAGTGTCCTTTCTCCATCGTCGATCGGCGTATCGAAAACTTGGGTAGAAAATACCACCGTCTGTTTCGAGGATTTCACACGACAGCCCCTGCGACCTGCCATGCTGCTTACGCACAGGTCAGTGAAGCCAACGTTTTACATATGGTTTGCAAAATAATTTTGCTGTGATCGCTGTCACTACCTGCACTTGCGTGTACACATGTCACTGCACACGTATTTTGTACACTTTATCACTCGCATTTTGTTTAGAACGTCTTAGAGTGTCTGCAAATTCACATCTCCCATCTCACATTGTGATTTCACAGTTCAAGTTACTCACAGGTAAATACATTACAAGATTAAACAATGTCCATAAATTACATACATACATACATACATACATTTCTTAAGTTTGCTTACAGTCACAAAATTCTGTTAACATTTTCAGTCACGAAACGCCGGATTAGCGTATTGAATACCACTGCTCGTGCATCAAGGCACGATTATTTCGGTTATTCTCTCTCCCTTTTACAAAGGTAAAAAAATTTTTTTTTAAGCAAATCTTTTAAGCAGCTTGTTATTTCGTTTCTCTTCAAAATTTAGTGTCACTGTTTATGTAGAGCACAGATTGAACAAATTCTGCCTCTACTGGTCGACCATACTCATGCATTTCTCTCCGGAAGATTCATGCTTCATAAAGTTAGTGGCTGCAAGTACTACTCGCGGAATGTATTATAATCTCTCTACATTGCTACTCGCGATACGCGATTAGAACAAAACTTTCGCTAACGGATCTCTCCCACAAATTTCGTTTCCACTTCAACCGTCTAAAGAGCACTCAGATGAGCCTGTCAAATTCTAATCCTCACTTTTTTTTAATGGGATAGGATGGGGAAGTGGAAGAGGAGAGGATCAAATATGAACATAAATATACTATATACATATACAAATTCTAGCACAACTACACTAGGATATTTTTTTTTTTTGTGATCTTAGATGCATGACATGCGTCACGTGTGCCTTCAAGTGGCTATTCTTTAATCTAATATCAGATCTTAGTTTTATTATTATAATGTGAGTCATATCTGGTGACAGCTTTCTAGTTTCTCACGCTTCCTTCTGGGCGATTGTCGGGCTTGGCTGTAAAATAGCTAATTACTTTAGTGCATCTTACATGTTTAAAGAAGAAACGTTTACCATCAGGAATACTTCAGGCTTGTCAGTACGACGTATATGTTTCGATGTAGTGGCACTCTCGACTACATGACCTAACAGCTGTTGTAAAACACAATAAAGGAAATGCTTTGTTGCTTAGCTATTAAATCTTTATGAGGCTTACTGTTCGTAGATGATACTTTGAATCTGAGATTGAATCTCCTGAAAACTATCAAATACTGCTTTTGACAGTTCAAACACTTGGCTACACAAATCTGTTTAATTCTAAAGATCGCGCTAACAAAAGGTATAGTTCATGGCGGCGTTACAATAACGCACAGTTTACACGCAATAGGCTGTACTCTGTACACTTAAAGACTAACATTCCATCTTGAGGGCTGAAAAAGAAATTGCTTAACCTAATATTTCACATACATATATATTCATTGGAGTTGGAAGGTGGCAATCTGCTACTTCCTTCCGTATCTCCTTTCACCAATAACGGCATTTCTCAATGCCGACAGCCAACTTGGACTGCTTACACCTATGACTAACTTAAAACTAACTGAGAATCTGTCCTCTCAAATGGAATGTGCTTTCCTTTTCGTACGCCATAATAAATCAAATCTTCAATTACCTCCATATTTTTTCGCCAAAGTGTGAGTACTCGTATTGGTGTGTTTGAATACCGAAGTGTTTCACAGGTTAAACCTTAGGCTAATGTTCCTTTGCTTGTTACTTTGCCTCGTTATACTTCTTGAGATCCTGGTGGTGATACAATCCTTTAATTCTGCCAGATGCTGGATCCGCTATTAGATAACATCCTGTATGTGGTTTTCTAATTACTACAAATGGTCCGTCGTACAATAGCCTCCATTTCCGATTTCTTTTCAACAACTTCGATGGTTTAAAATGTGTCCGTAAAAGCACCTTTTCATTAATATCATATGTAAGAGCCTTAGATACTTTCTTGTCATAAGACTTCTTGCGTAGATTCGCCTGTACAGCTAAGGATACCAATGCTTGCCTAAGTTGTGCATCTAAATGTAATTCTGGTTCTACAATTTTAGGTATGGGATCTAACCATTCATTTCTTTCCCGATGACTCGTCATTAATTCCGCAGCATCCCCAAGGAGGCGAAAAGGTGCTGCCTTTAGTTTTCCGCTTTCTTGTGATGCGACTGATTTGATTCTTCTGTCACATCACTTGACCATTCTCGCTGGTTTTTTACCCATTGTGTGTGTTGATTTGTATCAAACCCTTGTTGGTACTGCACTTGATTACCAGGCTGAAAAATCGGTACATTACTTGCCTGCGTAAAATATACCGGTGGATTGTATTGTATTCTTGGTTTATTGTTATTGTATCTAAAGTCCTGTTGTGGTGGCGTGTACTGTTGTTGTTGCATGAATGGTTGTTGCTGAGGCGTGTATTGCTGTTGTTGCTGATGTTGTGGCTGCCCATAGGGTTGTGGTGGAGGTGGCTGACCTCCGCAATTTTGATTGTTGCAACGTTTACCCTTGTATTTGTTCCCATTCTGGAAGAAGTTACTACCGTTATTGTTTGATTGGTATGGGGCATTCCCGTAATACTGTTGTTGCGTGTTGTATATTGGATTGTACCGTTGGTTGCCGTAATGCTTGTTTTTGTGTTTACCATTACGGTAACCATTGTTTCGGCCTCTATTGCGGTTATTGTACTGTTTGTTTCCGTATTGTGTTTCGTGTGAACCATTTCCATTACTACCGTTTCCATTCGAATACGTGCCTGCGTTGTTGTTCTTACGGTTAGCATTCGCACGCGCGTCTTCGTGTATAAGATCGAGCGAATCAAGGACGGATAAAAATGCGTCCTGATCTTCCTCTGACACGTTCACTAATTTTTCGCGTATGGAAATGGGTAGTTTTGACTTAAGGATCATAATAACATCTTTTGTTGTTATGGGAGTGTCCCAATATTGTATCTTTCTCAAGTACTTTTCAAAGTACCGGCGAAGTCCGCCACTGTTCGAATGGAAAGGTTCGGCGTTATAGACCTCTTTGCGTAGACGTTGCTGAACACCTGCGCTCCAAAATTTGCTTAAAAAGTTCTTCTCAAACTCGCTAAATGTTTTGCACTTATCAATCATCTCGGTTCCCCATATAGCACTTTCTCCTTGTATGTATCCGGTAATGAATTGTATTCTCTGTTTGTCATTCCAGGCAGCTGGAAAGACTCCTGAAAAGTTCTTTAGGAAAACGACTGGATGAATATTTCGCTTTTCCGGTTGGAATGGTTGAAAAACTCTGTGTTTCAATACACTCTCCTCTTTCATGAGGGTTGTGAGTGTCAATTGTTCAGTGTTGTTGTTGTGTGAATCGTTAAATTCATTTTTCAGTCGCGGAATGTACTGTGGTGTGTTGTGTTGTTGTGTTGTCTGGTATTGATGTTCATCTGGCTCAGAAGGTAGTGAGTGTTTCCCGTCGCTCTGGTTATCATACTGTAGTGTTTGAATTTGCTGTTTCAGGTCGGATATCTCATCTGTTACTTGCTTCCGCCATTCCGGCAAATCCCGGGTAAACACTCGTCTAATTTGGCCTAGTTCAGTACAAACAGTGTCTCCTGAACTGCCGGGTGCAGATAATATGTCTAAGGTTGCGGATTTAACTACATCTTTCAAGTCACGTGTAACCTTCTCCTCAACTAGCTTCTCTTGTACATCAATCCATTCTTTGTAATGTTCGGTAAGTGCTTTAGTGTGCGAAGCAACACTACTGTTAACTCTTTCGTCAATAGTTCGGTCCGAAATGTCATTCGCCATTGCACTTACTTTTGATTCTACAGTGGCTACCGCTGTCGCTAACTCGTCTACCTGTCGTGCAACTGTTTTATACGCAAGTTTTACCGAATCGGTTTCTTTGCGACACGCTTCGATTTGAGTTGTGAGATTCTGACCAATGTTATCAATTTTGTTATTCAGAGTGCTTATCTGGGTTGTCAAAGTGGTTACTTGCTCCGTGACGTCACCCTTAACCGAATCTATCTGTGCCGTGACGTCACCCTTAACCGAATCTATCTGTGCCGTGACGTCACCCTTAACCGAATCTATCTGTGCCGTGACGTCACCCTTAACCGAATCTATCTGTGCCGTGACGTCACCCTTAACCGAATCTATCTGTGCTGTGAGAGAGCCTACTTGCGTAGTGAGGGTACCTACTTTCGCATCAATGATGGTATTTACGTCATTCCTAACTGAGTCAATCTGTGTTGTCATATCCGTTTTCAGCTCTGATAAAAACTTGTCTCTGTCTTTCTCACGTTGTTCGCGATCACGTTCGCGCTGTTCCCTCTCCTGTCTGTCTAGTATCAATTCCTGTAACATTTTGACAATGTCAACTGATACCGTTATCGGGGAGGTTGGTGTTTCCTGCTGAGTGTCGTCCACGTTAGCTACCTCTTGTCTGTCGTCTGTCCTGGCCGTAGTTCCGCGTGAGCGGAGTCGGTAATGTTTGTTAACCGCGCCGTCGCTTTCGTCTGCAGAGTTCGCGCTCGATTGTCCGTCCGCCATAATGAAATTCAACTATTGCCAACTTAAAATGGGTACTGCCAACTGAAATTCTGATTGTCAATTATTCTTGCCGCGCAAGTTAAAGTCGCGGCGCGTTCGTCAAATGTCTAATGTTACGTGGGTAATAACTGACACACGTCTGTAGCAAAAAGACAAGATGGAGTCAACGCCGTTGAAACAATTGATTGCCAACGCTGTTACACAGAAAAGACTGAAATGGCATCCATCTTGGAATTACACGAGAATACTAACTACAGTATAAAACAAATAGGCCAAGCAAAAGGTTACAGAAAATGTTCAAATATTTACATAGAAAAAAAATGGTTTTTACGTTAAGCTACAGAAAGGATAGAGTGAGGTCGAATTTGAAGGTCAATGAGCTACTCTTTAGACAGAACTATGGCAAACGAAAATTTGGTACTCACTCGGCGTTGTCTTCAAAACTGCAAATCTGCGTCTTATTAAATCACAAGATATTTGTGTAAATACCGCGTCCTTCAAGATTGCGTACATTTATTGCTCATCCGTAATTTTATGCAGCATTGGGTTCCAAAGAGCGATACATGAAATAAGACAATCATATATTAGTACCGTGTCACTTTCAATATTTTAGTCAAGTCCCTGTTCGGGCGCCAGATCTGGTATGATTTTTTTTTCCTAGTAATTTAATTGAAAGCTTTGTTGCTTTGGTAAAAATAAAATTGGTTCTTTTTGTCGTGACAGAATAAAATAC
Source organism: Schistocerca piceifrons (assembly GCF_021461385.2). Taxonomy (NCBI): domain Eukaryota; kingdom Metazoa; phylum Arthropoda; class Insecta; order Orthoptera; family Acrididae; genus Schistocerca; species Schistocerca piceifrons. Next base: position 633,523,350 of record NC_060139.1, read on the forward strand.
TATTAATCACACCAGATTTGTCGGAGAACAGCAGCAACATGTTTAATTGACCCAGCTTTAAGAAATTCTATTACCTTTTAGCGGAAAATTCGTGCGGTACTCTCCGACGTTAGAAAAGTCGTGGTGTTCCGTTCGGAGCAGGAGGCGGCTGTCTTTTCTCCTTCGCGATATCGAAAATTACTAAAAAAAATGAACAGAAATTTTTTTTCGGAGGAAGATCGCGCGGAGAAAACAGACGGAAGTTACATGAAAGAAACCTAAGGGACCAACTAATTGGATTTGTACGAACATATAAACGGAACTGAAAGAACTTGGAATAAATACTATAACGATGTCGTCACGACAGCCTCCTGTTCCGACAGAACACACGCTGGATCATAAGCTGCATAAATCTTTTAAACAGAAAAGATTATCACAAGTATAATTAATGAAAATAAGGTTGAGAGATTTTCTTTGAAATTAAATAAACTTCAAGGCTTCAAGTATTATATTATGAAACGGAAACTTACATTAACATGGCCACCCATTGTGACGATGGAGCGAATTTTCACGATACACATTCTCGCTTGTTTGTGGCTACATATATTTTTAATCACTTAAACTCTTAAATTTACAATACAATGATTATATCAGTATGGAGCACAATACTTTTGCGTCCGACTCGCAACACATTCACAGAACAGCTAGAGAGCGGCGCGGCTCCCTGAAGAAGTAAAAATTGGCAATTGTTATTTTGAAACATAGGTGCATCGGTTTTTTTTTTTTTTTTTTTTTTTTTACTGATCGATAGCAGCGTATAACAGTTTATAGCTATCGTGATATTCTGCGCTTTTCAGGAGCGCGGCAAAGATATCTGGTTACAACATTCATTGGTATATCTTAGAAGTTCGCACATACTGACGCAAATACAGAAAAAAAACTTTTACATATTAAAAATCGCAGTGATAAAGGCTGTAATGTCACAATGCCTCCCATGTGAGGCATGATGATTCCGGAAGGATCATCAGGACTCACATGTAGTTTCAAGACATTACTGTGTTTTATCATCTGTTTACTTTAGTTCTAACATAAAATTGGAATGAGTTTGTCATCTAGTTATTTTATGCTTCCAGTACAGTTATGAAAACAAATGTCTTTCAGTGTCTTTTGTGCACTTTGGCACTTCTCTCAGTTCATTGTAAGGTGTCCTTGCACTGTCATCTTAATTGCTGTTACTGTGAAACAAAATATGACAAAAAACAATCTTAAGTCTAACACACACAAAGATAAATGAATAATACTCTATATAGGAAACAAAACATGTCAGTAGACAAACAAACACAGATACATTGAAATAATTATTTAAACAGTCCTCTAAAATTGTCTGTGACCTGTTTGGTCTCGTAATGTTTTTTTTTTATCCGTTTCATTAGATTCTTTTAGAATGTCGTTGTTAATCAGGACGTTTCACTTGACACTACACTGTACACTTTTATTTGTCACACGCTCACTTAACCGGAGTCTGCAACGTCTATTCTCGTTCGGTGAGCGGCGTCGTCCGAGAGGTCACGACCCTGGGTAGCGTCTTTTTTTTGTGTTCGCTCGTGCTGCCTCTCTATTGTGTCGCATCAAGCGTCATGTCGTTTACATGCAAATAAACAGAAAGAAACCTGTGTTAGGTTCGTGCTATAATGTAGACTTACAGGTAAAGGTTTTATAGGATTCTGGACAGGATTGATAACCTTCCCCTCCAGTTAACGTTTCAGTGCTCAGTAATGCCTTGTCTTTATTTAACTATTTATCGCAAAATATCCGACGTGACTGATTAAATGGAAATTAATTTGAAGCTAAGACTTCTCTTTTTACACAATAAATAAAGTTCATAATTAAGTTGCACTGTGATAGCTTTAGCAATGTCTCTTGCGTAGTTGTGAGACGGAAAACATTCTAAGGTCAATGACACGCCTCCACAGCGCGCGCGGCGGTTGTGTTTCAAATGTTAATTGTTGAGTTCAACTGCAAGCAGCTCCGAGCTGTTGCCGGTTACTTGTCCAGTGCAACACGTGCTCGTGTATGCTCGTATGAAGTTTAACGTGTGTCACTCGCGCTCTGCTAAAATGAGAACACGCGGAAAACACACGTCTAGTGTCCTTTCTCCATCGTCGATCGGCGTATCGAAAACTTGGGTAGAAAATACCACCGTCTGTTTCGAGGATTTCACACGACAGCCCCTGCGACCTGCCATGCTGCTTACACACAGGTCAGTGAAGCCAACGTTTTACATATGGTTTGCAAAATAATTTTGCTGTGATCGCTGTCACTACCTGCACTTGCGTGTACACATGTCACTGCACACGTATTTTGTACACTTTATCACTCGCATTTTGTTTAGAACGTCTTAGAGTGTCTGCAAATTCACATCTCCCATCTCACATTGTGATTTCACAGTTCAAGTTACTCACAGGTAAATACATTACAAGATTAAACAATGTCCATAAATTACATACATACATACATACATACATTTCTTAAGTTTGCTTACAGTCACAAAATTCTGTTAACATTTTCAGTCACGCCACGCCGGATTAGCGTATTGAATACCACTGCTCGTGCATCAAGGCACGATTATTTCGGTTATTCTCTCTCCCTTTTACAAAGGTAAAAAAATTTTTTTTTAAGCAAATCTTTTAAGCAGCTTGTTATTTCGTTTCTCTTCAAAATTTAGTGTCACTGTTTATGTAGAGCACAGATTGAACAAATTCTGCCTCTACTGGTCGACCATACTCATGCATTTCTCTCCGGAAGATTCATGCTTCATAAAGTTAGTGGCTGCAAGTACTACTCGCGGAATGTATTATAATCTCTCAACATTGCTACTCGCGATACGCGATTAGAACAAAACTTTCGCTAACGGATCTCTCCCACAAATTTCGTTTCCACTTCAACCGTCTAAAGAGCACTCAGATGAGCCTGTCAAATTCTAATCCTCACTTTTTTTTAATGGGATAGGATGGGGAAGTGGAAGAGGAGAGGATCAAATATGAACATAAATATACTATATACATATACAAATTCTAGCACAACTACACTAGGATATTTTTTTTTTTTTTTTGTGACCTTAGATGCATGACATGCGTCACGTGTGCCTTCAAGTGGCTATTCTTTAATCTAATATCAGATCTTAGTTTTATTATTATAATGTGAGTCATATCTGGTGACAGCTTTCTAGTTTCTCACGCTTCCTTCTGGGCGATTGTCGGGCTTGGCTGTAAAATAGCTAATTACTTTAGTGCATCTTACATGTTTAAAGAAGAAACGTTTACCATCAGGAATACTTCAGGCTTGTCAGTACGACGTATATGTTTCGATGTAGTGGCACTCTCGACTACATGACCTAACAGCTGTTGTAAAACACAATAAAGGAAATGCTTTGTTGCTTAGCTATTAAATCTTTATGAGGCTTACTGTTCGTAGATGATACTTTGAATCTGAGATTGAATCTCCTGAAAACTATCAAATACTGCTTTTGACAGTTCAAACACTTGGCTACACAAATCTGTTTAATTCTAAAGATCGCGCTAACAAAAGGTATAGTTCATGGCGGCGTTACAATAACGCACAGTTTACACGCAATAGGCTGTACTCTGTACACTTAAAGACTAACATTCCATCTTGAGGGCTGAAAAAGAAATTGCTTAACCTAATATTTCACATACATATATATTCATTGGAGTTGGAAGGTGGCAATCTGCTACTTCCTTCCGTATCTCCTTTCACCAATAACGGCATTTCTCAATGCCGACAGCCAACTTGGACTGCTTACACCTATGACTAACTTAAAACTAACTGAGAATCTGTCCTCTCAAATGGAATGTGCTTTCCTTTTCGTACGCCATAATAAATCAAATCTTCAATTACCTCCATATTTTTTCGCCAAAGTGTGAGTACTCGTATTGGTGTGTTTGAATACCGAAGTGTTTCACAGGTTAAACCTTAGGCTAATGTTCCTTTGCTTGTTACTTTGCCTCGTTATACTTCTTGAGATCCTGGTGGTGATACAATCCTTTAATTCTGCCAGATGCTGGATCCGCTATTAGATAACATCCTGTATGTGGTTTTCTAATTACTACAAATGGTCCGTCGTACAATAGCCTCCATTTCCGATTTCTTTTCAACAACTTCGATGGTTTAAAATGTGTCCGTAAAAGCACCTTTTCATTAATATCATATGTAAGAGCCTTAGATACTTTCTTGTCATAAGACTTCTTGCGTAGATTCGCCTGTACAGCTAAGGATACCAATGCTTGCCTAAGTTGTGCATCTAAATGTAATTCTGGTTCTACAATTTTAGGTATGGGATCTAACCATTCATTTCTTTCCCGATGACTCGTCATTAATTCCGCAGCATCCCCAAGGAGGCGAAAAGGTGCTGCCTTTAGTTTTCCGCTTTCTTGTGATGCGACTGATTTGATTCTTCTGTCACATCACTTGACCATTCTCGCTGGTTTTTTACCCATTGTGTGTGTTGATTTGTATCAAACCCTTGTTGGTACTGCACTTGATTACCAGGCTGAAAAATCGGTACATTACTTGCCTGCGTAAAATATACCGGTGGATTGTATTGTATTCTTGGTTTATTGTTATTGTATCTAAAGTCCTGTTGTGGTGGCGTGTACTGTTGTTGTTGCATGAATGGTTGTTGCTGAGGCGTGTATTGCTGTTGTTGCTGATGTTGTGGCTGCCCATAGGGTTGTGGTGGAGGTGGCTGACCTCCGCAATTTTGATTGTTGCAACGTTTACCCTTGTATTTGTTCCCATTCTGGAAGAAGTTACTACCGTTATTGTTTGATTGGTATGGGGCATTCCCGTAATACTGTTGTTGCGTGTTGTATATTGGATTGTACCGTTGGTTGCCGTAATGCTTGTTTTTGTGTTTACCATTACGGTAACCATTGTTTCGGCCTCTATTGCGGTTATTGTACTGTTTGTTTCCGTATTGTGTTTCGTGTGAACCATTTCCATTACTACCGTTTCCATTCGAATACGTGCCTGCGTTGTTGTTCTTACGGTTAGCATTCGCACGCGCGTCTTCGTGTATAAGATCGAGCGAATCAAGGACGGATAAAAATGCGTCCTGATCTTCCTCTGACACGTTCACTAATTTTTCGCGTATGGAAATGGGTAGTTTTGACTTAAGGATCATAATAACATCTTTTGTTGTTATGGGAGTGTCCCAATATTGTATCTTTCTCAAGTACTTTTCAAAGTACCGGCGAAGTCCGCCACTGTTCGAATGGAAAGGTTCGGCGTTATAGACCTCTTTGCGTAGACGTTGCTGAACACCTGCGCTCCAAAATTTGCTTAAAAAGTTCTTCTCAAACTCGCTAAATGTTTTGCACTTATCAATCATCTCGGTTCCCCATATAGCACTTTCTCCTTGTATGTATCCGGTAATGAATTGTATTCTCTGTTTGTCATTCCAGGCAGCTGGAAAGACTCCTGAAAAGTTCTTTAGGAAAACGACTGGATGAATATTTCGCTTTTCCGGTTGGAATGGTTGAAAAACTCTGTGTTTCAATACACTCTCCTCTTTCATGAGGGTTGTGAGTGTCAATTGTTCAGTGTTGTTGTTGTGTGAATCGTTAAATTCATTTTTCAGTCGCGGAATGTACTGTGGTGTGTTGTGTTGTTGTGTTGTCTGGTATTGATGTTCATCTGGCTCAGAAGGTAGTGAGTGTTTCCCGTCGCTCTGGTTATCATACTGTAGTGTTTGAATTTGCTGTTTCAGGTCGGATATCTCATCTGTTACTTGCTTCCGCCATTCCGGCAAATCCCGGGTAAACACTCGTCTAATTTGGCCTAGTTCAGTACAAACAGTGTCTCCTGAACTGCCGGGTGCAGATAATATGTCTAAGGTTGCGGATTTAACTACATCTTTCAAGTCACGTGTAACCTTCTCCTCAACTAGCTTCTCTTGTACATCAATCCATTCTTTGTAATGTTCGGTAAGTGCTTTAGTGTGCGAAGCAACACTACTGTTAACTCTTTCGTCAATAGTTCGGTCCGAAATGTCATTCGCCATTGCACTTACTTTTGATTCTACAGTGGCTACCGCTGTCGCTAACTCGTCTACCTGTCGTGCAACTGTTTTATACGCAAGTTTTACCGAATCGGTTTCTTTGCGACACGCTTCGATTTGAGTTGTGAGATTCTGACCAATGTTATCAATTTTGTTATTCAGAGTGCTTATCTGGGTTGTCAAAGTGGTTACTTGCTCCGTGACGTCACCCTTAACCGAATCTATCTGTGCCGTGACGTCACCCTTAACCGAATCTATCTGTGCCGTGACGTCACCCTTAACCGAATCTATCTGTGCCGTGACGTCACCCTTAACCGAATCTATCTTTGCCGTGACGTCACCCTTAACCGAATCTATCTGTGCTGTGAGAGAGCCTACTTGCGTAGTGAGGGTACCTACTTTCGCATCAATGATGGTATTTACGTCATTCCTAACTGAGTCAATCTGTGTTGTCATATCCGTTTTCAGCTCTGATAAAAACTTGTCTCTGTCTTTCTCACGTTGTTCGCGATCACGTTCGCGCTGTTCCCTCTCCTGTCTGTCTAGTATCAATTCCTGTAACATTTTGACAATGTCAACTGATACCGTTATCGGGGAGGTTGGTGTTTCCTGCTGAGTGTCGTCCACGTTAGCTACCTCTTGTCTGTCGTCTATCCTGGCCGTAGTTCCGCGTGAGCGGAGTCGGTAATGTTTGTTAACCGCGCCGTCGCTTTCGTCTGCAGAGTTCGCGCTCGATTGTCCGTCCGCCATAATGAAATTCAACTATTGCCAACTTAAAATGGGTACTGCCAACTGAAATTCTGATTGTCAATTATTCTTGCCGCGCAAGTTAAAGTCGCGGCGCGTTCGTCAAATGTCTAATGTTACGTGGGTAATAACTGACACACGTCTGTAGCAAAAAGACAAGATGGAGTCAACGCCGTTGAAACAATTGATTGCCAACGCTGTTACACAGAAAAGACTGAAATGGCATCCATCTTGGAATTACACGAGAATACTAACTACAGTATAAAACAAATAGGCCAAGCAAAAGGTTACAGAAAATGTTCAAATATTTACATAGAAAAAAAATGGTTTTTACGTTAAGCTACAGAAAGGATAGAGTGAGGTCGAATTTGAAGGTCAATGAGCTACTCTTTAGACAGAACTATGGCAAACGAAAATTTGGTACTCACTCGGCGTTGTCTTCAAAACTGCAAATCTGCGTCTTATTAAATCACAAGATATTTGTGTAAATACCGCGTCCTTCAAGATTGCGTACATTTATTGCTCATCCGTAATTTTATGCAGCATTGGGTTCCAAAGAGCGATACATGAAATAAGACAATCATATATTAGTACCGTGTCACTTTCAATATTTTAGTCAAGTCCCTGTTCGGGCGCCAGATCTGGTATGATTTTTTTTTCCTAGTAATTTAATTGAAAGCTTTGTTGCTTTGGTAAAAATAAAATTGGTTCTTTTTGTCGTGACAGAATAAAATACTATTAATCACACCAGATTTGTCGGAGAACAGCAGCAACATGTTTAATTGACCCAGCTTTAAGAAATTCTATTACCTTTTAGCGGAAAATTCGTGCGGTACTCTCCGACGTTAGAAAAGTCGTGGTGTTCCGTTCGGAGCAGGAGGCGGCTGTCTTTTCTCCTTCGCGATATCGAAAATTACTAAAAAAAATGAACAGAAATTTTTTTTCGGAGGAAGATCGCGCGGAGAAAACAGACGGAAGTTACATGAAAGAAACCTAAGGGACCAACTAATTGGATTTGTACGAACATATAAACGGAACTGAAAGAACTTGGAATAAATACTATAACGATGTCGTCACGACAGCCTCCTGTTCCGACAGAACACACGCTGGATCATAAGCTGCATAAATCTTTTAAACAGAAAAGATTATCACAAGTATAATTAATGAAAATAAGGTTGAGAGATTTTCTTTGAAATTAAATAAACTTCAAGGCTTCAAGTATTATATTATGAAACGGAAACTTACATTAACATGGCCACCCATTGTGGCGATGGAGCGAATTTTCACGATACACATTCTCGCTTGTTTGTGGCTACATATATTTTTAATCACTTAAACTCTTAAATTTACAATACAATGATTATATCAGTATGGAGCACAATACTTTTGCGTCCGACTCGCAACACATTCACAGAACAGCTAGAGAGCGGCGCGGCTCCCTGAAGAAGTAAAAATTGGCAATTGTTATTTTGAAACATAGGTGCATCGGTTTTTTTTTTTTTTTTTTTTTTTTTTTTACTGATCGATAGCAGCGTATAACAGTTTATAGCTATCGTGATATTCTGCGCTTTTCAGGAGCGCGGCAAAGATATCTGGTTACAACATTCATTGGTATATCTTAGAAGTTCGCACATACTGACGCAAATACAGAAAAAAAACTTTTACATATTAAAAATCGCAGTGATAAAGGCTGTAATGTCACAAGCTTCCGCCGACCACTGGCGACAACATCGATGTAGTGTGGAGACCTCACGCCCCACGTGTTGAGCAATTGGGCGGTACGTCCACCCGGCCTCCCGCATGCCCACTATACGCCCTCGCTCAAAGTCCGTCAACTGCACATACGGTTCACGTCCACGCTGTCGCGGCATGCTACCAGTGTTAAAGACTGCGATGGAGCTCCGTATGCCACGGCAAACTGGCTGACACTGACGGCGGCGGTGCACAAATGCTGCGCAGCTAGCGCCATTCGACGGCCAACACCGCGGTTCCTGGTGTGTCCGCTGTGCCGTGCGTGTGATCATTGCTTGTACAGCCCTCTCGCAGTGTCCGGAGCAAGTATGGTTGGTCTGACACACCGGTGTCAATGTGTTCTTTTTTCCATTTCCAGGAGTGTATATCGTGTCTCCCCAGCACTTTCGCGCAACGATGCTCTGAGCGTGTTTTTTAGGGAATTGACTACTTTCAGCCTGGGACCTGCTGCTGGTAAGGAGACGCCAGACGACACATGACATGTAGAGTTCAGAAGAATTCAGTGAGACTAGCGATGATATAACCAAATACTTAATGATTTCAGCGTCAGCTGCATTGCAGTCCCTATAAAAGAATATTAATACTAACTAAATTTAGTGGAAGTGGTTCAAGGCTTTCCTATTTTTAGTTAGCTTGTAAAATATCGTCGAAAAAGCAGTTAAGTTTACCATTGGAAATTTCATTCTATTCACAAAACATTGTTTATAAATTGCACTATTGATAAAAGGAAATTTTTTAATACAGGATGATAAAAACCAACTGCGTTCAACAAAAATGTGAACGAATATTCCCTGAGTGGGTTTCCAAGTTCTACAATTTATCGAAGGATGACCTATGCCAAATCACATCTATAATCTAGGTTTAAATTAAGTTTCACAAGAGAGAAAACTATCAAAATGCTCTACAGTGACCCTCAATTATCTTTAATTACTTTTCTAACTTGCCGTAAATTACAGTGGCTATTGTGGCTTCTCAATAACTATATTACAGAAAAATCATCGCATTTCAGATTTTTACTTCAAGTGGCAAATGTGAACACCATGAGCTTTAATTAACGATCGACACTAAAAGGGGGTGTAACAGATAAAACTTCTGCAGTTCTGAGTGAAGCTTTATGCGCTGTTATGCGGCATCGCGTGGGTTCATTACCTTGTCAGTGTTCGTCAGGGGGAGGCGGGAAGCACAGCTCCGCTCACCTCGCCGTCTCGAAAGCAACTTTCCCCTCTTCTCCTTACTACAATTTACCGAAGTTGGTTTAAAATAACTATCTGGCTGTGTTTTCATCCGACCAATCAAGGTCTCAATGTTAACTTTAAGCTCCGCCTACAAAAATTCTATCTATCCAATGCTCGTGGTGGAGCAATGTTTTTAAAGTTTGCAACGTAACCGAGACGCGAAAAAGTCTCACGCTAAAACTTGCAGCTGGTGTGGTCCTTTTAGCGTTATCGTAAGATCTATACTGCTCTTCTGGAGGGCTCTAGCTTTTAACATGGGCTTGGGGGGTGGTCCTAGCGGTTAGCTGGCGACGTGGGTGTCCGTCCCTTACCGTAGGGCCTTCAGCTTAACATGGTTCTGCTCTCGGCTTCTGTTCTCGTTTCTCCCCTCGGAACTGCGTCTGTCTCACGGTGGGAAGGTATGACATCCATTTAGGCATTCTTGTGTTAGTCTGTGGTATTCCATTTGCTCACTCGTTACTCGTATTACTTTGATTAAGTTAATGTCACGATATATTCGGAGCTATGTGACATACTACTGGATTTTTTTATCATGTCAGGGTTTTCATGGAAGGTGTTGGATTTGCCTGACACCTTACAAGACGCAGTCAATACCTTCGCTTCGCAGTGCCGATGGTACTGTTACCGACGACTGTGCAGCTAAAGCGGAGTTATTGAACGCAGTTTTCCGAAGTTCCTTCACCAGGGCTCTCCCGTCTCACCTGCCCTTATTCCTCCAATTTTTTATCATTATATAATCGTTCGTTCATCCCACCATCTCCATTCGCCTTAGAAGCCAAAGTATGGGACATTCGACTAAAAAATAAGTCAGCAAAAATATATTTTACCGATGAAAAATCACAGGAAATTGCAGGCCAATACTTAACCACTGCACTTCTAAAGGTTTATACTATATCATATACACTGAAGCACCAAAGAAACTGGTGTAGGCATTCGTATTCAAATACAGAGGTATATAAACAGGCAGAATATGTCACTGAGGTCGGCAACGCCTATATAAGACAACAAGTGTGTGGCGCAGTTATTACATCGGTTACTGCTGCTCCAATGGCAGGTTATCAAGATTAAAGTGAGTCTGAACGCGGTGTTATAGTCGGCGCACTACCGATGGGACTCAGCATCTCCGAGGTAGCGATGAAGTGTGGATTTTCTCGGAATGTCAGGAATCCGGCAAAACATCAAATCTCCGACATCGTTGCGGCCGGAAAAAGATTTCTGCAACAAGGGGACCAACGACGACTGAAGAGAATCGTTCAACGTGACAGAAGTATAACCCTTCCTTAAATGCTGCTGATTTCAATGCTATGCCATCAGCAAGTGTCTGCGTGCCAGCCATTCAACGAAACATCATCGATGTGGGGTTTCTGAGCTGAAGACCCATTCGTGTACCCTTGATGACTGCACGACAAAAGCTTTACGCCTCTCCTGGGCCAGTCAACACCGACGTTGGACTGTTAATGACTGGAAACATGTTGCCTGGTCGGACGAGTCTCGTTTCATATTGTATTGTGCTGATGGACGTGTGCCGATATGGAGACAACCCAATAAATCATTGACCCTGCATGTCAGCGGGGGACTGTTCAATATGATGGTGGCTCTGTAACCGTGTGGGGGGGGGGGGGGAGGAGGGTGTGCAGTTGGAGTGATATGGGTCCCATGATACGTCTAGATACGACTCTGGCAGATGAAACGTACGTAAGCATCCTGTCTGATTACCTGCATCTATTCATACCCATTGTGCATTCCGACGGACGTGAGAAATTCCAAGAGTACAATGCAACACCCCATACTTCCAGAATTGCTACAGAGTGACTCCAGGAACACACTTTTCAGTTTAAACATTTCCGGTTGCCACCACACTCTCCAGAGATGAACGTTATTGAGTATATCTGTGAAGCCTCGCAACGTGCTGTTCAGAAGAGATCTCAACCCCCTTGTTCTCTTATAGATTGATTGACAGCCTTGCAGGATTCATGGTGTAATTTCCGTTCAGAACTACTTCAGACATTAGTCGAGTCCATGCCACGTCCTGTTGCGCTACTTCTGCTTACTCACGGGGGCCCTGCACGATATTAGGCGTGTACCAGTTTCTTTGGCTCTTCAGTGTATATGTAAATATATTAACAACTTTATAAGCAGGTACCTGCATGCTGCCTTCTTATTAAAGAATATTACGTCATCACGAAGAAATGTCAATCCGTGATTTCTAACGTCTACTTTATATAATTTTATCTAATATAAATCTTCCTACGGCACCTAGTGGTGCATCATTTACATTTCTCTTAGGAAATATAACTCTAATGCATTATTTAGCGTGAGTCGTCTTGCTCCTATGACATACAGAGTACACGACAACTTACCAAAATTACGCTTAAGATAAACTAATTTTCCCTCTAGACCAGGAGTGAGCACGACTGTGCCTTCTCGACCAACCCGCTTCCTGCTTCCTCCCTCGCCCCGGCGAACATAGCCGCACAGCATAGCGCACAGGCACAGACTTACAATTTTCACTTACAATTTTACAATTTAAAGAGATTAACAACAAAAGTGATTTTATGAGCCAGTTTATTTAGCAATATTCGCTCCAGAGGAAATAAAAAAATGTCCAGAACACTTTCGATGTTCGTTGCGTTTTGGATATGACTTGCATGGCAGATTTGTTTCGTAAATCAATATAATAAACCAGTATCTTTTATTTAATTAACATTTTTCAAACCTATTTACCGTTTCCAAGGTATAGTGATCGAAAAATTGATATTTTCAAAATAATACTTCATGTCGATTTCCCGAGGGCTCAAAAAAGGTTTTTCGCCAAATTTTCCAAATCTACTTTAGAAATTGCAATTAACATGCCGTGCAAACAATTTCAAGTTCATTAAAATACCATTTATCTAAATTCGAACAACCGTTAGAAAGATTTTGCCACTAGTCACGAGATGATATGAACATAGTTTGCGCATACTTGTTTTTTTAACCATCTTCATGAGCAAATTTCCTCCGATAAAGCTTCTCAATAAGTTTCCTTAAATTGGCGCTATTTACTTTTTGAACAGTACTTTACTAAAATGTGACACATATCAAAACAGATTAATTCTTTACGGTCCCGAATAACATTACTAATACATTTTGTTGAGTTATGAACCCGTGATTGTTAGTTACGGGTACAGTAACGTGCTCCCTGTACCGTAGGAGAGTAACGTTGTTGAGATCAATAACGTTATTCCTTTTGTGTTACCACACTGAATTTCATTATGAACCGGAATTTATTTCTTTGGCCGGCCAGAGTGGCCGTGCGGTTCTAGGCGCTTCAGTTTGTAACCGCGTGACCGCTACGGTCGCAGGTTCGAATCCTGCCTCGGGCATGGATGTGTGTGATGTCCTTGGGTTAGTTGGGTTTAAGTAGTTCTAAGTTCTTGAGGACTGATGATCTCAGATGTTAAGTCCCATAGTGCTCAGAGCCATTTGAACCATTTATTTTATTTCGTTGCTACAATAACGTTACACGGCGTAAGGGTTAACATATAACAACGTTATTCCTTTACCGTTATTTATTTTCTGTTATCCAATATTGTTGCGTTACATATGGTAGTTCATTTCGTTACTGCGATAACGGTACATTGTACAACATTTTAACAGGTACCGCAAGACAATATCGGTACAATTCAAGTGGAATGCTTAACGGAACTGTTTAATTCCTTACGAGTCCCGTATAACGTCACTAGTACTTTACATTAAGTTACTGACTCCTGCTCAAATATTACTTCGAGGTTTTGATTTACGCTATGAAAGTTATTGTTTCCATTATTATTACGGTGATCATTATTTCTGTTATGATCTTTACAATTGTGGGTGTTATCAGTGTTGCCGTTCTGGTACCCACTTTCCTGTCTACTGTTCCCACTGTGAGGCTTGAATTTCAACGCCTTTTCAAGCTTCTCCGATTTTGGACGGGATCCCAGTATAAATACTCCAGTAAGATTCTCTTGAGCGTCGTGATTTTAGTCAGTACCTCCAGCGGACGATTTATAAGCGTCAGCTTAGCGATCTCACGCACAGGAAAATGCCGCATCGACCCACTTACGTGTTTGAAACATGGTCCGTTCAGGAACTCATTCTGAAGTAGCGTTTGTTTCGCTTCAGAATTTTTTCAGAAAACCACTCTCAAACACTTCATAGGTAGTAAATGAAGCATTCAATAAATTTGCCTTTGACTGTGTATTGCCTTCGAGATGTATTTTAGCAAACTTATTTTTTGCCTCTTCCGACATTCCTCTCAGAACCATCCCTACATGCAGTAATAAAATCAGCTGGATCGTATTTCCTGTCATCTCAAAACCACTTTATCATTCCTGAATTACCCCATAGAACACCTACCACAGTAGTAGCTTGATTTGCTGCTAACGAACTTAATTCTGCCCTCATGTCATTATGTTGCTGTTCATGCTGTATAGCTACTTTAATTAACATAAGTTAAAAACGATCTTTGGTTTTAAGCTCCTCTTTCTCACACTCTGCTGCTCTACCCGACAAAATGTTAACAGACACAGTGGTCACTTCTTCAAGGACATATTGTCTCAGCACACAATTCTTAATATTGCCACCCGGTTCGTCCTCTATCTTTACCAATTTTGCCCCGAAATCCTTTTCTAATGTATCGATTTTTCTGTTAATCAGTCAACCAGCTCATAAATATTGCCCATGTCTGCCTTTATAACTTCTAATTTTGTACCAGTTGTCCCTACTATATCAGACTTAATTTTCCTCATCTCAGATGTTACTTTCTTGCTGCACTTGTCTCTACTGAACTTATGTTTTTATTGAACATACCTCTGCACACAATAACCCCGGTTTAGAGTCCAAATTCGTCACAATTTCCCTTAACCACACCACTGAATCATCCAGATTACATCTCCCCTCTCTGATGTAGGACTACGTGCCCCACTAATATCATCTTTGTCAAAACCTCCACGTATAGATTTTGGACTAACTGGAATTTCGGACTAATTGGCACAATCAAAACCGCACACACTGGGTGACTGCTTAGTCATTAGAACATCCATCACCACGGGTGACTATGAGGGTTCACACATATTAACGCTATCGGCGCAAGTCCTTGACTTGTCGGTCATGCTGACTGCTTCTGCTGTACTGCTACTGCCGAACTTTTGGATGCTGATCTTCTCGAAGTCACCATCGTTAGTCTTCTTCGCTGTGCCGCTGCTGCTGCTGTGTCACCGTCGAGGTCTCCGCTGCTGCTGAGCTTTGCAAATTCGAACTCAGCACGCCTCTGCGTAGCATTCTTCTCCTTTCTTGGCGGCTAACTTCCTCAGACAATCTTTTATTACCGATTCTCACGCACGCAACTGCTGCAAAATCTTATGCTCTGAGCCCATGCCTGCCGGAGTGGCCGTGCGGTTCTAGGCGCTACAGTCTGGAGCCGAACAACCGCTACGGTCGCAGGTTCGAATCCTGCCTCGGGTATGGATGTGTGTGATGTCCTTAGGTTAGTTAGGTTTAATTAGTTCTAAGTTCTAGGGGACTGATGACCTCAGAAGTTAAGTTGCATAGTTCTCAGAGCCATTTGAACCAGTCTGAGCCCACACGCAATGATTTGGGAACTAGATCATAGAATATTGTATAACGTTCAGTTGTAAATCGAAAGGGATTCATATACCTGACGAGAAAAAAATCCCAATTCCGACGGTACCTAACGATTATTATTAAGTGTAGCTGCTGCTTCATATAGCCTGCCACACCAACAAATCAGCTGAATCCTTACCTATCGTTACTAGGGCTGTGCATGGCTATGATTAAAAATAGTAGGACGTTGTAGTCATAGGGAGCAAGTTATACAGCTATCGCTGCATAAACTTTTGTGTTAGGAAGTGTCATGCGAGGCATAAAAAGCTGAAGGTGCCCCATCAAGCGTAAATCATATTCATTGTTTTCCTGCAACGGTGACAATCTGAAATAACGTGGCTAGTTTGTCGCTGTGATGTTGGGGTTAAACATCAACTTTCCTTTGTCGGGTAAGGCGTGTGGCCCAGTACCTCCGTTGGTCGCTATTAGTGCTAGAGCGAACCTGCTGTCATGAAACCGAGATGTCTCGAAGATTTTCACATGCATGTTACGGTAATTTAAATTACACTCTTCAAATGGAATACAACCTATAAACTTCAGAATCTGACTTATAATTCGTGGGCTATTGCCAGGTATGCCTGCTTTGTAGCCAGAAATCTTGCACGCTGAAGTGATACAGGTAAGCTGACTACTTGTCCACAACTGACTAGCTTTCGAACAGTACAAGGTCCACATTGATCCCATATACTTTTTACAAATAATACAGTCGCATCAATAACATCCTGAACATTGCTTATTCGCATCAAATGCGGCGCTGACGATGTCATTTGACGTATATACCACATCTCTGTAAATTAACGTCGTTGACTCCAGCGGAAGACCTTCTCACCTACAACAACGAGGCTGTGTTCGCGTTGCTAACAGTCATGTTTTATGATGCCAATACAGACATGAACGGTACCTCTGGGATATATGATTACCGAAGTTCTCTTTAACTTTGACCTCTCGGTTGTAGGCAGATCTGCTGGTCGAGCAGGCCAAGGCAACATTTCGAAACTCTGTTGAGCATTTTACATCAGCGGTATGTGAGCGAGCGTTGTCCTGTTGGAAAACAAACCCTGGAATGCTACTCATGAACAGGTCGAATCACAAGACCGGAGCACAATTTTTCAGTGAGGGTGCGTGGAATTACCAAGCGAGTGCTCCTGCTGCCATAGAAATTACACCACAAGCCACAACTCCAGATGCAGTGTGCCTAGGCCGCAGACATGTTGATTACGGGCGCTCAACTGGCCTGCTTCTAAGAAAAAGTTGTCCATTACTGACACCGAGGCAGAACCACTTCTCATAAGAAAACACAACAGATCTCTATTCCGCCCTATAATAAGCTCTCGAATGACTCCACTGAAATCGCTTATGGCGGTGGTATGGTGTTAGTGGAATCCACACTACACGGCGCCTGCCTCACAGCTGTCACTGCCGGCCGAAGTGGCCGTGCGGTTAAAGGCGCTGCAGTCTGGAACCGCAAGACCGCTACGGTCGCAGGTTCGAATCCTGCCTCGGGCATGGATGTTTGTGATGTCCTTAGGTTAGTTAGGTTTAACTAGTTCTAAGTTCTAGGGGACTAATGACCTCAGCAGTTGAGTCCCATAGTGCTCAGAGCCATTTGAACCATTTTGAACAGCTGTCACTAAAGTGACCAATTTGTTGCAGTTCATTGTGTCATTGTGGTGCCAAATGGTTCTCGAGTTGCTGCTGTGGATGTAGTACGATGCACCACAGTCGTTCTTTTTGCGACAGTGCCTTCCCGTGATTACCGCTGCTGGCAGTCACATAAAGTGGCTACATTCCTGCCAAAATTTTCTGCAATATCGCGGAACGAAAATCCATCTTCCCGTAGCCCTGTTACAAGACATCGTTCAAACTCTGTGAATTGTTGATAACAGCAGCTTCGTCATCGTAAAGGCATTATCGTCTAAGACGTCAATGTAATCGTAACCATGAAGCTCAATGGAAGAAATGTAACAAGTTCTCTGTTCTTCATAAAGAAATGTTGCGTTTTATATTTTACGTCCTCATTTTGGTAATATGGAAGATAAATAAGCAATGAGACATTTCAACCTCCTGTCATCTTGCTTTAAGTAAATTTGCTACAATTGCTTAATAAGGAATGTACAGATGAAAAGATACAAAACATCATAACAACTACACCGATCGATATTTGCATATGCCGCTTTGGTATAAGTAGTCAGATATCTAGTGATGGAAGCAAAGATCGTTACCTGCTCCTAAGAAATTTTGAGTTGTGACGTCAAAGGTCAACATGATGTTCATCGTCTGCGGTCCGATTCTCATCGATTTCGTCGAGCACGAAAAATCATTAACACTGACGTGTTCTGTGAGACACACTGTAGTACACGTCAAGCCATCATGATCAAATGGCCTGCGTCGTTCACAGGCATAGTGACACGGCTCCACGATAACGCACGCCCACACGTCTCCAAGGCCACACAAAATCTGATGGCTGAGTTCAAGTGGGAGCAGCTTCAGCATCCGCCCTACAGCCCGGACATTTCGACCTGCGATTCTAAGGGTTTGGTTCACTAACAAGACATTCGAAGGGGAGCGCTTCAGCTCGGATGACGAACTGAAGGATACAGTAGAGGACTGGCTACTGTCACAGCCACAGGAATTCTGGGAACATGGAATACTTGGGCTTGCGAAACAGTGGGATAGCTGTACTTAGGGCTCCGCTGTTTACTTTTGTATGAAGATTCCAATTAAATCACAGTCTTGTTTCGTACCTTTTCTTCTGGCCCATTTACTCTGGGGTATCAGCATGTATTTGGAAAATTTCGTTTTTTCAACATGCAGTCGGAGTGAACCCAACAAATACTGCTCACCTGCTCACCTGTCATGCGACGCTTAGTGTCAAAGGAACGCATAGGTTTGTTTTCAATTAAAAACAAGATCAATTATAAAGTGGAAGTTTACGTTCTCATTTGATAGAACACTTCAAATAATTCTATAGCAATATTCGTTTGATCTATATGTATTAAGACGGCAAATAAAACACAAAGAACAACCAGTAATCCAGCAGAGACAGCACTGTCCTGCCCCGCGCTGATTGCTACCGCCGTGCAGTAACGGAAACAAATCGCTACTTTCCATCGACACTGGGTTTCGCACGAAAGACGTGATGAACAATAGATCGGAAAATGCCAGTTCCTGCTGAAATATCAGAGATAGTACGCCTGAGGAGAGATACCTTATGTACAACCGATATTATGTTCGTTAGGCTCAGTAACTGAAATAGCCACCAGGTCACACTAATGCGTTATTCAAGAATTTGATCATCTGTCCTTACGCGAAAATTCCATAAAGCGCTCATGCTATATGCTCATACAGGAAAACGCCAGCCACCTAATTAAAGCCGTGAGTTGCAGAAAGAAATGTGATCAATGAATGCCGACGACTTCAGTTTGTGGTGAAACTAAACAAGTAACAGGCGTGCGACTGACCTACGTAGCTGCCTAAAATTATACAGTGTATTTCCCTCATTTTATTACAGTATCTTGCAGCTGGGTGACGTATTTTCCAGTTTACAAACATAAATCTCCTGCTGTAGAAAGGCTGGTGCAACCGTAGTTGGGATTCATCGAGCGACGGCGCCCGGTTCCCGCGCCCGACCGCCGCTAACAACGAGCCCCATGGCACACAATAGCGCGCTGGCCTCCGCCTGCTCTGTCCGTGGCGGTCAGTCCTGAAAACCCCTGCGTAGTTCGCAACCCGCAGCACGTGAGGCCACTGCAGAGTCGCGAGTGTCTCTCTGCTAAGCCCCAATTGTGGAGGGAGGTACGGGCGACGTAGGTGATTCACCCGGGGAACACCACGACATACAAAGGTCCTGGCGATGAAATATCCATACGCTTGATAGTTTTACAATTATACACCTAATTACAGTGACGAATTTCTCATCACCGATGTCCAGTGTCCTAGTGATACTGATGACAAGGAAGGGAATTGAGGATACCCATCATACGAGAGTACTTCCAGATCAAATCACACATTATTAGGCAGGCCAAGTAACGATTATTGAAAACTGCACTACCGTTCAGATGTCATTTTGAGCATAGGGACCAAATATCTGTTAACAACGACTGGAGCATTCTACCAGTCGTTGAGTTCCTCCACGGCAGAAATTCACTCGTTGGTCACGGAGCCATTCAAGTACTGCTGTGATAACGTCCTCATATTTGCAAAATATCTCTCCCTACAGGTCTGAGCTGGCAGAAAAGATGAAAATCGATTGGGGTGAGATCTGATTTTATTGGCCGGCAATTCTCACGTCTGTGTAACGTTAGTCAAAGTGTTGGCACTATTTCACTACTACTGGACGTAACATTGCATTTGGTCTACACGCTGCGTGGAATCCACTGGTGCTTCTTTGTGCAATTTATTCGTTTTGAACGCAAAACTTGTACTTTTCCACGTATTTCAGCTTCAGAGTACTTTTCAGTTGACACACCATTTCTATCACACACTTTGGTGCACCGTAACACAGCAGAAGTATGCCTGAAAGAAACCTGCAACTTATACTCATTTCTGAAAATGTGCCACTCTTGTTGCGGAACGGCCTTACCGTGAGTCGACATTTGTATGTCACGTTCTCAGTCCCTGCATAATTAATAGAGAAGACTGGCATGGATGAAAGTATACGATGAGCAAAGCACAAAAATTTCCAATAATGGCACATATAAATGTGCAATTATTTCACTGTGAAGTACACTTTTTATTCATACAAATGTATTGGAAATGTAAAATTTTCCGTAGAGCCTCCACATAATTGGGCTCAAACACAAGGCGCCGCCATTATCCTTAACCGGACAGAACTGTAATGGCTTCAGTCCAAAATGACGGCTATGAGAACCAGACGCCATTGCGTTCTGGACTTAATGGCACGCGCCCTACCACACCCAAGGTGCTGGACCCGTATGACGGTGATTCCGGCAAATACAACGTAAGTCCTATTTTGAGCATCCACTCAGAGGTACCTCCGTCGCGCTGTTCCGCGTAGAACCAGAACTCATTTCAAAAGACAAATTGGTGCTATTCATGCGTCCAGTGTCGTTTCCAGATGCGCCACAGTCGACACGTCTCCCTTTGCTGCCTTGGAGGATGCAACATCGGTCGTTGTGCTGACAGTCAGTGATGCTAGAGACGCAATCACACTATTTGTGTCCGTACTTCTCTTGCAGAATCATGTGACGCAGATTAGACGGATATAAGATGTAGCACATCTGAGCCAACAATACGACTCTTCTCTCCAGTGCTAGTGGTTAGTGGGTTGGTTGATTAGGAGGAGGGGACTAAACAGCGAGGTCATCTGCCCCATAGGTTTAGAAGGATGGGGAAGGAAGTCGTCCTTTCACAGGATCCATCCCGGAATTTACCTGGAACGACTTACGTAAATCACGGGAAACCTACATCAGGATGGCCGGACACGGGTCTGAATCGTCGTCCTCCTGAATGCGAGTCCAAAGTGGTAACCACTGCGCCACCTTGTTCGGTTGTGCTAGTGATATAGGTCCACTGAGAACCTGCTGGACCAACGAAAACACATGGCACTCGTGAGATCCACATCCACATGTACAGCAATATCGCGGAACGATAAAGTACATTCTCGAAAGACTACGGTCCAGGCCCGCTGGTTAGCGTTCCTCCTTCTTACATGACGCGTAACTCGATATTCTGCGAAGCTACTAATATTAAAATACGATGTCTGATGGAGAAAGTCACTGTGTAATTTCCTTTGCATGGTGAAGGTATAGGGATTGGACGCAAATATGGGAACACCGCGAGAAGTTCAACACAAATACAGACGCTAGCAAAGCCTGCATGTTTTGCCGCAGCATTTCACTACTAATGGAACCTGTGCAATATTCTTAACAAGCCGCACGTGTCAGTCGTGATCTGAAGAGTGTTCTGTCTAGTTGTGAACGCATTATGTCCGAGCTAAATGAATTCGGACATGCGGACGTTGTTTGTGCTAACATGGAGGGTGCTTCCGCAACCAAGGCAGACGAAGTCTTTGGTGCTTGAAGACGGACCACATCGAAGATTTAAAAAAGCATACAGGGTAAGCGGAAAAATATATTGCGGACGAAAGCGTGTGTTAATTGACCGTGACGGATGATTGCAGAAGTCTGCAACGAGAAATAGGATGACGACAGCTGGGAAAGTCACTGAATAATTGAATATCGCACTCGCGAATACCTTCAGCACCAAAACAACGTGAAGGCTGCTACGTAAGCAGGAAATTTCAGGTTGAGCAGGAATTACGAAACCACTGGTCAGTGACGCAAAGGACCAAAGTCGAAAAAAGTGCTACCAAAGCCTTAAAACGTGGAATAGCTAGCAATGGAAAAAGTGATTTCATCCGATGTCTTGTTTCACGCTGTTTCCACTTTGTAGCCCATTTTAAGTTCCAGGAGTGGAACACCACTAGAGATAGCGTTTCTCTTACCTACAGTGTAGAGATATACTGAAATACTAATTATTTGTTATTCGAGCACGAAGTACACTTCATTCCAGTTGATGTTAGTTGCATGCCACTTTCATAGCCTTTTTGTTTTAAAGGCAGTATTGCATGCCATGAAATAAGATGCCAGACATCATATCTGGCAGAGAGCGAACACAATTTCCCTTGGTGTATGTGACTCGTATGAAAGGGGAAGTAGCAGGGAGAAACAGCTTATGTTACTGCAGTGAAGATAAGGACATTTAATATTAGGCTATCAAGTTATAATGCCGTGCACAAAAATTGGAAGAGGCCGATAAGATTATACTGCCGCTATGTAACAGCTAAGAGCGCCATTTTGCATTTAATTAGCCGCTTACCCTGTGGAGTCGTTAAACGTAATTCAGATTTTTTGCGCAACACAGGTCCCTGAGCGCCGCTACTTAATTACAAACGAAAATCACTAGTGATTTCGAACAATTGTCTCCGTCACCTTGTGGCCAACATGATGGAGAATGAGACATGAGACACTGCTGGGGAGTGAGAGAGCTGGAAAGGACAAACAGTGGGAGAGGGAGAGGCAGAGAGAGAGGGACGGGATAAGCCCGCCAGCGGCTAAGGCCAAGCATATGCACAGTGTGTGTGGTGTGGTGCGGTGCTGCTGCAGGGTCGTGTGCAGCGCTCCGCACCACCGAGCCCCTAATGGGCCCTCCGGTCGCGGCCATTTAGTTTTACGTCACGACCGGGAGCACGCAGCACGCACCTGGAATATACAAGCGGACCGCTGATACGGCGCGTAGCGTCGCGACGCCTGCCACAACACGGCCCCAGCCGGTTACTTGTATTAGGCGTTTAACAGCAGAGACCCCACACTCCAGAGCGGCGAGGCGCGGCGGTTCGGCTTTTCACTTTGCCGGCTGACATGATTCGCTCCACTACGATGCACGAACAGGCTAGTCGCAGATTCAATCCCATCCACAGAAACACTGCAAAATAAAATGAAAATTCAAATTCTCACTTCAATTACTTGTAGGTGCCATTTAAAATGACACGTAACAATCACATTTCATATTTCACAAGCAGCGACATCGTCGCCAAAAAACACAGTGACCCGTATATGTAATACGTTTCCTTTAATTTACGTCTATGGTCACTATCTTTTTTGTTTAATAGATTACTGGTTTTGGTCTTTAATGACCATCATCAGATCTGCAGCAAAAATGGGAAAAATATCAATACACTCGCTAATTACATACAGCTAAAGAACAATACATAAAACATATTGAATCACTGCACGCCTCTGTTATATATAGTGTGTTCCCAAGTTCACCTATTATTGAGTGCATCACATATTTACTTCGTTTTCTTCCTTTTTACGCATGACTCCAGTAGGTTCTTGTACCTTCTTTATTCATTTCATAGACTGCATTAATCAGATAATGTGGATCATCCACTGTTAAGGAATTTTATCATTCTTTTCTTGCAACGGAGTACCGCAGGGTGCGAGGGGTGCTCTGCCGGTCACGTTCCTCCAACCACTTCCCGCTTGTGCGGTATTCTGGCGTTAGCGCTAACAGAGAGCGCTGATTATGTGCAGAACCATATTTTCTTTCATTTGTAGCTCCTTAAGCGATTTGTTTTATGTTGTTTAATATTACTCGGTGCAGTATCAACGCTGTTTAATATTTATGTCATTGTCTAGAATATTGACACTAGACCATATGTCAACCACTGTTTTTTAACTCCTCGTCTTTTTAACAATATTGCTTTTGTCGTGTTCTTCATTTTATTGCTTTTTATTACTGTAACACCTTTTATACTTCGTAAGCTTATTACAGACTTTAACTAATGTATAACCCTTTTATTTTCGCTGTTTCAATTAATTACTGGAAACTAGTGTATGCCGACATTAGCGACATCTGCTCAACTTACAACACAAACATCTTGTGGCTACTGTACGGCAGCTTGTTTTAAACAGTAGTTTTACTGACAACATGACTCGTGCATGTGATGTGATTTATATGTATTTGACGATGCTGGCGCGGTTTCCGCATTTAACATTTGACGATGCCACTATGGCTGCAGTACATTAGGACTTTGTTTTTATGAAACAGATATGCCTCTTCATATTTAAAGCGCACAAATGTAAATTTTGTCGGTGCTACTTTTCAATATGCTCTATGTATAGTTCTTAAGCTGTATACAATTTGCGAGTGTATTTATATTTTTCCCATTTTTGCTGCAGATCTGATGATGGCCATTAAAAACCGAAACCGGTAATGTGTTAAGCAAAAAAGATTGTGGACATAGACATAAATTAAAGGAAACTTATTACATTTCGTATTATTTATGTTTTTATTTGTTACTCGTTCTCCCGCATGCAATTTGGCTGGATATCGATAGTAGATACGAGGTGTGGCCTTAAAACTGAAACATTTTGTTTCAAAAGCATGCATGTTTATTTACTATCTCGCCCAGTATACTCCCCTCCTCTATCCCTACAACGCTCCATGCAAATTTACCATTGGTGGAAACAGTGCTTGAAGTCTTCCTCTGTGAGTTCTGCGATGACGCGTACCGCCTTTAGTTTTACTGCTTCAGTGGACTGAAATATTATCCTTTTTAATGTAGATCTGACCTTGGGGAATAGACAAAAGTAGCATGTTGCTAGATCAGGCGAATGAGTATGCTATACTTTCTTAGACGCTTCTTGACAGACAATGAGATTGTTTTGTTGCAGAACCCATGGCTTGTTCTTCCACAAATCGTGTGGTGATTGGCTTATTTTCTCATGGGTTTGAGGAACAACCTCGAAGTAGTATTGTTGTATAATAGTTTGACCTGCACAAACACAGTAAGAAATACAATAAGACTAACATCGAAAAAAAAAATCGTCTTCGCTTTGCATCTTGATTTTCTCATTTGAGCTTTATTCGCCGTCGGTGATGTTGGGCCCTTTCATTTCATGAACTGGCGCTTCGTTTCAGGATCATAAGAGAAAAACCAAGGTTCGTCACATGTTATTATTCTTTCCAAGACATCAGGATAATTTTCAATAGCATTCAGAGTGTCAGTACAAACATTGATACTAGCTTCTTTTTGTTTAGTTGTCAAAATCTTCGGCAACTGTTCCGGACATATTTTTTCATTTTAAACTGGTTATGTAAAGTATGGTTTAGGCGCTCTGTGTCAATTCCTGGAGTTTCAGCAATCAAACGATTATCCAACCGACGGTCAGATCGAATCATATCACCCACTTTTTTTATATTTTCATCCCTGTTTGATGTTGAAGGGCGTCCGGGCGTGAGTCACTTTCCGTGCCTTTTTTCGACCATCTTGTAACTGCTTGAAACACTCAAAAACTCGCGTAAGTACTAAAGAGTCTTCGCTACACACGTCGTTCAGTAGCAATTCTTCCAAGTTTCGAGCGAAACTCCACGACAATTTGTTGCTCTGTAGGTACACTTATCATTTCTCCGGCGAAACAAAACAACAGCTTTTACATAAGTGAAGGCCGCGACCACAGTGATTTGTCTACAGATGACGGAGATGCCACATTCGCTTTCACGCTTCGCAACCGTTGGTCGTTTGTGTTTGGCACTTGTGCACTTACCGTGCGACACCGTCAGTCCTGTTATATTGTAGAAACACCACGTACGCGATCGAAGGTCACAAAATATGTAAGTGAGTCGCTGACCACCAACGAAGTGCTAGACACTTCGATTAAAATAACTGTGTGATTCACGCTTCTGTGAGTCCAGTAGTTGGGCTTAATATGCATTGTACTTAATATGCATATGATCACCGTGTTTCCTATTCTACAGGCACAAGCAGCAGTGTCTTGGGCGAATGCAGTGTCTACGGTGTGGGAGGGACCCAGGTGACGCAAGCCACATTTTGTTGTCGCACGCGCGGCCGTCGGCGGAAGAAGCATGTGACATATTGTGTACGAGCTGGTAGCTCTACTCCCGCAACATAAATCTTTCGATTATAAAGCTATTTTATACGAAGTATAACAGTCGCATCGCGTGTTTCCCATACTGGGGAAGGCTGTGAAATTGTTACCAATGTGGACTAGTTATCGTGTTCCCGGCATAACACTAATCTTCTATCACCTTCAGTCAGTCTAAAAGTTCATGCTTCTGGCACTTCAGGGAAGAATATAAATTTCCAGATAACGATCTTTATCAAGCAAATACTCTTACTAATTGCTTCATGAGGTGTGCACCACACTCGATGCCGACTATCAGCTGTTACCAACTGAAACCTGGACTCATGTGACCAAGCCACGGTTTTTCAGTCGTGTGGCCTCCAACCGACGCATTCAAGCGCTGCAGTCAAGATCGCGCTGTTAGCAAAGACACTCGCGTCGGTCATCTGCTGCCAGAGCCCATTAGCGCCACATTTTTCCGCAATGTCCTAACTGATACGTTCGTCTTACGCCCCACATTGATTTTTGCAGATATTTGAATCAGTGTTGCTTGTTTGTTGGCGCTGACAACTCTACGGAAACATCTTTGCTCTCGGTCGATGAGTTGTCCATGGTGAGAGGAAATGCCTGAAATGTGGTATTCTTGGCACACTCTTGTTACTATGGATCGCGGTATATTAAATTACCAACGATTTCCGAAGTGGATTGTCCGATGCATCTAGCTCCAACTACCATTCACCGTTCAAAGTCTATTAACGGCCACCGTGTTTCTGTTACCAAGATACAGATTATCTGGCTGTTTTTCAAGGAATTCCTTGCTGGTTGGATGAGTGGCTATCTATCTATCTATCTATATCCAAATTCCGCTCCAGCTACTGCCGGGTCTGGGTGCTGATGAGTCCTCTCCATTTGGCGCGGACCTCCCACCACTTTTCTTCCTCCACTTGCTGCCAGGTCACACCTCTCCTTTCTACAGATATTCTCACTCCCATTTTCCACCGTGTTCTTGGGCGCCCTCTAGGTCTTTTCCCATCCATGAGTGGCTATGTAAGTACTCCTGGAAACAGAAAAAAGAACACATTGACACCGGTGTGTCAGACCCACCATACTTGCTCCGGACACTGCGAGAGGGCTGTACAAGCAATGATCACACGCACGGCACAGCGGACACACCAGGAACCGCGGTGTTGGCCGTCGAATGGCGCTAGCTGCGCAGCATTTGTGCACCGCCGCCGTCAGTGTCAGCCAGTTTGCCGTGGCATACGGAGCTCCATCGCAGTCTTTAACACTGGTAGCATGCCGCGACAGCGTGGACGTGAACCGTATGTGCAGCTGACGGACTTTGAGCGAGGGCGTATAGTGGGCATGCGGGAGGCCGGGTGGACGTACCGCCGAATTACTCAACACGTGGGGCGTGAGGTCTCCACAGCACATCGATGTTGTCGCCAGTGGTCGGCGGAAGGTGCACGTGCCCGTCGACCTGGGACCGGACCGCAGCGACGCACGGATGCATGCCAAGACCGTAGGATCCTACGCAGTGCCGTAGGGGACCGCACCGCCACTTTCCAGCAAATTAGAGACACTGTTGCTCCTGGGGTATCGGCGAGGACCATTCGCAACCGTCTCCATGAAGCTGGGCTACGGTCCCGCACACCGTTAGGCCGTCTTCCGCTCACGCCCCAACATCGTGCAGCCCGCCTCCAGTGGTGTCGCGACAGGCGTGAATGGAGGGGCGAATGGAGACGTGTCGTCGTCAGCGATGAGAGTCGCTTCTGCCTTGGTGCCAATGATGGTCGTATGCGTGTTTGGCGCCGTGCAGGTGAGCGCCACAATCAGGACTGCATACGACCGAGCCACACAGGGCCAACACCCGGCATCATGGTGTGGGGAGCGATCTCCTACACTGGCCGTACACCACTGGTGATCGTCGAGGGGACACTGAATAGTGCACGGTACATCCAAACCGTCTTCGAACCCATCGTTCTACCATTCCTGGACCGGCAAGGGAAGTTGCTGTTCCAACAGGACAATGCACGTCCGCATGTATCCCGTGCCACCCAATGTGCTCTAGAAGGTGTAAGTCAACTACCCTGGCCAGCAAGATCTCCGGATCTGTCCCCCATTGAGCATGTTTGGGACTGGATGAAGCGTCGTCTCACGCGGTCTGCACGTCCAGCACGAACGCTGGTCCAACTGAGGCGCCAGGTGGAAATGGCATGGCAAGCCGTTCCACAGGACTACATCCAGCATCTCTACGATCGTCTCCATGGGAGAATAGCAGCCTGCATTGCTGCGAAAGGTGGATATACACTGTACTAGTGCCGACATTGTGCATGCTCTGTTGCCTGTGTCTATGTGCCTGTGGTTCTGTCAGTGTGATCATGTGATGTATCTGACCCCAGGAATGTGTCAATAAAGTTTCCCCTTCCTGGGACAATGAATTCACGGTGTTCTTATTTCAATTTCCAGGAGTGTAGTATTCCATTTGAATCCATAGACGTATCATGGTTCTGCACTGAACAGATATTTGTTGTGCAGGGGCAGTTGAATTTAGTGAAACTAAACTTGTAATTGTTGCTGTTTGTAGATCCCCTAACTTCAGAGCATTTCTGCTCAAGCTAGAGAGGGTTCTTAATTCATTTTGTAATAAGTACCATAAATTAGTTATATGTGGTGACTTTAATATAAATTTTGTGTATGGTGATGCAAAAAAGAGGATGTTGGTAGATCACCTAAATTCATATGATCTGATGCATTCTGTGTTTTTTCCAAGTAGGGTGCAGGGGAACAGTAGCACAGCCACAGACAATATTTTCATTCATTCTTCATTACTAGCTGGGCACTCAGTTAGTAAAAGGGTGAATGGCCTTTCAAACCATGATGCACAAATCTTAACACTAAAAGGCTTTTGTACTCAAACAGATCTCACATATAATTACAAACTATGTAGGAAAATTAATCCAACAGAAATAGGGAGTTTTTTAAACCTTGTCAAGGAACAAGAGTGGCAGGATGTTTATAGAGCCGATAATATAGATGATAGATATAATGCTTTCCTTAATTCATTCCTCATGCTCTTTGAAAGTTGCTTTCCATTAGAACGTTCTAAACGGGGTACTAGCAGTAATAGGCAGCCTGCGTGGCTGGCTAGTGGGATAAGGATATCATGTAGAACAAATCGGGAATTGTATCAAAATGTTAGAAGTAGTCACAATGAAGCTACAGTAACACATTAATAACAGTATTGTAAGGTGCTTCAAAGCACATAAATTTGTATAGTTCTTTTAAACAGTACACATAAATGTACCGTTAGAGTACTGAATTTTAAATTCTGAAAATTTGCCAAATTAAACTAAATTCCAGGGTTTAAATTTGCGGATTTAAATTCCACACGATAGGTACACAAAGAAAGCCTGTAAATCCACACGATAGGTACAAAAAGAAAGCCTGTCAAATTGACAGTCTTTGCTGGGAACTATTTTTTGCTATCACCACTCAGAACACATTCGATTTTAACAGACACTTTAAGTATTTCAATGAAGAAACCAACAGATCTCCATCACAACCTCCCTGAAGTTCTTCCTCTGAATAATAATCTTGTTCGACAGCAGAACTGTGATCTCTGGCTAATGTAAAATCGTCGTGTTTTTCGTTTATTTCTTGATCTGTTTCACCGACACCTTCCTTCGTGGACCGACTAACAATGTTATGAAACTCGGGAAAGTTAAAAATGACACATACGTACCAACACATTTTGAGGTATACGGTACCGTACTGAAGGAAACAGGTATGTAGTTCACGAGGCGCGGTCTAGGAGACTTCAAAACTTATCCATAACACATGTCAACAATTAACACCAAAGGATATAACGCAACCGGCAACAAGACATCGTAGGCTTGGTAACGTAAGGAGGGTAGGGGGATTATAGATGCATTCCACCACAACTGACCTTGGAGAGCGAGTTCGAAAATTTTCACGCGGCCTGAGAGACCACACCTCGTGAGTTAACGGTTAAGTTTAGGCAGAAGTGTGATGTGATTAAAACCGCAGAGTCAGTAAGTGGCAACCCTCGAATAAGTGAAACTGTGTACTCTTTATTGCAAGCCAGGTAGTTAAGGATTTCCTCCAATTAATACCATTACAGCCACATCCACCACATATGTCCGACTGCCGGAACGACCGCATTCACTGAAGCGAAATAACGTCTCTGAAGAGGCAAGGTTAGTGGCTCTCACAGAAACTGTGAGCTGTGACGGAGTGGCACGGCTTCAAGGACAACATCGCATGTACGATTGCTTCGTTACGACCAGAGTCCAGGGCACATCTTACCAGTGAAAGGAGAGTGTTGTATATGACATACCTTTGAATGAATATGGATGGATTTAGGCTGAAACAGTGAAAAATTGGACTGAACAGTGAATATGTGTCATTAAAACCCATATGACAGTGTCAAGGATTGGATACAACATAATAATTTTTAGCAGTCGCAAAGAACACAGTGTAGGATAGGTAATAGTGAACTGTACCGTGATACTGACTTTTGGAGAAATGTACACAACATTGCATGTCAATGAGTGACAGTTTATGCTGCTGTAACTGCTGATAAGGCGTTTATAATGCAAACGACTGTGATAAGGAATGCCAAATAAGAGACGGACATCAAGAGCAAGGACTAAGAGATTTGGATGCGATGCCATCGTATCTCTTCATAGATCGCTGTTGGAAATGATGACGTGGACGGTGGCAGCAGCTGGACACGGCCACCAAGGCAGCTTCAGTGGGCGACTACAGCACAGCGCGCCGGGTGGCCATTTATACGTGGCAGGAGATAAGCAGCAGGAGACCACCCGCTTTGCCAGCCACGCATGCAGCCTCCAGGGGCGACACTGCGTCGTGAGACACGACAGGGTTGTCAGCTCTTATCGCTGGAGGCCCGCTGAACAGCGTGGCACAGACTAACAGTAGTGCAGCAGGGAGTAAAACAGTACACACCACGATAGCAGTTTAGATTTGCGAATGCAGCAAATAGTAATCATTTACTTTGTATTTCAACTGTAAGAAACTAGTAACATTTAAAACTTAGGTGGAACAAGGAGGTTCGTTACTCACCTCAAGAGAGAGAGAACGAAAAGTACATTGTGTAAGATTCACATGAGACAGTGTCATAGTTAAATGACTCAGTATTTCATGACAACTTTTCGTCACTTTAAAACAGTTCAGATGTAAAAGGCACTGATCACCTATACGCCGTTAAAGTCCATTAGAAGACTACAGGGTTGACATTGAAACTTACTGCACTGTATCGTCAAACGTTATATCTGTCAATTGTGACGACAAATCGTCTTGGAAAAGTACGACAGCATATGTTACTGATTGTGAAGATCTGATGATGGAGTTTCTCAACAAATTTTATGGACTTGAAAAAACCTTAAAAAATCCAGGAAGAAATTAAAATGTCTATCACAGAAAAAGAAGATTCTAGTGAGAAGACAGATCAAAAAAATTATGAAACAAAAGTTAAAATTGAGAAAATGAAAGACAACATTCGATTAGCTGTCTTAGGGGATTGAATAAGGGCAAAGTTTTGTAATTAATACTTGAACTGCCGAATTGTGAAAGAGCAGAGAATCACCTGCAGGAGGTGAGCCTACACTAGCTTGTTTAAAATCTACTGTGGTGTGATCAGTGAATGAAAGGCACTGAGAAACCTGCGATTTTCCTGAAGGCAACGAGTCCGTTTCTAGTAATAAGGAAATATGAGCTTTAAGCGACTGCTGTCGAAGTTAGTAAAGTTAATTTACACTCCTGGAAATTGAAATAAGAACACCGTGAATTCATTGTCCCAGGAAGGAGAAACTTTATTGACACATTCCTGGGGTCAGATACATCACATGATCACACTGACAGAACCACAGGCACATAGACACAGGCAACAGAGCATGCACAATGTCGGCACTAGTACAGTGTATATCCACCTTTCGCAGCAATGCAGGCTGCTATTCTCCCATGGAGACGATCGTAGAGATGCTGGATGTAGTCCTGTGGAACGGCTTGCCATGCCATTTCCACCTGGCGCCTCAGTTGGACCAGCGTTCGTGCTGGACGTGCAGACCGCGTGAGACGACGCTTCATCCAGTCCCAAACATGCTCAATGGGGGACAGATCCGGAGATCTTGCTGGCCAGGGTAGTTGACTTACACCTTCTAGAGCACGTTGGGTGGCACGGGATACATGCGGACGTGCATTGTCCTGTTGGAACAGCAAGTTCCCTTGCCGGTCTAGGAATGGTAGAACGATGGGTTCGATGACGGTTTGGATGTACCGTGCACTATTCAGTGTCCCCTCGACGATCACCAGTGGTGTACGGCCAGTGTAGGAGATCGCTCCCCACACCATGATGCCGGGTGTTGGCCCTGTGTGGCTCGGTCGTATGCAGTCCTGATTGTGGCGCTCACCTGCACGGCGCCAAACACGCATACGACCATCATTGGCACCAAGGCAGAAGCGACTCTCATCGCTAAAGACGACACATCTCCATTCGTCCCTCCATTCACGCCTGTCGCGACACCACTGGAGGCGGGCTGCACGATGTTGGGGCGTGAGCGGAAGACGGCCTAACGGTGTGCGGGACCGTAGCCCAGCTTCATGGAGACGGTTGCGAATGGTCCTCGCCGATACCCCAGGAGCAACAGTGTCCCTAATTTGCTGGGAAGTGGCGGTGCGGTCCCCTACGGCACTGCGTAGGATCCTACGGTCTTGGCGTGCATCCGTGCGTCGCTGCGGTCCGGTCCCAGGTCGACGGGCACGTGCACCTTCCGCCGACCACTGGCGACAACATCGATGTACTGTGGAGACCTCACGCCCCACGTGTTGAGCAATTCGGCGGTACGTCCACCCGGCCTCCCGCATGCCCACTATACGCCCTCGCTCAAAGTCCGTCAACTGCACATACGGTTCACGTCCACGCTGTCGCGGCATGCTACCAGTGTTCAAGACTGCGATGGAGCTCCGTATGCCACGGCAAACTGGCTGACACTGGCGGCGGCGGTGCACAAATGCTGCGCAGCTAGCGCCATTCGACGGCCAACACCGCGGTTCCTGGTGTGTCCGCTGTGCCGTGCGTGTGATCATTGCTTGTACAGCCCTCTCGCAGTGTCCGGAGCAAGTATGGTGGGTCTGACACACCGGTGTCAATGTGTTCTTTTTTCCATTTCCAGGAGTGTAGTTTAGATTAATGGTGTTGAAACAGTTAAAATGCAAATTGGAACGGACAGTTGTTAATTTACACATAAACAGCACTTTTGCAAAATAGAAATGGATTTCTAGGCTCCAATTGGTCTAAACGTTCACATGGATCTGCTTACAATGAACGAACTTCCTTTCGATCTGAGATAGTTTCGTAGTAATATACAGAGTAGATCGACTGAGGGTGTATATTTGATGCCTATTTTCGCCAACAAGTAGCTACGCAGAGCGTATTGCAAAGTAAAGCGTAAAGAACGTATGAAATAAAGCACAGTTAATGGGAATTTTCTCGACGCCAGTGAAAGTTACACACGTAGCATCACATGAGAAGACAGATCAGTACGGAAGATTGTACAAGACTATTGTTGACATTATCGAGGAGAGTAAGACAAAAACGGTGCAAGCAAATAAATTTGTTTAACATATATGAAAACAAACTCAATCATGCATGTGAAGAGAACATAGACATTGTAGATACAAATAAGAGGGTTGAAGTAAATTAATCGAGTCTGCTGAACAAACAGTGGTCAGAAGTGAAATCTCGGTTTTATAGTGTGTTACTCAACGCTGTCCACAACAGGCGATCGTTTTGGTAATCCAATGATGGATCTATGGAACGATAAGTTGCTAGACATTTTTACTTTAAAAAATTATGAATATGAAAGAAAGGAGAACGATAGGTCAGATTATAAAGGAAGGACAAACGAAAAACAAAAGTTAACATTATAATTATCTGATTGACGACGAGATTTTGGATTTATTTTATGAGAAAATGGACTTGCTATAAGGACTTGAGGAGTATAACGTTTATATGTTAAAAAAATATATCGCAGTAGTCGACTCCAGAAAACCTCAAAAGACTCACAGCTCTGCTGTGGTTTGTGGCAATTATATGGCCTCACTACAGTTATGCCATTTACTTTCTTTCCGATATATGAACTACTGTCTACTCTCAAACTTCCTAAAAATTTATCAACAATACTCTGTAACTACTGAAGTTTCAAGAGTGAGGAAGAATTACAACAAAAAATTATGAACTCAAAGACACGCTCAAGTACAGTAAAAGAGGAAACTTATTTTAACTATCTCGACAAAACTGATATGAAACATTTACAAGGCATGGAAATCAAAGACGTGAAATAGATAATCAAACAAAATAATATAAAATAGGGTCAGAGGTGTGGACCGCTAACGTCATATGTTTGAGTAATATGTACCACAAAAACATAATAAATATTTTCTGTCTTATCACCAACACAACTTGTGAATTCATTATTGCGCTATGCTGACGTAACACACATAAAGCTTATTTGGGCACAGAAAAAATAAAATCAGCAGGTACGACGGTTAGAAGTTATAAATAAAAAGGACAGGTAAGTGAATAAATTTGCTTGCGTACTGTAAATCAAAACTTGCGTTCAAGAAAGGTAAATACCGACAGGAAATCAGCTGGAGCTAACAAATCAGATTGTTAAGGTACATAAAATGTTAGAGATGATGAATTACTACAGGCAACCGATAATGGGCCACAGATTATTAAGGTACATAAAGAAGAGAGAATAAGGAAGTAAAAGGAGATTAACTACTGTGGGCAACTAATAATGGGCCACAGATTATTAAGGTAAAGAAGATAGACTAATGTAGACAACTGGTAATGGTTCACATTTTCTTTAGTAGGTAGTTGAATGGGTTATGTGATTCTGCAATAAGAAATGAGCAAACTATTAACCGGTTAGTACTTAGGTAGGAAAGTAAGATTGAACTTTTCAAGTCGTGTATACCTGAAGGTATCAACAGAAATATAACCATTATGAGTCAGCTTAACAGTAAGAAGAATATACGGACATGAAGATATGATAGCAAGAAGTAGTGGTAAGTACCTAATAAAATCTATTCACATTTACGTGAAATATTGTTCTTACCTTTGTGGTGCAGTGCGGAACTAGAGAAAGATGCACATTCCACAAGTACTGAATTTTATGTTAAAACAAGAAGAAAAGAGTGCACGAGTTAAAGAACGCAAGGGGAAGAGCTGAATACAAAATTAATACTATTGGCAGTGGAAAAAAAATTATTTCGGATAGGACACTTGCATTCGAAAAGAACGTACATCAGAATAATGTGAAGGGTAACGCAGCATATGCATTGTATTGCCGCGTACAGCGAGTGCGATAAAACGTAATGTAATATTGTATGTGAACACATAAATATAAACTGAAAATGGAACCACACTCATTGTTCAACTGACGGAAGCAACGTAAGCTACGGGTTTAGCAGCGCACAGGAACAGCAGCCCTTCTGCTAAGTGGGCTCACTGCAAGTGTCTAAGGCCACGAAAACTCGTCGCGCGAGACGCACAAAAACGTATGGGTCAGTAGAGTTCCTGGCTTCCAAACTGGAGAGAGGCAAAATACGGCAGGTTAGCACCACATAAATGTAAAAATGTATAACCACAATGTCAATGACTGTAATAATGCCTGAAATAGATTATTCAGTGAATAAATATTTTCCTATGGGCTTAGCATAAAATTACTGGTCTCAAATCTTTCGGTTAAATGTAATTGCTTAATCGGCGTACGCAAAGTGAGAGAGGGTAGAAGTCGATGGGAAGTTGTCGTACAATAATAAGACACGTCGAAAAAGAGGGGAAAATCTTAAGAGCAAGATTCCTCTACAGGAAGTAACCAACAGCAGCCTTCCATCAACATTTTAAAATTATATGTGAAGATGGAAAAGCACCGAAAGATTGATACAATAGTTACAACGTTAAAATGTGTTAAATTAACATTAGGAACGATTTATAAACGATCAAATTCCTGGTACTGACAAATGTTGTTGAGAGAAGCTGAGTAATAAACATTCAGTGTTGCGGAAGTTACAGCATGGCACGTTGGTGATGTGGTCTTGTGTCACAGTATCACCTACATCAAGAGCTTTCTATTAGCTGAGCAGTTCTCTTGTATATATAGCAACGGAAAATTTCCTTGGCTGTAATTGACTTAAACGATTGATACAGAAGCTCTCTTGTTTCGGCAGACACGTAGGTCGAGAGGGTAGCGAGGTGTACCACAGTTAGGACCATGATGGATGGTCATTAAGGAGTGGATCTCATCAGTTGTCGAGAATGAGGGAAGTAAAATTTTGTTCATGATTGCGTAGTAGAAGGCCGGCATGTCGTGCGATCACATATGTGCCTATAGATGTTATTACTGTGTAATCTGCGATAACTGCAGATTAGTGTGGATAAAAAATATTTTCTATAACGTATTATGTGGTGAATGAAGTGTCATGAAAACAATAGCAATCAATAAATGGCATCCTCTGGGAAAATTAAATTGTGTGCTCTTTACCGCAAGCCAAGCATTAAGGATTTCCTCCAGTTATCGCCATTACGGCGCCACATTCGCCACATCTGTACAGCCCACGGCCGAACGGGGCCACTGCAGCGAACGTGCCTTTCTCAAGAAGTAAAGCCCGTGGATTTCTGAGAAACCGCGACGTGTGAGGGATCTGAACATCTGAACATCTCCAACGACAACTTCGAGCTTAGGCTTGCTCTGTTACAACCAGGGACTGGGGCGTGACTTGCCATTGCCAGAAGAGTGTTGTTATGCGCCACA
This sequence comes from Schistocerca piceifrons, assembly GCF_021461385.2. NCBI lineage: Eukaryota > Metazoa > Arthropoda > Insecta > Orthoptera > Acrididae > Schistocerca > Schistocerca piceifrons. The sequence continues at coordinate 633,560,038 of NC_060139.1, forward strand.
ATGTTAATTCGGTGTCTAAAACGTCACCAGCAGGATGGCTACGTCAATGTGTTTGCCACACCTGAAAAAAAAAACACGTCAGCTACACACACACACACACACACACACACACACACACACACAATGTTCGTGCTGACCAAGCACCATTAATAGATGAGAAGAAAATGTTTTGACAAGATCTTTATTGTGATATGTCACTTAAACTGCATATTTTCGTTATGCTCAAGAGAACTCTATTGCAAAATATGCTTTTGTGCAATACCACATGTCCAAATGCAATGAAGGTGCAAGACAAAGCCGATACCTCTGATCGATACCTCAAAAATGTTATCTTCCCACCCAAAAAAGAAAAAAATTACTTACAAAAATTACCAAATTAGTAGCGACTTCGAGCATGAGAACATACAAGGACACCTCCCCCCCCCCCTCCCGTCTCTCTCTCTCTCTCTCTCTCTCTCTCTCTCTCTTACACACAAACACACTCACACACACATACACACACACACACACACACACACACACACACACACACACACACAAAGAAGGGGAGAAAGAGAGAGAGAGAGAGAGAGAGGCAAGCTGCATTTTGTAACACAGAAGTATAAATGCAGATCTACGATTGCGAGCGAAAATTCGATTTTGCATGAAAATAAAATCATTTCTCTAAATCTGTAAGAGTTAGAGCACAAAACACACATTGAAAGACCCCTAAAAAATTATTCTTCTAATCTATTAAAAAACAAGTGTCTTGATAACTGGTAATTCTGATAAAATTGGGAGTTTAATCATTGTGTGTTCAGTACGGAACCGTTCTTGGATCAACAGCTCATTCCACGTCTCCTGGAACATTATCTTTTTCGTGATGAGGGCGTGGCACGTTTGCCTCTGGCACGTTTGCCGAGAGTGCCGTTGAAGCTGTTTGCCAGGGAGGCAGTTAGTCAAGCAGCACAAACAGCGTCGGTTTGTGGGGAAACGGGCCGGCTGTATGATCTAACGGCCGTGTAACTTCCAAGTTGATCTGGCTGAGCGTCTTCCTGACACAAAGGACGTACAACGAAAACGGGAATTGACACACACAGGTAATTGGGGCTGGTTTGCTTCCTGCACATGTTTATGTCCTTCTGCTCGGTTCCGCCTCCTCTTGTCGTTCCATATTCCTACATTTGGCTAGGCATTTTGAGAGGCAAGTCGCTCATTTCAACACGTAATGGCTTCCATTTGGTAACTATCACAGAGTTGTGATTTTGTTGTGTATTTTAAATTGTAGTGGTTTTGTAAATATCTTTTATGTTCAATGTGATATTATTCATGAAGTCCAAATACCGTTTTTGGTTTCTGTATTGGTACTAAACTGCCAAGCCACTTGCTTAACTTATTTAGAGCTCGCAGGCTGTGAGGGGAAATTCTAGTAGCATGTATTTTGATGATTTTTACTTCCAAGACTGCGTTTACATAGGTGACATTCATCTGCCAACCGTTTATGTCTTCCTTCCACCTGTGTTTTCTATCCCGCACAGTGGTTAATTACTTATCGTTTCCACCTCGTGGTATGATATGAAGCTGAATCTTCGTTGAACACTGAACTTCTTTACTGATGTAAGTCGGAATGATTGACTAGGAGAGTTACCTTATTATTTTTAGAGGCTTTTCAGAACTATTTTGTCTCTGCTGCCAGTGTGTAATCGGATGACTTTAAGTTCTACTCGGTTTACTTAAAAATTACTTCCCTGTTGATCATGCTATGATTGTATTTCTGTGCCTTGGTGCGTGTTCCCAACGGTTGCTTGGAAAAGTAGAAGCGTGGTGAGCAGCGTATCAGGTCTGCCCTAAGTAATTCTGGGTCCGTCTGTCTTGATTACATTGTCTTATGCATGGTAGTTTCATATCGAGCAGTTTCAGTTGTTTCTGTTTTCTTTTAATGAATTCCTCTTTAGGTAAACCGTAATTATTAGTTGCATTTTAGTCAAATGTATTCTGTTTATGGCCTGACTGTTTTGAAGACTGTTTTCCTCGAACCGTTGAAGAGATTGTTACGTAATTTCAGTTGGTGAAATACTATCTTTATTGAAATTTGCTATAATATTCCATCAGTAGTAGTAAGCAGTGTCAGGCAAAAATTATATATTTTTAGAAACAAAATAACATTTGTTGTAAGTTTAAACTTTCAAACTTCATATTCCCATAAATGACTTTTGGGGAGTTGAGAAGAAATAACCTTTTTGTTATTTGATCTCAATGAAATATTTGATAACATTGTTGATCAATTTGATACATAGAGCAGCATTGGTTAAATTATTTTATGTGACTGCATAGTTTTGTTTTAATAAGTCAAGGTCGTGTTGACCTTATTGGTAAAGTTATTTATCCTGAGGAATGTTAATATAAGTCTTGATATGAATTATTTTCAATCCTTATTGGGCCGGGTCCTTCCATTCCCAGGCAACCTTATGCCAGTAGTGCGTACCAATTACCAATGTTTGATATCTATGCCTCAGTTTTCAGGTTAAACTGACCCTCAAATTAAATAAATCGACATCTGGATTGCAGATATTATGCATGAAATTACGCGTGGCTCACTGAATGGCACTACTGTAATAAATTATAGGTTATGAACGAACAGTCCTGTCTCCAGCGTTATAATTATAATTTATATCTCAATGACACGTTTCACTTGTTTCACACTTCTCAAGTTTAGACTAAGGGTAAAATATACATTTTTTTAGAGGTGGCATGACCCCAGTTTTCAAAATTGGAGTTACTATAAGAAATTGTAACACAACTTACTAGTATTAGATGGTGTTTGGCACATAAGATACCAAGCATACAAAACTTTCCAGCAAATAATTGCCCTTATCAAATATTCTGAAAGTCTGGGCAGTGTCCTATAAATACATAGAACGAGGCGTAGCTGAAAAAGGATCAATCCCAGAGACTGCCTTTGTCTGAAAAATATATATCACGCACCATAAAAAATAGAGAAAACAAGAGTACCTTTTTGAAGTAAGCAATGTAATCAAACGAATACAAAACAGGATCAAGCCAACATAGATCTGTCATTATGTAACCACCTTGCAGGTGTAGCTGCTCTTACGTGGTATAAGCAGGTAGTACTGGGCACAGTAACACGCAGAAGCGTGCGCCAATTGTCCATAGCTCGCAGCAGATGACATCAGTGAGCTATGAGTTACAAAGTATTATTTAACTCCAAAATACATAGAAGTGTCACGCATCAAAATATGAGATCTATTACAGATCATGTATCAAACGGATATGAATCTAATCGTATTAAAGATTATGGGGAGTTTATTTACGTATGTGGGCTAAAAAAATATGAAAAAAGGATCTTCTTCACTTCACGTATTAAGCAGACTGCCTGTTGTGGTAACCATCTCTTGTATGGACTTCCTATATTCCTTCTTCTGGAGCATTTTTAATTAATATTTCTTCACCTACCTGGTCTATGTTTTCCTTCCATTTCCTCCTATTTTCCTTTATTTTCTCGTTTAGAGTATGTACTTCCAAATGTTTCCTTATATCTACATTTATTTTTCTATCTTCCCTCGCACAGCCTTCCTCATATCTTGAGCCTGTGTTTTACTTTCTTGGTGTCTTGTTGTTGCCCATGTTTCACTTCCATGAGTAAGGGCTGGTACCGCTATTCTTTTATAGAGCTTCAACTGATTTTCTTTTCTGGTTGCAATCATTTTACGATCGTTCCACATATGGAAGTAAATTTATTTAAAATTTGGTCCACATCAAGTTTATACTCGTAAGAGATGTCGCATCCTAGACATTTAAAATGATTTACTTTATCCATGATTTTGTTATTCACTACCATTTTAGTTATTACTGGTTGTCTGCCCGGAAATGTCATCACTTTCGTTTTATCTACCGACAATGTTAGGTTGTAATTTTAGGCTATCTGATGCAACTTACAACCTCCTATTTGAAGGTCATCTTCCTTCTCATGTCATGCACATATAAATTTATATATGTATTATAAAAATATAGATACATTTTGGAGAATGTTGGAGAAATAGAGCATTTTTGTGGTACCCTTTTGTTTGTGTTCTTTGACTCTGTCGTTATTTTTCCCATATATATACCAATTTAGGTATTTGTTATAGATTCTTAATATCATTTGTGAGGTGAAATGGATAACCTCCATCAGTCAACAAATTCCATAGCAAGGTAAAGTCACTAGAGAGGCCTTTCTCACGTTGCGCTTAGTAACGGAAGCCAGACTGCAGAAGAATCAAGAAACGTTCATAGGATTTGTAGGGCCAGAAAAGTATTCAGTAATGCCACATGGTGAAAGATATTCCAAATTCTGAGAAAAATACGGCTAAACTATGGGGTAAGTCAGATAACACACAATATGCACAAGAGCCAAGAGTGAACAACAAGACCGGAAGACCAAAAACGGAGTGCCTGGTTTAAAAAGAGTTGTAAATGAATACAGGGTTTGGGAAAGGGGGGGAGGCGATTGTTACATATCCCTCGTGATGACAGGGTGCAGGAGGTCGAGCGGTCAGGATTAGAGAGTGGGCATCCAGGCTGCCGTTAAATGATAAAACAGGGAATTAAGTACAATAAAGAGGATATATTTCAATATACGGAGTGCAAAAGGCAACCCTCCAGACTAGCTGATAGCGCTAATGCGCTGCTTCCTGGACTCGGGTAGGCGCGCCAGCCCCGGATCGAATCCCCCCCCCCCCACCCCGATTAACAACGAAGGTCGGTGTGCCAGCCAGCCTGGATGTGGTTTTTAGGATGTTTTCCACATCCCCCTAGGTGAATACCGGGCTGGTCCCCACATCCCACCTCAGTTCCACGACTCACAGACATCTGAAACACATCCGCACTTTTCCGTGATTTACACTGGCTGCAGACAGATGGGGTACTCTGATTCCGTCCCGGGGGGTACGAGGTGGCGGCAGGAAGGGCATCCGGCCACCCCTTCACATTAACAGGCCAAATCCGATTTAACCACGCCAACCCCGCGGACAGTGCGGGACAAAGGCGCAAGCGATAGCGATAGATACGGAGTACAAAAGGCGCGCCTGGGGTCGGAAGTTAGCAGTTTTAGGTTAATCTAGGAGGTCGAACAATTAAATGAAATGAGCAACGGAAGGAGAAGCGGTTCATGTTGACTTACGTTGGTGGTCGGTCGCGAAGAGCAGAGCCAGAGGCTCTGCCTTCCACGAAGACGTCTGTGCTCCTCGAAGTCTGGATTCTAAGAGAGAGAAACAACTGTGTTCAGCTCCACAGAACACTCCAGCTTCCTCACACGTGATCGGTATCCCGCACACACTATTGGCTAAAACCAATGGCGTGAATTCGCTAGCAGTTTTAGCAGAGGGCTCAAAGCGTCTCTTGTCAGCAGGTTTAGCTGGACAGAACTGCCTCGGTTATGAAAAAGAAGCGACTTGTGTCACGTAGACACGGCATGAATTACTCTGGGAGAATAATTGTAAAGATTCCACTGGGCCTCTAAAATAAATTTCTTAAACCAATTCCCTATAATATTCCTTGACTGGCTGCCATCCTGTACGTTTCTTCCCCCTTCCAGAGAAGTGGTGACAAATATTGGTTACGATAGGGCTTCAGTCACTCCCCAGAAAGACGGTTTGCCATAGTAGGGGCCTTAATACAGTGGGGGGGGGGGGAATGTGTTGCAATTGTTTTCATTTTTGTTACTGGGGGCGGGGGGGACTTACATGTAGTCAAGTTTATAAATTTTCATGAGTTACGAAAGTATTAAGATATTAACTATTCAAATCACAATACAGTTTTTCCTGTAATATTGAGATCATCACAGTCCATGTAACCAAGTCTTAGGACAAACGGGGTTAAAATGATGCCATAACGCTTCACAAAACAGGATTGAACTGTCATGGTTTCTGTTAGTTTCAGGGGAAGAAACTGCTAGGATAAAAAAACACTTAATTCTATGGTAATCAAAGTATTTCGGTAAAAAGAAACATAATAAATTGACTTACTGCGGAACATTAACACCTAGCTTGGGTTAAAACCGGGTTAAACACATTTAAAGAAAAGTGATAACAAATGTAAAATCTTAGTACAGCCACCATTTATTAGTTACAGATAATGGTTATCTGAAGTTTCACGGCTACAAAATATGCTGACAAAACACTGGAATTAAGGATGAAACCAGGGGACTGTCAAATGGCATAAAATAAGCTTGTGAAACAAAGTTACAAGAATGGACAACACACAGGCAAAACTCTACAGGCCGGCCGGAGTGCCCGAGCGGTTCTAGGCGCTACAGTCTGGAAAAGCGCGACCGCTACGGTCGCAGGTTCGAATCCTGCCTAGGGTATGGATGTGTGTGATGTCCTTAGGTTAGTTAGGTTTAAGTAGTTCTATGTTCTAGCGGACTGATGACCTCAGAAGTTAAATCCCATAGTGCTCAGAGCCATTTGAACCATTTGAACCAAAACTCTACAAAAGGTAATTAAAAGTTGTGTCCATAGTGACAAAACAGCTAACAATATTCTCGTCGTATTCATAAAACTTCATATAAAGGAAGGGAAAGAATGCAGTGAGTTTTTAATCAGTTCACAAAATACGACAATGTTCACCTCTAGAATATTGTTCTGTGCGACACAAGCGCAAGCAATGTTTGTAAACAAACTTCGACTGACAGGAGAAGAGCACATGGCTTGTCCGGCGTGGAAGTGTGACGTCGACAAACTTTAATGGCCGTTTTCTCTAGCAGGGTGATGGAGGGGTTATTATCTGTGGCGTTACGCACGTCTTGCGGGATGGGAAAGAGCGGGGAGGTAGGCACGAGGGACGCTGAACGGCGAGAGGGGCGAAGGGGAAGTGGCAGTGGCACTTTCAGCACTCGGCACAGCTGGTGGCGTGTACCGGCGGTATAATGCAAAGTACGCGTAAAAACAGAAAATGACAATACTGGGTAACAGACGGTCAAACACCGGTAATGATCCACATGGAGCGCCACCAAATTTGTACATGAAGAGGCCCTGACTGTTATAGGACAATACCAAATTCATGGCAGCACAGAAAAAACATTTAAGGAGGCTCAGTTAAGATCCTTAGTACAACACTTGCATTACTTCTTAAACATATATTGGACGAGAGAGTGCATTTCAGTGTTGATTTTCAGCAAACACAAAATCCAGAAAACGCTGAAGTAACAGGATGAGTTACGAAAAAAGAGAGCTCGAACTACTGCGACATTGTGCAATAAAACTTTTATTCATTTGCCTGGAAGTCTCTTGCTAACTAAATTTTCAGCAAAGTAGCTGAAATCCAAGAACTGCATGTAGTCCTTTGTCCCTATTGTTCAATACGTCAATTGAAGACGAAATGACGGAATTAAAAACAAGGTTAGACGTTGGGATTAAAAGTCAGTGTGAAAGGATACCAGTGATAATATTCGCTTATGACAGTGCTATCCTCTTTGAAAGTGTAGAGACATTACAGGATCTCTTGAATGGAATGAGCAGTCTAACGAGTACCGAATACGAACTGAGAGTAAACCGAAGATAGGCGGAAGTAATGGATGGTAGCAGAAATGAGAACAGGGAGAAACTTAACGTTAGATCTGAGGAGCAGGATGTAGACGAAGTTAAGGAATTCTGCTACCTAGGCACAAAATTAGCCCATGATGAACAGAGAACGAGGGCATAAAAAGCAGACTAGCACCGGGAAAAGTGGCACTCCTGGCCAAGAGAAGCCTGCTAGTGTCAAACATAGGCTTTAATTTGTTGAGGAAATTTCTGAGAATGTACCTTTGGAGCACAAAATTGTGTGGTAATGAAACATGGACGGTGGGAACACCGGAACGGAAGATAATCAAAGTGTTTGAGATGTAGTGCTGCAGAAGGATGTTGAAAGTTCGGTGGACTAATGAGGAAGGAATGAGGAGGTTCTCGGCAGCATTGGTGAGGAAAGAAATATATGGAAAATAGTGTCAAGAAGTGGGGACAGGATGAGAAGACAACTAGTAACACATCAGCAAATGCTGCTGGACGGAGTGGAGAAAGATGTATAGGGCAAAACTGCAGAGGAAGACATAGACGGGAATACATCTTACAACCGACCATCATATCGCAGAGCTCTTGCTGCCGTACAAATTCAGTAGATTAGTAAGTACGAACCATGAAATATTAAAAAGGGAAGCATAAATTAATGCGGAGCAGTATTCTATTCTACATTACATGTTGCAGATTGCAGTTCCCAATACCCCTGCGAAGCTGACGTCGTCGAAGAAATATTTGGCGCATTATGTCGGACAAAATTTCACTGCTCAACACACCGAAACATGCTCGCTTCGTCTGCTGCACAGACTTTCGGACGCTGCTCGCTGATTAGATGACGTTTTGTGATCGTAGAACCACAGCAGTATCTTTCCGAACAATGGTCATTTGGAAAACTTTGCTAAACTTGACATGCCCTGCGCTTTTGGGACTGTATTATCAGGTTGTTTTTCTCCTTGCTGTATGGCAGTTGTGATCAACTGGAGAAGTTTCCATCTGGAACAGGATGACATTCATTGAAAATGCGGATACCATTTAAAGGACCATTTAACGAACGAAACTCTAATTTTCTCCAAACATGGAATATGCCGCCCGTCACGTTCATTAGCCTCTATGATCGATGTTCATGGACTTTTGCATTTGAGAACGGAATGAAATGGAAGGCAATGGAGAAGCTATCATTGCAACAGATGAATTAAACGCTCACACTGCAAACAGTGTCACAAACAATACATATATCGAGACATTTTCAAAAGAGTTGAGAGCAACAAATGGTAAAGGAGTCGGTGTCAGTAATGAAATATTTTAAATTTTCATTTCAACCACATATCTCTAATTTTTAGCAGACATATTTTATATCAGCCACATTACTATAACCGTTCAGCTGTTGGAAAATGTTCAAAATTTTACATAGGCTTTGTCATATGTCCACCTACTGTTGTATTAAATTTTCAGCCTGAAACAGCTGAGGGATCATACGATGTAACGTTTGTAATATGAGTGACGTTCAATAAGTGACGAAACACGTCTTTGTTGAAAGCTGGTTTGTTTTATTCAAGATCATAGCACACCATATTATTCCCTACCCTTGGCTTCGAAAGCCGTTTCTTCAACATAAACTCTGTTTAATAAGACGGCCTTGCGCCGCCTTACTAGGCGGGCCCATATGCCTGCATGGTATTATTTTATTAGTCGACGTCCCTATCACCCACGCTTTCCGCAGAGAACATCCTTCACTGGGCCAAACAAATCGAAGTTGGAAGGTGCGAGATCCGAGTTTTAGGGCGGACAAGGAAGAACAATCTAGTGAGCCTCTCTCGGGGACGCAGACTTGTGTGAGGCCCTGTGTTGTAACAGAAAAGTTGGTTAGAAATTGTGTGCCGACGAACAATTTTCTGATGGTAATTCAGTACACTTGATACTTGGTCGTTGCACCACGAGGCAGAACATCAGACAGAATAACCTCTTCACAGTACCAGAAGACCGTCACCATGACTGGCTAAGCATGCAGCATCGAACTTCATCTTTCGCGGAGAGTTGATGATGCACCACTGCGTGGGTTGTTGTTTTGTTTTTGCCTGTGACTCTGTTCGACAAAAAACAGTCAAGATCAGTCTAGTGAAGGGCAAAAAATTCCCCATAGATAGTTCTTCATTGCTCTTTATTTTCTTCTTTTCGGCGGCCCGGAACCTAACGGGCACACACCTTTGAGCACCTCAGCTGGAGGACGAGTATGCGTCAGCACTACCAAGAGAGACATCCATTTGTGCAGTGAAGTGTTTTTTTGTGATCCGTCGATCACTTCAAATGAGAGTTTTCGAACGTTCCCACACTGAAGGAGTGTGCGGCCGGACAACATGCAGGAGATCGGACATGTCGGCGCGACCATGTTGCGATGAAAATAGACGCCTCGCCAAACGACTCACCATGCTTTTGTTCACTGCCAGTTCTCCTTAAGCAATCCGCAAGAGCCTATGAACGTGTGCGGAGCTCTGGTTTTCCACGAAAAGAAACCCAAAGACAGCTCTCTGCTACGAACGCACCTCCGTTACAGACGCCGTTTTAAGGGCTCCATATAGCGTCGTGACCTATTGGAACTTCGTGAAACTCTAGAGGTCGAAACGGGAATATTCAAGGATGTTCCACAACAAATTCCGTATTTTTTCACCCGAAACTGGCCGAGAAAAACAATATGTTGCACTATTTCATGAAAGCCTCTCTTACTATTTAACTTCTATAATGAGATTAATTTTTTGCACTACGTCAGAATCACGGCTGATTAAAAACGCAAACTGGGTTACCTAAGATGACCCTCAATATTCGAAAATGAGTAAGGAGGAAATCATATGGCTGCTTTTCCCCTAATCCTTCACTGTTACAGTCTAAGTAGGCTGTTTAGGTTTTTATGTTGGTAACGTCACGTAGAGCCCTGTATGAAAATCACTGACTGTGCCGTGTGCAGTCTGTGGCTGGTTTGCATGGTTGGAATATTTGCTATTGTAGTGTTGGGCAGTTGGATGTGAACATATATATATATATATATATATATATATATATATATATATATATATATATATATATATATATATATATATATGAGATGACTTTTGAACACTATTAAGGTAAATACATTGTTTGTTCTCTATCTAAATCTTTCATTTCCTAACTATGCCTATCAGTAGTTAGTGCCTTCAGTAGTTAGTGGAACCTTTTATTTAGCTGGCAGTATTGGCGCTCGCTGTATTGCAGTAGTTCGAGTAACGAAGATTTTTGTGAGGTAAGGTATTCACGAAAGGTATAGGTTATTACTAGTCACGGCCATTCTTTTGTATGGATTTTTGAAAGTCAGATTGCGTTGCCCTAAATATATTGTGTGTCAGTTTCTGAAGTAAAGAGAGAAATGTCTGAGTACGTTCAGTTTTGCTCAGCTGTCTGAAAATCAAATAACGTAAGGGGTTTTGCCCGGCTCCACGGCACACAGCGTCGCGGACTGGAACTTCACTCTTGGTGCCTGGCCTCCAAAGAACGCTATGGTGAGCTCCAAATGTGGCCCACGCCGCGCTATAAACAAAAGAAATCCATACAGTGCCCCATAAAAGGACTGCACTGCCACATGGCTTATTCGCTGATAGCCACCGTGGCTTCCGACAGCGACTGAAGGTATTATGGCCGTATTTCCCCTTGACGCTTAACTATACATCCAGGCCCCGACCGTCAATACGAAAAACTTCGACCATCCTGCCGATCCTTAGCCCCGACGACACGCCAGAGACTTTTCCGACACCTCCACTGTGAGAACGTCGCTGGCCAATGGGTGACGCTGTTGTCAATAGCAGTGGGTGCAGCTGACTATTATTTACCTGTCCCACCGCCGCAGCTGGTGTCACATTGTCTTCGCTGTGGCTCAAACACCGCCAACCGCGTCCTGTGGTCAAACGTCGGCACCGAATAGGTGTGCGCCTCGGACAACGTCAAAACTAGGCAGATCTGAACGCGTTTTCAGTAAAAGTAGGAAGTGAGCTCACGGGGACGGTGGACCGTCCTGGATCGCTTAGATTTCACGTATTTGGTTGTTTGCATGCCGTCCGTAATGCTGACAAAACTGCTTGGCAACTGTAGAGATTATTTTCTACTTTTAAGGTGGGCAATTAACTTTTGGTAATTATAAGTCAGGGTGATAGAGCATTTTACTTGGAGCTTCCCGTAGAGGTCGCCTCTGAACTATTAACAGCACTGTTTTCGATAGGCGTATTATTATCATCATTACCATTATTATTATTATTAGGGATATTATTACATTTTGTGTTTGTAATTTTTACAGAATATATCAGTCAGTTATGACGCAGAACTTTTATTTCTAGTAATAGTCCCTGATCCTGCTGAGTAACTAGCAAGAAGGAACATTTCCTAATCCACTTCTTAAAAGACGAGCATGGGGAAGGCGTACAATGTGACAGTAACGTTAGCAGGAGGGTGTATCGTGACAATGAAAAATTACGCCTTCCACATCATAACACCTGGACCATGCTCGACAAGTTTCCTGGGTGTATTATGTGGTCCCTCCTTGCGCCATGTGAGGGTGTGTCCAGAATCATTCCTCTGACTGAGATCAGTACCCCATGACTCGATGGTTTAGTCCCTATGCTTTTAGTACCATCGCCGATGTGCGGGTGTCAACGGAACACGTAGCACTGATCGTCGGGCCGAGAGACCACACCTATGTAGTCACCGTGCCACTTGGAGCGTGAGACTGCGTGTCTTGCGGTCCTGTTCATTGTGGTTGCAATTGCTTCCGCTGTTACACACGCGTCCCTTCTTTCCCATCGCACAATGTAGCGGTCGTCTGTTGCGTAATTCACCTTGTTCGACCACCCTCTCGCCTTCGGGCAGCAGTGCCTGTGTTTCTGGATAGTCCCCGTGCACGTGAAAGAGTGCAAGGAGAAAAACTAAAATCCTGGGTCGCACGGTTGACACTTTGTGTGTCTTCTGGTGTCCCGATGATTTTTTTCACGTATATGTTATAAATGTTGACACTGTGCTATGTTGTGATGAACAGAACCACAGTACACCGTAACTGCTGAATTATTGGGGCACATAGTGTCTTCCCGTTCAACAGGGGACTGTAGCGGACCAGTACGATTTAACACTATGGTCACTCTGACCCCACTCCATGTAGACTTAGCGCTCTGTGCCCTACTGGGATGTCTTTGACGACATGCTCCCGCATTTTCATTTATTTCCACCGAATTGTTATTTTGTCTGTCTTGTCCTTAAGTTCTGCAGAACAGTGTATCTGTCCTGTCGGGCTGTCCTGTCGCACGGGACTGCTGCAATACTGTATGGTGTTGAATATGGGCCCTACACAATATATCGATTCCGTACTTGCGTAAGGATCGTGCCACCTTGCCAACGACGAGTAGCAGAATCGCTGAACGGTAAATGTCAGTTGAATTCTATGTTCTGTTGAATTCTATGTTCTGTTCGTTTCATAAGATATAACACAAACTTCCCAAAACTAAACAGCGTTCAAATGTGGTTTCTGAATGAGAAACCCGCTTCCAATTTCTGCTTAATCTTTGCTTATATACAGAAAGCATGTGGCGTTAATCCATACTTACTTGTGGTAGCGCTGAAACAGGGATCATTCGCATATACAACCACCTATACACAGAAACAACGGGGTTCTTGATTCCAATTTCTACTACCGCCTACATCCGGTTCTCACAGAATCTGATTCATTTACCTCAAAGCGATCTTTCTTATGAATTCACCACGTGTGTTTCAGCTGCTACGTAAGTGACATCTCACTTTAACGGTATGTAGGTTGTACACTACAGAAGAAAAGATATAGGACACCTGGAAAGAATACGTTAAGTTAATACGATGACGGCTTACGCCACCCAGGGGACAGTAGATGTACTGATAATGGTTTCATCGTCATCCGTCAACCGATACCACATCGAAAACCTACCATAGTGTCATTTAACGGGGAACGTTCGCACGCAGAAGGCTCAGTGCTGTGTAAATGTGTCAACCTAGAAGGCAACGTTTCCATGGAGACACACTCGTACTTCCTACAGCCAAATGACGGACTTTGAAATGGGTCAGATTGTGGAAAGATAGGTCTTTTGTAGATTTTCCCCACAAGTTGGATATCCTGTGTCAGTTGTGCAGCGATGCTGACATCAGTGGTCACGTGAACACACCCGTAGACGAGGTTCTGGACGTCCACACAGCACAGACGCACGCCAGGATCGTCGTATTGTAAGGGCAGCAGTGGCAGATCGCACAACTACCACAGCGCAGATAAGGAGGCCTGTGAGGTCAGTCGCGTTAACACGAAGCGGTTATTAGCTAAGTGCACGCATACCTTTAGCCGGTCTTCCACTCACGCCATAGCATCGACATGCCCGGCTCGATTAGTGCTGCCAGAGGATTAATTGGAAGATGGAATGGCGCGCTGTTGTCTTCAGCGATGAAAGCAGATTCTGGCTGCAGAAAAGTGTTGGGCGTCTGCGTGTACATCGTAAATCTAGTGAGCGTCGTCTCGAAGAATGTATTCGTAGAAGACATCTGGCTGCAGTCCACGCCTTGTAGTCTCGGGTGCGATAATCTACGACTCTCATTAAGTTTTAGTCTTTCAGGAGGGACACTAACGAGCGCTCAGTACTTGCAGAATGTTGTTAGATCCGTTCTCTTTCCGTTCCTGTAACCGGAACGTGATGTGTTCTTCCAACAGGATAATGCTCGACCACACACTGCCCGTGAAACTCAGCATGTTCTGCAAGACGTGCAGCACCTTCCGTGACCAGCACGACCACTGGACTTACCTCCAGTCGTGTGCGATACGATGGGACGAGAAGTGACCTGTGTGACTCGTCTGCGTCCGCAGCTCGTGGTCGTGCGGTAGCGTTCTCGCTTCCCGTGCCCGGGTTCCCGGGTTCGATTCCCGGCGGGGTCAGGTATTTTATCTGCCTCGTGATGACTGGGTGTTCTGTGATGTCCTTAGGTTAGTTAGGTTTAAGTAGTTCTAAGTTCTAGGGGCCTGATGACCGTAGATGTTAAGTCCCATAGTGCTCAGAGCCATTTGAACCATTTGACTCGTCTGCCAACAGCTCTTACTGAACTACGTGAACTCGTCGAGTATGCTTGGTATAACGTATCCGATCACAGTATTCGTCGTCTGTATGAGCATCTGGACGCCGGGGTCGGCGTGTGTAATACCGCTCGTGGAGACTACATCACATACTAACACTGGTATTTCAGCATGGATCGATACCTGGCACTTCAGATCCGTCGCGCTATTTATTTTTAAATGTAATCATTTCATGTATTGCATATGCACAGTTGCTAACAATAAATCTTGAGTGAACTGGAAACTTCTAAAACGGTTGTACTAACGTTTCTTTTTCAGCAGTGTATGATGCACAGAGCGTGAGAGTATCACTCAAAGGTCTTCCAAAGTGTATGCTTTTAATGAAAGGCGACAAAAAGGTAAACACTCAAATCTAGGGTAGAAGACACTGTGGAATTTTGAGGTAAGTGCGCTGTGGGCACATGTTGGCAGCTGTATTCAAGTAATAACGAAGAAGCGAGTTTATTATTCCAGTTTAGAAGTTATTGCAAGTAACACGGAGTAGCTTCACGCGTCTAGTGCAGACACCAGCGGACCTGCTGGCAGGGAATGAGTCTGTATCGGCTCGCGTGTACAGGTGAGCGGACCGCAGCCGTGGACGCAGATGCAGCGCTTGCGGGCTAACTGCGGCATTCATCAGTATTAGCCGTGCCAGGCGCTGCAGTGCACAGCGCCCAACTATGATGACGCGGCCACGTAATTAGCAAACTGCGCTCGTTGTTTGTGAAACAGGGCGTTCCATCACCCATGAGCAAACAGGCCAGCAGCCGACGCGGATTTGGCCCAACCGCCGCAAAACGCGAGCGAAACACCGGCTGTCTGGGGACCGCATAAACTGGACACACAGCCAGCGCCATTCAGGTGGACCACTGCCGAAGTGATGGGCGCATGCACAGTACAGTATCAGCTCCACCGTCCAATAAAAGCGGTAACTGAGACCAACCTGTTGCTAAAAGGAGACAGTGCATGGCGAATAACATCTACGTTCTTATCAGTTAAAGGACATGTTAAACGGTAGGAGTGAAAATGTTTTGATAAACAGAAAGTAGATCTACGAGCGGTAGTGATAAAGTCTCTCTTCGAAATGAATATTTCGTTTGTTTCTAGTCTATGTGAAGTTCTAATACACACTGAAATCGTCGCGACGTAGTACTGTAGTACCGTTTGGAGTAGCAAAAACGAAATGATCTTGAACAACTCTATTTTGCAATTGGCTGGACCATTTCCTTTTACTGCCCTAGCGGAGCACTATAGTCCTGTGGCGAATATTTCAATAGGCAGTAAGAAAGCATGCATGTTCCTGGAGACAAACATAAAATTAATTATGAACTTTATTTCATCGAAGCGATTATTACAAATTTATGTCTAATCTGCGTATCTGAATAGTGAAAGCTATGTAGAGCAACTTGCACAATCAGTTCCATATTTGGAATACTGAAGCGATGTTTACGTTCAACAAATCTGATGATGTCATCGTTGATTAGTGAAGTCATCAAGTCTTCACATTTTGATTTTTAGCTTACAAATACTATGGTTCAAATTGGCTCTGAGCACTATGGGATTTAACATCTGAGGTCATCAGTCCCCTAGAACTTAGAACTACTTAAACCTAAGGACATCACACACATCCATGCGAACCTGCGACCGTAGCGGCCACGCGGTTCCTGACTGAAGCGCCTAGAACCACTCGGCCACTATGGCCGGCTACAAATACTATAAATGGAATTATATCCAAGGAAGCTGATCCGCTGTCCTACGAAGCTATAAGGAGGTCATATCCTCTCTCGTGCCAAAGCTCTTTATCTCTCGTTCTAAACATTCCTAAGCTCTTTTGTGGCCGAGCAATTCCAGACTGATTTGAGGGAAGGAACGAGACCGATCAACCTTTGGTTCTGGCTATCAAATACACATATTAAAGGGTGGCGTGCGAATCCAAGTGTTCTTAGATAACATTAGAAATGCGGCAGAATTTGTGTTTAGCAGACGATAGTGAAGAGAAAATTCAACGGTATCTCGACTGTGTGGCAGGATTGTTAAGCCAGTGTGATAACGTAATAGAAATACAAAACAAAGTTTGGATGCAGACGGAGAAAGACGTTGTTTCGATATATCAAGAGTTCTAAGACGAGTCAGGATATCTTCCACCACCCCAAAAAATATACCGTGCAATCAACAACGACGGTAAAATTAAACTATATCACGTCATTTCATCTTTCGTACACGGCTATCAGCTAACTACAAATAACGCATACTTTTATCCAATAGAAAAATTGTGCGACACAGCAAATGGAACCACTGAACAACTGGCGTATTGTGAAGGCAATTCTGTTGCTACTTGATGCCTGTACGAGTGGATGTATGGTGGATGTAGCCGACATTATCCCAGTGACAGTTATAACCTATGTGAGCAAAAATCTGTGAGTCTGCCTTTCGACCTCACCAATGGAAAGTGACGAAATGACTGATTTTAGAAAGTTATTACATCCTCTGATATTTGTATGTTATGTTTTAACTGAGATATTTTGATGTGTGATAATAACATACTAACGACTCACACCGACTTCATACCTAGAGTACTTTGTATCAATGACCGAACGACTTGTCTGGTGTGTCAGTATTTAATTATACAAACGTACGTACTTGCCTCGTGAATAAGTTCAGCTTTATCAAAGACAGTATCAGACTCCCTATGGAAGTTCCTCAGATTAGCCTTCTGATGCAGACTGAAAAACACGACATTGTACTGTGTAAGATGTACAGGCATCTGTGATTTATCTTATTTGCATCACTGGCAAAAGAAGTAATTATCTGGTCTGAGTGGCATTGTTTACATACTACGCTGTCAACAGGTATTAGAACATAGCTCCGCTCTCATACAGCTGATAAATAATTTCCAAAAGTAGCAACTGGAATCCAGTGAGGATAGTATCGTCAACAAGCGCTGTACTATATTACTCTAGTAGTACATCTGATCGTTAGAACACAACTATCTCAATACAAATAAAGTAAAATGGAAACAGATAATTACATGTGCAGTTTACAATGCTTTGGAGTGTTGATTGCAAACATTTGATTTTATGACTCGAGGATAGTGATAGTATCAGTGAGGAAGTGGTGTTTAAATTTCCTCGGTTCTTCTTACAACATTTTCGGATTGTGATAAAACTCACACCCGAAACGACTACATGAATTGTTTTACATATTATTAACGCTTGCTAATATGTTGCAGACCTCTAGCACCAGTTTTGTGGAAGTGACATTGATTATTAAAATCTGACCACTAGTCAATACAGATTCAGAAAATATCGTTCTTGTGAAACACAGCTAGCTCTTTAGTCTCACGAAGTAATGAGTGTTGTCGACAGGGGATGTCCAATTGATGCCCTATTTTTTTTAATTTCCAAAAGGCGTTTGACCCCGCTCCTGACAAAGGTCTTCTAATTTCATTGCGTGTCTATGAAGTATCGTCTCAGTAGTGTGGCTGGATTCGTGATTTCGTGTCAGGAAGTTCGTAATAAATGACGGAAAGTCATCGAGTACAACAGAAGTAACACGTGGCGTTCCCAAGAGTGTGTAGTAAACCTTCTGTTGTTCCTGGTCTACATAAACGATTTAGTGGACAATCTGAGCAACCTATTAGATTATTTGCAGATGATGCTGACATTTGCCGTCAAGTAAGGAATCAGGTGATCAAAACCAATTGTAAAATTATTTATACAAGATATCTGTATGGCATAAAAAGTGTAAAGTGACTCTATAAAAAAGAAAAATGTGAACTCATCTACATGAGCACTAAAAAGAATCAGCTAAATTTCAGTTACACAATAAATCACACAAAACTAGAGGCTGTAAACCCAATTAAATACTTAGGGATTAGAATTACGAAGAACTGAAATTGGAACCATCACACAGAAAATGTTATAGAGAAAGCAAACCAAAGACTGCTGTTCATTGGCAGAACACTTCGAAAATGTAACAGGTCTGCTAAAGAGACAGCTTACACTTTGTATGTCAACCCTCTTCTGGAGTACTGCTGTGCGGTGTGGAATCCGCATCAGATAGAATTGACGGAGGACATCCAAAATGTTTAACGATGGGCAGCTCTTTTGTATTATCGCGAAATAGTGGGAAGAATGCCACTGATATGATACACGAATTGGGGTCGCAGTCATTAAAACGTGGGTGTTTTTCGCTGCAGCAGGACCTTTTCACAAAATAACAATCACCAACTTTCTCCTAGTGTGAAAATATTTTTCTGCCACCCATCACAACACAGGGATAAATGAGCTACATAATAACATAAGAGAAATCAGAGCTCTCACAGAAAGATTTAAGAGTTCGTTTTTCCCGTGCGCTGTTCGAGAATGGAACGGCAGAGAAGCAGCTTAAAGGGATTCGATGAACCCTCTACGGGGCACTTTACTGTGAATTGCAGATTGATCATGTAGTTGTAACATAAGTGTTGTGATATTTTGCCCTCTTTGGATGCGACTTTCATTCTTTTTAAATTATTGATTATCTAGATGAGACGAATAGTTGTGTAAGATGGTCGTGCTACGTATAGCTGTCTTTTTTTTTTAACAATGTAAAAATGTACGGATAGAAAGGTAAGCGACTTAAAACATAATATTTGTAGGAAGTTGCCAATCTTCGTGACCTTTTAAAAACTTACCAATATGTTACTGAATATTTGTGCAGCATTTTTCAGGTAGAGCTCCATTACTGATAGCTGTATCACTTGCAAAATATTTACGTTACTATTAAAACTTTTATCCAGGCTATTACAAAATATGAAGATCCTAGTAACTAATATCGTTGGGCGTGCCTACAGCTATTTCTACATCTGTCGGAAGCTCTGAATACAAGGTAACATACTGCAACATATCTAGATGGAAATTCTCAACCTACTCAGAAATTTCGTTTGATAGCGCACATTATCGTACTTTCCTTAATATAGGTACTGAATCAAAGTCACAAAATTCTGTATCTACGTGATTAAATTTACGTAAGGCTTTGTGTATGTCATTTGAGGAAAGGTGAACTGGAAGGCAGGAATTCATTTCGTTCACATTTGTTCATCACTTTTGTGTCCAGAATACGCTCATACGATCAAAAGCACTTCTTGTGAACGTTTATAGCCCGCGGTTCCTTCCGACCGCTGGACACAGTAATTTTGTTCATTGCATTCTAAGTTTGCGGAAATTTGCAAAAAGTCACATTTTTACAGGGATATTAGCCTTTGCTATTTTGCTTGCCACAGACCAAATAAATATGCCTCAACAGATAAAGATGTGGAGGAAGGAATGGTTTACATCCGTCAAGATCTTCTGCTTGGGAAGCAGTTGTCAAGTTTAATAACGAACTACGGAGAAAATTCTAAGGTGAATTTCGCTCACTTTCTCATTGCTCCTCCCCATTGTTTTGTCAGTCTTGTTCTTCATCCTTTATATGCCTTGTAATAACTCTTCCAGTTATCATTGAAAGTATAATTTATTATCAAGTTATTATAATTTTTTGTTATTCTGTGACGTTGTGAAGCTTACCTACGGCTTCATCTACGACAATCATCCGATAGGTATTAGTTTGCCCTAAATTTGCCATCGCTGGAGATTTATATACAAACAGGCTTCCTACTGGTCAGGAAGTGATTGGAAGTTTTCACTTGTGAGGTATAGCTTTGCACTTACGTTTAACAATACAAGCATTAGTTCTTCTATAGTTGCCAGTACAGTAGCTTACAAAATAAAAGGGTTGTTTCAGAAAGAAATCGTATCTATCGTTACAGAAACGATATACATGAAGCTTGTAAATGCGTTGTGTCATAAATATCAGAGCCTACAAAAATCATACCAGCGAAATAAAAATAAACATTCTTTTGAAAGAAAAATTTGCGAGTTCAAACAAGTAAGTTCCTAGATTTTTGATATAGCAGCTTGCAAGTGCCTCATTGCACTAACAAAACTCTCTATTTATTTAAATGCTATATTACTGTCAGCTGTGTTTGTGAATTATCAAATAAATTGCCTATCTTGGCTTAAGGTCTATTTACTCGCTTCGAATTTATGAGATAGGAGGAATTAGAGGAGTAGGCTTGCTAGAGAAAAAGAAACTTATTAAAGCATAGAACAGTAGAGCACGCGCCAGCCATTTGACTTTAAATGGCATTACAAGACCATCGAGTTCACATTATAAAGAGAATGTTGATGAAATTGAAGACCAGTACCCTTCTACTGAAAATGAAGGTAGTAAAATCGACGAATATTTTTAAGCAGGCACATAAAGTTTCCCGAATTTGGCGGGTTAGAGTACAGTTAAAAGCAACTGCGTTAGTAAGAGATAATTATAGAGTTTTAGATCCCGATACCGCTGCAATTGCACCAAGTGTTTTGCAAGACTTTATCGATTCTCATTCAGCCAATATTACTGTCAAGAACAAAATATGAAGGGAAAAAACATGATGGGAATGAATTGCACAGTAAACCTGAGGAACTACCGCTGCAAGGTCTATATTTCGAAAAGAGGAAAGACAAAACTTGTGTGATAGATCTATCCTGTTTTACAAGATTTCTCTGATTCAGTAACTTGATTAAATCTATATTGGCAATGTTACTCCTGTTCTGGAAGCTCTGAAAGTTAATTCTTATTT
Source organism: Schistocerca piceifrons (assembly GCF_021461385.2). Lineage (NCBI taxonomy): Eukaryota > Metazoa > Arthropoda > Insecta > Orthoptera > Acrididae > Schistocerca > Schistocerca piceifrons. The sequence goes on from NC_060139.1 coordinate 633,581,348, forward strand.
GATTTGTCGTAGAATTTTCGAGCAATTAGTTCGCGTAGGATGTGATGGCACGGTACTTAATACAGGTTGGAGAAAAGTCTTAGCCGCCGAAAAAGTACGTTTTTGCTAACCCATTTGAATAGGCCTCTCTGCGACCTGTTTCATTACCTAATCGGTGAATCACGCGCAACCGACCTGAATACCTTCAGAAGGACAATCAGAGAAAACTTAAGTGACTTGTAAAACCCCCAATGACTGGTTTCAAGAGTGTTATGAGATACTTAGAATAGACAGAAATATACTAAGGATCAAGAATATCTTCTCGATATTTCCATATCAGTTAAAACGGGAAGCAGCCGAGACGATATGGCTATACGTGATAATGTTCCCTGGTCACACTCTAGGTACTTGTAGTTGACATCAGCTAACAGGACTCTCATATTGTGCTTCAGTGAAGAAAGTCCAACATCCCAGATAGAAGAAATAGCTGTTTTGTTTCTGAAGTCACAGGTGTCACTCTGGTATGGTATTAAAACACTTTACAGCTAAACACTTGTATAGCAATCAATACAATCGTCATGATTCGTGCTAGAAATTTTACTTGATCCCAGTCGAACGCAGTAGTCCTTTTTTCCCCACCCAGAACATTTGTTGTTCGCTTTAGCCACGACTGTGTATGACATAAATTGAGGTGACACAAGTCATGGGATACCTCTTAAGTTCGTGTCGGACCTTCTTCCAGAAAGTCGAGGTGGCATGTACTCAACAAGTAGTTGGAAGTCCCCTGCAGAAAATATTGAGCTACGCTGCCTCCGTAGCCGTCCATAATTGTGAAAGCATTGCCGGTACAGGATGTTGTGCACAAACTGACCTCTCGATTATGTCCCACGTCGTGTTGTCCAGAATGTTCTTCAAACCAATCGCGAACAATTGTGGCCTAGTGACATGATTGTTTGGGAACGTCGAGTCCATGAATGGCTGCAAATGGCCTCCAAGTAACCGAACATATCCATTTCCTGCCAAAGATCGGTTCAGTTGGCTCAGAGGACCCATTCCATTCCACGTCAACACTGCCCACACCACTGTGGAACACGACCCCTTGCACAGTGTCTTGTTGATAACTTGGGTCTACATTCGACCCCTCCCATCGCTCTTACCAAATGAAATCGGGACTCATCTGGCCAAGTCAAAATTTTCTAGTCGTCTAGGATGCAAACAATGTAATCACGAGTCCAGAAGAGGCGCTGCAGCAAATGTCGTGCTGTTAGCAAAAGCACTCGGATCGGTCGTTGGCCGAAGTGGCCGAGCGGTTCTGGGCGCTATAGTCCGGAACTGCGCGTCCGCTACGGTGGCAGGTTCGAATCCTGCCTTGGGCATGGATGTGTGTGATGTCCTTAGGTTAGTTAGGTTTAAGTAGTTCTAAGGTCTAGGGGACTGATGACCTCAGAAGTTAAGTCCCATAGTGCTCAGAGCCATTTTTTTCGGATCGGTCGTCTGCCGCCACAGCCCATTAACGCCTCATTTCTCCGCAATGTGCTAACGAATACGTTTGTCGTATGTCCAACATTGATTTCTGTGGTTATTTCACGCAGTATTGCTTGTCTGTTGGCACAGACAAACCTACGCAAACGACGCTGTTCCAGTGTTTGGTCAAATATCCCAAATGTGACCCACGGTTCCTCGACGTACTCGTGCCCAGAGCTAAATATCCGGGTTCTTAATTTTGATATGAGTAATCTCTATTTATTTCACTGGTCCTAAACATCTTCCTACGTATTCCAGCTGCCCTCTGTCATTTCTATACAACTGCCTCAGGGTCACTGACAGCAGTTTAATTGTCAACATCATCAAAGAGGTCATGTCTGGTTCTTGCTATAAGATCGAATACATGTCCGTTACAAATAGGCTTCCACAATATCTGTTGTAAGTGGATAGAAAGGATGTAATGCTACACTCATCGATTAAAACTGTAACCATCTTGACTGAATGTTGGATGATAAAACTCTCTTTCAACGATGATTGACTGACTGGGGAAATTATATATTTTCTCGGTGTGGTTTCCTCTAAAGTTTTCAGTTTATGCCATAGAAAGTCTCATTCACGAATCCATGATCACCCTTGCCCGAACATTCTTCCGGTTTTCTAGTTGTTCTTCCAGATCTTTTGAGCTACCTTTTTCTGTACTGAATGGTGAGACCCCTCTGCCGGTCACGTTCCTCCAGCTACTTCCCGCCTGTACGGAATTCTGGCGTTAGCGCTAACAGAGGGCGCTGATTATGTACAGAACTATATTTCCTTTCATTTGTGGCTCCTTTAGCGATTTGTTTTCTGTTGTTTAATATTACCCGGTGCAATATCAACTGTGTTTAATATTTATGTTATTGTCTAGAATATTGGCACTAGAGCATATGTCAACCACTGTTTTTTAACTCTTCGTCTTTTTAGCAATATTACTGCTGTCATGTTCTTCTTTTTATTGCTTTTTATTACTGTAACACCTTTTATGCTTTATAAGCTTATTACAGACTTTAACTATTGTATTCCCCTTTTATTTTCGTTGTTTCAAGTAATTATTGAAAACTAGTGTATGCTGACATTAGCGACATCTGGTCAACTTACTACACAAACGTTTTGTGGCTGCTGTACGGCAGCTTGTTTTAAACAGTAGTTTTACTGACAACATGGCTCGTGCATGTGATGTGATTTATATGTATTTGACGATGCTGGTGCTGATTATGCATTTAACATTTGACAATGCCACTATGGCTGCAGTGCATTAGGACTTTGTTTTTATGAGACAGTTATGCCTCTTCATATTTAAAGCGCACAAATGTAAATTTTATCAGTACTACTTTTCAATATTCTCTATGTATTGCTCTTAAGCTGTATACAGTTTGCTAGTGTATTTATATTTTTCCCATTTTTGCTGCAGATCTGATGATGGTTATTAAAGGCCGAAACCGGTAATCTGTTAAACAGAAAAGATTGTGACCATAGACGTAAATTAAAGGAAACATTCCATACAAAAAGTTTAAAATAGTATCTTGTGAACACACCAGCAACTTGGGTATGTTTCGGACTTCCGAGCGATTTATGGAACTCTAAAACTCTAATATGGTAAAGGCGTAATCTTAAAAATTGACAGCCTAGATTGTCATACTGGTTCAAACCTTTAAGTCGATTCGATGCTGCCAGTTTTGGGATAATTCTGCTGCCATTTCTACAAAGCTGATACCATAACAATCTCTGTCAGTTGCTGGAATGATCAAAACCCAGACTAAATGGAGTTATTCATTGCAAGGGGTGCCATATCTGGCTGCTAGTTACATAACGTTCCCTCAGTGAGTGCCGAAACAGTTTCTTCAGTATGTTGACCGAGACCACAGAGAAACTGTCTCCGTACAGAAAGTCATCCTTACCCTTGCTACCATTTCATCAAGAAGTCCCACTAATCGGTGTACCTTTTTGCTAATGCCTAACAGATCGTTTTCTTTCCCTTTCACGGGGCACTCTGGGCTTTTAACAAGTACAGTGCGTCACAATGACTCAGTTTTAGGTTCGGCAGGTGATAATGAATCAAAAATTTGTCAATGGGTGTATGATGTAACAGTCTGAATTCTCCACAGTCACTACCTTTCCTGTGCGTGGCCCATAGACGTGCCCATGATACAAAAGTCACAGTCAAGTCGACGAAAGGTGATGGGTCCTCTTATTTGTGTAGAGGAAAAGTCTTTCCTGCGCACCACTTTCCAGTAGCTTCCAATTGCTTGACAGCAGTCAGGAGCCGTTCCAAAGGGCTGCACCTAGCATTTAACCAGTGCTTCAGATGAGAAATCACAGTGGGACTGCATTGTGACTGAATCAATGTTTTTCTGACCAGCAAAGTACAAGTTTCTCTTATGAACTAAATATATCAACACTCAAGAATGCGATTTTGCATTACAATAACACATTGACCAAAATTTACTGCTTGTCTGAAGATAGTCTCAAATTTTTGTGTTGTAGAAGTACTGCTAAGTAGGAAACTCGCCGTAAAAACTCAAAAATATTTGACATACTGAAATAATATACATTGCCATTTCAGGCGATACTAAATGAAATTCATCATAACATAATATGCACAGAATACAAAATTGCACAACAGAAGTAGACTAGCCAATGAACTGCTCAATAAAAGCAAAAGAAGGTGGAAATATTGCTCTAATGACTCAAAAATTTCTACACTCTAACTAAAGGAAAATGATTTTATGGACATGCGCTGAACAGATGTATGATTCCACTACTTCTTGTCAAAGATAATGCTGAATATTGTCAAAATATTTTATTTTCATGTTTATGAGAAGTTCACTGAGGATAATTGTAACTATATTTGTAGTAAAACAATGCGTAAGAATACATTGTCAATAATTTTAAAGTTCACCAAATAAGCAATATTAAATGTTTTTACTTTCTCGGGTTAACCGTAAAGTATTTAGTACGTCATTTTAAATATTTTGGACAGTTAATCCACGGAATTGCAGCAGCTGAAAAACAGCTACCGATCATCCGTCAGTTCAAGCCACATTTCACGTACATTGGTGTTAAATACGCGTAACAAGTGTCGTGGTCTATCTTACGACCAGAATTTTTTATTTTATTTTTTTACGGTGTTGAGAATTTAGATCCTTGATACGCGTTATTGAAAGTATTTTCCTCCCGTTTTAACAGCGGCAACACGTTCCGTTCACTGCTGGTACTGGTAATATATTCGCGAGGGTTGGGAGATGTCATTGGTGCAGTAATTAATAGCCAATGTGTATCCACGAAACGCTGTAGCTCTAAGTTTTCATCTATTTATATGTCACTGGTATTTCATTTACATTTCATTACTACAACAATATTATTATTGGCGGCTATTGTTCTATGTCACAATCAGTGTAACATTAATTTTCCAAGCAAATGATTCAGTACGTAATGTCAATATTTCAAAATAACGTCAGAAGGCTAACTCGGTAATTATGATTGCTGCTAAATGGGCGTGTACAGAAATATGAATCAGTCGAAATTAACTTTATAAAACTGAGGTAGGCAACAGAATTACCATACACTGAATAATTCCGTTATTGTTAGCCAATCACAGATTGTATAAATGAGTATCAAGTTCGGAAGTAAACCTCTTTAAAAGTTGTATGAAAATTACATGGCCGGCCTGTGTGGCCGAGCGGTTCTAGGCGCTTCAGTCTGGAACTGCGCGACCGCTACGGTCACAGGTTCGAATCCTGCCTCGGGCATGGATGTGTGTGATGTCCTTACGTTAGTTAGGTTTAAGTAGTTCAAGTTCTAGGGGACTGATGACCTCAGATGTTAAGTCCCATAGTGCTCAGAGCCATTTGACCATTTTTTTATTTATTATTATTTTTTTAAAATTGCATGACGTGTCTGTATGGAAAACAGTACGTGGCAGACCTCTGCTGATGATCTACTTTGTCAGTAAAAACTATAGGCCCTGTTTGAAGCTACTTTTGAAAAATTAAGCAGAATTATTTTACTGCTCAGTCGATTACTAAATTTCTTTTGGCAGTTGAAACGATTTAAACTGTACTTACAAGAATTGTTTAAAATTTCATTATTTGGACCTATCTATAGTGAATCCAACTGTGTCGACAATAATTGTTAGAGGTGTGACTGGAGCACTGATCCAAGAGTTGTAAGGCATTCTTCAGTAAAGTGAAATCTAAGGACTTGAATACCTTCTCTTACGACAACATTCACAAAGCTAGAACCGTGATTTGAATGTGTCGCCTCTCTATCTTTGTGAATGTATTTTATTTTCATACGGTCATCTGTTTATTGTATAGTTTTGTCACTTTAGACCAAAAGTGTCTAACGACATCTGTGGCCCTAATAACACTAAATGGTAAACCATTTGTTTTTATCGCCAAAAGAATTTCATTAAGCATCTCATACGCGTTTCAGTCATATGATCCGTTGTCAGAGTATAATAATTACTGGATTACGAGCAATCGGAAGGGATTGAAGCGGACCATTGTAAGCATATCTCTAAACAACTGGTCGGATTTTGAGGTTTCCTTAAATAAAATCACATCCACATTGGTTGATGATTTAGTGTAAGAAGCGTGGCTGTCTTTTGAATCGAAGCTTGACAAGTGAGCGTTGCGGAAATCTGCTGGGGATGGGCAAATATATGGAAACACTGTGAGAAATGCATTCTCGAACATTAATGCGAGTGCTAGCCAAGCCTGCTGGTTGCGTTGTTGTATTTGACCACGAGTGGCTTCTGACTACTTTCCTCAGAACGTTGCGACTGTGAGTCGCGAGTGTTCAAATGGTTCAAATGCCTCTGGGCACTATGGGACTTAACTTCTGAGGTCATCAGTCCCCTAGAACTTAGAACTACTTAAACCTAACTAACCTAAGGACATCACACATATCCATGCCCGAGGCAGGATTCTAACCTGCGACCGTAGCGGTCGCGCAGTTCCAGATTGTAGCGCCAAGAACCACTCGGCCACTCCGGCCGGCGTCGCGAGTGTTCTGCGTGATTGTGAGTGTATTATGTCGCAACCATTGTGTTCGTACGTGGGAAAATTGTTGGTGATCGGAATGGCGAAGTCTTGGTATTTCAAGAGGCACTGTATAGAAGATATAAATCACACACAGGGAAAGCGGAGAAACATCATCATATAAGTCATAACGTGGATGGAAGTGTATATTGAGTGACCGTGGCAAGCGATCATTGAACAGGTTTGCTCCGAAAAGTGAGATTACAGCTGCAAAAGTCAGTGTAGAACTTAATCTCGCACTCGTGTGCTCTCTCAGCACCAATGTAACATGAAGGGAGAGCCTTAAGTTGAGAACTGCATGGCGAGGTGGAATTCAAATACCACTCATCATTGACGCAGGTGCCAGCAACAAGAAAACATTGTGCTGAATGCATAAAACCTCCATATGGGGCAATGGAAGAAAGTTTTCCAGCTTGTTGGCGAGTTTTCGTCCCAAGAGTGAATCATGATGGACATCGTGGTATTCTGTGGGACCCATGGGTACTCTGTAGTATGACATTATTGCGAAGGTTATGTGTACATTTCGGCAGATCAGGTCCATCCCACGGTACAACGCCACGTCGCCAGTGGTGATACTGTGTTCCAAGACGGCGCGGCACTCACGGGTTTTGTGAACGAGAGGATGGCCACCATAGTCACCCGATATCGATGTTGTTGAGCCCTTGTGTCTGCTTCGGAGTGAAGGGTGCGTGAACTTTGCCCACATTAACTTCAGTAGCTGAATCTGACTACTTTGCAGGTAGAATTTCCTAGAAAGCCAAACAGTACTTGTGTTAGTTAATTCCAAGACGACTGGAAGCTGTTTTGCATGCCAGTGGTTTTCCTACACCGTATAGCATGGTAATCTGTTGTTTCTCTTTCTATATATTAATACAAACGATATAAGTCATTATTGTTATAGTGCACTGGGTGCTAACATGGAAGTGCGTTTACAACTTCAACCAACTAGAGAAGGAGAACAATACTAAATTACTGTTACAACATAGCCTATAGGACTCATAAACCGAGGTGCTACGAAACCAAAGCTCATAACACATTTGTGGCATATGAGGAAAGAGCGGTTGAGACAGAAGACAATACATGCCAAGACTGTAATAACTCTCAGGAAAGATAATATATGTAAAAAAGTAGATTTACTGCATGTTGTGGATTCACAGTTTCGTTTAAAGAAGTGTAAGAACTCATGACAGCAGGAAGACAAAATTAGCCGTGAGATTATACGCTCGTATGAAGGAAAAGACATTAAATGAAACCCCATGGGACACACAGACTCATACCTGTGGTTTTTGTTCACTGTAGGTTTATACATTTCCTAAATTATTTTATTTTGTTGTAATATTAATTATTCTCTTTTATATATACACATTGGTCAGCCGACTTCGCGATGGGCCAAGGACTCGGCACATGAGAAGTGTTCTTGCTCGTGTACCACCGATCTCTCGCTTGGCTGCGTGCTTTCCCCGTCGCCCAGCGGTATGAAGCGGGAAAGGGGAAACTGCGAAAATGCCGCTCTTAAACAGCAATGCAGTACACTGCATACGACTTAATTTAGTATTTCAGAACAACATAAATTATAAGAAAAACAAATTTTCAGTACTCTTTCATTATGTTTTGTGCGCTGGACCCATGATATAATTTTTATTTAGTACAAACCGTCGGCACACTGACAGACGCAGACAGGTTCATAGAGTTTCCCACTCGCGCTGACACTAATTGTGACTTGCTTACTTTCATATTAGTCGAAAAAGGCCTCTCACACAAATACGTTGATCGAAATTTTTTATCACGTTTGCAACCTCACTATAGGGAAGTGAAAACTCTTCCTGAGGAGAACGGCATAGACCTCCTGGCCGGTTTTACGTAATATTATTTCTCTTCTACACGGGGATTACTTTGCAGATAAAGCAGGTCCGTAGTTGATCTTTGGACCGAAACCAAATGAAACTTTTTGAGCTTCCACTGCTATGAGTATGAATCCTGAATCCTTCCTGGTCATGCTGTTAAAGTTTTATGAATTTATTTGTGAAGTATAGACAGTGGAAATTAAAATGACCTGTGGTGCTCCTCTTCTCCAAGTCGGCCCGTTTGACGTCCTACCCCCCTTAAGCAGCTTAGAAGCATTTAAGTGCCCACAATGGATTTATTACTCAGATGTACATCACTTACGAGTCCAGGTAAAACAATGGAAACCATTGTCTTCTGACCGACCCATTCTCTCTCTCTTTCTTTCTTTTTTTTGTCATCAGTCTGCTGACTGGTTTTATGCGGCCCACCACAAATTCCTCTCCTGTGCAGACCTCTTCATCTCAGAGCAGTGATTGGAACCTATGTCTTCAATTGTTTGTTGGATGTATTCCAATCTCTGTCTTCCTCAGCAGTTTTTGCCCTCTACAGCTCCCTCTGGTACCAGGGAAGTCATTCCCTCATGTCTTAACAGATGTCCTATCGTCCTGTCCCTTCTCCTTATCAGTGTAATCCACATATTCCTTTGCTCTCCGATTCTGCGTAGAACCTCCTCATTCCTTACCTTATCAGTCCATCTAATTTTCAACATTTGTCTGTAGCATCAAATCTCAAATGCATCTATCCTCTTCTGTTCCTGTTTTTCCACAGTCTGTGTTTCACTACCATACAATACTGTACTCCAGACGTACATTCTCAGAAATTTCTTCCTCAAATTAAGGCCGATATTTGATATTAGTAGACTTCTCTTGGCCAGGAATGCCTTTCTTACCATAGCTAGTCTGCTTTTGATGTCCCCGTTGTTGCGTCCGTCATTGGTTATTTTACTGCCTAGGTAGCAGAATTCCTTAGCTTCATCGACTTCGTGACCATCAATCCTGACGTTAAGTTTCTCGCTGTTCTCATTTCTACTACTTCTCATCGTCTTTCTTCGATTTACTCTCAATCCATACTATGTGCTCATTAGACTGTTCATTCCGTTCAGCAGATCGTGTAATTCTTCTTCACTTTCACTCAGGATAGCAATGTCATCAGCGAGTCGTATCACCTTTGACAGTAGGGGCGAAAGGCTACATACTTGCCTTACACCCTTTTTAATACGAGCACTTCGATCTTGGTCGTCCACTCTTCTTATTCCCTCTTGGTTGTTGTACACAGGGTGGTCTATTGATAGTGATCGGGCCGAATATCTCACGAAATAAGCATCAACCGAAAAAACTACCAAGAATAAAACTCGTCTAGCTAGAAGGGGAAACCAGATGGCGCTATGGTTGGCCCCCTAAGACGGCGCTGCCATAGGTCAAACGGATATCAACTGCGTTTTTGTAAAATAGGAACCCCCAATTTTTATTACATATTCGTGTAGCACGTAAAGATTATGAATGTTTTAGTTCTACCACTTTTTCCGCTTTGGGATAATTGGCGCTGTAATAGTCACAAACATATGGCTCACAATTTTAGACGAACAGTTGGTAACAGTTAGGTTTTTTAAATTAAAGTACAGAACGTAGGCACTTCCGAACATTTTATTTCGGTTGTTCCAGTGTGTTACATGTATCTTTGCGAACTTATAATTTCTGAGAACGTATGCTGTTACAGCATGATTACCTGTAAATACCACAATAATGCAATAAATGCTCAAAATGATGTCCGTCAACGTCAATGCATTTGGCAATACGTGTAAAGACGTTCCTCTCAACAGCGAGTATTTCGCCTTCCGTGATGTTCGCACATGCATTGACAATGCGCTGACGCATGTGGTCAGGTGTTGTCGGTGGATCACGATAGCAAATACCCTTCAACCATCCCCACAGAAAGAAATCCGGGGACGTCAGATCCGGTGAACGTGCGGGCCATGGTATGGTGCTTCGACGACCAATCCACCTGTCATGAAATATGCTATTCAATACGACAGACATTCAGAGACCTCATATTAATATTGACTAATACGTCTCCGGATACCTTTGATAACATAGTGTATATTGGTACATTATTTGTACAATAATAACCAGGGCTATCTGGAAATGATGTCGTCAACATTTGCGACAGTGTGAAACACAAAATCACCCTTATTCGTTACCTAATAACGAAACGGCTAGCTTCCAGTAGATGTTATCGTGTTCAAATCATTTTCTGTTCAGTCTTTACACGCCTTAGCAATTTTTAAGGTGAACATAAAAAATCTTACATTTGAAAATCTTGATTGCGTCTGCAGTGAGGCAGGTGTATCTGTAGCACCTCTCTACTTGGGGTCGAGCACCCCAGGACCTGCAGAATGGAGAGCAGAATGAAGAGACGTAGCTATCTCTGCCGAATTTCTGAAGCTACTCTTGCGCTAATTTCTGTGAGCAGGTGAACAGAATCACCGAGGCTGAAATACAGCCGCTGACTAAGAACATTAATCGACCTGGGATTGGAAACCAATTGAGCGGTGGCGCCACGTGGGTCGACACGAATATGCTATCGATCGGGTATCAGCGGGAGATTGGTCTGGCGCGGGGTTGGTGGAGGGAGGGGTGGAGTCAGCGCTGGAAGCGGATTCCAGGCGGCAGAAGCGGCGGCCGTGTGTGCTGAGCCGTTCCTCACTCCATATCTGCCCCCATAACTCATGGCCGCGCGCCACCGGCCGCTCTCGTTTTTGCACGAGGACCCGTCCCAGCCCGTCCCGCACGTTCCCACACCGGGCACGCGCTTCCATTTCGCTGAGAAATCCATTAGAGCTAACAAATACCCTTAAAATACTCTCCTGTCTATGTTTTTGCCGTTGATATGCTGTTGCTTTAATCTTTCCTTAAGCTTAGCCAGCTCCCTCTTTTGCTTTTAGTTATCTCTTCATTCTCTGGCCCGGACGAATTTTGCTGATGACAGCACGTCGTAATTTTGGTATTTTCGTCTGCATATATGTCACTCGAAGACAAATAAACGACGGTCCACGAAGGAATTATCGGAATGGGAGGGAAATTGGTAGACGTACAAGTACAGGGAAACAGATGATTAAAATTTCAGAAAATTCAATGATGCATTCAAAGAAAGATCTTCATAGACTGAGCAAATCAATAACTCGTTGGTACACCTCAGGCCCTCAACAGTTACTCAGTTTTGCACAGAATGATAGAGTTGTTGAGTGTGCTGCTGAAGGATATCATTCCCCCCAAACTATGTGGAATTAACGCGTTATATCGACAAAATCCCGTGCAGACTGGAGGGCCTGGCCCACAATGCTTCAAACTTTCTCAGTTGGGAAGAGGTGCATCGGTGTTGCTGGCCAAGGCAGGCTGTGGCTAGCAGCAGGAATTCCTCCATGTGCAAAATGGTTCAAATGGCTCTGAGCACTATGGGACTTAACATCTGTGGTCATCAGTCCCCTAGAACTTAAAACTACTTAAACCTAACTAACCTAAGGACATCACACACATCCATGCCCGAGGCAGGATTCGAATCTGCGACCGTAGCGGTCGCACGGTTCCAGACTGTAGCGCCTAGAACCGCTCGGCCACACAGGCCGGCACCTCCGTGTGCAAGTGGGCTTTATCTTGCCCAGGGTGGCTTTCCATGAAAGGAATAAATAAAGGCACATATTGTCAGTGACGTACCGCTAGTGTGCCGCGGATGACAAAGTGGACATACTATGAAAGGAAATGGCACCGCAGACCATCAGTTTTGGTTGTCGGATTGTATGACGGGTAACAGTTAGGTGGCTATCGCATTGCTGACTCTGACACATCTCCGGCTTGGCATCCCAATGACTGGAGTAGAATTCCCTTAGAGTACCTCTTCGAACTGAGCCTCAGTGAGCAGCAAGACGTGTAAGGAGTCGCCCGAAACAGCAGTGGGATACCAACGTGATTCTCGTCCGTCGTACGGCACGACAACGAGCGGTGATGGTCAGGGATGTCTTTCCATTTCATAGGAGGAGCCCTTTGGTTCTCATACGCGACTTACAGCACAGAGGTACGTCGACGATATTCTGTACTGCGTTTTGTGGTCCTTCATGGTATGCCATGCTGGGCTTGCATTCCAGCAAGGAAATTCTCACGTGCACTGCTTCTCTCCGTGCTGGCCATACCCTACCTTGGCCAGCAAGGTTGCTGGATCTCTCCCAACTGAGAAAGTTTTGAACATTATGGGTAGGGCCTCCCAACCAGCCCAGAATTTTTACTGTGTAACGTGCCAATTGGACATAATTTTGCAGTATATCCCGCAGGAGGACATCAGACAACTCTGTCAATCAATGTCAAAAGTAGTAACTGATTGAAAAATGGCCGGAGAGGGACAAACGCGTTTTTGATTTGATCAGTTTGTGAAGCTCTTTCTCTTGAATAAATCTACAAATTCCTGTAAAATTCTAAACATTCGTTTGTCTATGTATGTGTAGTACATCTACCGATTTTCGTCCAATTTGGATAATTCCCTCGTTGTGTGTGGAGCAGGGTTTGTTCTCTGGACAATAGTGCGCAGAAGCTGGTGAATAGTACGTCGCGCTAATATAATTTTTCGTTCCCATCCCGTTCACGTGCTGAGCGATAGGACAAATGAGTCCACTGGTGTCTTGTTCTCTCTTATTCTCACGATCCCTTGCGAGAAGTACCGTGGTGGTAGCGTAATTGTTTCCCACCTTCAAGTACACATTACCTAAATTAACCTAAGAGTGTTTCGTAGGAATTACGTTGCCTTTCTTCTAAGAATTCCGAATTAAGTTTACCGATCATCTGTTGTACTTCTCGGTTTGTTATAACAACCTATTACTATCCTGGCAGTACTGTCTCAGAATTCGATACCTGTTCTCTTGGTGAGTCGTGTCGGCTCGTTCTGTTTTTACTTCTTTACCTAAGGGCGCGATCCGTCCCTCTCTAGTCGCCGTGTGGCGCTTCGGTCGCCTGTTAGTTGACTCTTTGGTTGTAATTGCTTAAAGTTATTGACTATATGGGCAGGCAGTCGACCGCAGTCAAGCAGAGAGAGACAATAGGCAGACCTGATGTACTGGGAGCTGTTCACAGAGCTTTTGGGTGCACGATTGCCTAAGCGGCCGGTGGTCGGTAGAGTTGGTCGGCAATACTTGGGCCTAACGTCGACGCAGCCGGTTTACCCTGCATTAAGGAGGCATAGTTGCTGATGTTGGTGCTGGAGAACTGCTCATTTGCTGGTGCCACCTGTTCTGCCCTTTGGGCGATAACTTACTCGTGTTGAAGTTGCTCTCGCTACGCTGGATTGCGTGTGGTTCTCCATCACTCTGTCTCACGTATTAAATTTACGTCTTGTGCCTCTGTTCGAAATTGCCTGATGGCCATATATGATGTATTTTAAAATTTCTTTTAAATGCAACTTGTTCAATGTCTCCTTATACTATCATTCCGGACTGAAATTAATTGTGTCATACATTCTAGGCCGCCACTGATGTCGCAATTGAGTCTTATAGTTACTGGAAGTTCTTGCTTCCCTGACTGATGTGACGACTATAAAATTGCCGACGGGTATGTTAAGTAAACGCTAGCAGCCCAGTGAATCACGGCTCATTTGTGTAAAAAAGTTTCATAACCCTGGTCAGATAATTAATATTTATTGTGCTAAATATAATTGCTACTGTAGTTGTTTGAATGTTAGCCCTCAAATTAGCCTATTACCTTTTAAGTCTCTTAAATAACTGGAGAACCTTGTGAGTAATTGGTTATTACACGAACTTGTTGTTACGCTTTACTGTAAGATAACCTGTAAAACCTCTTAGTAATTCTTATTGGAATATTCTTGTTGTAATAAGCAAGATTTCGTTGTGACTTGGGGCCACGTTCACTTCGAGTTTTTGCTTCGTAATCAAAACGTCCTCGACAACGGGTTCGAATCCCGCCGCTAGTTAAATTTTGATAAGTAATCAGCTTGGGTGGCCGAAGACTTTAGGCATAAGAAGTCACCCTCATTGTGCCAACGGCCCTGTCAAAGAGGGCGGAGGAGCGGACAGAGGTGACGTGGATCCACAGGAAAAAGTGTCATAATGATCCCTCCAGTGGCAAAAGATTCCGGAGTAGTCCCCCTTTCGGATATCCGGGGAGGTGACCATGAGAAAAAGAAAAATCAATGAAAGGATAACGCTCTACGAGTCGAGGCGTGGACTGTCAGAAGCCTGAACGTGGTACGGAAACTAGAAAATGTGGAAAGGTGTGTGCAAAGGCTCAATCTAGATGTAGTAGTGGTCAGTGAAGTGGAAAGGAAAGAAGAAAAGGATTTCTGGTCAGAGTAGTATAGGGTAATACCAACAGTAGCAGAAAATGGTATAACAGGAGTAGGACCCGTCATGAATAGGAAGGTAGGGCAAAGAGTGTGTTACTGTGAACAGCTCAGTAACACGGTTGTTCTTATCAGAATCGACAGCAAACCAACACCTACAACGGTAGTTCAGGTATACATGCTGACGTCGCAAGCTGAAGATGAAGAGATAGACAAAGTGTATGAGGATACTGAAAGGGTCATACAGCATTAAAAAAAAGAGAGGATGAAAATTTAATAGTCATGGGGGACTGGAATGCCGTTGTAGGGAAAGGAGTAGAAGACAAGGTTACAGGAGAATGTGAGCTTGGGGCAAAAAATGAAAGAGGAGAAAGACTGATTGAGTTCTGTAACAAGTTTCAGCTAGTAATAGCGAATACTCTGTTCAGGAATCCCAAGAGGAGGAGGTACACTTGGAAAAGGTCAGGTGATGCTGGAAGATTTTAGTTAGATTACATCATGGTCAGACAGAGATTCGGAAATCAGATGCTGGATTGTAGGGCGTACCAAGAGCAGATATAGACTCAGATCACAATATAATAGTGATAAAGAGTAGGCTGAAGTTCAAGACATTATTCAGGAAGAATCAATACGCAAAGAAGTGGGATACCGAAGTACTAAGGAATGACGAGATACGGATGAAGTTCCCTAAGGCTATAGATGAAGAAATAATGAATAGCTAGTAGGCAGTTCAGTTGAAGACGAACGGACTTCTCTAAAAAGGTCCATCACAGAAGTTGGGAAGATAACAGCGAAGAAACCATGGGTAACAGAAGAAATACTACAGCTGGTTGAAGAAAGGAAGCACGGAAGCTAAGACGAAATGGATGCATGAAAAATATGAAGAAATCGAAAAAGAAATGATGGTCTGAAGGAGAGGCTCAGCACACAGGAAAGCCAAACAACATCAGGTTACATTAAAAGCAAGGACGGTAACATCAAGAATGCAACAGGAATTCCACTGTTACATGCAGAGGAGAGAGCGGATAGGTGGAAAGAATACACTGAAAGCCCCTATAAGGGGGGAGATTTGTCTGATGTAATAGAAGAAGAAACAGGATCGGTTTAGAAGAGACAGAGGATCCGGTATTAGAATTAGATTTTAAAACAGCTTTGGAGGACTTAATATCAAATAAGGCAGAAGGGATAGATAACATTCCATTATAATTTCTAAAATCATTTGGGGAATTGGCAACAAAACGGCTGTTCACGTTGATGTGTGGAATGTATGAGTCTGGCAACATACCATCTGAATTTCGGAAAAGCATCTTATACACAATTCTGAAGACTGCAAGAGTTGACAAGGGCAAGAATTATCGCACAATTAGCTTAACAAACCATGCATCCAAGTTGCTGCCAAGAGTAATATACAGAAGAATGGAAAATGAGCCTGGCAACATACCATCTGAATTTCGGAAAAGCATCTTATACACAATTCTGAAGACTGCAAGAGTTGACAAGGGCAAGAATTATCGCAAAATTAGCTTAACAAACCATGAAGCCTAGTTGCTGTCAAGAGTAATATACAGAAGAATGGAAAAGAAAATTGAGGATGTGCTAGATGGCGATCAGTTTGGCTTTAGGAAAGGTAAACGCACGAGAGAGGCAATTCTGAAGTTGCGGCTAATATTGGAAGCAAGTCTAAATATAAATCAAGAAACTTTCGTAGGATTTGTGGGCCTGGTGAAAGCATTCGGCAGTGTAAAATGGTGCAAGATGTTCGAAATTTTGTAAAAAGAAGGGGTAAGCTATAGGGACAGGTGAGTAATATACATTATGTACAAGAGAAAAGAGGAAATGATAAGAGTGGACGACCAAGAACGAAGTGCTCGGATAAAAAAAAGGTGTAAGACAGGAATCTACTCTTTCGCCATTGCTGTTCAATCTGTACTTCGAAGAAGCAATGATGAAATAAAAGAAAGGTTCAGAAGGGGAATTACAATTCAAAGTGAATGATACCATTCGAAGATGTGGAAAACACGGACAAGAAGAAGTGACAGGATGATAGAACATCTATTAAGACATGAGGGAATGACTTCCATGGTACTAGAGGGAGCTGCAGAGGGCAAAAACAGTAGAGGGAGACAGAGGTTGGAATACGTCCAGCAAATAATTGAAGACATCGGTTGCAAGTGCTACTCTGAGATGAAGAGGTGGAGACTGATGACCCAAAAACAAAATATTATTATGCATGACTTAAATGTTGTTTGTTTCCCATCGGCTCAACCAGCCGTTCGTAGAGTCTGGAGACGCTGCACGGTATGAAATCTGTTACCTATCGGTTCATTAAGCGAAACCTGTCAGCGTCGGCTGCGTACTTGCGCGTGGGCGGCGCGCAGCTTCACGTCTCATCGTAGCGTCTGAGGCGTTTCTGCCTCCTGGTTTGCTGCAGCATCCCTCATAAGTTGAGTTTCTGTCTCGTAGCCATCGGGCGTTAATTTGACCTGAAATATTCCAAAATATTAGTACTTAATGGGAATCAGCTTTTCAGATACCAGACTTGTGTAATTTTATGTTACTACACTTTTGGTGAGTTGTATTCATTAATGTGAAGCACCCCCTTTGGCCAGCCAAATGTTGGAATTGTAATCTTTATCAATGTTGCTGTCATTGTTTGTCCAGCGCTAAGCGATATATATTTGACTCCACTACTTGCTTGCTAGCCATTCCTAAACTGGTGGATTTTATTCGTTTGAATTTGCAAAATAAACATCAAATTGTTTAACTGAAAAAAATATTAAAGTCATTGCTTGAGTCATCTATATTTTATTTGTGTTTTGGGTATCTGTGCAATAAAATACTGTTGTACTCTAGTGAAGTAACAATTAACTTACGATAAATGGCCTGAAACTTTCCCATTACCCTTTAATTATTTCTTAATCGTGTGGCGTCAACATACGTATCACTTGGTTACGGTTAAGAACTCGGAACATTAAAAGAATGCTGTGGAACTGGCCACAGGAGCGACTTGTATATGTTTTCCTTCACAGATGCGTTTCAGTTTTTGAGATTCCTACCTCTGAATCTATTTCTTCCATTCGGTTCCCTAATACTGACTTTACATAATCGTCCCAATTAATATCGCATCTCACCAGCATACCTAAACACTAATGTAAGGTTAATATCTCAAGATGTCCACCACAATCCTGTAATCATATGTATATACTGTTAGCTTCCTTTTCGATGTTACTTTTATCTACATACTGGCAGCGGTGGTTTTTCTTTATCTTTAAATACACTACTGGCCATTAAAATTTCTACACGAAGAATATGACGTGCTTTAGACGCGAAATTTAACAGACAGGAAGAATATGCTGTGATATGCAAATGATTATCTTTTCAGAGCATTCATACAAGGTTGGCGTCGGTGGCGACACCTACAACGTGCTGACATGAGGAAAGTTTCCAACCTATTTCTCATACGCTAACAGCAGTTGACCGGCGTTGCCTGGTGAAACATTGTTGTGATGCCTCGTGTAAGAAGGAGAAATGCGTATCATCAGGTTTCTGACTTTGATAAAGGTCGGATTGTAGCCTATCGCTATTGCGGTTTATCGTATCGCGACATTGTTGCTCGCGTTGGTCGAGATCCAATGACTGTTTGCAGAATATGGAATCGGTGGGCTCAGGAGGGAAATACGGAACTCCGTGCTGGATCCCAACGGCCTCGTATCACTAGCAGTCGAGATGACAGGCACCTTATCCGTATGGCTGTAACGGATCGTGCAGCCACAACAACCATCTGCACGAACAGTTAAACGACGTTTGCAGCAGCATGGACTATCAGCTCGGAGACCATGGCTGCGGTTACCCTTGTCGTTGCATCACAGACAGGAGCGCCTGCGATGGCGTACGACAGCATGTTGCAGGTCCTGTACGGACCTTTCTGGATACAGAAAATATTCGACTGCTTCCCTGGCCAGCACATTCTCCAGATCTCTCACCAACTGAAAACCTCTGGTCAATGGTGGCCGAGCAACTGGCTCGTCACAATATGCCAGTGACTACTCTTGATGAACTGTGGTATCGTGTTGAAGCTGCATGGGCAGTTGTACCTGTACACGCCATCCAAGCTCTGTTTTACTCAGTGCCCAGGCGTATCAAGGCCGTTATTACGACCAGAAGTGTTTGTTCTGGGCGCTGATTTCTCAGGATCTATGCACCAAAATTGCGTGGAAATGTAATCATATGTCAGTTCTAGTACAACATATTTGTCCAATGAATACCCTTTATCGTTTGCATTTCTTCTTCATGTAGCAATTTTAATAGCCAGTAGTGTAAGTCGCGTGCAAAACTCTACAGTGTGTATCCTGTCTGAACGTTTAAACAATTATCAATGAATTCCGCACCACTGGAGACAAACCAAAAATATCAAATATATACAGTTGGTATCAGATTACAATAAAGAATGGCTTCCACATGAGATCACATTGGTTAAGGCAGATAAAAATATTTAATTTATAATTCAGTGAATCACAGAAATCATACAGTGGCTTGATATTTCATACAGAAGTTGGGTGGTAGCCATTCATGTAAATAAGAATTCTTCTCTTGTTCTGGGTTCGGCAGGTAGAATTCATTGCCAACTCTTGCTACGAAGCTGTTAGGAACGTATCACAAATTCTTATCGGGGATAGAAATCGGTGATACGATATTTGGAAATAATGGCGTATTTAAACTCCATGGCCTGCAGCAGTTGTAATACCACCTCCACCATTTTTTTAGGCCGTCAGTCTTCTGATTGCTTTGATGCGGCTCGCACGAAATAATTCTTCTCCTGTGGCAACCTCTTCTTCTCATAGTATTACTTGCAACCTACGTCGTCACCATCTTGTCTCTTCTTGTCACTGTTTTCCATATATTCCGTTCCTCACCAATTTTCAAAGAACCCCCTCATTCCTTACCTTAGCAGCCCACCAAATTTTCAACATCTTAAGTAGCATCACATTTTAAATGGTCCAATTCTCTTCCTTTACGGTTTTCCACAGTTTATGTTTCACTACCACACAATGCTGTGCTGAAAACTTGCGTTCTCAAAACTTCCTTCGTTAAATTAACAGCTATGTTGGACACTAGTAGACTTATCTTGACCAGGAATGCCCTTTTTGCCATTGCTAGTCTGCTTTTGGTGTCCTCCTTGCCTCGTACGTCATTGGTTATTTGGCTGCCTAGGTAGCAGAATTCCTTAACCTCATCCACTTCGTGACCATCAATCCTGATGTTAAGTTTCTCGCTGTTCTCGTTTCTGCTACTTCTCATTAGTTTCATTGAGCTGTGTGGCTCGATCAGCGATATTCCCACCGCCGGTATGGGTCATATTATTGACGGTGCGTGCAGAGCGCGCGCTCGCGTCACCTACCGGGCCGATGGGGAAGTAGAGGAAAAGCTTAGGAAGAGGGAGTGATTTGCTTTGGGACGCCGAGCGGTAACGGCGTTTTGGGAACTATGGCGGACAGCTAAGCTACGGTGTGAGACAACAAGCTCGGCACGTGTAAAAGGGGCTGTTTACCCGGCTGACGGCGCCGTGGCAAATATCGCCGGCGTAGAAATAGACGTTACTGGGAAGATGTTGGTGTCTTTTCCGCTTGCTTCAGGTCTCCTGGCATCGAGATCTATGGCGGCTGGCTTCGTCGAACAAGCAAAAGGGTAAGGGCGTTGCTTGTCCTGTAAATTGTGGTCTGAATCCACTTGGGCGGCCGTACCTACTCCTACTGAGTCTGGCCTTCAATGTGATGAATTTAATTGGTTTAATACGTAACTTTTAAGGTGTATGTGGTGTGATCATTAACATCTACGAGGGCCTGGAGTGCTGACGCATTCCGTTGTAGATCCCTTCTGTCAAGGTTTAACCGGCGTTGAAAACAGTATGCTGGTACTTGTACAAGTACCGCTTGGTTATTGTATTTAAATCACACCACAGAGGTAAGGTGGCCAGTCGGTCGCTATATATATATATATATATATATATATGTATATCCCTGGCTGTATTTATCTCTGAATTGTAATGACATTATGTTACGCTTCTGTTTGAAGTAATAGTGTGTCTGAGAGACACGTGTATAATTTTGAAATCAGTAGTTCCCTAAATTATTACCAGTTACTGAAAGGCCAGTTGTTATTCTGTGTTTAATAGCCTGAAACGGATTCTATTGATGGTGGTACTAGGATTCCTTCGCTTCATTTATTAATTTTACTGATGATGTGTTGTAATGAGTTATTGTGTTTCTAGTTATTTAAGGCAGATGTCAGTCTGTTATAGATGCCCACTAATTCTGGGATTTACTCGTGCCCATTCATAACCATTGCTGCTACCGTCTGGGGCCCATGTCGAGTCTGTATTGGGTACAGGAGAGCTGGTGGGCGTCCATTTTGTGAGCGTAGTTGATGAATCTCACGAGCTTGTCTGCTCACATGAAATTTTATATTTTATATGCTAGGTGTCTACCATTTAAGTAACCTGTTGTGTGCCATGGTATCTGATTGCTGCATGGCCTCTGAACTATTTTGGCAGTAACAGTCACTGTCGTAATGAAACATTAGTTAAATTTTAGTTAATTGTTCTTCAGCTTGATTACAATTCAGAGTATATAAAATGTAACTCGTTTTAGTAAATGTGTAATAGGCCATAACTGCCGCGTTTTTATGAATGTTTAAAATTGAAGTAATTTATTTTCACGTGAATGGTAATTTTAAAGATGTGTGGTACTTTCAAACATGTGATGGTTTTATTTGTCAAGTTCTCTTGTTTAAAGGTACCAAATAAAATGTTCGGTGCAACTGTCGATTGTAATTGCCTGATGTGTTACTTTGGTCCAGTCCTACCACCATACAGCCTATTGTGCTCAGTTTGTGTCTTTGCATAAAAGGTGGAATTACACGTTTTCTCGACATTTCATTCATCATTCTTCGAATTACTCTGAACTCATATTCTGTACTCATTCCATTCAGTAGATACTGTAATTCTCCCTTATTTCATTGAGGGTAGCAGTATCATCAACGAATGTTATCGCTGATATCTTTTTACCTTGAATTTTAATCTCACTACTGAATCTTTCTTTTCTTTCCATTATTGATTCTTCGATGTTCAGTTTGAACAGCAGGGGCGAAATATTACACCCCTGTCTTACAACTTTTTGATCCGAGAATTTCGTTCTTTGCCCACCACTCTAATTAATCGCTCTTGGCTCTTGTACATATTGTGTATTACCCATCTATCCTCATTTTTCTCAGAATCTCTAATATTTTCCATAATTTGACACTGTCAAATGGTTTTTCCAGGTTGACAAATCCTATTATCGTGCCTTCATTTTCCTTTAGTCTTGCTTCCATTAGAACCTCAACGACAGAACTGCTACTCTGGTGTCTAATTTTTGCTAATGCCAAACTGATCGTCATGTAACAGATCATTAATTTTGTTTTTCGTTCTCCTGTATTTTATTCTTATGACCAACTTGCATGTATAAACTGTAAAGATGCTTATGAGATAATTCTCATTCTTGTCGGCTCTTGCAGTCTTCGGAATCGTGTGGACGATGCTCTTTCGAAAATCTGATGGTGTATCGGCAGTCTAAAAATGGTTCAAATGGCTCTGAGCACAATGGGACTTAACATCTGAGGTCATCAGTCCCCTATAACGTAGAACTACTTAAACCTAAGGACATCACACACATCCATGCCCGAAGCTGGATTCGAACCTGCGACCGTAGCAGTCGAGCGGTTACAGACAGAAGCGCCTGGAACCGCTCGGCCACCACGGCCGGCTATCGGCAGTCTCAAAAGTTCTAAACACCAATGTGAACAGTTGTTTTGTGGCCACTTCGCCGAGTGATTTTAGAAATTCCCATAAAATGATACCTATTTGTTCCGCCTTTTTTTAAGTCTTCCAAAGTTCTTTTAAATGCAGATACTGATACTGGATCCCAAACCTCTTCCCTGTTGACTTCTGTTTCTACTTCCATCACATCATCAGACAGGTCCTCTCAATCATAGAGCCTTCAATGTACTTATTCCACGTATCCGCTTTCTCCTCTGCATTTCAAAGTGGAAATCCCATTTCATTCTTAATGTGACCGCTGTTGCTTTTAATTCCACCAAAGGCTATTATGTCTTTTCTGTATGCAAAATGAGTCCTTCCTATGACCATTTCTTTTTCCATTTCCTCGCCTTTTTCCAGCAACCGTTTCGCCTTAGCCTCCCTGCATTTCCTATTTATTTTATTCCTGTGTGACATGTATATCAGAATATCTCTGAATAATTTTCTACTTCCTTACTTCGTCGATCAACTGTAGTATTTCTTCTGTTACCAATGAGTTCTTCACAGTTACCTTCTTTGTACCTACGTTATTCACTCCAGCATCTGGGATTGCCAGTGTTAGAGATGCCCATTCCTCTCCAGCTGAACTACCTGCTAAGCTATTCCATATCGCAGTTTGCGTAGCCTCAGAGAAGTTCAAACCTATCTCTTCATCCCGTAATCATTCCGTATCCCATTTCCTTACTCATTAATTCATCCTGACTAATCTCTTATCTTCACTCTACTCTTTCTCTGTATTAAATTGTGATCTGAGTCTATATCTGCTATTGGGTACGCCTGGCAATCCAGTACCTGATTTCAAAATCTTTGTCTGAGCATAATGCTATCTTACTGAAATCTTACCGTATCTCACGGTCTTTTCCAAGTGTACCTCCTGCTTTTGTGCTTCTTGAGAAGAGTATTCGCTATTACCAACTGAAATTTATTGTTTAACTCAATTAGTCCTCTTCTCTTATTCCTCGTACCAAGCCCATATTCTCCCATGATTCTATCTTCTTCCTATAAACCATCTTCGAGTCCTTCGTGACTAATAGATTTTTATCTCCCTTTTAGCACTGTATTACCGGTTCCATCTCCTCATATCCTTTCCCTGTCTCTTCGTCTTCAGCTTGCGATGTTAGCATGTTTAACTCAAGTATCGTCGTCGATGTTGGTTTGCTGTCCCTTATTAGTGGAAAGGCTTCAGGACCAGATGAGATACCTATAAGATTCTATAAAGATTATGCGAAAGAACTTGCTCCATTTCTAGCAGTAATTTATCGTAGACCGCTTGAGCAACGAAAGGTACTTAACGACTGGAAAAAAGCTGAGGTCATTCCCGTTCTTAAGAAAGGCCGTAAGACAGATCCACACAACTGTAGACCTATATCGCTGACGTCATTCTGTTGTAGAATTATGGAACATGTTTCATGCTCAAGAATTATGACGTTCTTGGAAAATGAACATCTCCTATAGAAAAATCAACATGTATTCCGCAAACAGAGATCCAATGAAACTCAGCTCGCTCTGTTTCTCCATGAGATCCACAGCGCAATGGACAACGGCGCCAAGTTTGATGCTATGATCCTTGATATCAGTAAGGCATTTGATACCATCCTGCATTGCCGTTTAATGAAAAAAATACGAGCTTACGGAGTATCGGAGCAGATTCAAGAGTTTCTTGCTGATAGAACTCAATACGTCTCACTTAACGGAATTAAATCGACAGACGTTAAGGTGATGTCCGGAGTACCACAGGGAAGTGTGATAGGTCCGTTGCTGTTCACAAATATATAAATGATCTAGTAGAAAGTCTCGGATGCTCTTTAAGGCTGTTATCAGATGATGCAGTTGTTTATACCAAAGTAGCAACGCCGGAAGATAGTACGAATTTGCAGAACGACCTGCAGAGAATTGATGAAGATTGCAGACTCTGAGAGATGACCTTGAACATAAATAAATGTAACATATTGCGCATACATAGGAAAAGAAATCCACTACTGTACAGCCACACTGTTGATGACAAACAGCTGGAGACAGCATCTGACGTAAAATATCTAGGCTTGACTATCCAGAGTGACCTCAAGTGGAATGACCGTATTAAACAGATGTTGGGAAAAGCAGACACTATGGAAGAATCTTAAGGAAATCTAACTCATCCACGAACGAAGTGGCTTACAAGGCGCTTGTTCGCCCGATTCTTGAATACTGTTCATCTATCTGGGATCCCTATCACGTAGGACTGATAGAGAAAAATCCAACGAAGAGCGGCGCGTTTCGTCACGGAATCGTTTAGCTGGCGAGAGAGCGTTAAAGAGATGCTAAACAAACTCTATTGGCAGACGTTACGAGAGAGGCGTTATGCATCACGCAGAGATTTGCTATTGAGATTTCGTGAGAGCTCTTTTCAGGAGGAGTCAGACAACATATCAACAAATTACTTCCCCCCCCTCCCCCCCCCCCCCCCCCCCCATATATCTCGCGTATTGACCACGAGGAAAAATTTCGAGAAATCAGGGCCAGTACAGGGGCTTACTGACAATCATTCTTCCCATGCACTATTCGCTAGTGGAACAGGGTTGGAGAGATCAGATCTTGGTACCGAAAGTACCCCCGGCAGCGGAGTAAGATGTAGATGTAGATATAAATTCTGATGAGAACCAAACTATCATTGAACTTTTCACAGTAACACATTTTCTGCCCCTTCTTTCTGTTCATAACGAATCTGCTGCTATTGATATGGCCCTATACTCATTTGACCATAAATCCTTGTCTTCTTTACTTTTCACTTGACTGACCTCCAATATATCTACAGTGTGCTTTTGCATTTCCTTGTCAGATTTTCTAGCTTCCATGCCACGTTCCAACTTCTAACGTTCCACATTATCCGTTGGTTGGTTATTCGATCTTTTTCTCATGGTCAGCTTCCCCTTGGCAGTCCGTCTTGGAGACTCGAATGGGGGACTTGTGCTGGCGTAAGCTGTCGCCAGCACTTCGGTCGGTAAAGATGTAGCGCGAAGATCTGTAGAAGGCACTGGATCAAGCGCCCCTACCATGAGAGAGGCCAGAGACAAAAATGGTCAAATGTGTGTGAAATCTTATGGGACTTAACTGCTAAGGTCATCAGTCCCTAAGCTTACACACTACTTAACCCAAATTATCCTAAGGACAAACACACACACCCACGACCGACGGAGGACTCGAACCTCCGCCTGGACCAGCCGCACGGCCAGAGACACACCGACAGCACGTATTTAGGTCCCCGCCGCTGATCGGAGTGCCTCAGTGACTCACTTCCAGTTTGGCTCCGTCAGTCCATTCGCTTAGCGGGCTTAGTTCACACACGAGCTGCGACCGTACATAGCGACCAGATTAGTGACTATAGCGGAACCAGCAGTGACACTTAAGTTTGTAATAGCAATATTACCGATAATGTCTGCAAGAGGACCATTACTGATGTATTTGCACCTCAGAACGTTGACTCTATTCCAGTCAAGTAAAACTGCCAGTTCACATAAATAAAGAACGATATTATTCGGCGTGTGCATTTGTGTTGTAGAAAGACGATACCGGCCACTCATAACAACACACTGGCCCTTGCCACTCACAACACACTCTACAGGACTAGTCTGGAATCTTTTGCCAATGGACAGATCATCATGACACTTTTTCAGTTACAAGCCACAAGTCCTATGGATACGCATTAATACATTGTGTATCTTTAATGCAGTGGTTTCCATTGCCTTTTGCATCGTCATGCCGTTGATCATTGTTGATTCTTCCGCTTTTAGGTGCAGTCTCCCACCCCAAAGGTAAGAGTGCCCTGAACCTGTGTCCGCTCCTCCACCCTCTCTGACAAGGTTGTTCCCTGAATGAGGGTGACTTCTTAAGCCGGAAGTCTTCCGCCGCCATTGCTGATATTTTTTATTCAAATTTTAAGTGGTGGCAGGGTTCGAACGCAGGATCAAGGGCCTTGTTGATTGCTAACAAAAGACGTTACCCTAAACAACGACGTGATATACAGACGTTTAATATGTAATATATACGAATGAGGAATGATGCATACTATGAGTGGTTGTGAAAAATCTGATTGACTAGAAACTAAGCTACTCACTTCCAGTTTGGCTCCGTCAGTCCATTCGCTTAGCGGGCTTAGTTCACACACGAGCTGCGACCGTACATAGCGACCAGATTAGTGACTGTAGCGGAACCAGCAGTGACACTAAAGTTTGTAATAGCAAGATTACCGATAATGTCTGCAAGAGGACCATTACTGATGTATTTGTACCTCAGAACGTGGACTCTATATCTGGGAGTATGCGTGCGGAACGATTTGAAGTGGAACGATCATATAAAATTAATTGTTGGTAAGGCGGGCACCAGGTTGAGATTCATTGGGAGAGTCCTTAGAAAATGTAGTCCATCAACAAAGGAGGTGGTTTACAAAACACTCGTTCGACCTATACTTGAGTAGTGCTCATCAGTGTGGGATCCGTACCAGATCGGGTTGACGGAGGAGATAGAGAAGCTCCAAAGAAGAGCGGCGCGTTTCGTCACAGGGTTATTTGGTAACCGTGATAGCGTTACGGAGATGTTTAACAAACTCAAGTGACAGACTCTGCAAGAGAGGCGCTCTGCATCGCGGTGTAGCTTGCTCGCCAGGTTTCGAGAGGGTGCGTTTCTGGATGAGGTATCAAATACATTGCTTCCCCGTACTTATACCTCCCGAGGAGATCACGAATGTAAAATTAGAGAGATCAGAGCGCGCACGGAGGCTTTCAGACAGTCGTTCTTCCCGCGAACCATACGCGACTGGAACAGGAAAGGCAGGTAATAATAGTGGCACGTAAAGTGCCCTCCGCCACACACCGTTGGGTGGCTTGCGGAGTATAAATGTAGATGTAGATGTAGATGTAGACAAATTAAAGTTAATTCCTTCATCATATTCTCCTTGTCTATTTACACATCATAGCATATATGCTTCAAATTGTTCAGTGGAACACTGTAGTTCCCCGGTGGTCACCATACTTCAACAGCTCAGTCGTTTTTGCTTCTACTTGCTCAGCAGACTGAAAATGTATTCTCTTCAACGCCCTTTTCGCTTTCGGGAAAGGGTAGGAATCACATGGAGTGGAATCCAGCTATAAGGAAAATTACTGGAAGGTTTTCAAGAGCAAATTGTTGTTTTACTTTTAACTAAACATGTTATTTACTAATTTAGAAGTTGCCTAATACCATGAGTGTTCCGACACATCCGCCAGGGAAGCATGTTCTCTAACCACTTATGAAGTTGCTTCAGCAACATGGTGTATAGAAGACTGCAGTGAATTTCAGTGAAGTATTTATAAACGGTCCCCATTGATGTCAACAAGTTTTGCTTTGAGTTAGCTGGGGCAGTTACGCTTTCCAAATAGCAATAATGAACACACGTAACTCATTTACCAACACTGTGTACACAATGACAGAATTGGAAGCTTTTAATGATTACAAAACGCTGCGTTTATAACCTGGCTACCTATGCATCCCTCTCCATTCCACGCTGCGATAAATGTTAAAAAGCGGTTGTAGCCGCAGCTTATCACACACGTAACACACTTGACGATGGCCCACAGTAAAAACATTTTTTTTTCCTTTCATGAAGTAATCATCCTTTTGACAGTTACTTTTACTAGAGAGATTTATGAAAATCGGTAAATATTTCTTCACATTCTTTATACACATGTTTCTCTTTTTATTCTGAAGATTCTTAAAACAACTAGCCTTTCACGGAGTATATACAGCGGTCTAACCCTTAGAGTAAATTGTTCACTAATCTCTCATAATGTTGCAGTTTAGATAATCTCATTGTGTAGTTTCTGATGTTATATCAGCGCTTTGTATGGTTGTCCCAGTCTCCAATTTCAAAGTCTTCCGTATGTATTCAGACACGCGTTTTTCATATAAATTCCAGTTGGTAAATATTACGAATTGTATTTTAATTTTTTCTGTTACTGAATGTAGTTGAAACTACAACTTTTTACAATAATTTTTTCTTATCTATCTGTAAAATGTGCGCCTGTTTTCCAAAAGATTTGTCTTGATCATCAGTGCTTCTACTATAATAAAATATGAAAACGTTATACTTCATCATCCTGCGTTTCTTATGCAGTGTACAGAGCACTTCATTATGATCAGTTACGTCATTATCACCGACCTACACATTGAAATCCAAGGGAAGACGTGAAAGACACTGGATTCACATTCAGGAAGTGTCAGCTTCTTAGTCCATTCCCTCATTTCAATAGATATTTCTTTGTCCTGAGCGGATTACACCATATGACAACGTAAAGTTATGTGCCTGATCAGGCACAAATGCATGTCTGACTTTTCTCGGCGGTATGAGAAGTTCCACTTTCCGAGACGCCTCACGGAATCCCTCGTATGTTTATCTCCTACAGTAACCCTGTGGTGTATGATTTTCGAGACAGTGGTCATTTCACTGACTTTCTCAATCAGTCATGAGACTTTAAATGCATGCAGGGCACAACACCGGTAGAATGTGCCAACTGCAGTGGAGTATATCCACTTGCAGCCTCAAGACTGAGTCCATAATTGTAGCCTTTGGGAGTGCTTGCTCGGACTGTGTGCTTCTAACCTCCACCCGGCTCCTCAGACTTCTCTTCAAGTGTGTGGTGTTCTTTTCTTATGCTACAGTCTCTCAACTCCCAAATCACAGCTGCTTCCCCAGTTACAAACATACGGTCACTAACACACGTTGCCAGCAATCTACCACTGGCCTCCCCAGGCACCTGGTCCACGGCCAGGCCGTTCCTTGTGAAGCCAACTACTCTAGGACGAGGACAACACCACCATGCAGTCACAAAGCGTTAGAGGCGTTGTCCGTCACCTATCATCCATGACCGCGATACTGGCTCCAAGTTGTTCTTGTTCCATACAGGACTTCTCCTGGTGTCACTTACGCCCGTTAGTCGACACGCGGTAATGCTGTTCTCAGCTAGTCTCATGCCCGGCAAGCAGTCTGTTGTGGCGGAAAGACACTACCGACCTCGACGCCAATAGCAGAGTCGCGTGGGACTCCAACTGCGCAATGTAAGTGCGACACAATAATAACAATTATTAGGACGTTCGGATTGTGGTAGGAATGTTCCACGTATAATACTAAACCGCAATTTTACAATTTCTATTATTCGCGTTACACAAAGGGGTATTCACCTTTTTAAGAAGAAAATGAATTCCGGTTTTTGCCCTTTCCTGGCCATAATTAGGGCCCAAGAAGTAAATTTACACCGGATTAAAGATAGCTGAATTTCAACGTACGAATGAGGATATGGGACCTGCAGTGCTGAGCCATTTCATAAATATTATCTGTCCTTCATGTGGCACAGCTAAGATGTAAATTCCAAGATGTGAATGTATGCTGTATAGTTATTGTACACCATCAGTAGTCTGTGAAGATATTTCTATAGGACTATCATTAGTCCTCTTATACATCATAAAACTGTTTGGTAGACCTATGAAATGGCACTATTATGAACTTACAGTTATCAGCCAGATCATTATGACACTTTCCTAACATCCTGAATGTCCACCTTTGGCACGGATAACAGCGGAGTCGCGTCACGGCATAGACACAATGAGGCCTTGGTAAGTCGCTTGAGGAAGTTGGCACCATATCTGCACCACGTCACATAGGGGGTCGATGAGTTCAGATGCCATGTTCAGTCACATGCCAGATGCGTTTCGATCTGGTTTAGATCTGGCGAGTTGGAAGGCCAGCACCTAAATTGGAACTCGCTACAGCGACCCTCGAACCACTCCATCATACTCCTCAGCTTGTAGAAAAATGCCATTGGGAACCATTAAGAAGCGTACGCGGTCTTCAATCAGTCTACGACGCTCCTTGGCCGTCACTGTCCTGGCTTGACCTCCCCTGAACCCATGGAGGCCCATGCGAATATTCCCCAGAGCATAATGGAGACTCAGCTATCTTGTCCCCGTCCCGCAGTACCGAAGTGAAGGAGCTGTTCTCCTGGAAAACGACGGCTTCGCGGCCTCCCAATGGCATGATGAAAAAGGTATCGGGATTTATCAGATCATGCAACGTTCTGCCATTGCGTTGACTTCCAGTGCCAATGGCCGCGTGCCCATTTCAGTCGTGGTTACCGATGTCGTGTTGTTGACATTGTCACGTACATGCGTCGTCGGCTGCGGAGGCCCATCGTTACGAGTGTTCGGTGCACTGTATGACACTTGGTCTCTGCCCAGCGTTAAATCTGATGTTAGTTCCGTCATAGTTCACCGCCTGTTCTGTTCAACCAGTCTGCCCAACCTACGAAGTCTGACATCTGTAATGTGGGGTGGCCGCCCAAACCCAGGACGTCTGGACGTGGTTCCACTTTGGTTTCGCCACGTTTGAAGACACTCCGCGAACACCCAACAAGTCGTGCAGTTTCCGAAATGTTCATATCGACCTTTTGGTCATCGCAGTCTGTCCCCAGTCAAACTCAGATAGATTGCTCGTGTTCTCTATTATACAACGGACAGCACGCTCACAGATATTACGTGCACCGTGCGCGTGTTTGACTAGCAATATTCCTCTGTAGGTGACGTTGCTGTAGCCTGGACGGGTCTATGTCGACAGTCGGTCGGTGATCTTAAACTTATGGCTGGTCAGTGCATAAAGCCAGAAATTTTGTACAGGCAGTAAAACATAAAACTTCTGTTACATTTAGTGAAGTTACTCTAAAGAGTATTCCACTAAAAATTATACTTTCAAACAGTGTAAATAAAGAATGAGATTTTCACTCTGCAGCGGAGTGTGCGCTGATATGAAACTTCCTGGCAGATAAAAACTGTGTGGCGGACCAAGACTCGAACTCGGGACTTTTGCCTTTTTCGGGCAAGTGCTCTACCAACTGAGCTACCCAAGCACGACTCACGCCACATCCTCACAGCTTTACTTCTGTCAGTACCTCGTCTTCTACCTTCCAAACTTCACAGATGCTCTCCTGCGAACCTTGCAGAACTAGCACTCCTGAAAGAAAGGATATTGCGGAGACATGGCTGCAAGGTTCGCAGGAGAGCTTGTGTAAAGTTTGGAAGGTAGGAGACGAGGTACTGGCAGAAGTAAAGCTGTGAGGATGGTGCCTGAGTCGTGCTTGGGTAGCACAGTTGCTAGAACACTTGCCCTCGAAAGGCAAAGGCCCCGAGTTCGAGTCTTGGTCCGGCACACAGTTTTAATCTGCCAGGAGGTTTCAGTGTGAATAAACTGAAATATTCAAGGTTAATGTAGTAACAAGCCACACATGTGGAAATAACTTTCAAAGAAATCAACCTATTTATTCTATATTCCAAAGCAAGGTAGTTACTTTCATACTTACACTTCTGAAGCGGTTAGCTCTTCATTATCTCACACCTTTGGAGTGTGACGCAAACATAGATTATGCTCTGGTATACGGGATGTAATCCCTAGCTGAATGGAATTATATTGCTTTTCTTGTGTCTGATTGCAAGTATTCGGCGTATTGAGGGGTGTTGGAGAAGTAGCCTGCCAGCACGTACTTATACGTTTGCCAAGGGTTGTCTCTGCACAGGTACAGTTTCAAAGTGCTCAACAAAGGTGTGCAGGCAGGACGGAGGTTGTGGCTGAACTGGACTTCGTAGGAGGACCCATTGCCGTTTGATTCACGCATCTGACAATGTCGCAACTTCTTCATCATCACGCCACAGAAGATCGTGAAACACGAGAGCTGAGGTACAATAAACACACTTTGCTGTTTCGGATTACGTTAATATTTCGTCGAATGGTTTGGAAGAGTTGCTAGTGGTATCAACTTGTGAACCAGAGCAAAAGCTGCGGTGACGCCAAACTCTAAATGGGTCACATGTGGTTGCAGCCCCACGATGTACTTAGAAGTGCTCAATCGTCCGAGGAGTGTCTGCAGTGCTAAAGGTTGTGAAGAACGTCATTCTGCTGCACATCGCATTGCAAACTCCAATTGTCGACCACAAAACGTGTACAATTCCTCCAAGGGAAGGGGGGTACTATCGACGCCCCTTAGACCTCTTCCCGATATCTTTTTTATGGATTTTAAGCAACGGAGTGTGTGAAATGTTTTCCTCAGCCACCCATAAGAAAACTTCCGTGATTTCAACTCTGAGAGCAGCGGTTGTGGCTGCCATCGCAGAGGCGTCAAGAGAAAGGGCGAGACAATGCTAAGCAATGGTGTGACGACCCTCTCATTATGCGACAAGTCCGCCATGACTTTGGATTGAATTTTGGTGAAATCTGGTGCCAAAGTGACATCGTTAACCCACATTACACCTTACATGAACATCTGAGTTTTGTTCTTTTTTTCACCTACGTGTCGACATCTTGCCGTTTGAATCGCAGTCCTGCCGAGCGTAAAGCCGCAGGGCGCCACGCTTTTGTCAATTACAGAGGAATGTTGCAGGAACCTCTGAGCCAAATTTCAATCTTCTACGCGACAGTGGGTGAAAATGACGGAATTTGAACCAGTGACCTTTTCACGCTTTTGCGCAACGTACTTACGGGGGAACTGTTACGCTTGTCATATCAATCTGCCATGATTATTTTCTCACTCGCAGTTATCTTCAGTTAAAAACCACATGCTTTTATGTCAGTTGCAGGGATGAATTGAACGTTACCGATAAAAATCACTAGATCGGTTATTTATATGTTTAGCCTATGCAACTAATTGATGCTTATACCTGTGAGAAGTGTGCGCATAATGTGCGGCCTTCTTGGAAACTCCGCAGCATTCATCTAAAAGGAATATTGCTTCGAGCTTTTGTTTAGAAAAAAAAGGAGGCTAGTATACCTTTTTAAGATTCGATAAATGTCTGGATCACAAGTTTCAGACCCTAGTTCGAGTTTAAAGACATATTATGTACAGTCAATGTCGCCACGCAGGTGATGACAAATCCTGTGAATGTTTTGTCATATGAAGCAATTCAATAGAAAACATGCGCAATGATTACGTACAGCGAGAAATTTTGTTTAAAATTTTGGACGAACATTTAAATAGTGCACACATACGGTTAGATACGACTGAAACACGTTGTACTCGTATAGTAGACTGTATATTCACCAACACTTAAAACACCGAAGAAAGTTACAGTCATGAAGAATTTTTGAGTGAGAAGCTACAATTAACTATCAGCTATCATCAAAGGAAACTTGAAGAACTACACGTTTGTTTCCAGAGAAAGCAAAACCTGTGATGTTGGGTGAATGAAAGTGGTAAGAAGCGCCCCGGAGTGAATACCGTTGAAAAACGATTTCGCTTTGGCCGTTCTGATCGAGAATTTGGAACAACAAAGTTTCAGAACAACGTATGAGTCTATGAGATATAATGTCAACCTTAAACAGCATCTTACTTAACTTCTTTTCCAAAGCCGAGTGAAAGTAATTTAGTTTCAGCGATACCATCTTGTGCGACACGGCTTTAGATATTGCTCACAACATAGGTGCAAACGATTTTACAGACTCTCATATTTGGATCAGCCATATCAAAAGAAAGAAGTCTTATAAAATTGCATATGCCAAAATAACGATATTTGCATCGACAAACATGTCGAAAAATGGAGTGATACACACTGAAGCGATCGATTGTTTTATTACAAGCGCAAACCCTAAGATCCCTGGTTTCATTGAATCTTGTGTTTACAGTATAGACCAGACGAAATGTGAACTAAAAGCACGCTTTTACTTAAAGGTGAAAACATACACAGGCGACTGCGCAGTCTGTAACTGCATTCGCGCTTTCGTACGCAACAATTCCTGTAATAAGTGAGAATGGTTTATTGTTATCTGTGCAATACGTTTATCTTCCAGACTGAACCGGAAATCTATGTTCACATAGAATATCTTGGCGTATACGTGTAGTTATCATGCATTACGCTGCACTTTCGTGTGAACAAAGACTTTTCTTCTTCTACGTTCTTGGTTCAGTCAATAAGATCTGAATCATTAACTAGAGCATTTCGAGCTAAACCTGACAAAGACGTAGATACGTCAGATTCCGTCTCGTATGACGAATATATTGCTCTTACCAAAATTATACCTAAATTAGACCAGCTCCATTTCTGGTCTGGCCCAGGTTTGACTCATCACGAATACGTCGCTTTGTGGTCTCCAGGTCTGTCAGATGTCGTCCTCCATGTTATTTTCATGGTGATCCAAATTTATAAACATTACACCAACGTTCACATTTTTGCAACAGTTGCGTCAAATAAAATTAATATTGTCGTGCAAGTATCCGTCTATCATTCATGTATACTCCACAGTAACTTGGGAAAACAAATCGAAAAATTTAGACTTGTGATACTCCATGAATATTAGAGTACTGGGTGATCAAAAAGTCAGTATAAATTTGAAAACTGAATAAATCACGGAGTAATGTATATAGAGAGGTACAAATTGACACACATGCTTGGAATGACATGGGGCTTTATTAGAACCAAAAAAATACAAAAGTTCAAAAAATGTCCGACAGATGGCGCTTCATCTGATCAGAATATCAATAATTAGCATAACAAAGTAAGAAAAGCAAATATGATGTTCTTTACAGGAAATGCACAATATGTCCACCATCATTTCTCAACAGTAGCTGTAGCCGAGGAATAATTTTGTGAACAGCACTGTAAAGCGTGTCCGGAGTTATGGTGAGGCATTGGCGTCGGATGTTGTCTTTCACATCCCTAGAGATGTCGGTCGATCACGATACACTTGCGACTTAGGTAACCCCAAAGCCAATAATCGCACGGATTGCGGCGGCTGAGCACACGATCATCACCATACGACGCGCGCAAGAGATCTTTCACGCGTCTAGCAACATAGGGTCGAGCGCCATGCTGCATAAACATCGTACGTTCCATCAGGTGTTTATCAGCCAGGCTGGGGATGATGCGATTCTGTAACATATCGGCGTACCTCTCAACCGTCATGGTAGCAGTTACAAAACCAGAATCACGCATTTCCTCGAAGAAAAAAAGGCTCGATAACCGTAGATGTGGTAAATCCAACCCATACCGTGACTTTCTCGTCGTGCAATGAAGTTTCCACGACAGCTCTAGGATTTTCAGTAGCCCAAATGCTGCAGTTGTTGGCATTGACAGATCCTCGGAGCGTGAAATGAGTTTCGTAGGTCCACAACACGTTACTCAACCAATCGTCACCTTCCGCCATCTTTTGAAACGCTCACACCGCAAATGCCCTCCACGTCACTAAATCGCCAGGTAACAGTTCATGATGCCTATGTATTTTGTACGGATAGCATCGGAGGGTACGTCTAAGTGCCAACCAAACAGTAGTGTATGGAATGCCAGTGCGACGTGCGACTGAACGAGCGCTGACTTCCCCGTGCATAGACGAACCCGCTACAGTCTCCATTTCTTCCTGAACTGTCTCAGCAGCATTACGCCTTGTTCTCAGTCGGCAACTATGGGGTCTATCGTCTAAACAACCCGTGGCTTCGAACTTCGAAATCATTCTCGCCACAGCTGTATTTGTCGACGGACCTTTACCCGTTCGAATCCCCTTCCTATATCGATAGGATCGTAGCGCTGTACTAGCACATTACCCATTCTGATAATACAGCTTTACTAAAAGCGCGTTTTCAGGTAACGTCAACATGCTGCGACTGCTGGCGCATCTGATTCTCTCTCTCATTACAGCACCTTTTATACACGATTGTCATGCGCAGTCAGTGACGTTTTTTTTTTATTTTCCAAAAAAACCCATGTAGTTCCAAGCATTTGTGTCAATTTTTACCGCTCTATCTACATTATTCCGTGGTTTATTAAGTTTTCAAATTTATACTGACATTTTGATCACCCGTTATAGTAAGATCACTAACAATCTACGATTTAGCGGTCGCCTCACAACGCAGTCCAGCGCTGCGACACACAGCGAAGAATTTAGCGCTTAAAGGGCGGAAACCATGCGATAAATGTCACATTTCATAATAGTTTTTCAGTACCTCTCATTTCAGTTCTGCAGCTTAAATTTAGCTAGTGGATGCTATCTAAACTTAACTACAAGTAGTGAAAATTTCAGGTATATTTCGACCTGACACGTCAGATTATTCCCTTGTTACCTACAAGATACACACATAAAAAAAAGTTTTGCATCACCCCGGACCCAAGGAACTCCTGATTATAGACGATGACTGTTGATGTTGTATCACAGACACAGTCCGTTTGACTGATCAGAGATGTCACTAAACCCGCCCAAAGATGTAAACAACCGTACCTGAATGGAGGAGAGGCCCGGCAGCCTTTCAGTTCCAGTCATTCCACCAGGAAGGAGGTACACGGCTCGTGTTGTCTGCAGTTCAACCATGCCTAGACGGTCAATACCACGGTTCGATGGCGTCCGCATTGTTGCTTTGTGCCCGGAAGGGCTCTCAACAGCGGAAGTGACAGGGCGTCTCGGAGTGAACCAAAGGCGATGTTGTTCGGACATGCAGGAGATAGAGACAGTAATTGTCGATGACATGACTCGCTCAGGCCGCCCAAGGGTTACTACTGCCGTGGATGACCGCTACCTACGCATTATGGGTCCGAAGAACCCTGACAGCAACGCCACCATGTTGAATAATGCTTTTCGTGTAGCCACAGGACGTCGTGTTACGACTCAAACTGTGCGCAATAGGGTGCATGATGCGCAACTTCCCTCACGACGTCCTTGCTAAGGTCCATCTTTGCAACCACGACACCATGCAGCGCGGTACAGATGGGCCCAACAACGTGCCGAATGGACCCCTCAGGAATGGCATCACGTTCTCTTCACCAATGAGTGTCGCATTTGTCTTCAACCAGGTACCGTATTTGGAGGCAACCCGGCCAGGCTGAACGCCTTAGACACACTGTCCAGCGAATGCAGCAAGGTGGAGATTCGCAGCTGTTTTGAGACGGCTTTATGTGGGGCCGACGTACGCCGCTGGCGGTCATGGAAGGCGTCGTAACGGCTGCATGATACGTGAACGCCAACCTCCGACAGGTAGTGTGATCATATCGGCAGCACATTGGCTAGGCATTAGTCTTCATTGACGACGGTTCGCGCCCCCATTGTGCTCATCTTGTGAATGGCTTCCTTCAGGATAGTGACGTCGGTCGACTTGAGTGGCCAGCATGTTCTCCAGACCTGAACCCTATCCAACATGCCTCGAGTAGATTGAAAAGTGCTGTTTATGGACGACGTCACCCACCAACCACTCTGAGGGAACTACACCGAATCGCTGTTGTGGCGTGGTACAATCTGGACCAACATTGCCTTGATGAAGTTGTGGATAGTATGCCACGACGAATACAGGCATGCATCAATGCAAGAGGACGTGCTACTCGGTTTTAGAGTTACCAGTGTTAACAGCAACCTGGACCACCACCTCTAAAGGTCTCGCTGCATGGTGGTATAAAATGGAATGTGCGGTTTTCATTAGCAATAAAAAGTTCAGAAAGGATGTTTATGTTGAGCTCTGTTCCAATTTTCTGTACAGTTTCTCTAACTCTCGGAACCGAGGTGATGCGATTCTCCAAGGACGACATTTTTACAAAAGATCATTGGGTTATATTTACAATCACAACCATGAACACGCAGAAAATAAAAAATAAATTTATATGAAGGTTGTTCTGTAAGTAATTCAACACTTCTTTTCTCGTCCAATGTCGGTTGAAAAAAATGTGAAGTTTTTTGTGGGAAATTGTGGAATATTCTTATTTCGGTTCTTTTAGTCTTCTGAATTCGCAATAGGTGGGGGCGGAAAGCCAGAGCATCGTAGATATTTATAGGCGCATATACAATGTCTACGGAGACATGGCAGGAAATAAAATCACTGTGAGTCTTTGGTAGCGACGTCTGACATCATCGCAACAAGGTCGCGCAAACCCGTCCGGTCTCCGTCGTACCAACCGGCATCACTTGGTTGAAACTCCTGCACTACTGGAACTGAAGAAACTACTTCTGCTTGTTCGTCGTCACAAAAATGCGAACGAGCTTCTCCCTCTCCGTGACAACGCAAGACGTTGCACAACTCTGCACACCCGAGAAGAGGTCACAGAATTTCAATGGACTGTTCTTCTTCATCCATGATACAGCCCAGGTCTCGCACCTTCGGACTTCCATCTATTTGGCCCAATGAAGGACGCACTCCGCCGTAAGCAGAAGGTGGATGATGGGGTTGTTTTGATGCAGCAAGACGTTGCCTCCGACGTCGACCAGTAGAGGACCTCCCAGTAAGGTGGCAGAAGGCCGTCACTGTGAACGAAAATTATGTTGAAAAATAGTTTTTGTAGGCAAAGGAGTGTTTTATTGGAATGCGGAGTAAAATCAGTCTGCTTTCAGAAAAAAATTGTGTTGCATTAGTTATTGAAAGCCCCTCGTATATAGTAGCCCAAGCATTCTAGATTTTGTAAGAAATTTTTTGTGCCACAGTAATGTAATTGGCCATAGTTAATTTTGGAAAACCACAGACAGTGAAATAAAGAGACAATGAATCAAGTCCTGTTCCTTCCGAGTATTGACTGCTGCTGTCAATGCATTCAGAATTCATGTGAATTTATTTTTCGGTATGCTAAAATACGAATGGAGGAAAAAAAAGTGGACGTTTGTCGTTGACAGCCACTTTTCTCTGATATCATAGCAATATATTGATGTATTTTAGCATAAATCTACTCATAATCCCAAAAGAAGTTGTTTCTACATGAAGATGTGATACTTGAAGTACACTAATGCATTTAATCTATTGTAATGCAGAATGTGAAATTATAATGAATTGGTTTTCTAAACACTGAAAGCTGTAAGTACAACTTAAAAACCTCTTTGAAAATGCAAACACCGTTAAATCATTGGAATTTGAGTTACTACCATCCGAATTCCGAAAGAAATTTATACATACTAGAGAAACCAATAAACATAAGAATGAATAACAAATCCAAAACCATAAGAACTGGTCACTGAATCGAACCTGAATGCTGCCTAACATCGCTTCCAAAGGAGGCGAAACATCAAAATGTTTGGTGTTTCAAACAGTCTTTCGAGTCTTTGGCTTTAGAAATGTAATCTTCGTCTTCAGACGGAATCTGTCGTTTGTGCACGTTGTTTTTATGGAGACACAAAAGCGCCCACTGTCGGTTAATTCCGGCGGAGCACTTTGGATGTCCTCTTTTTCTGTGTTCACAAAACAATCAGCCCGAGGCGGCACAGCAGGGTCGCAATTAAAAACTTGGACTGTAGCGACTGCGACTGCCGCTAACTTCTCCATGCTGCGCGCTGTGTCGTCTGCAGGCAGGCTCCTCGCACACTGCGGTACGACATGTGCTTTGCCGCCTCCCTCTTATCTGTCTGCATGAAAATACTTATCACCCCACAAGCACACAGGCGGTTTTACAGATCGTTATCGATGTGGAAAACGTACGACATAATTATTTGCAGGCTTACTTCGTTGAGGGATCAGTCGTGCACCGTCTCTTTAAAGCCTATGCATTTAACACAGAATTAATCTGTAAACCCATTTTTTTC
Source organism: Schistocerca piceifrons (assembly GCF_021461385.2). Classification (NCBI taxonomy): domain Eukaryota; kingdom Metazoa; phylum Arthropoda; class Insecta; order Orthoptera; family Acrididae; genus Schistocerca; species Schistocerca piceifrons. The sequence goes on from NC_060139.1 coordinate 633,621,444, forward strand.
TGTATGAAATGTAGCCCAAATTTAACTCCCACTCTGTAAAAGTCTACATGCTACTAGAACTACAGTACGTACTCAAAAACTGTTATTCAACTTAAACTTGCATGCTAACCTTTTACTGAACAGAACATAATCTGAATTGAACTGTAACTGGTCTCAACACAAGTTCTTTTGATATTAAATGCGCAACTGAAGTAAAAAAATTATCTGACTCTAATCAAAATTTCCGCTCACCTCGCATCTCGACAACATTATTTCAGATTTCTCGAAAGCACAACAGCAAACAGCAAGCAGGCAGCGGCAAAGCTACATTTCAATTTCTAAACAAAATATCCAAATAATACTCAAACTGTTGCATACCTCGTTGTGCAATGTGGTAATGCGTAATGATTAACAGTGGAGTGGGGAGAGTGACTATTTCTATGAAATTATATTCCTAGATAACCATTTTAGAATGAAGTAAAGACAGAGTAAAACCTAGAATGAATTAATTCATAACATAGGTCTGAAGAGTAGGCCTTCTACGCTTAAGAAAATGGCCGACGATTTGAAGAGGGTACAATGTTAACAGAGAATTTCCATAAAAATCAAATAACTTAATCAGTTAATATTTTAAAGCATGATTCAGGGAAGTGGGCTGGTCTTTCTCTCAGATCTGTGTAAGTGAACAAAGTCAGCTAGCTGCGCTTAATAATTACTACAAATTCTCGTCAAAAAATTTGTATTACTTTCGCCTTTCATTATATACGTCACATTCATCCTTCATCTTTCTTCATCTACCAGATACCATCAAAAATCAACACAGGACTACTACATACGTCCCTCACCTACCACGTCAACTAAGAATGTATCAGACTGCGCAAAGGCAAAGACTGTATCACAACACCAAAGACTGTTTAACAGAAAAATTACTTACTCTCTCTCTCTAACGTGCAAATCAATAACATACAAAAATCAAAATAACATACCCACTTTACAAAATTAGCAAAACATAATTATAATTAAATGTGAAAACGAATTGATAAATCCCATACGATTACTGAAGTTCCCGTAACCACATATTTATAATTGGAACCAAATAAATATCTGTTTTCACACATACATTTCGGAATAGTTTGACGTTGATTGCAAATTTAAAAAACCAATAAAACTACAATTAATTACGTATTTATGTATAAAAGCGAGCAGAGACTCGAATATAGAATCATGTGCTAGCAAGGATCATTTAACTACACAGTAGTTCACAAATATCAACAGCAAACATTCAAAGCCAAAAAGTGCAGTTTCCTTCTATAAATATAGATGTAAACTACAGTTCTTTATTTTGAATAACCAATGCGAAAACATGCAACAAGTCCTTAAACTTACGAATATAAATACGAGGGTGAGTCAAATGAAAACCAAAATATTTTTTTAAATGTTATTTATTCTGCAGAAGTGGTACAAAGCTGTATCACTTTTCAACATAATCTACCTCACGCTCAATGCAAGTCCTCCAGCGCTTACAAAGTGCATAAATTCCATTAGAAAAAAATATTTAGGTAGTCCGCGCAACCACTCATGCACCGCGTCGCGTACCTCTTCATCAGAACGGAATTTCTTTCCTCCCATTGAGTCTTCGAGTGGTCCAAACATATGGAAATCACTTGGGACAAGGTCTGGTGAGTATAGTAGATGAGGAAGACACTCAAAATGCAGGTGTGTTATTGTTGCAACTGTTGTACGGGATGTGTGGGGCCTTGCATTGCCATGTTGCTAAGGGATACCTGCTGACAGTAATCCACGTCGCTTTGATTTGATTGGAGCCGCAGATGATTTTTAGGAGATCTGTGTACGATGCACTGGTGACAGTGGTCCCTCTAGGCATGCAATGCTCCAAAATGACGCATTTTTCGTCCCAAAAGAGAGTCAGCATACCCTTCCCTGCTGATGGTTCTGTTAGAAACTTCTTTGGTTTTGATGATGAGGAATGGCGCCATTCCCTGCTCGCTCTCTTCGTTTCCGATTGGTGTAAGTGAACCCAGTTTTCGTCCCCAGTAACGATTCTTGCAAGGAAGCCATCACCTTTTCGTTCAAAACGTCGACGAACTTCTTCACAAGCATCAACACGTCGTTCTCTCATTTCACGAGTCAGCTGCCGTGGCACCCATCTTGCAACCACTTTGTGCAACTGGAGCCCATCTGTAAACATGCTGCAATGTCATTCAGTGTCACTCGGTGATTTTCCTTCACTATGGCTTCAACTACTGCAATGTTCTGTGCAGTCACAACTCGTTGTGACTGACCTGGACGAGGTGCATCTTCCACTGAAGTCACACCATTTGCGAACTTCCTACTCCATTCGTAGACTTGCTGCAGTGACAAACATGCATCACCGTACTGACCCTTCATTCGTCGATGAATTTCAATAGGTTTCACACCTTCACTACGCAAAAACCGAATAACAGAACGCTGTTCTTCCCTGGTGCAAGTCGCAAGTGGGGCGTCCATCTTTATACTGATACTGCAACGGTATGTGTGCCTCAGCACTATGCTGCCACCTACAGGCCATTCTGCTTGCTGTTTGTAGCACGCTTACCAACTTACACGACAACGGCACGAAATTTCGATTTTTTATTACAAATGTAAGGTTTTCGTTTGACTGACACTCGTATTAACTGCAGCAAATAATAAAAGATCACAGAAGCCTCAAACCACTCTCCTCAAAACACTAAAATAATTACGTCCGGTTAAAAAGTTACAGCCCATATCTTGCACTCACAAAATTATCTTAAGTCTACTCGAATGTTGGAGTACTTACTTTACGCAGTTAGTCGGTGGCTCTGTCACTCGACAAATCAACACCGACCACTAACGAAAGACACTGCGCAAAGCACCACCGACCGGCTAGAGATCGCCGGTGAAAACCTTATGCACCCCGCTGATTGCTCGTAATTAGTTTCAGTAACGTAGCCCACACTCTAAAAATTGTGCTAGACAAGCAATGACCATGATTTTCATTTAAAATCACTTATACATAGCCATACGATTCCATAAACAGTGACAAATATTGTGCTCATTTTGTGAGATAGGATTAAAGTTACAAAAGAGTATTTGTCAAACTGGTAACAAAGTTTATGTGGGATGCTTACACCAGATTGTTCAAACTGGAAAAAATAGGTAACCTTAAAAATACATTTGTAGCAATGAGTTGTGATTTCATCCACTAGAAATATTAGGTAAGGATCTGAGAAACTCACGCTGTCTTCATACTACGTGTAACAGTGGATTGGTAATACTATTAGCACATTTGCAAATCAATAGGCCCATATCATTAACGTTGATTTGCAGCAGAATTTTGGAACATACACTGTGTTCGAACGTTATGAATTACCACGAAGAGAATGGTCTATTGAGACACAATCAGCACGGATTTAGAAAACGTTCTTGTGAAACACAACTACCTCTTTACTCACATGAAGTATTGAGTGCTATTGACAAAGGATTTCAAATTGATTCCATATTTCTAGATTTCCAGAAGGCTTTTGACGTTGTGCCTCACAAACGGCTTATAGTGAAATTGAATGTTTATTATGGAATGTCGTCTCAATTTTGTGGCGGGCTCTCTGCTGTTCATACCTATATAAACGATTTAGGAGACAATCTGAGGAGCTACCTTAGGTTGTTTTCAGATGATGCTGTCGTTTATCATCTAGTAAAGTCATCAGAAGCGTAGCACAATGGTTTGGAAAAGATATCAGTATGCTTGTAAAATTGGCATTTCAAGATAAATAATGAAAAGTGTGAGGTCATCCACAAGACTACTAAAGAGAATTCGTTGAACTTCGGTTACTCGATAAATCAGTGAAATCTGCAGGCCGTAATTAAACTAAATACATGGGACTTAGAGGTACGAACAATTTAAATTGGAAAGAACACATACAAAGTGTTGTGGGGTGGGTGAACCAAAGACTGCGTTTTATTGGCAGAACACTTAGAAGATTCAACAAAACTATTAAAGAGACTGGCTGCACTACGCTTCTCTGTCCTCTTTCGGAGTACTGCTGCACTGTGTGGGATCCTTACCAGATAGGATCAACGGAGTACATCGAGAAAGTTCAAAGAAGGGCAGCACATCTTATATTATCGCGAAATACGGGATAGAGTGTCACTGATATGATACAGGATTTTGGATGTGCATCTTTAAAACAAAGACTTTTTTCGTTGCGGGTTGATCTTCTCACGAAATTTCAATCACCAACTTTCTCCTCCGAATGCGAAAATATAATAAATTTTCACACAGCCGACAACTACGGTTCAAGTATACATGATGACGTCGCAAGCGGAAGATAAAGACACACAGAAAATACATGAGGATACTGAACAGGTAATTCAGTAAGTAAAGGAAGAAGAAAATAATGCGAAAATCCTCATGGGGAGAAGCGATCATCATAATACAATAAGGGAATCAGAGATTGCAGCGAAGGATACAGATGTTCATTGTGTCCGCGCGCTGTACGAATTGTGAAGGTGGTTCGGTGAACCCTCTGCCAGGCACTTAAGTATGATTTGTGGAGAATCCATGTATATGTAGATGAACTTTTGATAAACTCCTGTGTGAATCTTTATAGAAATGCCCGATCTGACAGGTACTTTGTTATGGTGTTTTCTGGCATCGTTAGCGTTGCTAGAATACACCTACAGATATGATTTACTAGTTAGTAATTTATAATCTATCATAATTACAAAAAAACAGTAACTTTTATAATAATCGTTCTAGAGTAATGCTTGGATTTGCAATGAGTTCGTCTCGTTTCCATCACAAATGCAGTGGTGTAGCAACTGGTAGTGTTACAGCAAGTGGTAAGCAAATAACTGGACTGCACCTTCCACAATAGGTCGTATTAAGTTTACAGCTCTGAAATTTTACAATTACATCAGCTAGATAATCTCCAACTAAACTCATGTATGGGGCAGATAATATAACGTAAAATTTATATTTTATTTTTATTTGCTAATTACTCGCCTATCCTCTTTCAGTGGATCAAATTTTTTTATGATTGCGGAGCTAATAATTGGAAGAAGAATTTAAAGCGCGGCCCTTGGCCGCATCCGTCAAATGAAACATGACAATAATGTTGTATGCGACTTCTGGCTGATGCACGATTTTAATTTCTGTTCAAATGGTTCAAATGGCTCTGAGCACTATGGGACTTAACGTCTGAGGTCATCAGTCCCCTAGAACTTAGAACTACTTAAACCTAACTAGCCTAAGGACATCACACACATCCATGTCCGAGGCAGGATTCGAACCTGCGACCGTTGCGGTTGCGCGGTTCCAGACTTTAGTTTCTGTCTCGTTTCAGATTCAGCAGCAAACCACAGCCGACAACTATGGTTCAAGTATACATGATGACGTCGCAAGCGGAAGATAAAGAGACAGACAAAATACATGAGGATATAGAACAGGTAATTCGGTAAGTAAGGAAGAAGAAAATGTAATAGTCATGGGGAATTCGAACGTTGTTGTAGGACAAGATAAAGAGGAAAATGGTTATCGGGGAATACAGGCTTGGTAGAAAGAATGAGAGGAGAAAGGCTAATTCAGTTCTACAATGAATTTCAGCTAATAGTATCGAATAATGTGATCCAGCATCACAATAAGGCGAGGTATACTTTGAAAAGGCCGGGATCCACAAGACGATTTCAGTTAAATTACATGAAGGCCAGGCAGAGGTTCCTAAATCAAATATTGGATTGCAAGGTGCAGATATAGATTCAAATCACAGGTCAGTAATGATGAAGAGTAGGCTGAAGTTTAAGAGACTAGTCAGGAAGAATCAGTGTGCTAAAAGAAAAAGGTATACGGAATTACTAAGGAATCAAGAGACACGCTTGAAGTTCTCTGATACTATAGATTCTGTGATGATGAATAACTCAATAGGAAGTCAGTTGAAGAGGAATGGACATCTCTACTAACGGCAATCACGGAAGTTGGAAAGAAAAACCACAGGTACAAGGAAGGTAACTGCGTGGAAACCATGGGTAACATGAGCAATACTTCAGTTGATTGACGAAAGAAGGAAGCTCGTAATTCTTCACGAAAATTAAAAAATACAGAAACTAAAGTCACTTAGGAATGAAACAAAGAGGAATTGCAGGGAAGTTAAGGTGAAATGGCTGCTTAGAAAATGTGAAGAAAAGGAAAAAGAAACAATTGCGGAAGGGCTAACTCAGCATACAGAAAAGTTATAACAGCCTATGATGTAACTAAAAACGAGGGCTGTAACATTAATGTTCCAATGGGAATTCCACTGTGAAATTCAAAGCGGATCTACATCTACATCTACATTGATACTCCGCAAGCCACCCAACGGTGTGTGGCGGAGGGCACTTTACGTGCCACTGTCATTACCTCCCTTTCCTGTTCCAGTCGCGTATGGTTCGCGGGAAGAACGACTGTCTGAAAGCCTCCGTGCGCGCTCTAATCTCTCTAATTTTACATTCGTGATCTCCTCGGGAGGTATAAGTAGGGGGAAGCAATATATTCGATACCTCATCCAGAAACGCACCCTCTCGAAACCTGGACAGCAAGCTACACCGCGATGCAGAGCGCCTCTCTTGCAGAGTCTGCCACTTGAGTTTATTAAACATCTCCGTAACGCTATCACGGTTACCAAATAACCCGGTGACGAAACGCGCCGCTCTTCTTTGGATCTTTTCTATCTCCTCCGTCAACCCGACCTGGTACGGATCCCACACTGATGAGCAATACTCAAGTATAGGTCGAACGAGTGTTTTGTAAGCCACCTCCTTTGTTGATGGACTACATTTTCTAAGCACTCTCCCAATGAATCTCAACCTGGTACCCGCCCTACCAACAATCAATTTTATATGATCATTCCACTTCAAATCGTTCCGTACGCATACTCCCAGATATTTTACAGAAGTAACTGCTACCAGTGTTTGTTCCGCTATCATATAATCATACAATAAAGGATCCTTCTTTCTATGTATTCGCAATACATTACATTTGTCTATGTTAAGGGTCAGTTGCCACTCCCTGCACCAAGTGCCTATCCGCTGCAGATCTTCCTGTATTTCGCTACAATTTTCTAATGCAGCAACTTCTCTGTATACTACAGCATCATCCGCGAAAAGCCGCATGGAACTTCCGACACTATCTACTAAGTCATTTATATATATTGTGAAAAGCAATGGTCCCATAACACTCCCCTGTGGCACGCCAGAGGTTACTTTAGCGTCTGTAGACGTCTCTCCATTGATAACAACATGCTGTGTTCTGTTTGCTAAAAATTCTTCAATCCAGCCACACAGCTGGTCTGATATTCCGTAGGCTCTTACTTTGTTTATCAGGCGACAGTGCGGAACTGTATCGAACGCCTTCCGGAAGTCAAGAAAAATAGCATCTACCTGGGAGCCTGTATCTAATATTTTCTGGGTCTCATGAACAAATAAGGCGAGTTGGGTCTCACACGATCGCTGTTTCCGGAATCCATGTTGATTCCTACATAGTACATTCTGGGTTTCCAGAAACGACATGATACGCGAGCAAAAAACATGTTCTAAAATTCTACAAGAGATCGACGTAAGAGATATAGGTCTATAGTTTTGCGCATCTGCTCGACGACCCTTCTTGAAGACTGGGACTATCTGTGCTCTTTTCCAATCATTTGGAACCCTCCGTTCCTCTAGAGACTTGCGGTACACGGCTGTTAGAAGGGGGGCAAGTTCTTTCGCGTACTCTGTGTAGAATCGAATTGGTATCCCGTCAGGTCCAGTGGACTTTCCTCTATTGAGTGATTCCAGTTGCTTTTCTATTCCTTGGACACTTATTTCAATATCAGCCATTTTTTCGTTTGTGCGAGGATTTAGAGAAGGAACTGCAGTGCGGTCTTCCTCTGTGAAACAGCTTTGGAAAAAGGTGTTTAGTATTTCAGCTTTACGCGTGTCATCCTCTGTTTCAATGCCATCATCATCCCGTAGTGTCTGGATATGCTGTTTCGAGCCACTTACTGATTTAACGTAAGACCAGAACTTCCTAGGATTTTCTGTCAAGTCGGTACATAGAATTTTACTTTCGAATTCAATGAACGCTTCACGCATAGCCCTCCTTACGCTAACTTTGACATCGTTTAGCTTCTGTTTGTCTGAGAGGTTTTGGCTGCGTTTAAACTTGGAGTGGAGCTCTCTTTGCTTTCGCAGTAGTTTCCTAACTTTGTTGTTGTACCACGGTGGGTTTTTCCCGTCCCTCACAGTTTTACTCGGCACGTACCTGTCTAAAACGCATTTTACGATTGCCTTGAACTTTTTCCATAAACACTCAACATTGTCAGTGTCGGAACAGAAATTTTCGTTTTGATCTGTTAGGTAGTCTGAAATCTGCCTTCTATTACTCTTGCTAAACAGATAAACCTTCCTCCCTTTTTTTATATTCCTATTAACTTCCATATTCAGGGATGCTGCAACGGCCTTATGATCACTGATTCCCTGTTCTGTACATACAGAGTCGAAAAGTTCGGGTCTGTTTGTTATCAGTAGGTCCAATATGTTATCTCCACGAGTCGGTTCTCTGTTTAATTGCTCGAGGTAATTTTCGGATAGTGCACTCAGTATAATGTCACTCGATGCTCTGTCCCTACCACCCGTCCTAAACATCTGAGTGTCCCAGTCTATATCTGGTAAATTGAAATCTCCACCTAAGACTATAACATGCTGAGAAAATTTATGTGAAATGTATTCCAAATTTTCTCTCAGTTGTTCTGCCACTAATGCTGCTGAGTCGGGAGGTCGGTAAAAGGAGCCAATTATTAACCTAGTTCGGTTGTTTAGTGTAACCTCCACCCATAATAGTTCACAGGAACTATCCACTTCTACTTCACTACAGGATAAGTGGAAAGACTACATTGAAGGCCTCTATGAGGGTGAGACCTGCCTGATAATGTGATGGAAGAAGAAACAGGACTCAGTAGTGAAGAGATAGGTGATCCAGTATCAGAATCGGAATTTGAATGAGCTTTATACGACTTAATATCAAATAAGGAAGAAGGAATAGACAACATTGTATGGGAATTTCTAAAATCACTAGGCAAAGTGGCAACAAAGCTACTATTTACGCTGGTGTGTAGATGTTTGAGACTTTTTTTTCGGAAAGGCATCATCGACACAATCCCGAAGACTGCAAAAGCTGACAAGAGCGAGATTCAAAGCACAATAAACTTTTCAGCTCATGCATGCAAAATTCTGACAAGAATAAAATACAGGAGAATTAAAAAGGAAATAGGTGACCTATTAGATGAGTATCTGTTTGTCATTAGCAAAGCTAAAGGAACCAGAGAAGGACTTCAAACGTTAAAGTTGATAATGGAGCCAAGGCTACAGAAAAATGAAGACACGTTGATAGGATTTGTCGACATGGAAAAAACATTAGACAGTGTGAAATAGGGCAAGATGTTCGAAATGCTAATAAAAATTGGAGTAAGCTACAGGGAAGACGGATGTATCTACAATAACCAAGAAGGAACATTACGAGTTTGTGACTACGAACGAAGTACTCGGATTAAAAATGTGCGTAAAACAGGAGTGTAGTCCCTCATGTCTATTGTTCAATCTGTACATGAAAGAAGCAATTACAAAAAGGAAGGTCCAGGGTAGGATTAAAACTGAAAGTGAGTGGACATCAGTGGATATCAATGACAAGATTCGCTCATGATGTTGCTATCCTCAGTGAACGTGAAAAAGAATAATAGGTTCTGTTGCATGGAATGCTCAGTCCAATGAGTACAGAAGGACTGTGAGTAAATTGAAGAAAAACGAAAGTAATATGAAGTAGTAGAAATGAAAACAGCGAGAGACTTAACATCTGAATTGGAATGGAATAGATGAAGTTAACTAACTCTGCTACCTAGACACCAAATAACTCATGACGGGCGGAAAAAGGAGGAAGTAAAGAAAACAGTAGCTCTGGCCAAGAGAAATCTACAAGCAGAAAACATAGGCCTTAATTTGAAGAAGAAATTTCCGAGAATGCACGTCTTTAACACAGCATTATATGGTGGAGAAATGTGGACTGTGGAAAAATCATAAAAATTTAACACTTGGTGCTACAGAAGAATGTTTGGAGTGATAAAGTAATGAACAAGGAGGTTCTATCAGCGACGAATTAAGTGTTTGAAAAACAATGAAAGAAAGAAGGGATAGAATGATTGGACATCTTTTAAGACTTAAGGGAATAATTTCCATGGTTCTGTAGGAAGCTGTAGAGGGTTAAAATGTAGGGGAAGAGAGAGATTGGAATATATCTCGGAAGTAATTGAGGATGTAGGTAGGAAGTGGTGCTACGAGAGGGAAAGACTGGCGCAGGAGGGTAATTAGAGGTGGACCAGATCGTACCAGATATAAGAAAAAACCCGTCGCTGCTTCTTCTGCGGTGACAACGTTTGCGCTCACTGGATCCTCCTCGTTAATAGCATCAAATCACTGTACTCATCATGTTGCGTATTGTAATACTGTAAACTTGTTTTCGTGTGCGTTTTATGTAAGGCGGTACGTTCTATCTTCTCTGTTCAGTTTCGAAGTTAAATATATATCAGGCTATTCCAATAAAATCACCTTAGTGCTATAAGTGAGTTACAACGGTCTGCTACAGACAATAAATATATAAATACCGATTGTAGGATACATTTGATTCTTGTTGCCAATGTATAAGAATATTACAGATAGCAAAAAGAAAAATAGAAGAAAAATCCAAATCATTTGACAATTCGTACAAAAAGATTAAACAGTTTTATTGCATATATTCACGACGATGTTGGTAGTGCTGACATATCTATTAGCCAAAGACGTATGCAGTATGGAAATGCTAGAAAAGAGATAACAGCGAGAGGAAGGAAGATAACAAAGTGTTCAACAATATTGCCAGCTACAACATTCCATCAAGAGATTATAACCAGTCGAATCCATGATGTGTTTGGATCATTCTTGAAAGCTATACATAAAGAACGCGGTCATAGTTTCGCTGGAGTGCGTGGAGACTTCCTGGTTAAGGAGTATGTCCTGTTTTGCAGCCACATGAAATTCTATCCTTTTAATCATTTAATCAGCACTCACTTTTTTTCGTTTAGTACCTTTTCTGTAGAAAACCACAAAGAGGTACTGATCTCACTTTTGCGTAACAACTTCTCGTAGATTACATCCTTACGCCTTACCTAGGAAAGAGACCATTCTCACGTAGGACTCAACTGCCTTCCCTCAGTGTACGTAAGACGGTATGTTACGGAATAACAAGGAAAATGAAAGATGGGCGCTGCTGGTGGCTCACAGACTTGTAGGCCATATTCCAAATGACATTTTGTAAGAAAAAAAACTTCAGATTCGACACGGGAGGGTCCCCGAGTAATAAGGCGAGGGTCCGTGCAAGAGCGAGTGGTGCCGGAGGTATTAGCGCCTCCGGCAGACGTCGCCAACTTCGTAACAGCGCTTACGGGGGCGGCGGCTCCGATCTCTCGGCCAGATGTGCGGAAATTGGGGGGCTCCCAACTTCGTTCGGCAAACGGCAAAGAGTCCCAAGTTATTACTCGGTCAGAAGGACGAAATCCAATGCCATTATTAAAAAGAGTCACTTCGAAATTTGGTTGTGCAATCTGAATTTCAGATTTGCCAATATCAGCAGTTAATGAAACCAGATGTTCACGGTGCGGAAAATCTACGTAAAACCTGGGAACGAATGAATGTCTGACGGATGGTTTTACACAACAAACGTTTGCTGTTGCGAAAGCAGTTAATTGAAAGCTTACTCTATCTACTATAAACTTTCATCTTCAGAAACTGTACCATAATGTCTTGCAGGAGACGATTATCGCTGCTCCTTCTGCCTCTCTGCATTACTACAGTCGACCATTACTGCACGTAGACGCATATCTCTGTCTACAGATGTCTCAGTCTCTGTTGTTCTTCACGAAGCTTCGAGCATCCATTTTGAGACAAACGGAACGGGACAACGCCGTAAGACTTCCAAAGAATTTCTTCACACCGCTATGGGTCACATGATGTGACGTAGCAAGAATTCTACCGTGGGTGTATTTGACCACTCATAGTTCCATCGAGCATTTTTTGTGTTTCCACAAGAGTCTTCCGCAGATAAGCGTATGGAGTCATCATTACTGGTCCATGGGGTCTGTATTTTTCGTTAACCATATTAACACTCTATGCATGACACTACTATGCCTAAGTCCTGACACATAAGTCATGTGCCCTTGTAGCACACTGTCTTCATTTTTCCATCCTTTGAAGCTGGACACAATGAACACCCGCCCATCTGACGACCCACTTTACTGTTGCTGTCGCTGCTGCGATTTTGTGTTTGATGGTCAGTAATCAACTTCTCCATATCCAAGTGTATGGATTTCCGCAGAAATGTATTACAAGATCTTCTGATCATAAACGGTTGGACAACGACACTGAAAGTTCCTTGATGGAAAGTTTACTCTTGTGCAAAAGCCCTGTGTAATATGTGGGATGTTGTGCTGTGTTAAGAATAAAGTCATTTAGAGTGCATACGTCCATTATGTTGCACCGGATAGCCATAGATCTGCGTTTAATTTGTGTTTTGCATGTATAATTGCGCAGCAGCTGGTCCATGACATCTACACCTCACTTCGTTTGCCTATAAAATTTCACAACCTCAGCCTTCCATTTTTGGCGTTGCTCATGTACAGGGCTATCACGATGCATGATACTAAAGAGGACTACAAACTATTTTCTCTTAATCGAAAAACTAACCAGTGTCAGTTGTTTCGTTAATCCAAATAGACTTCAATTTACTTGTCAACTGCTATTAGGTTTTATCTATTTTGCAATATCTCTTTCATTCATCCTCATTGTTCACACAACAGTTAGTTGTTTACTAGAGAGCTGTTCCACCAATGGTACACTTGTAAGCTAATTATCTAGAGGCATTACTGGCTGTACCAGCAATATTGCTTGCGCAGTCTTAAATGTGACAAGGCCCAAGTTTTTCTGGGATGGCTCACATGGTTTTCTTAATGTATAAACAATCTCATTAGTATCATAATCAGTTTCAGCGTTTCACTCTCAGAGCCTACTGGGCTTATACTGCAGGAATTTACAACTGCCCCTGCATGGAACTAGTTGTTCATCCACCGTAACTTTAACTTTAGGTATCATTATATTCCTGCACTGTCGTACAAATATTTTCATGCGTTGGATACAACAGTTAGCTTATCAGTTTGTGACCTGGCCTCTGTTGTATTTCCGTCATCATATGTAATGAATCTTCTTGTTGCCTCAAAGCGTCTCACAGACTTTCTAGCTCCATGTAATGGAATGGAAAAACTTAACAGAAAACGTTCCCGGACTGGAACATCCCAGGCTTTATCTGCTACAGTATAAAGCAGAAGGCACAAATTTATTCTCTAATTATGTCACCACAGTTTAGTTTTCTTGATACACAAGCTCTTGTACACAAGTTCTTCTTGATTGTAGGTTTGTGCACTGGCTAGAACAGAAATTCCGAGCATCTTTGGGGGTGTAGGTAATTATGCCCTTTTCTGGTCCTCGCATAAATTTCACCAAATTTAGTGCTTGCGTTTTATTTTGCACAGGTGGGGCCGGATTTTACTCCATAGCACACCATTTGGAGCAATTTATATTGATCAGCAGCTTCACTGCTAACGTCTTCAGTAGCATTATTAAAAAGACCACCATCTTTATCGTCTTCAACATCATCATTGTCATCACCACTACTTTGTCATTCGTTCAATGAGTTACATACCTCTGCCTGAGGAACAGCTTCGTGGTTTTCATCCGAAGCAGCACTTAAATCTGAAAGGAAATCGTCATCTTCAGATACTACTTGAGTAATAACTGTTCCAAATTTTGGCTTGAAAAAATTATACTATCTTCTTACCGGCTCCATTTTTAGTTTTAGATTCATCATTCTACCTGAAAAAGAAATATATGAAGAAATAATCTAAGTACTCTCTTCTTCTATGGACTGTTATTCGTGTTATTGTTTAGTATTGCAAATAACTCTTACGTTAATGCGATGTTTCACTCACTTACACAACACAGGAGGAAAGTATCTGATAGCTGAACAGAGTTACGTGTTGCAACAGTGTATTTTCTGCAATCACAACATTGCGTATATTCGATAATAATGTATTTGTGTATTCAAAACAAAATTTAATTGATTGCAACCCAATCTAATCATACTACGACATAAACCACATGGTTTATTGACTGGTTATATATATGCGTGGTACAACGAGGAAAATCAAAGTGACGGTTAAAGGTAATGACACAGACTTCCAAAAGTATCTTCAACGTGATTTTGAATATTCACAGTGAGCATAGAGGGTGGGTGTGGGGTGGGGGGGGGGGGGGGAATAATTTTAAGTCATTCATATGGCAATTGTAAGTTGAAACTCTCTCCGGATCTACTGGATGGAGGGTATGCTTAGTAGGACTAAATTGTGTAATTCTCTGAACAGTGTTGATCTAATTTTGGACTTCACGTGATTTCATTTAGAATAGTCTGTTTGCGAATTACAGGTTTTCAAACGTCTAGGCGTTTATTGGCTTCTCTAGCGCGCCATTTCTCGAGCTGTATTGAGCCAGAGAGGTAAGGTTGATTTTAAAGTCACCACTGATACCGACTTACGATACTTAACGTGGTAGCTTAGTACGTTTCACACTTAGAGATAGCAACGATTAATGCTCTCTCTGAGTGGGTTAATGTCTGGCGTCCTATGTTCTCGTTAGTATTTGTTCCTGCCGTGACTACAACTTTGTGGTGATTTTCAAATGTCTTTGATCACAATATCAATTCTTTAGACGATGACCGGTTTCAGTCCGTAATGACCATCCTCAGGTCCTTTTTACACCGTGTCCTAAAGTGATTATTTCCGAGAAACATTGAATTAACAAGTACTTACGCTCATTTACTGTAATTTTTTGCGATACTGCTATTAGAATTGTGTAAATGCCATGAGATACGCACGGTTTATTGTCCAACTGAGGAAATGTGTCGAAGTCCTTGTGTTGCTACCAGCCATATCCACCATGGTAACAACGTAATTTATATTTTTGAATTATATGTTTTCAAAGGCCGGCCGGGGTGGCCGAGCGGTTCTAGGTGCTACAGTCTGGAACCGCGCGACCGCTACGGTCGCAGGTTCGAATCCTGCCTTGGGTGTGGATGTGTGTGATGTCCTTAGGATAGTTAGGTTTAAGTAGTTCTAACTTCTAGTGGACCGATGCCTTCAGATGTTAAGTCCCATAGTGCTCAGAGCCATTTGAACCATTTTTTTGTTTTCAAAGTGTTTGA
The DNA here is from genome assembly GCF_021461385.2 of Schistocerca piceifrons. NCBI lineage: Eukaryota > Metazoa > Arthropoda > Insecta > Orthoptera > Acrididae > Schistocerca > Schistocerca piceifrons. The sequence goes on from NC_060139.1 coordinate 633,636,787, forward strand.
TATCATTGTGGGATTGGATGGTGAAACATAATACGGTTGTCAAGAAAATTCTGTGAACACATTTGTATTCGATGAAAGTGGACAACATATCCATCCTCTGCATACCATATCCATTCTCTGCATAACATGCTTTAAAAAACTGAAGAACTAAAGCTGGTTACACACGACCGGATTACCTTGACAGGCTAAAAACGCGGGCCAGTTCTGTGAATATTCCTGACTTATATGGCCCGATGATTTGAAATAAGTCGTTTCCCACTAACGTGCAGTGCCCATTCGTGGGATCTACACTCCTGGAAATTGAAATAAGAACACCGTGAATTCATTGTCCCAGGAAGGGGAAACTTTATTGACACATTCCTGGGGTCAGATACATCACATGATCACACTGACAGAACCACAGGCACATAGACACAGGCAACAGAGCATGCACAATGTCGGCACTAGTACAGTGTATATCCACCTTTCGCAGAAATGCAGGCTGCTATTCTCCCATGGAGACGATCGTAGAGATGCTGGATGTAGTCCTGTGGAACGGCTTGCCATGCCATTTCCACCTCGCGCCTCAGTTGGACCAGCGTTCGTGCTGGACGTGCAGACCGCGTGAGACGACGCTTCATCCAGTCCCAAACATGCTCAATGGGGGACAGATCCGGAGATCTTGCTGGCCAGGGTAGTTGACTTACACCTTCTAGAGCACGTTGGGTGGCACGGGATACATGCGGACGTGCATTGTCCTGTTGGAACAGCAAGTTCCCCTGCCGGTCTAGGAGTCGTAGAACGATGGGTTCGATGAGGGTTTGGATGTACCGTGCACTATTCAGTGTCCCCTCGACGATCACCAGTGGTGTACGGCCAGTGTAGGAGATCGCTCCCCACACCATGATGCCGGGTGTTGGCCCTGTGTGCCTCGGTCGTATGCAGTCCTGATTGTGGCGTTCACCTGCGCGGCGCCAAACACGCATACGACCATCATTGGCACCAAGGCAGAAGCGACTCTCATCGCTGAAGACGACACGTCTCCATTCGTCCCTCCATTCACGCCTGTCGCGACACCACTGGAGGCGGGCTGCACGATGTTGGGGCGTGAGCGGAAGACGGCCTAACGGTGTGCGGGACCGTAGCCCAGCTTCATGGAGACGGTTGCGAATGGTCCTCGCCGATACCCCAGGAGCAACAGTGTCCCTAATTTGCTGGGAAGTGGCGGTGCGGTCCCCTACGGCACTGCGTAGGATCCTACGGTCTTGGCGTGCATCCGTGCGTCGCTGCGGTCCGGTCCCAGGTCGACGGGCACGTGCACCTTCCGCCGACCACTGGCGACAACATCGATGTACTGTGGAGACCTCACGCCCCACGTGTTGAGCAATTCGGCGGTACGTCCACCCGGCCTCCCGCATGCCCACTATACGCCCTCGCTCAAAGTCCGTCAACTGCACGTACGGTTCACGTCCACGCTGTCGCGGCATGGTACCAGTGTTAAAGACTGCGATGGAGCTCCGTATGCCACGGCAAACTGGCTGACACTGACGGCGGCGGTGCACAAATGCTGCGCAGCTAGCGCCATTCGACGGCCAATACCGCGGTTCCTGGTGTGTCCGCTGTACCGTGCGTGTGATCATTGCTTGTACAGCCCTCTCGCAGTGTCCGGAGCAAGTATGGTGGGTCTGACACACCGGTGTCAATGTGTTCTTTTTTCCATTTCCAGGAGTGTAGCTCTCCGCTCTGCCCGCAGACGGTGTAACTGCTAGTACATTGTACGGTAAGACGTTTTACAGACGTTATATTTGTTGTACTACAATTTCCCACTTTTAAAGTAGTTCGAGATAAAGTAAAGATGATGCTAGGAACAAAAAAATGGTAGTTGCTGATTGTTTGAGCCCTTGTAAAGTACACTGAAGAGCCAAAGGAACTGGTCCACCTGCCGAATATCGTGTAGGGCCCCGCGAGTACGCAGGAGTGCCGCAACACGACGGGGCATAGACTTCACTAATGTTTGAATTAGTGCTGGACGGAACTGAAATCACGAACCCTGCAGGGCTGTTCATAGATCCGTAAGAATAGGAGGGGGGTGGAGATATCTTCTGAACAGCATGTTGCAAGGCATCCCAGATATGCTCAATAATGTTCATGTCTGGGGAGCTTGGTGGCCAGCGTAAGTGTTTAAACTACGAAGAGTGTTGCTGCAGCCACTCTGTAGCAATTCTTGACGTGTGGGATGTCGCATTGTCCTGCTGGAAAGGCCGAAGTCCGTCGGAATGCGCAATGGATATGAGTGGATGCAGGTGATCAGATAGGATGCTGACGTACATGTCACCTGTCAGGCTCCTACCAAGACACATCAGAGGTCCCATATCACTCCAACTGCACACGCCCCACACTATTACAGAGCCTCCAGCAGCTTGAGCAGTACTCTGCTGACATGCAGGGTCCACAGATTTATGAGGTTGTGTCCGTTCCCATACACATCCATCAGCTCGATACAATGTGAACCGAGACTCGTCCGACAAGGCACCATGTTTCCAGTCATCAACAGTCCAACGTCGGTGTTGACGGGCTCCGGTGAGGCATAAACCTTTGTGTACTGTAGTGATCAGGAATACAACAGTGGGCCTTCGGCTCTGAAAGCCGGTATCGATGAAGTTTCGTTGAATGTTCGAACGCTGACACTCGTTGATGGCTGCAGCAATTTGCGGAAGGGTTTCCCTTCTGTGACGATGAACTATTCTCTTAGGTCGTTGTTGCTCCTGTTCTCATAGGATCTCTTTCAGCCGCAGCGATGTCGGAGATTTGACGTGTTATCGTATTTCTGATATTCACGGTACACTCGTGAAACGGTCATACGGTAAAATCTCCACTTCATCGCTACCTGGGAGATGCTGTGACCCATCGCTAGTGTGCCGGCTATAACACCACGTTCAAACCCACTTAAATCTTGATAACCTATCATTGTAGCAGCAGTAACCGATCTGACAACTGTGGCAGACACTTGCCTTATTTAGGCGTTGCCGACAGCAGCGCCATATTCTGTCTGATTACATATCTCTGTATTTGATTATGCATGCCTATACCAGTTTCATTGGCGCTTCATTGTATAATAATTCGTAGTATCTGTAAAATAATGGAAACAAGGCAGTTATAGGTAATACCCTACAATAATGGACATAGCGCGAACAACTATTGATTGGTGCTCACTGTAGTGTTGCTTTATACGATCATAGCCCTCCTTTCTTTACGCATTTTTCAAGAAACCTACACCTCTCTGAGTTTGTTTCAGATATTATCGAAGGCATTATAAATCTGTCTTTGCAACTACAAGATCGTGTGTGTTTTTGTCACCAAATACATTTGGTTTTAGTGAAATAAAGCGTCATCAGCGGTCTGTAATGAAATATTTTTACAATATGGCTTGCTGTCTGCATCTAAAATCAGGTCGTTATAAAAGATTTTGATGATACTTACGATATAATATGGCCGACTTTCGCTCAGTTCATGAAAATGTGTCTGCTATCATGTTTTTGAAGTATTCCCTTGTATGGCAATGTTAGTTTTTATACCGCTTTGTGCTGTGTCCGACTTCTTGGATATTGAGGTGGGTAGTACTAAGACAGATAATTACAACACTCTGAATAAGCAGTACTTCATTAAATGCAACTTAGGTCACAATGCAAGATAAGTTTTTTATCTTTGCTAGCCAAACCCGTCTGTAACTATGATACTGCACACGTGGACTTAAGTCACAATGCAAGGTAAGTTTCTTATCTTTGCTCGCCAAGTCCGGCTGTAGCTATGATATTGCACACGTGGACTTCCGGTTCAGAACACACTAAATGAGTCGCGATTACTGAGTGGTGAAGTAATACAGGTTCAGAATGGCCGCACTGTGTCTTCACTACAGTCACTAAAGAAACAAGTTCGTAGACACTTGTTGACACAGTTCTGACAGCGTAGTCGCGTAGGCACAGTTCACAGAGGACGGAAGTCCCTTAACCCCCCGACAATTGACACTGGCTGTCTCACAGTGAGTAACCATCACAACGACGTTACTGTGACAGGAACTTGCTGGAAGTGGACAGGATCCGACCTCGAACAGAACTGCTCTCCCGACCTCTGGCGACGTTATTTCGGGGCAGAGGCGCTGAGGTGGCGCCTCGGAACTATTGGAGGCATGACTCCTTCCTTGCATGTCAATGGTGCCTAGTGGTACCGCTTTCGAGTGCGGTAACTCTGCGATAGTCGATACTCCTCACGCCTTTCACGATAATTGACGAGACCGCAATTTGGTTCACCGTTAGAATACTGCCTGGAAATGATTCTCCCACCTCTTTGTACGCCCTACTTTATACAGTCTCGTGTAATATTCATGTGTCACTTTTCAAAAACAAGATATTCCACGTTTCAGTTGTTGCAGTTTTAGATGAGTTTATTTTCACTTTTCTTGTAACAACCCAAACTTGTTGTAACTTGTAATTTGTCAGGGGCAAATTTCGAGTATGACCTACATTTCTCTCGTCGCCCAGTCAAATTTGATTCTTTTGTCAGAAGGTGGAGTGTACACACTGTCACCTCCGTAACATCCTAATGAAGTTTCAAATGTGACAGAATCTGGAAACAGTGGTTAATTAAAAGAGGTACTTAGCATAAATCAAGTCAAAAGTGTATGAAAAAGCACAGTCACTATAAACACACATCAAAATAATTTTGCATCACACATGTTCCCAGAACTCCTGAAGATAAACTTCGACTGTGGACACTGTATCACAGACACTGATTGTTCAGAGATGTCACTAAACCCGCCCAAAGATGTAAACAACAATGTATGAGCAGCCCCTATTAGACGGAGAGGGTACGAGAACCGATCAGTTCCAGTCATTCCACCATGAAGGAGGTACGCGGCTCGTGTTGTCAGTAGTTCAACCATGCCTACACGGTCAGAACTGCGGTAAGATCGCGTCCGCAGCCAGGAAGGGCTCTCTACAAGGGAAGTGTCCAGGCGTCTCGTAGTGAACCAAAGCGATGTTGTTCGGACATGGAGGAGATACAGAGAGACAGAAACTGTCGATGACATGCCTCACTAAAGCTGCCTATGGGCTACTACTGTAGTGGATGACCGCTATCTATGGATTATGGCTCCGAGGAACACTGACAGTAATCCCACCGTGTTGCATAATGTTTTTCGTGCAGCCATTGGTAGTCATGTTACGACTCAAACTATGCGCATCATGCACAACTTCATTCCCGACGTCCATGCTGAGATCTATCTTTGCAACCATGACACCATGCAGTGCGGTGCAGTTGGGTCCAACAATGGACCACTCAGGATTGGCATCACGTTCCCTTCACCGATGAGTGTCGTATGCCTTCAACCACACAATCGTCGGAGACGTGTTTCGAGGCAACCAGATGAGTCTGAAGGCCTTAGACACACTGTCCAGCAAGTGCATCAAGGTGGAGGTTCCCTGCTGTTTTGGGGTGGCATTATATGGGGCCGACGTATGCCGCTGGCGATCATGGAAGGCCCCGTAACGGCTGCACGATACGTGAATGCCATTCCCCGACCGATGGTGCAACCATATCGGCAGCATATAGGCGAGGAATTCGTCTTCATGGACGCCAATTCGCGCCCCTATCGTGTTCGTCTTGCGAATGACTTCCTTCAGGATAACGACATCGCTCGACCAGAGTGGCGAGCATGTTCTCCTGACATGAACCCTATCGACCATGGCTGGGATAGATTGCGAAAGGCTGTTTATGGACGACGTGACCCACCAACCACTCTGAGGGGTATACGTCGAATCACCGTTTAGGAGTGGGACAATCTGGACCAACAGTGCCTTGATGAACTTGTGGATAGTATCCCACGACGGATACAGGCATGCATCAATGCACGAGGACGAGCTACTGGGTATTAGAGGTAACGGTGTGTACAGCAATCAGGACCACCACCTCTGAAGGTCTCGCTGTATGGTGGTACAACATGCAATGTGTCATTTTCATGAGCAATAAAAAGGGCGGAAATGATTTTTATGATGATCCCTATTCCAATTTTATGTACAGGTTCCTGAATTCTCGGAACTCAGGTGATGCAAAACTTTTTTTTATGTGTGTATATCCACACGTGTAAAATCTTTATTTATTTTCTTCCAAAGCCACGCTGGTTCTCATATCACCTGCTACCGATAACTCTTAAAAAATTGCTGAAGGTGGCCAGCTTTACTGCATTTCACAACTCGCCCCCACGCCCTGTCTCCGTCCATATTCCCAACTTCTATTATGGTACCATCACACAGAAGATACTGTCCTCATAATCAGCCTGCTTGAATGAATTTAAAAATCCCTCGTTGTACGCTACACCATTCAGTCTCACATTAGGCAATTCTGACTTCATTTTAACTACAGATTTGTTCATGAGTTACAGAAAACATTCTCGGTATTGTTTTTTTAGACTGGTGAAGATGGTTGGTGGCTTCACCATCACTGTTTTCTTTTCTTTACTGGTGTGCGAATATGTTCTGGTTCACCGCCGCCAGCCGTTACCAGGCCTTCCTTTGTGTGAACTAGGAAACAAATCAAACGATTATCTTTATGACTTCCTGATGCTGTTCTTTCCCAATAGTAATATAAAATAGAATATCTGATTCATCTCCGCACCAACAACTTCAAGAACACTAACATTGCTACAGAAACGTATTATGTTTAGCATTTGAACATGTGAAGCTGTCTCCTTTGTCAAATCTTAGCCCACAATAAAAACCTTTTTGACTATGAAACTTTCATAAACAGTAATCTGCTAAAGGGAAGAGAAAATAAATATCACTTTTTAAAGAAGAAATTGGCGGTGATTCCTTTTCGCAGGCTCTTAGGAATAATCCTCATCAGGGGCGCACCCACATAAATATTCAAACAAATATAGATGTGCAAATAACTAAGTAATTATAATCAAAGACTACAAATGATAGTCTTTGCCCAAGGCGACTTGAAAATTGATTAATGACACACATTAAAAGAAGACGGATAGTAATGAAGGTCTGCAACACAAGTCTTAAATATAAATCTGCCACGACAGGACTCACATATCAGATACTCTGACCGCCTTTAAAACTATATTATAGAGTCCTGTCCTTTTCTATCCATCCAGTAATAGATAATAACAGTCTTCCAATCTTATTCAGTTCATAGTAAAGTTATAGTATTCAGTTCATTCACACATAAATTGCCATCGCTATCATGTTTGTTTAGCCACCCAAGCTACGTAACATTTATTGCAAAACAGAAAAGAAAGACTGGAAACCCCTCCACTTCTCCCTTATGTTCAAAATCATATTTGCAAAACGTTTCTGTTTGCGGCAACTGTCAGGTTGCAGCTTCAATAGAATATTCGTTTCCCAAATGGCGACCATACAGTTACATAATTCGTAACTATGACCTATATGCAAACGATTTATTGTTTAACAAGTCAAATCATACAACACCCACTATATGATCAGAAGTATCCAAACATGTATTACTGGACATTAATAAACAGTATGTTCACCCTTCGCCTTTATGGCGGCTTCAACTCCGCTAGGGACGCTTTCAGTTATGTGTCTGATTGTGTAGAGGAATAACATCGCACTCTCCCTCAAGAACCGGATACAGAGAAGCAACTTAAGCTAGACGCTGGAATCCAGAGCTGAGTCTACTCATCCTAAAGGTGTACCATTCGGCTCTGGATTTCGAGCAGGTCTGTCCATTTAAGGAATGTTATATTCCACTCTCTAATATCTCACAGATGCTGCTTGATGAAAGCAGCGTTTCCGAAATGTCCCTGTATTCTGTGGGGAACACAATTCTGTAAAATGTATTCATATCCGTCCGCATTTAACATTTCAGTAAGTGTAATAAAGAGATCATACACCCTCATAAAACCGAGCGAGGTGGCGCAGTGGTTAGCACACTGGACTCGCATTCGGGAGGACGACGGTTCAATCCCGTCTCCGGCCATCCTGATTTAGGTTTTCCGTGATTTCCCTAAATCGTTTCAGGCAAATGCCGGGATGGTTCCTTTGAAAGGGCACGGCCGATTTCCTTCCCACTCCTTCCCTAACCCGAGCTTGCGCTCCGTCTCTAATGACCTCGTTGTCGACGGGCCGTTAAACACTAACCACCACCACCACCACCCTCATACCATGCACCACTTCCTCCGTTCTTCGCTGCACATGACGACAGGTAACTTTTTCAGGCATTCGACAAACCCAGAATCTTCCTTCGTATTGTCTCAGGGTACAGAGTGGTTCATCACTCAAAATACTTCGTTGCCCGTCATCCGCTTTCCAGTGACGCCACTCTTTAGGCCACCTAATGCATCGCTTAGCTTTGATTACAGAAATGTGTGGCTTCTGAAGAGCTGCTTTACCAATGTACCACATCTTTTTAACTTTCTACGTTCATTGTTCTTTCTGGTCTGCTGGAAACACTTTGGAACTCATGAGCAACTCTTTCTGATAATTTCATGTGATTTCTTACAATCGCCTTTTGCACTGCTCGATGGTCGCTATACGTCAGTACATGAGGTCTGTCTGATCTTGGTTTTGTTACGATTGATTCTCAGTGTTTGCACCTCGCAGGGACATTGCCAACAGTGATGTGCTGTGCAAGTGCGACACCCTGGGCTCTCTGTTACCGATAGTGTACGCTCTGTGTATCTCTCTGCCCCATTTATGTGAAACTGGACGATGCTGGCCTGCAAGAGGCCATGTGGACAGCGGCATGTGGGGATAGCAGCGTGTGCAGTAAGTCGAAGAGACTTGCTGGCAGCCGTGCAGAGCGTTGGAAGCCCGGTTTTACCCAGCATGGGTGAGCGCTCCGTCGGGACGAACATAGATGGAAGGCGCCAGCCTAGCCCGTAGAGGCTTAACGGCGCCATCACGCAAGTTGGTGGTTACTGTAAGCTATTCAACTAGTAGAGGAAGCGAACTTGCTCAGGGAACCTTTGAGTATCTATAGATTTGACTTTATGTTGAACCCTTCTCAGTAACGGGCAGTAACTTTGTTCTTAGCTGATGTGTGACGCACTGCATCCTTGTTTCTTTCGGATCCAGCATGTATTTGTTGTCGTTCCTCCGATAGATGTGAGCAAAGGCACTCGTTCGTATTTTTTTACCAACTTTTGTTTAGCCGATTCTGTGGGCACATATTCGCAGTTTGTGACGAACATGAACTATAATTTTGGTTTTGATGCCTACTTACTGCGTTATCGGGTCGTGTGGCTTGACTGAATGTGTATGCAAGCCCGCGATTACTGTTAAAATCTTTTCTGCAAGTTCCTTGTCTGGTGCATTGCCTATTCACCACTTTCCAGCCTTGTTTTATTTATTGGTGTTCCGTACTTCATTAGAATAGTGCTGAAATCTAATTATGTGTATGTGTTACATGACCGCTTTTATTAAATTTACAAGCAAGAGATCAGCTTCACTGTGTGCTGTAGTTGGCCTCGTGGCTTTCGTCAGATCATTTATAGTAATGTAAACTTCTTGTAAAGCTGCACTCTATAATTGTTAGATATCTGACCAGATAATTCTAGTAGAACCGCATTATTTCTTGCTATTTGCTTGCCAAACCGGCTACCTGTGTTGAAACTGTATTGTGATTCTTTTAATTGCCATTGTTGCCTGCCGGATTTAGTTAATTCTCTCTGTATATTTGATCATCTACTCAGCTTGTTTGCTTGCATGTAAGCCCTTGAGATTAAGAGTGGCGAGCACCAAACTAGGATAAATTACTCTTGTAGTAACTCTTATTTCTTTAGTCTGGAATACTTTAGTAAATTACTTCTGTAGCAATATACTCTTTCAGTAACTGCTGCAGAGCTATATTTATATTTACTTCTTTAGTTGTAACTAAAGTAGTAACGTCTTTTTGCTAAAGAACTTTGCCATTTCTCCACACTGTTGGCATGTGCAGTGATTGTTGCCAGACTTTTACATCACCTTTTGCGTAGTTTATGTTCATCGCTGTAATTTTAGAAGCTAGAAAGAGTCATGAAATTGAATTATCAAAATTGGAAAAAATCTAAATTTTATTGTACTAATTATTAATAATATCTGTGTATTATGAAAAACAAACGTGCTATTAATGGATGAATTTATTATTAAGCCCCCCCCCTCCCCCCATGTACAGCCACCGGTGCCCATTGTTAGTTGGTGACACGTCTTAATTTAAGCGCCAGTTTGAGATACGAGCTGGCAGCAACATGGAGGTAACCAGTAAACGTTCAAAAAACACACTACGAAATGAAAAAGGGCAGTTTGCAGAAGTAACGAATCTATTGAACCTAAAATGCATCATGTCAACAATCTGAAAACGAAAAAGGATTCTTAGGAAAAAAATACACGTTAAGTACAACGCAGAAGCTCTTACACAAATATCACAAGAGCAGCTTAAAGTAATTTGGAAGGACATGAAACCGAAAGTAAAGAAAATGAAAGCTAGAAGCATACGAGAAGAATTTCAATCTGGCGCTGGAGTAAATGAGTTGAAGATCGACTATATAAGCCAAACAGTTGTTGATACGATCCCACAAGTTTTCGAGGGGATAGCTGGAGTTAACGACAGTGACACATCTGAAGATAATGTGAAACTTTTAGGCAAATTCTATGGTGATAACCGCTCTGAAAATAGCAATGAAACTGCTCAAGGTAGAACTGTATCCCATAGGCATGATCCTCGGCCTGCATTCTCTGGTGGGGGTATCAGAAGATACGCCCAGAAAAAGAGGGGTAGAAGATGTTGTAGTGAATAACAGAGAGTTGTTGAAAAAAGCAGACAAACTTCATTCCTTAGAAATGCGTTTAATACGAGAGGAATACAATGCAAAAATGTTAATAAGAAGATGACAAAGAGAAGTCATGGAAGAAGAGCTTAATCTTAAAATAAAATTATGAATAAGTTCAAGAATGTAATGGAGCAAACTTCAGGTTCCAATTCTTCAGCCAATATGCTCGATAAATTTCGGTTTTTGTGAATGAATAAGAAAATGTTCATATGTATGAAAGATACTTTATTTCCTTGGTATTTTTTGCAAGTGATTAATAGGTTCTTGTTTCTTATATGGGATTATATTTGTGTTTATCATATCAGCATCGGTACTAATTTTTGATAATATCAATTTCTGATATTTATCCGAATTTGCAATATTATAGAGGAAGTCATTTTTAGAAACAATCGAAGCATTGTATGACTTTATATTATCAATTAAGAAATAAAATGAGAAAGTTAATAGCCTACTAAAAAAATAGAAAGAAAGAAAAAAGGACAAACTAAAATTACACAGAAATAAAATCAGTCACTTTTCACTGCTGTAGTGACAATCTGGTGGCTTATTTATTCATTTAAAAAGGAAAAGTCTTAACATTAACCTCTTATTTTACCAGCAAACTAGGTACAATTTCAATTAAAGTAATTAAGCACAATAGATCTTCTGACAGCTGGGCCTGCTGCATCTGCTTCTGGCTGAAATGCATATTGTTTGATGTCATTCACTTTCACAGCATCACGGTGATACACATCCCCAACTTCTCTATTGCCAAGTTGTGTAGAACTGCAGCAGCCACAATAACATTCCCACACTTGTTAGGTTTAGATCGCATTGTTTTAATGACTATTTGGAAAAGTTTCTTCCAAACACTGAACGATCGCTCTATCACACATCTGGTAGAAATGTGGGCTTTACTATAGCGCCATTTGACTATTATGTGGGCTCAGAACACAGGCGTCATAAGATGTTAGGAGAGAGCATATCCACGATCTCCAACAAGCAACACATCATATTGTCAATTTTCAAATACTACAGCAATGCTACTATTGTCCCAAAGATTAAAGATAAAATCAACGTAAATACTATGAAAATTAATATTATAATATTGTAGGTAAGCCAAAAAATACTAATGCTGAAAGAAACTTTTACACTTGATATTTATGCTTACTATAATACTTTTCTCACCTCTTTTTCCCTCTCTGTGACAACTATAAGTACTTTCATTTCGCAATGCAATGCTAGAGGTATGTACACAAGTTACAGCATCATTGTGACCCGAAGAAACCCTTGGTTGGTCATTATGATCACTACTTTTTGATGAATAGCGCAGGACGGTTTATCAAACCCTTCTGCTTCCGAGTTAGAGAAGTCTGAAAAACTTCTATATTTTTTGCTTCAGCAAGGCCACGACCGCGATAGTGATCCATTATAACAGCCATCCGAACTGCTACTAACTACAAAGGGATGCTTAATGCCCGTTATACGCAACAACGTTTGAAACTGATCATTGTTGAATAACAAAAGCTCCAAATAAGCCAGCTAACCTGCACAGTCGTGAGAAGCAGCAATTGATCGCCATCGGGAACTAATGGTAAATGTGTAGTTGTCTCCAAATTTGTAGTCACAAAGAAAAACTGTTAAATTAAAGACCGTCTAAAAGTATTAAAAATCAGAAAATTACAGGAACAGAGTATTTTAAAGACCAAAGACATTCGCATCTTGAAATAAAAGAGTCAATTTATGGCCAATTTACCCCTGCTGAGCGTTGTAGTGTTTACATAATTTGGTACTCATTCTGATGTTTGTATGGTAATTTATACTATACATATATCAGAGTGAATATAAAGATTCTTTTCACACAAGATCAAAATAAATTAAGGCATGTATTCAGATATTATGATAACCCTAGCACGACTTTTAATGTATTCCTTCAAATGGGCACTGAGTGACCATGCATGCCATTTTCTAGTTATAAGAAAAGACGATAGTTGAAATAAAGAGCGCAGTTATATTAATTCTCATAGCTGTATCTGTATGTTACAGGGTAATGGACGATGAAAGACTGAAACTGTACTCTAGGTGCTGTAGATGTATTATGAAAATGTGATAGAACCTAGCAGTTTGTATTTGTTGTATATACACAAATGATGTAAACTGTGAATATAAGCTAAATATGAAGGAATAGAACATTCAGTCTTAGAATATAAGTTAAATGTTGCAGATACAGCAGAGATATATACTGAGAATGTGAGCTACATTATGTGAGTATATTATGAAACTGGAAATTGGATATGGATATGATGGTAACCTTTTGATTGTCTAAGTGCTATGAAAATGTACTTTTTGATAAAATATTGAGCCACATATCTCAGTAATGTATTTTCTTGTTCTCTTCACCTGTCATATCCTGTTTGTATTCCATGCTGTAGCATGGAATTATGTTAGGAAAATTTGTTAAAACTTTTTATAACATTACAATGTATATCATACCCTAAATTACATGTATCAGGTTCAAATTTTTAAAAGTTTTCTCTGACATGGAAATGTATGGGACCAAGTGTCATGTAGTTTCCACTGTGTGGCATATCATTTAGGATTATGAGCGGAAAGTGACAAGTGTTTACTACTGCAATATAAAAAAAATTACCAATGCATAGAGTCACTATACTGTTTGGCTGACTATGAAAATTAGGTTAGAGTGGGTAATTGAAACCATAGAAAACCTCGTTTCTTACCTATATAAGTGTGCATTATTACAGCTCTGTAGACTAGCTTATCAATGTGACATTTCTAGATAAGTGTGTATTATTACAGTTTTGTAGACTACTTCATCCATGTGACATGTATTTTACGCTGTGTGACAGAATAAACAGCCCTCACCAAGTGCTCTTAAATCTTTAAGTTAGGCCAGTAGTGCCAAGAGAGTCTTTTTAATGCTAGAGAAGAAATATTTATGTATTTCGATAAATAATATGGATAACATTTGGTTTCCTTAACGTATGGTTCAATAATCGACCTATACTTTTCAAGTGAAGTGTAACTTGTAAGTTAGATCAGTAGTTTTGTTGCTTGTGGTTTCTAAAGTTAAACAAAAATCTCCTTACATAATTTGGCAAATAATACAGGCAATTTTATTTTGGTGCAAAGATAGAATTTTCGTTGTTGGCCAGAAGTTTACAGTTAATCTATCATATTACAATAACTGCCATCTTGTGTTTGTACTGGTGCAATTTTACAGAATGCTCGAACTTTTCTGTATCGAATCTTGTCTATCATTGTCCTTCATCGTGTTTCTTTACGAATTGCTTTTGATGTTTTTATGAGTTATAATTACGCATTACAAAAATATGCAGATTACGTGACGTAATGCTCTAGATATCTCGTAGAATGTACCATTTTTAGTACAGTTCGTTGTGCTCAATGGTCAAAAAATGTTATTTCAGTGGGTAACCATGCTACCACAGATCAGAAGTGTAAGGAGGAATGCTGTATTACAGAGTCAGTATTGGTAATTATCTTTTTCTTTAGACAATATCTTCTTCCCGCTCCCAAAGTATTGCCGGACAGTTCGTTCTTGTAAGACAGCCTAATTAGACCTAAGATGAAATGTCAACTCTTATTGCAACATTTTACTTTAGCCACTTGTGTTTTGTACAGTGTTAGAACAATTAGGAAATGCAAATAGCATTGTGGGCCTGAATTCGAGAGTCCAGTAGCTGGAACATTACTATAGCTAAATGCGTTTTATGCAGAGTGATTCTTATTAACGTTTAAAAATTCCAAAAGCGATGTCGATGATGCTGAGGCAAGTAATTTAATATCCAACGCAAAGGGCAGCGAATTTCGGGAAATGCCTCAAAAGTGGATGACAAATGTTGAACTCGTGAGCTCACCAGATGTTGTATGGGTACCTCACTGCATTTGCAACGGTTGCGATTGTCGATCCTCTCCTCGCTGGAGGGTACAGCGCTAGCATCGCTCCGCTAGGGTATTCCTCGTTGTTGCATTATTCGATGTGACACGATAGCGCTCATGGTAGCGGTGGTATCATGTACAACACAAGGATGAATCGATTTACATTTACCAAAACATAACACCTCAATGGAGGGATGTGTAGCACTGCTCCCTATCAGCGAGAAAACTATCAACATACACAACCGCTGCACGTGGAGCGAGATACGTCACTGGGAACATCACCTGTTCTACATTTTCCATCCACTTTTGGGCATTTCCCGACATTCGCAGACTCATGTATCTTACATTAAACGACTTGTCTCAACGCCATCTACGTCGCTCCGGGAGCTCCACGTTAATAATAAATACCCTGTAGAACAGTAATACAGATGTGGTGGAAGTGGTAATAACACTGACATGATATGTTACATACTTTGATAAATAACACGAATATTTTTGACGGGGAAAAACTGTAACTTACGTCTATATTGTGAATGTCCTCTATATTTTAGACGTGAAAGTAAAAGAGTTCATGCTTACATATTTTTCATAAAGCTAAAGCGAAGAGAGACAATATTTTTAAACATTTCCTTGCACTAGGTTGTTTCGTAATCGTTTACAAAGCGAATTTGGTAAGGAAACTTGCAACATTGGTTTTAAGAATCTAATATAAAAAATTAAGATTACTTACAACTCCTTGTTCTCATTCGTAGAAAATTGAAGTCTTTTGAGAGAGCTTGAGGTACATCACGTTGTCCATCGCGCTCCAAGCGTGATTGATAATAACCGACAAAACATTTACACTTACACTCCTGGAAATGGAAAAAAGAACACATTGACACCGGTGTGTCAGACCCACCATACTTGCTCCGGACACTGCGAGAGGGCTGTACAAGCAATGATCACACGCACGGCACAGCGGACACACCAGGAACCGCGGTGTTGGCCGTCGAATGGCGCTAGCTGCGCAGCATTTGTGCACCGCCGCCGTTAGTGTCAGCCAGTTTGCCGTGGCATACGGAGCTCCATCGCAGTTTTTAACACTGGTAGCATGCCGCGACAGCGTGGACGTGAACCGTATGTGCAGTTGACGGACTTTGAGCGAGGGCGTATAGTGGGCATGCGGGAGGCCGGGTGGACGTACCGCCGAATTGCTCAACACGTGGGGCGTGAGGTCTCCCCAGTACATCGATGTTGTCGCCAGTGGTCGGCGGAAGGTGCACGTGCCCGTCGACCTGGGACCGGACCGCAGCGACGCACGGATGCACGCCAAGACCGTAGGATCCTACGCAGTGCCGTAGGGGACCGCACCGCCACTTCTCAGCAAATTAGGGACACTGTTGCTCCTGGGGTATCGGCGAGGACCATTCGCAACCGTCTCCATGAAGCTGGGCTACGGTCCCGCACACCGTTAGGCCGTCTTCCGCTCACGCCCCAACATCGTGCAGCCCGCCTCCAGCGGTGTCGCGACAGGCGTGAATGGAGGGACGAATGGAGACGTGTCGTCTTCAGCGATGAGAGTCGCTTCTGCCTTGGTGCCAATGATGGTTGTATGCGTGTTTGGCGCCGTGCAGGTGAGCGCCACAGTCAGGACTGCATACGACCGAGGCACACAGGGCCAACACCCGGCATCATGGTGTGGGGAGCGATCTCCTACACTGGCCGTACACCACTGGTGATCGTCGAGGGGACACTGAATAGTGCACGGTACATCCAAACCGTCATCGAACCCATCGTTCTACGATTCCTAGACCGGCAAGGGAACTTGCTGTTCCAACAGGACAATGCACGTCCGCATGTATCCCGTGCCACCCAACGTGCTCTAGAAGGTGTAAGTCAACTACCCTGGCCAGCAAGATCTCCGGATCTGTCCCCCATTGAGCATGTTTGGGACTGGATGAAGCGTCGTCTCACGCGGTCTGCACGTCCAGCACGAACGCTGGTCCAACTGAGGCGCGAGGTGGAAATGGCATGGCAAGCCGTTCCACAGGACTACATCCAGCATCTCTACGATCGTCTCCATGGGAGAATAGCAGCCTGCATTGCTGCGAAAGGTGGATATACACTGTACTAATGCCGACATTGTGCATGCTCTGTTGCCTGTGTCTATGTGCCTGTGGTTCTGTCAGTGTGATCATGTGATGTATCTGACCCCAGGAATGTGTCAATAAAGTTTCCCCTTCCTGGGACAATGAATTCACGGTGTTCTTATTTCAATTTCCAGGAGTGTATTTTATCCATTAAGGGCGTAGAATATGGGACTATGATCTTTTCGAAAGTTACACATCACAGAAATGATGTTATGGACAGAATCACTTACACTGTTAGAAACACAAGTTTTGTGTGGTTGTTGGTAATCAGAGAGGACGGGAGTGATGCATTAAGATGATTCCCTTAGCTTACTGAATTTTCCATTTTGAAACTGCGTTATATTATGGACATAAGATTTCAGTGCAAAAGCAGGTACCTTAAAACTATCTTACGTTAAATTAATGGAAGGAAGGATAACTTTTAATGCACTTTCTTTAGGCCATCAAAGGGATTCCAGTCTAATAGTCAAGTACTCCGCCTTATTTACTTATTTAATTTTTTCATTTATTTACACGTCAAGTTCCGTAGGACCAAATTGAGTAGCAAATCTCTAAGGTCATGGAGCGTGTCAGTACATGAAATTACAACATAAAAGTAATAAAGGATAAAAATAAAATCTTTATCAACCCGAAAAAAAGTCAGTCCATAATTTTAAGTAAACACGATCAAAAATAAACGAAGAATCAGCATAATTTTTCAAGGAACTCCTCAACAGAATATAAGGAGTGACCCATGAAGAAACTCTTCAGTTTCGGTATGAAAGCGCGGGGATTACTGCTAAGATATTTGAATTCCAGTGGTAGCTTAATGAAAATGGATGCAGCAGTATACTGCACACCTTTCCGTCCAAGAGTTAAGGAAGTCCGATCCAAATGCAGGTTTGATTTCTGCCGAATATTTACTGAGTGAAAGCTTCTTATTCTTGTGAATAAGCTAATATTGTTAACAAGAAAAGACAGTAAGGAATATACACTACTGTCCATTAAAATTGCTACACCAAGAAGAAATGCAGATGATAAACGGGTATTCATTGGACAAATATATTGTACTAGAACTGACATGTGATTACATTTTCACGCAATTTGTGTGCATAGATCCTGAGAAGTCAGTACCCGCAACAACCACCTCTGCCCGTAATATCGGTCATGACACGCCTGGGCCTTGAGTCAAACAGAGCTTGGATTGCGTGTACAGGCACAGCTGCCCATGCAGCTTCAACACGATACCACAGTTAATCAAGAGTAGTGACTGGCGTATTGAGATGAGCAGGTTGCTAGGCCACCATTGACCAGACGTCCTCAGTTGGAGAGAGATCTGGTGAATGTGCTGGCCAAGGCAGCAGTCGAACATTTTCTGTATCCAGAAAGGTCCGTACAGGACCTGCAACATGCGGTCGTGCATTATCCTGCTGAAATGTAGGGTTTCGCAGGGATCGAATGAAGGGTAGAGCCACGGGTAGTAACACATCTGAACTGTAACGTCCACTGTTCAAAGTGCCGTCAATGCGAACAATAGGTGACCGAGACGTGTAACCAGTGGCACCCCATACCATCACGTCGGGTGTTACGCCAGTATGGAGACGACGAATACACGCTTGCAATGTGCGTTCACCGCGAGGTCGCCAAACATGGATGCGACCATCATGATGCTGTAAACAGAACTGGGGTTCATGCGAAAAAATAACTTTTTGCCATTCGTGCACCCAGGCTAGTCGTTGAGTACACCATCGCAGGCGCTCCTGTCTGTGATGCAGCGTCAAGAGCAACCGCGGTCATGGTCTCCGAGCTGATAGTCCATGCTGCTGCAAACGTCGTAGAACTGTTCGTGCAGATGGTTGTTGCCTTGCAAACGTCCCCATCTGTTGACTGAGGGATCGAGACGTGGCTGCACGATCCGTTACAGCCATGCGGATAGGATGCCTGTCATCTCGACTGCTAGTGATACGAGGCCGTTGGGATCCAGCAAGGCGTTCCGTATTACCCTCCTGAACACACAGATTCCATCCCTGCTAACAGTCATTGGATCTCGACCAACGCGAGCAGCAATGTCACGATACGATAATCCACGATAGGCTACAATCCGACCTTTATCAAAGTCGGAAACGTGATGGTAAACATTTATGCTCCTTACACGAGGCATCACAACAACGTTACACGAGGCAACGCCGATCAACTGCTGTTTGTGTATGAGAAATCGGTTGGAAACTTTCCTCGTGTCAGCATGTTGTAGGTGTCGCCACCGGCGCCAAACTTGTGTGAATGCTCTGGAAAGCAAATCATTTTTGCATATCACAGCATCTTCTTCCTGTCTGTTAAATTTCGCTTCTGTAGCACGTCATCTTCGTGGTGTAGAAATTTTAATGGCCAGTAGTGAATATTGACAGGACAATGTCAAAATACCCAGATTCGTGAACAGGGGTCGACAAGAGGTTCTTGAACTTACACCACTTATTATGACCCAAAAATATCCTTTTAGAGCGGGAAGAGTTACCCCAAAATATAATACCATACGACATAAGCGAATGAAGATGGGCAAAGTAGATTAATTTTCGTGTCGAACGATAACTCACTTCAGATACCGTTCGAACAGTAAAAATTGCAGCATTAAGTCTTTGAACAAGATCCTGAACGTCAGCTTTCCACGACAGTTTTCTATCTGTCTGAACACCTATAAATCTAAACTGTTCGCTTTCATTAATCATATGCCCGTTCTGTGAAATTAAAATTTCAGGTTTTATTGAATTGTGATTTAAGATTAGCTTATTTAAGATTAGCTTATTTTCTACATGCCACGAACTTAGGTCATGAACTGCACTCTTTGAAGCCGAGCCAACTTTGCACACAACGTCCTTTATTATCAAAGTAGTGTTATCAGCAAACAGAAATACTTTAGTGTTACTCTTAATACTACAGGGCATATCATTTATATAAATAAGGAACAAGCGTGGCCCCAACACTGATCCCTTGGGCACCTCCCATCCCACTTGACTGTACCCCATCCAGATCCTTTATCACAGCCATTCTCAACATTATGTATAATGACACTTTCCTGTCTGTTGCTAAAGTAAGAGGTGAACCAATTGTGACCTACTCCCCCTATTCTGTAATGTTCCGACTTCTGGAGAAATAATTTGTGATCAACACAATCAAACACCTCAGGTAAATCAAAAGAGTTGACTGTCGTCGAAACCTTTTATTTAACCCATCCAGTACGTCACAGAGAAAAGATAATATAGCATTTTCAGTTGTTAAATGACTTCTAAAGCCAAATTGTACATTTGATAGCAAATCACGTCATATAAAATAATCAATTATCCTTACATACACAGAGTTTTCAGTAACTTTAGCATAGAAATAGGTTTAAAATTATCTATATTATCCCTTTATCATTTTTTATATATACACTTTACTAATGAGTACTTTAATCGTTCAGGAAACTGACCATTCCTGAAGGAAAAATTACAAATATGGCTAAATATAGGGCTAACATGTGCAGCACAGAACTTCTGCTAGGCACTACATCATAACCATGACAGTCCTTAGTCTTCAGTGATGTAATTATTGACTCAGTTTTCTCCTTGTCTATATCTGAGAGGAGTATTTCAGACACCAGTCTCGGAAAGGCATTTGCCGAGAGAGTTATATGATTCCCTGCAGAAACTCAATTTTTATTTAATTCACTAGCAATGTTAAGAAAATTATTGTTAAATACTATATATATATCTCGTTTATCACTAACAGAAATATTTTTACTGCGAACTGACTTTATGTTGTCGACCTTGTGCTGACCAGACACTTCCTTCACAACTTACCACATGGTTTTGTTTTTATCATTTGAATTAGCTATTCTATTTTCATATCACATATTCCTTGCTTCCTAGTAACATTTTAAGCACCTTATTATTGAACTATGTTATTTACTGTATTTGAATTAAACTTATTTCAGGTTTATGTGCAATTTTGTGCAATTCAATGTCAGCAGGATAGGCACTCATTAAATTTCGTTCTCAAAGGTAACAGGAATTTTGGAAAAAAATAAGGCACTCTCCAGATCAACAAAATGACAGGTGTTTTAGACGAGGAAATAAGATTTTGAGAATCCCACAGTCATGTTCTAGGAGCCAAAGTATGTATCATCATGAATCTTGATATCAGTTTGCGATAAAGGGAATGTCTGACTCATCTGCGTATATGGAAACGTAAGCGTGCGGTTCCAACTTCTTAAACTAAAGTAACATTGAAACATTCGTGAGAGATAAAATTTACTGATAAGACAGTATTTTATGTACAGTTTTTGAAACAATACATTTTATAAGAGTGACAGTAATTTACTATTGACTGCGAGTGCATGAGAGAGAGAGAAAGAGAGAGAGAGGGAGAGAGAGAGACAGACAGACAGAGAGAGAGAGAGAAAGAGAGAACTCTCCCGCACATTAAGCGCTGTGTGCAGTCAGAGTGGCAGTGAGATAACTGTTCTTTGGCACCTTGCGTTCGAGGAAGAAAAGTTCTTTCTGGTTCGCAGACACACATTGTAAATGAAAATAGCTGCTGAGCGGCAAAATCCAAAATAAAATATTTTTTAATCAGACTGAGCAACCCGTTAGCAGGTTCATACATCAGCGAACTGAAATATTATGTGATGGATATTTGATGTAAACTTAATGCAAAAAATGAACTATGTTACTGGAAGTGAGAACGTCAGATTAATTAGCAGTATTGCTGAACTTCTTGTCTAGAGTAAGGTAATTTCAGTAACTTACTTTATGATAAAGTCTTGGAGAAGCTACATCAAATTAGATTCGTTTGTTTTTGTACTTTCTCCGAAGTGACTATAGAGACACATTCACGGAAATGACTGTGTTAAATAGCCGCGTCTCGTTGTGTGCTCACAGACTGCCTAGAATATTTCACGTCCTTCCGGAGGTTCGGCGTGAAGAAAGCATTAATAATTCAGCACATTAAGCAGCCTCCAAGTTTTACGAACCGCTTACTTTGCCTCCAATTTGCATGGCTATAACACTTTTAGTGGTAATGAGGTTACCGCAACACTGTGTTAAATATGTAGTAGCGCTAACTGTGGGAAACTTGGGCCTGGTATAATTAGAATCACTACCGCATTCATTCGGCCGCAGGCTGGCAATTACATTCATTTCGTATAGTTATAAGGCCTTTATTGCCAGTACGATATCATCGCTTTTCATAATCAACGTTCGTTCTGTTACAGTTTACACGTTTATAGCGTAAGTACATTACGTATAGCTTCTCCTCATCGTTTATGACCATATCATAGTTACTCTACGCTGACTTGGTGTAGTTTACAAGTTTACTCATCTATTAGTCACTCGTCCCTCGTCTTTAGTCTTTATGTTGCGGTTAGCGATTCCAGTTAGAATTGACACACACTATAGGAGATGCTCAAAATGAGTAAGAACCTCACTTTAATAGGATGACTGTTGAGCGGGTAGCACCGAGAAATTCCTCTTAATTCGAAAGATTAAATCCAGCTCCACAGGATATAGAGTTTTAGCTGCTGCAGTTCGATGGCAAATTTTCCCTCTTAGCCATTTCTACAAGCTAACTAAGCTCTAATTGCGGATCTGTTGTTATGCAGCTTATAAATATAGATAATAATGATAATGATATGTGTTAATGTTGGCCTAAAAAGATCGCCCATTTCATTAAATTCGTTAGTGTTGCATTACAAGCCGATCAACAAGACAATTAACTCAGAGGACAGAAACGTGAATATAGTAACACTACTGTAAACCTTACATGGGGACGATTCGTTCCTGCCAACAAGTCATCTGTGAGAGTGTCTCGTCTCATTACTAACTATATCGCTGTACTGCAAAAAAGGAGTGCAGTAGTACATCATGCGAAAATAAACCGCAGGATAATCATCTGAAGGGAGTAGGTCACCTGCGGTATGGTTAAATAAAGTTCAGACTTTCGGCCTACTTGTACCCTATCTGCAGCATAAGCAGTGGCAGCTGCTGTTTAAGAGCACAAGAACACTTAAACACTCAGACTTTCGAGACCTTGCGGATTTATTGGTTATTTTTCTTTGAATGTTGTTAAACATAATGCTGATGCGTTAATACACAGCACTAAATCTACCTCATTGTCCTACAATGCTCCTCTAGACTCGGAGAAGCTTGTCATCAGTGTCGGGACCACACCTTCACTTCTGCACAGTTTAAGGAGCTTCTGCGCATGCGCAACTGGCGTGATGTAATTGCCTAACGGACGAAATACATATGGATTTGATAGAAAATATGCATAGTTCATGGCGTGCACTGCTATCATTTACCACTCCACTATAAGTTTCTGTCAATGCCACCAGGTGTTAGCACACAGCAGTACACTTTTATCCGAATTCGCTTGGCACAAACCCCACTAGGCAGTAGCACACTCTACAGATATGTCAATTCACTCGCTATAAAGAAAAATCAGACCGATCATCAGTATATGTTATAGTTATACTGGTAGAAAAACCTATTTTGTAGGATTCTGAATGAGATGTAGTACACTCTCTGGATTTTATAACACATTAATCCATCTGAGGCGCTGAGAACCATAAAGCACATAATCGTTGATTGTGAGATTGTAGCATTTATTCATGCTTCTGACATGTGTTGATCTCATGGTGGGTCAGGTTTATCTGTAATATAGGTGCACATTGCACATATATGTGAACATGCACGGAAAGCTGTATCATCGGTTTCTCTGATTTTCACTTATATGGGGGGGGGGGGGGGCAGAGGAGGGGTGTAAAACGTGTGTCTTGGGCGCTTACGGCTCTCAACGCTTCATTTGTATTTTGATCAAATGACCTTGTTGGTAGATAGTACTATCTGAATTTTAGAATTTCCGCAAACGTCAATTTGTGTTTGGCGTTCGTTGTTTACTGTGCAGAAATCGGTTTTCCTGTGCTGTGTCAACATGAACTCTGTTGAACCTGTATTAAGCGCTAGCAGAAAAGAAAATTACCAGGGTTAAGTTAGCCGCCAAGGAAGAATGGTCTCCCAGACCAGAGACGTTGCCCGAGAAAGTGGCGAAATCAAATAAGATGAACTACATGCGAATATTTAACAAAAGGAGTGTGTAGTAAGCGTAAGTTGTTGTGTGGGCACAATGATTAATGCCTGATTTTCAGGCAGGAAGTTAATTCATTAACTAATAGATGAATTAGAGATGTATATTTGTCCGAGAAAAAGCACAAAACTGCGAAACGGAGAGTAGCGATATCTTAATCATTATTTAGCTCTTGCAATAAACCGTAGTTAATTGTATATATAACAACAAAATTCCAGAAAAATAATTCTTCCTTTTTTCAGGCAAGTTACGCATATTATTAGTATTATAATTATAACGCTTATAATAACAATAATAATATAAATAATCATTATTGTTATTGACTGCGGCTGCAGTCGTATAAATATGTTGATAATCATTAATGTTATTTGACAGATGCTATTAATTTCTCACTCTGATGTTTATCTGAATTTAAAAGTTTGTGAACACCCGTAATGTATACCAACGAGCTGCCACTGAGCGTAGGAAAACAAAAGGCCAATCTTAGCAGTACTTTACACTGCCACAGATGAGCTTTTCCATCGAGATTCTAATGCAGATGCAATGCGGGATTTCAGTTTCCACTATTACACAACTGGTCAATTCAGCCGTACTTCGACGTCTTCCACCATTAGCCCGACCGCCAGCTGAAAGGGTCAAAGTCTAGGATTTCGTTAGTTCCTCAATAGAAAGAAATACAACGCCCTAAGGTAAGCACTTCAAAAATTGTACTATGTTGGTATGTTTTTTGCATTTTCGAAAGAATAAAAGATAAATGAATTTAGAGAACATTCCATTGCGTATAGGGATGTAAACCTTGGAGGCAGCGGTGTTGAAAGAGTTCGAAGGATAAGTTGTTTGCACGGAATAATTAGTCTAAGTCAGAGTTAATGTGAAAACCGATCCCTACAACTATATTTACGGCTGCTAAACAAAATATTTGTCAGACAAGAAGGTTATTAAATTAAGACTTAATGTGCACTAAGATCTGCAGTTCGTGGATGCACAGACGCCATGGCATTCGATTTATCATCATATTCTACATACACAGATGTTCCCACAACTGTATAATTCTACATAGACTGAGGCACATTGTGCTGTTAAATATCAGCAGTAGTCGCCATTCTAACCACCCTTTGACATTTACCTACAAGGATCCTGAGTAAAGATTTTTTTTTATTTCCTTGGGGGCATTAGAACAATCTGTGAAACTCACGTTTGTCATTTATGACCTTATTATCGACGGAAAGTTCAATTGTGACCCCGTTCCTTTCACACTTCTCATTGATTATTCGCTTGATAACATCTACGAACTGTAATTTACATTTAAGGATTATTATATAACGGTACATATAACAGTTTCTCAAGCTATCGTCTATCTGTGTTCTATTGTGTGGTATAACACTATTCATGATGCAAGATAACCGTGGTATAAGGATATTTTCCTTTGTTCTTAGAATCACTGTATTTGTTAACTTCGAGAACCACTCTGTGTGAATTCTTACTATTTATGATACTGAATACATTTTTATTAGAGTTTATGAGATTCCAGTATTTAGTTATGAAGCCAGCAGCAGCTCCAGTATCTGACCTCGACGCTCTTGCATTCGTCACCTTCTCGTAAGTGTGGGTACCGAAATATTAAAATAATACTTTACAAACAAAGTTTGAATCTTGAATGTCTCACTTAGTTCTGATTGCATCCCTATGACATATCTCATGCAGGTTTGTTTTGTGCAGTATTATGTTTCTGATATGCAATAATCTTAAAAATTTGGCTATTGTTAGAACCGATGTGTGTATTACCTACAGCATTTAAACAGGCTGTGGCAACTACTACCCTTTAACATGTACTGTGATGTTATTTGATTTTGGATCATAATTATTTCTGACACCTACAATATTTAAATAATTTTATGAAATATTAAGCCATTTGTTAACTGGTACAAATGTATTGATACGAGAGATTTATTTATAAGTGTCACTGGAAGTGTGAATCTACTTTTTAACAGCAACATATTACGGTGAAAAGATTCTATTACAAATGCATGTTAAAACTGGGTTCAAGTAAGTGTACCTTCTTTTTTAAAAAAGTGAAACAAAACGTCCAAAATGAAGATTTTGTTGTTTTAATTTTTTACTGGCAAATGGTTATTTGTGCTAACTTAAATTACCTGTGGCAGGTTCTGGTACAGTGCAAAAGTTGTCTGTCTGTGACAGAATATTTATTTTCATCTAAGTTGCAAGCATTGGTAGGTCATCCTTAAGTTCTTTTAATCTGGTACAAAAATTTTGCTCCGTATCATGCCAGAAACAAGGTTCTCAAATACTCTTGTAAATCCCCGACTTGTCAATAGAATGAAAGACTCCATGGGCGTTGTTTACTTCTGTTAAGACGTCCACCTTGAAAGACTTTATGTATGACATTATTTCTAACGTTCGTTCTCATTTCCTGGCGACATCTCCAGATGTAAAATAGGCTGAACTTCCTAATTGCCGTGTCTGTGGCAATCTTTATTGCATGTGTGTTTACATCTATTTCGTAGTTCGTTGTGTGTGGATAAAACAAAAGAAATACGAAATTGTTGCTACAGTTTATTCACATCAGGAAGATTTCAGAGACACTTCTTTTGGGGTGTGGGCACGCTGATATTTTTTTAATGCGATACGTCTGCATACGAGGAAATTAAGGGTTCCATGAACACAGTCGTAAAGGTGATGTATATGAAAAGAAATTAATGCGAAAGTACTTACCAGTTATTTATAAACTGGTTTTGCTTTTAAAACATCAGTTTGCTGACATATGGATTGCGTTAGGCTGTGTGCACTGGTCGTTTCACGCAGTATTACAGTGTGGTCCCAAATTAATGTCCCCAACAACAAATTTTATCTAATATGTGTCAAAACAACAACAAAGAAGCTGTATATCCTTGGATAGTGAGCATTTGTAAGTGAAATTAAATTGCAACGAACATATTGCACCAAAATTAATATTTTATGATTCCGCTTCGTGCCTTTCTAGGGGTATGAACTCCATCTGTCTCTGACTCTAAATTTTTCACGTGAGCCAGGTTCCGTTTCATCGTACCACACGTGAACAGTTTTCTCAGTTAACTCTATTCTACTGTTACAACAATTGCCCACAATTTCTCAATAGGATTCATGTCCATAGAAGTTGGAGGCCACCATAACTGCGCAGTACCCATATCCGTGCAACACTCTTGGCACAACGAGTGCTAGCTAGCATTGTCATCGTGGAAAACGAATGGTCCAACGTTTTCTCCAGTGAAATAGCCCCTTGAAGCATTTAATAACTCGTTTTTTAAGAATGCGGCAGTATTTTAATCCTGGATTTGGATCTATGCATACCTCAATTTTTCCCATTCCTTTAGTACACATTGATCCCTGTAGCATTACACTTTCACTGAACTTATTCATTTCCAAAACACAATCTGTCTTCAGTTCCTCTCCTGACTTCATCCACAATTTCCAACTATTGTGACTGCCACACACAATAAATTTCTTCTCGTTCGAAAAAATCACTTATTTCCAGTCCTCGAATGTCAAGTGTTCTTTCAGGTAAAGAAATCTTTACTCTCCTTCAAAATTTTTGTAGGGGAGGATTTCTTTGTGAGTTTTTTTCTTCTCAAGGTTAAGTCTTAACACTCTTTGTTGGAAAAGTGAGATCCCAAACTTCCGCTCAATCTTAGAGGCACTCTACCTTTAACTCCGTTTTCTCTCTTGTTTCACCATCATTTTCATTGCCGTGCACAACTGTGACTGCGAATTTTCTATCAGTTACATTTGTACCTCATACTTGACATTCAAGTTTCAGCCTGTTTTTTCAATAGATTTCCCACAATTTTGCGGCGAATTGATAATTTTCAAGCAACTTTTCTATTCGAGAGTCATTCAGCTTTTAGGCCCAAAATCATCCCTTGCTTCCCTGTAAAAATGCAATTTCTATTTATCCTAACCCGTAAAACCAAATATTTTTATAATTAGCTACGGTAAAACGAAATTATTGTTACTGATGCTACTAAGGCACAGTAGATAAATACAAAAATTTTCTGGATACCTAGTGAATTATTTTTTCACACGCTTCTCCATGAAATGCACACGATTATTCGTAGCAAGCTATAGGTGACACAAAATTGGAGTGAAGATAAACTAGAGACGTCTGGTGGGCTGTACCTAAACTTCCAAGTACGTGAGTACCATCTAGTATATGTTATTGTAACTAATTGGTGTGTGTTTCATGTCAATCCTAGTCTTATCAAATGAACAAGGTCTTTCTCTTGAATATGTGATATAAACTGTTCGTTCAGTAATTACTAAAACATGGCTAGCATGAAGAGAGACAACTTCAGAAGTAGCTGGAATAAAAGTTCAAATGCTGGTGCAAGAAACGTTCATAATTAATTAATTAACTAATTAATTTAACGTAACACAAAACGGAGTCAAAATGCTTACTGATAATATTATTTTGAACTGTACTGTACACTATCTTCTCAGAAAGTGTGTGGATGTTCTTAGAGCGCCGTATATGTAATAATTTCGGTTGACAGTAATGTGATAGATAACAACGATTTTATACAAGGGGTTTTAATTTTTCCTAGGTCTTCGTTTCTTTATAAAGTGCGACGTCAGAACCGCCTAGATACTTTTGTTAAAGAGAAACTGATCGTTAACTAACACATCCTCAATGTTCTTTTCCATTTTGCTCTCTGTTTCTCCTTTCTACTGTTGACAATTATTTGTTAGGTATTGTGAACAGTTTTTGGCCTATCAGGAATAACGTTTACTTAGTATTTGAAAGTCGCTTCGTTACACAGTCTGATGTAGGCTTAATTTCATTTACAAAAATATTTTTACCGGTACTTTAATTAGGATTTAATTTTGAATTGTAATTAATTTACAAAAAGAAATATAAATTATATCTGAATGTAATCTTCTGTCACCTATAGAAAATTAATTAATATCGAATGCTTGTCACTTCTGCACTGCTGTGTACCATACTAAAAGGTTAAGAGTTCCTGCTGACGTACATCCATCAACTAATCGTCATTGAGCGTAAGATTAATAGAGAGTCTGGTGTACATTCTAAGTTTTTAAGCAAAAATCGTAAAACTATTCCCTGAATGCTACAGTTCTGATTATTTGCGTATGCGTAATCCTAAAGGGAAATGTTTTTGTTTTGTAAATATACATTAAAGAAACTTTTCAACGAGGGGCATGTGAGAGTATATAAGTTCAAAAGGTACTGATTCGGTTAGTGAATCATCTAAAGAAATTTCTAGGTTCTTCATGAGACGAGCGACACACTTCTAAATTAAGTATAAAGATTTATCTTAAGACATTTCTCTTCATTACCTTGTCGTACGCGGGGCTATATGTTTCTTATGTGGGACATGAGACAAAAAACATATCGTCAACATAACATCAACATGCACCTGCATGAGTCTGCAAGCTGCATTTTGTGTGGGACAGTATAAAGCGATGAATTCAGATTGACTTTAACAGTGAATGACGTTCGCCGCGCTCTAGATTGTGTCTCGAAATTAAAATCAATATAACATTGTTATCTGGCTCTGAGGCTAAAAATAAAGAAAGTCACAGAATAATCTCTAGGAGTTACTTCAGTCTAATTCTCTAGTAATGTGCGGACATTCTACTCCAGCGTGGATTCGATATGTTCATTACTCCACGGAGATAAACGATAATTTTATGTAGTAATTAGCATTTATTTGGTTGTCCTGACTGCACGGAGGCGGAGTACCAACAAACTGAACGAACATAAAGTGCCCACTGTATATCTGTATCTATATATAAAAGACTTGTGTGCGTACGTACTAAGAGACTTTCCTCTGTGACTACCCACCTCCTCTTAGTCTAGGTTCTAATCGTAGATAGCTCTAATGCTGGAATGATTTTCATGAATGGCAGCACAACACGTAGAATCAGAGACTGAGGTGCAATTTTTTCCCTGGGGGGTCCACCGGGGGCCAAACCGCACAATAACCCTGGGTACGGTGTGGGGAGGCGGTGGGGTGAAGTGGACTGCGGTAGTCGTCGCGGGGTTGCGGGCCACTGCGGCTGCGGCGGGGACGGAGCCTTTCCGTCGTTTCTAGGTCCCCGGTTAACATAACGTAACATAACAACCACGTTCCGCCAAATGAGTGTACAACGTCACTGTAGGAGACTTAGAGCAGCGAAAGCGGATAGAGAGAGGGAGAGAGAGAGGGAGGGAGAGATGGAGAGAATGAACGACCCACGGCTTCTATTAGCCTCACGCCAGACACAGAATACCAGCAATACCAAGCGACAACGCCAGTACAACTGTCGTGGGCTGCACTCCATATTAGGACGTGGCATCAGACTCACACAACACTGACCTTGTTTCACGCCTGTTGATGGTGCACAAGACCCACCACACAAAGTCTAGCATCTCCTGGCCGGGTGCTTCCACAGAATTCGCCTTGATCGCTGCACATGCAGTAGCCCCTCTTTTCACTGTAAGATGATTTCTCTAACCAATAGCGAACAGCAGCAAAAACAGCAAGGTGAAGGAGCTTGTAGCAACAGCAACAATGGAACAAAATGCAGACTGCATGCCACTCACAACTTCGCCGACCGGAAAACTACGACAAGACTGGAATAATACGCTTCATAATAGACCTGTAGAGCGACGCAAGACCAATCATCTCAACTCAAATGATCGGTCACCATTCAGGCTTTGCATCAACGACCTCACATACAATTTTAATATCCTCCGAGCAAACCAACAATTCAACAAATCGTGCGGAATTTACGGTGCAAAAGTTGCAGAGCAGCAATGTGGCCACGGACCCCATCCATTAACTCTTGGCTGGCTAGGCGCTCTAACTCAGCCACGGATTCAAATCGGCCCACAAATATGCACTGCCACCATTCGCCGGAGTCAGTTCCCACGACGCTTGCGCAAGTGCTCGCCTTACTCTCCGGGCGGACCTCTCACACCGTCCTCCTCGCTCCGTTGCCACTCGCTAACTCACCTCGCCACAACCCGCCCCGTCCCCATCAACAACCTCGAGCAAATATCTTAGTGGCCCTAAACCAGAGGGACATCTACATCTACATCTACATTGATACTCCGCAAGCCACCCAACGGTGTGTGGCGGAGGACACTTTACGTGCCTCTGTCATTACCTCCCTTTATTGTTCCAGTCGCGTATGGTTCGCGGGAAGAACGACTGTCTGAAAGCCTCCGTGCGCGCTCTGATCTCTCTAATTTTACATTCGTGATCTCCTCGGGAGGTATAAGTAGGGGGAAGCAATATATTCGATACATCATCCAGAAACGCACCCTCTCGAAACCTGGCGAGCAAGCTACACCGCGATGCAGAGCGCCTCTCTTGCAGAGTCTGCCACTTGAGTTTATTAAACATCTCCGTAACGCTATCACGGTTACCAAATAACTCTGTGACGAAACGCGCCGCTCTTCTTTGGATCTTCTCTATCTCCTCCGTCAGACCGATCTGGTACGGATCCCACACTGATGAGCAATACTCAAGTATAGGTCGAACGAGTGTTTTGTAAGCCACCTCCTTTGTTGATGGACTACATTTTCTAAGCACTCTCCCAATGAATCTCAATCTGGTACCCGCCTTACCAACAATTAATTTCATATGATCATTCCACTTCAAATCGTTCCGCACACATACTCCCAGATATTTTACAGAAGAAACTGCTACCAGTGGTTGTTCCGCTATCATATAATCATACAATAAAGGATCCTTCTTTCTATGTATTCGCAATACATTACATTTGTCTATGTTAAGGGTCAGTTGCCACTCCCTGCACCAAGTGCCTATCCGCTGCAGATCTTCCTGCATTTCGCTACAATTTTCTAATGCTGCAACTTCTCTGTATACTACAGCATCATCCGCGAAAAGCCGCATGGAACTTCCGACACTATCTACTAGGTCATCACGCGATAGATCGAGCTAGTGGCGTCAGAAATTCGAAATAAGACGCCAGAACCCCGCCACGGCTCAAATATGTTCGTGGCACGGACAATTTCCTATAAGGAAATCTCCATTTTACTACGCGTTCACAATTTGTGGACGCTCTAGTTCAGTTACCTTCGTTTTTCATGAGATTCAATTAACATCCTCTTAATCAACGGTTTTCTTCTGAGACTTAAGAGTCCTTCACGTATTTATCTCTCCTGGTTAAGCGCTACTCTACGTATGTGCCTGCTTTATTTCTAGTGTGTGTTCTTTTACATTTGTGGCTTGGTTGTTTGGTTGGTTGACTCGGGGGATGGGACCGAACAGCAAGGTCATCGGTCCCATCGGATTACGGCAGGATACTGACGGAAGTCGAATGTGCCCTTTCACAGGAACCATCCCGGCATTTATCTGAAGCGATTTAGCGAAGTCACACGATTGTTGGTACCATTCATGTCATCCAGATATGAATTGTTTAGCAATGCAACAATGTATTTTAATTTTTAAGTACAATAATTGTGATGTAACAATTAAGGTAAATTGACGGATGTACAGGTAGGAATAAATGTAAGCTTTGCTTTTAAGCGAATGGGATGAGAGTTGGGAGTCGAAATGAAGGAATTAGGGTGTGCGGTTACGAAGTTCGGCAAAAGAAGCGTTGCGTAGGGTCACTGGTGGTGTTAAGAGAATTATTTTAACTGTGTAATACAAACTGAATTTGGATTTCAAAGACACAGTTGAGTGATGAAGACTTTTGCTAAGCCTTGGCGGTAATTGAGCAGGCAGTTAAAGAATACCGTTTGTAGACTGTTAACCTACCCAAGAAAAACACTGGCATCAAAAATTAAAACAAAAAAACAGCTATTTCCCCGCCCTGTGTCTAATTCACGATACAATCGTACAAACTGACAACAGATGTCCGTGCGATCGATTTCTGCATGGGAGATGACCTTCCGCTCAACGAATAACCACGCCAACGGTGAAGTCTACATCTACTCTACATCTACATCCATACTCCGCAAGCCACCTGACGGTGTGTGGCGGAGGGTACCCTGAGTACCTCTATCGGTTCTCCCTTCTATTCCAGTCTCGTATTGTTCGTGGAAAGAAGGATTGTCGGTATGCTTCTGTGTGGGCTCTAATCTCTCTGATTTTATCCTCATGGTCTCTTCGCGAGATATACGTAGGAGGGAGCAATATACTGCTGGACTCTTCGGTGAAGGTATGTTCTCGAAACTTTAACAAAGGCCCGTACCGAGCAACTGAGCGCCTCTCCTGCAGAGTCTTCCACTGGAGTTTATCTATCATCTACTTAACGCTTTCGCGATTACTAAATGATCCTGTAACGAAGCGCGCTGCTCTCCGTTGGATCTTCTCTATCTCTTCTATCAACCCTATCTGGTACGGATACCACACTGCTGAGCAGTATTCAAGCAGTGGGCGAACAAGCGTACTGTAACCTACTTCCTGTGTTTTCGGATTGCATTTCCTTAGGATTCTTCCAATGAATCTCAGTCTGGCATCTATCAAACGGAGCAGCGTTTTCCGGGTAGTCGCACGTCTACAATTGCTGTGTACACAATCACAGACTGTGCAGTGTGGTACAGAGAAGACGCCTGCCAGACTCTCTGCGATCGAGGGTCATAGGAAGAATGGATGCTGGACAGTTGCAAACTGATGTGGCCTGATGGCTTAGCGTGAATCGTTGTGTTGTTTCTCGGATGTGGTAACAGTTTACAGAGACCGAAACTGTACCTCGAAGACCACGGCAGGGCCGACCATATCAGAGAGGTCATTATTTGGCTATAAGGACACGACGGTACCACCTCAGTACTGCACAGTAACTGGCATCTGACTCCGCAGCATCCAATGGACGTGTTTTATCGAGGCAAGCGGTGTACAGAAGCTTTCACCAGAGTGACCTTAGTCGTCGGAGACCTGCTTTGACGAGTCTTCACAGAAGACAACGTCTAGAGTTGAGTCGGCACCACTCCACGCGAGCAGTCGAACACTGGGCCAATGTTCTTTTCCCGGATGAGATCCGATTTGCCTGTAGAGTGATTCTCGACGGATTCGCATCTGGAGGGAACGTGGAACACGATTTCGGGGCCCAAACGTTGTGGAAAGAGAACGGTATCTACGATGACCTCTAATGTTGCGGGCAAGTATTATGTTGATCACTTGAATAACTCGTCATGAAATTGTACGGTGAATCGGCAAGGTTTATCTGCTGTAAAGTATCGTGACGAGATCTTGACCCTTCACATGCGGTTGTTGTGAAGTGCTGTGGTCCCAGTGTTCGTACTGATGGACGATAATGCTCGACCTCATAGTTCACGGGTGGTTGATGTTTTCTTGGAAACGGAAGACATTACACGTATGGCCTGGTCTGCTCGCTCTCCTGAGTTGAATCCCATAGAGCATGTCTGGGATGCACTAGGAAGGCGAGTTTCATCACGTCAGCATCCCCCAGCCACTCTCCAAATCTTGTGAGCAGGTCTGCAAGAACAATGGACGTTATTGCCTCCACATGAGATTGGTGACATCATTCACAGAAAGCCCAAACAATATCAGCCCTGTACTGCTGCCAGAGTTGGTCATGCCCATAAATGGTTCAAATGGCTCTGAGCACTATGGGACTCAACGTCTGAGGTCATTAGTCGCCTAGAACTTAGAACTAATTAAACCTAACTAACCTAAGGACATCACAAACAGCCATGCCCGAAGCAGGATTCGAACCTGCGACCGTAGCGGTCTTGCAGTTCCAGACTGCAGCGCCTTTAACCGGTCATGCCCATACTGAGCACGTTAATCATGTGTGCAAATCTGTTACTTTGGAAGAAAACGAAGAAGATTTTTGTCTGACATACGTTTTTGTCTGCCATAATGCATGTTGAAGCTGTTTAAATTCTGCATTATTTGCATTATTTCTACTTTATTGTCACCTGTTTGTACTATTTTGAGGCAAAATAAGCACAACCTTAAAAAATCTCTGTCTGTTGCTTTAATTTTGTGCACCAGTGTACACTTGAAGCAGCTACAATGCAAATACCATTCCAGGGAGTCGGTCTGCTTTAATATATCGATATGGCTATGACTCACCTTTAATATAATATTCTTCTTAAATAAATTAGAAGTATTTGTGCACAAGAAAACTTTCAAACACAGTAGTGTTAATTTATCTAAGTATAAATACGCAGACAGATGATCTCACATACATTTTTTTGTGATCTAATAGCAGTTGCAGACCATAAAAGAGTAAAAAAGTGTAAAGGAATATCACATACGTTAACATACAATGGGAAGTATTGTGAGAACTGGTGCAATTGTACTAGGCAGTGCGAAGTTGTATACTGCACGAGGCATTGAAGTCGCTCTACAGTTTTCACGAAATACATATACTCCTCAACTATGGCTTAGCAGGCGGCGTGCTACACGTGATGTTCTTGCTCAAATAGTGAACGGCGAGCGTGAGTCTCCTTGACTGTCCCCCATTTCTAATTGAATGTCTGTTTTCACAAGCTCTCCAGACAAAATATTAGTCACCCCTTTAAAACAGCACACTGATCGTACTTGAGCAGTGCAATTGATATGGAGCTGGTGCTACACAATAGTAGAATCCAGGTACCATGTATAGACGTGCTCGTGACTATACTGGTGTTAGATTGGTTGGTATTTTAACGGGGCTGTCCAATCTCTTTGAGAGATGTGGTCTACCACTGGCAGCCATGTATCAGGGGGTACAGTAGTGGTTGTAAACAACTCCTAACCGACGAGAGACGAGTGTCAGGCCTTTACAACGACAACTGATTTCACACCAGTCTGGAACTGCTGCCCTAAGCGGACATACGTGCTTCTCAACCAGTTTCCAAGCAAACACTGCGAAGGGAAAATGAACGCCTGGAGTGGGGAACATAAAAGACCATTGCCCACAACGAGAGATAAAGCTGGACGTCCTTTGTTCGCTAGACAACACAAAAACTATACATCAGTTGGCTAGAAGCATATAGAGCGGCCCAACGAATCACCCTTATGCCACTTCTGAAACGGTGCTAGGTGTCAGGAGGAACGACGATCCAATGAAGCGTTAATGTGTGTTCGGTGCATTTCAGGCCAGAGATGGTTCTGTGACGAATTCGTGTTATTTTAGTGCCATGACTTGACGTCACCCACTCATATTACCTAGAACATGACCTACGATGTCTGTTCTCGGTAACCTTTCCTCTAAACCTTCATGATAAGTATTCTGTGGCCACTCCGATCGTCCAAGGTTACGACGGCCGAGCACAGATTGCTAGTTTAACGAACACATTTGCATCGTATTGCATCTGAACGGACTCTCCAGAACGCACGATCTGAATCCCAAACAAAACGTCTGGCAATATATTGAGCAGAAGGTCAAACGTAGATGTTAACTACCTTATTATATGATAGGTCCAATGAATCTCTGCATAAATGGGTGACATCTCGTGGATATGGTATACCTGAAAAAGCATGTGGTCCCTTCTGCTCCATCCGGATCATTTTAACATTTCTAAAGCTGCCCAAATCGACCATTATTGACTGTGAAGTGGAAACGCACAGGAAGAACTACATCTAAACCGAGACAAGGCAGACGTCATGTACTGGCGGAAAGTAACTGTTGAGCACTGCGATGGATGGTTGGGATCACAAGTAATCAGCCCACGGAATCACCCGTTAGTTCCAAAGAGCTACCGGCAGCCCATCTAGCACAATGAATTTGCATAGGGACGTAAAATATCGGGTACGATTAACGACCAGTTTCTTATAAACCACATATTTCAGTAGTCAATGCTAAGTGAAGCTAGAGGTGGTATAAAGAGTGACATTGGATGACTGGAAACCAGTGATTTGGAGTGATGAATTACCCCACAACTTGTGACAACTCGTTCGATTATTTTGCATTTGACGAATGCCAACATGTTTAGTGCCGGGGTGGCCGAGCGGTTCTAGGCGCTATAGTCTGGAACCACGCGACCGCATTGTTCGCTGGTTCGAATCCTGCCTCGGGCATGGATGTGTGTGACGTCCTTAGGTTAGTTAGGTTTAAGTAGTTCTAAGTTCTAGGGGACTGATGACCTTAGCAGTTAAGTCCCACAGTGCTCGGAACCATTTGAACCATTTTTGAAGTATGGAGGATGTGGAATCTAGGTTTGGTGGCCATTTTCGTGCTACGGTGTGGTACCCTTATTGTGTTTCGGAACGCTAAATATATCGCTAAATAATCTTTCAGCGATGTTTGCTGAGTTCAGTAGAAGAACTGTTCGGTGACGTATCAGATAATGAGGGCGGGGGGGGGGGGGGGGGGCTCGTAATTGTGTGTCATTTACGATAATGTTACAGAAAACCACATTAAACAATCCACAGCTCCTGCTTACTTGCCTTCTTATGATAACACTCTTAAAAGAATATATAAACAGAATATATTAAGAATATATAAACAGTACCAACGGGCCGCCGTGTCATCCTGAGCCCACAGGCGTCACTGGATGCGGATATGGGGACCGGAGCCGCTACTTCTCAGTCAAGTACCTCTTTGTCTGAGCGCTGTGTGCACTCCGCTTGGCAACAGCGCTCGGCCGACCGGATGAACCAAGTGTTAGCCCAGCCCGACAGCGCTACACTTTGCTGATCTGACAGGAGCCGGCGTGACCACTGCGGCAAGGCCGTTGGCATTAAAAAAGTATACATGAAACGAATTAACGATGCACTGTCCAGTTAAACAACAAGTGCTGAATTTCATTTCTCAGACCTCCAAGGAGACAACGGGTAGTGCAAAAAACTCTACATTTTGCACATTCAGTTTTTTTCAAGAGCTTATCGACGCTGTAGATTGTGTGACTGTCCACAAATTTCCTGTAACGCAACCGTTCGTCTGTGAATGGCTTTGAACTGATCGAGCCCGCTTGAGTAAAAATTGTCTTCACATGTTTACATTTATCACACGTCTCCATAAGAACACAACCGGGCCACCCAGGAACTAATACAAACAGCGTAGTGCTAGAACTCAGCAGTGGAAAGATTACACAGGCCGGTATTATTCGGGGCTTCGCTTCAAAATGTGTCGAAGAGGCAAAACATAAGCTCACGTCATTGTGGTCAAAATCAGGCACAAACATTTGTTCATAGAGAAAAATTCGGGATGACAACCAAACAAAACTAGAATATTTAAGTGTGGTACGAAATTTACTAAACTTATTGGAAGTGGACAGATTTCTGAAATATTACGTTGCTACATACATATCGTAAGTCGTACTGTACAAAAAATTGTCAAGACAGGTAACAGCATCAGCAAACAACGGATATTTGCGAATACTGTAAGCTCAAGGCAGCAGTAAAAGTAGCACGTGAAAGATCAAAGTAAAGAGACCCCAGGAGGGTTCTGATATTTTCAGTGGGATCACATGTAGTAAACTAAAAAAAGAAAATAAAATTCATCTTCTACCAAATGAACTTGTGGTTTCAAATAACATTCAGAAGACTCCATGGTCCAACAGAGCAACCACAATATGACATTGTTTTAATATGACAGTGATGAGTGTTCTGACGGAATGGAGGGACCGACTTCTCTGAAAGTAACTTCTGAATTTAAATTATGTTGTGGTGATGGATCAACACGTCAGTGGAGGGTGTTTATGGCATTGCTGAGAAAAGATAAGTTAATATCATATCGATATAATTTAATGAACATTTAGGCAAAGTTGTGCCAAAGTTTAATAAACCCAAGTCTGCGTTTTCCTTCCTTTTGTGTCTTAAAAGACGCTGTTCTGGCGCCTCCGATTTCTCTGGTTGGAGCAGACGACTGTGAGGGTGGAGCTCTACACATCGATTCTGAATATCACAGATAGTCTGGTTAATATAACCCATGCTACAGTAAAATGGAATTCTGTATACACTTCGTTTCCTCAGGCCCAGGTCAGAAGGGTTGTAATCACAGCTGGCGGCGTAAATACACGTCTGATGTCATATCTTCTTAAAAGTCTTGGTATTTTCGAGGATATAATCCGAGAAAAAGACAAAAAAGCAGTAGATTTACAAGTGTGTTCTGACGGTTTCACTGGCGGTCAGTTCTGAAGTACTTGTTGGTCAGTATGTCTCTTCTGCCTAAAAACAACCACTTAAAGTACTCCGATACCTGTATCAAATTTTTTGCCTCGGAAATATCTTTGTCTGTCATCACCAAACGTCATAAGACCCATATGCGTTTCTGTTTTTCGGTTGGAGCCTCGGTTCGACTGGCTCTTTGAAAAGGTGTGGGCATTCAAGGAACCCAACGGGCGTCGTCTTGGGTCACGTACAAAATGCCGGGCAGGGTTATGGAAGTTGAACCAGGAAATGTTAGTTTCAACGAAAAACTGCCTACATATCTCTTGTGATTCTCGGTTCTTCACAAAGAGATGCTCGTCTCCTTCGTTCTCCATCGTTCGGAGTAGTTTGACCACACTGGATGTCTTTCCCACCTAACCGCTATGTTATACGATAGTGTATTGTTGCTGCACATTTCCATCAACTCGGCATGGCAGGTGCAGTGTAGTTCCATTCCAAATGCAGCCAGTGAATTCCTGTTTCTGTTCTCCAAACGGTGGCTCTGGGATTTCAAGGTGTTTCAGGTGTGCAACATGTAGGAGATAAATGAAACTTTTTACTGCACCCTGTACTGACAATGTGTTTGCATATAGTTGCAACATAGCTCGAACTGTAGTAACATAACAGTTGTTGGCTGTATGAGTACCTAATGAACACCGTTATGGTCATTCAGAGCCAAAGTTCCTCCAAGATACCTCTGGCATTTTGTTTCGACATAAGATTTGCATTTCATTGGTGGGGGGGCTTTCTGCCGATTTTCATACTCTCTCTAGGGAAATAACAAAAAGAAGGGAAAAAAAAGCGGAATAGGTATCAGACTCAATGTAAAATAAAATGAGCGAAAATTACCAGGCCTCCTTCCAGATATACTTTTGATTCAGCAAGAGGCAATGGAAGAAAGAAGTAAACGAAAACAACGTACTGTTGTTCTCCTCCATTCTCCAGCCTTACACACAGTCGCCTCTACGCTTCCCGCCAGACACAAATATACACTACACACGCGCGTGCGTGTTCGGTAATATGACTGCCTCCCCCTTTCCCCAAACGCCCTCCTCTCCGTTACTACCAGCAATCCCTATATCCCTCCTACTCCTCGCTTCCCCCGCACACACAGGCACAATATAAAACGCAAGCTAGCGCTTTGTGCAAGACGTGGACCGGGCTCATTTCCCGCGCTGTGTGCGCCCAGGAGGAGATTACGGTTATTCAGCGAGGAAAGCAATTTCCAGCCGGCCGGCAGAGGGCGCTGGCAGCGACTCATGACGAGGCATTCTTAGTAGTCACTTGCGCCAGCAATGTGCCCGCCTGCCACTTAATCGACTCGATGCAACTAATCGCATTGGCCGGTTCGAGCGTCTTCGATAGAGATGCATTAGCTTCATAGCTTTCTGAATCTTCCAGTGCTGTGCTTCACCGTGTATTAACGTTTATTACCGCTCAGTTTTCGGAAGGAGCATGACAGAAAGGTTGATTGTATGCATAGACTGTACATAGTTGGTAGAAGTGTAGATTCTTCAGAATTACGAATATTTCCCGCCTCCACTCTGTAAATAAACTACCGGCAAAAATTTTGTTCACCCTTATAGAGGTTTCCAATTCACTCAACATTTTTCGTTGCAACAGTGCATATGGAGTACATGAAATGATTAGATTTATAGATCAGTAGCACCAGCGGTTCTGAGGTACTAAGTATAGACCCATGCTGAAACATCCATACTAGCACGTGGTGTAGCCTCGATGGGTGACAATGCAGGCGCTTTGCCTGGCATCCAGTCGATCGTGCAGACAGCGAACACTGTCCTCAGATGCGTTATGCCACGCCTGCTCGACCTGTCCAGGTAGTTCACGAGTCGCGCGAGTCACTACTCGTCTCGTCATACCTCACACGTGTTCGATTGGGGACAAGTCTGGAGTTCGTGCCGGCCAGGGAAGTTGCGGAGTACAAG
Organism: Schistocerca piceifrons; assembly: GCF_021461385.2. Classification (NCBI taxonomy): domain Eukaryota; kingdom Metazoa; phylum Arthropoda; class Insecta; order Orthoptera; family Acrididae; genus Schistocerca; species Schistocerca piceifrons. The sequence goes on from NC_060139.1 coordinate 633,677,741, forward strand.
TTTCTCGAGCAGAGCGGGGGTGAGTTTTGTCCTGTCGGAACAACATATCAGCTTGCTGTTACAAGAACGGGTCAACCAATATTTTGCACGTACGTAGCTCTGGTTAGCGTCCAATCCAGAAACAGCAAAGGTGAACAAGAGGTTTAGCTCGTAGCAATCCAGACCATAAGGCACGGAGTGGGAGCAGTGTGTCTTGGACGATTTCACTCTACGAGGCAGCGCTCTCCAGGTCTAAATGGTAAGGCAAGCGATCGTCACTTGCATGCAACCAGAATCTGCTTTCGTCGTTCAAGACTACAGCGCTCATTCCAAGTGATCGTAGAAGACGAGCTAGAAGAGAACATGCCCATAGTCTCACTGTTAATAGCCGTTTCGTAAGAGTTCACTTCGTGGTCGTGCGGTAGCGTTCTCGCTTCCCGCGCCCGGGTTCCCGGGCTCGATTCCCGGCGGGGTCAGGGATTTTCTCGTGATGACTGGGTGTTGTGTGATGTCCTTATGTTAGTTAGGTTTAAGTAGTTCTCAGTTCTAGGGGCTGATGACCATAGATGTTAAGTCCCATAGTGCTCAGAGCCATTTGAATCATTTGATGAGCTCACTTCGACACGTCTGGGCTCATAAGCCCTCTTATCTGAGCTGTGGTAGCTGCACGACCTGTCACTGGTGCTTTAAAATACGACAATGTGGCGGACGTCAGTGCTGGGTGGACGTGCGGAACCTAGTCTAAGTGCGTGCATCTTTGTGTAACTGACGCAGCACGTCCAACTTTTGTGGCAACTTTCCGTAAGGACCATCCCAGTGCCCGATAGACCATAATCTGAGGGGTTTCAATCTCGCTCAGTTGGCTCTAGGTGGCAAGATTATTTACTTGCTTCACACGCTTGATCCAAACAGAGCCTTCCAGCTGTGAACATTCCCTGTTGAAGGGTAGACATAGATGGCGCTCTGCTTGCTACACCAGTACACTATCTGTTGGTGGACGACGTTGAAACCATTTTCAGTACGTCAACTATGCACAAGGTGGCATATGCCGCCATCGGATCAATATCAATATCGTCTTTCGAGGTGTATTAATTTCTTTCCGACTGCGTTTTTTGTCGATGTGCATAAAATGAGTTTCAAATCAATTTCAGTTTTATTGCTACGAATGTTAGATCCATTATCTGGAAACCTTGAACAGGTCGTTCATGTTCATCAGTAATGGTGACGTACATTGTTTTATATTATGTATGTAGTAGTAAATCATGTTAAAACTAACCATCGGTAATATTAATGAAATAAAACAGAACATTTGGAAAATAAGAATCAATTAAAAAATAAAATGAATGTGTAAGTAGGCTGTTTAAGTTTTTATATTGGTAACGCCACGTAGCGCTCTGTATGTGCTGTGTGCAGTCTGTGGCTGGTTTGCATTGTTGTCTGCCATTGTAGTGTTGGGCAGCTGGATGTTAACAGCGCGTAGCGTTGCGCAGTTGGAGGTGAGCCGCCAGCAGTGGTGGATGTGGGGAGCGAGATGGCGGAGTTTTGAAATTTGTAAGACTGGATGTCATGAACTGCTATATATATTATGACCTTTGAACACTATTAAGGTAAATACATTGTTTCTTCTCAATCAAAATCTTTCATTTGCTAACTATGCCTATCAGTAGTTAGTGCCTTCCGTAGTTTGAATCTTTTATTTAGCTGGCAATAGTGGCGCTCGCTGTATTGCAGTAGTTCGAGTAACGAAGATTTTTGTGAGGTAAGTGATTTGTGGAAAGTATAGGTTAATGTTAGTCAGGGCCATTCTTTTGTAGGGATTATTGAAAGTCAGATTGCGTTGCGCTAAAAAAATTATTGTGTGTCAGTTTAAGCACAGTCATATATAATTGTTCTAAGGGGACGTTCCATATGTCAACCCTTAGCCGAGGCTACCTCACTGGAATCTTCTGATTTTTCATTGTAGTTTGTGTAATTAGTGTAGCTTTAGTTTACTGCTAGGGCGTAATTGTTGAGAGAATCTCCTTTGTAGTTGTAGTCTTCCATTTTTGTAGAGTAAAACAGTTGTGGCATGCATGTAAATTTGCACCAAGTATTTCGCAGCTGCGCTTGCAATTAACTAGATATTTTTTTCAGTGCTATGTTAATGTGTTTTCTTATTTTGCTCTTCAAATTGTGCTTTTCTGTGTTGTCGTGTGAAATATTGTGACAATAATGGCGTGTGAAAAACGTAACACTAGGCTCAAAAGTAAACTGAGAAATAATAGTGACGACGAGTGTAGCTTATCAGCGCCGCCGAGTAATGAAGTAACTAATGTTCAAAGTAGTAATTTGGTAATTGTGCATAGGGAAATGGAGCGGGCGGCAAATAAAACTGTAGGCAGTGAAACAATTAGTGAACAGGGAAGCATTATCGATCGATCGGTTTGCAACAGCTCGCCTCAGGATTCCGAAATGACAGGACACAATATTGCAAATACTGTAGACTCAGGTTTTGGGTTCGCACCGTTTTCTCAAATGAGTCAAAACACATTTTCCGCTTGTCAAAATGTGAATGTTGCCGGTGCAAATGCACTGCCGAAAAGCACTGAAGAACATGTTTCAGACACCAGTGCATTGTTATTACAGTTAATCCAACAAATGGGACAAACGCTACAAAAGTTAGACACAATGGAACAAAATCTTCAAAAGTTAGACACAATGCTTTAACAAAATCAGAAACAAATGGGACAAAATCTTCAAAAGTTAGACGCAATGGAACAAAATCTTCACACCACACTTGAACAAACACGTGAAGACTTAACTACTGAGTTACATAAAATCGAATCGGAATGTCAAAAAGTCTGTAACGACGTAAAAACACAAATTTGCGAGCATTTCCAACCTATTTTTTCGCGTCATGAAAATGCATTACAGAATCACGAAGCAGCCATAAAGGAACTGCAAACTATTGTTCATGAAAATCACGACATCTTGCAAGCTAAAATTGACTCAGCTGCATCTACCGATTCGGTTATGCAGCTTGCAAAAACTCAGGAAAACTTAAAAGACACAGTAGATACGATTTCAACACAAATGGACACTCTGAAACTTGGTTCAGAAAAACACACAGAGGAAATAATTTCACTAACGGATAAAGTAGCTGAACTTTCAGATCAGTTCACTAACTTATCTACAAAGGTAGATGATGATCTGAATGACACAAGACCTGTAGCCTTCACGGACACTGAAGAGTATGAACAAATTAGAAAATTCAAACAAAATCAAATGAATACACAGTATAAAAGAGAAATCCGGGAAGTACAAGATCAGTTGGCACAAGTAATACAAGAATTACATATTTCAGAGGAGACTCGCGCTCCAGTACGGGATGAGGGACATAGAAATACGGAACAACCACAAAATAATAACACAGGACACTTCGGAAATTATGAAAGAAATTGGCAAGGCGCATTGGATTTTGAGGTGGAACCGCCAAAACGAAGTAACAATGAGCGATGTGCGACCCACCGACACCATGATTTTGACTATAAGCTGTTCATTACTACACGTAAATTCAAAACATTTAAGAATTCTGACAACGACATTCATCCACAAGCATGGCTTCATCAATTCTCTCATTGTTTTCCTCCCAACTGGTCATTGGAGCACAGGTTAGAATTTATGTGTGGCTATTTAGAGAATGAACCAGCTGTAAGAATGCGATCAGTCATTCACGATTCCCACAGTGAAGGAGAATTTTATCATGCCTTCCTCTCAGCGTATTGGTCTCAAGCTACACAAGACCGAGTAAAACATAGCATCATAATGATGAAACGTTTCGAACAATCTGAATTTTCTAGTCTTATGAAATATTTTGAAGACATGTTGCATAAGAATCAGTATCTTTCAAACCCATACAGCCCCTCAGAACACATCCGCATTTGCTTAATCAAATTGCCTGAACATTTACGACATATTATTTTAGCAGGACGTTGCAAAGACGACATTGAAGCTTTTCAGGGACTGTTAAAAGAACTGGAAATTGACACTGACAATCACGGAACGCGAAAACAGGAGCACAACAATTACAGGTCACATCTGTCACAATTCCACGATGACAGAAATAATACACGACAAGGCTATTCTTACAACGTAAATCGTGACCAAAACAAACACCACCCGTATGACAACCACTGGCTGAGTAATAATAGTTACAGAGAAAGATCGCATTTCTGTAGTAATGAATATGACAGAGATTACCATAGAAACAGACAATATGGGAACAAAAACAATTATTATCAAAGGAGATAGAATAACTTCAGACTCAACAGTTCAGCGCACAGTTACGATTCCGTTATAAATTCTAGATCACATGACCGACAAACAAGAAACTATGTAAACTAGCGACAAAACGACAGACCTGAATTCCATCAGAACTGGCGGGATTCAAACAGAGCAGGGCACTCTCGACAAGGTGAATTTGTAGAAGTTAGGTCTCCTAATATCAATAACGACACACGCCAACAAAGAGACAGACAATAACTCACACCGCAGGCAGCCACGTGCCCCGGCTGGCTAAGGGAAAAATTACATAGACGCTAACCTTGAGAAAAATTTTAGCATTCTTTACTGATGTACCATATACCACATGATAATTCCACTGAAGTTGAAACTCTGCATACTAGGAAGAGTAAAGGTTTACACCACATTTCACATGTAAAACCGTTTATTGAAAGATAATCTGCTTTTTAACTTTGCCTTTGCCATATAACTTTTCACTTTACATTACTAGTATGCTTTGCCAGACTTAGAATCTGCTAATATGCAACAATGTTTGAAGTTAAATATCCAGTCAAGAACCAAGAGAACTTATTTAAACAGAAATTACGAATGCATTGTTATTGTGAACAGACAACACAGTGTTATTGTGTGTGTACGTTCCTGCTTGTTAGTTGGACGATTATGTAACGACTATAATGCTCACATACTTAGAACATTTACCAGTACTGCTAATGAGATTTTAATGCAACAATTTGGTTTACTTGAAAATACATTCTGGATTTAAAGTACTTTCTGTGAGATACCAGATGACACAGTGGTTAGTTTATGTGACAGCTACACGATTTTATCACGACGCTACTAATGAGTGACAATTTACAATGTTGTTTTTGTGCTGTATCTGTTTTATATCTGCACAGGTTTTCTGAATTCTTCTGGAAAGTAAAACGTGTTTTAGTAGTAACTTTTGTGGTATAGCTACAATGAGACAGCCTTTTACGTAGCACAACAATACGTTACAGCACAGTACTTTCTTCATCACGGCAATAAGTGTAATAAGTAAGATATCTATACGCAAAGCATTTCACTGTTGTTTATCGTGAGGTAAGTACATTGGCTTCTGCAGAACTTAGCTTTCGGAGGACAATAACTACGACACTTCCACAGAGATTATCTTACAGCAAGACGCAAATTTAGCGCTACAGGACACGTATTTGAGTGATTAATTTTGCACTTAAATCATTTATTTTTAAAGATATTTGAAGTAAAATGATACATTTCATTCCATTGCTGTAATCTGTAACACCTGAGGGTATAATTACATTAATCCTCAGGGGGGTACACGCCTACTTTGTGTACCATGTGTTTGGCAAGCACAAGGAGCCCTAGCTAATGTGGTATTTGCTTATACAACTTTACACATCGGTACCATATTTCTCTAACACACAAATTACACAGCTATCTGATCATTTAACTGAGAGATAAACATTTTTTTTACTACATCAGTGACCATGTTTATGTAATTACACAGTTGGATAACTTCACACTTATGAAATTGTATTTTGTCTGTCCTTTGTGAACTGTTCGTATATTTTTCGGAACCATTGTGATTCTATGAGAGCTTTGAATCATGTATTTGGTATGAGATCATGATTTTTAAAGTATGTTTGAGGTAGATGACACTATTGAAATGAGCAGAGAATTTTTTTTAGGTTTTGACATTATTGCAGAAAGCTACGCCTTTTTCGAGATTTGGCTGAGGTTTTATGATGTTATGATGATGATGTGTATTACGCTGTTGCGGTATGTTTATGATCAATAAGCTGATGCTATATGAGGAATTTGATTATGCTACTTATTTATTATGATGAAATATTGAAGAAGTGTCGACGAATATGTATATGTGTAATAAGGTAAGGAATAATGAGTAGTGGTTAGGGACTCTGACTTGTGAAAAAGTATGTTGGAAAGCAAGAATCGTACTTTAAGAGTTATGAAATGTGTCTAAATGCATGAATGTATCACAATGCCAGCGAATATTTTTTGGACGCTGTTATATTTATAGGATTTTGTTTCTACAGATTTGCAACGCAAATTCTTGAACTGTGAAATTTTTATATGAGACTGTCACAGTAGAGCAAACTGGTGTCATAAATATATCGGTAAGAAAGCCAAGTGACCTTGACGTAATGCGTCTTGAGCGGCCAGCTGTGTCAGACACCTGGAGAAAAAGCCATTAGTGTGTGCCTTTTCAGAGGCACAGGTAAAAAAAAAAGAGGGTGGCCATTATCCTCGTTATTGACATTCCTTTGTAGAAAGCATCGTAAATACGACACCCTCAAACTTCAAAACATGATTATACTGTAGAGTTCTTAATTTATGATATTTACTGAAATGAAATGATGAGAAACATTTCATGTCTATTGTCTTGCTAGTTGAACGATTGTTTACTGCATTATGAAATGCCATATGGCTAGTGAATGACGTTTCACGCCTTGCTTTGCCTATTTTGTTTAATATCTAGTTCCTAGCTGCACTGCAGCATTGGTTAAAATAAAATTTTATAGATGTACTAATATAAATATTTTATGCCTACAGATCTCGTAAAAAATAATTTTATGATGGATGTACTCCAAAAAAAATGAGGGAGCACAAAAAGACATTTCCACTTCACAGGAATTGCATCATAATTTTTTTCAGTGACTTGGTAACTTGTCTGCTAGAGCAAGTTACAGTGATGCATCACTCTAGTGTTAAGATGTGACATAGGTATTAGACATGGCCATCTTTACTGTAATATTTTTTCTGCTTGAGCTTTTTCATGATTAGATATAAGTTATTGCATTTGCTGCTGCTGTTTGCCAGGCATAGTGTTATTAAATTTCACTTTGTATTACTCTATTAATCTAGTTTTACTGCTGATTTATTTTTCTTGTTTGCTGTGCATTGCCTTATATTAGTTGTAATATTGCATTTGCTTTGCTAATTTATGCTGCTTGCTTTGTCATTTGTATTTTTTATCATTGCTGTTTGTGTTAATTGTTCTGTGTTGCTGCATTGCCTCGTTCCTTAGTTTAGCATCTGAGCTCAGTAGATTTAAGTTAGCTTAAGATGGAGTAGGCTATGTGAGAGAACGAGTTGTGATGAATTGGAAGAAATGCATTGAGAAGCTATAAGAAAATGGTTTGGCCAAAAAAGTATTTTGAAAGAGGATGCGAGCAAAAAAGTAGGGTTTAGGGACAACAGGTTTACGTAGCATTTTCTTGGAAATAAATGATGAGGTAAGATAATGGAAAATAAATAATGAGGTAAAAAATATGTGAACATATAAATACAGAAAGCATGCTTGGATAGGATTTTTTTCGTGGAAACAAATGTTGAAATAAGACGAAAGGTCTATGGAATGAAGTTTTAGGTTGGACTGCATTACCAAATGTTACACTGAAAACAAACCCTGCCCTTCCCTCTTGTGTTATTCTGCTATGTGTTTGTGTACTCTTGTATATTTGTGTTTTTCCTGTCTTTATGTGTTTAGCTGATATGAGTTACATTGTAGAATTTTTCTAATACTGTGTTATTTAGTTTGTAAAGATGTTTAGACATTATTTATCTGTTCTGTTTTGTTGCTCATATGTGAAGTTGATGTTTCAAAAGTTATTCTGATCTTTATGTATGTACTTATGTCATAATTCTTGTAACAATGACGTGCATGTTTATTTCTATTCTTTTGTAAAGCCTGTTTTACTACAAATGTTATCTGTACTATTATGTTCTTTAATGATGTATTTTGTACCTTTGTTATTGTATTCTTGTGTTATAAAATTGTAATTGACACCAGTTCATCATATTATTAACTTGTAAGTTCCATTTCACTGCACACGTTTCTGTTGGTCATAGTATATGGACAATATGTGAGAAGTAGGGACTGTTAGTGTTTGCACGTGAGTTAATAATTCAGGAAGGGACTGGATAACAGCATTGCTGGTTCTAAGGACCATTCCAAAAACTGTGTGAGTGCACAAGTGGTGGTTTATGGACTTGCTATATTCTCCGCAAGACTCTTCAATGGTGATTGTGCACCTGCACAGTCGCAGCAGATGGCTGCTGGCCATCTCTACAAGGACTACAGTGGGTCTACTCTGTGATGACCTACCTACCAATATTCTTCAGAACTTCGACTGACTCTGCGGTGGGTTTGCTCTGTTGTGGCCCATCACCTGTCTGCATGTCAAGAGTCAGCACTGTCATTTCGTTGGAAGGACAACACTACCTCTTCAAGACTGCATGGAAATCCACTACTTCTGTGTGCATTTTCTTCTACTGGTCAGACTTTGAGAAAAACACTGCTATTTTACTGTGATGAACGATCAGGACTGTCTTTTTGGATTGTGAGAAAATTTTAGCTTTTGACCAACATTGTATCAATAAGTGTGTGCATTTGATTTCTTTGTTATTGTAATTATGAAAATTTTTGTTCAAATCTGTATTGGCCACTGCCCTAAACAATTTGTAAAATTTTTTGTGGGGAGCATGGGGGCTATGTAAGTAGGCTGCTTAAATTTTTATATTGGTAACGCCACGTAGCGCTCTGTATGTGCTGTGTGCAGTCTGTGGCTGGTTTGCATTGTTGTCTGCCATTGTAGTGTTGGACAGCTGGATCTTAACAGCGCATAGTGTTGCGCAGTTGGAGGTGAGCCGCCAGCAGTGGTGGACGTGGGGAGAGAGATGGCGGAGTTTTGAAATTTGTAAGACTGGATGTCATGAACTGCTATATATATTATGACCTTTGAACACTATTAAGGTAAATAAATTGTATCTTCTCTATCAAAGTCTTTCATTTGCTAACTATGCCTATCAGTAGTTAGTGCCTTCCGTAGTTTGAATCTTTTATTTAGCTGGCAATAGTGGCGCTCGCTGTATTGCAGTAGTTCGAGTAACGAAGATTTTTGTGAGGTAAGTGATTTGTGAAAGGTATAGGTTAATGTTAGTCAGGGCCATTCTTTTGTAGGGATTATTGAAAGTCAGATTGCGTTGCGCTAAAAAAAAAATATTGAGTGTCAGTTTAAGCACAGTCATGTACAATTGTTCTAAGGGGACGTTCCAAATGGAATTAACTGAAGTTCCTAGTAAATAACTTCCTTTTTACGTTACTAGGTATGTTACAGGCAGCTTCGGAAGAACTCGAGGTTTGCCAACTACAAATACACTTGGTATGTGCGTCTCTTGGCAATCTTCGAATCCACGCATACCCGTGTGGGTGGCCATAGCATATACACTATTTGATCAAAAGTATCCGGACACCACCAGAAACATAAGTTTTTCATATTAGGTCCATTGTGCTGCCACGTACTGCCAGGTACACCATATCAGCGACCTCATTAGACATCGTCAGAGAGCAGAATGGAGCACTCTGTGAAACTCACTGACATTGAACGTGATCTGGTGATTGGGTGTCACTTATGTCATACGTCGGTACGCGAGATTTCCACACTGCTAAATATCCCTAGGTTCACTGTTCCCGATGTGATAGTGAAGTGGAAACGTGAAGGGATACTTACAGCACAAAAGCGTACAGGCCGACCTCGTTTGCTGACTGACAGAGACCTCCGACAGTTGAAAAGGGTCGTAGTGTGTAATAGGCAGACATCTATCCAGATAACCATACATAAATTCGAAACTGCATCAGGATAAGCTGCAAGTACTATGACAGTTAAGCGGGAGGTGAGGAAACTTGGTTTGCTTGGTCGAGCGGCTGCTCATAAGCCACACATCACGTCAGTAAATCCCAAATGAATCGTCGATTTCTTTAAGGAGTATAAACATTGGACGATTGAACAGTGAAAAAACGATGTGTGGCGTGACGAATAACGGTACACAATGTGGCAGGGTGTGCGTATGGCGAATGCACGGTGAACGTAATCTGCCAGCGTGTGTAGCGCCAACAGAAAAATACGGTGGCGGTGGTGTTTTGTGTGCTTGTGTTTTTCATGGAGAAGGCTGGCACCCCTTGTTGTTTCACGTGGCACTATCGCAGCACAGGACTACATTGATGTTTTAAGGTTCTTCTCGCATCCCACTGCTGAAGAGTAATTTTCGGATGGCGATTGCATCTTTCAGCACGATCGAGCACCTGTTCATAACCCATGGCCTGTGGCGGAATGGTTATACGACAATAACATCCCTGTAATGGACTGGCCGGCACAGAGTCCTGACCTGAAACCTGTAGAACACCTCTGGGATGTTGTGGAACGCCGACTTCGCGCCAGGCCTCGCCGACCGACGTCGATACCTCTCCTCAGTGCAGCACTCCGTGAAGAATGGGCTGCCATTCCCCAAGAAACCTTGAAAGCACCTGATTGAACGTATGCCTGCGGGAGTTGAAGCTGTCATCAAGGCTACGGGTGGGCCAAGACCATATACAAATTCCAGCTTTATCGATCGAGGGTGCCACGAACTTGTGAGTCATTTTCAGCTAGGTGTCCAGATACTTTTGATCAAATAGTGTATATACATACTTGAAGCTCCTCTTAATTAAATGTATATCTGCTTATTACTATCTATGTATGTGGAAACCCTTCTTGTGACCTATTGACATTACTTTGATACTCAGAGCGTTCGCTTGATCTTATTAACTGAAAGTTAAGCAGTTGCCTTTTAGATATCCGATGTGCTATCCTACTGAATTGGCCCAAAGTTTTGGTCAATAACAATTGTTTGCTGGTCGCAGCTAACTGTCTGCAATCTCTTTCTACCTGAAAAACGGGGCATCTAAAAAAGACGTGATCAGCGGAACCCTCCTCTCCACATTAACAGATTGGTGTGTTAGTACAACCTACTCAGTGCAGATGTTTAGGACATGGACCGTGATCCGTTAATTGATACATCATACATTGATTCGGTGCGCGCAGTGTGAGCCTGTTCCTGATGCTTTGGAATATGCTGTAAACACGCCATGAAGTGCTCTTAGTGTCCCAATCAGACTACCATTCATCGGGATTCCAGGTTTATAACTATCTTGTATCTGTACATTTACATCTATATCTACATAGGTACTCCGCAAGCAACCGTACGGTGCATGGCGGAGGGCACTGTGCACTACTACTTGTCATATCCTTTCCTGTTCCACTCACAAACAGAGCGTGTGGAAAACGACTGTCTGTATGCCTCTGTATGAGCCCTAATTTCTCTTATCTTCGTGGTCCTTACGCGCAATGTATGTTGGCAGCAATAGAATAGTTCGGCAGTCAGCTTCAAATGCCGATTCTCTTAATTTTATCGATCGTGTTTCTCGAAAAGAACGTTGCCTTGCCTCTAAGGATTCCCATCTGAGTTCCCGAAGCATCTCCGTAACATTTACTGATGATAACACAAAAACAGACTCTGAAATACATGCACAAATTACAAGTAAACTAGATAATGAATACGACAATAAGACGTTGGTGATACTTTCTGCTCAGGAAGAAGATGCTGGTGCAATTTCCAAGCTCAAAAGAGATCGTGCGGATGGTAGATCCACTGATAGTGCCATATTTGACAGCATTGCTAAACAAGGCTTAGCGAATAGTTATGATCCAGGCGATATGGAAAAGAGCTAGAGCAGTAGTGATAAAAATGGGGACGGGCATCACCAAAAAGTTATAGACCTATTTGCTCATTAAATGTCTTGGACAAAGTTCAGGAACGTCCGATCGGTTACAGGTGGACACGGAGGTCGTCCGTCTAAACCAGAGTCTGTATGGATCCAGAAAAGAGAAGTCTGTAGATGACACAGTTAATAGAGCTCTTCAGATTGTAAAAAATTCGACAACGAAGTATGCAGTCGCGCTGACGATTGACATTACAGACGCATTCGACAATCTCTGTGACCTGCGATGCTCGCACAGGGTCCCTAAATGCCTGTATTAGAGTTCTGTAGATTATTGTAGTGGGCGTAGCGTCCAATGGTTTGCAGGACAGAGCAAGGTAATCAGTGTAATTACCAAGGGTTGTTCTCATGGCTCCATAAGTGTTCCATTGTTCTAGGATCTAAGTATTGAACGCCTATTATATCTGTTAGACGGGTCAAGTGCTACTGAAGTGTCGCCTCATACGTTGATGACAACCTAGTAGTTGTGTCTGCAGCCTCCAAGGCGAGGCTTGAGGAAAATATGCGTTTGCTCAGAAGCAGCAGTGGTGCAAGAGCAACAAACTGACAATATTTGTCCATAAAAACACATACATACTTCTGAAGGGAAGACTTTCTGTTGTCACAAATCCATCCCTGAGGCTCGACGGAATACTTGTAGAATGCAGCACTGTTTGTAGATATTTACGCTTTCTTTTAGACGAGCAAATAAACTTCCTAGAACAGTCTAGAACCCTCTGTAACTCAGAAAGCGGCCAAAATTATGCATAAGACTGACGGTGCTGGTACCGATGATTATATATAAATGTGGCATGTGGTGGAGTCATATCACGAAGCTATCTTCAACGCCATTGTGGGCTTCTTTGCCAGCCTATGGGCGCATCGCTTTAGACTAGGCAGTTACAAAACAATACTGCGACGAATACAACGGAGCGTACTTCTGAGGCCACCAGTGTCCTTCGCGCTACGCCTGTGGAGGGTTCACTGGTAATTCTTGAGGTATGTCCGATGGATATCGTGGTACATTACAGGACAGCGCTGTATTCTTTGGGACGTGTGTAATATGATCGTATGTGTGAGCTCACAGGAACGCTAAATTACAGACTAATATCTCTCTAACTTCTGTTTGCAGCAAAATCCTTGAACATATCTTCAGTTCGAATATAACAAACTTTCTTGAGATTGAGAAGCTTATGTGTACGAATCAGCACGATTTTAGATAGCATCATCCATGCGAAACCCATCTCTCCCTTTCCTCACATACTGAGGAATATGGATGAAGGGCAACAGGCAGATTCCATATTTCTAGATTTCCGGAAAGCATCTGCACGGTGCCCCATTGCTGATTCTTAACGAAGGTACGAGCCTATGGAAATTCTGCAAGGTAGACCGCTAAGCCAACCCATTCCGTTTTCCTGATGTCAAACCCGATCTTGCTTTCCTGTGCTTGCCTCCCGGAGTTATTGTTTTTTCACCCTTCGATAACTATTGCATTATGGACACTGGATGTTAGGTACTGGAACACTTGCCAAGTATTAATCTTCGCTGCTGCCATGTGGTTTGCTGAAGTTACATCTATGTTAGTGGCTACGCCTTCTAGCTCCTCGAATGTACTCGACTGGCCTTCTGGATTTAAAGTAGTGAGGTCCATTTTCTGTATTGCGTTCTCTAGAATCTCACCTTGTTCGTCAGCTGCCTGTTGTATCACAAAAGAGGATTTTGCATTCGCGTCTGTTGCCAGAAGCAGACATGCACCTCGCGCATGTAGAGCAACGGTCCTGAGTTTATCTACATAAGATACGATAGGATGAGAATACTGTAGGTGTACGATTACTACAATCCTCTTTGTTAGCGCGTCCTTCACTTCCGCTGTGACCATGTGCTTGTCACGCAGCTGTGCCACAGACGCCACTGTGAATTTCCTACTTGTATCCACAATGGCAGACATTGCCTCATCTTGGCCAGTAACTGTTAACGTGTCCCCAGGAAAATGTGTCAAAGTATTGTTTCTACAGTATGGTTCTTGCAAACAGACTATATCAACACTCAGCTCGTAAATTAGTTTTCGTATTTCAGTCACTGCCAGATTACTTCGAGCAGCATTTATCAGTTGTATCTTTATCCTTTTACGTGTTTAAAGTGCAAACTAATCACTTCGGGGAAGAGAGGGTTGGGTCAAAGAAAACGCGTCCATACCATACGTTTTTACAAAATCCACGTATAAATGCTCAATATCGAATGGTTCGTTTCTTCCCGTGAACGCCTGCCGTAGGAGGACAAATAATGGTTTAAACTCTGTTAGGAAATTGTTTACTCCTAAAAATTCTAAAATCCTGGGTGTAGGACACGTGATAGATGTTCCTATAGAATGCGCAACTCTAATAATATGTCTATGAGCAACCTGCAGTACACTGGAATCATCCAAATGACTTAACTGGACATTAACTGCGAAATTATTATAATTTTTTTACGTGTGCAATTGAAAATCTCTTTTGCAGGGCTCGAAATGCTAGAAATATTTTTTGTATTTGATAGAAGGACCTGAGTTTTCGCTGCACTTCACTGTTTTGCGATTTTTGTACTCATTAGTATTATCAAGGTCATCACACTCCACTTTACACGGAAATAGGGCAGGCTCTACACATGATGTCGAAGTTGCGTGGGTATCTACCGCTAGTGCAGATAAGGTGTCAATGTTATCGTGATCATCACCACCTTCGTCATACTCTATGGTAGAAGTTCCATGTAGATGCGGCGTCAGATTGGACAGATGATGAGTCGGAAAGCCTCGCTTTGCAGGCTTAGCTGCACCAGGATCATCTCTTCCGTCAGCAGCCCCTGCAGCTTGGGTTGATGCAGGTGTTGTCCACATGGGCTCTCCCTGACCAAGTTCACGAACTTCATCTGGTCTGATTTGACACGTGATGAGAAAATGCCTTCTTGTCCTGAGGAAAGTTCATGAGTTATACTGTCTGCGTTAGAGCTTCCTCGATGTTCAGCTTTGCTTGCACAAATTTGATATAGCTCGAGTGAATTCATCATGCAACACAATTTTGTCTGAGTTGTTACTCATTTAGGAGACTGTCTTCTAAGTTCCTTTGCAACTGCTGTCTCTAACCTCTTCTGTAGTATCATGATGTCTACGAAATTCACGAAGTCAAGGTGCTACTTCTCAATAAACTCTGTAGTAACTGGTGCTGGAATATCACCGAATGTGACACTCCCCTCCCTGGCAGTACAATCCCACGTTTCAGACGCCAGGCTAGGACAAGAGCCAATTCCTGTCTGGTGTCGACGGGAACTTGTGCTCCAGTTTCCTGTGCAGAATATCTTCCCTTTGTTGTTTTACATAGATCGATATGGAGTTGACCACTTAGTTGGATCCATAGTCTGTTCTAGCTATTTCATGTTCTAAAAGCATTGCATAAGTTGTACAGTTTTCCCCAGGTGACTTACATTTCTTGGGCACATTTACACAATTAACAAAGGTCTCTTTTTTTGTGGTTCACATCTAATGGTATGTATCTGACTTTGCTTCATCTTGAAGCTTTTTTGCAGGCATCGTACTTTTCCTTTTCCACTATGACAACACTTTAGCTGTCCGGGTCGATTTCATTCTATTCCTGTCTTCGGATTTACTGCATCAACAAGTTTCTTCTTTACATCTATGGTATCCTTTTTCTCGGTGGGTCAGTGAGAGAGTGATGGTTTTCTTGTTTGCTGATTTCTGTATCTTAGCTTTGGTTCGTACGAAGCTGCGATAGCAGCATGTGAATGAATAGACGTAGTCGGTTTTTCTGTCAGCTTGTTCTCCTGCTCTAGAAGCTCAACGCAGGCTTTCAGCGCTCCCCGAATCTGCTTTGAAGGTTTGTCGACGTAAACTTTCATTCTCCTCTCGCAGTTCTTGTATCTCTCCAAGCAACGTGGACTGCAACATGGCCGATATGGGCACTTCCTGCGTCAGCTCGTTTGTTACGACAGTATTAACTTTCTTCGCTTCTTGAAGAAAACGTCGTCGCGGAATTCCTCAGGTGATTTCCCAGCCACATGAAATGGTTGGTGAATATCGCGTGTTACGTCGTCCATTGGCGTGATTGTTGGCTTCAGCAACCAGCTAGCAGCTGCTGTTGCTGAAGCCTGGCGCTGCCGACGCGGAGCGGCTGGTGCGACGCGGCTGCCGATGTAGCTGTACCGACCTGTAAATTCATTTCCTTGTGCTCATAACAATAGAACTGCTTGCAGACAATTATTTCGGATTTATTTCAACTTACACCTTACTATTTTTTGTAGCAAATCACTAAGAGTGCCCTGTTGAGTGACCGCCATCTCGTTGAAGCTTATGGCCTCGCTTTTGCGTTTTACAACCATAGGTGGGCTCTCGTATATCGGACACTGAATTCCTACTTCACGAGACGTTGATAATAAGCGGCTTTCCTTTGCATGCTGTTAGGTTCCAGGTCCAGTCAAGGTACGTGCAAAGGAGATGTTTCATGGACTGCTGGAGGTTATATATCGTGTGAACAGATTTCGCATATTATTACGTGAAATTCACAATCATGAATTGCATTTCGTGTCCAGTGTTTTCCACACTATTTAAATTCTCAGGTAACAGTTACAAATCTGAGCAAACATCTTGATAGCACCACTGGAATGCTATAAGCAGAAAGTTAACATACACTCAATTTAATTCACTGCACTTTGCATATCAGCACTAAGTGTGCAATATTCAAATGTTAACTACGCAAGCCCATTACTTGTCTGTTGACCTAATTATGAAAGTGGTTCAGAATGGTGCAAATGGCTCTGAGCACTTTGGGACTCAACTTCTGAGGTCATCAGCCCCCTAGAACTTAGAAGTACTTAAACCTAACTAACCTAAGGACATCACACACATCCATGTCGAGGCAGGATTCGAACCTGCGACCGTAGCGGTCGCCTGGTTCCGGACTGTAGCGCGTAGAACCGCTCGGCCACTCAGGCCGGCTATGAAAGTGTGTGTGTGTGTGTGTGTCTGTGTGTGTCTGTGTGTGTGTGTGTGTGTGTGTGTGTGTGTGTGTGTGTGTGTGTGTTTGTGTGTTTGTATGCGTGTGTGTGTGTGTGTGTGTGTGTGTGTGTGTGTGTGTGTGTGTGTGTGTGTTTGTGTGTTGTTCGTTTGTGTCAAAACTACCACATACCACAACCAGATTCAACTAAACTGATAAACACAAGCTATCTAAATTAATTCACAGCTACGAATGACCGTACAAGTATGATTAAAGCCAGTGATTAACTTATCCGGTTACTAAATTTCCATATTAATGAATTTTTCTGAAAAGGTGTTTATGACTTTACTTGGGAATCCCAAAGATTACCTGTGGGGCCAGCAGAACAGGGGAGAGCACACCACCATTCGATCATTAGAGAGGACAGACCTGCCCCTAGGGCAGGGGTAGGAGGATCCTTTTAGAAGGAACCAATATATTGTGTGGGTCTAAGTTCCACTGAAGAGGCGCCTTCGGTGCTGGCATCGTGAACGATGGCATGTTATTATGTAATGTTCTTAACGTTACACGTCCGCTGGTGCCAGCGATCGATGTCGCGAGCTAACACTGGCCAGGAATGCGTACCGCAATGCGTTGGGACCTTCTGGAAACTACTAGGCTCAATACTGTGGAAGGTAATGTCTGTGAAGTGGAGTGAGAGAAGAGACACTCCAGCTCTTGCTGCGTTTCAGAGCGCAGCATCCACAACCATCAGAATTCCGACAAGCTAACTGAGTTGTTGTTGATTCTGCTAAGGAACAATGAGAGCAGCTACCATTGGCTAATGTAAATAAATTCTGGATTTGGAGAACCGAGCTCACTTTTGTGTACGTGGAGAATGCATGATTGACTGAAACGCAAAATATGTCAGATAGGGGGAGTCAGAAGTTTTCTGTTTCTCAGCTCCAGCGCTTAAAACACAAATCATTGGTTAATTATATTAAAATTGAGTACAGGGAGGGGGGGGGGGGAGATTGGTTCATTGTTAGAATGGATCTCATACGTCAACACTCGAAGGAATGACCGTCACTGATGATCAATCGCATACGCAAGGCTCACACTCAGAAAGATAGAACAAGAATTCGGCTTCTAGCTGGGAGCACTCTGTAGAACTTACTTCCATCTGATACTCACCAGAGGACACTTGAGCCGAGAGATGGCCTTTGATTGAGGGCTCTGAGGAAGAATAGCTTTTGGTGCAGGCCAGGCGACAGAATTTTCAGCCATTACAGCACCTACACATGCACACGGGTAATGCAAATTATGGTGACAAACTGCAGCGTTTGCCAACCGAGTAGGCCTAATAAGAGGACGTATGTGAAATTCCAGATTGATGTAAAGTTTACCGCATGTTAATTAAGGCACTACTGTTAGCAATCTCAAACTCAAAGTGTGATCAATCAAAATAGTGTGTGCATGTAAGGTCTTTCTGCTGTTGTTTCTTTCCTCTACGATTAACATCTCTCACTCAATGTGTAACTTCCAAGAATTTAATTATTTGCCAAAATGTTATGTTGAAATGTATCCACCTCAAGGTCATTACTAACCTTCACCAAGATTTTGATATTTTAACTCCGTTATAAACTGTGTTAATACCTGATGCAAGTAACAGTTTCCTGTCACTATGCACTTGAAATCTACAAAGAAATATAATAAACAGGGTTTCATACTGACCATTGTGTCATTCAGTAGTTTCATGAGCTACTCCCTATTTTTATCATCTTGGGACATACAGCACCCATGTTTCTCAATTGCTGGCGCCTCCACTATTAATAAATTCAGCTCATTAAGTTACAGATTGAGCAATGTAGTTAAATTTACGTGATTCTATGGGGGCGATCTGTTTATCGGTAAGGTCACCCGGTACATATACTTCTGACGTCCACGGGATGTGTCCACTTTTATAGTATTTGTATGTGTGTTTTTATGGGAGACTATTTCTATATAATTTTATGAGTCAAATAGCGTTACGAAATTTGTTTTCCAGTGGCATGAGAATTACACATATTGCACAGCTTGAAGATTTCAGAGTTTGATTATTGCTACCTATGAGATTCGTGCCTGCTTTTCATCATAACACATGTCTTTTACTGTAAATCCAGTTTGTCAATGTTGTTGCAGTCACTGATTTTCGTGATCTTCAGTTGGAACTTATATTTGATACAACTTTATGCCCTAGTCTGTACTGTACAAGAGTATTTATCTCTACACAACTATGACAACATACTACAAGCACTTCAATCAGCAGACTGTAATCAAGTCGTGCTCTCCTCCAGCAACCCCACCTCACACGCACCTGTTCCTCTCCATTATGAAACTGATCGTTCCCTGATGCCTTACGTTGTGTCAAGCCAACCCATCTATTCTCTTAGTCTTATTCAACAACAAATTTCTTCTAACCTTCATTTACTTGCAATATTTCTCCATTATTTACTCGGTCTACTCATTTAAGCTTCTGTATTCTACTGTGGCACCATTCTTTCATTGTGAATCCTGTTATCGTCAACGTTTCGTTTCCGTACAATGTTACCAGACAAATACCGCCAAAAGGACTTTAATATATAATCGACATCAACACCTGCTTCTTTCTCAGAAACACATTTCTTGTGAGTCTGTCTCTTGTGTCTTCTCAGTTTCCCATCATCAGTTATCTTGCTGCCCAGACAGCAAAACTCATCTACTTTGTCTCATTTCCTACACTTTTTCGCTCCACTTCATTTGATTTCACTCCATTACTCTAAATAATCTTTGTTTTGCTGTTTTTGGTACTCTTCTCATAAGATCTTTTCGAAACTATTCATTTCGTCCAACTGCTCTGCCAAGTCCTTCCAGTCTCTGACAGAATTACATTGTCATTTGTAAACCTTCAAATTTTTTATTCTTATCTTTGAGCTTTAATTCCCTACACAAATTTCTCTGAATCTTTCGCACTGTTCACAACGTACAGACTGAACTGCATTTGGATTAGGATACAGCCTCTTATCTCGACTACTACCATTCTTTCGTATCCTTCAACTCATATGGCAACAGCCTGGCTCCTGGACAAGTCTATATAAATCCTTTCGCTCTCTATATTTTATCCCTCATAATTTGTGACTATAGAAGTGTTTTGTCCTCTATATTGTCAAAAGATATCTGTAAATATACAAACCCCGTAAACGTAAATTGGTCTTTCTTCAATCTTTCTTCTTAGATATGTCGTAGTGTCAGCCTCAACAATGGTTTTCTGTTGCGTTGCTTCTGAGTATATAAGTGAATAGAGAACAATATGTTTCCTAACCATACTCGAGAAACATGTGTAAGCTTGAAGTTTCACCCGTAAAACTGCATATCGTGCTCTTGTCTGAGGTTTTCATAACTTGATATAGAAAGGCAATAATTTCAAACATTCACTCAGAAATTTAGTTAGAGTTGACGGTTAGTTCGAAGGCCTATTAGGAGTGAAATCGCCTCCGAACAGGAAATTAAAGGCTGTTGTGTTAACGACCCACGCAAATGCGACTGGCAATGAGATGATAGGTTAGTCATTGAGCAAACATAAAAAGGACAGCAGTCGGTCCACGAATGGATGATAAGGTAGTGCACTGGTCGACTACGTTTCCGGTCTCTGGTTACTGACATCCTCACAGTAAGTGTGATCGCCTGAAAACATTCATTCACTGTATGTGTGTGTGTGTGTGTGGGGGGGGGGGGGGGGGGTCCGCGCAGTGCTCTATTCAGCTGAACATACTGGTAATGGCTTCCCATAGAGGAAGTTTACAATTCAATGCGACGCTAAGGGCTAATAAGACGGTGAAATAATTCAACCAGAAGGAAAAGAGAGGTCACGAGGACAAAAACTCCAGACCCGTGTAATCAAAGCTGGCTGACCAAAACATGTAAACTATAGATGTGGTTGATTGGATAGTGTGAACTCTGATGCTCGAATACAAATCTCGTTTGTTAACCACCGTCAGACCTCACAACGTGGCTGAAACTTGAGTGTAGTTCAATAAGGGAAGTATCTTGAGTATCTTGTACACCTAAAGACATGTTTCTTTCTTGTATTGTTCTCGCGATATCAGTTCATTTCAAGAAGAAATTGTTAGTTTCGAACATTTGTAAATAAAGAGAAGAGCAAATAGTACAACGTCTCTCACATGGGAATGATGTTTTAACCTATAACACTACATCTGATTTGTATTGACTTGGCATACGTATGCAGTTGTTAACAATGTCTTGTAAATACGGTCGCAGGTTCGAATCCTGCCTCGGGCATGGATGTGTGTCATGTCCTTAGGTTAGTTAAGTTTAAATAGTTGTAAGTTCTAGGGGACTGATGACCACAGATGTTAAGTCCCATAGTGCTCAGAGCCATTTTTTTTGTCTTGTAAATAAATCACAATATTCATAATACAAAAGATTCTCTTTAATTGTCAGTGTTTGAAATTCACTTCTCAACGTTTAGAAGAAGAAGTTTAAGATGTACCATTTCGTCAGTGACGCGGCTGTTAGAGATGTAGCATAAAACTTGGACTGGTAAAGAATGGAATAAGTTTGGCTGTTCCCTCTAAAAAGGACAATCCTGTGAGTAAACTTGGAAAATGCGTGTGTTTGTACGTAGGTATCAATCACTTTCAAAAGAAGTACAAGCGCTTATATTATAAAGATAAGCAAAAAGAAAATTACAATGGCGATCTGATTCGTCAAAATGCGTCAAAAGTAGTTACACAGCACACTTTTTATACTGTTGAGCGCAACGGTAGTAAGAGACCTACGTATCTCAATTTAGGATGGAATACATAAGTAGAGAGATTCAAGAAGGCAGTAGATACTACTAATTTGTGTTGAGTGGTCTGTGTTACAAAGGGTCTGCTTCCTCAAGTATGTATTACTCTGTTCGCAGTAAAGGCAAAAGTTAAGCATCTGAAGAAGGCCATTCCCATAACATTTCCACACGTTTCGCGTGTAAAATCAATGGTTCTAAGTGATGCTGAGTTACAACACGTAATAGCGCAATAATCACCAACAGCAAGCAAGGCTTTCTTACCTGATTTGTGGGCAAAAAATAACTGCCATGCCGAGACAATGCACCAAAATTTAAGCTCTTTCCAGTTGCTATTGGTCCAACTGCACATCGAGAACTGTATTTAAGCGTAACATGAATAAAATAAAATAAATGTTCTGCGTAAAACTGATTGTGCACCCCGTGTTTTTATGAACGAATATACTGTTCTTCAAAAACATGGACATAAATTACAATGAGAATCATGTGCATATTCAATCTCATAAATCAAGCTTGCATCGTCAGAAGCACAATCCGATATCTCTTAGAAAACTGACAATCTCTTTTTCATAATAGGACTGAGGAATTGGGTACAATGAAATGAAATTAGAAATGAAGTTATAAGCTGCTTCTCGGAACTTCATAAATTCGCATCGCCTGTCACCCTACACCACAGCACATAAATACGCATGACTGAAAAGCAGCTTTCGGATTATTACAATCATGACCTAACTCACCTCGAATGGTACCACAGAATTTAGCAAACTAAAATAACTTGAAACTGTCTTACCGGTAATCTTACACATCGTTCGGATTATAGCTCTCCATGAGGCAGAAGTAATTTCATCGGAATAGCATACTCCATCACATATAGCTCCAAACACAGACAAGCGTAAGACACCAAGCACAGTACACGAAAAATACTGCAACTATAAATAGAATGAAACTGGAATTGCTGGCTTCCGTCGAAAAGTGAAGGCACGTGGTATTCTTTACTGTAAGGGCCCATGATTTGCTGAGAGACTATTTTTCGATATAGATAAGCTTTCCGAAGCAGTGATTATTCAAATAGTTTACAAACGTATCAGAATTGACATATAATGTAGCTGGCTAGTTTAATAACTGAGACATAGTTGTGAAATAGACACGAGTGTTATACGTCTTGAAACAGATGTAAATTGTGAGGAGATAATAAAAGCGCCATCTTTCAGTGTTAAATGATCTTGCTAACCCCTATTACACGTTGTCAAATAAATCACCTATCAGCTATCTAATTTCCAAACTTATTTTATTTGGCTACCAGTTTCGATGATTTTCTAAGCCATCTTGACGACCCTGACCGACATATAGGAAGACTGGGTTCCAGTCAGAGTAGGAGCCAGCATTTGAACACTGGCACCTATAGGTTTCCGTTTGCTACAGCAATCACGTCAACCATCGGCAGGTAATTGTTGAAGTGATCACTGTAGCAAGCAGAAGTCTACAGGTGCCAGTGTTCCAATGCTGGCCCCTGTTTTGACCGGAACCGAGGTTGGAATCTTCTTACACGTCGGTCAGGGGCTTGAACGTGGCGTAGTAAATCGCCGAAAGTGGTAGCCAAATAAAATAAGTTTGAAAAGTAGACGGCTGATAGGTGTTTGATTTGACATCCTACAGTGAACACGTGACCGCTACGGTCGCAGTTTCGAATCCTGCCTCGGGCATGGATGTGTGTGATGTCCTTAGGTTGGTTAGGTTTATGTAGTTCAAAGTTCTAGGGGACTGATGACCACAGATGTTAAGTCCTTTAGTGCTCAGAGCCATATTTTACAGTGAACAGCCGAGTTACGGAAACAATCTGAAAATTGAAGGGGGAACATTGCCATCACCTACAGTGGGGCATTAAGCGAAATCTAAGGTGACGGGCGAAAATGCGGACCGGACCGGGTTTTGAACCCGAGATCGCCTGCTCAATAGGAAGTTGCGGTAATCACTGCACCATCCGGGACGCAGTGTTCGTGCAACTGCACGGACTATCTCGCCTCGCCTCACGGGCAATCCACATTCCCACCGAACGCCACCTATGCGCTATGGGAATCTCTAAGTAACGAACAGGAGTACAATGGACACGGACTGCGGATGTGTGGCTCTCAGTGGGATGGTGGATCGCCCATGAGGCGTACCGAGATAGTCCGTGCAATTTCTATAACACTGCGTCCGGGATAGCGCAGTACTTACCTCACTTGTGTGGTAAACAGGAGATCTAGGGTTCGAATCCCGGCCCGGTACACATTTTCGCTCGTCGCCGCTGATTCCGCTTAATGTCCCGCTGCAGCTGTTAGCAGTGATCCACCTTCAGCTTATATATAGCGTTCCAAAAGTGCGGGATCTGCGTGCTATCTGTTCTTTCGAGGGAACAGGTACCATGTATTCAAATAACATCTCTGAAAAGGTAGACACACACGTGGTTGGTTGGCCGGACAGGCATTCGACTCATGCTATGCAAGTTGTCCTTCCTCGTCTCTGTTTGGGAAGGAATGAGACATGTATCTTCTTAGCAATTCAAAAACCGAATTAGTCACATAAAAATGATTTTTTTTACTATGTCCCCTCACAAAACTAGTAGAAGCACACTAAACACGACCGAAAAGCATGACTCGAATAAAAAATTGAGAAAATAAAGAATATAAAATTTGCTATTCTCATCGTTGCTTCTAGTATTTTGATATTTGAAAATACTACCTTTTTCTTAAGAGGATTTCGCAGGAAACTGGCGGAAATAATTGAACGACGGTTGAACAATCCATTAATTATGAACGGGACAACAACGCGGCATTAGTGCAAGTATGCTGCTTACCTTCATTCCCGAAAGGCTTTGATCTCTGAAGCATAGGGGAAGGAGTTTCTTAAAGCAGCATGTTATTAATAAAGAGAATACTCTCCAAGAGGGACCGTTAATAAAATATGGAGAGGAACTTCAAAGACTTGTTACCGTTGCCCGTGTGGCAGTCTACATTTTCCGCCTTTCATGAGAGAGGCAAACTTTATTTAGATATTACAGGGCTGCTAACGAACTGTACCCTCGTAAATTCCATAATGCTAACAACGGAGCAGAGACAACGACAGGAGAGACACGTAACACCATCACGCAACTTATTTCCATACGTACTTCACACTTCACAATTTTTTAATGAAGTCTCACTTAAAATAAAAGAAACAGGCCAGTTAACGATGAACTCATGATGTGTGAAGTGCAGGTGAAAGGAAGTAAATTTAACTTAACGATTATTGTTGGTGTTGCACGACCCACAATTCTAAAACAGTTATTAAGAAAGACAACAGAGGATATTTTTAATTTATGCTTTCTTTTTCAATGCAGATATCATATCACGTGTACAAAAACCTGAGAAGAAACTACTAGTGACATTTGGCATAAACTGTCAAAATGAAAGGTGTCTAGTCGTAATAAGGGATTTATCCTACGTGTAAGCTCCACTCTAGTCGAGACTACACATTCGTAAAGAATGGAGCACTGTTACTTTTTCGGTATTTTTTCTCTGACTATTGGTGTTGTTAAGACAGAACCAACGTGAACACGCCAGCTGGAGGTTTGAAAATCGAAGCGACCTTCATTTTTGCGTCTAACATCCAAGGGCCCTGCCTGTAGACCGATGTACGTATCAGTCAGTGAGATGGAGGTACAGACCTCTAAGCAGTCTACAATAGACAGTTCAGCTTGTGCTGTTTGTAATTATTTCCTATATGAGCCAAACTTTTCCCAGTTATCTTTTTTATTCAGCCAATGTCTTATCCCTCTGTCCGGTAAGTAAGTTGAAAATGCAGTGAAGGGTGAAATACGTCAAATGTTGTCAGATTACATTGGATCAAAATAATACTTATTCCATAGATTATGAATAAGACACTCCGTAATGATGTGGAATGTGTCAATTTCAAAAATTGTTTCTTTACATGCAATGGTTCTTCAGTGTACCTTACACGGTTCGGCAGTTCATTTACCCCTAGGGAAATGTTTATTTGAATTTGCTTATTGGAACTCACACAAATTTACTTTTGACTGTCCTTGTCCTTGACTCAAACAACAACAATCAATGTTATAGACACAAACCCTTGTACGTACAGTAAGTATACCAGGCGTGACATCTTACAAGACTCGAAAGATTCGTGATTATTAGACAAGATTGGCCCCTCGTGTGGTGACAAAAATGATTTCAAGACGTGTGAGCGCTTAACTGTTTGACCCAGTCTTTGTGATCGCTTTATGTTCTGATTGAGTTGGGTGAAAATTTAATGGAACGAATCTCTGTGAATGGTGAACCGATACTTCACTCTTCCGGTAACCCCAGCAGTCAAAGATCAATGCAACAAGTGTGTTATTTATTCTCTTAATGGGATGGGGTAGCGTAACACCAGGTGTAACGTCTCCATTTATTATGGCATACTAGTTATTTATTGTATTTAAAAATCTATTGAATCGGTTCAGAAGACGACTCCGAGTAAACGACGAGACATGCACCTAATTCTTTTCTGACCTGGGCAATGATCGATCGAGTAGGCGTCATAAAGAACGGACCACTCGAGACCAAGGGCAAGCTGGACAGTGCAGAAGGATAGTTCCAAATGCGAATAGGTGTGGGAGGAGTCGGAAAGGAAAGTGCGTGGTCCAGTGTTAAGGAATAAGGGGTTAAGTTGGTTAAGGTCAGCCAAGAGGGAACCTCAGAGAAGTTCTGAGAGAACCCCAAAGAGGATGATGCGCATTAAAGTCACCGAGTAGCCGAAATGGGCTGCGCAATAAGCTGAAGGAAGTCTGCCCTGGTGACTTCGAATGATGGAGGGACATAAATGGTACAGAAACAAAAGTTCTGGTGGGGAAGGAAAAGGCGAACTGTAACAGCATGAAGATGAGTAGTCGAGGAGATAGGTTGCCTATGGATGTCAATACGTATGAGCAGCATGACGTCTCCATGAGATGGAATGCCGAACTCACGGGGGAGGTCAAAAGGAACTGGAAAGAAATGTGAAAGCTAAAAGTGGTAGTGAGGGAGCAATTTTGTTTCCTGAAGGCAGAGTACAAGGGGACGCTGCAATGCTAAAAGCAGCCGTAAATCCTCTTTGTGGGACCGAAGGCCACGAACGTTCCATTGGAGGAGTCATGATGAGGAACAGATGTAGGGGTGTCACCTTGGCAGCTGCTGAGTGACAGCCTGGGAAGAGTCGCTACTACAGGGAAAGGCGCAGGAGGATCCAGCTCCATGGGATTCACAGAAGCATCAGCTTGCTTGTGCTGCCAGTCTGTGGAGTCCAACACGGAAAAACCGTTTGTGGCGCGCACCGGTGACACGGAGGTCAGGTATCACGTGCAGCACCATCGTAGAAGACCTTCGAGTTGGTGAAGGAGAAGTCTGTTTGCCATTTTTGAACTTCTTCGAGCCTTTCTGGTTAGAGGAAGACTCGGTTGTTGCTTAGCTGGAGGGATGTAGGAAGTCTTCACTGGAGTACCTCTTCTGTCCTTTCTGGGCTACCGGTTATGTAGCTGGTGGCTTCGCCTCTTGAGGCAAGAGTTTGATGGCTTGTGGCACAGCTGGACAGGGTGATGGCGATGCTGCCTTGACACTGAGCGATTTCACAACCTCAGAGCCTAATTTGCGGTCACATGCTTGCATATCCATATCCTTCATGAAGCGAGGGGTGAAAAGAACAGATTTATAGTTGCCAGACGGGAGAACGCAGGGTTTTCGGCTAGCCAATAACTTGCGAGCGACTTGGTAAGAGAGTTTTTCCTTTACCTGTATCTCTTGGACAGCCCGTTCATCAAGATACACGGGACAATATTGAGAGAAGGCGGCATGGCCGCCACTGCAGTTGATACAGCGGGGGGAGGGAGCTGGACAATCGCCCTCGTGCGCATCCCTACCGAAGGTTAAGCATTTGGCTGGGTGTCAACAAGACGTTCTAGTGTGGTCGATATGATGACAATGGTAGCAGCACATCGGGTTCGGAATGTACAGCCGAACTGTGATACTTTCGTAGTGTGCTTTGATCTTGGAAAGAAGCACCAAACTATCAGAGGTGAGGAAAAGAGTACGAGTGGGCACTAAGGAGGAATCTACCTTTTTCATCACCTGATGTATGGCAATGACACCCTCATCAGAGAGGTATGATTGGATTTCGGCCTCGGTGAGACCATCCAGCAGCCTAATGTAAATAACACCATGGGAATAATTTAAAGTTCTATGGGCATTAACACGAACATGGTGGCCGTGGAAAAGCAAGGCGGCAAAAATTTGATGTGCGTGAGAATCAGAAGTAGTCTCCAAAAGCAGAGTGCCATTCTGTAAGCAAGAGAAGGATTTCACAGAGCCGGCAATTGCATCATCACCTTTCTGAATAATAAATGGATTTACCGTGGGGAAGGACTGACCGTCTTCAGTATGTGAAACCACGAGGAACCGTGGTGAATCAGGAAGGATCTTTGAATGTTTACGTTTCGTAGACGTTGATTATGAAGAGGATTGGACCTTCGTGAGAAAATCCCCCATCATTGCCAGCGTCTCCGATGGCGTGTTCCTTCCTGCTGGGGGCCCCCTTCACAAGGGGGCGCACCTGCCTCCTTAGGTGATTGTTCACACCTCAGGCGACACCTCACAAACACCTGACAGAGGAACCAATAGGCAGTTTTGGAAGGTTGCATCTCAGACAATCACCTCTCCTTGGACCTGGCCTGTACCAAGGGGTACGTGCAAAGCCTACCTGTCGACCTGGGGCAGGGAATTACGCATTTCCCAGTCACCTATTACGCATCAGACGCCTGAACCGGCCTTCAGGAGCGCACAGGGAGGCAGAAGGAAAAAAGGAACCTCAAAATCAGAAGCGCAGGAACGAGAGGGGGAGGAAAACAAAGAAAGGAAAATAGAGCTAAAAACCGTAGTGAGACTTTTCTTACATCAGTGGCAGACAACGCAGAACATTCCCAATAACACCACAGACGTGTTCCCCAAGGGAGGGGAAAAGGAATAGCAAGAGGATAGAGATGCAGGACGGTAGGGAAAAGATACTGCAAAGGCTGGGGCCCCGTCGTAGCCAAGCACTAACCCCCCTAGGGGAAACAGTTCGTTGTCACTGTGCTCAAATTATTAATGAAATATCGCAAAACAAATACCCAGCTTCTCTTAGCTCATCAAATGACCTCATTCAAACTCGTTGAGGTGTGGATAATGGCGTCTTTCTCGCCTTAAAGTCACCCTCGGCTACCATCAACTCACCACATTCAGTCTATAAGGTAAATAACGTTAGCGACCGTTACAGCTGTATTTAAAGCAAACCTGATTTGCGTGCTCATAGTACTACCATTTGACCAGGCATCATATTTCAGATGAAGATACACGCCTGCCAACTTTCATTTATGTCTCACAACTCCGTTTTGGTGTTGCGATTTTTTTCTATCAGTGTACAGGCCCTTTGTACAGCACTTGCATAAATTGAAAGTTGAATATTTTATGTAAGTGAGACCTTCCTCTCGTGTCTCCAACTTTATCTAGATATAATTTTAACTGCGAACTTCTCTAATCACTTCTCTGTAAATACTTGTGTAATCTGTCCTCCCACTGAGAACATAAACGAGAACAGTTTGAATTTTTAATACAACGAAATATTTTAAAAAGCATTAGATTATTAACTGCTTTCAGTACTTGTAGTCTTCATTACAATTTGTTTCGGATGTCTTAGTTGGCTCAACTAATCGTATAATTACTGCTTGCAGCAGAATGTTCAGTTTTTTATTTACATTATGTACTTGGAGTGAGATATAGCAGTACAATTTCGATACTAAAACAGGTCCTTCACGGAACGACATGGTACACACAAGCCAGCCTCATACAAAGCGACATCCACCTAATTCCTCAAGATGAACAAAGATTATACATACATCAATGATATTGTTTTACACAACAGATGACTTACGTATAGATAACCTTTTCTGAAATTTTGCCAAGTGTCAGGGCTTACGTTACGATATAAAATGGAAAGAAATGACTCTGGTAAAAATGGAAATTATTTAAAAATACGAACTCCATAAGGTACCAAACTAAGGAACACACATTAAATTTTCTGAAAGTACAGCCCATGTAACTGAAAAAAAAAACCATTCTACTAAAGGAAACAGACAAAACGAGCATACAAAAAAAGAAACTAGAAATACCCTCACAGGCTCAGCTATTTTTCCCACGATTTTCGGAAATAACATTTGCATCGCGAGTAAACGTACATTATACTCCCAAACAGTGAAATATTTCTAATCAATAATTCCTTGTAAATCGGCTCATTTTCGGAACTAAGAAAACGAGCATCACAATGCAATGATAATGTTAACTCGTTAGTATGTTGTCACCAGTGACAATATTCATTCGTAGACAACATCACCTGCATTTTTCTACTAACAACTCGTAGCTGAACCACATAGTCCCAATATACGGCAGGGTCGTAAATACAAGTGGGCTATTGCGAAGAGCATCATACATTACGACATACGATACAGATCAACCAGGCACCGTACATTCCATTCGTGTTGGGAATTGTTTCCTGCGACACTTCAAAGGTACTTGCATATTATGCCTAACGGAGATCTCTTGGCTTTAACGGAAAAATTGTTGACTAATAGCCTCACCTACACCTCAGGCTACGCTACAGATCAGTCTGTCATCACACAAAGTTTTTTCGCTGTCGTATTCGTTCGTAACTCACAATGAAACTGTTGCATTCGAACCTAACCTAGACACTGGGCTACGCTACGGATCAGACTGTCACCACACAGGGAGCTTTTCCACTGTCACATTCGTTAGCTTCGCCAACTCACAAACAAACTGTTGCATTCTAACCTTAGCTACCACTCGGGCTATGCTACAGATTAGTCTGACACCACAGAAAGCGTTTTCGCTGTCGCATTCGTCAGCTTCAAAATCACATCTAAATTGTTGCATTCCAGCATCCTTAATGGGAACAGAAAGCTGGTTGAAACCAGACGTCAATGACAACGAAATCCTAAGTTCAAATTGGAATGTTTATCATAAGGATAGGATAGTCACCAATGGTGGCGGCGTGTTTATTGCAGTAAAAAATTCGATAAAATCTAGCGACGTTAACACGGATTCCGAATGTGAATTAATCTGGGTGAAATTGAGAATCAAAGAACCGTCAAAAATGCTGATCGAATGCTTTTATAGACCACTTGAATCAGGATCTGTAGTTGTAGAGCGCTCCAGACAGAACTTCCACAATATCATCAGTAATTTCCCTGATCATGCCTTTGTAATAGGAGGTGACTTCAATTTTCCAGGTATAGACTGCAAGTATTATGCCATCAAAACAAGTAGCAGAGATAGGGATTCGTGTGGCATTGTTCTAGATGTCTTTTCCGAAAATTACCTTGAGCAGACAGTTAGAGAACCAAATCGAGCTATGACGACGGGTCCTACAAGGAATGTTAAGAAAAGTAGGAAGATATATATGCCCAGCAAGAGTGGCACGATACAAATATCTCAGCAATCAGCACCAAAAATTCTGCGATCAGGACGTAGATTTGGAGAACAAATGAAAAAATTCAAAGGCATCGTTCAATATGCCCTAGACAAGTACGTTCTGAGTAAGGTTTTAAGGTATGGGAAAGATCCAACATGGTTTAATAGCCGTGTTCGAAAGGCGCTACGTAAACAAAGAGCACTTCATCTCAGATTCAAAAGAAGTAAAAACCTAGCTGACAAACAAAAGCTGAACAAGGCGTAAAAGAGCGTGAGGAGAGCTATGAGAGAAGCGTTCAATGATTTTGAAAGAAAGACGTTGTCAACCGACCTGAGCAAAGACCCTTAGAGATATTGGTAGTACGAAAAATCAGTAAGTGGGTCAAAATCGTCTACTCATTCTCTCAGTGACCACACCGACACAGAAACGGAAGGTAACAGAGAGAAGGCCGAAATACTGAATTCGGTCTTACGAAGTTGTTTCACCACGGAAGATCGTAACACAGTCCCTTCTTCCAATCGTCAGACGAATGTCGAAATGGCAGATTTTGAGATAACCGATCGCGGAATTGAAAAGCAGCTATAATCGCTTAGCAGTGGAAAGGCGTCAGGACCAGGTGAGATACTTATAAGATTCTATATAGATTATGTGGAAGAACTCGCTCGCCTCTAGCAGTAATTCATCGTAGCTCGCTTGAGCAACGAAAGGTACTTAACGACCGGAAAAAAGCGCAAGTCATTCCCGTTTGTAAGAAAGGCCGTAAGACAGAGTCACACAATTGCCGTTGTGCATCAAGGAGAGATTTACTATCGAAATTTCGGGACAGCAGTTTTAAGGAGGAGTCGGACAACACATTACTCCCCCCCAACATACATCTAACGTATTGACCACGAGAAGAAAATTCTAGAAATTGGAGCCAATACAGAGGCTTACCGTCACTCATTCTTCGCACGCACTATTAGCGAGTGCAACAGGGTTCGAGGGATTAGATAGTGGTATCGAAAGTACCCTCCGCCGCACACCTTAAGGTGGCTTGCGGAGTATCATGTTGATGTACATGTAGATCTAGACCCCGAATTCGCTACGGATCAGTCTGTCACCACACAAAAAGCTTCGCCAACTCAAAAAGAAACTATTGCATTCCAACCTTACCTACAACTCGGGATATACATCAGTCTGTCACCACGCAGAAAGCTCTTCTGCTGTCAGATTCGTTGGCCTTGCGAACTCACAACCAAACGGTAGCATGATACCCTAACCTAGACATCGGGCTACGCTGCAGATTAGTCTGTCGCCACACAGAAAGCTTTTCTGCTATCACATACGTTGGATTCGCTGACTCACAAGCAAATTGTTGCATTCCAACTTAACCTAGACCCTGGGATACGCTACCTATCAGTCTTTACCTCACAACGCTTCTTCGCTGTCACATTCGATGGCTTCGCCAACTCACTACCAAATTGTTCCTTTCAATCCTAACCTAGACCTTCGGCTACGCTACAGATCAGTCTGTCACCACAGAAAGCTTTTCCGCTGTCAGGTTCGTTGGTGTCGCCAACTCAAAACCAAACTGTTGCATTCCAACGTAACATAGATCTCAGTTTACGCTATAGATCAGTGCGTCACCACAGACACCTTTTCCACTGTATGACTCGTTGGCTACATTATCTCATCATAACGTAGACATCCGGCTAAACGATTCTTCAGCATTCTTCTGTAGCACTACATTTCAAAAGCTTCTGTTCGCTTGTCTAAACTGTTTAGCATCTATATTCCACTTCCATACATGGCTACACTTCATAGACATACTTTCAGAAAGGACCTCCCGACACTCTGTGTTAACAAATTTCTCATCTTCAGCAAAGCTTTTCTTGCTATTGCCAGTCTATATTTTATACCTTCTCTACTTCGAACATAATCCGTTATTTTGCTTTCCAAACAGCAAAACTCATTTACTACTCTATGTGTCTCATTTCCTAATCTAATTCCCTCAGCAACACCTGATTTAATTCGACAACATCGCATTATCCTCATTTTGCCTTTGTTGTTGTTCATCTTATATCCTCCTTCCAAGACACTGTCCAATCAGTTCAACTGCTCTTTCAAGTCCTTTGATGTCTCTGACACCAGAACGATGTCATTGGCAAACCTCAAAGTTTTTATTCATTCTCCCTGGACTTTAATCCCTACTCCAAGTCTTTCGTTTCTTTACTTTACTGCTTGTTCAATATACAGAATGAATAACATCGGGGATTGGCTAGAGTCCTGTCTCTCTCTCTTCTCAACCACTGCATCCCTTTCATGCCCCTCGACTCTTACAACTGCCATGTGGTCTCTGTGCAAATTGTAAATAGCTTTTCGCTCCCTGTATTTTACCCCTGCCACCTTTACAATTTTAAAGAGAGTGTTCCAGTCAACATTGTCAAAAGCTATCTCTAAGTCTGTAAGTGCTATAAACTTAGAGTTGGCTTTCCTTACCGTATGTTCTGTGAGAAGTCGTAGGATCAGTATTGCGTCGCGTGTTCCTACATTTCTCCGGAATCTAAACCGATCTTCCCCAGGGTCGGCTTCTACCAGTTTTTCCATTCTTTCGTAAAGGATCCTTGTTAGTATTTTGTAGTTGTGACTTACTAAACTGATAGTTTGGTGATTTTCACACCTGTCAGCACCTTTTTTCTCTGGAATCGAGATTATTATATTCTTCTTGGTTTCTGAGGGTATTTCGCCTGTCTCATACATTTTGCTCACCAGATGGGAGAGTTTTATCATGTCTGACTATCCCAAGGCTATCAGTAGCTCTAATGGAATGTTGTCTACTCCCGGGGCCTTGTTTCGACTTTAGTCTTTCAGCGCATTGTCAAATTCTTCTCGCATTATCGTATCTCCCTTCTCATCTTCGTCTATGTCCACTTCCATTTCCACAATATTGCTCTCAAGTACATCTCCTTCTACAGACCTTCTACCTACCCCTTCCACCTTTCTGCTTTTCTTTCTTTGCTTAGGACTGGTTCTCCACCTGAGCTCTTGATATTCACGTAGGTGGTTCTCTTTTCACCAAAAGTCTCTTTAATTTTCCTTACCCCTTAGTTTTTCTTACCACTAGTGATATATGCTGCTACAAGCTTACATATTATCTTCTCTAGCCATTCGCGCTTAGTCATTTTGCACTTCCTGTCGATCTCAGATTTTAAACGTTTGTATTCCCTTTCGCTCGGTTCATTTATTGTGTTTTTTTTATATTTCTTCCTTTTATCGATTAAATTCAAGGTCTCCAGGGTTACTCAAGAATTTCTACTCGCCCTCCTCTGTTTACCTACTGGATCCTCTGCTGCCTTCACTAGTTCATCTCTTCACTGCATTCCTTTCCTTGTTATCAATCGTTCTCTAATGCTCCCTCTGAAACACTTGACAATATGTGGTTCTTTCAGTTTATCTAGGTTCCATCCCCTTAAATTCCTGCTTTTCTAATCTGCAGTTCTTAACCAATTAATTGTGATCAGAGTCGACATTTGCCCTGGAAATGTCTTACAATTTAAAGTCTGGTTCGTAAATCTCTGTCTAATCATTTTATAATCAATTTCAAACCTTCTGGTTGAGCAGTGATTTATTTTCAGACAATATTCTTAAGAATTTATTTTATTTACTAGCGATTCATCAAGAAAATTAACACATTCAATCATACTATGTAAGCATGGAAGTAGTTGCCAGGGAGTAACTGATGAAATCATAACAATATTCCTTTTAACAAATGAGAATTTTATTCAATTTAATGGTGCCTAAAAACATTTTTTAAAGGGAACAGATTTAAAATTATGATCAGAAAGCACCCTCTAAATGTCAAAGTTACAATTTATGCAGAGGCAGAAAGAAACAAGTTTTGACTGTATGAGCTTTCGCGCAGAGAACCTTCCCGCTCCCTTTTGACACAGCTGTAATTGCGACCGCTCACAAAAAGACTACACTGGTGCAAATCTGCAGCACACCAGATAACTTTAAACTAAGAGTTTTATCAATTTACACAAGCACACAAAGTATGCACCCACCGTAGGAGGGATGGAAATGGTACATAACACTAACGATTAAAATATTAACCTTGCCACCGAAGGTGCAACTTGATTTTAACTTGTAAGAAAAGTGTTACAGTGAAAGGGTGGCAACTGTATATACTAAAATGATCATTTAAACAAAAGCCCACGAAATGCAATCTTATATAAAATTCTGCAAGGTCGGCCAAACAATTGTTAAGGTGCTCTACAACACAGAGATACCGCCTATCAAGATCATAGGCACTAATATCAGATTTTCCAAAGATCAAAACATATTTCAGGTATTAGGCCGTTACACTCCAAGCAATACATTCGTTAACACACCAATTCCGACAAACGTGACAGAGGCAGCTACTAACGTACGGTAGATTGATAGGGAGATTGCCGAACAACTCGAACCGCAGGTTGCTCTAACCCGCCCCCACTCCACAAGGGAAAAACGGACCACCTAATTTATAAACAACCACTTTCCCGCGGGTGGGCAAACGGAGAAGAATGGTGGGACGACCCCAAAGCAAAACGGCTGGTGACCTCACCAACAACACAAGTAGAATTTAACAAGAGGAAATCAAACAAGATATCACCAATCATTTAGCTTCTAATAAACTGCGATTTCTCGAGAAGACCTGGTGCAGCACCCCCAAATCGCTCTCCCGAACCGTCCGCTGCCAGCCGCTTCAACGGCCGCAGGAAGGCGCGCCATCTCCCGTCTCACGGCGTCGCAGCTGGCACCGGCCAGACCGATGTCGTGGGTTGCCTCCTCCTGCTCGCGTGTCGAACGCGTAGTCAATACCCCTCGCTATACGCCGCGGCCCACTGGACTCAAGTGGCGACCTCACATGCGCCGACGCTCAAGACGGACAAGTCATCTTTTGTCTCAGTGCGCGACCGACCAACCGATCGATCCAACCGCCAATGACCATTGCCTGAGCAAACCCGAGCAGACTAGCGGCCTAACGCGCAGACTCAGATGCAGGAACTAAGCCCCGACCGGGCGACCACTCACTGAGTTCTCTTACTGGCGGAGTGGAACGACTCTCATTTTGCCGGATTTAAAGGTTAATCCGAACGACTAATTGCCTAACAAATGCGGACTAGCAAGCTGGGGACGAGAGACTCACCCAGACTGACCGACTGGCGAAGTAATAGCGCCGTTTAAATGCACGTGAACGGGGAACCTTTCCCCTTTTCCACCAGAGGGAGACATCAAAGCTGTGATTGCCACAGGGGCGCCACCGCCAGAAAGGGAGGGCGACTGCTTCAGACTGCGCGCTGCGGCGCGCTCTTCAAAGCAGCGATTTTTACCACGGCTCACCGGTGTCTCCAGGTTTCTTCCACGTATAAAACCTTCTCTCATGATCCTTAAACCTGGTGTTAGCTATGATTAAATTATGCTGTGTGGATAATTCTACCAGACGGCTCCCTTCTCCATTTATGTCCCCAATTCACATTCACGTACTACGTTTCCTTCTCTTCCCTTCCCTACTATCGAGTTACAGTGCCCCACAACTATTAAATTTTCGGCTCCCTTGATTATCTGAATAATTTTTTTATCTTATCACACATTTCCTCAATGTTCTCCTCATCTAAGGAGCTAGTTGGCATATATACTCGTACTGCTGTGGTGGGTGTGGGCTTGGAGCCTATCTTGGCTGCAATAATTGTGTTCGAACAGCGCGGAAGTGGGAACGATGGAGGACACATCAAACTAGTGCCTTGTGACATTAAAAAACTGGCGCACTGTCCGAACCGGTTATGAATCCCCACAGTAATTAATTTATAGTGGCGCTGAAATATCGTACCGTGTTATGGTAACTGCCTTTGAAACGGAATTTCGTTCCAGTATTTTATCCCCGAAACCCAGATGGTGAAAAGGAGGAAACTTGGCGGACGTGGCATGCGCTAACAAATCGGCTGTGAAGAAGTGAGTGGCCGGCGGTTTCGAGGCTCGCGGCGCGCAGAACAAAGCGGCCCGGCCGGCTTCAGTTCTCTGCTCGGCCTTTGCTGTCACGCCTGTGACTGATGGGGCCTGGCGCGCGCGCCCCGCACTCCCGCCGGCCACCGCGAGAACACGTAATCAGCCGCGCTGACGAGCGAACCGCTGCCCGAGGCCCGCAGAAGCCGCCGCACCGTGTCAGATGGGCGGGCGGTCTGCGCTGCCGGCGTTCACTGTGTGCCAGCGGTCGGATAGGTATCGGCGCCGGCAATACCAAACGTGGTGTGATGCCACTGTGCAATGCTTATGTCGCTGTTGGCATCTAAACAGGTCTTACGTTGAAATAATACCAGTCGCTTGTCTGTAATTCTAAGAATTATTAATTGCCTGTATCTTAGAGATTGCGCTACTCTCCCTTGGCACTTTGTACAGAAGATCTGCAGCGGATAGGCACTTGGTGCAGGGAGTGGCAACTGACCCTTAACATAGACAAATGTAATGTATTGCGAACACATACAAAGAAGGATCCTTTATTGTGTGATTATATGACAGCGGAACAAACACTGGGAGCAGTTACTTCTGTAAAATATCTGGGAGTGTGCGTGCGGAAAGATTTGAAGTGGAATGATCATATAAAATTAATTGTTGGTTAGGCGGGTGCCAGGTTGAGATTCCTTGGGAGAGTCCTTAGAAAATGTAGTCCATCAACAAAGGTGGTGGCTTACAAAACACTCGTTCGACCTATACTTGATTATTGCTCAGCAGTGTGGGATCCGTACCAGGTCGGGTTGACAGAGGAAATAGAGAAGATCCAAAGAAGAGCGGCGCGTTTTGTCACAGGGTTATTTGGTAAGCGTGATAGTGTTACCGAGACGTTTAGCAAACTCAAGTGCCAGACTCTGCAAGAGAGGCGCCCTGCATCGCGGTGTAGCTTGCTGTCCAGGTTTCGAGAGGGTGCGTTTCTGGATGAGGTATCGAATATATTGCTTCCGTCTCCCGAGGAGATCACTAATCTAAAATTAGAGAGATTCGAGCGCGCACAAAGGCTTTCCGGCAGTCGTTTTTTCCGCGAACCATACGCTACTGGAACAGAAAGGGAGGTAATGACAGTGGCACGTAAAGTGCCCTCCGCGACACACCGCTGGGTGGCTTGCGGAGTATAAATGTAGATGTAGATGTAGAATTACTGCACGTTTCGTGAATTGAATTATAGAATTGTCTAAACTAAAGTTAGATGTCCAACATTTCGTACCCTGTATCTCACCAAAACTCCTGCACATACACTGTCCATCTCATTAATTTCACCAAAGCCCATGTTCAACGCAAACGTGCAATAACCCCTCACAGCACTAGCTGGTGTCAGGGGGACGTTAAAGGGGCACTGGTTGTCGTAATGCCAAAACTGGGCAAGATCAATTGCTTTCGGGACAAGGCTGGAAGTATTTATAAACAATTCGGGTACCGCCGTGGTTAAAATATACGTGCATGGAAAAATGTCACTATCCAAAATCGGAGCAGAGGCAATGGCGGTGCACCACGAGCAAAAGGTGGTTCCGGAGATGTGTACAGGCGGATAAAACTGCAACTATTGAGAAACTGACTGTCCAGATGAGCCAAGGTACTACCATCAATGTGCCCTCAACGACCATTGAGGAAGCATTGCTGCGTAGGGTCTCCGCAGAAAGAGCCTGGACTATGCATCCATGCAGATAATTGTTCAGCAGCACCGAAGGCTGGAATTTCCGCATTACTACCGCATCCGGGACGGCAACTGATTGGCTCATGTGGTGTGTCCGCCCTTTGCCTTTATGACGGCATCAACTCTACTGTGGACAATTTCAATGAGATCTCTGGGGAAAATTTCGGTATACACTTATTTTTCTTGTCTACTGCGACTAATACACCACCTTGATTTCCCTCCTCCCGATCCTTGTTGTATACTCTTAAACGACAAGGAAATGGGAAATTTAGATGGTAATTTTGTCACCGTAGACAAGAAACTGAAATTCACTGAGGCAGGAATTGAGGCTACTTGTGAGACTGTTTGGGCTAGACGCAGTATCAAGGGTGGAGACAGAATTACTTTATCATCCTTCTATCGACTACCAGACACACCTCCTGATGTAACCGAAAACCTTGGAGGAAACTAATGTTCGCTTGCATGTAAGTTCCCTAATTATGTTGTACTTATTGGAGGAGACTCTAATCACCCAACATTCAGTTGAGATAGTCATAGTTTCGTTAGCAATGGACGTTACATCTGGTGAAACATGATAGTTATAGCAACAGTGATTACCAAAGTACAAAGGACAATTAAAACAACTAGGAAGTTTTACAAGCTCAGCAAACTGGACAAACTGTCGATAGTGCCATATCTCAATAATGAAATTTATAGCTCGGGACAGGAGCTTGTAGAAGAAGTTGGCGCAAGTTAAAAGAATAGGTTACCATGCGGCTGAAGATATGTACCCAGTAGAACAGTAGAACAGTTCATGATGGGAGAGAGCATCCATGAAGGTCAATCACTTTAGAGAAACTAAAAAAATAAAAAAAAGATTGAAAAGCATAAGACTGTACATAGAGATGCGGAATGAAATGCGTCTGGCAGTCAACAGAAGAAAGCATGATGCCCTCGCTATTAGCATAGCCGAATATTCCTGAAAGATATTTCATAAAATCCAAAGAAATTCTAGTCGTATGTAAAGGATGTTACCGGCACGAGAGTTTGTGCCCAATCACTCATAGGCCAGACACAAAGTGAATTTGAGAGTAACAAAGCAAAAACAGAAAAAAATTAGCTGCGACATGAAGTCATGCGACTACGTGAAAAATATGTGCAGCCAGGAAAATTCTGAATGGCTCTCTGAGGAAAAACTCATTGACGTGATGCAAACTGACTCTGCTATTCCATTATTAGAAACTTAAGTCTGCTTATCGTTACTACCACAAAATATAAAGTTTTGTATCTACAATATGACGTTCCAGGACATCTGCTGATGACAATTTCCGAAAAGCATAATAGTAGAATAATGAAGAGAGCTTGCATCTAGTCAATGACTTTTTCCTCAGTGCCCCAGTCTGCATTTTTCTGACTACCCGTTGAAAACAAAAATGTATCGATCTGTTCTCAAATGTTCCTTTACAAAGGAAAACTCAGGGGTATTGCACCAGTTTAATTTCCGTGTTACTGAAAAGACTGAAATACATATAAAGGTCACAGCACTCTACAAGAAGGTAACAGAAATAATGCCCAATACTACCGGCCAATATACATGACAACTACCTCTTGAACAATCTGAGGACACATTTTGAGCTCAAACATAAGGAGATATCCCGAAGAGAACGACCTTCTCCATGCCAACCAGCACGGATTTCCGTAACACTGATCATGTGAGACCCAACTCGAAATTTTCTCATATGAAACCAAGAAAGTCATGGATCAAGGTGCAGTTCGCAGTATTTCTCTGTTTCCGAAAACCATTTGACGCAGTACTATCTCCATTTATCATCAAAAGTATCATAGTATCGAATATCAAGCAATATGTGGATGGACAGAAGATTTCTTGGTAGGAAGAATGTTACATGTTGTCTGAAATAGAGAATCATTGATGGATGTAGAAGTGATTTGTAGTGTACGCCAGGGAAGTGTGTTGGGTCGTTTAGAGTTCGTGTTGCACATTAATGAACTTGCGGCCTATATTAGTAGTAGCTTCTGACGCTTCGCAGATGATGGATTTACATACCATGAAGTACAGTCTGAAAGAGGACGCACAATTATTCTGTAAAACCTTGTCAATATTTCAAAGCGGAAGAAGGATTGGCCACTTGCTTTAAATGTTCAGAAATGTGAACAGTACGCCTCACGAAACGGAAAAAAAACATAGTGTCCTGTGAATATAACATTGGTGAGTCGCAGTTGGAATTGGTGAACTCATACAAATAGTCGGATCTAGAACTTAAGGGGGACTTGAAATGGAACGTTTTTATTGGCTCAGTCGTGGAGAAAGCAGGTAGCATATTTTGTTTTGTTGGTATAATACAAGGGAAATGCAGTCACTCTGCAAACGAGGAAGCCTATAAATCACGCGTGCGATCGACACTGCAATACTGCTCAAGGGTGTGGGACCCGTATCAGAGAGAACTAGCTGAGAATATTGAACGTACACAGAGAAGTTCAGCACGAATGGTCGCAGGGTTGTCCGGCCCGCGGGAGAATATCAATAGTGTCACAGAGATGGAAAAAGAACTCAAGTAGCACACTCTCAAAGATAGACGGAAAATTCCGAGATACACTAGTAACAAAGATTCAAGAATCGGCTTTAATCGATGACTCTAGGAACATATAACAGCCTCCTACAAATCGCTCTCATATAGATCGTAACCGTACAGTGTTGCTGAGCCTATCTGATAAATTGCTTACTTATTTTCGCCGTGAAAGCGATTCTCGATAAATATGAGCTGCTTAACGCAATGGTGTATCAAAACGTGGGCTTGCTTCTTTCAAAGACAAAAAAATAAGTTGTCGAATTACGTGCAAGATGAGCTTGTCACACGAAGAGACTGTTGCTTGTGCGGGACTCGCTATGCTTAGTGCTGAATGTGTCATTATAGAAAGATATTGAACAGTCACTGATTTAAACTGTATCAGACGAAAGTCTGATCTTGTGTTTAATTTTACCCATATTTTGAAGCTTCTATCGTGACTGTACTCAATACACTCGAGGTATGAATTAAAAAACGCCTCCAGTCAGAATTCTTCGTGTTTTGTTCAGTACACGATGCATTTCGGACCCTGTGGCTCCATCTTCGGGTGTAATTCGTCTTAATACCCGCTTTATTTGTTCTCTTGAACGAGATTAAATGCATACGCCAAATAATCCAAGAAAACCGCTTTTAACGTTTTAGTAACAGCATAAGTTTTCTCTTCTTTTTTTTTAAACGATGGAGGAAAAAACTTGTCGGTGTTACAAAAACGTTAAAAACGCTTTTCTTGGATTATTTGGCGTATGCATTTCATCTCATTCAAGAGAAAAATTAAAGCGTGTATTGAGACGAATTACACCTGAAGATGGACCCACAGGATCCGAAATGCATCGCGTATTGAACAAAACACGAAAAACTGTGACTGAAAGCATGTTTTAATTCATACTTCGACTGATGTGTGTTGAAAAATATCGTATGTCAAATACCCACTCATCTACCTATGATTAACAGAAAAACAGTATGGAAATTAAAACGCAGTACACACAACACTCAAAAAATTACTTGCCACTTACTTTAAAACAGAAGCACGTAATAAAACGTAAACTAAGCGCAAAAAACAACCTTGGGGTAGCTTCTGTTACCTGAGTCACTGCACGTAATGCAGACAGTGTAAGGACTGAAGCCTTGGACGTGGGGTGAAAGGATTATTGGGAAGAAACTTATCATGTGCGGTGAAGTTATTGTATAAATTT
Organism: Schistocerca piceifrons; assembly: GCF_021461385.2. Classification (NCBI taxonomy): domain Eukaryota; kingdom Metazoa; phylum Arthropoda; class Insecta; order Orthoptera; family Acrididae; genus Schistocerca; species Schistocerca piceifrons. Next base: position 633,720,335 of record NC_060139.1, read on the forward strand.
GCTGAAAAGTTCTCGGTGTAGACTAGTATCTCCAGAAAAAGTATAAAAGGTACAACGTTCGAACATTGGAGAAATACAGAGGGTACAATGTTCGGACAGTGGTAAAGAAATTTTTACTGACCGTAGTGAAGTTACCGGACAGAACGATATCTGTACGCATTACAATGGTTCTAAATCGTCGATAGCAGTTACTTCAGTCACCAGGGAGACTCAGTAACACAGTTGCCACTGTATCGCTACACAGGTTCCTTTACCAAGAAGATAATTACAGTTGCAGAGGAATATGGTTTATGGGCCTTCAACGTAGGATGACAACTCGCCGTATTTGGCAGGTGTATGATTCCTACTGAGTATTCTGATTTGTTATTTTATTATTGTTATTATTAATATTATTATTAGTTGTAGTAGTAGTAGAGTAGTTTTATTCATTTGCGGATTCCTTTTACAAGGATATCAAATATTACAGGGTATTAAAATTTAAACTAAAAGAAATAGCATGGTTCCAATGTACAGGAATTTACATACTTTCAGGTTGAGTTTGACGAGAATGTGACAGGTACATGACCATAACCTTATGGTCTGAACCAACCTGGCATTTGCATGAAGTAACGCAGAGAAAACGTGGAAGACCTAAGTGGAAACGTCTGGTTGAAGACTGAACCACCACTCTCCTGAATACAAGATGGGACTCTTTAAAACATTGCGACGCGATTCGGTTTATCCCTAGTGTACAAAGTTGTTTTGCAAAAAACGTCAGTTAATAATGTAAGTGACTAGAGCTACATTGTTCACTTATTTCTCATTACCAACCACTGCACGCATTAAGCACACCATACACACATCCGTTGACGGCCCAAAAACTCCACACTATACACAAAAATATTCATAAGACATTACAGATTCTATCAGCTGTCATCTGGACCATGCAGACGGTGTGTGTTTCCCATTTCTTGTATAGCCACTTCCATTTAGCTTTCCTAAAAATGTGAATAAGATTCCCTCTATAAATTCCCTATTTATAATCAGAGTTTCGTGACTGTATTTTCTTCATAGACGTAAGTTCTGTCTAGATCTTGATCCGTGGTCTTCGGCAGAGTTGTTTACGCAAAAATTCCGGACGTAATGTTTGATGTGCGTATTCACATGCTGTAGTTAAAAACCCCTGTTTTTTGAACAGATCTTTAAAATAAACTCAATGACTTTAATCATTATTATTCTTATGGCCCTTTTCTGTAGTTTGAAAACAGTGTTCACATTTTGCGCATCTGTTTCCCAAAAGAGAGTTTCGTATCTAAGAAATGAGAGTATTTATGAAATGTATATAAGGAAAAAAAAAAACACTGGCTGTTACAAACGGAACTCAAGGGCATAAAATGCAGTTGCCATTTTGTTTTCAAGTATCTTTCGTATTCACGTCGTTTTAACTGAGAATCAATAATCAGTACTAGAAATTTTGTGATCGTTACTAAGTCCACAGATGTGCCACCTTCATTTATTACAAGTAGTGTCTTATTCACTCAAACTGGAATTCATGGTGTTTATTTTCATTGTATTAAATGCAACATTGTAACGTATTGACTTATCGTAGACTTCCATGAAGGTTTCATTCATTTACTTTATCTGTAACAAATTGCTTTTTCTTTCTCCTTCAGTTTTTTAGTTCTGCTAAACGTTTCACTTATAGTTAATCCTTATTCGTGGTTGGTGTTGTCCTTATCATTTTCACCACAGATGCTAAGTATGACAAGTGTCAGTCAATAAGTGCGCCTTTGATTCATAATTAATTCACCTTCCTTGTTTAGTACCATCTTATGGTCAACGGTCTCAAAAGGCTCAGACACCAGGCACCACTTTTGTGAACTCTGCTATGGCTCAGAACACCAGCTACCAGTTTTGTGAGCTCTGGTGTGCCACATTCCGTACTTCATCAACATTGCTATCCAAACTTTGATTCACTTAAAATGGTGTATTTATTACATTTATTTCTTATCCTGTCTTTCATGAGTGATTCTATTACTTTTGAGAATGATGACAGTGACGACAAGGGACCATAGTTTCCTGTCTCTTCCGCAATACCTAACTTTAGCTTGGGTCCAATTACTACCTTTCTTAAATACTCTGGAAACATCTCTGACAAAAAGAAACTGTTTATCGTCTTTTTTAAGGAAGCTTTTATGCTCTTTACGTAGCATTTGAGCTGACGCTTGTATTCATATAAGCTTGTAGATATTTTATTTTTTATGTTTTCTACAGTTTTACTGTGTGCATCCTATATGGTTGGAAGTAGCATCATCGTACCTAGCGCGCATTTCGTTGCAGGTGTTGCATTTGTTTTTTGGAAATTTTCGCTATAATTTTTTCTGCAATATTAAAAAATCTAGTTCACGTAGACTGCCTGACAAAACAAAGTCTGGGAGCGGAGGAGGCAACGAAATGAAGCTTCTCAGGTTGAGAAGGTATGTGATGTTATTACAAAAAGCGACAAATATACGAAGAACTTGGGAGTAAGAGACCACTTTCCAATATGAAGTTGCGTCCCTTCCGGCCTGGACGCACGCTCAGAGTCGGTTGGGAAGGATGTCATAAAGCCATTAACCCCTCTCCAGAGGCAAGCAAGCCCACAACAGTTCTAACTGGTCCTTGATATCCCGGGTACTGGCAAGGGGACAGAGATGTTATCCAAGCTGGTCCTACACATGTTCTATCGGGACCAGATGTGGAGATCTTGCTGGCCACAGGGGTACCTCAGCATCATGCATAAGGTCATAGAGACGCGTGCCAAGTGCGGTCGAGCAATGTCCGCTTGAAAAATCGCACTGGCGGAGTTAACTCACTCACCTGATGGCTCCCTACTCCATGGCGCCAGAAGTAACAACGCATTAACCCTCCAGAACTTTGGAAAAAATGGGACCTCTGCCATAGTCGCTACCATAGTCACCGACGATGTTGATCTGTGGTAATACAGACCGCGATCAATGGCTGAACGAAATAGGGCGCCATTCTATAATTCTCAGTCATGGCCCACTTCAAATGCAGCCAGTAGTGTTGTGGTGTTAACGACAGCTTACGCATGGGTTGATGGTTCCCTGTCCCAACTGCTGCTACTGTCCTATCCGTGATGCAGGAAGCCACAAATTCCTGAAAGCGTTCCATTACTTATTCCAGATGGTAGACAAAGAAAGTGAAGGTGTTTTGACGCGGTTCGTGATCAGTACGGCAATCCGAGTGGTAGGGCTCACGTTCACGTAGTCCAACATCGGGTCACCGCCACATCCAAACGCCCCGCAGATTTGGTTATTCCACCAGCCAGCCAAACGGAGAACCACAGTGAGGAACTTTTCGGAATCTATCAGGTGCTGATAACGCTGTTTCACAGAAGTACCAGGCACCTCCACGTGCTTCTGAGTGATCACACAGCATCTGACGCTGTTCGTGCCCCCTACATACGTTACCAAGCCTGTTAATAGCACTAAACATGAACAGTACTAATGTGCTCAGATTACCTTTTACAAGTCACAGAAAATTGCTTACAATGACATCCGCCCTTCTACTCTGGGTGCTTCACTTTCTTTCAGGTGGTGTAGCTTCCCTGACGGCGTCGCATTTATTGCTTAACCCCTCAACTAACAGTATGTTTTTATGCTTTTATTTGTCTCTCCATGCTTCATGTCCAATCATCACCCAGCTGTTTTGACTATATTCTCTCCATTGTATATTATTTTGTCGTTAAATAACTTTTGCAACAGTCCAGCGCCGTCCTGTAAAACTATTTGTACCTCTGACAGAATATAACATATTCCGCCTCACAATGATATTATTACGGAGCTGAGGTAGTTAAGGGTACTTCCCAATACCTGTTGCGATCATTTGCCTTTAACGATACATTGGTACTGATGTAGATAGATAGCTCTCTTCCCCTAATCTGTTTGAAAAACAATTGGAACAAAGTTTTTCACTCAAATACAAAATCTATGAGCAAATGACTTCTTTTCGACATTGTGTCTCTTCTTCTGACAACTGCATGTTTTACACACGAAAGCGCCGGTTAATGTTTTTGGAATAGTACGTGGATACCTGACCGCTTTCCCGCAAACGTATTCTGCGGCTGGCCACTGAGGGTGTCACTACGTGAGTTGTACTGTGGGCCTCTACTTTGACAGTGTACATAACTGAAAGGCAGTTCAGGACAGAAAGACAAGGGCCTATGATAAACATACCACATATCAGTTTGATCGATATGTATCAAATATACCTGAATACGAGGCTTCAAGTCTCGAAGTCGATCATGTTAAGTCGCTATTTGAGCTGCATTACTCTCAACAAAATCCAGCGAAACAAACATCAGTAACTCTTCAGTCTTGAATTACTTTAGGATCAGGAAATATCTTCCCTTCCCTACCAACAATTAACTCTGTGATATCGTCAGTGTATTCTAACTTATTACTGAATGCCTTTCGTAACGTATTTTTTATCCAAAACTGAATATTGCACTGTTTCATTTTGTCTGGAGCTACCAACATCGAACGGGATTATTTCGATTCTAGAAAAGATAAATGTAATTATTAGGAAGCCTTTTCCCCAAAGTATTCGTGTGTGTGAGTGGTAAGCAGCAGCGGTAAGAAAGGAACAACAGCCTTTTGAATGTGAAACTGCTTACGACTGTTGTAGATTAAATCGGTAAGCTTGCGTGGAGTAGCTAACGAAGAGGCGTAGTATAGATCTGAGAAGAAAAGAACGTCCTGACAGGGTTAGAAGAAAAGATACATATGTAGGACACATCCAGAGGCTCAAGACAATTATAAATTTTGAATGGACGGCAATGTGAGGAGTGCAAATCGTAGTGTGAGACCAGGGCTTGAAAAGAGTAATGATATTCAGTCCGAAGTCCGCTGCTGTAGTTGCGCATATTTGAAAAGACTCGCACAAGAGAGTAGCTTGGCGACGTGCGTCAAACAAGTGTCGGCTTGATGACTACATTAGAACAACCTTGGACTGTGTGTGTGTGTGTGAAACATGTAGTCGGATATATAGAGAGAGAAAGAGTGAGAGAGAGAGAGAGAGAGATAGAGTCACAGAAAGAGAGTGAGAAAGAAAGAGGGCGAGAGCTGTCTATTATATCTTGGGTTATGTGTGCGTGCACGAGCCGAGGAGAGAGTGAGTTGGTTGGCTGACAAGGAGAGAGAGAGCCAGGCTGAGAGGGCTACAGGGATGGTAATGCCGACAGCGTTCGGCGCCGTGTATACAGGACACAGGTGGCCGCAGGCTGTAGTGGATAGCCGTGGCAGCTGTTCCACGGGATACACTGCCTCAGGCATCAAAGGCCTGTGAACATCTCTGCTTCGGCGGTGTACATGCAAGCTAGCACAACGGTCGGCGATATTACAGCCTCGCCTTGTCACCTAATAGCTACCAGAATTATGTCCCGTGAGAGGAGACAGAAAAACCAGCCCCTTACATATTTTATCAATTACTCTGTAGCTGCATGCGCTCCATATGCAGGTGACTATAGAAGATAGCGTCCCATAACTATCACCTTTTTCTTCTTTACTACGTTATAATACGGCGTGTAGATTAAATATTTTCTGGTAGGTTAAATCCAACATGTGTCTCTGATCAGTTTGTGCGTGAATAACATATCTACTTCCATGGGGATGTTTCACAGAAGAAACGTACACGTCATTACTTTATACAAATTTCACATGTATTTTTCGGAAGTTAACACTTATAAAGGCATGGTCTCCGATGTAGATTGTATACCACTCAGATTCGGTTCACAGTTTGCTGATACGTTAGCTCCATACTTAACAATAGTATACAACCGCTCGCTCATCAAATGATCCGTTCCTAAGAACCAGAAAGATGCACAAGTCACACCAATGCTTAATTCTTGCGCAGCAAAACTATCTTCTTATTCTCAGAAGGTATTGAGTGCTGTCTACACGGGATATAAAACTGAGTCCATATTTTGGGATTTCTAGAAGGCCTTTGATACCATTCCTCATAAAGCGACATCCATTCAAACTAGCTGCCTGTTGGCTATCTATCGTTACAGATGTGTGACTGCATTCGTCATACCCTCTCAGAATGGTCACAGTAATTGAGAGAAAGTCATCGAGTGACACAGAAATGATATCTGGCATTCCCCAAGGAAATGTTAGAGGCCCTCTACTGTTCCTACTCTACATAAGCGATTTAGTTGACAATCTGCGCAGCCCTCTTACATTGTTTGCAAATGTTAATGTCACTTACCGTCTTGTAAAGTCATAACCTGATCAAAACCAACTGCAAAATGATTTAGAAGATATAAATGCATGGTTCAAAAATTGGCAGTTGACTCTCAGTAATGTAAAGTGTGAAGTCATCCACTTGTGTAATAAAAGGAACCTGCCATATTTCGGTTACAAGATAAATGACACAAATGTAAAGGCTGTAAACGCAACTAAATACTTGAGTATTGGAATTAGGAGTAACTGAAATTCGAACGATCACATGGATTGTCTTGTTGCGAAAGCAAACCAAAGGCTGCGATTCAATCTCAGAATGCTTAGAAAAATGCAACAGTTCTATTAAAGAGACTGACTACACTACGCTTGTCCTTCCTCCTGTGGAGTATTGCTCTTCGGTGTGGGAACTGCATGAGATAGAAATCACGGAGGAGACTGAAATGTTCAAAGAAGGGCAGCGCATTCTGTATGATGGCGAAATACATGAGAGATGGCCACAGATTTGAGACTTTAATTGGTGTTCAATCACTAAAACAACACCATTTTCCGTCGCGACAGGAACATTCCATGCATTTCCTATCACTACCTTTCTCTTCTGGGTGTGAAAATATTTACATAGGTAGAAGTGATCATTATAATAAAATAAGAGCATCAGAACTCGCACGGAAAGATGTAAGTGTTTGTTTTTCCCGCGCACTGTTGGAGAATGGAATGGCGAGAAATAGCTTGAAGACAGTTGCAGAGTAATCAAGTAGATGTAGATGCAGGTGTACTGTAAACGCGAGAATTATGAAATTTACAATTTTACAATTGTCAGTTGAGATGGAACTACAGTATTGCATTATATGGTTAGTTCGGGAAGAAGAGATAAGAGCTTGAGGTTTTCAATGACGTTTTAACTCTAACAGAGACGGCCAAGGACAAAGAAAATCACTTGAAGGGAATAAATAGTGTCTTGAAAAGAGGTTGTAAAGTGACAATAATCTCGTACGAGATGTGGAAAGCGCCATAGTCACTTTAGTGTGTTGGACGCAGTTGCGTGCAATTCATAGATTTTGTTGGTATTATAGGGACGTTGTTTTGTGTGCCATATAGAGCTAGACACATGATGCAAGATATAGCTGCACAAGGGAAAGAATGTCTGTGTGATGATAATATCTGGTGATGAGCCAACTGTGGGCCAAGCTCTAGTAAATGGTAGAATTAAACGTATTAAATTGGAAAGGCAACTTGCTGCGTATCATACCTACGTAAATCGTCAATTTAAATGCCAGTTACAGTTTGTGATGCACAACAGACGTAATCACTTTTCATGTGTGAATATAGACTTTCCCGGCATGCACTGCTCGCGGGATGTTATTGGGCCTCCTACCGCGTGGCTGCGTTGAAATTCTGCCGTGTTAATTAGAGTGGCACTCATCAATACGTCGAGGAATTTCAAAACAGCCATCTAGATAGAAGATCGAGAACGTTTCGTCAGCGTGACCAGTTTACTGACGCACAAGAAGACTGCTATGGGGGAGGAAGTTCAAATGGTAAATTTGTACATTATTGCGACATTCGTTTACATTATTAAATATAGCTATTGTAGTTTTGCAGCCAGCCCTAAGGCAAAAATATGCTATTCTAATTGCTGTTGTTGTTCTGGTTTTCTGTCCGAAGACTGATTTTATTTAGCTCTCCATGCTAGTCTGCCCTTTACACGCCTCTTCATCTGTGAACTACTGCAACCTTCATCCATTTAAGCTTGCTTATCGTAGTCATGCCTTGTTCTGCCTATGCAGTTTAAACATTTACAGTTTCTTCCAATTCCACATTGACAATATTCCTTGATGCGTCTATATATATAATATAAACCGAGCCCTTCGTTCCTTTAAGTTGTGCCATAAATTGCTTTTCTCATCAATAAGACACAGTACCCCCCCGTTTTAGTTATATTCTCTACTCATCTCTTCGTCCGCATTCTTCTGTAGCACTACACTTAAAAAAAGGGCTCTAAACACTAGGGGACTTAACATCTGAGGTCATTAGTCCCCTAGACTTAGAACTACTTAAACTAACTAACCTAGGGACATCACACACATCCATGCCCGAGGCAGGCTTCGAACTGGCAACCGTAGCAGCCGCGTCTTTCCGCACTGAAGGGCCTAGAACCGCTCGACCACAGCGGCCGGCTCCACACTTCAAATGTTTCTATTCTTTGCTTGTATAAAATGCGTACCGGCCACGTTTCGTTTTCACACTGGACTACACTACAGACAAAGGCCTTCCGGAAAGACTTCCTAACGCTTAAATTTACATTTGATGCTAACAAATTCCACTTTGTCACAATCGCGACTCCTTCTATAGCCACTGCACATTTTATATCCTGTCTACATAAGCAATTATCAGTTACTTTGCAGCCCGAATATCAAACCTCAGCTGCTTCTTTTAGTATCTTGCCTCCTAGCAAACTGTCGAAAAAAAGTCGCAACACCAAGAAGGAATTGAGCGACATAAACGAAGGTTGGTAGGCGTGTTAGTCCAACTGAATGATGGTGTCTATTCAGATTTCTCATCAAGCCCATCGGTGTGGCGCTAGTAGCATCACTATGGGGATGCAAAGCAGTTTAGCTTTAATTGCACGCTCTAACAGTCGTGAGCGTTAGCTACCTTTGAGATAGGATGCGCTGAGTTGACGTTAGTCAAGAATGAATTTAAATCGGCAAAGACGCCATTATCAGCCCCTCGCTGATTTTGGGTAAGGTCGTGTAACAGGGCTACGAGAATCTGGATGTTCCTTCTGCGATACTGCAGAAAAACTTGGCAAGAATGTAGCTATTGTACATGACTGCTGGCAGCGGTGGTTACAAGAATGAGCGGTCGCAAGATGACCCGGCTCCGGACTGCCACGTGTCACTACCGAGAGGGAAGACCGTCGTGTTCGGCACATGGCTCTTGCGCATCATACTGTATCTGCAGCAGCACTTTGAACAGTGGTTGGCCCCACGGTGACATAACGAGCTGCTACAAATCTGTTACTTTAAGGACATCTCCGAGCCACGTACCTGTAGCGTGCATTCCACTGAACACAAACCACCGTCATTTGCGACCAGTGGCGTCAAAGGGGAGCTGAATTGGGAGGCAGAATGGAGGTCTGTTTGCGTTTTTCGATGAAAGCTGGTTCTGCCTCGGTGCCAGAGATGGCCCTGTTTTCGTTATAAGGAGGCCAGCTGAGGGCTTGCAACCAGCGTGACAGCAAACTAGACACGCTGGACCTACGCCTGGAGTTAAAGTTGGGATTGCAATGTCGTATAACAACAGGAGCGCCCTCATTGTTGTTCCACTAACCCTTACTGCACGTTTGTGCGTCACTCTGCTGATTCGTCCTGTTGAGCTGCCATTCATGAACAGAATTCCAACGGATGTTTTCAACAGGATAAAGCTCGCCCATGTACTGCTGTTGTAATCCAACATTCTTCACAGGGTGACAACATATTTCAATGGCCTGTTCGATCATTATATCTGTTTCTAAACGAGCACAAGTGGAACATAACTGGGCGACAACTCTAGTCTCAGCCACAGCGTTACCGTCCTTGTATTGATCGGCCAAGTGTAACAAGTATGGACCTCAATCCACAAACTGACATTTTGCACAAATGCAACACAATCTGTTCACGTTTGCATACTTGCATTCAACATTCTGGCAGTTACATCAGTTATTAATCTACCAATACTTCACATTTGCAATGGATTAACTCATGCTTACGTTAACCTATGGTCTAGCATTGTTAATCACTTAAATATTTTACCAAGAAAAATTTATTCCTGAAGTTTTATTACTTTACATAAATAATTTTCTTGTGTTACAATTTCCTTTCTGTTAGTGTATAATCCCAGACATTTTATCAAATTTCATTCGACTACATGTCAATACCCTTGATTAACATTTGGTGGTGCTCATTAGTTCTCTTAGAGACCCTGTACTTTCATTCTTCTTCTTCATGTGATATATTAGTCAAAGTTTCGATCACGGTACCCAGGTTTACTGATATCTTTCTTTATCTCATTTTCCTTGGCATTTACAATCGCTAGCCTGTAATGGAAGTCTCTTAGTCTCCATTGTTTCTCGGTGTTCATCCCAATTCCTTCCCTAATGCAGATTTTGTTATTTGGACTAACAACTTTTAATTCTTCCCTAATATCGTGATTCTTTAGGCTGACTTCTGTTTGCAACCTTTAACCCTTGGCGTATGAACAAAGTGAAAAAAACATTTTTCACAGAATTAACCTTTGTTTTGATTGTAAGCAAAGAATACAAGCAGAAATTGCCAAGAAGTAAACAATAAATTGTTTTAAGGGGGTGGTGTTCTTGACTGTCAGAGTAAGCAAAGAATACCAGAAGAATGTGGCAAAAAGTAAATGACAGTATGTTTTGAAACCACTAGCCATCATTTCATATGTTATTATGTGAAAGCTACTTCCGTTTTACACTAGACATAGTGCCTAAAACAATTTATAGTCCTAAATAACAAGTAGAAATGGGCCCGAAATTTAATAAATTTTTTGATCAAAAGTATATACTTCCCCATTACTTTCATTACGAAAGTAATGGGGTGTTATATAGCATACATAAAGGTAACAGTAGAATCTTACATTTACGTTGCAAAAGCATTACGTATACTTACTTTTATGCCAATGATCTGCTCAATATGGCTACCATAAAAAGCCGCATGGCACAGTGTACAATCACGTAGTACAATCTCCGCATTACATTCGTAGGAGTATCTCATTGTACCACTAGATGTCTGAGTCTTGCAACAACAACGGTGGTATCATGCTAAATACTCTGGTACTTCAAATAAAATTAATAAAATGGGGATTTCAGGCACGAACCAGTGGCACTGAAAAGGTTAGCTCTTCTCCAGAATTTCTTGTGCCTGAATACTGCTTTCTTCCATTTTTGTAATTACCCAGTACTCGCTTCCATAGAGCAGTGTGGTAACTGCATCATTTTTGTAGACTTTGAATACCTTTCTTAGTTCTATTTTTAAGGATTCTGTTAATTCTTCCACATATCCGACTGAATCAATAAGCTTTATCTATGTATCTTAACTGTAGCCACATATTACCTCACATACTAGGTAGCTGGTTTATTTTTTTAAGATATTCCGATCTATCACTGTTCCGTTCTAACGCGTCGTTTTCCAGTGTTGGCCATTAAACTAGTTTTATTTTTCTCTTGAGATCTCCACGTCAAATTTCTCACCTGTTTGTTTCAGTAAGTATATTTATTTCTGAAGGTCCTTTTTTTTACCTGCTAGGATCACTGCTCCGTCGGCGTATACAGAGATAAGTAATTTAAAAGAGTTGTCTCTGTGCAGATATATACTCCTTTGAAATACTGTTTTCCGTAGATGCATTACTTCATGTGTGTAAATTTTGAACGAAGTTGAGGAGATACATTAGCCTTGTCGTAATTTGGTGTCTCATCAGTCACTTTTATGTAGAGTGTTAGAGCGATATTCGCTTTCTGATACAAATTTTTATCAAATTTATTAGGCGTTTTGGATATAAGCGATTGGTCGTTATCTTCCAATGTGTCTGTCTCCTGACACTGTCAAAAGCTTTTATAAAATCAAGAAAGCTGTTGTGGTTGTTTATTATATTCTCTGCGTTTGTGAATTATTTTCTTTAAAGTGAGAACTGCATCTGTCGTGGACATCCTTTACTAAAACTCATTTGTTCCTCATGCAGCACTACTTTCGTTTTTCTAAGTCTTGTATTTAAAATCATATCATGTAATTCGAATTCTGAGTCCAGTAATCGGTGTGAAATCTCATTGACTGGAGTATAGTCGTCTTCATTACTGAGTCCCGCTTCGAATAGATCACCGGCGACCAGCGGTGAATTGTCTGGAGACACCCCAGTGGGATGCGAACCTAAGTGTCACCTACCATACGGCAAGACAGCCAGGAGTGATGCTTTTTACATAGCACGACCTCTTTGGTGGTCATCCGCGACATCCTTATAGCACAGCCGTACATCGATGATATTCTACGCCCCGTTCTCATACACTTCACGGCATGCTATCGTGGCATTTCGGCGAGGTAATGTCAGCTCGAACACTGCAAGAGTTTCTACGGCTTGTCTTTGTGCTTTCCAAACCCAACGTTTGCCACCAAGGTTGACGGATCTCTCCTCAGTTTGGTGCATTATGGGAAGGGCAAAATAACCACCTCCGGAGACGACGACCTTGCACGCCAAGTGGACAGAATTTGTCAACACACCACTCAGGAGGACATCCAACAACTCTATCAATCAACGCCATACAGAATAACTTCTTGTACAAGGGCAAGAGATGGACCAATGGGTTAACGACTATCTGAATTTGTGAAGCTCTTTCTCTTGAAGAAACCGTCCATTTTTTTCTGAAACTGCAATCATTAGTTTGTCTGTACATACAGATGACATCTACCGACTTCTATCCCATTTGGATAATCCCTTCGTGGTGCGTCGTTTCTTTTTTTCTTACAGCGTGTTTCAGTTGATCGCCGAAAGAAAGAAGTACGAAGATGTTCAGGGAAAAACAGGAATATAGGAAATTAAATCCCTTAAATCCCTTAGGAATGAGAGAAATAGGGAATGCATGGCAGCCAAAGCAAAATGACTGTAAAGTGATGGGAAGAAAACGAAAAAGAAATTATTGTCGGGAGGACAGAAAAGTCAAAATAAACTTCAGAGAAACTAAAAGCAAGGGTGGTCAAGTAAGAGTGCAATGGGAATTCCATGGTAAAATGCAGAAGAGAGACCGGATAGGTGGACAGAGTACACTGGTGGTCTCTACGAACGAGAGAGCTAGTATGATGACGTGTAAATAAGAAATTAGAGTCGATATCGAGGACGTATTGCTGGCATTAGAGAGACAACTTAAAAGACCTTTGGGGAACCTGAGATAATTTCATCGGAATTACTAAAACCATTGAAAGAAAAAGCAACGAAACGATTATTAAAATTGGTGTGCAGAATATATGTGTCTTTCGGAAAAGATCAACTTAACAGTTCCGAAGAGAGCTAGGGCAGCTAATTGCGGGGACCATCGCACAATCAGCTTAATAGCTCATGCATCCAAGCTGCTGACAAGAACAACATACAGGAGACTGGGAAAGAAAACTGAGAATTTATTAGATGACGAACATTTTGATTTTAGGAAAAGCAAGGGCAGCAGAGAGGTAGTGCTGAGGTTCCGCTTGATAGTTTTAACAGGAAGGAAGAAAATTCTTAGCATTTATAGATCTACAAAAAGCAAATTATTCGAAATTCTGAAAAAAACTAGGAGTAAGCTGTAGTGAAAAACAGGTCCTTTACAAATTCTACTAGAATCAATAGAGAGCAGTAAGACTGGTAGACCAAGATTGAAGTGCTCCTATTAAAAAGGTGTAGGGCAGTGATATAGTCTTTCGTCCCTAATGTTCAAACTACACATCGAAGATACAATGACATAAATAAAAGAAAGTTTGAAGAATGCGATAAAAAATCGGTGTGAAAGGATATCAATAACAAAATTCACTCATGAGTTTGTTATCTTCAACAAAATGAAGAAGAATTGCAGAATATGTTGAATGCAATGAACAGTATAATTAGTCTACAATGTTGACTGAAAGTAAACTGAAAAAAAACCAATGAAATGAGGAACAGCAAATGTAAGAACCGCGATAAGCTTAACATCAAAGTTGGTGATCACGAAGTAGACGATCTTAATGAACTCTGCTACTTTGAAAGTAAAATAACTAATGATGGACGAAGAAAGCAGGATTTTAAAAGACTACTAGAACAGGCATATTGACAGTCCTGGCCAAGAGAAGTCTACTAGTATCAATTTGAGGAAGAAATTTCTGAGAACGTTGGTCTGGAACACAGCAATGTGCGGAATTAATCATGGACTGTGGAAAAACCGGAACACAAGAGAATCGAAGCTTTGAGAGATGTGGTGCTACCGAGGAATGTTGAAAATCAGGTGGACTGATAAGATGAGGAATGAGGAGGTTCTCTTCCGAAACGGAAAGATAGGAACATATAGAAAACATTGAGCAGAGGTAGGGACAGGTTGATAGGACATATGTTAAGGCATCACGGGGTGGCCTCCATGGTACTAGTCGAAATTGTGGATGGTAAAAACTTCCGGGGAAGACAGCGATCAGAATAAATGCGGCAAGTAATCGTGGATGCAGAGTCCAACTCCTACTCTGAAATGAAGAGGTTTGCTCAGGAGACGAATTCGTGGCGGGACGTAGCAGACTAATCAGAAGACTTACTCCTTAAAGAAAAGAAATCGCTCCATAAGAGCCTACAATATTCGTTATTGGGGTATTACTTACCCTGGTACTGAAATAATCCATCATAATATGAATAGTAGCACTGTATTTAGTCGGAGTCTACTTCTTCATAGAAGCTCTTAGATCCACCCCAGTTTCCTTTTTCTGGTGATTATATGCTGGTAATAGTGTCGTGGCCTTTTCTCAGTTTCTGTCTGACTGTTAGTATTCTTTCACTTATCTATGAGCAAGTTTTCATCTCTTTCTTTCATTACATTGATACATAGCTCCTCCACGCACGCTAGAGTCCTTACATTCGCGGCCTTAAAACGTATTTGTCACGTGTTACACGAAGTCCAACTTGATAAGGATGAGTTTAATAAGGAATGGGACACAATAAGATTTTTACCTTACACTAACGGGTATCGTACAAAGATTGTGGATAATATCGATAAACGATTGGGAATAAAAGGAATAATGGCTTGTTAGGCAGTACACTATTGCTTAGGATGTAGGAGAATACTGTCTTAGGATTCCCTAATGTGGTATTATTTCGGAGAGGGGGGGAGAGTGGTTGAGGGATTTAAATATAATTCCTGCTTTTTTTATTAGTCATAATAATGACCAATGTCTTATATGCCATGACTACAGGCAGCCTAAGTCTTAAACGTCCGCATTATGATTGTTGCTACGTTGGACAAACTGGTAGATCTTTCCAGAGTAGGTTCAAGAAGCATTGTAACGTTATCAAGCAAAAATCAGTAATGTTGATGGGCCAGGCGTTAGATAATCATAAACTGGGAAATGTTGAGGAGGATCTTTCGATATTTCGAGTCTATAATAAGGGCTTAACTTAAAACGTTTTGGAAGAGATCTGTGTTCCAAATGTAGAAGGGACAATCCTGACATTCAGGTCGGGTCTTAACCATCCTGGTTCCCCGGGTTAGTTACTCATTTGACGCCCTTTATTAGTTAATAATATGTATAATGAAATAAAAATTATTTTGAATTGGGTGCCATATTTATTGTTCAATTTAATATTACTCTAAGCAATGAGCCTACACTGTCTGTCAGTCGCCTGAACATAAAATATCTGATGAAAAACAAAAGTAGGCAAACGGCTAAAACAGAACTTTTCTAGCTTTTTCGTCAACAAGCTCTGTGATAAGATCAGCAAAATCTAGCTTTTCTGCAACTTCATTTTCAAAGGACGCTGAGGCCAGACTGGTCGGTCATGTTTGAGACATTATCGCTCGCAAATACATCTTTATCGATTTCATTTTGAAAAAACGGCGTTTGTCAATTGCAACAGTCATTGGTAATTGTTCACACAATAGGCAACTTTATCCAGGTGTTGGGATATAATTCTCAAAGCTTATGCTTTCTGATAAAGTTTGAGGTTTTAATAGGCATTGCCTGACTGGATTTGAGACAAAGTTGGAGGCCTAAAATTTAGTCGTACAACAAATCTCCGTCTGTATCTGATATCATGGTGACAGTTAAATTTTCTTGTAATTTAGAAGTATGTTGCATTAGTTTTTTCTAAATTTTGAACAAGAAACTCCGTGTCACAGAAACGATTTGCAGCAGTCTCAAACGTTTCTTTCATATATATGAACACGGTGTCAAAAAGAACTTTAAAAAATACTACTTCAATTTCTTTTTTGGGTCAGTTATTTGATCATCAATAGCCTTTTCACCAGGTCAGCATTTAATACATCTTAGTCACATGTGTCGTTTACAAAATGGCTGTGTATTAAGATCCGACGCTAATTCAATTGCTATTACAGTAGCTTGTTCAAAACTTGTTTGTCAGTACGTTTAAAAATAAGAGTAACATTTCTCAATCATTTCAACAAACTCGATTGAAATGATGGTAGATGATTGACTTGCTTTGTTCACGACGTTAATGTGGAACAGAACATCATACCACGTCACGAGAGAAACAATGAAGATGTAATCTTTTAATTTTCCTCCTAGTGTTGTCGCTTTGTGTGTCGTCATAGCATCGTTTAGTTTGACAATATCGGCCAAGGAAGCCAATCATCATGCATTTCACATAATTGATAACGAACCGCTTTGACGCTTTTAATTCGAGCTTGTGTCTTTAACTTATATTTTTCATGGTGTATATTTTAAAATAATCCCTCAAACTTTGCATTTATTTACCTACCCTACAAATAAATTAGGCATTTTTGTAACATTCCGAATAGGATCACAGATTTTTCTGATGATTTCTCGGCATTACATGGTACCAAATTATAATTGTGGCCTCCACAAGGTACATGAAAAGTTAATGGACTTAACTTGGTAATTCTATTCTGAATGCCTTTATTTTTCATCTTCATATTCGCGCGATTATCGTTGCCCTGTTCTCTACAGTCATTAATGTCAAGGCCTAGATCACGCAATGCTTTCAAAATGCTTCATGTGAGACCTGCACCAGTTGTATCATCCATTTCCAAAAATAAAATGAAGTTTTATTTTACACTTACGTTATACTCTGTTACTTTGGTGAATCCTAAAGCTATTGAAAGTTACTCTTTATAGATTAAGTCGGGAGTACGATCAGCTATAACGGCATAATACTTTTGAACACTTTAGGCTGTATACTATTGTAGGCATAATTTTTGATGCCATGAGTTCCATTAATTCATCTTGTATTTGTTTTGCCGCAATAATGGTCTGCCAGATCACCATTCACTGCCAATGGGTCCTGATCTTCCGTGATGGGATAAACTTGGACTATAACTATAGAAGGCCTAAGAATTTGCGTTATTTGGTGTAAATAATTTATCTGATAACCCTCTGAATTCCATATGATTTTCAGCCAGATAAAAAGTTATGTGAATCATTCTTTGAACCCCATTGTTCCATAGTAAATTTCTTTAGAAATTGGCTTTTGTTCTTGTTTATCAACAGTTAATCCAGCTTTAAACTTCATTACACCTTTAGTCCATTGAGTAAATACTTTTTGTGATTAGGACTACTCTCATGCATTTTCGAAGCTTCACTTAAATGTTTCCAATTTTGAAACCCTCAATGGTAATCAATTAGCAGTTGATTTTAAATCAAACAGTCTAAAACGAAACCAAAAGACACTGTCGTTTGATACTGCATAGACTAACCACCGTCGTCTGATAATTTCTTCGTTTGCTGTTTTTGTTCTATAATGTGTTGAAGAGAAATGACAACCATTTTCATCTTTCTGAAAATTATTAAGACGTACTTGTGAGGGTTCACATAGTGTATTATGTTCTATATCTCAGGCATTAAGTAATTTTGGCACGTACCTACATCAGGAGCATTGTATTCTTTCATTCCATGTATGTCGATACTTTGATCAACCCCAGAAGTCATATATTGATTATGACTTGGAGAAATCCCAAAGGGTTCATGCAAGAATTTACTGAATTGGTCAATTTGATCATCTTGTGTAGATGATTGTATTTTTTTAGTGCCTATTTCTTCAGAATCTATAGAAATATTGGTTGATGCATGGAGTTTTGATTCAATACCTGAAGTACTTGCTTTAGAATTACATTTACGGTATTTACGAATATTCATGTGTTTTATAGTTTCTTCAGAAAACTTTTTTCTTACTTCTTTTCCGATTTACTAAACCGAAAAGCTCCTTGTAAATTGTTTTTCTCTCTCATGGCACGATTTGATACTTTGACTAATTACCGCGTAGACACTGCTCTATTTCACGACCATAATAGAACAAATAAAGAATATAACCTGTCAGTAGACGTAACCTCAAAACAACGTGACTCACGTTGTGTGAGTGAACATGAACGAAATTCTCGCGACTCCTCAAACGCCACGTAGTAAACACGAGAGATACAGTGAGGCGCGAAAAATAATTATGATAGTATGAGCGCTGCAAAGAAGGAACAAATTAAATAAATTATACTATCCTTTGGAATAATCTGTGATGCGTACTGCAATATACACAGAATTTGGAAATTTTTCCGCAATAATCCTGAAGAATCCCCAAGTCCCCCTGAAAGGAAATATGTTCCTTCGACAGCCCACATATAGCATTCCCCATAGTGCAAATTACACATAAAGTTCAATGTGTTGACACCAAACTAGACAGGCAGCACTTTATAATAACTGCATATTTGAATTTTTAACATAGTTAAAAGAGTACTGTCAAGCTACCAATGTTGCAATTATTATCAAGAGTACTATTTGCTCTCTTCTTGAGAGTGAGTTGCTGGCACTGACAATAGGCTGCCTCCCCGCATCTCACCGCGCCGCAGTGCCTGCGTGGTCGCCCGAGACCTGACTTGACTGTTCCCTGCGATCTTAGCCGAAAGGGGCCAGGTATTCGTGGCAGAGTAGTAGACACTATCATTTTTGGAAGCTAATGAGGTACCCCATTTAGTTTAGCGTAAAGTCTGGCCAGTTACAATAGTATTTACGTCTTACTAAGTATGGAACTGTTTCAACCTATCTTTGAAGTAAATGTAATGAAATTACATTCGTTTCAGTCATTCGTTAATAACTTCAGAAATACTTCACTTCAAAAAATATTTGTTGGGACTTCCCTGCAAATCATTCCGCAGATAGGGCTACGTCGCGCTGTGCAGAGCTGTTCGTCCAAGGAGTTCCATCGACGGCGACGGATCATTTTTCCAGTTTGTTGGACAGTAATCCATCATTTATATACACACTACGTGATCAAAAGTATCCGGACACACCCCAAAACATAGGTTTTTTATTTAGGTGGATTGTGCTGCCACCTACTGCCAGGTACTCCGTATCAGCGACCTCAGTTGATCAGACATCGTGAGAGAGCGGAGTGGGGCGCTCCGCGGGAATCAACGGACTTCGACCGTGGTCAGGTGTCTGGGTGTCACTTACGTCATACCTCTGTACGCGAGATTTCCACACTCCTAAACATCCGTATGTTCACTTTTCCGATGTGACAGTGAAATGGAAACGTGAAAGGACACGTACAGCACAAAACGTACATGCCGAATTCGTCTATTGACTGACAGAGACAGTTGAAGTGGGTCGTAATGTGTAATAGAAAGACATTTATCCAGACCATGACACAAGAATTCCAGACTGCACCAGGATCCACTGAAAGAACAATGAAGTTAGGCAGGAGGTGAAAAAATTAGGATTTCATGGTCGAGCGGCTGCTGACAAGCCACGCATCACACCGGTAAATGCCAAACGACGCCTCGCTTGGTGTAAGGAACGTAAACATTGGACGATCGAACAGGGGAAAAACGTTGTATGGAGTGACGAATCACGGTACACAATGTAGCGATCCTATGGCAGTGTATGGGTATGGCGAATGCCCGGTGAACGTCATCTGACAGCGTTTATAGAGCCAGCAGTAAGATTCGGAGGCGGTGGTAGTAGGGTGTGGTCGTGTGTTTCATGGAGACGCTTGCACTCCTTGTTGTTTTGCGTGGCACTATCACAGCACAGGTCTACATTGATGTTTTAAGCTTCTTCTTGCTTTCCACTGTTGAAGAGCAATTCGGGGATGGTGACTGCATCTTTCAACACGACAGAGCACCTGTTCATAATGCACGGCCTATGGCAGAGTGGCTACACGACAATACCATCCCTGAAATGGATTGGCCTGCACAGAGTCCTGACCTGAAACCCATAGCACACATTTAGGATGTTTTTCAACGCTGACTTCGTGGCAGGCCTCATCGACCGACATCGATACCTATCTTCAGTGCAGCACACTGTGAAGAATGGGCTTCCATTCCCCAAGAAACCTTCCAGCGCCGGATTGAACATACACCTACGGGAGTAGAAGCTGTCATCAAGGCTAAGGGTGGGCCAACCCCATAATGAATTCCAACATTACCAATGGAGGTCCCAACGAACTTAGGTCATTTTCAGCCATGTGTCCGGATACTTTCGATCACATAGTGTAGATACACACAGAGAGAGATACAACGTACCTCCTCCCTCCCTCTCCCCCCCCCCCCTCCGGCCAACGACACTGCTCTGACTTCTACAAACTATCGTATAGACGCCCGGCTCTACAAACTGTCGTACGGGCGCTCTTGGTTACAAGACGGAGAATTGTTTCATTCATTCTTTGTCAACACCCATTCATTTTCTGACCGGCTGAGCCTGTTAATTTTTAATGATTTTATCTGTGGCCGATGTCAAATAAGTGATAGCTCTACAAGCATCTACTACTTAAGAGCTTTTTTCAATAAGTTACGTGTCTTCAAAAAACCAAAAGTTTTATAAACTGAATGTTTTTAAGGTATTGTTGAAGTACTACAAACACTGAAGTACTGTGGTTAATTGTAGAATCTCTAGCGTTTCTTTTGTTTTTAGACGTGCGTTGTCGTCCGCGGCATCTCTGGGCTCCGGCACCCTGGACGACCGCCTGGGTCGCCCCCCTCCTCCCCCACCCCCCACATTAAGCCGGCGCTGCTGAGTATGTGCTTAACGAGCAAGTTGAGCTCAAACGCAATAAACTCCTGATTAACTTTGTACAATGCTTTCTATAGCCATTTTCGGAGGTAGCTTACTTTCTCTTTGCTTCTGGTTCACAACCCTGCCATAGTCTCTTACTTTTCGTTTTGTATTTGTTTTATTGCAATAACATCAGATGGCAAATTACTGAAAAGAAAACGTATTGCCAACCGCTGTGGCCGAGCGGTTCTAGACTCTTCCGTCTGGAACCGCGCTGCTGCTACAGTCGCAGGTTCGAATCCTCCCTCGGGTATGGCTATGTGTGATGTCCTTAGGTTAAGGGACTGACGACCTCAGATGTTAAGTCATATAGTGCTTAGAGCCATTTGAACCATTTTTTTGAAAACGTATTTTCAATTTTATTTTCTTTAAATTCCTCAAAATATTTTAAAAAATTTTTAATCCCTTAAGTATTCTACCTTTTAATTTCACTGGTTCACAACCTCTCATTCGTTATGTGTGAACTTTTCTGTTATTAGAGGCAGATTTTGGCAGTTTTATATGTTTCAGCCTTTCTCTTATGATATTATTTATGTTAGTATTCAATATCAAGTTTGTTATTTTCGGTTACTACCTTCGTTTCTTGTGCAATTTTTCGGCTATCGAACATCCTTGTACCTTAGTTTCTCTCCATGCCGTGCTTTGCTCCCCTTTCACAGTGTTTATCACGAATACGGCTCGTAGAGCTATAGCTCAGTCAATGAGCAAGGTGGCCCGTGGTTAGCGCACTGGACACGTAATTGGGGAGGACGATTGCCTAAACCCGCTTTTGCGGTTCTGATTTAGATTTTAAGCGAATTTCATAAATCGCTTCAGGCAAATATTGGGATGGTTCCATTGAAAGGGCACGGCCGACTTCCTTCCCCATCCTTCCCTAATCCGATGGGACCAATAGCCTCCTCGCTGCACACACAGCCACAGTTTGTGACGGTGTTTGACGGTCTACCTACGGTAGATGTTTGCCTACTAGTTGTTTGGGGATGTATGTGACGCTCTATTACTGCTAGGTAGGAACTTTTTTATAGTTTTATCCATTTTTTCCGTTTCTAAATGTTAACCTTATATTTTTTAAGATTTATTAATTATTTAATGAAGTAGGTTACAACTGTTGTTTTGCTTCTGAATTGAGATATAGCTGACGATGGAACTAAGACACAGAAACCGTAGCAGTGTATTGCGACAATCTCAATAATTCTGGGGTAATGTCCTCTGCTCAAGTGGCTTTGTTTTACTTTAGACCTTTCAGCATTCTGTCAAATTCTTCTCACAATATCACCTCTCCCATCTCATAACTTACTGCCTTTTCCCTTTCTATAATACTGATTTCATTTCCCTGGTAACAACCTCCATATATTCCTTCCCCTTATAGCTTTCCATTCTTTGCTTACTACTGGCTTGCCATTTGACCTCTTATTATTCTAAAGCCTTAAGTTGTGCTTTGCCCACTCTTGCCAAGCCATTTGGCAGTTTCTGCCAAACTCAATTTAAAAGCCCTTTCGTCTGCTTGATGTGCTTCATTATTTATATTTGTTCTTTCCCTTAGTACAGTATCTCCTGTGTTGCTACCAGGCATTGTCTTTTTACCTGTTTGATCCTCTCCTTTTTTCACAAATTCATCCCTCTAAGCTACACAATAGACTTCTGTTGTATTCTCTTCCCCCATTTCAGGTAAACTTTATGTAATGCTTCATCCGTAACTCTCAATAATCTCTCATTCTTTCAGCTATGTCAGGCCCACTCTCCTTAATTTTCGATGTTTTTGCTTCATAATTCCTAACCAATAAATTGTATTCACAGTCCACATGTGCCACGGAAATATCTTAGAGTTTAAATCTGCTTTCTAAATCTCTGCCTTACCTATATATAACAGACTTTCTGCCTTACCTATATATAACAGACTTCAATAGTTCCAGTGTCTCAAGATTTCTTCCACATGCACAACCTTTTCACATTATTCTAAAAACCAAATGTTAGGAGTAATGAAATTAGTGTTCCTTTAAAAATTCTGCCAGAATTTCCCTTTCCCTCAGTCCACTTTTTCCTAGTATGTATTCTTGTCTTCCTTTCTCGTAAAATCGTATTCCGATCTTCCATTACAATCAAACGTTTCTCTCCCTTACCTATCCTCATTATATATTTTACCTCATCCTACTCGTGCATTCAGTCTCTTCATCATATACGGCGCTAGTTAGCATATAAACGTTCACTATTGCAGAGGACACTGGTTTCGCGTATCTTGGTTATATTATTGAATTAGTATGATGTACATAGTAAGTCACCCGCTTTACTATTCATTATTAGACCGACTCCATCAATATCGGTATTCTTTATAATTTATAATCTTTCACCCACCCGACCAGAAGTCCTGCTCTTCCTCCCACCACACTTCACGAATTCCCATTGTATATATCTTCACTCCATTTATCTTTCCACTTCCCATATTAAATCCTCTAACCTCCCTATCTAGATAAGGGATCTAACATTCCACAGTCCGACCATTAGGAAGCCTTTTTCTAGTGATTTGCAGTTTTCTGGGATGTTTGAAGATCAGAAACTTGTGGTACTGTTTTAGTATGACGAACTTCATCAATAATCCATTCTCATATCATTCATTCAATCAGAATTAACATTACTCCACATAGCAAAACGATTGGATAACGATTGCCATGATATTTTGCTATTTGGAACATTGCTTATTCTGACTAGATGAATGATTTCAGAACAGGTTATGGAAAAAACCTCAAACTAATGATCATCAAGTCAGAAAAAGAGCTGTTTTACAACTCTGGCTGCTTGTCATATTGAAAACGCCGTTTTTGTTGCTCATGATGACGTCATGCTCTGGGGTAATACCCAGCCCGAGATCCGAATGGGAGACTATTTTACGTCCGGAATATTTTATCCTAGACGATGCTACAGAAGAGCTAAACCCCCCCAGGCCATTATTTCGCCTTGCTTACAGAAATTATAGTTACTAATTATTATAAAAACACTTTTTGTTACGCTATTTCTCACATAGTAGTTCTCGTATTCTCGATGAGCCTTGCTTCTTGTTGTCATAAAATAAAAAGTTTCCTTAAAAAAGTTTTCAGGTAAACACAAACAAAGTAGAAGTGACACAAAACTGTTTCACATCATTTCTATGTTATAGAACATTTAATTTATATGATTGTGGCATTATAACGAGAACATCCCCTCCGGCGGCGTACGTGCGAAACATCCTTTAATACCGAGTTAGTTCAATTACTAATTTTACTACAACGTGTGACATCGTTAACGCAGTGGGCTCATAGTAGGAAATGCTTAGCAACAGTGAGGTACACCTCCACGGCTTTTCTGTTTCCTTAATGTTTTCATGGCCATAACGTACCTCCAAGAGCTGCTGATAAAGTTTCTTTATTGAACAACCCCTTTTTGTCCACTAACCATCATCAGGTTAATGAAAACATTTAAAATACCATACTATCTCACATAAAGCCACTGGCACGAAGCAATAAAATCCATAAATCCGTCACTTTTATCAATTACTAACATAAATTACGTAGTCATTTACAAAAATGTGCTGAACACTGCATTCATTCATATTATATTGATAATGGTTTTTAGTATAGCGTGATTAAAACTCGCACATTTTTCCGACTGATGATATAATTTATATAATCATTTGAAAATAGTAACGACCTCATAAATTTTATTATTTGATCTCAATGATTTTATATCGCCTAGTATGATGTTGTATATGTTATAATCAAATGATGATCTTTGGACCGATCTGGTTGTTCACTAAATAAATTTTACCAACATTTCTTGGCGGTAAAATATGTTTATAGCCCGTAAGAGAAAGCCTTCCCATTAAGGTACCTGAACCAATCTCTCTGCGCTTGTGTGACTGTTTTAATGCAAAGGAGGAACAATGTTTCTCTCGTAAAAATGTGTTCGTATGCCAAAGAATGAGTGTTATTTGGATATACAGTCTCATTTAGGTATGCATCTCACATTCATATCTGTAACAGGGAATATGTTTTCAATATGCATGTTTTTCATATTTAAAACCTGGCTGTATATGAATACACAGAAATCCACAGCAGCGGCAGGTTGCGTTGCAGTAGCTGTAATTATGGTCGGGCTAGCTGTTAGCTAGCTAGTGATTTGTTTCTCCTAATGTATAAGGTACAACCAACTGATGTGACCTGAAATTTTACGTATTTAAGGACCTTATGAATTACCTGCAATAATTTAGAAGATTGTTATAGGTTAATGTATCGTCGACAATTCTACCAAGTAACCAGGAGTACCAGCAATTGTGCAAGGTTGGCTTTCTACATTATATTCTTATTCAGCGTACCATCCGCCTGAAGTGATTAAGATACAGTACACTCTAAATCAGAGAGTGCTGAGAGTGATTCGAATCCTGTTTTTTGTGAATATGACTCAGGTGTCTAACGACTTTCCCGTCTACATTGGATCCAGAACCAGTCTGCCATCTGCTGGCAGCTGTACCTCCAATTATCAAATCGAAATGACACAAATTGCGTCGTATTGCACCATTTCTGTCCATTTCACGAGACCGTGAACGGAACAACATGTGTATAGTTTGGGGGGGGGGGGGGTTCTTTCCAGTAATAAAAACATCCTGCCAGCCTGGCTTCGAACACTTGACTGAATATGCAGCACCAGTCCGCCATTTATGTGACTACTGTATACGAGCGAGTGCAGGTGTACACTTACGAGAATCACCGTAATGGTAATGTGTGTGCTCGGAATCTGTAGACCAATTTGCAAGTAATTTGCATGAGTGTTTCACCTGCGCTACGGTCAGAGACGGTTGGAAAATAAAACGACAAACGTGGGCAGCAGCAAAGCCATTACCAACGTAGTCAACTTTGAACAAGAGTCTATTAATTCTCAGTTACCATTAAATGTTGTAAATGGTTTCGTTTTGTACTCAGTAGTGTGAATTTCTTTTTTTGTATGAGATAAAGAAATGTTACGAATCAAGGTCTGCATAGCATTGCTGGGAGAATCTGCCCTTTATTCTTGACAAAAGGAACTGCTATTTTAATTTAGGGACCACATGGTAACCCTTTTTTAAAGGCGACCGATGACTATAACTGAAATGGGCGACTAATAATAACTATACGTCGCTTATTTATTAGCTGATTTTCAAATGTGAGAGGTACATCGTGGTATCAACAAACCGACATCTTACTTAATGTGATTTTTTCTGCAAGAACAACATCTATAGAGGAGCATTTCGATCGTGAGTACTAACTACTTCAATTGTCGTGGCGTCCTAGAAATTTTAGAATACAATCTATAATTTACAAATTGGTTCTAGGGTAGTGCCTTTGTCTACTAATCTTAATGCACGAGTACTAGGTCTGAGTTTCGAACTAGACCACTGCCTAAATTATGGATAAAAGTCATCAGCAAAGGCAGCCGAAGAATTCCGGTATGTGAGTTAGCTCTTCGTCTTTCCCAGAGGACGGAAGGGAATTGAGAATTTAAGGGCACCCTTTTGCTCTTGGGGTCTGCAAGTGCCCTTATAAAGACAGTAGGTATTACTTATGATCAGCATGAGTTTTCAGAAGTTAATGAAAAACACTGCTTTAAAAAGACATAACGTGTACCTATAGAACGTGTGGAATGCAATAAAAAATTGAGTCCTGATAATCCTTACATTGGCAAAATATTCAGAATTCGTCCCCATTCTGACAATCTGGAGGGGACTGCTATGAGGTTTAAAGGATGAGAATAACCATCGAAAAGATAATGTGCTTGGATTCGGTTAGTGGAATGTCTGGTAGGGCTGGAAAATAAGAAAATGGGAATGCAAAGGCTAAGTTTAGATATAGTGGAGGTCAATAAAAGAAATAAAGTGAGAATTTCTTGTCAAAAGGATATAGGTTGGTGGCAACAACAGCAGAAATTGGTATAACGGGGATAGCATTTCTTACAAACAGCTTTAATGCAGAGAATGAGTTATTGTGAACACTTCAGTGATAGCTGTGTTTCATCAAAATGGATAAAAAGCAACATCAACAACCTGCAACTCAATAGTTGTGGGAAGGGGAGGCTGGCAAAGCTTACAGGCGACAGTGTAGTGGGAGGTGGTGGGAACACTCACAGAAAAATTCCTGTAGTGGTTGGCTTCAGAGCTGCACCTTTTTTGTGTTGAAGTCATCTGACAGGTATCGCTGCTTAAAGGAAGTCCCTCTAACAAAGGAATCAGTTTCACAGGAGGTCAGGCATCCAGGTAATGAAGGAATTGGCATATTTCATCAAAATATAAGACGTATTAGAGATAAAGTTAGTGAATTGCTTATAGATGTTGACTCTGACATTACTGGTATATCGGAGCACCACTTAAATGATTTGATAATTCAGAGACTTCCTTTACCAGGATGCAGGTTAGCTGGCTGTTGTTTTAGTTCTCTGCGGACTGGGGAATTGGCTATGTACATAAAAAACAGAATTCCATTTGAGTACATAGACGTATCATGCCAATGCACTGAAAAGGTATTTGAACGCTGTGCAGGGGCAGTTGCATCTAGTGAAACTAAACTTCTAATTGTTGTTATTTAACTATGAATGCAGGGCATTTCTGCTAAAGCTAGAGAGGGTTTTTGGTTCACTTTATAGGAAGTACCAAACATTAGTTATATGTGGTGACTTCAGTAATATTTCTGTATGTGACTGTGCAAGAAAAAGCATGTTGAAGATCTCCTAAATTCATATGACGTGATGCAGACTATGCTTTTCCAACCAGGGTGCAGGGGAACAGTAGCAGAACCATAGACCACATTTTTGTTCATTCCTCATTACTAGATGGGCTTTCTATTAGTAAAAGGATGACTGTCCTTTCACATCTACAAATTTTAACACTAAAATGGTTTTCACTCAAATGTTACAAACTATGTAGAAAAGGTAATCTAAAAGAAATAGAGAGTTCTTTAAACATCGTTAAGAAACAAGTGTGGCAGGATGTTTATAGTGGCAATAACATAGATGACAAATATAGTGCTTTCCTTAACACATTTCTCATGCTCTTTGAGAGTTACTTTCCATTAGAACGTTCTATACAGGGTACTGCAGCCTGGGTGGCTGACTAGTGGGATGATGATATCATGTACAACAAAGTGGGAATTAAAACAAAATGTTAGAAGTAGTCACAACAGCGCTACAATTGCCCACTAGAAACACTAATGTAAGGTGTCCAGAAATGTTATTAGCAAGGCAAAGGCTACGTGGTACGCAAATATAACGGCTAATTCACAGGATAAAGTTAAAACCATGTCAGTCGTGAAGGAAGGGTTTTGTCAGCAGCACAAGGTCGATGATATAAAGTCAGTTAGTAGTAAAAGTGTTTTTGTTCAAGTCAGATACATGTACAGTATTTAACAGTCACTTTCTGAGCATTGCTGGTGAATTAAATAAAAATTTAGTTCTTACAGTTCCCTCTTGGAAAATGACTTTCCGAGACTGATGTCTGAAATAATCCTGTGTGGTACTAACAAGGGGTCAACGAGTCAACAATTAAATCACTGAAGACTAAGGTCTCACACGGAAATAACGGAGTAGCTAGGAGAATATTAAAGTACCGTGATGCACATGGTAGCCCTTTACTTAGCAATACTTGTCAATTTTCCTTTAAGAATGATGTGTTTCCTGAACGACTAAAGTGTTCGGTAGTAAAGCCGGTTTATAAAATGGGAGAAAGGGATAATGTAGACAATGTACACCTATTCCTATGCCATCAATGCTTGCTAAAATTATTCAAGATGCTGCGTATGTACGGATAATTGATCATTTTATTTCAAATAATTTGCTGTCAAATGCACAGTTCGGTTTTAGAAGTCTTTTAACAACTGGAAATGCTGTAATTTCTTTTCTCTCTGAGGGTCTGGGGAGAACAAAGAAAATGTTTCTAACACTTGGCATCTCTTTTTATTTAACTAAGGCATTTGATTGTATTGATCACAAAATATTGCTTCAGAAGTTGGGCCGTTATATATAGGGAGTAGCTCGTAATCGCTTAATCTCTTACTTTAATACAAGACATCAAAAGGTCATTATCCACAGTGTTGGTAATGGCTATGATGTCGGGTCTGAGTGGGGCACACTTAAATAGGGTGGTGGGGGGCGGGGGGAAGGGGAGGTGCTGGGGCAACTCCTGGTGGTTCTAAAATATTTGTTTGCTGATTACACTAGCTTGGTAGTAATGGATGTTCTGTGGCACTTTGACACTTTTTCAAACAGTGCAGGTCAGGGCACAAGTTCATGGCTTGTAGAAAACAAACTAACGCTAACCCACAGTAAGACACAGTTTTGTAACACCAAATCGACAAAACCCGACGTTTAATTTCACAGACTGGGTATGTGATTGGAGAAACTGAACAGTTAAAATTTCTAGGTGTTCAGATGGATAGTAAAATGTCGTTGAAAGCCCCTGTTCAGGATCTTGTTCAAAGACATAGCGTTCCATTTTTACTATTCGAGGCGCTTCTGAAGTAAGTGATAGTTCAACGCGAAAAGCTGTCTATTAAATTTTGGGGTAGGTCTCCCCATTCTCAGAGGATATTTTTGGCTCTGAAACGGGTGGACGGGTGGTTCGGGCAATATGTGATGTAAATTGGCGAACCTGTTGTCGACCTATTTTCATTAGTCTGGGTATTACGACACTGGCCCCTCTCTCTCTCTCTCTCTCTCTCTCTCTCTCTCTCCCTATATATATATATTACTGTCGTTTCCTGTTAATATCATTTTTTCAGCTAATACTGGCAGAAATCCAATCCGCATTTGGATCGCACTTTTTTGACTCTTATGCAGAAAGGCGGGAAATTGACTCCGTCATCCATTTTCAATAAACTACCACAAGAATTCAAAAATCTTAGCGGCAATCTACACGGTTTCAAATCGAATCTGAGGAGCTTCCTCATGGGCCACTCCTTCTATCCTGTCGAGGAGTTCCTTAAAAAATTAAGCTGATTACCGTCGGTCAGAGCGGCCAAGCGGTTCTAGGCGCTACAGTCCGGAACCGCGCGACCGCTACGGTCGCAGGTTCGAATCCTGCCTCGGGCGTGGATCTGTGTGATGTCCTTCGGTTAGTTAGGTTTAAGTAGTTCTAAGTTCTAGGTGACTTATGATCTCAGCAGTTGAGTCCCATAGCGCTCAGAGCCATTTGAACCATTTGAAGCTGATTACCATGTTATAGTGTTGGCTGCGTTTACATAAACTTATGGTTTTTTTTTGCGTTCATAAACATTTTATTTTATCTGTTATTATTTTTATGTTGTAATTTAATGTATTGACAAGTTCCATGATCTTGGAAATTTGCTCCTGATCTTGGTCCTACGGAACTAGACGTGTAAAATAAAAATAAAATAAAAAATATTGGGGTAATTATGACGACGTCACTAGCAGATGATGAAGTCACAAAGTATGTAGGATGATGAAAGGGTAGTTCAGTATGCAAAGGGAGATGATAGTCTACTTATCATGCGCGACTGGAACGCGGAAGGATGAGAAGTAAAAGAAGCCCTAGTTAACGGAGAATGCGGAATTCGTAGTAGAAACCACGGGGAAGAAAGTGTAACTTATTTCTGCAATAAATTTCAGCTATTTTTAACTAATATGCTGTTTAACAGTCACCTGTGGGATAGGCGTACTTGAAAAAAAGCTTGGAGATGATGGCATTCAAATGAAGTTATTGAAGGCTGTAGTAAATTTCAAAATAGGCAGTTCAGTCAGGGAAGTTGAACAGTCAAACAAAGGTTCAACGATACTAACTGTGGAGTAACCATAGATATCTGAAGAAATACTTCAACTGACTTACGAAAGAAGGATGTACAGAAATGAGTTCAGGAAAGACAGGAATACAGCATTATGTGTCACGTTGGAAATCTACATCTACATCTGCGTGATTACTCTGCTATTCACAACAAAGTGCCTGGCAGAGCGTTCAATGAATCACCTTCATGCTGGTTCTCTACTGTTCCACTTTCGAACGGCACGCGGGAAAACGAGCACTTCAATTTTCTTGTGCCAGCCCCGATTTCTTTTATTTTATCATGTTGATCATTTCTCCCTACGTAGGTGGGTGCAAACAGAATGTTTTCGCAATCGGAGGAGAAAACTGGTGATTGAAATTTCATGAGAAGATCCCGTCGCAAAGAGAATCGCCTTTGTTTTAATGATTGCCACTCCAATTCACGTATCATGTCTGTGACACTATCTCACCTATTTCGCGATAGTACAAAATGAGCTGCCCTTCTTTGTACTTTTTCGATGTCATCCGTCAGTCCCAGCTGATGCGGATCCCACACCGCACAGCAATACTCCAGAATAGAGCGGACAAACGTAGTGTAACCAGTCTCTTTGGTTTGCCATACCCACAATATTATCTATGTGATCCTTCCAATTTAGGTTATTTGTAATTGTAATTCCTAAGTATTTAGTTTAATTTAGAGCCCTCATATTTGTGTCGCTTATCGTGTAATCAAAATTTAGCTGATTTCTTTTAGTACTCATGTGAGTAACTTCGCACTTTTATTTATTCAAGGTCAGTTGCCACTTTTAGCTCCATACAGATATCTTATCTAAATCATTTTGCAAGTCGTTTTGATCATCTGATGACTTTAAGACCGTAAATGACAACATCATCTTAAAACGGTCTAAGACGGCTACTCAAATTGTCTCCTATGTCGCAAATATAGATCAGGACCGATAGAGGGCCTATAACACGTCCTTGGGGAACGCCGAATATTACTTCTGTAAGTAAATAGGGAGAACAGTGAACCAAAAGCGAAATGGTTGCAGGAAAAAGGTGAAGAAACTGAAAAAGACAAGGTAACTGGAAGGAAAGTTTCAGCGTACCGGTATTTAAAATTCATGACAACCTTCATTTAAATTATAAGTTAGGAAATTTCGCTACTTATAGCAGAGAAGAAGAGGGTACACTGAAGGCATCTACCAGTGTTTCGGCTTGTCTGACAACGGGATTGAAAAAGAAATGGAAGTCTATAAGCAAAACAGGATTCCAGTAGTGGAATAAAACAAAGTTTTGTGAGACATGCAATCCAATCAGACGAAAAGCATAGATAAAGATCCTTGGGAGTTTCTAAGGTCATTGGGAGAAGTGACAACTAAATGACTATACAGTTTGGTTTCTAAAGTCCAAGGGACAGGAGATATGCCATCAGACTTTCGGAAAAATATTCAAAAATTAGTAAGTACGAGAACTATAGCACAATGTGCTCAACAGCTCTGGGGTCCAAGTCGCTAACAAGAATGAAACGTAGTGCAATCGAAAAGAAAATTGGGGATTTGGTATTTGAAGAAGGACAGAGGGTCCAGAGGTGTAGTTTGTATTTATTACGACAGCAAGACTTAAGAAAAATCGTCACACCTTGATATAGTTTATTGATTTGGAAAAAACATGCAACATAAGATAAATAGTGCAAGTAGTGGGAAATCCTGTGAAAAGTATGAGTGAGCTAGAGCGAATGGCGGGCAATGCGCAATACGTACAAGGAGTAGAAGGTAACTAAAAAACTGGAAGAGCAAGAACATTGTGTTCGGCTTAAAAGGAATGTATAACAGGAATACATTATTTTACCTCAATCGCTCAATTCATAAATCGAATAATCAATGACGAACGAAGTAGAGGGTTCAACAGTAGGGTTTATATTAAGGATGAAAGTATATCAGTGGTGAGGTTCGTTGATAACACTGCTATCTTCAATGAAAATCAAGAATTACGAGATCTGTGGAATGGAATGAACAGTCAGATGAGTACAGAACATGGTTTTTGGGTAAACAGAAGGAATACGAAAGTAAAAAGAAGTGGCAGAAATGGAAATAGTGAGAAACTTAAAATCAAAATTGGTAATAACGAAGTAGACGACGTAAAGGATTTCTGCTACCGTCAAAGCAAACTAACCCAAGACGGACGATGCAAGGACAACATTACAAGCGGACTAGCGAGATTCTGCGAGGAAAGAAACGTGTGGAAAACTCGCACAAAAAGAACGAGGTAAGATGACAGGACACAGATTAACACATCAGAGAATAACCTCGTCGGCCGCTGTGGCCGAGCGGTTCTAGGCGCTTCAGTCTGGAACCACCCGACCGCTACGGTCGCAGGTTCGAATCCTGCCTCGGACATGGATGTGTGTGATGTCCTTAGGTTAGTTAGGTTTAAGTAGTTCTAAGTTCTAGGGGACTGATGAGCTCAGATGTTAAGTCCCATAGTGCTCAGAGCCATTTGATTTATTTAGAATAACCTCTATGGTATTTGAGGTAATGGTAGAGGGTGAAATCAGGAGAGGAGTCAGAGATCAGAATATAAGAAACAAATTGTAGCTGAGGGCATAGGGTTAACAGTTACTCTGAGAAAAATACGTCGACAGAAGAGCGGTTTTCGAGGAGGGCCGCATCTAACCACACGAAAGACAATAAATTAATAGTAAAAATGTTAGTAAAATCGCCGGACGCATCTTGTGTGAAAGACGTTTTGTTGCGAAATAACCACATATTATTATTTATTTACTTTCATTATTTTCTGTAACTACTTTAGACTTAGAGGTCATCATCTGTCAGAATGTGGCTATAATACACAAACAGGAGCATATAAATTTTTGCATCAAGTGAAAAAATAGCATAATGGAAAAAGACATCATGAAAATCATTAATAACTAACTTTCAAAAATTTTCATTGTGAACAGAGCTCTTAAATTTTAAAATTTAACCATCGACTACTTATCGCAGTAAGAATATGTAACCCTACGAGCAAATGAGCATCTGTTACAGCTCACATCAAATATGTTTCACTTCCACTCACAGTACTCTTGCGTATGACATGACATCGTCAAGTTAGGAGGAGATATAGGACCCTACACTCATTCTGTTTCTGTTTCTACCTCGAAGTATCATCGTGTGTCGTAAATAGCATTGAAATTTGATGTACATTTTCTCAGAATACTAAGTTTATCATAATATTGTCAGTTACTTATTACATAATTTTGATTAAAGGCCTTGTAAAAACTGCATTACACGAAGTCAAAAAGAATCTATATATTCCGTAAAGACTGTAAGCCTAGGGTTTCACGAAAACTAATCAAGAAACTGCATAGTCGTTATATTGTGTTGAATACATTAGTGACTGCTATTATAAGTTTCAGAATGCATTACATCAAAAGACGCAGTAGGCAGTATATAACAAAATACTGAGTACACGTGTACTAAAGGCGTTACATATAAACAATGGAATCATAATACATTATTGTATATGGTTAGTAGCACAAAAATAGTATTGCTTTTGATCTTAAGATAATGTGACGCTAGCGTTTACATAGAAGAAACAAGGATTGTTTTTTCCATCTAAATGCTACCGTCAAATATGATATGTTCATGCTCTGACATGGTTGTCCCTATATAATCTCCTGGGACCATTGATTATGTTATAGTCGAAATCTACATTTGCAATGAATTACAATTTTTGCGTCTGATTGCCGTCCTCCTTTACGTTTGATTATTGAAATGGCGGTGGGCGCCTCCCGTATCTAATGGATTCCAATTAACACACAAGCTTTCTCACAAGATGACGAAAATACTCCATTTGACCTAAACCAGTCATTTCTGCAAATGTGGGGTTCTCTGTTGCTACTTCAGTGCAAAGTTACCCAAACTCATGTTGTTGTTGTTGCGAAGTACTTAATTCGATAACATGTTGAATGGAACCGCTGACATGTTGCACATCCTGTTTATCTTCAAACAACTGTGTATAGCCATTATACATTAGAACATAACCGTGACAGATTAACTTTTAGTGGATGGGCTGTCACAGTTACGGAAGATTTCTTAAAGTACGAGTACATCATGGTTCCCTTTGATTGTAAAAACTATTTATTCATAAAATAGTGAACTATCGCTTTTTTATCAAGTGGAATTCTTGGAAAGTAGTGCCTCTAAAACCATCTGGACCCTTGCACACACTGTATATATATAATGTATCATTCTAAGAACTCTGGCAGGGTTCGTACAATGTGCTGATTTCATTTGTTGTTGATACCGTTTCCAAGCAATTTTATATCTCTGTGCACTTTCATACATCTTCTCAAGTCTAAAAATAGGGTATTACTGCTTTCTTTTTTCTTAATATTTCTGCACTATCATGCTCCCAGCAAGTATGTTATTTTTCTGTTTCTTACAAAACAGTTTCGGGTGCAGCACTGCAGCCCACGACGCGCGAGTGGACGCGAGCCGCAGTGGGGTCGGCGACTTTCTGTCGCTGGGTGTAGCGCGACCACTTCCCATATGCATGCCCAGTGTGTCAGCAGGCCTGGACAATGCTCGTTATATGAGCTGACTGGCGAAAGGCACCGCGCCCCATCCTCCTCGCCCGGACAATGGACACGTCCACGGGCACAAAGGCGCGATCGGGACAATGCGCCAGCTCGGCACAGCCAGCCGGACACAATATAGACACGTCGCACCGCCGCCGCCGCCGCCGCCGCTGCCACTGCTGCCGCGGCTGGCGCCAAGGGGCCCGCCGAGTATTAATAAATACTTCTCGTCTGGCGCCCCCCGCCACTGACACGCATTCATTCGGTCAACAGTCCAGCACTCGTTGCTTTTAGCCCGTTTCTTCGCGTATGTTCCTGACGTAGCTGAACGCTGCAGAGTATACAAATGGCTGTGAGCACTATGCGACTTAACTTCTGAGGTCATCAGTCGCCTAGAACTTAGAACTAATTAAACCTAACTAACCTAAGGACATCACACACAACCATGCCTGAGGCAGGATTCGAATTTGCGACCGTAGCGGTTGCTCGGTTCCAGACTGTAGCGCCAGAACCGCACGGCCACTCCGGCCGGCCTGCAGAGTATACATCCGGTTTCATTTTGTTATTTAAAAAAAATCGAATTATGGTTCAAATGGCTCTGAAAACTGTGGGACTTAACTTCTGAGGTCATAAGTCCCCTAGAGCTTAGAACTAATTAAACCTAACTAACCTAACGACATCACACACATCCATGCCCGAGGCAGGATTCGAACCTGCAACCGTAGCGGTCGCTCGGTTCCAGACTGTAGCGCCTAGAACTGCATGGCCAAGACAATAAGTGCCTGGCGCAGTTGCTAGATGGGTTATTGGTGCCACACTGACAGATTTTCAGGATATAAATGTGTTTGAGCGCGGTGTCATGGTCGGCGCAGGAACGATGGAACACAGCATTTCCGAGATAGCGATGAAGTACGACAATTTCACGATTATACCGTGAATATCAGGAATCTGGTAAAATATCAAATAGCCGACATGGCTGCGACCGGAAAAAAGGTCCTGCAAGATCGGGACCAACGACGACTGAAGAGAATCGTTCAGCGTGACAGAAGTGCAACCCTTCCTCAAACAGCTGCAGATTTCAGTGCTGGGCCATCAACAAGTGCCAGCGTGCGAACCATTCAACGAAATATCATCGATACGGGCTTTCGGAGCCGAAGGCCTACTCATGTACCCTTGATGACTGCTAAACACAAAGCTTTACGCTTCCCCTGGGCCTACCAACACCGACATTGGACTGTTGATGACTGGAAACATGTTGCCTGGCCGGATGGTCTCGTTTCAAATTGTATCAAGGAGATGTACTGATATGGAGGCTACCTCATGAATCCATGGACCGAACATGTAAGCAGGGGCTGTACAAACTGGTAGAGACTCTGTGCTGGTGTGGGGAGTGTGCAGTTGGAGTGATATGGGACCCCTGTTACGCCTAGATGCGACTCTAAAAGATGGCGCTCACATAAGCATCCGGTCTGATCACCTGCATCCATTCATGTCCGTTGTGCATTCCTACGGACTTGGACTATTCCAGCAGATCAATGAGACACCCGATACGTACAGAATTGTTACAGAGTGGCTCCAAGAACACTCTTCTGAGTTTAAACACTTCCACTGGCCACCAAACTCCCCAGATATGAACATTATTGAACATATCGGGGATGCCTTGGAACGTGCTGTTCAGAAGAGATCTCAACCCTCTCGTGTTCTTACTGATTTATGCGCTTCCTTACAGGATTCATAGAGTCAGTTCCCTGCAGCACTGCTTCAGACTTAATCCGAGTTCGTGCCTCGTCGTGTTGCGGCACTTCCGCGTGCTCGCGGGGGCCCTGCTCGATATTAGGCGGGTGTACCAGTTTCTTTGGCTTATCAGTGTATTTAATTTTGATGGATCACCTGACTGTGAGAAGTTGTAGGACAAGGTGAAGGAACTTGCAGTTATTTACGTTGCGCACTGACCATACTGGGTCAGAAACGCGCGAAGTATGAATGTGGTTTGCAGTAGCATCAACCGCAGGCAAGCGTGGGTGTCAATGGCTTAAGCTACGCCCTCTTTGCTGCAGAACTTTCAACAGCGTGTTGCGTGAAACATGTACGAGACCGCACATGCAAACCTAGCAAACCGTTTTCCCAGGGCACGAACGACGCAGTGTCACTCAGGGCACTACCTGCCGGAAAAGCTTTCGTGCTTCTGGAGCATTTTGCTTGTTAGGAGTAACATGACTGCTCTCCTTCACAGATTTCGCGACCTACAATAGGTAAAACATTATTCCTAGCTTCCTATTTCAACCAACCTTGGTCCCAAAAGGAACCGATGTGCACAGCGACCATAGATTATAAGGAATGATAGGAAGATAGCAACCAGTCACAATCTCATTAATTTATATTATTCTTTCACTTCCGGACTTCAGCTACAAATCACTGTGCTAAAATGCAAGAAAATTACATAATTAGAATTGATTTACATGAAACAATAGGTAGAATACATGTTATCTAATAGCGACGATCCATTCTAGTCAACATACCATTTGGGTGAGCTACAATCGAACAAACTCGCGGCAGTACATGCCACCATTTGATCTTAGTGGTGTACAGACAGATGAAAGCTGAGGTGGTTGTTTACGACTAGTACAGCAGCCTCAGTTTGCGTCATGCAATATCAGTAGTGCCTTCTATGTCACAAAATTAACTAACCGAATTCCATTCCAATATAGTAGCGAAAAATACTTTTTCTAATAAATAAAAATTCCTTGTTGCTCAAAGGGTCATCAGTAGAGTCATAAACTGCTTTATGCGGAATTGTTACACCACAATAGAAATAAAAATTGAAAAGAACATTTAAAATACTTCTTGATAAAATAAATCTACATGCCAAACTGAAATTCATC
Organism: Schistocerca piceifrons; assembly: GCF_021461385.2. Taxonomy (NCBI): domain Eukaryota; kingdom Metazoa; phylum Arthropoda; class Insecta; order Orthoptera; family Acrididae; genus Schistocerca; species Schistocerca piceifrons. The sequence goes on from NC_060139.1 coordinate 633,758,551, forward strand.
AATAGCTGAAAACTACCGCTGTCGCTCTTAAGATAATGGTTCACTGGTCTACTAAATAATTAATATAAATGAAATATAAAGGTTCATATAAATAATTTTTACGAAGAACTGTTAACATTGCAGTAAAGGAAATGAAGATCAACACGACGAGGCTAATTGAACTTAGTAATTTTTTAAGCCTAGTATAATGTAACAATTCTGTAGAGGATAGCTGTACGAACTTGTTAATGTTTTCGTCGATCGCTTCACCACTGAGAAATGAACATGCACATTGTTGGTCAGCACTGCCTGATATATTTAAAAGTTTTATACAAATATATTTGCTGATTTCATTTAAAAAAAAAAGAGGGTTTTAAACTACCATACTGGAACGAAGCTGCATAAGTAAATTTTGTGACGTAGAGCTGTTACTTACACTGCATGAAGCAATTAGAGGCTTCTGTACTTGCTGTAAGCAACCAAATCAGTTTTCTTCTGCCTATATACTAGTAAGGTCATATGGTGTTACGTACTGCCGCTAGTTTGTTGGGTCATAACTCACTCAAATGGTAAATTGTTTCGAATTGATAGTTGCTACTGAATACATGGCGTTTACTTAAATTTTGTGTTTTATGTAAATCAGTTCTGATTCTGCAATTTATTTGTATTTTAGCAATGAAGATGGATATTTAAGTTCAAATCTGGATGTGTAATAATGTTAAAAACCAGTGGGACAGCGGTTGATTGCTGAGTTTCTATGCTCCCTTTCTATTTTATGATATGTAGTATTACGTTCTTCCTTTCTTTCTGCTACAATATATTTCATTCAAACTATGGATGCATTAGTTTCATCCAATTCCCTATCCCATTGTCCGCCACCAGAAACAATTCTACTAATTAATTAGTTTTTTTTTTATTTTTTCATTCTGCAAGGAGTGGGTGTTCTAGATCCGGCCCATTTAAGACATGCTGACAGTGGGGCAGATGGGAGACATCAAGAGGGAATAAAAACGGTGAAAACTACATGTATACACATTTTAATTAGTGTGGAAAGAGAGCAATGCAATATTACCCTATAAGATCAACACTTCCGTACGTAGCAGAAGTTTGGTGATCCAACATTAATTCTACTGGAAGTAGCCGCGCGGGGTAGCCGCGGCGTTTAAGGCGCCTAGTCACGGTCCTCGCGGCTCTCCACGTCGGAGGTTCGAGTCCTTCCTCGGGCATGGGTGTGTGTGTGTGTGTCTTGTCCTTAGCGTAAGTTAGTTTAAGTTAGATTAAGTAGCGTGTAAGCTTAGGGACCAATGAGCTCAGCAGTTTGGTCCCATAAGACCTTACCACAAAATTCCCCAAAAAATTCCTATTGGAATTAAAAGAAGATGTCAGAAGTTAATCCTCACATCACTCTACCATGTACAGCTACCAAATTATAAAATGCACAACTCCCATGTTCGACATTCTGGCAAGCACCACTCCACAACTAAAAACGTTTCACGAAGTTTCCTGCAGTCTGCATCGGACAGCGGATTCTGCAGCATGCTACAATAAACTTCGACAACTAGAAAAATTTAGTATTACAAACATTAACACAGTCGTAGCAATGTTTAGTCTACGTGGCGCAAGCCCTAGCAAAGCCCAGTTATACGCAGCTTAGAAACATTTCTTAAATACTTAGCGATTTCATACTGAAGTTACAACAGTTAGTGTCGCAGATCTGTCAGCGCGGTGCTGTGACGTTTGGACGCCGTCCAGAATGCGGTTCATGGACCACACTTTGTCTGACTCTGCGTTATGGCAGTCCGCCCTGAAACCACGGAAGCTAGAGCTGCCACAGCACACACAGCCGCAGCTAGCTAAGACCATCTGGTCCCGATATCTCCGCTGGCAGCGTCAATTGCATAATAGCCACTGTCCGTCTGACGCTGTGGTACGTCAGCATTGCACAGCGACAGTACGCAGGTGGCTGCCGGATGCCTCAGCCACGCTGCCGCCTCCTCTGTGGAGGCACTACGGGAGCCGTAACAGAAAAGCTTGGAATTTCAGGCTGTTTGATTCGCGCCGCACGGCGGCCCCATGCACCTCAACTCGTCACCCGCTATTGTATTAGTTTGCTCTACTGATTGACTTGAATAACAATAAGATTAACAAAAACAAGTTATAGTCAAAATTAGATTTCAAAATACCTCTAACAAGTGGGAGGTACGAAGAAAACTGTGGAGGAATATGTGGAGGTAGCGCACAAGATATGTCTGTCTGGTCAGCTCGTAATGTTACAACAAGAAGCCATAAATATAATCAAATTGAACAACACAAGTTTATTGGCAAAGTAAGAAAGTTACAGGCTGTGCAGAAAGTGGATCGCGATCGTTACTGGCCTCCTTACAGCCACATACAATTACGTTGGAAGCCTTGTCACGTGAGCCATCTGAGTACAAATAACAGCTCCGATAGTGGAATGCCCTTTGAAATAATGTGTTTACGATACTACTGCCATCTGCAAATCTGCATATGTCTATCCCATGACTTTTGTCAATTCAGTGTACAATATTAAGTGGTAAGGAGCAGTTTGTGATTTTAGAGATTTCAAAAGATTTACACTACCGGACAACATTCATTTTTTTTTTAATTTCTGAGCGCTATAACATACACCAGAAAAACCATCGCTTTTAGTGTTAGAGTATTAACTGCTCACCGCCCACTAATAAAACTTAAATTACCTTGTCCTTGTATGCCGGAAAAGTTAAACTCCAGAAGAAAATAAACCAAGGAGAGGTTAGTGATACTCCATAATCCAGATGTCTGACTATTACGTGACGTAATCAGTGACACTTCATGATAAGGTAAACAAGTTCGGAGTATCCCATATGGTACAGAGCACGGTATCACAAATTTTGGATGATATTTCACTCTGTAGCGGAGTGTGCGCTGATATGAAACTTTCCGGCAGAGGGAAACTGTGAAACAGATCGAGACTCGAACTCGGGACCTTTGCCTTTTGCGGACAAATGCTCTACCGACTGAGCCACCCAAGCGGAAGAGCTTCTGTGAAGTTTAGAAGGTAGGAGATGAGTTACTTGAAGAAGTAAAGCTATGAGGACGGGTCGCAAATCGTGCTTAGGTAGCTTAGTCGATAGAGTATTTGCTCGCAAAAGGCAAAGTTCCGGAGTTTGATTCTCGGTCAGTCAGACAGTTTTAATCTGCTAGAATGTTTCAGAGGAAATTTTTCTTAGCTCTTTATCGTCTCATGAAACAATTGCCGACAGAGTTCTTCCCTCTATTGTAGCCTTGCAACGGGACCTGTCTCGTCGTGCTAGAATGCGTGGCATGCCTCACCTGCAAAATTTAAAAGTGCTGCGTGTGCATATTCACTCTCAGGGAGCGTTCTTCGCATAGTGACTTTTAAGTCTAAATTTCGTGATTCAAGTGCTACGAGGGAGACATAGTAACGTTTTACTGGTGCTGGATGTGAAACCTGCTATCCACGTGTGCCTTGTGTCACGGATGCGATGCTTTCACCTTCCAGCCAACTGGGGGAGGCGCAATCACTTTACTAGGAGACGCACTCGTTTTACTGCATCTGGGGAGACCTCAGCCTGAACGTGCTGTGGTCTGAAGGGTAGACCTAGTAGCAGACCAATAGCAGCTGTGCGTGAAATGTTTACAGTTTTCACCATTCACTGCCCTGCGAGTAGAACACTGAAGGAAATGTAATCCTGTGGGCAACACTTTAAGACGCTCTCAAGTTTCCTGCTATCGGGGCAGAATGAAGTCAGTATTACACGACTAACCTCAGCTAAACTTTTTATTTAAATTACCAGGCGTCTTTTGCTATTTCACTGTCACTGCAGTGCTATCTGTCTCTTGTTTTCTTTTTCATTGCAATCGTTACAGCTCACCTGACACAATGCTCGAAGGTTTTATGTATTAAATTATAACTGGTTTTGCGGGAACTGCTTCTGCAATTAATTATAACTGTAGTTCTGTCATTGCTTATGGTCATTGATTAGAGTCACTGGGTTTAAAAAGTATTCCTGTATTTTGTTAATGCTTCCTTCATTTAATACAGAGTTCATGGATTGATAAACTTTTATTCAGATTCTGAAAGCGTTTCCTGTTGTCCGCATTCATATATTATTTATTGTACGCGTCTTATCTGTTTTCATGTTTTATGAGTCATGTGGTGTCACCGCCAGATACCACACTTGCTAGGTGGTAGCCTTTAAATCGGCCACGGTCCGATAGTATCCGTCGGACCCGCGTGTCGCCACTATCAGTGATTGCAGACCGAGCGCCGCCACAAGGCAGGTCTAGAGAGACTTCCTAGCACTCGCCCCAGTTGTACAGCCGACTTTGCTAGCGATGGTTCACTGATAAATTACGCTCTCATTTGCCGAGACGATAGTTAGCATAGCCTTCAGCTACGTCATTTGCTACGACCTAGCAAGGCGCCATTATCAATTGCTATTTAACTTGTGATGCATGTACCGTCAGACCGATGTTCACCAATTGTGGATTAAAGTTAAGTATTCCAGAAATCACGTACTATTTTTGCTACTATAAGACCTTGACCTGTTCCAGACCTCACGCCAGCCTGCGTGAGCTAAACGCGTGCCTTTCGGGTTCCTCTCCTAGTGACTTGGCTGTCTCGCCAAGTCACAACAAGTCATTCAGATGTTACAGTTACAATGTATGGACAGTTTCAATGTTATCGAAAAACCTTAAGACTCTCATCTCATCAGACGTTGTGCACTTGAGTGAGTGGGTGCAGAGACTAGCTGCTTATTGTAAACTATGTGTATTAATGCACGCCTTTTAAATTATGTGAATGCCTATCGAGCACATGATTCTAATTTTTGTACTTGAGCTAGGAATGATGATGACAAAGTTGTGTAAATTCTACTGTTTTCTGTAAAGAGGAGCACTGAATTCAAAATACAATGATACCGCTTTTTTAGCTAAATGTGTTGTTTTTGGCACTTATCCCTCCCAACACTTCGCTCTCTACTTCTCAATTTTCCGAGTTTATCACTTGTAACCTGAAACGCGACAGGCTCTTTCGATATTTTGCTCCCAGTAAGGTTCATTCCTTGATATGATAGGGCAATTTATTACGTAATATGTAATGCATATGGAATACAGAGCAATATTATGTGTGGGAGTGCGTGATGATTGTTGAGGATTTCCTTTCTCCTTTTAATTCTAAAATGCATGTTAAGCTGATTTCTATGGTAATAGATAGTGGGCAGTGAAGTCGTGGCTCTTCAGATTGCTATACCCACGATGGGGGGAAGAGCACAGGTCCGTTATAGCCCGCAGGGAGGAGCCCATCGACCATTTCTGTGTGGCCAAGGGCGACATGAGACTTTGATTGCATTACCGCTACCTGCAGAGGACAATGCCAGCAGGCTGTTAGCTCAGTGATCATCCTCGCCGCAGTGGTGGATACGAATATGGAGTTTCTTCGCAGGCTCTTGACTGCCACACAGCTCTCTGTGCCTGGAAAAGAAAACACCTCGCTGTAGTATGGGAGACACAGGATGCCTCCGTAGGTAAGCTCTTGTATTATGCTGTGAACCGCCATCACCACGATTGCGTAAACATTGCTAGAGGAAACTCAGAAAAAGTTTTGGTGGGACGGCTTTCGGGTGGTCGGCGCTTGCAGCCTTAGGGAGCGGCAATCTACCATAGATCGGCCCTTGCAACTTCTGGGAGCGGCGATTTGCCATAGGTCGGTGCTCACGGTCTGCCAGGAAGTGACGCCGAACATTGTGGATTAAAGTTTTTAGAAGATTTCTGATAGGAAGGATAAGACCGCGGATTGGCTAAACTACAAATTTCGGCGTGCTCATGCCGCAAAGATGTGAAACGCATGAATTTGCGCCATTCCAGCTGGAATGCTTCAGACGCTGGTGATTCCGCATTCGTTCGAGAAATGGCACTCGAGGTTTCGTACTCGAGATTTAGTATTCAGCGGATGGGCTGCGCCATGACAGAGTTCGTCATTGCCAGCGACTTCTCCCCAGCTCTTTTAAATGGCATAACTTTCGTAGTGAAGGGGGCGTAAAAAAGTGGTACAGGACGGTACGTGCGTATTTTTCATATTTATCTAGGTTTAACCTTTATGGTGACCTCTTGGGGCCAGCCAGAGTGGCCGAGCTGTTCTACGCGCTACAGTCTGGTGCCGCGTGACCGCTACGGTCGCAGGTTCGAATCCTGCCTCGGGCATGGATTTGTGTGATGTCCTTAGGTTAGTTAGGTTTAAGTAGTTCTAAGCTCTAGGGGACTGATGACCTCAGAAGTTAAGTCCCATAGTGCTCAGAGCCATTTGAACCTTTTTTTTTTTTTTTTTTTTGACCCCTTCGGCATTAGCTCTCACTGTGTCACACACTAACCTTCTAATCAACACCGTCAGTTTAACACTGCCCTTAAAATTCAGTTAGCAAGGGTAGACATATCCTCGTGTTCTGTTTAATCTGTTATAGCATTTCCGTACCAATTATTTTCTGGTGATCCGTCGTCAGTATGCAGTGAGATGAGTATCAGCATGCATTTTCTCCTAACGAATTATTTGACTGAGTATTTGTTCTGAGCATTATTATTTGAATTCACAATCAATAAATGTACAATATTTACAACAGTTTTTTCATTACAGTAGTTGCTTTCTGTTTCCTTACATGCAATACACATCAGTACATATGGACCTTCCACATTGAGAGCGGCCGCTCAAGGCATGCCAGTGCCAAATTTGGCTGAATATAGCCTAACTCACGTGGCAAGTATTGCGGCAGTACTGGAGGACGAGGCGGCGGATGCGGGAATGTCTGGCATTGTAGTCCGATGTCGTGAACAACGGCCAGTGGCAACTGATGACAGGACGGTGGCTTGGTGTAGCCGACATTGATATGCTTTGGGTACGATGTTTTGTACTGTAATCAAATGTATACACAAATATTTATCAGATAGATTAATGTCCAAAAGCAAGCCACCAACGTGGGTTTTCAATGAGGTAACGTGGCACAGAATATAATTTTGGAAATGTTTTGATTGCAAATAAAATAATTCATTATTATAAGTTACAATGTATGATCACTAGAATGTAGCTGTGGCGCTAACAAGAAATACAATACAAGAATCTGTAATGATATGTTTTCTATTCGCACTGGAAATAAAACACAAAGCAAAGCGCTCGGAAATTATGCACGGTTCACTGAAAATGAAATTCTCATACTTATGGAGTCTACTATCATATTATTTATGCACCGATAACGTACCGATTATGAAAACAGTACAGCCACAACATGACGTTAACAGTCATACAGAGAACGAATACCAAAGACAGAAAATGGAAAAGAGCGTATGGTATCGTTGGCCGGGAGGCCCCATTCGGGGAAGTTCGACCGCCAAGGGCAAGTCTTATTGCATTCGACGCCACATTGAGCGACTTGCGCGCAAGTGATGAGGGTGAAATGATGATGAGGACAACACAACAGCCGGCCGCCGTGGCCGAGCGGTTCTAGGAGCTTCACTCAAGAACCGCGAGACCGCTACGGTCGCAGGTTCGAATCCTGTCTCGGGCGTGGATGTGTGTGATGTCCTTTGGTTAGTTAGGTTTAAGTAGTTCTAAGTTCTAGGGGACCGATGGCATCAGATGTTAAGTCCCATAGTGCTCAGAGCCATTTGAACCATTTGAATTTGGTTCGACGATGTTAGTCTTACCGTTTCAATTAGTGTTGTCACTGTCAGTTCCAGCTGACATCTATAATCTTTCCTTCATCGGCATGTTGTCGTTCATATACAGTTTGACAGCTGACTCTATAGATGTGAGAGTTTTATTTTCAGTGACTTGTGTGCCAAGTTTTATGAGCATTTCTTTGGATTTTATGGTAAGTAAAGCAGAAATTTCTGTATTATAGTTGAATTACTATATTATTAGCAGTTCTTATATTTCATTTCTCGTTTTCGCAACAACTTTGTTCTGATGATAATTTACCGAAACGCGTATCGGAGAATAAATTAATTTGCGACAAAGACATTTCCAAAACGGTATCATGAGCCTAATGTGACTGGTCGCTTGCCTCAAATATGAAAGAATACATGAATCAGGTGAGAAGGCAAGGTAGTCACTGAACAACCAGCTGGCTAATTTTCAGGAGGCTATGATTTACAGCTTCTAAACATGTTAGGAAAATCATGGCTGTGTTTTCACTTAAATAAATAGTTTCGGTCAGAGACGGACCGCCCTGAAGTGTAATGCTTCATGATGATCCCCGGGTGACTGACAAATTGTAACTATTATAAATCGTCATGCCATATGCCAGCGAGGATAGGTATATCACTTGAGTACGTCCAGCACAGTCGGCGAAGAATATGGGACCCTTATGGGATAGGACTGACTGAGGACATCGGAAAATTTCAAAGAAGGGCAGATCGTTTAGAACTGTCCCAAAGTAGGGTGAGAGATTCACGGAAAGTCATTCGCTATGGGGTGGCAAACATTGAAACAAAAGCGTTTTCCCTCTTGGAGAGGTCTTTTCACCAAATGCCAATCATCAACTCTCTCCGAAACCGAAAATATTTTCTTTACTCCCATCTTCATGGGGAGAAGTGAACATCGAAATAAAATAAGAGAAATCAAAGCTAAAACAGAAAGTTCTACGTGTTCATGTTTTCCACGTACTATTCGAGAGGGAAACGGTCGGAAATAGTCTGAAAACAAATGTATCAAACCTCTGCACTTATGAGTGGATTGCGGAGTAGTCATGTAGGTGTAGTTGCAGAACTGTACAGCACTTTAATCCCACTTAATGTCAATGAGGCGGCAGCTGAGGAGATGTTGGACGTACGTGACACTAAGAAGAAGTCAAAGCGATGTGTTTGTATATCAGTTCTTAACAACAATGGTTTCACTTAAATACATCACTAAGATTTTAGATCTTGAGAAAGTAAGAAAATATAATATAGTACAAAAATTACTAGCCCTTTTTTATTTTTTACTACCAACCAGTGTCAGATTATTGTCGCCTACGACGATTAAATTGTGAAGCATTGTATTTAGAGGAAACATTAAGTTCAGTAAGAGAACGTAAATTTCAAAGGCATGTAAAATTGGCAGTTTACCGTAACTAGCTACACTTTAAAAAGCTTAACCTTTACACTGATCCTAATGAATACCTTCATACATCATATTAGAATGTTGAGCTTCATTTCTCTGTTCCCTTAATTACAAAGTTAATGAAGTTAGATATCTCTTAATATAATACTCATAAGGAAAACTAATTTAACCTCCACTCTTAAGGATCCTAATTAAAAATGTCGGAAATTAAAGAAGTGCTGCTCAGTTAAACGGAACTCCTGAATAATAAAACTTCAACTGCACGTACGCTTATCTGATTACTATGTAGTGAACTGATGCATTAGTCAGCGAGGCAAATCCTTACAATGGTTTCGTTTGTCCTTTGTTTCCAGTAAAAGAAAGGCTATCACTGGTTTCAGAATACAGCTTGAGTTTATATTTTCTTTTACGCTCACATGTGATGCTAGATGAAGAGGATAAGCGGTTTGTACTACTTCACGAGGTGTCCTAATGATTCGTGGGATGACTGTTTTCTTTTCGCAAATGGTAGTACAACAATTGTCTGTGGGACTGTTAATGGCAAAATTGTTCAACATGGTCACGGAGGAGACAAATAATGGCTTGCAATGGTATAAACAAATACATTCCTTTGTGCACAAGTCGTCCAGTTGTTTGGATTAATGTTAAGAACATTGGTTTGCAGGCATTACGATGTAATTAGTTACCGATGATGGTAAGAATTGCGTTGCGGATATCAGTGAGAATTATGACGTCCAAGTTAATAAACCTTGCTGTTCCGTTTCCTTTATTAAATATTATTTATCCACGCGATCTTGATTAAGGAGCTGTACCTGAGCGCTAAATACAAATTTCTCTGTCGAATTTAATGTGAGTACATTATAGAGCATACACTTGATAAAATAACCTGCTTATGTTACTTTACCCACTACTGTAGGTAGTTCTACAGACTACTACAGTAAGTATAAAGTCTCTACTGGTTATTTTGGTCATAACTATATATTAGTTGAAAGACTATTAAGTGATACAGAAACTTCGAGGTTAATAGCACCGATGCTGTGATTCAAAATAAGTAGAGCGTCACACTACAGTAGTGTTCGTAAATATATATATAAGTTGCGCAACCGTCCGATATATTACACTGGAGGAAAAATCAAATCGCAACACGAAGAGGAAACTGAAAGAAAGTTGGTAGGCGTGCTTCTATAACTGAAAGATGAGGTCTATTCAAATTTCGCACCAGTCGCATAAGAGTGGCGCCTGCAGCGCCACTATGAAGATGAAAATCAGACTTGCTTCAAACACACGCTGTAACGCTCGTGAGCGTTATTTACATTTGACATTGGAAGTGATGAGTTGATGTTAGTCAAGAATACCCCAAAGGCGACAAAGACACCTCATTGAGTTTGAACGAGGTAGTGTATTAGAGCTAAGGAAGCTACCTGTTCCTGCTCCGATACTGTACGAAGACTTTGCAGGAATGTAGTCACTGTACAAGATTACTAGCAGCAGTGATAGACTGTACGGTCGCAAGAAGACCGGGCTCCGGGCAGCCAAGTGGTACTACCGAGAGGTAACACCACCATGTTCTGTGTATAGCTCTGACGCATCGTACTGTATGTGCAGCAGCAATTTCTGCAGCAGTTGGCATCACAGTGACACAGTGAGCTATTACAAATCAGTTTCTTCAAGGATAGCTTCCAACCAGACGCACTATAGCGGGCATATCCCTGACCCCAAATCATTGCCATTTGCGATTTCAGTGATGTCTAGGGAGAGCCCACTCCCCGATGAAAGCTGTTTGTGCCTCGGAGCAAAAATGGTTCAAATGGCTCTGAGTACTATGGGACTTGATATCTGAGGTCATCAGTCCCCTAGAACTTTGAACTACTTATACCTAACTAACCTAAGGACATCACACACATCCATTCCCGTGGCAGGATTCGAACCTACGACCATAGCGGTCATACTGAAGGGCCTAGAACCGCACGACCACACCGGCCGGCTGCCTCGGAGCCACTGATGGTCGTGTGTTGAGTAGAAGGAGGCCACTAGAAGACCTCCAACCAATTTTTGTGCGTCCTAGACACACTGGATCTACAAATAGAGTTATTGTTTGGGGTGCAGTTACGTATGACAGCAGTGGCTCTTCCGTGGATAACCCACACACCCCGACTCCAAATTTCTACGTCAGTCCTGTGATTCTACCTGCTGTGCTGCCGATCGTGAACAGTATCCCAGGGGCTGTTTTCCAACATGATAATGTTCACCCACATACGGCTGTTTGAACCAAATACCATCCACGGAGAGTCGACTTGTCATCTTGGCTTGGTCGGTCATAACATCGGACGACAACTCCAGCGTCCCCCACAAACAACATTAACTGTCCCTGTATTGACTAAGTACGACAGGCATGGAACTCCATCCCATAAACTAACCACTAGCACCTGTACAACACACTGCATACACGTCTGCATGCTTACATTCAACATTCTTGCGGTTGCACTGGTTAATAATATACCAACAGTTCACATTTGCCATGGCTTATCTTGCACTTACATTAACATGTGATCTTGCAATGTTAATAATTTAAATATGTTACTTAGCCAAATTGGTTCCCGAAATTTCATTACTCTTCATTAATAATTCAATAATTTTTGGTGTTGTGATTTTTTCCCATCACTGTTTTTTACTCCCGCCAGAGCACAGCAGACAGATAGCCCTGTTGAACATACAGTATACAGAAGACTTAAGCGGTTAAGGAAATGAGTTGATAACTGGATACAATTACTGTCACTGAATGCTACATATTTATTGTTTCAACCTCGTGGTAGAATAATTTGTGATGCAAAATACATTGTAACCTGCAAGACTAAAGAGTTAACAGCGATTTTGAATTAGCATGATACTTCTAAAACAAACCTTTTTCTTCTTTAGTCATGCGACTTCTGACTGGTTTGTTGCAGCCCGCCATGAATTCTTCTCCTGTGCCAGCCTCTTCATCTCAGACTAGCAGTCGCAACGTATGACCTCAATCTTCCTCTACAGATTTTACCCTCTAGTGCCATGGAAGTTAGTCCACGACGTCGTAACAAATGGCCTGCCATCCTGTCTCTCCTTCTTCTGAATATTTTCCACATATTTCTTTCCTTCTCGATTCTCTAGAGAACTTCCTAATTCCTTACCTTATCAGTCCACCTAATTTTAACATTTTTGCTTAATACTAATCCCTAGATAGTTCAATTGTCTCCTGTTTCGGTTCTCACACAGCCTATTTTTCATTACCATACAATCCTCAGCTCCAAATGTTGTCTAAAAAATTTCTTCAAGAAATCAGGGCCTATCGTTGAAACTAGTAGAATTCTCTCTCAAGGAATGCACTTTTTAACATTAGTAGGCTGCCTTTGGTGTCCTCCCTGCTCCATCAGTAATGGGTTATTTTGCTTCCTAAATAGCAGAACTCCTTATCTACTTCGTGATCACCTTGACTGATATTAAGTTTCTCTATGTTCTCATTTCTGGTACTTGATATTACTTCCTTCTTTATTCGATTTACTCTAAATTCATATTCTATACTCATTAGACTGTTCATTCCACTTACCGCATCCTATAATTCCTCTTCACCTTCAATGATCTTGGCAATATCACTATCGAATATTTTTCTTGATATACCTTTAATGTTAGTTCCATTCTTGAACCTTTATTTCCCTCATTGATTCTTTGCTCTACAGGCTGAAAAGTAGGTGTGAAAGGCTACATCGATGTCTTACACGCTCTTTACCCCTAGAACTTCGTTTGTGGTTTTCCAGTCTTATTGTCCCCTCTTGGTTCGAGTACATACTGTATATTTTTCCCTATATTTCTCAGAACTTCAAACCTAGCACCATTTGACATTGTCGAATGCTTTTTCCAGGGCTACAAATCCTACGAAGGTGTCTTGATTTTTCTTTAGTCCCGCTTCCGTTATTAACCACAACGTCAGAATTGCCTCTCTTGTGCCTTTACCTTGCCTAATGCCCAGCTGATCGTCATCTTACACATCCTCAGTTTTCTTTGCCATTCTTTTGTGTATTATGTCAGGAACTTGGACGCATGTGCTGTTAAGCCGATTGTGCGGTATTTCCCGCACTTGTCGTGTCTTGCAATCTTTGGAATTGTGTGGATGATGTTGTTCCGAAACTCAGATGGTATATCGCCAGACTCATACATTCCACACACAAAGATGAATAATCGTTTTGTTGATACCTCCCCAATTGATTTTATAAATTCTGGTGGAATGTTATCTACTCATACCGCCTAATTTGATTTTAAGCCTTCCAAAGCTCTTCTAAATTCTCATTATAATATTGGTACCCGTATCTCTTCCCTATCGACTTTCGTTTCTTCTTCTACAACGTCATCAAGTAAGTCTTCGCACTCATAGATGCCTTCGATGTACTCTTTCCAGATATCCGCTCTCTCCCCTGCATTTAACAGTGGAATTTCCATTCCGCTCTTAATGATACCACCCTTCTTTTAAATTTCATCGAAGGTTGTTTTGACTTTTCTGTATGCTGAGTCAGTTTCTCACTTTTTTCGTGCAGCCGTTTCGTCTTAGGTTCCTTGCACTTCCTATATATTTCATTCGTAAGTGACTTGAATTTCTGCTTCCGCGAATTTCCCGGAACATTTTTCTATTTCCTTGTTTCATCGACCAACTGAAGAATTTCTTGTGTCACGAAGTTTCCTTCACAGTTAACCACTTCGTACCAATGTTTTTCTCCAACTTCTTTGATTGCCCTTTTTAGCGTTGTTATATTCCTCTTCAACCAAACAAACAAGTGAACTATTCCTTATCGCAGTATCTATAGCCTCATATACTTCAAGCGTATCTCTTCACTCTTTAGTACCCCCACTTCTTTGCACATTTATTCTCCCTTACTACCTCTTTGAATTTCAGCCTACTCTTCATAGCTACTAAATTGTGATCTGAGTCTATACCTGCTACAGAGTACGCCTTATACTCCAGTATCTTATTTCGAATTCTCTCTCTATTCATGATGTAATGTAACTGAAATCTTCGCATATCTCCTGGTCTTCTCCAAGCCCCCTCCCCTTCTTGTGATTCTTGAACAGAGTGTTCCCTATTACTAACTGAAATTTATTTCTTCTCTCTTGTTTCTAGCACAAACCCATATTTTTCGGTAACCCTTACTTCTACCCCTTCGTCTGCAACCGCATTCCAATGACTATTATATTCTCATCTTCCTTTACGTGCTGAAATACCAGTTCATTATCCTTTTATACTCTCTGTCTCTTCATTTTCGCCCTGGGGTGTCGGCATGTATATCTGAACGATTTGTGGTGGTACTGGTGTGCTGTCGATTCTGATCAGAACAAACCTATCATGGAACTCACTCTCTGCACCACTTTCATATTCACACAAATCTTATTCCCATTATAGCATTTCCTGTTGCTGGTGATATTGCGCTATACTCATCTGACAAAAAATCCTGGTCCTCTTTTCATTTCACCTCGCTGGTCCCCACAATATTTAGATTGAACCTTGACATTTCCCTTTTCTGTTTTTTCTGACTTCCTTACCACGTTCAAACATCTTCCATTCCACGCCACGACTCGTAGAACTTATCTTTCGTTGGTTATACAGCCATTTTTCCATGGTCACGTCTCCCACAGCAGTCCCATGCCGCAGATCGGAATAGGGGCTTAGTCCAGAATCTTTTGCCAATGGAGAGATCATTATGACACTTCAATTAGAGGCCACATGTCCCGTGGATACACACCACGTGTCTCTAACGCTGTGGTTTCCATTGCCCTCTGTATCCTCATGCCATTGATCATTGCATATTCTTCCGCCTTTGGGGACAGTTTCCCGCCTCAAGGCCCAGACAGTGCCTTGAACCTCTGGCCTCTCCTCCGTCCTGTTTGACGAGGTCGTTGGCAGAATGAGAGTGACTTTTTACGCCAGAAGTGTTCGCTAGCCATTGCTGATAATTATTAATCAAAATTTAAGCGATGGCGGTATTAGAACCTGGGATCTAGGATGTTTTGGTTACTAATTACAGACGCTGTCCTAGACCAAGAGCGATTACCAGTTAATCATACCGCTACCATACTTTTCCACGCCTTTATTTTACCAGGTGGAGTAGTTTCACCCCAGTTCGATTTTGTGATACAGTGTAATATTTGTAGACTATTTCGAGTATAAGCGACACCAGTAGTGATTAAAACAGAGAGAAGAAAACAGAAAAGCTGGGTACATTTTCTGAGCGAAATGAAGCATGATGTACATAGAAAACAGATTACCATCCTAAAACAATTTATTGAAAATGAAAAACATCTGGTTCGAAGTAAACCTGTTTCACAAAATGAGTTCTTGGACTATTTCTAAAATATGTGTACAGTTGATGCGGAAAATGTGAAATTTAGAGTTCGTGACGGGAATTTGGATCTTATAACGATGGAAGAACTAAAGTTTCTGTTGACACACTTAAAAACAGAAACTGTCAATTTGGAGACAACGTTCATGTGGAATTATTAAAATATGCTTCGGAATCATTCCTTACTCATAAAGAGTTTTATAAATACTTGTTGAAAATACAGCAACATACCTGAGGATGAGCACAAAATGTAACAGTTATCAGGTATTATTCTTCTGAACTCTGGATACAATTTGATCGAAGGTATACAGAACGAAACTTCTTAACTCTGTAGCGGTATGTGCCCAGAGATGAAACTTCTTGGCAGGTAAAAACTGTTTGCTGGACCGAGACTAGAACTCGCACCTTTGTCTTTCTCAAACAAGTGCTTGGATAACTTATTCGGTAGAGCGCCTGCCTGCGCAAGGCAAAGATCCCGAGATCAAGTCTCGGTCTGACACACGGTTGTAATCTGCCAGAAAATTTCAGACTGAAGGTAGTTTTGAAAACGTTTCTAATTGAACAAGAAAATGTATTTCGCATGGGGGGATCTTGCTTAAACAGTGTTCTCCAACTCAGTGAACTTATTGAAAAACACAAACAATATAGCCACCCCACACACATAGACTTTATTGACTATGAGTAAGATTTTGTTAAAGCTCACGGAGTTAAATATACGAAATTATAGTGATGAATGGTATTCATCAATATCTAATAACTGTTATTCAAAGTATATATATACACAACTAAATTAAAGTGCAGAAATACAAGAACCATATCTCAACGAGTGTGACAAGGATATTTTTATCACCTACATTATTTAATATAGACATAGATGACCTGATAAATGCATGTGAGAATGACATAGTGCACCATTATAAGCTTAATTGGGAATTTAAAAGTGGCCGAGCGGTTCTAGGCACGTCAGTCCGGAACCGCGAGACCGCTACGGCCGCAGGTTCGAATCCTGCCTCGGGCATGGATGTGTGTGATGTCCTTAGGTTAGTTAGGTTTAAGTGGTTCTAAGTTCTAGGGGACTGATGACCTCAGATGTTAAGTCCCATAGTGCTCAGAGCCATTTTCTTGTAGATTTAAAAACACTCTTTTGTTTGTATGTGATCAAATAGAGCGGACACAGAAGATAAATTACAGAGAGCAATTTGATCCTTGTACTAGTTGTTGTTGTTGTGGTCTTCAGTCCAGAGACTGGTTTGATGCAGCTCTCCATGCTACTCTATCCTGTGCAAGCTTCTTCATCTCCCGGTATCAAGTGCAACCTACATCCTTCTGAATCTGTTTTGTGTATTCAACTCTTCGTCTCCCTCTACGATTTTTACCCTCCACGCTGCCCTCAAATACTAAATTGCTAATCCCTTGACGCCTCAGAATATGTCCCACCAAGCGATCCCTTCTTCTAGTGAAGTTGTGCCACAAATTTCCTTCTCCCATATTCTATCCAATACCTCCTCATTAGTTATGGCATCTACACATCTAATTCTTCTGCAGCACCCCATTTCGAAAGCTTCTGTTCTCTTCTTGTCTAAACTATTTATCGACCACCCTTCACTTCCATACATGGCTACACTTCACACAAATACTTTCAGGTACGACTTCCTGACACTTAAATCTATACTCGATGTTAACAAAGTTCTCTTCTTCAGAAACGCTTTCCTTGCCATTGCCAGTCTACATTTTATATCCTCTCTACTTCGACCATCATCAGTTATTTTGCTCCCCAAATAGCAAAACTCATTTACTACTTTAAGTGTCTCATTTCCTAATCTAATTCCCTCAGCATCACCCGACTTAATACGACTACATTCCACTATCCTTGTTTTGCTTTTGTTGATGTTCATCTTATATCCACCTTTCAAGACACTGTCCATTCCGTTCAGCTGCTCTTCCAGGTCCTTTGCTGTCTCTGACAGAATTACAATGTCATCGGTGAACATCAACGTTTTTATTTCTTCTCCATGGATTTTAATTCCTACTCCGAATTTTTCCTTTGTTTCCTTTACTGCTTGCTCAATATACAGATTGAGTAACATAGGGGATAGGATACAACCCTGTCTCACTCGCTTCCCAACCACTGCTTCCCTTTCATGCCCCTCGACTCTTATAACTGCCACGTGGTTTATGTACAAATTGTAAATAGCCATACGCTCCCCGTATTTTACCCCTGCCACCATCAGAATTTGAAAGAGAGTCTTCCAGTCAACATTGTCAAATGCTTTCTCTAAGTCTACAAATACTAGAAACGTAGGTTTGCCTTTCCTTAATCTATTTTCTAAAATAATAGTAGGGTCAGTATTGCCTCACGTATTCCAACATTTCAACGGAATCCAAACTGATCTCCCCGAGGTCGGCTTCTACCAGTTTTTCCATTCGTCTGTAAAGAATTCGTGTTAGTATTTTGCAGTTCGGTAATTTTCACATCCGTCAACACCTGCTTTCTTTGGGATTGGTAATATTATATTCTTCTTGAAGTCTGAGGGAATTTCGCCTGTCTCATACATTTTGCTCGCCAGATGGTAGAGTTTTGTTAGGCCTGGCTCTCGCAAGGCTGTCGGTGGTTCTAATGGAATGTTGTCCACTCCCTGGGCCTTGTTTCGACTTAGGTCTTTCAGTGCTCGGTCAAACTCTTCAAGCAGTATCATATCTCCCATTCCATCTACATTCTCTTACATTTCTGTAATATTGCCCTCAAGAATATAGCCCTTGTATAGACCCTATATATTCTTCTTCCACCTTTCAGCTTACCCTTCTTTGCTTAGAACTGGGTTTCCATCTGAGCTCTTGATATTCATGCAAGTGGTTCTGTTTTCTCCAAAGGTCTCTTTAATTTTCCTGTAAGCAGTAACTATCTTACACCTAGTGATATGCGCCTCTACATCCTTACATTTGTCGTCTAGCCATCCCTGCTAAGCCATGTTGCACTTCCTGTCGATCTCATTTTTGAGACGTTTGTATTCCTTTTTGCCCGCTTCATTTACTGCATTTTTATATTTTCTCCTTTCATCAATTAAATTCAATATCTCTTCCGGATGTCTATTAGCCCTCGTCTTTTTACCTACTTGATGCTCTACTACCTTCACTATTTCATCTCTCAAAGCTACCATTCTTCTTCTAGTGTATTTCTTTCCCCTATTCTTGTCAATAGTTCCTTAATGCTTTCACTGACGCTCTTTACAACCTGTGGTTCTTTCCGTTTATCCAGGTCCATTTCCTCAAAATCCCACCTTTTTGCAGTTTCGTCAGTTTTAATCTACAGTTCATAAGCAATTGGTTGTGGTCGGAGTCCACATTTGCCCCTGGAAATGTCTTACAATTCGAAACCTGATTTCTAAATCTCTGTCTTACCATTATATAATCTATCTGATACCTTCCAGTATCTCCAGGTTTCATCCTCGTATACAACCTTCTTTTATGATTCTTGAACCAAATGTTAGCTATGATAAAGTTATGCTCTGTGCAAAATTCTACCAGGCGGCTTCCTCTTTCATTGCTTACTCCCATTCCATATTCACCTACTATGTTTTCTTCTCTTCCTTTTCGTACAATCGAGTTCGAGTCACTTATGGCTAATACATTTTCGTGTCCCTTCACTATCTGAATAGTGTCTTTTATCTCATCATATATTTCATCAATCTCTTCGTCGGCTGCGGAGCTAGTTGGCATATAAACATGTACTACTGTGGCAGGTGTGATCTTTGTATCTATCTTGGCCACAAAAGTGTGTTCACTATGCTGTTTGTAGTAGGTTATCCGTATTCCTATTTTCCTATTCATTATTAAAGCTACTCCTGCATTACCCCTATTTGATTTTGTATTTATAACCCTGTATTCACCTGACCAGAAGTCTTGTTCCTTCAGCCACCGAACTTCACTAAATCCCACTATATCTAACTTTAACTTATCCATTTTCCTTTTTAAATTTTCTAACCTACCTGCCCGATTAAAGAAGCTGACATTTCACGCTCCGATCCATAGAACGCCAGTTTTATTTCTCCTGATAACTACGTCCTCCTGAGTAGTCCACGCCCGGAGATCCGAATGGAGGACTATTTTACCTCCGGAATGTTTTACCCATGAAGACGCCATCATCATTTAACAATACATTAAAGCTGCATGCCCTCCGGAAAAATTACGGCTGTAGTTTCCCCTTGCTTTCAGCGGTTCGCAGTACCAGCACAGCAAGGCCGTTTTGGTTAGTGTTACAAGGCCAGATTAGTCAATCATCCAGACTGTTGCCCCTGCAACTACTGAAAAGGCTGCTGCCCCTCTTCAGGAACCACACGTTTGTCTGGCCTCTAAATAGATAACCCTCTGTTGTGGTTGCACCTACGGTACGGCTATGTGTATCGCTGAGACAGGCAAGCGTCCCCACCAACGCCAAGGTCCATGGGTCATGGGGGGAATGCACTAGTTGTCAAATGATTATAATATGGCAATATGTAAAGGTAAAACTAAGATAATGGAATTTGATGATAAGGAGCAGTTAAGAGAAAAGACAATAATTCATGATAAACCAGTAGAACCAAAAAATACTCCTGATTATCTCGGGTGCGATGTGTGTCATGTATTACAGGCAATGGTCACCTATACAAATTGCAAAAATTCCGTTGGTAGGTATGATGAACTGCACACACCTCAAAAATGTAGCACACAAACTGCACAAAATTTGATAATATGATGGCAGTTTCAGTTCTCATTCTACATGAAGTTGGTACATCTGAGGATGCCTAAGCCAAAACTGTACATGATGATGATGATTAGTGTAATATTTCTTTTCAGATTCTGTTATTTTTAATGATTAGCTTGGTTTAGTACTGAAATGACGTTTTTCGAATTATTGGTATTTAAACTGTACATAGCTGCAAATTTATCGCGCACAAGAGAAATTCGATATCTGTTACCTGTAAATTTAATTATGTATACGTTTTTTCTGTAGTGCAGTTACTAGAGCTTGGCTCAAAATAACAAATAACATTTTAGAACTGTTCAGTCAGGCATATTTTCGCACCATTTGCATTTCGCAATAACAGTGTCTTCTCAGCGTGTATTACAATCAGGTTTTTTGCATGTTACGCATCGGAATTTTGTTTTGCGATCTTCATTTCTCTTCTAATATTGACATTCATAGTCTTGGTCACTTGGAACACTGGGGATGGATCACTGCTGTCGGATATATCAGTACCACATGCTTGCAGTGCATCTTGTACATCCTTATGATGAGTCTAAGTATTTCTGGCTCTTTGTAGAAATGGTTCCCCTAGAGTTAGATCTACTTAAACCGAACTAACCCAAGGACAACACACGCATCCATGCCCGAAGCAGGATTCGAACCTGCGACCTTAGCAGCAGCGCGGTTCCGGACTGAAGCGCCTAGAAGCGCTCGGCCACAGCGGCCGGCTATTTCTTCCATGATGTATTTTTGAGTCAAAGTGCCAGATCCATCAAGACCTGTTTCCTTCGGCTGTTATTATTCTCTAGCCACTCAGAAAATCTTTATGTGTGCGGAATATGTGCATTCAACGCTGCAGCATCTATCATGCCCATGAAAACTCATAGTGGCCACCGTCTGGTTCCTCAAAGATAGCTATACTTTCTTATCATTATTTCTCCATTATCTACAGCAGCTTAGGTTTCGCTGCAACGTAGTGTTTTAATTCACTTCGTTCGCCACTCGCTTGTCTCTCACGACGCCAAGTAGAGTAATATTGCCGACTTGCCCCTTTCTGGTACATAAGAAACTATAATAAAGTCTAGGAAATCTATCTACAGTTGCGCATATGGTCAACAGAGTGGAATGATGACGTTGAAAACTGTTGCCCAACCTTGACTTGAAACCGTATTTCCCGCTTGTCGCGAGCGGCCACCTTAACCAATCGGCTATTCGTGCACCCTTCACGGCCAGACTCATATTTCGATATGCCTTCGGCCACGTGTCATTAACCTGCACTCGAACAGTTACTGCAGCTGCCGTGCAGGGGAGACATTTCATCGAAAGTCGCTAGCTATACAACGGCGGATAAATAAAAAACACACAATATCCTACATTTGTGAATTCACAACTGTGTATACATTTCCTCTGTTCCATGACGGCTGTAATCGCCGCATTACCTGTTTCCTGAGACATGCATGAACGACCGAAGGAACATTTCATCGTACTTTTTACAGACACTGGCACTGCAGTATCGTACAGTTAAGTGATCTGTGAAACCAAACACTGAAAAATTGTTTTTTTTCCCGTCTGGCGAAAACTATTTCCGAATCTCTTTCTTATTGGAACACTAGAATGGAAAACCTAAATAACGATGATGAATGAGATAAACACTTCGTAAAGCCTTCATAATTGAGAAATAAAGAAATAACACATTTCATACCAAGTGGGGGTAGTGTCACAACACCACCAATATGTCCCGTCAAAAGCTCAAAAAAAAAAAAGATTCAGTCCCCAGTGAGAATACGGTGTCAGTAATTTTAGAAGAAGATCATGGAAAAAGTGCGTAGTTTTTCAGATAAAATTATAAGAAGGAAAAAATCAACCTGAGGTAGTCAGAATAGCCCGCTTGGTAATACGAGGATTAACTATATGTCACGACCTCTATTTAAGGAATGTTAGCCGTCCACTAGCGTACTGTGACAAAAACTTTCCCCTAATTGACAGTCACTTGCATTTATCATACCCCTTACCTGTTGCAAAGAATGTTTCTACATAAAGACCGCTGTTCGTCTATGGATTACAAGACCCTATTATTTTGTGTGAATCCTTTCCTTTGTAGAACTTACCGAACACATGAATTCCGGTGATGATGATAAAGATGCAAAAATTTCCTCATTCTTCATAATATTAATTACAGGTTGATTTTTCTTTTCTGCACTCACAGGGTCACGCTATTGCCTGTTTCAAGTTTCCTGTGCCAACTGTTTGGTAATTCGTTTGTGATCAATATACTGGAGCGATAGTTGATGTTGCTGTACATCTGATGACACAACAATGCTTCCTCTGGATTTTTTCAAAGTATCCATGTAGTGTTGCCTGTAACTTCCGTTGTCAGCGATTTTCTTTCGATTTTTACCTTCTGGTGTGTGAAGAATTTATTCAAAGATATATTCTATATCAGAATTATATTTTTTGTTCATTCCGAACGTATAAAATGATTGTTGTAGAGTGCAGATGTTTAGTGGACAGGTCGCTTCGCGGTACAGCTCAGTGACAAAGGAAGAGTGCACTAAGTAAAATCAATAGCTTTGACATCAGATTGAGGTTATTCTTAAAATTACCTTCCGTTTGATATCATTTCGAGTTTATTAAATTGTTATTTCTAAAGTCATCGTAATCGATCTTCATTAGTACGTATCAGACTAATTTTCCCCGGCGATTTTAGATCACCGTCGGCTTGCCTAACCAGCAGACTATGGGCCCTTGTGGCGGATAAATTTTCCCGGTCCTAATTTGATGAATTCTATAATATCACAAGATGGTGAGCATTGACAGAGGACAGCCAGCCGTTAGTTTCCAATTCAGGCCATGCCTGCTTGCCGCAGAAGGACGCGAGGGTGCCCGCCGTTCCCGTAGAACCTGCCGCCACTTCAGCAGTCCCACCCCCTGGGCCGCGTCCTCTGACCGTTGCACAGTGAAGCTAACGATAACGGCAGCGCTGGTTAGCGTGGCTGCACTGCCCTCTTCTTGTAGGAGGAAGTTTCCTATGTCGAGGACTCCTGTTTGATCGAGATGAAAGGAGGTGAGCAGTTACGACAGTCGTGATTTCGGGACCAGCCGCCATCTTAGCATCTGTGAGCATGCTTTGAGCACAGTCTTTCGCCAAGGGCCTTTCCGCTCGCGTCGTTGCTGACAGCTAAATTCCTCTTCGAGTTTACATTCGGTAGTATTCGTAATTAAGCTTTCCAATTGTTCACCGCGCAATATATCTGGTGCTATTTGAGATGTACTGGTCTAGATGTGCCCTTCCCGGGCTTCCGTTACCTTTAATGTTACTGAACATAGTTCTTTAAGTTCTCTATACTCGAATTATCGCGTTGGGCAAGGGTCGCACCGTTTCAATTCAGCGCTTTCATACGATTGAATGTTTTATCGTTTACATTCTTATCTTGCAGTAAGAAGCAATAGAAAATGGCTTTAATAAACTTTGAGTTTTGCTCGTATGTCAGGCTCCCAATTGGAGGAATAATAAACACTGGTGACCAAAATTAAAGTAAGAAACCACTATCTCCCCGTCCTGTGTCTAAAAATATACTCATTCAAAGTGTCAATATATGTCTGTACTATCCCTTTCTGCACGGAAGATGGCATTCCAGTCAACGGACAACCACGCCAACTATGACGTCAGGGCACCTATCAAAGAGGGTAGTGTTTGTCAGGTAGTCCCGTCCCACATCTTCAAGCGCTGTGTACACAGTCACAGACGGTGCAGTACGGCTCAGGGAAGACACCTACCAGATTCAGCGGTGGAATGCCATGAGAAGAATGGAAGCACAACAGTGGGAAACTGATGTGGGCTTAATGTGAACCATTCTGTTGTTTCACGGATGCATCCCGAAGTCCACGGTAGGGCCGACCACGTGTTACATCAGAAAAAAGAGGACCGTTATTTGGTTGTATGGACACGACGGTACCGCCTTAGTACTGCACGGCAACTGGTATCTGACCTCATAGCATCCACCGGAGGTATTGTACCGAGGCAAACAGAAGGCTTCGGGAGAGTGGCCTTTATTGTCGGAGACCTGCTGTATGGCTGGCCGGTGTGACCGAGAGGTTCTAGGAGCTTCAGTCTGGAACCGCACGACAGCTACGGTCGCAGGTTAGAATCCTGCCTCCGGCATTGTTGTGTGAGATGTCCTTAGCTTAGTTAGGTTTAAGTAGTTCTAAGTTCTAGGTTACTGATGACCTCAGATGTTAAGTCCCATAGTGTTCAAAGCCATTTGAACCATTTTGAACCTGCTGTATGTGTACCCCTGGCGCGTCTCCACAGAAGGGAGCGTCTAGGATGCAGTCTCAACATGCCTCCCAGACAATGTTGATTTAACAGACGAGTTCCGATTTGGTCTGGAGAGTGATTCTTGACGGATTCGCATCTGGAGGGATCGTGGAACACGATTTCGGGGCCCAAACATTGTGGAAAAAGACCGATGTCAAGGTGGATCCCTAATAATGTTGGCAAGGATTATGTTGACCACTCGAACACCCCGTCTTGCAATTTTACCGGTGAATTGGCATAGTTTAACTGCAGTCGCGTATCGCGACGAGATCTTGTGTCCTCATGTGCAGTTGTTACGAGGTGCTGCGTGCCCAGACTTTGTACAGATGTACGATAATGCTCGACATAGAGCACGAGTAGTGGATGATTTCTTAGAAACGGATGATTCTGTACCAAGGCGTGGCCCGATCGCTCTCTCGATTTGAATCCCATAGAGCATGTCTCGGATGCGCTAGGGAGACGGCTTGCATCACGTCAGCATCCACCAACCACTCTCCAAGACTTGCTAGCAACTCTGCGGGAAGAACGGGTGTTACTGCCTCATCTGATGACATCATTCACAGCCTGCTCCGTCGTTGTCAGTCTTGTATTGCTACCAGAGGTGGGCACATCCCATACCGAGCACAGTAATGAGTTATCGGAATGTGCGCGCATAAGTTGGAAAAATAGAAGACCTTCTTTGTCTATCGTTATGCATTTTGCAGTTGTTGACGTTCTGTCTTCTTTACATTTTTTCTGCTTTACTGTCACCTGTTTATACTGTTTTGTAGCAAAATAAACGCCGACTTTCAAAAATTTCCGTTGGTTGCTTCAATTCTGGACACGACTGCAATAGATTTCACACATTTTCTCTTGTCTGTAGCATGCTTCCGTTATCCAAAAATTGAGTAAACTAACCATCACCTGAACCCCCCCCTAGAAGAGTTTTGCCGAGCGGTTCTAGACGCTTCAGTCCGCAACCGCGCTGCTGCTACGGTCGCAGGTTTGAATCCTGCCTTGGGCATGGATGTATGTGATGTCCTTAGGTTAGTTAGGTCTAAGTAGTTCAAAGTCTAGAGCACTGATCACATCAGATGTTAAGTCCCATGGTGCTTAGAGTCATTTGAACCACTTAGAAGAGTTTCAGTTCGATACCAGCCACGGTCATGACATACCTCACCGATTACAAGGAAACAGAGATATTGTCCGCACAATTATTTCTTTTACCACATCTCTGCAAATTAGCTTTCATTAGTACTCACGCCATTGTTTACAGCAGTCAACAATCGCCGCATTGTTTGTGGATTTAGTTTACACTTTCACAGCATAATTCCCACCTTTAGCTCCTTCATTAATTAACAACTGTGTTTTATAGTAAATGTTTGTTGGTGAAAAGTTTGTTACATTAGTATTTAGAATGAATTCCAAAATCGAAGCCAGCCGACAAAATAACAATAAATAAAAACTCGTGGCGGATTAAAACTGTGCACCGGACCGATATTGGGACTGACTGGGATATTTGCTTGGAGGCAATAAAGCTGTGAGGGTGAGTGCTGAGTCGTGCGTGAATAGCTAAGTTGGTAGAACGCTCCCTTGCATTGGAGAGAGGTCTCAAGCTCGAGTCTCGATGCGGCACACAGTTTCAGTTTACCACGAAGCTGCAAATCAATACACACTCCATGGCCGAGAGAAAATTCATTCTGAAAATAACGAAGCTTTAGTTGAGTTGTGCTCCTCTACCATGTTTCCTTAGCTATAAGGTGATGTCCGTTGTAAAGGGATGTAGAAGCAGCAACATGAAGGATTGTTGTAGCCAAACAGAAGCAAAAGTTTGTAAACTCTACACCTGTTAGACGGAAAGATGGAAAACTGAAAAACAGCTAATATTTAGAACATCGATGGGAAAACTACAACACCATAAACGAAGAATATTCTGTAGATTCCAGGTTTTAGATTACACCCTAGTGTCGGCTAGTAATGATTTTTGCAGCACACCTGTTCACATTTCCGTCCATCGTACAAATAAAACGGCAAGACATAGAATATGCCTCTTTGGGTACCAGTTGGCTGTAGAGCGATCAACTAGATTAAAAAGAGGCAAAAATCTATCCAGTCTATAAAGACTGAGACATGACAAATGCCAAAGTTTAACACAAATATTTCTTTGATGACTTTTGTCGTATGAAGCATATTTTGTGGCTGCTAATGGTAACGTTTTCAGGAATGCTACACTTCATCAGTGACAGTCTCCTGAAGAAATGCTGACTCTACAATCACGCAATCACGAATCTTGTCATATGGAAGCCATCAGTTGGGAAACTCAGAATCATCCTGTGTATCCTGACTTCTAAAAAATTATTCCGTTATCCCTGATCGAATTCGTGTGTTTCCCCCCATCTACGGAAGGTGCACACCAATATTGTTACATAAAACATACCAGTTCTACTGTTTCGTTACGGTGATATGTGCACAATTCTTCGCACACACTACTTTCATGTCTTTTGACGGAAGGATCCAGATCAATATTCCGGAATCAGCATGTACGAAAAGGAGGAGGAAGTTTGGACTATTATCAAATATTGGACCAAGTATTTGTGTACATAGAAATGGAAGTGTGGGTCTTCCGTGCATTGGTGGGAAGACATTCAGACTGGTTAAGCGCAATTAAATTTGATCATTTAAATGATATTGGTAACTTAAATAATGACAGATGGGTGCAGTTCTTTCTTCCATAATCTACGACAGAAGAACAGAGCTCTCGAACCCTGGGATGCATGGTGCCAGAAACACACATGAATGCATATGCAGGACCTCCAAGGTCCTGCCCTAATTTAAAATTTTCCTCTTTACATATAATCATTCTTTGGAGTTAAATTTATTTCTGTCAAATTTATTGTCATATTTAAAGATTCCTAAGATACAGTAACAGGATCTGGTTGGCCTGGTTAACATTTTATTAAGTTTTTAAAAACACTCTAAGAGTGAATTTTTATTGTTACACCTATTTACATACAACATATACAAATAATTTTATTAATTCACTTATAAGTTACAGTTTACATTTTATAACATTTATTACAACCAATTTCTTCAATTAAAACATACTCATTATTCACAATATTATGTATATAGGCAATACTTTGACAAAAAGTTATTATTCATTGTTCACATAAAATTGCATTTTTATTAGTTTTCAACATGTGACAAACAAGAAGCACAAAGAACGCCACTATGTTCCTTACAAATGTTGGTTTTACACTTAATGCATGTCATAGCACTTTTTCTGTGGTTATTATATGGACAATAATTGCATCTTCTTCTTTTTCCTGAAACAGGTAGTTGGTTCGGCAATACGACATCTTTTTGAACACCACATCTTTGCATGGCATCAACGATTTTCTTTGGAAGATTAGGGATCTAAATACGAAGTTCCGTTAGTGGCCTTACCGTTTCCTCTGCTAAATCTCTTAGGAACAAATGCCTCTTATCACTTCTTCCACTATGGTATGTCAGATGTTGTGCGGAAAATAAAATTTCACTGTTCATTGCTGCGACGTCCATCATATTCATCCATAATGCAAATGGCCATCTTCTTGTTTGTCTCTTGCAAGTGTAATAAAGAATTTTCTGGTCCATTTGATCTATCCACCCTTCGTAGAGTTATAGAACTTAATTATATCTGGTTTCTTTTTTTTGCACGAGTTTCATCAATGTTTCTGTCGTGATGCAGTGTGCTAATGAGAACTACAAACCTTTTCTTTTTGGGAATATAACTCACCATTGTAATGTCACCTCTAAATGCAAAAAGAGAGGAAATATTCGCTCTTGAGGCAGATGGTTCCTTCTCATTAGGAATTTCTGGTTTATTTTGTTTGATTGTTCCCTCCACTGTAATTTGCTTCTGATGCATCTCTTCTGCCAGCTGCACACTAGCAAAGAAGTTGTCAACAGTAATAATTTTTGATTATCCTTCAATGCTTTTAGCAAGATCTTTGACCACATTCAATCCAAGATTTTTATCAATAGGTCCATGGGCATTCCAGCCCGTGTAAACAACTCCGTCTAAAGCATATGCAGATCTAGCATCACATAACCACAATACTTTTATGCCGTACTCGGCTGGTTTAGAGGGCATATAATGGGTGAAGCTGCGTCTTCCACGGAATGGGACTACCAGTTTGACAACTGTGAGCGAATCATTTGAATCATTCTATTTCTACACTTGTCAAGAAATATTTCCCATACATAACAAACAGCTGCAAGTTTGTCATCTGCAGATCGAGCTTCACGGGTACACCTGTCATCAAATCTAATCATTCTCCTTATATCCTCGAATCTATTTACTGACATGGTGGCTTTATATGTAGGATTTGCCTTTTCATCCAAGAATAATTCTCTTCTAGGGACATCCCAACTCTTCTCAACACCAGAGAGCAGTAAAAGACCAAGAATACCCTCCATTTCAGCAAGCGAAATGTTTTTCCACGTTTTACCACGTAAAGCAGCCACTCTTCTGCCTTCAATATTTGCGCAGTTGATGATTTCCTCTAGTATTTCCTTGGTGATGAAGTAGTCCCAGGCATACGATATTATGGACAGGCATACAAGAAGTTGCAGGAGGATCTAATTTCCAAATCGTTCCATTCCGACTAATGTATGTGTGGTCTTCTATACCTTTTTGTAGTGGTTCTTCATTTTCAGACTTTGGTGAAGTAATGTTATCAGAAGGACTGTCATCTGCCTCAATATTCCCATTTGCAGGTTCATTGGCTGATTCTTCACTACCTGCGTCTTCAAAAATATTTCCTTCCTCGCAAGAATCATATTCTTCAAACCACTGAGCCACAACACATTCAAAATTATCTTCATTTGCACGTACTGACTCTCTTGCTTTGCGTGTCGAGGCCATAGCAAAAGGCGTGTCTCTCGAACAGCAGCTTGTGCAGCACTAAACGAGTCATACTCTTAACAATATGGGCCTTGCAGCAACAAACAAACTACAGTAACAATGAGGCTGACAAGAGCAGCACAGGATAACAATACTATGCAATAATAAAACATTTGGTAGCCAAAGGATCAATAATACACCGACATCGCCAATATGTGAAAGTAGTGTGTATTATTTTTTCGTTATACTATTACTACTACAGCTACTGCTGCTGTTGGCACTCCTGTTGCTGGAAATACCACTACAGTTATTGTTCAATTAATAACTGCTCCCGAACAAATGTTGAAGACAATATAGGCTAAAGAACATTTATAAATGTGTGAGGGTTTCTGAATCCCTGCTTATGCATTCAAGGTGTATGGGTGAACGTATTGATTTATACAAAAAACTTAAAAAGGTATCTCGTTCAGACTTGATAGGAGAAATGTCGCAGTGTTAGTGGAAGAGTACTGGAAAGCAGTTTGAAATCAAACGAAAAATTACAGAATTTTTTTAAAAAATGTACACATACAAGGGCCTCGGAGGCCCTGTATATGCATCCTAGGGGCCATTGAGGAAATAAATAATTATCTAAAAACTTTTTCAAGAATGCTTCCTATTATCTGCTAGCAAACGAAACACGTTCTTCGGAAATATCCCACCTGGATGGATTAACGTCGAACCTAACACATTCCAGAAAGGCATTCATAACGATGAGATGTTACAAAAAGTCGGATTTGGACCCGATATGTCAATGATATGACACAAGAACATTACTATTCAAATTTTCGCAGTACAGTACTACCAGTCGACCTAGGAGAAAGGTAAACACGTCTCTCAGAGGCTATTTACACACTGGTCAAGATTATAGAAGGATGTCGGCAATTTGCACCATCGGGTGTCTTGTGTTATCCGTCTTCTGACTGGTTTGATACGGCCAACCACTAATTCCTCTCATGTGCCAACCTCTTCATCTCAGAGAAGCA
The DNA here is from genome assembly GCF_021461385.2 of Schistocerca piceifrons. Taxonomy (NCBI): domain Eukaryota; kingdom Metazoa; phylum Arthropoda; class Insecta; order Orthoptera; family Acrididae; genus Schistocerca; species Schistocerca piceifrons. The sequence goes on from NC_060139.1 coordinate 633,788,934, forward strand.
CTTGCAACCTACCTCCTCACTTATTTTCTGGATAAGTTTCCTTTAATTTACGTCTATGGTCACAAACTTTCATTTGTTAAGAAAAAGTTTGTGACCATAGACATAAATTAAAGGAAACTTATTACATATACGGGTCATTGTTTTTTCGCGACGATGTCGCAGCTTCTGAAATTTGCTGGATATATTCCAGTCTCTGTCTTCCTCTGCAGCTTATGCCCTTTAGAGCTCCCTCTAGTACCACGGAAGTCATTCCCTGATGTCTTAACAGATGTCCTATCATCCCGTCCCTTCTCCATCTCTGTGTTTTACACAAATTCCTTTCCATCCAGTTCTGCACAGAACCTCCTCATTCCTTATTAGACCACCGAATTTTCAAAATTCGTCTCTATTACCACATCTCAAATGCTTCGATTCTCTTCTGTTCTTGTTTACCCACAGTCCATGTCTCACTGTCATACAATGCTGTGCTCCAAACGCACATTCTCAGAAATTTCGTCCTCAAACTAAGGCTATGTTTGATACTAGTAGACATTTGTTGATCAGGAACGTCCTTTTTGCTACTGCTAGCCTGTTGTTGATACCTTCGTTGCTCCGTACGTCACCGATTATTTTGCTGCCTAGATAGCCAAATTCGTTAATTTGTTCTACTTCGTGACCATCAATCCTGATGTTAAGTTTCTCGCTCATCTCATTTCAGCTACCTCTTATTACTTTCGTCTTTCTTCTAGTTACTTTCAGTCCATATTCAGTACTCATAGACCGTTTATTCAGCGTATCATGTAATTATTCTTCATTTTTCACTCAGGATAGCAATCCCATCAGCTAATCGTATCGTTGATATCCTTTCACCTTGAATTTTAATTCCTCTCCTGAAAGTTTTACTTATTTCCTACATCGCTTCTTCGATGTACAGATTGAACAGTAGGGGCGAAAGACTACGTTCTTGTCTTACACCTTTTTTAATCCTAGCACTTCGTTCTTCATCGTCCAGTCTTTTTATTCCATCTTGACTCTTGTTCACATTGTTTATTACCCGTCTCTCCGTGTAGCTTATCCCTGTTTTTCTCAGAATTTCGGACATCTTGAACCATTGTACACTGTCGAACGTCATTTGCATGCCGACATATCCTACGAACTTGTCTTGATTCTTTTTTAGTTTTCTTCCATTATTAACCGCAAGTGCGAAATGCCTCTCTCGTGCCTTCACCTTTCCTAAAGCTTAAGTTATCGTCATATAACGTATCCTCCATTTTCTTTTCCATTCTTCTGTATATTACTCTTGTCAGCAACTTGGATGTTTGAGCTGTTAAGCTGATCGTGCGATATTTCTCGCACTTGTCAGCTGTTGCAGTCTTTGGAATTTTGTGGATGATACTTTACCAAAAGTTAGATGGTATGTCGCCAGACTCATACAGCCTGTACACGAACCTGAGTAGTCATTTTCTTGGCGGTTGTCATAGATGCACTGTAAAATGAGTAGCTAGGCCACTGTGCAAAGTAATATGTTAAAAACCCGTCTCAGTTACGAAATGTTCCTGGTTTTACACACGTTTCAGCTAGAGTAATCTAGCCTTCTTCAGAAGCATAAAATAAACTAATACATGCCAGAATAAGGCACATATTAGTTTATTTTATGCTTCTGAAGAAGGCTAGATTACTCTAGCTGAAACCTGGGGTAAGACCAGGGACAGCGAATATCCCTGTCTTCGGCTTTGCCTCTTGCCACTGCCATCGGAGTATTCTGGCGTCTTCTTCTGGAGGAAATATCGAAGATGACGGGATTCCACATTGAGCTGGTAGTAGCTGTCACGGTTCATTAGATTTAGCCAAGCATCCTGCTTTCTTGCTGAGACTGTCGGCTGGCAAATATCCACATCATACACGGAATTCAGCCGATTGTATCAACAGACTGGGAGCTCTCTACCTACGTAGTTCTGATTTTTTAGTGAGTTTTTATGTAGTATCTCTTTATACAAAGCTTAAGTTATCGTCATATAACGTATCCTCAATTTTCTTTTCCATTCTTCTGTATATTACTCTTGTCAGCAACTTGGATGTTTGAGCTGTTAAGCTGATCGTGCGATATTTCTCGCACTTGTCAGCTGTTGCAGTCCTTGGAATTATGTGGGTGATACTTTACCTAAAGTTAGATGGTATGTCGCCAGACTCATACAGCCTATACACGAACTAATTAGTAAACAGTTTGAGGCAGGCATCATTGCTCATTTCGGCACGCTCTTTCCTCAACCTATTTGACGGCGTTGACATGGGTAGCCTCTTATCTCCCATTGTGGCAAACTTTTTTTAATGGAGGATTTTGAGGAAACAGCACTTGAATCAGCGGTTCTAAAACCGACTGTTTTTTTGGAGCTACGTGGATCATTCTTTCACTGTGTGGCACCACAGAGAAGACCAGTTAATGTAGTTTTTACATCATCTTATGTCTATTCATGAGAACATTAGATTTACTATGGAATTAGGGAAAGATGGTTGTCTCTCATTTCTGTATGTTTTGGTTACACGGAATAATGGCGCCTCTCTGGGACATACAGTTTGTCGTAGGCCCACTCACAGTGATTTGTACTTACACTCTTCATATTGCCCTCACTCGTATCAAACCATGAGTGTTCTTAAAACTTTTGTACACAGAGCACATACAGTATCGGTTGCAGACTGTTTGCGTAAAGAGCTTGCACTCTTAAAGACAGTGTTCCGAGGCAATTGATACTCTATGTGGCAGAATAACAGGACATTCTCATCTATAACCAAGAACTGGGACGTGTATAAAGAGGAGAAAGCTCCAGCAACATCCCTAGCTTTTTTCTTTCGTTGAAAATATTTCTTTGAAAATAGCAAGAATCCTTTGTAATTTTCAGGTGAAAGTGACTTTCCACCCACCATCCAAGACTTCGAACGTGCTAGGTTCAGTGAAGGATATTCTGCTATTACGGAAGGCGGAAATTTAGTAAATACCTTGCTAGGTTGGTATGGCTCATGTAGGACAAACAACGCGCACAGTGGAAGAACGCTGCTCAGAACATATGCACTCGCCTTTTGTCACCCAGCAATTCAGCGATTGCGAGACATTCTATCTAGACCAGACATTCAATGGAGTATGACAAAACATTAATTTTGGCCACATCACCTTCTTTTTGAGACTTCATTATAAAAGAATCCGTTGAAATACACATCACAGAAAATCTAATGAACCGTGACAGCGGCTAGCAGCTGAATAATACGTGAAATCCCGTCATCTACATCTACATCTATACTCCGCAAGCCATCCGACGATGTGTGGCGGAGGATACCTTGAGTACCTCTATCGGTTCTCCCTTCTATTCCAGTCTCGTATTGTTCGTGGAAAGAAGGATTGTCGGCATGCCTCTGTGTGGGCTCTAATCTCTCTGATTTTATGCTCATGGTCTCTTCGCAAGATGTACGTAGGAGGGAGCAATATACTGCTTGACTTCTCGGTGAAGGTATGTTCTCGAAACTTCAACAAAAGCCCGTACCGAGCTACCGAGCTACTGAGCGTCTCTCCTCCAGAGTCTTCCACTGGAGTTTATCTATCATCTCAGTAACGCTTTCGCGATTACTAAATGATTCTGTAACAAAGTTCGCTGCTTTCCGTTGGATCTTCTCCATCTCTTCTATCAACCGTATCTGGTACGGATCCCACACTGGTGAGCACTATTCAAGCAGTGGGCGAACAAGTGTACTGTAACCTACTTCCTTTGTTTTCAGATTGCATTTCCTTAGGATTCTTCCAATGAATCTCAGTCTGGCATCTGCTTTACCGACGATCAACTTTATATGATCATTCCATTTTGAATCACTCCTAATGCGTACTCCCAGATAATTTATGAAATTACCTGCTTCCAGTTGCTGACCTGCTATATTGTAGTTAAATGATAAGGGATCTTTCTTTCTATGTATTCGCAGCACGTTACACTTGTCTACATTGAGATTCAGTTGCCATCCCCTGCACCATGCGTCAATTCGCTGCAGATCCTCCTGCATTTCAGTACAATTGTCCATTGTTACAACCTCTAGATATACCACAGCATCATCCGCAAAAAGCCTCAGTGAACTTCCGATGTAATCCACAAGGTCATAAATTCTACGGAAATTTTTTAAATGTCACAGCTAGATCACTAGTCCCCTTGATATTTTTACCGGAATCATCCGACGTACCAAATCTCTGTAAAGATGTCTAAAAGGATCATCTGAAAATGGGGGATATACGCGGAGGTGACGCTGACGTAAGGGGTCGTAGTCAACAATCCTTTCAAGGAAGATTAGGAGACGCTGCACACCTTACAACGAAAATTTTGAGAAATTGTTATAAAATGTCTGCGTATCTTGTGACTTTGTCCTTTAGCATTTTATTCTTTTTATGATTTTATTGGGTTTGTTACAGCTGTTTACACTAACAGACATGAACCAGTATGCGAATATTGCATAGCTCGTAACTGTTGCCTCCACTGTTCCAACAACTGTCTATGGAGGAAACCAGTTGAAGAAAACAGACTGACGGAGAAGAAGACTGAATAAAAATAACTACTTCAGTATTGGACTTTTTTATTGATGAAAACACTTCGAAAGAAATCCTCGTTAGGTGTAACAAATTTCACATGTTTAAGATATATTAATCGTGACATCCACTGCTTTGTTCACTGGTACATGGCAATGAATATGTTCTTCGAGCTTTCATGCTGGTGACTAAACAAACTGGCAGCTAATTCAACTAAGCAACCAATCATGCGACGCACCGTATTGATTCCGATAACAGGAAAAGTACATTACCCACATAATTTGCATAAATATACAGATTTAGACATTTGTTATTACCAGTTCAATTAATACGATTTGTACTGAAGCTTTTTATTTATATTTAGAAAATCAGTGACATTCGTGCACAACGCCAAAAACATTTTGCATTTATTGTCGTAAGTAATCTCCATATGCGTAGATGGGGCGTTGTTGCAATCCACTAATCGTGTGCATATGACAGCAACTAGTGCGCAACAGGCATTCATTGTTCACCAAATAATTGTACGTCTGATACTACGAACCTATTTTGTTTCTTAGCTGGGACTAAAGTTCCCTGAATCTAGCAGCATCTTTCTTTCCTCCTGACTCTTTTTCACGTCAACACCCTATTTCTTATTCCATCTGCTCTCTTGTATGCAGCGTTATTCCTGTTTTATTCGTTTATGATGACTCTCGTAGTCTGTCTGGAAACGTTTCGACGAGTTTATATTCATGGTTTTTCCTCTGTTTTTCTTTGGATTATAGTACCAGCAAGCACTGTATCTATAAGCAATTCATAGAATATGTCTGTACAATACCACCTGGTAAATAAGGCAGACTTTGCAATGCTGCCTTTACTGGTTCATTACATTTGCACGTAGGATACATCCACGTATGTTTTCGAGGTTATTGCATTTCATATAACGATAGAGTTCCTCTCAACAGCGTGAGCATCCTATCTTTTCCTTTCCTCAGAAAGTGATGACGTGTTCGTCGCCTTTGTCTCGTTTGAAAAACGTAGAGACAATCGACATGCGTCCTACATCAGTTCTTCCCACCACCACCAGAAACATGCAGGAAACTTTGCGGTCCATCAACGATGAGGACGCTATAGACGAAACACGAAGTAGAAATGGAAAAAGGATGGGAAAGCAAATCGGCTGCTCAAGTGAACCATCCCGGAGCTTTACGATATTCTATTGCCAGAAGCTACACAAGATTAACAGGTATCACGCCGATATGATTCCATTTTTTTACAACAAAGAACCTCTGCACTAGATTCATGAATAATCCATACTAATTAATGTATCATTTTCCTTTTCCTTGGTCGAAGTAAAACGTCTCAATGCTACAAAGAAGCTCCGAGCTGTCTTATGAAATGTTGCTCTTGCAGCTAATTGTCACTATCATAATTGTTTCCAAATGATAGAAATGTTCAGGAATGGTGTAGCATGGACGACATCTGATTTTATGATGAGCTCTGACGGAAAAGGGACTGGAAAGTTATGAAGCCAAACTTGTAAATATATCTGCCATGGAATACGAGAACCTAGGACCGATGTTAGTATGGTGAAATGTATTTACTTAATTGACACGAGCGCATACTGAAAAGTATGACTCCCAATTTTTAATGTGAAAACTATTATACCTTTTCTTCAGAACTAATACAAACATTATTGACATTCGACAACTTTATTCGTCATCTCTGCATATTTGTAGTCCTCTGCCCCTAGAGGGCTCCGAATTTTAGTGTGTAACATGTCGGTGTGCAAAGTAACTACGAGGGTTGCGCAGAAAATAATACACCACATTTTTTCCTGCAACAATTCTTTATTGAACATAATGAGAATTACACACAGGAAAGAATGGTGTTTTATCTACATACCCTATTTTCCAACTTCTCCATCACGTTCTATGGCCTTCCTCCAGCGCGAAACAAGGGCGTGTAAGCTCTGTCGATACCAGTCCTTGTCCTGGTGGCGGAGCCAGTGCTTCACTGTGTGAATCAACTCCTCATCGTCCTCAAAATGTAGTCCTCAAAATGTCATCCACGAATGGCACCCTGTAGGGGCCCAAACAAGTGGGAGTCCGAGGGCGCTAGGTCACGGCTGTCAAGTGTGACAGCCGTGGATGGTCCCCCCCCCCCCCCCCCCCCCGACCGCTGCAGATCGTCGTTCTCCGCGGAACCGCCTTACGACCTCACCCTCCGTGCCCTGCGACTACTTCTGTCGTCATCAGATGCTCCACAGACCTTGCACAAGCGTTTTTGAACATTCCCTACAGGTTCTTTCCCTGCAATGAAAAATAGGATGACGGCACGTTGTTTGGGACGCTCATCACCTACAGACGCCATTTTGAAACTGTCCTGCAGCTACGCCCTCTGTCACAAATGACGGAAACTTGGCGCTCTCACTCAGGATACTTCAAATAATACATGCATAACGTTTCGCATTCGTGGCGTTGTTTTCGGCTGAGAAGAAAAATGCGGTGCATTACTTTCTGGGCAACCTTCGTATGTCGATGCATTAGAATCAACGTGCTGTTATCGAGATTCTAATTAGAAAATTTCGCCCGCATATGGAGCACTATCTCCTTCAGCATAAACACGAGCGCAGCGACATTTGTAACGATCCAACGCCATAGGTTCACTGTCACCGATCATCTTCCATAACAGTCCTTGCTTGGGCTCATCCGACTGTCATCTGCTTCCAAAACTTAAAAAACACCTTCGGGTACTTCACTTTAATAGTGCTGAAGCGGTACAAGCAGATGTGAGGTTGTCACTCCGTCAAATATTCTACAGTGACTGTATCAACAAATTAGTCTCTTATTGGGAGAAATGTGTTCGTCGCCAGGACGACTATGTTGTGAAATAAGTAAGTACACACGAAAAAGAGAGACGTAGAATGTCAAAAGCGTTTCTTTCATTTAAAAAGCCTTACCAGCTTTCACATAAAAATTCGGCTGTATTACATTATAGCACGCCATCATATGTACTTGGCATCGTTATGTGGGAGACAAAGGCGACCAATATGTACGTGTGCACACCTGACGGGCAGAGGGGCTCCCCTTTCCTTTCCCAGTTCTTTCAACTCAGATGAACCATGTTGACCTTTCTTTCTTAAGACGTGATATGAAAATTCGTTTCTACCTGACGTAACTGTCAACGAACTTCGTCGAGTTACCTACCGCTTCATTACAAAGTAATGAATTTCTGTCAATTTTCCTGTGGCTTCTTTGTTTAGACTCCTAAATTTAACGGTCTGTTGATTAAGGAACAAAGAAGAAGTCGACGACCTGTTCACTGCTCCTTCTAACATGCGCCATATCTTCAGATACGATGCTGTCATTAGCTGTCACTTTCCCTACATTGCTCATGATGGAATATGGGCATACAGCTGTTTCCGTACGTTGCTTATGCGGAGATGAATAGTTGAAGAAGGCTGGAATCCGGCAACGTAGCACTCAAGGCGCATTCTCTTAAATACAGCCACAAGCATGTCAACAGTAGTGCAGATCTAAAAACAAAGTAAGCTTACACGACTATTAAAAAAACTTTAACAACGCAAACTTCTTCCTACTTTCATTCATGTAGCTCCCGAAATATGAACACGTATCTTTGGAAAACACAATTGTGGTGCAATCTCCCTTGTGAAAGATATGCGGATTGTGTGTGCTAAGAATTGTGCACGTACTTCGGTAGCCACCCTTGTGAGGAGGAGGACCTACTATCTTTAATGTGAAAAAAGCACTGGTGTGCACCTTCCATAGATGGAAGTGAAAACACCCGAAACCGATAAAAGATAAGAAAATAGTTTTTTAGAAGTCAGGACACTCATGATCAGAGTTTTTCAGCTGTTGGATTCCAGATAACAAGATTCATGTTTGCACAATCAGTATTGATTCTTATACGGTAGTTACAGTATGAAGAGCCACCGGAAAAAACCTGTAAGCTACATTTAGGGCATTATTCAGGAGAGGAAGTTTAAACGTTCAAGACAACAATAAAAAATACTTAAAACACTCCAATTGAGAGCAAAAAGTATAACTACTAAGCCAAATTTAATGACTGCAGAGGAAGTACCTTAGAAAAAAATAACAGTTGACATTATATGTTGAAAAAGAGAATCTAGGCAAAGAAAGTATATCTCTCCCAGAAAAATAAGGTGGTAAGCCCAACAATTTTTACTAGAATTTCGCCCCATCTTTGTGTAGTTTAATTTTGGAAGTTCCGTTTTGTTGCTCTTGAAATTTGGTTCTTAATATAGTAGAAATTGCTTGTGTCTTTACTACAAAAATTGACATTTATTGCCTTTGGCTACAAAACTCTGTATATTTTTCGTAATAAATTGGCAGAAGCTCTATAAGTATGCCCTGGAATTAATTATCAGCAAAACACTCTTGATTTACCTTACAGAGAGTACATATGAGGCCATTAGAATTCCATTGTAAGTAATCCTGAATTTGAACAACTTATCTTCCTTCGCAATCAGAGTTTGCTGAGGGTCGTGTTTTCAAAGGAACCCTTCAGTTTGTGACATGCTTTTAAAAATGTCGTTTAATCTCGTGTAATTTCTTGCTGAACATGAATGACTTTGTAAAGCGTCGAATTCACTCTTGTGGTTCCAAAAGCCTTAATCCAGTCCTTTGGTAGTTTTCTGCTGTATCAAACCAAAGTTCTTTTCGTATTCCATATGAAAGTGTCCTCTTACTGGAAATACTGTTTTGATACTACCTAATCTCTTAGTGCTATGAACCACATAGTGCAGGTATAAGAAATGCATCGCTCTTATTCTGTTCTGACCACGAATCACAGAACGTTAGAAGAATCTTTACTTTTGAATCAAGGCTTTCACTCACATAATAGTGCAAGAAACTAATAAATGCATTCGTTCATTTACTTACTACTTCTTTATTGTAAGTATAAAATATTGCATCACTCTTGGACATTTGATACATGTTGAATCTTTAAAACTATATTTGTCGCTTGTAATCAACATCAATAGTGCTGATGCTTGGCAAGGGTAGGATTTTCTATATAGTCCAAGCATACTGCTTCATTTTCCTCTATCTTTTGAGTTTCTTGAGTTGCTTTTCGCTTCCTTGAATAAAATGTAACTGCCCCTAGCGTATGATCCTGGTCTTCCGTGCTAAGTACTTTTATTAGATTTGTAACTAACTTTTATTATTTCGACACGTATTGTGAAAGCTTTACATTCAAACCTTTTGATTCAGCCTGTTCTTTGTCACATGTTGAGCAGGTATCAGTACGCGGGTACCCCAATAAGAAGCGGAATTTGTTGCTAAATATTTTCCGGTATGTACGACATGCAACTGGAAGTTCATCGTATTTTTCTTTATACAACTCACAGCATTTATTTTTGTTGATAAGTCGTCTTGAAGGTACATTCTATCTGTCTTTCCTTTTAATAATGTGTCTCTCTTCCCTTAAATGCCCCTATGTGGCTTATAGCGGCTGTCTCCTTTCCTTTGGATAGTTTCCAAGGCTTTTTCTCTCTTTGATAGATATTCCAGTATCCTTCGTAATCAACTATACAGTATGCCCAAAGTCCTCCATTGTTTTGCATGAAACAACAAAGCGCAGACCGCAAACAGGAATTTCACTCATTGTATCATTTCGTTTTATTCGTACAATGTGAGGGAAAAAGCAAGATCTGGTAGTGGAATCGTGAAGGCCTAGGCGTCATGATTCCAGTACTATTAATGTCACAGAAATTAAGCTATTTAAATAGGAAGATTAACTATTTCAGTTACCCAACAGACGAAAATTCCTAATAAGCCGCTTTTTTTCGTGGTGTTTGATCTGTTTGAAACACTCGAACAGTGTGCGTCTGGAATCACTGCCGAACTCTTGAGACAGTGCCCTAAGGTCTCTACAAACATCACTCATGCAGCCATAATTTACCTCATTTTAATTGATTCATCAACAGATGGTTCCTCACCGTTTATGATTATCCACACATTTTGAAAATGCTAGTGGGTGCACACTGCTATCACATTTCAAACTAAACATTTGTACTCTAAGGAAACAACACCGAACAAAAAACTGCATCGATCACGTTTGTAGTCGCAAACATACTGGGGACAGGGGTAATGCAAACAGTGGGAGCAAATTTATTACATAAAATTTCGGGCGTGCAGCCGCATAAATTCAACTTTTTCTAATATTTCGGCTGAATACCATCCACCCATCTTCAGAGTGAGCCGAGGTCACGCTCCAGCACTTGCTCTGTCCTTGGCCGCATGCGCAGTTATTCGGCCCGCGGGTTTAAAAAGACGGCTCACTCTGATGATGGCTGGACGTTATTCAGCCGAAATATTAGAAGAAGAAGTTGAATTTATACGGCTGCACGCCCGAAATTTTATGGAACAATCCTTGCATCGCGAAAATACGAAGATTTAAAAATGGAAGCAAATCTTGGACTTGCCCCATTGACTTAGAACGTTCACTCTGTTACCACTAAAAGTGACATACATATCGCCATATCTTCAATGAGGCTAAAAGAATTCTTCAACCGGAATGCGCATTTCCTGATTAAATGGACTTATCCCGGTTTTCCGTGAAGTCTTCATATACGTGGTGAGTCACTAACTATTGCCACCTATAATAACTCCGAAAGTATGATAGTAGCTGAAAAGTCTGTGGGACAAATGTAACATTGGACAACGGTGGTCATAATATGATGTTGGTTTTTTGTTGCTAGTTGGGTCGCGTCAGAGATATGAAGGTAATTTTTTTAAATTGGATGTTATAGTTTGGTACTTATTTTCTTCTGCTAGCGGCTATCGACACGAATCCAATGATGTGTAAGAGTAGGGTGTTTGAAAGTCAACGAAATTCACAAGCGTGGCATGAACGTCTATTTACAGAAGGTGTTCGAAGCGATGACCATTGGTATCAACGCAGTGCTACAATCTTCTTATCATGGATTGAGTGGTATTCCTTATCACTTCGGCACTTATCTAAGTACATGCTCTGACAATTATCTCTCGTATGACGTGCACATAGTAAATAGTTTCCGTATATGGCGTATCCATCTAACGTGACATTGACATGTAAACACCATTCAACGGTTTCGCAATACAACACTAATTGAAACGGTAAGACTAACATCGTCGAACCAAATTCAAATGGTTCAAATGGCTCTGAGCACTATGAGTCTTGACATCTGAGGTCATCAGTCTCCTAGAACTTAGAACTACTTAAACCTAACTAACCTAAGGACATCACACACATCCATGCCCGAGGCAGGATTCGAACCTGCGACCGTAGCGGTCTCGCGGTTCCAGATGGTAGCGCCTAGAACCGCTCGGCCACCCTGGCCGGCATCGCCGAATCAAGCGAATGTGGATGATGTATTCCTTCGAAAAAAAAGTCGATATACTTCTCATTTACGGAGAATCCCAACGAAATTCAGTGAGAGCTAGAGACTTATATGCTGAAAGATATCCTCAACGTACTCACCCTACACGGCGTACATTTAAATATGCGTATGATAAATTGAGAACAACTGGATCTTTAACTCATCGAAAACATGTCCGGCAAAGGAATATTACTAACAAGGAAACGGAAATAGGTACTCTTGCCACTGTGGTTCTAAATCCTTGTGCTAGTTCGCGTCAAATCGCAAGGGAATCTGGCCATGAGCCAGAGAAGTGTTCTGCATCGCCATCAATATCATCCTTACCGTATCAGTCTCCACCAAGAATTAACTGGTGCGGATTGTATATGTCGCACTGAATTCCGCCGACGGGCTCAACTTCAGATTCAGAGGGATGATACATTTACTAATTCGATTTTATTTACTGGCGAGGCTACATTCACGAAGCATGGAAATGTTAATTTGAATACCATGCATTATTCGGCAACTGAAAACTCACGTAGGCTGCGGCAAGTTCCACACCAAAAACCGTGGTCGGTGAATGTATGGTGTGGGATTCTGAAGGACAGAATTATTGGCCCCTATTTCATCGAAAGAAATCTTAATTGTAGGAAGTACACCACTTTCCTGCAAGAAACATTAGGTCTGTTATTGGAAGAAATACCTCGAGGAACAAGGAAAAGAATGTGATATCAACACGATGGTTGTCCGGCGAATTTTTCGCTGACTACTGAAAATGAGTTGCAGAGACAGTTCCCAAATCGTTGGACGTGACACAGGTGAGACGTGTCGTGGCCGGCTCGTTCGCCAGACTTGACGCCTCTGGATTTTTTCTTATGGAGATTCGTACAAGAAATTGTTTATTAAGACGTTCTACTACATCTGAAAATATGCGAGAGGGAACTGTCAGAGCATCTGCTTCGATAAGTGCCTGTGTGATAAGGTATTCAGCTCAATCCATGAAAAGAAGATTGGAGCACTGCATTGATATCAATAGTCATCACTTCGAACACGTTCTCTAAATGGTCGTTCATGCCACCTTTTCCATCTTCGTTGATCTTCAAAACCCTTACATTTACACACCGTTGGATTCGTCTAGGTATCCGCTATCAGAAAATAAGTACCGAACAATAGCATCCCATTAAAAAAAAAAAGTTGACCTTCATATCCCTGACGCAACTCCACCTAGCGACAAAAAACCAATGTCATACTATGGGCCCCGTTGTCCCATGTTACACTTGTCCCACAGACTTTTCTGCTCCTATCATACTCTCGGAGTTATTCTTGGTGGCAATTGTTAGTGACTCACCCTGTATATTAGCAATTCTTGTCACTCATTTACTTCTGTATTAAGCGCCATGTAGAGAAATGTTCCCTGGTGACCACTTGGGGCAACACTTTTATGTAGTCAAATGACTGTGTCCACACACAAGGGACGAAACACTGGTAATTCGGATACTTTTCAAGATGATAATATGTCTTGAGCATTATTATGCGGAAAAGACACAACGTTACCAACGTATGTGTTTTTCCAATCATTATGGAAAGATTTGATCATTGGTGGTCTCGGCTGGTCGAAAGAGGTAAGTTGGCAACAGCCAGTATAAACAAATTCAGGTACAGATAGTTCGATTGTTTCCTGGCGAGGCTACATTCACGAAACATGGAAATGATAATCTGCATAACATGCATTATTGGGCAACTGAAAATCCCTGTTGGCTGCGGCAAGCTGCACGCCAAAAACCGTGGTCGGTGAATGTAAGGTGTTGGATTCTGGAGGACAGAATTGTATGCACCTATTTCATCGAAGGAAATTTTAATAATAGGAAATACACCACATTCCTGCAAGAAACATTAGGTCCGTTGCTGGAAGAAATACGTTTAGGAACAAGGAACGGAATGTGGTATCAACTAGATGACTTTCCAGCACATTTTTCGCTGATGGCTAGAAATGAGTGGCAGAGACAATTCCCAGATCGTTGTATTGGACGCGGAGGAGATGTATCGTGGCCGGCAGCAATTAATAAATTGCCAGACTTGCAAATTGGAGATACCTCAACTGCAATTTGTAATGAACAATGCGTCGAATGCCGCAGACGGTGAGTCAAGCCCGTGAAGTGTAATTAACTGCGTGTATGTTTTGTACATTACGGTGTTAGTAAATGCGACTGATCGATACTGCCAACTTTTTCATAAGTATTGCATAAGTCTAATTGGGAAGATAAGGTCCACTTTTTTCGAAAACAATGAATGATAGGATTGAGACAGAATCTGATAAAAGTTGCGTATGTGACGAGTAGCGCAGGTACGTAGTACTGCTTCTTACCACTGCATGATGTATACCAAGATAATAGAAGTAGTATGTCTGACAGAAAGTGAAACAAACTAATTATTCTACTGCGTTCAGCGAACAACTTTGCTACTTTACAGTGTAGGATAACTCTCGAATGTTTCGCCTGACATTATGTGTTTGATAGTTCATGTAGTAGCAACTTATGGACGATGCACGATCACTGGCAAAATTCATTGGCCGATGCGCATCAAGATGTAGCCTGACAGAAAAGTCGTTGTCAAGTGTCTTTGAAGAAAGGCCATTCCAGACATCGAAAAAGTACAAAGAAGAACGGCTCGTTTTGCATCAGCGCGAAATATGGGAGACAGTGCCAAAGACATGGTACGTGAATTAGAGTGGCAATCAGTAAAACAAAAGCGTTTTTCCTTGCGACGGGATCTTCTCATGAAATTTCAATCACCAGTTTTCTCCGCCGATTGCGAAAACATTCTGTTGGCACCCAGCTACATAGGGAGCAATGATCATCACGATAAAATAAGAGAAATCAGGGCTCGCACAGAAAAATTTATGAGCTCCCTTTTTTCCCGCTCGCCGTTCGAGAGTGAAGCGGTAGAGAGACAATTTGAAGGTGGGTCATTGAACGCTCTGCCAGGCACACTATTGTGAATAGCAGAGTAATCACGTAGATGTAGATGTAGGCAATCTACAGACCAATATATTTAAAAAAATAATCCCAAACAGTAACATTGTCCAGAAAAGACGTTGATTTTATCACATCAACCTTATAATGAAGATTTACTATGGAACTCAGTTTTCAGTATAACGCAGTGTGTAAATTTAGTTTCTGAAACGGTAGTTTAGCTTACATTTTTAAGAAAGCAAATGACAACCATTTTCAGCTTAACGTAAGATTAATGACCTGTGAAATAGACATCAGCCAATATTTGCAGTTATCTACTCTTAACATAAAAGCCAAAAATTCAAGAAATGGTTAAGGTACAATGTTTAAGAAACGAAGAAAATTAAAACTCTTTTTCAGTGCCGTCATTTTTATTAACTACGTGCAAACAACAGATTAACAATTCTTAAACTAACGCAAGTAGAAAACAAAATACGGAAAAAAAGAAAACAGAGTTATAAGCCAATTAATCCCAAATGCATACATTATTACTGTTTCGCAAGCCGAGCATCGGCCTTTGTAAATCGTTGCTGCAACTGGCTGGATCGTTGCTCCGTACATTTGATAAAGATCTGATTAACAATCCTGCGCAGCTAATGGAATCTGTAACAGGGTCCAACAGTATTACCTGCAGAATTTGCGACTGTTTGCTCTTCGGTATTCTAAGTTATGAGTATGCGAACTGTTGCAGGAGGAGCATGAGAGTTTATGCCCTCGGATAGGTAGATAACGCATTCATGTTTCCACAAAAGCCAACCACCCACAACCGAGTAAATCTACCACGATACCGTAACGAATAAATAATGGATCGCGCATTTCCATCTCGTTTGGAAAACGTACAATTGAAGCTCTTTCCTGTAATACACGGTGACAGATGAGCACTGCGACAGTCTAGAGAAAAAAGCGGTACTGGACGTGATACTGAATGGGGACAGTAGCCAGTACCCTTTTGAAATGACAACATTTGCACTTTTGAATTGTCTCGTCGAATTAGTGGCGAGACCGCATAAATACAACTGAACCTTGACTAATCCTTTCAGGATACCCGAGAAATTGTTATTGCTAATATCTGACGAATCGTAACAACAGAATTAAAAATTAAATTAGGGTTGAGCTGTCTGCAGATTTACTCTATTTCATTAGTAAATGATCTACATAGAGCCCATTGTTTAACAATAAAAATATTTCACATTGACATTAGAATGATTATTAGCAGTTACTTAGTGGAATATGAACTGGGATGAATATAGTATACCGTCATTTAAATACTTTTACCTATGATTAAACCTGTATCAGTAATTTATTTTATATTACGATTAGCTCATATCACTTGGTTGTATTTTCCGTGTCAATTTTAATCTTAACGATTTCACCGTGTAATCCAACACAAGGTCCTAAACATCATTCAGTAGTGATTTTGTCACCAAACTAACTCAGTATCGGTAGACACTTTCTGTAATTTTAACTGTAGAGTCTTCCCACGTCGATAGATGTGCCTGAAACGGAGCTCATTGTTACTAGTTTAGTATAGCAGTAATTTGTGCAGTAGTATTGGACTACAGCCATTTTCGTCGTCTACTTAGCCGTTATCAAATAATCACCGAAGACATTCAGTTAAATAATGATATATTTCTTCTTCTTCTTCTTCTTCGCTTGATACTAGGTTATCTGATTTCACTTTTTATTAATTCAAACATACCGTTCAGTCTGTGATTCGCACTTCACATTCCATTATACTTAAAGCTCCTGTCGTCCTTCTGATTCTGTCATACATTTTAGTGCAAATTCGTTTTTAAAAAATGAATGACTTCAGTCTTCCTGTACTATACAGGGTGCAAATTTTAAGCTGACAAACCAGAATAACTCGAAAAATAAGCTTCACATGAAAACATGTGTAGAATCCAAAGCTGATTAAGTCTGAGGGTGACATACGCTGCTGCTAAAATTAGCACGCCACCCCAGCCCCCTGGGGCGGGAGGCAACTTTAAAATTTCAAATGGGAACGGCCTTTTTTATTGCAGAATCAGATTATACTTAAAAACTACGTACATTTTGTCTTAAACATTTGTTTTGATTCTTGGTTGTTGGCGCTGTAATTCAAGATAATTCATGTTCTCATTTTTGCGTGGAAAATGGTTACAGATAAATAAAAAATACATTACTACTTCGTAAGTTTTGATTAGCTAAAACTAAAACTCTCCCTCTCTCCCCCTAGGGTGGGGTTTGAGAGAGAGGAATTAGAGTTTTACAAATGTTGACTAAAATATTAATTTTTTCCGCAGATTCGGATAAGTTTTGTTTGTTTCGTGATCATAAGGCCACACAACTTTTAATTACCAAACAAATCATCTGACTAGCTAACTAGCTAACCAAACGTCCTACTTACTAACGAGTGAACTCATTAACTAAAAAACTAACTGACTCACGAACCTAACTTTTTATAAGATTCGGAGTAATCACTCTCATTTGTCGAGAAGTCTCACAACTGGGGTGCTTGCTTAGTTTGAGTCTTTTAGTTTCGGGTGGAAAAACGTAGGAAACGACATTCATAAATTAGTTTACTTAAACCACATTGTTCACACCTTTATTTTACCCATTTGAGCATTCAGACAGCAATACATCGTTTATAACAATTGTCTTTTGGCCAACTTATGTTTGATTACCTTGTGTTACGGCATTCGCGCGGAATTAGTATTACTAGACGGGATTACACCGACCGGGCCGCTTCTCGCTCACAGAAATTCTAACCCTGCCTTTCCTGACGCCCCTAATCTTTCCTCTCTTGAGATTAATACTTGGCATATGGCATTATGAATCACCTTTATATGGAAGAAAAAATTGAGGTGGTGTACATTTATGGAGAAAGTGGGAGCAATTTCGACGATGCAGTCGCGCTTTATGCACAGCGTTTTCCTGGCCAAGTACGATCACGGTCCTCTTTTGTTCGAGTTATTAAACATTTTACTGCAGTGTGATTCAGAAAAAAAGAACCCATGCAGCTACTGTTTTTGGAGATAACAATCAAGTGGCAGTCCTAGCTGCTGTGGCTCATAATCCACATGCGAGCACAAGAGAAATATCAAGGCAATCTGAAATTTCACACGTGAGAGTTTGGAAAATCCTGAAGCTCCACAAATTTCATCCATGACATGTGTCTATGAATCAGGAACTACATGGTGATGACTCCCAAAACCGTCTAATATTTTGTCACTGGGCAGTTCAACTGATGGAAACTAACCAAAACTTTTTGACAGAGTACTTTCCTCCGATGAGGCAACACTCACAAACCACGGTGATGTTAATCGCCATAACATGCTTTACTGGAGCGAACAGAATCCACAGTGGATTCGAGAAGTCAGCCATCAGTGACCTTGGTCCGTTAATGTTTGGTGTGGTATAATCCGAGATAAACTGATTTTTCCGTATTTTATCGACTGTAATATGAATGGCATCACATATCGAAACCTACCTAAAAATTGACTGCCAGGTCTACTTGAAGGCCAGAGCATCGAACTTCGACAAAACATGTGGTTTCAACATGATGGATGTCCAGTGCATTAATCATTAGTAGCGCGCGATGTACTAGAACGACTTTACCATGGTCACTGGATCGGCAGGGCAGGTCCTGTGAGTTGTACAGCCAGATCGCCTGACCTTAGATTGACAGATTTTCTCTTATGGGGTTATCTAAAAGATTTCGTTTATCAGGAAACGCCTACCACTCGCGAAAACATGATGCAAAGAGTAAGAGAAGATTGTGCTGCAGTTACACCACATATATTATCAAGATGTATACAGGGATTTACAGCACGAGTCAATAAATGCATTGAAGTTGGAGGTCATAGCTTTGTACATATGATTTCATAAAACGGTAAGATGCAGGGGATTTACAGACAACAAGCAGGCCGAAAGAGAGAGGAGAGGGGACTCACTGGAAACAAGCATCCCGAAATTCATTTACTTGCAAGAATTTGCAAATAATCAACAATAAAACAAAACCAATCGTTCCTTTCCAAGACCACTAAATCTTAAATGGGAATACGTTCATCTTTAGTTAGAGAGTGGATTAGACTTTTCCTCAGTCTTTTACTTTGTTTACTCTGTGAGTTAATGGGTTCACTCGTTAGTAAGTAGGATGTTTGATTAGTTAGTTAGCTAGTCATGTTATTTGTTTGATAATTAAAAGTTGTGTATCCTCATGACATCGAAACAAACAAAACTTATCTGAATCTGCGGAAAAAAAGTAATATCTGGGTCAACATATGTAAAACACTAATTACTCTGTCTCAACCCCACCCTATGGGAAGAAAGGAAGAGTTTTAGTTTTAGCGAATCAAAATTTACGAAGTAAAAAGGTATTTTTTTTTATTAATCCGTAATCATTTTCCACGCAAAAATGAGAACATGGATTTTCTTGAATTGCAGCGCTAACAATCAAGAATCAAAACAAATGTTTAAGACAAAATGTACGTAGTTTTTTTATGTAGAACCAGATTCTGCAATAAAAAACGGTCGTTCCAATTTGATATTTTAAAGTGGCCTCCCGCCTCGTCCCGAGGGGGCTGGGGTGGCGGGCTAATTTTAGCACCAGCATATGTCCCCTTCGAAAATAATCAACTTCATATTCTACACATTTTTTCGTGTGAAGCTTATTTTTCGAGTTATTCTGGTTTGTCAACTTAAAATTTACATCCTGTGTATAATTTGTAATAGACTCCACTGATGAGAAATCCCCCTTTTTTTTCGTTAACGTTGTGTTGACGGAAGATGCGTTTCATTAAAGGTAAGGCGACGTAACACAAAAACGTTCGACAATATAGTTGAAGAAATCGTTACTACAGGAGTGCATTACACACTAGCACATACAAATCAGGAGCACTACAATCCAGATCGGTCATCTGCACAAATTACGCTCTTTTCAAAACGGTGAATGACCGTTGGCTGACAGGGAACGAATAGACCTTATAGATAGTCTCCTAGTTTCATGGCCGCCATTCGCTATTTATAGACTGCAGGAACAGTTTGTAACCCCGGGTTTAGGATTCCGAGTGTTTAAGCAAAGAAGATCATGAACTATCACGCATTCCGATGGTCGACTTTGGCTCTTAGGAAGGCGACAGAATATCCTCTCCAGTGAGACTCGTCTTGGGTGTAGAAGCTCCAGAACAACGGACTGGGTGATATCACGGAACGTCGTGTAAAGAAAGCTTATTTAATTGTATGTGTATACGACGTCCCATATCAAAGAAAGTAACGTCTGCATAAAATGTAAGAAAACGGGAAAAGTAGTATAACAGGGTCCTAAAACAGCTTCATACATCCTGAAGAATTACTGCTGTCACAAAAGGTCATTAATGATTTTTTTATATCACTCATCATTAAGACACTGTTGCGTCGCGTTTCCTTTCGTCTTTCCTTTCGTCGCGTCTCATAACAATATAAAAACCGGGATATGATCACAGTAAATACGAGGGTTGGAACTTAAATAGTGGCTACTATTTATTCACAACCGATACAAAAGAGTTACATGTTTGCAGCTGTTACTTTCCTTCAAAGTAGTCACCAGAGTTGGGTAGAACTCGTTGTCAGCGATATGGAAGGCGGAGTATACCATTAGCAGAATCTGTTCTGTTCATGGTGAGAATGGAGCAGTCTAAAGTAATGGTCATTCTCGTGTACGACTGTGATGGTGTTATCCTAACGCATTTCGTTCCTCCACGGCAGACCGTCAATGAACAGCACTACTGTTCGTTTTGGAGCATCACTTGAGAGCAGCTTTGCGAAGGAAACGGCGACACTTTCTGCGCAACCCACCCATCACCTTGCACGACAATGCGCGGGCGCATACAGCAACCTGTGTCTGATCTGTTCGGTCACTGGGACTGGGAAGTACTTATCATCCAACATACTCCCCGGAATTAAGTCGTTGTGACTTTGATTTGATTCCGAAGATGAAGGAACCACTTATCATCGACAGAACAGGCTCTGCTAATGGTATACTACGCCTTCCACATCGCTGCCAACGTGTTCTACACAACGCTGGTGACTACTTTGAAGGACAGTAACAGGTGCAAACTTGTAACTCTTTTGTATCGGTTGTGAATAAATAGATGCCACTATTTAAGTTCCAACCCTCGTGTTACAGAACATACATCCCTGAACAGTGGTCCGTATGAATCCATGTGCACCTAATTACGTAATAAGGAAAGGAAGATAATAAAAATAGTTTCGGCAGTCGTATTACGAGGGCGTGCTGAAAAGTAATGACTCCGAATTTTTATGTGAAAACAGTTTTAGCCATTAAAATGAAACAAACGCTGTTATCA